>NC_140769.1:271327188-273827188 GCF_044657685.1 Stegodyphus dumicola | reverse complement strand
TATCATACGTCATCTCGGTTTTCTCCAATCCCTAATTCCTATTCCTGGTATTCAAATGTGGTAGAACTGTAGTTTGATAAACAAACCCTGGCGAAAATGCTTTGAACAACAATCGCTGTGTTTGGTTAGCACAGTACTGCGGCAACATGACAATGGCATGACATGCATATTACATTAGATGAAAATATTTTCTGCACTTTGAGACTTTGATCCCAGAATGGAATTTTAGCTTTGGAACAGAGATGTGTAGTACCTGCGTTTATGCCAAATGCATATTTTAAATGTCGGCAAAACACTTTAGACTCTTCCACTTATTTAGTTTATTACAACTGTGCAATGGTAATTTTCTGACAGACGCCTTGTTAATGATTTCATTTTATGATATAAAATATATATTAAGAGCATAAACAAAACATATTAATATACTATTGTAATTTTCTGTTTCAGATGTTATAAATCATAATCAAATATGGTCAACTGGATCAACAATAACTGTAAGCTCCAAAACGTTTTTAGTTTGTCAAGGGTTCAATTAGAGGATTGAAAATGAGAATAACTGTCGTATATTTCATGGGTTTTACATGTATATTATATGTGCAAATAAGGCTTCATCCATGCCATGTGCAATTTTTAGCCCAAAGGGGCAATTTGCTCAGAAGGGCTATTAATTTCATTTTGGCATTTTGCGTTGGTTCACTATAAACGGCATTTCACTTTTCAAATTATTGCCACCCAATACTAGAGCCCTACATTATACTTAAAGAAATTAAATAATGAAGAATCTACATTAATGTATGTATATTTTTCGCGCTGTGAAAAAATAACGGTACTTGGATACATCAAATTTTGAATAACGTAGCCCTCCACTCGAATATGGGCATCTGGAAGCCCTAATGTGGAATTTCTTTTATTGTCGATTTCATATTTTATAGCACTTTAACGAATTTTTGATTAACAAACCCAACAATTTCAAAGCGAGCAATGTCAACATTGTGGGGAAAAAAAAAAAAAAAAAAATTCTCCAGCGCACTTGACTGGATATCCGAAATTTTAAATATATTCTCTTTTTAAATTATTTTGTGATACTGCTGTCGAATTGAATTTTATGGTATAAGTGCGAAGAACATGATATTTAATAAATAAAGATAACACACAAAATGTTAAAAAAACGCCCCCTTGGCGTAGTATAAAATCCGAATATTTTCAGATTCTTTTTTTGTATTTATTTTATTCAGTGAGTGTAGAAATTAAAGCGAAAATAAATCCAAACTGAAGTCGTCAACAGCTTTCAATCTTATGAAACGTTCTTTGATTAAACAAATTAATACGAGCATAAACCATATGCAAAATTAGATATTTTTAAGGCAATGTGGAAAAGAATGTGTCTTAGAATGCGAATCATGCAATTTTGCAATATGTTACATTATTTTAAAATCACGAGTGTTGTCATTAAATAAATTAATCTGTCTTCTCAACAGGACTCTTTGAAGGCTTTTGCATAAGACAGATCATCATCGCGTGGCCATGGATGATTTTCTTTGGGCCACTTATCTAAAAATTACAGTGTACATTTTATCAGCGATTTTAATATATAGTGTTCCAAATTTAATATTTGTTTCTTGTCTTTCCTTATTACGGTACAACTCTGATATACGCCCTAATTTCACCAAATGGGGCGATATGTGTTCTGCGCTGGTTTTTGGCGCGATTGCGTGTTGTATGGCAACCCTGTTGACGTTGAAAAATCTTTCACTGGAGTTCGTTGGTTCCCGTCATGCTTTGTGTCTGAGAAGCTAGGGGGGGGGGAAAGATTTAATGGTGAAAGTTGTTGAATTGAAGTTCGGCATAAGGAAATATCGTCGTGGCCATCTTGTTGAGGGGCAATGGGTATTTGGAGGTGTGGAAAAAAGGTATGGGAGATTATTTTTAGTGGCTGTGCGTGATAGAAGTAGGGATTTGTGATTATTTGTTATTTTATTTATTTGTGAACCATAGTATGAATTTTCTGGATAGTGTGTCTGGCTGTCATATAAATACGATAGTGATTACGTGGCGACATGTTAAAGGCGGTATGAAATTGGTATTTCTGCTGTTCGAAAAAGCATTAATGGTAAGTGCATCTTATGTTATTCTTGTTCTTATTTTGTTGAATGTTATGTTCATTTTTTTAGTATGAATTTCTGTCGTTATTGTTGGTTTTTTTGAATTGTTTGAAATTTATTTTAGTTATTTTGTTGATTAGTGCGTACCGTCTAAATTGTGCAATTCGTAGATGTTTTTTAAAGTTGAAACAGAACGCTGTGTACATGGTATTCTTTGAAATTTGTTGTTATGTTAATTTATTAAAGTGAGGTGTGCGTAGTTCGTAGATTCGTTTGTTGCCTAAATTGTGCAATTCGTAGATGTTTTTTTAAGTTGAAACAGGACGCTGTGTATATGTTGTTCTTTGAAATTTATTGTTGTTATGTTAATTTATTAAAGTGAGTTGTGCGTAGTTCGTAGATTCGTTTGTTGCCTAAATTTTGCAATTCGTAGATGTGTTTTTAAGTTTAAAGAGGATGCTGTGTACATGGTATTCTTTGAAATGTATTGTTATGTTTATTTATTAAAGCGAGGTGTGCGTAGTTCGTAAATTCGTTCGTTGCCTAGATCGTGCCGTTTGTAGATGTGTTTTTAAGTTAAAACATATGGCTCTGTACATGGACTCTTGTCAAATAATTTTGGTTAGAAACTTCACGGTTTTGCTATCTAAATTTTTTGTTTTTGTTTCGGATTTTTAGCTTAAATTGTGTGTTCGAAACGTGGTTTTTGCATTCGCGAAAACCGTGTTTTTGGAGAAATTTTAGGCTTAAAGTTCGAAATGTAGACAAAAAATTTAGATAGCAATATGGCAGCTTGGAGTTTCTCGCCAAAAATATTTGGCGAGAAATTTGGCGCCTTGAGGGTGCATATCAGAGTAGTTCCCTTATTGCATTCCCAAGTATTAATGTTCTTCGAACAATACTTTCCGTTAAATCTACCGTCCATCTACGTTAGGAAGTGTTCCTTCCATCAATTAGAAAAAAATTTTAATTTAGTTTAGTTTCAGCTAATTCTGATTTGTATAAAATTATTAATTTTGTACAGTTTCCTATTAGTTTAAATTGCCAGTCATTCTAGTAATCGCAAAGACTATCTAGCTTTTCGTCTAATTTCTGGCTAAAGTTGTCACAACACAATGTGGGGTTTAAAATAAAAGCTATTTATAAACAGGTTAATCTGACGGTTGCACGAAGTTGAACAGAAACAGACCTCTGCTACTCGCGAGTTATTCAAAACATAACTTTAGATTCAACTTAATGCGAAATACAAAATGAGCACACGCTCCTGGGGCCTAAATATTTGGAAAGCAAAAGCGGCTAGCGAAAATTTAAGCTGACCAATTAAATTTAACCAATAGGGAGGCTAGGCAGACAGAAGGTCGGACTTTTACTGTTAAAACCGCTGTCTTCTTAAATTATTTAAAATATATCACTGAAAATACAATCGATAAGGTGAACTGCTTTCACGAACATAATCTCGTTTAGTAACTCATGACATTTAAATTTAAGTCTCTACTCGTATGTTATTCGCTTAAAAATTATTCGATTGGGTCCCCTAAAAACCCCAGTCGCTCTTTAAAAGGAGGAGTATATAAGGTATTTCTCCCACCTTCCTAGCACGCCTTCGTGGTGTGGTGGTCTGCACGCAGGGTGCGTATTTCAGAAGTCCGCGGTTCAATTCTCGGTGAAGGACTTGCTCACTTTTCATCGCTCCTGGCTTCCAAAATACCTAATGTCTCTACACAGTGTTAAAAGTCTTGCATTTGTAAAGTAGTTAGGATTTTAAAGTAAGAAACACGAAAAATGATAGAAAAACGAAAAATAATCAGTTCCCTCGTCGGGACTCGAACCTGAACCTCTCGAATACGCGCCGAGTGTGCTACTGTTACACCACGAAGGCATGCAGAAGGGAAGGAGAAAATACCTTATATGCTTCCCCTTTTAAAAGGCGACAGGGGATTAGGGGAACCAGTCGCCAAATCCTGGTGGTGACGAATTATCATCCACCACCGTTTAGTTCGAGCTTCCCTGGAGAGTCATTAGGATTTTTGAAAAAGGAATCACGAAAAATGAGCAATGCCCTCGGCGAGACTCGAACCTGGACCTCTAGAATAGGCGCCGATTGTGCTACCATTACACCATGAAGGGCATGCTGAAAGAAATAATTGCAATTAGCAGATTTATTTCGGGCAATATTTCTTGACAAACAAATGATAATTTGTGACCAATCATGAAATCCCTAGACAAGAAGATACAAGAAGACAGCGTTACGAAAGTATACTATAGCTCTGCAAAGAGTGAATATATATTAATTTCAGCTTAACAGGGTATTTCTTTTTCTTTTTTAAACACTTAAAAATGATTTATATAGAAACTATGAAACAGACCTTTATGACTGACCCTTGATCTTTTAACTTCACCATGACTTTGAAGAATTCCCCCACAGTCTGAAATTATTGGTATTTGTGGTTTGTTTTCTTGCATACTTCGTAGCCGGCTATCAAAGTCAATAAAGCTTAAAAGAGCAATAACTTCTTCATTCCTGGCGAAGTTGAAAGAGAAAGGAGAAAAAAAATTTTGTTCTATTTCTGTTCTTATTTTGATATTTTCCTTGGAGTATTCGTCAGCGATATACAAACGAAAATTGTTGGAAAAGTAATTTAAGGTCTTTTTGCTCCACCGCGTAATGATTTCAGATCTAACGATAATTTGTTCCGAAAGACAATTTTGGGATTAAAAAGTTCTGTTAGATACATAATTGTCTTCAGTTGATTAATGCTTCTATATCATAAGATATTTTCTACCTCCTTTCCACATGCCTTCGTGGTGTAATGGTAGCACACTCGGCGAGTATTCGAGAGGTCAAGGTTCGAGTCCCGGTGAGGGCATTGCAGATTTCCTATGTTTTCTGACATTAAAAAACTTTTAATGACTCTACAATAGCGTCCGAATAAAAAAAAAAAGGGTTGGTGGATGCTGATTCTTTACGACCAGGATTTGACGATTGGATTCACTAATTCCTAGTCGCTCTTTAAAATGGGGAGTATATGAGGTATTTTCTCCCTCTTTTTCGCATGCCTTCGTGGTGTAACGATAGCACACTCGACGCATATTCGAGAGATCGAATCCCGACGAAGGTACTGCACATTTTTTACGCCTCCTATATTAAAAAACTTTATGACTCTACATGTTTTCAATCTAGTATGCAGTAGAAATTCATGATGAATATCAAATTTAGAACTTCCTTATCTGTTGATGTTGTATGCCGTTGTATCAAGTACTATATTATATTCATCCTAGGCAATTCCAGCCAGATATCAAAATTTATGTCCAAAATAAATTTCATTGTTTTTTTAGAATATGAAAGAAATGATTAATGTTTTGCGTCATCAAAGGTAGGGTGGTTGGGATCGGCATGGTGCGGAAATAGCTGTACCTCCTTATGTGGTTTATTTAACAAGTCGCATTTTTGTATTGCAAGTCCTACAACTGTGTCATTAATTTTTAAAAAATCTGAGTGGACACCACATGACTTCCTTGTACGGCCTATTAAATTACACATATTTTTGGCTGCAATTTCGTTTAAACTTATTCCCTCGAATTTAATTGCAGATATATTTCTCATTCAATTAATTCCTTTCTCACTTTGCGGCAAAACAAAAATGCATAAAAACTCAAAACTTCTCCATTAAAAATTGCAAAATACAGAAAAATATAAAGCACCAAATACAGTTAAAATAAGAAAGAAAAAAAAAAAAAAAAAAAAAAAGGATTTTTGGAATTAAAATTAGAGTCTCTACGCAAAAACAAGCAATTCAGCCAAAAGGCAAGAAGGCAGATTTTTCTGTGCGCAAATTTGAAAGTTTACTTTTCTTCCCACTTGGCAAAAAGGCATTAAAGTGCAGAAACTGACTTAATTCACTATTCTACTGAGAAACAAATAGCGATCCGTTAGGCTTAACTCGCCACTTAAACTTCTAAATTGTTGAAAACTTTACTGCTGTTGCATGCAGATTAACGCATAAAAACTTTAACTGAAGCATGAAAACCACGTAATTCATTCACTTTTAAAGAAAACGAAGCACAATTTTCAAACATATAAGAACAAAATATTAAGCTCACCGAGCCAGGTAACAAAGTCGGAATAAATAATTTATATATGCGAATGGTGCAGCCGATTGTAACGGAAAAGGGAGGTGCACAACTACATGTTATAGCAGTCCCATATACAAAATTTCAACGTTCTACGTCTACTCGTTCTTGAGTTATGCGAGATACATACGTGCGTACTTACGTATGTACAGACTTCATGTAAAAATCTCTTCTGAATTCAATCCTTTTTGGCGAAAACAATCCTTTACTCTATCCGTACGTACAGATGTCAAGCAAAAGCATTGTTCAAATTATTATTCTTTGAAATTGCATTATATGGCTGAAATGGGTATTATCGTTGAAATATGGTACCCAAAATGTTTCGCGATTGTAATGCTTCCTTTATTTTGTACTATAAAGTATAAAACTAGATTTACACTTGTTTGATTTCATCCGACAAAATTCGAAAATTTCGCAGTTTGAATGTTGATGAAATAGTGAAATTCTGAAGAAAAGTCACGAGTGATATATACAATGAACAACTTTTGAGAGTCAGTGCATTTTTGTTATATAACTTTTCAAAATGTTGTGGTTTTTCCCTTCACCCTAATGTATACCTTATGAAAAGAAAATATAAATATATAGCTAAACTTATAAGGTATTTATTTCTCCCGCCTTCTTAGCATGCCTTCGTGATGTAATGAGCACGCTCGACGCGAATTCGAAAGGTCCGTGGTTCGACTCCCGGCGAGGGCATTGCTCATTTTTCTCATCTCCTGCTTCCAAAAATCCTAATGACTCTACAGTGGCGCCCGAACTAAAAGGGTGATGGATAATGAATGATTCTTCATCACCAGGATTTGGCGATTGGGTCCTCTAATCCCCAGTCGCCCTTTAAAAGGGAGAGTATATAAAGTATTCTTCGAGCCTTTTAAGCATGCATTCTTAGTATAGTTCTTAGTTGTCACTAAGAAGCTTATTCGTAAGGGCGACTGAGAGGTCCGTGGTTCCAGTCCCGGCGAGGGCATTGTTAATTTTTCATGTCTCCTGCAACACTTTCTTCATTTTCTAGATGCTTTACAAATATGCGAATTTATATTATAATATCATCCTGATGTGAAAAGCGTGCCTGATATTCTTCCCGTCCCGCCGATACGATTTCCATTAGATGTTCAAAAGTTGCTGGAAGATTGCACAATTTCGAAATGCATTATTTTAAATTGTCAGAATCCTCGTTTTACAGTAAGTTTAATCTTTGCGCTTCAAAATAGATCTTCTGGATCAGTATGCAAGTGCCAATATCTGCTGTTCAAGTTGTAGTAAAAAATCATTTATTTCCTGCAATAGAGTCCAAACGAATAATCGATTCAAAACAAAAGAAAAATATTTTTCTTTGTTATGTTAATTAAAATTTAAGAATAAAATCGGATGGATTCATTCGTTTTTTAAACTAAGACGACAGGTGATGCTCAAAAATTAGAAGAATATTCAGCGGTTTCGTAAATCTTATATTCTCGTCAGAAACTAATTGAATTTGTCTTGTTTACACAAAGGGAAACCTCGAAAGTTTTACAAAATATGAAATAGATAGTAAAACAAATTTGAGGTGCCAAGATTCGGATGGAAACGTACATTATTTAAAATTCGATGGCTCATTATCCATCACCCTTTTAGTTCGGGCGCCACTGTAGAGTCATTAGGATTTTTGGAAGCAGGAGATGAGAAAAATGAGCAATGCCCTCGCCGGGAGTCGAACCACGGACCTTTCGAATTCGCGTCGAGCGTGCTCATTACATCACGAAGGCATGCTAAGAAGGCGGGAGAAATAAATACCTTATAAGTTTAGCTATATATTTATATTTTCTTTTCATAAGGTATACATTAGGGTGAAGGGAAAAACCACAACATTTTGAAAAGTTATATAACAAAAATGCACTGACTCTCAAAAGTTGTTCATTGTATATATCACTCGTGACTTTTCTTCAGAATTTCACTATTTCATCAACATTCAAACTGCGAAATTTTCGAATTTTGTCGGATGAAATCAAACAAGTGTAAATCTAGTTTTATACTTTATAGTACAAAATAAAGGAAGTATTACAATCGCGAAACATTTTGGGTACCATATTTCAACGATAATACCCATTTCAGCCATATAATGCAATTTCAAAGAATAATAATTTGAACAATGCTTTTGCTTGACATCTGTACGTACGGATAGAGTAAAGGATTGTTTTCGCCAAAAAGGATTGAATTCAGAAGAGATTTTTACATGAAGTCTGTACATACGTAAGTACGCACGTATGTATCTCGCATAACTCAAGAACGAGTAGACGTAGAACGTTGAAATTTTGTATATGGGACTGCTATAACATGTAGTTGTGCACCTCCCTTTTCCGTTACAATCGGCTGCACCATTCGCATATATAAATTATTTATTCCGACTTTGTTACCTGGCTCGGTGAGCTTAATATTTTGTTCTTATATGTTTGAAAATTGTGCTTCGTTTTCTTTAAAAGTGAATGAATTACGTGGTTTTCATGCTTCAGTTAAAGTTTTTATGCGTTAATCTGCATGCAACAGCAGTAAAGTTTTCAACAATTTAGAAGTTTAAGTGGCGAGTTAAGCCTAACGGATCGCTATTTGTTTCTCAGTAGAATAGTGAATTAAGTCAGTTTCTGCACTTTAATGCCTTTTTGCCGTTATTCTATCACAATGTTTGAAACATACATACATTTATGCCGATTCTTCATTATTTAATTTCTTTAATACAGGGCTCTAATATTTGGTGGCAACAATCTAAAAAGTGGACCGACATTTTCAACGCAAAATGCCAAAATGAAATTAATAGTCCTTCTGGTCATTTGGACTAAAAAAGCTTTCAGATTTTACATTACGCCCAAAGGGGCTTTTATTTAAGTTTTTTGTGTTATCTTTATTTATTAAATATTGTGAGTTTCGCACTTAAACCATAAAATTCAGTTCAGAAGCAATATCACAAAATAATTTTAAAGTGAGCATATCTTCAGAATTTCCGAAACACAGTCTCGCGCGCTGGAGATAAAAATGTTTCTTTTTCGTACAGTGTTGCTAATTCTAGCTTTTAAGTCGTCGAGTCTGTTATTCAAAAATTCGTTGAAGTTTTACAAAATATGAACTAGAGCATAAAACAAATTCCAAATTCCAAATTAGGGCTTCCAGATGCCTATATTCGGTGGAGGATTACGTTATTCAAAATTGGAGGGCTCTAGGTACCATTTTTTTTATCACAATGCGAGAATCATGCATACATTTATGCAGATTTTTCATTATTTAATTTCTTTAAATATAGTACAGGGCTTTAATATTTGGTGGCAACAGTTTGAAAAGTGAACCGACATTTGTAGTGAATCAACGCAAAATGCCAAAACGATATTAATAGCCCTTCTGGGCTAAAGCCCTTTGGGCTAATAAAATGATTGTACTGGAAAATGGCGAGCCTAATATAGTGCAAGGTACTTTATATAAATAGAAATGATACTAGAAACCACTAAAATTAATTGTTTCTTTAAGACTGCAATGCAGGATGTCCTAAAAAAAAAAAAAAAGCAACTTTTGAAATGCTATTTCTCTTCCATTATGTTGGCAGCATTGATCGTTGAACGATTTTCATCTGTTGTCTTTTGTGGTTAGTTGGCACACCCTGCCTGGATGATTTTTTGCAACGGTGAGTTGAATTGACCACCCAGATCATGTGATTTGATGTCATTAAATTTCTCTCTCTATGTGTGGGCCCGGATATTTGAAATCAAATGTGTATACTAGTGTACCACGATCACTTCCAGAGCTCAAAGCCGGATTCAGGGAGAGACTGGAACTGGAGTTTCAAGTATGCTGAGAAGATATAGAAATTTCATTGAAAGAATATGCCTGCAGAGTCGTCGAGGGCATTTGAGTAATATCATATTTCATACGTAATCACAGGTAGCATACACCGCAAAAATATGTAAATTACTTAATTTCAATAATAAATATGTATGTTATTATGCACTCAAAAGTTGCTTTTTTTATGGAACATATTTTATTTATCAAAATTCATGTACTGCTCTGTCTCTTGTTCGTAAAACTGGATTTGTTTCTCTATTTTTACTTCCTTGTACGAAGTAAAAAGGAAGTATTGTAATCGCGAAAAGTTTCAGGCAGCATATTTCAACGAAAATATCCATTTTGACCGCTATCGAATGCAATTTAACGATGTTTTTGCGTGATATCTGTACGTAAGGACAGAATAAAATACTCTTTTCCTTCAAAAAAATTATAAAACTGCTTTAAAATTAATTCTGAAGAGAATTTTTCGTGGCTTGTGTACGAACGTATGTACGTACGTATCTCGCATAACTCAAAAACGAGTGGCCTCAGAACGTTGAAATTTTGTATATAGGACTGCTATAACGTGTAGATGTGCATCTCGTATATTGGTTGTAATCGGCCGCACCAAACGTATATAAATATATTTCTGTTACCCGGCTCAGTAATCTCAGTTTCTTTACTGTTATATGTTTGTAAATTGTACATTTTTTTCTTTAAAAATGATTGAATTATGTTGCTTTTATTTTCCGGTTAAGGTTTTTATGCCTTTAGTAAATCTGTATGCAATAGTTTTAGAATTATCAACAATTTTAAAGTTGTCTAAGTGCTGCTAAGCTTTTTTTTTTTTTTTTTTTTTTTTTTTTTTTTTTTTTTTTTTTTTATGGCGGCCGTTGATTATTTGATTATTTGAAACAGGAGACTAGTGGATTTGTTGCCAATCTAGAGAAACTTAGCTTCGCAACAACAAAGATAACGCATTCATTTATTATTGCCAATTAAATCATGCTTAATCCTTTCTGGTATTTTTTCGAGGAAATAAGTGTTTAAGATTTACTTCGTAATTTTTTATATAGATATTTTGAGTTTTTATGTAATTTTGCCTTGTCGCGAAGTGAAAACTGAATTAATTGAATGAGAAATACTCAATCGTCTGTGAAAAACTGTTTCTTTTTTGTTTGCTTAATTTCTTTTATACATCATTCTAGCTTTATTACAGTATTTGAATAGAACATGTGGCAACGATTAGATAATTCTATTCTTTAAATGATATAAATTTTGTGCATTCTGAGTTATAATATGAACGAAATATAATACTGTTAAGTGAATCTAGCGCCAGTGTGTCGCTATGGTAAACAAATACTAGAGTGAATTTTAAAGAATGCATTTATTCTATTGTACTTTATGCCCTGTCGGCGAAGTAGATTTAATTCAATCAAATATGTTTAAATTAAATGCAAGAAAAAATGCTTATAATTTAATATTTCGTATAAGGCAGTCATGTGGTGTACACATCAGATTTTTTATGTGATGCTTTTGGACGCTTGCCTTACCTTCCAGCAGTAATATACAATCTTACATTCTAACGATCCTAATTTCTTTCATTCATTTATTGAGTATGTAGAAGGGAGGATTTTATCGCTACCTTATTAATGTGAAAAACCTTTTCTGGAAAATATTTGAGTGGGAAAATAAAAGCATTATACTCACTGACAAGCCTATATATTTGAGTTTTGTAACTCGTCTTCAAGTGCTCACGTTCAAGTATGCCTTAGATGAGGACTTTTCTTCTTGCTCATAAAATTAATAATGAAGCACCTTAGAAAAATTGAATTACTTTTCAACCTCATTCATTGCAAAAACGAAGTTTTCAGCTAATATATTTTCTAGCACTTTGTACTGGGAAAATATCTTCCAGCATTTTGACTTTGGGTACGTCAAAAAAAGTTTGGAAAGAGTACCTAAACTACTGTGTTTTGTATAAGTTTATAAATGTCTTATAAACTGAGTTTTATGTTACAAAATATTAAAGGAATTTTCTTTTAACTTGATGTAAAATATTTTGTAATCGGAAAGAAATTTTCCGATGTTTTTATTCCCATTCAGTTTCTAAAGTGCTTCTTTCTAAAGTATTCTTCGCATACAAAATATGGCATTTTTAGTAATATAAATATTGTACCAGACCAACAAATCGGCACAAGATTTTAAAGCTTGTGAAGTAATCCATAAGAAATAGTGCATTTTACAGGCCCAAGATTATATAATTTTATAACTTGGAGGCATATTAAGTATGGCTAACTGGTACAAAAGGTTTATTAAATATGGCTAACTGTTCTCAATCATATTACTCACTAGTAGAGGAGGAGAATTGTTCAATACATGATAAGCAAATAATAACACACTGGAACTTTCAAAAATTTAAATTAGAATTGACAAAACGGCCTACTTGAAAAAAAATTCAAAGACAAAATTGTCAAAAGTACATACTAGAACTGACAAAAAGACTAGAGGACCATACAACACCTCTTTGCATCCAACAAAACAAAAGAAAGTCTAAAATATTCTGAAAAATGATTCATATACAAAATGATTTTTGCATGTATTCAGCATATAATCTCTGCATAAAAAAAAAAAAAAAAAAAAAAAAAAAAAAAAAAAAAAAAAAGCTTTTTGCATTTATGTATATAATCATGTTATATATATGTTTGTAAATGTATTGTTATATGTAAGCCATTATGTATTAATATGTTATATATTTACCTTTATGTACTCTATTTGCCATTATGTTCTATATTTACCATTATATATTCCATTATGAAAGGCACTATATGTCACAATTATATTGTAACCGTACGTAAAAATTGTAAATATGTCAAAATTCTTCAAAAAATAATAATGTTCAAATAAAGGACAGATATTGCAGCTGGGTAATACCCACATTACCAATGGTTAAACAATGGCTGTTCGCTGCACTACAACTTGAATCTGGTACAAAAGACCATTCCTGTTACGCAAAATCACAAATGCATTGAATTTTAAAAATCTGATCTATACACTACATGGCTTCTTTGTACGGAATATTAAATTATACGCATTTTTTCCTGCATTTCATTTAAACTTATTTCCTCGAATTTCATTAGAGATATATTTCTCATTCAATCAGTTCAGTTCTCACTTCGCGGCAAGGCAGAAAATACATATAAAATTCAAAATATTTTCAATAAAATCTTGCGATTTTATTTTAATTTTATTGTTTATTTTAATCTTTAAAGATAAAAAAATGAAACAGCAAATGCAGTTAAAACAATAAAAAATATTTTTTAAAATTAAAATTACAGTTTCTATGAGCAATTCGGCCAACACGCAAGAAAGCAGAATTTTCGGTGCACAAAACTAAAAGGTTTCGTTTTGATCCCGAAATCGATTCACTAAGCTAATTGCTAAGTTTCAAGTGAAACTTAGCAATTAGAAATGAAACTTAGCAACTCGGCAAAACTGAAAGTGCAGAAAGATTTAATTCACTAAGCTAATTGCTAAGTTTCAAATGAAAACAAATATGGTTGCTAGGATAGAAAAAATTAGGCCTAGCCGCACTTAAACAACTTTTAAATTGTTGATAATTCTGTAACTATTGCAAGCAGATTAACTAAAGGAATTAAAAAACCTTAACTGGAAGATAAGAACAACCTAATTCAGTCATTTAAAAAATAATGCACAATATACCAACATATAATAATAAAAAACAGAGCTCCCAGAGCTGAGTGTAGGTCGGTATATATATATATACAATACATATATATATAACTATATATATATATGTATAACATACATATATATATATAACACTCAGCTCCATATATATATATATATATATATATATTTATTTATGTACTCTTGGCTCGGCCGATTGCAAACCAAAACGGGAGGTGCACAACTACATATTATAGCATTCCTATATACAATGTTTCAACGTTCTGATACTATTCGTTTATGAGTTATGCGAGATACATTCATACGTACGTACGTGCGTACTCACAGACTCCACGAAAAATTCTCTTCTGAATTCATTTTAAGTTAGTTTTATAATTCGTCCTTTATTCTGTGCTTACGTACAGATGTCAAGCAAAAACATCGTTATATTGCATTTGATAACGGTCAAAATGGATATTTTCGTTGAAATATGGTACCCGGAATTTTTCGTGATTACGATACTTCCTTCACTTCGCACAAGGAAGTAAAAAGTAGTTAAATGTTCTTCATTTGTAGTAAAATTAATGAAAAAACTTAATCATTTTATTTATCTTTATTTCTTTTTGATTAATTTAAAGTTCAGTAACCAGCTATTGATGTTATATTTCATTTCACGTTTTAATTCAGTGTCTAAACAGACATCAATAAAGAAAAACTATCCTATAGTTGCTAGTAATAAGTCTTGGAATTCTGGATAGTGTGGATAATTGTGCATGTGTGCCTCCTGAAATAATCACTCCGAAGAAAAATATTGTAATTTCCTTAAGTCATTTACAGAATAAACTCTAAAATGCAAGTTAGCCAACTCACTTTTAATCGCTAACCGTCACAGCTTATTAACAGCCAACTCGTGCTAGCTCTTGTAGGCGTGTTTATATAGTGCAGCACAACCGTCCGGAAATTTCAAGAAAAATCTGTTGTGGGTTTCAAAAATCTGCTTCCCGAATCTTCCAGAAAATCTCCACGTTGGTGAGAAATGACCAAACATAGCCAACTTGGAAACAAGAATTATCACACCATGGCTCTTCAGAAGCGTATATGCTCCTATCTGTTTTTACAATTTAAACGTTTATGCACTAAGAATTAAAAGATCTGCAACTCTGTAAGAGAAATAAATACTTATATATAGAACATGTGGCCCCAAATTTAATTACGTACAAAATAAGCCCTAAATTTATTATATAAAAGGAACAAATAAATAAATAAAACAATACAAAATATTACAGAAATATATAAAAGTAACAATGCAATCAAATGAATTTAAATATATACTCCAGAAATTTCAACAACATTTTACCTAATATGGAATAGCCAAAGGGAACTAACCATCTCAGAGGTTTCCCGCTTTCAACCGCTGCAAACAGAGAGAAAGGTTCTTATGTTCATAAATATATTATCTTATTATTTTGCTTATACTATCGCTCCCCGTTTTGCCAGCTCCCTCTTAGGAAGTAATTTAGTAATGCATATAGTATAAGAATAGGGTACTTGAAGTTAAGGGAAAGATTAAGGAGGTGACCGTTGACTGTCTTACCACATTTTTCGGCCAGCATCTAAATGGACTTGAAACTGTCAAAATTTGCCTAACTTCTGCATTGCTTATAAGTTTTAGATAATCAGAATAACGAAAAATTTTACTATAAATACAATTGCAATCCAACTATTCTCTCATTTTCTCTGCCTACGCTTGCTAGCTAAAGGACGTCTCTTGCTTGGCTGCTTCTGTTAAAAATGTAATGCGTTATTATCAAAATTGTGGGGTATAGATTGTCCCCATTGTGATATGCCATGCGAAAGGGCAATCAACAAGTACGAAATGATATTTTCAGTGATCTTCTAACATAAATCCATTCGCAGCTGCAGAATAATATCTCCTCTAGTCAAGCACTCATCTCATATCAAATTACGGCAAGGATCTAAATTATATCAATATACACTCATGTCCATAAATTAAGGATAATTTGGAGTCACGCGGAAATCGAACCCTAAAATAAACATATCACCTGTAAAATCCCTACACACATCTTCAAGAATCATATGCAAATTTCAGGAAGTAACCAGATGACACCGATGGTACGTCACAATGACGAGAGCGTAAGAGAGTGATACGTAAGGAATACAGGCAAAGAAGTAAAATTGTTCGCAGGCGCTTTATAAGCATTTCAGTGCAATAACCGAATAGTTATGACACAAAGGACGCATTTGGATGATTTTTTACGTGGTAGAATTATCGGCCGTCTGGAATGGGGGCGTACCCAACTGGAAGTATCAGACGAACTTGGAATTGCCCAGAGTGTCATCTCCAGGCTTTGGCAACGATTCCAAGATGATGGTAATGTGAGTAGACGTTACAGCACAGGTCGCACCAGAGTTACAACGCCGAATGAGGACCGGTATTTGGCAGTTACTGCCGAAAGAAACAGGCGGAGCACAGCCTCAGACCTGTCTCGTCATCTCTCTTCAGCCACTGGTACGACAATTTCAAGGCAGACCGTGTACAGACGCTTAGGGCAGCTTGGTCTATATGCTCGTAGACCTGTCAGATGCATTTCACTTACTGCAGCTCACTGTCGCCTGCGGTTAGCCTGGAGTAGAAAGCATGCATTGTGGACACCGCAACAGTGGGCTTGTGTGATGTTTTCCGACGAGTCCAGGTTTAGCTGGCAGTCTGATTCTCGCCGGACTTTCATATGGAGAGCTCCAGGTACCCGTTACCACAAAGAAAACATCATTCAACGACACCGTTACGGTGGTGCTGGAGTGCTCGTTTGGTGTGGAATTATTCTGGGTTCTAGAACTGACCTGCATGTTCAAATTGGAACCATGACAAGCCAAATCTCTTGGGACGTCATTCTGGAACAACATATAGTACGTTTGTTTCGGGGCGCCATGGGCGCACAATTTCTGTTTATGGATGACCGTCTTCACCGTGAAAGCATAAGTAAGCGAATGCTTTCAATCGGAGGATATCACCCGTATGGACTGGCCAGCATTCTCACCGGATCCAGTAGAGCACGTGTGGGACATGCTTTTCTGACGAGTTGCAGCCCGTCAACCTCCTCCTACATGTCTACCGGAACTTCGGAGAGCATTGCTTTTTGAGTGGTGTAATATCCCCCAAGGTCAGATCGATAATTTGATACTCAGCATGCCTAGGCGTTGTACGGACTGTATTGCATCGTCTGGGAGACATACAATGTATTAACAATCATACCAACCATGTAATATTGTTTTTTTTGTAAATGGTTTTTTTTTTTTTTTTTTTTTTTTTTTTTTAATTTGCTCCAGGGAGAAAAAATTGCTAATTTTTTTAATAATATTAAACATATAGCATCTTTTTTTGCTTTTTACCTTTTGTTTAATAAATAAGCTTTACAAATGAGTCAAATTTGTTTTGCTTGTAACTCTTCCTTTGCCTGATTTTGCATTATCCTTAATTTATGGACATGAGTGTATATATATATATGTAACGTATAACAAAATACGATGGCTACTGTATGACTAATGACTGATTGGCGACTTTAAAATTTAGAAGCCTTAAAATTCTAGACGATTCAGTCGACCTTAAAATTCTAGATTTACGCTCTTCCCTAAATTCATATGTTTTTCTAATTCGAGATCTTTCCACGCTACGTAACACTTAACCTTTCCAGCACGCTACCTTTTAAAGTTGGAATTTCGATTAAAAAAGTTAGGCAGTTTAATTAGGCCTACAGGAGTACACAAGTAAAATTTTGTAAAGATAGCATTTATCGTATCAATTCTGTGGGTGTGCCCGAAGCGGGCGCATTGATTGAATAGAGCTTCAAAAATCGTGCTGAAACGAACATTGCTGGGAAGCGCGTAAAAGAATAAGAGATTTTGCCTACGATTAAAAAACACTAGATTCTGTGTGTGTGTGTGTGTGAATATGGCAAAGCCTCGAGGGCTATCTGCCTAAGAGGAGGGATGCCTTCGTGGAGGTCTTTCTAAGGGAAACTGGCTCATATAGACGTTACACATGGGGAAAACCACGAAAACGCCCATGCAGCCAGCCCGTTCGCGGGATTCGAACCTCGGACCGAACTAGCAGATTTAGCATTACCCATAGTGTGCCAAGAGGAGATCTGCTACTCTATACCCGCCTAAAAAGCTCATTTTTGGTTATATGATGATTACATGCTTATGAATGGAAAAAAAAGTAACTTGGGTATATGATATTTACATTATTTACATTTCATACTTACACTTTAGTCTATCTTATTCACCGTTTTACTTTTCGAAGAAAGTGACACCACGTTTAAAAAAGCACAACCCAATATTGCATGTTTTGCACATGTGCTGGGATCCGAATCAGATTCACTATTTGAAAGCAATTCGTGTAGCACTTTCAGTGCTTTAGAAATGGTCAGCCCTCTCCGATCCGTTTAGAAAATAATTAAAAATCCGAAAAAACTAATATTATATCTACAATTTAAAATTATAAACTATAAAATAAAAATATAAATGTCTACAACTTAAAACTATTAAACTTAGCGCTAAAAACCTTCTTTGAACCAAAGCGAAAGAGAAAAAGAGAACTGCTCTAGTGAAAAACCAAACAGCTAATTGATAAAATTATCCCTTACCTTCAGAAAATCACCCCAACAATTTCTTAGCTGATAACCAAACCTCCCCCAAAAAATCTGATGTGTACACCACATGACTTCCTTGTACGGAATATTAAATTATACGCATTTTTTCTTGAATTTCATTTAAATTGATTGGATTGAATTAAATCTACTTCGTCGACAGCGCATAAATCACAATAGAATAAATGCACTCTTTAAAATTCACTATATTTGTTTACTATAAGGACACTCTGAATGCACAAAATTTATATCATTTGAAGAATTATTGTTGCCACATTTTCTATTCAAATACTATAATAAAGCTAAAACGATGTATGAAAGAAATTAAGCAAACAAAACAGAAAAGAAACAGTTTTTCACAGACGATTTAGTATTTCTCATTCAATTAATTCAGTTCTCACTTCGCGACAAGGCAAAAATACATAAAAACTCAAAATATCTGCATTAAAAATTACGAAGTAAATCTTAAACACTTATTTCCTCGAAAAAATTCCAGAAAGGATTAAGCATGATTTAATTCGCAGTAATAAATGAAGGCGTTATTTTTGTGTTGCGAAGCTTAGTCTCTCTAGATTGGCAACTAATCTACAATTCTGCTGTTTCAAATGTAAACAAATATGTCCGCCATGTTATTTAAAACTTAACCGCACTTAAACAGCTTTTAAATTGTTGATAATTGTACAAATATTGCTTCCAGAATTACGAAAGGCTTAAAAACCTTAACCGGAAGATAAAAACAACATAATTCAATCATTTTTAAAGCAAAAAATGTACAATTTACAAACATATAAGAGTAAAGAAACTGAGATCACTGAGCCGGATAACAGAGTGGATATATATATAAATATATTTATATACGTTTGGTGCGGCCGATTGCAACCAAAATACGAGGTGCACATCTACATGTTATAGTAGTCCTTACAGATATCACGCAAAATCATCGTTAAATTGCATTCGATAGCGGTCAGAATGGATATTTTCGTTAAAATAAATTGCCTGAAACTTTTCGCGATTACAATACTTCCTTTTTACTTAGCACAAGGAAGTAAAAAGGGAAAAGAAGAAAGAGAAAAACAGGATGTGGACCCACCTTTCTATGTTAATGAGCTGACCGATGAGCTGCAGAGAAACAAAGATACAGCTGCCTCTCAGTGACCTAGACTCTCAGTGAGTTCAATCTGGAAACACCTCGGTTCGCCGTTCAATTTTAGGCAAGATTTCGAGGTAAAAATTTAAAACTAATATAGAATAAGGAGATTAGCATACAGCCAAAAAAAATAACACAGGAATTTCCTTTCAAATAATTCCTTTTATACCCTAAAAAGTCTGGAAGATTTCTTTGAAAAATGAGAGTCTACTAAACATACTAAACATATAAACTACTAAACTACTAAACATACTAAACATACTAAACATGGCTAAAATATATGGAATTGTTTGTATTGAGCTGTCATCTACTATAAATAAAGAAGGTTCAGAGTAACCTATAGTAATCTTCAAATCTTTTTTCATTCAATTTTTCTGTGCGTACAGAAGGAAATCTTTAGGTGACCAGACACACCGTGCGCAAAGGGTTAATGCAGATACCTCTTGACCAATTAAAATAATTGGAAACCAAAACTTTTAAAACTCGGAAGTGAAATTTTTATGTTAGATGTAACAAAATACGATGCCTGCTTTAAGAATAATTCGCGACCTTAAAATTAACGGTTCTAGATTTTATGCTCTAACCTAAATTCATCTGTTCTCCGAAATTCGAGATCTTTCCATGTTTCGTAACACTTAATGCAGATACCTCTTGTCCAATCAAAATAATTGTAAACCGAAGCTTGTCTAACTCGAACTGAAACATTTTTGTCCCTCCCTTCTTCCTTTGAATTGCGGCGTCCTCTTTCGCTTAGGCTTTTCCGCTGGAAAGACACTCCTCATCCACGCTACTGCTTACTTGCCTGACCACTTTAAAACCCGTGTACATAGAAATAACTATGATTGAAAAATATCTTAACTACAGAGAGATGATCTGATGTGAATTATCCTGCAATAAAATTATGTTTCGAAAACCGCCACATCTGGAAGTTTTTGGTTAACGCAATTATCCTTCCAACTACGCAATAAAGTGTCTTCGGAGGCCAGAAATTAAAGTACTGGATTCCTTCATCTACGCTTTAAAACATTACATATATATTCACTCACATTTGGTATTGCCGATTGCATTAGGAAAGACAAGTGCACAGCTAGATGTTACAGCAACTCCATATACAAAAAAATTCAATACTCTACGGCGGTGAATCATTTACGAGTTACATGAATCACATACATACATTCGTACGAACGTACGTATAAACGTCACGAAAAATTCCCTTTAAAATCGATTTTATAAACCGTTTTGGAAACCATAGTCCTTTATTCTGTCCGTACGTATACGTCACGCAAAAAATCTTCCAAATGGATTCGGCAACGGTCAAAATGTATAGTTCTGTTGAAATATGGTACCCGAAATTTCTCGCGATTATAATACTTCCTATACTACATACAACGAACTAAAAACGGTTATAAATCTTACAGCTCATCTGAGTTCGTAGTTGTTGCCACTAACATCGTCTCCGTAAACAAACTTCAGTCTTCTGTTGAATGTCGGATAAACCGCAACCTTCTTTTACCAGGAACTCAATGGCGGCACATGATTTGTGCTCCGTATCTGTTATTTGCTTGTAAAAGGGTTATTACAAACTAGTTCTGTACGAGTGTTTGGACATGAAGAATTTGGACATTCTATGACAGTTAACAAAGATGTTATACCGACCGTTAACTAGTTTCGATATGACCCTCATATAAAAACTCAGTTGTAGCATGATTTTGAGAATTAGAAGTGGAACCAGCATTTTTGATTACACGAAAACATAATTTCATATTACCCATCAGAATATTGTTTTCATACTCATGAAATTGGTTTATTTATACACATAGACATTATTGATAATTTCTTAATATTTTAGTAAGATTATCTGTATTCTTTTAAAGCTATAACTTACTGTTTTACATCGCAATGTTTTATTCTTAATGATAGTTTAAAGAGAAATAATGTTAAAAGGACTTACATGTCTTCTTTTGCTAAAATCCATTCTATTATAAATGAATATTTATGAATTTATTTGGACTAAAATTTCAAACTGTGTTTCTTCCAAGGTTCTTGGTGTCTCCGAGAGAGAATTTTTAGACCAGATGGGAGTTTACTTTGTATCATTCGTAGGCCAATATGGCTACGATAGAGTACTTGGTGTCCTAGGTAGACATATGCGAGATTTTCTGAACGGATTGGACAACTTGCACGAGTACCTTAAGTTCAGCTATCCCAGGATGAAAGCTCCTTCCTTTTTCTGTGAAAATGAAACATCCTCTGGTCTAACATTACACTATCGAAGCACCAGAAGAGGATTCCTGTGGTATACCATTGGACAAATTCGGGTGAGTTCTGATAAAATTCTGACAGTTCGTATTTTATACTTCTCGAACGGGATTTGATTTTCGATCATGTTATTACTACTATACGAAATGAGAACTAAGAATTATAAGTTTATTATTTAATGGACGCCCAGACGGTATAGTGGTTAGGAAAGCCTGACTGCGATATCGAACGGCCCAAGTTCGAATCACGCAGAATGCATTGGATGTAAAATTGTCTGGCCCTTCATAGGAAGTAACAGTTGTCTCCTATTAGGTGCCTCCACAATAAAATGGTCACCACTTCTGGCCTTAGGAGTGACCAATGACGTTATAGGCAAGTGCCCGCCATTTGGGAAAAAATATTTAATACATCGTAAATCTTCGCCTTAAATAAATATTATTCTTCCTTTGCATTAATATCTAAAGTAATAGAATAGAAGAAAAACACGCCAATGTGGCAATCAAAATCGCAATAACAACCTTGTATTTAGCGTATATATACGAGTATGTTACCGTAAAAGACCAAAATTGGAGAATGTCGACTTTCACCGGAGAATATCAACATTCACCAAATACGTCGGTGAAAGACCGAATATTACACTACATTCATGTATATTCGGACCCTCACCGGTGTATGTCGACAATCACAGATATGTTCTGGTGAAAGTCGAAAAGAGAGGTCATAAAGTGCCATAATAGTTTAAGTTGTTCAATAAATAAGATTTGAATCACATCATTTAGTAAGTTTTTTATGACTGTTATTTTATTTTCTCATTTAGAACGTACTGTATAATTGAGTAAGTTTTTAACTTCTATTATTTTCCTTTTTCATTTTGAATGTATTGTGTGCTTTAGGTTCTCATGTTCTTAAGTTCTTATTTCAAGTCTCAAGTGCGTTTATTCGCGACTGAATTACGGAGAAGAAAATATAATATTGTTATATGTTCAACATTCACCATTAGTACATGGTGAATGTCGACATTGACCGGTATAAGTCAGAAATAAGAGTATTTAGAAAATATTTCGGACATACACAAAGAGACTATGTGAATGTTGACATTCACCGGTGAAAGTCGACATTCTCCAGATTTTGGTCTTTCACCGTAACATATCTATTAAAACACTCAATCGATTTTGAGGGCAGCTAAAGGTCCCTCCTCATCAGGAGAACGAAATTACTAAAAAGGGGGGAAAAAGGAAGAAAGAATTTTGCCGATGCTTTATTTTTCTTCTTTTTTCCCCTTTTTAGTAATTTTGTTCTCCTGATGAAGTGGGACTTTTAGCTGCCCTCGAAATCGATTGTTTTAATATATATACGCTAAATACAAGGTTGTTATTGCGATTTTGAATGTAATGTTAGATAATTGTTACATCAAATGTATCTAAGGTCATCTAGAAAGTGATGTGCGAGTTTGTTCCACATATTAAGGAAAAATAAGTCTTATTTCAAAATGAACTGATATGTCTTAAAAGCTTAGTAAAAATGGTGTAAGGTAAAAAAGTTTTTGAAATAAAATTGTTGCATAATAAGTTTGACATTTAGTGTCCGTTTCTGGGGGATTAGATTTGTTTAAATAAATTAGTTAAAATAAAGATCTTAATTAGTAAAGTAGGATATAGTAAGCGTCGTTTTCAGTTAATTTAATTTTCTTAAACTTAGATATAAGTTTTCTGCTGAGCTTTAAATCTAATTCATGGAGTTTTTAATTTTTATTACCTTAACAAGCTTATGTTCTAAAAAATAAGGAAATTTCAAGAATAAATTTTCCTATAGCATATAGAATTACAAAACAGAGTTATTCATTTCTTGTTTCAAATTTCTGCTCATATGACTAATAATTTAAGCTTTAGTGTAAAATTGGAGTTTTATTATTTTATCAATTATTATTTTATCAAAACGCTACACTTGGGTTTAATTATAATTTTATTCTAAAATAGCTAGAAATTTTCGAAGTATATGTTTTCTAATACTTTTAAGGATTTCCTTCGGAATGCCAAAATGCAGGTATTTTCTCAACTCCCATATCTTAAAAAAAATTTTTTTTTAGAAAAGTAATAATTACCTTTGGCAAGTTTTATTAAAAACAACATTTTAGAACCTTAAACTTTATAAAACAAAATTTTAAGAAATATCGTTAATGCTCCATTATTTATCAGGAACTCTTCTTTTCACCGTGATCTAGAAGCTTCATTCACCTGGGATTATCTGCACAAATAATAACGTCAAGAAAGTCGGAAAGTCGTCAAGAAAGTCAAATAATAACCCAAGAAAGTTTCAGTATATAAATTCGTTGATTAGGGTGTCCGCCGATAACATCGCGGCAAAAACATCGCAGACGAAAACGTCGCGGAGAAAACAACGCAAGGCGAAAACGTCGTGCTACAAAACATCGTGGGAGAAAACATCGCAGTTCTAAAACATCGTGGTACAAAATATCGTCATCGAAAATAAAGCGGTTCAAAAACTTCGCAGTTTAAAAACATCGTCGTCGAAAATATCTTGGTAAAAAATAAAGTATCTACAAATCATCGCATGACGATAACATCGCACACATGCTTTTTTTCAGGCTTTAATAGTAATTGTAAATGGATATTCCTATAATGATTGAGCGCAAGATTTTTACTTTCATATTTCTTATTAACTAATACATTTTTGCTGATAAAGAAGGAAACTTAAGCATAGAAAAGTAATGCAACTTATAGCACTTAACAGAATTTTAAACTGACATAGTTAACTAACAAAAGTCATTAATAAATTACTTTTTTAAGCTTTTATTGGTAATTTTTCATGAAAAGTATAATCTAAAAAGAGCCAAAAAAAAAAAAAAAAAAAAAAACTTGTCTACGATGTTATCGTCATGCGATGATTTGTAGATACTTTATTTCTTACCACGATATTTTCGAAGACGGTGTTTTCAAACTGCGAAGTTTTTGAACGGCTTTATTTTCGACGACGATATTTTGTACCACGATGTTTTAAACCTGCGATGTTTTCTCCCATGTTTTGTAGCACGACGTTTTCGCCTTGCGTTGTTTTCTCCGCGACGTTTTCGTCCGCGATGTTTTCAGCTGTAACCGTTGATTAGGATGTCGCAGTATATAAAGCAGTCTATTAGGAAGATCGCTTGGAATATTTCTTACTCTAAATCTCGGGCCCCTGGTATGCTATTCCCCGAATCGCTTGCTATTCACTTTCTCTAAGATCGTAACTTGTAACTACCGCTCATTAATAACCCATGATTTTCAGATCTTCAATTTATCTTTCTGTGTATACTTTGCACACATTTTGCATTTTTGTACTTTCTTGTGTTGAACTTGATTCTTTTTGTTACATTCATTCATGCTTTAGAACTAGACATTTGTGTTTCTTCGTTGTAATAATTTCTTTTTTCGTTTACAGCGCCTTCTTTTCTACCCCTAAGTACCTCTTCGCTTTGGCGAAATGACGTATCTCTGTCGATTTTACATAATGCCTTGTGATTTGAGTAAAGGAGTCGAATCTTCATTGAAGTTTTTATGAGTCCCTTTAAGAGTTTATGCATTTTAACAGGCAAACATTCATTCCTTGATGCAAAAGCAACTTTGGCTTCGAGCACGACTTCAATACTACGGTTTACCATAAACCTTCATCGGTTTGCCTTCCACCACATTTCAAATCATGTTATCCGACTAAACAAAAATTAGCTTCATTTTATTCCTATGTTTTCCGTGCACTTCTCGAAGTTTGCTCTTCCAAATTGTCTCTTGATGAAGAATTAAATTATTTAAAAGCATTGACAGGGGCTCTTCACTCAACATTATTAATTAAGCAGTTAAAACATTCTCATCTCGACACACCAAAAGGTACTACACTTTTGTTTTAGGAGATTATAAGAATTCCGTTGTCATTACCTTCTTTCCATCAATTAACTATAAAGTTTCACGTATTTTACAGAAATTTAACTTTCGAGTCGTTTATTCTTCCATCAAAAATGTTCTGAGTTCCATACTCAAGGATCCCATTGCGGATATAAATTCCTGGACTGGCTGTTTACGGGATTCCTTGCCAGTGTGGTTTAATTTATATTAGTCAAACTAAGATAGCGTTAAAATTTCGCGTTAAGGAGCATGAGGCATATATTAGAAAAAAGGAAACACAGAAGTCTTCGGCTGCCCAGCATTGTTGGTCCGAAAATCACACTTTCTATTTTTCTGGAGCCAAAATTATTCAAAAAACATGTTCCATTGGTGAATTAGATTTTCCAAAGGCATTTCACAATCAAAAAAAAAATGTTTCTGTTCTAGTTAACGACCCCTAATTCCAACTCATCTTTGCCTTCAGCCCTTAAGGAAATTATGTTTTAGTTCTCGTTTCATCAACAGATGGCACCAGTAGCTTAACTGCTGTCCACTCTTTCTTATCTTATATAATCACTATATCTTATCTCGTTCATTTGCGCTTTAGCAGCTGAGGATGATGGTTCGTTAAAACCATCGAAACTAGTCCTGTAAAAATTTGAAAATATAACGGTGATTTTTGTTATTTGACTTATATGCATGGACAATCTTAAAAAAAGAAATATGTCATAATGTTTCTGTTTGGAATGCAGTAGGCTCCCAGGAATTCTTTAAAAAAAGAGTTATAATTTTTTTTCAAGAGTAGTAAGTTACCAATAACTGTTGGAATCTGATGTCTTATAAGTTTTTCATTAATTATCAGTAGATGGTTTATAATTTATGCTTAGTAATGTCCCAATGGCAAAAATAAAAATTATGTTGTCGTAGTAATTTTACTGCTTTGCTGTCTCAGTTTAATGAGCATTTTGTGGTGTTGCCATTTCCCAGTCACTCTTATGGAATAGGTTGTTAACATATTATTTTACAGAATGCAATTTATACGCGTTTGGCTTAATTATTTCATTTTGGTTTTATTAACAAAAGAAAATTACTTTTGATTATACTTTGCAAAATGTCTGTTTTATTTTACTAAAGGAAATTTTTGAAAATAAAAATAACATCTCCGTTTTTTAATAGGAAAGGAAAGATGTCTACAGGAGGGATAAAATAACTTGATATTGTTAACGAAATTTAAAATTTTATATAACTTTAAAACAATGGTAATTATAATTAGAAGTTGTCGATAGCGTTTCAGCAGATTGCATTTCATATTTCTATGAAGCCATTATGGTTTTTCAAAATATTAAGAAGGCCAATATTTAAAAATGTACTTTTTAAAATTTTTCTGTAAATAATTAAACAGAGGCTGTTAACTAAGTTCTTCTCACATATTACAGGCAGGTAGTTTTTTTGCTAATTATTTAAGTATATCTCATTTTTTTTAATAAAATGCAGCGAGTAAACATTTTCATATAATAATTACTTTTATGATATTTTAGCACAATTAAATGTAAAACGTAATGCTATATAAATGTTTAAACTGCAAGATTACTTATTAATGTGTAAGGATTATCTTAATTTATCTAACAGTTAATTTTTGAGTTAAAGATACTTTCCTATCTTTCTTTGATTTCAAGCTTACAACTTCCGGCCAGAACGTATTTTCAGAATCGCGGTTGAATGTAAATGAGGAGAGGAAGTATTTAAATGTGAAGTTCTACTGACTTCGGGAGAGAGTCATAGATTCTAAGCAGCACGCGTTAGCCTTTTGGCTATACTGCCTGTATAGCTACTTCTACTATCGGCCGTACTTTAGTCCCTTGATAGCTTCGTTAATTAGCGTTAAGAGGCTATATCTTTCTAGTTAGATTAGTTAAGTTTAATTTCTCAGTTTCCTGAGTTCAAGCCCGAGGGGAGGCTTCATTGTAGAACTCCAAGAAGGAGTATTCTGTGAATATTTGGAATAATAAAGGGTATTTATTTAACCCTTCTCACGTTTTGTTCTCTTTCTCACGAACTCAAGCGATTTTTCACTTATCAGTTCTTAAAGTTCCTCTATTTTAACTGTAACTTAAAGGTACACAGGTTGTAATCTTACAAATGTTCACTTTTTATTCAGAATACTATAATACAGCGGTGCCCAACCTTGTGATCGCGAGCACAAGTGTGCTCGCCGATCGTTTTGTATGCGCTCGCCACCCCGATTAGGTACTATGAACAAAAAATATTTAAAAAATAACCATTCTTTTATATTTCTTAATTGTTAAAATATAGTAAACATTTATAGTCATAAGAGATATCTTGCAAGACGTTATAAAATAACTGATTGCTGAATGATGAAGTTGATAGCGAACATGGAATCTTACAGCTTCATTCCGATGTTAGATGGCTCAGCAGGGGAAAAGTACTTCAACGATTTGCAGAACTTCTTTCGCCAGTAAAGCCGTTTTTGGAATCCGGAAAGGAAAGTTAGAATTGGACGATAATAATTGGTTATCCGATCTGTATTTTCTTACGGATATAACAGCTAAACTGAACAAACTGAACGAAGATCTCCAGGGAAAAGCGAAAAAAACCCTTTTTCGATTGACTGGGACTTTAACTGATTTTCAGATAAAGTTAAATTTGTGGATAAATCAGATGAAATAAAAAAATTTCACCCATTTTCAGAATTTATCAAGCCATATTAATAACCACAAGGAAATTGAAACAGAGGAATACTTGGAAAACCTAAATGCACTGAAAAATAATTTTGATCTCTGCTTTTCTGATTTTCATAGGTGCATCGCATAAGATTGGAAATATGTTTAACAAAAATGTTGATGTTTTGGAAATGTGCTCGCAATAGCCCAAAATATGTTCGCAATAGGCCAAAATGTGCTCGCGAGAGGCCAAAGGTTGGGCACCACTGCTGTAAGACATTATCGGTATTAAGAAGAAACAAAATTAAAAAGTAACTGTGTTTTCCTTCGTCGTTTCAGTTGTGTTCAGTCGTTTCACATTATCGTACTATACTTCAATTGATGAAACTAATCACTTTTTTATAATCATGCTAGGAATTTTGCCCTAAACTTTCTTTTCAATAAACATTTTGCTCATTGAGTTACGAACGATATACTTGTATTTTTCTTTATTTCTTCATTAAACTGAAAGTCAAATGTTCCAATGAGGTCACACTATGACTACATATTCTCAAACGTTCCGCTAACTATTCCAAAATCTAGTATTCTTTGGTTGTTTGAAATTATTGCGGAAGAAGTCGGACTGCAAAATATATGTTTCTCAAGTAACTCGAAATTAGCTCTAGTTGCAGTACAGGTGCAATAAGTCAGAAATTCAAACCTAAATTCTTTTGAGATAGTTTAATAACTTTAATCGTGTAATAGTTTTATCCACATAACAAGAACAATTCCATTCTAAAATTTATAATTAATGAACATGTTCTGCTAGCAGCAAATGTAATTACTATAACCACAAATGATTGCTTGTGTTTATAGGAAGTTGGGCGCCACTTCTACAAAACAGATGTAATCATCGAAGTCATTAAAGAGGAAACAATCTTCGATACCTTGCACGTCATGATGCAGCTCACTTTTGACAATCGAGCTTTCCAAACTGACAGGCGCCAGAGCGTACAGAGAATCGACAAGAATATGATGCCTGTGAATGCCTTCCTCTTTCTGGAGATCTTTCCATTCTGCATCGTGTTCGACGAATACTTAGTTATCAGGACAATCGGCAACAGTCTCCAAGCCGTTATGCCAAATATCATCGGCAAGAAACTTACCTTAGTTTTCGAGCTCACGAAACCTCTCATCGAATGCACATGGAGAGCGGTAAGTGTCTGTTTTCTCCTAATGACGTCAGGAAATATTTCCTATAATCGAAAATAATGCAGTAGATTCTTTTTTCACGAATTTTAGCGTTGATCCTAAAAAAGGATTTCACAGAACGAATGCTAATTTCCTTTTCGCTATACAAATTAAACCGTACCTCGGCAACCTATAAATTCGCAGGTGTTAAACCTGTTTTATAATTTCGAGTGACCCACTTGAGTTCCGAAAATAAAGTATAATGTATTAAAAAAATTTTGAAACATAGATATGGAATGAACACTTAAAGAACAGATAAAAAAATCATGATAACTGGTGTCTCGACTGACACCGAAGTTGCCAAAAGTGACGGAATTACTTCTGTGGGTTTTTCATGGTATTTTATGGTGCTACACAACTACAGATACGAAGGAAAACAAATAATGATTATGAAATTCCTAATAAATAAAAGCAAGTGACGATTGCACCTTTTAATGCCAATTCTATCCATGAACTCTCGATTTTTATGCATTTTTAGACTTATGTTTCTAAAATTAGGAAGATTTCTTAATCCTTCTGTTGAGAAATTCAATTTTAAGACTGGATTATCTGCATTATGGCAAAACACGCGAGAGCTCTCTGATAAATGCCTTCGTAGAAGACTTTTAAGAGCAAACGGCTCAGACTCAGGTCAGTAGATAGAAAGTGGGGGTTCTGCGGCATGCGGTGCGGGCATGGTCAGTGACGTTCGCGGAAGGGAGGCTACGTCATACATCGTATCACCGAGAGGGGTATGGAGATTGTGAAGGCGCAACAGATAAGAAGGATTTGACAGATAAGAAGGATTTATTGATTCTTCAATTAGCCGATAAGATGACGTAACACTTTGATAGGAGATTATCGTTTATTGATTTTCCGAAGGTTTTTGTTAATAAGTTTTTAACCTTTGTATTTTTTCTTCGTATTCCAGCTATTTTACTATGAGGGTTATTTCCTAGGTGCCCATAACGACGCTTATTTTCGAATTTCATGATTGATTCAGAAGGCCTTAATTTTTAAGATTTATTTTCCGCCTTTTAATTTCCGACATACTCAGATTGTTACCTTATTTCTTAAATCTTCTCTTCATAATATCAGATTTACTTTCCATAATCTTACTCATTTTCATTATTTATTTCATTTTACATAGAATTTTTTCATGCATTTTAACCGAAACTTTTAACTCATTTCCTATATTTTACTAGCATAACTATTCAGATTTGCGTTTCTATTCATTATATTATTTAGTTTTAGATGTAAAATTTAGCTTATTTTATACATTTTAGCCTTCATAAAATTTATACTTTAATTTTTAACTAATTTGCTATATTTTCACACTATGTACATGACTTTCATTTAATTTACAGCTACTTGCATACCTATAGCTACTTGCGTACGTTTGAACCTTCGTAATTTCAAAGATACTTTTAGTTTTAGCTTAATTCCTATATTTTCTCACCATGTATATATATAATGAACTTTATTTAATTTTAGATGTAATTTTTAACTTGTTTCGTACATTTTAAACCTTCATAATTTTTAAAGTACTATAATTTTGAACATTTTTCAAAATTGTAATACATTTTACTATAAACTTCAATAAACTATACACGAAATGATTAATACTGATCACAAAGGAGAAAGAAATGTAACGTGCATCGTCTTTCTCCACGACATATCGCCGAAAGCAGGACGCGGTGCAGAATTCTCTACCAAAAACAATTATTCGGACAAAAACGAAAAAATTGTCACAATAGATGAATCTTGAATTTATTTAAATAACCGCAATAAAAAATTATCCATTTATAATCATCAAAGAGAAGAAAAATCTTAAACATGGTTTAAAGAATCTAAAGAAAATTTTTCAAAGTGATTTTTGATTGTTGTTAGTTTCTGATATAACGACAAACAAACATTAAAGAGAGTGCAGAAAGCTTTTAAGGTGAACTTCACATATTATCAGGAATATATTTTATACCCAATTTTCAAATATGAAATATCTTTTTACCCACAGTGCCGCTTTCAGAATCCAATTATTAATTTCTGGGGAAAAAATGGAACGTGTGTCAAAGCCATACCCTTCACTCATACCCCTACTAAATCTCCTGATGTATCATCCACGGATTTGTGCGTTTTTGGACTTCTAAAAACCGGATTATCCAGACGTCAACCTACAACCTCATTGGACTTTGGAAAGAGGAATAAGATAAAATGCTTAAAAAAACCTTTATTGTTTTGAAAACTACGATAACAGATGCTTTTGGTAAAGGATGGATATTTCTCCATGAAAAGTTAGTTATGGTTAAACAAATAAAATTTATTTATACAAAGAGGAGATATGAAAATAGTCAAGGTCAGTTATGAAAATTTACATCCATCGGTGACTTAGATACTCTTTCAAAAGACAAACAGGAAAAAGTTGTTACTAACTTTACTCTCAGTTCTTTACATTTCCGATCTTTTTTAAGGAGGTTTTCAGCAAAATGAAACTTCCTATACTTGAAGGTAAGATTTATAACCAAAAGACAAGCATAAACACTTCTCAGGCTATATTTATTTGCAGCTTCACCAGATGTGCGAGTCTGGCGTGATGCGTTTTTCCTATCCACTCGACATTGTTTAAATAGAAATCTCTTCACCTCCTACTTCATGGAAAGAGAGTTTGGGCTTAATCACTATATTGTCAAGTATCTGTTCTGATTTATGCTCAAAAGCATAGCTTGGCAGAGAATGGGAATTACAAATTCATTTTATTGAAACATGTTGTAGTAGCTAGTGATCAGATGACGAAGTAAAATTCATAAATACAAGTTCTAATTTTAATGAAATGTATGTTTCGAGAGAATGGACTAAAAAAATGAATCATGTTTCAAAAGTTTTATATATTATATAAATTTATATTATGATAAATAATCAAAAGATGTTTTTTCTAATAAATGTCTGAAAGTATTCAGATTTTTATTATTAAAGCTAGAAGTTGAATCAGTAAAGGTATAAGCTATTACTCCCGCCTTCTTGGCATGCCTTTATGGTGTGGTGGTCTGCACGCTGGACGCGTATTCCACAGGTCCGTGGTTCGATTCCCGGCGAAGGCGTTGTTCACTTTCATCTCTTCTGCTTCGAAATAACATAATGTCTCTACAAAGGTTGACGCATAAAATACTTTAATGACTGCATATTGAACTAATATTACATATAAAGTAATTAATTCCGCCTGAAAACGAATTCTGATTGTTTAGTTTTTCATGTCTAAACATTTGTAACGTTATACGCAGTAAGCACAACTAACGCTAGTGACGTCTTTCGATCCATCTGCGTAAATTTCGGTTGAAACTCTGTTGTCGAAGAGCAGTATTATTTGGGTGAATACGTTAGATTCTGGTGGACGGCATAGTAGATTTGGTACGTTATATTTTTAGCCTGTATATACACTGCCATTATCCCGGGTGATCGTTGTGTGACGAGATCTTATGACAAGTAGGATTGTGGATTCTTTTTGAGCCACGTGGTGATGTGGTGGAAGGCCAGTGTAAAGAACGCTCCTGAACTCTCTATTAGAAAGACCTATGATGCTCTCGACTAGAGAGAACTTCGTTAGCAGACGTCTCACACTACCAGGACTATAATTCATTTTAATGCTTATTTTAAAGAACTGTGAATGGCAACGACGAGTAATGCGCATGTGTAAAGAGATGAGACTTCTGTGAGACGCCTGTCAAAGAGAGTTCGGGAAGCTCCGCCAGCGAGCTGAGGTGTGGAGACTTAATTTGTCCAGTGACGACGAGTGCCATCTCGTTAACGTCTCTGATCGTGTCACCGGCTCGGATATCTACTAAAGTTTTCTAAATGTATTAATTAAATGTTGTATGTGTGGTATGTGCTGTGAATAAAAAGTTATGCATCACCAATACCAGTGTTAATTCCGTTACCACTGAAGCATCCACGACGTCACACTAGCAAGAATATTTAGTGCATTGTTTGGAGATGTACGATATCCTCGACTGACGCCTAGAAGTAAAAAGCCCTGTATATACTAGTTAGTAGGGCGTTCTCCATACGTTTAAGGATACGCGCACTCCAGACGTAGAAAGCCATGTAATACATCTTTTTCTACTACTATTTTATCCCGTATATTGAGCTATTGTGCAGCTACATCCCAGTTTGATGTATCGGTTCTAAGCATTGCGTGTTGGACAGTATTGCGAAGTTTTTTAGTTAGCTCCTTGATATGCGAAAACCAGATACGCCTGTCATATATAAGCATGCCAAGTTATTTCATGGTGCTAACAAATTGGATGTGATCTTTTTATAGGCTGATACAGGCTCTTACTGAGTTGATAAACATGACTTTAGTTAGCTTTGAACATAGTGAGCATATGCTTGTTGACTCAGTCTGCAAATTTATCTATAGCGTATTGTACCCATTTTTCATTTTGTGCGATGACTCTTTCCTCCTCCTACAGTTAAAAAGTCTTTAGTATATGCTAGGATGTACACTGCGCAAAACAAAATGGGACAGTTCTATATCTCTCGTTCTACCGGGCCGATTGACGAAATTCAATTTGCATTTTTCATGTCTCGAAAAGGCGACTTAGGATATATATTCAATTTATATATAGCATTGCTCTATTATAGGTATTTTGACACAGAATTTGACTTTTTATGAAATAACATACCCATTTTTTTTCCATATTTGGATTCTACGATTCAAATTACGCCAAACTACCAAGTTTTGTAAAAATTGCGCGAGTAGGATTTTAAAAATTAGCTCTAAAAATTTTACTCCTCATTGTTAATTATGTTTGGTATATATTTATTAATCTCCCTTTTTTTTATTAAACTTATTTGATACTTCCTTTCACATTTCGAAATTCAGGTTCATTCCAAATAAAATTTACCCATTTTTTATAATTTACTTTTAAAATTTGTACTTTCAAATAATTTTTATAATTTTTTTCAAAAATATTTTCGAATTATAATCTATAGAATTTTTACCATCGTCTTAAAGTAGACGTATTTCGAAGCCTACTTGCAAAAAACTACAGTTTTTTATTCAAAATTTCCGAAGCGCAGGTGGCATCTAGACGACTAGTGTCGCCGTATGGCGATTAGTGTCGATGTTCTCCAAGGTGCGGGGAAGGGGACTGAACCCTCGGACCTGTTCTGAGGGTTCGGCCGTGTAATGCCAGCACGAGCATGACGAGGCACGTAAGATGAATTAATCCCTTCTGACTGTAAGACCGTACATATACGGCTTAGAATAATGTTTTGTAACGTCTTTAGAAAATAATATATGTTACCGTGAAAGACCGAAATTGGAGAATGTCGACTTTCACCGGAGAATATCAACATTCACCAAATACGTCGGTGAAAGACCGAATATTTCACTACATTCTTGTATATTCGAACCCTCACCGGTGTATGTCGACAATCAAAGATATGCTCTGGTGAAAGTCGAAAAGAGAGGTCATAAAGTGCCATAATAGTTTAAGTTGTTGCAATAAATAAGATTTGAATCACATAATTTAGTACTTTTTTATGACTGTTATTTTATTTTCTCATTTAGAACGTACTGTCTAATTAAGTACGTTTTTAACTTCTATTATTTTCCTTTCTCATTTTGAATGTATTGTGTGTTTTAGGTTCTCATGTTCTTAGGTTCTTATTTCAAGTCTCAAGTGCGTTTATTCGCGACTGAATAACGGAGAAGAAAATATAATATTGTTATATGTTCAACATTCACCATTAGTACATGGTGAATGTCGACATTGACCGGTGTAAGTCAGAAATAAGAGTATTTTGAAAATATTTCGGACATACACCAAGAGACTATGTGAATGTTGACATTCACCGGTGAAAGTCGACATTCTCCAGATTTCGGTGTTTCCGTAACATATACACGTGCATCTTCAAACATGTCCAAGAAATTAAGGAAATATATTATGTTAAAAGTACATAAATACAGGTATAAATGAAGGGGCATTTAGCCATTAAAATAAAAGAATACTTCCTCCTCATGGCTATTTTGGAAAATCTGGGCTTTCTTTGAGATAACTCGTGCCGATCAGAGGTCTAGAAGTGGCCTGTGAAAAAAAACCTTGTTATGAGGTTTGCAAGTAAAACTTTATATAGTATGTCATTTTGAAGATAGTACAGTAAGTGCGTTTAGTACTTCTGGAATATCTTTTCTAGGAATCATACTTTCACCGATGTATCTTTTATATCTGCTCTATTTCGGGAAATGGGATTTTATAACTAGATCTCGCAAAGCCTTTTCCTCGAAGATGGAGTGCTCGTACCTTGCGCTTCTGCGCTGCAAGACATGGTGATGATCATTAACATTTAATGAGGACTAAATATTTTCTTAAACATCTGCGCACGAGCTGGTATCGTTCCATTGGTCAGGATTAGATATTTATTGTCTAGGTCTTGTTTGGATGCGCAGGTTTTGAGAGATGTTACAAAGCTAGAATGTGTGACGAAGACGTCTATTAAATTTGTCACAGGTGACGCATTTAATTAATAATGGCGATTAATATTAATGTGGTGTTCGATTAATATATAATCTTTGGAAAGGTACACGATTACCGATTTCCCGCCTATGTAAGTGTGGATTAGTGCTAGTTCCCCCACCCCGGGGGTCGACGTAGAGAACTCTGCGAAGCTACTGGCTAGGATCTGTACCTAGGCAGTCTCGGCCACGGGGGTATAAAATTTATGAACTTGGTGGTTCTGAAGGCTCTGGGAAAGGTCACTTATTGGCCGGCCTCGGAGTCTGGCATGTCCTAGCGCGGCGTGGTGCTAGTAACCCGGGGGTTATCCCCCGGGGTCGCTGGGTAATGTCCCGCTGCGACGGGCTCGCCCGAGCGACTGGTAGGAGGATTTGACGACCGGTGCTGCCTGGGGCCCGTCTCCAGGTGGTGCGCGGCTCTCCTGGAGGGTAATAGTGGAGGTTGAACCTCCACGACGTGCCCAAAGGGAGAGTCGACCTGCAGTGAGATTAAGTTTACTCGGAGCAGGGAAGCCCAAACGCCATAGTGCTAGTCTTCGTCAGCATTAAATCCAGCCAATCCTTGCTTGTTGAGTCTACTATCCGAAGAGTTTTCAATTGTGAAGACATCTGATAAGCTATGAGACAATGAATTACCTGCAGGCTGTTTGTGCTCTGTCAATCGAATAAATGGAAACGAAAGACGTTAAGCTGCAGTTCTTTCAACAAGCCGGAAGAACGCCCCACACTGAGAATCATGTCCGAAACTAATTCATTTGTAGATTTCCAGGACAGAGATTGGCAGAAATGGGCCTATACCATGGTCCGAAAGAAGTGTTGATCTTAACCCTCTCGATCATTTTCTTTGCAGTTCTGTTGAAATTAAGGTTAACAGGAAAGAACATTTAGCTTTAGCACTTCATTGACAAAAATCACACATAAATGTACACATGCGTTACATTAAATATTTTTGTCAGAGTATAGACTAAAACTAAATACGATGTCTATCACTCTGGTAATGGTACATGTTGAAAATTATTAACTGAGTTCACAAACATTTTTGAAAGAATGAATTTAATAATAATGTTTTTAATCCATTTCATATAATACATTTGTGAAATATATTTCACAAAAAATACCTCACGAAATCACATTGTTCATTCTGTGAAACCCTGTGTATTGTAATACGTAATCTATTAATATGTATCTGTGTCAACATTACTTCATATGTTATTACAGAAAATGTTACGCCGTTTGCAATTTTCTCTTAGTAAATATATATGTTATATCCGAAGCTTTTTATGATATGGGGAAGATTGGAATAAAATCATTATTGATTTTTGTTGAAATCCAACAATAAAATGCTGATGCTTAAAAAAGTCTGAATTAATATCTTTATAAAGAGCCGATGCTAAATCTTAAGCAACAAAAAATCTTTCGCGATATTTCTTTGTGAGTTAAATTCGTTGTTTGTGCTATGCTATTTGAATATCGCAAAGCACAAGAGGCTATCTGCTGTAGGAAAGGGATGCCTTCGTGGAAGACTTCTAAGGGAAACTAATGAAAAGACAACGGTACTTGAATTTGGGAGACTTCATATGGATCCGTAGCTTAGTTTTGAAAAAAAAAAAGTTCTGAAGTTCTAACAAGTGATGAATAAAAACAGAAAAAGGAAACTCTTTCTTTTTTCTATATTTAATTTTTTTAGAGTTTGTAATAATTAAAATTGTTTTATTTTCCCGTAAAATGCAACGGGTGACAAATTTTAAGAGTTATGCCGGAAAAGTAAAAATACTGTAGCACGTGCATATAATATTGAATAAACGTTCATCCCGGTAATTTATATTTAATTTGAATAAATATAATTGAGTACTAGTACTATGATAGCTGTAACCGTAATTCCTCTTATTGGTTTCCAGAAATCTCGAGAAGCAACGAAATTACTAGAAATTTCTCGCGACCGATTAAAATGCTGTAAAAAACCAGACAGAACATCTCAGCTCAGTTGCTTAGGTACTGTTATTGCGATTTGTTTTGGTTCAAGGCGAACTGAATTAGATTTCTCTTTTCTCTTTGAACTGCAGTTATGCGTTATACATTATACTGTAATACTTATACGTAATACTTATACGTTATACACTACAATAATACTTATACCTTGCAGTAATACTTATACGTTATACACTACAGTGCTATGCGTTATACACTCATGTCCATAAATTAAGGATAATGCAAAATCAGGCAATGGAAGAGTTAGAAGCAAAACAAATTTGACTTATTTGTAAAGCTTATTTATTAAACAAAAGGTAAAGAGCAAAAAAAGATGCTATATATTTGATATTATTAAAAAAATTAGCGATTTTTTCTCCCGGGAGCAAATTACAAAAAAAACCTATTTACAAAAAGTCAATATTACATGGTTGGTATGATTGTTAATACATTGTATGTCTCCCAAACGATGCAATAGAGTCCGTACAACGCCTAGGCATGCTGAGTATCAAATTATCGATCTGATCTTGGGGGATATTACACCACTCAAAATGCAATGCTCTCCGAAGTTCCGGTAGACATGTAGGAGGAGGTTGACGGGCTGCAACTCGTCAGAAAAGCATGTCCCACACGTGCTCTACTGGATCCGGTGAGAATGCTGGCCAGTCCATACGGGTGATATCCTCCGATTGAAAGCATTCGCTTACTTATGCTTTCACGGTGAAGACGGTCATCCATAAACAGAAATTGTGCGCCCATGGCGCCCCGAAACAAACGTACTATATGTTGTTCCAGAATGACGTCCCAAGAGATTTGGCTTGTCATGGTTCCAATTTGAACATGCAGGTCAGTTCTAGAACCCAGAATAATTCCACACCAAACGAGCACTCCAGCACCACCGTAACGGTGTCGTTGAATGATGTTTTCTTTGTGGTAACGGGTACCTGGAGCTCTCCATATGAAAGTCCGGCGAGAATCAGACTGCCAGCTAAACCTGGACTCGTCGGGAAACATCACACAAGCCCACTGTTGCGGTGTCCACAATGCATGCTTTCTACTCCAGGCTAACCGCAGGCGACAGTGAACTGCAGTAAGTGAAACGCATCTGACAGGTCTACGAGCATATAGACCAAGCTGCCCTAAGCGTCTGTACACGGTCTGCCTTGAAATTGTCGTACCAGTGGCTGAAGAGAGATGACGAGACAGGTCTGAGGCTGTGCTCCGCCTGTTTCTTTCGGCAGTAACTGCCAAATACCGGTCCTCATTCGGCGTTGTAACTCTGGTGCGACCTGTGCTGTAACGTCTACTCACATTACCATCATCTTGGAATCGTTGCCAAAGCCTGGAGATGACACTCTGGGCAATTCCAAGTTCGTCTGATACTTCCAGTTGGGTACGCCCCCATTCCAGACGGCCGATAATTCTACCACGTAAAAAAAAATCATCCAAATGCGTCCTTTGTGTCATAACTATTCGGTTTTTTCACTGAAATGCTTATAAAGCGCCTGCGAACAATTTTACTTCTTTGCCTGTATTCCACTCTCGTCATTGTGACGTACCATCGGTGTCATCTGGTTTCTTCCTGAAATTTGCATATGTTTCTTGAAGATGTGTGTAGTGATTTTATAGGTGATATATTTATTTTAGAGTTCGATTTCCGCGTTTATCCTTAAATTATGGACATGAGTGTATTTTAATGTTTTGAGTAGTTGAAAGTATAGCTACTGTTGTATTGCGTTCTATTTAACGTATTTACGTTTTACTGATTATTAGTGCCTAATATTGTGAACACTTGTAAGAATATCGAAGCTTTTTGTTATATTTCTTGTGATAAGAATAAATTTTATCGCATTCAATGTATTACGAACCCGTACGCACGCAGCAATACATTTTACTCACATTTGTATGAGATTGTGCCATCTCACTCGCTTTGGTAACAAACTCTAAGTTCAGACTCTAAACAAATTAAAGCGTTTTATCACTATATTTAGTTAAGCAAAGAAAATGGTAAGAAAGAGGTAAAAGACCCTTTTATTAAGAACTCAAACAGTTGAACAAAAGGAGCTCATGGTGCTTACAAAACCAGCCAGAAGTTACGGCGTAAAATAGAAAAGTAGAATTTCAAATTAAAAACCGTACGCTTGTAACAAGGTTTTTTCACTTGCTAAAGTGCACTTTCTAAAGTGCTAAATAAAACTTGTAACAAAGTTTTATTTAGCCAAAGGCTACACAGAAGTATTGAACCTGCAAGCTGGCTCTCACCTACATTAGCGTAAAGCACTATTTGAAAGCAACGCCATAAAGATAAATGCTATTGCAGAATATCAACTAACAACGTGGTCTTCGGCAGCTGGAACACGCTCTGACTAAACCTATCTCAAACCCTCATTTAAGTAAGCACAAGGTAAAATTTTCATTTTGGCAGGAAAGGGAAAAGTGAGAATAAAGTTACAGAACATAAAATAACTGGTTAGTAAAATTAAATAAATACCTTACAATGTGTTTTACACATTGTTTCAGTACTGTAAATGAGAAAAGCCCTGATGTTTTTTCGTTTTTCAAAAGATACCTTTGGAAAAAGCAAATATGTTTTATATGCCCTTAAATACTATAAATTGTGAGTTGTTTATAACATTTTATTACATTTTTATTTGTATTATTTATTATGCTTGCGCATGTACTGAAAATGTTTATTAAGACCTAAATCGTTATAATTACGGGGAAAAGTATGTATACTGCAATCTTTCAAGTAAGAAACTATGGTGAAAACCGATACATTCTAGAGCTTTAAAAAATCAAAGTTATTCTTAAGAATCTTGTTGAAAGATTCACTAAAAGTGTTTTATAAGATAAGAAAGCGAAACTTAAAAAAAGAATAATCATAAAATATGTAATTAAAAAAACATATATAGATGTACTAAATATTTATATAAGACAGACGAAACAGCGTTGATTTCCCCCGCCTAAGAATACAAATACGAGCCAGAAATATAATACAAGTCGCAAAGTTCCAATAAATTATTCTTATTTACATCTGTATTATGACGATTTAAGTTTACCTTTTTCTTGTAGTCTTTATTTGGATATGTTTGTATGTGTGGGAGTGAAGTCACTGCTATTGTTCAACATCCATTGTCGATATATTTCCTGCATTTTAAAGGATAATATTAAAGTGTTCAAAGCAAGACTCCATATGATTGTGTTACTAGATCCACTTTCATTTGACGCCTACCTTTTATTTCTTTACCGTCAGAGAGCATTCGTAAGTAGATAAAGCAATACTTCAGGCTATAAACTATTAAATACAGTTAAAATTTAAACGAGTTGATCTTAAACAGAAAACGTAACGTTTCTTGTGTCAGTTTTGAGTCTTAGAAATAAATGTTTCTTAAATGACTTGTAACAAAACTTCTTTAAGTAATGTGAGAAGAAGTACTTCATGATTTAGGGAATTAAATTTAATTTCGGAACGCGAAATCTCTCGTAAGGGATTCAGCTACTTAGTAACCATATCGAGATATGTATTTTAAAAAATTTGATGTAATCAATAAAATAAAACCCGTGCAAGAATCTCTATTACAGTTAGTCACTAAATAAAATCCTTCGATTATCCACACATCTGCATCAATATGTTCGCGGATTAGCTCTTTAGAGCGTTAGCAAATGGTAACATAGGGTTGGGTTGGTATTTACAGTAAAATCCTTCGATTATCCACACATCTGCATCAATATGTTCGCGGATTAGCTCTTTAGAGCGTTAGCAAATGGTAACATAGGGTTGGGTTGGTATTTGCAGTAAAATCCTTCGATTATCCACACATCTGCATCAATATGTTCGCGGACTAGCTCTTTAGAGCGTTAGCAAATGGTAACATAGGGTTGGGTTGGTATTTGCAGTGACATCCAATTTCGATCTCATCCAGTCGACGAAGAGTTTGCGAAACAAAAAATATGTACAAGTTATTTTCTCAGAGGTTTTATATGCTCTTAGTGACGCTGAAACTGAATTTTAGGTTTAGCTCCTCATCAGAAGTCCGTTTCACAATGAAAATAAATTTAAAAAAAAAAAATTGGTACTTTGTTCAGTTTTTCGCTTATAACTCGAAGGTTAGGCATTTGTCGAAGACGACCACTCTATAAAAAATTAAGTGTTGCCACTACTCGCTTTGAAATCGTTGAGTTCAAAAATTTGTTAAAGTTTTACAAAATATGAAATAGATAATGAAACAAATTCCAAATTTGGGCTTGCAGATGCCGATATTCGACTGGAGGACTACGTTATTCAGAATTTGATTTTTCTAGGTACCGTTGTTTTTTCACAGCGCGAGAAACATACATATTCATGCAGATTCTTCATCATTTAATTTCTTTAATACACGGCGAAAATATTTGGTGGCAACACTTTGAAAAGTGAAAGGCCGTTTATAGCAAAATCAACGCAAAATGCCAAAAAGAAATTAACAGATCTTCCGGACAAATTGTCCCTTTGAGCTAAAAGGTCTTTCTAAATGTGCGGTGGCGCCGTAATATCAACGTTTGCACCTAATTATTTGGTAAATACCTGATATGTATAGGCCACAATTAACGAATGTCAGCGAGGTACGTGGTCGGCGGACCTCTAGTTTATGGACTGTGGTCTATAACTCTAGTCCATAAACTAGAGGACTGTGGAGTTTATGGACCAAGGTCGGCGAACCTCTATTCACCTAATTATTTGGTGAATACCTGGTATGCATAGGCCACAATTAACGAATGCCAGCGAGGTACGTGGTCGGTGGACCTCTAGTTTATGGAAAATCGCGCTTTTCGATTTTCACTTTGTAGCCGGCCTCTGGCGATGCGGCAAACCTAAAATTCGGATTCAGCACCCCAAAAAACATATAAAACCATTGGGAAAAAACTTCTATAACTTTTTCCTGAAAATATCCATTTTGAACCTTCGATGACGAGATTAAGCTATTGTGCGAAGAGATATTCTGCGTTTGCACTGAGAATAGTTATAGTGGTGTGATAAGGTCGCATAGAGGTTCTTTGTCCAGGATGAATGATTTCAAAATACAATGGTACCTCTTTCAGTCCAAATGAGAAATCCTTTTGAAATGAGGTGACTTTGATAATTATTCCGGCTGCAGCCTCGGAGGTCACTCCAAGGGATGAAAGAAGTCTTTGCATCAGGGTCAGAATGTGAACACTTTTGCTATGTACGAGTGAAGGAATCTCCCCACTCCCCGGGAGTTCAGCGCAGGTAACGAAACAGTGAGATGTAAAAGGTTCTAAGCAGCGAGAAAGCAGAGTGGTTTTTCCTGAGAAGAGCGAGGACTTTTCTGCTGGAGCTATGGGCATATTGGCTCGCTAGAATTAGTATCAATCTTCCATGTAATGTTAGTAGCGAAAGCGCATTCTTCCTGTTAACAAATTTCTGAAATTACGGGACTGAATGTATCCAAGTCCCACATCATCATGATTTGCAATTGTTAATGTTTTCATTTTATTAAAATTTATGTTATTATTGGAACTTGAGTTAGAAGCTCAAGTGTGTAACCGCCGAATGTGTAACCGTTACACCACGAAGGCATGCTAGAAAGAGGGAGAAAATACCTTATATACTTTTAACACATCCTGATGGTGACGAACAATCCTGATGACAAATCCTAATGGTGACGAACTATTGTCCACCACCTTTTAGTTCTTGCACCATTTATAAAGTCATTAGTGTTTTTTTTTTCCTTGAAGCAGGACAAGTGAAAAAAATGTGCAGTGTCTTCATCAGGACTCTAACCTGGACCTCTCGAATACACGACGAATGTGTTACCGTTATAGCACGAAGATTTATCCTATTAAGGCAAAGCACTCAAGAACTATCAGTCTAACAGGAGGGATGCCTTCGTGGTGGACTAAAGGAAACTGGCTCGTTTATACGTTACACTTGGGTAAAACCACGAAAACGTCCAAGTAGCCAGCTCCTTTTCGGACTCGAACTACCAGTGTTCAGCGACTTTACCACTCGGCCGCTGGTGGGCCTTACGCCAGAAGGCATACTGGAAGGAGAGAGAAAATACATTAGAAGACAATAAAACAAATTCTATAATTCCAAATTCGGGATTCGAGGTACTCATATTCGGGGGCAAGACTACGTTATTAAAAATGTGATGGCTCTAAGTTGTTTTTTCACAATGCGAGAAACATACATTTTTTCATGCAGATTCTTCATTATTTAATTTCTTTAATTATAATATAGGGCGATAATATTTGGCAGCAACAATTTGAAAAGCGATAAAATTTTGAGTGATTCAAAGGCAAAATGCTGTTTCGAGATTAATAGCCCTTCTGGGATAATGCCCCTTTGGACTAAAAAGCAATTACACGTTATTTAAAATTAAGCAAAAATTTATCTTCAGACAGGCGTAGATTTGGAATGGAAATCCTGAGGGTCTTTTTTTTTTCCCCTTTTAAATATTTTCTCTAAGGAAATGATAGTTCCTAAGTTTTCTACCAACGAAGTTACTTTATTATATAATTTTAAATTTTTCATTGGCATATTTATATTTCAGTTAGGTACATATTAATTCATAATATTTTTAAAATAATCCAAAAATTTAAAAAATAATCCCATTCATAATAATGCTAAACTTCGTAATATATTCTAAAAATACAAGCAAATATTTACATTAATTTACACCTGTATAATAAATAAAATCAATTATTTTATACTTAAATGCTTTTTCTATGCGAAGTGATAAAATAATTAGAAATAAATAAAATATTTTCTTTACTTAAAGAAAATAGACTTTCATACTGTGCACCACTTTGAAACATGATTTCAGTTTTTTTTCCACAGAATGTTATTACACTTCTTTATTTCACTTTCATCTATAACAGAGTATAAAGTATGATAGTACAATCCAGGTAATAAGTGATTTACTCAAAATATGATAACGTTTTCCTATACGAGACATTTTTTAAAATATAATTTTAAAATAAATATGCATGTGCTATGTTGCAACAATAAATTGTTCGTTCAAATAATCGTTTTAAATTCCATTCCTGGTCTATTTTTTCGACCTCATCTAAAATTCTATTTCACTTTTTTATATTTATTCTAAGGCAACATTCTCTTACAATCCAAGATCAAATTCTTCACCGGTATTTTAGTTTTTCTACATGACATGAAATGAAATTATTTTCAAATATGTAGCTCTCGAGATTAAATCCTTTCCGAGGTTCTTTCTAGCGCAGACTTTAATTCTCGCAATCCTTAAAATTTTCAAAGTTAACCATATGTAACTGTAATTTACGTCAGCTTTGAAATTATGAAATATGGAATACATATTAAATGATAAAATTGAATTAAATAGAATTTATTTAATTTAAATAGTTACTGAATAGGAAACACTGTTATTAAGATAAAATATTTCAATAAAAAGGTTAAATGCATTATGAGATGTTAAGGATCTTCGAAAATCAGTAACGAAATTATTCGATGCATGAATCTGATTTTAGTGTCTGTAAGGGATGATGAGAATGCAAAGCAATAATTTGAAAAGGAAAACATTATATTACTGTTAGTATTTCGTCCTCTTCGATTAGAATTAGAATAGCAGAAATTTAAAAATTTCAGTTAAAGCTCTCTTTTTCAGTTTATAAAGTATTTATCCCGCCTTTTTGGCATGCCTTCGTGGTGAAGTGGTCTGCACGCTCGGCGCGTAATTGAGAGGTCCGTGGTTCGAAGGCGTTGCATATATTTAATCTTGCCTGCTTCCAAAAAATGTACCTAATGTCTGTACAAGTTTTTAATTTTCTTTTTGTTTCTGTGCGTATGTTCGTGTATGTGATTTTCCACATCTGACTAACGTACACTGACGTACACTTCGCTGATTTGCTGACTCTGTTCAGCGTATAAATTTAGGAAAGCTTTGTTATGAGAAGTACAAAGCTTATTATAGGAGATTTTATCAAACTAAGAAAACTTAATTATAGTATTTTGCAAATAAATCTGATAGCATTATTTAAAATTAAGCTATTGAGTTTTATTTAATGAAATATTAAGAACGGAATTCTAACAATAAATATAACACATATACACACACACGAAAAAAAAATCTGAAAGTTGTAGAGAAATTAGGTTATTTCGAAGCAGGAGAGATGAAAATGAGCAACGCCTTCGCCGGGAATCAAACCACGGACCTCTGGAATACGTACCCAGCATGCAGACCTCCACACCACGAAGGCATGCTAAGAAGGCGGGAGAAATACCTTATAAACTTTTCAGATTTCATATTACGCCCAAAGGAACCTTTTTTTTTAACGTTTTGTGTGTTACCTTTATTTTTATTAAATATCATGTTCTTCGCACTTAAAATCTAAAACTCAATACAACAGCAATATCACAAAATAATTTAAAAATGAGCATATGTTTAGAATTACCGACACACAGTCTCGCGCGGTGGAGATAATTTTTTTCCCGTACAGTGCTGCCATTGTTCGCTCTGAAATCTTTGAGTTTCTTAATCAAAAAGTCTTAAATGCTTTACAAAATATGAAATAGATAATAAAACAAATTCCAAATTCCAAGTTTGGGCTTCCAGATGCACATATTCGGGTAGAAACGTACGTTATTCGAAATTGGATGGCTCTAGCTACCGTTGTTTTATCACAATGCGGGAAAACATACATACATTTATGCAAATTCTTCATTATTTAATTTCTTTAAATGTAATACAGTTAATATTTGGTGACAACCATTTGAAAAGTGAAACGCCACAAAATGCCAAAACGAAATTAATAGCACTTCTGGGCGAACACTCTTTTTGCTATTAATAATGTTACGAAATGTACAGGCGCGGTAAGATGGCTTCCCCACAAAGCAGTTTTAGGGTTGCCATAAAATGGCAAGGAATTGCAGGGTTGCCACATTTGACAAGAAATCGCCCATTTGGCGACATTTGGGCAAAAAATTGGCGATATGCCATGGACGAATGGAGAACCTTCTGGAACGAATTCTTACCGGTTTAGCCCAGAATGTTCTCGAACACAAGCCCAAAGCTATATAAACCTTGCTGGTCCGCAGTCAGTCAGTGTCTCAGTGTGTGAGTGCCTCGAATAGAGTATGAGTGTGTGTGTGTCTCTCATCGAGTGTGTGGCTCGTCTAGCGAGTCAGTTCCTGCGGAGTGGATCGAGTTGACAGCCGGGCAGCGAGTGCCGAGTGGGTCTTCGAGTGCACGGCAAGAGTTTCATAGTACATTGCGGTTAGTGCATCATCGAGAGAGCTACACTTCGCTGATAGTATTTTGCAAATAAATTGAGCTCCAGGAACGACTGAACCCAAGGGTCGGGAGCTGTGCTCGTGTGTCGTCGAGTGCATCTTGAGTTGTAGCGTGGAAAGTCTCGAGAGTACGTGGAGTTCCGAGAACGACCGAGCAGAGTCGGGAGCTGTACTCCGGAAAGCAGAGACGGGTGCTTTGCAAGAAGCTGTCTCCACCGTTATTGCCTGACAGTATCAGCTGTGTCGCTGATTGTTCCAGTGTGTTTATAGTAGATCTTCGACGACTGTAAAAGTGTTTTGGAGCTGTCCTGATTAATATTGACTAAATAAAGTGTGTTTCGATGGTTCATCAAGTTTCGTCGTTATTCACTCCAAATCCATACAAACCCCGAACGAACGTGAAGGAAGAAAATAACGCAACAACTGGTGTTAAAAGAATCGAAAATAACGTAACAATATTATAAGAAATATATCCTCTCCTTTTGCTTTAATATCATCTTCCATATGTCTGGGCACTGATTTCACAAGCTTCTGACGCATTTGCTAAATCTTAATTTTATAACCCATTACTTTATCTTAATGCGCTTACCTACCAAGCCTCGTTTCATTTCCCACCAGAATACAAATTTCTAGCACACGCGATATTCAAATTAGGTAGAAAGAAGGAAGTACTGAAAGGAACGTTTCAGAGGCTGAAATCAGAGCGTGTTCTGCCTACTTGCAGGCCACGTTGCTAACACTGATCCTCTAGCGATTAGAATTCTGCGGCTTTGTGTTATTCTTGCTATTAAGCTTGTTTACGCCGACTTTGGCCAGAGCCAGCTTGCGAGCTAGCTAATATGGGAAGCCATTAGTCTATACTTAAACTTCATTAATTTTAAGTTTATCCATTATCTTTGATTTAAAGCCACGAATGCTGGCTTCTGTAAGCACGAGTTGATGCCACCAGCTGAACTTTATCTGGATTAATAAAATGCCCTTTACACCCTTTCTCTGTCTGTGTGGTAGTTACAAGACAAAGTGATAATTCGCTACTTGTCTTTTAGAGTTTTGGTCTAATGTATGCTCCTTAAGATGACCAAACTCTATAAAATCACACTTTGATGATCTTAGAAATCAGAAGATTTATTAATGTTCTACCTTTTGATTTCAGCCTTATTTTAAAATTAACCAGAGGTTTTTGAGTGGATTGTGATCAGATGAATTTTCTAGCCATTTAAAGGCACTTACTTGATGTTCCTGGAAAATTTCTGTTCCTTCTTGGATTTATGACATGGCGTAATATTTGTTTCTTAGCCATATGTTTCCAAGAGCTGTCACTACTTTCTTCTTTACAATCGATGCATGATTTTGAATGTTCTTATTAGTAATGGAATTAAATAATTCCATAAAACATTTTTCGAGATGCTTCCTAGCCTGCTTGATGTGAGATGATTTCAATATGTAACTTCCTAGCATATCTAGATTATTGGTCTTGAACAATGAAAAACGTGTTTCCTCAGGGAGGAAGGACACATTCTTAATTCTTTTGTATCTATACTTAATTGTGTCCTCAAATTGATAGTTTTCTTTCACACGGGCTCTTAAATGCTTTTTCTGAAGTCAAACTGCTTTACGAGCCCTGTTAAGAAATATTTTACGTACAGTAGAATTGCGTACACGGATTCTACGATGGTCAGTTCTTTTTGTAGATCATAACTAGTGACAAAAATAAATTGCTGGCAATTCAAAATGCAGTACCATAAAAGAATCATCCAAACAGCATGATAGGTGACTCACGTGCATACCGCGGTGTTCATATCACACGCACATGATAAGTGACTGCAACGCTCTTTATAATTAATCTCTATATAAATGGAGGAAAGCCTAACAGAACCACTGCGTATACAGATTGTGAATTATCCTTCAGGGGAAATCAGTCATTGTGTCGGACATGACCAAAGTAACAGCCATGAGAATAGGGTATCGGTAGATACAGGAGGAAACGACTGACAGACAGAAGCAACCGGGCAATCGCCTCGTCGTAGCACTGCAAGAAAAGACGGGCATATTGCAAGCATGACATTGATGGAGCGCACGGCCACATCCGCAACCATATGTCAACATTATGCGGTCTGTAAAGTCCCAGTCACATTATGTTTCGGCTACGAGGGATTGGACGTCGAAAAGCTCAATTCTCAAAACTCGCACATTTCCAGGAAACCCACGTAGCTAGGTTACCATTTTCACTTACTACCAAGACTGGAACGCCAAACAGTGATCAATTATTGCTCAGATTGTGATCACGTGATCCTTCAGAAGCAGAACTTTTGTCTGATTGGTTGTTCTCTACCCGAGACAGAGCTCCAGTCGAAATATTTTCGGCGAGGTAACAAAAAAATCCCTCGTAGCCAGTACATGGTTTCTGTAGCTAGGCAGGAAGGACTTCGCTTCCAGCGGACTTGTTTTCCTATCCTTCCGTTTAAACCAGTGCTACCAGAATCTAGTTTCTCAGAAAAGTCCCGTCTAGCAGGGACCGACACACCGGGTTAGTTTAGTTTAGTTTAGTGACGGAGGACGTGGGCACCACCCCTTTACCATTATGGTTAATTGGTTTAGCGCCACGTCCACCCTTATCTAAAGCTGACTCATGTTAGAGCCACACGAGATCCACTCATAGGGCACATTGATTAGTGTTACAAAACATAGATATTAAAAATGGTTACATCTGTGTGAACACAGTATTTATGAACAAAACTTTAGCAAGTGACACATAAGATTACAATTCAATACCCTAGCAAGTAATTTTAGCAAGTTACATATAAAGTTTACAATTCAATACATAAAGAAGATATATCATACATAATGATTATATTATACTGTTGTGATTGATAAGTGACGACATTGTCAACATGAATTTACTAATGCAAAATTCAACATTTAAACTCAGTATACAAAAACCCAAGAACATACAAATGCTTATATTTCATACATTGCCAGCTTAAAAAATTTATAGTGGAGAAGTATAAAAATACTTAGATCTCACATAAGTCTCTAATATTCTGAATGTCATTGTTAACTTTTATATTACAGCTTACTACTAAAGACACAGTTATTATATTAAAATTGGATATTAATACGGTTAAATGAATAATTGCACTTAGACTATAAATACACTATAAAAACATTAATTCTTTACAATTTCTAAAATGCAGTGATTCAAAACAATGATTATATGCGAATATTAGAACAATGATTCACTATAAATATACAATGATTCAATACTATTACTTAAATTAATGATAATACTATTCATATTATTAATCATATATGCCATGTTGACATCAAAATAATATTTTTTTTCATACAGGTGCTTATTACTGAAATGATGTTACATATTACTAGCAAGCAATTCAAAAATAAGATATGTACAGTACAATTTTACTTGCACATTGGAAATACTATACAAATAAATAATTCAATACAATGATTCCGTACGATTACTCATGAATAATTCAATATTATGATTCTATACGATTATTCAAATGCAATGATTCAATACAACAATTCTATGCACTTATTAGAACAAAAATCTATATAATTATTCAAAATTTCAATATTATTGCTCAAATTAATAAAAATACCATTTATATTATAAACCTCACTACCCAAGTGACACAAACATTTAAATTACACCATTAATTAATCATTACAGCAATGATATTACATGTTACTTGAAAGCAGTTAATTATAAATTATGTACTGTACAGTTTTACCTTGCACACTGAATATTATAAATAATGTAATGATGCAATACAGTGATATTATACTGCTTCTTTAGAACATGTACCAAAGCAATAATTATATGCAGTGACTGAAGTATAAAGATTACGATACAAGTATTCAGTGATTTAATATATATATTCAGATTTGTAGTAATACTATATATGTTATTACTAACATTTAAATATATGGGTATAGTCATTTAAGTACCTATTATAGTAATGATGTTACATTTACTTATAAAGAAATCAATTGTTAAATATGTACAGTACAGTATAACTTGCACTTTATTTGTTGATTACAATTCAATGATTCAATAGAATGATTCTTTGTGATTACTAAAATATAATAATTTAGTACAGTGATTCTATGCATTTACTAAGTACAATGATTAATCATACCATACCAGTTAACACAATGATGCTATAAAACAATACAATTACTCTTATTCAATATGATTACTCTATTTAGTAACAGAACTATTCCGCTATCAATTATACTAGTTAGGTAAACATTAAAAGTAATAACCTTATCATCTATACGATCATCAATACGATTACTCTATTACAATGTTTCAAAATTATGATACAATAAATTAACACTATACACAATTTCTCTGATACAAAACGATTACTGTACTAAAATAATTATTCAGTATAAATGTAGCCGAGGGAGTCCACATAAAGGGATAATTCTTAGTTTTTATTTGCATTAGTTTTAGCACAGTTCAAAATAGTTTATTTTATGATATACTTTAGAGACATACATAAAATTAGATTTGACACAGGTCAGTGCCGAGGTCCATAAGTTTATTAACAATTTTGTTAATCTTTCGTACTGCATGCTTGTTATTAATCATGAACCTGCTAAATGCTTGCTCATTCGTTGGCGGGATCGGCAGGTGCAAATCAGTTGTTAGTGGGCAGTTAGCTACATAATGTTCGGGTGTGCCCAATTCACCGCAAATGCACTGTGCCGTATTTGTAATGCCAAACCTTTCAAAATATACAGGAAAAGGACCATGTCCCGTTATATACCGTACAAGCTGAGCATGTATTATGAGGCGATCATAAGTTACTGTGGGAATATGATAATAAACACGACGTCCTGTGTCCTCAGAGTTCCACTCTTCCTGCCACAGGGATTTGATTTTTTGCGTAAGATTTTTCTTTAGCCAGGAAATTGGCCAAGGTATCTTAATTTGTTCAGCATTTATGTTTTGCGTCGCTTCTTTGGCTAGCTGATCCGCCAGCTCGTTTCCTGTTTGGCCAGAATGGGCCTTTATCCATTGCAGCTTTACGTTTAAATGACTGTTGTCATGTAATTTCGACTGTATGTCTGCTATGAGCGGGGAAACACCAGTGGGACCTCGTTCTCGCAGGCGCAAGCCCCGCAGTCCCCGTCCGGCTTTTACTAAGCATTGGCCAGAACGCTTTTAAAACGCTGTCACCTTGCCTCCGGGCACCACTCCATCAGCAAAACCACATTGTATTAAGGTCCTCTGTCCGCTTTGTCAGTCCCCGCCACGAAAACTGAATGGGGTCAAACCCCCGGGAACTCAGTCGACAAATGCACCATGTAGCTCCACCACAGCCGAAGGAACAGACCTGCCAAGCCTGAACCAACCTGAGTACAATACTCGGGTTCTAGTCCTGTGAAGACAATTTGTATACTCCCGTGGTTGAGACTGCCTAGGTACAGATCCTAGCCAGTACTTCCCAGGCGTTCGCCTGAGTCAACCCCCGGGGAGTCTAGCAGGGACCGTCGCTAAATGTGAGAACCTCTTAACACAACAACCGGTGTCTGCACGAGCAATTCGACCTCGTTTACGATCAATTGGACTGTTCGCTAGGCGTCCGTTGCCTCGCTTACCTTTAACGTAAAACACAGGCGTTTGCGTTTGTAATGGTACTGTGAACTGCGGAGATTGACATCCTAAGGGCATGGCATTGTGCTTTCGGACGAATCACGCTTCTGCTTGCGCTACCAGGATGGCCGAATTAGAATATGCTGAAAATATAAATGCTCGCCAAGTTTAACCAAATTTGGTAATAGAAATTAGTCACGAAAATCACCGCCAGCTTGGCGATATATCTTTCCAGTTTAACGAGATAGCCATTAACCCGCTTCAAGAGTACAGACTTGCCCACAGAACACTTGTTAGAGTACAGACTTGCCCACAGAACATTTGCTAGAGTACAGACTTGCCCACAGAACCAAATTTTTCTGGCAAAACTTCACTCTCTTCAGACTTTCCATGTTATATTACACAAAATTCATGATATTATGTTTACGTATAATGCCAAGTTCGGTGTGTAAGAACTAACTGTTATATATGTATGAGATTCTTTTGTAATGGTAGAAAGAGAAATTGAACTCAAGTATAAAAAACTGCTCGTCGAAGTGTAGAGAATTGTTGATGCTTTTAATAGCGACAAATGTGAGAAATTACTTAATTGGATCTTCGACTTGATTCCAACTACAAATTTTTCAGTTCAAGAAATATCTGCTTCGTCACTTAAAGAGGAACTGGAGACAGCGACGAGACCTAGTTGATCAAATCCAAGTAGAAACGAGTTATCATTCATCACACTTTTTGTTCGGTCGCCAATATAGAGAGTTTTTTTTTTTTTTTTTTTTTAATTTTTAAAACTTTTTTTCTTTTTGGCCCCCAAATGGTGAGGAATCAAACTGCGTTATCGCCAAAATTCCGCCAACGGATTTCTCTGTTGTTAATTGGATGCGTTAATTCACTTACACCACAGGAGCACGCACGGGGAAAAGGCGATATTATTTTCAGAGAGCGTAAAAGATAAATTAATTATATTTCCTGCAGAAGAATACAAGGAATAAATACATTAACAAAACACATTATTAAAATATTATTATGATTTATACAAATAAAAATTAATGAAATAGCAGTTTGTACTCAAAAAAATTTCTCATAAAGAAAACGCTACTCGGCATCCCTTGTAACGGAAGTTACGATCATGTATCAGATAAAGACTTTTATATTGGTAGCAATGTTATTCCTATGATTAGTAGCGCATTTGATGGCTCGTGACTATCATTTACATTGCATAGTGATCACTCATGCTGGATATCAGTTTATTAATCAAGTTGGACGGCAATGAACGCTATATTCCGTTAGAGTATATTGCGGCTGTGTAAAGCTTCTGATAAGACGTTAAAGAAAAACACTCAATCTGAACGTATTCTCCTGGAATGAGATGAGCTAAACTGACTGACTACTGACGTTAACTTAGTTATATTAAACATCACGGGACAAAGAAAATTTTCCTTTTTATTTAATCCTTATGTTATAATACAAGAATCGAGAACCTTGAAAAAACAGACTGATAAAAAAAGAGTGACCTAGAAGTAAATGTGAAACTTCCACCTTAAAGTTAAAAGAAGTAAGGCGACCAATTTAAAGCGACATCGAATCGTAAAAGCTTATTTGGATAAATCCAAGGAAATCATGATATAGGCGTTGTAACGACATAGAAAAAATAGATAAGCAACATGAAGTATAAATTTCGGAAGAACGATACAAAGAATACTGCAAATTAAAGAATTGGTTGGAAAACTTTCGAAAGGATATGTGTGCTCTTTAACATTTTTTATACATTTTATAATATTGAAGAAAAAATAAAGATCATTTATCGTTACAATATTATGATGTAAAACACACACACACACACACACCATTATGTGTTCGGCATTTCCATTTATTACTTCCAACCAACCTATAGGTAAGGGAGGTTATACTAATTCAGAAGTCAAACAAAAAAAATCAGCGTTATATTTACAAAATTTTCACACACAAACAAACGCTGATTTTTGTTGTTTGACTTCTGAATTAGTATTTATTCGGCGTGTTATTGTGTCTTAATTAAGGGAGGTTATAGTTTTGATCTAAATATTCGATAGTGAGTTTTCAATGAATAAGCACAAATGTGGATCTCCTCAATACGTTTTCGCTTTTTACTTCCTTGTACGAAGTAAAGTAAATACTGTAATAGCAAAAATTTTCAGGTATGATATTTCAATTAAAATATTCACTTTGACCACTAATCGAATACAATTTAATGGTTTTTTTGTGTGATATCTGTACGTAAGAACAGAATAAAGGACTCTTTTTCCCCAAACGGGTTGCAATAAGTATTTAAAACGGATTCAGAAGAGATTTTTTCCTGACGTCTGTACGTACGTATGTATGTATGTATCTCGCATAACTCAAAAACGAGTAGCCTTAGAACGTTGAAATTTTGTATATAGGGCTGCTATGTCATGTAGTTGTACACCTCCCTTTTTGGTTGCAATCGGCCATAACAGAGTGTAACAGAGGGATATATATATATATATATATATATATACCGCTCTGTTACTCGTCTGCGTCAGCTGTTAATTTTTATTTTTACAATTTTGTAATTGTGCGTTTTTTGCTTTAAAAATGATTAAATTATGTTGTTCTTATCTTGCGGTTAAAGTTTTTATGTCTTTAGTTAATCTGGATGCAATAGTTGTAGAATTGTCAATAATTAAAAAGTTTTTTAAGTGCGGCTAAGCCTATTTTTTTTTTACTAAGGCTGCCCTATTTGTTTACATTCGAAACTTTGAATAGTGAATTAAGTCAACTCCTGTACCTTAAGTGTCTTTTTGCTGAGTGGGACCGAAAGTAAACGTTTAGTTTTGTGCACCGAAAAATCCACCTTCTCTTCCCGCTGTCCAAACTGCAATGTTTTTGCGTAAAAAACTCTAATTTTAATTGCAGAAATTTTTTTTAAAATTGTTTTAACTGTATTTGGCGTTTTATATTTTTCTATAATTTTCAATTTTTGATAAAAAATATTTTGAGATTTTATGTGTTCTTGCCTTTTCGCGAAGTGAGAATTGAATTAATTGAATGAAAACTATATCTTTAATGAAATTCAAGGAAATACGTTTAAATGAAATGTAGCAAAAATGCGTATGATTTAATATTCTGTGCAAAGAAGTCATGTAGTGTATATATCAAATTTTTTAATGGTATTTGTCTGTCTGTGTGTGATGATGTTTTCGTCCGCGAGAACTTTTATATCACATGTCCAAAAATTTCTGTTTTCCTCTTTTAAGTTTTCTGCATTCATGCAAAGAGTTGATTAGATTTTGCGTAAAATTCAACAACCGGAAGTAGTATCTTACTTGAAGCCCATAACAGCTTTTAATGAAAAACTATGTTAAAATATAATCCAAATTTTTTCAGTTTTAGTAACTAATATCAATTTTAATATCAATGGAAACAACATATTAGATTAAGGCAGATGAAAAACATGTCAAAGTAAAACATAAAACTAGCAAAGCAACAACGTTATGTTTGGCGTAGACTTTAATCAAGATTGTATCGATTTTCAGTGCCAAACAGTTACAAGTCCCTCTTCAACAGGGCCCACCAGCGGGCGAGCGGTAAAGACGCTGAAAACTGGTAGTTCTGTCCGAGGTTCGAATCCCGCGAACGGGATGGCTGCATGGGCGTTTTCCCCATGTGTAACGTGTAGACGAGCCAGTTTCCCTTGGAAAGTCCTCCACGAAAGGCATCCCTCCCTTTAGGCAGATAGCCCTCGTGTGCTTTGCCATAATTAAATACACCACACCACCTCTTCAACAGGACCAAAGAAGTCTGCAACGAAGGGAAAGTGATGGCTGTACTATAGTATCTCGTTCGCTTTACTCCTGTTAGGCATAAATATAACCATGGCTCTCCGCTAGTTAAGGTAATCTGCCTACGTTAAAAAAACGATTTCGGCGAAAAAAAATTCCATTTTTTTTTTATTGCCCAATTTGAAAGATCAGTTTTGTAGGATTCCGAAAATGGTTCATTTTTACGTTTGTGATAATTAGAAGAGAAGGTATACCCAATTAACTGCACTGGAAGTGAAAGCATAAAGACCGGAAGTGCCATTTAAAAGGCTCAACTTAAAGGTAAACAATGTTGTTATCCGTGTTTTTTTTTTACCTGTTGTGTAAAATTGTGCTAAAACATTTCATTTTAATTCTGGATACTTTTTTTTGTTTCTGGCAATAATTATTTGCCTTAATTCTTTGAAGTGGGACTGGCAACATTGCGGTTTTTTTAACCGGGTTTGGCAACATTGCGATTAGGTATAAAGACTATGTTGCTGGGTGCATATATAGCCGTTTTAATTTTTAATTCAGGGTATCTTGGATTACTTCCTGTGTTTGAACATTTAGGCATATAAATTGAACAAGAAATGATTAAAAATTACTTTGGAATTGATAACGAAAGAATAAGGAACTCGAAACGTCATTCGTCGCTCATTTCGAAAATAGCCAGAAAAAAATTAAAATCAAATAGAAAATCAAAATTACTTAAGTATAAAGATATGGAGGGTGTGATGCACAAATGTGGAGAATTTTAAGTGTGCAAATACAACAGAACAGTTTTTCTGTTAATGTGAAATCTTTAAGTGCGTTTTCTGGAAAACTAATTTTTCTAGTGTTTTTACATACAAGAAATGTAATTACTCAAAATGTTCTAAAGGTATCTCTATTAAATTTCACTTAAATGTTTTCTATAATATTTATTAGGTTTTAAGCTACAGTCTAAGTAATATTTATTAATTTGATTGTTTTATAAGTATTTTTATATAAAACGATAAGAAATATTTTACAAAAAACTGTGTTTTTTCATGTAATTACACATATTATAGTAAATTTTAGAAATATCATAAACATTTTAGTTCATAACACAGATGAGTGTTGTAGTAGTATACAGTATAAATAAAACTGAAATATATGCTGTGAGAAAAAATATACGGCATTTAACGTAAGTGTTAAATTCTCCTAAAAATTTGCATAAAATTGCATATATTTCAAAAATTTATAAAAATATTCCTAAAAATTTACCTATTTTCATGATTTGATATCATATATTGTTTAAATAAATATATATTTCAGCAGAATTCTATGTTTTTTAAAAAAAAGTGCTCCGAACGTAGGCAGACCTTAAAGATTCCTTTGCTGCTCATGAATTGGGACCTGTACCTGTTTCCCCTCGAAATCGACAGAGCCTTAACTAAAATCTGCGCCAAACACAAGTCTGTTGTCTCCCAACAGTGCCGTGATCCAAATTCAAACCCTAGAGAGGAAGAGAGCATAGTCCCTCCGGCGAGTTCAAAATGAGGGAAGAATAGAAATTCACCGTTTAACTTCCCTAAAAGTTATGCGTCTCTGCCATTCGCTAATTTTCGTAGAAATTACTCATATATAAGTCCTTTTGGGTAAACCCATGGCTTGGATCAGGTTAATAGTCGGTTTCTGAGCTCGATCTCAATTTCAGGAGTTTCATTTACGCTAATAGATTCTACCACTTTAAATTGATTTTTCCTTGGGATAGGTTTGGGAATTATATCAACATTAATCTGTTTAGCAGTTTTGATTGGGATTTAGAAACCATCATAATCTAGAGTAACATTTTCATCGTTATTAATTTTTCGCTTGCTTTCGGGATTGTTGATTTTATTACTTCCTTGTACGAAGTAAAAAGGAAGTATTGTAATCGCGAAAAGTTTCGGGCAGCATATTTCAACGAAAATATCCATTTTGACCGCTATTGAAGGCAATTTAACGATGTTTTTGCGTGATATTTGTACGTAAGGACAGAATAATATATTCTTTTCCTTCCAAAAAATTATAAAACTGCTTTAAAATTAATTCTGAAGAGAATTTTTCGTGGCGTCTGTACGAACGTATGTACGTACGTGCGTATCTCGCATAACTCAAAAACGAGTAGCCTCAGAACGTTGAAATTTTGTATATAGGACTGCTATAACATGTAGATGAGCACCTCGTATTTTGGTTGCAATCGGCCGAACCAAACGTATATAAATATATTTATATATATATCCACTCTGTTACCCGGCTCAGTGATCTCAGTTTCTTTACTCTTATAATTGTTTGTAAATTGTACATTTTTCGCTTTAAAAATGATTGAATTATGTTGTTTTTATCTTCCGGTTAAGGATTTTATGCCTTTAATAAATCTGTGGGCAATATTTTACAATGCAATATTTTAAAATTGTTTAATTGCCGCTAAGCCTGTTTTTAATGGCGGCCATTGATATTTGCATTTGAAACAGGAGACTAGTGGATTTGTTGCCAATCTAGAGAAACTTAGCTTCGCAACAACAAAGATAACGCATTCATTTATTATTGCCAATTAAATCATGCTTAATTCTTTCTGGAATTTTTTCGAGGAAATAAGTGTTTGAGATTTACTTCGTAATTTTTAATATAGATATTTTGAGTTTTTATGTATTTTCGCCTTCTCGCGAAGTGAGAACTGAATTAATTCAATGAGAAATACTCGATCGTCTGTGAAAACTGTTTCTTTTTTGTTTTGTTTGCTTAATTTCTTTTATACATAGTTCTAGCTTTATTATAGTATTTAAATAGAACATGTGGCAACGATTAGATAATTCTATTCTTTAAATGATATAAATTTTGTGCATTCTGAGTTATAATATGAACGAAATATATACGTTAACTGTTATATAATTATTGGATTATATAACAGTTAACATAGTTTCCGTTATAACTGTTATATAATTATTAATACTGTTAAGTGAATCTAGCGCCAGAGTGTAGCTATGGTAAACAAATACTAGAGTGAATTTTAAAGAATGCATTTATTTTATTGTGGTTTATGCGCTGTTGGGGAAGTAGATTTAATTAAATCCAATAAGTTTAAATGGAATGCAAGAAAAATGCGTATAATTTAATATTCCAATACAAGAAGTCATGTGGTGTACACATCATATTTTTTTTAACTTTTAGTATGGTCACAAGTAGAATTAATTTTTCCAATGCCCAACTAGCAAGGGAAATTGTACTTACCCCTCAATTCGTTGCCCTTTTTTTTTCATGTCCTATAGAATCTTGATCGTTGTTTCAGTAGTTTCAATATCACCTGCGGAGTACCTTTGCTGGAAGTTTTTAAGAAATTTCTTCGTTCCTGCCGTTTGGATATCCAACACTTGAATGCATTCCCATAGGTAATTCTGTAATCAACTGAGCTTAGTGAGTCGTCTAATGAAATTGTTTATAACATTTTTTCTAGACTGCGTCTACAGCTATTTTACTTCTCTTGATAGTTTTTTACATCATATTAATGTTGTTTGTTGGTTAGGGTATGCGATATTAATACTCTAACGACTAAATTAAATAGCAATTTCCTGACAAAAAAAAATATTTTCCAAACATTTGCAAAATAGTGTTTTGTTTTCATTCTTAAATTAATGTGACTGTAAGCAGTAATCGTCATAATTTTACTTTATTTTGTAATATTGAATTTTCTTCATTCAGAATTTTCACGGCATACAGTTGCATTTAAAAAAGAAATAAACATATTTTTTGTTTTCAGATCCACAGCCATACGAACAATGTTTTCGAGCTATGTTCGGTCGAACCCGTCAAAGCCAAGGAAGAACAATTACCAGAAACATCTTCCCTTAGAAGCATCGATTCGGACATCCACAACGATGACGATACAAGTAAGTGAGAATATTTTAAACCTATGTCAGCATGCAGTTTCAGTATAATTCAGCTGTATGATTCTTTGGTAGACTATATAGAAAGAGATTTAACCTTTTTGGCTTAACATCTGGCTGCTTGGAAAGCAATGCAAGCAAATAATGGTGAGAAAAACATTAAAATATGCTTCCAAGAATATTTGTTATTTCTATCTCTACATATAGTAAAAGGAAGTGACTGTCTGTGTGTGTGTGTGTTTTCCGTTTGTGCTGCGCGTACGCTAATGGACCCAGGGCTACGAAATTTGTAACATAGGTGCATCTATACAAGAGCCAGTGCATCTCTAAGTGAGTTTTTCAAAATTCGAATCACATTTTTTTTATTTTATCTTTTTTGATGAAATGGCATCAAAGCGATAATTTTCTCTCATTATATCAGCAACGATGGCACGCAGTCGTTGTTGCTGATATATCACTATTGCCATTGTTGCTGAAATCAGCACTGTTGCCACTCGGGAAAATGAAGGCGAAAATTAGCGTTTTAAGAGTTTTTAATTAATATCTCTGATTTTAGCTTTTTTTGTTATTGGGAAAAAGTGGATGTCCACCTTTTCTAGGACCCAGAAGAGAACTGTTGAAAGTTTGGTGACGATAGCTATAGTAGTGACTGAGTTATTAGCGGGTAAACACACAGACCTTCTAAAATTAGATGGCTGTGATATGACTAGCAAAAGTTAAATGGCCGTGATATAAATGCTGACACATTTTCTCAGAAGATTACATAAAGTATCGTAGCATTTTAACTCATCATCATATATTGGACGTAATGCTTTTTCTGTATATTTTTTTCATAATTCTAATTTATAAAAATTCAAAATTTCAGAAAAAGAACTATTCAGACTGTCGAGTAAGCAAATGTTTGAAAGAATGTGACTCATCGGAAATGGGCTGGAGTTATATTTATTTTATTGTAGAATTTTTATATAATTTTTTATGTGTTACTCGTGGTGGATAAGAAGGGAGATATAAATTAAGTTTTAACAAATGTTTAATATACATCCCATGCAATAAAGTTGCTAAAAATTCAAGATATAATAGTATATATTTTTCTGGTTTTTTGTTTCTTTTTATTGATATGCATATTCGTGTCGGAGAGGTTTCAGTAGACAAGGGTTTCTAAAATACATTGGTTTCTAGATTATTTTTTATAAGTTAATTTTTTTAAAAATTTAATTTTTTTTAAAAAAAAGTTTAATTTAATACTTGACTTTACTTGCTTGTTTCTCAAAAGACTTCATTAGTATTTTTCTTTTAAAACTTTAATTCTTAAATGCTAATTTTTAAGGGTACCACTTTATTGGTATTTCTTTTTGGACATTCTTCACTTTTTACTTTTGGTTTTGACTTTTACCCTTGCCTGCATGAATGACGAAACACAAATTGAATGATTGGAGAGTTAGGTTTGGAGGCCCTTGATAAGTCTATCTTCTGCCTGTTCAACAGTCATTCACATATGCATTTTAAAAAAAATTGTTTGGATTAATTTTAATTTGCTAAATTTGTGAATTTTTTTTCATGGATTGGTTTTGCACTTGATTTGCTTATGCTTCTGAATTTAAATGATATTGTAGATTAGTTCGAGAATTAAATCTTTTATATGTTTACACATTTTTTAAATCTTTTTGGCTTTAAATTTACTTTTTTTAATTTTGGCTTTAAATTTGCTTTTTAACTTTTTTACGTGTTTGTTAAAATTAAAATTTAATTTGTTTAAATTTAATTTTCTGGTTTGCTTTATACATCAGGGTCGTATGCAAAAGGGGTACTCTCTTTCTTGGCTAAAGGCCACAACATAAATACCTCACAATTTGCAAGCTCAATTTGCATAACTAAATCTGTTCGCGTTTATTCTGGCCGGAAATGGAAAATAAGAGAGGATAGTAATGTTTCAAAATGAATAAACGTTAGTGAAACTTAAAATCATTACAAAGTGCGCCTCATAATTTGCAAATTTAATTAATAAAAACTTTCTGTCTTTAATATACCTGCAACATCACTCTTCAAACCTATCATTCCTGATGCCTTCCCGGCACTAAGTGCTAAGCAATTAGTCTGAAGAATTGCATTTTCTTTTAAAGTTTTGATAATTAGCTGTGCTGTGTATTAAAGCCTGTCGAATCTCCTTCTAAAGCGAGGATAGAAAGTAAATAACGCTCAATTTCTTAAAACTCTGGATTAAAAAAATCTGATGTGTACACCACATGACTTCCTTGTACGGAATATTAAATTATACGCATTTTTTCTTGCATTTCATTTAACTTATTAGATTGAATTAAACCTACTTCGCCGACAGCGCATAAACCACAATAGAATAAATGCATTCTTTAAAATTCACTTTGTTTACCATAGCGACACTCTGGCGCTAGGTTTACTTAACAGTATTATATTTCGTTCATATTATAACTCAGAATGCACAAAATTTATATCATTTGAAGAATTGTCGAATCGTTGCCACATGTTCTATTCAAATACTAGTATAACAAAGCTACAACGATGTATAAAAGAAATTAAGCAAACAAAACGAAAAAACAGTTTTTGACAGACGATTGAGTATTTCTCATTCAATTAATTCAGTGTTCACTTCGCGAGAAGGCAAAAATACATAAAAACTCAAAATATCTGTATTAAAAATTACGAAGTAAATCTTAAATACTTATTTCCTCGAAAAAAATCCAGAAAGGATTAAGCATGATTTAATTCGCAATAATAAATGAAGGCGTTATTTTTGTGTTGCGAAGCTTAGTGTTTCTAGATTGGCAACAAATCTACAATTCTTCTGTTTCAAATGTAAGCAAATATGTCCGCCATGTTATTTAAAACGTAACCGCACTTAAACAGCTTTTAAATTGTTGATAATTGTACAAATATGACTTCCAGAATTACGAAAGGCATAAAAACTTTAAGCGGAAGATAAAAACAACATAATTCAATCATTTTTAAAGCAAAAAATGTACAATTTACAAACATGTAAGAGTAAAGAAACTGAGATCACTGAGTAGATAAACAGAGTAGATATATTTATAAATATATTTATATACGTTTGGCGCGGCCGATTGAAACCAAAATACGAGGTGCACATCTACATGTTATAGTAGTCCTATATACAAAATTTCAACGTTCTGAGGCTACTCGTTTTTGAGTTATGCGAGATACGCACGTACGTACATACGTTCGTACAGACGCCACGAAAAATTCTCTTCAGAATTAATTTTAAAGCAGTTTTATAATTTTTTGGAAGGAAAAGAATATATTATTCTGTCCTTACGTACAAATATCACGCAAAAACATCGTTAAATTGCCTTCAATAGCGGTCAAAATGGATATTTTCGTTGAAATATGCTGCCCGAAACTTTTCGCGATTACAATACTTCCTTTTTATTTCGTACAAGGAAGTAAAAAAGAAACAACAGTTGGATAGAATTTTGCATCGGTACTATTGCTTCCATTTGTTTAGAGAGGCAGATATTATAATTGTATATATGTTATTTTGTACACATTGTCTAATGTAAAACTGTAAATCTTTATTCATGTAAAAAACCTACGTATGACATTCTCAATAAATACTCGCTGATCACTAAGCCACCTCATTGGCTTGGTGTAGCAGACAGTAGATAATATCTATGGATGGAGCATCTATTGCAGAAAGCTGTAATGATGGTGCGGTTGCTCCATTGACGGTCTTCTGTAGAGAGGCACAATGAAACTAATTTAATGCTATGAATAACTGAATATTTATTTTTCATACCAGTTTCTTGAACCCTTTTCTTCTACAATTCCAGCCATTTTTGTCCTTGCACTTACTTTCTCTTAGCGATTTCACTGCTGGGAAACATTTTTCTAAATAAGTCTGCAATATGATCCGATGGATCCAGTGGCAGGTTGTACTCCAGTAATAAGGCAAACAACGACATTCTGCATTAATAATATTTTGGTCCTTCGTTTTCACAGAAAATTAAATTTTTTCTGATACAATGCACGTTATCTTCGTGTACACACATGTTCAAGAAAATCAGCCCTTTCATCGTGCGAAATCGAAAAATCTCAATGATAAACAGTCTCAATGCAATATTCCATTTCCTTGATGAAATAATAAAAGGAAAGTCCTCTGTGTAAGATTTTTGAAAATACATGATTATTTTACATTTTTCGCAGACATCACTAAGATATTCCTCCAGTGGAACGGTGTCTGAACACCAAGGTACCTGAGCAAAAGCACCCTTGTAGAAAAGTTAAAAATTTCGAATGATAAAAGCAAAATAGCCGAGATCACTAAGATAAAAGATCGCAGTTTCTTAAATATAAAACTTCTGCGAAACACTGCTCACTGGAGAGACGAACGAAATAACAACCTCGATCTTGCTTTGTGCTCATTGGCTAATATATCCCAGATGACCCGCAGCGGCGCTTATTCTCATTGGAGAACTGAAACACAACGTTTTCTGACGACTTTCACGCACAGAGCAGAAACCACATATTACTGATGAAACGACTTCGGTTTTCTTTATATGTATCTAGAGAGAAAACAAGCGCTTTCAGAAGTCAAAGATCACTTTTTTTGGGTGCAGATAACGAAGTATTAAGCCAAGCTACATAAAAATAGTGAGACATTTTAAGAATAAGTCAGGAGAAATATGTTGCAAATAGGGCTGGTGAGAATATGATCATAAATCGGGAGTCTCCCGCCTAAGTCGGGAGAGTTGCCAACTCTCTTATTAGCTTGGTTTGGTTTGTTTTATTATGGGAACGTACTCGAGGGCTATCTGCCTATGGAGAGGGATGCCTTCGTGGAGGAATTCCCAAGAAAAATTGGGTCTTATACACTTCACACATCCTCATCTTATTGTATTTCATTTTTTGTTCTGTGCGAAAGCGTTATACTATTTGCTGATTTATTTTTAATGATATTTGAGAATATTTGTTTTAATCCAAAGACAGTTTAGCTCAATCTGGTTAAACTGTCTTTGGAGTCTGGCTAAACTGCCTTTTAGTTAGTCTGGCTAAACTGTCAGCTAATTGCTCAGTCTAGTGGCAATACTTATTTTGAAAAGCAAAATATGTTTGTTTCATACACAGTTGAGTAAGAGAAGTAACTAATTAATTTCGAATTGAAATTCTTGAAACCACAGATACGTCTAGAGCAAGGATGTGAAACTCGTGGCCCGCGGGCCGCATGCGCCCACAACAAATATTTTTGCGGCCCGGCCAATATATCGGCAAATAATAATATATAAAATAATAAAATAACATATCGACGAAGAAAAAATGAAATGTTTACTGCTAAGTAATTAACGATAATTTATTCAGTGTTGTTAGATTACTCACAGCGAGCTGACACACACACTACTTAAATTACAAATGCGTGTGAGTAGCTTGCGTTCAGCTACCTTCGGCTTTTGGGGGACACGTGCACTCAGAACTTGTACGCATCCCCCGATAGCCGAATGTGGCCGAACTCATGGTCTCAGTTTTCCAATCATAGTTTTGTACGATAGGAAAATATCATATCATTACAAACATGTTTGACATAATTAAAGCATTCAAATGTCAACTAGTTCTTTGGGAAAACCAACTTAAAGATGAAGATTTGACGCACTTCCCGACGTGCAGCATGAACAATCAAGTTTAGATGATACTTGTTCGTATCAAAAATACGCAGAAAAAACTGCAAATTTAACAACTGAATTTGAAACGAGGTTTAATGATTTTAGTTACCTCGAAGACAATTTTTTTTGTTTTCTTCGATTTTCTCAATAAGTGTTGACTCAGTACCCAGCTATACGCAAATGGAGGTGATCGAGATTCAATGCAACTCAAATTTGAAAGCAAAATTTATTGAAGTGGGCGTGCCTGAATTTTACAAATATTTACCAGCCAGGTTTGAAAATACTCGAAAATTCGCATACGAAATTATTTCCATGTTTGGTAGCACTTATCGGTGCGAGCAGTTATTTTCAGTCATGAAAGGTAATAAGTCTCCTATTAGAAACCGTATTAATGATGCTCAGCTTGGGTCAGCGTTGAAAGTTATCACTGCAAACAAAATTTCTCCCGAAATAGGAAAGATAATAGCAGAGAAGAGATGTCAAGTATCAGGACATAAACATTAAATTTTTCTTGTTCTTTTCTATATAAATATATATATATGTTTATTATTGTATTATTCGAAATAAATCTACGTTTCTATGAATATTGATTTTTTTTTTTTTTTTTTTTTTTTTTTTTTTTGCGGCCCGCCTAAAGTTAAACCTTGTTTGTTTGGCCGAAGTGTACCTATGAGTTTGACATCCCTGATGTACATACATACACAATATACATAGTAGTGAAAGTGTACTCTTCAAAAATTTTGGGGAGACTTTATTTAAGACTTTCTGACATCATTAAAAGATTGAGAAGTATTTACATAATGGAAGAAGAAGAAGTGACAAACAAAATCTGATTTTTTTTAATAGTGTTAATCCTAATACACATCTACAAATCTCTACACACAAACTGGACAGGCTGAATGATTAACATTCAAAACCAAATTACTATAAATCTTAAAAAAGCAATTTTATTGCATTTTTAAGACACTGCAATTTTTTTAAACACTGCAATTTTATTGCATATAAAATTATGCAGAATACTTCCTCAAAATAGGACTTATATAAGGAACATATATAGGGACCCATATAAAAGGTAATATGTTTTGATATTTCATTTGGTAAACGCAATGACTTTTCAAGTTTGTTTTAAAAATGAAATTGCTTCAGCTCAAAGGAAGTTGTATCAAAGAATATTAAGAAATACGATTGTTATGGGAACAGAAATGAAAACTACAAAAGTTCCTGAGAAGGAGTTGCAGCTTAAATCCAAGATAGAAGAAAAAAAATTTAAACACTTAGTTGCAAGAAAGCAGAATTAGCCACAAATCCGTTCTCGTCCTTTCCTTCTTCTTCTTCTGAATAAACCATACGTCCTTCTCCGTTCTCGTATACTTTAGCTAAAGATGAAGACATTGAATTTAATTTTGAATGAGTACTTAATCCTGAAACTAAAAGGTTTAACAGAACAGCTGTTTCAAATAGATAAGCGCTAGTTATTGTCAATGTTGTATTAAAGGTTAGAGGGATTTGAGCAGTACATCAAATGTTATCAATAGCAGAAAGATCAGGTTGGAAAAACAAAACTCGAGCGATTTTGAGACGGAAATTAAACAACAGCCCTTACTATTAGTATATGAAGTTTATTCTGATGGTCAGAAAGACAAGACTGGAATTCGCAGGAGACTTTTAGCAACAGATTTTTAATAGAGGTATGCTTAAGGGGACTCATACACCTTAAAACCCATAAGATGTTCGAATAGGTGACTGTTGCAAGAATTGGAATAACTTATTTATTTTAAAAGCAATTACTACCAACTTTTTACAGCTGACTACATGATATAGCTGCTTTCTGAAATAGTCATCAGAAAGTTTGTGTTGCCGCAAATATTTTTCTAATTTAATCCGCTTTGTGACGACATTTTTCGTCATGTTTCCAACTTGCGCGCACAGTTTAAAATATTCTGTTGCTTAATTTAATTCCATATTTAATATATAGCTTTTATAACATTTGGAAACGACTGTGAACCTAAAATTCTAAAAATTTCATGTTAAATTTTTATTTTATTTTGAGTTGAGTTTATAAAATGTATTTTATTAAAAAAATTTGTAACGTTTTTGTCCATAAAATTTTTCAATATTAAAATATTCATCAGATTGTTAGTTCAGTTAGAAAATAGTGCCCATATAAAGAATTCCATCAAATTTCAAGTATGTACCATTAGCCATTTTTAAAATATCATGCGCGCAAGTTGGAAACATGGCGAAATATTTTGTCACAAAGAGGATTAAATTACAAAAATATTTGTGGCAACACAGACTTTCTGGTTACTAGTTTCCAAAGCAGCTATATTATGTAGTCAGCTGTAAAAAGTTAGAAGTAATTGCTTTTAAAATAAATAAAATATCCCAATTCCTGCAACAGTCACATATTCGAAGATCATAAAGGGTTTAAGGTGTATGAATTCCCTTAACATCATGTAACATCTCTGTTTCGGATAAATATTTGTTCCGGATTTAATAGAAATGAAAATGACATTTAATCCGGCTCGAATGCCAGGTTTCCTAGTCATTACGGATTCAACATTTTCGCATTTTACGCAATCAGAATTCTTCCTCTTCAATATGAATCTAGGTTGTATCCTACCTAATGCTGCGCCATCAACACTTAGGTAGGATACAATGTAGATTCATATTGAAGCTAATTTTCAGCTAATATTTCATTTGCTTTATTGAAATTTATTGAAATTCCTGTGTTTCTACGTCTCAGTGTTCCTACATCAGTTGTAAGGATTTTAAGTTTTACTAACGTTTATTTAATTTTAAAACTTTACTGTCCCTTCTCGTTTTCCACTTCCGGCCAGAATAAACGCGGTTAGTTTTAGTATGCAAATTGAGCTTGCAAACTGTTAAGTACACTCTTGTCAATAAATTAAGGATAATGCAAAATCAGGCAAAGGAAGAGTTACAAGCAAAACAAATTTGACTTATTTGTAAAGCTTATTTATTAAACAAAAGGTAAAGAGCAAAAAAAGATGCTATATGTTTGATATTATTAAAAAAAAGCGATTTTTTATCCCTGGAGCAAATTACAAAAAAAAAAAAAAAAAAAAAAAAAAAAAAAAAAAACTATTTGCAAAAAACCAACATATTATTACACCACTCAAAAAGCAATGCTCTCCGAAGTTCCGGTAGACATGTAGGAGGAAGTTGACGGGCTGCAACTCGTCGGCCAAGCATGTCCCACACGTGCTCTACTGGATTCAAGTCGTGTGAGAATGCTGCCCAGTCCATACGGGACATATCCTCCGATTGAAGGCATTCGCTTACGATGTTTGCACGGTGAGGACGGGCGTTGTCATCCATAAACACAAATTGTGCGCCCATGGCGCCCCGAAACAAACGTACATGTTGTTCCAGAATGACGTCCCGATAGATTTAGCTTGTCATGGTTCCAATTTGAACGTGCAGGTCAGTTCTGGAACCCAAAATAATTCCACCCCAAACGAGCACTCCTGCACCACCGTAAAGGTGTCGTTCAGTGATGTTTTCTTGGTGGTAACGGGTACCTGGGGCTCTCCATATGAAAGTCCGGCGAGAATCAGATTGCGAGCTAAACCTGGACTCGTCGGAAAATATCACACAAGCCCACTGTTGCGGTGTCCACAATGCATGCTCTCTATTCCAGGCTAACCGCAGGCGACAGTGAGTTGCAGTAAGTGGAACGCATCTGACAGGTCTACGAGCATGTAGACCAATCTGCCCTAAGCGTCTGTACACGGTCTGCCTTGAAATTGTCGTACCAGTGGATGAAGAGAGCTGACGAGACAGGTCTGAGGCTGTTTCTGAGGTCTGAGGTCTCCGCCTGTTTCTTTTGGCAGTAACTGCCAAATACCGCTCCTCATTCCGCGTTGTAACTCTGGGGCGATCTGTGCTGTAACGTCTACTCACATTACCATTATCTTAGAATCGTTGCCAAGGCCTGGAGATGACACTCTGGGCAATTCCAAGTTCGTCTGATACTTCCAGTTGGGTACGCCCACATTCCAGACGGCCGATAATTCTACCACGTAAAAAATCATCCAAATGCGTCCTTTGTGTCATAACTATTCGGTTATTGCACTGAAATGCTTATAAAGCGCCTGCGAACAATTTTACTTCTTTGCCTGTATTCCTTATATATCACTCTCTTACACTCTCGTCATTGTGTCATCTGGTTACTTCCTGAAATTTTCATATGATTCTTGAAGATGTGTGTAGTGATTTTACAGGTGATATATTTATTTTAGAGTTCGATTTCCGCGTGACTCCGATTTATCCTTAATTTATGGACATGAGTGTGTTTAAGTTGTGGCTTTTAGCCAAAAAGAGAGAGAGACTTCTCTCCACCTTATTTCACGCGCGCTCAGTTGCTGTCCGCCTTTAAGGCCAAAATTTAGTCCTGTTGATCCAGAAGACGTATTGTAGTTTTCTCGCATTCTTCGTACTACATACGTAAAGATTAAAAGGCCAATCTTTGCGTTACTAGTCCTTGTAAAGTATTTGAGTTAAGCTCTTATTTAAATTTAGCTAGTTTGTAGTTCTTATTTTTTACGTTTCAGACTACACGTACTGATCTTTGTATCCCGAAGTGCGGAAGTAGCTGTAAACTGTGAAGAATAAAAGGTAGATAAACCCTTCCCCTCTTGTATTGTATCTTCTACACTTTAAGGAACATAGTTTTTAGTAAACTCCCTGTTCTTACTCAGGACTCCAGCATGTTCGCCAAAGCAATTAGAAGAAATAGTAGTCCTGATACAGTAATACTAAATTTGTTTACATTACATATATTTTGTTAGTAGATTTGTTTTTGCCAGAACGTAAAGCGTCTGTTTGAAATACATTATAGCCAGCTACTCGTTTCATGTTCCTTGTATCAAAAACTGATTTTGACCTTTACTGCTGAGGGTGTCGGATAATTTTTACAGTGTCGCCTTCCATGCACGATTTGTACCTCTGAGGTTTTTATTTACTTGATTGTTGATGTAGCGAAACTGCTGTTCATAATAGTCCAAATCCACTTCGGATGTAAACTGTATTATTCTTACAGACAGTGAATCTAAATTATTAGACTCTATAATATTTGTGCAAATGTCTGCAAATAATTATTTTTCTGGTAATACGTTCTATGAAAGAATACCATTTTTCATTTCAGTGAGACCACAAAAGCGTTTGCCGTCTTATGTAGCATAATTAATGTTCAATAGGTAAAACAATATTGTAAGACTGCACACATCTTTGGATGCTGTTGAAAAACATTTACCAATGTGAGTTTCTGTGTACAAACTTCTGTTTTAGTTCTTGATTTTGTTTTACCACTCGCTTCCCCAGAATGAACTAGAGCTTCTGTCGCTCCATTAGACAACTCCAACCTCCGCCAGAGGGCGGTACTGTCCACTTTGAGAATAACTCTACTGGCAAGACCACATCTAGGTAACCTATGACCCGTGGTTCATCGAGTGATCCATTTCATAATTTTAAGGGACACACTTGAATTCCAAAAATAAATATATAAAAATAAATTATAGAGCATAAATTAGAAACGAACACTTGGAGAATACATAAAAAGAAATTAAACCGAGAATAAATAATAACAGCGATTATTTTGCTTGATCACAAAGTTGCAGTAACGAGTATGCAATTTTATTTTTAAAAAGTGCAAAATATCTGAAGACTACATGACTTCCTTGTACGGCCTATTAAATTATACCCACTTTTGCTGTATTTCATTTAAATTTATTTCCTCGAATTTCATGAGATACATTTCAGATTCGAGTAGTTGAGTTCTCACCTCGCGGCAAGGGAAAAATATATAAAAACTCAAAACATATCTATGAAAAATTGTAACAAAAGAATAAATTGAGTTTAATTAAAAAAATTAAATTTGAGTACATATTTAATTAAATATTCTTTGCGCCATTGCTGCAAGGAATGAAATTTAAATTTAAACAAATTTAAATTCTAAACAAATACGTATAAAAGTAAAAAAGTCGAAAAGCAAATTTAAATATTAAAATAATTTTAAAATAATTTTTCTAAAAAATTAATTTTAAAATAATTTAATAATTTTTCTAAAAAATTAATTTTTAAAAAATTTAATTTTTTAAGAAAAAGTTTAATTCTTGACTTTACTTGCTTGTTTCTCAAAAGACTTAATTAGTATTTTCCTTTTTGAACTTTAATTCTTAAATGCTAATACTTAAATGTTATTTTCTAAGGGTACCACTTTATTGGAATTACTTTTGGTGTTGACTTTTACCCTTGCCTGCATGAATGACGAAACACGAATTGAATGATTGGAGAGTTAGGTTTGGAGGCAACTTCCCCTTGATAAGTCTGTCTCCTGCTTACTCTACGGTCATTCACATATGCATTTTTTTAAATTGTTTAATTTAATTTTAATTTATTAAATTAGTAGATTTATTTTCATAGATAGATTTTACACTTGATTTGCTTATGCTTCTGAATTTAAATGATATTGTAGATTAGTTCGAGAATTAAATCTTTTACATGTTTGCATATTTTTAAATCATTTAAATTTGCTTTTCTACTTTTTTACTTTTATACGTATTTGTTTAGAATTTAAATTTGTTTAAATATGAAAAATTGTAAAATATAGAAAAATATAAAGCAGCAAATAATCTTAAAAACTGTTAAAGCAATTTTACAATAAAAAATAGAGTTTCTACACAAAACAAGCAGTTAGGCCAGAGGTAGGGAGAAAGATATTTCGGTGAATAAACTTGAAAGTTTATTGTTGGTTCAACTCGCAAAAAGACACTGAAGTTAATGCACAAACTGAGTTCACTTCTACTAAGAATTTCAAATGTAAATAAATGGCGGCTTCGTTAGGCTCAGTGTAACTTTAACAACAATTCTGCAACTATTGCCTACAAATTGACTAAAGGCATACAAATTTTAGCTGGAACATAAGAACAACATAATTCAATCTTTTTTAAAACCCCTTCGAGCCGGGTAGCGAAAACGCGCGCTTATCGCTGAGGCCGGCAGTGTCTTACGCGAGCGTCTCTCCAGGGCCGAGGGCTTTTTTGCTACTAAGCCTAAATCCATGAAATTTCCGAAGTATCAACGCATTGTTTAATAATGCTCTATAGAGTATTTAAACGGCTTATGCTTTATAAATATTTATATATATATACTTTAATTACCTTATTTCTTGTTTAAATGCATATTTTACACATTTTATTTTAATTACTCACCATTTTATGAATTTTAACATTATACATCTGAAAACTAAATATATTACTTAAAATTCTCTTTTCGTACGAAAAATTTGAAAACAGGGATCTACACACAGTCCTACGTTACATTCCTTGCACTCCTAATAACTCATTTGCCGTTTTGGAGGATTTTTCCGGGAATGTGAACAAACGAAGCATCGTCGTCTCATTTTCTTATCAGTCTCTTCTGAACAAAGTTTTGGAAAATGTCTTTCAGTTAATCTTTCAGAATCAATATCAGAATTTCAGAATCAATATCTGAAATATTTTGCATCATTTCTGCTATTTCATGCTCTGTTAAACATTTTCGACGCTTCAACATTGCAACGGTAAAAACAAAGAATTCACGTCTAACAAGATCTAATTATTTTCTAAAAACTGAACTGCAAACCGAAATATCCAACGCTTTAGAGCAAATAAAACTTCTCTACTTACAGTAAACAACTACCACGTGCGAATAAAGTGCGATTTAAAGAGACGTCATAAATCACGCCATTCGGAAACATTTATTTCCCCGTTTGTTTATGTAATCAAATACACGTGTATGGGAGTCATGCTTCTCTCATTTCGAGTAGAAGGTCTAATTTACATGTATCTGAAACCATATGGACATACAGTGCCATCTTGTGGCAGAAATTATAGTTTGAAAAACGTTCCAAAGTACTGGCACAAATACGTGACAGTCGGTAGAGAATGAAACAATCCTCTGGCACGCCTGCGTGTCGGCCGGTAGGTAAGTGCGTTCGTTGCTGGCACGTATACGTGACAGTCGGCGCGAAGGGGTTAAAGCAAAAAATGCACAATTTGCCAACATATAAAGAACCTGAGCTCACTGAGCCAGTAATAGAGTGGGTTTATATATGTATGTAACTTGTTTCTTTTCTCTTTAAAAAAATTAAATTTATTACAAGCATTTAAATCACCCATTAGGGAATTTCTTCTTTGCCATCGCCAATTTGTTTCGCCAATGATGCCAAACTGGCAAGCCTAAAGCCTCGTTTCCACTACTGCGTACGAACGCGTTGCGTCAGTTGAAGACAAGCGTTTCCACTGCCGCGTATCCGTAGATTATTTTCATTTTCCGCCGCTAGGTGTCACTGTAATAGTTTGGCGCCAAGCAAGCAGTTCGCGAGTTACTACGCTGAACATTGAATTTTTCCCGCTTAAGGGGACTCGGTACCTTTTGAATGATTTTTTTGTTTAAGCACTTTCATCTACTTTTTATGAATAATATTAAGTGGTTTTATGAAACAAAATGGTTTTAAGCTGAAAAAAAAAATTTTTTGCTATTAATACTTCTTTAAGTTGAATTTTTATTTATTTTTTTTAAATTCAACAATTAAAAATTTTTTCTTCTTCCACAATTTTCAATATTTTTGCTTCAAAATTTTTATTGCATTTATAATAGTGTTCTTGATAACTTTACGGATCGATTTTTCAATTAATGAATTAGTTTCTGAGAAAAAAAAATAAAAAGCACATTTTTATATAAAAACTTTAAAAAAATATGATTTCAGTAACATTTTTACTTCCAATAATTTTTCTTTTCACTATTTTTCAAATCCCATCCTTGATTCTATTTAGTATATAATTTTAAATAAGCAGTAAAATTATTAAATAATTTGGTCCATATCTGAACAAGTTTTAGGACTTCAAGTAAAAGGATATATTAAAAAACTGCAAACTGAGAAATCGCAGTTTAAAGAATGTAAACTGTCTGGACGGTCAATAAATCATTTCCAATTTCTTAAAAATTTTATTATTGAATTTCAATATATATATATATATATATATATATATATAAAACTTAGTACTGCTAAATTGATTAATATGAATATAAATTACATGCTTTTGTTTAAAACCTTATCTGGCTAGAAATATTGCAAAAATATCATAAAATGCAAGTAGAATTTTTCTTTACCTGTTTTTACTTTTTAAAACACGCTCAAAACAATTTTAATGCATAAATTAATTATAATATATTTTCTAAAACGCTTAATCATTATTAATATTAATTTGTCGTTTTATTCATTTTTTAAAAAGCAAAATTTGAATTTTAACGGACATAAAACATTTTATTTAAAACCACTCAGCAGCTTATGTGGTTTCTTCTCTTATTTTAGCCATTTGTTCTCGTATATAAATTCCATTTTAAATTAAGTTATGTGCATTTTAATTAATTAAAAAGTTTAATGTTTGTTCCAGCACTGTTTCAATAATGCTACGGTCAGAATTTTGATTACTTTCATTACGCCACCTCTTTCTGTTCGTATCTAATCACAGATAATTTCAACTTTTGAATAAACATAGCATTTTTAAAGGTGAAAAAAAAATGTTTCCAACTTTAATTTGTATTTAAATAAATCAGTAGTATATACGCATAAATAGAGTTTTTTGTTAGTTGGAGTCATATTTAATCACACTCCTCTTCATTTATACTGATTTTTTAGTAAGTTACTGAAAAAATTAAGAACTAAAAAAAAAAAAAAAAGTAAACACTGAGGGGCTGTGGCATTTAAAGGGGTGTCAAAATTTTAAAAACCTTTTTATAGCATTTATTACCGTGAGATCATTTCAAAATTCCTCTTCAGTGTAATAAGTGTATTAAGGTACTTTTTCAGCAAAAAATTGAAAAATTGGTAATTTCATTGATTTTGGGGTACCGAGTCCCCTTAAGTGAGTATTGTTTGTTTTGGATTTGATACGAATCCTGACGTAAAACGCAGAAAAGTTTTGTTTACTAAATTCTATGCTATTGGAAATTTTTATTTCTGCTTATTAACTGCGAAAGTAAAGTACGCTAGCAATTTTTAGATAAGTAAGGTTATAATGCATATTATGAACATCACTAATTCCATAGAAGCTGAAGTAAATTAAAAAAATTTCTTTTGCGTTTCTAGAAGCCTTAAATATTAATGAAATAATATATATATTATTAAAACTAAAATGTACTGTTAGCGAAAAAATAAACAAAGAAATAAATAAAATAAAAAAGTTAAAGAAATTAAAAAATAGTTGGTAATTTAAAAATACAGAGCAACTGTAAAGAAAGATTCACAATATTTACACAAAATTCGCTATGCTTGTATACCGCTGACTTCAGGGTCATAGCTGGATAATTTATTAGAATTCTCGTTTGTTTTAAAATGCACTATGGGCAGTTATATTTTATGACTAATCCATAAAATATCATTTTTAATTTAAACATTTTCAATTCATATCTCTTTTTATGGAAGAAGTTATAAAAATAAGCTTTTTCTCTTTATATATACACACATTAGGTAAAGAAAATGGAAATATTTAATTAATTCCTTCTCTTCTGATGGAGAGGGGATGCGCTTCTGATATATAATTCCAAAAATTCATTTATCCTATTGTTCACTTATGCAATTGTATAAAATTTTTAGGAATAATAAATTTTTGTAATTATATATTTATTCATGGATTCTGATTTCTTCTTTGACTTTCGTTTTGATTCTAACGCTTTCGCTGCTGCTTCGAAATTTGTTGGTGGTTAAAAAAGTTCCCCATTTATTTCTTGAAAGTTTTGTATTTCTAGATTCTAATTTCAATTTTAATCTTGTGTTTTGTGTAAACGTGTACTTAACTGGTTTAACATTAGGACTTTTTCCTATGAAATATTAGTATATGTTTCTCACTGATTGAATCTGCGACCAATGAGTAACTTTTGTATTTTATTTCAAATCTAATTTCAGTTAAAAGTGTCTAAGTAATTTCATTTGCTTTATTGAAATTAGAATATTTATGTACACTGCGTCGAGGAGTACTTAAAAGTTTGGGATGAACTGTTATAATAAATACTTTAGAATAGTTAGTTCATCAACTAATTTTGGATAACAGAAAAGCAGTGGTTTTCAAGTAGAAAGAGAATGCTGTTGAATCTGATGTATCCTCCTCTTGATATAGTTATATCAGATTTGGTTGAATTCGTCTTCTTTTGTATTTTATTATAGTTTTTGTGATTTTTGAGATTTCAATGTTTCACATTTCTTTAATACTTACTTTACATATTTATAGGTATTTTGAAATGTAATCGTAATGAATTGCAGTACTTTTGGGACTTAGTGAAACTGGTTCTAAATTTCTTACTTTCTCTCTCTCTCTCCTTTATACACGTTTGGTGCTGCCGATATCAACTAAAAACTCAGGAGCACAACAACATATTATAACAGTCCTTATACAAAACATCGTTCAAATGGATTAGATAGCGGCCAAAATGGATATTTTCGTTGAAATAAAATACCTGAAATATTTTGCGATTACAACACTTCCTTTACTTCATACAACGAAGTAAAAATTGTAACAGAATTTCGAGGAGAATTCAATATGATTAGCAGCGCTGATCCATAATCTATAATTCCATAAAATCGGCTTTGCAATTTTGTCAGTATTCGGTTCTACTTATAAATGAGAGCAAATATTTTCACACGTGAAATTTATTTTAAAAAATCTGATGTGTACACCACATGACTTCCTTGTACGGAATATTAAATTATACGCATTTTTTTCCTTGAATTTCATTTAAATTGATTGGATTGAATTAAATCTACTTCTTCGACAGCGCATAAACCACAATAATATAAATGCACTCTTTAAAATTCACTATATTTGTTTACTATAACGACACTCTGAATGCACAAAATTTGTATCATTTGAAGAATTATCGTTGCCACGTGTTCTATTCAAATACCATAATAAAGCTAAAACGATGTATGAAAGAAATTAAGCAAACAAAACAGAAAAGAAACATTTTTTTCACAGACGATTTAGTATTTCTCATTCAATTAATTCAGTTCTCACTTCGCGACAAGGCAAAAATACGTAAAAACTCAAAATATCTGCATTAAAAATTACGAAGTAAATCTTAAACAGTTATTTCCTCGAAAAAATTCCAGAAAGGATTAAGCATGATTTAATTGGCAATAATAAATGAAGGCGTTATCTTTGTTGTTGCGAAGCTAAGTTTCTCTAAATTGGCAACAAATCCACTAGTCTGCTGTTTCAAATGTAAATAGCCCACCAGCGGCCGAACGGTAAAGACGCTGAACACTGGTAGTTCGGTCCGAGGTTCGAATCCCGCGAGCGGGCTGGCTGCATGGGCGTTTTCGTGGTTTTCCCCATGTGTAACGTGTATACGAGCCAGTTTCCCTTAGAAAGTCCTCCACGAAAGGCATCCCTCCCCTTAGGCAGATAGCCCTAGTGTGCTTTGCCGTAATTAAATACACCACACCACCACACAAATGTAAATAATCAATATCCGCCATAAAAAAGGCTTAGCGGCACTTAAACAACTTTAAAATTGTTGATAATTCTAAAAATATTACAGACAGATTTACTAAAGGCATAAAAACCTTAACCGGAAGATAAAAACAACATAATTCAATCATTTTTAAAGCAAAAAATGTACAATTGACAAACATATAAGAGTAAAGAAACAGGTCACTGAACCGGGTAACAGAGTGGATATATATATAAATGTATTTATATACGTTTGGTGCAGCCGATTGCAACCAAAATACGAGGTGCACATCTGCATGTTATAGCAGTCCTATATACAAAATTTCAACGTTCTGAGGCTGCTAGTTTTTGAGTTATGCGAGCTACGTACGTACGCACGTAGGTACATACGTTCGTACAGACGCCACGAAAAATTCTCTTCAGAATTCGTTTTAAAGCAGTTTTATAATTTTTTTGGAGGAAAAGAGTCTTTTATTCTCGTCCTTACGTACAGATATCACGCAAAAATATCGTTAAATTGCATTCGATAGCGGTCAGAATGTATATTTTCGTTGAAATATGTTGCCTGAAACTTTTCGCGATTACAACACTTCCTTTTTACTTCGTACAAGGAAGTAAAAAGCAAAACCAGCTTAACTATTGAAAAGTCAAATCCTTGTATTTTTCTTAAGTCAACTAACCATAAGCTGAACTAAACTGGCTTCACAAGTTCAGAATCAGAGGAGCCATTCCTATTGAAGAGAAAAATAAAGTTCATTCAATTACGTTTGTTTTTATAATAACTGTAGCTATAATTTAAATTTTTATGTTTAAAATTTAAAGCGTATTGTAATTATTTTCTCAATAAAATTTATTTTATTACTTACCAAGGCTGTTTTAAAATGAAGATACAACTGACCTGAAACGTCTTAATAAATACGTTTTGGTTTAACCCGCAATCAAAACAAGTTGTCGACGCTTGTCCTAGAAGATTAAACAACAGCTGACTGGATTAAAATTTTGGCGCGCTTTAAGATTGTAATTGCATTATAATCATACAGAGGGTGTTCAAACATTTTTGTAACGATTTTGCAAAGATTTATATATAACGAAACCTTAGAATTTTATTTTCTAATGTGTTCACTTTGATAGCCCTTTTGTTGAACTATCATATTACATCTTGATTTCAAGATAAAAGTGCTTTTTTTTAAAACATCAAAGTTGATGTTATTCCACGACTTCTTCACAATCTTCCAGAGTCCATCCAATGATTTTGAGATGCTGCTTACAAAGAGCTTGATTTACAACTTCAAATGCACAGTAATCCATTAGGAGAGAGATCAAGGGACTTGGGTGGGATGCATTGAAAGGTAATAGCTTCCATTCCTGTTTTATTTCTCATTTTTTCAAAAACCAGAGCGGTAAATTTAGAGGTATGGCTTGGAGTCTTATCCTGATGGAAATCAACGCAGTGAAGATTGTCCGGATAAATAGATGGAATTTTTTCCCTAAAAATAAGTGTTAAAACATATTTCTGATAGTAATTCGAATTCATTTCGACATTTTTTTCTGCTTTCCTTATTTTAAATTTTCCGTTATAAGAAGATCCAGTAATAACCATTAAGCCTTTAGAAAAACTTTCCTTGTTTCTTTGAACCAACATATTAAGTCTTTTTCTTCTCTTTTTAGGTAGTAAATCGATCTTTTTCCATTGTAGTCCGATAAGTATATCCAAGTCTCATCAATGGCAACTATATATTTCCATTTTTCACTTGCCAAATAATTTTCATACGGCAGTCTGCGCGTAGCCTTAGGGCGAGAAACGTGTTTCGGCGTTAGGCGATGAACACCATGTTTTTTTATTTTGATTAGCTTTCAGTCAGGTTTTATAATTTTGTTCACAGTTACTACAGAGATATTTAAAGATTTTGCAATAGCTCTTTGGACGGGCTGGAGTTTCCTTTAAAACATGAGATGCGACTTTAGATGTAATAAGAGCTGTACGTATTACCTTTGTTGTGTATGCAATTTTTTGCCTTTTTCCCGGTCAGATCTAAACTTTGACGTTAGTTTCCTTTCATATTATTTACGTCATTTATTTTCTGTGTAGGAATATTAAAACCATAACTTTCACATCTCTTTTTACTTCCTTGTACGAAGTAAAAAGGAAGTATTGTAATCGCGAAAAGTTTCAGGCAGCATATTTCAACGAAAATATCCATTTTGACCGCTTCCCAATGCAATTTAACAATGTTTTTGCGTGATATCTGTACGTAAGGACGAGAATAAAAGACTCTTTTCCTCCAAAAAAATTATAAAACTGCTTTAAAACGAATTCTGAAGAGAATTTTTCGTGGCGTCTGTACGAACGTATGTACCTACGTGCGTACGTACGTAGCTCGCATAACTCAAAAACGAGCAGCCTCAGAACGTTGAAATTTTGTATATAGGACTGCTATAACATGCAGATGTGCACCTCGTATTTTGGTTGCAATCGGCTGCACCAAACGTATATAAATACATTTATATATATATCCACTCTGTTACCCGGTTCAGTGACCTGTTTCTTTACTCTTATATGTTTGTCAATTGTACATTTTTTGCTTTAAAAATGATTGAATTATGTTGTTTTTATCTTCCGGTTAAGGTTTTTATGCCTTTAGTAAATCTGTCTGCAATATGTTTAGAATTATCAACAATTTTAAAGTTGTTTAAGTGCCGCTAAGCCTTTTTTTTATGGCGGCCATTGATTGTTTACATTTGAAACAGCAGACTAGTGGATTTGTTGCCAATCTAGAGAAACAGGTTCGCATGAACAAAGATAACGCCTTCATTTATTATTGCCAATTAAATCATGCTTAATCCTTTCTGGAACTTTTTAGAGGAAATAAGTGTTTAAGATTTACTTCGTAATTTTTAATATAGATATTTGAGTTTTTATGTATTTTTGCCTTCTCGCGAAGTGAGAACTGAATTAATTGAATAAGAAATACTCAATCGTCTTTGAAAGATGGTTTCTTTTTTGTTTTATTTGCTTACTTTCTTTTATACATCATTCTAGCTTTATTATAGTATTTGAATAGAACATGTGGCAACGATTAGATAATTCTATTCTTTAAATGATATAAATTTTGTGCATTATGAGTTATAATATGAACGAAATATAATACTGTTAAGTGAATCTAGCGCCAGAGTGTCGCTATGGTAAACAAATACTAGAGTGAATTTTAAAAAATGCATTTATTCTATTGTGGTTTATGCGCTGTCGGCGAAGTAGATTTAATTCAATCCAATAAGTTTAAATGAAATGCAAGAAAAATGCGTATAATTTAATATTCCGTACGAGGAAGTCATGTGGTGTACGCGTCAGATTTTTTAATAACTGAAAAGGGTATTTCTCTTCGGGCAGCGCAAAAATACAGCCTTCGATCCATTGTTTATTTTTCAGCTGCCTTTAAAAAAAAAGAATATTTTGAATGCTGCAGACGATAAATAAACCATATTCCAATTGGATGCCAGTCACGTCTGTATTTTAAAATTAATATTTAATTTAATGGGAAAAATCAAAATCGTTACAAAAACGTGTAAGCACACTCTGTATGTGTTCCAATACTTATTCTGAAATAAGAGAGATTCACGCCTCTTCGTTCCATATGAAATAAAAGAGGAGTTTTTTTTTTCAGCAAAAACGTGGCACGAAAATATGATCAGACGCAGAGATTGAATCTTGAATTACTACAAGGGCTTAGCTTTAGTGATCTCGAATTTCCTAACTTTTCAACTTCATTTCAGCTAACATTATTGACTATTTTAAGACTTTACAAAATCATTTGAGATAAATTCGATAATAACATAATCAGGAACACTTTTGGTTCACGATTCTGATCCATGATTTGCTATTTCGATTGATCAATAACGAGCATATTCTGCAAATCTTAAGGTGGCATTCAAATTGATAATGCCCCGATATTTTTATCTCTTCTCGAGCAACTTAATAAGCAGATGGATATCATAATCTTTATGGATGGTATTCGTGTATTTACATAAGATGTCATTTCATCAGTTAGCAAAATTAAAAAGTGCATCTTAAAATTTTATTAGTGCCAGAACCGGCGAAAGATAAAACGAATGTCTTGCAAGCTCATCCTTCCTTTCAACACTATAGGTAAATTATGGTAGAAATATGCCAGCTACGCGTTTTATAGCCATATTTATATTGCTCTTTGGAATGAAGCTCTTCGCAATGCAGCCGCTTCTTTAAATAAGTTAGTTAAGCCGAATGAAATAATATTTTTTCTTCAACTTGTCTAGCATGAAAAAAAGCACTCGGGTTTCCTAAAACTTAACTTTTAATTAAATTTATTTATTCAATTACTTTTTTAGTCTGCATCAGACTAGCGAATACTGCTTCGTCGAAAGGAAGTTCTTAAGGAATTTATTATGTTGCGACTTGCATTCCTCATTTATTTACTTCAGAGATATCTGTTTTCGTTATGCAATTTTTATTTTGCTTTCATTTCTTGAGCAGACACGCGAATGTCAATATTTGAGTTTTGCCAGACATGACACTTATTCGTATTGGCTGAAAAGTACATAAAATCTCAGACGTTAAAGTGATATACAGTCATCCTTTTATCTGGTTAGTAAATATTGTCTACAAATGTTGTGAAAATAATTTTAAATTTTTAAAAATTTACTATTGACTGAAACTTTTGTCTGAAATTTAATTACTGAAAGTTTGATTTGCAATTTAATTACGTCAAATCATGATTGTTACTTTTTGTAGTACTTAAAAGGCCTGGGAGAATATTTAATGATATTATTAATTATTATAAACTATTCTAGATTACTGCTACTTTTGTTTAATATTATTAAATGAAATAAATTAAATATAGAGCTACATTTTAAGTTAAATTAATGGATATTAATCTTTTATTAACGTTACATTGTGCACGAAAGTTAGATGATGCTGATTTATTTTATCTTTTTTTAGTTATCTTAATTTAAAAATTCAGTTACAGTAAGGAAACAGTCACTTCTTATGTAAAGAAATAAATATTTATTCAGAAGTCAAACAACAAAAATCTGCGTTATATTTTCAAATTTTCACAGGACTAGTTTCGATGGTTTTACCGAACCACCATCGTCAGCTGCAAAAGCGCAAATGAACGAGATAGGATATAATGATCAGATAAGATAAGAAAGCCTGGACAGAAAATAAGCTAATGGCGCCATCTGTTGATGAAACCAGAACAAAAACATAATTTCTTTAAAGGACGAAAGCAAAGATGGATTGGAATTAGGATCGTTAACTAGAACAGAAAGATTTTTTTGAATGTAAAATGCCTCTAGAAAATCCAGTTCTCCAATGGAAGATGTTTTTTGAATAATTTTGGATGCAGAAAAATTGAAAGTGTGATTTTCGGACCAACAATGTTGGGGAACAGAAGACTTCTGTCTTTCCTTTTTTCTAACATATGCCTCATGTTCCTTGACGCGAAATTTTAAGGCTCTCTTAGTTTGGCCAATGTAAACTAAACCACACTGGCAACGAATCCTATAAATACCCCAGAAATTCATATCCGGAATGGGATCCTTGAGTATGGAACTCGGAATTTTATTGATGGGAGAATAAACGACGCGAAAGTTAAATTTCTGCAAAATATGTGCAACTTTATATCTAATTGATGGAAAGAAGGAAATGACAACAGAATTTTTATAGTTTCCTAAAACAAGAGTGTGCCTTTTATTGTGTTGAGATGAGAATTTTTTAACTGCTTGATTAATAATGTTGGCTGAAAAGCCCCTGTCAATAGCTATTGCTTTTAAATAATTTAGTTCTACATCAAGAGATAGTTTGGAGGAGCAAACTTGAAGAGCACGGAAAACATAGGAATAAAATGAAGCTAACTTTTGTTTAGTCAGATGACATGATTTAGTGTGTGGAAGTGTCGTGGAAGGCAAACCGATGAAGGTTTACGGTAAATCGTAGTACTGAAGTTGGATGTGTTACACGTGACCAGAATGTCGAGAAACGGAAGAGAATTGCAAGTCTCAAGTTCAAAAGTGAACTGATTAGCAGGATCAATATAATTCATTGTTGAAAGAACGTTATTTAAATCATCTTTATTACCTTCAAACAGGATAAAAGTATCGTCTACGTAGCGGAACAACACCGGGAAGTTTAAAGTTTCAAACACTTCTGATTCATAATAATGCATGTAGATATCAGCCAGGATGGGACTGAGGAGGGGGCTTCCCATGGCTAATCCCTCAATTTGCTTTGAATATTTATTTTGGAAAACAAAATGTGTTTTTTTCGAACAGAGTTGAGTGAGAGAAATTAGCTCATCAATTTTGATGCAAGAGAAATGAAATTCGCGAAGTCTGGTTTCTAGACATCTTAATGCGCTCTCCACTGGAACATTGGTGAATAATGATTTTACATCAAAAGAAACCATGAGTAAATTTCTAGGAGAAATGTTTTCAACCTTTTTTACAAACTCTATAAATCTATCTATTTGTTGTTTGACTTCTGAATTAGCATTTGTTCGGCGTGTTATTGTATCTTAAATAAATATTTCTTTAAAAAGAGAAAAATCTTAATTATCCCATACCAGATACGTCCATTATTACGCAGAAGTCTACTTGTAGAGTCATTAGGATTTATTTTTGGGAGGGGGGAAGTAGCAGACGTGAAAAACGTCTAGTGCCCTAGCTGAGACTCGAGCCCTGGAGCTCTCGAATGCGCGTCGATTATGCTTGCAATTACACCACGAACGCATGCGTAAAGGAGGGAGAAAATACCGAACCGAACAGGTATCGCCGAGATATCGCGCGCATGTCCGGCTTAGAGAATTAATGCCCCAGTGTGCGCATAACGGAAGCGACCATTAATCGCGAAGCTGACGAAGGTAAAACCTGAAAAGAAAATCGCAGAAAGTAAAGGACAACACGAAGCGCTGCGTGAGAGTGTCGTGAAAATGCATCGTGAAAACAGTGACACAGATCAGATAGGTAAATTCATGACATATTTAAAACAAAGTAAAGTCTTAATATCAGACTAAAGAATACGAAATACAATATAAAATAATTTTCCATAGTTAATTTCTCCATATGTGGACAGTTTTTTGCCTTCGAGAAGAAGTTTTCATTTATTCTATGCAGCAAATGAAGCACTGGCTCTATTTTTAAATTCTTATGCAATGTGCGGTTGGAGACTAGTTAATACGCATGAGTCATGACTCGTAATAATTTATTCTCCGTAATTCGCAGTTTTCCTTAATCTTTGTTCCTTACAGTTGCCCAGGCGGGCAAGGCGTATATGAGAAGGTGTGTTTACTGACCGCCATGAGAAGATGCCATTTTCTTCTGAGGTCTAACTTAGAATCTGAGTTTAGCAGTGGATTTAGACTCTGAATCGCGTCTATAGTTTTACCCCTTACGTATAAGTGATGTAATCTTTCCAGTTGAATTTATCATTGATAATAATACCTAAGTACTTAGCATTTTTAACAACGAGTACTTCCGTATTAAGAGAATGCTTTTTACGTATAATGAGGAGCTGAATATTATTTGCATTAATGGAAATTCTCCATTTTCTGCAACAAAATTCTAGCTGTGGCATGAGTGATTGTAGTTTGGGTTTTGGTTTATTAAATTACGGCAAAGCACTCAAAGGCTATCTGCCTTAAGGGGACTCATACCTTATGATCTTTGAATATGCAACTGTTGCAAGAATTGGGATATTTTATTTATTTTAAAAGTAATTACTTCCAACCTTTTACAGCTGACTACATAATGTAGCTGCTTTGGAAATTAGTAACCAGAAAGTTTGTGTTGCCACAAATATTTGTGTAATTTAATCCTCTTTTGTGACAAAATATTTTGCCATGTTTCCACCTTGCGCGCATGATATTTTAAAAATGGCTAATGGTACATACTTGAAATTGGATGGAATTCTTTATAGGGGCACTATTTTCTAACTGAACCAACAATCTGATGAATATTTTAATATCGGAAAATTTTATGGACGAAAACATTATAAATTTTTAAATAAAATACATTTTATAAACTCAACTCTAAATAAAATAAAAATTTAACATGAAAATTTTAGAATTTTAGTTCACAGTAGTTTCCAAATGTTATAAAAGCTGTATATTAAATATGGAATTAAATTATGCAACAGAATGTTTTAAACTGTGCGCGCAAGGTGGAAACATGACGAAAACTTTTGTCACAAAGCGGATTAAATTATAAAATTATTTGTGTCAACACAAACTTTCTGATAACTATTTTAGAAAGTAGCTATATTACGTAGTCAACTGTAAAAAGTTGGAAGTAATACCTTTTAAAATAAATAAGTTAGCCCAAATCTTGCAACCGTCACATATTCGAAGATCTTACGGGTTTTAAGGTGTATGAGTCCCCTTAAGGGAGGGATGTTCTCGTGGAGGACTTTCTAAGAGAAACTTGGTCGTATACACGTTACACATGAGGAAAACCACGAAAACACCCATGCAGCCAGCCCGTTGGCGGGATTCGAACCTCGGGCCGAACTACCAGTGTTCAGCGACGTTACCGCTCGGCCGCGGGTGGGCCGAGTGATTGTAGTTACTTGACGGCTAAGTTAGGACACGCAAACTTCACTGCGAGAGCCGTGTCATCTGCTTAGCAACCTGAGAGGTAGCTGTAATCCATATTTGTCTTTGGCAAGTTAGCCACATATAAAAGATATAATACGGGCTCTAGGATCGAGCCCTGGGGGTCTCCAACATTGATTCTTTTATTTCCAGATACGTCTTTGCCTATTGTAAAGAGGATCAGCGTGGAATTAATTGCATATGCTGATGATATTATGATTCTTATCAAACACGATTCTTTTGAAAAAATGGAAAATTATTTGATGAAACTGCTCTAATACTGAGTGATTGGCAAAACAAAGAATAATTACAATTTAATATTGAAAAAACATGTGCATTGTTTTTTCCCAGAGGAGGCAAAAAGACTAAATCACCAAATTTGAAATATCAAGGCAAAATAATCAAGTTTGTAGACAATATGAAATATCTTGGTGTTATGATTGATAAAAAATTAAATTTTATAGAACATTTTAACTTGGTACAAAAACGAACTGATCTGATTTTATTAAATTATGGAAGAACTTTATCAGCTGAAATTTTAGCCTTGAAATCCTCCATTCTGAGGTAGATTTACTTAAATGTAGTGCTTCCAATCATCATGTATGGAATTGGAGCCTGGGGATCCAGGGCAGGGAAACTGGTTAGATTACGGATGAAGTTAGACAGTATTCATAGAGCTTGGGGTTTAGCTTGTAAGGATCTTAAGTTTTACTAACGTTTATTTTATTTTAAATCTTTACTATCACTTCTTATTTTCTACTTCCGGCCAGAATTATAAGCGTTAAAGTATTTATGCAAAGTCTGTCTGGCGAACGCCAAGTATTAAAGTTGTGGCTTTTTGCCAAGCGAGAGAGAGGAAGCAGTGAGTCAAAGCAGGCCGCTTACCTTAGAAGTTTTACACGGTTGCTGGTTGCCTTCCAGGCCAGAGGTTTTAATCCTCTTGATAATTTTTAAACGTATTGTAGTGTTCACAGTTCTCTGTACTACATACGGCTTCCTGTTAATATAAGGCCAATCTTCCACGTTTATTACTTCAAAGTTAGAGTTTAGTTTTATTTTTATATTCTTACGTTTAGACCACGAGTAGTGGGTCATTGTATTCCGAAGTACGGAAATTATTGTAAATAGAGAAAAATAAAGGGTTTTGTATACCCTTCTTGTGTATCCTGTCTACTTCCCACAGTTAGTGAACATAGCTTTAGTAAGCTCTCTGTTCCGAGTCAGGTCCTTGCATGTTCCGGAAGAAGGTAAGAAGGAACATTGAACCTGATAAGCTTTAACCCGATGTTTTAGAACGGTGTCTACCGAGGCCGTCTTTTGTGTTGGCTCAATTTTATACGAACTTTATTATGAGAAATTTTTATTTAGAACTGGACGAATGGAATTGAAAATGTATGAAGATTACTTGGTTACAAAGAATGTTTTTGAAAAATTTAATATTCATTTAATACATCCTTCCAATAGATTTGGTTTTGTTTTTGATAAAAGTAATCCAACTGTTGATCTACTATTTGATATTTATACAGATGGTTCTGGGGTCGGAGGGAGCGTAAGAGCTGCCTTTGTTGTTTTTTTACTATGGAACTGAGGTGAATTGTAGAATGTTTAAGTTGAACATATATAATTTAGTATATAATTCCCACGTCTGTAAATATTTACACTGACTGCCTGTCACTTCTCCATGCGCTCTCCCGCCCAGACAATTTCAATCCATTAATTGTCGAAATTAAGAGTCATTTAGAAATTTTGAGTTCATATTTAAATATTAAGCTACATATATACTTTATTGGTAATGAGAGGGCCGACAGCCTGGCCAAGCAGGCGGTCTCAAATGTCAGTACAATGGATATTGAAGTAACAGGCTCGAAGAGAACCGCTATTCGAAGAATGAAAGAATTTAAGTTAACAAATAGAAAATATAGTGGTTCTCTTCACCTGAAAACAAAGGCTTTATGGAACTAATTAAAATCACGAATAAAATGAAATGTATGAACAATATTGACGTTAGTCAGGTTAACTGGACATGGTAGGTTTCCGTTCTATTTCAACCGATTTAATCTGCAGGAACTATGCCATAAACTATGCAATAGTTGTTAGGTTGATGGTGATGCTAGGTATTTTGTGGTTAATTGTAGTTTAATAGCCCCTATTAGACAGATTTTTAACATTACTGATTTTAATGTAAGTGCCATTCATTTTAAAGTTTTTAAATTATATACTATTGCTCTAATGAAGTTTATCAATGAAAATAGGACGCTTGTTGGAATCTTCTGTTAAAATTGAATTCTGTACTTATATGGGTTTCAGATATCTGTGGTTGTTCTATGTTGTGAATTTGTGTTTAAGTTTTTTTTTTTTTTTTTTTTTTTTGTTTGTAATTTTTGTGTTAGATGTGCTTACTTATTTTTAATTTAGTATTTTGTTTGTTGTTTGGGGGTGCCTGGGTTACTGGCTGCCCTCGTTTGTGGAGAGACGGGGTCCCTTCTTTTGAGCTAGGGAGACACTCATGTCCAGATGGGCTGAAGGGAGACTCCAATTCTTACAAATCTTACGTCTTTGCCTAAGTGTATGTAGAATTTCTACCTTTCGAAAAGGAGTATATAAGTCTGATGAGGTCGCTTGAAAACTTATCAGGTCGCAGAAAAGTCCCTCATGCCAGACGCGATCAAAAGATTTTTCTACGTCCACTACCTTTTAATTCGGTCACCATCTGTAGAGTCATTAGGTTTCCTTTTAGAAGCAGGAGCCATAAAAAATGTGCAGTCCTTTCCCTGGGACTCGAACCTGGACCTTTTGAATGCCCATATTTTATGCTTCCAAACAGACCACGAAGGCATTCGGGAAGGAGGCAGAAAATATATTGCGTGCGTACGTACACTTCGCAAAAAAAGGGGGGGGCAGTTCTATAGCTTTCGTTATACTGGGCCGATTGACGAAACTCAAATTGCGTTTTTCATGCCTCGAAAGCGCGACTTAGGATATATATTACATTTATATACAGCATTAGTTTAACATAGGTGTTTTGGCACAAAATCGGACTTTTTATGAAATAATATACTAATGTTTTTACATATTTCGATTCTATGACTCAATTTATGCCTAATTTTATAAAATTTGGTGCGAAAATTAAGAAGAAATTCAAAAATTTATCATGGTGCATTTTTTTCAGTTTACACCAAGGAAAATTCACTTGGCGAACTTCTTAATATATGGCAACCTATTTTCCTCTCCCTTCCATTGCGCAGGAGCGAGAAAAAATTAACATCTTTCCTACCTTTTTACATTGTGCATGAGCGGGAGAAAACACACATCGTTCCTAATTTCAAATAATTTTAACAAAGTGTCTAAACCACATTTGGTGTTATTATTATTGCCTTTAAGAAATATGCCAAATTTCAAAACGCGCCAATATGTAAATTCACATACATCTTCACGTATCTAGTAAAACAAGGCGCTCGGTAAAGCATGAAATGAAACCGTTTTATTAAAAACCAGCCAAAATTACGAGACTTGAATTTCTGGCTGTTAACTAGGTAAAAAGTTTCTGTTTTCTATGTTGAAGTACCTCGGAACTATAAAACAAAGAAATTTATTAATAATAAATCTCTGCCCCTTCAAGAAATAACTAAAAAAAGCACTGTAGGGTATATATAGTGTCATAAATGCTAATGTTACAATATTAATGAATTTTATACTATGATAAATATGATAAATATACTCACATAAACTGTGTTTTATATTTCTTTTCTAAAAATAATTTTTATAGAAATGTTCCCTTGTTCAAAACCTTCGTGGTAACATCATGTTTAGTAAACATAGAAGTTTTTTTTTTTAAATTGCAAACTATATTTTTCCGCTGAAAATAAATTTAATATTTTATTTATTTTTTCTGTAATTCTGTAATTAACAGAATTCTGTTAATATAAAAATTATTAACATTTTTACATATATCATCTAATAATTTTACGTTATTTTATTAATATTCAAAAAATTTTATGTAAATTAATTATTTATATTATAAGCTGTTTTCTCTCTCCTTTCTGCATGCCTTCGTGGTGTAACAGCAACAACACTCGGCGCGTATTCGAGAGGTCCATGTTCGAGTCTCAGACAGGGCATTGCTCAATTTTCATGTCTTTTGCTTCCCAAACAATCGTAATGACTCTGCAGGGGCGCAAGAACTAAAAGGTGGTAAGATGATGATTTTTCTCCACCAGGATTTGGAGATTGGGTCCCCTTATTCCCAGTCACCCTTTAAAAGGAGGGTATATATATATATATATGTAAGCCCTTTCTCCCCCCTCCCTTTCTGCATGCCTTCGTAGTGTAACGGTAGCACACTTGGCGCGTATTCGAGAGGTCCAGGTTCGTGTCTCGGAGAGGGTATTGGACATTTTTTCGTGATTCCTGCTTCAAAGGTCCTAATAAGTCTACAATATAATAACCTTATATTAATTATATGAATATGATTATTAGAATTTTACCTTATTTGCAAAGTGATCAGATTTCTTTATCCTCTTTCATATATTAAAAAAGACGCTTTATTATGAATGAACATCTGAGCAAGATGTGCTATATTATTTAAAATATTAATCAAATATGGGCAATTGCAGAATTTGTTACGGGGCTTCTTTATGCACATAGCAATAAGAGTTAGAGGTTTGTTCATATACCATTAGAAGGACCATACTCTAAAGTTTGAAGTGTATTAATTTCAGAAAAATGGAAAGTGTTTTAGTGTAGTATATTTTAAGTGTTTTGGTGCCCATATTTGCCAAATTTACCTACAGGACGTATAAAATATTATTATTTTAGCCCCTGAACATAACAATAAAGAGTATGCGAACTGACAGTATAATAGACAGGGGAGCGTACAGTCGTGCCTAACGTCCGGGTTCGAATTCTGGAGAATGCATGGCTGTAATTGCCCGTCCCTTCATAGGAGATAACGGTGGACCATCTCTTAGGTTACTTTTACCATTAAGTGTCCAGCACTTCCGGCCTTAGTAGTGCACAAGCCTAAGTTGGCTAAGCGCCCACCAATGAAAAAAAAAAAAAACAGTAAAGGTTTAAATGCTTAGCGGCTTAAGTATAATAAAGAACATCCTTATTTGCCAAACCGAAATATTTTCATTGAATTTGCATTTTAAAAGTTAAAAGGTATTTCTTCCGTCTTCTTAGCGTGCCTTCGTGTTGTAGCGGTGTGCACGCTGGCCGCGTATTGTAGGTCCATGGTCCGATTCCCGGCGAAAGCGTTTCTAATTTTTCATTTTTCATGCTTCCAAAAATCCTAATGTCTCTACAGTGGCGCCCGAACTAAAAGGGGTGTTGGATGAGGATTCTCCACACCCGGGATTTGGCGATTGGGTCCCCTAAAAACCCCAGACACCCTTTAAAATGTTGAGTATATAGAGTATTTCTCCCGCCTTTTTGGCTTGCCTTCGTGTTGCAGTGTTCGGCGAGCCGGGCGCGTATGCTAGAGGTCCGTGGTTCGATTCCCGGCGAAGGCGTTGCTCAATTTTTACCTCTCCTGCTTCCAAAAAAATTCTTAATGTTTCTACCAAGTAAAGTAAATTGAGTAAAGTAATGTTTGAAGCAAATAAAATTGTAAAAGCTTCTAAAATTTTCGTGGCTAAGAAGCTAAACGAAAAACTCACTGTAAAGTTATTAGCAGTATTTTAAGAGATTTCCACTGGATCTTAGAATTTAATGATGAAAATTGTAAGGAAAGCATTTTCTTAATACCGTTGATGTAAAATGAATTAATTTTGTACGATAGATAATGAAGAATAAAAGAAAAAGTATCTCCTTAAGGTACAATAGCTAATTTGTTTCAAAGGCAACCATCTTTTTATGCATAAGTTCTAAATTTTAATGTATTATGAAAGTATATGTACTTAATAACTGACACTTTTAACGTTGTGAAATGAAGCTACTTTGCAGCATTTAATAAAAAATATATCTGCTAAAATTTGCATTAATGATGATGTCCTTAGATAAACAATACCTTCATTAGTGATATTTCACGTAGCGTCAAATGCTTTTAATAGCATATTTTTAATATTTCCTTCGTATGAACACGAGCTTAATATTGGTACTATTCTTTTGTCCTCACCGAAATTCTTTATCAATAAGTAATTTAAAAATAAATTCTTTGTTTCTAGAGTCATTCGTTTTACTTACATAACACGTACCATTTTGTTTTTTCGTTAAAGGAATGGAAGATAAACTGCTTCACTTAAAGGGACAGATGATGTACATGGAAGAATGGAAAAGTATGGTTTATCTGGGAACACCAGTGTAAGTAATATAATTAAAACTATTTATTGCCGCAAGAAATGTTTTGTTTCGCCAGGGAATGCAACAATGTATTTTGTTTCACCAGGGTAACGCATAATATTTTAAAGCAGAGACGGGACGATAGAATTTAAGACATGAGGCAAATCTGCAAGTTACGCCCGTTAAATGTTTATTTATTATTTCGCATTAATAATATTTAATTGCGGATGGGTTTCATCTAGAAATAATGTTTGATTATAATGAATGGCTGATGACACATTCGAATATTTATGTCTTTAGGCTGATGTCAACATACCTGTAAGATTTTCACTAGTGTACTTCTAAGTTACCGTAGAAAGTGACGAATCTTAAGAACTAGTTAGCGAATAATCGCTTACGTTCGTGTGACAAGAAACAACAAGATGGAAGGGTAACTAACCCCTTTATTATTCCAATAAGATTTAACAAAACTCCGTCTTGGGGTGTACAATCAAAGTCGACACTTGGGCTTGAACTTAAAAAACTAACAATTAAACTAAGACTAAGATTAACTAAAGAAATATAGCCGAAGCTGTCAAGATTCTGGACTAGTTGGCCCCTTAACTCTATTTGACTACGAAGCTCTCAAGGGCCTGAGTACGGCCGAGCGTAATAACAGCTTTGAGAGAGAGAGAGTGGCCAAAAGGCAGACGTGCGTAAATCAGAAACTCTGATTCTCTTTCGTTAAGACCAAAGAACTTCGCGGTTAAATACCGCGCTTTCTCATTATGCATTCAGATGTGATTCTAAAATTACGTTCTGGCCGGAAGTAGCAAGTTGAAGTTAAGAATTTGACAGGAAAGGAACTTTAACTTAAAATTTAACTGTTAATAAAATTAACATAATCCTTACATACCATATATTTTAAGGTTGTAAGGTACATTTTTATTTTATAACAGTTATTTTAATTTGAAAGACCTTTCCTATCAATTCTTGTTTCCACTTGCAGCTCCCTACCAGAATGAGTTTTTAGAATTGCGTTGAATGCAAATGTGTTAGAAGAAGTATTTAAAGAAAGTTTAACTTATTTCGTGAGAGTTAGGAATTCTGAGTAACGCGCATTTTGAAGTGGCTTTGGGCTAAGTGTCTTTTGAAGCTGTTTCACTAGCCGTATTATTACGTGCCTTTTGATATTAGCCGGCTAGTTTAATTCAAGGGCCAATTACGTTAGATACTCGTGTTTGACTTCGGCTAAGTCACCTTTAGTTAATTAAAGTTTAGTTTCTTATTTTTTATTCTGAGTTAAAACCCGAATGGAGGCTCTGTTGTAAGCCCTAGAAAGGGGCCAACTGTTAGAGTACACATCTTTAGTTATTTCAACTCAGCGATGAGTCTCTAAAGAGTTCACTAGGTTTCTCGACGTTCGTCTTAGACAAAAAGAGTGATGAAACCTACAAGGTGATGTATGCATTTATTTAACAAATGAAATCAACAGGAAATGGAAAAGGCGAAAACTTGTGATAATGTTAAATTTATAACTATTTTTACTTCCTTGTACGAAGTAAAAAGGAAGTATTGTAATCGCGAAAAGTTTCAGGCAACATATTTCAACGAAAATATACATTTTGACCGCTATCGAATGCAATTTAACGATGTTATTGCGTGATAGTTGATAGTTGACGGGGGACGTGTGCACCATCCCTTTACCGTAATGGTTAATTGGCATATGCAACACGTCCACCTCTATCTTGAGCCAGATGGACCACACAGGCGCCTCGCACCATACACCGAAACCCAGCGACCAGGCCATCCAGGTGGCAGTCCAAAAGACCAAAGAAGTCCCCAGAAGCATGTTCACACCAACCGCCCGGGCCTAGTATTTATTGAGTCAAAGTTCAACAAATACATGGCCAGACAAGGGCTCAAAAAAAAAAAAAATAAAATAAAATAAATAGATAAATAAAGGGTACATTTGAATTTTTGACAAAGCATAAGATTACAAAGGTGCAGGTGCCAGTTTTGAATAAATACTAGAATCACATAGACATAATTAGAACAAAACACATACAGATAGCGATAACAATAGAAAACCAAAGGAGTAAACACCATTACAAAACTACTACTGCTACATACTACAATACTACAAAACTACTACTAGAATACTTACAAACAGTACTACAAACTGATACAATGCTAAATATTACAAAACTGCTACTGCTGCTACATACTAGGCTGATAATAATGCTGATAGTATGATATCGATGATGTAATGATCTTAATACTGATGGTAAGCAAGGATACAATACATAAATACATTATGCAACTATATAAATACCAATGCAAGGTAAAGAGGATACATTATACAACTATATATACACGCATACACACATATATACATACATACACATATACAGATATATACTAATACAAGGTAAAACGATACTAATGATTCTGTACGAGATGCAAGACAAGATAGATAATTCAATATAAGATCAATAAGCCATATTGTTCAATACAATAGTTAATGCAAAGTTAATAAAACACTATTTATATTACTATACCAACTGTATATTTCCTATATTAGTGCAATTTTATACGACGCATATCTATACGATGCTCACAATTTAATATATATTACACAGTACTGTATTGCAGGGAACTTATAATTCAATTTTATACAAGATGATACATATCTATACTATGTTCACAATTTAATGTATATATTATATAATACATTATACAGTACAATATGATTTATAATACGTAAGATAATGGATGCTATATCATTCAATTACAAAAGTTAATGCAAAATTAATGATACATTATTTATATTACGATACCAACTACACATTTCCTGTATTGCAGGGGACTTATAGTGCAATTTTATTATGTATACGATGCTCACAACATTGCAATTTCATATAAGATGATACACATCCATACATAGCTCACAATTTAATATTTGTTTTTGCAAAGTTTGCATTATTTATCTTTTTTATAATCTTCTATGTTTATTTCAACTTTACTTTGATTTCGATTTCATAATGACAATTTCCAATGTTTAATTTCTACAAATAATATAGTACTCAAATACATAAAGATGATAGTGTCGGGGACGATTACTCGAGTTTTACAAGATTTCTCTACAGTAATTGATTTTTACTCCAAATTGAATTGACTAAAATGCTTCATGAGAATCAGTTCTTTGAGTAACAACTATTCGCGGAAATATTTGGCCTGACTAGAATTGCCGGTTTGGCTTTAATTTATAACTCGAGTAAAGACGAAACACTTTCATATTTACGTATTTCTATCAATTATTGATCATTGAACGGGAGTTGGTTTGTTCCCCTTGAAAAGTCAACTAATTTCCGATCAATGACAATAATTACATGTTTTAATTTTTACTTTTACAATTGTAATATTATTCTTCGTGATGATTTAACTCCAGTCCCCGTTAAAACATTATTAACATTTTGCTTTCAAATTACTTCAAAACATCTTTCAAAATATAACTTACCAGTATGGATGCACACTTTTAAAATAATTCTACTTTAATTAAACTTAGGAGATAATATAATCAATTAATCAATACGGTTTAGGAAATAAATTATTATTATACAATACGGTTATACGATATAATATAATGTACTGCAAATACGTAAGATATGTGATACAATAGGTAAATTAACATGCTTACAGGGTTAGCATACAAGACACAACAATAGGTACAATACAATACTAAGAGTAAATAAATAGAGTATGTGACAGTATATAGACAAATGCAATGTAGAAAAATACATATTGTCAAGTAATTGGTAATAATTCTATGCAATATGCAATACAAGACATATGATACAGTATAAAATCGATAAGCTACGTCTATGATACTATTTATAATTTAATGGAATATTTAAAGCAAAAAAGAGACCAAAATACTACTTTAACTTTCATACAGTATTTTAACACAATTGCTAGTTCAGTAAAATAATTAATACAATATTTAATTCAATACGTATCTCAGGGTATAAAAAGAAGTGCAATATATATATTCTTAATAGTATGATGCCTATAAGGCAATGTTCTTAATAACTAAAGCGAATTAAATGCAATACTTTGTATACAATACACAAAAGCAACACTTCAGTACAATACTGAGGATAAAAAGACATATTTTGCAACAGTATATATATACAAATGCAATGTATAAAAATACCTATGATCAATTCAATATTATTAATTCTGTGCAATATGCGATACAATGCAACAATATAGTTATACCAATATAATGTATAAAAAATACTTATGATCAATTCAATATTAATAATTCTGTGCAATATGCAAAACACGACATATAATTCAATATAATCAATAAACTAAATCTAAAATCTAAAGTCTAAAATTCTGCATGTAATTCAATAAAATAGTTAACGCCAAGTTGAATCAAGACTACTTATAACGTTATGCTAATAATCCAGTTTCTGTATTGCAAAGAATTTAATTTACAGTTCCATACTAAAGCATACATAGTGATACGATGTTCATAATTTCAATATGTTGCATCACATATTCTTAGGGTAGAGCTTATAACTCAACATAATATTACATAACTACCAACTTAATACAATAATTAATGCAAGAATTAAAATAATAAGTAAATTAAGTTAATAGACTAGTTAGAATATAATGCAGTACTTAGAGTGCAAATATTGTATATTGTAATTATAATGAAATATGATACAATGCTAATAGTTTGATACAATAGTTATTACAATGCTCGATACAATATTTTTGATATATAACCAGATTAGAATACTTAATATGTAGCTTGTAATTCAGTAAGATAGTAATACCATATGTATAGTTTGAGGTTGCGAGTATAATACTTATTGTGCAATATCTTATAGTGCATTTAAAATACAATACAATTTTTAATAATATTTGTAACAATACTGGGACTATTAAAAAGAAAGAATATAGTTATAATATGTAAATAGACAAGAATGCAACTGGAGTGTACAAAAATACAATTGTATTATGAAAACACTATGTAAACAGACAAGAATGCAACTGGAGTGTACAAGAATACAGTTGTATTATGAAACCAGGAAAAAACCATTAACATTAGACAACCTGACATAGATCAGATCCATAACTGTGGAGAATGTCCATAATTTTTGAGAGTTTTCTGATAAGGTACTTCTGCTTAATTAAAAATTTACTAAATGCTAGTTGATTATCCACAGGGAAAGGAATGTGAAATTCCTCCGTTAACGGGCATGTAGTAATATAATGTTCAGGTATGCCTAGAGTTCCGCAGACACAATATTCACTATTTGAAATTCCATGCTTGTAAAAGTAGCTTGGAAATGGACCATGCCCCGAGATATATTTTACTAGTTGATGATTTGTTATCTGACGACATTGATCCACATACGTAATATGATTGTACGTTCGTCGACCAGTTTCATCAGTATCCCATTCTAGTTGCCATTGGGATATAACTTTTAAAAGAAGAGCTCGTTTTAAGTGAGATGTTGGCCACTTAAGAATCACTTCTTCAGCCTCGGCATCGGTATTTTCGGCAGCTGATTTGGCTAACTTATCTGCCAAAGTATTACCGTGATCCCCAGCATGGCCCTTAGTCCAAGCTAGCGTGATGTTATTTCCCACTTGATTACGAAGTTCACATTGGATGTCCGAGATAAGCGAAGAAGAATGTCTGGGGTTTTGAATCGCTTGAAGCGACGAAAGACTATCAGTGATAATTATTGCCTCCATAGCATCACTTGTTTTACAGTGTTGAACTGCTTTGAGGATGGCTAGGGCCTCCGCTTGAAATACACTATTATTTCCATGGAGATGACCCAGCCACTGATAAATTGACTGACCATTATGAAAGGCTACAAGGGCACAGCCTGTCTGTTGATCTATTTTAGATCCATCAGTGTAATATTGAATGCTTGGGATAGGTGGCAGTGTTACGTCCTTAAGGAAAATCCGAAGTCCTGTTCCTTGAAGGACTGGATGCACATCCAAATGTTGTGAGGGTTGTTCATAGTGCAATGGTGTGAAAAGTTCATCAAATAGGATGAAAGGTTTTTTCAAAACCTTGACGGATTGTATTGCTGCTTCCTGCAGAATACGTAGATGAAGAGGGATCAGTCCCGCCATGACATTTAATGCACTGGATGAGGTAGTACGAAACGCCCTAGTTATCTGTAAGGCAAATTGACGCTGGAGACTTTGCAAGTGGCGCACTTTGCGACCCTGCATGGGTTCAGCCCATATAGCAGCCGCATAGGTGACCATTCTCTCGATAACGGTGAGATAAAGAACCTTTTGTATATAGGGACTAATTCCCCATCCACGACCCTGCATTTGACGCAATTTACATGCAATTATAACAGTTCGTCTCTTTAGTTCCAAAACATGCGGCATCCAGTTCAGTTTCTCGTCAAAGATAACGCCGAGAAATTTGAGCTGCGGTTTGATAGGTATACGTGTACCATGAATGGTGATTCGAGGCCGTCGAACCAAAGATCCTCCTTTTTTAGGGATTAATAAAATTTGCGATTTTGGTTCGGAAATTGTTAATTTAATTCTAGAACATAAGTTATAAAAGAGATCACAGGTTTCAATAGCATTTCTTTGCAACTCTTCTCGAGTTCGTCCTTGAATGATAAAAACTGTATCATCTGCATACGCATATGCCCGGGTATGTGCTGGCCAGTTTGCGGCAATAACAGAATTAAATGTTATATTCCATAAATCAGGGCCAGCACAAGAACCCTGCGGACAGCCTCTGTTTTGTTGTCTTGTAATAATGCCATGATTAGTGGAGTAGATAATTTTTCTTCCCGACAAGTAACTTTGAAATGCAAGAAATAAATTCTGAGGACAATCAGCTTGTCGAAGTGCCTCCAGTATTGCAGGCCACCACAGTGAGTCAAAAGCATTCTTAAGATCTATACTGATGAAAGCACTGTGGTGACCATTGTTGCGATTACGATGTATATCTTCTGTAATTTTTGATAATACTTGTAGGGTAGACCTACCTGGTCTAAAGCCATATTGGTGATCACTTAAAAAGTGAATTTTGTGAAGATAATGTTTTAAACGGTAGACAATAATTCTTTCATAAACTTTCCCCAGAGCAGATAATAGACATATAGGTCGATAAGATGTGGATAATTGCGGATCTTTGCCTTTTTTGAGAAAAAGAACCACTCTTCCAGCTTTGAAGATACGAGGAAATACACCATTAAGAAATAACTTATTAAAATAATCACAGAAAAAGAAGATGTGGGAATTAATGATTACACGAATTATAGAATAGTCAATCCCGTCGGGGCCTGGGGCCCGTTTTTTTGGAATACTTCGAAGAGTGGTTTTAATTTCTGTAATTGTAATCTGTGGATCATCCTCTGTTGTTATTGCGTGATAGCTGTACGTAAGGACAGAATAAAATACTCCTCCAAAAAATTATAAAAACTGCTTTAAAATGAATTCTGACGAGAATTTTTCGTGGCGTCTGTACGTATCTCGCATAACTCAAAACCGAGTAGCCTCAGAACGTAGAAATTTTGTATTTAGGACTGCTAGAACATGTAGATGTGCACCTCGTATTTTGGTTTCAATCGGCCGCACCAAACGTGTATAAATATTTATGTATATCTGCTCTGTTACCCGGCTCAGTGATCCCAGTTTCTTTACACTTACATGTTTGTAAATTGTACATTTTTTGCTTTAAAAATGATTGAATTATGTTGTTTTTATCTTCCGGTTAAGGTTTTTATGCCTTTATTAAATCTGTATGCAATATCGTTAGAATTATCAACAATTTTAAAGTTGTTTAAGTGCCGCTAAGCCTAATAATTTTTCCCACGGCGGCGTTGCTTGTTTACATTTGAAACAGCAGGATAGTCGATTTGTTGCCAATCTAGAGAGACTAAGCTTGGCAACAACAAAGATAACGCCTTCATTTATTATTACGAATTAAATCATACTTAATCCTTTCTGGAATTTTTTGGAGGAAATAAATGTTTAAGATTTACTTCCTAATTTTTAATACTGATATTTTGAGTTTTTATGTATTTTTGCCTTGTCGCGAAGGTAGAACTGAATTAATTGAATGAGAAATACACAATCGTCTTTGAAAAACTGTTTCTTTTTAGTTTTGTTTGCTTAATTTCTTTTATACATCATTCCAGCTTTATTATAGTATTTGAATAGAACATGGTTCAAAGATTAGATAATTCTTTAATGATATAAATTTTGTGCATTCTGAGTTATAATATGAAGGAAATATAATACTGTTAAGTGAACCTAGCGCCACAGTGTCGCTATGTTAAACAAATAGAGTGAATTTTAAAGTATGCATTTATTCTATTGTGGTTTATGCGCTGTCGGCGAAGTAGATTTAATTCAATCCAATAAGTTTAAAGGAAATGCAAGAAAAACTTCGTATAAATTTAGTATTCCGTACAAGGAAGTCGTGGTGTACACATCAGATTTTTTTATATTGATTATGTAAAAAGCTTCAAATCTAGTGTGGAAAATTCTAAAATGCTGCGATTCAAATATGTCTCTGGATACCTGCTATGAATTACAGTTGAAAACGATATTGGTAAATTAAATCTAAATCTTTCAATTTCTTTATGTGACGTTGCCAGTGTAAAATCTAAATTTCTGAAATGCATATAGCATTTAATTTAAAGTAAGGTGTGCTAACTAACTACTTTAATATAATTACCAAACATGAAAATGAATAGAAGCGAAAGCCGTGCATTGAGCATATACCTGGTTTCATGAAATCCGTTGAAACGTTTTGTAGATGTACATCGTTATATTTCTTTACTGCCTTAAAGTTAAAATGGTGATTTAGGAGTATTTTTTAGTCCAAAGGGGCAATTTGCCCAGCTGGACTATTAATTTCGTTTTGGCATTTTGCGTTGAAATGTCGGTTCGTTTTTCAAATTGTTGCCACTAAATACTATCTCCCTGTATTACTGTATTTACTCGAGTAATAGTCGCACCTCCGTTTTAAAGCAGAAAAAATCGTCAAAAATGTAATATATTGTGTAGTAGATTTCCCCGCATAATATTCGCGCCTAGAGATTCACAACAAAACATTCGCAAAAATTAGTGACTGTTACGCTAGTAAATACGGTATATTTAAAGAAATTAAATAATGAAGAATCTGCATAAATGTGTGTATGTTTCTCGCATTGTGATAAAACAACGGTACCTAGAACCATCCAATTTTGAATAACGTACGTTTCCACCTGAAAGCTTTGAGATATTTTTAATTTTAATTTATTTACTTATTTATATTTTTGGTGCGAAAACTGCTGAGTAAAGTCGTTTCGTTTATAAAATCTAAGGCTAATTTTGAAACTGTAATAATGATCACAATTTACAAAAGAACCGAAAATGCTAACGTTATACATTCTAACGTTATAAGTTATCTGTATTATAATTCGATTATGCAATCACTAAACTGATTTAGCACATTTAACTGATATTCTAGAAATTAATATTTTACATACATCTCGGAATAAGAAAATGTGAAACGTGAATTTTTCTTGTCTGAATTTTTACTTAGTCTAGGAAAAGAAACAAGCTGTCGGGTAACAAGAGTTTCCTATAATTATAACATGTATAATTAAGGTTTTAATTCATTATGACATATTTCTTTGCTTAATAAATATTTTATGATAATTCCCTGCGACCTCTAAAAGCGCAGTTGCATTAAATGTTTGATGAATGTATTATTTCATATTTATTATTAATTATATTAAATATCTTTGAAATTATCATCATCTTTAAATTCTTAACGTGTTTACAATATCTGAGGAACAGAAAATTAGCAGATAGCTAACTTTCCATTTCTATTAAGATACTAATTAGTTTCATATTATGCAAAATTCTTCATTTCCTCTTAAAGTGAAGATTGCGATACTAGCTGATAACTTCCAATTTTACTACGGAAATATCCTGCGGCGATTAATATTTACATTGGGAAAGATAAGTAGAGGAGCTGTTTGGTAATTACAATTTTCTGTTGCAAAGACTTCAGCAAGAGTTTACTTCTGTTCCTGAATTTTCTCGAATAGAAATTATGTGTCTATATTCTTAATTTCTTATACGTTACACAGGACAAAGCTTCAGCGTAGCAAGGGAATAAATAACTTCGAATTTATTTCATACCAAATAATATGAACTGATGCTTTCGTATTTCGTCGTTTTTCATGTTTCAATGATAATTTTGAAACAATTTAGACAGATAATCAACACGACGCGTTTTTCAGCCTTATTTTCGGTTCAATAAAAGAATACGTATAAAACATATGTCAGAACATTGTCACTGCCACGAAAGGGAGTCGTACTGCAAATAGTAGTATAAGGTATTTCTTCCGCTTTCCTAGCGTGCCTTCGCCCACCAGCGGCCGAGCGGTAACGTCGCTGAACACTGGTAGTTCGGTCCGAGGTTCGAATTCCCGCGCTGCATGGGCGTTTTCGTGGTTTTCCCCATGTGTAACGTGTATACGAGCCAGTTTCCCTTAGAAAGTCCTCCACGAAGGCATCCCTCCCTTAAGGCATATAGCCCTCGAGTGCTTTGCCGTAATCTAATAAAACCAAAAACCAAAACCTAGCGTGCCTTCGTGGTGTAGTGGTTTGCACACTGGGCCGGTATTCCAGAGGTCCGCGGTTCGATTCCCGGCGAAGAAGGCGTTGCTCATTTTTTCCTCTCTCCTGTTTAAAAAAATACCTAATGTCTCTACAGTGGCGCCCGAACTAAAACGGTGGTGGATGATGATTCTCCCCACCCAGGATTTGACTTTTAAAGGGCGATTCGGGTGCCCTAGGAACCCCAATCGCCCTTTAAAAGGGGAAGTATATAAGGTTTTTGTCCCGCTTTCCTAGCGTGCCTTCGTGCTGTAGTGGTTTGCACACTAGGCCGGTATTCCAAAGGCCGGTATTCCAAAAGGTCCAAAGGTCCCGGCGAAGTCCGTTGCTCATTTTTCATCTTGCCTGCTTCCAAAAAATACCTAATGTCTCTACAGTAGATAACAGGAAACATTAATTAGGGTACGGAAATGGTGTATAGCTGACATAACATGTACGACGTAACTGTAATATAAAATCAGATGCATGAGAAACAAATCGAAGAAACACAGTGGCTTATTGTGTATTCAGACAGTGTGTTTTTCTGTTTTATTTGAAAATCTCAGTTACTAAGTTTCATCAAAAGGACTTTATTTTTTATTTATTTATTTATTTATCTATTCATAGTCTATTTTAAAACCTGTTTGTTTTGAAAAAAATATTCAAAAGGTTTTTGGTAAAAATAATAATTTATTCAAAACATTCTGTAAATGAAGTCTTATAAGTATTCGGGCACTTTGAATGAACAGTTTATATTTCATAAAAATATGACAATATGGGCCATTCAATATTTTGTTGAACATCCTTCATAAAATTGCATTTTGCATAGGCTTTGCAATGGATTCAACTAATTGCTTCGTGTAATAATGTTCAATTTGTTCGTGTAATAATGTTCTATGTAAGAATTGATTTTAATAGAGTGCCCGAAGAAGTATCATGTTTATTATTTATATTAGTATCATGTTATCGTATTTTTTTCTCTAGTTTACTCCATTCATATTCCATAGGATTTAAGTCCGGAGTATGTGGAGAAGTTTTAATTAGTTATATAGTAGCCACAAGCGGACAGTTGTATAACACTTCTATAATAACCACAAGCGGACATTTAGGGCTATACGTTTAGGATAGTTATCCTGATAGAACTTGAATGTATTTCGCATTCCGAATTTTCTTGCAAATGCTTTCAGGTTTTCGTTCAGAATATTTATATATTTATACTAATCTATATTATTTTTCGATAAATAATAAATTTCTTTTTCTAAAGCAGAGAAACAACCACTAACATCTAAACTACAGGTACTTTTGAAGTCAATTCATATGAGCGTAGGAAATCAGAAATAGAGACGCCACACAGAAAATTAACTAGGCAGGAGCTTGATAATAAACTTTCCAAGATGAACAATAAAGATGGTACGAATTGTACAATTTGTCTTCATTTTATTCAACCCAGAATTTATTCAACTTAAAAAATCACTCAACATGGAAAAATTTATTCTGAGTTTCATTCTTGGTAACAGTGCGGATTAGTTGTGAGATTTGGTTCGCTACTTATAGACAGGCAATGCAAATGTAAACACGTTTTCCATAGAAAGTTGTCTACGCAGGCGCCACATGATTTGTTAAAAAAAAAATCTGATGTGTACACCACATGACTTGTATTGGAATATTAAATTATACGCATTTTTTCTTGCATTTCATTTAAACTTATTGGATTGAATTAAATCTACTTCGCCGACAGCACAAAAACCACAATAGAATAAATGCATTCTTTAAAATTCACTCTAGTATTTGTTTACCATAGCAACACTCTGGCGCTAGATTCACTTAACAGTATTATATTTCGTTCATATTATAACTCATAATGCACAAAATATATATCATTTAAAGAATAGAATTATCTAATCGTTGCCACATGTTCTATTCAAATGCTATAATAAAGCTAGAATGATGTATAAAAGAAATTAAGCAAACAAAACAAAAAAGAAACAGTTTTTTACAGACGATTGAGTATTTCTCATTCAATTAATTCAGTTCTCACTTCGCGAGAAGGCAAAAATACATAAAAACTCAAAATATCTATATTAAAAATTACGAAGTAAATTTCAAACGCTTATTTCCTCGAAAAAATTCCAGAAAGAATTAAGCATGATTTAAGTGGCAATAATAAATGAAAGCGTTATCTTTGTTGTTGCGAAGCTAAGTTTCTCTAGATTGGCAACAAATCCACTAGTCTCCTGTTTCAAATGTAAACATCGATGGCCGCCATTAAAAACAGGCTTAGCGGCAATTAAACAACTTTAAAATTGCTGATAATTCTAAAAATATTGCACACAGATTTACTAAAGGCATAAAATCCTTAACCGGAGGATAAAAACAACATAATTCAATCATTTTTAAAGGAAGAAATGTACAATTTACAGACATGTAAGAGTAAAGAAACTGAGATCACTGAGCCGGCTAACAGAGTGGATATATATATAAATATATTTATATACGTTTGGTGCGGCCGATTGCAACCCAAATACGAGGTGCACATCCACATGTTATAGTAGTCCTATATACAAAATTTCAACGTTCTGAGGCTACTCGTTTTTGAGTTATGCGAGATACGTACGTACGCACATACTTTCGTACAGACGCCACGAAAAATTCTCTTCAGAATAAATTTTAAAGCAGTTTTATAATTTTTTTGAAGGAAAAGAGTATTTTATTCTGTCCTTACGTACAGATATCACGCAAAAACATTGTTAAATTGCATTGGGAAGCGGTCAAAATGATATTTTCGTTGAAATATGCTGCCTGAAACGTTTCGCGATTACAATACTTCCCTTTTACTTCGTACAAGGAAGTAAAAATGTCTAGGATTTTATTATAGAAGAATTGGAGGTGAAAGTAAACTTTCTTATTACTTTATTATTAACAAACTGTATAAAGTGGTAGAAAATTTGTTATAAAAGAAACTTAAAGTCCGATTATAATATTGAAAGTCTGATAAAGAGAGCAAAATATCGGTATTTTTGACTCAGTTTAATTTACCTTTCAACCTGCTGTAAACATGTTTAGTCTTGAAAACTACTTCACAAAAATTTCGCTTGTGCTTCTTATTTTCTTCTATGACTGATCATTTACAAGATTTTCAGAGAGGAACAAAGCAATCTTCTTTCATGTAAAGAAAACTATGATATTGCTGCCAAACAAACGAGGATTAAATGCAGAATGGCATCACGGAGCGAGAAAAAAACAAAACAGCAGCAATATTCTTCTTAATGGGTTTCGGTAAGATCTTTTTCGATATTGTTTTGCTCCTTCCGTCTTGGGTATACTTAGCGTCTTTGATAAATAAATCCTTACTTAGCTATCAAAGGAAAATCCTATTTCTGATTTTCGGGAAGTCTTTTTCCTTTCTGTCAAGCTGATATAAAGAAGAGGTTACTTTTACTTTCAGAATTCCTTAATACAAGCACAGAATAGTTTCATAGCTTAAAGTTTAAAGATGATCTGAAAGTTACTAGTAGTAGATAATCGATAAGACTAAAAGATCAAGCTAAAAGGTTGGAAGCGTGTGTACTTATTCACGCGACTCGTACTTCCAGATTTTGCTGATTATACCATAATAGAAAAACTGCAAGGAAAAGAAATACACAAGCAAGGTATTTTCTCTCTCCTTTGTCGTAGGCTTTCGTGGTGTAATTAGAAGCACGGTCGACTAGCAATCCGGAAATCCTTAGTTCGAACCCCGATGACGGCACTGTTCATTTTTCATGTCTCCTGTTAATAATTAAATACCTAATTACTCTACAAAATTATCAGAAAATGTAAGTTTCGCTTTGTTGATTGGGAAAGCTATATTTTGAATGAGATCGCAGTATTAAGGCTTTAGACTGTAGAGACGTGAGGTTATTTGGAAGCAGGAGTCTTTAAAAATGAGCAACACCTTCGTCGGGAATCGAACCACGGACCTCTGGAATACTCGCCCAGCGTGCTGACTACTACACTACGAAGACATGCTAAGAAGGCGGGAGAAATACCTTATATACTCCCCCTTTTAAAGGGCGATTGGGTATTAGAAAACCCAGTCGCCAAATACTGTGTGTGGAGAATCATCATTCACCACCCTTTTTAGTTCGGGCGCCACTGTAGAGACACTAGGTTAATTGGAAGGAGGATTCATGAAAAGTGAGTAACGCCTTCGCCGGGAATCGAACCACGAACCTCTGGAATATGCACCGAGCGTGCTAACCAGTACACTACGAAGGCGTGTTAAGAAGGCGGAAGGACTACCTTATATTACAAGGTAAATTTTATATAATAGCAAAAAAAAAAAAAAAAAAAAAAAAAAAAAAAACAACCCACAAGCAGAAGTACTTTATATAAATCCAGATAAAATTTTAAGCAACATATTATTACGCAGATTTATTTGTAGATAAGAAATAAGTTCATTTAGTTAAAGCAAAGCACATTAAGACTAGCTGAAAAGTAGAAGACGTGACTCGTGGAGTATTTTCTAAGGAAACAGTTACCAGTGTTATAAAACTCACGAAACATCAGCGATCGAGTGGTTAAGACCTCAGAATATGGAAAATTCGATCACGATTCGATCCTTATGAATGAATCTTTTTGAATCGTTCTTATAAATAACTAGAAATTTCTGTAGCTGCATTTTCATTTTAAATGGTCATTACTGTTTAACCCCATGATAAAGCTTCAAATAAGGCGAAAAAATGTTACCGAATTTATCCACAAGAACTTATTTCTTATCTATAAATAAATCTGCGCAATAATATGCTGCTTAAAATTTTATCTGGATTTATTTAAAGTACCTTTGCTTGTTTTTCTTTGTTATTATATAAAATTTACTTTGTCTGATAAGGTATTCCTCCCGCCTTCTTTGCATGCCTTCGTAGTGTACTGGTCGGCACACTCGGCGCGTATTCCAGAGGTCCGTGGTTCGATTCCCGGCGAAGGCGTTTGCTCACGTTTCATGAATCCTCCTTCCAATTAACCTAATGTCTCTACAGTGGCGCCCGAACTAAAAAGGGTGATGGATGATGATTCTCCGCACACAGGATTTGGTGCCCATTAAAAGGGGAGTATATAAGGTATTTCTCTCGCCTTCTTAGCATGCTTTCGTAGTGTAGTAGTCAGCACGCTGAGCGAGTATTCCAGAGCTCCGTGGTTCGATTCCCGATGAAGGTGTTGCTCATTTTTTGCAATCTCCCTTATCTTTGCTTCTATTAACACTGCAAGAATAACTAGCCTGACGATGTTAAGCAAGGTGAAGGGACTTATGCCAACCATTCATATTGACTATGAGCTTTGATGCAGGAAGCAATGCACTATATTTGAATTTTTTTTAGCCCACAGGGCGTTGGCCCAGAAGGGCTATTAATTTCGTTTTGGCATTTTGCGTTGATTCACTATAAACGGCGAATCACTTTTTAAATTGTTCCCACCAAATATTATCGCTATATCTATATTTGAAGAAATTAAATAATAATATCTATATTTGAAGAAATTAAATAATGAAGAATCTGCATAAATGTATGTATGTTTCTTGCATTGTGATAAAGCAACGGTACCTAGAACCATCGAATTTTGAATAACGTACGTCTCCACCCGAATATGGGCATCTGGAAGCCCAAATTTTGAATTTGTTTTATTATCTATTTCATATTTCGTAAAGCATTTATGAGTTTTTGATTAAGAAACTCAACGATTCCAAAGCGAGCAATGGCAACACTGTACGGAAAAAAGAAAACATCTTTATCTCCAACGTGCGAGACTGTGTATCAAAAATTCTAAAGATATGCTCTTTTTAAATTATTTTGAGATATTGCCGTTGAATTGAGTTGATGGTTTAAGCGCGAAAAACATGATATTTAATAAATAAAGGTAACACACAAAACGTTTAATAAAACGCTTCTTTTTCGTTGTATAAAATCTGAAAGCTTCCGGATTTTTTTTTTTTTTTTTAGTGATCTTATTCCTTTTCGGGTAAGTCTCCGTCTTCACAAATGGGCTAATAGCCTGTATAATTGTATAATAATAACATCGAGAATCAGAGTGAGAGGATTTTATAAAATTATTACTTATAATTTCTTTAATTTAGAAAGAGATTTAAAAAAATGTGAAAGGTTTCAGATTTTAACGGTCCCCCAAAAAAGGTTATTTATATATTTTTACGCTTTCGATGAGCTCGCTGTCTACCAGTCTGCTGTCGCTCTCACTCTTGTTAATCCATTTTTTGTTTTGTTTTTTGAGCTTTATTTATTATTAAGCATCGTTTTTCTCGCACATACACCATATACAATTCAACAGTAAGCATATAAGAAGCATATGTTTATAATTCTCAATGCAAAGTTAATTGTTGGCATATATTTTATCCGTTATAATTTATCCGTTTTCTTAGTAAGATGGTGCGCCAAACATTTTTGGCCTTTTATTATTAACATTTTATGTGTTAAATTCATTTATTAAATGTCATGTTTTTCGCACTCACTCCATATAAAATTCAATCCAGTGTCAAAATTATAGAATATTTAAAAACAGCATAGCTTTATTATTTCCGATAGAGAGTCTCGCGCGCTAGAGGTAAAAATGTTTCCTTCTTATAGCCTCTGTTCGCTTCCAAATCGTTGAGATTGTTAATCAAAATTTTATTAAAGTTTTACAAAATACGAAATAGATAATAAAGCAAATTTGGAATTCAAAATTCGGGATTTTAAGTGCACATGTTCGGGTGGAGAACTACGTTATTCAAAATTGGATGGCCCTAGGTAATGACGTTTTTTCGTAATGCGAGGAACTTACCTACGTACTTGCAGATTCTTCTTTATTTAATTTGTAGAGTTATTAGGATTTTTTGAAGTTGGAAACATGAACGCCAGAACTTGGATCTCTCGAATACGCCCCGAGTGTGCTACTGTTACACCACGAAGGCATGCCGAAAGGGGGTAGAAAATACCTTATATACTCCCCCTTTTAAAGGTATTAGGGGACCCAATCGCCAAATCCTGGTGGTAAAGGTTTATTATCTAACATGTTTTTATTTCGGGCGCCACTCTAGAAACATTACGAATTTTTGAAGCTAGAAATATGACAAATGAGCAATGCCCTCTCCGGGACTCGAACCTGGGCCTCTCGAAATACGCGCCGTGTGTGCTGCCGTTACACCACGAAGGGTATGCTGGAAGAATGGATAAAATATCTTACAAATTTCTTTAAAAATAATACAGGACATAATATTTGGTGACAGCAATTTGGAAAGTGATTAACCGTTTATAGTGAACAGATGCAAAATTTCGTTTCGAGATTAATAACTCGGCTTTAGTGTAGAATTGGGTGCCCCTTCGATTGGCGACATTTTTTTTAAATTTTGGCGATGAAACCTCACTTCTGGTTATCACGATAGTTTTAACTTTGTTTTAGCTTCCCGATTTTATTTAAATGAAAATAGATTGATGTGTACATGGGCATATTTAAGGCAGTGCGCAATGCCTAGTTTGTGCAATTCTAGGATGTTTTTTTTTAAGTAAAAACAGATCGATGTGTACATGGACACAGATCTTATGCAATTCTTCGACTTCTTATTTTGGTTTTGTGTAGCGGCCATCTTGAAATTGTGGTTTCCTGGCGCCGACCTTGGCGTCAAAAAAGAATCGCCAATAAACAAGGGGCACCCAATTGTAAACTTTTACCAATGGTCCCTTTCTCGGATAAGCAGTAAACTATTACATTCTTAAAAGACACTTAAAGATATTTCGAAAGTTTTTCAGGAGCCACTAATTTGTATTTCCTTTTATCTAGAATGCGTGATTTGGACGCCATGGTACACACGGGCCTTTACATCAATGACCTGAGCATGCACGACTTCAGTAGAGATATGGTCTTGGCTGGACAACAACAGTCTGCAGAACTCAAACTAGCCCTGGATCAGGTAATCTTAACAGATAAATGAGTTATGAGACTTAAAAGTGCACTTTCTTGCAGAGGTAGTTAATGAACAGAGAAGTTTTTAAAAATATGGAAATAATATTATAATTAGCGAAATAACAATTTCTTTATGCCTTTCTTTTATTCTTAGATGAGTTTTAAGGTAACCAATTTTCTCATTTACTGCAAAGAAATAATAGAATAGAGAATAGTTATGCTTGGCATTATTCGTCTGTGTTAAGATGTAAAAAAAAAATGCTTAGTAAGTTTTCTCGCTATGTTATTTAAATATAATGTGCATAAATACCACGATAACGAAATTATCCGGGTGAAAACTAGATTTCTCAAGTAGGTTTCTTTGTGCGATATTTAATGTACGTTTAAGTATATTTCACGTTTTAATAAATATATTTTGATGCGAGAGATACGCACAAGTTTCATTTATTAAGATGTCCAAATTTAGTATTAGTTTGCAATAAAATGCAAATAAAATGTGTTATTTGAATAGAGGCTGCAGAATCTCGGTAATTCATTAGAAGCATAATTTCCTGAGCATTCATATTTTATCTTTCGTTTTAAATCAATGATTTTTTTGACAATTCGTCGCTTGAATAAAATTTAGTAATGAGGTTATGTATTAAATGTAACTCATAATATTAGGCTTTAAATTTTAAGGAACTCGATTACTGCAAAGAAATTGTTGTTATTTGCGTGTGGGAAGAAATGCTTTCGTGAAGAACTCTGTAAGAGAAAATAGCCCGCATTTGTATCAGAAGTAAAGAAAACCGTAAAATCTTTATACAGCCAGCTCATTCATTCACCAGGAATAAAACTGAAGAAATCTGTCAATGGCTCGAGGTCTTCTAAAAGACTAACCTTTTTAAAAATTAAACTTCTAAAAGTCGAAATTTTGGATTGAATTTAAATAACTTACTTCCAATAGATACATTCAAATTTTTACAAATATCTATATTCTCAAAGATTTTGCGTGTTGCGATTTTGGGTTGAATATACATTGTTTGAACTATAATAACTTTGTTGAGACTAACTTTGTAACTACAATAACAAGAACGCGTTGCCACAAACACAAAAATTGTTCGTTGCCACAAAAAATAAAAACTTTGAGAACATAAAATAGTTGCCACACCATGAAAACGAAAGTATACATGACGTCATTCGATTAATCTACGTCGCTTCCGGTTGTCACGTGATCCTAGATGACGGTGACCCCACCCCTTTTCTGTGACGTCACTTCCGCCGGCCGGTTTAAAATAACTTTGTTGAGACATTCGGTTTTTTTTTTTTTTTTTAAGCAGGAGACGTGAAAATAGTGTAATCCCCTAGCCAGGACTCAATCCTGGATCTCTTGAATTACACCACGAAGGCATACGGAAAGAAGGAGGGAGAAAATATCTTATATACTCCCCCCTTTTTAAAGGGCGACTGGGGATTAGGGCACCCAGTCGTCAAATTCTGGTGTTGAAGAATTATCGTCTGCTACCTTTTATTTCGCGCGCTACTTGTAGAGTAATTAGGTTTGTTTGAAACTGGAGATGTGAGAAATGTGCAGTGCCCTCGCCGGATCTCGAACCCCGGACCTCTCGAATACGCGTCGAAGGTACTTCCATTTACACGACGAAGGCATGCGGAAAGAAAGGAGAAAATACCTTATAACTTTTAAATTCCGAATTAATGAAATTGAATGTTGCGTTTTAAAACTGAGAAATTAAATGTCTCAAACATCTAATGTGATCTATAATCCTGTTGTTCCCGGAAAACACATTTCTAAACCTTTGCTTGCAGAGAATTATAAAACTCCTTCCCTTTCCGAGTCGAAGTTTCAAACCCCCAAACTATGCTATATTCGGAAAGACTTTTAAACAATCTCAAAATGCGATTTACATTAAAAGTTATTATCACTAATTACCTCATGAATAGGCTGGGATTTCATGTATGAAAGATTTCCCATTTTCCTAAGAGTTAATTAATCGTCTTTCTTTTTGTGTGTTAGAGAACACGGGGTTTATAACAATGCCGTAAAATTTGCATGTGTTTTCCAAATTCAGACAGCTTAAACATGCAATTAATATGCATTAGAATGCTGTAAAGCGATCAGAATTTGCAAGAGAAGGTTCGGAGAAGTGGTAAATTATAGTATAACAGTGACATTATTTTAAAGAAAAAGAGCTTAAACGTGTTTCGAAGGAATTTAAAAAGCTTTTACTTCAGTTTACCATAACAAAAGGCGCTTTCTTTTAAAACAAATCATAAAAAACAGGCTTTATTCTCATCATCTTTGTTATTATTGTCTGCTCATTTTTTGTCACATATAAATAAAACAATTAGTAATCGCTTTGTTTTTACTTCCTTGTACGAAGCAAAGGATGTATTATAATCGCGAAAAATTTCGGATACCATATTTGAACGCAAATATCCATTCTGACTGCTCTCGAGTCCATTTGAACGATTGTTTTGCTTGATATCTGATCGTACGGACAGAAAAAATTACTCTTTTTTCCAAACCGAATTGGAAATGGATTCAGAAAGGATTTTTATGTGACGTCTATACCTATGTATGTACGTATGAATGTAGCTCGCATAAGTCAAAAATGAGTGTCCGTTCAACCCTGAAATTTTATACATGGGATTGCCATAAAATGTAGTTGTGCACCTCTCCTTTTGGTTGCAATCGGCCGTTCAAAACATATGTATACGTAAGATAAAAAATGTAAATCAACTTTATTATTTAATTTAATAATAGCTTCTTAATTCCTCATTTTTAATTTGGTTATTTCCTCTTTATTCTAAAAATAATTATAGCATTTCTGGACTGCATCATTTCTAGATAAATCTATGCCAAAGCTTGCGTAACGCTGGTGACGTACTTATTTCGAAACCTTTTAAGGTGTTTCTCCCACCTTCTTAGCGCAGCGTTGTGGTGTAGTGGTCTGCACGCTGGGCGCGTAGTCCAGAGGTCCGAGGTTCGATTCCCGCCGAAGGCGTTGCTCATTCTTCATCTCTCCTGTTTCCAAAATACCTAACGTCTCTACAGTAGTGCCCGACCTAAAAGGGTGATGGATGATGATTCTCCACAGCCAGGATTTGTCGATTAGGTCCCCTAAAAACCCCAGTCGCCCTTTAAAAAGGGGAGTATGTAAGATATTTCTTCCGCCTTCTTAGCGTGCCTTCACGGTGTAGTTGTCTGTATGCTGGGCGCTCCGTGGTTCGATTCCCGGCGAAGACGTTGCTCATTCTTGATCACTCCTTTAAAAAATACCTAATGTCTCTACAACCTAAACTCTGTTTTTCAATGCTGCTCATAAAGTCTCCTTTTTTTCTTTCATTTGGTTCAGTCGTCATTTCAGAATCAATTCTTGTTCCTTTATCAATAAATCGTTTAATTTCTTCAAAATTAAAATCACTTTAATTACTTCTTCATTATCATTGCTTTCACTATCGACTTGTGTTACAAGATCATCCAAGGCATCATTCGCCATTTCTCGATTAATCATTTGACTTCCTATAGTTCGACCGTCTCAAGCGCAACCCTGGTTGGCATTCTGCCAAAACACATAGAATCGTCCAAAAGGGGCGGTATTACTTGCTGCGATGTGAAAGGTCCTCTCTTCTCCGGAAAGAGCTATACTGGAGGGAAAGAAAGTCCCCATCCTTCCACCCTTTATTCATCAATTTTGAGAATAATACGGTCCTAATGGCGCATGCGTGTTTGCTCTCATGGTCGCGGATGAGGCGGTCGAACTTTATTCATCCATACATAAAGCTCCTTTGCAGCCAATTTTTATGCTATTTGTACGAATGTACCCGAGTCACTCCTGCCCGGAGCTTATCTTGCATTGGTTGCTTGAGGAGCCAGCTGCTCTCCTGTCCTGGAGTTGTTCTTCGGAGTTCCACGAGTCCACGATCCATGGGTTCCTAAACCTTGTCTCATTTTCCAACCGATGGGATATACCACAAACAAACAACCAAACACGATTTCTTGGCTTTATATCCCATCGGAGGGAATTGTTTAAATCTGTCGGTAATTTATGGTTAAAAATGATCATCAAGCATTTAGTGTTCAGGAATAAACGCTGTAACGGTATGAATGTTATTCTAACGTAAGGTAAATCAAAATACTACGTGTAAGCCAGCGGTCGCGAACCTATGACCCGCGGGTTATACACTGACTCACAGAGGCCTTTTAAATGAACCACAAGTTGGTTTTTATAAATTTATATTTTATCATAAAAAGTGGACAGACAATTGAAAATATTAAAAAATTAAAATATAAATATCTTATGTCGAATTTATTTTTAAAATATTTCCAAATAGACGTCGGCCGACTGATTTTTTATCATGTATCACTCAACTCTGAAGCCGCAAATATCTCGTCTCCTTCGATGATTCATTACAGGTTACGTGCCTATAATTTTTAATGAGCAGGTGTCTGATTCGGTGTATTTAACATTCGTATCAACGGATGCTACAAATGTACAGCGATTATTGTAGGAAAATTTCGCGCAGGTAAGAATAATTATTTTCCGATTTCTTATGCTTGTATAAATTGTATCTAAACTATTCTAGCAATCTTTTCTCCCCAAAATAAAACTCTAATATTTTAGAGAATGTTTCACTGGACTGGCTTTTTCTTTATCAGAAACCATGATATTCCTTAGCGAAAAGGAATCAAATATACTGACATTAAATCAAGGACAATGTTTTAAAAATAATAATTATTACTTGGCTGATAAGCTTCTAATGACGTTGATTTTGGTGTGGTGTGGTGGTGTATTTAATTATGGCAAAGCACACTTGGGCTATATGCCTAAGGGAAGGGATGCCTTCGTGGAGGACTTTCTAAGGGAAACTGGCTCGTATACACGTTACACATGAGGAAAACCACGAAAACCCCATGCAGCCAGCCCGTTCGCGGGATTCGAACCTCGGACCGAACTACCAGTGTTCAGCGACTTTTACCGCTCGGCGGCTGGTGGGCTGACGTTGATTTTTCATTTTAATTATATTGTAGAGACATTAGGTAACTTGGAAGGCGGAAAGATGAAAAATCGGCAACCGCCTTCTTCGGGAACCTAACTCCGGATCCCTAGAATACGCGCCCAGTGTGCAGACCACCACAGCACGGAGGCATGCCAAGAAGGTGGGAGAAATACCTTATATACTCCCCCTTTTAAACAGCGACTGGCGTTTTTAGGGAAACCAGTCGCCAAAGTCGCAAATTTGCGAAATATCGCACGATCTGGCAAGACTGCATGTATTTCCCGTTAATAGTCAAAGTGTTAAAGCCTTGGTGCACTTAGACAAAGAAAGTTTTCCTCGCTTTCATAAGAAAGCCACGTTGAAGAACTTAATTACTTTAACCCCACAGGTTAAGCACATGTAATATATTTTTAATTCATTATTTGCAGAGGGGCATGCTTTATTTCCCTCTTTTGTCGAAAATAAAATTTATTACACCGTCTGTAATCAATAATAAAATAAAATCATTGTTATTCACATCGAGGTTTGAAAATTGATTGTCAGTACAACAAGGATATCTAAAATTTATTACTCTGCTCTTGAAAGGAATTTCCTGGAAAGTACCTTAATATAAATTGCTTTTTACGCAAAAATATGACAGCTTTCTTGAAACCATTTCACTATCATCGCGTACTCTTTCTTATCATATCTAATAACGCTGTTAGAATTTAATGCATCAAATTTCTCCTGTCAAATAAAGTCAAAATCTGGAGTCATTTTTCAAATTCTTAAAGCTTGAGGCACTCAAATTTCATTTTGGATCATTACTAAAAAGCTTTCCGTCTAATAATTGGAATCTTTGCTTTCTATTTTTATCACAAAACTCTTTTAAATTAAAAAAAAAATTAATGGGAATTGTTTAAAAGCTTTTTTGCATTTTTATTCAAAAAATTAACTTACAAAAGAAATATATTAATACCAGGAAATTGTGATCAATTTTTAATGCAAGTTTTTTCATCAGAAAATTAAATGAAGTGTAATCTTACTATGAAGCCTCTTAGAAATCTAATGTTTTTAAAAGCACATAGTTGCAGCAAATCGGGCTTAATAATTTTAATTGCCGGCTTAACAGCAATTGCTAATTAATTTTTACTTATTTCTTCAGGAAGCCTCAAAGAGATTGTAGTCTTATTGCACTAGAATAAGTTCTTAACTAAAATTTCGAGACAGCATTATAAAAAGGATCATAATTTACTCTGTTGTGATTACAAATTTTTAAAAGGCAACAGCTAAAATATTTAGAAGCACATGTTGATCAGCAATACAAGCCTGTGATAGAGAACCATTTTAGAACACCTTTATTTGTTCTTAAAATCATTCTGAGTGTTGAATTTAAAAATCTCTCTAGAAATTACGCATTTATACCATTTTCCCCCTCAAACTTGAATTTTATTACGTACTATGTACGCAAATATTTTGTATATAATATGCCTCTAATTAAATGTAATTTGTGTCAAAGCTTCAAACAGACGTGTAAATGACTTATCGCTATGTTTAAGATGAAACAGAACGTAAGAAAAGTGTGAAATGCCCTTTTATTTAAAACTAAGTAAGCTGAACAAAAGGCACAAATGGTGCTTACAAATCAGCCAACATTTATGGCGTCAATTCAAAAGCAAAGTTTAAATTTCCAATTAAATCTAAGTATTTATTAGCCAAAGGCTACGTAGAGATATTTAAACGTGGAAATTGAGGCTCTTAAGCCTACACCGCAACGGCAGCACTATCGAGAAGAATAAAGGAGCACCGAAGAAAAGGGCGCTTATCTTAGAATAACAACTAGTAATGTAACCTTTATCAGCTAGAACACGCTTTGACGTAGTTCACTTTTCTACTAAGAGTTCAAAATGTAAACTAATGGTGGCCTCGTTAGGCTTAACGCCTCTTAAACTTTTAAATTGCTGATAATTTTACAACAACTGCCTGCAGATTGAGTAAAAGCATAAAAGCCTTAACCGAAACGTAAGAAGAACATAATTCAGTCACTTTTAAATAAAAAAATGCAATATTTACTAACATATAAGAATAAAAATACCGAGCTCACCGTATAAGGTATTTCTTCCGCCTTCTTAACATGCATTCGTAGTGTAGTGGTCAGCACGCTGGGCGCGTATTCCAGAGGTCTGTGGTTCTATTCCCGGCGAAGGCGTTGCTTATTTTTCAATCTCTCTTGCTTTAAAAAAATATCTAATGTCTCTACAGTGGCGCCCGAACCAAAAGGGTGGTGTATGATGATTCTCAACACACAGGACTTGGCAATTGTGCCACCTAAAAACCCCAGTCGTCCTTTAAAAGGGGGAGAATATAAAGTATTTCTCCCGCTTTCGTAGTGTAGTGGTCAGCACGCTTGGCGCGTATTCTAGAGGTCCGTGTTTCGATTCCTGGCGAAGGAGTTGCTCACACATGATGTCTAAGAAATGGAGAAATATCTTTTTGTAAAACTTTTTTGAGTCGTTTTCTTTCTGTGGAGTACGCTATGATAATTCCATCGCTCATATTTACTCCGCCCATTTTTTTATTATAATCAATCACTAGCTTCGGTTTCTTTATTATTTTTCTTTTCTCTGTTTCTATTACGTTGCTTAGACTGATTTATACGCGCGTTGCTTACACTGCTTTACACGCAGGACGAGTATACTCGTCAATCACAGTTAACTGGTTAAATAGGCTTTAAGTAGGCTGTAAAAGTTTTTCTCACACTATTAAAATGCCAGATTTTTTCGCTTTTTAAATATACACAAGTGTATAAATGTTTCCATGTTCTTCTAAATGCATGTTTATATAAAATTCCTATTCATCCTGGACCATCTCTTATTAAACTTAAAAGAGGCCTTTTGGGCGATCCTTAAAATCTTGTCCGTTTCAGTCCATCCCCATTTTTCTCTCTCTTTTTTTTTTTTTTTTTTCACTTTCACTCTTTTTTTCTCCCTTTCTTTTTCTTCTTCTCCCTTTTTTTAAAATTTCATTTTAATAAAGAAAGATATTAATATATGGTATGTAATTTAATCAGTAAAATTTTTGGAAAAGGTAATTTAGAAAAAGAAGCTTTTAAAGAGTTGGCATTTTATTTCTAATTGCAGAGCAGATGCATAAAACTCGTAAAATAATATTCAAAATTCTAAAATGTCTCATTGGTGTATTAATTAGGAATCTGAAAAATCAGGAAATTAGAAATTATTAGGAAATCAAAAATTATTGCTGAATAATTAGGAATCTGAAAGAAGTTTTATTTGTTTGCTTTTATACTCTATTTTAGTTATTTTGTGAACTCTCACTTCATAACATTTACAAATATAGCGCTGACTCTTCTCAAATAATCATTATTTATCACTATTATTATTTACGCGTTCGCGCTAAAGCACTGCACGAAAGGGAAGGTTGCCTTCGTGGAGGACTTTCTAGGAGAAACTGGCTCGGTATTAGCATGTTAGACATGAGGGAAAACACGAAAATGCCCATGCAGCCAGCCTGTTCGCGGGATTCGAACGTCAGACCGAACTAGCAGTGTCCAGGGAATTTACCGCTTGGCCGCTGATGAGACTAATAATCATTATTTGGAGTGTTATTTTAACTTAACATACCGTCAGAGGACATCATTTGATAAAATCCAACAAAAAATCCTCGATATAGAATAAGAAATCCACTTTATAGAAATAAACCTGGTGAATCTCTTTCTTTAAAGGAAAAATTAATAAAATAACCAAGTTTACATAAGCACACTCACTGATCGTAACCATTTATTCTTTTCTTTTTTATTAAGGGGAGTCATACACCTTAAACCCTTCATGATCTTCGAATATGTGACTGTTGCAAGAATTGGAATATTTTATTTATTTTAAAAGAAATTACTTCCAATCTTTTACAGTTGACTACATAATATAGCTGCTTTGGAAACTAATAACCAGAAAGTTTGTGTTGCCACAAATATTTTTGTAATTAATCCTCTTTGTGACAAAATATTTCGCCATGTCTCCACCTTGCACGCATGATATTTTAAAAATGGCTAATGGTACATACTCGAAATTGGATGGAATTCTTTATATGGGCACTATTTTCTAACTGAACCAAATATATGATAAATATTTTAATACTGAAAAATTTTATGGACGAAAACATTACAAATTTTTTTAATAAAATACATTTTATAAATGGAACTCAAAATAAAATAAAAATTTCACATAAAATTTTTAGAATTTTAGGTTCACAGTAGTTTCCAAATGTTATAAAAGCTATATATTAAATATGGAATTAAATTATGAAACAGAATGTTTTAAACCGTGCGCGCAAGTTGGAAACATGAAGAAATATGTTGTCACAAAGCGGATTAAATTATAAAAATATTTGTGGCAACACAAACTTTCTGATCACTATTTCAAAAAGCAGCTATATTATGTAGTCAGCTGTAAAAAGTTGGTAGTAATTGCTTTTAAAATAAATAAGTTATCCCAATTCCTACAACAGTCACCTATTCGAAGATCTTATGGGTTTTAAGGTGTATGAGTCCCCATAAGAAAGAAGAAAAATGCAAGTAGGGAACGCTTAAAAAATTACTTTCTAAAAGGCTAATAATTAGATAAAGTAGAATAAATCTCTAATTAAAATTTAAAAAATGTCTTTAATTACAACACTGCTTTTTTTCCGATTCTGGAGCAATTTACACCGCTGGTGGAAACATTACCACAGTAAAAATTTATTTTATTCTCATTTTTTTACATACCCGAAATTTTTTAAAATTTAAATCACTTTTTTAAGACCCAAATAATTTAATTAATGCTGTCGGAACACTTGTCGTAGAATTTAGGGCAATTACATATACTTTTTAATTTCGAGGATAGTTCTTGAAATTTATTCGATTGAGTATGAAGGAAATAATTCTTTTATTCATAAGTAATTAATTATTCTTTTATTGAGAGTTCATTTATTAAGCAATTTAATGAAAATTGTGGGTGGTTTACTGATTTGGTGCCGAAATTTAACGATGTTATTTCTTTAATCTGCATAGAAGAAATGCATAATTATGCAATTAGAAAAATCTCACATCCCAAATCTTTTGCTAGGGGGTTACTTTATATTCTTTCTTATGCTGGAGGTGTCTTTAAAAACTCATTTTAGTTTTACAGAAGTATATAAACTACTAATTAATTGTAAATCATAAACTACTAATTGTAAATCTTACTTTTAATTGCAAATATATAGCAGTGTGAAATCAATGTTTTTTCAGCAACGAATAGTTACCGGCAGATTTGCTGCTATTTGCCAATTGCGTATTTATGCAGATTCATCTGTCTACGGAGTTTATCAAATAATAGGCTTTTCTGTAGCAAAAGCAACAAATTTTACTCATACTGCTTTTATATACATTTTCATTTTCTATTTAAAATATTTAAAAGAATAATCCCTAATTTCTATTATAAAAATAACAATGCCATTTGAAATTCCAAAAATGTCGTTATCTTTAATTAAATTAACTACAAATTTAATTAAATTAATTAGTTTTAATTAAATTTCAAAAAATTACAAATCGTTAGCTTTCTTTAAACCGAAAATATTAGGTTACTAGTAAACACTTTTTTGCGTGAGGGAGAAAAATCCATTATATGCTTATCTTATAATTTAATAATAAGCATTTATTCTTTTTTTCTGCCTTTATCAAACCTATAAAATTACCGAAATGAAATTAATCACAGACATTTTGTCAGGCACATTAGTTAATGTTTTTTCAAGGATTGCATTTGTATAGTTAATTTCATTTAAAACGATGATCTTTCATTTAAGGACGTATCATTTATTGTTTTGGCCTAGCAGTGGCCAAGCAATAAAGTCGCTGAACACTGGTTCCTGGCCTTTAATCCAGGCGGACGGCTGGCTGCATGAGCGTTTCGGCGATTTTCCCTATGTGTAACGTGTATACGAGCCAGTTTCTCTTAGAAAGTCCTCCCCGAAGGCATCCCTCCCCTTAAGCAGATAGCCCTCATGCTTAATTCGTGTAACATACGTAATTCAGTTTCTTTGTACACGTGTATAAGCTCAGGGTATTTCAGGCATTTCAAAACGCTAACTGAAGCATAATCCTTTCAGCGACTGGTATTAAAATATGTTAACTTATACCTCTCAACTATATAAACTTTACAGTTGATCAGAAAAATTAGTTTATGACAGACTAGCTTTACCCGCGGCTTCGCTCGCGTTGATATCCTTAAATAAGTTTCAACTCCGCGTAAAATTTCTGTAAATGCTGCCCTTCTTCAATACCTATAGGCCGCGGATATTTTGTATTTACGCTTGACCAAAGGGTTATTTTTAGAAATAAAGAACATTCCAGGGCCTTAAAATGATAAAACAATAGTTTTTATCGCACACAGTAAAATGTAAAAAATATAAAATGTAAATGCAATTTTTCGAGCAACAATAACAGAAATATATAACACGAATGAATAGATCTTTAAAAAAATACGAAACAAATCATTAAATATATCACAAAAGTCGGAATGTTAATAATAGTTTCAAGTCGGTAAATTAATTAGAAGTTACTGATTTTAAAATGATTTTCCACGTGTAAATTCGTGAACTTTGACCTTTTTGCCAACCCAACGGTCGACCGGATACCAGTTCTCCTCACCTCTCCGTCGCTTTCGAATGGCAGCCTGTCAATAAAGAGTTAACAATAGCAAGCGGATTATTGTTTCATCTGTGATTAAACTGGAAATAATTAAGCGACAAAAAAAGTTACACCAACGTTGTGTTCCTATCATTCAGAGAGCGACACAAATTTCTAAATTTCGAGAAATTTGGATAATTAGATCAGAAGTGATAATTTTTATCACCAATTTATTGGACCCACAAAGGAAGACCTAAGAAAAAATCCCTAATGTCACTATTGAGTTGCATTCAAATTATGTTTTTAGAGTTTTTAATTAATATTTCAGCTGATTAAAGTCGTAAGAAGATCAGAATGATATCGATAGATTCCGATGAATTTTTGGATCAGGGGATATGTGTCCTGAAATTCAACTAACTGCTGTTCCATAGATATTTGTGAAATTATAAATTGGCGCGTAGCCAAATTCCTTTAATAGGGAAAAACCGAACAAAGTAAGTGAAAAATGTAGGGGAAAAGTAGTTTTTAATTAATATCTCGGCTAATTAAAGTCATACGAAGACATTTTATAGCCTATAACCTTTTCTAATATATCAAAAATGTTTTTTGAAAATTTCATGAGGATCGGTTAAGTAATTAAAGCGTGAAAGCGTAACAAACAAATAAACAAACTCACATTCGCATTTATAATATTAGTAAGGATGATTTATGATGATAATTATTTTCATGAATACACAAAATTAAAATTTTTTATCGTCCATTTAAAGCAAAATGTTCAATTACCAGGAAATTAAATAATGGGGAGTTGGTTATGGAGTTTCAGTTATAAGAAATAGGGATTTTTTCGCCGTTGCATAATGGCGAAAAAATCCCTGACCTGTATCACTCTTCCCCATTTTCAAAGGAATAAATTTTATACATTTTGGGGGAATATGTATAAAGAAGAACATTTCAGATATTTTTTCTTAATTTAATTAATTATTTATAGTATAATAAAACCTGACAATTCAGTTTAAAACTTCATAATAGTACCTTAATTTAATTACTATCTAATATTAAAATATTTAAGAGGTTTTATAAAATTATAATATTTTTTTAAATTATGTAAAACAGTTTCGATTATTGAAAGTCTTTCAGTAAATGTGGTCTAAAATAGTATTTACATTAACACTGAGCAAAACTACTTTCAACAGACGGAAAGTTGAGGAGAAGCTTACTAAATACGATTTTTCATTCTTCCTGAATTTTTAGAGAAATACTAATCTTCAATCATTATTTTTCAAGTTCATAGTATTACGAATTCTTAGAATTTCTATCTTTATTTGTTTATTTATTGACGCGAGATATCATGTAAATTTTTGAGTAATTGAACAATTTTGGTTATGATGAATACATGAAATATTATTTTTATCACTTTAAATTTATTATTATTTAGAAGTTAATAGATAAATCTATTCATATTTGAAAGAACTTTTCCCAAAATTGAAGAACTTATATGTTACAGAAAGCTCTTGTCAATCGCTACTTTCTCTACTGTTTCAGGAACTCCAGAAGAGCAAGCAGCTCGAAGAGTCCATGCGGAAACTGGACATAGAAATGCGGCGAACGGACGAATTGCTGTACCAAATGATTCCGAAACAGGTTGCCGATCGTCTGAGGAAGGGAGAAGCAGCTGTTGAAACATGCCAGGTTGCTTTTATTCTGTGTGCCATTTTATTTATTTTAATTAAGAATAGACCTAGATCTGATTTCTCCTCTATGGCGGAAATAAGAAATTATAACGTTATTTGCCAGAGATAATGACAGTATAATTGAAATGTAATCAAAATGGAAGCAGAAGACTACCATGGATGATTTGAACCATAACTACAGTTCGTTTGAATGACAATGATTTAACTGATCGATGACTTGCATTATACTAGACTTGATTTTAATGATGCTAAATTGATTGATTGATGATTTGAATGATACTAGATTGATTGATCAATGATTTAAATGATACAAGACTGATTGATCGATGATCTGAATGATACTAAAGTTGATATGAATGATACTAGATTTTTAAAAGTTACTTATTAGGCCTATAAGGAACCGAAATGTTTAGACTCCATAAAAAAAATTGATACGCATTCTGTCCCCAGGGCTGAACAAGCTGGCTGAATGGTGTTTCGTGTTTTTGCCATGCATAACATAAATAGCAGCTAATTTTCTTAAGAAAATATGGTCACTAAGATGTCCTAAAATAAGCAGCTTTACTTTTTTATACTTACAATCGAATCTAAACAAAAATCTTTTGAAATGTAGAATCTTAGCTTCGAATAGTATTAATTTGAGGGTAACTGGAGTTTTCAGTAAAAGTGAAAATGAGAGGTTGATTCAGTATATGAGAGAAATTGATTCAATCGCATTAATTTTAAAACTGAGAACTGCCGATAAAATAAATTCATTAAATATAATTAGCAAGGCTTAAAACTACACTCATGTCCATAAATTAAGGATAATGCAAAATCAGGCAAAGGCAGAGTTAGAAGCAAAACAAATTTGACTTATTTGTAAAGCTTATTTATTAAACAAAAGGTAAACAGCAAAAAAAGATGCTATATGTTAGATATTATTAAAACCATTAGCGATTTTTTCTCCCTGGAGCAAATTACAAAAAAAGACCAAACTTACATGGTTGGTATGATTGTTAATACATTGTATGTCTCCCAGACGATGCAATACAGTCCGTACAACGCCTAGGCATGCTGAGTGTCAAATTATCGATCTGATCTTGGGGGATATTACACCACTCAAAAAGCAATGCTCTCCGAAGTTCTGGTAGACATGTAGGAGGAGGTTGACGGACTGCAACTCGTCGGCCAAGCATGTCCCACACGTGCCCTACTGGATTTAAGTCCGGTGAGAATGTTGGCCAGTCCATCCGGGTGATATCCTCCGATTGAAGGCATTCGCTTACGATGTTTGCACGGTGAGGACGGGCGTTGTCATCCATAAACACAAATTGTGCGCCCATGGCGCCTCAAAACAAACTTACATATTGTTCCAGAATGACGTCCCGATAGATTTGGCTTGTCATGGTTCCAATTTGAACATGCAGGTCAGTTCTGGAACCCAGAATAATTCCACCCCAAACGAGCACTCCTGCACCACTGTAACGGTGTCGTTCAATGATGTTTTCTTGCTTGTAAGGGAACCTCGAGCTCTCCATATGAAAGTCCGGCGCGATTCAGATGCAAGCTAAACCTGGACTCGTCGGAAAACATCACGCAAGCCCACTGTTGCGGTGTCCAGAATCCATGCTCTCTACTGAAGGCTAACCGCAGGCGACAGTGAGTTGCAGTAAGTGGAAAGCATCTGACAGGTCTACGAGCATATAGACCAATCTGCCCTAAGCGTCTATACACGGTCTGCCTTGAAATTGTCGTACTAGTGGCTGACGAGACAGGTCTGAGACTGTGCTCCGCCTGTTTCTTTTGGCTGTAACTGCCAAATACTAGTCCGCATTCAGCGTTGTAACTCTGGGGCGACCTTTGCTGTAACGTCTACTCACATTACCATCATCTTGGAATCGTCGCCAAAGCCTGGAAATGACACTCTGGGCAATTTCAAGTTCGCCTGATACTTCCAGTTGGGTACGCCCACATTCCAGGCGGCCGATAATTACACCGCGTAAAAAATCATCCAAATGCGTCTTTTGTGTCATAACTATTCGGTTATTTCATTGAAATGCTTATAAAGCGCCGGCGAACAATTTTACTTCTTTGACTGTATTCCTTATATATCACTCTCTTACACTTTCGTCATTGTGATGTACCATCGGTGTCGTCTGGTTACTTCCTGAAATTTGCATGTGATTCTTGAAGATGTGTGTAGTGATTTTACAGGTGATATATTTATTTTAGAGTTCGATTTCCGCATGACTCCGAATTATCCTTAATTTAAGGACATGAGTGTATTTTCTACATAGCGTAACTGGCATGCAGCGATTTTCGTAACTGGCATGCAGCGAGATTAAGCATTAATTTGGAAGAAGTTAATGTATCCTCCCCTGTGTATTGGGATTCACAATATTCGTCCCCTGTATCCTTTGTATAATGGTCAATACATTTAAATGCACATAGAAATTCTCAGGTTCGATTAGCAGTGAAGTGATGGCTTATTGTTCAAGATTCCTGTTCACAAGAAATCTAGTGACTATGCGCATTAATGTTGGACAGTGTCGATTCAAAACTTTGTTACACATAAAAATTGGTTCATGATCATTTAAAAAATATTGGGTTACAGTGAAAATGTAGGAGTTCTTATTAGTTATTTTATTTTAAACTATAAATTCTCTAGCAACATTTTTAGTAACTCTATCAACACAAATCTTAAACATTTGTATCTAAAAGTACACCAAGATATGTGACATATTTAAGCATAATTCGATGAGGGTGTTTTTTTTTTTTCACATGGCGAGTGTCTGTCTGAGAAATATCTTAGAAAACTCTATATTTACTTCATACGCACTCTAAACTATCTCGATCAGCCAATTTCATAATCTAGATAAAATTACTAGTTTTACGTAAATTTAGTCAATTCTGTGTTGGGAGCCGTTCTCTTAATTAGATGTTATTAAGGGGGCTCATACCCCTTAAACCTCTTATGATCTTCGAATATGGGACTTTTGCAAGAATTGGGATATTTTATTTATTTTAAAATTATTTCCACCTTTTTACAGCTGACTACATAATATAGCTGCTTTGGAAACTAGTAACCAGAAAGTTTGTGTTGCCACAAATATTTTTGTAATTTAATCCGTTTTGGAACAAAATGTTTCGTCATATTTCCACCTCGCGCGCATGATATTTTAAAAATGGCTAATGGTACATACTTGAAATTGGACGGAATTCTTTATATAGGCACTATCTTCTAACTGAACCAAAAATATGATGAATATTTCAATACAAAAAAATTTTATGCATGAAAACATTACAGATTTTTTTAATAAAATACATTTTATAAACTCAACACCAAATAAAATAAAAATTTAAACATGAAATTCTTAATTTTTGGTTCACAGTAGTTTCCAAATGTTACAAATGCTGGTATTAAATATGGAATTAAATTATGCAACAGAATGTTTTAAACTGCGCGCGCAAGGTGGAAACACGACGAAAAATTTTGTCACAAAGCGGATTAAATTATAAAAATATTTGTGGCAACATAAACTTTCTGATTACTATTTTAGAAAGCAGCTATATTATGTAGTCAGTTGTAAAAGGTTGTAATAATTGCTTTTAAAATAAGTAAGTTATCCCCGTTCTTGCAACAGTCACATATTTGAAGATCTTATGAGTTTGAAGGTGTATGAGTCCCCTTAAAGGTTATAATAGAAAATATAGGTTCTCTTAAGAGATTCAACTTTGATCAAAAGTTATTTTACTTGACATCAATTTACAAACAAAGCAAGAAAATTTTTAAAAATGAATTATTTGAAAGCCATCGAAGGTGTTATTCAACTTTAGCCCTTAGTCTTCCTCTGAGTGTTTTACAAACAAAAGAATTAATTTTAAATTCCTTGCATAACTTATCCCTTGTAATACTGCATACATTACTCAAACCTTGCAGGACACAGGGTGCCCCAAAAATATTGACCTCAGCTTTTATTAATTAAATATGATCATAGCCATATAATATAAATTGCAAATTTACGTAAAAACAGTACAGAATTTTATGAAACAAATTAAAATTTTCAAGGAATTAAATTTAAAGAAATACAAAACTTGCATTTTTTATGGCCCCCGTACAGAACAGTTCTCAGTTAGAAAAATGTGGTCCATATACTAATAAGGCCATGTACAAAATTTCAGCATTTTTCACAAAAAGCCGCAAATATTAGTTATTCATATTTAGGTTGTAGAGATAGTAGGCTATTTCGAAGCAGGAGACGTGAAAAATGTGCAATGACCCCTCTGGGACTCGAACCACGGACCTCTTGAATACGCGCCGAGTGTGCTGACCGCTACACCACGAAGGTATGCTATGGTTTGGTTTGGTTTGGTTTATTTAATTATGGCAAAGCACACTAGGGCTATCTGCCTAAGGGGAGGAATGCCTTCGTGGAGGACTTTCTAAAGGAAACTGGCTCGTATACACGTTACACATGGGGAAAACCACAAAAACGCCCATGCAGCCAGGCCGTTCGCGGGATTCGAACCTCGGACCGAACTACCAGTGTTCAGCGACTTTACCGCTCGGCCGCTAGTGGACCCACATGCTAAGGAGGTGGGAGAAATACCTTATATACTCTCCCCTTTTAAAGGCTCATTGGGGATTAGGGGACCCAATCGCCAAATCCCGGTGGTGGAAAATCATCATCCACCACCTTTTTTAGTTCGGGCGCCACTGTAGAGATATTAGGCTAGTTCGAAGCAGGAGACGTGAAAAATGTGCAATGCCCCCTCTGGGACTCGAACCACGGACCTCTTGAATACGCTCCGAGTGTGCTGACCACTACACCACGAATGCATGTTAAGGAAGTGGGAGAAATACATAATAAGGTAAATAATTAATTAAAATTATTGCAAGATTAAACTTTGCCTATATATATATATTTTCTCTATTACTATGTTATTTAGAAAATATATGTATAATGAATAAAATTAAAATTGAAGTTTGAAATTAGTTTACTTTTCCCTTTTTTTAAACTTCTTACACAGAAGGCAAAATTCTAAAATACTGCAATAATCGTATAAACAGTAATATCTTAGCTTTACAAGACATTACAATGGCTCCTAATAGTATGTTGAAATAAATTAGAAAATTTCTGTTGAGATGCAGTTTTAAAAAATAGGGTACAAGTATTGCATTATTTTTTTCGAAAATTAGCATAATTTTATCATAGGAATTTCGCAAAGCAATTTAAGTAGTATTTTACACAATAAATAATAACATTAGAATTTCGTCATAAATTACATTAGAGACCAATATAGATTCAGTAAAGATGTATTCGTCGATGTGTATTGATGCTCAGCTTATGCAGATTATACTGTAACGTGAAACTGTTTTGATTAGATTATAAGACATCCGTTTTAGATATCTCCTGACACTTCGAGTTAAACTGGAAATTTAATACCCAAAAAAGTCATGATGTTGGTAATTTACAACATATTGCAAGTGAAGTAAATTTCCAAAATTCTCACCTGGCTTTAAGTACCGAATCATTCACAGTTATTTGTTTGTATTAGAAAAAGCAGTTTGGAATAAAGAGTAGGCCTCATCCGTATGTCCCGTGCGATGAAAATGACGTCAGACTTATCATGGCCGCTACCATATGCGGACTTCTGGTTGGTTTTGTTCACATCCTAATCGGAGTTAGTTACTCATCAGTGAATGTTTGTAAGTGTCCTATTCTAATTTTAATACTTAACATAAATGATTTTCTACTTAGTATATAGAAACGTCCCAAAGATTGCAAATAACTGTTTCAAATTTAATAAAATTTAGGTACATGAAAATGTGTATATGCTAATTATGAGCCAAGTATACAAGAAACGAAAATCTGAAAGGTTTCATATTTTAAATTACGTCCAAAGGGGCGTTTTCTTAACATTTTGTGCATTACCTTTATTTATTAAATATCCTGTTCTTCGCACTAAGGTATCCGACCTCGTACAAAAGACGATTTTCGGTCAAAATTTCGATTTTTACTTTATTTCATTATGTTAAAGAATACATCGTTAGCTATCAAATACAAGTTTTTGCTTGTTGATAGGTTAATTAGAACTGAAGTTATAAGCATTTTTCTATAACGGAATAAACCGGAAGTTCTAATATTCTGGGCCGGAAGTGAGCGTTTAAATAGATATACCTATTTAGAAACCTTATCTACTTATCTATAATCGAGATTTTGTAAATTATAAACCTTCGTACTAAGTTTAGATATTTTGTAATACATTTTAAGAATCTAGCGATAATCAAAATCGTAAAAAACAACCTTATATTTAGCGTAGGTATAATGAAACACTCAATCGATTTCGAGGGCAGCTAAAGGTCCCTCCTCATCAGGAGAAAGAAATACATAGAAAGAAGAAAATAGGAATCACAGAAACATGTGGTGCTTATCAGCTCTGCACGTGGTTATAACTAGATTTTTAATCAGAGTTGCACTGGCCGCCTACTTTTACTGAGCCAGGCTGTCTGATCAAGCATAGAGAAATATTAGCGAAGTTAAAATAGGGAGCGAGGGGCAAATGCACATTACGCTCAAAATCTGAACTTCAAATAATGGAAAGCAACCACTGAACGGATTTTTATACCCTCTGGTAGTACCAAGTGCGAGGAGGTAACGCCATCTATCGGCAAAAATAATTGAATTAAGACAGTAGAATTTTAAAGGCATTAGGAAGGACTGGATTGGACTTCAAATCATTAACTAAACTTTCTAAATCTTTGTGAATGTGAAAAGCCTCAAGAAAATCCAATTCGCCTATGGAAGAAGCCTTTTGGATGATTTTTGCAGACCCAAAATCAAGATTATGGTTAAAAGTCCAGCTATGATACGCTATTGAAGACTTGTTAATTTCCCCTTTTTTGACATAAGATTCATGTTCCTTGATACGAAACTTCAACGCTCTTTTTGTTTGGCCAATATATCTTAAACCACACTGACATGATATACTATAAATTCCCCAAGAATTAAAGACAGAAACGCAATCTTTTAGAATCGAAGGGTGAATTTTATTAATAGGGGAGAAACCGACTTGAAAACTGAATTTCTGGAGAATCCGTGCAATTTTATAGCTAACAGAAGGATAAAATGGAAGCACGACAAGGTCATTGATATTATTTCTAACAGTGGAATGTCTTTTTTGATGGGAATCTGAAAATTTTTTGACGGCTTTATCAATAATCACGGGAGAAAATCCACGGTCAATCGCAACTGCTCTCAAATAATTAAGTTCATTGGTAAGCAAAGATTCAGAGGAACAAACTTTTAGCGCGCGGAAAACATAATAGTAAAAAGAAGCCATTTTTTGCTTAACAGGGTGGCATGACTTGGCATGGGGTGGTAAACAAACTGCAAAGGGTTTACGGTACACAGTGGTGCTAAAATCGGTTTCATTGCGGATTATAAGAATATCGAGGGAGGGAATTGTTGGATTCAATTTCAAGAGTGAATTGGATGGCTGGACCAATTGAATTCATAATAGATAGAATCTCGGATAAATCCTCTTTATAACCGTCAAAAAGTGCGAAAGTGTCGTCAACATACCGAATCCAAAGACGAAAAGATAATTTATCAAATAATTTCATCTCAAAATAGTGCATATAAATGTCAACAAGTACCGGACTGAGAGTTGTTCCGAAAGAAACGTTCATAAACTTTCGAACATATGTTTGGAGCAAATGTAAGTGTTGTGTTATTTAATGTTATTTAATGATGGATTTATAGTTTTGCTTGAAGCATTTCAAGGTTAGGTATGTATTCTGAATTTTACACTGAGCAGGGAATTCGAAAACTTGGATAAAGTGCAAAATCATGACTCTTGGCGGCATTCAAGTTTTACAAAAACCCAAAGAAAAAAATTACGCTTTATTCGAAAGAAAAAGTGCAAAGTGTGTGAAGAAAAAACAAGGTTTCAGTTACAAAGCAGGGCAATTTTAATTTTAAGGGATGCTTCTTTCCCCAAGAAATTGTTTTATGAAAACTTTAAACTTGTTTTCTGAAAAATGTGTTTTCTGTAAATATTGCCAATGGTAACAGCTATAACTCAAAATTTTATCCATAAAATTAAATGATACTTTCTATGCATGTTTCATATAATCAGATGCATGCTCTGAAGCGGAAGATTTTAGAAATATTAATTAGAAGTTGAATTGTTACTTTTTATTTTTAGATTTTGGATGCAGTAATAGGAAAATATACAGTAAATACTATACATTTTGACATATCCCTCAAGAATATATGAATATTTCTTAATTATTTTGCTTCATTGCATACAAAGCAAGTGTAAACATAAATACGTATTAAAAAAACTGCATATTTATATACACATTGTTCACCGTGGTTGTTGCCGTAAAGGCAAAATTTAAGCAAAAGTTATCCTTTTTTTCATTATTTTTCAAAATTAAAATTACTTAGCATTACGTTTTAAGCTGTTCTCATTCATTAATATGCTTATCTTCAAATTAATGTGTTTATAGTTAAAATAAAAACCATTTTTAAAAAAATGGTACCCGAACGAGGTCGGATACCTTACAATAAAATTCAGTTCAAGGGCAATATCGGAAAATAATTTTAAATTAAGCATATCTTTAGAATTTCCGATACATAGTCTCACGCGCTGGAGATAAAAACCGTTTTTCTGTACAACGTTGCCATCGCTCGCTCTGAAATCCTTGGGTTTGTTAAACAAAAATTCGTTAAAGTTTTACAAAACATGAAATTTGGAATAAAATAAATTCCAAATTTCAAATTTGGGCTTCCAAATACCCATATTTGCAGTAGGATTACGTCATTCAAAACTGGATGGCTCTAGGTACTGTCGTTTTATCACAATGCGAGAAACATACCTAAATTTATGCAAATTTTTCATTATTTAATTTCTTCAGATATAATACAGGGCGATAATATTTGATGGCAACGATTTGAAAAGTTGTAAGGTATATCTCCCGCCTTCCTAGCGTGCCTTCGTGGTGTAGTGGTTCTGCACGCTGGGTCGGTGTTCCAGAGGTCCGTGGTTCGATTACCGGCGAAGGCAGTTGCTAATTTTTAATCTTGCATGCTTCACAATGTGATACAGCCTTTTAAGGGTTTCGACGCCAAATATCAAAACGAAATTAACAGTCCTTCAGGGCAAATTGTCCCTTTGGGCTAATACATCTTCTAGTATACAAATAAATACTAGAAGATCAGTGGAAGTTTCAATTGTATTTTAGGAAAATTTTTTTTCTGAACCTGCGAACGTCAAGTCGGTGTAATTTTATTTAGCAACATGCTTCGTAGTCTCATCCGTACGCTGTATGGTGATCACGATAAGTTGGGACGTAACTTTGTTGATATTTCCTTGGCTTCATTTTTGTGACGTCATGTTTATTCTACCTATTCTAACCTCTTTGTATTAGAAAACAACTGCTGCTATTCTGATCTCACAAAATAAGAATTCTTTAATTATGAATCTTCTTTCGATAGCTATCATTCTTGCTTTGTAGAAACATTAGGTTATTTCGAAGCAGGAGACATGAAAAATGTGCAATGCACTCACCAGGACTCTAACCTCAGACCTCTCGAATACGCGCCGAGGATGCTGACCATTATACCACGAAGACATGCTAAAAAGGCCGGAGAAATATCTTATAGCGTTATCTGGAAAACTAAAAGCAACAGTGATTATACTTGATTAACTACGATTTTTTTATTAATATTAATAACTGCGGAAGGAATCAATGTTTCCGAAATGTTTTACGTGATTATGTTGTATAAGTTAAGGCTGAATCTTTAGCTATTTTCTTCGGATAGTTTCGATATTTCCTATTATAGCAATTAAGCCATCCAGTTGCTGTTTATTACCGCAGTCATATGATATGTCCACTGGTTCGATGGCCATGGTTCAAGTCATCTGTGGCTAATACAGGCTCAAAAACCATTTGAATAACCAAAGAAATAAATGATTCACAAATTATAAAGCTCGCTCCAAGAAAGAACTGTAACATAGTGAAATGCGAGTTTACAAATTTTATATTGGTTTATAAATTTCGCTTTACTGCGTACTTGAGTAATAGCGCTTAAGATAATAAAAAGCACAAGCACAATTATAGAATGATGCACTAGAACTATAAATTTATTGTTACATCAAAGAAATATTTTTAGCAATATGAATGTAAATTCATTTTTTGCAGTTCTTCGAAAGTGTAACCATCCTCTTCAGTGACGTGGTGACCTTCACCGAAATTTGTAGCCGCATCACTCCAATGCAGGTGGTGTCCATGCTGAACTCCATGTACAGCATCTTTGACCAATTGACTGAAAAACACAACGTCTACAAAGTAAGGAAAAGTTTTGAATATTCTAAGCAATTTAAGCGTGTAAAGGACAACGTTTTAAAAACAACGAAATTGTTTCATAAAGTATATAGTATTAACTTGAATCGCCGCCATGCAAAATAACCTAGCTGACATACTAAAATTATGTGAATATCTTTTTTCATAACAACTCGAGGGATAATACTAATGCAGAGGTTTTCAATTGGACTTCTATGTTCTTTGAAATCTTCGAACTATAACGCTCAAGATTCCAGCCGAGAACATGATATTAAAAAAATCTGTGCATATGGGAAAACTGCTAAGACATTGCACCATTAATTTAAGGAAATTATTTTACGAAACGCAAAAGTTTTTCCATGATTACATAGTGATTCTCGTCAGTATAAAAACTCATAAAACAGAAAAAAAAAGATTAATTTCAGAAATAGAAACTTTAATATAAATACTTGGATTTTCTTAAAAATTTCGCCAAGAACCCATTTTTCTATCCATATAAATTTCTGTTCAACTACACTCATATCCATAAATTAAGGATAATGCAAAATCAGGCAAAGGAAGAGTTAGAAGCAAAAAAAAAAAACAAATTTGACTTATTTGTAAAGCTTATTTATTAAACAAAAGGTAAAGAGCAAAGAAAGATGCTATATGTTTGATCTTATTGAAAAAATTAGCGATTTTTTCTCCCTGGAGCAAGTTACAAAAAAAAAAAAAAAAAAAAAAACCTATTTACAAAAAAAAATATTACATGGTTGGTATGATTGTTAATACATTGTATGTCTCCCAGACGATGCAATACAGTCCGTACAACGCCTAGGCATGCTGAGTATCAAGTTATCGATCTGATCTTGGGGGATATTACACCACTCAAAAAGCAATGCTCTCCGAAGTTCCGGTAGACATGTAGGAGGAGGTTGACGAGCTGCAACTCGTCGGCCAAGCATGTCCCTCACGTGCTCTACTGGATTCAAGTCCTGTGAGAATGCTGCCCAGTCCATACGAGACATATCCTCCGATTGAAGGCATTCGCTTACCATGTTTGCACGGTGAGGACGGGCGTTGTCATCCATAAACACAAATTGTGCGCCCATGGCGCCCCGAAACAAACGTACATGTTGTTCCAGAATGACGTCCCGATAGATTTGGCTTGTCATGGTTCCAATTTGAACATGCAGATCAGTTCTGGAACCCAGAATAATTCCACCCCAAACGAGCACTCCAACACCACTGTAACGGTGTCGTTCAATGAGGATTTCTTGGTGGTAACGGGTACCTGGAGCTCTCCATATGAAAGTTCGGCGAGAATCAGACTGCAAGCTAAACCTGGACTCGTCGGAAAACATCACGCAAGCCCACTGTTGCGGTGTCCACAATGCTTGCTCTCTACTCCAGGCTAACCGCAAGCGACAGTGAGTTGCAGTAAGTGGAAAGCATCTGACAGGTCTACGAGCATATAGACCAAGCTGCCCTAAGCGTCTGTACACGGTCTGCCTTGAAATTGTCGTACCAGTGGCTGAAGAGAGCTGACGAGACAGGTCTGAGACTGTGCTCCGCCTGTTTCTTTCGGCAGTAACTGCCAAATACCGGTCCTCATTCGGCGTTGTAACTCTGGGGCGACCTGTGCTGTAACGTCTACTCACATTACCATCATCCTGGAATCGTTTCCAAAGCCTGGAGATGACACTCTGGGCAATTCCAAGTTCGTCTGATACTTCCAGATGGGTACGCCCACATTCCAGACGGCCGATAATTCTACCACGTAAAAAATCATCCAAATGCGTCCTTTGTGTCATAACTATTCGGTTATACCACTGAAATGCTTATAAAGCGCCTGCGAACAATTTTTCTTCTTTGCCTGTATTCCTTATATCTTACACTCTCGTCATTGTGACGTACCATCGGTGTCATCTGGTTACTTCCTGAAATTTGCATATGATTCTTGAAGATGTGTGTAGTGATTTTACAGGTGATATATTTATTTTAGAGTTCGATTTCCGCGTGACTCCGAATTATCCTTAATTTATGGACATGAGTGTATTTAATTACTTCTTAAAACTATTTAAATAAGATTAAAAAGAAATTTTAAATGTTTTTAAAATAATTTTGCACCATTTGGTTCTATTAACCATGTGTAAAGTATTCCAAATTCTGTACGTGAAATACATAACTGCGTGAAAAACCAGTTCATATTTTATTAATTCGGTTAATAAATTTGTATTAAATTGTTTGAAAGCAATAATAAGAAGCACAAAGAAATCCAGTTACCTGGATTTTGCTAAGTAAAATTCAGTTTGCTGATTTATTTTCGTGATTCTAAGTTTTCCTGAAGTACAAATTTAAAACTTAAATCTGAACGAAGATATTCCTTCGTTAATAAAAAACGTCTTTGCTTAATTTTAGGTAAATAAATTAAGTTTATATATTCCCTCCCCCCCTGAAAAATAAATCTTCTTCGATTAATTTACTATAAATAAGGCCAAATAATTAGCATGAAATTATGTTCTAATTATATAAAAATGTAATCCCATTCTTTTCGTTTAGTGCTAAGAGAAACAAAAAATAATTTCAATGCATAGTTTTTGTCACCAGAAGAATATACTTTAAATATCATTTTACAGGTATAAAAATATTTTATATTTTTTTCTCTAGAATTATTTGTTAAAATAAAAAGTGGTAAAAAATTAAAATTCCTCCTCCTGCATGAAAATAAATAAATACAAAAATCGCAAGTTTTTTTTTTTTTTTTGTCTGGTTTTTCAAATATTTATCTGGGCTGGAGTTTCAGTTTGCCCAGACACTTGAGGTTCTACTGCTCTTCAAAGGAAGGAATTTATGGAATGTTAACATCAAAGCGGAATTCAAGATCCCATTTTCAGACCGAAAATTATATGAAAGATTTTGTAGAGCCAAAGTAATAGGAAGTATTGATGAGTTGTATTTCCTTTAGCCTCATTTGCGAACAAGCTTATGTTGATAGCAACTCCTGCAATTCATGTAAATGTTATGTAGAGAAATTACCGGATAGCGTTATAAAAATTAGGTGAATGATTTTATGATTTATGGAAATTTAAATTTTATTTTGATTCTGAATTATTTAATTTAAGGCTTTAATTTTGGGGAAAAACAGATGCTTCTGGAAATATTATTTAGTTTAAAAGAGTATTATTTATTTTCCTCTATTTGTAAATCTTGTACAAACTTTTATTCATTGTGAAAGAAGCAGGGAAAGGGAGGCAATTTTCGCCAAGTCATGATTTCGCGCGCTTTAGAATGTTCGAGAAAGAATTTTCATTGTTAGTTGACCTTAAGAGAGGAAAGTACGTGACGGAAAGGTCAAAGGTTGCTACTTGTCTTTCAATGTAAGTCATTCAGGTTTTTCGCGATTGAGGGTCCGGTTGTTGGCTAAGTGAAGAAGGGCGCGCATGCGCGATCACCTTTTTTTTCCGCATTCTGGAGTTGAAAACGAAGATTTTGCCATAATTAAGGGGGCGATAAGTGAAGCCATAGTGGGAGCCCGTTTTGGGAAGGAGACGAAGGAAATTCGAGTTGGATACACACTTACTTTTGGCTGACTCTCTGACTGACTCGCTGATTTTCGGGCTTGCTGGACAAAAATGTAATTACGACGAGAAATGTTTTCCGGTGGGGAGCGGCAAATAGGCTCCCCGGCCGCCTTTTGGTTAAGAGGACAGACTTACTCTGGACTCGCTTAGGCACTCTCTGACTGACTCGCTGATTTTCGGGCTTGCTGGACAAAAATGTAATTACGACGAGAAATGTTTTCCGGCGGGGAGCGGCAAATATGCTCCCCGGCCGCGTTTGGTTAAGAGGCGAGACACACTTACTCTGGACTCGCTTAGGCACTCGCTGACTGACTCGCTGATTTTCGGGCTTGCTGGACAAAATGTAATTACGAAGCGGGATGTTTTCCGGCGGGGAGCGGCAAATATGCTCCCCGGCCGCGTTTGGTTAAGAGGCGAGACACACTTACTCTTGACTCGCTTAGGCACTCACTGCTTGGATTCGCTGACTTTCGGGCTTGACGGACTTGTTGACGGAGACTGAGAAAAAACTTGTGGGAGTTGCGAAGGAGAAAGGAAAAGATTTAGTCGGCATCGAGCAGTGCTTCCGGCGGGGAGCGGCAATTATGCTCCCCGGCCGCGGGTTTTCTCAAAAATGCGAAGAAAAAAAAACTGTTGAGCGAATAACAAAAAAATTAACAGAGACTTGGGTCTCTATCTGTATCGGCAAAAGTCAGGACGATGTCCTCTGAACTCCGACTTGAAAACAGAAGGAATTATGTCACCTTAGTCAACTGGAAGCCTGCGTTAGCCGTTCTCTAAAATGCCTAGCTTAATTGTCTACGTTTTCCTTGGTGGAGCTGAGAGTCTAGGCAGACAGCCGTGCAGTGTAAGCTGTTCTCTTGCTTCCAGTGGGAATAATTTTCTTCTATGGAAACCAGTAGCAGGCGTAAGATTTGACGGTATAGCTGATGTAATTTATTGTCGTGCCGTTCGAGTCTCTGGCTTGCGGATTTGCCAAGTGACGTAAGGATAGAGCTAAGATATGAGCTCTCCTCCACTTCAAGATGTCCACTCAAGATAAGTATTATTTTTTTTTGGTGTGTTGGAACTTTAGGCAAGTTTTTTCAAAAACGTCCTTAGCAGTAAAAACAACGTCGAATCTAAAATTTAACTCTCAGGCCATAAATTGTTTCCCTTTCCTTTCTTTAATTTACCAGACAACCTTAAGTTTTTTTTTATGAATTTAAATGAAAAGACTCTCAGATGAGGTTAAGATTTTTCTTATTGTGATGTAATTGAATAAACCGATATTTAATCTGGAACCTCTTATAGTATGTTTTCTTTATATATTTAATATGAACTTTTCCTTTATATCTTGTATATGTTTATGTTTTCGATCCTCTCACGGCGCGGTCCCGGGATGCATTTTTTTCACAACGCAAAAATGCTGTACACGTTTCACTATACGATCACTCCCTTTAACGGCAAGTAGTTTCATATTTAACATTTAACATAATATGAATTTAAGATATAACATTGGTCAAGATGTCTTTACCAGATAAGAAAATTTTTTTTGGATTGAATTCTCACGGTAATCTACATAACATTGGTGCCGTGAAACCATGGTCTCGAAACTTTTTCTTCATAACATTGGTGCCGTGACCAGGATTCATAACATTATTTCCCGGCGTGAACTTAAGCTATATAACATAAAATAGGAGTTTCTTTTACATCAATCATAAGAAAACCATTTGTGATACTTTTATTAAGATACAGGGTGACCCAAAAGTCCGTTAGCATTTGAAAATTCAATAATTTACAGAGTAATGTAGGAGAGAGGCAAAAATTGACACACATGCTTCAAATGACATGGGGTTTTATTGAAAGAAAAAAAAATCTGATGTGTACACTACATGACTTCCTTTGTGCGGAATAATAAATTATGCGCATTTTTTTGCTGCATTTCATTTAAACTTATTTCCCCGATTTTCATTAGATATATGTTCCTCGCTCAATTAACTTAGTTCTCACTTCGCAGCAAGGCAGAAATACATAAAAATTCAAAATAATTTCATTAAAAATTGAAAGATTTAGAAAAACATAAAAAAAAAAACAATTTTTACAATTACAGTTTGTACGCAAAAATAAGCAATTCGGCCACTAGGTAAGAAAACAAATTTTTCGGTGACCATCCTTTTGGTCCCACTTGGCAAAGAGACACTGAAGTTGGAGAAAGACTTAATTCACTATTCTGCTAAGTTTCAAATGCAAACAAATACGGCAGCTATAATAAAAAAAAATTAGGCTTAGCCGCATTGAAACAATTTTTAAATTATTGATAATTCTACAACTATTGCATGCAAACTAACTAAAGTCCTAAATACCTTAACCGAAAGATAGGAACAATATAATTTAATCATTTTTAAAGCGAAAAATGCACAATTTACCAACACTTAAGAATAAAAAGAACTGAGCTCACTGAGCCGAGTAATAGAGTGGGTATATATAAATATACATATATATATATATATATATATATGCTTTTGGTGCTGCCCAGCAACCAAAAAGTTGTGGGCAACCAAAAAATGACGTGCACAACTATATGTTATAGCAGTCCTATATACAAACTTTCAACGTTCTGAGGCTACTGGTCTTTGAGTTATCCGAGATACATTCATACGTGAGTACGTAGATACACCGCGGAAAAATCTCTTTTGAATCCATTTCAAATCAGTTTTATAACTCATTTGGGGAAAAAGAGTCCAATATTTTTTTTTTTACTTCGTACAAGGAAGTAAAAAATGCCAAAAAAAAAAAAAAAAAATACCAAGGTATGGCGCTGGGCAGCAAAATGTCAGTGATGCCGCATACGAATCGTGTATCAAATGAGCTGTAGTGAGAGAGGGAATCAGTCCCTTCATGTATTTGACAATTTTACATCCTCGCCTCCTGGTGTTACTCGCCACGACTGATGTGGATAACATTAGTCGTGATCGGACCCTTTCTCTTCGAGGAAATGCGTTATTTTGCCATTCAAGCTGTCAATGTTGCGAAATGCGCTGATATATTGCATAATACCATCATTCCTAGTCTGACCGATAAACACCGGTTGAAAGGTATGAGTTTTATGCAGGATGACGCTCTATCCCATATTGCTACACATGTGAAAGATCTCTTTCACTCCTCGTTTGGGGAGGATCGCGTTCTGAGCCGCTACTTCCATCGTGCTTGGCCTCTCAGGTCCCCAGATTTCAATACCTATGATTATTGGTTGCAAGGTTACCAGAAATCCAAATCTACCTCAATCGTCCAATGTCAATGGGGATGCTACAAAAGACAAAAAGCGACAAGACAAAAAGCGACGGAAATTTCTCACCATACCCTACAGATATGCTATACAGTGTTGTTCACAACGTTGTCCCTCGACTACAAGTATTGTTGCTGAATGACGGCCGACATGTTGAATATTTTTTATACAAAGCATAGTCTTTGCTAAAAATTAATTATTAGTGTAATTATTGCTTTGGTTATCATACGAAGCACCATCTGTTGGCCGTTTTAAGGATTTTTTTTTTAGTTTCACTAAAACCCTATGACATTTCAAACATGTGTGTACGTTTTTACCTCTGTAAATACATTACTCAGTGAATTATTGAATTTTCAAATGTTGACGGACTTTTGAGTCACCCTGTGTATTTATTACCAGTATTTCTGCCTTTCTCTCACTTTAAAGTCATCAGATTCAAAACTTCTTATTGTGCAAGAGTCTAAAATTACATATATTTCTTAATATATACAAATTTGAAGTTTTAATATTTTACTGAAAACGTTTTTACCCTAATTTAGCACTTATAAATGGGAAATTTGTAGCACAGATTTTGCAGTGCAACCTTATATATCAAATATTCTATCTTGCTTACAAACTTAATGTGACATCAAGACAAACGAGAAACACAAGTTAAAACATAAGATAAGCAAAAAACACCTTTGTGTTTGACGTAGAATATTCTATGTGTTAAATATTTGCATAGTCGCCTGTAGTAACGGCAACCGCCGGCAATAAAAGGAGGTGCTTTCCTTAGTGGTACCGCAGTTCCTTTAGTTCGAGCCAGAATAGACCTGAGAGATTCCGGTTCCCGTCTTGTTGCGGATCCAGTCCTGTTCCGGTTCCTGTCTTGTTCCAGTCCAGTTCCGGTCCTGATCCAGTCCTATTCCAGTTCCAGCCTGGCCGTTTAAGTCCAAAACATGTAGGAGCGGATGTCTGAATTCAGCGAAATGGAGATATACGCCGAAAGGGCTAGATGGATTCTGTCTTTTAAGGGAAAGTGTTCTTCACCGTGCCGGCATAGCTGTTACTTTAAAGCACTTTGAATGTTTTCCACCCAAGATGTTAAGTTTTCGTTTGTGATGTTAAGTTTTCATCAGTGTTGAAGTTCCAGTTAAATAAACCTTTAAGTTTTAGACAAGGTTTTTGTGTTCTTCAGAAAATTTTAGATTCGAAGTCAGATATAGCACATAGGATTATCGGAAAAATCAACATTTGGCATCAAACGACAGGATATTGTCTGCAAGGTAAGCGACTTTTTTATTTTTGAATCATGGAAGCTTTAAAATTAGCAAGAACTCAATATAGAAGACTATTCAGTAAAGCTTGTAATGAATTTGACAATGAAGAAACTAAATTTAATCAGGAAGAAAAATTAATTAAAATAAAAGTTATTGCCGTGAAAGCTAAAGTTTTGTTTGATACTGAAATGAAAATACGAGAATTAATGTTTAAAGAAATTACAGATGAGACTTTACTTATTAAGGAAATAGATGAATCTGAATTATATTTTGATAGGTGGAGACTTCTGGAAAGTAAAGTAAAAGATCTTACTTCTGGAACCCCGAATGTAACTTTAATTGATCCATCCTTTATTCAGAATAAAATGTTACATTATCCGAAGATTAAATTGCCTATCTTTGACGGCAACGTGAAGAAATGGCTAGGATTTTGGGGGCAATTCCAAAAGATTGATAAAGATCCTACATTAGATAATAATGATAAATTTGCTTATTTAGCACAGGCTATGGAGAAGAATTCTCCTGCAGAGGAAATAGTTAAAAGCTTTCCGCCAACTGGCGATAGTTACAAGAGCGCAATCGAAGCATTGCAGACGCGTTTTGGTAACAAAGAATTACTAACGGAGATTTATATTCGTGATTTGCTAACCCTTGTTATTCAAAAACAAGGTACACACTCTTTGCGGAAACTATACGATGAACTCGAATCTAATCTAAGAGCCTTGGAGATATTGGGAATAAATAGAGGCAAATATTGCGCGATATTATATCCATTGGTAGAATCAGCATTGCCGAATGAAGTCTTAAAAACCTGGGAGAGACTTAGGTTTTCGCGTAAAGGATCAGAAAGTTTAACCGGCGAAAACGCCCAGTTAAGAGAAAGGGAATCTGACCTTGAGCGCCTTTTATGTTTCTTGCGCGGTGAAGTTGAAAGTGAGGAAAGAATTTCTTTAGCAGCTAAATCTTTCAATGTTTTTGATCGATTGGCTCACGGTAATAAGAAAGGGAATTCGGGTTTAAAGATAAGAGAACCTCGCTTAAAACCTACGTCAGCTGAACTGTTTACTTCTTCTAATGAAGTTAGAAAAGGCTGCATATTTTGTTCCAGTATAAATCATGGTTCTGCGAAATGTTTTCAGGCGCGTAACTTATCGTTGTCGGAAAGAGAAGTTTTGGTCCAAAGGACACGCTCTTGTTATCTGTGTCTGAAATCTGGACATTCTGTCAGGAGGTGTAGATTAAAAACAGTTTGTTTTACATGCGGCAAAAGGCATCATATTTTTCTATGTAAGGGCCATTCACAAATGAGTGAGACAAGGGCAACGGAACAGCCTCCAAATCAGGCTGAAACACTCGCCAACATTTCTTCAAGGTCTCCTAAAGTTTTGCTGCAAACAATAAGAGTAATAATTAAAGGAGATAAAAAATCTCGTTCGGCTCGAGCTATAATTGATACTGGTTCTCAAAGGTCGTATATTCTGCAAAGCGCAGCTCAAGATATGGGTTACAGGTATACGGTAAAGGAATACCTTAGCCACGCATTATTTGGCGGTACAACGACCAGTTTGTGTGAACATAAAGTTTACAAAATTCATTTATCTAGTATGTCTGGCTCGTACAGTTGTAATTTTGATGCGTTGAGTCAGCCTGTTATTTGTAATAATATACCTTCTATTGGACAAGGAATATGGCTTAAAGAGCTTGCTGACTGTGGAATAAGTTTAACAGATCGTTTAGAAGGACCCATAGAAATTTTAATAGGAGCCGATGTTGCAGGACGATTATTAACGGGGAATCGTAAACAAATTTCAAACGGTCTTGTGGCTATTGAAACAAAGTTAGGATGGACGGTTATGGGAAAAACCGGGGAGTTGAATAGTGAAGGTTCAACATTTTTAGTTACATCAATGTTGAATAAAGAGGCTTGTATTTCTGATTTATGGGCCCTCGACTCGCTTGGTATTACGGACCCATCCGAACAGAAGACTAAATTGGAATTGTATGAGGCTACCAGGCAACATTTTCTTGATACTGTAAAAATAGAAGATGACCGCTTTGTAGTGTCTTTGCCTTGGTTGGAAGGGCACCCTCCCCTGTCGGATAATTTTGAGTTATCGCTTAAAAGGTTGCACGGTACGATTAGGCAACTTGAAATAGATAATCTTCGCCAAGAGTATGAAAATATATTCCAAAAATGGCTCAAAGAGGGCATAATAGAGGAAGTACCCGTAAATGAATTAGATTTACCCCATCATTATTTGCCACATAGACATGTTGTTAAGGAACATAGTACTACGAAGTTACGGCCAGTATTTGACGCTTCGTGTAAAGCAAAGGGTTCTCCGAGTCTCAACGATTGTCTTGAAAAGGGATTAAACCTTATTTCATTTATTCCTACAATCTTAAATAGATTTCGCCAAGAAAAAATAGGGGTGATTTCTGATATTCGTAAGGCCTTTCTACAAATTGGCCTGAATTTTAGTGACAGAAACTTCCTCCGATTTCTTTGGATAAAGGGTGAAGATGGCTTGAAGCATTTTCGTCATTGTCGAGTCGTATTTGGTGTAACTAGTAGTCCATTTTTACTTGGAGCTGTTATTCAATATCACTTAAATTCAATTTTGGAGAAAAATGATGCAGATGTAAAATATTCTTCCAACATTATTGTTAAATTAATGAATAGTTTCTATGTTGATAACTGTGTAACAAGTGTCGGAAGTGAAGGTGAATTACAGCGCTTCATGAAAGTATCTTCAGATGTTACGGCAGAACGAAAATTTGAATTACGGGGTTGGGAATATACCGACTGTAGTTTAGAAACAGAAGCTATTGCGAATGTATTAGGTTTGAAATGGGTAAAGGACATTTTTCTTTTGAAAAACATTAAAATTCCAAGGTGGATACGATATCAGCCAAAACAGTGTTCAATCCATGTTTTTTGTGACGCCAGTCAAGCAGCGTATGCGGCAGTAGTTTTTATTCGTGTAGAAGAACCTGAATCAGTTAAAGTCCAGTTGCTTCAGGCTAGGTCTAGAGTTTCCCCTTGTGGTAAAAAGGAAACGACTATTGTAAGATTAGAATTGTTAGCAGCAACTATTGCATCTCGTCTTGCTGCAGACGTTCTAAAAGACTTTGAGGCCAGAAGTATATTTTTCTGGACAGATTCAACTACTGTCCTTGCATGGATAAAAAGGGAAGAACAATGGGGGACATTTGTAGAAAATAGAGTACAGGAAATAAGGCTTTTGACACGTGTGGAGGATTGGAGGCATATACCTGGTCACCTTAACCCTGCAGATCTTCCAAGTAGAGGGTGTTCAGTTCGCCAACTCTCCCGGTCAAAATGGTGGGAGGGTCCGAGCTGGCTTTTAAAATCGCAAGAAAATTGGCCGAGTGCCGAATTTATAACTGATGAAGCGGAAATAGCCAGCGAGAAAAAAAAAAGGCAGTGGTTTCATCTCTAGTGTCTACCGAAAGGTTTAGTTTGAGTGAACGATTTTCTAGCTATCGAAAAACAGTTAGAGTTGTTAGTTGGATTCAACGATTTTTCTTTAATTGCAGAAATAAGAAAAAAAAGAAAGGTGAACTCACTGTTGATGAAATTGATTTTGCAGAAAAGGTTGTTATTCGCTTCATTCAATCGGAATCGTTTCAGGATATAGAAGACGCACGCTTACGAACTCTTAGTCCATTTTATGATGCGGGAATTCTAAGAATTAAAACTGGTGCGTTTCGAAGAGATGACACGTTACAGTTTAGAACACCTATAATATTACCAGGAGAACATCCATTAGTTAAGAATTTAATTATGGAAGAACATAAAAAGAAAGGACATGCAGGTGTACAATATATACTGAATACCTTAAGGGAAAGGTTTTGGTTGTTATCTGGCAGAAGAACGGTGCGTTCTGTTTTGAGTAAATGCATTACTTGCAAGAGATATTCTGCTGCACCTGTTGACCACATATCAGCCCCACCGCCAATAGAGCGAGTAAATGATTCAGCAGTATTTCAAGTAACGGGTATAGACCTTTGTGGTCCTTTATTGTTGAGAAACAAAGAAAAGGCATGGATTTGTGTTTTTACATGCGCCGTTTATACACTGTAAAAAAAATCTGTAAAGTTACTAAGAAAACTCATGGAATCTGGGATGCCATGGGTTATTTGAGTAACAGAAACAGGTGTTTTCTTTGTAACATTACAAGAGTTTTGCCTGTAATGGTTACAGATCTTTTTCTTGTAATATCACAGCATATAGTTATGTAAGTAGAACATATTTTTCTCATGTAAATTCCCAAACGATATATCTGTAATGGTTACAGATTATTTGCGTGTAATATTACAGCAAATAATTATGTAAAAAGAACATGTTTTTCTCATGTAAAATCCCAAACGATATATCTGTAATGGTTACAGATTATTTGCGTGTAATATTACAGCAAATAATTATGTAGAAAGAACATGTTTTTCTCATGTAAAATCTCAACATATATATCTGTAACCGTTACAGGTTATTTACTTGTATTATTATAGCAAGTTATTACGTGAGTAGAAGATACTTTTCTTACGTAAAATTTCAATGGTTGTATCTGTAAAGGTTTCAGATTATTTCCTTCTAATATCCCATTAAGTAATTATGTGTGTAGAATATATTTTTCATAGATAATACTAAAGGATATGTTTATAAAAGTAGTAGATTTTTTTTGTCTAAAATGATGCTTATTATAATAAAATATATTGAAATCAAGATGTTTTGAGTAAAACAATATCTTCATGTGTATATCATTATACAGATATATGCAAGTGAAGCATAATAGTTTGGCTTTTTAAATTAGTCAATTTGACCTCAGAATAGCATTAATTTAAAAGATGTGCTTTCAACAGCAATGTTCTTTTTTTCAAAAAGTAACATTAGTCTGTTGCAGAGTATTTTTGTTTTATGAAGAGAAACTTATGTCTGATATTATTGAAAGGCCTTTCATATTATCATTTTGATTAATTTAAAAGTTCAAATTGATATGCTACTCCTTATATTTGCCCTGTAAAATAGCTGAAAAAAATAGTATGTTTTATTTGCATGTTAGTGTCAGTTAATAAGATATGTTCTAGAACTTTCTTTTTAGTAATTTTAGCTAAAATAGACACATGTTGCTTTAGATTTAACTTATATGAGTAAACGTGTTGCATGTTGGTATGATCATATTATTACAGTAAAAGACATTTTGTGAAATATTTCTATGAAGAACTCAGAACAGCTGTTCTTCATATTTCAAAAATATATTCTCTCCTTCTAAAAAATGACATTTTCAGTAAATTAAAGAATTCAACATAGCAATGAACTTCATTTTGTTACTACAAGGAATTCAAATTTTGTTCATACGCTTGAATTACAACGTCTAACTAATTTTTTTATTCTTATCTGCACTCAGTGTTTGTCAACAGTCTGCTATTGTTTGAAATAATGCATAACTTTTTTACTTACCTTCAAATAATTTCCTTTGCATTAACAGATAGAAGTCTTTCATTAAAAACCTAATGTCATGCTTTTTGAATAAGCATAAAACTTTGCCAACTGACCTTAATTTTTAAAGCCTTGTTTCCCTTAAAATTCTTAATACAATTATGCCTTTAAGAAATTTATTTCTAAAATTAATACTTCAGTTTAGCTTAAAATTGAATGCATTTTAATTTTACCTATAATTTTTTACAAACATAATATGTAATAAATCTAAGCTTAATATTTACCATTTCGAAAGTGATACTAAAAAAAGTATTCCTAGATATTATAAATTTCGAGATTCGCATACAAAATTGTGAAATAAACATGTGACAACAGAAAACAAACTTTATGCTCTCTCTATATTACAGCATGTTAATTAAGAAGTTTATTGAATTTATAATTTTATTGTGAAACACTATGAAGCAAATAATATGCTAATTAAAATACAGAAGTAAAAATAATTTATTACTTAATTCATAAACTTTACATAAAACCTGAAAAAAAAGAATTAATTAAAAAATAACATAATTTAATAAACATTTCATAAAAATTCGTTTCGACTGCTTGGAAAAAATGAATGGTTTTTCTCCTCTTTGTAAACCATGTCTCCTAAATAAAGAAAAAAACATTTCTTTTAAAATCATAATCATGCTCTTAAAAAGCTTATAAAAATTATTTTAATAGATGTTTTAAACATGTGCTTATATAACACTTTTAATCATATTTCTTTATAATATCTTAATTAATTAAGAACAGCTTAAATTCTTTAAAAAATTGGATTACAGTGAACCGTCTCATTACGACAAGCTACCTCAGTCAATCACTTTTTAAATTTAATCAGCATCCCTCATAAAATAACTAATTAACTAGTAAACATAACTTCACTAGGATGCCCACTATCATTTAAAGATCAAAATTCTCAGGAATCACGTAGCTTAGAGAAGGTTCATTGTACAAAAACAGCCAATATTCAAATATTTTCATAAATGAAGCCACCATAGTTATTAAATATAATATACAGTATACTTATATTCAGAATTCAGAACTTGAATAAATTTCTCGAACTGTTTTAGCATTCGAAAAATATTATATTTATTACCTTAAATTTCTAAAACAATATTACATATTCGTCCAAAGGAATCACTGGGACTCGGACAACATTTTCCCCCTAGCTTTCTTTTAGCACAGGATTCTGAATATGTTTTAAAGATTTAGGTAATGTTTGTCTTCCTTAAGGCGCTCACAAAACAAGTTACCCTAAATGTTTTGTCTGCATAGTGGTCATTTTCATCTTACTAACTGATTTGCTAGTGGATTTTGGATGCATGGCCTATCATTGATGAAACAATAATAGTGAACAGCTTCAAGAAAATGGGGATATCTAATGCTCTTGATGCCATATTCCCACTTATTTTTACTAATTTTATCTTCCGAAAATTAAGAGGGAAAAATTAAACGAATAATTTAATTTCCAAATGACACAGTCACAGTAGGAATATAACAAATGAAAAGTAATCATGGATAAACTACTACTATCACAATATTATTTATTTAAAAGAAACCTCTATTTCAATAAGAATACACATAATTGCAACATCTAATAAGTTATCTCATTTCTTCTTTATAATTTGAACTTCTGTCATTCTCATTGTTGTTCTTGCAAATCCTTAGGCCTCAGATCATACATAAATAATTAGAGAAGGTTGTGGTCCGATGCTTGCTAGGGTGAACATTCAGCTGATATGGCAAAATTGCACAGTGAATGGCAGTTGGTATTTGCTTTCACTATCATAGATCATTGTTTGTATTAGGCTGACATAATATTCAACAGTTAGAAGAGAAAGATTCAACGGGGCCTTAAGTGTGCAAAAGTTTGCCTTTGTTAGTATGACGAAAATAATCATTATGTTGATAAATCCATTTTAAAATCTTGGAATATTCATTTTCTGAATGCATTAAAAGGGGGAAAATTATGTAAATATTTTTTTAATTTTCAGAATCTGGTTCTAAAGCTGGGTGGGGTGGAATATGCAACGCAATATGATAATTCTGAAGATCATTGCTCGTGGCAGTACAAACTAAACGGTGATAACTTGCATGCTGTAGAAAAAGACACAAATTGCAGTTCCAGATGCATTAAATGCTTTGAGGTCTAGGGAGTAGCAGTGGGCAATACTAAGAGTGAAATTCAATGTATAGGGAAGTAGGAATGAAAATTACTTTTATTAGATAACTTAAATGGTTATGTTACTAAGCGTTCTTATTGGAATGTAGGTTTCTTTTAAATAATAATACTATGATAGTTACCAGTAGTTCATTCATGAATATTTTTGATTGGTTATGATCTTATTGTAATCACATCCTTCAAAATTAAATTGATTGCTTAATTTCCCCCTTGATTTTCATACTATAATATAAAAGGAGGAAAATAGTCTGGAAGTAAACATAACTCCTCTTTCTCTCTATATATATAGACATGTATCTTCGTGTGCAACTAAGCAAAACAAATGTGACTTTTTCTTCTTTAAAAAATTGTGTAAATAAATAGAATTAAGTTCATTTCAAAGACTTATGACACATGAAATATACATGATCAAAATAAATTAGAAAATTAAGTTCAAATAAATTTTAAGCTAAATTACGTGTTGCAATGTAAGTTGAAATAATTCAGTTGTAATAATTAATACTAACAAAACCAAACAACATATTCCCATTCTGAAAAGTATAAAAATTCTTCTGTAAAACTGAAAAAATGACCAACACTTTGGCTTATTTGATAACTTTCAAATTCACTCCTTTGTTTGCATTTAGAATTTATAACTTTAATTTTCCACAGAAATTTGTTTTTGATTTAAAAAAATTTCACTGGCATAATTTCATTCACTTCAGCATATATTAATAGATGCATAAGGTTTTTGTACCTTACATAATTTTAAATCTTATGTAAACTAACGTAATTAATAACAAAATCAAAACATAGATCAGAAACAGCATAAAATTTAACTAATAATTACTACTAGTGTCACACAAAATGCTATGAAATTAATTAATAAAATAAGAATGAGATAAAATATATAGAATTAATATTCCACATGTGTGAAGTTTGGAAGTTTTACGTTAAATATTTTTTTAAATTAAGTATTTTTAAAAATGACCCCTTAAAGCATGGGACCTTTCGTAATTAGAACTTGCAAATCTGCTTCGCTAGTCTTTCATAACATTGCTTTTCTTTTATTAACAAGAAATCTTGCATTCAGTTATTTAATTTAAGATTTCCAAAAATAATGCTACTGAAAGGCATGAATACTTACTTAAATTTGAAATTAATTTGGTTGACTTAAAATAATATTAAAAAAAAATAAATCTTCATATATAGGTCTAAAAATCAGACCTTATTAATTTTCTTTTATTTGAACGATATCTGAATTCTGCCTTAGTTTGGACTAGTAAATCATTGGGCAATTAAATGCCAAGCTATAAGAGAACTAATGTAGTTTACAAAAGCACTGAATTTTATTTCCGGTATTAACTTTCAAAGAAAGTAAAATTTTCTGCATATTTGCATCATTTGGATTGATAGAATATGGCAAAGCATGCAAAGGCTATCAGCCTAAAGGAAAGTATATATTCATAGGCGGTTTTGTAAGGAAAAGTAGCTTGCATTTCCATTTATTCATGTATATATATATATATATATTGTTAATGCTAAAATCAATGCTTCATTAAAAATTCATTATTATTTTATTTTTAATACAACATACAGATACAGAATTGTTTTAAATTCCAATAAACAATAATAATTTATTTTTAAGAAAACTTATTTTATGATTTATATATTATATTACATGAATAAGAGAAACATTTGTCAAGAAATGTATTAAACTTGTATTAGCAGATTCATGCTATCCTAGTAACAAGACTATCATACTTCAAAACTGTATTAAAACTGGGCAAAATAAAATCAACATAAATTCTACATTAAATGTTTAAAAACTTATAAGTATGCAATGGTAGTTATATATACAATATAATATATGTTGTCATTTATAAAATATTAATGAAATGATATTTTTGGAAATAATGCACAAAATTTTAGTTTTGTTTTATAATTAGTTTAACGAATTGTTAGAAAAATATTTTAGGTCATTTCCATTTTTCCCCTGTTGATATTGGTATATTAAAATATATGGAATAATTAAGTTGCATCTAGTTAGTAAAACAAAACATTACGAAAAGTATGATACGGCATATTTTTAATCAATATAATTACTTCATTTTGGAATTATAATATTTTCGTAAGAAATTAATACCACTGAAAAAAATATTATTACACTAAAGGAATAAACGAGATTCTCGACCGCGTTGTTCAAGTTTTTGTAATTTTACTTCATAACACACTCGTACATAAACATATTAGATTGAATTATAAACCAGGTATAACTAATTAGATAATCCTAGAAAAAGAATAAACTAAACCTAGTAAGCAAAAAAATATATACATTACATTCAGAATTCTAAATGTTTATATAAACGTTTCTCGCAAGGCCTGCCGGGAAAAAGATGTGAAACGTTCTTTGGTCAGATGATTGGAAAAGAACGCTAAAATGATTAGTTTTGTTTTCAACAACCACATTACCATTTCAATTATATACCACAAACAGTGATTAAATTTTGGAATAATTAGTTTTAAATAATAATAAGGGCAGTTGAAGGCGTAATTTATCGGATGCACAATGACAAAATACTACTATTAGATCTGCATTTGGAATAAATATTTTGCACTCTTTCAACTCATTAGACATTACGAACACTGATATTAATTAATCGCAAAGCTTAAACGTTTAAATACTTACTCACTACATATAACAATGCAAAGTGCATGAGAATAATCTGCATAAAATGAACAAAAAAATATTTCAAGTAGTAATTGTAAACATTTTCTTACTTACCTGCGCTATACAACCAACATGCATTCAGCCATGTTTTTTTCTGCAACTAGCTTTCAAACACTTTTCTCCTGATTGGCTAATTTCCAGTCAGTCACGTGATTCTTCCGCGCGGCTACTGAAACATTATCTGTAATGTTACAAGCAAATCTGCTGTTACCGCTACAGTTTGCTTTCAACCTGTTACCATTACAGGAAATTCTTCTGTAACTTTTTGATTTCTGTAACTTTACAAAACTTTTGCCTGTAAAGAGCGAACTTTTTTTTTACAGTGTAGAGCGGTCCATTTGGAGTTGCTGACTTCTCTATCTACAGAAGTGTTTCTTCAGGCTTTTCATCGGTTCGTGTCACGAAGAGGTAAACCCACAACTGTGTACAGTGATAATGGAACTAATTTTGTAGGAGCTTCGAATGCATTTAAATTAATAGATTTTGAACAAATTAATCGGCAGGCAACCAATGAGCGGATAACATGGAAATTTATTCCCCCTGGTGCTCCATGGTGGGGTGGTTGGTGGGAACGTCTGATCGGAATGATGAAGCAAGTCCTTAAAAAAGTTCTTAAACATGCTTGTTTAAATTATGAAGAAATGTACACGATACTGTGTGACTGTGAAGCGATTCTTAATGACCGACCGTTGACAGTAATTCCTTCCGATCCTGAATTTAAAGCTTTAACTCCTGCCGACTTTTTAAAAGAAATTAGAACTAGTAGTTTGCGGGATATAAAATACGGTATTAAATTAAGTAATTTACAAAGAAGATTTCAGTATATTCAAACTGTACGAGAAGCATTTAAAAATAGATTTCGTAAAGAATATTTGGGGATTCTCAAGGTTTCGCATAAAAGAGCTGAAAGGAAAGTTACTATTAAATTAGATGATATTGTTTTGATCGGTAGTAGTGACAAAAGACTTTTTTGGCAACTTGGTCGTGTCATAGAACTACTTCCAGGACCTGATGGAGTAAATCGGCTTGCAAGAGTAAAGACCCGAAATGGAATTTTGCTTAGACCAGTTCGAACTCTGTATCCTTTAGAGGTAGCGCAAAATGATGTACCCGTGAAGCTGCAGAATGAAAAACAAGATTCTTTGTCTGAACTTAAACTCAACATAGATGATAAATCTGTCAGGCCTGTAACACGATCTGGTAGAACTGTAACTCCGCCGGATAGACTGGCATATTAAGGCTCTTTGGCATTGTTTTACTTTGATGTGAAAGTTCACTTTTTTTTTTTTTTTTTTTTTTTTCCCTTAGGTGGAAGGATGTTAAATATTTGCATAGTCGCCTGTAGTAACGGCAACCGCCGGCAATAAAAGGAGGTGCTTTCCTTAGTGGTACCGCAGTTCCTTTAGTTCGAGCCAGAATAGACCTGAGAGATTCCGGTTCCCGTCTTGTTGCGGATCCAGTCCTGTTCCGGTTCCTGTCTTGTTCCAGTCCAGTTCCGGTCCTGATCCAGTCCTATTCCAGTTCCAGCCTGGCCGTTTAAGTCCAAAACATGTAGGAGCGGATGTCTGAATTCAGCGAAATGGAGATATACGCCGAAAGGGCTAGATGGATTCTGTCTTTTAAGGGAAAGTGTTCTTCACCGTGCCGGCATAGCTGTTACTTTAAAGCACTTTGAATGTTTTCCACCCAAGATGTTAAGTTTTCGTTTGTGATAAGTTTTCATCAGTGTTGAAGTTCCAGTTAAATAAACCTTTTAAGTTTTAGACAAGGTTTTTGTGTTCTTCAGAAAATTTTAGATTCGAAGTCAGATATAGCACATAGGATTATCGGAAAAATCAACACTATGCAAAGCACAAGTTTGTTGATTTGCCTTATTTTATAAATGCGACACCTTGGATGATGCAACTAAATCTTTTGTATTACGCTCTTATTCTTTTAATGCGATAAAGAAAAGACAGCAGTTTCTAAACTTTTCTTATTTCCTTACGTAACGAAGAATAATTTAGCATTAATCGAAAGCTCGTTCCAAATAACTAATTCACTTCTTTATTATTGTTCTTTCGACTGTTCTTTTCTGATTTGATTTTAAACATGTCATGTACGTATTTCCCCGACTTTAAAACTTCAAAGTCAGCAATTGCTAAAGTGCAAGCGTAACACAGAGAAAACAATTCTTCTGTATTCCTTATTATTTAAGTATGTTTGATTCATCTGCAGGGATAACAGTTATTTTTATTTTCTTGAAAATTTGTTTTGCATTCAAAATAATGCTATTATATGATTTCCTTATGCTGTGGAACTGGACTAAAACAATAATACTATATTTGTGAAGTTCAGAGAAAAAGGTTTTATTAAACTAACAAACTCGAGCAGGTAGAAAATTCCAAATTAGTATTTTATCATCTCTTATCCATTCACATGGAAAATGTTTTGTAGTACATCAAAGGATGATACTATCTAAAGAGCTGTAAAGATATTAAATAAAAAAATCTGATGTGTACACCACATGACTTCCTTGAATGGAATATTAAATTATACGTATTTTTTCTTGAATTTTATTTAAATTGATTGGATTGAATTAAATCTACTTCGTAGACAGCGCATGAACCACAATAGAATAAATGCACTCTTTAAAATTCACTATATTCGTTTACTATAACGACACTCTGAATGCACAAAATTTACATCATTTGAAGAAATATCGTTGTCACATGTTCTATTCAAATACTATAATAAAGCTAAAACGATGTATGAAAGAAATTAAGAAAACAAAACAGAAAAGACGACTTAGTATTTCACAGACGATTTAGTATTTCTCATTCAGTTAATTCAGTTCTCACTTCGCGAGAAGGCAAAAATACATAAAAACTCAAAATATCTGCATTAAAAATTACGAAGTAAATCTTAAACACTTATTTCCTGGAAAAAATTCTAGAAAGGATTAAGCATGATTTAATTCGCAATAATAAATGAAGGCGCTATTTTTGTGTTGCGAAGCTTACTCTAGATTGGCAACAAATCTACATTTCTGCTGTTTCAAATGTAAACAAATATGTCCGCCATGTTATTTAAAACTTAACCGCACTTAAACAGATTTTAAATTGTTGATAATCCTACAAATATTGCTTTCAGAAGTACGAAAGGCATAAAAACCTTAACCGGAAGATAAGAACAACATAATTCAATCATTTTTAAAGCAAAAAATGTACAATTTACAAACATATAAGAGTAAAGAAACTGAGATCACTGAGCCGGGTAACAGAGTGGATATATATATAAATATATTTATATACGTTAGGTGCGGCCGATTGCAACCAAAATACGAGGTGCATGCACATCTACATGTTATAGCAGTCCTATATACAAAATTTCAACGTTCTGAGGCTACTCGTTTTTGAGTTATGCGAGATACGTACGTACGTATGTACATACGTTCGTACAGACGCCCTGAAAAATTCTCTTCAGAATTAATTTTAAAGCAGTTTTATAATTTTTTTTTGAGGGAAAAGAGTCTTTTATTCTGTCCTTACGTACAGATATCACGTAAAAACATCGTTAAATTGCATTCGATAGCGGTCAAAATGGATATTTTCGTTGAAATATGTTGCCTGAAACTTTTCGCGATTACAATACTTCCTTTTTACTTCGTACAAGGAAGTAAATTTCCCCTTTCCGCGAAGTGAGAACGGAACATCTAATGTATCTAATGCGAAATATATTTCTAATAAAATTCGGGGAAACATGTTTAAATAAAATGCAGTAAAAAATTTGCATAATTTAATTAAATTTTCATTAGGCCGTACAACGATGTCGTGTTTTGTTCACATCAGATTTTTTCATTTCAGTTTCTTATGTAATAAGAAGCAAAGCAGCCCAATAAATCTCCTCAGAAAAGAGTGTTAATCCAATGAAAATAATCCATTATGTAGCTCCAGTGGAATTTTCTTGTCTCTTGAAAACATTTATTCTTGACACTATTAGATGTATTACCTTAATTCATGATTTAAATTATACACTGTACACTTCAACCAAAAATATTCGGTTAATTACGTAAAGCAGAAAGAGACACAGAAGTAAACACCCGATGTGATTGATATAACTTTCATACCTTCTAATCTTCCTAAGAAGCCATTATTTCCTGTAGCTTTAGAAGAACAGTCAAACTCTTAAGTTTTAAAGATAGTAGTTGGTTGTATTTGCTCAGTGTACTTGTAATTTTGAAGTTTATCATTAAGTAATGATTTTTTTCGAATTTAAAGGTGGAAACGATAGGAGATGCTTATATGGTTGTCTCAGGCGCTCCAGAAGTTGAAAAGAAACATACGGATAAAATTTGTCTGATGGCCCTCGATATGGTAGTCGTTATAGGAGACTTGAAAGACCCGTCTACTGGCAACAGTTTGAAGATACGAGTAGGTAGGAGATTTTTTTACTTCTTTGAATATAATAAAGTATGTAAATGTTTAAATTGTTTTTTCTCAGTTCAGTACTGGCATGTTTTATTACCATTTGATATTGTATAACAGCAAAATTCATGTAACTTGCGATGGATGACATTAGTATTTAGACTATTTCAAAAGGATTCTGAGATTCGTATTTTGAACGATTAATCATAGAAAAAAAAACTCTCAGAGTAGGTTTTGGCCCAGTACAGGAATGGGGACGTTAGAGAACAAGATATGACTTTGAGCTGTACAGACACACACATAAAAAAAAGGAATGGTCCAATAAATCATTGCACTTACAGAATCAATTCTACGTGTCACCTTCAAAGTAGTTCCCTTCAGCATTCATATACTTCTGCATTTGGTGCTGCCATTGCTGGTAACAGTTCTGGAACGAGGTTATTGGAAGGCCCTCCAGGAGATTTTCCGTTTTTGCCTGAACCTCACCAGCTGAGGTAAAATGGGTTCCCCTTAAGTAAGATTTAACTTTAGGAAATAAAAAAACGTCGCATGAAGCTAAGTCACGGGACTAAGGAGAATGCCCCATCACAGTAATGTTTTTGCTGATTAGAATCTGTTTAAGAGATAGGGTCGCGTGAGCGAGTGCATTGTCCCGGTGCAACAGCTATCCATCACTCCAAAACTGTGGCCATTTATTTTAATAATTTTTTCGCGAAGTCTTTTTAGTACTTCAATGTAGTAGTGTTGATTAACAGTCTGACCACTGAGAACCCATTCAATCATGATGAACGCAACATGTTCATCATCTTCCACATTGTCCCATCCCCCTGAAAACCGCTAATGCCATTCAAACACACGTGCACGAGACAAAGCTTCATCTCCGTAAGCCTCGGTTAACATTCGAAATGTTTCCTCCGCGGCTTATTTCTTAAGTTTCAGAAGAAACCTGATGTTGATACGCTGTTTGGTTTTTACATTAGACATTTTTCCTCCAGAACGCAGTTGCACGTGTTCACTCAATGACGCAGTACTCCCCACTGGCGTGGTCGGTTAACTCGAAACTAGCCGCATGCATAGAGGAGGTGTGTGGAATGACGTCATCATAACAGATGTTCCGAACTCCACTTTGTTTTCGAGCTACACACTAAGTATCGGTTTTTTTTTTTTTTTACATCTTGTATATGCACTACAGGTAATTGCACAAGTAAGACAAGTCATTCGTAGTAATAGATTAAAGTGGCTGGGCCATGTTTGAAGCCTGAGGGATCCCGAGCTAAAAGAAGACCGTCGACTAAATTGTTAGGTGACACTGTAAAAGACTTAAAAACTTTAAAAATTTAAAATTGGAGAAAATTGAGACAGAAGACGCTGGAAAAAGTGCGTTGTTGAGGCAGCCAGGTCTGCAAGGGGCTGTTGTGCTTGTGAAGAAGGAAGAGATCCCAGAAAATTGTTTCTAATTTTAAAGACTAATCTAATATACACTGAAGGACAGCAATAAATTTGGTCACTGATACCTTTTATTACATTCATAGACTTCCTTTCGATTAAGCAGGATGAGGATTTTTACTGTATTGCTGAAGATGGTTATAAATACAAGATTTCAAATGCAAATCTTTTAAAAGATACCTTTTAGGGCAGGAAAATATTACTCTAGAGCAGAAGTTTCAAATCCTTCTTCATAAAAATATTAAATATAAATTTGTGAAGGAAATTAAATAATACTCGGTGTAACGCAAAACAAAACGACACCAAGTTTGTAACTTGAAAACAGAAGTGGAGTTGGCAACAACTGTTTTGGTGACGTCATGCCACACAGCTCCTCTATCCATGCGACCAGTTTCGACTCAACCTTTAGAGGCCGGGACTACTGCTACCCAAGGACGGGGAATCTTGAACCGACCCTTTAAGAAATCACCTCCTATTTGCAACAAAGATTCTTGTGTGTAGTTTAATGGATTCTCAGAGGGGTGCATCTATGTCGCAAAAGGAAGACCTTTGAAAGGGATAAGTGGTTAAAACCCTTGGGACGTCAAATTTGACATTTCACTCCACTTTTCATCCTGGAAAATGGGGTAAAAGACATGGCCACTAAAGTGGATAACCCCGTCTTTTCAAAGAGAGGACTCTATGGCCACTATAATAGCCATCCCGTCTTCAAAAGGTTAACCAACCTCGCCAGTGGGAAGTACTGCATCATCGAGCTAACACGTGCATCTGCTTTCTTCCGGAAAAATGTCTAACATAAAAACCAAACAGCGAATCAACATCAAGTTCCTTGTGAAACTTTAGAAATCAGCCACGTGGAGGAAACATTTCAAATGTTAACCGAGGCTTATGGAGATGAAAATGTGTGTCATGCACGTGTGCTTGATTTGGAGAAGCGGTTTTTCAGGGGGAAGGGACAGTTTGGAAGATGATGAATGTGCTGAGCGCTGTTTCCCAGTGGTCAGACTTTTAATCAATATTGCTACAATGAGGTACTAAAAAGACTTCCTGAAAATATTAGGGGAAAAAAGGCCAGAGTTGTGCAGTGATGGATGGCTGTTGCACCAGGACAATGCCCTATCTTTCAAGCAGGCCCAAGCCCATATCTATCGGCCCACGGCCCTATCACACAGCCCTATCTGTCAAGCAGTTTCTGACCAGCAAAAACATTACTCTGATGGGGCATCTTCTTTATTCACCTGATTTGGCTCCATGCGACTTTTTTTATTTCTTAAAGTTAAATCTTACTTAAAGGGAACCCATTTTAACTCAGCTGAGGCAGAATCGGAGAATCTCCTGAAGGGACTTCTAAAAACCTCGTTCCAGAACTGTTACCAGCAATAGCAGCACCGAATGAAGAAGTGTGTGAATGTTGAAGGGAACTACTTTGAAGATGATAATGTCACGGAGAACTCATTCTGTAAGTACAGTAAGACCCCGCTTAACGCGGGGGATACGTTCCATCAAGGTAGAGCGTAATGCGAAACAGCGCTAAACGAGGCTATCTTTACATGTAAATACTGGGGTTAGGGGAAGATGGCTAGGAAATTGGTTAGGTATTAAATTTAAAAAGTATGTTTTTTTAATAAAAATAAAACCAAACATTTATTTCTTAAAGCCCAAATTAATACCACATTATTATTTCTTGCAAAAATAAAAACAAAATATAAATAACAAAACGAATATTCTTAAAAAAAAACAAATAAAATTCTAAGTCAGTCATATTTAGTTAGCCTTCCGCGTTTTCAGTGTTCTGCCATTTTGTGACAAAAGCATCTAATGTTGTTTGCCTTTTTCTTTTGCGTTGTTCTCTTTAAAGTTCTTCATAAATAAAATAGTTGGTCGAAACGGATAGAGCATCTCTAACACCACGCCTTACTTTTGAACTCCTGTCAAAATTCGGATCATTTTCAATGAATTGATCCATTATTTCAGTTATGGTAGACAAACTCCTTTTTACAAACGCCATCGAAAGTTCTTTTTGCTCTTCTTCTGAATCACTGCTGTCAACATTTTTGTTTTCTTCTTGTTCAGTTAATTCCTTGAGCTCATCATTAGAAAGACTAGCCGCTGCTTCTTGAATTATTTCTTCGATATCTTCCACATTTACTCCTTCAAAATATGTCTGTACAATACCGCACCAAACAAGAAATACAAGTACACTCTTTCGGATATGTATTTGAAACCTATCGCTGCATAATATTTCGGGGAATCCCCGTATGCTGCGAGCGATTTCGTGGTATCCCCGGGTTGAAATAAAAGAGCGCTAAACCGAAACAGCGCTAAACGAAACAGCGTTAAGCGGGGTCTTACTGTACGATGATTTATTGGACCAGTCTCATTTTGTTTTGTGTGTGTGTGTCACATCTTGTATATATATGATAATTGAATTCAAGTTTCTACCTTTCTTTTTTGTTATATAAAAATGCTTTAAGTTACATAATTTTGATAACAGTTTTCCAGATTAGTTTTGATCACTAAAGAGTCGATTTTGGTCACCAAAAAATATTTAGTAGGATTGTAGAGTTTTAGTTAAAATCAACATGTTATTCAAATTTTTGTTATATTTTCCTGAACTCCTCAACTTCTCCTCGCATTTCCTCGCCAGGATTCAAATTTAAAGGTAAGTGAAGTGAGTATTTAAATGGGTGAATCTCTTGTGTTTATTTAGAGCGTGTTTTCGCTACGCTTCGTTGATGATCTTGCCCTGCTGTTACGCTAATACGCCCTTTGGCCATTCGGATAATTGTCACACCTGTTTGGGTTGTTGAGCCAACCTAAGCTAACCGTAACTTAACGTGCTAATCTAGCACTATTCTATTTAGACTTGAATTGATTTATGTTATCGTTTACGTTCCACCGCAAGTTGTCGGTGTTATTGTAAAGCACGAAGATCGTGGCTTCTGTTCTTAGTTCGAAAGTATAAAGTGTTATTTTCACCGTTCTTCTATGCTGTGTTTACTACACGCCTGTGCGAGAATTCGCCAGATTAATTGGTAGAATCTACTTTAGTTACGTGGCTTAAAAAGGCTGGATCTTATAGGATAAGTAATTCTTAGAGAGAAGTCATATAAAAATTAAAATTTTGTATATTTTTTACAGATTATTTCTTCATACGAAAGGTAACATGGACTAAAATATCTCTGAATTTAAGTTTCGTAATCTGAAAGCTGACGACATTTGAAGCATTTCTCGAACTGTACTTATGAGACTTCCAACAATCATTCAAGAACTATTTAGTTGTGCAGCTGTGTGGATAAATAGTATTTAAAACGGATTCTGAATGTTTCCGAAAATTTTTATTTTCAATTCATAGGCAGTAAAGATAAATTTATGCAATTAGGCGCAAAAAGCAGGCCCCCGTATTAGTTTGATATTTGTAATACTAAAATATTTATGAGTGTTAAACTGATTACAAGAGGCATTACAGGGGATAATATCTTTAAGGTTTTGTTTCTTCTCAGTGATTCTGAAATGTCTTCTAAGACGATATACTATTCATTTTATATTTATAGTTATTTAAAGATATAATCATTGTAAACTGCGAAAAAAAAAAGAAAAAGAAAAGAAAAGAAAGTTCTTTACGAAATTCAAATTGCGTTTTTCATGTCTCGAAAGCGCGACTTAGGATATGTATTATATATATATATATACACCATCATTCTAGCATACGTATTTTGACACAAAATCGGACTTTTTCTGAAATGACATGTCATTTGTTTCCCATATTTCGAATCTACGACTCAAATTTATGCCTAAATATTAAATTTTCTAAAATTTGTTGCGAAATTCAAAAGAAATTCAACAGTTTAACTTTTCGTTTTTTTTTTTTTTTTTTTTTTTTTTCAGTTTGCGCCAAGAATAATTTACTTGGCGAACTTCTTAATTTATAGCAACCTATTTTTCTTTTCCTCTTTTCACTGAAGACGAGTCGAAAAAAAGTCATCGTTCATACTTTCGAATAATTTTAACGAAATACGAAATCTCATTTGTCTTTATCATCACTGAAAAAAAAGATGCCAAATTTCAAAATGTTCCAATTTATAATTTCACGTATATCTTAGAAAATTTTGGATAAAAAACTAATTTTTAAGCAAGTGTGCCTATAAATACATCTATTTTAAGACGATGTTAAAAACTTTATAGATTAAAATACAAATTATTTTTCGAAAAATTTATAAAAAATATTTAAAAATGCAAATTTTAAAAACAAATGACGAAACAATGGGCGAATTTTATTCGGAATGAACCTAAATTTTGACATGTGAAAGGAAGAATCAAACAAGGTTAATAAATAAAGAGATATTAATAAATATATATCAAAATCAATTAAGATGGAGGAGCTAAAATTTTGAGAACTAATTTTTAAAATCTACTCAGGCGTTTTTTACAAAACTTCAATTTTCATAATTTGAGTCGTAGAATACAAATATGGAAAAAAGTAGTATGTTATTTCAGAAAAAGTCCGATTTTGTGTCAAAATACCTATATTCGAACAATGCTGTATATAAATCCAATACATATCCTAAGTCGCGCTTTCGAGACATGAAAAACGTAAGTTGAATTTCGTCCATCGACCCAGTAGAACGGGAGATATAGAACTGTGCCTTTTCCTTTCCTGCAGTATTATAATGCAGTAATATAAGTATAAATATGTATTGAAAGGGAATTCTATGCATCTTCGGTACTTCTGTAATTACATAATTTAGACATCATTTAAGATGTGCCAGAAGAAGATAGGTCACGGTGTTCAATGTAAAACCATAGACGATTATTAAATAAAAATATATCATAAGTTGAAAAGAAATGTGCTTTGTCTTGAAGAATTTGTAAGGTGTATACACTGACTACCAATAAGTATTTGGACACCTAATGCAAATGACGATATCTGCGGTCCTAAGGTACGTCACGGACTCCGCCGGTATATATCATGTAGGAAACAGCATCGGCTTTAGTCGCATGCAAAATGAAGCGCAGTTCGGAGCTCTCTTATTTCGAGAACGGTATAATTATCGGGTATCACAAATGTGGGCAATCCTTAAGGGACATATCTAGCGGTCTGAAGTACCCAAAATTGACAGTGGGCTATGTGATTAAGAAGTGAAAGGTGATTGTCGGACTGTGCCCGAGTCGGCAGACCAACGAAACTGGGAGATAGAGACCGACGAGTGCTGTCCAGAAAAATTCGGAAGAACCGCACCCAACCGATGGCCCTCATCCACGAGGAATTTCAACAGGCATCCGGAAGTATTGTTTCAATGAATACCATCCGTAAGGAAGCACATCTGCTTGGTTTTCATGGTCTTGCTGCTGCCCATAAGCCTTTGATCACAAAGTCCAACAGCGCTGCTCGGTTAATGTGGTGCAAAGAACATCGAAATTGGACCGTAGATCAGTGGAAACGGGTTCCTTGGAGTGACGAATCAAGGTTCACCCTTCACCGTTCGGATGGCAGGGTTTGGGTCTCGCGTCTACCTGGAGAACGTCTCCTGCCAGAATGCATTGTAACAACAGTCAAGTTTGGCGGAGGTGGAATTATGGTCTGGGGGTGTTTCTCCTGGTATGGGCTGGGACCCTTGGTCCCCATTCATGGTAAACTCAACTCCGATGCCTACTGCACTGTTTTGGATGACAATGTGCTTCCTACGTTGTGGTAGTTTTACGGGTTGGACCCCCGTTACTTTCAGGACGACAGTGTCACTTGTCATGTTTCGGCGTTAACCAAGGCTTGGTATGATGCCAATGGAGTTCATCGAATGGACTGACCTGCCCAGAGTCCAGACCTGAACCCAATCGAGAACCTCTGGAACGAGTTGCATCACCGAATTCAGGGGTGCACTACCCGTGCAAAATTGGTGAAGGAACTTCTATGTCTTCTCTAAGCCGAGTGGAAGAAAATACCACTAGCTGTCATACAGAGACTTGTGGAACGTATGCTCGGGAGGATCCACGCTGTAATTACCTCTCGTAGAGGCTCTACCAACTATTGATTTTGAATAAAGTTAGTTTTTCTTTTCTATCACAGGTGTCCAAATACTTATTGGTAGTCAGTGTATTTCTAACGATTATGAGGTAAGAAATGAAATTATGAGATTAATGTTTAAGAACTGAAATAATACATGCATATATAAATAATACCACCTTTTTTCATCATCTCTAGGTGTCCATACTGGTGCTGTAGTTGCTGGGGTGGTCGGTCTCAAGATGCCTCGATATTGTTTGTTCGGAGATGCCGTCAATACAGCTTCTAGGATGGAAAGCACGAGTGAAGTAAGACGACCTACAGCCATTTGCAGTACTAATATGTATATCTCTTTTTTTTTCAGTGCATTACTCAGAACTTCTGCTTCCATGTAATGGATTCCACATAGATTTCTATGTCTTTTGTACAGAATAGTTCATAAGTTTGAACATATTTTAAAAGAGTCATGTAAAATCAATAAACTACCGCAAATAAATGGGCTTTGCATCTGAAAACTTATTAAAAAGACTGAATTGTTTTTTCAGATCTGCAAATTTCAATCTTTTAAAAAACATGTTGAGACATTAAGTATTTTTTGAAACAGGAGAGATGATAAATGAGCAGGGAATCGAACCACGAGCTTCTGGAATACGCGCCCAGCATGCAGACCACTACACCACGAAGGCACGGTAAGAAGGCGGGAGAAATACCTTATATACTCTCTCTTTTAAAGGGCGACTGAGGTTTTAGGGGACCCAATCGCCAAATCCTGGAGAATCATCATCTACCACCCTTTCAGTTCGGGTGCCACTAGAGACATTAGGTATTTTTTGAAACAGGACAGAGGAAAAATGAGCATCGCCTTTGCCGAGAATCGAACCATGGACCTCTGGAATACGCGCCCAGCATGCAGACCACTACACCACGAAGGCACGGTAAGAAGGCGCGAGAAATACCTTATATACTCTCTCTTTTAAAGGGCGACTGAGGTTTTAGGGGACCCAATCGCCAAATCCTGGAGAATCATCGTCCACCACCCTTTTAGTTCGGGCGCCACAGTAGAGACATTAGATATTTTTTGAAACAGGCGACGAGAAATGAGCAACGCCTTCGCCGGGAATCTAACCATGGACCTTTGAAATACGCGCCCAGCATGCAGACCACTACACCACGAAGGCACGGTAAGAAAGCGGGAGAAATACCTTATAAGCAAACCAAAACAAAACATAAGATTAGCCAAAGAAACATAACGCAACAAAGTGACATAAAGAAACAAACAAACACGCTACAGTGACATAGACAAACAGGCCAAAGTAAAACACAAAATTAGCAAAGCACTAACCATGTGTTAAGCGTAGAATTAGTCAAAAATTCAACAGATTTCGAGGGCAAATAAATACAGGTCCCTCTTCATTAAGACCAAAGAAATTTGCAAGACTGGAAACCAGCGGGCGCATTCCAGTCTTGCAGATCTCTTTGCTGTCGATGAAGAAGAGTCTGTATATGGTTGCCCTCGAAATTGATTGAGTTCTTGAGTATGCAAAACACAAGTTTGTCGCTGTGCTAATTTTATGTTTTAAATCTCTTAACAGATGTGCAGCTGAGTGTTCACGGTGAAATGCATAACTATTACGAGTATTGCAATATATTCGTAAATGCAAACAAATTGCACTTTTATGCACCAGTTTGCTAATTAACGTGCCGAAACTCACTAGAAATCTTATAAATGAAGAGAGTAAGTAATAAACAGTGTGCGTAATATTGAAATACAAAACTGAGATGTCTCATTTAGATAAATCATTGCCAAGAAAATTCATTCTGTCAAATAATTCTTGACCGAAACGCAAATTACATTCATACCAAATTCATAAGAAATTGCTCATCGCATTTTCTAACCTGCTTATGATATATGCATTTCGTAGACAGTTTTATGTATACGTACTATAGCAATAACAGAGAAATTATTTTACATATTGCTTCCCTCAGAAGTTTTGTTCAAAGCGCTTCAAAGCAATGGCTGATATGAAAACTTCAGAATAGGAAAAATTTTTAATAGCTTTGTTATAAATTTAGAAACTTACAATTTTGTTTTATTGGAATGCATTTTTGTTTATTTAATAGTCAATTTACTAAAAACAATAATTCAGTATAAACTGTTGACTTCATGAAAAAGACCGCTGTCACTTCCATAAGATGCTTTAAATCCTGCGGAATATTTACCAAAATGTTTTTTATCGTGAATTTTAATTCGTGTTAAATATTAACAAATATACTTAGTGATCCAAAAGTCAGTAAATAGGTTTAAATTCATCATTTAGTGAATTTGGAAAGAACACAAACGCAATCCATACAGTGTCTCACAAAAGTGATGGGACACTTCAGCTTTACAAAAAGAAACTGTAATAAAATAAATTAAAAAACATGTAAAAAATTTTTGTGGGTGTGTTTCATACTTTAATTTAGTAACAATTATTACATAACATACATTTTCTCAAAATATTAAAACAGTAATTTAATAAAAATACAATTGTTTGGAAAGGAGCAAAAAATGGCTCACATAAATGATGGGACACCATTAGATACTACTACGTACTACAATAAAAATATTTTTGGGGGTTTTTATTTTTACTCAAAAGCAACTGGCAATAATTTATAAAATCGTCTGCAGTCTTTCTCTCCAGTTTGTTTTGGAATTTTTGTGTTGTTTAGCTCTGTGCAGCCATGAATGTTAAACGAAAAGAAACTTTGACTGAAATTCGAAAATTAGTTATTAATTTGCATATTGAACGTGGAAAATCTATTAGAGAAACTGCTGAAACAGTTAATTTCAGTCATTCAACAGTTTCCAATATCATTAAACGATATAAAAAGAATCATATGATTCAGGATAAAAGAAGACCTGGCCGACCATCAAAGCTATCCAATGGAATAAAGCGAATTATTGTTCTAAATATTAAAAAAAATCCAAGAATGAGTGCTCCTAAAGTTGCTGCTGATTTACAAGCATTACATGGAGTAATTGTTAATCCTGGGACTATTAGAAGAGTAATTCGATCTGCTGGATATCACGGTAGAGCAGCCAGGAAAAAATTCTTCGTAAGTGAAAAGAATAGAAAAGTCAGACTGGCTTTCGCAAAATCCAACATAAATAAGAACTCTGATTACTGGAATGAAGTTATATTTGCTGATGAGAGTAAATTTAATATATTTGGTTCTGACGGTAGAATCTTCGTGTAGAGAAAAACTAGGAAAGAATTTCGCAAACAGAACTTGGTGCCAACAGTAAAACATGGTGGAGGAGGAGTTATGGTATGGGGGTGTATGTCGTCCGCTGGAGTTGGTAATCTTGTTTTTATTGACAGTATAATGGATCAGTACAAGTATATTGACATTTTAAATCAAAATTTGAAATCTTTAGCACGAACATTGATCCTTCATAACGATTTTATATTCTACCAGGACAATGACCCCAAGCACACTGCTTTGAACGTTAGACTCTGGCTGCTGTATAACTGTCCTGAAATAATGAAAACACGACCACAATCTCCAGACTTAAATCCCATAGAGAATATTTGGCAAGAATTGGAATCAAGAATTCGCAAACACAGCATTTCTTCAAAACAACAAATAAAAATCATTGCTTCAAGAAGAATAGGGTAAAATCACTCCAGAAATCACAAAGAAATTAGTCGAATCCATCCCAAGAAGATTAAATCACGTTTTAAAAGTAAAAGGAAATCCAACAAAATATTAAAACATTTTAAGAAAAATTTTTGGATAAATATTTAATGGAAAAGTAAGTGTCCGATCACTTATGTGAGCCATTTTTTGCTCCGTTCTAAACAATTGTATTTTTATTAAATTAGTATTTTAATATTTTGAGAAAATGTATGTTATGTAATAATTGTTACTAAATTTAAGTATGAAACACACCCACAAAAAATTTTTACATGTTTTTTTAATTTATTTTACTACAGTTTCCTTTCGTAAAGCACAAGTGTCCCATCACTTTTGTGAGACACTGTACATAATTTCATAAAACTGTAGGTTTATTTTAACGACATTATCGAAAACATTTATTATAATCATATCCACCAAATGATTCTTCAGCTCTAACAGAAATTGATAAATAACTCAAAAATGCTAAATCTAGCGAATCATAATAACCGAAGCAAGCGGAAGACGACCTAAGACGTCAAGAATTATTTCGGTATGGGATACTCTATCCGATAGTGAGTATATTATTAGACATACTATGTAGTTTATTTTTGCATACTTGCACATTCAGGTAAGCATGTAAGCCAAAATTCACAAAGCTTGCAAGAGAAATGTGATATTTACGTGTGTTAAAAATCAAAATTTATCACTTGAATTTTACAAAAGTTAAGAAAAAGGGATATTTTAAAGAGGCAATATGAAATGGGGTTTTTGTTCTGCATAAGTGACATTAAATACGATAATTGCATTTTTGCTTCCTTGTACGAAGTAAATGAAGTATTGTTATCGCGAAGAATTTCGGGTATCATATTTTACATATTCGAATCCATCTGAATAAAAATTTTGCGATACCTGTATGTACGGACAGAAAAAATGTCTCTTTTTCTCAAAACGTGTTAAAAATGGATTTAAAAGGGATTCAAAAGATATTTTTTTCGAGACGTCTGTACGTACGTATGTATGCATCTCGCATAACTGAATAATGAGTAGCCTGAGAACGCTGAAATTTTGTTTGCCGTACGGAAAGCACGTAAATATATAAATATATATTCACATTCTGTTACTCGGCTCAGTGAGCTCAATTTTTTTTTCCGTACGTGATGGTAAATCATACATTTTTTGCTTTAAATGTGATTGAATTATGTTGTTCTTATGTTAAAGTTTTTACGCTTTTAGTTAATCTGCATGCAATAGTTGTAGAGTTATCAATAATTAAAACTTGTTTAAGTGCGACTAAGCCTAGCGGAGAACCCTTTTTTTCTTCAATTTGAAACTTAGTAGAATAGTGAATTCAGTTTCTGCACCTTCAGTGTCTTTTTGCCAACTGGGACCAGAAGTAAACTTACTTGTTTTGCGTGGAAACACTAATTTAAATTGGCAAAATTGTTTTTTTTAACTGTTTTAACTATATTTGGGTTTTTGTTTTTTTCTATATTTTTCAGTTTTTAATGACGATGTTTTGAGATTTTATGTAATTGTGCCTTGCTACGAAGTGAAAACTAAATTAATTGGGTTCGATTACCGGCGAAGGGGTTGCTAATTTTTCATGTTTCCGGCTTCCAAATAATTCTAATATCTCTACTATTATTTATAAAGTTATCATCATGATCTTTATTTGTACTGAGAAATGATAAAAATAATCCTATTTTATGAGATACTGAAATTATTTAAAATACTTTTTATATTTTTAATAGCAATTACATTTTGTTGATTCTATTAATAATTCAAAACGTCGCTGCAGACCAATTGCTTCATTATAAAATTTGTTCTGCATGTAATAATAACATCTTTCATTTTTGTATTTTTAACAGAATTGTGCTTTCTTTTTTTTATTTCTAGGCACTAAAGATTCACATAAGCGAAAAAACAAGAGAAAAACTAGATCTGGATGAGTGGGACATTTCAGATCGCGGGACCATTACTGTGAAGGTAAAAGAAATATATTTCTAAAATATTCGAGTTTATCTAAAATATTCAATATTTTATTTCTAAAATATTCAATATTACAAATGTGTGATAAAATTAAATTCTTATATGGCGACTGAATTATTTAAAATGTTAGAATTTTGCGTACCCAGACGAAAATTAATAATTAGCAAAATTCAATCTCTGGCAATGATTTCAGTAAAAAATAATGTATTCCGTCCAATCACTATAAACGCGTCGTTTCACTTTTCATTCGAGTCTGATGCCATTGAGCAAAATGTAAAATAATTATCTTTCGTGGATTAACAAACTAAGGTATTTGAAAGTAATAGCTGCAACTCTTACGAATTTTCAGTTCTTACTTTTGAGTCGGATTAATTTAAATAATAAAAATGCATTTAATTATTGATCTATGTAATTAAAAATATTCAGTATTTTCATAGAATGAAATCAGATATTTTTTTAATATCTATTTCATATTTTGTAAAAAAGCTTTAACGAATTTTTGATTAACAGACTCAACGATTTGAAAGCGGCCCACATTCGAGTGGGCCGCTATCAGAACATTATTCAAAATTGGAAGCGAACATTATTCAAAATTGAATGGCTCTAGGTACCGTTGTTGTATCACAATGCGAGAAACATGCATACATTTATGGAGATCTTGATTTTTTAATTTCTTTAAATATAATACAGAGAATCCAAATCGTAAAAACAACCTTGTATTTAGCGTAAGTATATTGAAACACTCAATCGATTTCGAGGGCAGCTAAAGGTCCCTCCTCATCAGAAGAAAGAAATACATAGTAAGAAGAAAAATAAAGGGGAAGGGGTCTCAGAAACACGTGGTCCTTATCAGCACTGCAAGTGTCACTGCACCTTCACGCTCAAAATCTGAACTTCGAATAATGGAAAGCAACCACTGAACGGATTTTTATACCCTCTGGTAGTAGTACCAAGTGGTGCTTTCCATTATTCGAAGTTCAGATTTTGAGCGTGAAGGTGCAGTTCCTCTCGCTCCCTATTTTTAACTTCGCTAATTTTTCTTGTCCTTTGTGTTACATGTTTGATCAGATAGCCTGGCTCAGTAAAAGTAGGCGGCCAGTGCAACTCTGATTAAAAATCCGGTTATAACCATGTGCAGTGCTGATAAGGACCACGTGTTTCTGAGACCCCTTCCCCTTTATTTTTCTTCTTACTATGTATTTCTTTCTCCTGATGAGGAGGGACGTTTAGCTGCCCTCGAAATCGATTGAGTGTTTCAATATACTTAGGCTAAATACAAGGTTGTTTATACGATTTTGATTGTCACATTAGCGTGTTTCTCTTCTAGTCTATAATACAGAGCTCTAATATTGGGTGGCAACAATTTGAAAAGTGAACCGACATTTATCGTTAACCAAAGCAAAGTGCCAAAACAAAATGAATAGTCCTTCTGGGCAAATTTACCCTTTGGACTAAAAATATACCAATAATGTGCAACTTTGGACCAATTTTTTAATTTAAATGTTTTCCTATACACCATCTTCCTTCACATGAAAACAATATCATTTCGATTGCAAACAATAAGCAAGTAATAAGAACTAAATAATTAGCAGTAGTGCAGTCCATGAAAGAAAATAAACGTTAACTGTAAAACGAGCTTCCTAACGAACAATGGATTGATGCCGACAAGCCGTTAAAGTGGTTTCAAGGGACCGAAAAGTAGTAGGTATTAAAGTTTCAAGGATAATTTAAATCAAAGACAGCCAGAATGCTGTTACTTTTTGAATACCTGACTCCAGTGAAAAAACTTTTTTTAAAAATGAGATTTTAAAACGACTATACATTGTTTTAGGAAATAAACTGTGTTATATAAATTATTTAATATGAAGAAAAAAATTGGCGTGGCCCCCAAAATATTGGCGTGGGAGGATTTGGCGTCCCCCCCCCAAAAAAAAATTGGCGTTGGAGAGGAACAACATTGGCGGGGGTGTTAGCGTGGGGGGACATTTAGCCCCCACGCCAACACCAGACACTTTGATAGGTTAACTATTCGTCGGAAATGACCGAGCCCATTTGTTCCTAAGCTATTTAAACGTCGAGAACGTTACCATGGGTGCACCACACTCGGCGATCTCATTGCATTCGGGAAAAACGCGAAGTTCCATCCTAGTTTCAATGCAGAGTAGCTCTGGAGGCAGGTACGAGTCTCCCATACGTAATCACCTAATAACAGCTTGTCCAAAGGATTTTCGGCTTGACATGACTCAAGATTGTTGAAGTCTCTACCACCATTCCAATAGGGTTACCTGTTGTAAATCTAAGCAGGCAACAGATGTTTCAAAAGTCTTTAAAGTTTTTATCCCTCTCTACGATATATTTATTACATTCCTGAGCTTTATTTTATTAATACATTTTAAATCTCGATTTTAGTTTTTTGACCAGCGTTTTGTTATGCAGGACAGGACAGGAAAAAGTGCAGGGGGCACCACGATATCGTCATAGACAAAAATGGTATTGCCCCACTGCACTAACCTTTTCTGGCATTCATTAAGACAAAAGATTACATTTCAAGTCATTACATTACGCAGTTGACATAATAAATTACATTAAAGTAAAAAGTTATTTACATAGGAAGAACAATTATAAAGATAAACTGGGGTACAGGTAATCGAGGTACAGATATATTGGTATACAGGAATCAACATGGAGATAACATGTTACAATTAATTAGGTGTTGCAGTTTGACATTTATTGGTGTGCTTGGAGGAATGCCTTAGCATTTGGGAAGATGGATGTGATGTGAGTTATAATGCTATGTTATTTTTGTATTGGTGGTATCGTTGTGTGATTGTGCACAGATTTTGCAGAGTTTACTTTGCACAGAGTTCATTATGCTTAGAGTTCAATGTGCACTGAATTGTGCGCAGCAGCATGGAGAGCACTTTATATAATGAGCATCAGATAATAGTGTAAAGTTCAAAGTACTGCGCTTTAGCAGTTTGAAGGCACTAGTAGTTGATAATCATCACTCACATAGATAGTGATGACTTAAGATAGGAGCACTCCCTGTTGAATATCATATTTGAATCGTATGAGTACCTTAGATTATTTCCATGGAAAACTAAATGGTGAAGCTGCAGATTAGGTGTCGTTCTTCAGAGGAGGTGAGCAAACAGTCATGATTCTTTGGACCGCTGTGTGGTGGCATCATTACGTCCGTTTTGTTATTTATGAGTGGCATAGTTCTCTACCTTGTTGTTGTAGCTTGTCTATGACTAGTTTAATGTTTTTGTAGGTGTATTGATGGTTGATTAGGAATCTTTTAAATTCCATTCCCACTTGATTAGGGTGTTTGATGTGTAGGTTGGCGGTTAGTGGGCAGTGAAAGACATAATGGTCAGGGTCGCCTCTTTCCCTACATACGCACAAATCAGTAGAAGTAGAAGTTTGTTATGCAACAGTACCTCACATATTTTGAGTAATCGATTTCCTTTCGTTGCTAATACATTTAATTAGGGAATATTAGGCCCACCAGCGGCCGAGCGGTAAAGTCGCTGAACACTGGTAGTTTGGTCCGAGGTTCAAATTCCGCGAACGGGCTGGCTGCATGGGCGTTTTTGTGGTTTTCCCCATGTGTAGCGTGTATAGAGTCAGTTTCCCTTAGAAAGTCCTCCACGAAGGCAACCCTCCCCTTAGGCAGATAGCCCTAGTGTGCTTTGCCATAATTAAATAAACCAAACCAAACCTAGGGAACATGACTTCCAGATTGCTGATGGTTGCATTAAGACATCGCAATTTTGCTCTGAAACACTAATATTTTGCAGACAGGTGGCATATTTAATAAATGAAATGAATCTATTCATGGATCAGTGAAAGGTATTGACTTTTGAAGATGACAGAGCCTTGCTGCAAAATTTTGGGATAAGCGGGAACTTCCCCAAAGAATGTGCTCCCTCGGAGTTAGGAAGGATCAGATTAAGAATATTATATAAATATTGACAGAAAATAGTTTAGTAAAAAACTAGAATTGAAAATAATTTAATAAAAAACTAGGGAATATTAATCTATATATATATATATAAAGAATATTAATAACAAATAATTTAATAAAAAACTAGAATTATGATTTACATAATTTTTATTTTAATGTATATATATATATATATATATATATTAACAGAAAATAATTTATTAAAAAACTAGAAATATGATTTACATGATTTTGATCTTAATGTATATATATATATATATATATATATATATTAATGTATATAAGAATAAATTGAATTTAATTAAATAAATTTAATTTTAATACAAATTTAATTAAATATTCTTTGTGCCATTGCTGCAAGGAATGGAATTTAAATTTAAACAAATTTTAATTTTAATTTTAACAAACAGGTATAAAGTAAAAAAGCAAATTTAAAGCCAAAATATAAAGCGAAAATAATTTAAAAAAATTTTTTTTTTAATGTGCAAACATATTAAAGATTTAATTCTCGAACTAATCTACAATATCATTTAAATTCAGAAGCATAAGCAAATCAAGTGCAAAACCAATCATGAAAATAAATTCACTAATTTAGCAAATTAAAATTAAACCAAACAATTTTTTTAAAAATGCATAAATGAATGACTGTTGAGTAGGCAGAAGACAGACTTATCAAGGGGAAGTTGCCTCCAAACCTAAATTAGTGAATTTATTTTCATGGATTGGTTTTGCACTTGATTTGCTTATGCTTCTGAATTTAAATGATATTGTAGATTAGTTCGAGAATTAAATCTTTTATATGTTTGCACATTTTTTTTTTAAATTTTTAAAAAATTATTTTGGCTTTTTTTCTTTATTTTGGCTTTAAATTTGCTTTTTTACTTTATACGTGTTTGTTAAAATTTAAATTTAAATTTGTTTAAATATTAATGCATATACATATAAAGAATATTAATAGAAAATAATTTAATAAAAAGCTTCTAAAGTCGCACTTCGATTAATACAAAACTACTAATTCCACGAAATTAATATGCAATAAGCGGAAAGCAAATAAACAGCAAGTTAGGAAATTAATCCTGAAATCAAAAAGAAATTTAATCATAAACAAAAATCAAATTAGTTGTTAATGCTTCTAATCTTTTTCCAGGAGCAGAAGAAAGAATTATCAACAGAACAGCGTTTCTGAGTTACATCCGAATAGCTTACAAAACCGAATTAAATATATATATATTTTTTAAATTTTGAACAGCGGTTTATTATCTCTATATAATTAGATAAATTTCTGCCTTGTGAAATTTGTGAGAAGCTTTTTCCTTCTCTGGAGAATTCATGAAGTGTCTGGAAGTCCGTTCGACTAGCACTGGAAGGTAGAAAGTTCGAATGTAATCTATCCTGGAATTACGTAAGTTTTCATATTATTTTGGATTGTAATTGGAGAGGCTAAAGACATATTTTCTTTCATGTCGCGTCGGAACAAGTTATATCTTGAAAAGGGCATTTAATTTTTTTTTTAATTTTATTTCAAAATTTTTACTTTAAATTTTTACTTTAAATTGAACTTAAAAACCTACAAAAGTCTGGTACTCAATATTGAAAAAAAAAATATTTATTTCTGTTTAGCATTTCATCCAAACATAAATTAGAAACGAGAGTTTGTTGAAAATTCTTTTGGCTACTACCCCTTTGGAAAGATAAAAAAATTATCAACTCAATTTAATTTCTATTTTTGATTATTTTTTCAGAAATAATTTCCTAATTTGCCATTTCCTTTCTTCATGGTAGCATAATGTTTTTACGCTAGGCTGATGAAAATTTGGAAAAAATTCTATATATAGAGCGTGGCCATAAAAAAATTTTCGAGCGAATAGACCCCTAGATGTTTATGCATCAGAAAAAAATATGACCACCCTGTATATATGTCACTTTTAATTATGTCACAAAATCGTTTGTTTCTCAAAATAAGAATTAATTTTTAATTTTTTTTCTTGATTTTGCTTTTGTAGAATCCGAACTTTTTTTTAAATCCAGCAGAAGGATATATTTAGCTATTTTAAATACTTGTCATCTTATAATTGAATTTACTCATAATTATGCAATAAATGAAGATAATTTCTTGCTATATTTCTGCTTAATTATACATTCAATGACAAATAGTTTCATAAAATTATCATATTATAATTGCGAACGTTTTGCTGCATTCAATTTTGATTTAAGTACATTTTTTAAATTAAATTGAAGTTAAATTAAAATGTTAAGTTGAAGTTAAATTCCTATTCTTTTCATTATAAAATTACTACCAATTTTTTTGATTTCGCGCAATTTTGTAAATGCATAACAGAATCTTTACAGTTATGAGTTCTTCGAAATGATGCACGTATATATTCCTAAATGATATTATAACTTGCTCTTCTTCAAAGTAAATAAGATCCCTCAAATCTTTTCTTTTTATTTTTAATCCAAATATTTCATAATGTAATTTATTAACTGCAATCAGTAAAAGTTGATTATTTTTTCTTATCATTTATATTCTTTGCAATCAATGTTTCATTCAAAATCGTAAAATATGTTTTACTTCGAAAATTACACTAAATTTCTGCAATTTAGAATATTATAAATTTAAAAACATTAGTCATCGCATAGCACTTCAAGTTTATTTACTTAGAAAGAGAGGTTTCGTGATTCTTTAAAAGAACCGTCTTTTCACACGTGGAAAAGACATAAGAAGCCAGATAATTTTACTGTCGAAAATCGAATTCAGAAAATTTACTACCCTAAGTCTTCAGCTTCAGCTATTGGAATGGATCGTGAATTGTGTTACAAAAGATTAACAATAGCTCATTCCTCCCCTCCCCCCGTGGGAAATATATTTATTTGTTAAATTGTGTTGGTAAGAGGCTGTCTAATTTTGCCAATCCAGAATTAATTTCCGAACTATATAAAAACATATTAATGAACGTTTTGTTAAAAGTAATCATTAGATCAAAGGGCGTTAGCCCAGAAGGGCTATTAATTTCGTTTTGGCATTTTGCGTTGAAAACTTTAAAAGGCTGAATCCCTTTTCAAATCGTTGCCACCATGTATTATCTGCCTGTCATGTATTTAAAGAAATAAAATAATAAAGAATCTGCATAAATATATGTATGTTTCTCGCATTGTGAAAAAACGACGGTACCTAGAGCTATCAAAATTTGAATAACGTAATCTTCCATAGAATATAAACATGTGGAAACCCTAATTTGAATTTGAAATTAGCGTTATTATCGATTTCAGATTTCGTAACATTTCGACGAATTTTTGATTAAAATTCTAAACGATTTCAAAGCAAGCAACGGAAACAGTGTACGAAAGAAAATAAAAAGACATTTTTATCTCCAACGCGTGAGGCTGTGTATGGAAAATTCTAAATTTATGCTCATTTTAAAATAAACTTGCGATATTGCTGTTGAACTGAATTTTATGGTTTAATTGAAAAGAACGTGATATTTAATAAATAAAGGTAACACACAAAACGTTAAAGAAAAACGCCTCTTTGGACGTAATTTAAAATCTGACACCCTTTAAACATTTTGTCTTTTTTTTTTTTTTTTTTTTTTTTTTTTTTTTTTTTTCTATTGTTTTCGGAAATGATTATTGTTAGGTTTTAATAACTGAGTTCATTTGGTTATTGGTTTAAATAAAGAAAAATGTGAAATAAAGTTTGTAATCTTGCAGGGTAAAGGTGAGATGAAGACATATTGGCTGCATGGACGCTTAAAGTCCCCTAACACAGGGCACGTGCAAGAAACGCCTACCCTCCTAGAGCCATCCAGTACTGATTTGAAAATTGACCCTCAGAAGCCTGAACTGATGCAAGACCCATCCGACACTCGATCTTTGTATTCACCAGTGACATTTGAGGACGTCTCTAGATATTCACCAATCATGTCGCCAACTAGCTCCACTACAAGCGATATCATAGCACAAATGGGGACCGAGAAAAACAACAGTTTGAGGCTGCCAGAACCTTCGGTGTCCCCGAAACTTGCTGGGTACAGAAAAGGTAAAGTAAGTGGTGTTATTTGTCTTGGGTGGGGAAATATGTCATTTTTCTGAGTATGAAGCGGTCTAGTTTCAGCAAACAGCCGTTTTCGTGCAGTTTGTAGGAGGAGTCGAAAAAGAATGACCGTCGTTTGTGGAGTCGCATTTCATTTAGATGCTATTACCATAGATTTCGAAGTGCATGTAGCGTCGAAAAATATAAACACGAGGAAGAGAGAAGAGAAGATGCGTTCTAATATTTACTCATTCGTTCTTGATTGGGAATCATGAATCATTCGTCGTTTGATTATTAAAATGTAATGCATTAACGTTACTGCTACAGTGGTATAAGAAATTATTATATTGTATTTTGGAAAAGGGAGGCAAGTTACAACACCAATACACAAATATCTATTGATAAAGATTTTAATGTAAGTAAATACTGGAAAAAAACGTATCCTAAAATGCATTTATTTGTATACATTGGTAAATCATTTCAAAATTTGTCTAAAAAATTACTTACCTTTTTTGACAAAGCTTTTGAGATAAATTATATAACACTAATAATTTATCTTTGTCGTAATTTAATCAATATTGATATAAAACTTTAAATTATGGCAACACCTTCATCCATGTCGGTATAGAAGTGTATCTTTAAGGCTCCAAAACTCCTGACAGCTTATTTCAATATTCTAGAGAATCTTAAATCGTACCTCATAGGACCGCCTTTGTTTAAATATTGCACTGTAAATGTACAGCTACTTTTGGAAGTTGGGATTAATTGGTAAATATATATATAAGTATTCACATGCATCCAGTAGATGTTTTAGTAACGAGTGTACATACCATAGCTTATTTAGCTGCATTTGATCTAAAATAAGCCTGTGAACATTGCTAATCATCAGGAATGTATCACTTGTTTGTAATCATTGTGAGGTTTATCTTGGCGTTAAAGTCTTCTGTGAGCCGTTTGGTTTATCTACCACCCCTTGATATTATTAATTGTTATGTTATTCTGTTAAGCCACAAGTGCTTGGTTTCTTGTAACCCTACTTGGGTCATTTGTTAATTTTACGTTTGAATAAAATTGTCTTGTACGCCTTTCTTCTGATTTCTGTTCTGTTTCACAAAGCTAGAAGATAATTCTTTATTAGTCCTTTTTAAAGTTTAATTTGTATGTTCCGAAAGAAACATCATCAGTAGAGACATTAGAAAGAAGACGGGAAAAATACCCTATAACGTAACCAATAAAAATACCCTATAACGTAACCCTAAAGAAGGCGGGAAAAATACCCTATAACGTAAACCAATGTTTTTCAGCTGCGGTTTGGCAACAAATCACAAGCGATTCTATGATAGATAGCTAAATTAGGTAACAAATGATTCGTAATAAAATCATGTTTTTATTTAAGCAAGTTGAAAGGAGTTCAACATATATTTAGCCTTCTGAATTTTATGAAAATTAAATAGACTTATTTCATGAAAATTATAAAACATCTTAATAATAATTTTTGTTTCAAGTTAGAAGCGTTAGGAAGTCATTTTTGGTTTTCAATAAGAAAAAATGAAAAGAAAAATTCATGATCTCTAAACTCAACGGTGAAATTAGAAAAAAGTAGTGTGAAGTTTACCCTGCATATTCCATTAATATATTGGAGCTTCTATCTTTTCTAAACAAGAAGAATTGTCTAAATAAAGTACCTAGTTCTAAGTTAGGTAAAACATATTTTGTTTAGAGAAAAAATTATCGTCGCTTAAAATTCTGTTGGCAACTTTTGGATGATTAGTTAAAAAATTTAATTAGTCACCCTTTAATTTTATAAACAGCGGTTATAATAAATTTTGCAAAAGAGTTTCCTAGGAAGTGAGAATTATTTAGTAGGCTCTTTCACGTTGTAGAGTCATTAGGATTTTTTGGAAGCCAGAGAGATGAAAAATTAACAACCGCCTTCGCCGGGAATCGAACCACCGACCTCTGGAATACCGGCCCAGCGTGCTACCGTTACACCACGAAGGCACGCTAGGGAAGTGGGAGAAATACCTTATATACTCCCCTTTTTAAAAGGCGACTAGGGTTTTAGGGGACCTAGTCGCCAAATCCTGGGTGCGGAGAATCATCATCCACAACCCTTTTAGTTCGGGCGCCACTTGTAGAGTCATTAGGATTTTTTGGAAGCCAGAGAGAGGAAAAATTAACAATCGCCTTCGCCGGGAATTGAACCACGGACCTCTGGAATACCGGCCCAGCGTGCTACCGTTACACCACGAAGGCACGCTAGGGAAGTGGGAGAAATGCCTTATAACGTATAAAGCTTGAGGTATTTTGCCTTCAAACACGAACTTTCAAAATTTTCATTGATGAAATCATAGTAATGATTATTTAAATGATATTCTGAAAATGTTTAAAATACATCATAACATGTTTGTAGACTAACTTATATTGAGGCTTTTCTCCAATTTTCAGTCCACTTAATTGTTTTAATAATTAAATAAAAAACTTCACTAAAAAATCTCTAAATTTTAAGCTCGTGAAAAGATTTTCTTCGAAGTGTTCATTGTTTCTAATTCGAGGCTCCAGTTTTAAGCTTTCTAATGAAATAAAAGAATGCCTGTGCCCTGCTTAAGTAAGCCTTTCATTTATTAAAGTTTATTATTAAATAAATGCATTACTCACCCAGAGGATTTAAAATTTTATTCTATGTCTTCTAATTCTGGGAGACTAACCCTTTAGTTGCCCTGCGATAACGTGCAGTCTCACTTTCTTTGGTAGCATAAACTGGTGAACTCCAGAAAGACTGCAGAGGAATGCTACAGACAAACGAAGTCAGAAGACGGGTGTAAATAGCCCTTTTATTTCAACACAAGAATTAACAACTTAGGTTTACACATGCCAAGCACTTCTGCCTTGACAGAAACACATAACGTTGAACTAACTCAAATGTGGAAGCTTTAACCTAACGGCTCACAGAATAATTTAACGCGCTGGAAAGGCTCTGGTTTCTAGAAACCGGCGAGGCAAGCCAAATGGCTAGAAGCACTCAGCGCCGCTGAATCAAATGGCTAATAATCACGGCACAACGTGGCCTAGACTAGGCAGACACGCTCTGCCACTAACTTCCAAAACTCTCGCTTAAATAGCAGTTCTTTCTACCTCAATCTGAATAAACGTTGGCTATCTATTTACATTCTGGTGTGAAATGCGTGAGTGAAAAGAGTGTGATAGAAAAGTCTTCCAACGAAAATTAACTATTAATTAAAAATAAATAGGTAAATCTCACAAGTGGGTTAGCTACAGATACGAGTTAAATTGAAATTTGTATATCAAGATCAAATATCAGTTTCTTTCTAAATTTGTGACTTTTACTTCCTTGCATGAAGTAAAGGCAATATTACAATCGTGAAAAATTTCGGTTATTAGGTTTCAACGGAAATATCAATTTTGAACGTTCCCGAATCCATTTTGACTTTTTTTTTTCGTAGGGGCATCTATACGCAGGGACAAAGTAAAGGACTCTTTATTCCAAAACGGATTGTAAAATGAATTCAGATTGGATTGAAAAGGGATTTTGTCGTACCGTTTGTAAATACATATGTATGTATGTCGCATGCTCAAAATCGATTAGAGCGTTGAAATTTTATATATGAGATTGCTATAACATATAATTGTGCACCTCCCTTTTTTATTGCAACCGGCGGTACCAAATGTGTACATCCCACCCTCCTTACCCTGCTTAAAAGTCCTTACCCGGCCTTCATTTTCGCAATCATTGTTTTGTAGTCATATACTTTCAGTTACAGGAATGGTTTAAATGAGAAAAATATTCATGTTTTGGCACATTTTTAAAAAAATTACTTTTGGACAGATAACGAAATCTTTTAATGCGATCTCCCGGTTCCTATGCTTATATTTAGGAAACATTTATACTCGTTATGGAAATATAAAGATACAGGAAGTTTGATTCCCGTACGGCAATAATTGACCGGGATATTTAATTTCAAAATTTGAAGTTTTTGGTATCATTTTCGACTTGCCTAGAGGGATCAGTTAACGAAGATAGAATTATTTCGAGGAAATACGTTTAAAAGAAGTGCAGCAAAAATGTGTATAATTTAATAGGTCGTACAAAGGAAGACATATGGTATCCACATCAGGTTTTTTTTTTGAGCTTTTTAAATACTTTTACAAATTCTTTAGACTTTATTAGTAACTGCTTCGAGGTATTAGCCTGTAATCTGAAGTTTTAAATTGCAGTTTTTTATTATTCTTTTTCATACCAACTAAGATAGAAATTTTCGATTACTAGCACAGGATTTTATCCAGCACTAGGATTCACAATACATCTCTAAGGACTGCACGATGAACAGCAATTGAACTCATCTTTGTCCAACATCTCAGTGAGAGATAAATAAATATCATTTTAATTTCAATCCTTTGTTTAACCAAAGCTTGTTGGGTAAACCTTCGAATTTTTTACGTTTATGTGAAAAGAAGGTTTGTAATAATTTAAAAAAATGGTAATGTAAGGCCTAACTATATATATTTTCTCCAACCCAGATATAATGATTATTGACTAATTTATGGTTTTGAATTATAAAAATTTTACTCATACACAGAGCCAAAACAAGGGTGAGGCACGTGAGGCACTTGCCTCATGTGAATCACAAGAAGGGGCGCCATACAAATTCGAAAATTACTTTTTTTAAGTTTGTCAGTTATTATTAGGGGAAAAAAGCTTCAGCAAACATAAATTAATAAAACTATAGGAAGAATTGCAAGAAAATCTGGAAATTAATGCAATGTGGATTTCGATGTTATTTCTTATTAACCAAAAAAGAATTTTTTAACTTTTTCATTTGGAGGTTATAAATAATTGGCTATATTATTTTTCTGAATTTATAAAGCTACGATTCAAAAATACTTTGTAAGGATTATGTTAATTTATCTAACAGTTAAATTTTGAGTTAAAGTTACTTTCCTATCACTTCTTAATTTAAAGCTTACAACTTCCGGCCAGAACGTATTTTAGAACCGCGTTTGAATGCAAATGAGGAGAAGTATTTAACTGGGAAGTTCTACTGACTACTGTAACTTAAAAGTACATAGTTTAGAATCTTACAACTTTAAGAATTATGATATAATTATGCTATAAGAATTATGATATTTTGATTTAATAAATTTACTTTTGTCTAGTACAAATATAGCTATTTTGATATATATTTGTAATAATAAAATTCCATAGTCAAGAATACACTTAAAATTCTAACTGTATGTTCTTTTCATTTTTAATGGCGACGCTCTCTTATTTGAAAGTACGTGGAATTAAATCCACAGCCCCGTAGTCAAGTTGTTTTTCCCGCCTTTTCTACATGTACAGTTATAGAATGTTCTGGAAATATTTAAAGCGAACTGGATCGGCTGACGAGGCTGACGTCATTCTTGGAAGTTCCGCCTTTCCAGAGGCTATAAAAGGACTCGCAAAGGAATATCGGGGCCTTTTTCTTAAATGTCACGATGCAGTAAACTTCATACAAAAACTTATTAGTAATTCTTTTTATTAACTCCGGCTATCTGATTTTGTAACTGCTATATCTCCTGAATAATAATAAATGGATCCTGTTTTTTAAACTTATCGTCTGATAATTTAAGCTACGACAAAAGCTGGTACATCATATATATATATATATCAAGATAGCTATATTTGTACTAAACAAAAGTAAATTTATATGTATATATATATATATATATATACAAAAGTAAATGTATTACTTTACACAGGTTACACTAATTATCACGTTTATTTCATCATTCTAATATTAAATCCTTAAATCCTTTCAAAAGGATTTCTACTTCGAAGAAGATAATGAACGGCCAAACATTTATCTTCAAATATATCGTTATTACGAAAAGTGCTAACTCGTCCTTTTTCCCAAATCTATTTGGGGATGTGAGATTAAATTGCACAAATAATCCTGTTTCCTTTACTCCTAACAACTTTATCACGTTACTTCCATTATAGGATAAGTAATTGTTTGTCACCCAAGTGGCAGACGTGTAGCTAAATGAAAGGTGTACCATTTCAGTTAGTGTTGTGAGATTACTTTTAATTGATAGAAATACCTCAAGGTATGACTGCTAATTTCTCTTATTTTTAAACGATTTATATATTGGAGAGTTTGAAAAATAACTCAATGCTGGAAAAAATTTGCAATTTTTGATGTCATTTTGAACTTGCCTCGAAGAATCGGTTAATGAAGTTAAAATATTTCGAGGATATAAGTTTAAATGAAGTGCAGCAAAAACGTTGCATAAGTTAGAGCAATATGAAAATAATTTAATATGTTTTTCCTTATTGGATATGTATGGTCACTAAGAAACTGGATAAAGAAACTTTTCAGGTACAGTCAAGGGAAATGAAATATGAAATTTCAGATATTGTTATCGCAATATATGTGTTCGAGATTGTGATGCTTTAAAAAAATAGGGCTCACGGTTACCGTTACAGTGAACAAATTTCAAAATTTTCGAATGGCAATACCCACGTTTTCCTGCGTAAAGTTATCGGCACATTGAAAAACATTAATGGATTTGGAATGATGCAGGTATGACGAAAATGGTCTGCGTCAGATATTTGCAAAGATTTAGAAGCTGTCTTCATTATGGATTGTTGGTGGGTCCTTTTTTAGGCTTATTAATTTTCAACCGGTGAAAGCTTATGTGCTTCTAAACAAAGATATTATTCTTATTTTAAATCTATTATTCTAATTCTCTATTGAAATGACCTGTTAAATCAACAAGAAATGTTAAATCTGCTTTATTCGTACATCATTATATATCTTGTCTAAGGTTTTATTTTGTGTGCTTCATGAAAATATTTATTTCTTTTTTCAAATCAAAATGCATTTTAATACACAGCTGCTCGATTTTAACCACCCCATAATAAACCATTTCTCCATACTAATACTTTCACCGGCGTATCTTGAATATACGTTCAGCGAAATACACATAAAAGCCCTTGCGTATATTTATGAAGTCCTTGTGTATATTTTAACAATTTATAGAGTCTGACTTTCTTTGGCAGAAAAAACTAGTATCAAGCTCCTAACGGACTTGAAGTGAATTATCGTTTGGTCCGAAGTAACAACAGAGTCTTGAAAAGATTTAAAGCAATTCTATTAAATCAGAACATTAAAATACTGGAATCTCGTTGCTTGACAGATTCAGTCATCACTTCTGGTGATGTAACATAAAGTACCAACCAGTCAAATTGAAATTAAATTGATCTGGTAGTCAAAGACTATACAGTTGATTTGACGCGAATTTCGATCAAAACTTCTCGCTGCCGTAACAATTAAAATGTCGGCAGCAATAAGGCTGTAGAGCAGGCATTGCTATTTTTAAGCAAGAACCGCGAACAGTGCCCTCGCGGGGTCGAACCTCGACCTGTCAAATACGGGCTGAGTATGCTACTATTGCACCACGAAAACATGCAATAAGAAGGGAGAAAATGCCTTACATACTCCCCCTTTAAAATGGCGACTGGGAATTAGGGGATCCAATTGCCGAATCCTGGTGGTGAAGAATCATCATCCACCACCTTTTAGTTCGGGCGCCACTGTAGAGTCATTAGCATTTTTTTTTGAAGGAGAAGCCATGAAAAATGAGCAATGCCCTCGCCGGGACTCGAACCTGGACCTTTGGAATATGCGCGGAGTGTGTTAACCGTTACACCACGAAGGCATGCTGGAAGGAGGGAGAAAATATCTTATAAGGCAGCCGAAAAAATACAATCTTATCAAAGCTGGCGAAATTTGTAACGTGGACCCACGGAGCAGAAAAATGTTCTGTTCTCGAAAAGACTCGCTTTAATCCTCTGAGCAGCACGGGGTTTGGGATCTGTCGTGAAGACCAGTATTTATGCAGCATTTATTAGCTCAATTCATATATTTACTTATTTTAGCCTCTATTTTCATAAACGTAATTTACATTTACGTTGTTAAAATAAGTAAGAAAGCAAAATATCTTAAGTTATAAGCTAATATGTATTAAGCGACAAAGAAATGTCATGACCGGATAAAGTCGCTCGGAGGGTAAATACTCTGTAACTGATTTGCGTTCTGGTGAGAAAACGGAAAGGAGAAGAGATAGTAAGGGTTAAAATTATAAACCGGTTATTCAGGTTGATTTATAAACACAAATAAAATATATAATAATGAAACTACAAAATATCGTCTTTGTGGCCCTAAAAAATTATAATGAGCAGTGCGGTTTCTGTTCCGCATTAAAGGGTAAGAAAACAGTCATCAGAAAGGGTTTAGCCGCCCAACCGGTATAGCGGTCAGCGTCGCTGACTGCCAAGCTGAACGGCCCGGGTTCGAATCCCGGAGAAGGCATGGATGTTTGTAAATGTATAGTGTTCGTACGACATGGAAGCATTCTAAATATGCGGCGAACCAGACGTCCTTTCGAGAGGTTGGTGGAGGGGAAGAGGGGTGGGAGACTATCGGACCCGTTCCGCGGGGTGCTGTCCATCAAAATTGGGGCCGGAACTAAGCTAAATGGCACTGTCACCTGTAAGGTGCTTAAGGGGGCACATACACCTTAAACCCCTTATGATATTCGAATGCGCGTTTGCTGCAAGAATTGGGATATTTCATTTATTTGAAAAGCAATTACTTCCAACCTTTTACATCTGACTACATAATATAGTTGCTTTGGGAACTAATAACCAGAAAGTTTGTGTTGCCACAAATACTTTTGTAATTTAATCCGCTTTGGGACAACATTTTTCGTCATGTTTCCACCTTGCGCGCATGATATTTTAAAAAATGGCTGATGGTACATACTTGAAATTGGATGGAATTCTTTATATGGGTGCTATTTTTTAACTGAATTAAAAACCTGATGAATATTTTAATATTAAAAAATTTTATGCACGAAAACATTACAAGTTGTTTTTAATAAAATACATTTTATAAATTCAACTCCAAATAAAATAAAAATTTAACATGGAATTCTTAGGATTTTTGATTCATAGTAGTTTCTAAATGTTATAAAAGCTATTTATCAAATATGGAATTAAATTATGCAACAGAATGTTTGAAACTGTGCGCGCAAGGTGGAAACATGACGAAAACTTTTGTCGCAAAGCGGATTAAATTATAAAAATATGTGTGGCAACACAAACTTTCTGATGACTATTTCAGAAAGCAGCTATATTATGTAGTCAGCTGTAAAGAGTTGGAAGTAATTGCTTTTAAAGTAAATAAGTTATCCCAATTCTTGCAATAGTAAAATATTCAAAGATCTTACGGGTTTTAAGGTGTATGTGTCCTCTTAGGCAGGCGTAATCATGCGCGCCTTGTCAGGAGAAATTTCATGGTATTGGGCTGACTATATGTCAGACAAGTGAACATCAGCAACAACGACAACAGAAATGGTTTAGACAGTGAGCGTTGTGGTACTATTCTTGAAAATGAAGTTTTGCTAAGGAATTGATTCTATAATCTGTTGATGATTCTGCGACTTGCATCATTTAACAGCCCTGCCGTTTCTCTCTGTCAAGGTTTATTTTCAGCCAGTCAACTGTTTGCCATCAAAGCGAATCAAGTGAACAATTTCTCTGAGCTTTTGTACATGGAATATTTCAGACAAAACGTTTCAATATGTTGTTGTTACATATGGGCTTTACTGAAAAGATCGATCCAAACATATGACATCATGACTGTCCCAGTTTCAGAAGATTAATCAAATGAACATTATCGAGTTACAGTGCTTTCAAATTAAGTAATTTCTCTTCAAAAATGTTAGTGATGTCCTTAATTATGTAATGCTTTCGCAATTAGTATTAGTACTCTACTGTAAACTGTAATTCAGTCCTTCTCCTCTTTTTAATGCTATGTAGGAAAAAAATATTTGTTACTTAACTTTTGGAAAGCAATGTATTTAAAAATGTTTGAAAAAACTATAAGTTATTTCTCCCACCTTCTTAGCATGCTTTCGTGGTGTTGTGGTCTGCATGCTGGGCGCGTATTCCAGAGGTTGGTGGTTTGATTCCCGGCGAAGGCGCTGCTCATTTTTTATCTCTCCTGCTTCGAAAAAATACCTAATGTGTCTACAAGATAACTTAACTTTTTTTATTAGGACAAAAAAAGTGAGGTTTAATTTTATAAACAAGCATAATTCTTTTACTTACAGTTTCTGTCAAAACCAGAAGAGACTTAAAAACTCTAGACTTAAAAGCCTCTGCAAGAAAGCGACTCGTACACTTTCAGTCTGGCCACTGTGTGATACCACACTTTGCACATTTTGTGGAATAAAAAATTCAAAAACTATTGCAATTTTATCTTACCTTTTCAAAGCATTGCTGCATTTACATATATTCATTGTATTGTTAAAGATAATCAGAATCCTTAATATAGTGTTTATTATGCAGGTACCATTCCACGACTACCAGTCGAGGCAAAATTTCCCGTGGATTTGAAGAAAAGCACAACATTGTCTACTGTCGGTGTACAGACAAGCCCGCATTTGCACTGCCCATGGGGAATTTCTTCACAGTGCCTTCGACATGACAGGCGAAATCCGTTGTCTACTGTTGAGGTGAGTTTAGAAATCCCATATATCTGCTTGCAGGCATTCCTATACCACGTGTCCATTTGAGAAGCCCATACATCAGTATCATAAACTATTGTAATTTAATATAATGTTATAAACCCATCTAGCTATTTAAGAGTTCTGTGCAGGCACCCTCGTAAGAAAGTACAGATTTAGATATCTCTGTATCCTTTCTGAAATTCTTGTCAGAATTTTAAATATTACCTTGTAGAAGGTTTCCGTTATGCATGTCGAAATCGACAATTGGTTCTTTCAGCTATTCGTTCCTGGTCTCATCGTGGAACAGAATAACAGTTTGAAATTTGGAGTTCTTAAATTTTGGAAACCAGTGCATCAGTCACTTAAATCTTAGTTAGAGTTATCTTAGTTTATGTTGCCAAAAAGAATGAGAGTTTATATTTTAATAATCAAAGAGTAAAACAGTAACGAAAACATACCATTTTACAAAGAACCTTATATATTCCTTTTGTTCCTATATATTCCTTTTTTTCCCTAGTTTTCATCAAATTATCATTACACAATTCCATATATAAATGGTTTATACAGGGTGTACCGTAAATGTTGCGACAAACTTCTAGGAAAGGTAGGGCACATCGTAAGGATTAAGAATTGCATAGGAACCCATGCCCGGAAATGTCAGGAGTAAGTGGTAGCAGAGGTAGAAGATGGGAAAAGAAACAAGTGTGATTAATTTGAAACATTTATTAGGCATGAATACAAATGATGTACGACAGCTTGAATGTTACAACAGATGACAAACATGCCTGACACAGACAGACCATTTATTGGCGGACATTTTCAAACACACCGGTAATTTCTTTGATCGTAGCAGTTGCGCAGGGGAATCTTGCCACGAGATCCATTTCAGACACAACAGGATCGTGATACACGACACTTTTGATGGCTTCCCACGAAATGAAATCAAGGCTCGATAAATCCGATGAGCGTGGGGGCCATGAATGTTGTCCACCACGCCCAATCTATCGATGCGGGAATGATCTGTTCAAATGGCTACGAACATCCAATCCAAAATGAGCAGGAGCCCCATCATATTGGAATCACATCTTGCGTCTCACATTTGGTAGAACATCGTCAAGCAAATCTGGAAGAACCTACACCAGAAAGATCAAATAATTCGCGGCATTGAAATGGTCCGTCAGTGTCAGGCATGCTTGGCGTCTAATAATGTAAAGTTCGAGCATCTGTTTTAACATTCAAGCTGTCGTACACCGTTTGTATTCATGCCCATTAAACGTTTCAAATTAATCACTCTTGCTTTTTTCCCATCTTCTACTTCTGCTACCACTTACCCCTGACATTTCCGGGCATGGGTTCCTATGCAATTCTTAATCCTTATAATGTGCCCTACCTTCCCTAGAAGTTTGTCGCAACATTTACGGTACACCTTGTATTACTAAAAATTTCATTGGAGAGTCCACTGTTGATTGTAACATGTCTAACCATTTCACAATAATTTTTTCTATATTTTTCAGGCAAATGGATATTTTCACTTTAACCATAATTCACACCGCTGTCATACCTGCCATTTGGCTGAAATTTCTCCAGCTTTCAGCACCTCACATTTCGGTTGCCAGCTCCCACATATACAGCCACGTCCCAGTCTGCCTACTCGCCAGAGTAAGAGAGGGAATGTCCAGGTCATTCATGTTGCCCCCAGGGTGAGAGGCGTACCTGCACCAGCATCTGATAACGACTCCCCTCGGTCTCTGGTGAAAAGCAATAGCTGTGTTTTCCTGTGATCCTCGACCCCACAGGAACCTGAACAGACTGTGATAGGAAGTCTATCATACCGTCATCTATTCCTAATCTCTCATTCTTAGGTGTTATCATCTCATCGATCTGAAGCGATTTTTGTGTGATTTAATTTATTGCAATGTATTCAAAAATGATTTCCTCGTACTTCCGGGAAATTTTCTATTAACTTGAATGTAATTTCATATGTGGAATTACTAACGAAACATTACAAATACATTATCAATTGTAAAAACTTAGCATGCTTACAGAGTGATGAAATATTACTTTGGTATCAGTAGGACCGATGGCATCATTACGAGATAGATACTTTCGGATGAAAATTTCGTTCTGTACAGAGTTTGAAGTTCAAGTGTATTACACATCTAGTAATTGTAAAGAAAGTGTACATAATCTTTGTTTTTGGTGCTGCCATTTGGTATGAACTTTAATTAGTGAATATAAGTAACTGTAATTTCTGAAAAAAGGTGCCAAAATTAGTAAGAATACTCTCATCGTTACATGTGGGCATAGAATCCAAGGATTTTCATGCCCCTATCTACGAAAGAAAAACATGGTCATCGAATTCCGTGACATTGAGACCCTATTCGAAAATCCTGAGCGATTCAAAGGATTTAAAGATCATTAACCTATTTTCCTTACCAGGCAATTAAAGTTCATTCAATTAATCTAAAAATATTCTAAATTAATTCAACGTTTCTGACAAGAAACAATCAAAATGTAACAAGGCAGGTTGTAAACTTATCTAAATACCAAAAGTTAAAATAAAAATACAGCTACCAGATGCAAAAGAAATAGTGATTAATAATTCAACTGTTATGAGAAAAGGATAATCAGTCTTCTATAATTATCACAATTGGGAAGCAGAAAGAGAACTGATCTAATAATTACAAGTGAGTGGTGTTTACAAACGTGCCCAGTATTTAAACCTTAACTTTTCAGAACGGTATTACATTTGCATTACATTTTCCCATGCACTAGAGCAAGAACCATTCAACGCTTTTGAGAGAACAATGGTTAAGCTTTCTTCTGCAAGAAAGTAGATCTTGAGTTCGATTCCCTATGGAGTAAAATGTTTTTCACCGTCTCACTGACAAATCTAAGTTGCTTGTGCAATAGCTGATTTTTAAAAATTAAATAGATATTAAAAGTAAACATTTACTATACTAAGTATCACAAATGAGTATGTATTAATTATTAAGAACGACAACAGATAAGTGATTTTTTCTAAGAAGTGTTAGAATGTTAATAGTACGCACCATGGTATATAGGAATTCGTGATCAAATGTCAAAAATTTTCAATTCATTACACTTTATTTTGCGTCAAGAATTAAAGAAATCTTACAGTAATATTCAGTATCTGGAAAAATATATCTTAAAATATATCCGGTTGCATCAGTAAAATCACAGATTTTAAAATTAAGAGCTAATATATTTCTGACCACTTTGAAAAATCTAATATGAATAATGAAAGAAAATTCATTGAAATTCGATTCTAAAATAGGTGATTTTTTAGAATTTAGCATTGGACCACAGATGAATACGATTCTGAAATCTAATTTTCTAAAATTTGGCTTTGAACCATGAAAAAAATAAGGTTCTGAATTCGGTGCTTTTCCAGAATTTGGCTTTGAACCATGGAAAAATAGGAAACATAGGAAACTGAAACAGGTACTTTTCCAGATTTGGTTTTGGACCATAGAAAAATAGGATTATGATATAAATGCTTTTCTAGAATTTGACTTTGGACCACGGAAAAGTACGAAACATAGGATTCTGGAAAACGTTCTTTTCCAGAATTTGGTTTTGGACCACGTAAAAATACCAAACATACGATTCTGGAATAGGTACTTTTCTAGAATTTGGTTTTGGACCATGGAAAAACAGGATTCTGAATTAAATGCGTTTCCAGAATTTGGCTTTGCGCCACGGAAAAGTAGGAAACATAAGATTCTGGAATAGGTACTTTTCCAGAATTTGGCTTTGGACCACAGAAAGGTAGGATTCTGAAATAGGTAATTTTCCAGAATTTCAACACCAGTTAACCCTTTTGCTCTTCTTTAATAGTATATTTTGTTGCTCTATTGCAAGTTTTGCATTTTTAACTCGAAAGTTCCTACATCACTGTATTGTTCTATTATTACATATTTCTATATTACCAAGATATTATGTTAATACCATATTATAATCTATATCTGAAAGTAATAGTCATTTAAAAACCAAATGTATGGCAATTTAAGTCATTACTGTCATTTCTAAGAATTTGATTAAAATTATTTGTTTCTTTTAACAGCGAATTTGTGAAATTGCCATCTGCTGTCAGAGAACTCTAAAAGCACAGTTTATAATTTTTTAATAAAATGGGCATGTTGAGGGTTTAAATGTTTATGGTAGCGTTTAAATTTTTACTTTGCCAAACTCTTGAAACAACAACCATGTCTCCTGAAATCCTTACATAGAAATTATCAAATATCATTTTTAATATTTTTTTCTCTTTTACAAATCCTAAGAAACCCATTAGAAACATACATATAAGCTCATTTGTAGAAATGCATAAGGAAAACATATTTTCGTTTCAGTAGCAGAATTAAGCAAAAAATAATTTACATTTTCCTGAAGTTTACTAGTAAGAAACCCCGCTAAAAAAAGTTTAAATTTGCTTGTTTGAAATACCGTTACAAGAAATATATAATAGCATTCGTATATAATTCTCATAATTATAATAAATAAATATATCGCATTTTTTTATTCGAGGGGGCAATTTGTTCTGAAGGACTATTAATTTCATTTTGGCATTTTGCGTTGAAAACTATAAACGGCAAATCATTTTTCAAATTGTTGCCACCAAATATTATCGCCCTGTGTTATATTTAAAGAAATTAAATAATGAAGAATCTGCCTGGGTGTATGTATGTTTCTCGCATTATGATAAAACGACAGTATCTAGAGCCATCAAAATTTGAATAACGTAATCTTTCATAGAATATGGGCATGCGTAAGCCTTAATTTAAAATTTGTTTTATTATCAATTTCCTATTTTATTGCACCTTAACGAATTTTTGATCAAAACCTAAACGATTTCAAAACGATCCATGGCAACATTGTACGGGGAAAAAATTATCTCAAACACGGCGAGACTCTGTATCAGAAATTCTAAGGGTATGCTCATTTTAAAATTATTTTGCGATATTACTGTTGAACTGAATTTTATGGTTTCAATACGAAGAACATGATATTTAATAAATAAAGGTAACATGCAAAACGTTAAAAAAACGCCTCTTTGGACGTAATTTAAAATCTGAAACATTTCAGATTTTATTATTTTTTTATCGATTGTATTTTTTATCTTTGAGCTCCAAAATATAATACAAACAGTAAACAAAGAGATAAATAAACAGACGTAAATAGCTAATATTGTATGCTACACGTGACATCGAAGACAGATGAATTGTTTTCTTCATAGTTTGAAAAGGCATATAATAAATCAAGGTAAATTAAGGCAATTTAATAAAACTACTCTAATGGATAAAAGTTAAAAATTAATAAATTATCGTCATTAATAAAATCAGCTATTAATAGATTAAAGTGACTGATGGAGTTTAACAATTAATAAATTACTATCAATAAAATGCTGTAATTACGTAGTCTATAAGTCGATAAATACACTAGTCGATAAAGTTTAATAAATGTATATTTATATATATGATAAGGCTATTTACCACTACTTCTCGTAGTGCCTTATGTAATTCCTTAAGAAAAATTGCAAGGTTATGGAGGCAGGCATCTTGGTTGAGAAACTTAAATATGTACTTGATCAGTTTCGAATTTGTTACTGTCGATCAGTCTGTGTTACAATCTTCGCTCGTGCATTATCTATGAAGGAGAGTTTATAATCTTCAATTAATTCAGATATACATATTCCATATAGTGGTTAAGTCATATTACGTAATCCATGTAGTGGTAAAGTAAAAATAGTTTTATTTAAATTCAAATCTTTGCTAATGACTTCATAAGTATTTTATTTCTGTTTCTAAATTTTCAAAACCAATTGACAGAATAATAAATTTGTGCGACCATAGAATAGGTAAAAGCTCATTAAAATGTCACTGAGTAGTTGTGTGCGTCTGTGTAGGGGAATCATTATTTGATAAATAAAATTTATTGCCTAAAATAAGCAGCTGTGATTAGCGAAAATTAAATAGTGGATTAGCAGCGCCATCTATGAGACATTCTTCTAAGCGTTTTAATCGGAAATGGAATTAAAAAAAAAAAAAAAAAAGATTAAAAAAATAAGCTATAGATTCTTCAGAAGGTTAAATGAGACATTTCTTAATGTTTTTAATTAATTTTTTTTAACAATTTAAGCGAATAATAAATGAAAAATAATTTAGAAAATATATTTAATTTTAAAAGTGAGAAACAGGGATTGAACAATGCCATTCAGAAAGCATTCTTTAAATAGACATCACGAACCTAACAGATCGAAATATCTAAATACTTTACCCAGTTTAGAAAAATGTATTAATAACCTACTCCAAACAGAACTGCTAAGTTGAAACGCTGATAATTATTCGGCGAATAGAAGATTACATTTCGTTCCAAGAGTCTTATTTCGAAATATCTCCGGAAAAATTACTGTGAAATGTGTATGCAAATTTATAAAGTGTAGCGTTTGTTAAAATGTTAAAATGCTCATAATTATCTGTCTTGTCATTTGCTTAATATTCGACAAATTGAATATAAAAGGAAAAAAATTAAGCTAATAATTAAAGATGAGATAGAATTATTGAGATAATTGGCATGGTTTCATTGCGTGATCTCTTAAATGTTCGATAACTATATCACAGTTACAGGGCATGCGTTGAATGTTGATGACAAATATGAGTAATGTCATTTTTATAATTTTTCTATCATAATTTTCATATTTCTCGCTGCTAAATGAATTCGAATAATACAGTTCAAATTCTATGGCTAGATGTTTCAGACTGTGATTAAATAATTGGTAGCTTTTATTATTATTATTATTATTATTAAACTTTATTATTATTAAGAAGTAAAAAAAGTTTATTTAACTGCTGTACTTTAAATAATGTAGAATATTTGTAAAGTCATTAAGTTACAACGATACTAGAACGTAAAAAATATGCAATGCTTTCGTCGGGGCTCGAATTCTGGAGCTCTCGAATATGCATCGTCTATGCTTCCAATTACACCATGAAGGCATGCGATCTGATTTTAAAGGGCGATTGGGGATTAGGAGACCCTATCGGGAAATCCTGGTGGTGACGATTTATTATCCACTACCTTTTAGTTCGGGCGCCACTTCTAGAGCCATTTATAATTTTTTCGATGTCAGGAAACTGAAGAAATTACTGTCGTCGGGATTCGAACTTCGGACCTCCTGAATACACGAGAGTGTGCTTTCAGTTATAACACGAAGGCATACGAAAAGCGGAAGAAAATACCTTATATATTCTTTCTTTTTATTACTAGTAATATATTTCTTCAAGTGGAATACACTAACTTATCATAAAATATTCTTTTAAATCAAGCATACGTTTGGATATTTTCATTAAATCTTTTCGATTATATCAAGATATACTCCACCGTTTCCTTTTAATAGAATTTATTTCCCCGGTGAATAAATTTTATCTTTTCTTAACCTACTTATAATACGCAGTTTTGAATTATTCTTTTTCTTCTCTTCAAACAGATTTCTCTTTCAAATGGAATTTTCTTTATTACCCCAAAGGACGTTAGCCCAGAAGGTCTATTAATTTCCTTTTGGCATTTTGCGTCGAAAACTAAATGTCCCTTTAGCTTTTCAAATTGTTGCCACCAAATATGATCGCCCTGTGTTATATTTAAAGAAATTAAATAATGAAGAATCTGCATAAATGCATGTATGTTTCTCGCATTGTGATAAAACAACGGTACCTAGACCTATCCAATTTTGAATAATGTAATCCTTCACCCAAATATGTGCACCTGGAAGCCAGAATTTTTAATTTTATATTTCATATTTTCAAAACTTATTTAGATTTATGAATTGACTTTTGATTAACAAATTCAACGATTTGAAAGCGAGAAATGGCAACACTGTATGGAATAAAGCATTTATATCTCCTGGCCGCGACACTGTATATCGGAAATTCTAAAGAAATGTTGCTTTTAAATATTTTGTGATTTTACTATTAAATCGAATTTTATGTGGCGTAAGGGAGAAGAACGTGAAATTTAATTAATAGATTTAACACACAAAACGTTAATAATAAAAAGATTTAAAAAAAAAATTGTAAGTAATCTTGCTAAGAAACTGAACGCTGAACTGGGGAGAAAAATGGAAAAAATATGTGGCAACACTTAACACTGCATCGGGAATTCAAAACATATACTCGTATGCTACTTTTAAAATTTTTTAATTTTGTTTTTGAATTGTATAAGGTATAAGTGCGAAGAAAATTATGTTTAACAATAAAGCTAAAAAGACAAAAAGAGAGGCGTTAGCAAGAGCTAGTAACAACAGACTGGTAGATTGCGAGGTTTCACAAATGTATGCACATATGCTGGTGTGTATGTTTTTATGTACGTATTTGTATATGTTTATATGCATACGCACACATACATACATACGTACATGCATGAACACATACATCGATACATATATGCATGTATACATACGTTTGTGAATCTAGTCCCGATAATAGTAGAAGAGTACCAAAAACTTTACAATCCCTTTTGGATGACCGTTAAAATCTGAACTCCTTCAGATTTTTTCCTCTTTTTTTTTTTTTTTTTTTTCAAATTATGAATATTTTTGTAAAGTATTTTTGCTTCTTGAAGAAAAGGTACTTCGTGCCAATCTCCTCTAAAATACTTAGAGTATTTTTCAAATAAGCGTCTGTCAGAGTTTGAACACTGGCTAAGTTTATTTCATCTGAATGTGCTTCTTTAATAAATGTTGTGAAAAATGGTCTTAATCGTCGTTCTATGCCTGTTGTAATTACTTACTAAAAATTTGTTATTATTTGGGATATTTCTTCTCCCTTTATCAAAAATGAAGGGAATGCATTTTTGTACACAATTCGTAATAAGTAATTATACAAGTAATTGCTGCGCTAAATTTAGGCGCTATTAAACCAGTACTTAGAGATCATTCCTTGACTAACAGCTCTAAGCGTCTACGAAAAGCGTCAGATAGCTGTCCTTGATTTAACACTTTGCCATCTTAATTCGCAATATATTGCATATTTTGCGTAATAGAGTGCGCTGTGGTTCTTGCATTATATACCGTGTTATTATCTAATACTATATTATAATACCAATTATCAAATAATAAATATTTATTCAAACATAAAAATGAGTACTGGACTTCTATATTACACGTTCTGTGCGAAGAAGACAGTGTTCACTTCAGTAAAATAATTTCTGTTCCAAAAGAATGTGATCTATTCTTTGAAATACAATCATGTAAATGCACTTTTTGGGCGTATCGTTATACATACTTTGAAAAATATTATTATTTTGTTAAGTCTGAACTTGTTATTGAATATTACAAATACCTTAGAATGTTTTTTCTCTTTAATTATGCTCTGTGATATGTTTGTGGACTGTCTAGTCAATTTATTTTATTTTTACTATTGGATCATAGAGAAGACATTTTATGTGACTTAAATGTTACCTTTAAAGAGTAGAAATGTATTTATGAAATAAATTGTTCTTTTATTATGTGTCACGTAATTTTTTATTAGAATCAATCAAATTAAGATAATGAGCATGATACATATTCTACTTCACTATATTTACAATATACACATGATGAAAATATAACTTGAAGAACAAAAAATATCTAAAAAATAAGTAAAGATAAGTTACTCACAAGTTAAATAATAAGCATATTTAAAAATGGTACATCTTGAGTAACTTTGTAAAATTTATCTTTCTTTGTGCAATTGATTTTTTAATACAATTCTGTTATGGTTTTCCTTTTAATATGTAATCGCCGCGCAATGTTAATTATTTGAAATACATTATTAAGTTTCGTTAATAGTTGCATAATATAACTATTACCTTTTTTTTCCCATTCAAGTTACAGACCATACCTCGAAAATTAACCAGCAGCATTTTAATGTCAGAGCATGTCCTGGCAATAACATGATTCGGAACTAATTCCAGGTTTGAAGGAAGTGGATCAGTAAACGGACTGTGGGCACTAACGATGTGGTGGCCTTAAACTGAAACAGGACAGGGAAAATTAACGAGTTTTAATCATTCCTATATATGTATTTGCATGTATAAGTGTTCTTGGCACTGTAGAGAAACAGTGGCACTTAACACCGCCTAATTTGGTTGGATGGATGGAATGGATTGATGGATGGATTGATGAATGGAATAAATGGATGATGGATGGAATAGATGGATGGATGATAGATGAAATAGATGGATGGATAGATGGATGAAATAGATGGATGGATGGGAGGGAAGGATTAATGGAATGGATGGATGATGGATGGAATAGATGGATGAGTGGTTGGATAGGATGGAAAGCTTGATGGACGGATTCCGCGCTCTTAGAACTTCTAGTCTTTATCAGCGGGAAAAAAAGAAGTGAAGTGAAGTTTCATAAACTGCTGGTACAAAACATCCGAGTTGATCGTTTGTTGCTGGGTAGCAGTTCAAAGTATACAACATCTTTGTGATCCCACCAAATTGGCAGCATGATCGCTTTCTGATGCAGTTTAGCTTTCGATATGCCTTATGCTGATTAATCATGCTTGAATCACGATATTTTCGATTAATGTTATTGCTGACGATCTATGTTTCATCACCAGTAATAATTCGTTTCAAAAAAGAGTCGATTGCATTATGTTTGAAATGCGTAACTCAAATATTGATTCGTTATGTTGTGTGAATTTCAATTCATGCAGAATCCAAATATCGAGTTGTTTCTTAACGAGTTGTAAGAATTATGATAATTTTATTAACAGTTAAATTTTGAGTTAAATTTCCTTTCCTATCGATTCTTAACTTCAACTTACCACCTCCGGCCAGAATGTAGTTTTAGAATCACGTCTGAATGCATAATGAGGAAGAGCGTTATTTAACCGCGAAGTTCTTCGGTCTTAGAGAGAGAGATACCAGGTATTCTGGCTGCACGCGTCCGCCTTTTTAGGCTACTCTTTCGTAAGCTATTATCACGCTCGGCCGTACTTATTAGGCCCTTGATAGTTTCAAAGTCTATTAACGTTAATCGGCCAACACTGTTAGAATTTTGATAGCTTCGGCTATCCTCTTTAGTTTAGATTAGTTTAGTTTAATTCTTATATTCTTAAGTTCAAGCCCAAGTATTGGGTTTATTGTACAACTCCAAGACGGAGTTTGGTCACATCTTATTTTGAATAATAAAAGGTTATTTTACTCTTCCATCTTGTTGTTTTCTGTCACTCGAACTCAAGCGATTATTCGCTTACTAGTTACTCTTTAGTTTAGATTCGCTTACTAGTTACTTTTTAGTTTAGATTCGCTTACTAGTTACTTTTTAGTTTAGATTCGCTTACTAGTTACTTTTTAGTTTAGATTCGCTTACTAGTTACTCTTTAGTTTAGAGTAGTTTAGTTTAATTCTTAGTGATTATTCGCTTACTAGTTACACTTTTGTTTAGATTAGTTTAGTTTAATTCTAGTTACTCATTAGTTTAGATTCTTTAGTTTAGATTCGCTTACTAGTTACTCTTTAGTTTAGATTAGTTTAGTTTAATTCTTAGTCTAAGTTCAAGCCGAAGTATTGGGTTTATTGTACAACTCCAAGACGGAGTTCTGTCAGATCTTATTTTGAATAATAAAGGGTTATTTTACCCTTCCATCTTGTTGTTTTCTGTCACTCGAACTCAAGCGATTATTCGCTTACTAGCTTCTTCACTTTCAACAGTAACTTAGAATTACCCAGTGAGGAACTCTACAGAGTCTAAGACAACGTATGTGATTTTCAGTTGTTATGTGTGATACATTTAACATTTTTGGAATCTCTCGCACAGTTATATGAGAATTCGATTCAATTATGGCGTCCATTTAATCATCATCAACTTCAAAAGGTCGGCCAGAACGTTGGTCATCTTCAAGAGAAAAATCTCCAAAACGAAATTTTTTAAACCAGTTCTGACACATCCATTCTGTTAAGCGAATGAGAATATACCTAATTTGTTTCTCTAGAAACCTTAAGTTCAGCTGCCAAATACCGAAAGAAAGAAAAAACAAAAACAAACAAAAAAAGTTGACAAAAGAATAACAAAGGGAACATAAGGCTATCTATTTATGGAAACCGAAATTAGTTTCTTGCCAACTCAATATAAATTCTATTGCATCTAATGTCTAGAACAGTGATTCATAACCTCTTTTTCGTCACGGTACACTTTAAATAATTTAAAAATTTGGCAGCGCACTATCAGTTAGGTAAATTTAAAAGAATTTTACTTGGTTAATTGATTGATGACCTGTTATATATTTTGTAAAGTTAGCACACAATAATAGTTTCAAATGAAATGAAGTAAAATTGCATTACAATGTAAACAAAATGTTTATTTAATGATAAAATACAAATTGCATTTAATACGAAATTTGATATTGATGTTTTCTGATAGCTTCATTTAAATTTGCGGAAAAATAATACTATTCTTATTTCGTTATTCAGATTTAAAAGCCTGAATCTCTTTTCGTTTTTACTTTGGTTCAAGCTGAAAATCCGAATCTGCAGGAATAAAGGTGTGGAAAATTGTAATAATACACTTTAGCTTTTTATGATATTTACCGTCAGATCAGATAATCGTATCTCAGATCAATCCAGAACGAACCAATTGTTTTTTCTGAATGTTTTGAAATTAAATCTTGGTTATTAGACACCAAAATTAGTTCTTCGTCTTCTTTCAAAGTTAATTCATACATCGACATGTTATTTATCACAAATGGATTTCGAACCCAATCAAATTTTAAAATTTCGAAAGTAATACAAATTTTTGCTCTAATATTGCGAAACGATCAATACATATTTTATAAATTATTTTGTAACAGTATTTTGAAACTACTATCCTGTGCTTTATTCTTCCATAATTTTTTTAATCACAAAAACTTATCGACTGAGCCGCACAGACGGGAAAGTTTTGTTTTTCTTCGTCGAATATATTCGGAATTAAAAGTTGTGCGTTTTTATTAAAATATTTGATCAGTCCGATGATAGTCCGAGATGCGTTGGGATTGGTTCAGCCTGTCGCAGCTAGGAAATTAGATGCGTTAGAACTATTTGTATGACAGCGCTCGTTCATAGGTTATTCGTAGTGCCGTTTCGTGAAGTGTATGTAGGAAAATCATATACACACATCATGTACAGAAACAAAAATGTATTGCATGAGAACAGTCACGATTATATAAGTACATACAAAATAATTTTAATTGTACGCATTCATAAAATTTGGCAGCATACTATAATGCTGGAGCATAGTGGTTGAGAATCTCTGGCTTAGAGTCACAGGACTGGAAAATCCATTAAATTATTGTAATAAAAAAACAATACTTTAAATTTACCATCAAAATCACCAAGTACTTTTAGCAAGTTAAACTAGTTGAACCCAATGAAACTGGATTAACCGGATTCATTAAAATCATTTAATATTTTCCTTTTTTTAATAATAATTATTTTAGGCGATTAATCATCATTTTTACGTTTACAGAATAACAACATAGTATCTCAATTTTTCCTTCATTTTCGTATCATAAGACAATACAGTAGAAGTCCATTAGTCCGGCATCCAACAGTCCGGAATGCCCGATAGTCCGGCATCGCTTCAGAAAATTGTAAAAATTTTGGTTTTCTCCAAAAGTGTGTCTTTAAAGCAAATAAAACCGCTCGAGAGCTATTCGGAAGTTTTCGGGGTAGTTCGAGATCATCCGGAAGCGCTCGGTATTGTTCGGAAACAATTAGCGGCCGGCTAGTCTCAGCTGTCACAACAAATTCATGTGCAGTGCAGCTCCGTTAATTAATCACGAAGCGTCTTCGCCATTTTTTTGTGCGTTGTTATTTTGTGTCCTTTCACATCGCAGTAAACGTAACTTTTGAAACTGTTTATAAAAAAAGTGATTTTCGTTCTAACTGTACAGTGACCATGTTTTCAAAACCTAAGCCTTCGAGTTCAAAAGGAGAGAAACGAAAACACGTAACACTGACTCTCAATCAGAAACTAGAAATCATCAAACGGCTAGAAAATGACTCAGATGCCGAAACGGAAGAAAAAGGAAAAAATCAGCTGGGCAGAAGCTGCAGAATCACTAAATAAGTTTATTTCTTTTACCGAGGCTAGTACTAGCTACAGTGCTTCAGCAATTATTGATTTCCATATCATTAGAAATCAATTTTATACTAAACGCCAAAAGTCAAGAAAACAAAAAGACATTCGTGACTTTTTTAAATCTAAGTGAAATATGTTTTACAGTACGTGTACATACATTATATGAAATGTAAAATAAACTTTGTTGTATGTATTTGCATTCTGTATTTTTAGTTTAAATATTAACCTAATTGTTCTTATAATTACCGCTCGATAGACCGGAATTTTCGGTAGTCCGGCACCGAGCCGGTCCCGAACGTGCCGGATTATCGGACTTCTACTGTATTATGCAGAAATATTTGAAGATAATTTACTAAAGTATTAGCATCATATTATAATATTATGGATAAATGCACTGGAAATAATTTGATAAATTTTAAAGTAAGTACAGAAAGATTCTTTTAAACTTGATATAAGCATTTTCAAAAGATAAAAGTAATTATTAATGTATGTTTGTTTCAGAAAAATCCTTTTATTTTGGATACTAATTGAAGTCAACTTTCTTTTTAAATATACCAATCAGCATGTTTTGGGCGTTCTTGATCAGAAAGCATTGAGAAAAAATTTTTTTTTTTCTGCAAGGATAGAATAGAATTTAAAAAGAAGTTTTGCTTTACAAAGGAATGCATAATTGCTGCAAATTTACCTTTAACTAATTTGCCTTTGCTGGGTCCTGATTCATTTTCCTTCATCAAGGCTTTTCGTTCTGTAAATACCGAGTATACTGGAATTTGAAAATAGGATATTTAAAGAAACATCACCATTTACTCGTTTTGATCAGTCCTTCTGGAATTAAAAAAAATGACGATTTATAAATAGTTCAAGCTATGAAAGTCTACATAAGTTGTGGTAAATGCGTGTTTATGCTTGAAATTCGCATTATATTATCCAAACAGAGTGCTTTTCAACAGCCCACTTTAAAATGCTTAGTCTGCAAAAAATAGCACAGTGTAAACAAGATGAATAAAACAGAATTATAATCGTATGAGATCATTTTCCGATATGAGTTTCAAAATGAACGTAAGAAACATTTAGAGGGAATTGCTACTTCAAATGTGATATATACTTTAGAACAATTATCTATTTATAGTTTATAAGATAAATTTACAGAATCAATGTTTATTAACTATTGCATACTGTACGTTTAAGTATAAAGATATCCTTTATCTAAACATGTTTAAGAAGCTTATAGAAAATAAAATGTTGAATGTTTAAGTTTTGTTGAATTAAAACTTATTTACTAAGATTATTTAATGAAAACATTTTCCATTTTTATAACATATATGACCCTGACCATTGTGTAAAAATATTTTTCAAGATTTTGTGCGATTCCATGTCCGTAAGATTACGCATGTAAAGCTGTCTTGAAGTTTGGTAATTGGTAATTACTTCATGAAACAATATTATCTCATTCTAAACTAATAACACCGCTTGGTTCTTTATTGAATCATAAAATCGCTCGTTAGTTTTAATATTTCGATTATTAGGTCAAAAGGGGCATTAGCCCAAATGAGGTACTAGTTTCCAAACGGGATTTTTCTTTGAATCACTATAAACGATGTATCACTTTTCAAATTGTTGCCACCAAATATAATCCCATGTCTTATTTGTAAATTAAATAATGAAGAATCTGTATGTATGTATGCATGTTCCTCGCACTGCGAAATGACTCAATATAAGAAAGCAGGGTACGGAGTAAAACATTTTTATCTCAGCGCGCCAGGTTCTCTATCGAAAATTCTAAAGATATACTGTTTTTAAATATCGGAGATTTTGCTATTGAATGGAATTTTATAGTTTGTAATTGCGAAAATTGCGATATTTAATACATAAAGTTAACACAAAGAAGGTTAATGATAAAAAAGACAAAAATAATTTTTTGCTAGCCATTTTACAAAGAAAACTGAACAGTGATATGATGAACTTGAAAAAATATAAAAATGTATGCTAACACTTAACACTGCATCGGGAAGTCTAAATTTTGTTAAATTAAATAACAAGTTTGTGATATGGTATGTCTGTATATGGTTTACGTTTGAAGGAAATGATGCTTAATAATGAAGCTAAAAAGGCAGAACAAATGGGTTAGCAGGAATGGGAGCAGCAGCAGACTGCGAGAGCGTAAAAAACTGTAAGAAACCCTTTTGGGTGACCGTTAAAATCTGAAACCTTTCAGATTTCCCCACCCCTTTGAACTGACTTTCCTCTTCGATTATCGAGATTAACACATAGTTGAGACCTGGCCATCTGAAGCATAATTTCTGAGTTCTTCCCTCATTGCTGCAGAATTGTATGACTTTAGCTGGCATGTTTGGTTGATTATTAAATTTATTTTATGTCTTGAGAATACAATTAAGACACGCTGCACCGAATAAAAGACAGCGTACGACAGATAAATAGGCACATGCACAATAACATTATTCCCTCTCCCAGGGTTATATATAAACTAATAGCTAACTATTAAAAGCACGTAAAGCATTACTTGACACAGGCATTAAACATATACTCACCCAATTATACATATATAACATACACGTACACACACACATATATACATAAACATACATTTACGTATGTGCAGATAAACTATTTAAAGGAAACTGACCAAATTTGAGGAATACAGTTTACAAGGCTAGGTAAATAAAGCCCACAAAGTTAATAGCACAAAAATAAATACAGGTAATTTATAAAATCTGCATAAAAAATAGTTCAGATGGATGAATATAAGACAATACATTTTCAAAATGAAAGTAATATTGATTGATGATTTTTCTCAGAAAGTGAGCTGATTAGTTTTCGATGATGCAGTAAAATATATTGCATGTAAGTGCACACATTCCAAAAATGTGTTTATTTCCAAAATCATATATGAAATAATTTGGATGTTGAAGACCTGTAGATGCATAGGAAGTACACTGGTGTGCAAAAATTAAGGACGAAGTCGAAAAATTAGCATATCAGCTGAACGAAGAGGCAGAGCGAACAGAAAGACCAATCAGGAGATTAAGTAAGTGATGTACGGTAGCACATGCGCAGATATGCAGGTAGACGTAATGGGGGAGTGTCTGAGTAGTATAAAGCATGTTGTCGGTGTAAGATCAGTATTTCTGGCAAAGAGATTGCACGCCGTATAGCAGTTAAAATCACACCGAGTTGCTGCCTCAGCGAGAAATGGCGAATAATCAATCTGTTAGACGACATCTGGATGCTTTCACCCGAGGTCGAATCATTGGGAAGTTGGAGGAAGGCCGCAGTTTGACAAGTGTGGCTGCAGAGTTCGGAATGGCTCACAGCATCATTCCACGACTTTGGAGACAATTTCAAACTACAGGAACAGCTATCCTGGGGTTTAGTAGTGGTCGTCCAAGAGGAACCACACCCGCAGATGACCGGTATATTGCCTTACAGGCCAGAAGAAACAGGCGGCAGACAGCGGAAAAATCGCTAGACACACGACACAGGCAACTGGACGACCGATATCGCGTTTTACCGTGGCCAGAAGACTGCACGGTGGTGGTCTGTTTGCACGACGCCCTGTACGGTGTGTACCTCTAACGCCTGCCCATCGGAGAAGGTGTTCTCTGTGGTGCCGGGAACACCGGAATTGGAGAGACAATGAATGGGGACGAGTACTCTTTACAGATGAGAGCAGATTCAGTCTGAGTAGCGATTCTCATCGCATACTCATCTGGAGAAAGCGGGGAAGCCGCAATCATGCCTCGAACATCATTGAAAGGGACAGGTATGGCGGTGGCGGCGTTCTCGTTTTGGGAGGCTTCATGCTTGGTAGTCGTAGACCTTCACATCTTCGACGCAGGTTCAGTCAACGGGACCTGTTATTATAACGGCATTCTTCTTCCATATGTGCGTCTTTTTAGAGGCGCTATAGGTCCGCAGTTCCTTTTCATGGACGACAATGCACCATGTCATTGCACAGTAGCTGCCGAACAGCTCTTAGAGAGTGAGAATATTGAACGTATGGATTGGCCGGCACGATCTCCGGATCTCAATCCCATCGAGCATGTATGGGATTTTCTAGGCAGACGCTTGGCAGCTCGTACCTTACCACCAGTAACAATTCCGGAGCTTCGATTGGCGCTGAAAGACGAATGGGAAGCAATGCCTCAACAACTCATTGACACCCTCATTTTCAGCATGGGCAGACGCTGTGAAACCTGCCTAGCAGTCAGGGGAGATCATATCCCCTATTAAAGACCGGATGTTTCTTGCTGGACACCCATCACAGGGATGTTTCGACCTTCAGTCGCATTGCGCTCCATGCTACTTTTTCAATAAAGCTTCTTTTTATCCCTCTGATTTCTCTTTTAGTAAGTGTTGCTTACATTACTCATGTCCTTACGTATTGGGGATCTTACGGTATTAAATGTGTTGATTTGGAAAGCTTTTGTGCAAAGTTATATTGAAAAAACCGTCTCGTCCTTAATTTTTGCACACCAGTGTATATGCACTCGAAACGATTCAGCAAGTTTTATTTTTTGTAAAGCGCTGGCTTTATTGTAAATAAATATTTTTAATGCATCGCTAATAAATTGACGCTAACACCATTTGTTTCTGAGTGAATATAATATTTCTAATATCTCCGCTAGGAAAACTAGCGACAGCAGTCTGAAAAGATACAGAAGCACAGAGCGTCAAGATAAAATCCCCGTTCAGAATGACACAGTTTCAACTGAGATTTTTCCACTGGTTAAAAATAAGTTTCAGTTGCCAGATTTGAAATAATTATTAACTGGTGTTACATGAACATTTACGTCAGAAACGTTATGCAAGAATGGAAGAATTAACATGGATTACTTTTGAAACAGCGCAGTTTAGAGTGATTTATTATGAGCAGTTACTATTTTTAGGACAAAAATGCGAAATTAGAAAGAATTAAGAAATTTAAAATTTTGAATAAGTTTTGAATAAGTTTAGAATTTTTTCAGAAGTTAGAATTTTGATTTACATATTTTTATCTTATGTGTGTGTGTATTTTATATATAATAAGTGAAGGCAGAAAGAGAGATAAAAAACTTTCGACAATAATTCAATAAATAACAACTAATAGTGTATAGTTCTTTAGTTTTTGTTAAGCAGCAACTGAAAGAAGTATCAACAGATCGACGTTTCACATCTGTATCTCCATGAAATGCAAAGTAATATATATATATATATATATATAAATGCTGTTAATTTTAATTTAAAATTAAATAAAAATATATTAATACCAAATTTAAATATTTTAAAATTAAAAAAAAATTAAGATACTTTAAAAGGCAATCTTGAGTTATCAAGACGTAATTTGCTTCTATTTGATATCTTATACCTTGATAATTGATATTAAATAGACGATCAGAATCTTACTTCGACCGATATATCTTCTGAGTTAGTCATATGATTTATCCCATAAGCCAGCGATTCTCAACCGGTGGTACGCAAGAGAAAAATAAGTGGTACGTTAAAAATATCGTTAACTAGTAAATTCAAAAATCTCGTGGGGGAAAAAACAAAACAAACAAAAAAAAAAAAAAAAAAAAAAAAAAAAAAACTGATAGCCCTTTCCTATGATCGAACTCTAACTGAAGATTTCAAAAATAACACACTTGTTAACTTTTGGTTGAACCGAAAAAAAGAATTTAAAGGCATTTCAAATAAAGCTATTAAATTTTTATTGCGTTTTTACCCAACGTATTCGTGTAAACAAGGATTTTCTTCCATGTTATATTTGAAAAATAAATACAGAAAAATATTAACAGTGGAATCCTAATTTAAGGTTAAAACTAAGTGAAATAAGATCAGACAGACATAAAAGAAATTGATCTCTCTTAAACAGGCCCAAATTTCGCACTACATTTTAGAATTAAATTAACGTAAATTTTGATTGTAAAAATGGTAATCAATTTTTAATCTAATATTTTTTATAACACAATGCCAATTCCGAAATCTCACTTTTTCAAATAGTGGCGCCATCTATCTCTAGTTCTGAAGTTATTTAATTTCGCCTGTGTATTATTTTGAAGCTGTAAAGTTTCATAGCTTAGCTTTCAAGTCTAATAGTCTAAATATTTATAATCTTATAAGAGTCTAAATATATTTACACTATTTACAAAAAGTTGAGAACTATATATTTTATTATTTGGAATCATTGCTTCACTATTTTAATTTTGGTTTGGATGTTTCATTCTTCACTATAAATCTGCATTGTAATTTCATGTGTGATTTGAGGTCTTGTGAAAAGAGAAAGAGAAAAATTTTTTCTACAACAGGATAATCATGTGCACAAACATCACGCTGAAATATGAATGAATCCTAAATTTTCTCGATTCCGAATCTTAAAAGATTATCCAATGTTTCCAATTCTGCGAATAAAAGTAAGGGAAAAGATTTTTAATTGTTGCTCTAAAATTTTTATGAAAAGAAAAATTGAAATTTTGCTTTATTTCAAAGCTCTTAAATAAAAATAAATTTAAAAATATAGTATTTAAATATATACCTATATTTATTACAACGATAGAAACAAAAATTAGTAAATGAAGTGCATAATTAAAATTATTGAATCTTGTTCATTTTCTCAACAAATTTTGATAAAAATAATTAATAATTCAAAATTAATTAATACTTCAACAGCAATGAAGTGAATTTTAATCTTGTTCAAAAATTAAATAGCAAAAATAGGATATCGCATATAAATAAAAATTAGCAAAAACAGGTGTTAAGGGGAGGAAATATTTATATATATATTCACTCAGATATATCAGATACTCAAGTATATATATATATATATATTTTTCATTTAAAAAAAAATTTAACGTGAACTTTTTGTGGTATTAAATTGCAGACTAAAGTTACCAGATTGGAAGTCCCCTCTTATGTATACTACTGCTTTCAAAACTGTTACACGTTAAATTATCTTGATAATATTAATCCACATATAGCAACCATATTTAACATTTTATCTCCTCTGATGATCTTTCTTGCGTGACAGTAATGGCGGGATATCAGGTCACTATAACTGCGAGTATAAATTACTATTTCAGTTTATTAAAGCAGATTCTAATAAAATAATATTCAATGTCATTCAGTGATATCTTTTGACGTTGCCCAGGAATCAATTGCCTTTTCTTAAAATTCACTTTTAACGCCATTTTTATAATACTATTAACTCCATTTCAACGTGTACAACGTTTAAAGATAAGAGTCATTTCCCGTAACATTGCAAGTTCGTGGCCATCACGATTCCCGGACCTCACTCCGATGGATTTCTGGTTCTGGAGTTATCTGAAATCTAAGGTGCACACGTCAAAGTCACCAGATTTGTTCATAATTAAAAGATGTCTAAAACGTGAAGTTATACAGATTCCTCCTGCCATGTTTTACGTTCATAATTGGGATCACCAATTTCCCGCATGCAATGCGTTATCTTATGAGAAGGTGAGCACGTTGGAAACTGTAATTCCTTTAAAAGTTTTTCTTGCTCTCCTCTCTTGTGTTGCCACCGGTCTTTTACAATGCTCTTTTTTGCAAATGTTTTACACCGACAATTTTCGTCACATGTGTAGCGTTCGAACGTCCGTTTATGGTTTTCAATGCGCTCATCTATTTGAAAAAAAAACGGGTGTTGCCTTTAGAAAATTTCGAAATTGGCTCACTGTAACTGTAACCGTGAGAGCACTATTGTTTAACTAATTGTAACAATATCCGAAATTTCATTTTGATTGGTTGAGCGGATAATACGCTAATATAGCTAGGAAGATATTTTTATAACCACCTTGTATTTTAAATATATGTTATCTCTGCTTGCGTATTTAATGTATTAATTTTTCTTCAAATCACATATTTTGTTTCTGCACAGAAATAAAAAAATTATGCATTCAATCGCATAAATTAATAGCATTTGCTGATTTAAAAAAAAATGTGATTAAATTATAATTTAAAAATTATCTTCATTTTAAGCATTATTTACATATAAAACAGATGCGTTTCTAACTATTCTGAAACGAAAGGTAAGATATTACATGATAACTCAGATAAGATTTTACCTGACTGAGAATAAGAACAGTATTATTATCAGTGCATGTATTCTAGGACTGATAACATGAACAAAATAATGAAGTATATATTCAAATGTAAAAACAAAATTTATAAAATATCATATATATGAAAATTGTGACAAATTGAGAAATTTTATTACGAAAATACGTCATAATTTGATATCTGAGTAACAGCAGACAGTATTTACAAACACTCTGATAAAAGATACTGATAAATATAGTTACGTGAGAACATCAGATGTTATCAGTTATCAGATGATTGATATATGCAAATGAAAATAGTTCATAAATTTTTTAAAGCAAAATAAGCTGGCAAAAACATACCGAGTGCTACTTTAGTTATTTCTGAAATCTTGCCAAATAAGTACAGCATTTTAATTATAAAATTAGATTGGATGTATCTTATTTTCTTGCGCCAACGTTTAAAAAAAAATACTTCAATTGGCCCTAGATATGCAAACTCTTCACGAAAATTAAAATTATTCATGAAAACTTTGCACTTAAGAGCATTTCCTCATGCTATTTGTTTTAAAAATCTTCATTTTATCCAGGGCCGCCCCTAGGCCATTGGCTGCCCGCGTACATTCCTAAGATTGTCCCCCCCCCCCAAAATTTAAAAAAAAAATTATCAATGATTAATAAATTTTTTATTCATATTTATTAAGTACTTACATATGACAAATTGTATAAAAAGTACTTACGTATGACAACTATTTACAATGAATTTAATGAACTTAAAATATTTAGCCGTAGTATCACGAGATGGCCGTCCCTAATTTGCGCAGCCCGTGTACTCTTACCCCCCGCTAGGAACGGCCCTGATTTTATCCCAGGTTGTTGTTCGTGGAGATGGCTTCCCCTCGAACAAACGTACGGAATTTTATGGAGATATGCAGGGGCAAAAATGAAAAAATAAAATAAAATTCAAAACTCTGGCAAAATAGAGTTCTTTTTGAAATGATCAATAGACTGGAATTTATTCCAATTTAATATATCTATAATTTATTATATCTAGAATTACTTAATGGGAAAACTCTTTCCATTAAGTTATATTTTTCAGCTGAAGATACCCTCACAAATTTACCAATGTTCTATTTCTCGAGATCTTTACATAATAAATAGAAATTATACGTAGTTATGATAATAACTAGCAATGCACCCATGCATTCTTATTATAATGAGCTACATTCCCGCTCCTGACATAAGAAAGGAAATTAGCTTGCCATTTTTCTCTGATTGAAGGCATCCCACAAAGTTAGATAAATCCTATAACGTCAACAAACTGGCGTATTGGAATGTGGTTTCCACTTAAAGACTTATCACAGATGTAGCCATTTTTTAGGGAAGATGGTCTAAGTATATAAATGTTAGCTCATATAATCACCAACAGATGGCACTGTCAAATCAAAATGTATGTCAAATTTCGCATTTTTTTTTTTAATTGGAAACTACTGAATTTGAGTCATATTTTGAGAAATAACACCGATTTTCAGTTATACTTTCAATTGTTAATTCTAGGTATCACTTTGAAAAACGTATTTATGTGCTGTTATTATCAATTTTTTTTACTGGTGTTTCAAGTGCTTTTAAAATATTTGACGAAGCTTATGGATATAACTCTACCTTTAAAATCATATTTCACAAGTAAATAAGTAAATGCTTAATTATTTTCGATTGTCCTTATTGTGCGTCAACAACATATTTTGCAGTTTGATCTTGGTTTCTTACTATAGTATTGACTTTTTAATCGTACTGTTATTGCTCCTGTCATTCTACTGCTCTAATATTGCGAATTCAATCTTTATTACTGAGTTTTCGAGTTATCAGTTAATTCTAATATGTGTTTATGGAGTTAGAAAAGATTCTAGACACTTTAAATACATCATTAATAATTTGAATTGTTTGCTACTTTTCCTTGCTCCAACGCCTTGGTTAACTTCCTAATGAAAACTGCAGCTTAATTCTCAGAGATTTCGATTCTTTTATTTCTGTTTGAGCATAATTACTTTGTTACTGCATCAATAAATTTAGTTCATTTTGCTATATCAATAATTTTCTCTTCTTTTACTGTACTTTTAACCACTGCTAAAAACTATATTTTTAAATTTTAATTTCTGTCATTACTCCGACTGTAGAGTTGTTCAAATGCATTCACTTAAAAATATATTTTAGAATACCTGAGATCCTTTAAAAAAACTCACTTTTCTTTCTTCACTAGAAAATAACGTACATACATATGTTTCGATGTACCAAAAGATTTTAAAATAAATGTCCATTTTTTTTGGAACGAAAAGAGAATACATATATTTTCAATAAAATCATGACATGAAATCAGAATAAAAACTATATGAAATATTTGTAAACTGAAAATTCCTTCGGAAATCCAGACGAAAATTTATATATAACATCAAACTAAATGTTCTGTAAATTATCCAGCTACTGAAGTCAGCAGTATCCTTGTAGGATTTCCAACTTTTGTAATATAATTTCCAAACGTAAGAACTGCAAACCCAGCACTTGGCTACCTTGATGATTCATTATAAATCTTAAATAATGCATCAGAATGATACAATTTTTTTTTTTAAAAAAAGAGTTCTAAATTTCGACCTTCGAACACACGTCGAGCACAATCTTTTTTCTTAGAAGAAAGTTTCTTCAAGAAGCTCGAAGAATACTTTTAAGTGAAAGATGATTGGTGAAAATTCACAAGGTTTATTCAGTGCATTCACAAGTCAATGAAAACGAGGTGTTAATGTATAACAGTATCTTACAATTCCGATTCACTGCTAGGATTTTCTTTAATCTTTGGCAACGGTGTCTGAAAACTGACGCTCCGGCTTGGTCCTGGTTTGTTGGAAATGAGCGAAACGGTAGATGGTTTCTTTTTTGCATGTCTGTGAGAAAGTCTGAGTGAAGCTGTTTTCCTTTTTTGACCCAAAAATCTCTGCAAAGACATCTTGGGGAAGTACGCCAACACTACTCCCAGCAGGACAGTTACTATCACTGCACTTGCGACAATGGCTGCTTTGATAGGATCAGGAAACTCAGCTGTAAAGCGAATAAAAAGTCAACATTACTGTAAAACTCGTTTCAAGTACAAGATCATTCACAATTCAGTATACATGAGTGCATGTGAAATGGCCGATAAAGAGAAATAATGGTTTACTTTAATGCACATGCGCTTAGGGAAAGAAAAATAAAAAAAAAGTCTTCATTATTCTCTTAAATTTTCTAATTATTCTAATTATTATAATTCTTTTACTTCATGTAAATATCAGTACACACAATGGAATTTGAAATATTATGATTCTGGAGTTTCGGAACTTCAGTTATCTAGTTGGTTAGTTTTCCCTTCTGAGCTAAATAAAATTAAGCATTTTGTTAATTCATTTACGTGTTTGCAAAGTTTGTTTGATTTAAAATATAACGAATGAAAAAGTTACTATAGTGTGCAATTTAATTAAGACAAAGTGATTTATTTTATCATTTATGGACACTGCGCAAGAAAAAAAAAATAGTTTATCTCCCGTTCTACTGGGACTATTGACGAAATTCAGCTTGCGTTTTTCATGTCTTGAAAGCTCGAGTTAAGATATGTATTAGATTTATATATAGCATTGTTCTGATACAGGTATTTTGACACAAAATCGAACTTTTTCTGAAATGATATGCCATTTTTTTCCATACTTCGATGCTACGACTCAAATTATGCGAAACTGCTAAATTCTGTAAAAATCGCATGTAGCTTTTTAAACATTAGTTCTCAAAATTTTCAACTCCTCAATGTTAGACTAGAAGAGAAACACGCTAATGTGACAATCAAAATCGTAAAAAACAACCTTATATTTAGCGTAGGTATAATGAAACACTCAATCGATTTCGAGGGCAGCTAAAGGTCCCTCCTCATCAGGAGAAAGAAATACATAGAAAGAAGAAAATAGGAGAAGGAGTCACAGAAACACGTAGTGCTTATCAGCACTGCACGTGGTTATAACTAGATTTTTAATCAGAGTTGCACTGGCCGCCTACTTTTACTGAGCCAGGCTGTCTGATCAAGCATAAAGAAATGTTAGCGAAGTTAAAATAGGGAGCGAGGGGCAAATGCACATTACGCTCAAAATCTGAACTTCAAATAATGGAAAGCCAAAATGCCAATGATTTAAAAATTTCGGAGTTCCTATGGTTCAAAACCATCTACCTCCACATCAGAATTACTAAAAGCGAGCAGAAATAAGAAAAATTTGGCATAAGTGATTTACTTGATGCACACTAGAGGGAGCCACAGGCTCGAGAAAGTTTAGGGATGGAGATGAGAAAATAAAAACTTAAGTTTCATAATTTTTTTATAAGTTTTTAGGTTTTAAAAATTTTTTTGTATTTTATATTTTATACTTTTTTTGGTTTTTTATAATTTTTTATACACAGTACAAACACTAAAGCAAAAAGTGGATAGGAAAGATTTTACGATTAATAGGCTCATTGGCATGTGGCTTGTGTTGGGGAGTGCAAATAATTATTGAGATCGCGATGAAAATATTCATAGGCAGATTTGAAATCTGCGGGAGATGTGATTCTTAAGTAAACAGATTGATAACTTTGCTTGAAGATCTTGATAGTGGTAGCAGAAGATGTAATAAGCAATTAAATGGCAGCTCGCTGAAGAGACGTCCTTCCTTCATGGCGCGGGAGCTGGAACTGATGTTGACGACGAACGACGAAGATCATATGCTTTGTAATAGTGTCAGAGCGCGAAGCGCTCTTTTACTATGTTTCATATTAAAAATATCAGGAGTTAGAGTTCGTTAATGAGCGGTCCGAGACTGGTGTTTGAGCATAGAATTGAGGTGAGCCGTTCTTCAACCGGCGAGGCGGTGGTGGCGGGGCCACACTAGTCTAGCAGTGACGTGAAAGGTAATGTAGTGCTTTTGTATAGTGGTAGCTGTAGTGACGGTGTCAGTATTAAAGCCTGTGTTATGGGGCAAGTATATGTGCTGGGTACCTGTGTTTTTCAACAGGGATTGGAGTATATCGAAGGTTTGATATTTCTGGATTATGATGAAATTGGACTGATTAAAAGAAGTTGGTGGAGAGTTTGCGTATATATTCTGCAATGGTATTGATATTGAGATCTGTGTGAATGGTGTTATTTGGGATAAACCAAGGTGCATTTACAATTTCACGAAGCATTTTGTTTTGAAGAATTTGTAGTTTTTTGATGTGCATTTTTGCCGCTTGTCCCCATATAGGGCAGGCATAGAGTAGAGCAGGTCTGAGTATCATTTTGTAAAGTATGACTTTGTTGGATATGGAAAGTACACTGTGTCTGCCTAAGAGAGGCCGCATAGTGGCCGCTGTCATTTTAAATTTTTCTGTGACAGCACTGAAGTGTTGCCTAAAGGTGAGTTTGCTATCTAGAGTGATCCCTAGGTATTTCACCTCGGAGACCCATTCTATATCATCATCAAAAATTTGGGGTGGTGCTGGGGTGTAATTCGAGGTACCTTTACGAAAGATGATTGCTTTTGATTTATTTGTGTTGATTGCTATTCTCCAAAGTGTGAACCAGTGCTCGAGTGCTATGAGGTAATGCTGTAATTGAAGTCGAATGTGATTTGTATGTATTGCCCTCGTGAGAATGGCCGTATCATCGGCGAACAGTGCTAGTGTGATAGTGTCATCTTTGGGTATGTCATATGTATAGATATTATAGAGTAGGGGGGAAAGAACTGCTCCCTGGGGGACGCCAGCTGTAATGGGTCGTATGGAGGAGTGCGTATTGCGAATTTTGATGGTAAATGTGCGATTACTAAGATATGAAGCTATAAGTCGAATAAGATGATCTGGGAAGTCCAACTTGATAAGTTTGTAGATGAGTCCTTTATGCCATACTCTGTCAAATGCTTTTGACACGTCTAAGAAAATTGCTCCTGTGGGGATTTTGGCATTGTAACCATCTGTAATGTAATTGATGACTCTTAGAAGCTGATGTGTAGTGCTGTGTGAATGACGAAAACCAAACTGTTCTGAGGGTGTGTAATGGCTGACTGGAATGTTTTTGTGAATGAAATACAAAATAATTTTTTCCGTGATTTTAGATAGGCTGCTAAGCAGGCTTATTGGCCTGTAGTTCTGTGGAAATGTATTATTCTGTTTGGGTTTTGGGAATACTATGATAGATGCATTTTTCCAGGCTGATGGGAAATATGAGTATTTGATAATGGCATTGATGAGTTTAGTAATGTATGTAATTCCATTTATGGGGAGATTTTTTAATGCCTTATTTGGGATCCTGTCTTGGCCAGAGGCTTTCTTATTTTTAAGTGCACTGATAAATTGTGCAACAAGTGTTGGTGTGGCAAGAAAGGTGAAATTTAGTGGAGCTGGAATGCCAAGATAGCTATCAACCACTGTGTTGACGTGATCAATATGATCATTGTCATAAGGGACTGGATTTGGTGTAAAAGAGTCTTGAATGACATCTGCTATTGTGTTGGCTTTGTCAAGATCAGAGTAAACCATTCCCGACGGTCCATGTAAGGGGGGGATTTGCTTATAAGAGTTTTTGAGATTACGGGAGATGTCGTACAGTGAGTTATCTTCAGTGGATAGTGTATTTAGAAAATTTGTCCATTTGCTGCTTTTGTACTCCTTGATTGCTCTTTTTATACTGCTTTGGAGTGAATTTAGTCTGCGTTTGGCCTGAGGGTCTCGGGTGTTTTGCCAGAATTTGCGTACTCTATTTTTTATGATAATCTGCTCCCTTATGTTGCGTGGAAGGGGTTGGAAACGTCTGTTGACATAGAATGTATTAGTAGCGTCATTAATGGCTGCTTTGATCTGATTGGTGAATTGTTCAATTTCCTTATCAATATCCTCTTTATTATTAATGAGGGGGTTGCCTGGGACTGTACTGGAAATAATATTAGTAAATTTGGGCCAGTTTGTAACACCAATTGAGCGTAGTAGTGAAGGAGGGCTAGCATTTGTAAAAATTTTCAGTAATACTGGATTGTGATCTGAAGAAAGTGCTGGGATTGAGGTAATTTCATGCTGGTATGGAAAATCCCTTGCGATGAAGAAATCAATAATTGTAGATCTGTTTAGGGAGAAATGCGTGGGTTCTTCTGGTGCTATCAGTGAGTAATGATTTTGATTAATGAGATCAAAAAGTAAGTTGCCGTTTCTGTTTGCTCGTCCAGGATTCCAGCTAGGGTGCTTTGCATTATAGTCACCTCCTGCTATTGATTTGGGGTGTATAGTGATCAGGCTATTGAGTTCTGTAATGTTAAGGTGATTTGTGGGTGGTATGTAAATATTGGTAATTGCAAATGAGGTATTGTCAATTGTGATAATGACGTTGACGTTTTCAAAGCTGTTTGTGAGCACTGGCTTGTGGAAGTGTGAGATACTGCTTTTAACATACGTGATGACCCCGCCGCCTCGTCCTGAGAGTCTATCACATCTGTAGGCAAAGTAATTTGGAAAGAGGACCGTCCTGGCTGGCTTGAGATGAGTTTCCTGCACTAAAATAACATCCGGCTCGAATTCTAATATGAGATCGCTTAATTCATCTTTTCTGGAGTCCATTGGCATTCCAAGTGAGAATGCTGTAGTATCTGTTATTATTTGCTGCTGGAGAGTTAAATGTGACTAGTGATTTTTTCAATAATGTCTACTATTATTTCTATTTTGTCAAATATTGAAGTTTTTTGTTTGATTGTTTTATTCCGTTTTTGATGTCATTCCATATGACTTTTAGCGATTGGAGACTGAAGAGGTCATCAGAGCTTTGCATTGTCTCTGAGGTTTCTGTCTGGGCTGCAGCAGCTGGTTCTGTGAGTGGCGGGAAATTTTCTGAATTGCTTGTCCAGGGGTTATTGGCAGGCGGCTGGCTTGGGATGAAATTGTCAGTTTTCCTTTTTGTCTTTGGTATAGCCGGGCAACCGGAAAAGGACGCAGGATGTGGTCCCCCGCAGTGACAGCACCTTGCAGGTTCTTCTGGTTTTAGTTTACATTCGCCGGACGTCGATCGATGTGGGCCCCCACATCTCACACACACCCATTCTCTTGTACATAATAATGAGTTGTGGAAGAACCCCTGGCACCTATAGCACTGTGGAGGTCCTGGTTTTCTTTTAAGTGCCTCTACGGTAACTCTGAGATAGCCAATGTAAGTGAGGTTGTAAATGGTTTTGTTTTGCTCGTTTCTTGGCAAATGCACTAGAAAGAGCGGCATTGGTTTGTTCTCACGTCTATTTCTAAGATTAGATATATAGGTAGCTCCATATCCTTGATTTCTTAATTCTTGTACTATGTACTGATGGTCCATAGTAACAGGAAGTCCTCGTATGACAATTTTTAAAACCTTTTCATCTTGAAGTTGGTAAGTGTGTGATTTTAACTTTTTCTCCTTAATGACTTCTCTCACATATCTGTGAGCATCTGCATCAGGGAGAGTCACATGCAATTTGGTGCCTTTTAATTGGCCTGTAATTGTTTTCCCTGTTTGAACACTAAGCTCAGCCAGGAATTTATCAGCTTGAGGGACATCATCTATAATAATTGGCGGGACTCTGATTTTTCTACTGTTCGAGGGCTCAGGGGCCGCCGGATTATGTGTACCCTCACTTTCATTATCCATTTTTTCCTCATTGTTGTTTATATTAATTTCGCTCATTTCTGTTTCTAGTCCACTGTATCTGTTAGCGGTTTTAATGGCAGGTTCAAGTTGTTCTGTGTCGGAGTTTGTAGAAGCCGAAGAACGGCGCCTATGTCTTTTACGTTGCTCCTTATATGGTTCTCCATGTAAGACGTTCATTAAGTGGTCGACTTTTTGTTCTAATTCTTTAATTTTTTGGTCACGATATTCAATTTCAGTAATTGCTTGGTTTTCTTCTAATACACGTGTTTTGTTTAAGATGCATATTAGGAAGTGTTGCAGTCTATGTGAAGCATGATAAGTAATTGTTTCACTAGTTAATATGTCTTGAGCTAGTGCAGAGAGTCTAGCGCATTCCTCAACAGTGGAGAGGATGTGTAATTGTTTTTCCAGATACGTGATGAACTGATCAGTTTCTGCTTCATTTTGGAAAAGCTTTTTTCTTTCTTCCGGATAAGCAATGATCTTTGAAATTGGTGAGCTAGGTGGTGAGTGCGACATTTTTTCTCTATTCTTTTCTGGGCTGATATCTGGTGGAATTGCAGCAGAATTCTTAAAATGATCTGTCATTGTGTATCATGTAATACTCAAAGAGAGTATCGACCGCAGGAACAGGAGAAAAAAAAAACAAAAAATCGAAGAGCCACTTTGCCCGCACCGCGCCGGGTGTGCAATAGGTGGAATCTCCGATGAATACAACCAGTGCCTCTGTCAAGCGCCGACACGCAAGCTTGGAGGGTACTCTGGTTGCAGAACGACCAAAATTCTAAGATATTTCTTGTTAATCACAAGAAATTATTTGCACAGAGTGATTCTGTGCGATAAGCAAATATGGCACAATTGCTTCGTCGATACCAAAGCTGCCACGTGTTAGTCCTAGTAACTCCACGAGACGAGCGAGGGGACGGAGCACCTTCACGCTCGGAAGTCAGGAGACGAATGTGAACTCAACTGATGTTGAGAGGGCGTGTCTTGCCCTTTTGGATGGAGGGTAGATGCCGAACTCTCGGCCAATCACGGCTCTCGGTCTCTTCTGTGAGCTGCGAATAGCAGGATCGTATGCTGGAATCCGCTGAAGTGCTCGGTTATCAATCTGTTCAATTTTGAGGAATAAATTTTGACTAAGCTTTTCAATATGGTAATCTACAGGTTTAATGTTTAGGTCCGAATGAATCACATCTGTACGGACGTACCAGGCTGCATTCAGGGCCATACGTAGGGTCTTACTTTGAAAAGATTGAAGTTTCTTGACATGAGTTTTTGCAGCAGTACCCCAGATTGTACATGCATACATGAAGACAGGTCTTATAATTGATGTATAGAGAAGAATTTTGTTTTTAATTGACAGTTGGCTCTTCCGAGCTAAAAATGGGTAAAGTTGGGCTCTAGCACCTTTCGCTTTATTGAGAACACTTTCAATGTGAAGGCGCCAGGTTAATTTAGAATCAAGTACAACTCCTAGGTACTTGTAAGAATTTGACCAGGAAACATAATCGTCGAAAAACTTTAAGTTAATGGAAGGGTACGGGAGGGGGCTACGTTTGAATATCATAGCAGCACATTTAGCAACATTAATTTTGATTTTCCAAGTGATGAGCCAGTGCTGAAGGCTAGAGAGATAACTCTGAATGGTTTGGACCAAGTTTTCAAGGCGTTTGTGTTGAGCTAGGATGGCCGTATCATCTGCATAAAGTGCAAGAGTGATACTAGGTGATTTTGGTATGTCATTTATAAAAATGTTGAACAAAATTGGGCCTAAAAGTGACCCTTGGGGGAAGCCGCTGAGTATGGGACGGGGTGCCGAAATGAAAGAATTAACTCGTACAGAAAAAGATCTATTAGTGAGGTACGAATTAATTATATGAATTAAATGGGCCGAAACGTCAAGTCGTATGAGCTTGATAATAATTCCTATATGCCAAGTCCTATCAAATGCTTTGGCTATGTCAAGAAATAAAGCGCCAGTAAGCATTTTGTTACGAAACCCTTCGTGAATGAACTCCACTGTCCTCAGCAGCTGGTGCGTGGTGCAGTGTTTTGCTCGAAATCCAAATTGTTCATCAATCAGAACGTTGTGATTTCGGAGAAAATCATTCAGGCGTTTAAGTAACACAAACTCGTATATCTTAGATAACGAGGATAGGAGGCTGATAGGTCGATAATTTTGAGGGTTAGAAAGGCTTTGGCCTGGTTTTGGAATAGGCACAATAAGTGCTTGTTTCCAGCTTTGAGGAAAATAGCAATGCTGTATCATAAAATTTATAAGCATTACTAAGAAAAATAGATAGTTGGTGGGTAAATTTTTAATCATACGATTAGAAATAGAGTCCATACCAGGGGCTTTTTTGGGTTTGAGCTTGGTAATGTATTCACTTACCTCGCTCATGGATGTATAGTGTATATCTTTCGCGAAAGGCGAGGAGAGGAAACGTTCAACATCTTGTGGGAAAGAACTTGCGCTGTTCGCAAAAATTCCTTCATTATGTGGTGTAAATTGAGTTTGAAGAGAATCCGCAATTAATTCGGATTTCTCAGCGTCTGTGTGAGCCACCGCTGCGTCCGTAGCTAAGGACGGAATGTTAGATTTGTGTTTGCGTAGGCGGGCTGATGCGCGCCAAAGACTGTTATCATTGGTCGTTAAGGACTGAATGTAATTCGTGTATTGTGATTGGAAGAACTGGTCACATGATGCCTTGATCTCATTTTGGAGAGTACGGAGTTGAATTTTTAAGCCAGGATTTCTATTTCTTTGCCAAAGTCTCCGTATTTTATTCTTTTCTTTAATTTTGAGTTTAATTTCTTGAGGTATTTTACGAAAATTGGGTCTGAGGGTGGGTTTTGATACTTCTTTATAAGTATCAGTTAGGGTGTTCGTTAATTGATCTACTGCTTTGTCAATATCATGGCTGGATTTAATTTCGAGGGAGGGTATGCTTTTAGAATTTAATTTAAAGCGAAAATTGTCCCAATTTGTAGAGACGAGTGCCGGAAAATTTTGAGTAAAAATAGTACAGCTAAGGTCGATGGTTACGGGGTTGTGATCTGATGATAAACAATTTTCAACAGTCACTTGATATCCAAAAGGGATGTTTCTAAAGAGTGCCAAATCTATAAAAGAGGGGGCACCCCGTGAACCATATCTAGTGGGGGAATCCGGCGCAATGATTTTAATTTGGGCGCACTGAGCCCATTTTAGGAGGCCACGACCAGCAGGGTTTGATCTATGGCAACGTTAATGCCGGTGGTGACAATTTAAATCACCAGCTATGATAAGATTATTTGAAAAATTGAGCAGTTTATTAAAATCGACCACAGGAAAATTTCCACCTGGTGGAAGATAGGCAGAGATCATGACTAGGGATGGCGAATTTTGAATAAAAATTTCGATAATTGTTACTTCGAGTTTACTCATACTCGGAGTGTCAATGCTGCGATGCGGGATTGAATTTTTTATGTAAATACAAGTGCCACCATGATAAACATCACGTGTATTCGAAGCTTGCCTGTCATTTTTATAAAGTGCATAATTTACAAGCTTGGGAGCTCTCCCTGGCTGGAGTTTGGTCTCTTGGACAAAAATGATATCAAAATCCTTCTCTTCTACATAGTCTCTAAACTCATGAAATTTGGAAAGAATGCCATTTGCATTCCAGGTGCATAGTTTAAGATTTTTCAACCCTTTCAAAGTATTGAATTTTAATGGATGTGGGAATCAGAGAATTGGAGAGTGACATAGCTCTCAAAGATGTAGTAGGCCGTGTCAGCACCAGATGGAGCCACTCTGAGCTGCGGTAAGGCGTTTTTGAATGCCAAAAGTAATTTGCTCTGGTCAATACCAGGCTGGTTAGAAATTTGGATTATAGCCAAAAGGATTTCGGTGCAATTTAGATTCGAATTTACTCCAGTGGGGACCGATAAATTTGGAATAAGTGGGGGTGCAGTCTGTTGCATACCCGTAAGGGCAGCAGAGTAGGATACTCCAGGACGAGTATTATTTGCACTGGGAGTGTGTGCAGCCGGCAGTGTTGGAAATGAATTGTGTTGTATATTAAATTTGTTCGTGTTGCCAACGGTCTGACTGGGTTTTGTACTTGGCTTTGGTGGTTGACGATTTTTGGATCCAGGGAATCTTGGACAGGATCTCCAGTTTGCTGCGTGGCTCCCGGAACAGTTGGCACATTTGTTGGGTTCTTCGAAGGGCTTGGTGCATTCTTTCGCCTGATGCGGACCAGCGCATCTAACACATCGTTGGGGTAACGTGCAGACCTCCGAAGAATGAAAGAATCCCTGGCAACGCCAGCATTGGGAGAGACCTTTCTGCCCTTTGAAGTGTTCCATCACCACTTCTGTGCCAAGGAGTTCGGTGACTGAATATATTTCCGATGCTTTGAGGCTGTTATGTATCTGGAGATAGAAGAGTGGCATCGGCATTTTTGTCTTGAATTTTTTCAGCTGCGATATCTTATGGATTTTAAAACCAAGTACTTCGACCGCAGTCTGCACAACGTTGATCGGTGTGTTGGAGGGTAATCCCCTAATGACCACTTTGAGTGGTCTGTCAGATGAGAACCTCAGTGGAACGGTGCCTTGGTACACCAGGGTACCTGTGCCGAAGGCCCTACCCCATGTAGAATATATTTAGAAGTTTCGAATTGCTGCTTTTCATTAAGTTTATACATATTAGTCTAATCAAGTTTTTTTTTTTTTTTTTTTTTTTTTTAACATTTTTAAGTATATTTTGAATTTTTTAATTTTTTTTTGGTGGATTTTAGGGATTTTTTTTTTATATATTACCAGAAAGCCAGAAAGCTGTCGAGTGATGAGAAATCCTAGAAACAAAGATGTGAAACACAAGGCAGTGCCCAAAATGATGCCAGCCCTTGGCAAATAAATATATACAAATTTATATACATACATGAGAGTACAATAACAATAATAAAATAAATATACATACTGAAGGTGTTGCTAAGAAGACAATAATTATATAAAGCAGAGAAACCATTACTATGCTATGCCATTACATGATCCATTCATTTAATATGGCCAAAGGCCTGTGTTTGTTGTCCAGATTGTATGGGTCGTACTCAGGTATCTTAATGGCAGGGTTTCCAATCTCTAGCTGCCTGCTATGAAATCGTTTTGCAATTTTGTAGTATACAGATTTAAGCGGGCGCACGCCCAGTTCCTCATGAATTTTATTATTCCTCACGTACCATGGTACATTGGCAATTTGTCTGAGAGTGGAATTTTGGGCAATTTGTAGCTTGCCCCGATACCTGTTACATGAGTACGCCCATACAGGACATGCATAGCATAGTAATGGACGCAAAATGGATTTATAAATGAGTAACTTGTTATCTATAGTCAAAACACTGTTTCGAGCAATTAAGGGGAAGAGTTGAGCTTTACGGGCTCGAAACTTATTAATAATATTTGTGATGTGTGGGTTCCATGACAGAGTTTTATTGAGGATCACCCCAAGATAAGGGACTTGCTGGGCCCAGGGGATGGAGCTGCCGTACATTACCAGGTTTTTTTTGAACTTCTTCTTCCTGGTAAACAGAATGGCTTGAGTTTTATCTATGTTGACCTTAATCTTCCATTGAGTGAGCCAAGTCTCCAGTGCATGTATGTAATTTTGTAGATGTTGTATAGCTGAACCAGCAAATGCACTTTGTGTGAGGATTGCTGTGTCGTCAGCATACATAGCCAGTGTTGTGTCCTGAGTTGTAGGGATATCGTTCACGTAAATATTAAAGTAGGTGGGCCCTAAAAGGGACCCCTGCCCTTATGGGGTGTAGATTAGAATTTGTTCCTGAGACGTGAACGACAAAGTTTCTACCTGTTAGGTAGGATTTAGTGATGTTTGTGATGTAATCTGGGAAGCCCAGATTGTGTATTTTGTAAACTAGTGCCTCCAGCCAGACCCGATCAAAGGCCTTGGCTATGTCAATAAACAGACCGCCAGTAACTCTCCTCTTGTGCAGACCGTCCGATATAAGCTCAACTACCCTGTAGAGCTGGTTCGTGGTTCCCAAGCCTTTCCGGAAACCGAATTGGCTTGGGATTAAGATGTTGTGTTGCTCCAGGTGATGATTTATTCTTGTGAGAAGCATAGCCTCGTAGACCTTGCTCATGGAGGAGAGCAGACTGATCGGCCGGTAAGCAGTGGGGTCGGATGCTGGTTTCCCCGGTTTCAGGATGGGTACAATTTTTGCCGTTTTCCAGGCCTGTGGGAAATGCTGTAATTGCATGATCCTGGTGAATATCTTCGCCAGGATGAAGATGATCTTAAGTGGCATTTTCTTTAGCATATAGTTGGTGACCCCATCCAAACCAGGGCTTTCCCGCTTCTTGAGTTTATTGACACAATCAAGGACCTCTGAAGGCATAACCGGAGGGATGTTGTTTATGTTTGTATTTGTTGTAATATTGTTATGAAATGTGTAAACAATGTTTTCTGTTGGAATGTCATGTATGTTGTTCGTGCAAAACTGAGATTCCAGTTCTAACAGTGCTAACAGTTCTGCTTTCTCAGTTTCGGTGTAATGAATCCTCGTGGGGCCTTTAAGGGGCGGAATTTTGTTGCAGCATTTTGTATACCTAGAAACAGCTTTCCACAGAGAGTTATTAGTCTGTCAGATTTTAGTGTGTGTGACTTAAATTGAATGTTGTTTTCGGTGAGAAATCTAACGACTGTCCGATAATCTGTTTCGTTAGTGGTGGTGAGGCGTAGAAATTCAATGTCTTGTTTGGATTGGACAGTCGGTGCGTGTCTGCGTAGCTGATTCAGTAAAAAGAACCAATCAGCACGCGGTTTAATGAAGATGGGTGGTGGTGTCTGAGTTTTAGGTGTTGTAGTTTCAGCCGGCTGCTGCGTTAAGTGATTGATGATTCGGCTGGTGACTTGGAGAGACGTGTTTTTGTGCGCTCCGTGGATTACCTCGTGCTTGCCTGCGCCATTTTCGCCGCCATCTTGGATGGTTTTGTGTTTTTTTGGCAGTTACCCATCTTTATCGTGATCTCATATTGGATTACAAGTTTATTTGTGCTCAATGTGTATTTCTCGGTTCTAGTGTAGTGCTTCGCTTGTGATATTTGTGAATTTTTTAGAAGATCGCTCGTGTGTGGTGATAGTGTATTTTCGACCGACATGGTGGGCAGTGACTTCCCGCCGCTACCGGTTAAGGAAAAAATGGATAAGAAAATTGCTACTGGGATACTGTGTGGACTCGCCGCCGATGTTATGGATTATGGAAATAGGATACTCGACCTGGACTGGCAGGAACTCTTCGCTAAGGAAAATTGGAACTACGACGATTTTTGTCGCGGAGTGGAGATGGTGGCAAAAATCAACACGGACCTCATTGCGCGGGGAGACTCGTGTAAAAATATTCTAAACCAGATGACAGATGAAGAGGTTGTGAAACGCATCCGACAGACTCTGGACAAGGATCAACTAACTGGAGCAACGCTGAGATCCAGCCTAGAAGGTAAGTGCCAAAGTGCTGCTTCTGCCCTTGGTTGTAATTTAAATTCTGATAGTGTTAAAAGTGCTTGTAAAAATGTGTTAATGAAAAACCTGTGTTCTGTTGCAAATGATTTAAGTACTAGTAATGATAATGTTAATGTTAAGCCTAATGGTACTAATGATTGTAATCCGGCTGAGACACCCAAACCTAGGCCTAAGCGCCCTTCGAAAAAATTTGCTAAGCGTTCAATTAATGATGATAGGGACGCAGATGGTTTCATTCTGCCGAAAACCACTGCGCGCCCTAGCAAGATAATCAAATGTAACGCCGATTTGCCACTGGCTAATAAATTTGAAAAATTGAGCACTCAGGATACTAATAGCAAACCAGATGATGATATTGACGATGTGGTAATGGAAAGTGTTGTCGCGAAAATTTCAAAACCCAAACCCATTATGGTGAAGCCAGATATAAAGTTTAATGAATTTATGAAGGTGTTGCGGGATAATGTTAAATGTGAATTTGCGGGCAAGGTGCAGGGGGACTTCCTCAAAATCTTCCCGGAGACTGAAGATGACCATCGCAAAATCTCCAAATTTCTCGATGAAAAGAAAGTAGATCACTATATCATACTTTCTAAGTTTGATAGGCCACTCAAAGTGGTCATCAGAGGCCTTCCGATCGACTGTGCTCCGGAAGATGTGCATGAGGAATTGACCCAATTGGGTTATAAAGTACGAAAGGTGGCACAAATGCACAGAATTAGGACAAGAGTCCCCATGCCCTTGTTCCAAATTCACATTGAACGTACCCCAGAAATTGATAAAATTTATATTACTAAGTTATTGAATTTCTATGTAAGCATTCAACCTTATAGAGTGAATGGGAGTGTTGTGCAATGTCATAATTGCCAGCACTTCCATCATTCATCTGAAAATTGCAAATTAAGACCCCGTTGTGTTAAATGCGCTGGCACCCACAAAACTGAGGAGTGTACCAGCAAATTTATTGCTGATGTTAAATGCTGTAATTGTGGGCAGGCAGGACATCCTGCGAATTATCGCGGATGCCCTAAATTCCCAGCTCCTCAGGGTGCCAGACCGCAAAACAAAAAAGAAGTACTTGTTAAAGAAAGCCATTTAAAACCCGGAATTTCCTTTGCTAATATTGTAAGCGGGAAAACTCCCCAGAGCACGGTTGAGGTAGCTAAAAAAGAAAATACTGTACAAATGGCGAGTAAATCTGAGAAGCCAGTTAACACGAACGATGTGGGCCTGTCTGGCCTTTTTGAAATGTCCAAATTAATTAAGGATATTATCAATATGTTCAATGGAATCTCTTTTGTCACTGTTATACGTAAGATCACGAAAAAAATGCCTGAACTACAGGCTACTCAAAATACTGTAGATAAATTATTTATTCTATTTGAACTATTTGAAGAACTTTTTGGATCTATAAATACTGCAAATAATGTATAGTTTGAAGTCTGTGCTAAACATAATTACATGGAACGCAAATGGATTATCTCATAGAATTCATGAGCTAAGAGATTTTATAAATGAGTACACTCCTGACGTTATGTTCCTACAAGAACACAAGCTTGGCCCAGCCATTCCTATCTATGTACCAAACTATGTTGTCCATAGGTCAAACAGAGATCCGGTAATCTCCCGCCCAAGAGGAGGTGGAACAGCGCTCCTGATTAAACGCTGCATCCCACATCTTCCAGTCACAGTACCGCAGCTTTCGGTCGTGGAGGCCTCTGCAATTTCACTCACAACAAACACTTCCACAACATACATTCTTGTCTCCACTTACATTCCCCCAGGACGTCTTGTTTCTGCAGTCCTGGCTGATTTACAAATATTACTGAGTCTAGGTAAACACATTATCCTAGGTGGAGACCTAAATGCACGACACCCCGCGTGGAACTGCTATAATTCAAACGACACTGGACGTGTAATTTTCAACTTAGCCCAATCGGCTGGATTACACATAGCAGCTCCGAAAACCCCAACACGGTACACCACTAGGTCCACCGGGATCCTTGACTTCTTCCTGCTCGGAAATACCAGTGTTCCACTGGATATTTCCGTGCTGGACGAACTGTCATCGGATCACAATCCGGTTAAGATGATTCTGGACATTAGTAGGTATACCACAGCAGACACAAGAGCCTTTAAAACAGACTGGCATATTTTTGCCAAAGCTCTCAACAACATACATTATACACTCCCTACGATACAGACTGGGGATGACATTGATAGTTTCATTCAGGAGCTCACAGAAAAGATCAAAGAAGCTCACGAAAAGGCAAAAGTCGAAATTCATAGAAGGGCATATACAAGAAGCTGTGATCTTCAAGCACTCATTAAACGGAGAAATGCTGCGCGGAGGCTCTTCCAAAAAACCAGATGTCATGAAGACAAAACCCTTTTCAATCGCCTTGCCAATGCAGTCAAGTCTCTTACACGCGTGCAAGCACAACAACGCTGGACCAGCTACCTTAACTCATATTCCACGGACGATAACTCCCTGTGGAAAGCTGTTTCTAGGTATACAAAATGCTGCAACAAAATTCCGCCCCTTAAAGGCCCCACGAGGATTCATTACACCGAAACTGAGAAAGCAGAACTGTTAGCAATGCAACTGGAATCTCAGTTTTGCACGAACAACATACATGACATTCCAACAGAAAAAATTGTTTATACATTTCACAACAATATCACAACAAATACAAACATAAACAACATCCCTCCGGTTATGCCTTCGGAGGTCCTTGACTGTGTCAATAAACTCAAGAAGCGGAAAAGCCCTGGTTTGGATGGGGTCACCAACTATATGCTAAAGAAAATGCCACTTAAGATCATCTTCATCCTGGCGAAGATATTCACCAGGATCATGCAACTACAGCATTTCCCACAGGCCTGGAAAACGGCAAAAATTGTACCCATCCTTAAACCGGGGAAACCAGCATCCGACCCCACTGCTTACCGGCCGATCAGTCTGCTCTCCTCCATGAGCAAGGTCTACGAGGCTATGCTTCTCACTAGAATAAATCATCACCTGGAGCAAAACAACATCTTAATCCCAAGCCAATTCGGTTTCCGGAAAGGCTTGGGAACCACGAACCAGCTCTACAGGGTAGTGGAGCTTATATCGAAAGGTCTGCACAAGAGGAGAGTTACTGGCGGTCTGTTTATTGACATAGCCAAGGCCTTTGATCGGGTCTGGCTGGAGGCACTAGTTTACAAAATACACAATCTGGGCTTCCCAGATTACATCACAAACATCACTAAATCCTACCTAACAGGTAGAAACTTTGTCGTTCACGTCTCAGGAACAAATTCTAATCTACACCCCATAAGGGCAGGGGTCCCTTTTAGGGCCCACCTACTTTAATATTTACGTGAACGATATCCCTACAACTCAGGACACAACACTGGCTATGTATGCTGACGACACAGCAATCCTCACACAAAGTGCATTTGCTGGTTCAGCTATACAACATCTACAAAATTACATACATGCACTGGAGACTTGGCTCACTCAATGGAAGATTAAGGTCAACATAGATAAAACTCAAGCCATCCTGTTTACCAGGAAGAAGAAGTTAAAAAAAAACCTGGTCATGTACGGCAGCTCCATCCCCTGGGCCCAGCAAGTCCCTTATCTTGGGGTGATCCTCAATAAAACTCTGTCATGGAACCCACACATCACAAATATTATTAATAAGTTTCGAGCCCGTAAAGCTCAACTCTTCCCCTTAATTGCTCGAAACAGTGTTTTGTCTATAGATAACAAGTTACTCATTTATAAATCCATTTTGCGTCCATTACTATGCTATGCATGTCCTGTATGGGCGTACTCATGTAACAGGTATCGGGTCAAGCTACAAATTGCCTAAAATTCCACTCTCAGACAAATTGCCAATGTACCATGGTACGTGAGGAATAATAAAATTCATGAGGAACTGGGCGTGCGCCCGCTTAAATCTGTATACTACAAAATTGCAAAACGATTTCATAGCAGGCAGCTAGAGATTGGAAACCCTGCCATTAAGATACCTGAGTACGACCCATACAATCTGGACAACAAACACAGGCCTTTGGCCATATTAAATGAATGGATCATGTAATGGCATAGCATAGTAATGGTTTCTCTGCTTTATATAATTATTGTCTTCTTAGCAACACCTTCAGTATGTATATTTATTTTATTATTGTTATTGTACTCTCATGTATGTATATAAATTTGTATATATTTATTTGCCAAGGGCTGGCATCATTTTGGGCACTGCCTTGTGTTTCACATCTTTGTTTCTAGGATTTCTCATCACTCGACAGCTTTCTGGCTTTCTGGTAATATATAAAAAAAAATCCCTAAAATCCACCAAAAAAAAAATTAAAAAATTCAAAATATACTTAAAAATGTTAAAAAAAAAAACTTGATTAGACTAATATGTATAAACTTAATGAAAAGCAGCAATTCGAAACTTCTAAATATATTCTACATGGGGTAGGGCCTTCGGCCCAGGTACCCTGGTGTACCAAGGCACCGTTCCACTGAGGTTGCTGCGTTAAGTTTTCTGTGGTTTCTGTGACGTTTTGAATGTTAGTGTAAGAGTTTGTAATTGTAATGTTGTTAGAGTTTTCTTTAGTGTTGGGTGGTTTCTTTGCAATCAAATGTTTAGGGGGGATTGCAAAGCCGTCACTGTCGACTGGCCTGGATCTTTTTTTGGTATCAGTCTGAGAAGTTTCTTTGGGTGGGTCTGAGGATGAGGGTGAGGTAGATTTTGGATTATTGTTTTCAGGTTCAGAGGTTTTGGTGGTCTTTTGAAATTCCTTAATGAATTCATCTTCTGTTGCTGGTAGAGTGAAGAGGTTAATGTTGAGGCGGGTGCAAAGTGTGTGTAAGGAGAATAAAATTTTCTCACCCTCATCCTGTAGTTGTTTCATCATCAGGTCTTTGTTGGGAGTTCCAGATCTCTGTAGACGCTGAATGTCGAAGAGAAGATCAGTGTGCCGGGTCTTTAGCGCGTATATTTGAAGTGCACTCTTTGAGAGTTCTTGGGCTGAAGGAGAAGCAGGAGGAGTTGAGTTCGTAGTATCCATATCTGTAAGAACTTGCAAAGGTTGCGAAGTCGAGTGATTGCCTGCTGGCGGCGCCGTATTCGTGGTATCCGTTTTCGCATTGCGGAGCTCTGAGCTCGCACGTCTGTCGCTCGTGGCGTCCATGACGCGAATCCCAAATAATGGAAAGCAACCACTGAACGGATTTTTATACCCTCTGGTAGTAGACCTTCTTCAATAATTAAATTTTAATCTCGCTTCCTTAATTCCCCTTACTCCCTTCCTTTGCTCTATTTCTGTCCCTTTATTTCCTCATCTAATAATTTCTCCGTCTTTTTCACAGTTAACTTTCCTCACGGTTCTTTTCCGCTCCAGTAGCTGCTCCTATTCTCCTCTCGCCACGGGCGGTCGGAGAACTTTTCGCCTTCCTGAATAGACTCTCCCCCCCTCCTCTTCGCCCCTTCTTCCCTGGATTCAGTTTTAGTCGTAAGACTCTTCCCCCCCCTCGCTCATCCCCAAGGCATTAGCTATCACTGCGGCTGTCCGTATTACCTAATATTACCTTTCCCAAGCCCTGGAAAATTATGTTTCCCGGCTGATTGTCTTCCAACCTTACCGATTGCATAAACGCAATGCGTTCCGGAATTCGCCTCAACTAACTCCTTTCTCTCTTTCAATCTTAAATTACAAGCTGAAAGCAGAGAGAATTGCTCGTCCCATATGCGGACTCCTTATTCATTTCTTTCTATATAAACCCTTAATGGTTTGTTCATCGCTCCTTTAGCCATTGCGTTTTCTTATCCAACTCAGTTTCCTTATCGATGTTGTGGAGGTAATTGCATTAAGTTGCAAAGGTACTCCGGAAGTCAGACGCCTTGGGCCTTGGGCCAAGTGCGAGGAGGTAACGCCATCTATCGGCAAAAATAATTGAATTAAGACAGTAGACCTTTGCAAGTTCTTACAGATATGGATACTACGAACTCAACTCCTCCTGCTTCTCCTTCAGCCCAAGAACTCTCAAAAAGTGCACTTCAAATATACGCGCTAAAGACCCGGCACACTGATCTTCTCTTCGACATTCAGCGTCTACAGAGATCTGAAACTCCCAACAAAGACCTGATGATGAAACAACTACAGGATGAGGGTGAGAAAATTTTATTTTCCTTACACACACTTTGCACCCGCCTCAACATTAACCTCTTCACTCTACCAGCTACAGAAGATGAATTCATTAAGGAATTTCAAAAGACCACCAAAACCTCTGAACCTGAAAACAATAATCCAAAATCTACCTCACCCTCATCCTCAGACCCACCCAAAGAAACTTCTCAGACTGATACCAAAAAAAGATCCAGGCCAGTCGACAGTGACGGCTTTGCAATCCCCCCTAAACATTTGATTGCAAAGAAACCACCCAACACTAAAGAAAACTCTAACAACATTACAATTACAAACTCTTACACTAACATTCAAAACGTCACAGAAACCACAGAAAACTTAACGCAGCAGCCGGCTGAAACTACAACACCTAAAACTCAGACACCACCACCCATCTTCATTAAACCGTGTGCTGATTGGTTCTTTTTACTGAATCAGCTACGCAGACACGCACCGACTGTCCAATCCAAACAAGACATTGAATTTCTACGCCTCACCACCACTAACGAAACAGATTATCGGACAGTCGTTAGATTTCTCACCGAAAACAACATTCAATTTAAGTCACACACACTAAAATCTGACAGACCACTCAAAGTGGTCATTAGGGGATTACCCTCCAACACACCGATCAACGTTGTGCAGACTGCGGTCGAAGTACTTGGTTTTAAAATCCATAAGATATCGCAGCTGAAAAAATTCAAGACAAAAATGCCGATGCCACTCTTCTATCTCCAGATACATAACAGCCTCAAAGCATCGGAAATATATTCAGTCACCGAACTCCTTGGCACAGAAGTGGTGATGGAACACTTCAAAGGGCAGAAAGGTCCCTCCCAATGCTGGCGTTGCCAGGGATTCTTTCATTCTTCGGAGGTCTGCACGTTACCCCAACGATGTGTTAGATGCGCTGGTCCGCATCAGGCGAAAGAATGCACCAAGCCCTTCGAAGAACCCAACAAATGTGCCAACTGTTCCGGGAGCCACGCAGCAAACTGGAGATCCTGTCCAAGATTCCCTGGATCCAAAAATCGTCAACCACCAAAGCCAAGTACAAAACCCAGTCAGACCGTTGGCAACACGAACAAATTTAATATACAACACAATTCATTTCCAACACTGCCGGCTGCACACACTCCCAGTGCAAATAATACTCGTCCTGGAGTATCCTACTCTGCTGCCCTTACGGGTATGCAACAGACTGCACCCCCACTTATTCCAAATTTATCGGTCCCCACTGGAGTAAATTCGAATCTAAATTGCACCGAAATCCTTTTGGCTATAATCCAAATTTCTAACCAGCCTGGTATTGACCAGAGCAAATTACTTTTGGCATTCAAAAACGCCTTACCGCAGCTCAGAGTGGCTCCATCTGGTGCTGACACGGCCTACTACATCTTTGAGAGCTATGTCACTCTCCAATTCTCTGATTCCCACATCCATTAAAATTCAATACTTTGAAAGGGTTGAAAAATCTTAAACTATGCACCTGGAATGCAAATGGCATTCTTTCCAAATTTCATGAGTTTAGAGACTATGTAGAAGAGAAGGATTTTGATATCATTTTTGTCCAAGAGACCAAACTCCAGCCAGGGAGAGCTCCCAAGCTTGTAAATTATGCACTTTATAAAAATGACAGGCAAGCTTCGAATACACGTGATGTTTATCATGGTGGCACTTGTATTTACATAAAAAATTCAATCCCGCATCGCAGCATTGACACTCCGAGTATGAGTAAACTCGAAGTAACAATTATCGAAATTTTTATTCAAAATTCGCCATCCCTAGTCATGATCTCTGCCTATCTTCCACCAGGTGGAAATTTTCCTGTGGTCGATTTTAATAAACTGCTCAATTTTTCAAATAATCTTATCATAGCTGGTGATTTAAATTGTCACCACCGGCATTAACGTTGCCATAGATCAAACCCTGCTGGTCGTGGCCTCCTAAAATGGGCTCAGTGCGCCCAAATTAAAATCATTGCGCCGGATTCCCCCACTAGATATGGTTCACGGGGTGCCCCCTCTTTTATAGATTTGGCACTCTTTAGAAACATCCCTTTTGGATATCAAGTGACTGTTGAAAATTGTTTATCATCAGATCACAACCCCGTAACCATCGACCTTAGCTGTACTATTTTTACTCAAAATTTTCCGGCACTCGTCTCTACAAATTGGGACAATTTTCGCTTTAAATTAAATTCTAAAAGCATACCCTCCCTCGAAATTAAATCCAGCCATGATATTGACAAAGCAGTAGATCAATTAACGAACACCCTAACTGATACTTATAAAGAAGTATCAAAACCCACCCTCAGACCCAATTTTCGTAAAATACCTCAAGAAATTAAACTCAAAATTAAAGAAAAGAATAAAGTACGGAGACTTTGGCAAAGAAATAGAAATCCTGGCTTAAAAATTCAACTCCGTACTCTCCAAAATGAGATCAAGGCATCATGTGACCAGTTCTTCCAATCACAATACACGAATTACATTCAGTCCTTAACGACCAATGATAACAGTCTTTGGCGCGCATCAGCCCGCCTACGCAAACACAAATCTAACATTCCGTCCTTAGCTACGGACGCAGTGGTGGCTCACACAGACGCTGAGAAATCCGAATTAATTGCGGATTCTCTTCAAACTCAATTTACACCACATAATGAAGGAATTTTTGCGAACAGCGCAAGTTCTTTCCCACAAGATGTTGAACGTTTCCTCTCCTCGCCCTTCGCGAGAGAAATACACTATACATCCATGAGCGAGGTAAGTGAATATATTACCAAGCTCAAACCCAAAAAAAGCCCCTGGTATGGACTCTATTTCTAATCGTATGATTAAAAATTTACCCACCAATTATCTATTTTTCTTAGTAATGCTTATAAATTTTATGATACAGCATTGCTATTTTCCTCAAAGCTGGAAACAAGCACTTATTGTGCCTATTCCAAAACCAGGCCAAAGCCTTTCTAACCCTCAAAATTATCGACCTATCAGCCTCCTATCCTCGTTATCTAAGATATACGAGTTTGTGTTACTTAAACGCCTGAATGATTTTCTCCGAAATCACAACGTTCTGATTGATGAACAATTTGGATTTCGAGCAAAACACTGCACCACGCACCAGCTGCTGAGGACAGTGGAGTTCATTCACGAAGGGTTTCGTAACAAAATGCTTACTGGCGCTTTATTTCTTGACATAGCCAAAGCATTTGATAGGACTTGGCATATAGGAATTATTATCAAGCTCATACGACTTGACGTTTCGGCCCATTTAATTCATATAATTAATTCGTACCTCACTAATAGATCTTTTTCTGTACGAGTTAATTCTTTCATTTCGGCACCCCGTCCCATACTCAGCGGCGTCCCCCAAGGGTCACTTTTAGGCCCAATTTTGTTCAACATTTTCATAAATGACATACCAAAATCACCTAGTATCACTCTTGCACTTTATGCAGATGATACGGCCATCCTAGCTCAACACAAACGCCTTGAAAACTTGGTCCAAACCATTCAGAGTTATCTCTCTAGCCTTGAGCACTGGCTCATCACTTGGAAAATCAAAATTAATGTTGCTAAATGTGCTGCTATGATATTCAAACGTAGCCCCCTCCCGTACCCTTCCATTAACTTAAAGTTTTTCGACGATTATGTTCCCTGGTCAAATTCTTACAAGTACCTAGGAGTGTTACTTGATTCTAAATTAACCTGGCGCCTTCACATTGAAAGTGTTCTCAATAAAGCGAAAGGTGCTAGAGCCCAACTTTACCCATTTTTAGCTCGGAAGAGCCAACTGTCAATTAAAAACAAAATTCTTCTCTATACATCAATTATAAGACCTGTCTTCATGTATGCATGTACAATCTGGGGTACTGCTGCAAAAACTCATGTCAAGAAACTTCAATCTTTTCAAAGTAAGACCCAACGTATGGCCCTGAATGCAGCCTGGTACGTCCGTACAGATGTGATTCATTCGGACCTAAACATTAAACCTGTAGATTACCATATTGAAAAGCTTAGTCAAAATTTATTCCTCAAAATTGAACAGATTGATAACCGAGCACTTCAGCGGATTCCAGCATACGATCCTGCTATTCGCAGCTCACAGAAGAGACCGAGAGCCGTGATTGGCCGAGAGTTCGGCATCTACCCTCCATCCAAAAGGGCAAGACACGCCCTCTCAACATCAGTTCCAGCTCCCGCGCCATGAAGGAAGGACGTCTCTTCAGCGAGCTGCCATTTAATTGCTTATTACATCTTCTGCTACCACTATCAAGATCTTCAAGCAAAGTTATCAATCTGTTTACTTAAGAATCACATCTCCCGCAGATTTCAAATCTGCCTATGAATATTTTCATCGCGATCTCAATAATTATTTGCACTCCCCAACACAAGCCACATGCCAATGAGCCTATTAATCGTAAAATCTTTCCTATCCACTTTTTGCTTTAGTGTTTGTACTGTGTATAAAAAATTATAAAAAACCAAAAAAAGTATAAAATATAAAATACAAAAAAATTTTTAAAACCTAAAACCTTATAAAAAAATTATGAAACTTAAGTTTTTATTTTCTCATCTCTATCCCTAAACTTTCTCGAGCCTGTGGCTCCCTCTAGTGTGCATCAAGTAAATCACTTATGCCAAATTTTTTCTTATTTCTGCTCGCTTTTAGTAATTCTGATGTGGAGGTAGATGGTTTTGAACCATAGGAACTCCGAAATTTTTAAATCATTGGCATTGGCTTTCCATTATGCCATATTTTTGGAGACATTTCGCGTCATGGACGCCACGAGCGACAGACGTGCGAGCTCAGAGCTCCGCAATGCGAAAACGGATACCACGAATACGGCGCCGCCAGCAGGCAATCACTCGACTTCGCAACCTTTGCAAGTTCTTACAGATATGGATACTACGAACTCAACTCCTCCTGCTTCTCCTTCAGCCCAAGAACTCTCAAAGAGTGCACTTCAAATATACGCGCTAAAGACCCGGCACACTGATCTTCTCTTCGACATTCAGCGTCTACAGAGATCTGAAACTCCCAACAAAGACCTCATGATGAAACAACTACAGGATGAGGGTGAGAAAATTTTATTTTCCTTACACACACTTTGCACCCGCCTCTACATTAACCTCTTCACTCTACCAGCTACAGAAGATGAATTTATTAAGGAATTTCAAAAGACCACCAAAACCTCTGAACCTGAAAACAATAATCCAAAATCTACCTCACCCTCATCCTCAGACCCACCCAAAGAAACTTCTCAGACTGATACCAAAAAAAGATCCAGGCCAGTCGACAGTGACGGCTTTGCAATCCCCCCTAAACATTTGATTGCAAAGAAACCACCCAACACTAAAGAAAACTCTAACAACATTACAATTACAAACTCTTACACTAACATTCAAAACGTCACAGAAACCACAGAAAACTTAACGCAGCAGCCGGCTGAAACTACAACACCTAAAACTCAGACACCACCACCCATCTTCATTAAACCGCGTGCTGATTGGTTCTTTTTACTGAATCAGCTACGCAGACACGCACCGACTGTCCAATCCAAACAAGACATTGAATTTCTACGCCTCACCACCACTAACGAAACAGATTATCGGACAGTCGTTAGATTTCTCACCGAAAACAACATTCAATTTAAGTCACACACACTAAAATCTGACAGACCACTCAAAGTGGTCATTAGGGGATTACCCTCCAACACACCGATCAACGTTGTGCAGACTGCGGTCGAAGTACTTGGTTTTAAAATCCATAAGATATCGCAGCTGAAAAAATTCAAGACAAAAATGCCGATGCCACTCTTCTATCTCCAGATACATAACAGCCTCAAAGCATCGGAAATATATTCAGTCACCGAACTCCTTGGCACAGAAGTGGTGATGGAACACTTCAAAGGGCAGAAAGGTCTCTCCCAATGCTGGCGTTGCCAGGGATTCTTTCATTCTTCGGAGGTCTGTACGTTACCCCAACGATGTGTTAGATGCGCTGGTCCGCATCAGGCGAAAGAATGCACCAAGCCCTTCGAAGAACCCAACAAATGTGCCAACTGTTCCGGGAGCCACGCAGCAAACTGGAGATCCTGTCCAAGATTCCCTGGATCCAAAAATCGTCAACCACCAAAGCCAAGTACAAAACCCAGTCAGACCGTTGGCAACACGAACAAATTTAATATACAACACAATTCATTTCCAACACTGCCGGCTGCACACACTCCCAGTGCAAATAATACTCGTCCTGGAGTATCCTACTCTGCTGCCCTTACGGGTATGCAACAGACTGCACCCCCACTTATTCCAAATTTATCGGTCCCCACTGGAGTAAATTCGAATCTAAATTGCACCGAAATCCTTTTGGCTATAATCCAAATTTCTAACCAGCCTGGTATTGACCAGAGCAAATTACTTTTGGCATTCAAAAACGCCTTACCGCAGCTTAGAGTGGCTACATCTGGGGCTGACGCGGCCTACAACATCTTTGAGAGCTATGTCACTCTCCAATTCTCTGATTCCCACATCCATTAAAATTCAATACTTTGAAAGGGTTGAAAAATCTTAAACTATGCACCTGGAATGCAAATGGCATTCTATCCAAATTCCATGAGTTTAGAGACTATGTGGAAGAGAAGGATTTTGATATCATTTTTGTCCAAGAGACCAAACTCCAGCCAGGGAGAGCTCCCAAGCTTGTAAATTATGCACTTTATAAAAATGACAGGCAAGCTTCGAATACACGTGATGTTTATCATGGTGGCACTTGTATTTACATAAAAAATTCAATCCCGCATCGCAGAATTGACACTCCGAGTATGAGTAAACTCGAAGTAACAATTATCGAAATTTTTATTCAAAATTCGCCATCCCTAGTCATGATCTCTGTCTATCTTCCACCAGGTGGAAATTTTCCTGTGGTCGATTTTAATAAACTGCTCAATTTTTCAAATAATCTTATCATAGCTGGTGATTTAAATTGTCACCACCAGCATTGGCGTTGCCATAGATCAAACCCTGCTGGTCGTGGCCTCCTAAAATGGGCTCAGTGCGCCCAAATTAAAATCATTGCGCCGGATTCCCCCACTAGATATGGTTCACGGGGTGCCCCCTCTTTTATAGATTTGGCACTCTTTAGAAACATCCCTTTTGGATATCACGTGACTGTTGAAAACTGTTTATGTTCAGATCACAACCCCGTAATCATAGACCTTAACTGTACTATTTTTAATCAAAATTCTCCGGCACTCGTCTCTACAAACTGGGACAATTTTCGTTTCAAACTTAAAAGTAAAAATTTGCCCTCCCTTGAAATTAAATCCAGCCATGATATAGACTCGGCAGTTGATCACTTAACGACCATTTTGGACACCTCGAATACGACGGACACTGATATGGACCAGGGCAATGCTGATCACGTTCTCACGGAGCATGAAATAGCTACACTTCGAAAGGAAATCACTGGATTGGAAATTAATATTTCTACCGTCAGCGAACTCATTCGGGATTTATCGGCCAATAGACCGGTCACGGACAAGGATTATCATTCGGACATTCTGAAAAAGGAGCTAGAAAAGAAGAAGATTCTGCTGGACAAGCTGAGGGGTAAGTTGAATATTGCTCTTTCTCATGCAAGCATTACACAACCAGTCACACAAATGAAACGTAAACCACACGACAATTCAGATAACGAGGACGATTCGGATGGATTCCGGAAGCCGGCTAAACCTGCAAAGGTTCCTAAAAATATACCACCTAGCACTATTCCCACCCAGAACAGTTTCATTGCACTCTCGCAACCAAACACTCACTCCACCCAACCCACACCACAAATTAATAGCTCGCAAACACCAGATACAAGACTTCCCCAATATAGCACACCTACACCAATTATGGTTAAACCGATAGATGGCGCCACACACAACCAGTACATCAAGAAACTCACTACACTGACTAACGCTACATTTTACGCCAAAATAAGTGGAGAATACCTCAAATTACTACCTTCAACAACAGATGATCACAGACAACTTACCACAGACCTACAAAAACATAACATCGAACACTATATCATCACACCCAAGCACAAACGCCCAATTAAAGTAGTTATCCGAGGCCTACCCATTACCACTGACACACATGAAATTTCCACGGAACTCACACACCTCGGATACACTGTACACAAAGTAGTACAACTCACAAGATTCAAGACCAAACAACCCATGCCACTATTTCAGATACAACTCATGCCAACACCAAACATCGACAAAATCTACAGTGAAACACACCTAGGTATGTTCATTATCACAATCGAAAAATATATCAACAAAAACATTACACCACAATGCCACAACTGCCAACGTTTTAATCACTCATCAGACAATTGTTTCTTCCTACCTAGGTGTGTTAAATGCGCACAACAACATAAAACAACAGACTGCCCAACACAAGGTAAATTAGATAACCCCACATGCGCAAACTGCCAAAAAAATCATCCAGCTTCATTCCGCGGTTGCGAGAAATTCCCCAAAAACAGAAACACAAATAAGTCACCAAATCACACTTTTACACCAAGCAATAGCACCCCAAATTTTACACAAGGCAGAACATACGCACAAGTTACTTCCAACAATACACAAGACATTAGAAATCAGACTACCAACACTACATCTAACGCGAACATTTTCACCGACATTTTTTCTACACTAAAAGAACTCAATAATATTTTCGGCCACAATAACATATTTAAATTCTTTTCCACTCTCAAAAATAACTTACACCAATTAAAAGCAGCAGACACACCCATGGAGAAACTATTAATTCTTTTTACTATTTGCGAGGAAGCTAACATCTTTAGCTAAATAATAGAAGAAAAAAAAAACTCTTAAATTATATTTTTGATCTGTTAACATAATACACTTGCTTGCATGAGACCCCTCAGCTCTATTTCCAAATTCCAACTTTTTCTCCTATTGGACACTTTCACCCACCTGACCTGAAGATTTCAAGATCTCTCCGCCCACCGACGCCGCCTACTATACCTCAGCGCAGCGACTTTCAACCTAGGAGTTAGCCTCTGAATACTTCTCCCCAAGTGCAGGTATCATCAAATCATCATTCTGCTGGACTGTATGTCATCCACATTGCTTATAGACATGCCATCATCACTCTGCCGAACAACACTTATGCCCATAATGTTCGAAAAGAGACGCAACTTCGATCGGGATAGGACCCTTCCGTCCAGGCGCCCGTTGAAAGGAACCTGCCGGTTCAAGGATGATGATTGTAAGATTTTTAACTGACAATAACATCGAATTTAAATCACACACTCTTAAATCAGACAGACCACTTAAAATAGTTATTAGGGGATTACCCTCGAACACACCACTCAGTGTTGTGCAGACTGCGGTGGAAGTCCTCGGTTTCAAAATTCATAAAATCTCACAGCTCAAAAGATGGAAGACCAAAATGCCGATGCCCTTATTCTACCTCCAGATATACAATAGCCTGAAAGCAGAAAATTGACAGACAAGCTTCTAATACTCGTGATGTTTATCATGGTGGCACTTGTGTCTATATTAAAAATTCAATACCACACAAAAGAATTGACACTCCGAGTATGAGTAAACTCGAGGCAACAATCATTGAAATTTTCATTCAAATTTCGCCCTCCCTTGTAATGATCTCTGCCTATCTTCCACCAGGTGGAAATTTACCTGTGGTTGATTTTAACAAATTGCTCACCTTATCCAACAATCTAATCATAGCTGGTGATTTAAATTGTCACCATCAGCATTGGCGTTGTCATAGATCAAACCCTGCTGGTCGTGGCCTTCTAAAATGGGCTCAGTGCGCAAAAATTAAAATTATTGCGCCGGATTCCCCTACTAGATATGGTTCACGGGGTGCCCCTTCATTCATTGATTTGGCACTCTTTAGAAACATCCTTTTTGGATATCAAGTGACTGTTGAAAATTGTTTATCATCAGATCACAACCCCGTAACCATCGACCTTAGCTGTACTATTTTTACTCAAAATTTTCCGGCACTCGTCTCTACAAATTGGGACAATTTTCGCTTTAAATTAAATTCTAAAAGCATACCCTCCCTCGAAATTAAATCCAGCCATGATATTGACAAAGCAGTAGATCAATTAACGAACACCCTAACTGATACTTATAAAGAAGTATCAAAACCCACCCTCAGACCCAATTTTCGTAAAATACCTCAAGAAATTAAACTCAAAATTAAAGAAAAGAATAAAGTACGGAGACTTTGGCAAAGAAATAGAAATCCTGGCTTAAAAATTCAACTCCGTACTCTCCAAAATGAGATCAAGGCATCATGTGACCAGTTCTTCCAATCACAATACACGAATTACATTCAGTCCTTAACGACCAATGATAACAGTCTTTGGCGCGCATCAGCCCGCCTACGCAAACACAAATCTAACATTCCGTCCTTAGCTACGGACGCAGTGGTGGCTCACACAGACGCTGAGAAATCCGAATTAATTGCGGATTCTCTTCAAACTCAATTTACACCACATAATGAAGGAATTTTTGCGAACAGCGCAAGTTCTTTCCCACAAGATGTTGAACGTTTCCTCTCCTCGCCCTTCGCGAGAGAAATACACTATACATCCATGAGCGAGGTAAGTGAATATATTACCAAGCTCAAACCCAAAAAAAGCCCCTGGTATGGACTCTATTTCTAATCGTATGATTAAAAATTTACCCACCAATTATCTATTTTTCTTAGTAATGCTTATAAATTTTATGATACAGCATTGCTATTTTCCTCAAAGCTGGAAACAAGCACTTATTGTGCCTATTCCAAAACCAGGCCAAAGCCTTTCTAACCCTCAAAATTATCGACCTATCAGCCTCCTATCCTCGTTATCTAAGATATACGAGTTTGTGTTACTTAAACGCCTGAATGATTTTCTCCGAAATCACAACGTTCTGATTGATGAACAATTTGGATTTCGAGCAAAACACTGCACCACGCACCAGCTGCTGAGGACAGTGGAGTTCATTCACGAAGGGTTTCGTAACAAAATGCTTACTGGCGCTTTATTTCTTGACATAGTCAAAGCATTTGATAGGACTTGGCATATAGGAATTATTATCAAGCTCATACGACTTGACGTTTCGGCCCATTTAATTCATATAATTAATTCGTACCTCACTAATAGATCTTTTTCTGTACGAGTTAATTCTTTCATTTCGACACCCCGTCCTATACTAAGCGGCGTCCCCCAAGGGTCACTTTTAGGCCCAATTTTGTTCAACATTTTCATAAATGACATACCAAAATCACCTAGTATCACTCTTGCACTTTATGCAGATGATACAGCCATCCTAGCTCAACACAAACGCCTTGAAAACTTGGTCCAAATCATTCAGAGTTATCTCTCTAGCCTTGAGCACTGGCTCATCACTTGGAAAATCAAAATTAATGTTGCTAAATGTGCTGCTATGATATTCAAACGTAGCCCCCTCCCGTACCCTTCCATTAATATTAAATTCTTTGATGACTATGTTCCCTGGTCAAACTCTTACAAGTACCTAGGAGTTGTACTTGATTCAAAATTAACCTGGCGCCTTCACATTGAAAATGTTCTCAACAAAGCAAAAGGTGCCAGAGCCTAACTTTACCCATTTTTAGCTCGAAAGAGCAATCTGTCAATTAAAAACAAAATCCTTCTCTATACATCCATTATAAGACCTGTCTTTATGTATGCATGTACAATCTGGGGTACTGCTGCAAAAACTCATGTGAAAAAACTTCAATCTTTTCAAAGTAAAACCTTACGTATGGCCCTAAACGCAGCCTGGGACGTCCGTACAGATGTGATTCATTCGGACCTAAATATTAAACCTGTAGATTATCATATTAAAAAGCTTAGTCAAAATTTATTCCTCAAAATTGAACAGATTGATAACCGAGCACTTCAGCAGATTCCAGCATATGATCCTGCTATTCGCAGCTCACAGAAGAGACCAAGAGCCGTGATTGGCCGAGAGTTCGGCATCTACCCTCCATCCAAAAGGGCAAGACACGCCCTTACCTGACCCGCAGAATCTCGCAAGAAATTAAAAACCATAGATCTGAAAAATGGGATGCTCTGTTAGAAAATATTGACATTCAACCAAATACTGTCTGGAAAATAGCAAATTCTCTCCGCAATAAAAACCCAAACTATAAATATCCTATCAATTATCAAGGTAACATCGCATATTCCGAAGCTGAAATAGCTGAAGCTATGGCAGATGACCTTAGCAAGATATTCGACCATCATACTGAAGATACCCCCCAAGATTACACCATCAACAATAAAGCCGAAGAAATTAAACTTCAACGCACCAGATCTTATATTAATTTCACCTCCACAGATGAAATCACAGAAATTATCAAAAATCTTAAAAAGAAGAAAGCACGGGGCTTTGATAACATTAATAACGAAGCAATCCAAGCTCTTCCTCCGAACTGCATAACCTTACTTTGCAACATTTTCAACGCCTGCATCAGACACTCTTATTTTCCAAAAATTTGGAAACACTCCCTTGTAATAATGATCTTGAAACCAGGAAAAAACCCAAAAGAAGTTACAAGCTATCGGCCTATCAGTCTGCTCCCTGCAATTAGTAAAATCTTTGAAAGAATTATTCTAAGAAGACTAAATGAATACACAATAAATTTAAATCAAATCGATAATCAGCAATTTGGATTCAAAAAAGGACACTCCACTTCGCACCAAATTCTAAATTTAATTGATTATGTTGCAGTTGAATTCCAAAAGAGGAATACTGTTGCAGCATGCTACCTCGATTTCGAAAAAGCTTTCGATCGAGTGTGGCATGCTGGCCTTATTTACAAGCTATCAAAACTTCAAATACCTACTAATCTTATAAAAATCATCATCTCTTATTTAGAAGATAGAACGTTTCAGGTGAGATGTGGAGATACTCTCTCAAATATTAAAAATATCTACAGAGGACTCCCTCAAGGCTCTGTCCTCTCTCCTACAAATTTTAATATTTATGCTTATGACATGCCAAATCCAACCTCTGCTAAAATACTCAAATACGCCGATGATACAGTGATTCTTTCAAATTCCATAAACCCTCAATATGCCATTGATAAACTTGACTCTCATGTTCAAAGGATCTCAAACTGGTGCAAATTTTGGAAAATTAATCTAAATCCTTCAAAGTGCTGCATCGTCCTTTATCGCCGATATAAGAAAAACTACCCTATCAATATTAATATAAAAATTGACAATAACTTGATCCCACAAGCCAATAGCTACAAATATCTTGGAGTTTATATTGACAACAAACTCACCTTCAAAGAACACATCAACTACATTTGCAATAAAGCCAATGCCGCCTTTATGGCTATTTATCCAATCATTGGAAGAAAATCAAAACTAAATCTCAATACAAAAAGGACTCTTTTTCTCACTTTAATAAAATTTTAAGACGTGCATCTGCTCGCTCCTGATTTTGTGATATTAGAACTCTTCTTTTATTATACCTGATCAGAGTGCATGCCGCTGTAACAGTAGGTCGGCATTGCAATAGACTCTGGTTGCTTTCTCCGCTGCTTCATTTTCTGCCATCCGCTCCACCATGGATCGAATGATTGATTTTATTGCCTCTGAGATTACCAACTTAGAATGCATCAAAGAAGCTGATGGATCTCTCTCATCTAAGGACGCACGAGACCTTAAATTCCTTCGACGCCTCAAACTTTTCATTGACAGAGAACTGAACGCTGATCGTTCTTCTACTTCTCTTCCCAAACCAAACATCCCTGCTCCTAAGGTTAATGACAGTGATTCTTCAATAACTGGAATCAACAAAACTAATGTCAGACGAGCCAGCAGCCCTGCGCGCTCAGATGAAGAGCAGTCGAAAAAACATAAAGCACTGAATGAAGACAGCTCCGACACGGACTCAGGTCCTAAAGGAGATTTTACTAGAAGACTAAGAAAACCCTCTCGAAAGTCTACTCTGACGGATTCCTCTGTTTTGTCAGAAGTTTCGACAGCTGAGCCGACCACGGAAATAACTTATGATAATATGGATACAGCCCCAGACGTGGATAATATGGATAAAGCCCACGCTAATGTGGCGCCATCTAGTGAGATCCCCGAAAAGCCGGCTGCGAGTACGTCTCAGACGGAAAGCATGGTGCAGCCTATCGGTGCTGCAGATGAGGTCACTAGCTCGGCTGGGCTAATAGGTGATGCTCATGATCATGAAACTGGTACCAATTCTGCCGAAAATAATGAGCAGGATGTGGATAAATTCATACATCCAAATAAAGTGAGCAATAAAGCTCCCCCGATTATTATACAGGATGGTAAATACCCCTGGTCAAAATATAAGGAAATGTTTAAAGATGCAGGAATTAAGCTAAAATCAGGTATAATGAAAGCTCAAGACCACTATGAGCTAAAAGTTGACAGTATAGAAACTCATAAGAGTTTAACTGCATTACTTAATGCCAAAGGAGTGAAATATCACTCATTTATTTTACCCGAAAACAAGAAGGTTAAAGTTGTTATACGCAGCTTACCGATCGACACGCCAACCTCAGAGATATCTGATGAACTGATAGATAGAGGTTTCCCAGTTGAACGAGTCTCGCAATTAGTAAGACGCAGAAATGGAGAAAAATTTAATCTGCCCCTGTTTCTAGTTATTTTGAAGAGGAATGAAAAAGCGAGAGGGATACATAATATAACTAAATTATGTTTGCTGAATGTTAAAGTTATTTTACCCGAAAAAGGAAGGAAAGGGCCGGTACAATGCTTTCGGTGTCAAGCATTTCATCATGCCCAGGCAGGATGTATGCATGACCCGAAATGCATGAAATGCGCTGGCGATCATTATTCAAAAGACTGCCCCAAGCCAAGAGAAGATAAACCTAAGTGTATAAATTGCCAATTAGATCATACAAGCAACTACAGGGGTTGCCCGAATTTTCCCAAAATAAATACTCAAAATCCGCCTTTGAAGAATTTCAGTGATAGAGTAATTATCAATAAATCTTATGCCGCCGCTGTTGGCGGGCAAACAATGAATACTCTAGATGAAGCTAGAAGTATTTTTGAAGGGCTTAAAAACCTTGTTGAGGCTATTAAGGCTTCCGGCATTCTACAAGTAAATTTAGCTCCTAGCGCCAATGCTAGTAGTTTCAACGCGGTCAATAATGAACCCAATCATGGATAGGAAAGATAATAATTTTAGGCCAATCAAGATGTTAGTGTGGAATGCTAACAACATAAGAGGAAAGAAAGATGAGTTGGAGGACTTTATGTATGAGAACGACATTGATATTTGCCTGACCTCCGAGACGCACATCACCCCAGGAGACAGAGTTAGCATAAAAAATTATAGAACCTACCGATGTGATAGGTTACATCACAGAGGAGGTGGAGCACTCATCTACGTTCATTGTAAATATTCATCTTGTTTAATTTCGACTGAAAGAGACAAGGGCTATGAAATTGTGATTGCCTCTATTAGCTTGCCTAAGATTGGAGATACCTTATTTGCGGCAATCTACAACCCCCCTACTAATAGGCTAACTGAGGAAATGTTACAAAATATTATTCCGGATTCTTCAATAATGATTGTTGGTGGCGACCTCAATAGTAAGCATAAAGATTGGGGCTGCCGTAGCACTAATCACAATGGTAAAGTACTGAGAGAGTATATCAGTAACCACCCAGTTGGTATATTTGCGCCTGACGTACCGACGTTCAGGCCCAGCAACATCAGGTACACTCCTGATATTCTAGATATCATCTTGACTAATACAGGAATTAATATGGTGCTGGAGGTTCGAGACGACTTAAGCTCTGATCATACTCCTGTGATTGCTACACTAGGGGTCACCAGTATTAATTATACGAATGTTAAGACCCATACCGACTGGAGAATGTACCACAATGTTGTGAAAGTGAGGCTCCCTAAATTAGGTGCTATGAAAAGCCCTTCTGATATTGACAAGGAGATTGATAAGTTTACTACATGTCTTAATGACTCTTACTATGAGGCCACCAAGGTTACTCAAAGGTCTTGTAAAATCGCTAAGATTCCAAGGTACGTCAAATCTCTCATAGCCGAAAGAAACAGGCTGCGAAGGAGGTATAATATCACCTGGGACCCAATTATTAAAACGGAGTTAAATAGGATCAGTAAGCATATTAAGCTTGAAATGCATAAATTAAAGTATGAGGCTTGGAATGTTAAAATGGAGGAGTTAAACTTAGACAGTGATGCCTTCTGGCAGTTTACAAAAATGTTAAAGAGGACGCATCAGTGTGATAGGCCAATTATTGACAACGGCGTCACTGCTTATTCAGATACTGACAAATGTCAGATTTTTGCTTCACATCTTGAAAAGCAGTTTTCTCCCAATCAGACACCTCGTAATATTCACTTTGAGACCCAAGTCAGAATGAAAGTAGAAGAATGGCTAGGTGCTCCCACGGCTCTAAATGCCGATGGTTTAACTAATCCAAGAGAAGTTACGGATATTATCTCCAAATTGAACCCCAAGAAAGCCCCAGGTATTGATGGAGTTACAAATTTAATGATCAGGAACCTCCCGCGCGGTGGAATCACAAGACTTTCCAGCATTTTTAATATATGCATTACGTTATGCTACTTCCCGGACTGCTGGAAGTACGCAAAAGTTTTCCTACTACCGAAGCCTGCAAAAGACATCACTAAGGCGGAAAATCACAGGCCCATAAACTTGCTCTCTAATATAGGCAAGATCTTTGAACGAATAATTTTAAGGAAATTCCAGCCTTATTTACAGGTACTTCCGGAAGATCAGTATGGATTTAGGAGCGAACTTTGCACATCTAAACAACTGATTAGGCTTGTGGAATTTATCGGCTCTGCTCTGCATCATAAGAGTTGTACTGCAGTGCTCATGCTGGACGTGGCCAAAGCATTTGACCGTGTCTGGCATGAGGGCTTAATATATAAATTGATAATGATGAATTTGCCTAGAGAACTGATCTTACTCACCAGATCTTATATTGCAAATCGTTACTTTACAGTTAGCTGCAAGCAAAGTCATTCTGGATACAAAACTATCGCTGCAGGCGTCCCCCAGGGGTCCTGTCTTGGCCCAGTACTCTATCTTTTCTATGCGGCTGATTTCCCGCGGGATAAACTCAACAGAAATACATTGCTGGCCTGCTATGCGGATGACACCGCTGTAGCGGTCAGATCTATTCAGCCTAACAGGGCAATTTCTGTTATGCAGGATATAATTATGGACATTGAGGAGTGGTGCTCCAGGTGGAAGATTTCCATCAATGCGACTAAATCACAGCTACTTCTTGTTAGAAGGAAGAAAATACTGGTCTCAGTTCAGCCACTTTACCTATTCGGCCAACGTGTCCCGATGGTAAACAAGGCCAAGTATTTAGGTGTTTACTTGAATCGAAGACTCACGTGGAGTACGCATGTCAATTACATTGCAAACAAGACCAGAGGAATTGCTCAACAATTACAAGTACTGCTAGGGCGCAGCTCGCAGTTAGATCTGAGAAGGAAAAGACAGATTTATATTTCCATTTTAAGACCAATTATGTGTTATGCGTCCCCTGTCTGGGCGACTGCTACGAGCTCAGATATCAACAAATTGCAGGTGACTCAAAACACAATCTTACGCACCATGACAGGAGCGCATTTTTACATCCGTAACAAACTCCTGCACGATGATTTACAAGTTGAATATATTGACAAATATCTGCAAAAACTTAGCAGCAAGTTCTTTGACAAAGGCTTGAATTGCAGTAAAGGAAACTTTAATGCTGTACTGAACTATGTCTGCATTCCTGAGGACTACAATATCAGGCCTTTTACGGCTCACAGAATGAGGGATCACAATTTTGTCACTTAGCCCACTCGTTTTCAAATATGTAAATAACATATTTTTATGCATACATTACTTCACTTTCATTTGTTTACTACATGTTCAACACTGTATCCTATGTACATTTCATGTATTTTCATTTCTTTTGCATCTTCATAGCTCCATAGACGTGATTATTACTCTTGTCTCAGGGGTAAGAGTTAAGTTACTTTGAAGATTGGACTTTGTCACTATGGCCGATGGGCCCTCTTTTCCTTACCCGCTCCGATTTCCTGGCTGGGAACTAGCTGATAGTTGACATTCTGATTGTCCTTAGGGGATTAGATCAATATAGCTTATTAAAGCCCAACTGGGCTAATATAAGCATAAGCAATTAGCATTTAAGCAAGCAAACTTTAATAAAACCAATTCTTCTCTACGCCGCCCCTGCTTGGGCTACGGCAAATAAAACTAACAGGAAGAAATTCAGCGTTCTCCAAAATAAAATCCTCCGGGCCATGACAAACGCCCCTTGGTTCGTACGCAACAATCAACTATATGAAGATCTCAACATTCCAGAATTTCAAGATGCCATTCTAAGATCTACACATAACTTCTTTGAAAGTGTTGCAAACTCTCAGCATGATAACATAAGATCACTCATAAACTACGACCCTACAGAGGAAAATATGGTGAAAAGACCGCGAACGATACACCATAATACTAAATGGTAACTGTACATAATGTATATATAAATTTATTTTCTCGTCTCTTCATTTAATCAAGATTTTCACATTGTAGTATCATTGTTTACATTAGTATCATGTTTGTTTACATTAGCTCAATGTTTATTTTGAAGCAGCAGTATCGCCGGTCAGTACTTGGGAGGGTGACCACCCAAGCACGCAGCGATCTGTGGTTTTTCCACTGCAAAGACGGACTTGTCAAAGCAAGGACTTTGTTCACAATAGCCGTTGGACTTTGCTATTCCATTTTACTTTGAATTAAGTGCTTTTTACAAAATTATGTATTTTCTATGCTTATTACTACACTCGCTCGCGTGTCATCTCAATTTTACTGAATGCATTTGCAATTCACATCTACGAATCAGAGTCAAGACTTCCGATCACATGACACACTCCCACGTATCCCTGCTCATTACCGCCTCTCTACTGCACTTGGTTAATGCTCCAGGCACCACTCCTGTATGCTACGTATTATTTGAACTTTAAATAGTTTTCTTACCTAAGGTTACCCTGCTTTGCCACCAATAGTTTCTCTTACTAAGGGCACGGTGCTTACGCACCCTATTTTTAAATAAAAGCTAATGGCCGAGGCCGGATAAATATTGGTCAATACTCTTTGCAGTAATTACCAAGAGTTAGAACGACGACTTGACTAGACTCAACATCAGTTCCAGCTCCCGCGCCATGAAGGAAGGACGTCTCTTCAGCGAGCTGCCATATAATTGCTTATTTCATCCTCTGCTACTACTATCAAGATCTTCAAGCAAAGTTATCAATCTGTTTACTTAAGAATCACATCTCCCGCAGATTTCAAATCTGCCTATGAATATTTTCATCGCGATCTCAATAATTATTTGCACTCCCTAACACAAGCCACATGCCAATGAGCCTATTAATCGTAAAATCTTTCCTATCCACTTTTTGCTTTAGTGTTTATACTGTGTATAAAAAATTATAAAAAACCAAAAAAAGTATAAAATATAAAATACAAAAAAAAATTTTAAAAACCTAAAAACTTATAAAAAAATTATGAAACTTAAGTTTTTATTTTACTCATCTCTATCCCTAAACTTTCTAGAGCCTGTGGCTCCCTCTAGTGTGCATCAAGTAAATCACTTATGCCAAATTTTTCTTATTTCTGCTCGCTTTTAATAATTCTGATGTGGAGGTAGATGGCTTTGAACCATAGGAACTCCGAAATTATTAAATCATTGGCATTCTACCTCAGTTCCAGTCTCCGCGCCATGAAGGAAGGACGTCTCTTCAGCGAGCTGCCATATAATTGCTTTATCACCATCACTACCTGCAATCAAGATCTTCTAGCAAAGTTATCAATCTGTTCGCATAGAATCACATCTCCCGCAGATTTTTAAAATCTGCCTATGAATATTTTCAACGCGTTCATATTTATTATTTGCACTATCCTACACAAGCCACATGCCAATGAGCCTATTAATCTTAAACTCTTTCCTCTCCGCTTTCTGCTTTAGTGTTAGTATTCTGTATAAAAAATTTATAAAAACCAAAAAAAGTATAAAATATAAAATACAAAAAAAAAATTATAAAACCTAAAAACTTATAAAAAAAATTATGATACTTAAGTTTTTATTTTCTCATCTCTATCCTTAACCTTTCTTGAGCCAGTGGCTCCCTCTAGTGTGCATCAAGTAATTCACTTATGCAAAATTTTTTCCTATTTCTGCTCGCTTTTAGAAATTCTGATGAGGAGGTAAATGGTTTTGAACCATAGGCACTCCGTAATTTTTAAATCATTGGCATTGGCTTTCCATTATTTGAAGTTCAGATTTTGAGCGTAATGTGCATTTGCCCCTCGCTCCCTATTTTAACTTCGCTAACATTTCTTTATGCTTGATCAGACAGCCTGGCTCAGTAAAAGTAGGCGGCCAGTGCAACTCTGATTAAAAATCTAGTTATAACCACGTGCAGTGCTGATAAGCACTACGTGTTTCTGTGACTCCTTCTCCTATTTTCTTCTTTCTATGTATTTCTTTCTCCTGATGAGGAGGGACCTTTAGCTGCCCTCGAAATCGATTGAGTGTTTCATTATACCTACGCTAAATATAAGGTTGTTTTTTACGATTTTGATCCTCAATGTTAATTGAATTTGGTATATATTTATTAATCTCTCTTTTCTTACTAAACTTATTTGATTCTTCGTTTCGCATTTCGAAATTGAGGATCATTCCAAATGAAATTCGCCCATTTTCTATGATTTATTTTTATAATTTGTATTTTTAAATAATTATTATAAATTTTTCGAAAAACATTTTGAACTCTAATGTATAAAACTTTTAGCATCGACTTCAAGTAAACGTATTTTTAAACATACTTCCAAAAAGTTTGAGTTTTTTATTCAAAATTTCTGAAGATATAGGTGAATTAAGAGACTAGCGCGTTTTGAAATTTGGCATATTTGTTGAAAGCGATAATAACATCAAATGTGGTTTAGGCACTTTGAAATTATTTAAAAGCAGCAACGATGTTTATTTTTTCCGCTCATGCACAATGCAAAAAGAGAAATGAAAATAGGTGGCCATATATTAAGAATTTCGTCAAGTGAATTATACTTGGCGCAAACTAAAAGAAATGCTTAAGACACAATAACACGCCGAATAAATACTAATTCAGAAATCAAACAACAAAAATCAGCGTTATATTTACAAAGTTTTCACAGGACTAGTTTCGATGGTTTTACCGAACCACCATCTTCAGCTGCAAAACCGCAAATGAACAAGATAGGAAATAATGATTAGATAAGATAAGAAAGCCTGGACAAGAATAAGCAAGTGGCGCCATCTGTTGGTAAAACCAGAACTAAAACATAATTTCTCTAAAAGCCGAAGGCAAATTTGGATTGGAATTAGGATCGTTAACTAGAACAGAAAGATTTTTATGAATGTGAAATGCCTCTAGAAAATCCAGTTCTCCAATGGAAGATGTTTTTTGAATAATTTTGGCAGCAGAAAAACTGAAAGTGTGGTTTTCGGACCAACAATGTTGAGCAACAGAAGACTTCTGTGTTTCCTTTTTTCTAACATATGCCTCATGTTCCTTGACGCGAAATTTTAAGGCTCTCTTAGTTTGGCCAATGTAAATTAAACCACACTGGCAAGGAATCCTATAAATACCCCAGGAATTCATATCCGGAATGGGGTCCTTGAGTATGGAACTCGGAATTTTATTGATGGGAGAATAAACAACCCGAAAGTTAAATTTCTGCAAAATATGTGCAACTTTATAGCTAATTGATGGAAAGAAGGGAATGACAACAGAATTTTTATAATCTCCTAAAACAAGATTGTGCCTTTTAGTGTGTTGAGATGAGAATTTTTTAACTGCTTGATTAATAATGTTGGGTGGCTCTCACTCAACTCTGTTTGAAACAAACACATTTTGTTTTCCAAAATAAATATTACAAGCAAACTGAGGGATTAGCCATGGGAAGTCCCCTCAGTCCCATCCTGGCTGATATCTACATGCATTATTATGAATCAAAATTGTTTGAAACTTTAAACTTCCCGGCATGGTTCCGCTACGTAGACGATACTTTTACTCTGTTTGAAGGTAATAAAGATGATTTAAATAAAGTTCTTTCAACAATGAATTCTATTGATCCTGCTATTCAGTTCACTTTTGAACTTGAGACTTGCAATTCTCTTCCGTTTCTCGACATTCTGGTCACACGTAACACATCCAACTTCAGTACTACGGTTTACCGTAAACCTTCATCGGTTTGCCTTCCACCACACTTTAAATCATGTCATCCGACTAAACAAAAGTTAGCTTCATTTTATTCCTATGTTTTCCGTGCTCTTCAAGTTTGCTCCTCCGAACTAGCCCTTGATGAAGAACTAAAGTATTTAAAAGCAATAGCTATTGACAGGGGCTTTCCACCCAACATTATTAATCAAGCAGTTAAAAAATTCTCATCTCAACACACTAAAAGGCACAATCTTGTTTTAGGAGATTATAAAAATTCTGTTGTCATTCCCTTCTTTCCATCAATTAGCTATAAAGTTGCACATATTTTGCAGAAATTTAACTTTCGGGTTGTTTATTCTCCCATCAATAAAATTCCGAGTTCCATACTCAAGGACCCCATTCCGGATATGAATTCCTGGGGTATTTATAGGATTCCTTGCCAGTGTGGTTTAATTTACATTGGCCAAACTAAGAGAGCCTTAAAATTTCGCGTCAAGGAACATGAGGCATATGTTAGAAAAAAGGAAACACAGAAGTCTTCTGTTGCTCAACATTGTTGGTCCGAAAACCACACTTTCAGTTTTTCTGCTGCCAAAATTATTCAAAAAACATCTTCCATTGGAGAACTGGATTTTCTAGAGGCATTTCACATTCATAAAAATCTTTCTGTTCTAGTTAACGATCCTAATTCCAATCCAAATTTGCCTTCGGCTTTTAGAGAAATTATGTTTTAGTTCTGGTTTTACCAACAGATGGCGCCACTTGCTTATTCTTGTCCAGGCTTTCTTATCTTATCTAATCATTATTTCCTATCTTGTTCATTTGCGGTTTTGCAGCTGAAGATGGTGGTTCGGTAAAACCATCGAAACTAGTCCTGTGAAAACTTTGTAAATATAACGCTGATTTTTGTTGTTTGATTTCTGAATTAGTAAAAGAAATGCGCCAAGATAAATTTTTGAATTCCTCAGTGTATTTCGCACCAAATTTTACAAAATTTAATATTCAGGCATAATTTGATGGATAAATAACACAGAATAGAGATATGGAAAAAAATTGCCATGTCGTTTCACATAAAGTTCGATTTTGTGTCATAATACCTAGATTAGGACAATGCTATATATAAATCTAATACATATAAGTCGCGCTTTCGCGACATGAAAAACAGAATTTGAATTTTATCAATCGGCCCAGTAGAACAGGAAATATAGTAATCTCCTTTTTTCCCCTCATTGCATAACACAGATAATAATAAAATTAATAGAAATGTATCCTCCTTTAACAGAGATGACCTATGGGGGGAGGAATGTGCATTAGTTACTTTGTCTTTGCATATATGTGGAGCATACTTTTATAGCGTTCTTAATCATGCATGCTTTTGTTGTAGAATCCATTTTGCTAAGATATTCCTTTAGAACGTGCCACAAGTTTTCGATCGTATTTAAGTTTGATGAATTTCCATGTCAGTCTAACACAATAATTTTATTTTCCAACATAAACCTTCTGATAAATTTTGAATTGTGGCATAAAGCCAAATCATTCTGATGTCCCTGCAAAGGCTTTCGGGAATGGCACAAGCTACGTTCGAAAACTTCTATATACTTCTATATTCACCATTCTCTGAAAAAAGGAACTAAACTCCCAGTGCTATTTGCAGTGAAGAAATCCGAAAATATTTGCTTTTGAGAGTATTTTATGGTTTATTGGATATGTTTTTTGGATTTGTTGAATACGTTAAAATAAAATTGCTTCGACTAACAACGTTACATGTGTATTAAATGAGTCTCTTTGCTAAAAATGTCCTTTTCCAAGTCACTTATGATCCAAGATTTGTATTTTATTGCTCACAATAATTGTTTTTGCTTCGTTTGATGGTCAAAAGCTGTTTTTTAATTAGGGATTTTGTCTTCCGACCAGCAGTGAAAAGTGTACGCCGCACATTTAAAGGATGAATAATATTTTCATAAACTTAATTATCCCTAACACACTTTCTTCATAGAAAAATAACGGCGATGCATTATTGACGTAACCTCCACATATCAAGGAATTATTGTATACAAATGTCAAAGATGTCTATCTAAAAATTAATCAAATTACGCATTATCGTTTTCTTCTCAGTTAATTTTGATGCCAGAAACATCTTTAATAGAGTCTTTCCAAAAGTTTTGGAGCATTGCATTAAGTTACCTTACCAAATCGTCAACATGTAGCGCATAGGTGGACGACAGAATTCATAGATAATATCGTTCTGCTATTTAATTTTAATGTAAAAATAAGTTTAAATTTATTGCACTGCTCCACAACAATGACCTGTGGGTTGAGCACCCGAGAGCATCATCCTGTAGATCACGGCAGACCAACCATATTGATGGACACTGTTTTTCTTAGATTTAATTTCAACTTTTGATTCATTTATCGTCCTAAATTTACTACACTTTCTTAGATAGCTTATGGGTTAATCTCCAGTGACGATAAGTATAAAGGAACCAACGATCAACAACCTTCATGAGCATTGATATGCTTCATTTTCATTTTAATTAAAAATTTTGTTTAATTCACTGTCCCGAACTGGGCAATGACTGTCATCTTTTAAATCACCAGACAATGATCATTAATTTGTAGATCATCAGCGACCAAACTTTTTCATGGCAAACACAATGTGTATTTCAATTTAATTTTAAAATCTCACAATGGGTCTATAAATTTAATCTAAAAATCCATATAAAATGACTGCGATGCTTTGGATGGTCCTCAATGTATCGGTGAAAGGCTCCCGTGTGCTTAGATTTAACTTTAATACTTAGTTTTGTGCACTTATATTTAACAGATACACTTTAAAATCTGTCAAAGATTATGATTTACTGCATTGTTCCTTACTGTTGACATACACGAGGACTCCAAGTGACCATCACCGACATGTAATCACTGGTGATCACAGATTTGATGGGAACGGAGTCCTTAGGTTGAACATTAATATAAAACCTATTTAGATTTATTTCACCACAGGACACTAGCAACCTCTGGGCTGATCACAGATAACCACAAACCTAGAGGTCAATGATGAAGCTGATATGCTTTATTTTAATTTAAAATTGTACCTAAATTTAATCTAATACCCCACACCAATGACCTATAGAGCGTCTTTCGATGATTTTTAATCTGCACAACACCGGCGAGCAACCATCTTCAATTGCAGCAATGTACTGCAGTTTAATTATGATTTAGAGTACCATCTAAATTTTGTATAGAGTGCCATGCTAGAGATCTGTTTATTGATCACAAATAGTAGTCATCCTGTAAGTAGCTGTTCAACTACGCTTTTGGCAGTCACATTAAGTTTCACTTTCTTTCAATAAACTTTACTTTCAAAGGTCTACCGACTGAATCATAGATAACACTGTACAATTGCATGTTGCATTGAAGTTCAGTGTTTTATAACAAAACCGAATACAGAAGCTTATAAAAACCTTAATGAATAAAATAAGATATTAGTGCTATACACAACATATTGATTTGCCAGTGGTTATAACTTTTAGAAAGCCTATATATACAATGAACACACCAATGCTTACAATGGTCATGATACAGCTTACCCCAAACATATTGTACTGAAAGGTCAATAATATTTAATGTATAATTTTTATCATTTTGATTGGTTAATTTTATTACTTTAACGCTGTCCTAAGTTATAATAATTAATTTGTTTTAGACAAGCACTTCTCAACCTTTTGACTAACGCGTACCATCCAAACAAAACTTTCAAACCTTTAATACCACCACTACAAAGTACCTCTACCAACAATACTCATGAACAAAGCTCAGATCGCAAAATTTTATGAGTATTAGAGAAAAGAAAACTCAATCAGGGTGTTGGGGTATTAATTTTTGAATATAATAGTTAAAAATACTTTGCTTCTTTGCGTACCACCGGTTGAGAACCCCTTTTTTATACTATTGCAATTATGATGTACTTGGTTTTAATCGAAATGCTAACTTTATCATTTTAAATATATTTTCTTGTCTTAATTTAATTGCGTCATTTTTAACATCAGTTGGCAGGGCAAAAGACCAACTTTTTTCACATTTTCCAGATATTAACATTTAAAATGCAAAAGAATCTTTTAAAATTTAAATTTAAAATTCAAAACCCACGGTATAACAAAAGCAAACTGAACATTTAATTGCAGTAAACTGAAACAAGTGTTTTCACGCTTTCTTCTTTGCATAATGAAAACGCTCGTTAATATGGAAGGTCTATGAGACGCCATGATAGAAGATTCATAGAGTAGAAAAGCATCAATTTTCTTAGACTTCCAAATTCGTCCAACTTGCTACCACAAAGCAAAATAAATTTTCAGTGCTTTTACTTCCTGTTAATACGATTACTTTCATCCACAATTTCAGAGAATCGCAAACGATACAGCCCATTTCCGAAGGCCGGATGTCATTTATGATAAACTTATTAATTTACTGCCCTTGACAATGAAAACAACGTTATCCTAGAATTACTACGTGACTTCCTGCAATCACATATTCTCTCGTAAACAGTAATGGCCCACACAGCGTACATTCATTGATAAAAATTAATTGACCAGTTATTCAAATGTTTTTTTATTCAATTAAACATTAACATTTTATTCGTGAAGTGAGAAAATATATTTTCTGGCATAAAATATTTTACTTAATGTTCGATAGTGTAATTTTGTGTGACAAAATAATTTTATTATTAAATTTTTATGAAGAAACTCATACATATTTATTATTTCGTGTATACTAATTTCAGAATCTATGGGAAAATATCGAAAGAATCTCATAGAAATTATCATTTCAAATGAAGAATCTTCTTCAAAATTAATATTACTTAACATAAAGTGACCACACGTCCCGATTTTGGCTGGACAGTCCCGCTTTTTGGAGGACAATCCCACATCCCGCCAATTTTTAAAAATGTCCCACTTTTTAGAAAACATCTTCATTTCTTATTTTAAATGTACTGTAAAATATATTACCTATTATTTATTACTTATTATAGTAACTATAAAGAAATAAAAAATACATAAATTAAAAAAACACATAAAATGCATGCAGAGTAAACTAAATTAGGTGATGTAACGAGTTAGATTTACTCGGTGGTGTTCGATCATTGTAGTTACGTCTCATCAAGGAATATGTATAGTTAACGGAGGAACAGCTAGCAATAGCTGAAGGGATATTTGTTTTCCACACCATAAACCACTATCAAAGTTTCAGATCAATTGATTGTACGTCGCAAATGATCAAAACATTGTACGACAAAAAATTTGCACGTGCAAGGACAAAAACCGAAGCAATTATTTGTAATAATTTTTCACTATATTCACAATTTCACAATTGCAGAAAGAATTAGATAAATGCACATTTATCTAATATCATATATTATGATGCTTCCAACCACAAAGATTTAAAATTATTTCCCACAATTGTTAGACTTTTTTATCCATAAACAGAATTAGAATATTAGATTTTGTTTCATTGCTGGGTGAAACTTCATAAATAATTTTTGATTCAATAAGTACTATTTTAGAAAAGAATAATTTGAATAATAAAATTATTGCCTATTGTGAGGATAACACTAACGCAAATTGTTAGAAGCTAGAAGAGGCATCAATAACGTTTTAACGAAACTTAACGAACTTTTGAACCAAAAAATTATTGGAGTAGGTTTGTGCAGCGCACATTTTATACAGTATTATTCAAACAGCATTTGACTTACTTTCAGTGGATCTTGAAAATATTACTGCAAAAATTTATTCGTATTTATATATATATATACTGTTGAAAGTTTGAAGGACTTTTGTGAAAGCGCAGAAATCGAATATAAAAGAATTGGGTGACATTAAAAAAGAAACTTTTATGGAAATATGTGGAAAAATCCTTTTAACATATCAGTAACCATTTTCCGGAAAATAATATTTGCGAAAATGATCTTTTTCATGAGGTGTCATTGGTAAAAAGATATGTTACTGAAGAAAAAATTAAATGTTGGTTGTCTGCAAATGTGGAAACAAACAAAAAAATGGACGGAGTTATTCCTTCATTTTAAACAGAATAATATTCCTTATGAAAATATTTTGAAAACTGTAGAACACACGGTATCCCTTCCAGAAACAAATGCAGCAACAGAATGTGTTTTTTCTATTATCAATAAAATATGGACAATTAAAAAAACGCAGTTGAACATTAAAACTTTAAAATCTATATTGAGGGTAAAATATAATTTGACCAACTCATGTGAGAAATTTCACGACATTTTAATAAATGATCCGAATCTATTGCAAAGTATTCACTCGGATAAAAATATGACCGTGAAAGAAAATCATAATTTTTTTAATAAAATTTTAAATTAATTAAAAAACATAATATTCAAATTATATTTTTTACAAATATTTTTATAGTTACCAATAGTTAATAATAAATATGTTTTTGTATATTTATAGACAAGTATATGAATGCATACAATAAAATTTACTTTTTTTTTAATTACTGGTCTGCTTGTTCCGCTTTGTCTCAAAGAAAATGTGGTCACTTAACACTGTCATACATAAAATTCAATAATATCATCTCGCTCTGTGACATCTATTTCAATGAATTTTAGTTTCTTGTTGGGCTTAGATGTACTCATGTTTTGTTAACCTACTTATAGATTACTTACAAATGAATCGTCATCACAACCTTGTTAAAATTCTATCTACTGTGTTCTTGACAAATCTTTTGTCTTAACAGATCAGTTTTAAACAGATACTTCCATTAATAAATAGTACGTTCACCATTCTTTGATAATCCAACGAACCTGATCGTGGCAGCATTACTCACGACGAATTCTTGTTGTTGATAATTAATTTTAAACTAAGTCTTGTTGCTCAAGAAAGTCGCATAAAATGCCATTTCATCTTAAACATTTCATAACACACAGTGCAAATAATTTTAAATATATTATATTGGGTATAAACCGCTGAACACTAATGTAAATTCGCGTACAGGTCTGACAGATTATTTTTATATTATATTTAGATTTTAGACAAAATATTATCCAATTGAGAAAACAGAATCTACTTCCATACAAAAATAATATACACATGCCCGAAGATTAAAGACATTTTCATGAGCATAGCGAAAACTGTACATGAATACAAACATGGTAAGCTTATAACTTGTCCGATACTTAACACAAGATAATAACCAAGCACAGTTTGGAAATAACACTTCCATACATAAAATTCAAGTCAAAACGTAATATAATCTTTTAATATTTACACTTTAAATGTAAAAACCATTCTTTTTGTGAAAACCATTCTTCTAAGGAAAAAGAATCTTCTAAGTAATAGTAGCAAGTATTTTAGACAGAACTGAGGCATAATAATTTGGGTGTAGATGAAATACTTATCTATGCTCAGGTAATTTAATTTAGTAAGAAATACGTCCTCCTCAAAATGTAATTCAGAAATCGGAACGCCATGCCACATGTGCTACAAATTTCTGGGGCCAGATTGTTATATTTTTTCTTCAAAGCGCATGTTAGGCTTTCCTTATTTTGCAGCAAAAGGCTAACAGTTGCAGTTCATTTCCCCGTAACATCCAGCAAGTGCTCCTTAATTTAGGAAGGTTAATGGAACATGAAGGCCATGGATATCCTCATTATCTAAGAGAGTCTGTATTGCTTTAGTTGAATTTGGTGAGGCATTATTATGCCTAAAGAGAAAGAATTTGCCCTAAATCCAGTTCAATATGTCCACCATGAGGTTGCCTCACAGCATAATCCCATTTCCACAAAAACGATGCCTTTCTTGAATGCATTGAAGTTAGTACCAATTATTCCTTATATACTAATTACAGTGATGTCAGAAATCCGATGACAGATAGATTCTACTCATTTGAGGAAACTTCTACTGCATCAACTAGTTTCTCAATGGATTTCAGACCACTGCAAATGCCTTCTATGATGCCCTCTGGATAGCTCCAAATAAGACAATCGGTCTTCCAGCGTACGGTCCTACGAATCTGCAGGGCATTCTCGTTCTTAATTTTTCTTTTTTACATGCTTAATAAAAGGGGACTTAATAAAAGTGATAAGTTGGCTGTCCGTGTAGCATCGATTGCGTTTCGGTTAAGTCTTAAGACAAACCTTTACGCGATTTTATACACTACACCAATTTTATTGATTATTACATCTTTATCTAATTTTCTTATAATTATCTTCCATGTAAAATTATCGAATTGATGATGTCTATGAGACCTGACGAAAATTTTATGTGTGCAGATTTATTCTTTTGCACGAAGAAATTCTGAAAAACGCTGTCATCGGTAGTGCTATTTCTCTTTCATTTGCTTTCGAATGAATTCGTGATCTCGAAACCTCAGAATCGGAAATCTGCATTACTTGTTACTTCACAAGCTTTCTATTACGCATACTTTAATTATACATATCACAGCATGTTGATGTATCAGATTTTAAGGCGATAACTTCGCATAAAAAAAAAATCATCCTTATGCTCAGAACCTGGATGTAAACTGCTCGCGCAAAAAAAAAAAAAAAAAAAAAAAAAAAAAGGGGGGGGGGTATCTATAATCTATATCTCCCGTTCTACAGGGCCGATTGACAAAATTCAAATTGCGTTTTTCATGTTTCGAAAGCACTATTTAGGATATATATTAGATTTACATATAGCATTGTTCTAACAGGTATTTTGACACAAAATCTTTCTGAAGCAATATATCAATTTTTTCTCCATATTTCGATTCTACGACTTCCATTATGCCTAGATATTAAATTTTGTAAAATTCACTTAGCGAACTTCTTAATATATAGCAACCTACTTCCCTTTCCCTTCCATTATGCCGGAGAGGGAAAAAAGGCACATCGTTCATACTTTTTTTACATTGTGCATGAGCGGAAAAAAAAGTCACATCGTTCCCACTTTTAAATAATTTTAACAAAGTGCCTAAACCGCATTTGATGTTTTACCGCTTTCAAAAAATATGCCAAATTTCAAAACGAGGCCAATATATAAATTCACGTATATCTCCGGAAATTCTGAAAAAAAAAAACTGTAATTTTTTGCAGGTATGCTTAGAAATACGTCTACTTTAAGATGACGGTGAAAATTTTATAAATAATGATTCAAAACCTTTTTTTTTTTTTTTTGAAAAATTTATAAAAATTATTTAAAAGAATATAAGTTTAATAAAAAAGAGAGATTAATAAATATATACCAAACTCAATTAACACTGAGGAGCTAAAATTTTTAGAGCTAATTTTTTAAAAACTAGTCGTGCGATTTTTACAAAACTCAATAGTTTGGCCTAATTTGAGTCGTAGAACGCAAATATGGAAAAAAATAGTATGTTATTTAAAAAAAAGTCCGATTTTGTGTCAAAATACCTATATGAGAACAATGTTGTATATAAATCTAATACATATCCTAAGTCGCGCTTTCGAGACATGAAAAATGTAAATTGAATTTCGTTAATCGGCCCAGTAGAACGGAAGATATAGAACTGTCCCCCCTTTTTCCCCCCGCAGTGTACATTGCCTATCACAGTTGATCCAGTGAACGCATTGATGGCGACACTATACTTGATATGATTTTGGTGCTCAGAAGATTGTATAAAGAGAAGTGAAGCATGCGATAAAAAATGTTTGGTTGCACGTTTTTATTTCCTTAACTATGCATCGTAGACTTATACAGTTTCATTTATAAATTTTCCTACAAAAAAGTTTATTACCATTTTAAAACGATGGCCGTATATCTGCACCTTAATGCATTCGTCTATAACATTTATTTAGCCATCTTATCACTGAGAACGTTGCCCAGGACACTGAGAACATTGCCTAGGCGGCGACCGAATTACACGAGTGCGAAAGGGGAAGCTCCATCCCAGTTTTGATGAAGACCATTCCGAAAATGGACCTGGACCCGAGAGTCTCCCGCCTTTCTTAATCTCTCCTCAAACCTCTCGAGAGCTCCGCAGTATAAGTCCCTATGCCACACGGATGCTATACATTTAAAAACATTCAAGCCTTCTCCAGGATTTGAAGCCGGCCCAACTGCAAGTTAGGCAACTTCGCTATCCATTATATCAAACAGGGCGGAGAAATGAAAATTTAAAAAAAAAAGTCACAGGTCAACGCAAGTCAAAAACGACCGGCTAGTAAATGATCTCCACAAGTCAAAAAAGTTAACAAATAAAATGTTTATTATATTTTAATAATAAAAAAATATTTAAATTGTTTTCCAGTATTTATAGCCCAAAGAAGTTTAATAAATTTGATCAAAAATATCAAAAAAGAAAACACAATTGTACATCTAAAATTATTTGCTTTGACAATTAATAGTTCATCTTGAGTAAAACAGAACTCTAGAGTAAACTCATAACACTAGAGTTAAACTAGAGTACTGTAGAGTGCTTTAGTTACTAAGCTTCAGATCTAAAGTTTCCTAGCATTGTTTTAATAAAATAGCACTTAAAAGTATGAAATTCCTAATATACTTTCAAAATTTTCTGTGAATATTTGGTACCTTTTGTATTTAATGTTTAAAAGCATACTGAATATCATACTGGTTTATAAAGACCATATAAATCATTAAATTTCGTACTAATGGAATTCGTTTGCTTCCAATCCTGAAACCATTTTCATAAAATTATTTTACTTTAGAAAAATTTGGAATTAGAAATAAATTCCAAGATTAATATTTAAGAAATTTAGCCGCCTTTTTAAAGCACTCTTCGTATCGAGATGGGATCTTATATGCAAATTTGTGAGTCTAATTGAAGCGTTTGCGTCAAACACGAATTTGAAGTTGTTAAATAAAAGTAAATTTTCCGAGTTTAGGATTTCTGAACCGAATTCCAAGGATGCGAAAACAAAACATCTTAACCGATGACCTTATAATGCTTTGCTTTTAATTCTCCTACGCTATTTAGGTTTTTTCCTTTGTGATGTTTTTCTCACAGTATTGCCGCTTCTTGGTCAATAGTCGAAAGAATTTAAAGTTAATTTAATGAAAATTCGTAAGAAGTTATCTCTGATTGCAGTACTGTCAGAACCCAATACAGTTTTTTTTTTCAAAGTATCACTGGCACGATGAACACGGTAGAGTCGTATTCCTTCAGACGAAAGTTGAAATATTTGTCGAAAGTTGAGAGATGAGAAAGAAACTAAAGACAAAAGAGAAAGATTACAAAAATGCTTAACTTACCACAATGAGAATTACCCGCTTTATTCTCATCACTCATATCACCGCAATTATTATAGCCATCACAAGTCAAACCAGACCATATACAACGACCATTTTCACACTGAAAGTCTGAAGGCCATACACAAGGAGCTTCTTGAGCTGTAACATATATACAAACACACAATTAGTATTTCGAAATAGAACAATGTTGGGACAATAAACTGCTTTTGAAAATTAAATGAGGGCTGCTTTTTGGTACACCTATTCATACGACACGGGTTTCACATAGAGAGAAGATTTCAAATGCCTTCTTAATTTCAAAATAAAAGACAAATTTTTATTGATAATAAAAGTAAGCTTGTAATTATTTATTTTATTCTAAACAAAATAGTGTAAGTCTAATACGAGAGGAATGCGACATAATTTTCATAAGGTAGTCTATGAAGAAAATAATAAAAAGTATTAATGCCAAAGCACAATTTTCAACTTACCGACTGGATGGACAAAGTAGGATTTTCGCTGGTTTTGAGTTAAATATGGAAGGGAAGAATTGTAAAGAAACTTCTGCATGGTCAATTTTTAAATGAAATGATTGCTTAGGAAAGTCAATTTATTAATTAGAATTAACTAATATAACATTAATTTGCTAGTAACGTCAGTTAATAATCATTCTAAACAAGAGTAAATAATTTTTGCATCTAAGACAGTCATGTAATTATTTAGATAGTTTCGAAAGGGGGTTTATACTTTGAGAATAACTCAGGTAAGGTGTCCGCCGATAACATCGCGGCAAAAACATCGCGGACGAAAACATCGCGGAGAAAACAACGCAAGGCGAAAACGTCGTGCTACAAAACATCGTCGGAGAAAACATCGCAAAGAGAAAACATCGTAGTTCTAAAACATCGTGGTACAAAACATCGTCGTCGAAATTAAAGCGGTTCAAAAACTTCGCAGTTTGAAAACATCGTCGTTGAAAATATCGTGGTAAAAAATAAAGTATCTACAAATCATCGCATGACGATAACATCGCAGACATGCTTTTTTCAGACATGCTTTAATAACTGTAAATGGATATTCCCATATAATGACTTGTGAGCGCAAGGTATAAAGAAGGATAATTTTTACTTTCACATTTTTTATTAACTAATAAATTTTTTGCTGAAAAAGTAAGAAGGAAACTTAAGCATAGAAAATTAAATGCGTTTTATAGATTATACTTTTCATGAAAAATTACCAGTAAAAACTTCATAAAAATGATTTATTAATGGCCTTTGTTAGTTAGCTATGCCGGTTTAAAATTCTATTAAGTGCTATAAGTTGCATTAATTTTCTATGCTTAAGTTTCCTTTTTATTTTCTCAGCAAAAATTTATTAATTAATAAAAAATATGAAAGTAAAAGTTATCCTTCTTTCCATCTTGCGCTCACTAATAATCTTGCGCACACTAAACTCATTATGGGAATATCCATTTACAGTTATTAAAGCATGTCTGAAAAAAGCATGTCTGCGATGTTATCGTCATGCGATGATTTGTAGATACTTTATTTTTTACCACGATATTTTCAACGACGATGTTTTCAAACTGCGAAGTTTTTGAACCGCTTTAATTTCGACGACGATGTTTTGTACCACGATGTTTTAGAACTACGATGTTTTCTCTTTGCGATGTTTTCTCCCACGATGTTTTGTAGCACGACGTTTTCGCCTTGCGTTGTTTTCTCCGCGACGTTTTCGTCTGCGATGCTTTTGCCGCGATGTTTTCGGCTGTAACCCTCAGGTAATCATTGAACATAATTAATTATGTTTTCATAAATAATGGCGACTGTCGCAAGGGTTCGTTTTTGGAAAAGTGACCGCCTCGAGAGGTCGTCGTTCTAATTAAATGATGCTCTAAAACATTCTAATTGGAAATTTTACTCTAGTTCTTTTCATTTTCGATTTGTAATGCCTATGCTCCAAATTTCGCCACTAGGGGCTTTGCTGTCGTTTGCATTAGATCGGACGCAGTCGCTTTTCTATACCGTTACCTCATTTGCATTGCTGTAGCTGTCTTCGCTCGCAAGAATTTTCGGGTTAAAGGGACTTTTCTACGCACCCTGTATATAACAATTTAGTTCTGCATGACAGAAAGCATCTATTAACTTTTTAGTCATGGCCGAAATAATGATAAATGTGGCAGATAAACAGGGTGCGTATTAGATGTTGGGAACGAATTCTTTTACGAATAATTTCTTGAACATCTCTTCTTGTTTTACACAACACTATGGGTGCTGTGCGCCTATCACATCTTTAAACAAGAGATAAAAGCAGCAAAGCGATTAATTACGCCCCCGCGAAGCGAAAGCAGGGAAGAACAGCGATTGCGTGTATTTAGAGGTTGGGGTATATACAAAGTTGATAATTTGGTTGGGGTATATACAGTTTGTTTAGGTGACTAGAGAAGAAATATATAGTATTTTAGATATCAGTGACGCAGTACAGATTCCAGAAAGGGGACGCAGCCAAAATAAAATCACGAATGCCTGTTGTTAAAATAAAGTTAGTAATTTTCTTTTATATCTTACTCCTATAAAAATGTTTATATATATACAGACACAAACAAATACAGACAGAAATATTTATACTAGTTGAAGGATTAATTGTATTACTCTTCAACTAGTATAACTTATTAAGATAATATTATTTTTAACAATAACATTCTTTTAAATGCTTTTGATACTAGTAATGCATCGAGAATTGTCCCGCCTTTCTGAGACAAATTCTGCTTTATTAATCTTGCAGCAGACATATTGCCTGAAATCTTACTATTGTCAAGGATCATAGTGCATTTAGAAATCTTCTCTATTAACTTTGCATTAATTTAAATAGTTCTAAAAGTTTCTATCAAAATTCTATTCTTTATTATATCATTAAAATTCTCCTACTGATAAAGCGATTGTCTTTAACTTTTATTCCTTAAAAGTATATTTAACAACAAAAGGCTCAAATACTGCCGAAATGTTTCGAAAATATCAAATGTTTCCGTCATAAAAAAGTCAGAACCAATATTTACTACTGTAGCCTTGCGAGGTAAAAAAAAAGTATTAAAATTACATGTGTGCTTCATTAGTACACCTGTAATTTTTTTATATTTTTTATTCGGTACGCATAGTTATTAAACTTAGTCAAGTAAGAAAATGTTTTCGGTAACGTTAAGCCGTTTGGTCTTGAGGTTTAGGGCGAAGAGCAAATCGACATGTTTCTGACGTAGATTCCTTCTGACCTGCAAGCAGCCTGTAGGCAGTGAAGACCATGCGAAATCCGACCTGTTCTTTCTTGTCCGTGCAAGATCCGCAACGAGTGTGGTAGCGAATGACAAGAGGGTTTCCGCTGCCGGACATGGGAAAGCTGTCGTTCTCTTTTTCACAGTATTCTTCACACACACGAGGTTCACTCTCATAGCCGCAATGTCCATGGCACACAGGTTCTGCACGGCTGTAACGGCAGCAATCTCTACAGAAAGGAGCAGTGATGTTGCTACGGGATGAGTCGTTGTAGATCTGAAACACAAAATCAATTTTAAGCAATCCAAAAATAAAACTAAACTGTTGAAGGAAATGTATTTCAATATCTTACTCACATCTAAGCCAACAATCAATTGATGAAAACTCAAACAATTAGTTCTAATAAATCAGGGTTTCTTAAACTCTTTTCACTCGCGACCCCTTTTTATCACTGAGATTTTTTCGCAACCCCCAGAACCCCATAATATTTATAAAAATTTTGTGGGAGCCCAAGTATTGCGCAAATCCGACACACGCGTGAGTGAAACTGTCAATTTCTTCACTTGTTCTATAATATACTATTGCAGTTTTAGGTCATTAATTTTAATTTGTAATTTCAAGACATATAACAGTGTGAAAATTTTAAATAAGTAACAGACGAAATGACAGCGTCACTTGCAAAGCAAGGAAAATGGATGTTTATATTATAAAAAGAATACGTTGAAACGTTTTCGTTTCTTGTTTTGTCTGTATTGTCTTATCTTTATCTCTTTTCAGATACATTGTGTAAATATATTTGGTAATTGTAAAAATATTATAATAAGTTAAAGAAATATCAAAACTGCTAAAAATTTTGGCGACCCTCTGCTGCAGGTCCCACGACCCCCTTGGAGGTCGCGACCCACAGTTTAAGAAATCCTGTAATAAATCCTTAGCATAGGGTGCTCGTTGATTATTTATAAACAAACTTCTTTGTTTTTAAATCAAAAGATTTAAACAGGCCTAAGTGTATCAACTATTATAATAATTTTTATTTATGCGTATATGGGTCTTGGACAGGTAACAAACTTTTTATACAATTCTGAAATTGGGCGCTTTACAAAACCTTTATAATTTCCATAGATCAATGCCAGCTATAAATACATTTTTCCTTTCTTTCTATTTCTAACACTTGAGGATTGACTATAAAGAAGAACAAAGCGAAGGAAGAAGCAAAACCTAATAATGTGTATTTTTTTGGCTACTGGAGTTTAGCAATGGAACTAGGAGAGAGGGATGAGAAGAAAATAAGACTAACCACTGGTTGAAATCTTTATAAAAGTAGTTTCTTTCTGTCTAACTATTTTCAATTTAGAAAAGTAGCTTATTCTTCCATTTTAAAGAAACCATTACCACGACTGGTCCAGAACTTATATATTAGTAGAATAAAAGATATTATAATTGTTAGTTGATAGTCGTATGCCCTGTCTAAGTCTTTTGTTTAAAAACAAAGAAATGTATAAATAACTGAGGAGAAATCTATGCCTAAAATAGCAATAATTTGATTTGAATTTCGATTATATTACTGATGCAGGCCTCCGTTCTGTTTGTTCATTTGATATTTATGTGCATTTATTCCTGCTTGCATTAATACTAAACTTATTGTGATACAAATAAATGTTTATAATTTTCTACAAAAATGCAGTAAAAAACATAATGAACACCCAAATTAAAGAATGTGGATTAAACATACAGTGTGTCCACAAAATCCGACAGCCCTAACTCCAAATAGGAACTATTTATATAACATATAGGAACTGAGCGCCGCCTGAGATAACCACTGACCTGACTTTGTTGTAAAAGTCTTACAGTGTTAGTAGTCATCCTGGCAGAAGGGAAAATTCCCTCCGTGTTAAAATATACATATAAATATTACATGGGCATACAAGGCCTGTGTATAAGCATAGATATGTTGATTACAATCATTGTCTTGTACAAGTTACATATGATAGATACCTAAAATCATGACAGCTATGTGTACATTTAGACATTATATGAATTCATATTTACAATACTTTTACTGAGATAATCAAATTAAACTTGTAATTCATTTACACATTGACTGGATTTTCAATATCATTTAAACTGCTTTGCAATATTATTTTTATCAAGTACATACAAACTGGATAGTAATATGCTTACATTACAATAGTTTTGCTCGTACAGTCCTGTTATTAATCTACGGGGTGAGCTATTTTCCTAGTGTTGATATTAAGTATTTGTAGATTAAAAATTTGTAGATCTATAAAAGATGCAATTGTCAAGGGAGGGGGAGAATCTCTTAGAACCTTGCTGAGAATAGCCTGTTCACCTCCTCTATCTTAGTTTTCGTCTGCTTGTTGCCGCAGGTATTATCCGCCCATTGCGGCCAGTATTCACTGCTTGGCATTTTTAAATGCAGTTTTTCGGTTTGTGGGCAGTTGAAGAGATCTGCATCACCTACCGCACCACATTCACACAATTCTGATGCTTGTTTGCCGAATCTCTTAAGATGATGTGGGAATAGACAATGCCCAGTGTAGAATTGAGTTTGTGCTCTGCCGTATGTATTAACTGAGCATGTAACTTTCGGAAAGAACTTGTAGGAACTTTCGGAAAGAACTTGAACCCTTTCCCATCTTTTCTGCCATTCTTGTAAAAGGCTACTGAGCGTGATTTTTTTAAATAGGACTGCGGAACACTTACTGCGTTTTCCAATCTACTGGAGTCATTGGCAGCAGATTTCGCAAGCAGGTCCGCCGCTTCATTGCCAGTAATACCCACATGAGCTGGAACCCAGATCAGGATAGGTCTGTCATCTGGTGGGATACTTAGAAGAATTTTCTGAATATCTTGCACCAAAGGACTCCTTGTCTTGTGCCCTCGGATGGACTCCAAACTTGAGGCAGAGTCGCTATATATGCTGACCTTTAATCCTAATTGATATTTTGCCAAATTGATGGCTGCTTTTAATGCAAGAAGCTCTGCCTGAAAGACGGTATTTTTGTCTGCCAGTCATCTTTCCCAAGTTTTAACCACTTCTCCTTCTTGGAGTACACTAATGCAGGGTAGCTCAGATTCTATTATTTCAGTATTTGGGGACAGCAGTGGTCCCAATCGGGGAAAATAATCCTGGTTATTTGGGAAGAGCAGTAGTCCGGGTCGGAAAAAAAGGACTGGGTATTTGGAGAATATAATTTTAAGAAAACAAATGTAATTGTATATCGATTTAAATGAATTTCTGACTGGTCATGATCGTTACTCAACATATTTAAAAAATTTCTGTCTTCAAGATTCCGACCTGTGCTGCTACTTGCTGTGCTGGGTACCCAGGGAGTTAGATATGCGTATAGTCTTGTCAAAATGAAATTTTATTGAATACGAAAATGGAAAACTGCATCTAAAATCACGGCTGTTGTCATTTCGAATCGTAGGTTCATTGGGATTAGTGTTTGATTGTTGTTTGCGCTTTTAGTGTTCATTTTCTTTTAATTTCATTTTCTTTTGTTTTTCCTTGGGCTAATCCTTTATGGTCATACAGCGGCTTTATTGCCCGTTAGGAGAGTCGAGCTATACTCGTCCTATTATATTATAACATAACTGTCATAATGGTGAATAAACCTTTCTACTGAGCAAACGTAAACACAAGACTTGCTGTGATTTGATTAAGATATAAGAAGCTAATTTTAAAAGTTACCTTCTTCTGACTTCATAAAACTTTATAAAGAGAAATGTAAAAAAGTGGCAAAGCTGATGTTATTTATTGCTGCAAAACTTAGTAAATACTACGTATATTTATAGTACCGGTAGAGAAAAAAATCTTAATATTGCAAAGTTAATATAATATAAGTTAAGGAAATAAATACACATTTATAAAGATAGAGAAGCTGCTGAGGGAACATAACTTTTAACAGGTCTTCGGGGTATGTATCTCCATATTTTTTATCAAAAGAAAAATAATACTGGATTTTCGATAATATTTTAGGATTGAAAAACGCTATGAATTTGGAAGACACTTTTGTAAATATCGATGACAGAATTATAAATTTGAAATTCATAATGACAAAATGCAGAGAAGACACTTTTGATTACAGTAAGTGATCTGTTGTAGTTTGTAGAGACATTAGGGTATTTCGAAGCAGAAGATGTGAAAAATGAGCAATGCCCCCTCTGGGACTCGAACCACGGACCTCTCGAATACGCGCCGAGTGTGCTGACCACTACACCACGAAGGCATGTTAAGGAAGTGGGAGAAATACATAATAAGGTAAATAATTAATTAAAATTATTGCAAGATTAAACTTTGCCTATATATATATTTTCTCTATTACTATGTTATTTAGAAAATATATATATAATAAATGAAATTAAAAAGTTTGAAATTAGTTTACTTTTCTCTTTTTTCAAACTTCATACACAGAAGGCAAAATTCTAAAATACTGCAATAATTGTATAAACAATAATATCTTAGCTTTACAAGACATTACAATGACTCATAGTGAGTTGAAATAAATTAGAAAATTGCTCTTGAGCTGCAGTTTTAAAAAATAAGGTACGAGAATTGTAAAACGACTATTTTTTTTTCTAAAATTAGCATAATTTTATCATAGGAATTCGTTAAGTTCGGGAGCCACTGTAGTGTCATTAGGACATTTTTTATGAAGCAAGAGACACGAAAAGTGAGCAATGACCTCGCCGGGACTCGAATCACGGACCTCTCGAATACGCGCCGAGCGTGCGGATCATTACACCGCGAAGGCATGCTAAGAAAGCGGGAGAAATACCTTATAAATTTATTATTTTGTCGAAAGTAAACAACATTTTCGAAATCAGAATTTTCTAATTAATTAGAATATTTCTCATTCTTAGAACTCAGTTTTTAATTTATGGAGATATATGTAATTTAGGAAAAACTAATGCTTTCTGGGTCTCTACTGTGACGCTCTGATGCCAGAAAGTAATAAGTTCTTGGAGAAATGAAGTTAGAAAATAAAAATTAAATACTGCTTTACAGCTATTAAAGACCATCCCAGGAATTCATTTAACAAAACACGGGACTGAAATAAAAAATAATAACATTTTATTTTCATTAAGTGTCGAAAAAATAACTGTTTTATTGGAAACAAATTAATTCTTTAGTAAAAAAAATAATAATAATAAAAATTAAAACAATTTTTTTAATTTAAATTTTTTTTTAAAAAATTAATAAAAATAAACAAATAAACAAATAAAAAATAAATAAATAATAATAAATAAATAAATAATAATAAATAAATAAATAATAATAAATAACTAAATAATAATAAATAACTAAATAAACTAAAATAGTTTGTCCAGTTGTTAGGATTCCATTATTTTGAGGAAGTTTTAAGATAAGCTTCCTGTTAATCTATTGAACATTTTGTTGATTTCAATAGTAATAGAAAAAGATAAAAATTTATGCTATCTACAGTATTTTAAGAAACTTCCAAATTTAGATAATTATCATTGAACGATTACTGGCTTACAATTATTTTATTTTATTGTAGACAAACATGTTTGTCATACGCATTCATTACACATAATTCAATAAATCATCCTTATACATTAATAATATGTCATTACATACGATTTGTTAAATACGTAGCTTTTTAAACAATAATAAGAAATTAATTAGGCACTGTACTACTCTTTATTTACTCGTTGAGTCAGTGTTTACCCATCTCAGATATTTCTTTTCTAAAAACAAACTAAACATCATCATGGTGGCATTATATTTAATCTTTGTCCACGCGAAGATAATTTTAAAGATTATGCAAGAAAAAATTAAGCCTCATTGCTTACTTTAAATAAAAATGGATTACGTGCTCAGACAAATAAAAAAAGTGTAATTTCATAATTCATTTTTGTAGCTTCGTGTTTGCATTTCACTTCAAGGAAGTAAAAAAACAAAAAATGTACTACTTTTAACAATATAGCACTTGTCTAAATAAAAAAAGGAAACATTTTAATTTTTATAGTCGTAAGCACTTAATTGGTCTGAATAGGAAAGATTACGTGCTTACAGCTCGGGATTACAATTACCAGAATCACCTAGTCCCCAGCGCGTTAGATACAGCTCTACTGTACTTTAGCTTTATTTGCAGATAACTGATTGAAATTCTTTTCATTGAAACTGTCATGAAACAGATGAATTTAATAAAATAGGGCATTTAAAATAGAAGATATTTCATCAATTTAAACGTTAGCTATATAGGAAAAGGCCAATTGTAACTGTAACTGCAATTGCAACTAGTGTTGCACCATTTTAAATGCGTATACGTACAGTGTTATAAAAGATACTGATGATAGTGAATGAAAAGACATTTTAGTCTCCATTCAAAGTTCTTTTTAATCTTTTTTATTGCAGTAAATAAATTTAGTTTAGCTTTTAGTGTGTTAGAGCCTCTTTTCCTTAAAGTGTGCACTTTCCGACATTTATAGTATCTCTTTTCCTACAGATATTCCTTAATGTCTTCCATAAAGTTAAACGATATTCTGTAAGATTACTTGTAAGCCATCGCAGACATAAGCTTCTTCTACTACATAATTTGTTAACATTGTAATAGGCAGGTAATTAAACTTCTTTTTTATGTCTTTTGCATTAATTAGCAGAGAATTGTGCACACTACGCTAATTCTTAAGCTAGAGCTTATTATATGAATTTATGATTTATAAAAACTATATCCACAAGATGTCTGTCCTTTCATTTAGACAACCATTCATCATTGAATTCGTTTTTCTTTGTCGCATTAATTCTTCATTCTCAGTATGTGATCACCTTCCATTTAATACATGCACCAATTTCTCCGAAAATTAACTCTCAGACTATATTTCTGCCTTTTTCCATGATGATAGATGCCTACTAGTATGCCAGTCATATTATTCAATAGACCATAGCTTTATGTGTAAGGATGGTAAGTAAACGTAATTTGAATATTTAACAGAAGATTTCTGCTCTCTCCTCTTTTGTTGCTTGATTAACATTCATGATTTACGTATGTGCAACACTGCTAGTCATTTAGATGCATTCCTACAATCTACGCAACAAGCTAATTTTCGGTCACCAAACGCATCCTTCTTGGCGACGTAATTAATCGATGTCCATCCATCAATGTAATCTAAGGATCAAATAAAAGAAGTATAAAATAGCCCAAATGCATTCTATATCCTTTTTGAGTGAGTTATTTTACTTTTGTCATTTTTTATTTCTTTCGCATTAAAATAGGTCCTTTTGAACTAATAAATCTTACAGAATCTGGAGAATCTCCTAAAGAAGAATTTGGATCTCAAGAAATACATTAATTACTATTTCAGGAAGTTGCAATCTTCGAGAAAACAAAATGTTATGGAATACACAATTACGCTCTCTCTATATATATGTATATGACAAGCCTCTCCAGCATCTCCATCCTATTTTCGAACTCCAACATTCGAAAGTATACAAAGCAAGCTAGAAGGTTAGTATAAACTTTAGTTATAGTAGTTATTCAAAAATGTTTTCCGAGCGATAACAGTTTTGCTGTAATTTAAAATAATTATTTTCTTAAAGTCTTTTTCACCAGATACAAAGAGTGAAAAAGAATTCTCACCTTGATGTAATCTCTGCAGTCATAATTAGCATCCTTCCTCAGTCGGACGTCTTCGAGATTGAAAATCACCCCATATCCTCTAGGAGGCTTGATTTTTGCAACACATTCCTTCTCTTCATCTTCTGATAATAAATCGGTGGCTTTCAAAATGCCTGTGGAACCTGTTCCACTGTGATGCATCCGGATTTTGAAATTAGGATGTGTCTTGCATATGGTCGCCATGTCATCTGTTGCAAATAAAGAAACACAATTAAAAGAAATATGGTAATTTATACTGATTCATATTTATACTGCCCTTATTTTCCTATTATTTTCAGACATTTTACTGCAATGTTTAGTTTGAATATCATTTATGGAAACGCACAAAGGAAGAATCCAGTTGCTAAGCTGAAATAATTTTTGAAAAATTTCTTTGATTTAAAAAATTAAAGATATTAAAAAGAAAAGATACACAATGCAAACTATGCACCAGCTACTTTAATTTAAAACTTTCATAAAACAGGCAAATTAGAAAAACAGAAATACATCATTCATTTATATCTATGTCATATCACTTAACTGTATTAATAAATATGGCGTAGTTATATCATATCATCGCATCGCTATAGCCTTTAAAAACAAATGGCACTTTTTTTAATATATTTTTAAATCTATCTTAAAAACCTCTGTACAGTAAATTCACTATTCCTGACATAAATAAAAGTCCACCCAATGACCTTAGACCTCTAGCAGAAAGATAAAATCCGATTCCCTCTTCTAGCGAGAAAAGGCATATTTCCAAGTTTTCGTCTTCCATGTAAACCCTGATATTCTATCTTCATTATTTACCGAGAAAGTTCTGACTTTTTTCTTTTTTCGTATGTGTGTCTGCGCGCGTCTATATGCCATGCATGTTTTTTTTTTTTTTTTTTAGAAAACGAGAAACCGCAGAAAGATATTACCAAAACATGAAATATGCCGACGCATCTCGGTGAAAACGACTACCTCTCTTCTTTCTTTCTTCCGCCCCAAATGAATTGAGATTTTTTTCGCGCAAAAGCTTTGTCGGCCCAGTTTGCGAAACTAGCACGAACAAGTTTGCTATAATTTAATGAAAAGCTAATGACTGTGTTATACAGTACAGCAAGGCGATCACACCGCTGAAAAACTAATTGAGCAGTGTTCAAATGTTTACTCCATTTCGTAGATGCATAGAGAAAGATTTCCAAAACGCTTTCTTCCTTTCACTTCTTTAGCAAAGGTATTCTAACTGAAATCATAAATTTAATAGATAAGCTTACTATTACAAAAATTTTATCAATTAATTAATAATTTCTAATATTATTCAGAAGCAATCAAATTTTGCTCAACGTATTAGTCATGTGGAAGAAAATGCGGCCACTATATGTTTTATATGAAGAAGCTGTTTCACTAAAAAGCAGTTTTAGGGATTTTTCCCTAATATAGTTGATTGAAACGGTATAAGATTTTGCAAGACAGTAAATCACCATCTGAGTAAGCGTTAAATGCAAATATTAAATTAACCATCAAACTGGAAAAAAAACTTACCTCAACACATTGTCGAATGGAATTATTCAAGGAATATATACCAGAAGTATTATTATTCTCAAAAATAATTTTTGTCCGTATCACTTTTGTATCCGAATTACTTTCCAAATTATTGCAACCTGTTGGTATAACCATGTATTATTTCGAACTAAATTAAATAAAGAAGAATCTATATTCATGTATAGATGTTCCTCCATTGTGAAAAAAGACGGTACCTAGAGCTACCAAATTTTGAATAACGTAGTCCTCCCCCCGAATTTTGAATTTTGAATTTACCTTTTATTTATTTCATATTTTGTACAAATTTAATGAATTTGTTTTTAACAAACTGGCCAATTTGCGAGTCAGCGGTCACAACATTGTTTGAAGTAAAACATTTAGCATCCAGCAAGACGGCTGCCATTCGGAAAAATGTACGATTTTTATCTTTCAATTTTAATTAACAATCTCGGTTATTTTAAAGCAGTGTGTTTCCACTACTCGAAATAACATACTTTTACCTTCCACGTGCCAGCGCGTTGCCATTCGATAACGCCTAAGATTGGAAAGTTTCTGGATAATATACTATAAATATTGTGATTTAAAAGCAATAAATAAAGTTCTCAAAAATATTTTTCTACTATTTAATTTGATTGATTTAAATGAAAATATTTTAAAATCGTGAGATATCTCATCATAAATGTTGAATTTTTTTTTAATTACAGTAGCTGGACTTAACATACTTTTTTTTCTTTTTTTATAATTTTTGGCAGGTGGCTGGGCCAGTGGCTAGAATTTAAAGAAATTATAGATTGTTACATATTTTTATATTATATAAAAAATGTCAACCCTTAACACTCAGTCAGGAAATTCTAAAAATACACTTATATTCCGAGGCTTATGCAGATGGAACTAAAAATACACTTATAAATATTTTGTGAATTTTTGTGGCGTAAGTACAAAAAACGTTATACGAGGTGTGACACAAAAAGAAAAAAAAAAAAAAAAGAGACTAAGTGTGTAGCTTGAAAATAGAGTGGAGTCGGCAACAACTGTTTTGGTGACGTCGTGCCAAACACCTCCTCTATCCATTCGGAGGTTCGAATCCCGCGAACGGGCTGGCTGCAAGGGCGTTTTAGAGGTTTTCCCCATGTGTAACGTGCATGCGAGCCATTTCCCCTTAGAAAGACCTCCACGAAGGCATCCCTCCCCGTTAGGCAGATAGCCCTCGTGTGCTTTGCCATTAATTAAAATAATAATCCCCTCTATCCATTCGGCCAGTTTCGACTTCACCGACCACGCTAGGGGGGAAGTACTGCGTCAATGAGCGAACACGTGCAACTGCATTCTGCAGGAAAAATATATAATGTAAAAACTGAACAGCGAATCAACATCAAGTCTGGGAAACTTAAGAAATCAGCCATGGAGCCATAATATTTCGAATGTTAACCGAGGCTTATGCAGATGAAACTTTGCCTCATGCACGTGGTATAAGCGCTTTTCATGGGGAAGGGACAGTGTGCAGAATGATGAACGTGCTGGATGCTACCTTGAGTGCCCAGCAGCATGATTGAATGGGTTCCCAATCTTAAGTAGTGTAACACCACTCTTTACCATTTTAAATTTATTGTTAAATTATTTTGAAGTTCCCACCGCAAGTAGTCGATGTTATTGTGAGCGTGATGTACGTGCATTTTTATTAAAAGTTTGAATAATTAAGTGTTTGTTTTACCCTTCTTCTGTATTATTCATGCCTCTGCAAGAAGTCGCCAAGTTTCCCAATAAGATCACACTAACTGTATGATAGCAAAGAAGATTAGATCTTTAGTGAGTCTAGGAGCAGGCTGGTACCTGCAATGCTCAGAGACAGCATTAAAAACCTTAACAATTCCTTTGGTACGACGTTAATAACTGAATATTTTCAAATTTTTTAAAGGAATTTTAGGTAATTAAGTTAGGTATATGAGACCCCTAATTCCTTCCTTCGTTCTGTTTAATTGACTTACGCAAAACACAGCGTTGAACGAAGCTTATTTTCTGTCATCGTGGCCAACTGCAGATAGAAATCTGCCGTTCAAACTAGTTCTGGGACAACGCTTTTATAGAGAACGCTTCCTACTGTGTTTCGCGTTCGTATGTCTAACCGACATAGGTTATAATCAACATTTGAATAATAATTTTAATTGATATATTCTATCATCTGCTAGGAAGAGAGTTCAGAATCCTGTATAGTACATTTAATAAATTAAAACTAATTGTATTCAAAAAAAAGTTATGTATTTTTATATAATGAGATAATGACAGAAATCCGACAAGAAGTTCAAGATGACTGGCTTTCAGAGACATTGATTCAATGTTATTTTTTTTACCGTTTCAAATCAAATAAAAAATTATTCAGCTACATGTTAAGCTAATGCAGCAAAACGTAACTGGCTAGCTACATGAGAAGACACCCTTTAACCCCTTTTTGATGACATCAAAAACAGTTGTAGTTAACATAACAATTATATCAAGCTAAGGTGTAGTTTTAATATAATAACCTTGCTTTCATTTCTGTCTGCTATTGGTATACACACTCGTGCACAAAATTAAAATAATTTGCCAATTATGTCCATTCTTCCAAAACTATTGAACCAAAGGTACTAATTATGCCGCCGCGGAATTATGCAAATATAAAGAGTGGAATACGTAAGCGTGCAGCGCACTTAGCATCTGATGAGCTTTGAATCCGAAAAAGATATAAACGCACGAGGGGTTTTCAGCAATTTGTGGGTTCTTACTTTACGACATTCGCCGTGTTTCTCTCAAATGTTGGATAAATTTTATAAGGTTTCAGGTAGTCACGGGCAAATGGATGATGAAATGTTATACAGAATTGTTGGTAGAATCAAGGCAGAGCAATCGCAAGCGCAGGTGGCTAGAGAGCTAGTGTCGTCTTAAGGGGACTCGGTACCCCCAAAATCAATGAAAATACCGATTTTTCAATTTTTTGCTGAAAAAGTACCTTAATACGCTTACTACACTGAAGAGGAATTTTGAAATGATCTGACGATAATAAATGCTATAAAAAGGTTTTTAAAATTTTGACACCCCTTTAAATGCCACACCCCCTCAGTGTTTATTTTTTTTTATATTTTTTTTTACTTTTTAATTTTTTCAGTAACTTACTAAAAATCAGTATAAATGAAAAGGAGTGTAATTAAATATGGCTCCAACTATCAAAAAACTCTATTTATGCGTATATACTGATTTATTTAAATACAAATTAAAGTTGGAAAAATTTTTTTTTTCACCTTTAAACTGGCAAGTTTATATATTTATACTGAGCTCAGCAAATAATTTTATATGTATTATCAGTCAACAAAAATGCTATGTTTATTCAAAAGTTGAAATTATCTGTGATTAGATACTAACAGAAAGAGGTGGTGTAATGAAAGTGATCAAATTTCTGACCGTAGCATTATTGAAATAGTGCTGGAACAAACATTAAACTTTTTAATTAATTAAAATGCACATAAATTAATTTAAAATGGAATTTATATACGAGAACAAATGGCTAAAATAAGAGAAGAAATCACATAAGCTGCTGAGTGGTTTTAAATAAAATGTTTTATGTCCGTTAAAATTTCAAATTTTGCTTTTTAAAAAATGTATAAAACGACAAATTAATATTATTAATAATGATTATAAGAGTTTTAGAAAATATATTATAATTAATTCATACATTAAAATTGTTTTGAGCGTGTTTTAAAAAACAAAAAACAGGTAAAGGAAAATTCTACTTGCATTTTATATTTCTAGCCGGATAAGGTTTTAAACAAAAGCTTGCAATTTATATTCATATTAATCAATTGAGCAGTACTAAGTTTTTATATAAATATATATATGTATTGAAATTCAGTAATAAAATTTTTAAGAAATTGGAAATGATTTAATGACCGTCCAAACAGTTTACATTCTTTAAACTGCGATTTCTCAGTTTGCAATTTTTTAATATATCCTTTTACTTAAAGTCCTAAAACTTGTTCAGATATGGACCAAATTATTTAATAAATTTACTGCTTATTTAAAATTATATACTAAATAGAACCAAGGATGGGATTTGAAAAATAATAAAAAGAAAAATTATTGGAAGTAAAAATGTTACTGAAATCATATTTTTTAAAAATTTTTATATAAAAATGTGCTTTTTATTTTTTTTCTCAGAAACTAATTCATCAATTGAAAAATCGATCCGTAAAGTTATTAAGAACACTATTATGAATACAATAAAAAAATTGAAGCAAAAATATTGAAAATTGAGGAAGAAGAAAGAATTTTTAATTGTTGAATTTTTTTAAAAAAAATTAAACAAAAATTAATAGCACAAAAATGTTTTTCAGCTTAAAACCATTTTGTCTCATAAAACCACTTAATATTATTCATAAAAATTAGATAAAAGTGCTTAAATAAAAAAAAAAATCATTCAAAAGGTACCGAGTCCCCTTAAGTTTGTGGAAACAGCTTCAGGATACTGGATTCATATCGAGAAGATATGGACCAAGGTCGACCAAGATCCACAACCAAGATCCACAACGACGAATGAGGATCGTTATTTGGTACTTTCAGCGCGACGACACAGGATTGCTACAGCTTCACAGCTGTCAGAAGAGCTGTATCTGCCAATGGAACTTGAGTTTCGCGATCTACAGTTGTCCGAAGGCTCCATGAGATAGAGCTGCATGCCATAATACCTACAGTTTACGTCCCGCTCACAGCAGCAGCACACAGGACAGTGCGTTTAACATGGCACAGACAATATGTGCCTTGGACCAGACTTCATTGGAGAACCATGCGTTTTACAAATCAGTCGATTTGTACCTTGGATACTGATTCTCGGCATACCTGTATCTGGAGACCTCCTGTAACATATTACCATCCCTCCTTCATCGGGAAAAAAAAGATCATCACGGTGCCGAGGTGTCATGATTTAGTCAGGCAATATGCTGGACGGCCGCACACTCTTGGGCGTGTTTGATAAATGGCTTCCCTGACTGCTATGAGGTTTTAGAGCTCTATGTTCGGCTTTTTAGGGGCATAGTTGGTCCTGGATTCGTGTTAATGGACGACAACGCTCTTCTACATAGGATTCAGCTGCTCAACGATTACTTGGATAGTGAGGATTTTCGCAGTAGGGATTGATCAGCCAGATATCATGATCATAACCCTATGAATCATGTTTTGGGACGCTCTTGGGAGATAAGTTTCATCTCTCCATCCTCCTCCAAGGACCATCCCAGAGTTTGAAAACTGCTCTACTGCAGGAGTGGAAGCGACTGCCAAGGAGGTCTCCTTAACTGCCTCCTGTCTGGTATGCCGTCAAGCTGCGCGACCTGTTTGGCTGTGAGAGGATACCATATCTCATATTAGACTCATTTTCAGTTCGATATCGGAGTGTGGTTATTGGACATCTCTGCACTGCGAGCTTTACAGATAATCATGCGTACATAAAATGACTTTTGAATGGGAGATCAATTTCTTTGTTATAAATATATTCATACCAAATTTCATTAAAATCTGTCCATTGTTTTAAAAATTCGATATAAAGCGTAAACTGAATTAATTTTGCACACGAGTGTATTTTTTTTATTCTGCATCTACTATTTCATTCATACTTCATTTTCCTCTTTAGGCTTTTACGGTCTCTTTAGTTTTTTTTCTTCAGAGTTGCGGTTTATCATTTGTAAAGCCCAGTGCTCTTGACATTATTACTCATATGTATGTTAGTGTTCCCCATTCTCAAATTTCCTGTTCAGATAGTTTACTGCTAGTTGTAGTTTATCTCACTGTGATAAAATATTAAATAAACTTTAAGTAATTTGTTTAAAAACAGAATCTCGATTTAAAAAAAAAAAGCCTTCTAAAATTACTGCATGATAAAGAGCTTGTGCGCAGCATGAGAGACGTCATTTTGCTTTTATTTAATCACTCTAGATTACACAGAGTATTATTTTTCATTCTTTTAAAGTCGCGATATCATTGGAAAGATAAGGATGATGTCAGCAGTTATGATACGATAAGTTTAATTTATATACGTTTACGGTTTCTCCGATATAACATTCTCCGTATCCAAAAGAACGTAATACTTACCTAAAGCCTCTAATCTGGATTTTAAAGTTTATTTAGAAATGCTTTTTCTTTTGTGTCAAACAGTTTATGCAATTTATAAATTTTTATATTGATATTGCTGTATAATTAAATTATATAACATATATATTCCTATATTTTGGAAAACAAAAATATTATACTTAAAATTTTCACAGATTCTTAATCTAGAGAATACATTTTTCGCTAGTTAAATATCACAATTTTAGAAAAGTGCCTCGCTTGTTTGTTAGCTAACTACATTTATTTTTTAGTTTAAAGTAAAGTAAAGAAATATCTTGAACTGCAACGACTGTGCAATATTTTCAACATAATATTCCATGATTTTGTAAATGTAGTCGACATGAATTTTGTTACGGCCGTTCCATGGTCAAGAAGTAGTTTTTATGGGATTAGAAATGTATTCAATAATCAAATAGTCATGCTTTCTTAAATATATGCTTTAAGGAATTCTATGAGATAGAACAGTTTTTAGTTTAATTAGGCTGAAGAGAGGTCGCACATGCTTTGTTAATTAATTTTATTATCTTCATCTTTCATCTTATTTTGAATAAAGCAGTATTTGTACATTTTTATATTAAGAACAAACTTGTGTTAAAAATTTTGTGTCGACGAACATTTCTTCTTAAATGACAGTTTTCAAATCTATAGCAGCGAAACTTCAATATGATGCATTTAATCGAAAAGAATATAAATACAGAAAAAAAGGGGACATCCTATAGTATTATGGAATAATCACAGAAAATGGAAATCTTCCACGGCAGATGTAATAAAGTTCACAGTAGCTATAGTCTCCTCTAACCTCGAATACAGGATCTACATCGGTTTTGCATTCTCTTCATAAGACTGTTCAGAAGGGATGTGTATTTTCATTCTTCTTGCAAGGACTCTGTACATATTAGGGTTGCGATCTTCTCCCTGCTATATGTCTACCAAAACTGTCATAGAAAAGTTCGATAGGATTAAGGTTCGGGAAATATGTAGGCCCTGTCACACAAGTGATAAGCCTTACTTACTCTTCAAAACCTCTGTCTAGTAAGTAGCGTTACTGGAGTTTTTGCCACCTATGTCATTTCACATAAAAAAGATCTATACAATGTCAAAACGACATATGGAGAAATAAGTAAAGGCTTTGTGTTCATTTTTGAAATAAAACTTGTTAATTTCAAATTAAAGTGCTATTTTGCTAGTTAGCCCAAAAGGGCTATTAGTCTCAAAACACGATTTTGCGTTGTTTCAACTTTAATGCGTTGTTCCACTTTTCATTCGTGTTCATCTATTGCCATTAGGAAAAACGTGTACAGACATTAGGTTATTTCGAAACAGGAGAGATGAAAAATGAGCAATGCCCTGACCGGGACTCGGACTACACCACGAAGGGATGCTAAGAAGGCGAGAGAATTACCTTATAAGCGTAAGCTATTATTCTTTCATATTTAATCTGTCTGCTATAAATTAACAAACTAAACTGTTTCAAAGAAATATATGCGGTTTTTAAAAATATTATTTTTTAAATTTTATAATATAATATAAATATTTTTATAAAAATTATAGAAATATTTTTATTATTTTATAATATAAATATTTCTATAAAAATGCCTTTAATTCCTGATATTTCCAATTAAAAACATTAAATATTTTTACAGAATTACATTACATATTTTTTCACATTTTTAAATATATAGAAGCCATATAACGTTTCCATATTAGTTTAAATGCGTATTCATCTAATATCCTATAAAATGCTCCGCTATTTCACCTGCACCCTCTCTATCAATAATCTCTACTGATAAACCATATTAAACTTTATAAGAGTCCTTTTAGGCGATCGCTAAAATCTGAATTCGTTCAGATTTATTTAAGGGGGCCTAGCTAATTGTGGAAAACATTTTGCAAAGTTGTTTAATTAATTTAATTGCTATTGTGCAATAAGATTTCTTAAATGCGAGATACTCACTTTTAGGTTTTAAGTGCTTCTTTGTCGATTTGTATTTAGAAAATTCCTCTTACAGCAAGTAACATTTACATTTAGTTGAGAGGAAACTTCGTCGTAGTATTACAATACATGGTACTGCGTTTCTAGAATTGAGTCTTAGCGTAATCTTTTAAAGCGATTGTTCTTCCATCTTACCATTTCGTTATTCCCAACAGTAACATAAATAACACTCTAAATTATTTTCCTTTCAGCAAGAAATTCTTCCTTGTGGAAATAATTTAATTGGCATCATATTCGTATTTTGCATTAGAAAGTTTCCATGATGAACATAACAGAACATGAAACAGCTGAAATGTTGTTATTATTTCTTTGAATATTCTGTCCAGACAACTCTGTCTTTTGAATTCCATTTCGTATAACAGTTTAGCATCTTGTGATTATTTACGTCTACAATTATGATCATGTTTATTTACCTGGTCCTGTCGTGACGTGAATATGAACCAGTTTTTAAGTCCTTCGTACAGAAGTTATGACCTTCACCAAGGCACCCCTCTCCTTTGTCAGATAACCGTAGTGAACTCTGAATAGTCCAAAAATGCCAAACTTTCTTCCTCCGCCGACGATCCATATGACTAAACTTTATGAAATTACATTCCACATGAAAAATGCTACTGTCAAAAACAGGCTTCGTGGTGCTGACGCCCCTTCTCTAGATAAGCAATTGCCTCAGTTACGCCATATCTCTTATATGGAGGCACATTGTCATCCACATTGACAAGTCGGGAAACATTGCTTGACGAAAAAAATTAAATTGACACCCTTGAAGGATACTAACGCGGCGGATACTTGACGGATACTAACCTTCATGAGTTATCCCCATCCACATTATTACACCTTGACTTTAACAATCAGTTTCTTTAACATACCATCAATGGAAATGTGCGCCTATACCTAGCCGTTAGATGTGATATCTCAAATCGTTCTTAACCATGAATTAGAATTCATCAAAGACCATAACAACTGACCAATGTCTATGGCTCAGAAGATGATACTACCCGCCTATTTCACTCTAGCTTAATAACAGCACAGTAGCGTTAAAATATAAACGACTGGCTTCCGCAAACATAATTCAACAGTCAATAACACAAAGTTTCAGCAGATTAGTGAGCATATTTTTAAAACCTGTACCAGTTAATGAAAGCGTAACTTCGCTATTTCTTTTCGCTAAAGTAATTCGATCATCGCTTAGTGTTAAGCTTCTTTCCCTACCATTACTACACACATGCATGCTTATTCATTTGGAAAAAGAGGCCTTTTGGATGAAAAGAAGATGCAATGAATGCCATTTGGAATAGATACCAATTTATGAAGATGCTAATCGCCGGGTTGATTCAGCCTAGATAGCCTTAAATTAAATTGTTAGTCCAGCACTATTCTTTATCTTTGAAATCATCGTGTAACTATTAAGTTCCACCGTAAGTCGTCGCTGTTATTGTAAACACTATAAGGTATTTCTCCCACCTTCTTGGCATACCTTCGGGGTGTGGTGGTCTGCACGCTGGGTGCGTATTCCACAGGTCCACGGTTCGATTCTAGGCGAAGGCGTTGCTCACTTTTCATCTTGCCTGCTTCCAAAAATACCTAATGTCACTACAGTGGGGCCCGAACTGAAAGGGTGGTGGATGATGATTCTCCACACCCAGGATTTGGCGATTGGGTCCCTGAAAAACCCCAGTCGCCCTTTAAGAGGGGGAGTATATAAGGTATTTCTCCCGCCTTATTGGCATGGCTTCGTAGTGTGAAAAGGTCTGCAAGCTGGGCGCGTATTTCAGAAGTCCGTGGCTCGATTCTCGGCGAAGGAGTTGCTCATTTTTCATCTTGCCTGCTTGCAAAAATACCTAATGTCTCTACAACACGAAGTGCATGCATTTGTGCTAAGAGTTTGAAGAATAATAAAGGTTATTTTGCTATTCTTCTGTACTGGTATTTTTTTACGCAAGTGCGAGAAGTCACCAGGTTCCTTAGTGAGATCTAGCGATATTTATGATAGCAAAGAGGGTTAAATCTTACAAGATGAGTTAGATCTGGCCATTGCAGTTAATATTTTCAAACTATAAAAGTACTGCAGCTATATAGTAAATATAGCAATAATACCCAAAAGGAAATATTGTTCATGCAATAAAAGCACATTATCCATATTTAACAAAACTCTTTATCTGATTACAAATGTTTAAGCGTTTTCTACTAGCAAAAGATGATATCAAAAAACAATTCCATTTTGAACTTTAAGTTTTCTCTTGTGGTAAGCAATTTTATTAGGGTCAACTCTGTTCTGCCCAGATTTAGAAGTATATCAAACTCACTCCAGATATATATGGAAAACAACGAACTCAGGGAAAGATTGAAGAAATCGGGATTATACATCTAAAGATGTTAATTGTAACGTGCTTAGAAACAAGATTAATGTTAATAGCGTGTTATCAACAGCCTAATAACCCCAATTATACTGAGTTTAGCGTTAGAAATCGACAGAATATTTCACTAAGTCGTTAATGTTCTTTGTTTTCTGTATTCAAATTTGGGTGAGAGAAGTATAGATCCGTTTTTCCATCTCTGTCGAAACCAATGCATTTCGTGTGTAAAATTGTAACTGTTTTCATTTATTACATTGCTAGTGGCAAGAGTTTCATTAAAATTACATTTTTTAGTATAACATTATAAGCAATAAATAGTTTTAATTACTGTTTATGGGATGTATTTACTTTTGTGAAAATTATTCTTTGCAGTTTATTAAGAAAAGGTCTGTACTGGTAGAAACTTATTAAAGTATGAACTCTGTAGGATTATTATTTAAAACATTTAAACTAGCCAGTTATTATGATTTATATGTTTACTATAGCTTCTCCTCTCCGTTTCCTCACCAGAATCTGACAGTATTTAAGCTGAGGTTTTCGGATTTTAAGATACAGCATGTTTCTGCTTCTTAAGGCCACGTTACTTTAGTTCTGAAGTTTCTCATAAGTTGTAATTATTCGGCTCTGCGTTATCTGCTGCCGATATTTAAATTGATACACCGGTTAGAGTTTTCTCAGGCAGCTTAGATTTAAATATAATTATCTAGTCTTTGATACTGGTTTATGTTTTAAATTTGAGTTTAACTGTTCGTTCCTAGCACTCCTCTCAGAACAAGAAACAACAGAATGGAAAGGACACCTAAGAAACAAAAACAGCGTTTTCCAAGCTGAGCTTTCAGCCATAAAACACGCTATTCTATGGTCTCATCAAAAGCATCTAACGTACGTTACCATCTACAGTGATAGCCAAGCGGCAATTAAAGCTGTTGATGATGCAAGAAACAAATCATCAATAGTACAGGATATCTACGATTTAATATCACAGCACAACAGGACGTCCATAAATATAAAATGGGTAAAAGCCCAAAACTAAAGGGCAGATGCGTTTGCTAAGAATGCAGCTCAAGATCCATCTCTACCTTCAATCAATGTTCCATTCCCAAAATCGTATGCGAAACATATGTTGAAACAAATTACATTAAAGAAATGGCAAGCTGAATGGGAAAATGCAGAAGTAGGTAGAAGGCTTTTTAACTTCTACAAGAAACCCACATATGACCCAATCTCATATAACTTCTTCATCAACATCTTCTCATCTGGACATGGTTCTTTCCCCACGTACTACTTTGCACGACATTTGAGCGATTCAAACAAGTGCGTATGTGGGGAAAAGGGAGACCCAGAGCACTATATTTTTAAGTGCCAGCTCACAAAAGAGCTACACTGCAAAGAAAGGTCACAAATTACGCCCGAGTACATTAAATGCTTACTAACGATCCCTCAATTACAACAAAAGATTTCCTTGATTATGAAGAAACTTTTCTCACATGAAAGAGAAGACATATGTCAAGATGATATCACATCTGCATAAATACCCCTCATTCCATAACTTACAAAAATAATGCAAGATTTCAGAAATATTGCAAATGTCTGAAACAGGCTAAATATGGTATGAATTGTTTTTACAAAATAATTACATTCAGAATTTGGACTTTGGATTTCAGAAATATTGCAAATGTCTGAAACAGGTTAAATATGGTATGAATTGTTTTTACAAAATAATTACATTCAGAATTTGTATTAGTAGATAAGGGGGGGAATCTTGAAATAATTAAATCATTAATTTAAAAAATATACGACTTGATTAGATATAATAATGTAAATGTAAGTATCATGTGATTTTCTAATGTATATTTTCTGTATTTATGATACATTAATTTACAAAGCAAATAATAATGTAAGACTTCAGTGCTGATGCAATTGTGTGTAACAAGTTAAAAAATGAAAGAAAATGTATTAACAAGAAAATTTGCCTTAGGAATACAACAAAATACTATGAGATACACAAAAAATTCTTCACCAATTAGTTCCTTAAAAAGATGTTTAATGTAATTGGGTGTAATTAGATATACTAATGTAAATATATTGTTTGTAGCGGGTACAGTAGTGCAGCGGAGTAATACCTGTAAAAGTTACGAAGTTTGGTGCTCCGTCCACTTTTCCCTAACCCTATTGCCACAAGTGTGATTGTTTAAGCACAAGGCGTGCACTTATATTCAAGTTCTATTTTAATAATAATATAATAGAACTTGAAAAATTATAAAAATTATTTTGATTTACTTAAAACAATCATTTTGAACATTTTCAAGTCTCTGTAGTCACTTCAACACAACGATAATTCGCTCTACGTCGTTAAGAGTTTGGTAATAGTCTGACTCCTGAAGCAAGCCAGGCTCTATAATTCTAAGTAGTTAATAATTTAACAGTTAGATAAGGAATTTTTTTATCTATTTATTCATTTATCTATAGCGCCAAAAAGCTAAGCCTTTGGGGATAACACATTAATGAGATCCTTTCCACTATAAATATCTCTTAGTAAAATATGCGTCTTTCAAGGGAAATATATATTCGCGAGCCTTCAGGAAAGAAAAGCAATGAAAGCTCTCTACTTAAATAACGTATAAGAAAACGCTACGGGAATGTATATGTAATTACTCTAACATGTTACATTGCATAAGTATTTAAGCGTACGATTCGAAAGAAACAAGTCTAGCACTCATTCTGAAATTTCTCCGGTCACATTATGCGTTTTTCTTATCGTGAAAGAATTCGGATCTTTCCTGTGTCAACTATTTGTGAAGACTTCTCGGACGTGTCTAAACTTTGCCCAAAATTTGGGGAGATCGTACTATCATAAGCCTTTTTTTTTCTCTTACGAACAAAGTTTGCATAAACATCTCGAACAGTATTGCTCAAGGCTTCAGATAAAAGCAGTAGAAGTTGATCGCAAATAAATTCTCAAAGTTCTAGGTCAGCGTTTTTTCATGGAACCAAAAAGAAAGTTCATTTGCGATTGCAACCAATTTCAAGGGCATTCGTTAATAAAATCTAGCTAGATTCCTCTAAATCATAAAGTAGACAGCTCCAAAGCATTTTGATTTTGAGTATATTTATTGCTTAGAATAAACACTGCATGATCAAATTAAGCTAACGAAGACCAACTGAAGAATACTAGTAAACGTTCTTGGCTAATTTGAATGAATTTTGCTGCAGAGATACTTCGTGCCTACAAGGATCAGAAAAAGCGATTTGCTGAATCATTAGGTACTTACAGAAGCAGGAAGCAAGACAAATATGTGAATTCTTCGCCGTGATTAGAACTCCGAACCTCCTGATTGCTATCCGGATGTGCTTCAAGCTAAACCATGAAGCAGTAAGAAGGGAGAAAATACCTTGCTAATATACAATAATAGCAGAAAACTGAATTCCTGCAAATTCCAAATTAACGATATAATAGCTCTTTCAAAAAAAATGAGATTAATATACGGTGTCCTTAGCTCGGACCACAGTACAACACTTGCAGCAAGTCTTCATGCCGCTGAGCGAAGGTTGCTAGGAAATATTTACGGAACTAAATATTTCAAGAGAGGACTTTTTGGTTATGTAAGTCCATTTATATTTGGTTATGATTTTGCATTACGAACCTGTCAACAAAGTTCTATTGTAACGTTTAAATAAGTAATCACCTATGATTTGGAAAAGAATTTATCTATTTTACATTAATTTCTATGAGGAAGATTGTTTCGGTTGACGAATGGCCTCGGGAACAAATTAAATTCGCGAACTGAGGTTTCATTGTATAGGAATAAGTATTTTACGGCAAGAGCGACTTCGAGTCTATGCAAAAATGTGGCAGATAGATTAACAGAAACATAACCTAAATATTCGAATGAGAAATTTCGTTTCAAAATGCATCCTGCTGAGAATAATGATAGCAACACGGAGGCCGATGATGACATTCTTTATTAATTTAGCTACTCACAAGGTCAGAGGTTTTAGAAAAGAAGCAAATCATTGCTTTTATTATATGCCGTTCAATTAACTTGCTGAAATGTGAATAGCTTGTAAGTACAAATATAGAAAAAGAAAGTAGATATCAATAAAATACATTTTCGAATAAAATAAATGTACTTCATTGTAGTTCATTCATTAAAATAATCTCGATGTTTTATACAGTCTAACTTAACCTGTTTCTGTCATAAGAAACAAACTTTAAATTCCGTCAGCTATCGCATATTTCGTAAATTAACTGTTTATCTTACAATTACCATGTGAATCCAAGTACTTTATAAAATAAAATTCAATTAAAATATATTAATATTTTTTATATTTAATTGTTTATTTTATGAAATAATTAATCAAAGATAATTAAAAGTGTTCATAAAGTTTTATTCATGGAAATGCGCATTTATATAACTGGAATATGCAATTCACTGAGAAAAATCCAAACTATATTACAAGATCTGTTTGTTCTAAACTATCACTTCATTGTAATAAATTTCCAATGAACTTTTTTGATAATTTTTTTTAATTTAGACTATTTATGATATTAATACTTAAGATATTATCAACAGCTTGACACTTCACTACGTTTCTTAATCACTTTTCACAAAAAATAAAGAATAAGATGTCAATGTGTTCTATTCGCATTTAGAAAAACTACGCAATATTTAGAGCTACCGTAAGTGGGATAATGCCAACATTCTCATAGACCCAAAATGTTCATTTCATAGATCAAATGTTTTCAATAAATTTCTCAACAACTAAATTAGAGTATTGACCAATATTATAATACAGTTATTTAATGAAATATTTAGTTATTTTAAAAAGGAATAGATTTTAGATTTGAACAGTGACATATAAATGCTATTGTCAAAAAGTAAAATCTAATAACATTTCGAAATGACCAACATTTCATGCTTTGAATAATACAAGTTGGTCATATACCATTGTTTGAAATATACAGTAAATTATCAGTTTTATGAAAAATCAATATGAAATGTTTATTGAGAAAAGAAAATATTCACATTTATTAAGCTAATGTGAAAAGATTTACGATTAATCGAAAAGGCGCAGACATAATTTACCAGTTCTTGTTTAAGGGTACTGACCACATGACATTAAGGATAAAAATTACATTTACCTTTCGGGTCCACCAGCGGCCGAGCGGTAAAGTCGCTGAACACTGGTAGTTCGGTCCGAGGTTCGAATCCCGCGAACGGGCTGGCTGCATGGGCGTTTTCGTGGTTTTCCCCATGTGTAACGTGTATACGAGCCAGTTTCCCTTAGAAAGTCCTCCACGAAGGCATCCCTCCCCTTAGGCAGATAGCCCTCGAGGCTTTGTCATAATCAAACACACACACACACATACATATACCTTTCAGATCATACATAACTTCATTATTTATAACAGTTGAAATATTATTAATTAATTCGATGAAATGTGAAGTTTACTAACAAATAACTTTAGTAAGAAAACATCAGTAAGAAAGATTTTCCAAAAAATGTATGTCATAAATTGCTTGAGAATAATAATTGAAATTATTAGCTGTCTATTACTTGAAATAATTATCTTCCTCTGACAGACTGCAAAAAACACATTAGTGTTGATATAAAATCACATAAGATTCTCCTTTTAATATCTTTATGGTTAAACAACTATTCAATAATAAGGATCCCGAATATCAGTGACAAATGGCATTTTGTCATAAAGAGGCTGTTGTTTAATTTTGCTTAATCAATTGTCAAGGGACCCAATGGCTATCCTGCCTAATGGAAAAGATAGCGTCTTGAAAGTTTTTAAGGGAAACTGCCTCATTGCACAGAAATATACCTAAAATTTACGTTCTGATAACGAAACAATATTCCGTCGCACGTGCCGTGTTTTAAAAATCTAAAATCTTCATTTGACATCCTTTCAATGGCTGGTAAAAAATATTCATATTATTATAAAGAATATTTTACATATTAAATAAAATATTCAAGTAGACCCTTCGTTAAATGAGTGAAATATGGGTAAATTTTATAAAAATATATTATGCTTTAGGAAGCACCTGCCAACCATAGGATGAAGTGTCCGCGACTAGAATTTGAACTGATTAGCAGTGAAGGTGATTAGAGTTCGGGCAATGATGATAATATAAATTACATCATTTCGTAACAACCTTTAAATGGTTAAAAATTGTGATTTACAAACTTGGCACATGGTTTCATTTTCGTTTGTTACAAAGTCAGTAATCATTGATTTTTAGTTACTTCAAGTTTGTATTCCCCATTTAAAAATTAAAAAATGCATCAATTATAATAACTTACTATTCTCTTTACATTAAAGACAAGCAAAAATATTTACATTATTAACAAACTGCAATGAAACATTTATTTTATTCCATTTATGACTTCACATTCTGAAGCACATTTAAACTTATTTCTGCTCCTTTTGAATCTGAGGAGATAAGCTTGACAGAATACAGAAAACAAACTTTTTTCTGTTTGTATATATTTATCCACGATAAGAAAGGAGGGGAGATCAGGAAGTCAATAAGATTCTGGTTCTGGTTCGTGGGCTAGTTGGTACTATGCCAGGCTATTAAAAAAAAGATTGTATATCTGTTATTAAACGATAGAAATATTTCTATTTATAAGAGGATAAAATTTTAAAAAAGGAATATGAATTTAGAGTGTTGATATCACAAATCTTTTGTCATCCGAATATGAAACTAATTCCTTTGCGAGTCTTAAATTCCTCCTCAAAGTAAATAATAAGAAAACCTAGGCCCTTATATTGTTTCGAACATTTTAAATTGAGTGTAGGTGTTAGACATAACGATAAGATCACAAGATAGAGTTGAATGACCACTGATAATGTTAACCGCTGCTGGTCGATGAGGCATTGGAAAAGCTGAACTGAGTTCTATTTTAGCGGTCTTTCCTGCAGCATAAACATCCTAGTTGCGTTTCTGAGATAACGGTTTCATCACCATTCCTTATTGCTAGGTGATGAGCACATTTTTTTTCATATCTTCAAGATATTTTTTAATCGTTCAGTCTAGAACGGAATGATACCAAATTTAAATGTCTGTTGAATGAATCAATTCTTCATATCTATTTACGTTGCTTAATACGTGAGATTTTCTAAATGCATCTGTCAGTGCGTCATAAAGATTGCTAGAGATAAATAAGTAAAGCCTGTCTAAAGTAGGATTGCTGAAAACCGATTGGATTTCAGTTTTAAACAAATACCCGTCTTTGAAAATGAACTGAAATAAAACTCAGAAACATACATGGGATGAGAATTCTGAGTATGTCTTAAATGATGACGGCGATGAAAGTTGGATGGCTACAAGTAAAATGCAAAGATTACTAGAGATAAATAAGTAAAGCCTGTCTAAAGTAGGATTGCTGAAAACCGATTGGATTTCAGTTTTAAACAAATTCCCGTCTTTGAAAATGAACTGAAATAAAACTCAGAAACATACATGGGATGAGAATTCTGAGTATGTCTTAAATGATGACGACGATAAAAGTTGGATGGCTACAAGTAAAATGCAAGTCCCCCCCATGACCTTATTATTCCTTTCAAAACATACCCGAAACATATATAGCTGAACTGAAGCAAGATGCGTGGCCTGTCATAATTATTAGCTTATTTTTTACATATAAAATTGTAACTGATGATAGTTTACGTTTGGTTTACTTTGACTGTACCAAAGCTCTAGACCAGCGGTTTTCAACCTTTTGATTAACAAGTACTAATTGTGTACCAAAAATTGAAAAACTTTTGCACCACCACTACATTTTACAACCTGATAGATGAACACATGTAAAAAATTGCGTTGTAAATTGAGTTGGTAAAGTATAAACAATGTAATGTATCATAGAATGTAATTCATGTAAACTAATTATTGTAAAAACACACGAAATTGCATACAATGAACTGACAAAAATAAGTTGGCAGTGTATCAGCATATGTATGCAGATATATCTAAAAGTACGTAGTACGCATAAGTATGCAGACGAAGCTATGTTTTTCTTTTGTTTTCAAACTTATTTATTTATGTCTTTTTTATTATTTTATATTCTTTTCTAATTTTGACTGCTGTTTGTAAAAAATGATGTAAATAAGTCATGATTGTGGGTATGATCTATAGACTAGAAATAAGTTGCTTCTAGCCACCACAATTTATAATATCATGATCAGTTTTTACATGCAAATAACAATGTACTGCTAGACAATAATGTAATTTCTGAAAATCAATTAACACAAAAACATACGTAATGAATCGTCAAAATTGAGCTATTAAAGTTTCAGCACAACTTTACAACAGTACTTAAATGTAAGCTTTATAAACAATTTTATAGTTCTTAATTAATTCTGATAGTAAGCAGATCATGGTTTCCAAAAATGATTTGTAACATGGAAACATCACGCCTACACGATTTGTAACGTGGAAACACATTGTTTCTAATGCAATATATAATGTCCTGAAACATGTTGCCTGTACCCACTACAACAGATAACATCTTAAAATATGCACCTGCACAACTATGTATATCATGTAATTTAATCCCTTTTACTTAAGCTAATTTAACGCTGAAAGGCAGGAGTACCATTGATGCCCCCGCCGCCGGTGCTCGCTGGAGTCAATTTCCATCACGACTCGAGGAATGATGCCAGAATGTTGTTAGTAAGAATGTAGTTAGCTAGTGTGTGGGGCTAATACCTACTTAACTAAGGATAAATATTAAGTAACCTCCTCACTTCTACATAACATTGCATACATTTTACAATCATTATTTTTCAATTTCTCAATAGAAATATTAAAAAAATATACTCTGCTATTTGCACAACCTATTGGCTATTTCTATTAAATATGCAAACATTGAAAAATATTAGATTAAAAATTTATTACCATTTTAATTATCAGAATTCAAGTTATAATACTTTAATTATAAATTTAGTGTAAAATTTGTGCCTGTTTAATTAAGAGATATCAATTTCTTTGTCTGGTCTTATTTCACTTAGGTTTAACCCTAAGTTAGGATCCACTTTTAATTTTGTTCTGTATTTACTTCAAATATAACATGGAAGAAAATCTTTGTTTACACAAATAGGTTGCGCAAAAAGGCAAGAAAAATTTGATAGTTTTATTTGAAATGTCTTTGAATTCTTTTTTCGTTCAGTCAAAAGTTAACGAGTGTCTTATTTTTGAAATCTTCAATTAAGAGTTCGATCACAGGAAATTTCTATCCATTGTTCTTTTCTTCACGAGACTTTTTTAATTTAATAGTAAAAAATTAAGGAGTATCTTATTTTGAAATGTTCAGTTAACAGTTCGATCGCAGGAAATTTCTATCCATTGTTCTTTTCTTCACGAGACTTTTTTAATTTAATAGTCAAAAATTAAGGAGTATCTTATTTTGAAATGTTCAGTAAACAGTTCGATCACAGGAAATTTCTATCCATTGTTTAATAGTCAAAAATTAAGGAGTATCTAGCATAACTAGTGACAAAAAAGAAACGACAGATAACATATTAGCAGCACAGAGAAGCATGAGAAGATGTAAACTTACAAATACTGATATTAGATTAAGAATCGAAGTTATGGTTCTGCATTACTTCCGGTTGTTAATAAAGATCTTCATTGCATACAACCTGGTGAAAACTTCAGTTTCAGTTTTTCCTTCTGCAAGTACATGCGTCATTAGCATTATTTACGAATCATGCAAGAGGGATCGATTTTGGAATAACTCACTTCAGAAATATCTACTATAAGCCTATTACTATGTAGGGTTTTTAATGCAACGGGGAACTAAAGTCCTGCAGAATCTACTATACATATAGAGAGAGAGCTATTGCTACGTCTTAAACAACTTACAAAGTACTGAATAAGGTTTTAAATAATGTTTTTATTTAGATTTAACTTGAACATAAAGGCACAACTTGTACTACAAGCGAAACTTTCACCGCTTGTCGCTTTTTAAATCAGCATTAAGACAATTAGATTTATTTGAAAAGTTATCTAAATCTGCACATTAAATAGACTAAAAAAAGAAGCTGGCATAGATATTTTACCGGCATGTATTGAACACATCGGCTAGCAAGAAAGTTAAAGGTGGAATATAACTTTTAAGCATAGCTGACGGAAATACTCCCAGCAAGACGTGATTACCAGATGCTCTTATTTAAAGAATCAAAACCCTCAGCACAAAGGTCCACCAGCGGCCGAGCGGTAAAGTCGCTGAATACTGGTAGTTCGGTCCGAGGTTCGAATCCCGCGAACGGGCTGGCTGCATGGGCGTTTTCGTGGTTTTCCCCATGTGTAACGTGTATACGAGCCAGTTTCCCTTAGAAAGTCCTCCACGAAGGCATTTCCTCTTAGGCAGATAGTCCTCGAGGCTTTGCCATAATCATACACACACACGCACCTCAGCTCAAATATTCACAAAGTTAATTTGCATTCTAGTGAGGAAAACGAAAAGAAGAAGTTATAGCAAAGACAAGATCATAATAACTGGTTAATTATAACATAAGATACTTTAGAAGTATTTTTAGGATAAATAGAAGAAATAACCAAATGAAAGAACAGACTATTATATATATAAATAAGATGACACACAAGTTTTTGATATATTTAAAAGTTGCCATCAGAGTATAAATAATTACAAAAACTGTAAATGCTTTACAGCCATTAGTTCAATAATTAAAGTTTTTTACTTTAGTTTAATAATTAAAGTCAAAAGGTCTGTTTTTTAAATCAAGTAGTCACAAAAGATGTTGATTTGGGTTATTCCTTCAGATTTCTGATTGATATGCAGAATAATTTGGCAGCAACATGAAGCACCTCTTTCGTAAGACTATTTGAGTAAAGAATGTTTGGAGTTGCGTCTTTTTCATACGACCAGTGTCACTAGATAAATTTTCTAAGTCATTTTTCAAATTCGTTTGTGAAATAATTTGTAACTCGCATTTGACCAGTATTGAATTCACCGCCAGAAATGAAATCTTTTAATTCCTTTGAAGATTGCTCGCGTTCAGTGAAACTTTACGTAATTTTTACATTCACTTACATTTGCAACTGTAAGTGATATATCTTCCTTTAACTAGTCCCCGAATGCAGTAGAAAATAATGGTCTTTTCAAATTTCTCTTATCAGAAGGAAATCATTCTGATAAGAGAATCGTCAAACTTATAGAATGTGTTGTTGCAATGTTTATCATAACGCTCGAGTAACGTTCCCCTGAGCTATTATTAAAGGAAGTATTATAATCACGAAAATTTCCGGGTACCATATTTCAACGAAAATATCCATTTTAACCGCTATCGAATGCAATTTAACGAATATGACAACAGTACGTATGGACAGAATGAAATACTCTTTTTCCCAAAACGAATTACAAAACTGATTTAAAATGGATTCAGAAGAGATTTTTCTGTGGCGTCTGTACGTACGTATGTATCTCTCATAACTCAAAAAGGAGGAGCCTCAGAACGTTCACATTTTGTATATAGGACTGCTATAACACGTAGTTATGCATCTCCCTTTTTGGTTGCAATCGGCCGCACCAAAAGTATATATGTATATATATACCCACTCTGTTATTCGGCTCAGTGAGCTCAATTTTTTGTTATTGTATGTTGGTAAATTGCGCACTTTTGCTTTAAAAATTATTAAATTATGTTGATCTTATCTTCCTGTTAAGGTTTTTATACCTTTAGTTAATCTGCATGCAATATCTGCAGAATTATCAGCAATTTAAAAGTTGTTTAAGTGCGGTTAAGCTTATTTTTTTTTTTACCATAGCAGTCATATTTGTTTAGCAGAATAGTGAATTAAGTCAGTTCGTGTAAAACGCATGCAGACAGACAAGAAATGAGATGCAGACAGATGGAAAAAAGAATACGAACACACAAGGTTACTATTTCATCAAAGTAAAATACAGGATGTCCCAAAGTAATGTTCATATTCTTTGAATAGAAATATTAATAACAACAAGTATTAATGTTTTTAACGATATATATCTTACAGTTGTTCAGAATGACAGCCATTGGTAAGAACACATGGCCTGCAACGCTATAAACAGTGGATACGTTTTCAACAGGAGAGATAGCACAAGTAATGTCATACGTCATTACAGCGGAGTATCAAAATCTGTCCTGCATTCTCTTTACACCTCACACACACTCTCGATTTTCCGATGATACTTCAAAATTACGTTGTTTAAAAGGAAATGTGCTACTTAATTCTACTTTAACGTGCTGTGCTATTTAATGTACACTGATGCCTGATTCATGGCAAGGTGTGGCGGAAATGAAAGCAATAAAATGGCTACGTGCTCTCATACACACTCAATGCAGATATTGCAGTTCCGAATACAAAATATCCAATCAGTTTCAACTCAGCAAGACCCATTTTTATTTATTATTGTTTCTCGGTTCTTAAAATTCATAAAGAGTAAATATCATTTTGAGACAATTTTTATTGTGGATTAATTTTCACTGAAGACATTAAAACACAGACTTGACAGGATAAGCTCACCACCGGCCCCCTAAGTGGATAAGACCGCCGAATACAGTTATTTGGACCCGGCTCAAATTCTGGCGAACTGCGTAAGGGGCATTTTCGCGGTTTTTTCCATCTTTAGAGTGAATATCAGAAAGATTAATTAGAAAGTTTTCGCCTAAAAGCATCAATTTCTCTAACCAGGTATCTCTCGAAGGCACTTCCATAATTAATGAAACAAAATTTAAGCAAAATTAGGGTGTCTACAGGAGATCATAACTCAAAGCATGCGCCCAAAGCTTTTTACTTTGATAAAAAATGAAAAATCAAGGAAAAAAATCATCGTAATCGAATCCCCAAAAAAAACATTTTTTATGTCCCGTTAGGAAGACAGGAATAATAGTTCTATACAGGTATTTATATTTAAATTAAATCCAATTTTTAAAACATTAGTGGACATGCAATATATTTGAAGAAGTACAAAACAAATTTGGAAGTAGTTACAGAGATCTGATGGTGCACTATGGTGTATGAAAGAATCAGCAGTCTTCACTTAAAAATGCAGAATTAAATTTTGTTTATGGAAATAAGAAGATAATATAATAAAAATGGGATGTGGACCCACATGACTTTCTTGAACGGCTTATTAAATTATGCACATTTTTTGCTGCACTTCACTTAAACTTATTTCTTCGAATAATTCTATCTTAATCAACCGATTACTCAAGGCAAGTTGAAAATGATATAACATACTGCAAATTTTGAAACTAAATATCCCGACCAATTCTTGTCGTACGGGAGTCAAACTCTTTATAATTTTTTTATTTTATTTTATTTTATTTTATTTTATTTTTTTTTCCCCACAACGAGTATAAAACTTTCCCAAACATACGTACAGGAACTGTACTTCTGTAACTGCAAGGATAGGATTACGACCAACCATTGCGAAAATAAAGACCGGGTGAGGATTTTAAGCCAAGTTACGAGGTAAGTACATATACATATATGCTTTTGGCACTAGCGATTGCAATAAAAAAGAGAGGTGCACAACTAGATGTTATAGCAGTCCCATATAAAATTTCACTGCTCTACGGCTAATCGTTTTGAGTTATGCGAGATATACACGAGGGTGAATCAAATATAAGCGAGATTTTTATAAGCAAAATTTATTTTATAGAAAACCTCTACATTTCTATGAATTTATTTTTTAAATAATCTCATTCTTTTATTCTACATTTTTTCCAAACGTTTTGGTAATTTTTTCTTTCCGTTCTCGTAGAACGAAGTTGGACGGATATCTAACCAATTGCGCACGTATGTTTCCACTTCATCATTGGTCTCCAGTTGCTTGCCTCCAAATGCTTCTTTGATGGGTTCATTGCACGTGTGAAAATCGATGGCGATGAGTCTGGGCTGTAAAGTGGATGATCAAACGTTATCCAGTGCATTTCCATTAGTTTTTGCTGTGTTACACCTGCTATGTGGGGTCTGGCGTTGTCATGGAGGGTCAACACCTCGCGGATGGGATAATCTCATCTTTTGCGTCGACACTAAAGCCCAACTTGATACAAGAGACCACAGCAGTAGGTTGCGTTGATGGTCTGATGTTCATGTAAGAAATCCACAAGTAGGATCCTCTCCAATCTCCCCCCAAACCGTGCCAACATTTTACCTGCAGACAATCGAGTTTTGGCTTTCGTGGGGTTTCCTTCGTCTTTCCTTCTCGAATTCATACTTGCAAGCTTTGGTTGGGGGAGGGGCGAACGTGAGCAGCTTCTTGGTCATTATTCAGCAACTTCGGGACCCAAATTTTTCTGAAATGAGCTGAAATTTTTCTGCAGCCCATCTGCTTTCTGATGATTGATTGGGCACTTCCATAGCTGACACCAAGTTTTACCAAAATTTGAAGCACTGTGTAGCGTCGATTCCTTTCCATAAGCCCATGAACACGTGCAATGTTTTCATTAATCATACTGGTACGAGGACAACGGGAATGACCTTGATTCGCAACATGTCCACGGCCTTACTTGGATTCGTTCCACCAAACTTTTTACTCGTGACCATGAAAGGGTAGCTTCCCCGAACTGGACATGCAGCGGTTTCACGTTTTCACGGACGATGAACTTTATAATCAGGCGTTGCTCAATAGAGACGAGTACAATGTACAGTCCTCTCACTCATCGTAAGGGCTACTACGTAAAGCATGGGACAAGCCGACTGGTATGGTTCTCTTGTGTTGAATGGAAAGAGAATGACAGCGCGCGGTAGCGCGCTTTTACTCTGCATCAGATAAAAGAATGTCTGGAACAACAAAAGGAAAATATGAAGAATCAAGATGGCAGAATGGGATATTTCACTTAGCCGCCATCAGTCGGCGAAGAAAGATGAAATGAATGAAAATAGACCAGCAATGTGAAAAAAAATTGGATCAGTAAGGTAGTAGGTGCTTCAAATAATTAACAAAATGTTAGGTTAGAATATCCGAAGGATATTTGTGTTTTGCTCTAGGAAAAGGTGAGCATCACAAAGAGCTGATACAGCTGTTTGGATGTAATAGTACAGAAAGGAAAAAATTTGTTGCAAGTTTTTTCATATAATTTTGTATAGTATCAATTTGAAGATCTCTGTGAATATACGAATTTGAGATGAACCAGGGTGCATTAATAATTTCACGAAGTGGTTCCCTTACTCTAGACAACCCCACCTAACGACTTCAATTGCCCAATCACATGCAAATACCCATTCCCATGCTCAGCCAATAAAGGCTCGTTAATATTTGATCGCTCAACAATCGCACTTTACAATTCGTTTTGAAAAAAAAAATAGACCTGTATTCTGTCTGTTTCTACAGACGTCGTGCAAAAAAATAATCATGATGGATATTTCCACTGAAATATTATACCCGAATTTTTTCCCGATTAAAAAAACAAGTCGCAGTTTTCGTAAAAGGTTTCTTTCTCTTGTTTTCATCCAGTAACTGCTCTTAACGACTTTTATATTATTCTGATACTGTGTATTTCCACGATTAATATTTATAAAATAATGGCATCTATTAAAGCCATACCCTGTTGTTCTAGTGATCCAATAAAAAATAACATTTTTCTACGCAATAACTCAGTTAAAGACTGCTATTATTCAGAGTTTTTTTTTTCTTTTTTTCCTTTTTATTAGTGGCCCAAACTGAAAGATCTTACTCTTTTTGCTATCGTAAGGTTTATACGATCTTATGAAATAACCTGGCAACTTCTTGCATATCATGAAAGAATGCCAGCATAGAATAAGTGTAAAATAACCCTTTATTATTCGTCAAACTCTTAGCACTCTTAGCACAAGTTCTTCGTGCTTACAATAACACCGACGACTTGCGATGGAACTTAAGAATAGTTCACAATAAATTCAAAGAGTAGTGCTAGACTAACAATTTAATTTAAGGCTAACGAGGCTGACTCAACAACCTACCGGGCGATATACTTAATAAATGACCACAAAGGCGTATCTGAAGCTCCGTATAACAGCAAGAACAAACTAGTAATGTGCACTGGCTAGCGAAATCACGCTCTGAATAAATTACAAGATTCGTCCGTTTAAATGCTCACTTCACTTAACTTTAAATTTCCATCCTGGCGAGGAAATGCGAGGGGAAAATGAGAGATTCAGGAAAGGTATCAAAACTTAAAGCAATTTATTAGGCAAAATAAGGGAAACTTTACAAGACTTCTGAATTTTTTTCCTCATAAATGGTATTCTTCTTTTACATGAATCTTTTCATCTTCCTCTCTGTCAAAAAAGAAGAGGTATATATTTTCTGCTTTTACCAATTTCAAGTTATTTTCTGTTAGTAAAATTATGTTTCAGCTTCTAAAGTCCTATTTCAGATATGAATTCCTCTAGCTCTTACTACATCTCTTGTAAGTGTTCTTAAATTATACATACATTAAGAAAAGCAAAAGGAACACATTTTTGCTACAGTTGTAAACTCCGTAATTGGTATAACATGTATCTCATATGTAAGAAGAGGATAGTCAGAAATTTTCCATCATTATTCTCTATCCTTTCCCTTACTTCTCTACTAAAATTATTCGAAACACATTTTCAAATTATGAATTTGTATGCTTGGCATGTACCAAAATATATGAATTGTAAATTAAGAGTTCTAATTTTCACAAATCATTTTTTTGCACATTTTATTAAACTAATCTTCCCCTTCTTTTTCCATATACGGCCCTGAATTTCGCTTGCATCATCTTACTGTATTCTATCTAATGTGCGAGCCTGTATACATTTATTTTTAATAAAAAATGACCCGCCCTTTCCTTGAAGCGAATCATTTTTTTTTTAATTAAAACCAGAGCCAAAGGAAAGTTCAACTCTCCTATCTTGTGTGTGTGTGTTTCTTAAGACTTGCTTTTATGTATCTGTTTCACAGTCCATTAATCCAAAGTGTAAAATTAGTAGAAAGATAACAGATAACCTTTCAAGTTTAATGCACGTTTCCTTCGAAAATTCTGAAGCAAATGTTATCAACCTTCTGAAATTTGTTTCGAGATAGCTATCAAGAATTTGATGTTTTGTTTCCATTATCAATAGTCAATCTAATCAATAGCTTATGTCTTTCTTAATTAAAAGTAATAGCATAAAAAGGTATTAGAAAGATAAATGTTTTAAAATAGTAAATCCAATACAATCAAACTGCCAATCACTCAAGTCAGTTTTATAAATATGTATAAAATAATATCAGACAGTTAAAGAATTTATTGATATTTGCTTTCATGATCAATTACTCTGAAAACATTGCTCGCCGTAAATCCATAAAACATATTTCTTTTCGTATGTTGAGACTATGTATTAGAGCTGCATGCAGTAATTTTTTGCTATTTTGGTTTCCTTACTTCCATTATTTGTTTCTAAATCAAGTGAAAAATTAGAGTGGTACTTTCGTTTTTGTGAGAGTTACCATACACATATACTTCACCCCAAACATTAAGGAATAAAGAAATTTGTTGTAGTGACATTTCTTAATTTTCATTCATTTTCCACTACTTTCCAGAAAGCCTCAATAGTGGTGAAAATCGCGTTTTTTCCAGAAAGCCTCAATCGCGCTTAGAAAGAGCTCTTTTCAAGATATAAAGGCGCAATTATGTTTAGGCGAAAGTCAGGGGACTTCGCAGGAATACGTTGAAAAGGTATATATGCAATACCTGTATCAGTTTTCTTTTTCTTTTTTCTTAATCCCAAGACGTGCAGAAGTACTTTTAAATAAGACTTCTTGCTTTTTCTTAATGAAGACTCACCCTTTTAAAATCATTGGAATAAAGAAGCAGAACTTCTACAAATAACGGATCAGAAACTTTTTTAGTATTCTTCATTCTTGATTTTAACACTTTGTTCCACTCTTCTTATTTTTAATTTCGTAATGTAAGAGACCCTGAGAAAATCATAAATCTCTTATTGAAACTTTCTTTGCCCCCTCCCCCCATTGACAGAACTAGGTTTGTACATTTTTCTCTTCGATATGTATTTAAATTTTTTTCAGTCATTTAGATAAAGCCATGCATCATCAAAGGTCCGTATGTATTTTCCTTTATCTTCTATTAAATAGTTTTCAAACAGGGTTCTACAAAAGTGATCTGCGTTGAATTACATGCCTCGGCAAAAACTAGTGGATATTATTTTTTTTTAGCTTTTCTAAGTTGTAAATCTTGCTTTATTCTTTTATTTATCGTTGCTACAGGTGTATTTAAACGCTTTACAGTTGATTTCTGCGTTGGCGGACTTTCTCTTATTACCAAAAGTTTAAATTAAGAACTATTAGAAACAGTATGTACCTTTCTCGAGTATTCGTTTAGAATCTCCTTTCCATGTAGAAATACTAATTGACAGTTTATCCATTTCCAATTAATAATGTTCCTTATTTTGCATTTAGAAATTTTGCTGTCATGCATTTCACAACGTTTTTTAATTATGGAATATGAATATCTCTCTTCGGAAATGCAAAAACATATACTTCAATCCACAACTTGTTTACGCACAACATTTTGAAAGAAGAATAAGTTTAAAAGTAGCAGACAATATTTTTTTATTTGGAATAATAAGCTGTTGCCAGAAATTTTTATTCATAAACATTTGATTTTATAATTCTTTATCAAGTCGCTTTAAAATGTATGAACAACTTCTGCAGATTATATGCAATGATTTATTGCGTGTTGCAAAGGCTATACTTCACCGGCAGATGGCGCTATCTTCTCTTGGAATACATATGAAATGTTGACTCTCAGAAAACATACTATTGGCAATGTAATGAAGTAAACAGCATTTTTGATGGCATAAGTAATAGTAACAGATTTATTGTGCAATATACCTTCTTCAGGAACACAGGCTTGCATTCCTCATTTATATGCCAATTAAATTATATGATACTTCAGTTAGAAGCAAAGACTACACAGCAGAAGATCCGTTGTAACAAATTTGTGACTCTCTAACATAAGCAGACAGAAGTGATCCTACAAAATATACCTTTCTCTCTTCGAATATGTTTCACATGTACTTTATCTGATTAAGAGCTAGCGATGGAGTAGGTCAGTTTATTCGCTGAATATTTTAATCGTAAAGGAACTGAGTAACTATACATTGCCTGTGAAGACAGAAGTATTCATGCAAGAGAATACCCGACTGCGGCTGAATGTGGTCTTACTTATGATCGAGGATGTCGCTTTTACATATCTAAGCTGTGAACTATATATCTTCTATATATCTAAGCTATCTATCCTGCAAGAAACATATGTAGGATACTGTGGGCATCTAAATTGAATGATGTCAAAGTAAGAATGCTGCTATCTTGGTAAGTATTCTGTTTAACAATATTCAATTGGATGCATTTCTCTCTCCAGATCATACACGCTATAAGGCTGAACTAGAACCCATCTGTGAACATTGCTGAAATCTACTGCCCTTTTTCTACGTGACGTGCTCTCTCAGTCGCTGCGCTGTTCATGAAAGAATGACTGGAATAAAAAACAAGAAGTCTTCGTCCTCCGTCAGTAGTCAACATAGTGGTTAGTGAAATTGGCTGCTAATAATTGTTGGGCAAGCCGCCCAGTCGGTATAGTGGTTAGGGGAGTCACTGCGATACCAAAAGGCTCGGGTTCGAATTCCAGAGAAGGCATGGATGTAAAATTGTCTGTCCCTTCATAGAAGACAATGGTGGCCCATCTATTCGGTGCCTCCATAATAAAGAGACCACCGATCTGGCCTTAGAAGAGGACGACGCCGGCATAGGCAAGTGCCCTCCATTAGGGTGGAAAAACTAATAATGGTTGGGCAAGGGTTCAAATCCTGGATGATGTCTGGATGTTTCTATGAGTTAAGTGTTTAAGCGACATAGGTGGTAATCTACTTAAAATATTGGGGAGCCAAAAGTCCACTCCAGACGATTTATGGCAGGTGAAGAGCACAGACAGGCCATGAGATCCATCCCTCGTGATGTTTTCCTGCAAAATTAAGTGAAGCTGTATAATTAGTGTAGGGAAGATTATACCCATAATCTCCACCATACTAACTATACATATTATTTTTTGTCCCGTCCATTTCTTCCTGCTTATCCTGTATGAACCTCTGACACAAATAGCAGCATTAGCCAGAGAAAAATGTAACTGTTCTAAATTAACTATTCTGGCAATAAAAATCTTTCCTTATTAACCCACGTCTTTCTGTGAGTTTCTATGAAATCCGCTTTGTGAAATTATCGATACTTGTCGAATTACCGAATTTTTACATTTTCTGTTACTTTTGAATCACCTGGTATATTCACTAAGAGATAATCTACACAACAACAACATAATTCAATCAACTTTAAAGCAAACATTTCGCAGATGATTTATTTATTTATTATTTTGACTAACAGTCAATTTTTAGTTAAAGCAACTTTTTTTTTTTTTTTTTTTTTTACTTATTACGTGCTTTACCCTTAGGCACTACACGGAAAGGAAGGAATGCCCCGTGGAGGTCTTTTCAAGAGAAACTGGCTCGTATTCACGTGACACATGGGGAAAACCACGAAAACGCCCATGCAGCCAGCCCGTTCGCCGGGACTCGAACCCCGAAACGAACTACGAGTGTTCAGCGGCTTTTACCGCTCGGCAGCTGGTGAGCCAGCAACTTATGTTTCCCTCCCGTTTTCAGCCACAGTCTCCTGCCAGAAATTAGCGCGCATGTATTCAAAGAAAGAAGTGCTATTTAAGCGAAGCTTTTGGAAGGTGTTTTAAGAACCTGTTATGCCTGCTTGAAGACCACGTTGTTACTCTGACTTACTAGCGATTTGATTCTGTGGCGCTGATGCTTTTAGCCATTAGATTTGTTTCCGGCGGTCTTCTACGAGTCAGAACCTTTCTGTACATTAATTTATTCTGTGAGTCGTTAGGCTAATTTAATTACATTTTATTTTAAATTCAACATTATGCGTTTGAGTTAAGCCAGAGATAAGTCAGAAGTATATAAGCAGTTTATGTAGGCCCAAGTAGGGCCATCTGTTCAACTTTATGTGATTAAATAAAGGGCTCTTTACACCCTTTTTCAGACTTTTCTGTTGTCTCAAGACCTGGGGATAAGTCCTCATACAGTCTTTCCAAAGCTCGTTAGTTTATGCTACCTAAAAGAACAAGACTATAATCCCAATAAAATTCATATTTGTTTCCAATCCTATCTGTAGAAACACTTAATAATAGAAATTGGAAAGGTTTTTAGTTTTCCAGTAATATTTTCCTAACAGCTCTAACCATTTGCTAGCGATTCTTTAGACTTTTACCATTATTTGGATATCTATTCAACCTTTTGCAGTCACTGAGATTTATGCTAACCCATTGTAACCTTTTGATACATTAATACTATTCTCGAAATTACATGCTTGCTAAGCCCCAGATTCCATTATTCTAAGAGAAACAGATCGCAAATTCGTTTATATTCTATCAGTAGTGTTCCCAAAGATTATATCCGCATTATCTACAAGTATGACCCCTTAGCTATAACCTTTCACCAAACTCGTAAGTTAACTGCACTTACTATCATATTTTCCTAAAAATGCCTCTCTCATGTTATTTTATTTTATCTTTCTTTTATCTACGTCATTCGTCGAATGAACAATCTTAACTTCTTCTTACGTTTATTCATTTTCTATACTGGTTCATACATTACGCATAAAAATATCTATTGTCTGCTAATCGTACTTAATGGTGCCAACTTAAAGCCAAGCAGTGTTCCAGAAGAATTTTATAGTAATTTTAGTTCGCTTCATCTCATCCGAAATAAATACTATCCAAAATTACAATGGTAAAAGAACGATGAAATTCTGAAAATATTCAAGAAAATATATGCAATAGGGACGGTATTAATTAAACAGAAAAATGTAAATATGGTATAAATTGCTTCTACGGGAATTATACATAAATCTCCTAAAACAAAATAATAACGTAGTTTTATGGAGGTCTTCATTTGAATTGAACGATTATAATAATAAAATACAAAAAAAAAATTAACAAGTAGTAATTTTAGGCTATTTTTTATGGTTACAGAATTACAATGAATTCATGCTGCACGTTCTCCAGTTTTCATAACAACGATTGTACTATCATAATGGATTTTTCTTCCAGCCTCATATTCCAGACAAGGTTGATTAATTTAAGAACACTTTTATTTGACTGCTTAAAGAAATATTAAACTAATAACTATTAAGCCGTTTTTTATACCATTGCTTACTAAGTAGGCAATAAGAATATTCTGCTTTGTTCTGGCTGGTATAATTAACAGGTAATTAGCAAAACATAGCCTACATACTAAACATTAATTTAGTTACTACACAATAATAATTTAGTTACTACAAAATGTCAATTTAGTTACTACAAAATATTAATTTAGCTGCTACAAAATGTTAATTCATTTACAATAGAAAATTAGATTTATTACAAGTTAGAGAAAAATAACAGTTTGGTCGGGATGAGTTCAATCTAGGTAAGTTTTACTTAATCATGAGAATCACGTATTTTAACTATAATTAATCGATACGGAAGTAACGTGACCGGTGCATTCATAACACGATAACACTTTCCCAGTCCTATCTGAAACAATCAAAGCCCACATAAATCTTCCTGAACATATTCCAGCCAAGGAAACTTCATTAGATGATCTAACAGCATTGTGTTTGGGTGCTTTCCTTATTGTTAAATGCCATACTTATTCGTGCATTTCCCCCTTTTACTAGCTAATTTTACTTCTTGAAAATCAAAAGAGGATATGCAATGTATGTAATTGAGTGAAAAGATTAAAGGAAGTTCTTACATAGACCTAAAGCTCATAGAAAGAGATTTAAAAATATTATTGCCTTCTTTATTTCGGTTATAATTACTATTTTAATATTATACTTTTTGCTTACACAATGTACTATTCATACTTTGTATGAATATATTCTATTCATACTTTGTATCTCGCTATAATAAATTGAGTTTTCTAAATGTTACGTTTGAAAAGTTAAAAGGAGAAATATGGGAGTAAATATAGTAATAATCACAAGCTAAGATAAACGGAAGGGAAAATGGATTTATTAGCATTGCGAAGGGAAAGATTACTTAAACAAAATGTTAAATATAATAAAATACAAAATGAATAAAAAAAACTCACAAATGTATTACTTAAACAAAATGCTAAATATAATAAAATAGAAAATGAATTAAAAAAAACTCACAAATGTATCGTGATCTTCTTACTTGAAATGAAATAATAAACAGTCAGTTTCGAGAACGAAAAAAGTACAAGAAGATCAGTTACCCCCTTAAAATTAAAACCTGTATTAATTCAATTTGACATAGAATGCATACTGTGATTTCATGACATTATTTGTCTACTCAGTTTGTTATTGCGTACAATATTGGCTTTGATAACAAACTGAGTGGTCCATTGCCGACGGCACTAGATATAAAATTTCCTTGAAAATACATATCAAGATACCAGAGTATTAAAAAGTGTTTTTATTGATTATGCTACAGATTTTAAAGCTTTTTAATAACATTATTCGACTGTGGCAATTTCAGTTTGGAATTAAAACTAATGTTTTACTAAAGCATTCTCTGCAACATCGGTGAAAACTATGTCGAGAATAGATTTTCAAATATATAACTTTAATATTATCTTACCACCCGCAATATTAATTTTGAGTTCAATCTTTAACTTTCAGTCCGGTAGTTCTACTTTATACAATAAAAATCGAATAAAAATCACCATTTCTGTAATAATCAATAGATAAATTTGATAATAATAGCTATTCAATTATCAATTAAAAAATATTTTTAAAACAAATACATATACCTAGCTTTACAATAACAAATTGAAAAAGGGTGTTCTGCACTTTATTTTTGCTTTTGGTTTGCCAATTATAATTAGCATTGTGTCACTCCATAAATAATGCGTTTTTTTTTTCATCTAAATTAAAAAGTCGCAGGGGGGAGACGATGAGATAAATTACCCGCCTCAGTTCATTACAAAAAGAGATAATAACCTTACGTTTGTTCTTAGTGCAAGTTTCTGAAATTATAGAGCTATTTTAACAGTTATTTTTGTAGAGACATTAGGTATTCTTTTGGAAGCAGGAGCTGTGAAAAATGAGCAATGCCCTCGCCGGGAGTCGAACCACGGACCTCTAGAACCACGGACCACACCCAGCACGCAGACCACTACACCACGAAGATACGCTAAGAAGGCGGGAAAAAAAACCTTATATACTCCCCCTTTTAAAGGGCGATTGAGGTTTCTAGGGGACCATTCGCCAAATCCTGGGTGTGGAGAATCCTCATCCACCACCCTTTTAGTTCCGGCGCCACTGTAGAGACATTAGGTATTTTTTTGGAAGCAGGAGATGTGAAAAATGAGCAATGCCCTCCCCGGGAATCGAACCACGGACCTCTGGAACACGCGTCCAGCGCGCAGACCACTACACCACGAAGGCACACTACGAAGGCTAAAGAAGTACCTTATACTTTTTTAAAACTAAATTGAAGTGTTGCAGGAGCATATTTGGCATATTTTGTTTCATAAATAATTATTAATACGAATACTAATGCAGTATATGGGATAGGACAACAAGCGTAACTTGGTGTCAGTGGGACTACAGCCGAGAAGACAAGCCTTTTCCTGGATGAGTTGCAGAATTCGAAGAGATATCCCACAAACCCAGGTGAAACAAAATACCATCGTAACTATTAATTAGCAGAAGATGAAAAAGAATATATTTTAGATTAAAAATTAAATTTGTTCATTGCAGTTTTTAAAAATAAAAGAAGTATACAAAAACCACATTATTTATGAGATGATCCAATGTAATACTGAACCCAAATCTTCACTGTGACATAACTAACACTTAGTGCTACTTAATATTTGTAGGCTGTTAACTTTGAAAGAATAAAATTAATTTACAGAAACTCTATCAAATGAAAATAAGTGTTCTTAATATCGCAGCAAAAGCAATACAATTCAATAACAAGCAATTTTAAAAGGTTTGATTAAGACTCTCCAAGCAAAATCGATATGCAAAACAGCATTGGGGAAAAAAAAACTGCGATTGATATCACGTCTTTCATTAACCAAAGCCTATCGCGTTGTTGTTTTAACACTTGACTTCTAAGTAGTTTAAGAAAATAAAGATAAAACTGACGAAGTGAAAAAGATGGCAAGTCTTTCAGTATTAGTTCAAAATATTAGCGCCGAGTAAGCCCGTTTTCGTATATGCTATGTGAATGCATTGGGAAAAATGCATTCGGATGGACGGCCGTTCGCACTACTGCGTTTGGATTTGCACTTACGGATGTTCGACAAATAATTGCATTTAACTACCACCCAAATTTGTCTGCATATAACTTACGGAATTCAGACTCTTTTAGGATATTTAAATTCTATTTTATTAGAAATTTTTATTTCTGCTTATGAACTACAAAAGTAAAGCATGTTAGAAATTTTTAGATAAAAAGGTTATAATGAAAATTGTGATTATTTCTGATTGCATAAGAATTTAAGTAATTTTTATAAATTTCTCTGCTATTCTAAAAGCATTAAATGTTTATGAAATAATATATAATTAAAACTAAAATGTACTATTAGTGCAAAGCAAATAAAAAAGTCAAACATATTAAAAAATAGCTGGTACTTTAAAATACACGGCAACTGTAACGAAAGGCTCGCAATATTTGCATAGAAATTGCTATTCTTTTGACTGCTACGTGAGATTGTATATTTTAAAAATATGCCCAAATCTGAGAGAAAACAGATAAAATATAACATAAAATTTTAGCATCAATTTCTTTAGTTATTACAGGTGGATAATTTATTAGAAATCTGGTTTATGTTTTAAAATGCAATATGCACAGTTATTTTATGCATAATCCACAAAATATTAGTTTTAATTTATAAATTTTAAATTCATAAACCTCTTTATAGAAAGTGGCTACAAAGATAAATGTTTTCCTTTACATTGTGCAAACATTAGGTATTTTGGGAAGCAGGAAAGATGACAAATGCAACCCCCGGGAATCGAACCGCGGACCTCTCAATTACGCGCTGAGTGTGCAGACCACTACACCACGAAGGCTCGCTAAGAAGGCGGGAGAAATACCTTATATACTCCCCCTTTTAAAGGGCGACTGGAGTTTCTTAGGGGTCCCCATCGCCAAATCCTAGGTGATGAGAATCATCATCCAACATCCTTTTAGTTATGTCACCACTGTAGAGACATTAGGTATTTTTGTAAGCAGGAAAGATGAAAAATGCAACCGCCTTCGCCGGGAATCGAGCCGCGGACCTTCCAATTACGCCCTGATCATGCAGATCACTACACCACGAAGGCTAGCTAAGAAGAAATACTTTATAACATATATAAATAAACTTCATAAAATCCTACAAATGTAGAATAAGAATATTTTTAAATGAAAAAATTAACGTAAACCATTATAAGAAAAAAAAGAATACATTTATAGGATTTTATGAAGTTCCTTTGAATTTCAATGTTTGATCTTTGTGAAAAATTGGTTCTAAATTTCTTTATATAATGGAATATCTCTGGATAATATATTTTCGTAAGTGCGTTTGCGGTGATTTAAAAATCCGTTCTCTACGATAAATAAAATATTCCAAAGTCATCGCGCATACATGTACATTCACACAAAAGTAAAACGAAAACAATATACTCGTACATGAAGTATGCTTTAAATTCCTGTTATGTTATAACTCCCAAAATAAATTCTTACGGGGAAATTTAAAGTAAATAAATAAAATGAATTATTAGATTTAATGCGTATAATACTATTTGTAGGATTCCCCACTGTGTAATTCTAAGTTACAGTTGGAAGTGAAGAATCTTAAGAACTAAAAAGCGAATAATCGCTCGAGTTCGTGTACAGGAAACAAAAAGTAAGAAGGGTGAAATAACCCTTTATTATTCCAATTAAAGATTAACAAAACTCCCTCTTGGAGTTGTACAATAAATGAACTTAAGAAACTAAGAATTAACCTAAACTACTCTTAACTAAAGAGATATAGCCGAAGCTATCAAAATTCTAACCGAGTTGGCCCCTTAACGCTAATAGACTGCGAAGCTATCAGGGGCCTAAAGTACGACTGAGCTTGATAATAGCTTACGAGAGAGTAGCCTAAAAAGGCGGACGCGTGCAGCCAGAATACCTCGTATCTCTCTCACTAAGACTGTAGAACTTCGCGGTTATATACCGCTCTTCCTCATTAGCATTCAGACGTGATTCTAAAACTACGTTCTGGCCTGAAGTGATAAGTTGAAATTAAGAATCGATAGGAAAGGAAATTTAACTCAAAATTTAACTGTCAATAAAATTAACATAATCCTTACACTATAAATAAATTAGAAAACACAAATATAGACCAAATTGGAACACGGAGCTGAGAAAGTTGCAGATAGCGTGGAAAATGCAGCTATAATTCATTTTACATTAATTTTGAATTACAATTCATTTCAGCATTAATTCGAATCAGGAAAATGTTTCGTTTTATTAATTTTCTTCAGGAACTCGTCAAGTTCGTCATGGAAATTTCCACAGTATATAAATGATGACTCAAACTGCATATCCTGTTCTATCACAAACTAGAGCAAGAAATATATGAGTATGATATATTTCGCTTTCAGACGTTTCCGTTTGCAGCCATTATCTCAGATTAGCGAGATAATTACCTACGGTAATTAATTTAGTCTGACAAAATTTTTGTATACTTATTAAGCTGACACTATAGTAAATCATACCTAAACTAAAAACGGATGAGGATCGAACTGAGAAAGACTATTGATGGAAACTTGACACTCAGAATGAATCATTATCTGAAAGCAATATACATATTAGAATTTAAAGGTTTTTAGGAAAAAAAAAAGTAACTAATTAATCAGGTAGGTAAGATTTAACAGTTCTACAACTTGGAAAGAAGTTCATTACACTCGTCTTTTGCGTAAGAAACCGTAATATATAAAGAACTCGTTTTTATTTGAATTTCAGTTTGGAAATAATGATAGTTTGATGAAGCGCGTATTTTTCGCTTACAATTATCTGATTCACGTGTAATATCGCGATCACGTGATTTTTCGATAAGCTTGCGGCCTGTCTCGTGGTTACGAAAGTAGAAAGCAGACGCGAAGTACGTTTTATACTCGTTCCTCTTTATCATTAATTCCACAAGAAAAACAGTCGATTCCTTTCAAGGATAAAGGACGATTGGCGTGAAGATCATCAAATAACAGGAATTTGTTTTCTCTGTCTAACTTTTCCATCATGACTTCCTTGTACGGCCTATTAAATTTTACATATTTTTCGCTGCACTCCATTTAAACTTTATTTCTAAACTTATTTCCCCGAACCCCCAAGTCAAACTGAAAAACGACATCAAAAATTGCAAATTTTGAAAATAATATTTTTCTTAGATTTTGTCGTATGGGAGCCAAATTTCTAATTTTATTCTTTTCATAACGAGTACAAAACTTTCCCTAATGTAAGTACAGAAACGGTAAACCACATGAAAAGTTAGATTTCGTTATTTGTCCAAAATTATATTTTTATTTTAAATTTGAAATAGCCAAAACATGAAGATTTTCATCATTTAAAACATTTCTGTAATTGGAAGTATATGACTATGATTAATGATTGCGAAATTAAACGCCGGGTAAGGTAAAACGTTGGTAGGTATTGTTACAAAAGTTGGTACACTTACAGTGACCATACGTCCCAGTTTTAGGTACTCTGTTCCGGCGTCCCGAAAAATATCTTCGGGACGGTATGTTGTCCCGGTTTTACATATTTTACAAAAATCGTTTTCGAAAAAATACTGCTCTTCGTGAGCTAGCAGCTCACTCGTTTTACGAAACAGATGTAAATGGTTGTAAGCTTAAGCACACTAACGTACTCGTTTACATTTTCCTTGTGGAGCTCGCCATACAATAGTGGGGTAATGAACCTGTGCTTTGTATGTTTTTTTACTTTCCTGATCGCTTTCGTACAAATAACAGCGCTTTGGTTCAAGCTTTGCATCTTTTGAGAGTATACTGTTTGCTCAAGACTCGAAACGTTAGTTTTTAGACTCCAAGCGTAATAAGATATTTTTTCTTTTTAGTTCGTTCAATCCCCATTAAAATTATATGTTCCATATTTTGTAATTTGATAATTTGTTTGTATATTAAGTTAGAAAATTAATGTAAAATTAAATTTCATTAATTACTATTTTAGTTTTAGAGCTCTTGAAATGCCGAAGCGTAAATGTACGTATAAAGAAGATTACTCAAAAGAAGAGAAGTTCATAAGAAAAGGTAGACAGGTAGAGGAAGTAGAATGTACAGTATGTATGTCCTTTATAAGTATTAGGCATGGTGGTCGAGCAGACATTAAGGACCACTTAGTGTCGAAAAAGCATATTTGCAACATATCAACTGCAAGTTCTTCACGAACAATAACTTCTTTTTTTAGTTCCGATGAAGAATATAAAATAAATGCAGCTCAGTTGACTACTGCTCATCATACAATTAAACATCATTACACATTTTGCAGTACAAATTGCAATAATAAGTTAATAAAAGTTTTATACTCAGATTCAGTAATTGCAAGTAAATTTTCGTCAGCACCAACCAAGACGACTGTATTAATTAAATCAATTATTGCTCCACATTCTCTTCACAATAATATCATTATTGAAAAAAAATAATTTTTACCGATTCGCTACAGACGCTAGCAATCATAAATCGACAAAAATGTTTTCTTTTGGCATCCAGTATTTTGACATGTATAAAGGAATACAATTTAAATTTTTAAGGGTCACTTCTTTTTCAAAGGAAACAGTCGAGCCAAATGAAACAATTGCATGTTTTTTAAAAAGGAATTAAAAAAATGAAGGTAACAAGAAATGCTGCATCGAAGTTTATTGGAAGAAACGCTAACCATCATTAAGGAAAGGTCCGAAGAACGTTTTGTTACAATCAGTGTAAAAAATGTCTTACAGAAAAAAGATGAAATACCGCAATCGATGATGTCTAATTATAAGCGTGAAATTGATGACTTTTACAAAACAGCGAATGAACACCTTTTTATGTGGAAGGAAACAAATGCTAGTGTATCCGTATTTTTCTTGGATGTTACTTTTAGAATATCCGTTTAGAAGAACATTGAGACCACCTGTTTGTATCTCAAAGAATGAGGAGTTAAATGATTCACTACTCTTTAATCAAATGAGTAACGTAAAGAAAATAATTATTGAAAAATCAGCAGAACGGAAGAAGGAGACTATGCTTTGTTACGAAAATTGAGTGGATTTTTTTAATGTAGGAGGAATATGCTGAAATTTTGAAAATATGTAAGTGTATGTTTTCAATTCCATCTGATAACGCTAATACTGAACGGATATTTTCTCTAATGAATGTACAGTGAAGAGACGAGCGAAATCAATTGGACATTTCAACCGTAGAGTCCACTCATGCTGACGAAATACGATTTGAAGTGCCAAGAATTTCATGAATACATTATCTCCAAACCATTATTGCTTATTAACCAGTATTGAAGCAAGTCGGGTCAACCAAAAAATATGAATAAGTGACACGTTATTTATAATTTATAATTGCCGATTTATAATTTATTTTGTTTTGCATAAACCATTAGAAAATGATAATTCTAACCACTTATGTACTTATTATACACTGACTACCAATAAGTATTTTGACACCTGTGATAGAAAACAAAAACAAACTTTATTCAAAATCAATAGTTGGTAGAGCCTACACGAGAGATAATTATAGCGTGGACCCTCCGGAGCATACTTTCCACAAGTCTTTGTATGACAGCTAGTGGTATTCTCTTCCACTCGGCTTGGAGAAGACATAGACGTTCCTTCACCGATTTTGCACAGGTAGTGCACCCCTGAATTCGGCGATGCAACTCGTCCTAGAGGTTCTCGATAGGGTTCAGGTCTGGAATCTGGGCAGGCCAGTCCATTCGATGAACTCCATTGGCACCATACCAAGCCTTGGTTAACGTCGAAACATGACAACTGGCATTGTCGTCCTGAAAGTAACAGGGGTCCAACTCGTAAAACTGCCACAACGTAGGAAGCACATTGTCATCCAATATAGTGCAGTAGGCATCGGAGTTGAGCTTACCATGAATGGGGACCAAGAGTCCCAGCCCATACCAGGAGAAACACCCCCAGACCATAATTCCACCTCCGCCGAACTTGACTGTTGGCACAATGCATTCTGGCAGGAGACGTTCTCCAGGTAGACGCCAGACCCAAACCCTGCCATCCGAACGGTAAAGGGTGAACCTTGATTCGTCACTCCAAAGAAACCGTTTCCACTGATCTACGGTCCAATTTCGATGTGCTTTGCACCACATTAACCGAGCAACGCGGTTGGACTTTGTGATGAAAGGCTTATGGGCAGCAGCACGACAATGAAAACCAAGCAGATGTGCTTCGTTACGGATGGTATTCTTTGAAGCAATACTCCTCGTGGTTGAAACTCCTCGTGGATGAGGGCCATCGGTTGGGTGCGATCCTTCCGAATTTCTCTGGACAGCACTCGTCGGTCTCTATCTCCCAGTTTCGTTGGTCTGCCGACTCGGGGCACATTCCGACAATCACCTCTCACCTTCCACCTCTTAATCACATAGGCCACTGTCGATTTTGGGTACTTCAGATCGCTAGAAAATGTCCCTTAAGGATCGGCCACATTTATGAGACCCGGTAATTATACCTTTCTAGAAATCAGAGAGCTCCGAACCGCGAGGCATCTTGCACGCGACTAAAGCCGATGCTGTTTCCTACACGATATATACCGGCGGAGTCCGTGACGTACCTTAGGGCCGCAGATATCGCCATTTGCATAGGTGTCCAAATACTTATTGGTAGTCAGTGTATATAAACACATGTGATGTGCATATATTTCTGTGATTTAGGATTGTATTGATTAAAATTTTTGTGAAAATAAATGCGAATGAGACTGATGCGGTTTTTTTTTTTTTTTTTTTTTTTTTTTTTTTTTTTTTTTTTTAGTGTTCCTGTTTGGTGTTTTCGAAATATGGTCACCCTAATATACACACACACACTCCTCAACACTTATCTCATCCTTATTTGAAAACATAAACATACGCACAAACATATATATATATACACACCCAACCTTTGATACTGCCTATTGCAGTTAAAAAAGAAGATGCACAACTGGATGTTATAGCAGTCCCATATACTAAATTTCAACATTCTACGGTTAATTGTTTTTGAGTTATTCGAGATATATAAGAACGTACATATATATGGTCAGTTGTCACAAAAATTCCATTTTGAATCCATTTCAAATCCGTTTTACAATACGTTTTGGAAAAATGAATCCTTTATTTTGTCCTTACGTATAGACGTCACGCATAAAAGTAGTCAGAATATTCGGGAACGGCCAAAATCAATATTTCCGTTGAAATATTATACCCGAAATTTTCGCGACCACAATACTTCCTTTACTTCATACAAGAAAGTAAAAATATTGCTTGAAAGACATCCAATAAATTACAAAATCTTACATATATCTTGAAATGTTACATCCCAACATTTTCTATACCCCACAGTCCTGGCAAATACTTTATCGATATTCGTTTCTCTTGCACATATATTGGAACTTCTATAATATTTTCTCACTGAGAGACAGCTGTCTTATTATTCAACACATTTTTTCCATTTTTGAGCCTCAATCTAAGATGCAAGCAGGCCATGTTGGAAATGCAGAACAACCATCCTGTATTATATGTTAATTTTAACCTTTTTCACTTTTTTTTTTAAGCCCAAAGGGCATTAGTTTAGAAGGATAAGGATAAGGAAAGGGGGACGTGGGCACTATGCCTCTACCATACGGTTAATTAGTATAGCACCACGTCCACCATGATCTAGAGAACCCTTAAGACAATACTAATTCAAATACGTGAGTACATAATTGAAAATGAATGATTGATTACAAACAATTGTAGTATTCCTTGGCAGTAAAAATTTAGTATTTACATGTATAATACAAGGAAAACAACAATATATGAAAATATTTGAATTCCCTCCTTATATGTGCCATAAAAAATGAGGCCTTCCGTTATTGCCACTGACATGAGAGTCATTCTAGCCATAAGTGAGAGTACTCCTACAAGTCCTACTTCTGCTTCATGTACCAGTAATTTCCGATTTAAGAAAGGTACTATTGCTAATGTTGCCGCAGCACTCAGAAGACTAAACGTTGCTGTCGTGTAGGAATAACGGGTAACTTTCCATTTAAATACTTTCCGTGTTGGCATTTTCCGTCAAAAACTTTAAAAGTATGAATCACTTTTCACATCGTTGCCACCAAATATCATCGCCCTGTATTATATTTAAAGAAATTAATTTGCATGAATGTATGAATATTTCTCTCATTGTGATAAACAACTTTAGTGCCTAGAGCCATCCAATTTTGAATAACGTACGTCTCCACCCGAATATGGGCATCTGGCAGCCAAAAATTAGAATTTGGAATTTATTTTATTATTTATTTCAGATTTTGTAAAGCATTTATGAGTTTCTGATTAAGAAATTCAACAATTCTAAAGCGAACAATGGAAGCACTGTACAAGAAAAAAAAAAAAAAAAAACATTTTAATCTCCAGCGCGCGAGGCTGTGTATCGGAAATTCTAAAGATATGCTCTTTTAAAATTATTTTGTGATGCTGCTGTTGAATTCAATTTTAAGTGCGAAGAACATGATATTTAATAAATAAAGATAACACACAAAAAGTTAAAAAAAAGTCCCTTTGGGTGTAACATAAAATCTGAAACATTTCAGATTTTTTTTAATTTTTAGTCCAAAGGGGCTTTGTCCCTGAAGGACTATTGTTTTCGTTTTGCGATTTTGCGTCGGACTCATAAACGTCGATTCACTTTTCAAACTGTTGCCACAAAATGTTAGAGTCCTGCATTATATTTGAAGAAATTAAATAATGAAAAATCTGCATAAATGATTGTCTATTTCTCGCATTGTGATAAAACAATGGTACATAGAGCCATCGAATTTTGAATGACGAAATCCTACTGCGAATATGGGCATCTGAAATCCCAAATTTGAAATTAGTTTTATTATAGATTTTATATTTTGTAAAACTTTAACGAATTTTTGATTTACAAACTCAATGCTTTAAAAGCGAGAAATGGCAACGTTATATAGAAAAAAAATACTTTTATCTCCAGCTCGCGAGACTGTGTATATCGGAAATTCTAAAGATATGCTTAATTTAACATTATTTTGCGATATTGCTCTTGAACTGAATTTTATGGTTTAAGTGCAAAGAACATGATATTTAATAAATAAAGGTAACACTCAAAACGTTAAAAAAACGCCCCTTTGGACGTAATTTAAAATCTGAAACATTTAAGATTTTTTTTAGTCCAAAGGGGCTTTGTCCCTGAAGGACTATTGTTTTCGTTTTGCGATTTTGCATCGGACTCATAAACGTCGATTCACTTTTCAAACTGTTGCCACAAAATGTTAGAGTCCTGCATTATATTTGAAGAAATTAAATAATGAAAAATCTGCATAAATGATTGTCTGTTTCTCGCATTGTGATAAAACAATGGTACATAGAGCCATCGAATTTTGAATGACGAAATCCTACTGCGAATATGGGCATCTGAAATCCCAAATTTGAAATTAGTTTTATTATAGATTTTATATTTTGTAAAACTTTAACGAATTTTTGATTTACAAACTCAATGCTTTAAAAGCGAGAAATGGCAACGTTATATAGAAAAAAAATACTTTTATCTCCAGCTCGCGAGACTGTGTATATCGGAAATTCTAAAGATATGCTTAATTTAACATTATTTTGCGATATTGCTCTTGAACTGAATTTTATGGTTTAAGTGCAAAGAACGTCATATTTAATAAATAAAGGTAACACTCAAAACGTTAAAAAAACGCCCCTTTGGACATAATTTAAAATCTGAAACATTTCAGATTTTTTTTAGTCCAAAGGGGCTTTGTCCCTGAAGGACTATTGTTTTCGTTTTGCGATTTTGCGTCGGACTCATAAACGTCGGTTCACTTTTCAAACTGTTGCCACAAAATGTTAGAGTCCTGCATTATATTTGAAGAAATTAAATAATGAAAAATCTGCATAAATGATTGTCTATTTCTCGCATTGTGATAAAACAATGGTACATAGAGCCATCGAATTTTGAATGACGAAATCCTACTGCGAATATGGGCATCTGAAATCCCAAATTTGGAATTTGTTTTATTATAGATTTTATATTTTGTAAAACTTTAACGAATTTTTGATTTACAAACTCAATGCTTTAAAAGCGAGAAATGGCAACGTTATATAGAAAAAAAATACTTTTATCTCCAGCTCGCGAGACTGTGTATATCGGAAATTCTAAAGATATGCTTAATTTAACATTATTTTGCGATATTGCTCTTGAACTGAATTTTATGGTTTAAGTGCAAAGAACATGATATTTAATAAATAAAGGTAACACTCAAAACGTTAAAAAAACGCCCCTTTGGACGTAATTTAAAATCTGAAACATTTCAGTTTTTTTTTATTTTATTTTTTTTTTATTTTATTTATTTATTTATTTATTTTTAGTCCAGAGGGATTTTTGCCCCTGAAGGACTATTGCTTTCGTTTTGCGTTGAAAACTTTAAAAAGCTGTATCACTTTTCAAATCGTTGCCACCAAATACTATCGCCTTGTATTATATTTGAAGAAATTAAATAATGATGAATCTTTATTAAATATATGTATGTTTCTCGTATGCTGTGATAAAGCAACAGTACCTAGAGTCATCCAATTTTGAATGACGTCATCCTACTGCGAATATGGGCATGTGGAAGTCCAAATTTGAGATTTGGAATTTGTTTTATTATCAATTTCATATTTTGTAAAACTTTAAGGAATTTTTGATTAATAAACTCAACGATTTCAAAGCGAGCAATGGCAACACTCTAACGGGGGGAGAACCATTTTATCTCCAGCGCGCGGAACTGTGTATCGGAAATTCTAAAGATATGTTCATTTTAGAATTATTTTGCGACATTGCTGTTGAACTGAATTTTATGGTTTAAGTGAACATGATAGGAACATCATATTTATGATATTTAATAAATAAAGGTTATACACAAAACGTTAAAAAAACGCCCCTTTGAACGTTATTTATAATCAGAAACCTTTCAGTTTTTTTTTAAACTTACCATTAAAGTTTTAATACGTTTAAAAAGTTTTAAAAATTATACAGAAATCAAAATAACTGCGATCTGGTCTTGACATGGAGACTTCAATTTAAGATCTGAAGTAACATTTTAAGTTTAAATGTTTAGGCTTATTAGTTTTAAACACTAACTCCTCTCCCCTTTCGTAATTAGAGATGTAGAATGTTTTAAAACATTTAAAATTATGTGTTCGAAACGACAAGACCAAATAGTACGAAAGTGATATGCTGTGATAGCATTTCACCGTAAATTAACGTCACATAATGTAGTAGTGGGACAGGTGGAACACCAGAATTTAACCATTTGTCGTACAGGTGCAGTCTGGCCGTACTGGCTCTGTTCCACTTTTAATGGAGAACAACCCAAGGAACAGTTCGAAGATTTCTACCTATCTTCTTTTACCACCAAATCATAGGGCTTTCAGCTCATCGCGTATTTTGAGTGCCCTATACCGCACCATACACTTAAAACACCCATAACTTCTCAGGGATTCGAATTCAAGCCCAATAATTCAGCAGCAAAGAACACTAACCACTATACCGATTAGAGCGGCAGGCCAATCAAACGCAAATATTTGAAATTATGAAATTTGTCTCATTTTCGATATAAAAAGAAGATACTCTTCCTCTTCAGGGATAAACCTTCTGATAATTTATACAAAAGTACTAGTGAATAAGGGCTGTATGGCTTTTAAACGCATTGCATGGTAAATAGCGCGAGTTATAATACTATCCATTCCTTTTTTCCTGAATTTTGGGTAAAGCGGACCTGTATAACCCACCTTATAAATTTTAAACACTTGTGCGATAAATACATTTTTTTAAATTGTGGTTTCTTTTCAAAATTATCTTCTGTATTACGAAATCCCTGAGATCTCAGATTCTTACTCACAGTGTTTTTGACGTTATTCTCAAAAGATTTGACTCCTTGGACACTTATTTATTATTAGTAGCAGGACTGTGTAGTCGGTAGGGAAAATAAACGACCCCGACTCCTGGAATTTTAAAGACTCCGACTCTCTCATGTATATGTAAACATATGAGGATAAATATTAGTTATAATGAGATTTAGAACTATGGGTCAGTCCATAAATTCGTGTGCCTCTTTTGGTAAATTTTTAAATAATATAAAAAATACAATTTAACATTTTAATCAATTATATATTTTCCTCCATTATCTACAATGTCTCGCCGTCTTACAGGCAGCTTTTTTATGCCATTGCTGTAGAAAGACTCTGGTTTTGAAGCAAAAGAAAACTTGAAAGTTCATTGTGTACATCCTGTTTAGAATTTAATTTTTTCCCAGTAAAAAATTTTGTAAGGCATAACTGAAAATCACTTGGGGCAATATCTGGGGAGTAAGCAGGATGTGGCAAAAGCTCCCAATTAAATTCACTCATTTTTTGCAGCGTTGTTCGAGCCGTATGCGGTCTAGCGTTATCACGATGAAACAACACTTGCTTGATATTCACCCATCGTGGGCGTTTTTTGATCCATTCTGAGTTTAGACGGCAAAGTTGTTCACTATAAACTTCTGAATGAATCGTTTGATTTGGTTCTAACAGTTCAAAACGTATTGAACGGAGTTCACCATCCATGCTGTTTTTTCCAACTTCAAATTTTTTTAACCATTTCTGGGCAGTCCTTACGCTAATAGCGTGTTCACCATGTACACTATTAATTTTTATCGCTGCAGACCTGGCAGATTCATCACACGAAAATAAAAAATATAGCACAGCACGTTTGTACTGATTATCTATATTCATCTTCTATGGGTACTAAAATGCGTTCGATATTTACGAAAGTTGGTGATGAACTGAATAATAGACAAATGGAAACGACGACAAATTTCAACAGGTTCAAAATTGTATTGTTTTAGTAAATGCGTCATAGTGAATTCCACGCATACTCTTAATGTGGACTGACCCAATGAAATAACTAATTGAATCAGTTTAATCAATAATGGTAAATATCACATCCATCCTTCCCCCTTATATTTATTTATTAATATGTCAATAAAATAGAAAATAACTATTTATTAATGTACATAGTCCATAAATAAAAATAATAACTCAGTTTGTCACTAAAGATTTTTCAATTCACTTTAATTTCATTTAAAATTCAATCTGTCCAACCAAAACTAGAGTCGGAGTCGACGTGTTTTTAGCGACTCCAGGTCCAATTCCCTTTTACTCAAAAATCTGCCTAACTCTGATTCCGAATCCATGACTCCGACTCCGACTTCACAGCCCCGATTAGTAGTACAGTTCATTATACCACTGTTCCCAAGACTTATTATATTTATCTGTTATTCTTGTTATATCAAAACAAATGTTTTCAATTTAATTTGTGAATTTCAAATTGAATTAAAATTGTATTGTAATCTCATTATAGCCTCAATCATTATATTTAATAAATAGGGGATGCAGGGTATACGATGGGATTGCCGCGATGTACCATAACGCGCAAACTCTGCTTTCTTTGGAAAACTTCAGATGCTCAATCTCCTCAGCGGAACTCAATTTCTTCTTTATGAACTCTTACAAAAGCTTGCAAGTTTTTTTTTTAGTAGTTATTAAGGAAAAGTATTACCGGTTGACCCATGGTATATCGCCGTGTTCCCAGTACCTGTACCCTGTATGACCAATGCAGTTTTGAGCTTCTTTTAAAACATTCTGTTGTACAAACGTCCTAAGCAATTTTTAGCTGTATCACTTCTCCACGTTCACAAAAATAGTTCCTAACTTACAGTCATTTCAATTTATGAAGAATAATTCTGAAATCAACTAATTAAAATTTGAAATAACAAATTCTGGAAATTCAAATTATTGAGTGTAAAACTTAATAAAGTAAAAATTAATTCAAATTTCGGCAATTAAAGTCGGAAGGTGGAAAAATTGCGTAAGGAAAATCCATAATAAATCGCAGTAACATTAGAAAGATTAGAAACCTGAATCCTTTCCCTTTGAGTCTAGTATATAGAATGTATCCAATAAAAATGAAAACAGCATTAATTAAAGTTATAAAGGAATCTGAAATATCAGATATGCTTGATAATAAATACACACACACATACATACATATATATAACTTAGACAGTGCTCGACAAGCGTCCGATTAAAATGATTTGCATTCTACTAAATGCAAGTAACATTAAAATAATACTGAGTTTATTACGTAAAAATGTAACCTTATTTTGACGCAGACTGAGATTCTGAATAAAAGTCTTTCCATTTCGAGGTGATTAGGCACAGGTCTCTCCTCTTCAGGAGCTTTTTTTACTAATTCATTCATTTTTAATTATTCTTCTCAGCTTATTAACCAAATTTTCAAAAACCTTATCCCAAACTAAAGCTGCTTATTTACATAATTTAAAATTTTACACTAGCATGGTTTACTTCCAATTTAACAATGAGTAGATGACCACTGACTATTTGTGACGGAGAAAATAATGTGAAATCTATCAGCTGTATTATAGTATATCCCTCCTTCCCCAAAAAGAAGTCGAATTCAGAAGAACTGGAGTACGGGATGCGATGGCAGATTTGAATGAAAAAGAAATGTACAGAGAGAAAGAAGTCTTCACCTTAATCGGATTACATAAGTCGCTTTATTAAATTTTATCAGAATGTTTTTATATTATAGCCCAACAAGATCCAACCTTTTTCCTTTTTAGGATGTTTAATTTCACTTCAAACATTTTCATATATATATGCTTTATGAGCCCTTTCATAAATAATAGTGTTTTCATTCTTTTGTATTCAGATTTCTAATTATTTCTTTTACCTATAAATATACAAAACAACAATGTTCTACATATAAATATCTTACATATTCTCCTGTATATAAATATACAAACATACAAAACGCTTTTTTCAATGTTAGCCCAAAGGGCATTAACCCAGAAGGGCTATTAATTTCGTTTTGGCATTTCGCGGTGATTCACTTTCTGCGCTGATTCACTTTCCAGACTGTTGCCACCAAATCTTACAGCCCTGCATTATAATTAAAGAGATTAAATAATGAAAAATCTGCATAAATGTATGTATGTTTCTTGCATTGTGATAAAACAACGGTATCTAGAGCCATCCAATTTTCAATAACGTACGTCTGCACCCGAATATGGGCATCTCGAAACCAAAAATTGGAATTTCGAATTTATTTTATTATCTATTTCGTATTTTGTCAGACATTTAAGAATTTGTGATTAACAAACTCAAAGATTTCAAAGCGAGGAATGGCAACACTGTACCGGAAAGAAAGAAAAAAAAAAAAATTTATCTCAAGCGCGCGAGAGTGTGTATCGGAAATTCTAAAGTTATGCTCATTTTAAAATTTATTGGAATATTGCTGTTGTAGTGGAATATTGGTGGAATATTGCTGTTGAATTGAATTTTGTGGTTTAAGTGCGGAGAACATGACATTTAATAAATAAAGATACACTCAAAACGTTAAAAAAACGTCCATTTGGGCATAATGTAAAATCTAAAAGCTTTCAGAATTTTTTAAATTATCTTTTTATTAATTAAGCATCTTATGACGCAGAAGCTATCAGCAATCAGTTTAAGAATATTATTGACATTAATTATTATTAATGGCAATAACTATTATTACCCAATATGAAATATTCTTCATGGTAAACTGACTTTGTGGTAAACTACCAAAGGACGCAGTTTATTAGGCAGTTTTTTAGCTCACCAGCGGCGAGCGGTAACGTGCTGAACACTGGTAGTTCGGTCCGAGGTTCGAATCCCGCGAACGGGCTGGCTGCATGGGCGTTCTCGTGGTTTTCCCCATGTGTAACGTGTATACACTAGGGAAAAAGGTGCCTTCCTGAAAGATTATCTAAAAGACACACGCTCGTATTCGATTACATTCATTATAGGCAGTCAGCTTATTCAAATTGAGGAAACAGAACCCGGGGCAAAACTATGTGTTTTTCGGTTTGGCCACTTTCACAAAGCGATTCAAAAATTCATAGCTAGAAATTGTTAAAACAGAATTTTACCTCAACTCATACATAATGATTATAATTATAAAAAATTATACTAATAATTATTATAAACTTTTAGTTATGCGTTGATTGATATAAAACAGCAACTGCGAGTTATAAATCTAGAGCATATTTACCAACAAAGGTTTACCATGGCTGAATGGCGAAATTTTTACTACCAAAAGAAGCAAATTTAAATAACTTAAAATTCGTTAATACTGCTTCTTAATAATAAAAAAACTAACATAGCAGCAATTTGTATGCATATAATGGCTGGAATACACGAAGACGCTTTTCTCTTTTAAAAGTCATTTTGTAAAACACGCCTGTCTTATTTGAGAACATAACATATCAAAATATGTGCTTCTGTAGGTTTAATTCTACATTATTCTCCACTCATCTCATGCGCAACAGGAAATAAACAAAGGCGCGATATTATATTGAACCAACACCTCCAGAAAAGGATGAATGAACTCAACGTCAAGATAACAAAGCGAAATTCTCAAAAATCCACAAATAATGGATAGAAAATTCGAAATATCATGAATTTTCGGAGTCCGGGGCAACTTCTATCGAAACTCAGTTCCTCGTGGTTCCAGAGGAGATGATGCCACAATCTAATAAACAAACAAACAAATAGATGCGCACGAATTTTAATCTCTCTCTCTCTCTATTATGTATATAAGCGAAATACCACTGACTGATCACGAGATCTCCGAAACTATACATCCGATTGACTTGAAATTTTGCATAGTTACTCATTCCACGATGAAGACGCGCACTAAGAACGAATTTTACGTAAAACCTATCCAAAATGGATTTTTGTTGCACAACAGAAGTTTTTCATACATTTGGTTTTCAAATCCAAGTTCAGAATTTTCTTTTATTGTTGCCCAGACTAGATATGAAATACAATGTTGCCAATGAATGCATTTTCCTTTAAAATTATTAAATTGGTAAATAACTTGCATCTATCCAATGAATACAAACATTTAAATGATAAGGTTAATAACAACATTTATATTTAACTGTTATCATAAGTTTCATGAAAATAAATGTTATTATTAAGAGAAATAAATTACTGTGATGAAAAATAAAAATGTTGTTGTTATTTATAAAAATTGCCATAAATAAAAAAATCAGAGACAAATAATTTTATAATTGATTAAAAATTTGATAACAAAGATAATAACATTTATTTTCATGAAACTTAATGATAACAGTTAAATATAAACCTTAGTTTTTATGTTGGCAATTTTTCGTGGTGTAGGACTACTGGAGATCCTGCCACTTTAAATAATGGAGACGCATCCTAATATACAGAACCTCATGGGTGATGGGGAAATCTGTGTATGACAGATTCACTGATTGTCGCTATATTTCCCGAATTTAAATTATAAAAATTTACATTAATTATCAATTCGAAATCAGACATTTCGTCCATATAAGAAGTTTAGCTTCACATTCAAATAGATAGTGTGCCCAACAAAGCGGGCGGGGACTAGCTAGTTAAATATAATATTAATTTCATAGCAGTGTTCATATTTTTAAAGTAAACAGTGTCAATAAAAAGTTTTTAAAATGTGTCGTTCTATTTCGTTCTTTGTTTACTCAAATAACTAACATAAGAAATATACTTCTTATGTTTAGAAAAACTGAACATAGCAGTCGAAATATGAATTAAGACATTATGTTTTCTCAATGAAATAACCAATTGCAGCATATATTGTAAACATCTGCTTGCTAAATATTTATTTATTTTAATACAAGCACGTTAGCTTCACATAAATGGAAAAGATTTGTTATTAATACAACTTGTGAATGGCAACAATATTTAATTTAAATTTATTGTTGTTTTAAAAATAATATTCTTTAATAAGGTATCTTCCCGCTTTCCTAGCGTGCCTTCGTGGTGTAGTGGTTCTGTACGCTGGGCCGGTATTTCAGAGGTCCTTGGTTCGATTTTCGGCGAAAGCGATGCTAATGTTTCATCTCTCCGGCCTTTAAAAAAGAAAAAAAAAAGAAAAAAAAAAAAAAAAAACCACTAATGTCTCTGCAGTGGCGCCCGAACTAAAAGGGTGTTGGATGAGTATTCTCCACACCCAGGATTTGGCGATTGGGTCCCGTAAAAACCTCAGTCGCCCTTTAGAAAGGAGAGTATACAAGGTATTTCTCCCGCTTTCCTAGCGTGCTTTCGTGCACGCTAGGAAGTGCGCTAGGATTTTCAGTCTGCACACTGGGCCGGTATTCCACAGGTCTGTGGTTCGATTCCCGGCGAAGGCGTTTGCTGATTTTTCATCTTGCCTACTTCCAGTTAACCTAATGTATCTACAAAGTTATCTATTAGAATGCGAAATTCTCTCATTTACCTTAAAGGCTTTAAGGTAAATAATTTAATAGCAGAAAATTCGGTGAATTTTTGGATTGCATCTTTCATATATCTTTATATAAAAATTGCTTGGTGCGGTTTGTTCTATAACGGAAAAATAATTCCAGTTTACTTTACAAAACATATTCATTTTAAACGCCTTTTGCGATTTGCTTTTGCGAACAACAGATTGTTAAAAGATAACGTTACGAAAAACAACAGTCAACAATGATTTCAAACTCTAGATGCAATTAGCGACCCAAAGCGACTTACCCAAAGGTCAACAGTCTATTCCAGGCGTAATCTTCACTCTTTGATTTTTCTTAGATTTCATCTCTTAATTAGCTAAGCAGGAGTTCTGAACTTGAAGCATTCACAGATTTTATTCTGACTGTATTACAGTTCTTTTTAATGCACACATATGTCCAATATGGATATTATTTAATTAGACACAATCATAATTTTGCACTGCTGTTCTTAAATTAAATTAATATACTCATAATTACGCAGCAATTTTCATTCGAATACGCTTCTCTGAAGCGAAACCAAACGATCCAACTGTTGTTGCCACAGATGCGTTTCAGAATCGTCGAAATTTGCGCCGTAACAGCGAATAAATATTTCTGTGGTTGCCAAGGAATGCATAAAAGTACTCTTGTTTCTGTTGGAAAAATAGTGTTTGTTGAAACGGCTGAAACTTTTTAAAACTTTCAGTAAATTAATGATATTCTGCGAATAGAATTTTATTTATTTAACAGTCTGTAAATTATATGTGTGTTGTAAATACAGCGTATGAAATTTAGTAATTAAACTAAATGTATATTCTTACAACAAGTTTTTAATTTAATAAAATTTAAGTCATGACATTATTTAATCTAAAAATATTCTGAAAATAAGATGATTTAAGATGAATTTGTTGCTATTTTTTTTATCTCACTGATATAAAAAATGGCAACACTCTCATATTTTCTTCGAAGAACAAAAATAAGGAGATTATAAGGCAATTTTCTTAGAATTTCTGATCTCATAATTTTTTTTTTTTTTTTTTTTTTTTTTTTTTTCATCTCACTTATGTACACAATGACAGTACTTTTATCAAAGAACAACACATAGATCTTTGTGTAACTAAAAGCACATACAATATAAGGGGATAAAAATTATATAAGCTGGAAATAAATTCAGTAAATAAGTGTGAACTGCGCAGAAGCTTATCTATCTGTTAAAGTAAGCAAAGATTACACATCTGTATTTTTATTTCAATAAGATTACGTGACTTCTTGCATAATTCGAATATGTAAGGATTATAAAACAAGGGAACCTCGGAATAGCTTTGATCACTTAACTACCTGTAAGCGAACACAGTTCAGCAATTCACAGCTTCCATTTAATAGTTATTCAAACCCATTGCTATGCTATTTATTTCAAGATCATTCATTGAGATCATGTTATTATTTCAAGATCAACCAAGGACGCATAATCTGATTGAAAATGATAGACACTCAGAAGTCATATTACGGCTTTTCAGTTGAAGCGTTAGATCATCAGAAGTTGTATAAAAATTGCAATCTGAAAACTAAGGCGCCTTTAAAGTGTAATTTTTTTTTTTTCTTTTAAATTAAAAAATATAAAATCAAAATATTAAAAGGAAACTGCAATCTGATTTTTCAGCGCAGATTTCAGTTTAACACTTGAAACCGTTTTAAGCAGTTATGGCATCCTTAGTAGTTACAACTAGTGTCCTTAAAATAGAAGATATATATATAAAAAAGTGAAAATCTGTGTGTGTGTCTTTCGTTCGTGCTCAGCGTAAGCTAATAGACCCGGGGCTACGAAATTTAGTACATAAGGGGTGCATCTAGACAAGAGTCTACCACCCTGTCTACCACGACATCTCTATAACATGGTTTTGCTGAAACAAGATTTGAAAACTGAGGTACCAAATTAAAATATTAATTAGAACCAAAATATGCTTAACCCCACTGAAGCAGTTTGTGCTCAAAGTCGAGCCATACGAAATATGTTACAAATTCAGCTTGAGTCCTGAGTACTTGAAATAGATGAGTCTTGAGTTTGTTGCAAGGACTATTACAAAGGGAAGGCCGAGATAAGAAGATGCCGAATATTCTTCTATGTGACTGTTTATGATAGTGAAGGGCCATTTAGGTTATATTATATATAACTTAAATAGCCTATTTAGGTTTAGTTATGGGCACATTATAGTACAAACGTTAGCAATATAGAACTATACAGATAGTGAACATTAGTTGATACAATATGATGTTTAACTTGGATAGGAACCATAATTTAGGTGTAGATATTTGATTTATTTAATATGATATTTCACATATTTTTGCATACAAGAAAACACTCGAAGTATTTATCTATATTTTAGCATATTTTTTCTGAATTAATTAGCTCCTAAAAAAACAGAAACATTGTTCGCTGATTAATTTTTTTCATTTTTCAAAAACGTTCAAAAATGATTTTATTCTCATTCCTTGGAAATATTCTTTAAGATGCTGAAGAAGGAATGAAGAAGACACAAAATAGCTTTAACAAAAAATGTTAAATCAGAAAAAAAAAAAAAAAAATTCTCGCACGAATTCTCCATCTTTTTTAGTGTATCTACAGTTTTCAATAAATGCTATTCTCTATGAAGATCTTTGTAGCTAATATTTTCAATGATTTAGAAAATTCAAATCAAATGACAAATGCATTAAGTACTAGAGCACTAAAAGTTTATAAAACGTACTAGATTTAGTACAGAAGTACTAAGAGCGGTCAGCCTTTTCTTAAGCAGACGATCTTCATGTGTTTTGCCGTATTTAATTAAACAAATAAAGAAATATACTTTTATTATGAAGAAATTAATTTAGGATATAGTATACATAACTTTACTATACATAAGAATCTTTATTCATCACATAAATTTATCGCTTACCCCTTTCGCTATTCATTACCATTTAGTATTAAAATACACTTTTAGCATTTAATATGCACATATGATTATCGAATTCTGATATTTATAGCACTTAAGAATAATCACAAGAAGCGACTAGAATTATTAGGCACATTTCTCAAGAATTCTGCAAAACGATAACATACATTTTGCTACTTATCGAAACTGATGGTAATTAAAACATGTGGAATAATGCTGAGAATATGAAGAAAAATACAATATGTATATTGAAAAAAAGATTCAATGGCTGGTGAAATGAGCAATACTATAATCTATTACTTTAGAATATACATTTCTTTCAAGGTTATAACATCACTCTTTCTGGCTTGCACTGTAACCATGGTAACGACTGTTACTGAGAAAAGGTAGAATCCTCTAATACGTTAAGATCATAAATGACAGGAGGGTCAGTACGACCTTGAAATATTATTTTAAAGTAACAGTCCTATCACAACGCTTTCGACTAAGCGCAATGCACAACTTTTTAGTTAGTCATTTTATCAATTCATTTTATAAATGTAATTTCATAAGCATAGCTGAACATGAGTCTACATGCATTCACCAACTGCTCGTCATTCTTCACGTGCTTGTTACACATTGATACAGAATAAATAAGGTTATTAGGTTATTTAATTACGGCAAAGCTTCGAGGGGGCTATCTAAGGGGAGGGATGCTTTCGTGGAGGACTTTCTAAGGGTTAGGTTAGGTTAGGCTACTTAATTACGGCAAAGCCTCGAGGGCTATCTGCCTAAGGGAAGGGATGCCTTCGTGGAGGACTTTCTAAGGGAAACTGGCTCGTATACACGTTACACATGGGGAAAACCACGAAAACACCCATGCAGCTAGCCCGTTCGCGGGATTCGAACCTCTGACCAAACTACCAGTGTTCACCGACTTCACCGCTCGGGCGCTGGTGGGCCAGAATAAATAAGAACAATATACTGAAAGTATTTTCTTTTTTGAAATGGCGGGCACTTGCTTTTTTTCAGCATTGGCCATTTTATTGTGGAGGCACATAACAGGCGGTCACCATTACCTCCTATGACGGGACAGACCATTTACATTCATGCCTTCTCCGGGACTCGAACCCAGGTCCTTCGATATCGCAGTCGACTCTTCTAACCACTATACCGTCTGGGCGGCATGAATAAATAATAAATTAAGACCGACAACACTTATAACAACCAAACTTTGTAGCAGGGAATTGAATGATGAATTATATCAAAATTTAGAAGTCTAATCTGTACCAAAAATTGATTGTAAATGTCAAAACCGAAAACTCGACTTTGACATTTAACTTTCTCAACTGTCACTGAGGATTCGAATGCAAGTTCGCCAAAATGGTAGTTGCTTAACCAACCATCTTCTCTATGACTGGTACATCATAATGGTAGTACAACAAACATCGATGATTGGTACACCATAACAATGGCATTTGCTTCACCAGTGACTGATACAACAAGCACACATCTACTAGTAGCAATCTCTTCTCAGATGTCACATAAATTTCCTTTTGGCATTTACGGAACTGGTATTGAAGAATAGTCTTTCCATTCGAGCGATCAAACCTAAGAGGATGAAACACAACAGCATTTAAAACGGCAAAGAAAAATATGATTTACTTACATGTCATATAGCTCCTCTTCTCAGAGTTACCCCTAGAAGCAATCCACGATAAGATCAACCAAGAACACAAAGTAAGATGATAAACAACCATCGTATTTTAGAACACGGCCACCATGTCCTGATGCTCTTTTTGACATAAACCTCCCTGTCTCCTTCACATTATATCACCTGTCCGGTGGAGAAATGCGAAAAACGCATTCATAGTCGTTGTTCGTAAACGACAGAGGAAAAAGACTCAAGAAAAGTTCTTCGGGATGATGCTTCAGGCGGCAACGTCATTTGCGTTTCCGCGGAGTTGGTCTCTTACCCCTCTTGAACTTTATCTCGGCGGTCCGAGTACTGAGAGATGATTGAAAACTCCTGACAAGCAACCGGTGGCGATCGCCAACTGGTCGCCAGAATTTTACGTTTTCGTAGGAAAGGAAATTAAAGAAAACAAAAACTAATCGAAGGCAGTAGTAGTAAGTTTTTTTTTTTTTTTTCAGCAAAATGTTGTCCCACTGACCGGAAGTGGAAAACATGTTGTTTCCGGTGACGGACGCTGGTTACAAAAGGATGGAGTTTGTGCAGTGTTGATTGTAACATTCTGGAAATTTCTTTGGGATAATGAAATGGAGAATCGTGAAGGTGAAGGAGAAACGGAAAGGGAAAAAAAAAAAAATTATCAAGTTTCTTTGGAATTCGTTCTAAATATGGGTTAGTCGGAAAAAATTGTATTACTTGAAAAATAAACTCCTTAAAAGAAAAAAAAAATATTAGGCATTAAAATAATATGGTAGAATATTTTGAAGGAAATTGATACATAGTAAGAAAACAACAACAACAAAAAAAAAAAAAAAAAAAAAAGATTAGACAAAAACTTTTTTTCTTTTTACTTAAGATTAATTAATTATACGAGTTCTGTTAAAAGTACGAACATTCGCGTCCCAAAACTTAGAATCGTCTTCTTTAGTCTAGCAACTACTTCATGCTAATTAATACTATGTGTCATTTTATTCGGGCACAACATGCTGCAGTAAAGCTCTTTAAAAAAAAAGAAAAAACTGAAAGCTTTCAGATTTTATATTTCTTCAAAGGAGCTTTTTTTTTTTTTTTTTTTTTTTACGTTTAGTGTGTTACCTTTATTTCTTAAATATCATGTTCTTCGCAATTAAACCATAAAATTCAATTCAACAGCAATATCACAAAATAATTTTAAAAGAGCATATCTTTAGAATTTTCCATACACAGTCTCGCTTGCTGGAGATAATTCCCCCCCCCTCCCGTACAGAGTAGCCATTGCTCCCTTTGAAATCGTTGAGTTTCCTAATCAAAAACTCATAAATGCTTTACAAAATATGCAATAGATAAAATAGAACAAATTCCAAATTTGGGCTTCCAGATGCCCATACTGGAATGGAGGACTATGTTATTCAAAATTTGATGCCTCTAGGTTCCATTGTTTTCTCACAGTGCGAGAAGCATACATACATTCATGCAGATTCTTCATTATTTTCTTTCTTTAAATATAATGCAGGCTATAATATTTGGTGGCAACAATTTGAAAAGTGAAATGCCACAAAATGCCAAAACAAAATTAATAGTCCTCCTGGGCTAATGATCACAAACCATGATTAAACAGAGTGCCTGTTTAAATCTGAAAAAACCTCTTGTAATTTAGTTGGCTTTGTCATATCTGGCCTTTGCAATTAATATTTACAAAGTATAAAAGTACTACAGCTATATAAATATAGCAATAATACCACGAAGATAATATTGTTCATGCAATAAAAGGCCTAGTTTCTGAAATTTTAAATTTCATTTACAGCCAGGAAACATTTAAAGGTAAATATAAAAAAATAAAGGCTTAACATTCAAAACTGGGAAATGTGATAAAAAACGGGAGAGTTGGCAACCATGAAATTGTTATTAAACATAATTATAGGGATTGGAGAAACACATAAACAGTTCGATTTCTTAATTTTCAAAAAAACTGATATTTTTAAATTCCAGTACCTCCAAACCTACTACTATTTGAAACCTTGAAAACATTTCTGTAATTAAAAGTAACTGTTTACACCTCACAGATGCGAAAATAAAGACTTTTACAGGCACGATGTATACTGTCAGCAACATTTGTTCGATCTTACAAAAAGCATTTTGACATCATTTCTTTGAATGTCTTGATAATCTGAATATGTTGTAATATTAGAGATAGATACTTTCCCTAACATACTTAATATCTAAAGAAAAAGAAAAGACAACTGAGGTATTACACATTCAGTTCTTTACTCATAATAATTAATTAAAATATACTACCTGGTATTTTATTAGCTCAGAAGGGCTATTAATTTCGTTTAGCATTTTGCATCGAATCACTATATTCTATATTGGCGTATCACTTTTATAGTTGTTGCCACCATTATAGCCATTAAAGCCCTGCATTATACTAATTCAGAAGTCAAACAACAAAAATCAGCATTATAGTTAAAGAAATTAAATAATAACCAATCTACATAAATGTACATATGCTTCTCGCATTGTGATAAAACAATGGTACCTAGAGCCATCAAATTATGAATAACGTAATCCTCCACCCGAATATGGGCATCTGGACGCCCTAATTTGGAATTTGCTTTATTATCGATTTCATATTTTTTAAAACATTAACGAATTTTTGATTAACAAACTCAAGAATTTCAAAGTGAGCAATGGCAACACTGTACGGAAAAATAATTATATCCAGCGCGAGAGACTATATATCGGAAATTCTAAAGATATGCTCTTTTTTTTAATTATTTTGTGATATTGCTGTTGAATTGAATATTGTGGTTAAGTGAGAAGAACATGATATTTAATAAATAAAGGTAACACATAAAGCGTTAAACAAAGCCCCATTGGCCATAATTTATAAAATCTGAAAACTTTTGAATTTTCGTATTATGAATCTCAATACCGAGATAAAAAGTGTAGTCCATGGTAACAGGGTGTATTTAATTAATTATGGCAAAGCACACTAGGGCTATCTGTCTAAGGGGAGGGATGCCTTCGTGGAGGACTTTCTAAGGCAAACTGGCTCGTATACACCATGGTAACAAGGAGCAGTGCTGAAAATGTTAAAAGCAATAAGAAGGCAATCGAAGAAAACTATAAATGGTATTCAAACAATACTTCATTGATTAAGATAGAAAACATGCCAAGCAAATATTAATTTAGAAGTCAAACAACAAAAATCAGCATTATGTTTTCAAATTTTCACAGGACTAGTTTCGATGGTTCCATCAACCTCAGCTGCAAAACCATCAACCATCAACCTCAGCTGCAAAAGCGGAAATGAATGAAATAAGATATAATGATAAGATGAGACAAGAAAGCCTGGACAGGAGATAAGCTACTAGTGCCATCCGTTGATGAAAACAGAACTAAAACATAATTTCTTTAAAGGCTGAAGGTAAAGATGGATTGGAATTAGGGTTGTTAACTATAACAGAAATATTTTTTTTTTTGAATGTCTTACAAAGTTGCAAGTATTTTGCAGAAATTTAACTTTCAGGTTGTTTTTCCTCCCATCAATAAAATTCCGAGTTCATACTCAAGGACCCCATTCCGGATATGAATTCCTGTGGTATTTACAGGATTCCTTGCCAGTGTGCTTTAATTTACATTGGCCAAACTAAGAGAGCCTTAAAATTTCGCATTAAGGAACATGAGGCATATGTTAGAAAAAAGGAAACACAGAAGTCTTCTGTTGCCCAACATTGTTGGTCTGAAAATCACACTTTCAATTTTTCTGCTGCCAAAATTATTCAAAAAACATCTCCCATTGGTGAACTGGATTTTCTAGAGGCATTTCACATTCAAAAAATTTTTTTGTTCTAGTTAACAACCCTAATTCCAATGCATCTTTGCCTTCAGCATTCAAGAAATTATGTTTTACTTCTGGTTTCATCAACAGATGGCGCCACTAGCTTATCTCCTGTCCTAACTTTCTTGTCTCATCTTATCATTATATCTTATCTCGTTCATTTGCAGCTGAGGATGATGGTTCGGTAAAACCATCTAAACTAGTCCTGTGAAAATTTGAAAATATAACGCTGATTTTTGTTGTTTAACTTCCAAATTAATACTTTTTTGATTATAGCAAAATATGCACAAAAGCAATCAATTTTAGTGGAAATGCCTGTGCATGACTTTTGAAGAGAAGCTGGGATACATCTGAAATGCGAATTAGTAAACTGGTTACGAAGCGAAAGCACTGGGCAATTATCAGTTGTAAGCATTGACAGCTTTGTATTAGGCTGTCTAAGGAAGATTATTTCATGCATGAGCAAATGCAAAATGTTATCACGCAATTATCCTTTCAACCACCTGAATTAACTCCGAAAACTGAAAATTGTTTTTTCTTTTCTATCTTTTGGAGAAATTACTTTCTTCCCTATTTCCTCACATTCACTGTTTGATCCATTCTGATGTTAATGCTTGGAAAATTTATAACATTCTTTGATAGTGTAATTTGGCATATGTCCAACAACCTTAGACAGAGCTGAAATTTCACACTAGGGAAATGAATCATTAGGTTGATCAAATTAAAGGATTAGGTCAGTATAATGATTCATGTTTTCTAATGCAAAATTTTAACTTTATTTTAGAGAAAAAATTCAATTAAAAATTATTTTAAAGAAAAGAAATGAGAAAAGGAGATACAAATCAATTTTCAATAGTTAATCAGGCCACTACACCACGAAGGCAGGAGAAATACCTTATAGGTACCTTATAGGGTGGTCAATTGACCACGCCTGATATGCTATACAAGCCAAGTGTGCGCCATAAGGGTCTCTTTTAGGACACACCTTATTCGACATTTATGTAAGCAACATTCCATAAACACCCAACATTACATTTGCATGCATGCTGATGACCACAGTGAACCCTGTTCAGAGTACTTTCCTTAGCCCAATCATTCGACATTTACGGGACCAGACACAGGCATTGGATACCTGGCTAAAGGAATGGAAGATACAATTTAACACTGAAGAAACGGTGGGCATTTAATATACAAAGAAGAAAATTGCAACAAAATCTCGAATTCTTTAGAACTATTCTGCCCTGGGTTAAGCAAGTTTTTATCTTGGAGTTATCCTCACAAATTCTCTTTCATGGACCCCACACATTATGTTATTATTCAGATTGTTATAGCTCCAAACAGAGATCCAAATCTATTGATAACAAGTTATTTATTTATGAACCAATCTGTATCACATGCTTTGTTAAGCCTGTTAAGTGTGGGTTTATTCCTGTAAAACAAATTGCAAGCAAGTCCAAACTGCCTCACACTGACATTTATCAGGGGAATTTTCATCAGGGAGAAACCAATAAACAAAATTTGTAATTATAAGTACAGAAAGATAAGTAATAGCAAAAGACCCACAGCCATATTAAATAATCAAATGCTAGTGTAATATATAGCTTCTTATGTTCTTTACATTACTTTGTAAACTGTTTTCATGTGTGCAATTCATGTCCATATATTTCCGGCATGATCTCATTAGCACTTAACGACACTGAAATTTTATACTATACTTTTTCCAGCTCCATTTCCTTCTTTTTTCATATCTGCTCATCTGAATTATGTAAGTGGCTCCAGTTTAAGTATCCTCTTATAAATTAATTATCATATATTATCTGAGTTATTTTGCACTAAGTTACGTTAAAATTTTAAATGTTTTGAATTAAGATAGGGGTCTAGTAGCTCAGGCACCCATGTGTCTAACACCATAATACAATTGACCTGAAGCTGTTGACCACCTTGTACGTGTAGCATTTCACAGTTCTAATCACAGACTAATAACCATAATGTATCCTTAAATTACAATTTTCTTGAATGATAAGGTGCATTGCTGGCAGATGACATATATGTCATATACCAGTGAATTAATGTAGTGCCAGTAACTTGATGTAATGACTTATGTATTTAGTAATGTGATGCAGATCACATGATGTACAACAAAAACCTTGGCAGCAAGCGCCTGAAAGTATGAAGGCTGTTCTAACGACAACCTCAATTAGTTATTATGTCAGAAATGAATAAATACAGAAAAATTATATATAATCATTTTTTGACATCTTCCCCATAATGGGCAATGCACATGCATGGCAGCATAAGGTTGTAGCTCAGGGTAAAAAAACTCTCAGAAATTATTTTAGAGGTGACTGCCAAACATTCCTCACCTCCCTCCAAGTAAAGGAAAAGTAATATATCAAATTACCACTAGCAAATTCCTCTCTGTTAATATGCAAGTAGCAAATCAACACCACATAAATATGGTTTGAAATACAAAACAAAATTAAATTACTCACATTTTATTCTCCCTATGTTTATGACTGCTCAAATGATTTGCTTTCTGAACACATTCCACACATAATAGAGCTTAAAAGGCTTCAAATATTTCAACAATTTAAAATTCGAAACATTGAATCTTTATTTCTTGGACAGAGAGACTTTTTTTTTTTTAATTTTCTTTTCCCCTTTTTTCTTGCATATGTATTTATTATTAAATTGTTTCCTCCCATTTTATACTGTTTCATTTTTGCCAAAATTTAACTAATTAATAATTACAATGCTCAAGTAGCAATTAATGCCAAAGCCAATGACAGAACTAAACCATCTGCAAAATCCAGTTTGGAATAGATTTAGTTTAGATACAGGATTTTTCTTAAAATAAAACTTAATTTAAATTCTTTTCTCTCTATGCTTATGACTGCTCAAATGATTTGCTTTCTGAACACATTCCATACACAATAAAATTGGATATTAAGAGCTTACAAGGTTTCAAATATTTCAAGCTTAAAATTCAAAACATTAAATCTTTATTTTTTGAACAGACAGCCTTTGTTTAAAATTTTCTTTTCCCCCTTCTTTGCGCGTATGTTTTTAATATTAAATTGGTTCCTCCCATTTCATACTGTTTCATTTTTGCCAAAATTGAACTAATTAACAATTACAATTTGGCAGTCAAGCGTCAATTAATGCTTCTCCTTTGAAAGTATTGCCAAAGCCAATGAGAGAACTAAACCATTTGCAAAATCCAGTATATAATAGATTTAGTTTACCCAGGCAGCACGTCTCCAAAAATATACGTATAATTTTGGTGAAATAAGGGTATGGTATTTTTTGCACGTTACTTTTACGAAATTTATACGATTGAAAAAGGCTGAAGTTACTGTTGACTCTTGATCGTTATTTTCACGAAAATTATACGAATCCGAATGTACTAATAAAACTACCGCCATGATGGTATATTTTATTCGTCACTTTTACGCATATTATACGAATCCGAATGTTCTGAAAGAAACTACTGCCTTTATGGTATATTTCATTCGTCACTTTTACGGATATTATACGAAGTCTAAAAAGATTGAAAATGAAGTTTTTAATTCAAAATATTTAGTGTATTTCTGGCATTTCACTTTGTTTTCCTTGTCCACGAACATGAAAAAAGGGGCATTCATATATGAGGCTAAAATTTTTATATAAATTTTAACATGTGAGCTAAATCTTTACGTGCATTTTTGCAAAAAATTATATTTTCTTAATTCAAACATCTTCAAAATAACTTATTTATTTTCTTATATCAAATTTGTTTTTTTTTATTCATATCAACACTTACATTAATTTACACAATTTAATTTCTTTTATGAAAATCCTATTACCCATTTAACTGGAATAAGCTGTATATTAAATTTGTGTACTTACTGAGTTTGGTACAATACTCTCCTTATTTTATTTAGCAAATGTGGGCAATTAAATTGGAATAAGACTAGCAAATCTTTCATGTCGAGGAATAGAATAATAAATACAGCAAAAGATGCTCGAAAACGTTTAACTTCTTGAACAATAGTTTAATGTAGACGAAAGGATCATTAATTATAATCAAAGATATACTAATATTTTTATTTAATAATAAAAATAATAACTCTACGAAATTGCAAGCTGAATCCTGATATTTTACATATATTTCAGTTCCTTTAATCTTTGTTATAAAAATCATATGAGGCTAACTTTTTTAAATTTTGTTTAATGTACGGAAAAAATGATATAGCGATTTTAATAATTTTTATATGAGGAAAAAATTAATAAATAATGTAAATAAATAATTTTATATTTTTCCTGAAACAGTTAAAGACATTCTTAATATGGAGATCTACAGAATAAGTACAAGGGTCCAGTTAAATGAACTCAAAATTTGCATAGTTAATTTTACGCTAACTTATAAAAATTAACCGGATTTATGATTATACACTGAGCATGCGCATACACAGACATTTCTATTTTTCGTAGAAAAATTTAATTATTACCTTAATACAGAGATGCTGTGAATATAAATTTATATAATGCAAAAGTAAGTTTATTTCATATGCTAATTTAGAGGCTTTCTTAATATGTTTAATTATAAAGAAAAAAAAAGCATTGCAATTCTTGTTCACTGACCAATGGCAAAGCAGACACTTTCTACTTCCGGTTGTGGCGGGATATTTGTGAAGTCGGCACTCAGCAATGGCGGTCGAAAAGAATGGTAAAGTCGCAAAGAATACTGTTTGTTCGTGGATTGGCGTTTGTGACTGAATCCATCGAAGTTACTCATTATTTGAAGAAAGTAAGTGAATATTTTATATTTTCAGTGTTTAATACTCGTACTTTCTTCACCTATATGAAATTTTATAAATAGCGTCTGTGTAGAAAATGTGATTTTCCATGTGTTGTTTGTTCTTTTGTGTACGAGCCTAATGATTCATTTTCAGGATTTGGTACTGTTAATGACATAGAATACCAAAACAATAAATTGAAAAAAATTTGCACTAGTCTGTTTCTTACTGTTTGTGTCACTCCTGTTTGTATGTGTCACACCTTTTTATAGTTATATTATTTTTACTCAAACGTTTTAATATTTATCTTAAAGCATACTGTAATTAAGCAGGAAATAGCTTTTAATGGAAAAAGAAAGGCAATATTAACATACCTAATTGTTCAGAAATCTGTTATGGAAATGTTATCTACCTTATGCCAAAAAATAAAGCATGTAACTTTCATTTATTTATGAAATTCAAAACTTTTTATTTGCTTAGTGTTTTCCCTAAAAATAATTTAATTTCTTATTTTTGAATTTAGTTTTATAAATTTGCTTTAATATATAATCTTTAACTCAAAGATATTGTGCTATTAAAAAAGGAAATTTTATGCCATAGAAACACAGGTACTTTGTTCCAAATCTGTGTTCATTTTTTTTTATATATATACTGAATTTTTATGCACTTGTAATTACTGAAATATATCCTTTCATGAATAATAAGTAAGTCCTAAGTCCTTTCATGAATGCATTTCTTTTTTATTTGTTTGATTTTGTTGTTTTAAAAGGTCTGCCATAGTTAAAGTAAGAAAATAAAGTAAGAATGCTTTACTTTCAGTTTTGAATAAATTTATTACTATTTACTGCAGCTTCAAGTTTCTCTAAACATAATTTTCGAAGTCAAAACTTGATAGTTATGTTGATTATTAGACTTGCATGAAAAAATTTATTGAAAAATTAGTATTTGATCTAAAATACCTTAAATTATTTGAATTATATTTTACTAAATCATGTATTTTGATATAACTAGATAGTTAAAAAAATTAAAATTGTAAATGCGCAGAAATGCTTATATAAAACCAAGAAATTGTTTATATTTTTGTTGCTTTTTCCCTTGTAAATTAATTATATATATATATATTACAGTCTGGGGAGTCAGCACCCTGCTGAATTGTAGTAAACGAAAACGTCCAATCTACTAGACCATCAAAGATGCAGATTTGGATTTTCTATTTCATAGTTATTGAAATCATAATGGTATGTTTGTTTAAATTAGTACTGTTTATGAATGTGATAAAAATAAATTCTGATAAGCTAAGAAATGATTTATTTTCTATTAATTATGAACTGTAAATAATGTAACCAATTTTCTTCATAGTATTTACTAAACATTTTTTTTTTTTTTTTTTTTTTTTTTTTTTTTTTTTTAAATGGAGGTAGTCTTATTTATACAATTCTTGCAGAGATACCAAGAAATAAAACATTTCAGGAATTTTCACTCAGTATATCTTGATGTGTAAAATCATGTTGTTCAATGCCATATTACTTTTTCACAGGAAAGTAATTTTATTGATCTAACATCTGCATAAGTCAAACTTTTTTAAGAATGATTACAGTTTCTAAGCTAACTTAAAATTTTCAGATTTAGAAAATGTATGTTTAATGTAGTATTAGTTTTCCATGGAATAGAAAAGGTTTTCAAAATGTTCAGTTGTTAGAGGGAAATAATATAAATGAGATTGTCCTGATACAGTTTCAGCTGGAAATGAAACTGAATTTTCGGATAGTGAAGATTTCATTTAAGAATTCTAATAAAACTGATTAATGTAAATCCTCTGCATTTAAGAATTCTAATAAAAGTGTATAACCTACAAGGATTGCCAGTTTAGGCGAGATAGGTAGTCATCATAATACGTACCTTATATTTTATTATTTTTAAATTAAATTGAAAGTAATAACTAGTTTTCAAGAATGGAGTTAAACTAGACTTGCATTCAACTCTGGTTTATTGTGTTAATGATGTTTTGCTGTAACAAATATGAATTTTTTGTTTAAGTATAATAATTTAAAATGTTTTTTCTAGAGAATGAAGTACTGCCACTAAGGTAAAAGTGCTAACTTGCAAGGTAATTTTCTATTCTACATTAACTCAATCTTTATGTCCTGTTACAGATATATTGGCAGAAATAATGAAAACCTGACATTCAAAAAGAAAAATAATAATGTTGAATGTAGTATATTAGATGGTTAACTGCGGTTTGGCAGCTCATTAATAATCTTGCACATATTGAGTACGAATAACTTTGACAATTACCGGTATTTTCAATAGTATAAAATTAGGCAAGAAAGCAGCTTTAGCTTAGCACCGATTTTAAATACAACTCTCTTAACAATATTGGTTTGACGAAGGTAAAATATAATTGAATTTAATAAGTTGGAAATACTGTCTGTCTTTCCATGAGTTAAAAAATAATTTCAAATAAAATTTCTTTTTTCAGTTTTTCATGTTATTTGTTTAATGTTATTGTAATCTGATTTATCATATTTAGTCACATATTCCATCCCTCTTTGCATTATAGTATATAATTAAAAGGACTTATCAGTTTCAGCAGTATTTTTTTTACCAGTATACATTTTTACCATAACTTTGTTTCTAAATCATATCCTGAAAAATTAAAAGTACACAAAGAAGGAAAATATGCAAGTAAATAATGGGATTTAGTGTTGTTTATGTGTCTAATATTTGTACTAGATTGTAAAAGTTATAAAATTCTATTAGCTTTTTTAAATTGAGGTGCTTCTTTGCACCCAAATGGTTAAAGCCCTAGTGTGACTTTGGTACTTTGATCTAACTTCTATTCTTAATAAATAATCCAGCTGCATGCAGTTTACTCAATTTCTGCCATGTGTAAGGTAAACAATATTAGCTTTTTTTAAATATATCTTTTACAACTATTCCATCAGGTAGATTTCTTTCATATTTTGCCTTAATTGAGTCATCCTGCTAATTAAGAATTTATTAAAGTTAATATGTTAAGTTTTTGTGTGTATAATTCATTTTAAGTATGTGCAAGCAAATGCATACATTAACAGTTACGTAGAATTATGTTTTGGGTATCAAATTCAGAAATTTTGGGGCTGTTTTTAGAAGATTTATTAATGATTTATACTATATTAATATTGGTAAAAAAATTCAGTGGCTTTTATATGAGAGTATATATTTTAAAATAGTTGCATGATATGGTAGAGGTAAAAAGCTTCATGTGGATCATAAATTAATATTATGTGGCAATTTTTCATTTATTTAATAAAGAAAATATTCAAGCCACAATTAAAATTTTTTCACTGGATTATTTGCATACAAAGTTTGCAGCAAATATTTCATGCAACAGAAGTGACAATTTTTATTTTGCCAAGACAGGAAATTTAGTTAATGAAAGCAGTAACTCTATTTTGAGATGTTAAACAGGAAGGCAAATTTTTGAATTTAAATTGATTTTTGAAGGAAGACTTCATTTAGTCTTGCTATCATTCTACGTGGCTCTTAACTTTTTTATGGTATTTATAATTTTATTGTTATTCAGCTTTCTGTTTGCTTAGAATGCACATGAATGTAGACTCGAAATATTTTATATTGCAAACTGAGATGCCATTGTTATCATAATTAAAGATTTTTGCTCTGATTTGGAGGAATTTACGGATAATACTTTTGATTGTGTATTGGTTTCTGGTTTATTGAAATGTGTAAAATAGCCTGTTAATGCATATACGTATGTTAATGACATGTATATGTTTATGAAGTATTCTGTTATATGTATATAGTGTTTAGTTTTCTGCTTACTCTTTATTTAAGAAAAAGTTATCTGTAAGAAAGCGAATATTCTTTACTATATGTAGGAGTAAAATTGAAAAGGCTAATGCAATATAATTAATACAAAATTAAGTTTTTTCTCATGTACTTAAATACAAACATAGCCATTAAAGACTTTCTCAACCTTGCAGTTCTAAACAAATCTTAAGTATTTTTTACTTGAAATTATAGGCATTGTGTAAGGTATATAATTGAAGCTTACTGTGTGATAGTATGAAATTAAATTTTTAATTACTGAAATGTAAATTTTTAAATATGAAATACTCAGTGCATTTTATATGTATCTTTTAATACTTCAACTATATTTAAAAACTGAAAACATCTGAAGTGTGAAATTATTACAAATTTTTCTTTTTCTTGTTTAGGAGCTGTTCTCAAAACATTGGGTGACAAAGAATTCACTTTTACAAAAATCGAGCAGGATATTAAAGACAGCGAACTATGAACAAATATGGCGAAGCTGCATGAAGTCTATGTTGAATTTTATTATTGAAAAAATATGCTCTTCAGATTTAATGTTAGTTTTTATTGTTTAACAGTAATTGCAGTTTTCGAATACCTGTAAAATAAACCTAATTCTTAAATTAATTTCATGTGTATTTCTTTTGCAAGTATTACAGTTCATAATATTTCAAACAACTTGAAATTTTATACTTGTTAATTTATGTGGGATATGTTCATAATAATTTTATAATTTAAATAACTCATTGTCATCATATGAGCATAATCTAAAATGCACAGCATTTGACAACAAATTAATAAAAAATTAGCCAACTTCTAATTGCTTTCTTTTGCCCAGTGGCCTCTTTTTAAGTCATTTAATACCATAAAGCTATTTGATGAAAAAAAAATAATTATGTCCACATCAACATGTACATTTATAATGATGTTATAGAAAAAGTCACATGAGATAAATATTTAAAAACTTCAATATTCCTAAACAAATTAACTTTTTAAAATTTTATCTGGTATATAAGATAAAATAAAGAACATATTTAGGTAATTTTGAATTTGCATAATTTTATGAACTTATTTATGAAAATAACAGTTACATTGTAAAAGGGAACTTTTTAAAAATACCTCAATAAAGCATTTCTTTTGTAGAGGTGAACTTTTAGTACTGATCTAATATATTTATAAGATTTTAAACTGAGAAAGACAACAATAATAGGTTACAATACATTGCAAGATTGACTGATAAATGTAAAATTTTTACATATCATAATTATGTGTGTAATTAAAACAGAAGTTACTCGATTAACTTGCATGCAAATTAATATTTTCTTTAACATGTTTGGGATAAACTGAATTTTAATAAATAAATATGTATATATTTGTGTATTATCTGAAGATATGAATGAAATATTTATGACATTAAACATTCATCTTCAAGGAAAATAACAAAGTCAACTTGGTAAACTATTGGAAAAGGTAAGTTTTCTAAAATTTCCTGGTCTATATTTAACAATTTTAAAATTTAGCACATTCATTCAAATAATCTAAACGTATGATGTTTTCTTTTGTCCTACATTCGTTCACTGAATTTGTTAATTAACTATATTGTACTTTAGATAGAAATTAACGTAGATATTTCCTGTATTTTACGGTACAAAAACTTATATATTTGATGATAATTGACCTAAATCTTCCCCATGTTTTCTTTGCATATACGAATGACTTTGGTAAAAATTTAGTCCGATGTCTTCTCCTCTTTACTGTGTATAAGCGCACATTTTTGGTAAAAAATTTGCATAAATCTCCAATTACCTATTTACTGCATTTTTCGGAAAATGTGCTTATTTTAATCTCTTGTTTTTTATATAAATTATGCAAAAATGTTCTGCATATTATGATTAAAAGTTAAAATTAATTTAATATCAAATTTTTACATATCCACCTTTTAGGTATGTACAGCAATATGGAATATATATAACTGGAAAATTTAAATGCAAAAAAATTAATTTCTATTCAAAAATTACATAACACTAAAAGGCTGAAAATCACTTTTAATATTTCATTTCAAAGTGACTACAAAATATGCAATAAATTTTGTAAACCTGAGTTCTATGCTTTAAATCAATTAATGCTATCGTTCATTTACATGGCATAAGAAAATGTCCTTCAGAAAAGCAAATAATTTATTTAAAGTGTTATTTAGTAAACAACTGTTTGCTACAGTTTTTTACTAAATTTAAATTTATGAAATGAATTTAGTAAACAAAAATGCAAATGAACGATGGCATTAATTGATTTAAAACACAGAATTGATGTTTACTAAATTTATTGCATATTTTGTAGTCACTTTGAAATGAAATATTAAAAGTCATTTTCAGCCTTTAAGTGTTACGTAATTTTTTAATAGAAATTTTTTTTTTTTTTTTATTTTGCATTTACTAGTGCATTTAAATTTTCCAGTTATATATATTCCATATTGCTGTACATAACTAAAAGGCAGATATGTAAGAATTTGATATAAAAATTATTTTACCTTTTAATCATAGCATAAAGTTTTTGCATAGATTTATATAAAAAATATGAGATTAAAATAAGTACATTTTATGAAAAATGCAGTGAAAAGGTAGTTGGAGATTTATGCAAATTTTTTACCAAAAAATGTGCATTTATACACAGTAAAGTAGAGGACATACATCGGATTAAATTTTTACCAGTCATTCGCATATGCAAAGGAAACATAGGGAAGATTTAGGTCAATTACTATCAAATATATACGTTTTTGTACCGTAAATTACGGGAAATATATACGTTAATTTCTATCAAATATATACGTTTTTGTACCGTAAAATACGGGGAATATCTACCTTAATTTTTACCTAATATATACGTTTATATACAGTAAAAAATCGGGGAAAATTACGTAACTTTTTACTAAATATATACGCATACGGGAAGCAAAAAATTGAGATTTACGTATATGCGATAAATATACGTAAATTTTTACTAAAAATATACGTAAATCCCTGAAATTTACGTATATTATACGTAAAAGTTGCGAATAAACAGTAGTCTCTCGCGTAAATATACCTAAATTTTACGTAAAAGTTACGTATAGTATAACGTAAAAATATACGTAAATATTTAGTAATTGCCACTGGACACTTTTTATGATATTTTTACGTTCAACTTGAACGTTTTTTATACGAAAGGCCATTCGTAAATTGCACGTATTTTTCTCGTGCAATTTACGAATGCATGCTGCCTGGGTAGATACAGGATTTTTCTTAAAATAAAATTTGTTTTTAATTCTTTTCTTCCTATGTTTATGATTGCTCAAATGATTTGCTTTCTAAACACATTCCATACATAATACAACTTGGATAGACTTAAAATATTTCAACAGTTTAAAATTCAAAACATTGAATTTTTACTTTTTGGATAGAGAGCCCTTTATTTATTTATTTTTCTCCTTTCTTTGTGTGTATGTGTTTATTATTAAATTATTTCCTCCCGTTTCATTTTTGCCAAAGTTTAACTAATTAATAATTACAGTTTGGTGTGCAAGTGGCAATTAATGCTTCTCCTCAGCAGTTACTTCCATAGTCAATGAGAACTAAACCATTATTCGCATAATCCAGTTTATATACAGGATTTTTCTTAAAATAAACTGCATTCCTTCTAATTCAGAAAGGAGCATTATCAGGTACAAAGGGATTACGACAACTTTGACTGATTATGGTCAAAAGTCGTTAATTCGGACACCCATAATCCGGACCTCAAAGCTACATACTTTCTGCGTATGCATTGCATTGACGCATGTACGTAAGACCTTTACGGCTGTGAATATGCGTGAACGCATAAAACGTTTACGCATGCGCTTTGGACGGTATAAGCTAAGCTAAAATTATGTAATTCAGTTAATGTTGCAGATTGCGTTATTCCTTAATCTTCGAATTGGATCCGGCTTATTATTTTTTGCAGACTGTTAGAGCAATTTTATAAAAGTAAGCTTGAACTTTCGATTATATCAAATAGAATTTCCGATATATATTTGCTAATATGTAAAGGATCTAAAGCGAAAGTATGTTTCGAAACCCGAAATCTGTTTATCAATTTCACGCTGCTCGGCGGGGGAAACGCCGCGGCGCGCAATGCATTGGCAGTTGATCTGTCAGCACCATCCTTATCTTCAGGGCAGATGTTTTTATTTCATTTGGCTTATAATTCCTTACTAAATGTAGTATTTTATATCGATGTACTCCGTCTTTGATATGATTTAAAACAAGTTCCTCGTCATTATAATTCGCTTCTGATAGTGAAGAAAGTGACAGAGGTTATTGAAAATGAAAAAATTTTGATTGACAAATTAGTCGAGCAATTATAGGACTTAAACAGCAGAACTTTGTAATTGAACAAGAAATTATGTCTGTTTATAGAATAAAAGAGAAAGTATTATCACATAAAACAAAGCAACTTAAACAGCTTACATTGAAAAAAATATTTAATAAAGGAAACAAATAAATATTAAGCTTTTTTTGTAAATTTTGATACCATTTAGATCATAATTGTTCTTTATTTCATAAATTATGGTTTCATATTTTTAATTTTGTAATTTCTGCATGCCATCTTACCAGATTTAAACTGATGATCTATAATCCGGAAAAATCGATAATCCGGAATCGCCTAAGTCCCGACGAGTCCGGATTAACGACTTTTGACTGTATTTATATAATTCCAGTAAGAGCTATTTTAAAATTAAGAGGCACATAAAAATTTTAATTTTCTTTGTTATTTCCATTAGTTATTTCAGACGTTTTTGTTATATTCATCACTTACCTTATACTTACACATCATTTCTCTTACATCATATCACAGTAACAATAATGTTTATCTTTATTGCCACTGTAATATATATTCTTTGCTTCAGAATCACCCATTATATTATCTCTATTTACATATTGAATTAACGATTAAATTGCTATTTTTTTTAAATATGGATAAAAAAATTATTTAAAATTTTAAAAGACATTATTTTAATTTGCAATAAAAAGAATGGCTGTGAAGTAATGTAAATGTAATTAGTCTAAATTTCTTCTTCAAAGAATTTCAAAACTTAATAAAAGGAGAGAAAAATAAAAAATGAGCAAGGCTGAAACAAGCATTAAGTATTATTGAAAAGCTAAAAGGGTAAGATTAATTTATTCTTCAAGTCACAGTAAAGTTAAATTTGAATGAGTCAAACCTCATATAGGTCAATGGTAATATCACAAATTAGCACACAGAATTTAACAGTATTCATTCAAATATACACAGCAGTCTACAAATGGTATGTCAAAACTTAACTTTCAAAAAGTGATACTGAATTCTTGAATCTCATCCCTAACTCTGATGTTTTTGTAATTCCATGATTATCCATGAAATTATTCTTCTAACCTCTATTCCAAAGGTAACTACAGAAATTAAATGAAATTTGGGCAAGATTTTTTTTTCTGCAATAACACAAAAAATTAGACATTTTCTATATAAAAATATATAAATAATCTTTATTCATATGTACAAATTACTGCATATCCGGTGCCTTAATGTGCTTCTTTCGAAGAATTCGCTTTTTCATTTGCTGGACTTTTTGGTGGTGAATGGCTTCATTTGCACGCTTTTCTTTACGGTGTGCTCTAGCTCTCAGCCACATTGCTTTATTCTCCTTTTTCATTTTCATTTTATGTACAGTCTTTAACATACTTAAGACTTTAGATATCTGAAAAGCAAAAAAACATTTTAATTTCTTTAAAGTTTAGTATGAAATATGTGCAATATAAAATAATATAAAAGCTTAAATGTGAAGTTACAACTCAACTATCTAGAAAGCTTATAAAATGCCTAATAACAGATATGTGAAAATTCCAGACAGTTGGGCATATAAAAAGTACAAAATCCTGTTAACCATGAAAGTCACTGGAGACTTTGTCAATCATTACAGCAGAGATTTAAAGAAATGGATCATTCTCTGCTCATATTGAAGAATTAAATGGCACAGACAGTTAAAATGAAATTAACAATGAGATAAAGGTTGATATGCTAATAGCATGTTTAAACTTAAGTCAGAGCTTCTGCAGATGACATTGATTTGTTAGCTGGAGGTAGAATGGATGGTTTGATCAAACTGTGTAATAACACAGACCTTCCCTTCAACCATCCATACATCTGGACTTAATTCTGAGTACAGCAGTCCTGCATAAAGCAACACAAGAAGACTGCCCTGATCAACCTGACCATTCCACTCTAGCTAATAAAGCAAACAGGTCATTTGTTTAAGTTCCTACATTGTTCAAGTTCCTACATTTATTTATGTTTAAATATGGTTTCTACATGTCAACCTAAAATATTTTGTCTCATTTTAAAACATTCTTTGTTAAGTTGAATAATCAACAGATACAAACCACAGATATCGCATATAAAAAACCAAAATCATTTAGCATAATTTTTGTTGCTACATTTTGTTTGGCACTATTATTCCACTTTCAAATAAAATTGCATATCATGCCTATTAATAACCATTTTTACTGATCCCATAGTAAGATTTATTCTAACAGCTATTTTTTATGCTCCTTTCCTATCTCCTAATTTCAGCTTATAAATTTCTTACCAGAATGTGTTTTTAGAGTCATGTTTAATGCAAATGAGAAGGAGTAGTATTTAAGTCGAAGTTCCACTGAGAGAGGGAATCAGAGTTTCTGACTAGTGCACGTTTTGCCTTTTGACCACGTCTCTCTAAGCTGTTACTACGCTCAGCCGTATTACGGGCCCTTGATAGCTTCACTAGCTAATTCAATATTTAGGGGCCAACTAGTTAGAATTGTGTCAGCTTCGGCTAAATCTATTTAGTTAGCCATTAGTTATGTTCTTATTTCTTATATTTTTGAGTTTAAGCCCAAGTGAAGGCTTTGTTGTATGTCCTGAGGAAGGGACCAACTGTACACCTTTTAGTTAGTGCAATAAAAGGTAATTAACCCTTCTTGAATTTCACATTTCTGTTTCTGGACTTAAACCTTTGAGGGGCAGTATATAAAATAATTTAAATTGTGGTAAAATTTTGCATAAATTATAACTTAAGGACTCTAGAAACACAAAATTAGAAATTAAATCTTTTTTTTTTTTTTTTTTTTTTTGTACTTTTAATGTGCATTTATAAAGATGAGTGCTTCAGTATAGTTATGCAAGTCTGAAGCTAAAAACTTTTAAAATTTAGCTAGAAATTTAAAATTTTGAAAATAAAATGTATGTTTATGTGCACTTTGATGATGCCACCCAGGTGAACAGAGTGATGTAAAATATGGGTAAAAAGCTTTTGAAAGTGATTTAAATTCAATATTATTATTTTATGAAAAAAATTAGCAAATATAACACTGCATGCGTAAAGCATATCATGCTGTAATTGAACTATTACAATGTGAGGTGATTGATGTAAATCAGGGGGAAAAAATTAAAAATGAAGCACTATTACTCAGATGGAAAGCTCTGTTGCATTTTTGAAGTTATTATATTTTATACTTTAGATTAGGGGTCTTCAACCCATGGCCTGCTGAAGGCATTTTGGTGGCCCTACAATTGAATTTGAAGAAAAATTGAAGAATTTTAAGAAATTTCGATTTAAAGCAAAATTGCCTTGCCAGCTTTTTTTCATAAAAAAACTGGGTTTTTTTCTTATTCTTGATATTTAAAACATTTTATTGACATGCCTGATATTATTTGAGATAAAAGTTTCTGAAAATGATGAATTTTTGCAAAAATTTCACTTTATCTTATGTAATTTTAAAAATAAAAATACCGACTATGTATAAAATCTCAATTCCATAAAAAAAGGGTAGATTCTTATTTCTAACAGGTTTCCAACAGATGTCAATCTTTCGTCAATATTTCTATTTCGCCAAAGGTGACCTTGAGCATGCCACTACTATAGAGGGGACAATAAATTAACAGAATTCTATATCTATTAATGTTGCAATTACTTATCAAACCGATCAGTGATCATAAACATCCTGTTTGATTTGGTGATAAGCAGATTTTCTACAGTTGATTTTAAGATTGATTTAAAATTCAGAAGCATTTATGGTCTTTGAATAAGTACACATTGGCAAGCCATGATGATAATAAAATAAATAAATAAATAAATAAATAAAAATAATAATAAAAAGAAGAAAGAAAGAAAAAGAAAAATTGAAGGAAAAGTGCATTTTTTTCAAGAAAAAAGGTCATATCTTTATTTTTTTATGTTGTACATAAAGGTAAGGCAGTTTGCCTTACTTGCAACGACAGTATAGCTGTGAAGAAGGAATACAACATTAAGAGAAATTATGATACTAAGCACAGTGAGAAATATTCTGCATTGGAAGGTCATTTTGGAAGTAATAAGGTGAGTGAATTCAAATCAAAATTAAATTTTCAGCAGTCTTTCTTCACCACAGCGAATAAAGAATCTGAAAAAAGTGTTTGCGTTAGTTACATGATAGCAGAAAAAATTGCTGAGCGTGGAAAACCCTTTGCTGATGAAGAATTTGTACAAGAATGTCTTCAGAGTGCAGTTGATGTGCTTTCTCATCACAGGTTCAAGTCATATCGAATATTAGCTTCTCTGGTGTGACAGTAGCGAGATGGATAGAGAATCTGGCAGCAGATATAAATTAAATTAAAATCCAATTGCAAAAAAATTGAATTTTATTCTGTAGCAATGGATGAATACACATATGCAACAGATACTCTGCAAATAGCCATTTTTATTTGTGACATTGATAGAGACTTCACAGTGATAGAGGAACTAGCCAGTGTCATTGCACTTAAAGGTACAATACGAGGAACAGATTCGTATTCGAGTCTTGACACAAACTTTGAATAAATGTGAGTTAGACTTCAGTAATATATCTGCTATAACCACAGATGGTGCTAAATCTATGATTGGAGAGAAAACAGGAGTAACAACATTACTCAAATCTGATGTGAAGGCAAGTGAGAATAATACTATGATGACTTTTCACTGCATCATAGAAATTCGTGCAAGAAATCGTTCTCAAACTTTTAACATGTGATGAATGCTGTTCTAAAATTGGTTAATTTCATTCGGTCTAAAGGAATTAATTACAGGCGTTTTCAACAGTTCTTGAGTGATTTGGAAGCTGAATATGGTAATGTTGTGTATGTTGGTTGAGCCGAGGGAAGATCAGCACCTGCTTTCTTTGAAGAGTGAAGTTCAACAATTAATGGAATCTAAAGGAAAATCTGTTCATGAATTTAGTGATGAGAAATAGTTGAGAGACTTTGCATTTCTTGTCGATATTACAGGTTATCTCAATGATTTGAACTATTGCTTACTGGAAAAAGATCTACTTGTTCATAATCTTTATTTCTTTGTGAAAGCTTTTGAGACTAAATTAATCCTGTAGAAAAGTCAGTTGCTAAATAAGAATTCCAGTCACTTTCCAAAATTGATGGAGTGTTTGGAGAACTCTAAAACATCGAATTCAAATAATTATGTACAATGCATTTCAAATTTGAAAGAGGAATTCAAAATAAGATTTTCCGATATTCGTGAAAATGAAATTTTTATGAGAATGTTCTCCTCGCCATTTTCAGTAGACATTAGAAGTCACAATTCACAACAGCTACACTGACGTTGGAAATCACCTTAACTTCAATTAGAATTTACAGATTTACAGTGTGATTCTGCAGTAAAATGCAAACTTCTTGAAAATCCTACATTAATTGATTTTTATTCGAAGTACGTGACCAAAGACAAGTATCCAGGAATTCGTAAACATGCACTCTCCATGTCTTCTATCTTTGGCAGTACCTACATATGTGAACAGCTTTTTAGTAAAATGAAAACTCTTAAAATCAATAACAAGAACACGGCTGACAGACAGACATTTCGAGGAAACTTTCCGAATTGCAACAACACAGATTAAACCAGATATTGAAGATTTAATCAAGCAAAAGCAATGTCAAATTTCACATTCAAATTAAAGTAATTACTATCTCCCACCAGTAATGTAAGTTTTTTTTTTCCCTTTTTTTTATTGTAAATGCATTTTGTAACATTGTTCTGTACAATCAATCATCTTTATACATTTTTCATAGTTAAAAAAAGCTGCAAAACATTTTAATTCGATTTCCATTCAACTTTTTGGAATCAATGTATATATATATAAATTTGTAACACTATCTCTTCACTTAGAATCAACTGTAGTCTTACAAAATGAACTTCACTTTTTCATTGAAATTTTCTGACTTCATTATTTTTTGACAGACATGTGGCCCACAGATCTTTGTGAATTTATTGATGTGGCCCTCGGGCACGAAAGGTTGAAGACCCCTACTTTAGATAATATACAAAAAGGGCATGCTTCATCAAAATTGAAAAAATAAATAAGTAAATAAACATTTGGCCTCATGTTATTCCTTCCAAAGGCTTTGCATCTAAAACTGGCCTTAAATATTTTCCCTCCTTTCACCAACTGTGAACACTTATTTCGAAAACCACGTACTTGCATCCTAACCCAGGGGGAAAATTTCTCTTGTGTTCCTTAGTTTCTCATCTGAAATTAACAAAGACAATATCCTCAAGAATAAAAGCATACTTTCAAATCATCAGGTTTTCCATTCCACTAAGAGACGGACCCAAAGTATAAGGGCGAGTCAAATGAAAGTGAGCCAATGCGAATATATGACAAACAGAGTACTTTATTTAAAGGTAGTCTCCATGAACATTGAGACATTTATCCCATTGACAAATGAGCCGTGTGATCCCCGTCTCATAAAACTCCTTGGGCTGTCGATTCAAAGAGTCTGTAACCGACTCCTTCACGGCGTCGTCCGACACGAATCTGGTACCCTTGAGATGTTTTTTCAGTTTCCCGAAAATGTGAAAGTCACATGGCGACAAATCTGGGCTGTATGGAGGATGTTGCAGCGTGTCCCACTTGAACTTTGCCAGTTGTGTCTTAACCACATCAGCGACGGGGGGACGAGCATTGTCGTGTAACAAGATCACACCATTCGTCAATCTTCCAGGTCGTTTGTTCTTGATTGCGACACGCAGCCGATCCAGCGTTGCACAATATCGCGAACTATTGATAGTCTCTCCACGTTTAGCAAATTCAATCAGTAATGGCCCCTGACGATCGGAAAAAAGCACCTTTCCCGAGGAAATGACAGCCTTTGCTTTCTTGGGGCGTGGTGAATTCAAATGTTTCCACTGTAAGCTTTGCCGGCGTGTTTCAGGTTCGTAGTGGTGGCACCATGATTCGTCTCCGGTCACAATTGCAGACAAGAAGTCGTCACCCTCATTGTGATACCATATGAAATGAGTCAAAGCAGCGCCGAACCTCTCCGTCTTCTGGCGGTCGTTCAAAATCTTGGGCATACATTGAGCACACAAAAGCCGATAACCGAGATGATCATGAATTATGGTGTGAACCGAACCGTGACTGATGTTCACACGCTCTGCCAGTTCATCGACGCTTATCCTCCGTTCTTGTCTAATCAGCTCATCAACCTGCGCAATTGTGTCGGGGGTGATTGCAAGGTGGCTTTGGCTCGGTCTTGGATCGTCTTTGCAACTTTCACGTCCTTCTCTGAACCGTTTGCTCCAACGCTTCACAGTGGCCAATGCGATGCGATGTTCACTGTACACAGCAGTCATACGGCGACTAATTTCATGTTGGGAAACACCTTCAGCTGTCAAAAACCTGACCACATCACGCTGTTCCTCTTTTGGAGGGTCCATTATGTCACGCTACTGTCTTCAACCCAGTGTAAGAGCGCCTTAAAGAACTTTAACCTCACACTTTCGCGCCACTTTCGTAAATGAAGGCTGTCTCTGTGCTACGCGCATGCACCGCAGATGATGGACCGAACCCATCTTGCTGAGGAGGGGTTGGCTCACTTTCATTTGACTCACCCTAATACATTTCTTATTCTCATGTCTGTAAGTGAGCTTTACTTTTGTGTGATCTTAGTGAAGATCGCAAGACAAATTAGCTGTCGATCACTTCTTATCATTTTCACTGCATTCTAGGATTTTGAAAAACACGAAGCGACTGCTGTCTTTAGGGGCTAACATGCCACATTTAACCCCTGCAATTGTGTAATGTTTAGAAGGTAGACGTCAATTTTGAAATCGATGAGTCTTCATAAAAAAAAACAGTGAAGTGGTGAAATTAAAAATTTAGCTAAACAGAGATGAATGAGAAACACAACAGGAGTTATAAGACAAGAATAAAAAGGAACTACAATACTTATATTCATTCTTAGCACAGAGTCAGTAAAATCCCCATCCCCCATGAACATAATACTGAATCCTAAACAACACGTAAATTAATCATAGACAAAATATTACATCACAAACAATTATAGTATAAAGAAATTCTGTCATCTCATGGAGTAGAAAAGCAGAAGCCTTGTGCTGCCATCTATTGGCCTCAGTGTGGTCGGCGGTATATTTTATATACCGGTCTTAAAATTGTATAAATAATCCTCTTTTAATTATCAGTGCTGACTGAAATGCAGTAAATATATAAGCTTCAGCATGTGTACGTATTATACGAGGCATATTCAGAAACTAAGTACCGTTTGAAAAAAAAAAAAAATAGTAAAACAATTTTTTCGAATCCAATTTTATTTTCACATGAAAATACATGTCTTAAACTATTTTTCAACATAGTTTCCGCCAATGATCAAGCACTTGTCATATCGGTTGACCAGTTTTTGTATACCATCGTCACAGAAACTTCCCGCCAGTTTCGATAACTACGACTCCACAGCATTTTTCGTGTTATCGTCAGATCCAAAGCGCTTGCCACCAAGCTCGCGCTTCATGTGCAGGAACAAGTGATAGTCGGACGGCGCCAAGTCCGGGCTGTACGGCGGATGATCGAACTGCTCCCAATGAAACTGTCAAATTAACGATTGAGCGACACCAGCAGCATGGGGCCGAGCATTGTCACGGAGGAACACAATTCCTTTACTGAGCATTCCTCTTCGTTTGTTTTGAATGGCACGCCTTAGTTTTGTTAAAGTCTCACAATATCGTGCCGCATTAATGGTTTCACCTCTGCGAAGAAATTCAGTAAGCAAAACGCCTTTCCTATCCCAGAAGACAGTGCACATGATTTTTTGTGATGACATTGTCACTTTGAACTTTTGTTTTTTCGGAGAATGAGTGTGTCTCCACTCCATCGATTGTTGTTTCGATTCTGGTGTGAAATGACACACCCAAGTTTCATCACCTGTCACAATTTGGTTTAAAAAGTTTTCTCCCTCATCACTGTACCGCGTGAGAAATGTCAGGGCACTACCAAGTCGCTTTGTTTTCTGAACATCAGTGAGCATTTTTGGAACCCATCGGGAACACAGTTTGCGATAATTCAAGCGGTTTTGAACAAAACAGTACGTGAAATTTGTGGAAATGCATCTGAAAGAGTTGTCATTGTGAAGCGTCTGTTCTCATGAATTGCTTCATCAACTTTCCTTACCAAATCATCGGTGACAACAGAAGGCCGACCACTCCGAGCCTCGACATGGACATTTGTTCGACCTGCATTGAACATTCTTACCCACTTTCTCACCATTCCATCACTTATCGCGTATTTACCGTAAACTTCTGTCACTTGACGATAAATTTTGGCCGGTTTAACATTTCTCGCGTTCAAAAATTTAATCACGGCGCGAATCTCACAGTCAGCGGGAGAACTAATTGTCTTAAACATTTTGAATGTGCACAGCAAACTGAAAATACAACACAGAGCTACCAAAATGGCGACAATTGAAAGTCGGTGAACAAGAAAGACTAGTGTGCATGCACGGGACGCCTACCACAGCGCTGCGACGGCGCTCGAATGAAACAGTACGTAGTTTCCGAATACGCTACGTATATTTGCTGATTTTGAATGTTTTCTGCCCCTCCAATAGAATTTATGAATCTTCAGACATGATACCTTGGAGCAAAGTATATTAATTTCATAACAGCAAAACATTGAGCATTGATTGGGTAATACTCCCACTTAGAATCAAAAGAAAACACTAGAAACTTGCGATTGCAGCTTTTGGTGCAGTAAAATTAGCAATTGTTAGGAGGTTAAAAAATTGACAAACATCCGGTATATATAAGGGTTAAGTGATTATTCCTTAGCAGATCACTAGGTTCGTACACACTTAGTTAATAAATAAAAGGGAGAAACACTACACTATGATCCCACATCTTTGAATATACTCCACTGCATGCTATCCCACAGAAGACATGTCCCAAATTTTATCATTCTTTAAAATGCAAGAGAAAAGTAGACAAATATCAGTTTACTTATATCCTTCTTTATAAAAAATTAAAGTGACTTATTGAGAATTAAACAGTTTTACACAAATCAGTGCAAAGATCTTAGGACTGTGCTGTGATATTATGCTTTCATTATTGGTGCTGAATCACACTGTTTGGTGATTATGCCTTATTATGCTTTATAGTGGCTTCACAAATCTCACATATACTTAATTTTTTGGAGGGAGGGATTTTTCTAAAATTCTACAGCATTCTGGTTATTGGAACTTTCCAGTTAATTGAATGCCAAATAGTTGCGCTTTTACAGCACATATATTACTTTGGGGAGAGGGAGGGGAAGAGCGGTGAAAAGTATTAACTGTTAGTTTACCATATTTGCTAAATGGATAAAATTAAATTTCATATAAAAATAGTACATGTGTACATTTTAATACTTTCATAGCCCCCACCCAAAAATTATTAAAAATTAAATCTGTATGCATATTATGAGAAAATTTTTTTTAACTCTTAACACTTTTATTTTTTACTCAAAAACGCTATATTATTTGAATCTACTTAGGTAATAAATGAAATATAATCTACTTTTGAAGAGCATTTTTAAAACAACAACAAAAAAAAAAAAAATTTAGATGTTTCCCCACCACATTTTTGCTCATTAGTTTGGATCTTTAAATAGAGGAAATACAGAGTGGTAAACAACAACAAAATAAATGTCTTACTTCTCTTTCATGAGGTTCTTTGATAACAGCCACCCTTTCATTCTCTGGATCTTGCTGTTTCTTTGGTTTATGTACAATTTTATCCTTAAATGGTAAAGCTTTCTGCAAGTTCTTGGGAACCACCAAAGGTGCAAACTGCTTCAGTTTTCTTTCGATGGGCTGTACAAAATATTTTTTAATATAAATATGCATTCCAGAAATAGAGCAATAACACTTGTAATTAAAATAGATTAAAAATATTATAAAATATAATTCACTTTTTTAAATGTTAACTTCCTACTTAAACAGTACAATGTAATTCCTTTGTTTTAGTGAAATGCTTAATAAAAACTTCAGATATTTATAAAAGTAAATAATGAGACTGAAAAACAACTAAGATATATTGTTATACTTTTGCACTGAAAAGGAGCAAACAGTCTATTGGGGTTTAGCACACCAGCTGTTATGCTCTACCACTGGACTTATCCATTCCAATTTTGATGATGAACCCTCAATAGTCTCAAACTAATGTTCATCCTACCACCCACCTCTCGAAAGGACTTTCAACTTGACAATATTTTAAGTGCCCTCGTGCCACAAAGATATTACACACAAATGAACAGCTATGCATTTTCTGGGATTTTGAACAAGACCCAAGGCATAGCAGCTAGCAGTTCTACCACCATGTGAACAAATTGAATTTCAACTGTTATTCCTTTAAAGTAAAATCACAAATAATAATTTAGCAAAACTAATTTATGTAAGGAATTAAATAAAAATATATTTCATGTATGGAATATGCAGTTTATAACTTTCTTATTCTAAAAATATAGTAATAAATATATTCTTTTTCAATTTTCTCTTAAGCATTCTAAGCATGAACAGCATTATGCACTTTGAAGAAACTGATTTTTAAAATTGTTTTAACCATCAGACAAAATAAACAAAGCACAGAAAATACAACCATTTGTAAGGATTTATATTTATTTTCACTAATCAGTTAAAGGTCAAGTTATATTTTCTTTTCTATAAGCCTTCATTCCCCTAATTGTCAATGACAAAATATTTAAATTTGCTAGCGTGTGTGAAGGTACGCAAATTCTAACTTGAGGAAAAAAGATTTAAATACAGAGCTCTAGAAGGGAAAATCAGATAGTTTGTAGCGTGAGCTTCTGGTTCTGCATTTACTGCTCGTTAATGTGGCTTAACAGCTATTACTTTGCTGCCACTAGATTTCAATGCGGTTTCAGGTAACAGGATTATATGAGCCCTGTAGAGTAATTCTACTGCTTGTTAATATCTTTGAATTTTAGTACAGTTCTTGTTATAGAAGTTACCGCTCCAGTGAGGCATAGTGTGTTAGTGTTAATTTGGCACACTGTGGATTTTAATAAGAGTTTAATAAAGGTTTTTTTTTTAAACCCTTCTCCTGTGAAGTTCCTACATTTACTTCAGCTGCAACATCAGAAGATAAACAAGTAGGTAATTACACATTATTATTAAATATAATTATTTAAATGAATGCACACACACAAGGAAAAGAAAGAAATAGGAGGAAGGCTACTATTACAAAAATGTTTTTTAGTATAAAGGGGCTTTGTCCCTGAAGAACTATTTTCATTTTGCGATTTTGCATTGAATCACTATAAATGGCGTATCACTTTTCAAATTGTTGCCACCAAATGCTAGAGTCCTGCATTATATTTGAAGAAATTAAATAATGAAGAGTCTGCATAAATGTCTGTATGTTTCTCGTGTTGTGATAAAACAACGGTACCTAGAGCAATCCAATTTTGAATGACGTAATCCTACTGTGAATATGGGCATCCGAAAGCCCAAATTCGGAACATGGAATTTGTTTTATTATCTATTTCGTATTTTGTAAAACTTTAACAAATTTGTTATTAACAAGCTCAATGATTTAAGAGCGAGCAATGGCAACATTTCTACAGGAGAGGAAAAAAAAAAAAAAACCTTTTTGTCTCCAGCATGCGGAACTGTGTATTGGAAATTCTAAAGATATGCTCATTTTAAAATTATTTTGCGACATTTCTGTTGAACTGAATTTTATGGTTTAAGTGCAAAGAATATGATAATTAATAAATAAAGGTAACACACAAAACGTTACAAAAACGCTCCATTAGACGTAATTTAAAATCTGAAACCTTTCAGATATATATTTTTTTTAATTTTCAGTTTCAAAATAAGCTGGTCCCCCCCTAAAGTTACAATAAAAGATTTTTATGAATTAATCAAAATTGTAACAAAACTCAGAAAAAAAAAAAAAACACTTACAGTATATTGTGAATCTTCATTAACAGGAGCATGGAGCCCTTTCTCATAACGCAGTCGACCAATAGTTCTTGCTCCTTGCCACTTTGCCTTCTGATCAGGAGGCAAAAGCAGAGATGTTACAGTAATGCAGAACTGAGGTACTATGACTTTCACCCAAGTACGTAGGAATACAATATCTAAATATATTTTAAATATTATGCATCTAATCTCAGAATCAACTAAAATGTATTCTAAAATTATTCAGATGTGAAAAATGTAATTTCTAAAAAAAATATGCGCTTACCACTTTTGATAATTTTATCTTCAAAAGTAGCACGAAAGACCCCAGGAGGTATCTAAAATGGAATGTTAAAAAAAAATTACGTTATGTAATAAAAATGTAAACATACCTGCTCTACAGCTCAAGTAATTTAAATGGCTATTTAATTTAATACCAAATCCACAAAACTATAAAACAATTCAAAATATAAATGAAAGAAATCAATACAATGAAAATTCTGTAATAACTGTTATAATTTATTTGATAAAATATGCTCTTTAAAACCTAATCACATAAAATCATGCAGCTATAAAAGATCAATAGATTTTCCTCAATACAATAAACAGATTTTAAAAAAATACAAAAATATAAATAAAATTTGCCATTTTCATAAAATATACTATTAATAAAATGTGAATTTAATAAGCGAACATATTATTAAGCTGCAGGTGGTTCAGTACTTATGATTATTTGAATTACTAATGAAACTTAATCATTAGTAAGTTAAATACTCCAAATGGCATCATAACAAAGCAAAAATGCAGTTATTTTTGACATTTGCTCATGCTATGAACATGATGCTCAGATCTAGTGAAGGTTTTAAACGTAAGTCTTCAAATCCATAAACCTTCAAAACTTTAAAAAAAAAAAAAGGTTGACAAGATTCTTGCATATCTATTAAGTTTGATTTTACATATGCAAACATCTGTTAGATGCTCATTTAAACAACAAAAGAGAATAGACAGGGACAAAAAATGGGAAAAAGTTGTCAATCATCAGAAAGTACCAACTTTCAATGGAAATCACTCTGCTTGAAGTAAATAATTTACTCTGGATGCAGGAAGGGGTGCAAGAGCTGATGAGTACCTTTCCCATCTTACCTTTTCCATCTTAATTTTATATTTTGAACAATTAAAATATCACAACATTAAGTACTAAGGCAGATCTTCAGCAATACTGAACATGGTCTTCTGCAACCAGAGGTGTATCAAAAGTAGAGCTTAAGTTAATCAACTGCATGTAATATCTTGAAAAACAAGGAGAAAATTCTGCCATGTTCAGTTCAATGCAAATAAAAATTATGTAAAAATATTTTAATAATACAATAGAGAAAATGTTAGTTGAACTATTTCAATAGTTGTTCAATTTTATTCAACTATAATTCAAAAGTTAGTTGAACACTTCAGAAGTTTTCCTTAATGAGCCTGGAAACAAAGCTGAGCAGCTAGCTAAGTTATTGGACAACAACTAAGAATTTGCACATTCAGAATGGCAACTGAACTGATGGAAGAAAAGGAAAAACACAACAATTGAAAAGAATAATGGAGAAACAATGATTGTGAATTAAGAAATAATATCTCAATGACTGAAACTGGAATCGCCAAGGATTTATGTTCAAAAAATGAAAGAAGCATTGGATGATATCAAGATTGAGCAAAGTTCTCAGGGGTACTAGAAAATGTAGAATTGTATACAGGGAAAAAAAAAAAAAAAAAAGACTTAGAGAATATGTTAATTGTGAAAAAAATTGCAGAAAATATTAGTGCATGTCAGATTATTTTTATGCTAAATGAGTCATATAATATTGATTTTATTTACTTAATTTTATAAATATACTTTATGTACATATTATTAGTTTTATGAACATAATTTATGTACACATTATTGTTTGAATATCCTACTTTCTTTTTCAATGTTCCATTCAGCTATGGTTAAGAAAAGACACTTCAGTTTTAGAGAACTTTGAAAATTGTGAATGAAACAAGTCAGCATATACAGTTTTGCTATAATGAAGTTGATTGTACATTGTTGACTAAATTTCTACACTGTCACATGATGCAATTATCACATACACACAAAGCAAATATTTTTCATAAATCTACAATAAATATATATTTATAATATTCATTTGTCTATAATATGATGATGAATGAATATTCAATTAAAACAGAATTAAAATGTATTTCACACTGATTTAACCCCTTCTTTTAAAATTTCAAGTCCTCCTTGGAGAAGTCCAAATTTTAAAAGCCATAAACAATTTCAAAATTCATTAAATTTTAAAAATTCCACTTTTAGCAATCCTTTAAAAAACTTTACATGCATAACATATTTGTTGTTTTTATTGGCTAGTTAAGAATAATCATTACCCTTAATGCTTTTTTGATCTGTCCTCTGATGCCACTAACTGTTCTTATAGCAGCACCTTCATATTTTGCCACCTCTAGAGCTGAATGGAACATACCCTAAAAACGAATACAAGCATTTAGTTATTTATGAATTGCAAGAAAAAGAGAAAACCAGCTCATAAAACCTAAATAAACTATCATTATGCTACTTCATGCTACAAACACATGCAAAAGGAAAATGAATTTTCATATTTGTATTAACTAACACATTTATTCATCATATTACATTTCAAGAAGGCCAGAAATATAACCAAAAAATAGAAGCAAAATGATTATAAATTTTCATTATTCTAACAAAATACTACTATTCTACTACTATCATTCTATTATCAATAAAACTTTATTATTATATTACTCTAACAAATAACACTGAAAGTACAATAATTATAAAATTCTATCTAATTTTAGGTAGGTTCCTGTACTCTTGTTTCCAATAAAAATATAAGGAAAAGTGTTTATGGTATTGTTTTAAGAACATTCAATAAAAATTATTGCACATATATAATTGTAAATAAATTTACATCTAAAAGTTTACGATTATTTTTAAGCTATATCTATCAAAACATGTAATAACTTTCAGAACAATGATTTTTATAAACACACCAGACCAAAATTGAAGATAATTACTAAATATTAATTTAGAAGGTATTTTCTATGATATGATATTATTCTAATTTATGTACCATACAGAAAAAAATAGCAACCGTAATATATGATATTGTCCTAATGTATGCACCACATAGAAAAAACAGCAACCAGAGATGCACATATATATGAAAATTTACCTCAATAAAAGCTGTCTTCTTGAAAATTTCACATGGTCTTCCAATAAGTTTAAGTTTTTTTACAATATCTGTCATCTTATTTACTTCTGTTACAGATCCTACAGCAGCAATTCTAAAATTGCTCTAAAAAACAAATAAATATATGACAATATATGTGATATAATGAATTAATATCTGTATGTATACATGCAATTGATGAAGTAAGGAAAAAATGCACTGATTATGTTATGAAATTGAAATTAACTAAATAAAATACACTGGAATCCATGACTGATGTACATGTTTTGTTGTTCTTTGTTCTAACAGCTACTACATATTAATTCTGATGAGGAATTACTAGATACCTCATTTGAACATAAGTACAGAGTAAGGTACAACTCTGATATACGTCCTAATTTCACCAAATGTGGCAATATATGTTCTGCGCTGGTTATTGGCACAATTGCGTTTTCAATGGCAACCCTGTTGACGTTGAACAATCTTTCGCTGGAGCTCGTTGATTCGCGTCTGAGAAGATGGGAGGGAAAGATAAAATGGTAGAAGTTGTTGAATTGAAGTTCGGCAAAAGGAAATATCATTGTGGCCATCCTGTTGAGGGGTAGTGGGTATTTGGAGGTGTGGAAAGAGGTTCTGGGAGATTATTTTTAATGGCTGTGCATGATTGAAGTAGGGATTTGTGATTTTATTTATTTGTGAACCATAGTATGAATTTTCTGGAGTGTGTACGATAGTGATTACGTGGCGGCATGTTAAAGGCAGTATAAAATTAGTATATCTGCTGCTCGAAGAAGCATTAATTTATGGTAAGTGCATTTTATTTTATTCTTGTTCTTATTTTGTAGAATGTTATGTTCATTGGTTATTTAGTACGAATTTCTGTCGTTATTGTTGTTTTTGAAACAGAACGCTGTGTACATGGTATTATTTGAAATTTATTGTTATTATGTTATTTTATTAAAGCGAGGTGTGCGTAGATCATAAATTCGTTCCTTGCCTAAATTGTGCAATTTGTAGATGTTTTTTTAAGTTTAAACAGGATGCTGTGTACATGGTATTCTTTGAAATTTATTGTTGTTATGTTAATTTATTAAAGCGGGGTGTGCGAGTTCATAGATTCGTTCCTTGCCTAAATTGTGCAATTCGTAGATGTTTTTTTAAGTTTAAACAGGATGCTGTGTACATGGTATTCTTTGAAATTCATTGTTGTTATGTTAATTTATTAAAGCGAGGTGTGCGAGTTCGTAGATTCGTTCGTTGCCTACATTGCACCATTCGTAGATGTTTTTTTAAGTTAAAACATGTCTCTGTGTACATGGATTCTTGTCAAATATTTTTGGTTAGAAACTTTACGTTTTTGCTATCTAAATTTTTTGTTTTTGTTTCGGATTTTTAGCTTGAATCGTGTGTTCAAAACGTAGATTTTGCATGTGCGAAAACTGCGTTTTTGGAGACATTTTAGGCTTAAAGTTTCAAATATAGACAAAAAATTTAGATAGTAATATGGCAGCGTGAAGTTTCTCGCCAAAAATGTTTGGCGAGAAATTTGCCAACTTGAGGGCGCATATCAGAGTAGTTCCCAGAGTAAATTTAATTTAATACTTTGATACTTTCTTCATTACTTACTAATGGCATTCATAACTGGAAACCAAAAATTTTGATTAAAAATTTATTTGGTCCATGAAATATAAGACTTTTGAGTTTTTATTTTAAAAAACAGCATTGCTGTTGCAAACTAAATGATTGATTCTGCAATGAATATTTATTGAAGTTGAATTTATTAATTAAAAATTTGCTTTACTAAGTGACAACACTATATTCAAATTAAATTATGGAAGAATTTAAATGCTTTAGAGATTGTTTGTCTAAGTCTTTTTAAGTCTGATACAGTGAATAACTCACAAAAGTTTTAAAGGGCCAGATTTAGGTAAAATTATAGTTCTTTCTTTACTCAACTTGATGATAAACGGCAAAAAAGAAATAGTTTAGATGATTAAGTACTAGAGTTATTGATTGGTACGAAACATTTGAATCATACAATGATAAATTTATACATTTCAACATGAAAGTAACTAGAACTCTAATGAAAGAAATAAAATTTTACCTAGAGATAAAAGGGAGGCTATTAAAATGTTAAAAAGAAATTTAAACCTCCTAAAATTGAATTAAGAAAGTTTAATGGTGAGTTAAAATAATACCTGGGATTTTGAAGGCAATTCAGAAAAATTTAAGAAGATCAGGAAATTGTTTCTCAAGATAAATATTAGTATCTACTACAATGTACTGAACTTGGATTTAAAGCTAGAGATCTTGTAGAGAGTTACCCCTAGTTCTGAAAACTATAATAAAGCAATCGAATATTTGAAAGATAAGCTTGCAAGAAACGACCTTTCAGTAGAATTCATTGTGATGGAATTAATCTCCTTAGCAATGAAAAATAGTAGTACAGTAAGACCCCACTTAACGCGGGGGATACGTTCCATCAAAGTAGAGCGTAATGCGAAACAGCGCTAAACGAGGTTATCTTTACATGTAAATATTGGGGTTAGGGGAAGATGGCTAGGAAATTGGTTAGGTATTAAATTTAAAAAGTATGTTTTTTTAATAAAAATAAAACCAAACATTTATTTCTTAAAGCTCAAATTAATACCACATTATTATTTCTTGCAAAAATAAAAACAAAATATAAATAACAAAATGAATATTCTTAAAAAAAAAAAACAAATAAAATTCTCAGTCAGTCATATTTAGTTAGCCTTCCGCGTTTTCAGTGTTCTGCCTTTTTGTGACAAAAGCATCTAATGTTGTTTGCCTTTTTCTGTTGCGTTGTTCTCTTAAAAGTTCTTCATAAACGGATAGAGCATCTCTAACACCATGCCTTACTTTTGAGCTCCTGTCAAAATTCGGATCATTTTCAATGAATTGATCCATTATTTCAGTTATGGTAGACAAACTCCTTTTTACAAACGCCATCGAAAGTTCTTTTTGCTCTTCTTCTGAATCACTGCTGTCAACATTTTTGTTTTCTTCTTGTTCAGTTAATTCCTTGAGCTCATCATTAGAAAGACTAGCCGCTGCTTCTTGAATTATTTTTCGACATCTTCCACATTCACCCCTTCAAAATATGTCTGTACAATACCGCACCAAACAAGAAATACAAGTACACTCTTTCGGATATGTATTTGAAACCTATCGCTGCATAATATTTCGGGGAATCCCCGTATGCTGCGAGCGATTTCGTGGAATCCCCGGGTTGAAATAAAAGAGCGCTAAACCGAAACAGCGCTAAACGAAACAGCGTTAAGCGGGGTCTTACTGTAATTCTGTAAAAAAAATTTCTGTATTCAGATTATATGATAAAACAGAAATGCCTTTGAGTGCAAGAGAAAGTTTGAAGAATACAACCCAGAAAAATGTAGCTATTGCTTTATCCTTTTGCTGAAGCCTGTTTCTCACATCATATTTTGGGAATACAGGAATGAAACTTAGCCTCAGCTGATGAAAATATTTCATTACATAAGTTAGAACTATTAATGACTTTCCTGAAGAAAGAAGTTGCAGGTGAAGAGAAAATAACAATAACTTAAAGCAGAAAGTAATGAAAGTTAAATAAATGAAAGTATTTACGAAATGACCAGAAAGGACGGAGTAAAATTCCGAAAGCCACAGGACTTTTGAAAAATGAATCAACAAAAGGAAAACCGTTAAAAAAAAAGAAATTCTATATTTTGTGATGACAACCATGATTTTGTACAGTGCAAATTAGCTAAAAGTACGGCATTTGATCAAAGAAAACAGAATTTGTGAAAGAAAGAAATATGTTCAACTCCAGGTCATTATCTAAAGATTGCAGAAAATTTGATAAATGTACAAAGTGTTTAAAAACACATTATTTGTCTATTTGTTCCAACGTATCTAACTGCAGGGAAATTGAAAAGGATAAATATGACTAAAAAGCTGAAATTATATAATATATTCTGATGAATCAAATGAATATGCCAGAAGTACTGACGCAAACTTTGAAGATCAAAATTCAAGGAAATGAGAAAACTTGGCTTATTGGAAACATTGTCAACACTATGTCTTAATGATCAAATATTGCAAAAGAACTGGCTCCAGAAAAGGTGTATGACCTAGAAAAAATTAAACATAACATAAACCTTTTGAAGGTTTGGAGTTTTTTGGAAGCTTTTTAGTTGCTCAGTAGTTCATAGTAGTTAAGCAGCATAAAAAAAGACCAAATAATCACAAGCAAAATGCAAGGAATTAAATGCAATTCTGAGGTTAATGACCAAAAGAAAATATATGCTATAATAAAAAGTATGATGAAAAGAATATGGATGAAAGAATTTAGATGACAAGGGATATGGCTGAGTGATTACAATAATAATCTAGATCATCTGAGGTGATCTATAAAAATACAACTTCTTATTTAAACAGGTACTGCTGGGGATGATCAGCAGAGTAAAGAAACTGAAATGTGGATTAACTGCAAATGAAACTTATTTAGGACGGATGGTAATGGAAAAGTTAGCAAATATACATGCACATGATGATACTATCTCTGTTTTAATCTTGTTAATTAATGAAAGTGCACCTGCTGATCTTTGGAAAATAAATGCTATTGATAAGACTTGCAAACGGCTACATGGCATAAATTTCACAAAAAACTGAGATAAAGATAGTAGATACACAGTATTACTGCCATGGTTAGAAACACATCTGCCAATTTCTACTTGTTGACAACTCGCTGAAAAAAAGACTTTTGTGTACAGTTTATAAACTTGTTAATGGCCACTTGAGTGATTATCAAGAGGTTTCTGAGGATTGGAATTTACAAGGTATTATAGAAGTTCCCGTGCATGATGAAGTTGAACAATATTTACCACACCATCCAGAAATAAAGAACTCTTCTACTACTAAAATTAGGCCAGTTTTTGATGCTTTAGCAGATGGAGAGAATGTTTCCCACAATTCGTGGTCATAAAGGGGATCTCGTTTATTCTCAGAAATTGTTTATTGTTTCTTTAAAAATAAAAGAAAATGCAAAAAATTGTATTTCTATATTAAACCTTATATGGGATGAAAAAAAAATGGTACTTTTCCGTTTTGCCGGCGCAAACGATAAAGTCGCCAATAATGGTTTAACTGATGCCAGACGGAATATCTTAGCTGGTAACCTTTTACGCCTCAGTTTCAAAACAAGTTGAAGCCATTTCTTATCAGATTGTTTCTTTCAATACTGGCATACAATAATATAGAATTTTTACACGATATTTAAATTTTATCCCCTAAGACAATTCACGGTAATAAGTCAATTAGTTCTAAGTCAATTAGAACGCAATTACACCACTCATCCGAAGGCGAAATCAAGTGTTAAATTCATCAATTCTAATGAGAATGCACTAGCGAAGTAAAGCACTGCGGTTTTACATAATTTCTGAGTAAGCTATTCGTATGAATTGAAATAATTCTTGCATTTAAACTTGTATTCCAAATTAAGATTTAACTTGAAATTAATGTAGATAATTACTGAGCGAATTAGATTTTAGTAGCGTAGTTTACGTGAGATGAGATCATTTGGGGTCACGTGATACGAACCGGCGAATCAGGATATTGAACCATGAAATCATAGTAAATTCTTAAATTAATGTCTTTTTACAAATTTATTGTCTTTATTTATTGGCTTTTTACAAAATTTTAAACCATATTAAAATGTTTATGCCTTCAAAATAAAAAAAAAATTCTTAGAATTAACATTTTTTATGTGTATACTGTATGTTGTTGCCAACAAAGTCTGCTTGGCGAGATTTGCGCCGGCGAAACGGAAAAGTACCAAAAAAATTACTCTCAGCTGTAACACAAAGAAATTTCCAGTATAAGAAGCTTCATTAGTAACAAAAAGGAGAATTTTATCCTTAAAACTTGTGATACTCGATCCAGTTGGATTTTCTTGTCCTTGCATGTTTGATAACATTACTTTTGCATAATACAAAAGAGAAGAAATTCTTTTAGAATTAATTCAAGGAAAAAGTTTTTGAATCTCGTGATAAAAAGACAACAGTACCATTGCAACCTTTTGTGGATAAGAAGGGACTAATACTAACAAGAACAAAGATCTCCCAGAGGAAAAAACAACAAAAGTTTTAGATTTCTGATAACTCTTCTTTTAACCATGTTATTAACTTGTTAACCAAAGAAAAACACAAAGAAAATTCCCATGTAAGATTCTCAAATGTCAGCATGCCGTTTGTCAAGTAATAAAAAAAATGTGGTTTATGTCGACATTTTGAGGTAACCAGTTTTGATGCGAGCCCCGTTATCATTACTAGCAGAGAGTAGCAGAATCTGCAATTTTCCAGATTATGGGTTTAAATTTAACTGCATCTTTGTACCTTTGTGGCAATGAAGGCATGGTGATTTTTACATGTTGTTATTGGGTAATACACACCGAGGTTGTTATTGCTCTCTCCACAGAAGCATTTACACAAAGTCTGAAAAAATTCATAGGCCAGAGAAAAAAACCAGACATTACATTTTCAATACAAACTTTATATGAATAATACATACTTTATAGACAATATTTAACTCTGAAACCTTTCCCAGAAAATAAAATGGAAATTCAGTCCCCCCACTACATCAGCATGGTAGGAAAGACTAATTAGAATTATAAAGGATATATTGACGAGTACTTTAGAGAGGGCAAGTCTAGATTACCACTAAGCTATATGAAAATATCATCAAGTCCTGTCCTTTGACATACATATCAAAAAGCATTAAAGATTTAATTCCTTTAACTCCAAACATTTTTTTAGGGATAATGTAGAAGGTTCTACAGTTGAATTTGACCACATAAATAGAATGGATCTGAATAAATGGTGGCAGTACAATCAAAAGCTTAGAAAAGATTTAATTAAAAAGATTCAGAGTTAAATACTTAGGCCAAATTAAAAATTACAAAAAAAAAAAAAAAAAAAAAAAAAAAAAAGTTGATAAAATCAAGAAAGATATAAAATTAGGAGAAATATTTTGGTAGAGAATAGAAATAGCAAACGGCAGCTAGGAAAAATAATATGGTAAAAAAAAAAACCTGGGCATTGGTAAAAAAATAATTTGCACAGATATAAAACCAGCCCTAAGACAAGCTTCAGCAATTCCAGCTAATTTTGGCCTTCTGAAGACATAGCACGTTTCTTAAAGAAGATATGTTCAATAATGATATTTATTTGTGTTCTTAAAACCACAGTCTACTTTTATAGTTTCTTCGAAATATAATCACCAAGATAGGATGCACTGAATTTTATAAGAAATCTTCAACTTCACATTATATATGCATACTGCAAGCCTTCTGTGAAGTATAAAATACCTAAGAAAATTTGTATGCTTTCTTTCTAAAATCATAAACTCATCACTTTAATAATTTTATTTTAGCCTAAAGGGGCATTAGCTCAGAAAGGCTTTCAATTTTATTTTGGGAATTTGTGTTAGTTCAATATAAAAGACTGTATCAATGTTTCAAATTGTTGCCACCAAATATTAGAGCCCTGCATTACATTTAAAGAAATTAAATAATGAAAGAATCTGGATGAATGTAGGTATGTTTCTCGCATTGTGAAAAAAATGCATCTTCAAGCATGAATATTTTATGTGCAAAGTTTCTTTATCCATGATATTGCTGTTGAATTAAATTTTATGGTTTGCTTGCAAAGAAGATGAAATTTAATAAAGAAAGATAACACACAAAATGTTAAAAAAGGCACCTTTGGGTGTAATATAAAAGTCTGCAAGCTTTCAGATTTACATATTTTTTATTCTGTTTAAATATATATTTCATTTGCTGCACTTCCAAATTTCACAGCCCAGCAGCATGCTAATAAAGCAAATTCTTATCGACCAAGGGAAAAAGACTCACTATCTTCCACAAAATTAGATATCTCTACTTTCATACTTAAGGAACTATTTGATATTTTTTTCATGGTAGTTGACAAAATTCTTTTAAGGATTTTGAAAAAGGAGGAAAAAATTATATAAAATACGAGGCATATTCGGAAACTATGTACCGTTTTGAAAAAAAAAAAAAAAAAAAAATAGTAAAACAATTTTTTCGAATCCAATTTTATTTTTACATGAAAATACATGTCTTAAACTATTTTTCAACATAGTTTCCGCCAATGATCAAACACTTTTCATAGCGGGTGACCAGTTTTTGTATACCATCCTCAAAGAAACTTCCCGCCAGTTTCGATGACCACGACTCCACAGCATTTTTCGTGTCATCGTCAGATCCAAAGCGCTTGCCACCAAGCTCGCGCTTCACGTGCAGGAACAAGTGATAGTCGGACGGCGCCAAGTCCGAGCTGTACGGTGGGTGATCGAACTGCTCCCAATGAAACTGTTGAATTAACGATTGAGTTACACCAGCAGTATGGGGCCGAGCATTGTCATGGAGCAACACAATTCCTTTACTGAGCATTCCTCTTCATTTGTTTTGAATGGTACGCCTTAGTTTTGTTAAAGTCTCACAATATCGTGCCGCATTAATGGTGCCTCTTGTTAAATGCCTCTGAAAGAGTTGTCATTGTGAAGCATCTGTTCTCATGAATTGCTTCATCAACTTTCCTTACCAAATCATCAGTGACAACAGAAGGCCGACCACTCCGAGCCTCGGCGTGGACATTTGTTCGACCTGCATTAAACATTCTTACCCACTTTCTCACCATTCCATCACTTATTGCGTATTCACCATAAACTTCTGTCACTTGACGATAAATTTCAGCCGGTTTAACATTCCTTGCGTTCAAAAATTTAATCACGGCACAAATCTCACAGTCAGCATGAGAACTAATTGTCTTAAACATTTTGAATGTGCACAGCAAACTGAAAACACAACACAGAGCAACCAAAATGTTGACAATTGAAAGTCAGTGAACAAGAAAGACTAGTGCGCATGCGCAGGATGCCTACCACAGCGCTGCGACGGCGCTAGAATGAAACGGTACTTAGTTTCCGAATACGCTATGTATCAATCTATAAAAAGAAACATGATATGTGAAACAAGTCATGCATTCGATAGTTAGAATACATGAAAAATAGCAATAAGAATATATATGAATGCCCTTAGACAAGGTATAACTTGAAAAATATTAGTTTTACAAAGCAAATAAATGTTTGCATTTCTACTCACCGTTATTTCGCTAACAGTTTGAACTCCTAAAATTCCTGCTTTCTGCTGAGAAATGGGACCTTAAAATATTTCATCAATTAGGTAATGTTATGAAGCAAAATATTTCAAAACTACAAAAATAACAATTTTTATCACATACCCCAAAAGGCAGCCATGCAATGTAAATGCTTAGGAGTATACTTCAAGTGTCTATTACGCATATTGTGATCAACAATATAATACAGGGGGATAGTCTGAAACCTACGCCATCCCAATGATATTATTAGCGGATCTCGGCTCTTCAATATTTTTGGATACCAGCGATGCTTTTTAATTCGAACCTAAAAAAAAAAAAAAAAAAAAGTTTACTCAAAATCAATCAATCAAATTCTTTCTTCAAAAAATAAGCAATAAATGCTAAAAGAAAAGGTACAAATGTGAAAAGGGGAATTCAAACATACAATTTACATATGAGATAGAGGTAGCATTGCCAAATGCAAATAGGCAACCAAAATTTGCATAAAATGCAATCCTGCAGTCACACAACACCTTAAAAAGGACATGCTAGACCTATGTGTCAATTCTTGAGCACTGATAGTTCCATGTAATCCAAGATAGCCAAAGTAGAAAACATTAGCCGAAGACACCATTTGCTCGTTGGCGGGCTGTCAAAATGTTGCAAATTGCTGCAAGACAATACACTGTTGCGAGACAGTTGAAGTACCTTTAATAGGCTGTGGAATCATTACCAAAGGGATCAAAACCCCTGCAGAAGATGTGAATCTGGACAGCAGAGGATTACTACAATGGCACATGATCGCTTCCTGTTGCTGTGTGCAAGATGCCGTAGATCACTAACAGCATGACATCTGGAGTTGCATCTCTGCTGCTACAGGATAGCCCATATTCCTCCAAACTCTGCCACGTCAACTGCATGAAAGTGGATTGTACATCCAAAGACCTAAAGTTTGTGTTCCTTTTTCATCATTGCATGTCACAGCACAATTGAATTGGGTCTTCAGAGCAGTGGGACCACATACTCCTTAAAGACGAGTCTCGATTTAACATCCAGAACAATTCCCTAAAGGCAATGACAATAGTGAGTCATGCTACTGGGCGCCAAGCATCGTCAAAAGAGACCATTACAATGGAGTAGGCTTGCTTATATGAGCTGGGATAGCAACGAATGGCCGCACCGACCTCTACATGATTCCGTCACAGCCGTTCGATATTGCAGCGAAATCCTACACTCTCTTGTGCATCCTTGCAATGGATACCTACGGAATATTTATAAACAATAATGCCTGCCCACATAGAGCTTGAGGAGTTTAAAGTTATCCGGATAGTGAAATCATTCCACATCTGTTACGGCCTGCTACATAACTGAACCTGAATTCCTATACAGTATGTGTGGGACATATTGGGATGAAGGACAGCAAGTCTTGGTGTGCCACCAGGCACAGTCCACAAGCTCCGACGTATAGAAATGGGCACTACTGCCAGCTTGCCTCACCGTTATCAAGCATGCATTTCAGTTAGAGGGGATCATACCCATTATTAGTGTGATGCTTGCATTGCACATTCTTCTGACCCAATTGGTCTTTTGCGATGTGATGGTTGCAATGCGTGTGTTTTATATGTCTTTGCTTTATTGTCTGCTATGTGATCTAGTAATGCCACACCAACCTTTTAGATCAATTTCATGCATATCCATTAAACATTTTTTTTTTTGTTTTATTCCATGCTTTGTCTTATTTTTTTTAGCAGGAGTGTATTATAAACAAACATAATATTTATATAATTTTATAATGAATACATTTCAAACAAATTCCTTAATAAAAAAATTTACAAGTACTAACATTTTTTCAACAAAATTTTGATGGATTTATTTTTTGAATGTGCAAAAAGAAATGGAGATATAGTTATATTTTAATTTTGCCTGCATATAAATTTAGCTCCAAATGAATACATTTACATATCATTAAAAAAAAAGAGTAATTCTAAGAGAGAAAGATATTTCTTCAGTTTACAACAGTTAAAAGTATTATTTGAAATAAATAAATCAAAATTTCTTCCAGTACATTAATATTCTAATTAAATAGTATTACATTATTATTAATTAAATATTATTAGGCACCAATTACCTAAAAATTAATAAAACTACGCACATTTTCTGATAATGAGAAACTGATATATTACAAAAATAAGCATAATTTTCAAATAAATAAATAAAATTTAGAAGAATTTTAAAAGCATACCTGCAAATAGCCCATTTTATCTTCACCTTTCAAAAGTGAACCAATAATAATTGGATAAGCTGGATCAAAATTCTTCACAAATTCACATGGCATATCCTCCACTTCAAGGCGGAGATATAGGCCAGGCCTGTAGCCCTCATACTGAATTCTGACTTCATCATCTAGATCCTCGAACTCTTTTCTGTTCAGCTATAAGCAAAAATGCAGATTCAGTCAATTAAAACACATATGGTTTGTGAATCGCAATAAATTAATACTCCAAATTTCAATACAATTCAAATTATGCTTACAACATTGTTGCCAGATCGTGCGATTTTTCACAAATTTGCCACTTTTGGCAAACTTGTGCTACTAAAATTTTAGTATTTGCGATTTTGCGAAATTTTTGCGAACCCCATCATTTCCTTATACTACTTTTTGTGATTTTAAATATTTGTTTAATATATCGCAAATTTCTTATATGTTAAAATAATGTATCAATTAAAAATATTTATATTAAAAAAAAGTTTATTTAGGCTTAAATAGAAGTTGGCATCTGCCAATCCTATTTACACGTGCTTTCCTTTTCAAGGCTGCACAGCCTCTCGCCGGTATAACAAGAAGTGTGTAGGGAAAAGTGGGAAAAGAAAGAAAAAAAAAACTACTTTGGTAACCCCCCCCCCCCCCGTGCGTAAGTTGACATTGGCCGCCAATTTTAGAAACTTTAGAAGACACAAATACGTTTATAATTGGAAAAACCTTTTTATTGTATCTATAAAAGTCCAATATATCACTGTTTACATTCTTATTAAAAAAAGTTCTAAATTGCAGTTTGCAAAAAAAAATTTTCTTGAACTCAAAAGCAAAGATTCTATTGCGTTATTGATAGACAAACCTATTCTGCATAAACAATAGCAATGCAATGAAAGGAAAAATATTGAAAAAGGATGTAAAACAGAGAATTATATACCTTAATACTAATATTCATGATTTTAGTGTTCTGGTTGTTTTTAAGTCAGTCCCCTCCCCCCAGTTCTACAATGATAACGGATAGAAAAAAAGAACTTGCAACTTGCACGCCGTATATTGGGTACCCAAACAAAGAAAGAAATGAAATTAAGTATCTTGATTATAATATTGTTATGAACTAAGCAATGGAAATGACTAAAAAATCAAAGCAACTTTTGCTAAATAACAACACAAATAAATTTAGCAGTGAAAGAACAAGACTTTCTTAAGTAATCAGAATCTGAAATAAGAACTCCACGCAGAACGGAAAGCTCACTGAAAAGCATTCCTCAATTAAAATATTCACAATCAAGCAAAAAAAAAACATGAATTAAAAAAATTAACTGTCAACTCAAAAAAATTAGAAAAACAACACTAACAATCTAAATGTGAGGAATATTTTACAAATTAATTTAAAAACCGAAACCTAAATGAAACGAGAATTAATTAAAAAAAGGAATGGACATTTCAACAGTTGAAAATGAACAATATAGTTTTAACATTTTCTTTAAAGCTAAGATAGGTAATTAAAATGACTAAAAATCGAATACAGTCTGTAAATTACAGAACCAATAGACAGTAGATTTGTGATGACGTCAGAGGTCATATGAGCCAGTGTAACTACGACGTCACAAAAATCATGTGATCTCTGACATCATTTGCGACTTTTTGAATCTGCTTTTGCTATTTTAGCTGAAAAATATCAGGCAACACTGGCTTATACAGTTAAAAATATGTTACTGGAAATCTTAAGTGTACATTAGTAATAAGTAATATATAAATAGGATTTAAGAAGTGGACTTGATGACAATTCTCAGTTTTAAAAAACTTTCAGAGCATTTTTACTTCACCGGATATTAAACTAATGAATGCATAGCTACTAGTTTCAAGAAAGTAAAATTCAGAAGATTAAAAAAAAATATATATATATATATATATATATAATAATTTTTACAGCGAAAACTAAAAGAAAATTAACTCATATATGAATTTTGAAACAGCAAAAGAGGTAAGGAAAACTTACCATAAAAACATATACTATATTACGTATCAATTTATTTTAACATAATTTACTGTCACTTTTCTGTTTTTTCTAAAAAAAATTTCAGAATTTGAAGGTCATAACATTTATTAACTTATTTAAATTTCATGATCAAAATATTCAAAACCACTAAATCTGAAATGCATTACATAATATTTTTAAATAAGAGATCAGAAAAATACGAATCTTCATTTCGATATGAATATTCTCCAAAAGATGCATGTTTAACTTACTATCAGTATTTTATGATATCATAAAAATATTACTATAATTAAGACACAATATGCTGAAAAAATACTAATTCAGAAGTCAAACTTGAAATGACTTCTGAATTAATATTACTATATTCATTAAAATAACTGTCATGAAATTCCCAGATTATCAGATCAAAACTTTCATAACAAACTGGTTTAAATAACCAATTGATAATTTGTCAAATCTAAGAATGCACAAAAAGAAATGAACTCCTTTTCCATGTAATAAAAAAAATTAAAAAAAAAAAAAAACTCAAATGATAGTCTTAATACCTGCCAAGAATATGCACTTAAAATGACAACAAATCATCAGATTGGCACAATTATTGATGTTTTTACAAGAAATAGCAAAATTCATAAAAAATTGATTCCACAAGATTGTTAAACTAGAATACAAAAAATTCTTAAAAATATTAAAACTGAAATTACAAAGAAATTTTTTAAAAAATGGTAGATGCAAATGTTTAAAAAATTCAATAGAAAATTTACAGATGCTTTTACCCTCGCCCCGTGAGATTTTTGATTAAATTATGTCTATTTATATTTGATTAAATTATGTCTATGTAATTTGATACCATATAACAACAATGGCAAAAATAAGATGTCACTATCTTTTAATATAACTGTAAACTAGAACATGAAAATAAGCCCAAAAACTTTTATTGAGAAAAAATTAAAATATAAAATATAATCCTTTGTTAGATTTAAAATATAAATTGTATTAATAAAAATTCATATAAATATTGAGTAACCTCTGCTTGAGCATCAACTTCAGCTTTAAGATCCTCATAGTATGATTTATCTTTAGTTACATCAACATTGTTGTTAAATGCTTCTTTTAACTCCTTCTTTTTCCTGTATTTTTCTTCAAGAGCTCTTTCCATCTCAGCTTCAGTTTTTTCATCTTCCCCAGTATTCTCTTCTGTGCTATCTTCTTCATCTAAAACAGGCATATAACAGAAAAAATTAAATTAAAAAATCTGTTACAATTCCCATTATGCATTACACAGTACAAAGCCCGAGACACACACTTGTCAGGGCTTCGGGCAATTCCAGATTTGAGATTTTTCCAGATATTAAATCCCCAGTTTAAATTCAGTAAGATCACATGTTAAAATTACAAAATTAAAACTCTGAAAGAGTTTTTTACGAACTAATAAAGCCTTTATGACCTTAAGGGAATAAATATTTACAAAAAAACTTTCTATACATAGACAAAATTTCTTGTTCAGTCACAAAGTTAAACTGTTTAAATATTGATAATCCCCACTAAATTGACAATCAAAATTTTTTCGTTTTCAGCACTCTCCCTGTCACTTTCTTCGTTATTGGTATCGATCACCAGCATAGCTAGGGTATGAAAAGGGGGGACATCTGTCCCTGGGTGCAGCATCTGAGGGGTGCCAAACTGATGTTACAAAAATTTAGAATGACATTGCTTCCATTCTTGGCACACAGAAGGAAGCGTAAAACCTTCAGATGTCCCCAGGCACTGAAAACCCTAGCTACGGCCCTGGTATCGATATTTTGTGGATTTCTAGAACCATGCTATACATTTCCCCCTTTGTTAAGCTGATTGATGACTGAGGCATTGTCAATGTGATTAAAAACTTCTGTTATAACATCTTCATTTATTACCCCTTCTCCACATTTATTCACACATTCTAATTAATAACTGAAAAATTTCGTTTTTCGTTTGTGATAATTTGTTTTGTTTGAAAACCTTCAAATTCGCAGGTCTCATCATAAAGCTTTTAGCTAGCATCTACTATAAACTACTGGCTATGTATCATGAGACTGACAACTAAAGTCACTGTTCTGCTAAATTTTGTCTTGATTCTATCACGATGAAGAAGTTAAGCCTGGATTATATTAGTTCATTTACTTAACATACTTACATCTATTTTCCACAAATGCTTAAGGGTTATTTGAGTCCTGAATAAATAAATTCCTGCATATGCGTAAGACATATCCAGGGCTGGCACTAGACATTTTGTGGTCCAGTCCTAGCTGCTAAAAGCTCTTGCCTAAATTCTAAAAATTTTACCATCCCTAAATTTTGCATACTAGTACCTTTCCTAAATTCTAAGGATTTGTCCATACCTTAATTATGTTGCTCAGTGCTTCTCTAAATTCTAAAAATGTTGCCTCCTCCAAATTCTGCTGCTGGGTGTGGTTGCACCAACTCTGGCGCTGGTCTTGAACTAATCTGAACAATCAGGTATTCTAAATTATAACAGCAGTCTTATAATCATAACACAGTCTTTTGGTCTATGAGTATAATTTACAAAATCTATTTTTCGCATATGGAAAGAAATTTCTGTTAAATTTATCTTCATCAACACACTCAACACTTTGCAGCTTAGTTAGCTGAAGGTTCATCACTAAGCAAAATATGAGCATAAAAGACTGCCATGCTCTTTGGTAATATTAAATGAATTACTAACATTAAATGTAAATTTTTTTTAGAAGATACTATCTATGCCTGAAATTCCCTTTTGTAATACCATCCTAAGAATAAAACAGATGCATACATAGGATGCATTATTATTAACCACTTGCCTGTATATTCCGAGTTATCTTGGGTTCGTATATATTTCAGCTAATTATTATCACTAGAAAACTTCGGCGAGGCAGAATTTGTCAGTATGATTTGTTTTAGCACGGTTTTACTCGGCCTGGAGGAAATTAGAGGAAATATTCAGCTTTGTTTGGCAGTTTGCCAAGTTTTATTGGTTTCACGGTTCTTTTGGTGGGACTGATTACATGTTTTCCCTATTGTATAGTATACGTCGGCTTGTGGATTAGTAATGTATAAAGAAGGTAAGTTGCGTTGAAAACAAAATAATGGTGATGATGCAAGATAGCAAAAGCAATGATTTTTCAGATAGTGATTATGAAGAGATGGACATTGAAAATAGTGGAAATGATTCTTCTGTATGTAGCCTTCTTGAAGACAATAGTTCAAGTGCTTCTGTAAAAGAGATACCAGAGGTAAGCCAGTAAGAAAAGAGACCAGATACCAGTTTACAGAATGCCAGGTATCACTTTGTGTTGTCCCTTGTTTCAAAACCTATCATACAAAGACTAATATTTAACTTTTTTTCATTTGGCACGAGATAACTCGAGGTAGTAAACTAATACTAAAACTTACACCTGTAAAAAATTAAAAATTAAAACCTACATATTTTGTTTTGTTTTATTTCCTTGTATTTAATAATAAAATAAAAAATGTGATGATTTTTCGCATTTTTTTTCCAAAAAAATCTGTAAGGGAAGCGGTTAAACATAACTTAATAAACATAATTATAAAACAAATTTGAGTATAAAATCAACTTAATAAAACTTATTAAGTAACATTAAATCTTTTACACTTAAAATAGTTTGACATATTTGAAAGAAGATAAGACATATTTTATTTACATTTTACTAACAGTTAGCTTTACATGGATTTTTTTTTTTCTTTTTTGTCTCATTTTTTCACATACGAACTTGCTCGGTCTAAGTAAATAGCAGGTAGGTTTTAGTCAAATGGCATAGGTTTAAATGAGAAGTAATCATAATCAGCATGATTTGTACAGAAGATTGTCTGTTGCTACTGCTGCTGCTTGCCTAGAGAGAGACCTGCTGATCAAAACGAACGTGAAAGCCTGGTGTAGGCATGGTGGGCAAGTTTTGAAAGGTAGTTATGATCTGTCTGTCTGACACAGTTAAAATTTTTTCGTCAAGGACTATGCCTATCTTTGTTTCATTTATGCACATCATTCTGCAATTAATTATTAGGATTTTTACTTATGTTCGAAGCCCAAAATAATCCAAAATCGGCATCTAAATACTCCGAGGTAGTGCCAAGATGTGCGGGTACCTACACTGCGAACAAAATGTTTGTCTCAGCCGACACAGTTAGTGTCACAGTTTCATGTAGAGTTCCTTAAATTGTAACCCAGTTAATATACTTTAAGGTTCTAATAAGCCACTAAAACAACAGATACAATATGTTGTTTTCTATTATTTTAAGCAAAACACATAAATATTTGTGCATCTTTTTAATTTCAAGCCTTCCCAGAAATTTCATGATTCTTCCAAAATTCTCCAAAAAGTAAGAAATTCATCAAAAACTTTCTGTAAAATACATCCATTACATGTTAATACCATGAAGACATTTTTCATTTGTCACATTTTTTCGGCATCTTCTCTAGAACCATGGGTCTATAAATCTTGCCTTCAAATCCTTCTATGCTTTCCAAGTTACAACATCTAAAATCCTAAAGAAAAATTACCCTTACCAATTCTGTAGCAGCAAAAAAGCAGAAATATTTTAGGAAAAAAAATCAGAAGGAAAAAGTGTAAAATTAATTTTATAGAAAAAACTGACGCATATTCTATTCTGAGAATTCTGAACATTCTGAGATGATTACATGGGAAAAACTCTTATCATGAAAAAGATGTTTTTATTAATTACATAGTTATTTTGCTATTCCTAAAAATTGTTTCATAAATTGTGCTTTATAGCATTTATTACCTTGTTTATTTTTCAAATTCGAAATACTGTATAATAAATTACCAAAATGGAAAGTAATGTCACTTTATAATATGAGAGACAAAAATAAAAATGTTTTATTTTAATGTTATTTCTTAAATATAATTTCAATATATTACCATTACTTTAATGAAATTTATCAATGTTATGTTAAAAAAATTGACAAAAAATTCCCAGATTTTCGAATTAAAATTTTTTTAATACAAATTTATCTTAAAATCACCAAATTTAGAACCATTTAATAAGAAAACTCGTATCCCCAAAGTTGCTTAAGAGCTCTTCATTAGAAAAAATTAAATAATTTTGAGATGCTTATGTTTCACTTCTTACCCAGAAACTCGAGCAAATAGGAACAAATTATAACCCACTCACTCATTCAAAAAATAACCATATTGGTTAGTGAATCGCCAAACATATTCCTCCAAAATGCTGAATCACACTTAAAATGCAATCGTAAAAAGAGACAACAATTTTAAATGCTTAAAATTAAGAAGCTTCTGCCGATTTTGGCTGAAATTAAGGACTTTCAATGACCATAAAATCAATTTAAAAAAACTTAGACTTTTAAGGACTACACAAAACCCTGGCCAAGTTGGTGTTAGGGTTATAAATTATTCAGTAGGTGTATGTAAAATCAATAATTTTTCAACGAAGAATGTTTCAGATTAAAATGTATGCCAAGCAAAGACTTGGATACACAGCCAAATGATTGATCATAAAGATTTATGCTAATAATGATAATTTCTTCAATACGGAGGTAATTTATTTAGCACTGAACTGAAATTAAGATTTGGAAACCCTCCATGTTTTATTATGAAAAAATATTTAAAAAAATGCACATGCACAAAGCATACAAGGAAAAAAAAGAGAAGAAGAAGAAGAACTTCTGGTTGTCTGGATTTTAGTTAGACAATTCCAGACATTGGATGTTTGTCTGAAGTATTAACCACTTGCACTACGACTAAACTTCACGGTTGCGGTGCCGTGCGCTACAATATAACAAGCGGTAAAGTGTCTCATTTACGCCGCTCCGCGTCTGCGAGTGTAATCCAGAGCTGTAACTCGAGAAATAAACAATCTCGTTCTTAGGAAACATGTGCACCATGTTACTTTCATTTTGGCGATAAATACCTATCAATGTGGTGTTCACGTCACTTGCAGTTTGAGACAAAAGCATCTCGACGTGCGTGGCACGTCTTTTTAGCGCAAGTGGTTAATGCAGACAATTCCTCATGTAAAGATGGTCAAGAGATGAATCAAACTACCATTAAATTGGAGATATTATTCAATCAAGGATGCATTTCAATTAATATTATAAAATTTGCTTATTTCACTAATTCCTATGACTTATGCTATAAAATGTTACATTTTTTGTTCGTACTAACCAATGACCTAGCTTTTAACTTTTAAAAAGGTAAGAAACAAAAATATTACTATAACCAAATCTTTAAGGTATTTCCGTTTGGTCTGGATAACTTTATTTTATGCTGACCATAAAATAATACTGGAATTTTTCTTATCAATAACAGCAAATGAGTTAAAAATAGTCTTATCCATATCTAGTCAGTCTTTCAGTGGTTATGTGGTTACAAACTCTGAAAACTGGTAATTTAAGCCAAGTTCCTATCCCAGAAAAAGAGGTTGCTGCATGTGCATTTTCATAATTTTCTCCACGTGTGTAGGACCAGTTTGCCTTAAAATAATGTGAATACAAGCCAGTTTGCTTTACAAAATTATCCATGAAGCTATAATCCCTTTATAGCTTCATGGATAATTTTGTACACTAGCCCTTATATGCTGTACTGTAATCAATTAAAACGAAGTAACAACCACAGAAAATTTCACCAAAAGTTTCTTTATATATCGATAAGGTCCATTTCCTTCAGAGATGTCTTTTTCAATCTAGTTCATCATTCCTTAAAAAAAAAAAAAAAAAAAAAAAGACTAGACTATTCCACATTCATTCTCTATCCATTAAAAACTTCTTCAAAGATTTGAAACTTGAAGATTTTACCTAGTGAGTCACATGTTATGCTATAATACGAACTGCAATTTATATAGTTAAAACATGGTCTTACTAGCATTTCTGTCATTCCACTCCTTTGAAAACATTTCATAGAGAAGGGGGTAGAAAAAATATTTTCCAAGAACATGTGGAAAAAATATATTATTTGCTTCATATAAGATATTAATTTCATAAAATGTTATCACAAAATCAAGGATGATTTGGCAATATTTTTAAACACTTAATGATAAACTAATATAGACAACTTCAATTTGAGGCTACTGCTAATTTGGTTGTCATTAAATTTGAGTTGGAAATAGTTTCTCAGCAAAAAAAACTCTGAAATTTATTACTGTGCTATAAGATGAAAATTTATTACAATGTTGTAAGTTGGAAAAATATTAAAAATTTAAATATTAAACATGCAGTTTTTTTTTTTTTTTTTTTGATAATTTATTGCCTTTTTGTGTCAAAATTTATATTGAATTTCGTGCTTTTTAACCAGTTATAAATACACTAGCTTTTTTAATTTTCTTTTCTTAATAACAAAGAAAATATAACATGAAAATTTCTAACAGTTAACTAAATAACAAAAGAAACTTAAAAAGGACTTGTTCCCCCTTTCTCCTATTTAAAATTAAATCATTAATAAAATCAATAACTAGGATTTATAAATTGAATAGCACTCATTTTTTTTAAATTATCAATTTGCAAGCACAAATCGCTAAATTAAAAATGTCATGAAAATTAAACTGAAACAGACAAAAAGCATTAACTCACCTTCAGATGTTTTCTTTTCAGGCTCTTCAGCTTTATATGCAACTCCTGTTTCATAATCTTCAAAATCTCCATACAATTCATCTAATAATATTTATAATAAATAAATAAATTAAAATACAGTAAAAACTGAAAAGTTTCAGGTTTCAAATTATGTCCAAAGGAGCGTTTTTTTAACATTTCGTGTGATAGCTTTATTTATTAAACATCATGCTCTATGTACACAAACCATTAAATTCCTTTCAACAGCAATATCGTAAAATAATTTTAAAATGAGCATATCTTTAGAATTTCCAATACAGTCTCGCGCACTGAAACTAAAAATTTATTTTTTCGTACAGTGTTGCCATTGCTCTCATTGAAATCATTTAGTTTTTAAATCAAAAATTCATTGAAGTACTACAAAATAGGAAATCGATAATAAAACAAATTTCAAATACGAATTAGGGCTTCCATGTCCCCATATTTAGCGGAAGATTATGTTGTTCAAATTTTGATGGCTCTAGGTACTGTTGTTTTATCACAATGCGAGAAACATGCATACATTCATGCAGATTCTTCATTATTTAATTTCTTTAAATATAATACAGGGCTATAATATTTGATAACAATTTGAAAAAGTGATTCGCCGTTTATACTTTTCAACGTAAAATGCCAAGACGAAATTAATAGTCCTTCAGGATAAATTGCCCCTCTGGACTAATAAATAAAATAAAAAAATGGGTAGCATTTTCCCACACACAATAAAAAAAAAAGTAAAACATGAAAATAGAAAGCAAAATAAGGTGAACATACCATCTTCTTCCAGTAAACGCTCTGCATCTTCATTTTCATCCCATTTACCAGTAACAAAACAATCTTTTATTGATTCCATTTCCTAGTTTTGAGAATAAACATTAAAATAAGTCTTTGTCGTGTATTATTTATGTATTTTATACTGGTTTTGCATGTATGACAAATTGATCTCTTACTCAAGAGAAATTACACTGACATAACACAAACACAAACAGAACACTAATGTTAAAGTTAACAAATTTAAAACAGTTAAAAAATTTAAAACAATCTAAGTACATTTAATATAACCTTCCATATTATAATGTGTTATACTTTAAGATAAATATAAATCCCCAATAATGGATACAAGCACATTTTATGAAGTGCCAAAAAACCATTAAAAGCAGCTTATAATTCTATATCTAATTGCTTATAAATAAAATGCTATTACAATTCCTGCACACCATCAGGCAAAACTAAAAAGCAACTTGCCACATTTTCAATATCAAATTAATATTCACTGAAGAAACCAAATGTTATCTTTTAATCATGACAATCTGAGATCCTATTGTCTGATATATGCTGCTTCATCAGTGGCTGAATTACGTGTATGCTGCTTTTCTTCTACTCAGATACGTTTCCCGCATCAGACAAGCAGCTAATATTTGTAATTTTCTGTAAGTGATCTACAACATTCTAACAATTTGTACTTTGAATATATGGTAGAAATATTTTCGACTTTTGTTCAGCCATAAACTAAATTCCTGTCACTGATAAATAAGGAAAATTTTTTTCTTGCTCCCAATATAAACCCATTCCTTTTTGGCTTTATTATTAGGCATCATTTTCTTTGCACTTATGCTATATACACCTACCCGAGGGTTGACACAGAAAACTCTGTGAAGTACTGGCTAGGATCTGTACTTCACAGAGTTCTCGTGATAGTCTCGGCCACGGGTCACATCATCATTCAACTTGGTGGTTCCACCTGCCTCTGCGGGAGCTACCTGATTCATTTTTTGGTTTGACTGAGGTGGGTTGGCATTAGTCTGCACTCTTAGATTGGGGCCTGGGGTAGTAGCAAGTAAGATTAATAAATCCTCTCGGGGGAAATTTAACTGGGATCCTCACCCTGCTAATATAGGAGTTTCTAGCTGGGTCCGGTTCATGTAATACCTTTGTTCGGTGAGGCACATATATATGCATAAGTTATGCTAAACACAATTCAACAGCAAAATTACAAAAATTTTAAAACCCTCATAGCAGCATCTATTTAGAAATCCTGATGTGTTGGCCTGTGTGTGTTAAGTGTTGGCATATCATTTTCTATTTTTTGTTCAATATGATCTCACTCCATTAAATCAATGTATAACTTCATTTAATAAATATCATGTTCTTCACACTTACACCACATAAAATTCAATTCAACAGCAAAATCACAAAATATTTAAAAACAGCATAATTTTAAAATTTCTGCTATACAGTCTTATGCGCTGGGGATAAAAGTATATTTTATACTGCTTGCTTTGAAATCATTCAGTTTGATAATAAAAAATTCATTAAACTGTTATAAGATATAAAATAGATAATAAAACAAATTAAACTTAAAATTCAAATTTGGTTCAGATGCAAATACTCAAGTGGAAGACTACGTTATTCAAAAATGCATGGCTCTAAGCACCATTGCTTTTCTCAGTGCAAGAAACATACATACAATCATGCAGATTTTTCATTATTTAATTTCTTTAAATATAGTTCAGGGCAATAATATTTAGTGATAACAATTTCAAAAGTAATTCAAATATTTAAAGCCAAATCCCCTTTTCAACAGCAATATTGCAAAATAATTTTTAAATGAGCATATCTTTAGAATTTCCAATACACAGTTTCGTGTGCTGGAGATAAAAATGTTTCCCCAGTGTTGCCATGACTCGCTTTGAAATTGTTGAGTTTCATAATCTAAAATTTGTCAAAGTTTTACAAAAGATGAAATAGATAATAAAACAAATTCCAAATTTGGGTTTCCAGATGCCCATATTCGGGTGGAAATGTATGTTATTCAAAATTTGATGGCTCTAGGTACCATTGTTTTATCACAATGCGAGAAACATAATACATTTATACAGATTCTTTATTATTTCATTTCTTTAAATATAATACAGGGCTCTAATATTTGGCAGCAACAATTTGAAAAGTGAATGAATGTTTATAGTGAATCAACACAAAATGTTAAAATGAAATTAATAGTCCTTCTGGGCAAATTGCCCCTTTGGACTAAAAAAAGGGATATGTATAAACCAATATATATATGAATTGTGAAAAGAAATCAAGTAAAAAATGACTTAGCAAAATATGAAACTGTTCAAAATTTCCCATATGGCATACTTTTTCATCAGTCCAATCCCTAGGAACAGATGTTGTAAACTTGGAACAATCAATTCCATCATCGCTTTGGGAACGTTTTTTCTCTTTTTCATGTTTAGCTAATCGAAAGAGCCCGCCAATTTCATCATCAGAATCTGAGTCCTCTGTTTCTTGTATTTGACCTATAAATGGATAATCATCAATTAAAGAACATTAATAAATAACCTCAGATTAACTCAATTCAAGATATTATATTATAGACAGTGTGAAGTCTCAGATCCAGAATAATTAGAACTTTGGTGATTATGGATTTTAGATCACGACATTAAATCTAGTAAGACTGCAGTGCAGGCATGGCAACATTTAGGCTTCACTTATGTTAGGTCAGACAGAAAAATGTTCTCTCACCAACATAACTACTCAGAGACTGAGAGTGCAATCCTGTCCAACATCAACACAACATCAATCAATGCAATCATTGGTAGCAGTGCCACTCCATAGTCAGCAGGTGTTTGAGGATAAGATGTAAGTGACAGTTAGTTGACAGTAAAATACTACAGTAAAATAGTCACATATTTTTTAATCTGAAATATTTTCAGATACTTTTAGTATTTAATTTATTTATATTCATTTCTTTATTTTAAACTAATTTTTTTAATTCATTTGTTTTAATAAATAAATCACTGCTTCATCTTTAAAAGCATCTGCTTCTTAACACAATGGAATTCTAGCTGCCCAACCGGTACAGTGGTTAGCATCGCTGGCTGGCATGCTGAAGGGCCTGGGTTCGAATCCCGGAGAAGGCATGGATGTTTGTAAATGTATAGTGTCGGTGCGGCATGACGGCACTCTAAATATACAGTGAGCCGAAAGTCCTCTCATGTGGTTTGGTGGAAGGGGAGAGGGATGGGAAACCCTCGGACGCATCCCCCCCCAGGTGCTCTCCATCAAAACTGAGCGTGGAACCGAGCCAAATCGCACTGTCCCCTGTTAGGTGATCAAGGTTGTTACCAATGACAGACGTAATCTTGCGCTCTTTGCCATGAGAATTTCGTGGGCTTCGACTGACAACGTCAGACAAGTGAGCTTAAGCAACAACAGCATGGAAGGAATTCTAATAATCCAAACAGCTTAGAATGCCTGTACTCCACATCCATTTTTGGATGTAAACAAAGAAAATTGCAGTTTTCAGGAACAGTAAAATAAATTTAACAGCAATTTTTCATGTATTTTAATTGAGACGTGAATTTACTGTATTACTATTATTATTTAGCATTTTCTACATGCGTGAGTGCTTTCCATTTTTAGTAAACGTCAATCATGAATCTGCAAATTTTTCAATTTGTATAAAGCCCTCCCTTTCTATATGTTTTGCAAAACTGCCAACTTTTCAAAAATGAATTCCTTTTAAATTTAACAGGTTGCATAAAACTGCTTCGAAGGCCATTCGAAGGAGCAAATTGTGGCTCGCTTGTCACCAATTTGAAACAGTTGAACTAAACAAGAACTGTTAAGTACTGCAGAACTGTTAAGTACGCTAAATTCACAAACTTGTACAGAAGTTTGCATGCTACACGTTGATAAACTTGCATCTTGCATCTGAAACATAATTAAAACATATTCTTCAATTTGATCACAAGCACCAAATATGATGTCAGTTGTCAATATTAGCCTCAAATTTCAATTTAATGACCAAAACTGTGAATTATAAAAATATTTTCTTTTACAGCTTTATACTTTTTTCATCAATCATAGGACAGACACTTTAGTTAATACTGTTACTCTGCTTAACTACACACAATTACATCACATTACAAGAAAACATATTACAGTGAAAAACTGTTTTTCAATCTTACGTTGCCCATAAACAAGTTTCTGAAGATTAAATGTTTCTTTCTGCCTTTGGTAAAAGTCATCAGCAGCTTTTTTCATTAAATTATCCTTCCATTTTGCATGTCCTGAGAATAAAAAAAAGTTAAAGACTATTATGATAATGTTCACATTAATACAATTAGTAAATCAAATTTTAAACTTACTAACTGCAAACTGACACAGTAAACACTCTTTCAATTGTACAGAATTAAGGATATAGTAAAATAATAATAATAATAATAATTTAAAATAAAATTTTTTATATACTGCAGAACTGTTAAGTACGCTATATGCAAAACACAACAAAAACTTTTATCTGGTTGTTTAAAAAAAATGAAACTGAAAATAATTTAATTTCCAATGGTATTCAACTGAAATTATGTCTCCATTTTGTACAATCAGACCCCCCCCCCCAAAAAAAAAACACTGCACTTACATATATGGAAATGTGTAACTGAAATAATGCAGTTTCTAAACAAAATATTTCAACAGAATTTTAAAAAATCCATCTTTTAAAAGTAACTCAGGGGTAAATTAATAATTTTTTACCCATTTCTTCAAAATCATCTTCCTTTTCTTCATCATTTTTTTCTAATTTTGTCTTTTTTCTAGTCTGCTTCATTTCTGCATCAGAAGCTAATTTTACAGAATCTTTCTTTATACCATATACTTGAGATTCATCTTCTTCGTCCTCAAACCTCACCTAAATTATTTAAAAAAAAAAAAAAATTAAGCAACAGGAGAAAAATCAGTTTCTTTTTTAAACAAACCTGAATAAGCTACATGTAGAGATAAATAATATAATTTAGGAAACATCACACCTTTCTCTTCTTTCCTGTTTTTTGCTGAGTTTCTTCTTTATCTAGCAATGTTCTACTTTCATTCTCACTTTCTTCATTTTCACTGTCAGATTCAGATTCACTGTTGTGTTCATCTTCACTGCCATTATCACTGCTTTTGTCACTTTCATTATTATTTTCATCATCTTCCTCATTTTCATCACCATCATCATCTTCCTCATTTTCATCACCATCATCATCTTCCTCATCACCATCATCTTCATCATCATTTTCATCATCTTCATTACTCTCACTACAAAATTCATAAAATCTAACTATTAAAAGTTCTTATAGTGAATGAAATAAAAAAATAATATTTTAAAAGACTAAGTTTAATTAATTTTACATTTAAAATTTTATTTCAGTTTGACTAAATTGTTAAATTTGCATATGATTAAAAAAATGCTATCTTTAATTTAAAGAATACATTGTTAAAATGGGGAAGAGGAGAATGTTAGGAGAAACAATACAAAAGCAATCTGCCTTAGAAGTGATATCTTCCTTGGGCATCTGATGTAGGAATTTAGCTTATCAAGCAGCATGCATGACCACATCAAGAACAAAATACCAATGCTGAGTGGTTTTATCAATCTGATACTATGGAGAACTAACTGTATATGTAAGAAATCTTCCTCTTTCATTTTTTTAAAAATTTTATTAGCATATATTGCTCATTAAGTTTAAAGAAAATTGACAGAAATACAACTTGTTGAAATATTATCAATAACATTTTCAGGGTTCATAGCCACATTTTAGTTAAAAAAATAAGCACCTATAAGCACTTTTCAAACACATTTTAAGGAAAAAATAAGTACCTGTCTAATTACATTATACACAACTGCATAACCTTAAAAGAAAAATTAGACTTGTAATTTAAAATATGAGCAATGCAATATTTATTAAGAGAATGAGCATTACCTCAACAATGGAAAACAATTAACTTTTTTTTTTTTATTATTTTTAAATGGCAGTTCAATTTACAGAATTAGTTTACAATGAGAGAAAAAAAAAACTATGCAGAACTAAACTATATTACAAAATTTAATGATGATATTTCAGTTGAAAATATAGAAAATAAATAATAAGCCATATTAATTGTAGTCGTTTGGCACCTAATAATAAATACAACTTATTTGTCCACTCATATTAATATTTAAGTAATTTAACTTAAATCAAAATTCTGAACATTTTCTAAATTTTCATTGCATAACAGTTTTCCCCTATCATATATCCCGAACAAAGTAATTTAAGTAAAAAAGAGGCACATTTTTGAAATCAGAAGACGGGAAATTGCTTCATGCAGTCATCCTTTAACAGTAAAAGCTTAACTAACCCGCATACTCGGAAATTCCCAAATATTCCGGATAGTAACTGGAAAAAGTGGAGTGGGGGAGATTGTAGCGGTTCTTAAGATTTAAATTTAGGCTAAATAAATGATTTTGACATTTCGATATGTGCATCATATAAAAAAGCAACGGAACTGAGAAATATTGTGCTTAGAAAGCACAGTAAAACTCTTAAGTGTTCATAAACAAATATCAGACTGAACATTAAAATTAATTATCAATGCAAAATACCGCAAACATTGCGCAATACGTGCGCCGTAATTCTTCCATATGTGATATTCCGCAATCGGAATCAACACCTGCCGGTATTCGGAGAAAAAAGAACTAAATAAAGGAAAAGAAAGAGACTTACTAATCTGGGGTGTTTCTGATTCTAATTTTCAACAGACTGTATTAAATTTCCGGAATAGAATCAATCTTCGCTTGGGTTGGGTAGACCGCAAAATCTTTTAGTCCTATTCAATCCAGATTGGACAGTGACAAAAAAAAAGTCCGCTGCTTCAATATTAGAGATTTTGCGGAGAAACTCCCAACCTCCGTACTGTATAATGTATTGGCAAAGAAAATGAAATTATTTTGACTATTCAATTACTTTCCTTTTATTTAAGACATTCTGAATATTATTCCTTAGAAAGCTAATCTGTGTAAAAACACACCCATTTTTGGAAGTTTATCTATACTTCCACAGTTACTGCAATTATATTATTATAAATATTCATACATATGCTCATAATATAAGTATAACGATCATAATAAACACGAATATGAACTGACTATGTGGAACGAGAATGCAAATTATTAAAATCTTGATAGAAATTCAAACGTGTGTAGTATTTGGTTGGGAGGAAAAGAATACCGAATGTACCGGAATTTTCTACGTTTTCGCAATTCTTTGGCTAATAGAACGACGTGCACCTGTCTGTACTCTCACGTGCACCAAAGGTTACGTTAATGCAGAGGAAGGGGGGAAAAGCAATTTTCAAGAGTATGATTCACCATCTGACATTGCATATAAGGAAGAAAAGTTGTTTATTTAGTTTCGGCTTTGGTACGGGGGAAAAATGCACTTTCATTAAAAACAAAGGATTAAAAAAAAAGCACTAAAAGCAAGAAATAAGAACTAAAAACAAAAATTAAGGGTTTTAAAGAAAAAGTAAGCACCTATAAGGGCCTTTATATTTTATTTTCAAATATAAGGACTTATAAGCACTTGTAAGGACCGCTACGAACCCTGATTTTGTACAAAAGCATTACTTAATATAAATTACCTTCTTTGCGAGTTGATTAATCATAAAATATTGAGTTTAACATAAAACTTATGGAAATTTTAAAATGATGAGATAATGATCTTCAGTGTTTTGCAAGAAAACTCTCTTTCATATAGAATATGATCACCTCCGACAAAAATGAAAAACCTCACCTCTTGATTACATAGAATTTACCAAACTGCTCACAAAATCTTATGGAATTATACATATTATATTACTCTTTTAAAATTACACTTTTCAGATCCTGGAGGATCAAAGGAGGCTTTGTGATTTGAAAGTCTAGGATAACCTACATATGCTCAATCAGGTTCAAATTTGGTCAATAGGCCAGCAAAAGTGATACATTCTGTTTTGAAGTATTCTGACATGACAGATGCTCACTGTCGTTCATTACTCGTACAATGCATTAATAACACTTTTCAGATCCTGGAAGATCAAGAGAGGCTTCATGATTTGAAAGTCTAGGGCAACCTACATACGCCAAATCAGGTTCAAATTTTATGAATAGGGCAGCCAAAGTGATACATTCTGTTTTGAAATATTCTGACATGAGAGATGCATAATATCATGACTTGAAACAACAGGCTATGCTGTAGCTTAAAGTAGCAGGCTACAGTTGTGTCAGCTCTAGGCAATAATAATATTTTTTTGAAAATTTGTTTAGGATTAAAATTTACGTCAAATGCTATAAGCCAATCAAATGAAAATGTGGGGTAATCTATGCTTCTAGGTAATATAATAGTTTACATGATGAAATAATGCATACTTTTTATATTTTAACTCTTTTGCATCGAAGTCGCCCCAAACACCCAAACAATCAGACATCGGCTGGACGCCCAAAACGCCTGAATAATTTCCTACCCAGTGCTTTCCCCCATCACGTTACTACATTACTCATTGCTTTCAGGTGTTGTTAAATCACGTGTCAATCATTCTTTTGAAGCTACTAAAAGTAGCTTCCTTGTTTCCTTTTTTCCTTCCTTTCCTTTGTTTACTGTCAGTGTTTAGCTTTTGATGCCCGAAGTTGCAATCCCGTCCCAAGGGGGAACTTCACACAGTGTCAAAGCGTCGAAGAAAGAAGTTCTTGCTTTACTTAAGTAAGGCTATTGTTAACGCTGTAGTATTCAAATTGTCATGGGGGAAGGAAAAGCATTCCAGGAGAAATTCTTAGATACGGGCGTTTTTGATGTTTGGAGAATTGAGATTTTGCCCTCTCTCGATGCGAAAGAGTTAAGTAAAATTTGCAATCCACAGTCCTAAAGTTAATCAATTTGCTACTGCTCTTATTAAAGACAATCAACTATATCTCTTCAATTAACCCCTTAACTGCTGCGGAAAAACATAGAAGATTCAGTGCCACGGTTTTTCACTCAGGCGCACGTAGTTCAGCGATGTATTAGAGGGAAAATAAGTGTAAGTTTTACTTTCTAAAAACTGTTTACTTTCACAAAATAAAGAATAAAAGAAAAAAAATGAATGCACAAAATTTAATGTTTTGAGTAAAAGTATAATAAAAAGATGTAAGTATCATAAAAATGATGTTTTTATAATAAAAAAGATCCCTAAAATGGAGTTTCGATCAATTCATTTTTAGACCAGTAAAGTGTAATATCAGGTTTTAGTGTTATACCTTATGAAATCAATATGCCTAAAAAAACATATACAGTCAAAAGTCGTTAATCCGGACTCGTCGGGACTTCGGCGATTCCAGATTACCAATTTTTCCGGATTATAGATCATCAGTTTAAATCTCGTAAGATGGCATGCAGAAATTCTAAAATTAAAAATATGAACCGTAATTTACGAAATAAAGAACAATTATGATCTAAAGGGTATCAAAATTTGCAAAAAGAAAAAGCTTAATATTTATTTGTTTACTTTATTAAATATTTCTTTCAATGTAAGTTGTTTAAGTTTTGCTTCATTTCATGTGATAATACTTTCTCTTTAATTCTATTAAACAGACATAATTTCTTGTTCAGCTACAAAGTTCCGCTGTTCAAGTCCTATAATTGCTGTGTCGAGAACACCGACTAATTTGTCAATCGAAATTTTTTCGTTTTCAATAACCTCTGTGTCACTTTCTTCGCTATCGGAAGCGAATTATAATGATGAGGAACTTGTTTTAAATCATATCAAAGACGGAGCATATCGAGATGAAATACTACATTTGGTAAGGAATTATAAGCCAAATAAAATAAAAACATCTGCGCTGAATATAAGGATAGTGCTGACAGATCAACTTCCAATTCATTACGCGCCCACCGCGGCGTTCCCCCCGCCGAGCAGCGTGAAATTGATAAACAGATTTCGGATTTCAAAACATACTTTCGCTTTAGATCCTTTACATATTAACAAATATATATCGGAAATTCTATTTGATATAATCGAAAGTTTAAGCTTACTTTTATAAAATTGCTCTTACAGTCTGAAAAAAATAATAAGCCGGATCCAATTCGAGAATTAAGGAACAACGCAATCATCAACATTAACTGAAATGGATAATTAGATAATTTTAGCTTATACGTCCATTATATATAAAACGCGCACGCGAAAACGTATTCTGCACTTGCGCACACTCATATGCGCAGTCGTAAAAGGTCTTACGTGCACGCGTAAACGCCTATGCGCATGTGTCAACGCGGCGCATGCCCAGAAAGTTTTTAGTTTTGAGGTCCGGATTATAGATCATTCCGAATTATGGGTGTCCGAATTAACGACTTTTGACTGTATTTCTTCTGAACTGGTTGAATGCCACGATTTTGTTCTTGATTTTTCGTTTGCAAGGTGTTGGTTTATATACTCTTCTACAAAACGGTTAGTTTCAGTAACAATATGAAGCACGAGCAGTTCATCAAAAAATAATTCAAAAAAGATAAATGGGTTTGAAACATCCATTATATCTTTCTTTATTCCTGGAACCTACTACAAAAAGTAAACGAAAACAGAGGATACAGAATTAAAAAAATACGTTTTACTCAAACAACATCACTTTATACTTCAATACTGCGCAATATTACTTTTCCCGCTTTAGGCACACCTCTCTCTCCAATTTCTCCCCACACACTTCTCTGAAATAGTATCCTCATTTGCATACTTTGTCAAAGTCTTTGTGGTGTTGCATTCCAAAGCTTTGCGAATAATTTTACGGGTAGCAGTGCAAAGCAAATGATAGTAGTTTGGAAGGGTGTGTATATATACGCCTGTGGCAGTTAACGCATCGGCTGAGCAAGGTACATATATATGCCCGTGGCAGTTAAGGGGTTAATAATGACAAAAGTACAATAAAATGATTAGTCTGTATAAAATGTCATATATTAACACTGCATGAATATATTTAGTGATAGCTTTTAATTAGTTTTACTAATTAACAGAAAGAAAATGTTAACAAAAGATTTGTGGTTGCTTGGCATTAAAAAAGGAGGGAACGAAAGGAAAAAGATTTGGAGATCCTTGATTTACTATGAAGTTTCATGAATTCAAAGGAAAAAATAAAACAGAGTAGTTTTAATTAAACCTTTGATGATGCTCTCAAGTTCAGTCACATATATTATGGGGATTATTATTATTCAGGGATATATTTAAATAATATGTACAGCCCTCCATTACATTTCCATCTAATTTATGCATTTTTTTTTATTAAAGTAAGATACTTTTATTTCATTTCTTTGTTTATTTATAAATGCATATAAAACATGCAATTTATTATGAAAGAATAAAAATACTTTCAATGTAAATTCTTCTAAAAATTTTTATGCATCAAATATGCATATTTAAGGCATTTGTTAGAGTATTTTAATTCATCAATCATTATTTTCAAAATGGCTTCATTTCTTTGAAATGCCTCTAGTATCTATTATAAGTGATTTCTTTATAATTCTTTTTTTTTTATCCCTTTTAAAGGTTATGCAATTTCTGTTTTCCTCCACATTTTAAACTTAATTAAGTTACCTTAATTATCATCACTGACAAAGTAATCATCAGATAAGATTGTTTCAGAGTCAAAATTGTGATTCTTCAATTTCACATTCTTGTTACTCTAAACCAGGGTTTCTTAAACTTTTTTCAGTTGCGACCCCTTTTATCACTGAAATTTTTTTGCGGCCCCCAGGACACCATAATATTTACAACATTTTTTTGTGGGACCCCATAAGTATTGTGCAAATCAGACACACGCGTAAGTGAAACTGTCAATTTTTTCACTTGTATTGTGATGTATTATTGCAGTTTCAGGTCATTAACTTTAATTTCTAATTTTAAGACATAGAACAATGTGAAAATTTTAAATAAGTAACAGACAAAATGACAGCGTCACATACAAAGCAACGAAAGTTAATGTTTATATTATAAAAAGAATGCGTCGAAACATTTTCATGTTTTTTTTCTTTGTCTGTATTGTCTTACCTTTATCTATCTTCAGATACATTGTGTAAAAATATTTGGTAATTGTAAAATTATTATAATAAGTTAAAGTAGTATCAAAACTGTTAAAATTTTTGGCGACCCCTGCTGCACGTCCCGCGACCCACAGTTTAAGAAACCCTGCTCTAAACAAACCAGATCTTTTCCTGCTCATTTTTGTCTTCATAGATGTCTAATAGATATCTAAAAAATTCTCATTTCATCATTTAATTACTTTCCATACTTTGTAAATTTTAAAATTATAATAAAAAGAATAACTAAAAAAAGAAAAAAAATACAAATATAATGAAAAATACAGCTCAGTATACAGCAAACATTTCATATCAAAATTGCAACTGATTAAAACTCAGCTAATAATCGATCTCCAGAAATTGTAAACATGATTTTAGTGAAGTAATACACTGACTACAAATAAGTATTTGGACACCTATGCAAATGACGATATCTGCGGTCCTAAGGTACGTCACGGACTCCGCCGGTATATATCATGTAGGAAACAGCATAGGCTTTAGTCACATGCAAGATGCCTCACGGTTCGGACCTCTCTGATTTCGAGAAAGGTATAATTATCGGGTATCACAAATGTGGCTGATCCTTACGGGACATATCTAGCGATCTGAAGTACCCAAAATCGACAGTGGCCTATGTGATTAAGAAGTGGAAGGTGAGCGATGATTGTCGGAATGTGCCCCGAGTCGGCAGACCAACGAAACTGGGAGATAGAGACCGACGAGTGCTGTCCAGAGAAATTCAGAAAAACTGCACCCAACCGATGGCCCCTATCCGCGAGGAGTTTCAACAGGCATCCGGGAGTATTGTTTCAATGAATACCATCCGTAAGGAAGCACATCTGCTTGGTTTTCATGGTCGTGCTGCTGCCCATAAGCCTTTGATCACAAAGTCCAACCGCGCTGCTCGGTTAACGTGGTGCAAAGCACATCGAAATTGGACCGTAGATCAGTGGAAATGGGTTCTTTGGAGTGACGAATCAAGGTTCTCCCTTTACCGTTCGGATGGCAGGGTCTGGGTCTGGCATCTACCTGGAGAACGTCTCCTGCCAGAATACTTTGTGCCAACAGTCAAGTTAGGCGGAGGGGGAATTATGGTCTGGGGGTGTTTCTCCTGGTATGGGCTGGGACCCTTGGTCCCCATTCATAGTAAGCTCAACTCCGATGCCTACTGCACTATTTTGGATGACAATGTGCTTCCTACATTGTGGCAGTTTTACGGGTTGGACCCCTGTCACTTTCAGGACGACAATGCCAGTTGTCATGTTTCGACGTTAACCAAGGCTTGGTATGGTGCCAATGGATAACATCGAATGGACTGGCCTGCCCAGAGTCCAGACCTGAACCCTATCGAGAACCTTTGGGACGAGCTGCATCGCCGAATTCAGGGGTGCACTACCCGTGAAAAATCGGTGAAGGAATTTCTATGTCTTCTCCAAGACGAGTAGAAGAAAATACCACTAGCTGTCATACAAAGACTTATGGAAAGTATGCCCCGGAGGGTCCACGCTGTAATTACCTCTCGTGGAGGCTCTACCAACTATTGATTTTGAAAAAAGTTAGTTTTTTTTTTCTATCACAGGTGTCCAAATACTTATTGGTAGTCAGAGTATAAGAAATGCCTAATAATTTCTACATTCTAAATTTAAGGTTACACAAATAAAAGGGGGTTGAGATGACAGCTGTATTTTCTATAATACCATACACTTAAATGTTAACAACTACAACAACAAATTCTGATCTGAAAAATTTTATTTTAAACTTTATTATTTAAAAATTTACAAATTATGTTGCTTTACCTTGATAAATCCTCTTCAATTAAAGGTTGTTCTCCAGGAAGTAACTGCAGTTTTGCAGCCCTCATTTTCTCATCAATAGGATGTTGTACTGAAACTATAGAGCTTACTAGTTTCTCAGAAGGTTTATTTTCCTAATAAATAATCATTTTAGTAACTTCTGAGAAATAATTTAACCTCATAATCAAGTATAACATGTTACACAATAACAGCAAAAAAGATATGTTAAAATTCTCACACAGAAATTTAAACCAATTTTGCAAATGAAAATTATACAAAATAATGTTGTACTTCAATGATTTCAAGACGCTGCAAAGAAGCACTGGATCTCTAATTAGCTAACTAAATTTAGATTTAAACAGAGTTACCTCAAATAAATTTAATTTCTTAAATCTTTAATTAAGCAGCAATAAGAAATATAAAATGAAAACACAAAAAATAGCAAAATCAATTTTATATTGAAAATTTTAAATAAGTTTTATTAATGAATTATAATTAAATCCTATAGTGTTTAAATATTAGAAGAATTAACAGCTAATGCTTCTCCAATTACAAGCTCTCAGAATAGCAATTTCAGAATTTTTCATGTGAATTATGAAGGCAAAGACAATCCAGAAAAAAGCTAAGAAAAAAATATCATTTTATTTCAAATGATAAATATCAATGAACAACCTAATATTTAAAACTTAACTAAAAGACCAGAGTATGTACTATATGTTGTGTGTGTGTATATATATAGATATACCTTACATATACATATATATACATACATATATACATATATATACATACATATATATATATATATATATATAGGGTAAGTCAAAATGAATATAGCGATTACAAATGGCTATAACTTTTTATTGAAAATGAACTTATCTTTAAGATCTTTAAAATTAACACATAACATCAAAATTTTGTATACATACGTCATAGATGTTCTATGTGACTTCTCTTGGTCACGGGGACACCATCTAGGCGGTAGTCCATTTCACACTTTACTTCTTAAGCATTTGTTCAGTCACCGACGCAAGCATATTACAAATGCGTACTTTGGGTTCTTCAATTGTTTTGAGCATGGGAGATACAAACATCCCGTCTTTTACATAACCCCGTAGAAAAAATTTGCAGGGTGTTAAGTCCGGAGATCTCGGTGGCCAAGAATAGAAGACACCATGGCAGCTCTACTTCGACTGATCCAATGCTTTGTAAGATGTTGATTTAAAAATGTGAAAACCTCCGTACGCTAATGTGGGGGTGCTCCATCTTGCTGAAAGATGTAATCCGTGGAATTAGAATCTAGCTGTGGCATTAACCATACCTCAAGCATGTCTAGGTAAACATTTGATGTCACACTTTGCTCACTGAAGAAAAAAAGGACCATACAATTTATGTGATGAGATCTTGCAGAACACATTAACTTTCGCAAAGTCTTGTTCATGTTCAATTACAGTGGAAGGCTTCTCCATACCCCATATTCAACAGTTGTACCAGTTAATCTTCCCACTTATGTGGAAGGCTGATTCATTGCTCAAAATGAGATGATTAGCCGTTATTTCATACTCCATGCTTTCCATCAAAAATGTAGTGTAATTCATATGTTTGCCATAGTCTTCCTGTTTCTATTACTGCCCAAGTTGAATGATGTAAGGTTTCATTTGCAGCCTCTTTCTGAGAACATACCATACCATTTCTTGTAGCATTTGCAACTCCCTACTGCCTTCGCATGTCGATTTCCGTGGGCTTTGTTCATACGTGAGGTGAATTTTTTCTACGTTATCTGCTGAAACACGTGACTTTCCGCAACTTTTCCCTTTGCACAGACATCCTGTTTCTTTAAACATCCGATGCCATCTGCGTATGTTGTTTGCATTTGGAGGTTCTTATTTGTAATGCTGACGAAATCTTCTCTGCACAAACTGTTATAACAGAATGACACTTTTCAAAGTCTAACACGCAGAATGCTTTCTGCATGGGACTCTGCATTTTTACTAATGAGATGCCCGCAATGAACAGGTTTCTTGTCTTTGTGAAGTTTCAACTCGCATACGTATGCTTACGCTTCACTGCACCTGCACCTTACGTAAAGAAATTTTGTATTTCCGTCTACATTCTGTGTTACTCTTATCGATAAATTCTTTCTCATTAAATAGTTATAGCCTTTTGTAACCACTATATTCATTTTGACTTACCCAGTATATAAGATAATAATAATTATATATATAATATATTTAGAAATAACAGTTTTAGAAATAGTTGATGATGTAGATGGAGAAATATGGTATTTCATCATTGTAATGAAAAAGACTTGGCAATATCAATGGTGTAAATGTAGAATGTTAAATCCGTAATGAACAGCAAACTTTGCAGTTGAGGCATATTAAATATCCATCTTTATTTCTGACATTTTCAACCATGATTCACTTAGCACTCTAATCATGCTATTCAAAAACATTTACATTTTTGATGCTACTGCGATAGGAACAGAGCCACAAGGCAGTCTTAATGGGACAGAGGTAGAAGCAAAGTGCACAGTTATCCAATATGGCAGCCTGTTAAAGAGAAAGGTTTCAGTTCTTGAAATTTTTGGTTCAGGTTCTGAATTAGCTATCTCATCAGCGCTATGCAAGCTGTATGACACAGATTTATCTAGAAATTACACAGTAAAGTTATTACTAGTTTAAATTATAATTTCAAGATTTACATATCTTTTATAGTTATTAAGTTATATTTATATGTGTGTGTAATATAACTAATCCATTACTGTGATAGGACTGCATCATTATTGCAATATGACTGCGGTATTGCTCTAATAAGATGACTTGGTGGAAAGTTGCAACGGATTGGCGGTGCTTCTCCGAATTATAAATTGAAGAAATTTTACTGCGTAGTTAGCAAGATGACACTCGAAAAACACACATAAACTCCCCACATAATTTTATTCCTTGATAATGCACATCATCATTATGGGTGCTCTATGCCCCCCCCCCAATTTTATACAGATTATATCTTCTTAATGGACAAAATTAGGAAAGTAAACTTTTCGCGACTTACGGCAAGGCGACACAAGCATCTAGAAGCAAAAGTAAAGAGCGAAGAAAGGGGAATTGCAAATCAAATAACCTTTTATACCACTTCAGATCACATGACAGATGTCCAGATGTAGGATTCAGATTTCATCGACAAGTGCGCACTACACATTAGATGATGAATCTTTTTCATTTACTTCAAAAAATTATTGCTGTGTTATTTTTTAGAATGAAGACAGGAGTTAAAGGGCTATTATTAATTTATTATTTGAAAGATAGATATTTTATATTTTACATATACAATTATTATTATCTTTTTATGCTTTCTTTGAAACCATGATCAATTAATTGCTATGATAATTAATAAGATTCCTCAATTAACTGATAACTGAAGAAATGATATATGCAAACATTAGTTTTGTAACACATACAGAATGTTTAGTACAGTGCACAAGAACAAAGAGAAATTACTAGTAATAACCTGTCATCACACATGAAAGAAACCAATGTCTGTAAGGTATAATAAGCAGATTTTTAAACCATCTGCTAGCTACCTGGAAATTGTTCTTGAAAGCTCTGCTTAATCCAGAATTAACTGGACTGTACTTAATTAAGGGAGCACGTATTAAAATTGAAAAAAAGGGGGGGGAATTTTCAGCTAATAATGAGCTTCTGCTTAACAAAGTCTCCAATAAAAACAGATTTCATTACAGGTATTTTTTTTAAAGTTTCCTGATATTGAAATTATGAAATTATAGAAGAAAATATACATGCATTTAAATAAGGCAGATGGATAGCAATGGACTGCAAAGGTAAGTTAATTAATACATTCAATTAATTATATTTCAATTCTTCTCCATTGCTCAGATGAACAATCAGTGAAATTTGCCTTTAGAATATATCAACATTTAACATTCAATGTATACTTAGTCATAAAACTAATGGCTTGGCAATCAACATTTCATTTATTTAATAACTTGACCACAGGCAAGACAAAAAATGACAGGAAACATACTGGATAAGAATTAGCTTTTTGTTTCATATTATTTAGTACATGGGGCCCAATTCATGTTATGATATTCATGTTTATAGACCATAAAGTGCAATAAAAAATAAAATAAAGAAAACATCATCAGATTTCTTTTTTTTTGCTCTGAAAATAAATATGCATCATACCGTTTCATCGTCTGCTTGACCTTGATTATCCTTCACCTCAATATAAACAGCATCTTTGTCATACACAATTCCACCCACACCAGCCATAGGAGCATAAATTAGCCTTTCTTTCTCATTTAAAGAACGTTTTTTATGCTTTTCAGGCAATGCACAAGGATCAGGTAAAAAGTGAATAGTTTTAATTATGAAATCTCCACAACCTAAGAAGAAAATATACAATTTATACCATCGCTTAATAAACACTAATTCCTTATTTTATAAATAAGGCATTAATAACAATTGAAAATCTTGTTGTATTTCATTAAACAAAAAATATGTTTGCATCTCCAGAAGCAAGTAAATTAATTATTCTAAACAACACTGGAAGTTTAAGTTGAAAACAAAATTTGGATATACTTTATGTTATTATTATTGTTGGTGTGATATCATTACATACGGTACAGATTTTGAAAACCACTACATTTTGAAATTTATTTATTTCTCTGCATTTTCAGTATAGAATCAATATATTTTTTTTTTATGTTTATCTCAAATAGCTTTCTCCCTAAATTTCTTGTCTCAAATTACAAATCAAAGCTTCAGTTACAAGTTTAAAACTCACAATGCAACATTTTCTTTTTTGGCAATATATGCTCAGGTTGAGAAACATTCCTTGCATATGAATATCAAGTAGGTAATGAAACAAGTCATGAATTTTGGGAAATTCACAAGAAGTCCGTGATTCTCACAGAACATAACTAAAAAGCATCAAATTTTCTTTTCATGGGAACTATTTCAATCAGCTTGGGAAATTCAAGACAAGTGGAGACACAGGAAGATATTTCATTATAATCTAAGCACTAATTCATTATAAACTAAGCACTAATTAGTAGTTGCAATGTTGAAGATGCAAATGAAGGACTCCTCAGGAAAATTAATATTATTTCAAATGAAAAAAAAAAATTAAATTCTTAAACAGAAATCCTCTAATGAAAAATAAATGAAATTGTGACCTTTTTTTACATTACATCTACTTTTTTTAAATAAAAATAGATTAGGAAAAAGAAAACTTCGGAAAATTTACCTCCCCCTCTCCCAAAAAAAGTAAAATATCAGATATACATTGTAGGATTCAAAAGTTCCCGGACTGAGTCTATAAGGTAAAAATTTTTTGCAGTGGTGCGACTATGAGAGTGTTTTTGTGTTACTATGTTCTCCCCCTTTCTAAAAGTGGTTTGTCCCAAATCATGCGGTCGAAAGCTTGTGGCAACAGCTTTTTGTGTAGGGAGGTGCATTTAGTAATCGGCGATAGAAAGAAATAGCATCAGTTGAGCAGAGAATCAATATAAAATTTTTTGTTCTTTGAAATGTTGAAGCATGTGTATGGAAGCATGTGTACAGGCAGCAAACAATTTGCCAAATAGCAGAATCAGTTAGGATATCAGAGACACATGTCAGTGGATACTGACTAAGGATCTTAACATGCATAGGGTGTGTCAACACATCGTTCCTCGCATGTTAAATGTAGACCAAAAGGGAATTCGAATGGAAATGGCAGGAGACTTAATCTTGACTGTTGATAAAGATCTCTCCCTACTTGGCAGAATTACTGGAGACTAGAAATGGTGTTTTTTGTACAACCCTCAAACCAAGAGGGCATCGGTTACATGGAAATCACCACTCTCCATGGAAGCAGAAATTCTGCCAAGATCGCACTAAAGGAAAGGTCACGCTACAGGTATTCTTTGATATCCAGGGCATTGTGCATCTGAAATTTATCCCTGAAGGATGCACAATGAACAAAGAACTTTACGTCAAAGTCCTGCGTCATTTGCGTGAGTCAATCGAGAAGAAGAGTTCAAAAATTTGGGCTGAGCAGTCATGGGTGCTGTTGCATGACAACGCTCCTGCTCACCAATACCTACTCATCAACGACTTTCTTGCGAAAATGAAAACAACTGTTTTGCATCATCCTCCTTACTCACCTGATCTCGCACCCTGCAATTTCTTCTGTTGGAAAATATAGCTTATTTTTAAACCTTTTACTGCATCATCTCTCCTCCTTGAAATGTTTATTTAGTTTAGTCCTTATTTTAATGTAATATAGTAGTTACTTCTACTTCTTTTTCTTGCTGCCACTGTTTGCATTGAGAACGGACTGTTTCAACCTAATTGAGATGCAAAAACGAAACATGATGTTACGTCATCTGAAAAGCCGATTCGTGCCGATAGCTGATTGGTTGCCGTGAGATGACGTCATTCCTACTTCTGCTATAAGTATCTCGCATCGCTCTGGCTCAACCCTTTTTAGTTCCTGCTTTCCCAGTATTTGAGTGAGCGGTTTCCAGCCCCTTCAGAAGAATGGATGCAGTCCGGTGATTAAAGTGCATTGGTTTTGTTTTGCGAGATGATGGTTCCAGAATAAAGTTCTTCGGCTACCATGTGAGTGACTGCCGTGGGCGGCATCCATGTTTCTTCAATGAAGGCGGAATTAAAAATACGTGAGCGGCGACGATTCCTTGTGCAAACGGAGTTAGGCCGGTTTTAAGTGTTTTCAAGAACTTCATTTAAATTTTCAGGTGTTTTTCTTGACCATTGATTATGGACTTATTGAATGGGTAGCCAGCTTTATTTTTAGGCCGCATAGTCACTGTTTAGGACATTTTTTGTTTGTATAGAATGCCAGTGTTTTGGAGTACAGGTAAAAATATTTGATGAATGATGATTATATTATATTTTTCCTAAGACTCTGATATTATTGACATTTATTTTTGTGTGCTTTTATTCTTTATTATATTGTTAATAAATTAGTTAAGTTCAAAATCTTTTATTGTCTTCAATGTCTGCACAACATATCTCAGGGAGCTTTCATTGCTACTACTGCTAAATGTTTAATTTCTTTAAACTTTAAACTTTGTTTTAGCATCATCTTCTTATTTTCTGAACTGGCAAGACGCTTGCAGGATCGTCAATTTCAATCTTCAGATGAAGTTAAATGTGCATCGCAGGCTGAATTAAAGGATATGGCCAAATTCCAGACATGCTTTGATGAACTTTACAGGTGCTGGCAAAAGTGTATTGTTGCACAAGGGTCTTATTTCGAAGGAGGATATGTTTCTGCAGTTTAATTCATAATATTTTTTACGTTATAGACTCAGTCTGGGAACTTTTGAATCCTACCTCGTATTTTGTGGTAATAAATGTAGCTATTTCAAATGCATTGTGACACAAGTTTTAATCCAAGAGTTTTTAACCAAACATTTGAGCATTAAAAGGTGTCAAATGACATACTCTAATTATACGCGAGTAATAATTGCTCCAGTAATATCTTTGCTTGACATTTAAACAGTTACAATTTCACAACTAACATGAAAGGAACACAATCACCTGCAACATCTGTCACGTCACGCCATAGGAGGAACCGTTTTCAGTTGGCCCGACAACATGTACACTGGACGTCTGATCAATGTAGGGCGGTTCTCTTTACGGATGAGTCCAGGTTTAGTCTAGAAAGCGATAGTATGCGTTATTTGATATGGAGAGAACCTAGAACCCATTATCATCCATCAAACATCCGTGAAAGAGATGCATACGGAAGGGGCAGTGTCTGTGTTTGGCGTGGCATCTCTTTGGGTGGATGCACAGACCTCCATGTCTTTCCAAGGGGAACTGTGAATGCTCAGATTTATAGAGATGACATCCTTGATGTTTATGTGCACCCATATGCCGGGCCAATAGGTGATGCTTTCCTGTTACAGGACGACAACGCAAGACCACACCGGGCTCGCATCGTAAATGATTATCTTCAACAGGAAACAATTATGCGCATGGAGTAGCCAGCTCGATCCCCGGACTTGAATCCTATCGAGCACGTTTGGGATGCTTTAGGGAGATGTCTAGCTGCTCTCAATCCGCCCCCTCAGACTATTGTCGCGCTTGCAACTGCTTTGCAAGAGCAATGGCTCTCACTTCCTATGGACCGCATAATTGAGAGCATCACACATCGCTGTATGTGCTGTATTGCTTCTAGAGGCGATCATATTCCATATTGAAGGTACTTTTCCTGTAGCAAACTGACACCTTCGATTTGCTCATCTTATACATGTGCTAATTTCTATATTACCATATTTGTCTGGTAATTTCTTTTTATGTTGTTTGATACCTTACTATGTGTTGTATATTGTGGGTAAGTTTCATTAAATTCTACATGTAAGTTTTTCAGTAATCATGATTTTTCCTTAATTTATGATAACCAGTGTATTTATAGGGAAATGTGTCTTGATAAGATAAATATTAACAAGAGGGAACTTCTTTTCAAGAAATTTTTAAGCAGGCTCTACTGCTGTAGTCCTCAACCTTTTTTGCCCCATGCGTCCCTTTCAGCATTACTAGATGATCAATGCTCCTCTGCCCACCAGTGGCCCAGAGGTAAAATCACTGAACACTGGTAATTCAGTCCAAGGTTCAAATCCAGCGAATAGGTTGGTTGCATGGGTGTTTCATTGTTTTCTTCATATGTGACATGGATATGAGCCAGCTTTCCTTAATCCTCCACGAAGACATGCCTCCCCTTTTGCAGATAGCCTCGAGGCTTTGCTGTAGTCACATAAACCAAACCAAACCATTCCCTCTCCCTCTGAAAAATAAAGTACAAAGTCCATAATCTAGACTCGTCGGGACTTTGGCGATTCCGGATTAGGGGCTTTTCTGGATTACAGATCATCGATTTAAAACTGGTAAAATGGCATGCAGAAATTATACAATTAAAAATATGAAACCGTAATTTATGAAATAAAGAGCAATTATGATTTAAAGGGTATCGAAATTTACAAAACAAAAAGCTTATTATTTATTTGGTTACTTTATTAAACATTTCTTTCAATGTAAGCTGTTTAAGTTGCTTTATTTTATGTGCTAATACTTTCTCTTTAATTCTATAAACAGACATAATTTTTTGTTCGGTTACAAAGTTCCGCTGTTCAAGTCCTGTAATTGCTGTGCCGCGAATACCGACTAACTTGTCAATCAAAATTTTTTCGTTTTCACTAACCTCTCTGACCTTGACTATCAGAAGCGGTACATCAAAACATGCTTTCGCTTTGTAGATCCTTTCGCAGCTCCAGAATTGGAAACTCTTTTTGACATAATCGAAAGTTCAAGCTTAATTTTTATAAAATTGCTCTAACAGTCTACAAAAAATAATAAGCCGGATCCAATTAGAAGATTAAGGAACAGCGCAATCTGCAACATTAACTGAAATGCCTTAGAATCAGTAAAGATAATTTTAGCCTAGCTTATACTGTCCGTTATACATTAAACGTGCATGTGTAAAGCATACAAAAAAAAAGTTTGTGACTTTGAGATCCGTATTATAGATCATTCCGGATAATGGACGTCCGGACTATGGACTTTGTACTGTATACATTTATTTAAATTTAGATTAATTTTAATGTGTTTATAGTGTTTATAACAGTATAGAAAATGATGGTAAATATCAAAACTTGAGTTATTTTTTATACAGTCAAAAGTCGTTAATTCGGACACCCATAATCCAGAATGATCTATAATCCGGACCTCAAAGCTAAAAACTTTCTGCGCATGCGCCGCATTGACACATGCGCATAGGCATTTATGCGTTCGCGTAAGACCTTTTACGACTGCGCGTATGCATGTGCGCAAGCGCAGAATACGTTTTCGCGTGTGCCTTTTATGTATAACGGACAGTATAAGACAAAATTATCTAATTATCTATTTCAGTTAATGTTGATGATTGCGTTGTTCCTTAATCTTTGAATTGTATCCGGCTTATTATTTTTTGCAGACTGTAAGAGCAATATTATGAAAGTAAACTTGAACTTTCGATTATGTCAAATAGAATTTCCAATGCTGGAACTTCCAAAGGATCTACAAAACGAAAGTATGTTTCGATGTCTGTCAAACAAAAAGTGGAATTGCTGCAAAAAATGGATAAAGATATGAAGAATGTGACAGACAGGTTAGTGAAAACAAAAAAATTTTGATTGACAAGTTAGTCGGTATTCTCGGCTCAACAATTAATGGGACTTGAACAGCGGAACTTTGAACTGAACAAGAAATTATGTCTGTTTATAGAATTAAAGAGAAAGTATTATCACATAAAACGAAGCAACTTAAACAACTTACATTGAAAGAAATGTTTAATAAAGTAAACAAATAAATATTAAGCTTTTTTTTTTTTTTTTTGTAAATTTTGATACCCTTTAGATCATAATTGTTCTTTATTTCATAAATTACGGTTTCATATTTTTAATTTTAGAATTTCTGCATGCCACCTTTAACTGATGGAGATTTAAACTGATGATCTATAATCCGGAAAAATCAATAATCCGGAATCGCCGAAGTCCCGACGAGTCCGGATTAACGACTTTTGACTGTATTCATAAACCAAAACTAAATATAGGGTGGCTATAATTAAAGTTCCACTTTGAAATGGTCATAAAAGGAAAACTACAGGACCAAATGTTATCAAACTTGGTAATTTTGAAAAGGAGGTCATGGGAATTTATTTTCCATGATAACAAAAAAAGTTTAAAATCTTACCATCAGGGAGAAATAGCACTGTATGCAATATTGTTAAATGAAATAAGACATAAAAACATTGGTTTAAAATGTGTTTAATCATTTCTGAAACATGTTACAAAGCTTGTTCAGTGTGGCGTCCACCATTTTCTCAAAGCAAGTTAAATTGTATTACTGCATTCTCAACAGCTGCTCTTAGCATATCTGAAGAAATGTTACGGACATGTCGTTGTATTGCATCTTTCAATTAGGCCAAATTGTTTAGATTATTTGCATAAATCATTTGATTCTTCCTTCCGTGCCAATTACAAGCCATTGTGGTTTTTCCTCACCCCACAAAAAGTTTCATTTTAGAAATGATTAAAAAGGTTTTAAACTGATATCTTCATTAAGGTCAAATTCAGGCTTCAAAAATCACAAATTAATGATCTTGTAGGGTTTATATTTATTTTAACTAACATTTATTTTAAGTTTAAACTATCTTTCCTGTCAAGCCTTACTTTCCCCTGGAACTGCCAATGCCAGAGTATGTAAATTTTAGTAGAATGCGCAAGGATTCAAATTATCAGCGGAAGTATTCTGATTTAAATAGAAAGGAAACGAGTTCGAGCGTGTGATATTCTTACTTCACGAGCGCGGAGGTAGTTGGCCAGAAATTGAAGAAACCCCCGTTTCGGCCTGTGTGCTTGCCTGGAAGTAGTGTTAATCGTTCAACGTGATCTTCAAGTTTGCTGAATTAGCAGCGGTATTGTAAAATGCGGTGAGGTTAGTTACTTTTAGAGAGCCTCATAGTTAGAGTCTTGTCTTTAGTTTCTTTTCAGGTTATTATTTTTATTTGACCGCCGAGTTGGCGCAGTTTGTGAGCATCAAGAGCACGCACTTGTAATTTATTACGTTGAATAAAAAGGGACTTAAACCCTTAACAAGACTCTGTCTTTTATACAGTTTTCACAGTCACCTCTTGGTTGCGTGCAAGTTGGAGGCACGCAATGCTACAATCTGTAAGAAAATGATTTCCAGAATGCACACACTTTTACGAGTGATTTGTGATCTCACATTTTCTAATCACTAATCTGTGGTTTTTACCCATGAATTTCTCTGTTACGCAGATGGTGCACTCGACTTTTATCACCTTTAAATGGTAATTTTGTTTAGGTCAATGTCTCTTAAGGGTATACAACATGTTAAACCAGTGTAACAAAAGGTTAAGTTAGATTTTGACCCTTACCTCATTTAACAGTATTGCATACAGCACCATTTCCCCCCTAGTGGTGAGTTTTTTAACTTCTTTTTTTTTTTTTTTTTTCTTCTGCGGGAAATAAATTTCCATTACCTCCTTTACACAATTACCACATTTGATAACATTTGGTCCAATAGTTTTCCTTTTATGACCATTTCAAAGTGCAACTTTAATTATAACCACCTAGTACTTAATAGAAAAATAAAAGGGTGACCGCAATCCTCCTCAAAACTATGTTTCTCTGGTTGAGAACCCCTGCTTAAATGCTATTATCTAACTTAAAATCAAAATTTTTATTAATTAGAAAGTGGATTCTTCTATAAGAAAGATAGCGCAATTTTTAACAATGTTCCATTTTCTCTATGCAAAAACTGCGATATTTAATTATAAGAACAAACTTATATTTGATAATAAAACATTGTAATTCAATTGTTTAAATTTTAATGAAAGATAAAATAAAAACTTTCAGTTACCTGGAATATGAAAAGGAGAGTTTTTTTTCAAAGCCCCGCCTCTGGCATAACCATATAAACAAACCTTGCGATTGGCAACTGGATTATTTACTAACAGCTCTGGATCAGTGATATCTTCCATTCTGTACAAGATAGTAATTTAATTTTAAAAAAGATATATTTTTTTTACTATATAACTAAGTATAAGTTAACTTTCTTATGTGTATTTCACCATAATTAAATGTCAAAATTATACCTTACCTATCAACTAAAACATACGGATGAGATTTTCTATATGAAGACAATTCAAATTTCATCACAGAAATAAAACGTCCTACATTATGCATTTCTTTTCTCAGGTATTCTCCATGTAGCATACCTGACAGATAGAACATCTTTTCAGCCTGTAATATAAATATAATTTATTTTGTGAAATAGCTTGGTTTCATGAAAATAAATAATTTCCAGAAGTTTAACAATCAAATAAAATTATCAAGGAGACATATCGTCATCTATCTTTCTTATTTATGTTAACAGCAATGATTATTGGTGCACCCTGAATATATGGCATTCAAACAGTTCTAAAGTTTTACTACAGTACAAAGTCCGAGATCCGGACATCCAATATTCGGAATGATCTAAAATCCGGACCTCCAAAGCTATCACCACCTTTTTTTTTAAATTTATTTATTAATTTTTATTTTATTTATTTAATTTTTGCATGTATATGCTTTACACATATGCATTTTACCCCCCCCCCTCCACACACACACACACACATGCATGTGGAGAGTCCCAATTCTTAATTTCACTTCAGTACTAAATAAAATACCTCGCTATTGAAGAATCAGTCATTTTAGATTTGTTTGATCAATAATTTGGCTCCGTAGCTGTGTATCTACTTGGCATATATCTCAAACTGAAACATTCTATATAGATACATCGTTAATTTTACAACTACAATATTTTATATCCTTGATGACAACCTGGCAAATCATTATTTATTATATTTTGCTTTCCTCACCACATGTTTATCAACACATGACAACTTGAGTAATGATTCATGTAGCAACGCCTAAACAATTTTTTTTTATATATATATTGGTAATTGAATAATAAAGAGTATGGTAATCTTTTATGTTGACAGGGAACATCTAACAAAAATTTCTTTCCATATGCTAAGAATAAATGTTGTTAATTATACTCATAGGCAAACCAAAAGATTACATTTAAGGCTATTTGAATTAAGAATAACTGATTTGTTATTCACATAAACCCAGAACCAGCGCCAGTGCTTGTATGGCCACATCGAAAGGCAGAATTTAAGGAAGGCAAAGGGAAGTGCTTGGTAGCAGAATTTAGGACCCGCAGAGACTACATCAGGTGGTAAGATTTCTAGCACCGGCCCCCAATAAGCCTTAAAGTAGATGTGGGAATTTATTTATTTAGGACTCAGATAAGCCTTAAGCATGTGTAAGGAATAGGCATAAGTATAATAAATAACTAAACTAATTACAAAATTCAGGCTTAATCATCTCAGTGCGTGACAGAAGCAAGATAAAATATAGCAGAACAACTTGCCTTTAGTCGCCAATCTCATAATAATAGCCAAATATGTATAGTGAATTATAGCTAAATTTTTATCATGATGGCCACGCATCTGAAGGTTTTTGGATATCGCAAATTTTCTAATTCATGGATTTTATAAAGAAATGTGGAGAAGTGGTAATAAATGAAGATGATATAAAAGAAGATTTTCATTGTGAAGATAATGCTCCTCAATCATCAATCAATTAATGGATGGCAAAATCTGTAGTATGGTTGGTTCTAGATTCAGAAAATACCGCTACCAATAAATAGTGAAGAGAGGTTACCAAAAGTGTAAATATTTTGACAAGTTAGTTGGAGTTCTGGACATGGCAATTACAGAATTTCAACAATGGAAGTTTGAACAAGAAATTATGTCTGTCCATAGAATTAAAGAGAAAGTATTAGCACAAAAAACGAAGCAACTGAACCCTCTGACTTAGTATTTTTTTTTTTATCAAAATAGGTTCAAAAATTATCAAGGATTTTTTTATTACATATTTCAAAACTACATATATTTTAGAGTTAAAATATACAAAAAATTTTTGTAAAAGAGATTTTTTTCCAATATAGAATTAGATCATAGAAAAAGGTTGTCAGAATACTGAAATTGAAAAAAAAAATGATACAAAAGGAAAATTTTGAAAATTAATATTGGTTAAATTATGATTTATTTTATAAAACACAAAGGTAAAACATATATGAATTCAAACAACAAAAATCAGCTATAGTAGAAAGATTTTTTTGAATGTGAAATGCCTCTAGAAAATCCAGTTAACGATCCTAATTCCTATCCATCTTTGCCTTCTGCCTTTAAAAAAATTATGTTTTAGTTCTGGTTTCACCAACAGATCGCACCACTAGCTTATTTTCTGTCCAGACTTTCTTATCTTATCTGATCATTGTATTCTATCTCGTTCATTTGCATTTTTGCAGCTGAGGATGGTGGTTCGGTAAAAATATCGAAACTACTCCTGTGAAAATTTGAATATATTACGCTGATTTTTGTTGTTTGACTTCTGAATTCGTATTTGTTCGGTGCGTTATTGTGTCTTAATTGCAAAACATATATACTAATGAAAATATATGCATAATGTAATATTTTTCATAACAATTTTGCACCACTGTCGAACGTTTTCAATAGAAACTGAATTTTCAGATTCATCACTATCTGCAGAGGAATCCGAGAAATTCTTATCAGTTTCGCTATAACTACCTTCAATATACTTGAAATCAGAGTCAAAACTACTATCAGTGTCAGAAATATAGGTTATATCACTCGCGAAACGCTTCCTGCCAGACATCTTTGAGCTCTGAAAAACGCGCACAAAATGCTACATTACGTATTCTTGTATATTTGGCAGAAATGTGGACAACTAACGCCATCTGTTAGCCCACATCTAAATAAACAATTAAACATCACAGAAAACCTGAAAGGAAACCTTGAACGGAGAAAGAGCAGGTTGCACAGTTAAACAGATGGCAAAAATTCATCCCTGCGGAAATTGCGGGTTGCACAAATTTTGTTACTTTTATGTTGCCCGTGGAAATCACAGGATGCGCAGCGAGAGGGTTAAACAACTTGAAAGAAATGTTTAATAAAGTAAACAAATGAATATTAAGCTTTTTTTTTCTTCTAAATTTTGATACCCTTTAGATCATAAATACTGCATTATTTCATAAATCACGATTTCACATTTTTAATTTTATTATTTCTACATGCCATTTTACTAGATTTAAACTGATAATATAAAAGAAGATTTTCATTGTGAAGATAATGCTTCTCGATCATCAATCAATTAATGGATGGCGAAATCTGAAGTATGGTTGGTTCTAGATTCAGAAAACACCGCTACCAATAAATAGTGAAGAGAGGTTACTGAAAGCATAAAAATTTCGATTGACAAGTTAGTTGGAGTTAGCTGTTTGTTAGTGATAAGTTAGTTGGATTTGGAATATCCGGAAAAATTCCAAATCCGGAAGCACGGAAGTCCAGATCTCGGACTTTGTACTGTATTTTATTCCAAAGCACTTAAATGACTCAGTAATGTATGAAAAAAAATAGTAAATGCAACAGACTTATTTAATATATTTTGGATGCATTAAACATTTATTAATCTGAATGGAGGGAGAAAAATTCAAATGTATTTATAACTGTGAAAATAAATAAAAGACTTCTACTTACTATTTCAATAACAATATTATATTAAATAGCTGCTTATGAATATTAATGCTCTGTAAACAATATAACAAAAATTAAAGTACTCACTAGTGGTATTTCTGCACGGAAACGTCTCTTTAATGTTTTTTTCGCACTTTGCAAGGCTTTTTTATTTTTGAACAGATCAAGGTGTGTTAAAACTCCCATTAAACGAGGCATTCCATGGACTTGACAAATATTCATGAATTCAAATGTCTCCATTTCAAAACCTGACTTAGCATCAATTAATAATAACACCTAAAAATTATTACACAAATTTTCAATAATTTCTTAATAAGTTAAGATAATGTGTGCATTTTCAGGAAGTAACTTTAAAACCAAAACCTGAACATAAATAAAATGAAACAGAAGTTATTACATTACATTAGTTAATTATAAAATGTGAAGGCAGTAAATATGCAATAACAATGAAACATCCTATTCAATTATAATATCACTATCTGAACATAAGTTTCTGGACAGCGTGTTGTTGGGATAAAAAATTGTATGGGCATAAACATTTTTAAATAATTAATGAAACAAATTAAACTATTTAATAAATCTGAAGTACATTTTAAGTATATTTGGCAATATCTTTCATGCCTTATCATGAAACAAACTTTCTTTGAAATTCTTTGCAAATCACTTTATCCGCAAAGCTGTCTCAAGCTTTTTTTTTTTTTTTTTTTTAACCAGTAAACTTTCAGAGGAATTCTTCAGATTTCACAATCTTTTTTTTCCTGACAATTGACAAAGAATTTAGCTTTTAACTCTGAAGCATGTAATTTAGGGAAGAAGTCTCCAAGGCGCTTGAAAACAGATAATCTGCATCTCAAATTTTGCTGACTTACTTCATCTTGTGGCAGTCAGCGGAACGATGGTTGATTTATTGCTTATAGTTATTCTGCGCTTTCTGTGTTTTTAGTGGAGGCTTTGCTCATGCTGAAATCTATAGGTTGAAATCAGAAGCATGGTGCAACAGACCACAGTGGCCTTGAGGTACAGAACCTGAGGCTGTGACATAGGAGAGGAATTCTCTACCACCAGTGAAAAAGAGCTCCTATGTGCTAGGCTGAATTGCTGAGCAGATATTCCACATACTACCCCAGCATCTGTATGCTAATGAATAGGGGCGACTTGTACAGTGTTTTGAGCCCATAGCATTAATGTGATTGTGATTCTGTTTAGCTTTGTTCAATTGGCACAGCTATTTGGGCCCATTTAAGACTTCTGGAGAAAGATGCCATGGGTGGCACGAATGATGTAGTTCATCAGACTACAGGTGGGCAGGTGGAGAAGGTTCATATTCCTATCATGTCAAAAAGGCACCACATTGGCTGTCCGGAAGCTATGATTGATTAATTGCTCGCAGCTATTCCATGCTTTCTGTGTTCCTAGTGCAGGCTTTGCTTGGGGTGAAATCTTTGGGTCAAATGTTAATTTAATGTCCCTTTTATTCCTTACAGTGTGTTGCCACTACTCACTTCAAAATCACCAAGTTTCTTAATCTAAAGATTAAAAAATATGAAATAGATAATAAATCAAATTTGAAATTCAAGATTTGGGCTTCCAGGTGCCCATATTCGAGTGGAGGAGTGCATTATTAAAAATTTGATGACTCTAGATATTGTTGTTTTTTTCACAATGTGAGAAAAATACATACATTCATGAAGATTTTTCATTATTTAATTGCTTTAAATATAACACAGGTCAATAATATTTGGTGGCAACAATATGAAAAATTATATAGCCATTTATAATGATTCGACACAAACTGCAATTTCGAGACTAACAGCCCTTCTGGGCTACTAACAAAATATATCAGTTATCCCTTAGCAACAATTCAAGAAAAAATTCAAAAAATTAAGTTAATAAAATATATCACTATATTAAATCTCAAATCCGAGAGATATTTATAAATTCAAGCTTAAATTAAATTTTATTTAAATCCTTTATAAGATTCTGTTGCACATTTTCAAACATAGTGATAACTCACTTGGCAGTCTAATAGGATCTGAAGTCTAATAAGAAGTTAGTATTACACAAGTTAGGGTGCTACCCATACAACTGAACAGCCTAAAATTTTACATATTAACACAGCCATTCAATAGCTATTCTCTCCTCATATGCTATAATCACATCATCACTCACTGATTATTCTGCTTAAACTCATTTAAAATAATTACATACATCTTTCTTGATTCTTGGATTTATGACTTTTAACCAAAGATCAACCATTGTTACTATCAAGCCATAATTACTGTTAGCAATTAAGAACACTACTAGCTTATCCCTAGCCTAGGCATCAATGCATATACTTTCACCATAATAGTGTTAAGTAGCAGAAATCTTCAATTAGTAATTACAACTACAGCTGTCCAATATCATGTGTGAGATGTTTAAAGATGATTTATGAAACTTTATATATTGTACCAATTAAACAACCTAAACAAGATTCACTAAACTTTATACATTGTACTTATTAACTAAGCAGCCCAAATCATAGAAAAGCATTTTGCACATAAAACGAAAACATTCCAAAGTAACATCTGTTTCAGAGTTAAAACAGTAGCCTGCATTTTATGCATAAATTCACAAAACTTTCATCAACAGCAAATACAATAAAACTATATCCTTTACCAAAAAATACAGATGAATCTATGAATTCATTTTACAGAAGCGATTTACTTTCTATTTAGTGAAGGTTGATCAATAATTTCTATGGCATTGTTATTATTATTAAATATATGTGTGTGGGCATTTTACATGTATATCAAAATTAATAAAAGATTGCTACAATATAACATTGTAATTATTATTATATACATGGAAGAGTTTTTCATACATATCAAAAAGGATAAAAGAATTGTTGTAATATAATTTAAAGAGGTATTGAAATAAAAAAAAAAAATAAAGTATATCTCACCATATCAGCAATTTTAGCAATATCAATCATGTTATTTATATCATTGTTGCATTCTATAAAAGTAACCCGCTTCTTTCTACCTAAAAATTTCAACATAACAATATATCAGTAACTATAACAACATATCAGTAAACTGTGTTTCATGACTTGATATATCTCACTGAAACAATGCATGCAAAATAATAACTAGCAAGCAACAGTTATTACATGAAAGTTATTATGATTATACTTCTTAATGCAGATACAATAACACAACATAAAATATACATAGCATTTACTGAATTGCAACTACCTCTTCATAATGCAAAAGATATTACCTGCAATGGAAATTATATTAAGCAAGTACAGTTAACGGTGCTAAGGCCATTAGAAAAGAAGCATGATTATGTTTTAATCTCACAGCACACATAGAAATAGGAGATGGTAATGATTAATGACTTCTCAAATGAGTATGATTATGGATACCTACGCCTGAAAGCCTCAATAACTCAGGCAGTATAACTGGTGTCAGATGCATCCAATCTAGTAGTCAATACGGAACAGTAAAAGAAAAAAACATGGAACAATGGCTACTAACAAGAACAACGCTCATTATGCCCATTTAATAAAGTCCCAGTATGCATTAAAACATTAGAATGAGAAACAAGCATAAAATACAGAGCTTTACAAATCTGAACATAGCATTAGTTTTGAAAACCTTTCTATCAAATCAGCATTTAGAAGTTGCAGGTAGTATGAAACTATGGAAATTCATTACCCTTATCCTAATATGATTATGTATGTGGCACAAACAAGCATATATATAAACTTCCAAAACAAATGCCTCGCAAGTCACCCATTCCTAATGAAACATCATAACCTGCTTCACTTAGTTTGGGCTCACAATTATGTTAACTGAACAGTTGACATTCAGAAAAGGAACTTTCACTTCAGTAAACTGAAATGTCTGCTGTACCAAACAGATAGGAACATGTCCATGCTTCACAGATATAGCACAATATTTTGTACCAGTATGAACCTGTGGATCATTTGTGCAAAGAGAATATTGTACAAATAGTAGGAAAATATTTCTGTTGCATTATCTAGGATCACTATAGACCCCCACATGATATTTTTTGCATATTATAAGGTGCAAAGACTATGATGCAACATTTCGATTTAACTGAATCTAGTATTTTCCATGATTACAATGTACAGAGATACTGAGAAAATATTACGTTTAATTGGCTATAGAAATATTCTGCAGAGATGCACCATACAGACAAGTGCTTCTTATTTTTTTTCCATTAATGACCCTTTTTTATCATCAAGACTTTTTCAGAACCTCAAGTGTTAAATATAGAATAAAGATAAAAATACAAATATTTTCCCATAAATAATATATTTCTTTGGTAAGCAATATACATATGGTAAGAAGCAGTTTAAGATTTGTTTCAAGTATTAGTTAAATTAACAGAAGAAAATCCCATTTTAATGAGATAGATATACTGTATAACTGCATGGCAAATTAAATCTTGGTGCAATATTTGACATTGTTAGTCAACAGTTCAACAAATTCCTCCTGGGCTTTATGACAAGTGATTAATCTCACTGATGCTAAAGTTAATTTTGATCCAAGAAAACTGTGTTTCTACAGTTTTCAAGTGATCTCTAATAAATTTTGCTATTAAATTTCATCAGTTACAAAACTGCTGATAGTTGAAAACGTTTCTAATGAATAATTTTCCACTCTATTCTTACAAATACTCTTCTTTTAATAAAACCTTAATATATAAATCCTTACAACATGCTGTGCATTTGTGACAGATTTTGATTCTGAAATAACTTATACATTTAAATCGCAAAGCAGGACAACTATTACAATATGCTTAATGGTATTTTTCAGTATTTAAACATGATACACAACTGAAATTGACAAGTATTACAATTTTGTAGCTGCACTGTACAGAAAATGTAATATATTAAATTAAAGATAATGAAGGGATTAACACTTCTTTCAATTCACATACTTGAATTACATTTTCGTGATCCTAACATTTCGCATTATTACCCCATTTAAAGTTACAATCCACAGTTTATGAAATGCTGATACAGATGAATATAATTTTCTCATCTCAGTGTCATGTAACATCTATGTGTAGAAACTAAGTATTTTAGAACACAGCTTTTGAATCAAGGACCTTGCTCCAACATCCATTGATTCATTATAGATTGCTACCTAATATATATGAGGTCAGATCCTCTTGGATGCACATCAGCATCTAATGAGAACCATGCCTCATCTCAAGGTCATCCTACTAACTGACAGCTGTTGCATACTTAGCCAGAATTAAAGACAAACATCCTCAGTAGTCCTAGTGCCTCAGTAGGATGAACAAAGCATTCAAAAGGTAGTTACAATTCAATACACACTCAGTAAATGTTCTTTACACAAAAATTTTTATTACCAGATACTAAAGTAACAGGGCCCTGAATGGAAGTTATCTTCTGTTTAGTAAAATTTTTTATTAAGCCTTTTAGTAGACTGGTCTTGCCTACTTTAGGAGGTCCAACAATGGCTACAACAGCAGGTGGAGGATTTTCAGGCATACGATCAACAGTAGGCATTTTGTAACCCTTGCTCTTTATATCCATTGTCCTGAAATGATTTTCATTAATAAAAATATATTAAATAATAAAATAGTTTATTTTATAGGATGAGAAAGATAACAGAAGTGAACAGCAGTAGATATTTAATGCAATAATTATAAAATTCCACAAAAATTTAATGCAAATATTGTACAAGTAAAAAGTTATAAAATATACCTTAAAGTTAAAAATAGTTTAATAATTGTCAATGGTCCAAAAGAAGACTTTTAAAATAAAACGCTAGTTTGGCTATTACGGAGCACAGTTTACCTGCGAAACATCCTTTCAGCTTTCGTAGCTGACTGAATGGCAAAAGCTTTCGGATTTCTTTGCCTTGCCGTCAAATCTTGCTCATGATGCTTTTTCTTTTTGGCATCTTTCTTCTTTGCTTTGCGGCCACTGTGGGCCACTCGATGGGCCTTATGTGTTTCAGACTTATCCATATCAGCCATAGTGTAATTCCTACAAAATGCAATAAACATAGAGACATAAAGCATTTAGAAATATACAAAAGATGACACTAACATCTCAAATCTAAACTATAATTATAACTCAAATCTTAAATTTAAGTAACATTACATTTTAATGTGAATCTAAATGTAAATGATTACTTACGAATGTGAACTACCTTTAGGCATATGTTTTCCTGCCTTTCATAAAATTAATGCCTTAAAAATCATAATCCAGACCTCAAAGCTACAAACTTTCTGCGCATGCGCGTAAGACCTTTACGGCTGCGAATATACATGTGCGCAAAATATGTTTACGAATGTGCGTTTAATGTATAACGGATGGTATAAGCTAAGCTAAAATTATCTAATTCAGTTAATGTTGCAGATTGCGTTGTTCCTTAACCTTCGAATTGGATTCGGCTTATTATTTTTTGCAGACTGTTAGAGCAATTTTATAAAAGTAAGCTTGAACTTTCAATTATGTCAAATAGAATTTCTGATATATATTTACTATTATGTAAAGGATCTACAAAGCAAAAGTGTGTTTCGAAGTCCATTAAACAAAATGTGGAATGGCTGCAAAAAATGAATAAAGGCATATCCTTTGTTTATCTAAACTTTAACGTTTGTTTATCTAAACTTTGTTTATCTTTAACGCTGCGGCATGCAATGAATTGGAAGTTGATCCGTCAGCACTATCCTTATCTTCAGGGCAGATGTTTTCATTTTATTTGGCTTATAATTCCTTACTAAATGCATTATTTCATCTCGATGTACTCTGTCTTTGATATGATTTAAATCAAATTCCTCATCATTATAATTCGCTTCCGATAGCGAAGAAAGTGACAGAGGTTATTGAAAACGAAAAAATTTCGATCGACAAATTAGTCGGTATTCTCGACACAGCAATTATAGGACTTGAATAGCGGAACTTTGTGACTGAATAAGAAATTCTGTCTGTTTATAGAATTAAAGAGAATGTATCATCACATAAAAAACGAAAGGTACTTTTCCGTTTTGCCGACACAAGCGATAAAGTCGCCAATAATGGTACAACCGATGCCAAACGGAATATTCTCGCTGGTAACCTTTTACGCCTCATTTTGAAAACAAGTCGCAGCTTTTCTTATCAGATTGATTGTTTCTTTCAATACTGGCATATAATTACATAGAATTTTTATCAGATAGTTCAGTTTTATGTCAAAGGCCATTTTCGGTAATTAAGTCAATTAGGATGCAATCACAGCGCTTACCCGAAGCTGAAAATATAGAAAAGGTAAAGTCAAGGGTTAAATTCATCAATTCTAATGAGAATGCATTAGCGAAGTAAAGCACTGCAGTTTTACATAATTTCTGAGTAAGCTATTCGTACGAATTGAAATATTTCTTGCATTTAAACTTGTGCTCCAAATTAAGATTTAACTTGAAATTAATGTAGATAATTACTGAGAGCATTAGATTTTTGTAGAGTAGTTTACGTGAGATGAGATCGCTTGGGGGTCACGTGACATGAACCGGCGAATCAGAATGTTGAACCATGAAAACATAGTAAATTCTTAAATTGATGTCTTTTTACAAATTTATTGTCTTTATTTATTGGCTTTTTATAAAATTTTCAGCGATATTAAAATGTTTATGCCTTCAAAAAAAAAAAAAAAAAAAGAATTCTTAGAACTAAAATTTTTTTAATATTTTTTGTGTATACTGTATGTTGTCGCCAATAAATTGTGCTTGGCGAAATTTGCGCCGGTGAAACAGAAAAGTACCAAACAAAACAACTTACATTGAAAGAAATGTTTAATAAAGTAAACAAATAAATATTAAGGTTTTTTTTTTTTTTTTTTGGTAAATTTTGATACCCTTTAGATCATAATTGTTCTTTATTTCATAAATTACGGTTTCATATTTTTAATTTTATAATTTCGGCATGCCATCTTACCAGATTTAAACTGATGATCTATAATCCGGAATCGCCGAAATCCCGACAAGTCCAGATTAATGACTTTTGACTGTATTCCTTTTTAAACAGTAATGTTATAAATATAAAGGAAGACAGACCTAAGCATAGCTGCAAATTGTTGAATTAATGATAAATTTTGATAAATAAAAAAATTGAATTACTGATAAATAAAAAATTCAAAATAAATAATGTTATTTATTTTGAATAATAAATTATAAAAATTAACAAAAAAATAATAATACCTCTTTACATATTACATTTTTTGCAGAACAATTTTTCAGAAACCAAAAATTGGATTTATACAGAAAATTAATAATTTTGAATTTTGCATCTCAATATTCAGTTCAGCTTATTAAAATTTTAAAAGCTTATTTAAATTTATACAATTAGTTAATGAATGAGCTTCAAGTTTCAAAACTCTGTCATGCTTTCAGATTTTCATTACTTTAAATGTTAATTAATGCCTAATACGATTTTTTGGCACTTTTCCATTAAAGACATTTCATGCATTTTTGGTGTTACATTGGTGCATCTTGGTTTATTTCTTTTCAATACTTTTGGCTGCTTGTTGAGAGAAAACAAAGAATGGGAGCAACAAAAAAGAACACCCTAATTTCACAATAAAATCTTCCAAAAATCCATTGTGGCCTACCCCTTTTTTTTTTTTTTTTTTTTTTTGTAAATAACATTTCATGAATTTCCATAACTTTGTCGCATCCATTAATTTTAATGTTAAGACATATAAATAACAAGTAATACCTCTCTTATGTAATTATTCCAATCACCTACTGTGCTATGATTCTTCTGGAGTAACTTTGATTTGCAAAACTCAATAGATATTAACCCCTGACACGATTTGGAAATGTTTTAAGTATGGGAGTAATGAAAGGAATGCTTAATTCCACAAATCACACTTGTGTTCAGACATTTCAGCTTCGATTCACTCTTTAACCACTTGCCTGATTATCCCGAGTTATCTCGGGTTCGTATATATTGCAGTTAATTATTATCCCGAGAAAACTCGGGCGAAGCAGAATTTGTTAGTACAAATTCTTTTATCACGGTTTTACTCGGTCTGGAGGAAATGAAAGGAAATATTTAGCTTTGATTGGCAGTTTGCCAAATTTTGTTGGTTGCACGGTTCTTTTGGAGGGACTGGTCGCGTGTTTCACTATTGTATATTTCTTGTACTATTGTGTATTTCACTATTGTGGATTAGTAATGTATAAAGAAGGATGCATGCGTTGGAAAAAAATAAAATAATGGCGATGATGGAAGATAGCGAAAGCAATGATTTTTCAGATAGTGATTATGAAAAGGTGGTGAAAGAAAAAAAATAATGGCTATGATGGAAGATAGCAAAAGCAATGATTTTTCAGATAGTGATTATGAAAAGGTGGTGGAAAAAAAAATCAAATCCAATGAGACAGTGTACTCTGTGCTCCCGTAAAAGAGATTCCAGCGGTAAGCCAGTAAGAAAAGAGACCAGATACCACTGTAGAAAGTCAGGTATCACTCTGTGTTGTCCCTTGTTTCAAAAACTATCATACAAAGATTAATATTTAACTTTTTTTCATTTGCCCGAGATAACTCGGGATAGTAAACTAATATTAAAAAAAAATGCTTTTACACCTTCAAAAAACTAAAAATTCAACTTAAAACCTACATATTTTGATTTGTTTCGTTTTGCTGTATTTAATAATAAAATAAAAAAAATGTGATGATTTTTTGCAATTTTTTTCAAAAAAAATTTGTAAGGGAAGCGGTTAATTTCATGAGGTAGTCATTTGAACACAATCTTTACTTATAAAGAACATCTCTTTCTTGAAAAAATGATACCAGCTGCTTGTTCATCTCTTTGCAAATTCCAAGTTATGGAAGCCAGTGAAATGCAAAATAAAGCTGATTAGGTAAAAAAAATGTAATCATGTAAGCTAGATAAGATTAATCAATAATGCAAAGCAATTCAAGAGATTCCCATGTACAGAGTGATTACTTTATGTTTTTGCTACCTAATTTTTTTGTTTTGGATTTTTAGCTTTATGGCACCATGGAGTTTCTCACCAAAAATATTTGTCGCCAAGCGAGGACGTATATAAAAGTTAAAAAAAAATTAAATGTATCATGTCCAATTTAATAGCATTATGATCATTAAGCACATCATATTACACAAGTCAAACAATATGATGAACCTAACATAAAATGCATATGATTTTAATTCCTTTAAATTAAACATTCTGCATTACGTTTTCTTGCATACTGGAATCATTATCTTAGCTTTGCTAAGTAAATTACAGTTATATTAGTATCTCCTCAATTAGTTCCGATTAGTAATAAAAAATATCATCAAAAAAGACATGTTGATGAATGTAATGTAGTAAAATTTAAAAATAAATTGGCTTTAATTGTTGCTTGACTTCCAGCTAAGGGGGTGGATTTTTATATTAAATTCCTCTGAAATGTCACCAATATAAGCTGCACAAGTAAAAGGAAGAAACTTAGATGTACATAAATATTATACATTGAAATATGCAAATAAAATCATTTTTATGAAATTGATGTTAACATAAGAAACATGCAATATACTTGCTATTATATACAGTCAAACTTTTATTTAATCTTTTTTATAAGTGTCTTTATTTGCTTTACTACTATCTATCTGATTTATAAATGTGTTAATGTTATCTATCTGTTTTATAATGTGTTAATGTACTATCTTTCTGTTAACTTAGTTTTTTCCCCTAAAGTATGCTTTTTGAGTTTTTGTATAAAAATAATTGCCAAAAAGCATAGTGTATTCTCTATTTAATAGAGATTTCTAAAAATCACCTTGTCATATTTTTCAATGACTTTTATACCTTTCTATAAAAAAGTACTGTTAAGCATTCAAGTAACCATTACATTTTATAACTTTTTTTTTTTTTTCCCCTATTAAGGAAATGAGAGACTTTTATAGCCATTATAAACTACACACAGGATACAGTCACCAAACAACATGATTTATTGCAAATAATAGACATGCCAACTTAATCAGACACTTTGTTTTTATGTAAACACAATTAATTCAGTCTGTTTAGGTTTTTGTAAAAAGGATTATAAGGTAACTGCTATTTATATGTTTTTCCCACAAATTTTCAAAAAACGTATTAAAATTTTAAACCTACTTTCTAAGAACAGCATGTAGTGCAGCTGTTCTTAGAAAGTTTCAAAATTACAGGATCCTGGGATCAAGAATGTGAACATTAATGGCATGATATGCGACTTTATTCTAAAACATTAAACAATGGTGATGTAATGTGAAACATTATTACAGTCAAAAGTCGTTAATTCGGACACCCATAATCCGGAATGATCATTAATCCAGACCTCAAAGCTAAAAACTTTCTGTGCATGCGCCGCGTTGGCACATGCGCACAGGCGTTTTACGTGTGCGCGTAAGACCTTGACTACTGCGCATAATCGTGTGCGCAAGTGCAGAATATGTTTTCGCCTGTGCGTTTAATGTATAACGGACGGTGTAAGCTAAAATTATCTAATTATCTATTTCAGTTAATGTTAATGATTGCGTTGTTCCTTAATCTTCGAATTGGATCCCGCTTATTATTTTTTGCAGACTGTAAGAGCAATTTTATAAAAGTAAACTTGAACTTTCGATTTTGTCAAATAGAATTTCCGATGCTGGAACTTCCAAAGGATCTACAAAACGAAAGTATGTTTCGATGTCCAACAAACAAAAAGTGGAATTGCTGCAAAAAATGGATAAAGACATGAAGAATGTGACAGAGAGGTTAGTGAAAACGAAAAAATTTCGATTGACAAGTTAGTCGGTATTCTCGGCACAGCAATTAACGGGACTTGAACAGCGGAACTTTGTAACTGAACAAGAAATTATGTCTGTTTATAGAATTAAAGAGAAAGTATTATCACATAAAACGAAGCAACTTAAACAACTTACATTGAAAGAAATGTTTAATAAAGTAAACAAATAAATATTAAGCTTTTTTTTGTGTGTGTGTGAATTTTGATACCCTTTAGATCATAATTGTTCTTTATTTCATAAATTACAGTTTCATATTTTTAATTTTAGAATTTCTGCATGCCATCTTATGAGATTTAAACTGATGATCTATAATCCGGAGTCGCCGAAGTCCCGACGAGTCCGGATTAATGACTTTTGACTGTGTAAGTTATTTTGCTTTTTATATGCTATATCCATAATTTTTATCTGTTGATTATCTATCTACATAAATGATCTGTTGCTTTACACATCTGCTGGAATGACTGGTGAGAGTTTGGTTCATGATCCTAGGGATTTCAACACGTTTTAATTTCATATGTTTAAGATTTATAAAATAAGTCAGCTTTCATGTCTGAAATACATATTTTTTCAAAATTCCACATAATTTTAAGTGTAGGCTTTTGATATTCAAGTTGATTATAAACAAGATAACTATTTTTAATAATTTTAGAACAAAAATTTCTTCCATTCATTTGACTTTTCTACTATGAATTGCACTTGTGCTGGTTAGAGTAGACTTTAAGGTACCTCTTGTGTTACGGCGAAGTTGTTGTTTCATTTATGGTAGGCTGAGATAATGTTATGGAAACCCTATTGCGACGTAACCGGGTGCATGATTCTGGGAAATTTTGAAACATCGGATGTTTTGTAAGCACTTTTGTGGTGTGTGTTGGTTTTATTGTTTAGACCGTAGAATGGCTGAATGCAGTAAGATTAATTTGAATTTTCTGTACGATTTGGAACGAAAGGGGAAAAGAGAGTTAATTGACTGGTGTGTAAATGAAGGTTTACCTAGTAGCCATTATAAGTATCCTGTACGTAGGAAGAAAATGCGTATGGTCAAACGCTGAACGATGTCGGCAGTACGAAGGATATTTTTGTGAATTTATGTGGTGATGCCTCTATACAGATTCCAGTTCAGGTACTTTTAGGAAGTTTTTGGATTTTAGGAAGGATATGCGTCTAGTCCAACGTAAAAACCATTTAGATGGATTTTAATGGGTTTGCATTTGTGCCACATACTAAAGACGAAGGAACTCCTAAATAGGGTAAGTGGATATTTGCTTTTTGTAGTGCTTAAATGTATAACACGTTTTTTACTTTATGTTATTTTTATTGTTTGGTTTAAAATGTAATTTATTGAGATTATGTATTTTTTGTTTGCCTATATTATAGAATTAATCGGGTGCTCCTTTGGCTTTTTAAGAGAAAATATATCGATGTGTACATGGACAAAGTGAAGGGAGTGCGCAATGCAAGTTTGTGCAATTCTTGGATTTTTCTTAAGTGAAAATAGGTCGACGTGTACATGGACACAGTCGAGAGAGTGCGCAATGCCATTTTTGTGCAATTCGGGAATTTTTTTTCTAAGTGAAAATAGGTCGATGTGTACATGGATACCGAGTTTGTGCAATTCTTTGTCTTGTTATTTTGGCTTTGTGTAGCGGCAATTTTTGAAAAATCGCCACTATGCAAGCCAAAATAATAAGTCAACTCGGTATCCATGTCCCGCCAAAAATCGCCAAGAGGTACCCTAAAATATACTTTTACCCTTATACTCAATTGTGCATAATTTTCACATATCCGGCAATTGATATTCTCAAGCTTTGCAAGTTAAGCTTTTACTGTATACTTTATTATAACTACAGTCCTCACACAGAAAAAGTATATAGGATTTATAAAAAGGAAAGGAAATAAAATGGAAGATAAACACCTAGACTTATTAATATACGAGGGAAAAAAATCAAACAAAGTTTGATACACAATTTAAATAAAATTCTACCAATTTCGAGGATGATCAAAAAAATTTTTAGGTTCTTAAGAGGTGTGTCTAAACACCCTTGAAACTGATACTGTTAAATTCTAATGCCAAAATAAAATTGCTTTTTGCCAATTTTAAAAGTAAAGGTTTTGGAATCAAGAAAAAGAAACTGTCATTATCTCTCTATTATCAGAAATTTTCTAAGTTTCAAAGTTTTCTAAAAAAAAGGGGGAAGGAAGAAATAAAAAGAGAGAGAATAATCACTGAAATATTTCCTACAAACTGGTTCTGAATCTTTTTTCTTCAACACAGCTATAAGCATGGCAATGTATTAAATGTTCAGTAAGAATAGAATTGTAGTGTTTGCACGTTATAATATTGTTCGCATGTTGAAGTTTTTTTATACTATTTTTCATAGTAACTCATTTTTAGGTTATTTACTGAAAGCTAAAAACAGTCAAAATTAAACCGTTTTAAAAATGAAATGTCTATTTTTAAAAAGGTAAATGAAGACCAGAAGATGGATATTTCACCAAAGTTTATTATTCCACTAAACAGTTTATCAGCCATCCAAAAAAGGAGGGTGAAGTTTTGACAAGACAAAAATCTAAGCAATAAAAAAAAATTGGGTGCTTGTCTTCTGCAGCAGCTTAGGAAAGAATGTTAATTTGGTACTTTTCTACACTGGCCAGTAACAAACATTTATGGTTACAATCTGAACACAAGCATTTTTCATCTACTCTTGCTTTTAAAATATAAGGACTTTTTGTCTGCACTCATAGTTCATGTTTTTAGAGCCAGTTAAAGTTTTCACTTTTAAATACAGTAGGTTTTTCCTAGTTACTGATCTGCACATATGTTTTCTTTTACTGTCAATTTTAAAATACAAGTTTTTCATGTGTGCTTGTTATTCACGTTCCTTTGGCTAGTGAAAATTTCTGCTTTTTAAGTTCTAGCAGTTTTTCACTGCAAATTTTTAACTATTTTCAATATAGTGTTAACTGAAAAGGAAGCTATAGCATTTTTACAAGGGGGAAAAAAAAGGCATTTCATCCAAATAAAGAATTTGGGGAAATGGAATATAACACACAATTAAATGAATCACTATCATACTATCAGACTAGAACCATCATTTATTTCCAGTTCTGTTGCAAAAAGTCAGCTACAGAATGCCACCAAAGCAGCTTAGGTACTAATACTGTATGATACCACACTATGAAAGTTTGGTACTGAAAGTGCAAAAACAAGGACCATGGCACTGAAGAAGCAGAGTGCCCTGGCCAGCCTACTGATGTTGTTCAGGCCCATCTGCAAGAACTTCTGGAAGAAGATCAGTATGCAGCCACTCAAGAGTTTGCTAAGGAGTTAAACATTAGTACCATGTCTATTAGCATTGCATAAACTTGATATCAAGTTCAATCGCTGGATGCCGCATGAGCTGACTCGAGCACATAAAAACAGGCATTGTTTGGGCCTGCACTGATATGCTCGAATATCAACACAAGAACAAAGTTCTGAACTGTATCATCCCTTGTGATGAAATATGGATTTACTTTAACAACACAGGCTGAAAAAGGGACTTAGTCTGCCCCCAGTCCACAAAACACAACTTAACTAATAAAAAGATCATGTTTTGTATCTGGTGGGATTGTCGTGTTATTATCAAGAAAGAGCATCTGGAAAAAGGTAAAACCCTTGGCATTAAGGTGTACAGCGGGATGCTAATCTATGTTGACACTGCTATCAAGAAAAACATCGAACTAAGTTTCGGAACTAAAAGGCAATGTTCCATCAAGATAATACAAGACCACATGTGTCTGCATTCTCTGGCTGGATTTTGTATGGACTCGAATAGGAACCATTCTGCACAGGATGTCTGAAATGAAATAAAAGTTTATCTCCTTTTGGACTCGTAGCCCCGTGGTGAAGGCTTTTAAAAACTACCTGAAAGCATTGGCAGAAAATTAGAGATTTGGGTGCTGATTACTACCCACACTAAAGGTATTGCTTTCATGTTTTTTTTTTTTTTTTTTTTTTTTCCTATCATTATTAAAAAAGTTTTTTGGCAGAAAACTTTCATTACAACCAGATATATGATTTAGCATATTGTAACATATAGAACTGTTACTAATTATAGCAAACTGTAGCAGAATTTTAATTTTGGGTACTATTCGGTTTTGAGGGCCGTAAAAAATCGTCAAACTATTGTTGATGCCAGTGCTGCAAAAAATAATTGTGGCAACCCTAATGCAAGAAAGGAAGTATAATAGTAAATAACTATCTAAGATTGATGTTTTAATTTAGATGAAAGGTTAATTTCATATAATACTTTTTTATTATTATAATTTATATAAAAAAGACTAAACCTGACTGAATGGAAGCATAAGAGTAAATAACTATTTCAGATCATTATTATAATTTATATAAAAATTGCTAAACATAACTGAATGGATGGCTGCATCGCTACCGAGTTATCGCTAAAGCATAGTTTCATCTCGTTAGTTGCTCAGACATAATTTTCCATAATGAATAATGCGTTTTCTTTGAAAAAATTCTTGGTTTAAGTGCAGAATCTTCCACTTATTTGTTTGTCACTTTTAACAAGGGTAAAAATAAAAACAATTGGATTTTTGTCAATTTTCTTTTACTTTATAAGTGAAAATAGGTCAATGTGTACATAGATAAAGTCAAGGATGCACGCAGTGCCATTTTTGTGCAATTCTGGGATTTTTTTTTTTTTTTTTTTTTTTTAAGTGAAAATAGGTTGCTGTGTACATGGATACCGAGTATGTGCAATGTTTAAAAACCCCGTCAAGCAGTGGTTGATTCTGCACTTTCCCAAAAATTCTATTGCAGACTTTTCATCATGGGCAATTCCCAAATTGTTCAATCCATAGGATATCAAAAAAGAATTTAAAAAATAAACTAGTATTTCAACGGCATCTTAAGAAATATAAAACTATATAAACTTACGTAATGTGAAATCAGTGCGTACGCTAGATTTGGCGCACTGTTTTAAATGGGTGCGTTTGTTAGATTTGGTGCTTTTGTGCATACATTTTCACTCCAATTTTTTTACGGTCCTCAAAATGGAACAGTACCTTATTTTGTTATAACAAACTATAGCAGTTTCAAATATATAATCCAGATAAAATTACCAAATTTTCCCCAGCATAAATTTAAAATAATAAATTTGAATCAAGTAGCATACATATATATATATATATTTTTTTTCTAGAGTAAGCTCTGTTTTGCATTACAGTAGATATTACAGTTGTATTTACAGTTGCAGATGATATCTCCACAACAGCCATCCTACAAAATATACATAATCTACTTTTCAAAATTTTGAATTTTTTATTGATCGACTAACAAAACTTCTTCTAACTACCTCTTCACTTCATCTTAATGTCAAATTTTGCTTCTCATGTTGTCTTACAAGGCTGTATAACTTACAAAATCAAACACTATCTTAAAACTGATATAAATTTTTCGTAGTTTCCTAGATTACACCTATTAAAATATGATAATCTCAAACACTCAGCTTTTTCTCAAGTACAAAAATACATGTCTCTTGGGGTCTAGGATTTGGAATTAGAAAAAATTAATTCTTTGGCTGCCTTAGAAACAAATAGTGTCTTCCAACCATCTCATCTTCTTCCTCGCTAACAAATAAGAGTACACTTACCTACTGTCTAATCATCAACAAGTTGTAAATACTTGTCCCGATTTAAGTTTACGTCCCAATTTAAGTTACCTTCCTTCTTATTCACACGTGCTACCAAATTCAAAACACAAGTTCGGTGCACGTGTATTATAAATCATTTCCCAGGAAGTGCAAAATATTAACACCAATGTGAAAATAAATACTCAAATCAAACTGGAAAAAGCAATGGAATCGCTTTGAAAAATTTAAAACATATTTTCGCTTCGAATTAAATTTCTTTGCTTAAAATGAATTTATGATAACTTATAATGAACTATTAACGAAGTTTTCTGTAAAGCGCAACAAAGAGGGCGCTTAAATCGCAGATACGGCGGAAGATTTCGTTTCTAGTGTTGTTGTGTTTGTTTATATTTTGAAATTCATCGGATTTGTTTAATTATTTTGTTTTATTCTCCTAAATTTAGAAAAATGTGCCAAAAAAAAAAGAAAAGAAATATAAAGTTCAATCGCTTTTTTTCAAACACCGTTTTGTGGCAGTGGGAAGAGCAAAAACTAATTTGCTGTTTATTAACTTGCCTTTCATACGCAGTACTGGACTGCAAACAATCTACTCTTTGCAGTAAATATTTTAATATAGATAAAAAATATTTATATGTATTATGTCATTACAATGAATATATATAAGCATACATCATAATCTAAATGTATCAGTGGCATGTAACGCATCTTTGAAGAATGAATAAGGTATTTTGTGATGCTTTGGCGACAACCTCCAGGAAATTAATAATTCTTTGTGTTTTAATAATTGATATATTCCGTTAGATGATTTTTTTTTCAATTTTTAAGCATCTAGAGCATTTTTAATATATTTAAATGTTCCTAGGGCCAGTTTTTGGTAAAAATTATATTTAGCGAAGTATATTTTCCCTACTATTTTGGTTTATTTTTGGAATTCAAATAATTTTCTGTACATTGATTAAAATTTATTCAACGTTTTTTAAATATATTTTAAACTCATTTTAATTTTTAGCTTTCACATAGCATTGTTTAGACATCTTTTAGTTATTAAATAACTTGATGTCTTTTATAAAAATTGCAATATTTTAAGAGAACATAGGAAAGTATTAACATATGAAATACCAAAACAAAAGCTATCTGTTTCCAATACTATATATTTTAAGTAAACCATCTAGTAATCATTGAATCAGATTATGTGTCTTTAATTTTTAATTACAAATTCAGGGCAAACTCGGAGAAAAAAATGTTGCTCACTTTCAGAGGCTTAATAAAGTAATTTATGAATCAGCTGTTACAGAAAATGAATGTAAATAAGTAAAGCTTTATTTTTTTTTAAATATTTATTATCCCCTTCTATGTAATGATTAAAATCAAATGTTTTTCAGAACTTCTTAGCTATATAGGCTAAGAAAGTATAACTGTGTTAGGGCATATGATGTTTACTAAAGATGTATCAAGGCCTATGTACAGAATTTAATATTTATAAAAGATAAAAATATTTGCATTGTTAATGCATCTGATAAAATTATACACACCTTTAGATTCAAAAAGATGTTTACTGAAGAAGAATGGTATGACCATGATTGGTTTTTGGATAAAATAGTATTTGCTTTACTTCTAGTTTAGATAGTTCCTAGTTCCAATACACATGGTATCAATTTTTAAGGTTATAATTAAAATATTTGTATGAAGTTTTATGTATTTTATTTTTTGTATGTTTAATATTGGCAATAGGGAAATTTTTACAAATACATATGCTTTCAGAAATGAATACACAAGATAATTCATGTTAACAAAATACTTTTTTTAGATAAGTAATATTAAAAATTGATGTACTTTATGGAGTCCCAATGGCACTTGTTTTCGTGATTGTCTATATTTTATGTTTTGTGGTCAAATAGCTTTCCAAAAATAAGTGCTTTTCGGATATTTACAGAAGATTTTAAAATTATTTTATGAAAATTAGCACATCTGAGAAGCTGTTGTGTCCAGTAAGTGACAGTCCTCCTATGGATGGCAATGTCATCTGAGTGCAATTTAATTTCATTAAAATTTTTTCTTCACTGTTATTTTTTCTGTTGATTATTATGTGAAATAAAAATATTTTTAATGAATAACGGTCATTGTATATTGGTCATCTGTGTTCTTTTATTAGTAGCATAACTATGTTCTTATATATGTATATTTTTACAGTTAGTATAGTAAAATTCAATAGGAAAAGAAATTAAAGGAATTTTTTCTTTTAAACTGAAATGCTTTTTATTATAAGACTGTCTAGCAAAGGAGAATTAATTATATGAGACTGGTAAAGATCTAAGTATCAAAATTAATCGTGTTTGAACCACAATAAATGGCATGCAGTTTCAAGCAGCTTTCATAATGTGGAAAAATTATCCGTCTTTGAAAATAAGTATATAAGAACTTTTTAAACTATCTCCTAAATTTGAAATTATTAAAAGACCTGGCACTGATCATGGGTACTTTATAGGAATTATTATATCTGATATTTTGTGAGTTTTAACCATTTCTTTCTTTTAAATTTTGGTACATTTCCGTTTTTCCGGTGCAAATCTTGCCAAGTAGACTTTATTGGCGAAAACACACAGTATACACGTAAAAGGTGTTGACAAATGTTAGTTCTAAGAATTTTTTACTTTGAAGGTATAAATATTTTAATGTCATTTAAAATTTTGCAAAAAAGCCAATAAATAATAAAGACAATAAATTTGTAAAAAGACATTAATTTAAGAATTTACTATGCTTTCATCGTACAACATCCTGATTCGCCGGTTCATATCACATGACCCCAAGTGATCTCATCTCACGTAAACTACGCTACAAAAATCTATTTCTCTCAGTAATTATCTACATCAATTTCAAGTTAAATCTTAATTTGGAATACAAGTCTGAATGCAAGAATTATTTCAATACGTACGAATAGGTTACTCAGAAATTGAAATCACAGTGCTTTACTTTGCTTGTTCATTCTCTATAGAATCGATGAATTTAACCTTTGACTTTGTATTTTCTATATTTTTGCCATCGGGTGAGTTGTGTGATTGCATCCTAATTGACTTAATTACTGAATGGCCTTAGGACATAAAATTGAACTATGTGGTAAAAATTCTATGTAATTGTATGGCAGTATTGAAAGAATCAATCAACCTGATGAGAACTGGCTGTGACTTGTTTTGAAAATGTAAAAGTTAAAGTAAAAGGTTGCCAGCTAGGATATTTAGTTTGGCATCGGTTGTACCATAACTGACAACTTTATCGGGTGCGCCGGCAAAACGGAAAAGTACCTAAATTTTTTTATTAACGTGTAATTTTTTTTTGTTTGTTTCTCTAAAAAATCAAACATTTCAATAAAATTTGCTAATTTTTACTTCCTTGTACGAAGTAAAGAAAGTATTGTAATCATGAAAAATTCCGGGTACCATATTTCAACAAAATTATGCATTTTAACCAATATTGAATGCAATTGAATAATGTTTTTGCATGATATCTCTACATAATAACAGAGTAAAGGACTCTTCTTACTCAAACGAATTATAAAATCAATTTAAAATAGATTCAGAAGAGTTTTTTTTTCGTTGTGCCTGTACATATCTATGTACCTCGCATAATCAAAAACGAGTAGCCTCAGAATGTTGAAACTTTGTATATAGGACTGCTATAACATGTAGTTGTGCACCTCCTTTTTTTGGTTTCAATCGGTATCAAAAGTAAATAAATATATACCTACTCTGTTACTCGGCTCATTGAGTTCAGTTTTTTTTTTATTCTTATATGTTGGTAAATTGTGCATTTTTGCTTTAAAAATGATTGAATTATATTGTTATTATCTCTTGGTTAAGGTTTTTATGCCTTTAGTTAATCTGCATGCAATAGTTGTAGAATTATCAACATTTTAAAATTTGTTTAAGTGCGATTAAACCTATTTTATTTTTTATGATAGCACCCATATTTATTTACATTTGAAACTTGGCAGAATAGTGATTTAAGTCTTCCTGCACTTTCAGTGTATTTTTGCCGAGTGGGACAAAAAGGAAACTTAGTTTTTTACACCAAAATATCTGCCTTCTTGCCGAATCAGTAGTTTTTGCATAGGAACTATTATTTTAATTGTAAAAATTTTTTTTTAATTGTTTTAACTGTATTTGGTGTTTTATGTTTTTCTATACCTTTCAATTTTTAATGAAGATATTTTGAGGTTTTATGTATTTTTGTCTTGTTGGGAAGGGAGAACTGAATTAATTGAAAGAGAAATATATCTCTTTATAAATATATAAAATATTATGAGATTATATATATTATAAGATATTATATATATTATAAGATATAAATGAAATTTGAGGAAATAAGTTTAAATTAAATGCATAAAAAAGTGTTTACAATTTAATATTCTGTACAAGGAAGTCGTGGTGTGCACATCAGCTTTTTTTAATAGAATAATATGCAAGCTTTTTGTTAAAATTTTCGTAACTTTTTTCTTGTTAAAATTTTCTTAACTCTTTTCATCATGTAACCCCAGATGTGAAGAAAATGCACTAGCAACAAACATGATCAAAGATTTGGAGCATTTTGCAATGCTAATTGCTATTGAAACTATACTTTTAGCAGATACTACTACATAAGTTTTGTATTCACATGCAAGAAATATTGCTCTTGCCACTCTTCTAATATCCAGTGATGAGGTGATGGATATTAAATGGATATGTCTTTATACTGGTGCTTGGAAAATTATTATGCTGTTATTGAATAGAAAAGACAGTCACCAAAACTGAACATTTCAATTGCCATTTCAGAGATAAAGATGTATGGGCTTTTTCCTCCTCTGAAATACTGTGAAAAACATTTTATATTCCAATGTATTGTAGTTTTGATTATTTCCTCAAATAAAACAGATTAAAAAAATTCCAGGTCCAGGAAGAAGATATTCATCTTTTTGGGATACTGAAATACATTACTATGGTAGATTAAGGTAATTAATTCAACTGGTTGACACCGGAAGATGTTCTGATGACTAAGGAGGTCTCATGGTCTTAAACGCTGTTATTTTTTTCTTTGGAGATGTGTTTTAGACAATGTGCTCCCATATAGCAATATTAGAATTGCATTACAAGTGTTCTGTTTTAAGTGCTAGTATAAATTTTCAACTATGTTATTTAAATAGATTATGTGAAATTTCCCAGATACATTATTTATATAGCTTGTTAAATAATTTGGTTTTCTCTCCTCTTCATCCAGAATATGATTCTGGATCTCAAATTGATTGTCAAAAATTCAAACTATTAAGAAAGAATGTTTATTTCAGAACAGATCATCTGAATTCATCAAATGCATAGCATCATTTCACATACCACTTTATTTTGAGGTTTTATATTCCTAGACTTCATTTAGTATTTTACTCCCAGTGGCCATTTTGTAAAACAAAATTTCTTAATTCATGTTTCTCAGTTTATAGATGAAAGGAAAAATAACCAAAACTATTTGCAGCAGATCAAATAATGTATCTGGGAAATTTCCCTAACAAGAAATTGATTAAAGTGCTTGCCGCAAATTCTATGAAATAGGCATTTTCCATGAAATTTACATAAATATTTGAAAAACTGCTAAAATTTAAGTATGTGTATTAATTTAAATATTGATTAATAGTTTTCATATGAGTTAAAATCTTGATTTATCTTTAAATTAAATGTTATTTTAAAATTACTTTAAGACAACAGAACAGTGACTGGATAAAATTTTAATCTAACTGATGGAAATTCATATAGGATATTCCTAAATATTCCTAAGGAATCATCATGGATAAGAATGACAAGTTAAGCTTTAAAACTCGAAGCCTACTGATAAATAGCAATTCAAATTCTAATTCAGTTGTGTGCCGACGCCAATAATAGCAACAAGTGGGGATAATAACGTAAAATAAAATTAAAAAGTATGTTAAAAATTAATCGCAAAAAAAAGCAAACTTGAAAAATAATAACCTGTTAATAGAAAACAAAATAATATGCAATTTTTTTTAATCCGGGATCTGAATAAAACAAGTCAATATGCAAATTTTGAAAACATACATGCCAGATTAAAAAAATAATAACTCAAACCACAAACAAACAATAAAGCTAAAAAAATTTACAGTTTGAGTTCAAAAACATGTAAAAGAGAAGTAATTAGACATATGAAAAAAATAAAGGAATTAAATGAAAATTTGATCTAAAAAATATAAAATAAAAAAGTAAAGGAGTTAGTACTTAAAATCTGGAACACAAGAGTAACAAAAGTTATGAAATGAAAAACTGAAATCTTTTCTATTGATTATTTCGAATTAGTCTACTCAAAATAACTTTTTAAATTTGTCTGTTATTTCATAATCTTTTTGAAATTGTATATATTTTTCATGTAATGATTTTGCAATTTTTTGCACTGTTTACTTCGGTTTGCAAGGGTTTGACTAATAAAGACACAGATTACTGTTATTGTTGTTCTAAGATTATTTTTAAATTTTAAACTTCAGTTTGTGTCTTTGTCGGTGCAGAAAAAGTTTGTTTTATTTATTTACATCTTTCATTGCACCAAGTCCCCATATAATGATGCAGCGGAAGATACAAATTTCATATTTCATTTTTGGTTTGGCCATATTTTGGCTCTCCCCATTTCCAGTAGTTTGCCACTATGCTTCTGTTTTTTCTGGTTTTTGTATGTGATGAGTTTTAAATTTATTCGATATTTTATTTTGCATTATATATATATAAGATAAAGAATATGAAGCTAAAAAATTACTCATTTTAATTTGGATGCTTAGGGTGCATTTAACACCGCTAGTGCTGTATCAATTAAGAAAAACTGCGTTTGGAAAGAATTGTTCCTGTTCAAAAATAAAAATTATATTTTAACCATCAAGCCAAGTGTCATTTTTCCTCCAGTCATCATCTATGCAAGAATCTTCTCAGCCATGATTAAAAAGTGAATTGGTACATTCCCTAATCAAGCTGTGTTGCTGTTAAGTTATCTACAACAAAATAAATCATCACATATATATATATATATAATTATGAGTAATATACACATATATATATATATATATGTTGTATGAATATTATCATGTATATATATATATATATTACATGTTCACAAAAGCCTTTACTCATTCCATGCTTGCGAAAAAACAAATGCTTCCAGTCATAAAAATGTTTTAAATAAGGCAGATATTCATGTTTTGGCACTTTTAAATAAAAATAAATCTGAAAGCTTTCAGATTTTATATTACGCTGAAACGGGTATGTTTTTATCGTTTTCTGTGTTATCTTTATTTATTAAATATCATGTTCTTCGCACTTAAACCATAAAATTCATTTCAACAGCAATATCACAAAAAAAGCATTGCTTTAGAATTTCCGATACGAAATTTCGCGCGCTGTAGATAATTCCCCCCCCCCGTACAGTGTTGCCATTGTTCGCTTTGAAATCGTTGAGTTTGTTAATCAAAAATTCGTTGAAGTGTTAGAAAATATGAAAATAAATTTCAAATTCAAATTAGGGGTTCCACATGCCCATAGTTTATGGAAGATTACGTTATTCAAATTTTGATGGCTCAAAGTACCGTTGTTTTATCAGAATGCGAGAAATATACATATATACATTTATGCAGATTTTTCATTATTTAATTTCTTTAAATATAATATTTGGTGGCAACAATTTGAAAAGTGAAACACCGCTTATCGTGAATCGACGCAGATTGCCAAAACGAAGTTAATCGCCCTCTTGGAAAATTGCCCCTTTGGACTAAAAATTGTAAAAATATCTAACTTTTTACACCTATTCTCGGTTCCTACATTCATAGTTAGCGAAATGTTGTACTGATTTTATAAAGTGCACCAATAAAGTAAGTTGGCAAATTAAAAGAACAAACGATAATAAATATATATTTAGAAAGAGTGGCATCTCCACTCTTGATAATGCCAGCTTAAACTAGTTATTTTGTCGTCTGCAAATAAAAACGTCGAGTCATTTTCATTTAATGGATATCTTCGAAATAGAACAGCGTTATAACATTAAATTTTGTTACAAATTAGGTAAATTTGCGAACTGGAAGTTCCAATGTCAATAAACAATGTTTCGATGATCTGAAGAAATGCTGGAAAAAATGTATTCGTTGCTCTGGCGATTATTTTGAAGGAGATAAATTTATCTGAAGGTTAGTAATAGTTTTCTATCTATAAAACATTTAAATGGACGCACCTTGTAAAAAAAAAAACTGTTACGTCCGCACGACAAAAGTTTGTCGAAATATCACAGCCAGAGACTGTGCTCAAATTGAAGAGCGAAGTGTTTGCATTTATACTTAATTAACAATAAAATATCAGTTTTGGAAAATATTTTCTGATGTTGTCAAATAAAGTGACTAGCTTTCTATGCATATTATCGTGAAAAGTATCGATCCATATAAATAAATATGTATATATAATTCATAATAATTTATAATAATAAAACTTTCCATATACATATACTCCAAGGCTTTAGCGCAAGTCACAGGCTTTTTAATTTACTTTTACTTACTATATATATTTCAAATAAGAGATTTTATTCCCTTAAACTTCCATGATTCTTGTTCTAGGACACACTGGCAAGTTTTGGTATTGTCACATTACCAAACCATAACTTTATATGCATAAATTAAAAATTTTAAATAATTTTAGTTTAATGAATTTTTGTATGGTTTTTAAATTAGACTTCTAAAGTAATAAAACTGCATGAGAATATTTATAATGTATTTCTAGCGTTCCAAAGCTTATAAAATTTTCGTGTAACTTTCTTTTCACATACCAGTTGTAACAACGTTATAAATTAGCGTTATAACTGAATGATATTTAATGAAAAAAAATTAACTTCGAATTATTCTAATTTATTTATTAACTGATCCCTCAAGGCAGGTTTAAAAAGACATCAAAGATTTTTTATTTTGAAATTAAATATCGCGTTCAATTTATGTCATACAGCTGTCAAACATTTTGTGTGTATTTTTTATAATAAATATAAAATTTTCCTAGAGATTAGTGAGATGTGAAAAGTTAAATTTTGTGTTTTATAAAAAAATATAGAAACATAAAATTTTGTGTCATTTAAACATTTTTCCAATTGGATGTATATGTTTATGACCAACGGTTGCGAAAATAAATTTCGACTGTATGAAATTCCGACATGGTTGTACACATACTGGGTCCATAAAATCTTTATTCATAATACTATAGAATTCGAGTTTTAAAAATCGGTGCCTGGCTTCAGTATTGGCCCTGCCAATTCATAATATTATTTACATAAATTAAAAGCGAAGAATATTTTTAGTTTACCAACTTTTGTCTTCCATTCTTAGTCCATTCTTAGAATACAGAAAGGGTTGCAAAATCTTTAGGTGTCCCCGGGCGCTTAAAACCTTAGCTACGCCCCTGGATTAGACGGATAAGAAATTGAACTAGGACCGTCAACATCAGCATCTGGTTTGGAATTTCACAATGAAAATTTGTCTCAAAATGTAAATTCATCAAAATATGATCAAGAAGATGTAGATTCATTAGGTTAATTGGAAGCAGAAAAGACGAAAAATATGCAACAGGCTTCGCCGGGAATCGAACCACGAACCTCTGGAATACCGGCCCAGCGTGCTACCGTTACACCACGAAGGCACGCTAGGGAAGTGGGAGAAATACCTTATATACACCCCTTTTTAAAGGGCGGCTAGGGTTTTTTTAGGGGACCTAGTCGCCAAATCCTGGGTGCGGAGAATCATCATCCACAACCCTTTTAGTTCGGGCGCCACTTGTAGAGTCATTAGGTTAATTGGAAGCAGAAAAGACGAAAAATATGCAACGGTCTTCGCCGGGAATCGAACCACGGACCTCTGGAATACCGGCCCAGCGTGCTACCGTTACACCACGAAGGCACGCTAGGGAAGTGGGAGAAATACCTTTTAAAGAAGCCGCGATTTGTACCAGTTATACATGTTGTCGTAAAAAATTCGCCGGTAATGACGTAATATCTCAAAACGAAGATTTTGACTTTGATATTAAACGATCCAGTTACCTGGCCTGATACAATTTCTATAAAAATTACAGATTATTTAACCTCCCCGGTTGATAACCAAACATTTTTCAAGAGATAATTCTGGCAGAAAGTTTTCAGAATCGTTTAGTTAGAGAACATTACCGAATGAAGAAAAAGTATTTAGAAATTATTTAGTATATTCAAATTCCCGAAACGCATTTTTTGCTTCCCATGTAAACTATTCAGTGAGAAGCTTATTAAAGATGGATGTAATGATTGGGCACATTTAACCCACATTTTGAAAATGCATGAAAGCAGTCACCTTAAACATAGTTCAAAATGCAGTGAACTCAAAATGTCTTTACTTAATTTATGTACTATTGACGCAGCTGAACAAAGACTTTATGATGCAGAAAAAGTGTAACTGGCAATCGGTTATTGAATGGCTTATTTATTTAATACAATATTTAGCCCGGCAATGCCTTGCATTTAGAGGTTCTTCGAAAGAGTTGTATCATAGTGATAATGGAAATTTTTTTAAGTTGGTTGAAACCATAGCAAAATCTGATCCAATAATTGCTGAACATCGCAATAAAATTCAAGCATCTCAAAAGAAGCACATTGCTCATTACTTAGGAGATCAAATTCAGATTAAAATTATAATCATTATTTCAGAAGGAATTAAAAAGCATTTATTACATATGATTAAATCGTCAAAATATTACTTACTAATTCTGGATACTACACCTGATGTCAGTCATACTGAACAGTTGACTGTCGTAATTCGATTGGTTTATATAAACGAGGAAACCAATAAAGCCCAAATTGAAGAATTTTTTTTAGGATTCCAATCTGTCGACGTCACTATTGGACAGGGTCTGTTTGAATTCATAAATATGGATATTTAAAATCGTTAGAACTAAATTTATCAGATTTACGAGACCAATCTTATGATAATGGTGCTAATATGAGAGGAAAGCACAAAAGATTTCAACAAAAAATTATTGAAAATAATTCGAGGGCACTGTATATCCCCTGCTCTGCCATTCTCTAAATTTAGTTGTAAATGATGCAGCTAAAATTTCCTTCGAAACAGTTAATTTCTTCGGAATAATGCTTTACAATTACTTTTCTTCATCCGTTAAACGTTGGTCTATTTTACCACAGTATGTTCAAAATATTTCTTTAAAGCTACTGCCATTACTCGCTTTAAAATCGCTGAGTTTGTTGATCAAAACGTAGTTAAAGTTTTACAGAATTTGAAATCGATAGTAAAACAAATTCGAAATTCAAAATTTCGGTTTCCAAGTGTCCATGTTCGGTTGGAGGACTACGTTATTCAAAATTATATGGCTCTAAATATTCGTGCATTCATGCAGATTATTCCTTATTTAGTTCCTTTAAATATAATACATGGCGATAATATTGGTGGCAACAGCTTAAAAAGCGAATCAACGCAGAAAGTGAAACGACGCAAAATGCCCATTTGAGATTAATAAGCCGTTTGGGTTGAACGCCCGTTTAAGCTAAAAGTGTTAAAAAACGCATTTCAAAAATAAGAAATAAAAAAAAAAAATCTGAAAGCTTTCAGATTTTATATTCCATGTTCTTCGCACTTAAACCATAAAACTCAGTTCAAGAGCAATTTCACAAAATATTTAAAAAGAGCATATCTTTAGAATTTCCGATTCACAGTCTTGCGCGATGGAGATAATTTTTTTTTTCTTTTTCGTACAGTGTTGCACAGCTCGTTTTGAAATCGTTGAGTTTGTTAATAACAATTCGTTAAAGTTTTACAAAATAGGAAATCGATAATAAAACAAATTCCAAATTTGAACATTCCGGATGCCCACATTCAATTCATTCAATTGGAGGACTGCGTTATTCAAATTGTAATGTCTCTAGGTGTCGTTGTTTTATCGAGGTGTGAGAAACATATATACATTCATGCAGATTCTTCATTATTTAATTTCTTTAAATACAATGCAGGTCTCTAATATTTGGTGGCTACAATCTGAAAAGTGAAACGCCGTTTTATAATGGACGACTCAAAATGCCAAAACGAAATTAATAACCCTTGTGGGTAAATTGACCTAAAAAGTCATTAATTAGAGTACTAACGAAAAGATAGCAATAAGTTAACGTTTAAACTGCATACATGAAATTGTTCAACACAATTAATACTATCTCACGAGTGGTCTGGAATGTATGCAAATCGCAGAGTGCTTCAGAAATAGGTAATGTCAAGTTAATCGTTACTCCAAAGGCGGAAAGGTATTTAGACCAAAAATGTATTTTTATTCAAATGCAAATCATTTCGCTTTTGTTTTAGGAAAGCTAGTGCACTAAATACACCAACGTCTTTCTATCTCTGTCCTTAGACGATAACGATGGCTTCACTCAAAAAAGGTACTCGACATAAAAAGAAAAACGAAAAATGCTTCCAATGTCATTTATTTGCCCTAATTTTTGCCTCCGAATAAATGGAATTAGTCCGGAAATGCTTTGTCCTAACGATCTGCTCACTAACAGTCCCGTATCTGGGCGTTATATACTTTGAAATATTGTTATGCAAAAAGGAGAAGATTTAATAACAAAATACAAAATTCGTTAAAGTTTTGCAAAATATGAAGTAGAAAAATCTGAACGAATTTAGATTTTAAATTACGTCCAAAAAGCGGTTTTTTTTTTTTTTTTTTTTAAACATTTATGGTGCTACCTTTATTTATTAAATATCATGTTCTTTGCATTTGAATTCTAGAATTCAATTCAACAGCAATATCACAAAATAATTTTAAAAGAATATCTCTTTAGAATTTCCAATACACAGTCTCACGCGCTGGAGATAAAAATGTTTTTTTTGTACAACGTTGCCATTGTTCGCTTTGAAATCCTTGAATTTGTTAATCAAATATTCTTTAAAGTATTACAAAATATGAAATCGATCATAAACCAAATTCCAAATTTCAAATTTGGGCTTCCAGATGCCCATATTCGCAGGAGAATTACGCTATTTAAAAGTGGATGGCTCTAGGTGCCGTTGTTTTATCCTATTGCGAGAAACATACATACATTTATACAGATTCTTCATTATTTAATTTCTTTAAATATAATATAAGGCGAAAATATAACGGCGTTTCACTTTCCAAATTGTTGCCACCAAACATTAGATCTCTGCATTATATTAAAAAAATTAAATAATGAAGAATTTGTATAAATGCATGTATGTTTCTCTCACTGTGAAAAAACAACGGTATCTAAAGGCACCAAATTTTGAATAATCTCGAATATGGGCGTCTGGAAGCCCAAATTTGTAATTTGGAGTTTGTTTTGTTATTAATTTCATACTTTATAAAACGCTAATGAATTTTTGATTAGCAAACTCAGCGATTTCAAAGCAAGCAGTGGCAACATTGTACGAAAAAAAAAAAAAAAAATTATCTCCAGCGCCCAAGACTGTGTATCCGAAATTCTAAAAATATGCTCTTTTTAAATTATTTTGTGATATTTCTGTTGAATTCAATTTTATGATTTAAGTGCGAAGAACATGATATTTAATAAATAAAGGTAAAACACAAAACGTTAAAAAAGCCCCTTTGGGCGTAATATCTGAAAGCTGTCACTTTTTATTTTGTATTTACTAGCTTGTTTTTTTTTTTTTTTTTTTTTTTAATTGTTCATCTCAAAATGCTTGAACATATAGAGTTTTAATTACACAGGTTAATAAAATTCTGTAAAAATTAAAAATCTGGTCATTAAAAACTTTACTAGCTTTTTGTCTCGAATTTCGAAGTAGAACTGACACATAACAAGAGTGAAACAAGGGAGTTCTGTTATGGTTTGGGCAGCCATATCGTGGTTTTCTGCTAGCCCCATGATAACTGTGTCAGGGCACATGACTGCCAAGATTTATGTGAACATTTTGGCCGATCAAGTTGATCCCATGGTACAAACTTTGTTCCCCAATGGTGATGGTGTCTTCCAGGACGACAAAGCCCCTGTTCACACAGCTCACATTGTCCAGGACTGGTTTTCTGAGCACGAGGATGAGTTGTCCCATCTCCCCTGGCCACCACAGTCACCAGACCTGAGTATTATCGAACCTTTGTGGTCTACATTGGAACGGAAAGTGCGTTCTCGTTATCCACCGCCAACATCGTTATCTGAATTTGCCACCGTTTTGCAGGAAGAATGGTATAATATTCCCTTGGCAAACATACAGGAACTGTATTTATCCATTCAGAGAAGACTGCAAGCTGTTTTGGATGCCAACGGGTTTCCTACACCATATTAAGCAAAGAAACATGTTTTTTTAAAGGTGTTTCCATATTTTTGTCCAACCCCTGTATATGCACCCAGCAACATAGTCTTTATACCTAATCGCAATGTTGCCAGACACAGTTCAAAAAACCGCAATGTTGCCAGTCCCAGTTCAAAAAATTAAGGCAAATAATTATTGCCAGAAACAAAAAAAAAATGTACCCAGAATTAAAATGAAATGTTTTAGCACAATTTTACACACAAACGGGTAAAAAAAAACACGGATAACAACATTGTTTACCTTTAAGTTGAGCCTTTTAAATGGAACTTTCGGTCTTTCTGATATCACTTCCAGTGCAGTTAATTGGCTATATCTTCTCTTCTTATTATCAAAAACGTAAAAATGAACCATTTTCGGAATCCTACAAAACTGACCTTTCAAATTGGGCAATTAAAAAAAAGCGAATTTTTTTTCCGAAATCTTTTAACGTAGGCATACCTTAAGGTATTTAAGATTATAATTTCAGAATACTAAACATTTTCTCAATAACTAATGATTAGGTAACATTTAAAGGACTGTAGAGAGAAACTAAAATCGCTTCTTAATAGCCGTGATCCAGTGTCTCGGTATATTTGCATTCCTTATCAGGTGCTTAATTCGCTTATACAATCCTCGGGTCATTTACACTGAAAATTACTTCAGGAAAGAAAAGGCATATCCACGAAGAGGCGTTTTCAATTTGGGAAGCAATTTGATGTCTGACGGACTCATGTATAGATTTTATAGGGGGTGCATTAAGACTTCCAACTCCGTTAGTAATTTGCCACAAACTTCCCACGAACAGATGTGGATTGGCATTAAAAATGAGTTATTCATTCCTAAACAAATCAATGGATTATGTGGAATTTTCTGCCCAATTTTTTCAACTTACAGTAATATGTTGTACTCTCATGAACCATTATTTTTCGTGATGATTCCATGGTAATTTTAGGCAGAGATCATCTCTTTGCCTCGAAATTTATGTTTGCGGAGAGGATGGATTTTTAGCGATTCCTGAAGATAGACATCTTTTGCTTTCGTTATGATATCATCATTTCAACAACGCTGCATGTAGCAGTAGCAGATCCATCGGGAGCAAATTTTTCTCTTTTATTCTTTCTGCCAAAATATGGTGCACAAATGCTGGTAACACTGCTGTAGTATTTGATAGCCTCGCATGTTGTTCAGTAATCTTCTTCCGTTTTGGACACTACAGGTATTGCAATTTTTTCTACTGTTGATACTCCCGGTCTCTCTGATTTATAATCATAGCCTGACACGTTATTAAAGAGAACAAGTTGCGCAGCAGAAGACTACTGCGATCTACTCTGTGATCGCAAATTTTCCGCAACGCACTGTGAAATCCTGATGGAATTTTGCCACGTATATTTTCAATGTTGAAGTATTGTAGAGTTTCCCTTAGTTTATGTAACAAATTATTTTAAGTTGGTACCTTTCCTAAACCTCTCATTTTACCCTCTCATTTCCTCGCCAGGATTTCAATTTGAAGTTAAGTGAAGTGGAATCAAAACAGTTATTCATTCTAGGCTAGCGGGATTTCGCCAGCCAGCGCACGTTGTCCTTTTGTTGCTACGCGGAAATTCTGGTACGCCTTGTGGCCGTTTAGTAAGTATATCGCTGGGTAGGTTACTCAAACTAGTTAGCCTTAAACTAAATTGTTAGACCAGCCCTACTCTTTATCGTTGAGTTTATTATTTAATTATTATTACATTCCACCGCGAGTCGTCGGTGTTATTGTAAGCACCGAAGTACGTGCATTTGTGTTAAGAGTTTGTTGAATAATAAAGGGTTTATTTTACCATTCTTCTGTGTTGGCATTATTCACGCCTATGCCAGAAGTCGCCAGGTTTTCCCGGTAAGGTCAGTTGTATGATAGCGAAGACAACAAGATCTTACAGTATGACTTTTAATTTTCTGCAATCACAGCATCCAGTTGCCTGCAGATTTCATTTCAAACTCCTATCACTTCAAAATGCCGAACTCTAGCGAAGCAAATGTCCATGTTTAGGTGGACACTTGCTTTTGGCTTAAATTTGCAACTTCAGATGATTCAAATGTATACACCTTGTTATTCAGGTAAAGACCACCAGGGATTCTAGAATTCCTTACAAGAAATGCAAAGCGCATTTCTCAGAACTAATGAAAAGATTTATGGTGCTGCAGTCAAATCTGGAACCTACTCGGTCCAACATCAAACAATCTAAGAAAAAGATATAACTTATATATTGGGTCATATAAAAAGTCTCCGCGCTTTTTTGCTACTAGATGGTGTTGATGCCTATATATCCGGCAACATTCACCCGATTGTCTCAAACGAACAAGGTGACATTCAGCTTCCATTGTTTGTGGAGATAGTTTTCTAATTTGTTGCTCGTGTCAAAGGTTATATTGATTTGAAAATGAGTGAAATATCTGAAGAAATATGCTGTGTGATGCATTTTCACTGTAAAAAAGGTAAAAACGCTTCAAAAACATGCCGAAAAATTTGTGTGTGTGTGCGTGATTATGGCAAAGCCTCAAGGGCTATCTGCCTAAGGGGAGGGATGCCTTCGTGGAGGACTTTCTAAGGAAAACTGGCTCGTATACACGTTACACATGGAGAAAACCACGAAAACGCCCATTCAGCCAGCCCGTTCGCGGGATTCGAAACTCGGACCGAACTACCTGTGTTCGGCGACTTTACCGCTCGGCCACTGGTGGGTCTCCGAAAAATTTGTGAGTATACGGTGAAAATGGTGTGAGTGAACGAAGGACCCAGCAGTGGTTTACCTGATTCCATTCTTGAAATTTCGATCTCGAGATTGGAACGGAATTGTCCATTATGAGCTGCTGCAAACTGGCAAAACTATCATTTCGGCCCTATACTGTACAGAAGTTGACCGTTTGAACGAAGAAGTCTAGAAAGGGCGACCAGACTAGGCTAACATAAAGGGAGTTGTGTTCCATCATGACAGTGTGCGGCTACACACATTTTTGATGACTCGAAACAAATTGACGGAACTTGGTTGGGAAGTTTTGATGCACCCACCGTATAGCCCGGACTTTGCACCATATGACTACCATTTGTTTCGGTCTCTGCAAAACTCTCTTGATGGTAAAAAATTGGCCGACCGAAGCCCCGCTGAAAATCACTTGGCCGAGTTTTTCGATGATAAACCGCAGAAGTTCTACACCGATGGAATTATGAAGCTTCGCTAAAAATGGCCAAGGGTCATAGATTATAACGGTCAATATGTAGTTGATTAAAACTGATTTTTCAATAAAGAAAATTTGGTACTATTCCGTTTTGACGACCGTAAAAAAATTGCAGCGAAAATGTATGCGCAAAAGCGCCAAATCTAGCAAACGCGCCCATTTAACAGCACGCCAAATCTAGCGTACGCGCTGATTTCAGATTGCGTAAGTTTATAAAGTTATATATTTCTTAAGACGCCATTGAAATACTAGTTTAATTTTTAAATCCTTTTTTGATATCCTATGGATTTAATAATTTGTGAATTGCCCGTGACGGAAAGTCTGCAATAGAATTTTGAGTAAAGTGCAGAATCACCCACTGCTTGACGCGTTTTTAAGAATTGCACATACTCGGTATCCATGTACACATCGACCAATTTTCACTTAAAAAAAATACCAGAATTGCAGAAAAATGGCACTGCGCACACCCTTGACTTTATCCATGTACACATCGACCTATTTTCACTTAAAAAGTAAAAGAAAATTGACAAAAATCCAATTGTTTTTACCCTTGTAAAAACCGGCAAACAAATAAATGGGCGATTCTGGACTTTACCGAGAATTTTTTCATAGAAAAGGCATCATTCATTATGGAAAATTATGTTTGAGCAACCAACGAGATGAAATTATGCTTTAGCGATAACTCGGTAGCGAAATAGCGATGCAAGATCCATTCAGTTATGTTTAGCAATTTTTATATAAATTACAATAATAAAAAAGTATTATACGAAATTAACCTTCTATCTAAATTAAAACATCCATCTTAGATAGTTATTTATTATTATACTTCCGTTCTTGCGTTAGGGTTGCCCCGAAAAGTTTTGTTCAAAAATGTACAAAAAATGCGCGGAGACTTTTTATATGACCCAATATATAACTTAAGATGTAATTTAATGATATAACTTAACTACCTAAGAGAAAAATGTAAATGCAGGATAAAATATTTGTGTTACGTATAAAACACATAATAAACACATACTTTAATCACATCGATATCCAACTTTCCACTCGAACATGTAAAAAGTTGCATGTTGTGTTAAATATTGTCTAATACAAGGTTATCAGAAAAGAATCATCCAATTGGAAAATTTAATAATTTTCATAATTACAAACAGAAATTATGATTAATATCTTATAGCGAAAAAAAAATGCCGAGTCTTTAGTTTGCAACATTGCCTTTTTGCAATAGATGGCAGCACTATTGCCATTTAAGCTGTTTTTGAAATTTGGGAACGAAGTGGAAATGTCGTTATTTTGTGTCCTTTCCTTTGCAAGAAGTCGTCAGTAATCATTGTTCAACCGGAATTTAGGAGAAAGTACCATACCTATAAAGCACCAAATCAGAAGGTGGTATTAACCAGTTCCAGAAAACTGGATGCCTGTGTAAAGGTAAAAGTCCAGGGCAACCTGGTGTTTCAGCAGAGAATGCGAAAGACGTTGCAGTCCGAAGCAATCAACGGTTCGTGCTATATTTTAGGATACCTCAGTCAACCGTTTGGACTATGATAGAAAAAAAATGCCTTTTCAGTCTTGCAAATTGCAAAGCATGCAAGCACTGAAACCTAATGCCAAATCGCAACATCTAAACTACTGCCTTTTCCAGTGCAGGATTTACGTATACACTACACAAGCTATAGCTTAGGGCCACCGCTTTCTTGGAAAAACCTCTAGATATCCGAAAATCATATTTGGCCCTGGCATATAATATCTGGACTTGTAAAGGATCCCATATCTCAAATACCTTAGGGCCTCATTAAGCCTAAATCTAGCCCTGGCCTTTTCATGAATGAAGCTATGCAAAACGAACATTTTTATAATCAACTAGTATTTAGTTACAAAGTCAACTTTCATTTAAGTAGCAAAGTAAACCGACATAACTTCAGAATTCGGGGATTGGAAAATCCGGCTAATCTTTGGAATATGGTAACAGGTAGTTTGGCAAATTTTGGTGAGGTGATAAAGGTTAGGTACACTGCTAGGACTTTAGCAGTGTACATGGATAAAGTCAAGAGTGTGCGCAATGCCATTTTTGTGCAATTCTGGGATTTTTTTTAAGTGAAAATAGGTCGACGTGTACATGGATACCGTGTATGTGCAATTCTTAAAAACGCGGCAAGCAGTTTGCGATTCTGCACTTTCTACCAATTTCGCATCTAGTCTTCGTCATGATTAAGCACTTTTGTTCCATAAAAGTTCTAGCATAAGCGTAATTCGGCTAGCAGATTGTTGGAAAAAAATGTTGAGTAAAAAAAAAAAAAAAAAAAAAAGCCTTTATTTCGTGGAAACAAAATGGCGTCCAAACAAAAACTACCAGGTTGCTGTAGCAGGGTTGGTCGCCTAATTTTCGCCAAATAATCGCCAAGTTACCTTAATCTAAAGATTAACCGAAAATCCCCATACCTACATTAAATGCGTAAGGGACTCCCCAAAAGTAAACGTCTCTTATGCAGTATCTTCATCAAAGGTTTTTTGCCGAAGAATCAGAAAATGGTATTACCTACCTCGTATTGTTGGAAATTTGGCTTTCCCCTCAGATGAAGGAAGGTACCTAAAATTTCCTTTCTCAAAGAAATGGTGCACCGCCTCATTGGCATTTGGTGGTTCGTTGGATTGGTCACAGAGCTGCGGATGATTTGGTGTAACACAAGTACCCTCTTAGGTCACCTGACGTAACTCCATATGACTTCCTCTTCCGGGAACGTGTCAAAGATCTTGCTTTCATACCACTTTTGCCTATAAGTTGCTCGAACTTAAATAACACATTTGTGATGATTTACAAACAGTTTGCGTGTGGCCAGGACTGGGTGGGTACCGCCTATTACCAAACTCCGTTCTTCAGCTCTTACGGCTTTTTCTTTCATATTTCTTTAGCGAATGCTCTCTCTTAATTGTTCCAATTTTATTTAATGAAGATGTGGAGGTAATTGTACTTAATTGCAAAGATACTCCGGAAACAAAACGCCTTGGGTCTTGATCCGTGTGCCGTCGCATTTTTTTCGACCAATAGGTGGCGACCTTCCCATTGATGTTCCTTGAACAACTCACTCGATAATTTTATGTCTTTTGCTTGAATTGTTTTGTGGACGTTTTCGTTTATCGTGCCTTTAATGCTATTTTTCGCCCAAAGGGCGTTATAGCCCAGAAAGGCTATTAATTTCGTTTTGGCATTTTGCGTTGGTTCACTGTAAATGTCGGTTCACTTTTCAAATTGTTGCCACCAAATATTAGAGCTCTGTGTTATATTTAAGAAAATTAAAAAATGAAGAATCTGCTTACATGTATGTATTTTTCTCGTACTGTAATAAAATAACGGTACTTAGAGCCCTTAAATTTGGAATAACGTACGTCTAGACCCGAATATGGGCATCTACAAGCCGAATTTGGAATTTGAAATTTGTTTTATTATCGATTTCATATTTTGTAACACTTTAACGAATTTTTGATTAAGAAACTCAAGGATTTCAAAGTGAGCAATGGCAACACTGTACGGAAAAAAAACATTTTTATCTCCAGTGCGCCAGACTGTGTATCGGAAATTCTAAAAATATGCTCATTTTAAAATTATTTTGCGATATTGCTGTTGAATTGAATTAGAACATGATATTTAATAAATAAAGGTAACACACAAAACGTTAAAAAAAAAAGCCGCTTTGGACGTCATGTAAAATCTGAAAGCTTTCAGGCTGTATTTTTTAATGTTATGTTTTTATTTTGAATAGTCTGAGATAAGGCTTCGCCCAGGAACCCATGCCTCCTGACCTGCGCTATCTAACAGAATAGCGAAACTTTACAACGTGTATGGCAAGAAATGGCATACCGCACTGATATTTTACGGATGGTTAGAGGAAGTCATATCGAACACTTTGCAAGGAAATTTATGGTTAGAGTAGATTTAAGGGTGCCGCTTGGATTTTCGCTGAGTTGTTAAGTTATCGCAAAGTTGTTGTTCCACTTATGGTAACCTTGTAAGGATCCTAAGTTTTACTAACGTTTATTTTATTTTAAAACTGTACTATCACTTCTTATTTTCTACTTCCGGCCAGAATTAAATACTTTAACTTGTTTATGCAAATTGTCTTGCTAACGCCCAAGTACTTAAGTTGTGGCTTTTTGCCAAGCGAGAGAGAGAAGGAGTTTTAGGAAGCAAGCCGCTTGCCACTGTAGTTTTACGAATTTTCACTCGGTTGCTGGTTGCCTTTAAGGCCAGGAGTTTAGCCCTCTTGATATTTGCAGACGTATCGTAGTTTCAGCAGCTCGGCGTACTACATACGCACCTTTTTTAAATAAAGGCCAGTCTTAGTTCTAGACATTTGTATACTAATTCAAAGTTAGCTTTTTAGTTAGAGTTTTAGTTAGTAGTTTTTATATTCTTACGTTCAGACCACAAGTTGTTGGTCTCTGTATTCCGAAATGCGGAAGTGCCTGTAAAAGATTGAAAATAAAGGGTTTCGTATACCCTTCCTGCTTGTGTTGTCTACTTCACACCTTCTTGAACATAGCTTGAGTAAGCTCCCTGTTCCTATTCAGGATCATTCATGCTTCTAACGCAAATCAAGAGAAACACAAGTCCTGACAACCTGATGACTTAATTAGTTGCCTGACTGCCGTCAACTGGAATTGTGGGAAAAGATTTGGAAAGTGTGTGTCCGTATTTGGGGAAGAAGTACGTTGTTATTTTGTGGTTTACACGGTAAAATGGCTGAACGTGGTAAGATTAATTTGAATTTTCTGTACGATTTGGAACGAAAGGGGAAAAGAGAGTTAATTGACTGGTGTGTAAATGAAGGTTTACTTAGTAGCCATTATTAAGTGTCCTGTTTGTAGGAAGAAAATGCGTATGGTCGAACGTTGGACGATATATGTGGTGACGCCACTATACAGATTCCAGTTTAGGTAATTTTAGGAAGTTTTTGGATGGAGTACTTTGTTTGACAGAAAACACGTAAATTCGTAAATAAGAATGGCTATTTCCTTTGTGTAATGCTAAGATGAATTTCCTTTTTTATGTTATTTATGTTTTTTATGTTTGTTTGATTTAAAATGTAGTTTTTTCAGATTATTATTATTATTATTATTATTATTATTATTTGGCTACAGCTTTGATTTCTTAAGTAAATATAGATCAATGTGTACATGGACAAAGTCAGGGAAGTGCGCAATGCCTAGTTTGTGCAATTCTCTGATGTTTTTTAAGTAAAAATAGGTCAATATACTTTATGTAGGATTTTCTGCACAAAGCCAAAATAACAAGTCAAAGAATTGCACAAATTCGATGTCGATATACCGCTAAAAATCGCCACTTATCGCCAAGGGAACCCGTAAATATATTTTTACCAAATCGATATTTTTTCTTTAGGATGACGTATTATTTATAATTTTCTATTGTTAGTATGTAAAATATTAAATTTTGAAATTGGGTGATTTTTTTCCTGATAATACTGTATATCAGAAAATATCCGTGATTAGTAAAAGCTTAGTAAAATAGCTGTATGATCTATATTTTCTGTAAGAAAGTTTGGCACAAATACGTGTGTGAATCTTCCTTTAATATCGAATGAATTAATTTTTTCTGTATTTGAATTATATTTAATTGGTGAAACTTTAATTTTATTGTTCTAATCGGTGTTTTTAGAAGGAAGCCGATATTGAGGTTTGAAATTTCATTCGGATTGCGTCATTCATTTTGCACTGCTGTGTTCATATATGCGTTATATTTTAAATAACTTGAGTACATTGGCATTACGATGTGTTAATCATCTAAAATTTTATCGAACATCACTATAAATACCAGTTGCACAGTTTTTCACTTGCATTGGGAAAAGTAACGATTGGTAGAATCTTAATTTTCTCGAAATTGAATTTCGGAATTTACGTGAGGTTCCCTCACAGGAAAATTGTTTTAAAATAATTTTCGTTTTTTTTTGAAGAGCAGTTTCTTCGCAGCCTAAGCTGTCCCATGTCACATATTTTAATGTTTCTAGAGGAATTTGTGTGAGTAAATATTAAAGAAAGATGACTGGATCTGTTTTTACTTCTTTGTACGAAGTAGAGGAAGTATTGTAATCGCGAAAAATTTCCGGTATCATACTTCAACGAGCCATTCTGACCGCTCTCGAATCTATCTGAACGATTATTTTGCTCGACGTCTGTACGTACGAACAGAATATAGAAGTCTTTTTTCCCAAACCGGATTGTAAAATGGATTTAAAATTGGATGTAGAAGAGAATTTTTTGTGACGTTTGTAAGTACATTATCTCGATTAACTCAAAAATGAGTAGCCGTGAAACTTTGAAATTTTGTATATGGAACTGCTATAACATCCAGCTGTGCACATCTCTTTTTCGTTGCGATTGACGGCATCAAAACTATATAAATATAAATGTACCCCCTCTGTTTCCCGGCTGAGTGAACTAAACATTTTTATTCTTATATGTTGGTAAACTGTGCATTTTTTGCTTTAAAAATTCTTGAATTATGTTGTTCTTATATTCTAGTTAAGATGTTTGTCCCCCTAGTTAATCTGCATGCAATAGTTGTAGAATTATGAACAATTTAAAGTTTAAGGGGAGTTAGGCCTAAGAGGCCACAATTTTTTTATATTCGATACTTTTAGTGGAATAGTGAATGAAGTCAGTTGATGCACCAACTGTAGTATCTTTTTGCCCACTAGAAACAAAAGTTAACTTTCAGTTTTGTGCATCGAAAATTTTCTTCTTGTTGGTTGGTTGCATTGCTTGTCTTGGCGTAGAAACTTTAATTTTACTTGTAAAAATTGTTTTTAACTGTATTTCGTATTGTACGTTTTCTGTATTTTGAAATATTTAACGAAGATGTTTTGAGTTTCGAAGTATTTTTGCCTTGCCGAGAAGTGAGAACTGAAATGACTGAACGAGAAATATATCTATAATGAAATTCCAGAAAATAAGTTTAAATGAAGTGCAGCAAAAAGTATGTATAATTTAATAGGACATACAAGGAAGTCGTGTGGTTTTCACATCTAATATTTCAAGTTAGTATGATTTATTCTTAACTGAAAAGAGAAATTTTTTTATATTATTATACCGGCAAACATCATTCTGTTTCCTTTCAATTTCAGTTTACTATCGCTAAAATGTCATCATCTGCAAATGCGGTGGAGGAGGAAAGAAAATTATAAAAGAATTTCTTCTCTCGGAAAAAAAAAAAAAAAAAAAAAAAGAGTGTATCATGTAATGGATTTAAAATTGTATAGATAAAAGGCAAAAAAATTTTCAAAAAGGGGGAATGTTTATTAAGCGTTTATTCAGGTTATTATTTAAATTAACCGTTTTCAGCCTTTACTATAACTTTATCCTTTCCGTTTCCTCACCAGAATGGGGTTTTCCCCATGTGTAACGTGTATACGAGCCAGTTTCCCTTAGAAAGTCCTTCACGAAGACATCCCTCCCCTTAGGCAGATAGCCCTAGTGTGCTTTGTCGTATTCTCAACACACACACACACCTCACCAGAATGCAAATGAGTATTTAAACTGAGGGAATTTAAGACGGAACGTGTTTCTGGGCTGCGATTGCACGCTACGTTTAGTTCCTGCCAGCTCTGATATGTTGTGTGATAAGGTGGCATAAAGGTTCTTTGTCTAGGATGAGTTTTCATATCCGGGATGCAATCCTGTGCCTTTGTTAATGATTCCGGTTGCAGCCTCGAAGGTGGCTCCAGATGGACAAGAGATAAAAGAAGTCTTTTCAACAGGGTCAGGAGATGGACACTTTGTTATGTTTGAGCGAAAGAATCATATTTCGTCGAAGTAGGCTGTTTGACAGACACCGTGCCTGCAAATTTCTTAGCCAGGCGTTACTTGCTTTAAGAGGACTCGTACGCCTTAAAACCTATAAGATCTTCGAATATGTGACTGTTGCAAGAATTGGGATAACTTATTTATTTTAAAAGCAATTACTTCCCACCTTTTTACAGCTGACTGCATAATATAGCTGCGTTCTGAAATCGTAATCAGAAAATTTGTGTTGCCACAAATTCTTTTATAGTTTAATCCGGTTTGTGACAAAAGTTTTCGTCATGTTTCCAACTTGCGGGCACATTTTAAAACATTCTGTAGCATAATTTAATTCCATATTTAATATATAGCTTTTACAACATTTGGAAACTGCTGTGAACCAAAATTTCTAAGAATTTCATGTTAAATTTTTATTTTATTTGGAGTCGAATTTATAAAATGTATTTTATTAAAAAAAATCTGTAATGTTTTCGTCCATAAAATTTTTTAATATTAAAATATTCGTCAGATTTTTGGTTCAGTGAGAAAATAGTGTCCATATAAAGAATTCAATCAAATTTCAAGTATCTACCATTAGCGATTTTTAAAATATCGTGCGCGCAAGGTGGAAACGTGACGAAAAATTTTGTCACAAAGCGGATTAAATTACAAAAATATTTGTGGCAACACAAACTTTCTGGTTACTAGTTTCCAAAGCAGCTATATTATGTAGTCAGGTGTAAAAAGTTGAAAGCAATTGATTTTAAAATAAATAAAATGTCCCAATTTTTTGCAACAGTCACATATTCGAAGGGGTTTAAGGTGTGTGAGCCCCGTTAAAGGATGACCAGCCAAGCTTCTGAGCTAACATCTTAGCATTTTCATAAAAAATCGGACCCGAAATTGGGTTTCCCATAGAACGTTGCTGCAAAAGCCTACTTGAAAACGACATCTAAATTTTTGTCTGTTGCTGCCTTCATTGATTTTCTTGAAGAACTTCCATCTTCGTTTTCAAGCAATGACACCAAATTTAAAAGTGTAGGTTTGCTCTCTTTAATGTCTGAAATCTTTTATCATCCAACACTACATTTTCGTCTTAATGTTTTTGTTAAATTCTGAAAGCGATTCGGATGATTGGAATTGTACTGTATATTTATAGTAAATCATAAATGTGAAATCCTCCTTAATTTACCTCACATGTTTTTTTTAATTCAAAACCATTTTACTTTTAAAATGATGTAAATACAGACTTAAAGCTCTTGGAAGATCTAGTTGGAACTCTAGAACTTTCTTCAGTTGTAGGATGGACTGCTATAGTCATTGAGAGTTTGGCCACCGCTGATTTATGTTATTAATGTTATAAGCTATTTCTCCCGCCTTCATGGTGTGGTGGTCTGCACGCTGGGCGCGTATTCCAGAGATCCGCGGTTCGATTCCTGGCGAAGGCGTTGCATATTTTTCATCTTTCCTGCTTCCAAAATACCTAATGTCTCTACAGTGGCGCGCAAAAAAAGGGTTATGAATGATGATTCTCCTCACCCAAGACTTGGCGATTGGGTCCTCTAAAAGAAAACCCCAGTCGCCCTTTAAAAGGGGGAGTATATAAGGTATTTATCCCGCCTTCTTGGCATGCCTTCGTGGTGTGGTGGTCTGCACGCTGGGCGCGTATTCCAGAGATCGGCGAAGGCGTTGCATATTTTTCATCTTTTTGCTTCCAAAATACCTAATGTTTCTACAATGTTATTGAATGATGACATTTATTGTGTCATGTTATACACACGATAAATAAAACTTATATTTCCAAAGAATTCCAAAGAATTTATAATTATCTGAACAATTTCTACAAGGTAATCTTTAAAACGAAAGGTAGATAACCTGCAATGCAAATAATGTTAGATTTTGGCCAAGTAATTTAAATGCTTGTGGAAGTTTATGTCCTATACCTTATTTGTTTCTTATCAAATTTAAAATTATCATGACTCTTTTTTTTTTCATATGAGGTTGAATAACCCGTAGAAAATTCCCCTTACGATAAACTACACGTAATTTCTGTCATTTATGGACATTTACGTATAATTTTTTTTTTCCCCAGAAGACATATTTTTAACAGTAATTTGTCAGGAACAATTGCTAAATCTTCATCTTTCATACTTTTAAATCGAATTATAAATAGCTTTTAAAAAGCCCTGTTTAAGATAACGTCTCTAACCATGCTTGTCTAATCTTCATCCAGAAGGTAAGATAAAGTTGTATGAAGTTAATTCGACCGTCATTATATTGACAGACAATTTTAGAGGCGCGTTGAAAAGTCGACCTTGGAAGAAGGGTTTGAACTGTGACCGAAAAGATTATTTAACTAAAATGCGAAGTTTCCTGTTTGTCGTTTCTTTAAAGTCGTATAACGTGTGGTACTTAGATGGAAGAATTCATAGAATTGTGAATTCGTGTGTACAAGGAAAACAATTTTAATCTGTCGAAAATTGTGCAAGGAAAATTTCTTTACTGATTATTGAAATAAAATTTTAATAATAGAAAAGAAAAAGAAATAAACAATTTCCTGTTCTATATGCCACCATTTTAAATAAAATGCATTATTTTATGAATACATTGTCCATTCGATGATGCGAAAATTAAGTAAATAGTAGTTAAAATGTGTACATTTAAAAGAAAATTAGAAAACTCGCATGATAATAATAACTACTGAAGTCTGAAACATTTTTAATATTCATGGATTTTGCTAGATTCAGTTTCCAAGCGCTAAAAGGGATGAACTAAATTTGAATGAAATAAGGGTCAAGTAGTATGCTTTTTATAATAAACTTTAGAAAAGTTCAAAAAATTGGAAACGTTTTTCGTATCAAACTATAGCAAATTTCTTGTACGGTAGAGTTCTTCCTTGCCAAAAATAACATATTTAGTTTGTAACAGTTCTCTCTTCGTATAATATTTTCTTTGTTGTCGCGAAGTTTAGTTTCTCTAGAATGGCAACAAGAATATATAAAGATAAAAGGTTTACTGCTTGATGTTCTACGTATAATATTTTCTTTGTTGTAGAAGTTTAGTTTCTCTTGAACGGCAACAAGAATATATAAAGATAAAAGGTTTACTGCTTGATGTTCTACCTATAATATTTTCTTTGTCGCGAAGATTAGTTTGTCTAGAATGGCAACAAGAATATATAAAGATAAAAAAGGTTTACTGCTTAATGTTCTACGTATAATATTTTCTTTGCTGTAGCGTAGTTTCTCTAGAATAGCAACAGAAATATAGGTATAAAGATAAAAGGTTTGCTTTTTAATGTTTGTAATCCTAATCTTTTTTTTATTATTGTGAATTAAAATATGTCTAATCCATTTTGGAACTATCATTTAATTTATTAAATTATTCTCATGTATTGATTGGGCGTAGCGTTGACGACAACTTCATCTCTGTTCGTTTAAAATGCCACATTCAAAACATTATATTCTGTGTGCTGCACTTTGAAGCTGGAAAAGTCATTAGTAAATTAATGAATTTTTCGGCTCGTATGAAAAGACAAGTTGTGATTTATTAACAAAATGGTGCAGTCCACCTGGAATAAGAGTTTTAATTTTTCTTTTAAATTACTCCGCATCATTATCGCAGCCAAGCAAATCGTTTAAAAATGCTTGTCTAGTAGATATTTTGATTGCCTTAATAACAAAAGAATTATGACATGACTATTAAACATTTGTTATTTAAACAAAGACTTATTCTCTCAGATACTTTTAGTTTGCTCTTACTTATATTATGGAACTGCATATTAAATTAAATGTGATCATTTCGTTCTGTTAGCACAAATAAACCAAACATTATTAATTGGTCAGAATATAAAGTCCGACCAATTATTATTAAGTTCCGTGTTGATAATTGGTCAGTTTCAATCTTTAATTAATGATAATTTTAACTAAAACCCTTCTATGCATTTCAGAATAAATATTTTTTTGAAAGCATTGCATATTTAGTATGAAAATTTTAAAGTAAGTTTTCCGTGAAAAATATACTCATAAAACTGATTAGAATAAATTTTTCCATATTTGTTCGAACGAAGTACAATTTTTAAACTTAAAATTCTCCATTAAGGAAAATAATGAGTACAAAAACTGTAAAAATGTTAATAAATATTTGCTTTATTGCAGATTTAATAAAGACACTTTTATCAGTAATGTAAGATACCTATTAGATGTATTTAAGAATTGGTACCTAAATATGGTTAATTTATCAAAATTAATTCTCATCTTAATAAAAATTAAACATACTGAGGAAATTTAAATCCTTCGGATATAAAAGACCAAAGATGATCTTACACATGTTAAATGGTAATTTATATTATTACATTATAAGGTACTTCTCCCCGCTTCTTAGCATGCCTTCGTGGTGTAATGGTCAGCACACTCGGTGCGTATTCCAGAGGTCCGAGGTTCGAGTCCTGGCAAGGGCATTGCTCATTTTTCATGTCTCCTGCTTCGAAATAACATAACGTCTCTGCAACATTATTATTATTATTACTATACAGATTCAGTTTATAACCGGAAATCTCGTAAATCAGTTTACTCTGAGCCCCAAATGCTGCCACTCTAACAAAATTATTAACAAAAATGGCAAATATGAACTTTTGATATTTTTCACTTTTCTGGAATTATGATTCTTTCCTACAGCGGTACTTGACGAGGGCACCAACCAGCCTATCAGCGATAACCTATCATTTAACTGTTGTTCTTACCGCAATGGCTGTGCTAATACTGTGAAATGTGCAACAAGTTAAAGCTGGTGAAGTAGCTCTATAGAATCTTGTATTCTTTGATAATATCAAATGTACAAGAACTCTCAAGACTAAAAGCGAATTATCACTATTTCTAAGTACCAAAAAATAAGGAACGGCCGCAAAATTAGAACAACGCGCAAGCTGGCTGTGACCTAAGTTCGGCGTTCCAAGCGTAATGGCGAGAATAATGCAGCGCCGCAGAATACTTTTCGCGAGGAAATCAAATTAGCACCGTGGCGTTCAGCAGGCAGAACACACTCTCTTCTACCCTCTAAATCTTTTTTTTTTAAATGGTGCCTTCTTTCCACCTCATTTGGATATCACGCGAGTTAGAAATTTACATTTTGGCAGGAAGCTGGAAATGAGGGAGATAGGAAAGCGGTTTTAACATAAAATAACTGGTTACAGAACTTAAACGAAACCTTATAGCTCAATACATGGAACTGGAAAGCAACGATCTGCGGACGTTAATGATAACAAGTTTCTACTGGTTATGTGAATCGTCATAAAGCGGTACGTTAATTGAAAACGTAACTATACGAAACAATGTATTCGAAAGTGTGGACTAGTTTAAAAAATCTAATGGCCAAACAGTATAGGTAAAATATAAAATGTTAAAAAGAAGACACAAATCAAAAGTATTTGTTGAAACATGCTTTATTCGAGACTTGTACAAAGAAACAACAATAATACAATAAGTTATGTACACAGAATGATCGAAGGTTGACATTTTATCCATTGAACAGAGCAATCTGCAGAAGCAGCAACAAGCATTCATTTAATAATCGCAGACCGTTTGTTCAAATGACGTCATCTAATACTAATATAATTAATACAAAATCCACCTCAGTTTCTAAATTCGGTTTCAGTAAGAACAACTTACCACTTTAAGGCTAAATTAAGTCCTTATATGGTAGATGAAAGTATGTATTGTCTATAACAGAAACCTTTGTAATTGAATCTTCAAAAATTAGGTTGAAAAAATGCTACACTTATTTCGTACTAAGAAATCTTCGAAAGCTACTAGATGGTATGAAGTGTGAAGGATAAAAGTGAATACATTTTAACTTAAGAAATAAAAATATGTAAAAACATTGTGCTAGTAAAAGTATTTCTATGAGAAAATTGTGCAATCACCGACTTCATCAAATTGGAGATACTTCACTTAAAATATATAATCAAAGCTACCAACTTGAATTTAAAATTAGACCAATTTTTGGCCTTATATACCAGAGAATGTTAGCTTAAGAGTATCGTAGCGATTTAAGTTTTTAAAAGATGTAAAGGTTTTCTCGAAAATAACACCAAATTTAGGCTGAAATTTGTCCAATCTTGAAGCCTGCATTTATATAATTATCAAATCCACGGTTCGTAGTGACTACAATGCAGGAAAAATTTCATAAAAAAGGCAGTTTAAGTTCAATATTTTTAAAAATATTCAAATTCTAAACTAATATTGTATACTAAAACAAATTTTGATTATTTTAATTAGGTGAAGAAGGCTGTTATACATTTATAAATAATCTCATTCTAAGAAAGATGGGTATCAAGCTTTATTTAACTTATTATAAATGACAATACTCAAAGGAAAAAATATGAAAGCTTTCAGTTTTAATATTATGTCCAAACGGGAAATTTTTAATTTTTAATTTACATATACATACAGGTTTCAAGAGCATTTGGACTAGTGCCACAGAGTTAAAAATATTTATTAAAAACAGCATAATTGAAGAATTTCCGAAAGACAGCCTCGCGTGCTGGAGACAAAAAATTGTTTTATTCCTTACAGCGTTGCCAATCCTCGCTTTGAAATTGTTGAGTTTTTAAATGAAAAATTCGTTAATGTTTTAGAAAATATGAAACATGCAATAAATCAAGTTCCAAATTAACGCTTCCAGGTGCCCACGTTCGGGTGGAGGGCTACGTTATTCAGAATTTGATAACTCTATGTACCGTTGTTTTTTCATAATGCGAAAAACACATACATCCATGCACACTCTTCATTATTTAAATTCTTTAAATATAATACAGGATGCTAATATTTGGTGGCAATAATTTGAAAAGAGATTCAGACATTTAAAGTGATTCGATGCAAAACGTCCTTTCCAGACCAGTGGGCTAAAAAACGATATTCGACGATGCAGCATAAATTCTTTTTCTGTAACTCTGAAGAACATTTGATTATTAAACAATTAATTTTTAACCTTTCGAAATAAGAAAAAAAATTAAAATTAAAATTTGATTTAAAAATTTTTCTAGAACACAAGAAATGATATTTCAGATTAACTTTTTTTTTTCTTTAACCTGTGTCTTGGAACGCTTGTTTCATTCTGCTTTACAAACCTCACCAGATGAAATTCTATATAGTGAAAAATTCGGTTCTTGTTCCTGACTATTCACAGCTGATTTTGTGAAGTTATTGCTTTCATGCAAACACACATTCTTAAAATCGAGACAGCTTTCTTTTCAACAGAATCAATTCAGAGTTCGGTTAGATAGTTTTCTTCATTTGCACTTCGAACAGCTTTGTCTCTAGAATGTGGATGTCTCATTTGCGTCGTACGATGTTGGCACTGCCATATAATGCTAGAACATGATTTTAAAATGAAAAAAAAAAATATGAACTATTTTTTACGATTAGGTCTTGTGATCTCACATACACAGCAGGAAGGAATGAAGAAATTTCCTTCGGACGTCCCTTGTCCATCAGCATTTAATGAAAGCAGTTTCTTCTTTATGTATTTTTGTCTACATCGGCTTTCAAATCCGAAAGGTAAAGACAAACGTGACGAACATGGTTGTCCTTCATTCCTAAAAAAAAAGACATTTAAATATTAGCTCTGAATATTATTACAATGAATATGTTACCGTGAAAGACCGAAATTGGAGAATGTCGACTTTCACCCGAGAATATCAACATTCACCAAATACGTCGGTGAAAGACCGAATATTTCACTACATTCTTGTATATTCAGACACTCACCGGTGTATGTCGACAATCACAGATATGCTCTGGTGAAAGTCGAAAAGAGAGGTCATAAAGTGCCATAATAGTTTAAGTTGTTGCAATAAATAAGATTTGAATCACATAATTTAGAAAGTTTTTTATGACTGTTAATTTATTTTCTCATTTAGAACGTACTGTATAATTAAGTAAGTTTTTAACTTCTATTGTTTTCCTTTCTCAGTTTGAATGTATTGTGTGTTTTAGGTTCTCATGTTCTTAAGTTCTTATTTCAAGTCTCGAGTGCGTTTATTCGCGACTGAATTACGGAAAAGAAAATACAATATTATTATATGTTCGACATTCACCATTAGTACATGGTGAATGTCGACATTCACCTGTGTAAGTCAGAAATAAGAGTATTTGGAAAATATTTCGGACATACACCAAGAGACTATGTGAATAATGACATTCACCGGTGAAAGTCGACATTCTCCAGATTTCGGTGTTTCACCGTAATAAATGTTCAACTGTAAACTTCTGAAGAGTGTATTGACAGATTGCACTCAGTAACTGAGAAGAAATTAGCATTTTAAATAGAAATTACCTAAAACTATTGCGGGTTTCATAAGCACGATGGATATAAGGTATAACAAAAAATCTCAGTTATACATTTTCAGTAAATATTGCATTCAAAGTGCAAACATTATAAAGCAAAAATTAGTAGGCAATAAAATTGCAAAATTATAGTGAAAATAAACGTCAAATGACCTCAGTTAACTAAAAAAAAATCTCAAAGCCATTCAGATTTTACACAAAGGTAACTCACAAAATGTTAAAAAAACTTTTTTTTTAATATTTTGTGAGTTACTTTATTTATTAAATATCATGTTCTTCGCGCTTAAACCATAAAATTCAATTCAATAGCAATATCGCAAAATAACTTTGTAAGGATTATGTTAATTTTATTAACAGTTAAATTGTGAGTTAAACTCCTTTCCTGTCAAATTATTAACTTCAGCTTACTACTACCGGCCAGAAGGTAGTTTTAGAATCACGGCTGAATCCATAATGAGGAAGAGCGGTATTTAACCGCGTAGTTCTACTTGATGAGTTAGAGAGAATCAGAGATTCTCATTAGCGCGCGTCCGCCTTTTTGGCTACTCTCTCTCAAAGCTGTTATTACGCTCGGCCGTACTCAGGCCCTTGATAGCTTAGCAGTCACCTCGTGTTTAAGGAGTCAACTACGTTAAAACTTTGATAGCTTCGGCTATATCTCCTTAGTTTAGACTAGTTTTAGTTTACTTCTTAGCCTTTTAAATTCAAGCCCAAGTGATGGCTTTTATTGTACACTCCAAGACGGAGTTCTGTTAAATCTTATCTGAATAATAAAGGGTTATTTACCCTTCCAACTTGTTGTTTCTTGTCACACGAACTCAAGCGATTATTCGCTTACCAGTTCTTAAGATTCTTCACGTTTATCAGTAACTTAGCATCTACAAAGTGAAGAAGTCTACAATTTTAATATAAGCATATCTTTAGAATTGCCGGTACACAGTCTCACGTACTGGAGATAATTATTTTTTTCCGTGCAGTGTTTCCATTGGTCGCTTTGGAATCCTTGAGATTGTTAATCAAAAATTCCTTAAATCGTTACAAAATATGAAATCGATCATAAAACAAATTCAAAATTCCACATTAGGGCTTCCATATGCCCAAAATCGGTGGAGGATTACGTTATTAAAAATTTGGTGTCTCTAGGTACCGTTGTTTTTTCACAATGCGAGAAACATACATACATTTATGCAAGATTCTTCATTATTTTATTTCTTTAAATATAACACAGGGCGATAATATTTGGTGGCAACAATTTGAAAAGTGAAACGGACATTTAAATTTTTTACGCAAAATGTCCAAAATGAAATTAATAGCCTTTGTGGGTTAATGCCCTTTGGGCTAAAAATAAATTATGAAAGCTTTCGGATTTTCTATTAGAGGTTTTACATTTCGAATACTAATTAATAGCAAAAGGTATTTCCCATTTGTTCTGCTCTTTTCCCATTACCAGCCCATCAGCGGCCCAGCAGTAAAGATGCTGAACACTGGTAGTTCGGTCTGAGGTTCGAATCCCGCAAACGGGCTGGCTGCATGAACGTTTTCGTGGTTTTTCCCCATGTGTAACGTGTAAACGAGCCAGTTTCCCTTAGAAAGTCCTCCACGAAGGCATCCCTCCCTTTAGGCAGATAGCCCTCGTGTGCTTTGCCGTAATTGAATAATTCAATCTAATCATTTTCCCATTACCATTTGAAATTTCCAATATTTATTTGTATTTACTATTTATTAGTTCAAAGGGGCTTTGCCCTGAGAGATTATTTTTTTCGTTTTTTGCGTCGAATCACTCTGACTGTCCGTTTCACTTTTCAAACTGTTGCCACCAAATATTACCGCCCTGTATTATATCTGAAGAAATTAAATAATGAAGAATCTGCATAAATGTATGTATGTTTCTCGCATTGTGATAAAACAACGGTACCTATAGCCATCGAATTTTGAATGACGTAATCCTACTGCGAATATGGGCATCTGGAAGCTGAAATTTGGAATTTGTTTTATGATCGATTTCATATTTTGTAAGCCTTTAAGGAATTTTTGATTAACAAACTCAAGGATTTCAAAGCGAGCAATGGCAACGTTGTACAGAAAAAACATTTTAATCTCCAGCGCGCGAAACTATATCGGAAATTCTAAAGATACGCTCATTTTAAATTATTTTGCGATACTGCTGTTGAATTGAATTTTATGCTTTAACCACACAAAATGTTAAAAAACTCTCCTTTGGGCGTAATTTAAAATCTGAAACCTTTCATATTTTGTTTTTTTTTAAATTACTATTAATTTTAGTGCTTTATAAAACTTTATTAAATGTATATGAAATCTTTTAATAGTCATATCCATCATTTAGATGAAAAACAACACAGGCAAACGCATATAATTTGTAAAATACGAATAGATTAACAGAACAATGTGAAAATTCAACTATGATCCATGAAGTTTAACATATACCTTAATCAATTACTCGTTAAAAGATATTTGAATAACTTTACACGAGTTTTAAGCAGATAACTGTAGAGCATTCCACAACAGTTGTAAATTAAACAGTAATCAAATATAAGGGGCACAGATTTCTTTTCTAGTACGTTGCGTGCCAAAATGAGCTCCAGTTTTTGTATTGGTTCTTGTTACTTATTCATCTGGACAAACTGGAGAATCATTACCAGGAGATAAGTATATCGATTCTTGAATCAGACTTGTGACCACGAGAAATGATATTTGACTTTATCTAATACCATCCAATTTCAATAGCCCCGCCTTCTTAACATGCCGTCGTGGTGTAGTGGTCAGCACACTCGGCGCGTATTCGAGATGTCCGTGGTTCGAGTCCCGGCGAGGGCCTTGCTCATTTTTCATCTCTCCTGCTTCGAAATAACCTGATTTCTCTACAGTGACGCCCGAAATAAAAAGGTGGCGGATGATTAACCTCCACCCCCAAGATTTTGCACTTGGGTCCCCTAATCCCCAGTCGCCCTTTAAATGGGGAAGTATATAAGGTATTTCTCTCGCCTTCTTAGCATGCCTTCGTTATATGAATACGTCAGCTTTTATGTCCAGAACGCACTTTTTGTCAAGCTTTCACTGTATATTATTTTATTATGTGCAACTTTTCATTAAAAAAATGGACTCAATTGGTTTCAATTTAGCACTTTCTAAGGTTTTTGGTTACAACCAGACAAGCATGGGATCTATTAAAAAGCACATAAATAATAATAAAAGTAATACAGTAAGACCCCGCTTAACGCTGTTTCGTTTAGCGCTGTTTCGGTTTAGCGCTCTTTTATTTCAACCTCGGGATTCCCCGAAATTGCTCGCTGCATGAACTACGGGGATTCCTCGAAATTGTGCGCAGCGGTAGGTTTCCAAATAACATATCCGAAACAGTGTAGTTGTGTTTCTTGTTTGGCGCGGTGCTGTACGGACGCATTTTTATTATTTGAAACATTTGTTGACATTATTGTAAGCATAAATTTACATAATACTATAACGATTAATACAGTGACAAATATTATGATCTTTAGTTTCTATCATGGGTGATAATAAAAAACAAGAAAAAAAAAGCAACCAGAAAAAGCATTTCACTGGAAACTAAAAAGCAAGTGATTAAAGATTAGATTCTGGTGAGAGTCAATCTCAAATTAGTGCTGCATTGAATTTGGCAACTTCAACAATAAGGACAATTCTTAAGAATAAAGAAAAAATACTGTCATCCGCAACTGCAACTACGTCGAGCTCTGCAACTAGAATTACCCGTTCTAGAAAAAACATTATAGAGGAAGTGGAAAAACGACTGTCTATATGGACTGACGACGAAATTAAACGCAGTATGCCATTAAGCCAATCTATCATAAAGCCTTCTTGACAAAAAGGCAGAAAATTGGAAACACAGAATAGACTGAATGATCTGACTGGCTTAGAATTTTATTTGTTTTTATAAATATATTGTTTTTATTTTTGTAAGAAATAAATGTTTGGTTTTATTTTTATTAAAAAAACATTATTAAATTTAATACCTAACCAATTTTCTATCCATCTTCCCCTAACTCCATTATTTACATGTTAAGATAGCCTCGTTTAGCGCTGTTTCGCATTACGCTCTACTTTGATGGAACGGATCCCCCGCGTTAAGCGGGGTCTTACTGTAATAATAAAGGTAAGATGATTTAGGTAGGCATTACCGATAGACAGCCGCACACCCCTCCATGTGTTTGACAAAGGCTTCCTAGAGGAGATCATAGAAACCTACATTCGATCTTTCAGGCGCGTATTTGGTCCTATCAATAGACGAGATTGTTCATCCAGATAGAGCTCAGCTGGTAATCGATTACCTGGAAAATAAGCATATTCCCCACACGGATTAGTCCGCCAGATCTCCTGACCTTAGAGTATATCTAGAAAGCTCTTGGGAAGCAATTTCTCTCTAGTTCTTCGTCTCCGAAATCCATTTCGGCGTTGAAAATTGCCTTGCTGCAGGAGTGGGATCGGATGCCACAGGGACTCTTCAACTGGCTCCTGTCCAGTATGCCGTCACTCTGAGTGACTAGTCTGGCCGTGAGAGGAGACCATACCCTATATTAAGACTCACTTTCAGTTCTATATCACCAGAGTGAATTTTGGATATCCCTGTATTATCAGCTTTACTGATAATTATGCGCACGTTGGCTATTGAATGAAACATCTCTTTCTCTTTTATAAATGTATATTCCTACCAAAATTCATTAAAATCTGTACATGAGTTTGTAGGGTTTATATTTATTTTAACTAACATTTATTTTAAGTTTAAACTATCTTTCCTGTCAAGCCTTACTTTCCCCTGGAACTGCCAATGCCAGAGTATGTAAATTTTAGTAGAACGCGCAAGGATTCAAATTATCAGCGGAAGTATTCTGTTAAATAGAAAGGAAACGAGTTCGAAGTGTGCTGTTCTTACTTCACGAGCGCGGAGGTAGTTAGCCAGAAATTGAAGAACCCCGCGTTTCGGCTTGTGTGCTTGCCTCGGAGAATTGTTAATCGTTCAACGTGATATTCAAAGTTTGCTGAATTAGCAGCGGTATTGTAAAACGCGGTGAGGTTAGTTACTTTTAGAGAGCCTCGTAGTTAGAGTCTTGTTATTATTTCTTTTCAGGTTCTTATTTTTATTTTACCGCCGGGTCGGCGTAGTTTGTGAACGTCAAGAGCACGCAATTGTAACTTCTTAAGTTGAATAAAAAGGGACTTAAACCCTTAGCAAGACTCTGTCTATTTTCCAGTTTCAACAGTCACCTATTGGTTGCGTGCAGGTTGGAGGTGCGCAACTCTACAAGTTTTTCAGAAATTGGACATAATCTGCATATTCTCTTAATTTTGCACGAGATTATATTATCAACGGTCCGAATTCCGAATCACTAACGTCTCACTTCTGTTCCCCTCTAATAGCATTATTTCCTCTTAGTGCTTATCCTCATTCTTATTTCACGAAAGTATAAAACTAAATGCCATCGATAAATTTATGACTTTGTTTGTATGTTCACATACGAAGTCTTTCCTTGCCGTGGGCGGAGATTATATCTTGATTTATCCAATTACATAGTAGTTTGATATTTTCTAGGAGGTCTTTCTTCAACGTATTTTTTCATTTGACAATAATAAGTAATTATTTTTAGTCCTTTAATTAATTAGCGCAGAAGCAGAATTATCAAAAAACTAAACATAATTTCTACAACTATATTTTCCAAATTCATGTTTATTTATGATAGTGCGGAATAATATTCTAAAAAAATCTGATGTGGCTACCACATGGCTTCCTTATAAAGCCTATTAAATTATACACATTTGCTGCACTTCATATAAACTTGTTTCCTCGGATTATTCTAGCTTAATTAACTGATCCGTCAAGCTAATTTGAAAATGATATTAAAAAACGCAGATTTTGGAAATTATCCTGGTCAATTTTTGTCATATGGGAATTAAGCTTCATGTAATTAATTTTTTTCGTAATGAGTATAAAACTTTCTTAAATGTAAGTATAGAAACAGGGAGACCGTATCAAAACTTGGATTTCGTTATTTGTCCCCAAAAAAAATTTTTAGTTTGAAATTGCAAAACCATAGATATTTTCTTCATTTAAAACACTTATAAGCGGAATTATATGACCAACGGCTGCGAAAATGAAGGCCGGATAAAGACTTAAGCCGGATAACGGGGTGGATATACGTATGTGATGATAACTTAATTCGCTGCAGATATACTGCGCAAAAAAAAGGGCGGACAGTTCTATATTTCCCGTTCTACTGGGCCGATTGACAAATTCAAGTTGCATATGTCATGTCTCGAAAGTACAACTTAGGATATATATTAGATTTATATTTAGCATTGTTCTAACATAGGTGATTTGACACAAAATCGAACTTTTTCTGAAATAACGTACCCACTTTTTTCCATATTTCGTTTCTACTACTCATTATGCCTAGATATTAACTTCTGTACTTTTCTCCATAAATTTGTGGAGAAATTTAAAAATTTATCTTGGCGCATTTTTTTTTCAGTTTGCGCCAAGAATAATTCACTTGGGGAACTTCTTAATTTATATCAACCTATTTTCCCTTCCTTTTTTCATTCTATACGAGCGGGAAAGGGTCATTCTTTTTCCATATTTCGATTTTAGTTTTGTAAAAATCGCACGAGTAGTTTTTAAAAAAATAGCTCTAAAAATTTTAGCTCCTCCATATTAATTGAATTTGATATATATTTATTAAAATCTCTTTTTTTTTTTCATTAAACTTATTTGATTCTTCTTTCCCATTTCGAAATTTAGGTTCATTCCAAATAAAATTCGCCCATTTTTTATTACTCATTTCTAAAATTTATACTTTTTATGAATTAAAAAAAACCTTTTGAGTTATAACATATAAAATTCTTATTATAGTCTTAAAATAGATGTATTTTTAAGCATACCCGCAAAAAAAGTAGAGTTGTTTTATTCAAAATTTCTTAAGATACGTGTGGAATTATATATTGACGTGTTTTGAAATTTAGCATATTTGTTATATTTGGCATATTAATGTGTTTTTAAAGCGGAAAATATAGAAAATCAACTATGCCCTTGTGCAGGACTGAAACTGAAACCTTCCACCTGCGAGCTAGAACTCTGAGGAATATCTTTAACTTCATGCATTATCAACAAATTAATAATGTATAATATTTATTTATCAAATAACTCCTGTTATCAGTTAATAATAGGTAGATATAATATTTTGCATACTTTGACAGCTTTAAAGTGTTTATTAAGTAGAGTAGATATGTTGTACTCACATGCAAACATCAACTCTAACGACTTGACTAAACCTCCTGTCCCTCTCTGGAACGTTTACAATATATTTCCACTCAGAACTATCACTGAGAGCTGCCCTGGGCGGCACATATGTCGACTGAACTTGGCAGGCTACTTCAACGTCTTGATTCCGCCTGTAAAACAGTAAAAACATAAATAAATAAAGCTGTTTTATGAGCGAAATCTTTCGCATATTAAGTTTAAATTAAGACAGCTATAAATTACACTGTTCAGATTTCTTTAATATGAACTAAATGATCTGCTTTATGATATAAGAGGAGTTTTATTAGTTATTTGATATGCGTATGGGTTTCTGAGTGGGGGATGCATAAGAGTAAAGAGTCGAAATTAAAGTTCAGCCCGGAAAATTTCTACTAGATTACGATGAGAATTTTCAAGTAGTCTAAAAGACTAGCTAAATTAAAAAAATTAATGAATTTAATTAAATTAAAAATTAAAATTTTTTAATGAAATTAATAATTTTTAGTAAATTTAATTAAAATTTAATGAATGAATTAAAAAATTTAGAAAACGATTTAGTTCAAACTTTTGATTAATAATAAAATAACTGCATTCTAGGCAATTCAATAATAATGGTAAATGTTATACTCAAGACCATTTTATTTAATGCAGCAAAAAGTATTAGCCAGTTAAATACTTTTAAATAAAGTGAGCCTTCAGAGCACAAGCTTCAGTTTTTCCTGTTCTTAACTCTTGCCACTTCTAGTAAAGTGAATGTAGCCTTTGTTTTTAAAATAACCAGACTTTGTTGTGTTTGTTGCTTACTTGTCTGGTCTATAGTCAACCCAAGCCCACGAATTTCCTCGTGGCAAGGAGCGCAAGTTTATGCCTGCTGTTGGCAACAGCCTTGAGCACTTTACGGGTGACAGTGCGATTTAGCTCAGTTCCGTCCCCAATTTTGATGGAGAGCACCCCAGGGGGACACGTGTCCGAGAGTCTCCCACTCCTTTATCCCTACCAACCTCTCGAGAGAACTTTCGGCTCGCCTCATATTTAGAATGCCCCCATGCCGCATGGACACTTTACATTTACTAACATCCCTCCGATCCCGGGATTCAAACCCGGGCCTTTTGGGCACGGCATTCAACGACGCTAACCACTGTAGTGGTTGGGCGGCATCACCAGACGTAAATATCCTCATTCTTTTAATCTCAAAAGTAAAAGTTGAAGATATATAATTAGTTTCTTGATGATGGCAAAGCTTGTGAGGGTGATCTGCCTAAAGGGAAGAACTTTTGGCTCGTTCCTAGCAGAGCATACACCCTTGGCAAGAATGATTTTGGTTATGTCACGTATCGATGTGTACATGGAAAAAGTAAAGGAAGTGTTCAGTGCCAAGTTTGTGCGATTCTCTGATGTTTTTTCAAGTGAAAATAGGTCGATGTGTACATGGATACCGAGTTTGTGCAATTCTTTGACTTGTTATTTTCAAGTTGGCGATTTTGAGAAACGCGCGAAGCAGTGAGCACTTTTCCAGTTTGTCGCCAAGGGTGTGGGCTCTCCTAGGATATTACCGAACTTTTTAAGGAAAACTAGCTCGCATTTCCGTTATATATGCAGAAAATTGCAGAAACGGCTATGCAGTCACCGCATTGACCGGGATTTGAACTCTGGTCGAACTACCAGTATTTGGCAATTTTATAATTCGGCTGTTGGTGGGGCCGTTGCCGAGGTCTGTCTCAACGAACTTCACGACATATTATCTGACACTGAATTTCTGAATTTTCGCACATTATTTACCCTTATGAGAAATGGGAAGTTGCGAACAGGATATACCGAACTTGCGTGGCTCATATCGCTTCCTTTTCGTAAACTGAAGTCAATTAACTGATGCTTACGAGGGGGGAAGAATCAGTAAATCTGTTCGTCATTCAAGAGAAGTTAATTTTTTGGCATATAGATTATGAAGTCTGGGTTAATTTTTAGCCCAAAGGGATTAGTTAGTTAGTTCTAAGCACTGCCCCCCAGCCCACCTAGCAGGCGAAACCTGCCATATGGCTATGAGGGGAACAGGCCAAGTCACAAAGCATAAGAAAAAGAAAAAAAAAAAGGTTAACACAACGGAAAATAACAAACTTAATAAACATCTGGTAATGAGTTCAGATCATACAATCGCACAAAACAAACATAAAAGCTAAAAAAAAAAAAACATAAAGAGATACATACATTCCAAACACTCTCGGTGAAATACACTCTTTTCCAAAAGCTAAGCACAAAGATGTAAAAAAAAAAAAAAAAAAAAAAAATCAATAAATACTACTTTGATTTACATAAAATTCGGCAGGAAAGTAGCATGTATATTTATGCATAAAACAAAATCAATAATTATATACAGAAATGAAAACAATATTAAATTTTTGTAAGTTATCAGATGGAGACAAACAGAATTATGTATAAAGTGAAAATAAACAGCATAAAATGAAAAAAAGGACATTAATAGGGTATGTGATCCCCCCCTCATCTGTATACAAAGTTAACACCTCGAGACCATGCTTTCAATTAAGTGGTCAACCACCGCAGAATTAAGCAATCGCCATTCTTCTTGTAGAGCAGTTTCCAACTGAATATAAAGAGTGGCTGGAGGTGGGAAACGTTAAGATTACAGCACGGCCGAGAGCATCCCAAAGATTTTCAATGGGATTAAGGTCGGGCGAATATGCTGGCCACGCCATACGCGCAATTCCTTCACTCTCCAGGTAGTCATCGACGATGTCAGCTCTATGGGGACGTGCGTTATCTTCCATTAAAACAAAAGTAGGGTCAACAGCTGCAGCGTATAATCTTACAATGGGTTCTAGGACTTCATCTCGATACCAGACAGCCGTCAAAGAACACCGTTTAAAAGATGTGCAGGTCGGTGCGGTATCCTAATGAAATCCTTGCCCACACCATAATGCTTCCGCCTCGGAATGCGTGATGTTCGTTGATGTTTTGGGACTGATTGCGTGTTCGTTGTTCACGCCATATCCTTATACGCTTGTCATCTGGCTCCAGAGCAAATCTTGACTCATCAGTAAACATGACATTGCCCCGGTCAGGCACATTCCAATTGACATGTTCCCGGCACCACCGTAATCGTGCCCCTTTTGATCGGAAGAATAGAGGAACACAAACTCGAGGTGCCCGGGCGTACAGTCCACTCATATGCAATATTCTGCGTATAGTAGCTGTAGATATCGGCTTACCAAAGGACGCTGTAACCATAGATGTCATACGTGTGGAAGTCGCTCTGCGATTCCGCTGGGCTACAAAAGCAATATATCGATCTTTCGCGGGGGTTGTAACCCTTGGGCGACCGGCTACGGGCCTTCTAACAACTGTCTGTGTGGTTTAGAATTGTTTCCATAAACGTGAAATTATAAAATGATGAACGCCGAAGAAAAGAGCTACATCTGTAATCGACTGTCCTGCTTCAATGCGCCCCACAGCACGCCAGCGCTCAGAATCTTCCATTCGTCTTCTGGAAGTCATAGAAATACGTATGTCTTGAAAACAAATTGTACTAAAGTTTTAAACACCTTCTATCAGCACTTACAATCAACTTCTGCAACCCTTCATAAAGCTGGCTTCTTAAAAGCTTCTTTTTTGCATATTTCTTGACATGAAAGTGCGATTGGCTGTTACCTAACATATTTGCATACTTCCATCTACCTCTGCAGCGAATTGCATCCTCTTCAATTCTGATTGGCTTCCAGAAATTAGCATTTTCCTCTCCGTGCTTAACTTTTGGAAGTGAGTGTAGTATATATATGTGTCGTTTCCATTTCTGTGTTTTTCCCTAAGTTTAAAATCTTTATAAGTTTTACTTTCAATTAGTTATTATTATTCAAATCTTCTTTATATTATCAAAATTCATCTTAAATTTATAAGTTACTTCAATTATTCCTGTTTTGAGTATGATTTTCTGCTTAGTTATATCTCGATACCAATATTCTCCTTATTATCATTCACAGTTTGCATGATATTCTTGCAAATTTTCTAAACAATTTATAGTTACTAAATAAATTCTCAAACTTCGCAAATTTATATTTTCCTCTCACACTTCCAGTCAGGCGACAGCCCAAAGGAGTATTAGCCCAGAAAGGATATTTACCTCGAAACGGCATTTTGCGTCGAATCGCTACACGCATTGAATTAGTCTTCATATTGTTGCCACCAAATATTATCTCCCTGTATTACACTCATGTCCAAAATTATGTTTACATGCATAAATTCACGGATTTCTCAGAGACTAATAATTTAATGAATTTTCGTGGAATCGTACATAACATGATGACACATAAATGCAAAAGAAAAAATTGAAGATCACCTCATATGATATAAAATTGTACCATGAAACAATAAAAATGGTAATAAAGTGTGACAAAGAGAGTTAAAAAAGGAATGATTCAGAAAAAGAATTAAGTATTACGAATTTAATATGGAATATGATCTCCCCTGACTTGTACACACATATCGCAACGTGTTTTAAGGCTGGAAATAACGTTGTTAACCACAGTTTGGGGAATTAATCTCCACTCTTCCAGCAATGCCGTCTTCAGAGCAGTTACATCTCTAGGAGGAGGATGTATACGTGCAATTGCTCTTCCAAGGTAGTCCCATAAGTTCTCTATCGGGTTAAGGTCAGGAGAGTTTGGTGGCCAAGGTATTCGCTTAATGTCTTCACTTTCAAGGAATTCATCAACGAGGTTTGCTCGATGTGGACGGGCATTATCATCCATAAATAAAAGGTCAGGTCCATATGCACCCCTGAAAAGTCTTACATAAGGATCTAAGACCTCATCTCGATATATCTGGCCTGTCTCAGATCCGCTGCTGAACACGTGTAGGGGAGTACGTCCATCGATCATTATTCCACCCCGTACCACCATCACACCTCCACTACCGAAACGGTCACGTTCCACAATGTCCGAGGGATCATTTCGTGTTCCTGACTCCCTTCAGATGTAAACACGTTCAGAATCACCAGTTAAACTAAACCGCGACTCATCAGTAAAGAGAACATGGGATCATTGATGTTCAGTCCAGTTTTGATGTTCTTTACACTAATTAAAGCGATCCCTCTTTTTCCGTGAAGACAGTAAAACACATACCCTTGGCTTTCTGGCATAAAGGCCTTTTTCATTAAGCCTTCTGTATATTGTTTGCCGTGATGCAACAGTTCCAGTGGCGGCTGCAAGCTCTGAACTTAACTGGCGAGCAGTAGCCTTTCTGTTACGACGGGCAGTTAATGCCAGATACCGATCTTCAGAAGCAGTTGTCATTCGTTTCCGACCTTGTCCAGGCCTCCTTACAACACTTCCATCATTTTGAAACTGTTTCCATAGCTTAGAGACTGTCTGTCTTGAAATATTCAGACACGTGGCTGTTTCCATGATTGCCTGCCCTGCTTCTAAACAGCCGATAATTCACCACTTTACAGATTCTTCCAAATGATACTTTAAAGCCATAACAAACCGCTTTGAGTCCCTACACACTGAAATCAAACGCTATGTTGCAGAAATTCACTCAAATATTCAGTTTGCGCAAAGCGCTTGATTCACCCTTGGATGACGTAACGCCTAGATTTGCATATCACAAACCGTTTGATTACTTTTGATTGGATAATGCTAATTAGGCTTGGTTTTCACACATTCACTGCAAATACGGATCACATTGATTCGATATTACATTGAATATCATCATTTTTGGGTATGTAAAGATAATTTTGGACATGAGTATATATTAAAAAAAAATAAATAACGAAGAATCAGCATGAATGTGTGTATATTTCTCGCACTGTAAAAACCAACGGTATCTAGAGCCGTCAAATGCTGAATAACATTGATCTCCACCCGTCAACCCGAACAGGGTCACCTGGAAGCTCGAATTTAGAAATTCGAATTTTTTTTTATCATCTATTTCAAATTTTGTGCAACTTTAACGAATTTTTGATTAACAAGCTCAACGATTTTAAAGCGAGCAGTGGCAGAACTGAAGATGTAAGTGGCGCTGGAAATAAGATAAAATAACATCTTTATCTCCAGCGCGCGAGACTACCTATCGGAAATTCTAAAATCATGCTGTTTTTGAATATTTTGTGATTTTACTGTTGAATCAAATTTTATGCATTTTATGTATAAAGACACAAAATGTTAATAATATAAAGACAAATAAAAATTTTGTAAGGCCATCATCTTGGTAAGAAAACTAAACAAAGATATGATGAACTGAGAAAAAACTTTTAAAAAAAATGTATGAATGTATGGGAACACTTAAAGCTGCATCGAGAATTCTAAACGTATACTGCTATGCTGTTGAAAAAAAATTGTAATTTTGCCGTTGAATTTCATATGACGTAAATGCGAAAAAAATAATGCTTAATAATAAAGCTAATAATAATAAAAAAAATCTGAAATGTTTCAGATTTTCAATTACTTCTCAAAGGCGTTTTTCAACGTTTTGTATGTTAACTTTATTTATTAAATATCATGTTCTTTGCACTTAAACCATAAAATTTGGTTCAATAGCAATGTCGCAAAATAATTTTAAAATGAGCTATCTTTAGAATTTCCGATACACAGTTCGACGCGCTCGAGATAAAAAGATCCCCCCCCGTAGAGTGCTGCCATTGCTCACTTTAAAGTTTTACAAAATATGAAATCGATCATAAAACAAATTTCAAATTTGGTCTTCCACATGCCCATATTCGTTGGAGGATTACGTCATTCAAATTTGGATGGCTCTAGGTACCGTTGTTTATCACAATGCGAGAAATATACCTACATTTATGCAGATTTTTCATTATTTAATTTCTTCAAATATAATGCAGGACTCTAACATTTTGTGGCAACAGTTTGGTTAATCTTCGGATTATGGTAACTTGGCGATTTTTTGGCGACCAACCCTGCTACAGCAAACTGATAGTTTTTTTTTTTTTTTTTTTGGTCGCCATTTTGTTTTCACGAAGTAAAGGCATGCTTTTTTTTTTTTTTTTCCCCTTCCCCTCAACATTTTTTTCCAACAATCTGCTAGCCGAATTACGCTTATGCTAGAACTTTTATGGAACAAAAGTGCTTAATTATGACGAAGATTAGGTGCGAAATTGGGAGAAAGTGCAGAATCGCAAACTGCTTGCCGCATTTTTAAGAATTTCACATACACGGTATCATCTGTGTACACGTCGACCTATTTTCACTTAAAAAAACATTCCAGAATTGTACAAAAATGGCATTGCGCACACTCTTGACTTTATCCATGTACACTGCTAAAGTCCCAGCTAGTAACCTTTATCGCCTTACCAAAATGTCGCCAAACTACCCGTTACCATATTCCAAAGATTAGCCACAGTTTGAAAAGTGAACCGACATTTAAGACACTGTCCGATGCAAAATGCCAAAACGAAAGTAATAGTCCTTCGGGACTAAATCCCTTTGGACTAAAAAAGACCAAAAAATGGACTATTAGAAGTGAGTATAGAGCAAACTGGTAGACTATGAGCTCAGGGAGAGCATAAAAAACCTTAACAAACCTTACGGCTGTCAAAATATGAAACCTTTCAGACTTTTTTTATTTATTCCCTTTAGTTTTGGAACCTAAATAAGGACTAACTGAAATATTTAAGCTTGTATTTTAATTTGTGTTTATTTTGTCTTTACCAGCCAAACTGAAATTAAGCTCATCTTAATTAGAAGACATAGCAATGAATATTTCGCAGCATCTGAGATTTTATTGCAGTGAATGCTTTCCAATATGTTTAGCCACTCGATTTCTTTTCTTTCAACAAATTTTCCACCGACGGTTCGAAAGCATTTTTATGCACAGACTTTATGTGAAAATTACATTTATTTACAAAAAAGCAAACTTGTTTTGGCAACATACACTAAGTCAAGACGCCTACGCAGACGTAACTTTTATCGCTATGTCTAGATAAGTAAAGAGAAACGCACGAAGGGTGTAAAAGACCCTTTTATTAAAAACTCAGTCAGATGAACAGACGACACTCCCAGTGCTTACAAACCAACCAGCATATATGGTGTGAGTTCATAGTAGAATTTTAAGTTACAACTAATTCTAAGTTTTACCCAGCCAAAAGCTACAGAGATATATTTAAACGCGCGGGTTGGCTTTTAAATGAGCTCACCGTCGTGACAGTACTATTAGCAAGAATAAAGCAACGCCGTAGACAAGAATGCTTATCGTATAGCAATCAATAACGTGGCTTTCAGCAGGCTGAACACGCCCTGACTAAAACAATCTTAAACGAATATATACACGCGAGCTAAATTTGCATTCTGGTAGGTAAACGGAGAAAGAGAAGTGACAGTAAAGATTCGTAACTTAAAATAGCTGCTTAAGTAATATAAACACGTCACAAAATCAATAAATAATGGCTAACTGTCTAAGGTATTTCTCCCGCCTTCTTAGCATACCTTCGTGGTGTAATGATCAGCACACTCGGCGCGTATTCGAGAGGTCCGTGGTTCGAGTCCCGGCGAGAGCACTGTACATTTCTTCAATTTCCTGATTTAAAAAAATTTCTACATGACTCTACAGTTGCGCACGAATTAAGGGGGCTCATACACCTTAAAGCCCTTATGATCTTCGAATATGTGACTGTTATAAGAACTGGGATATTTTATTTATTTTAAAAGCAATGACTTCCAACTTTTTACAGCTGACTACATAATATAGCTGCTTTGGAAACTAGTAACCAGAAAGTTTGTGTTGCCGCAAATATTTTTTGTAATTTAATCCGCTTTGTGACAAAATTTTTCGTCGTGTTTCCACCTCGCGCATGATATTTTAAAAATGGCTAATGGTACATACTTAAAATTTAATAGAATTCTTTATATGGGCACTATTTTCTAACTGAACCAAAAATCTGAATAATATTAATTTTTTTTAATATTAAAAAAAATTATGGACGAAAACATTACAGATTTTGTTAATAAAACACATTTTATAAACTCGACTCCAAATAAAATACAAATTTAACATGAAATTCTTAGAATTTTTGTTTCACAGTAGTTTCCAAATGTTTTAAAAGCTATATATTAAATATGAAATTAAATTATGCAACAGAATGTTGTAAAATGTGCGCGCAAGGTGGAAACATGACGAAAAATTTAAGCGGATTAAATTATAAAAATATGTGTGGCAACACAAACTTTCTGATGACTATTTCAGAAAGCAGCTATATTATGTAGTCAGCTGTAAAACGTTGGAAGTAATTGCTTTTAAAATAAATAAGTTATCCCAATTCTTGCAACAATCCGATATTCGAAGATCTTACGGGTTTTAAGGTGTATGAGTCCGTTTAAAAAAGGTAGTGGATGATGACTCTCCACTACCAGGATTTGGTGATTGGTTCCCCTAATCCCCACTGGCCCTTTAAAAGGTGGAGTAGCAAGGATTTCTCCCCGCCTTCTTAGCATTCCTTTGTGGTGTAATAGTCAGCACGCTCGGCGTGTATTCGAGAAGTCAAGGGTTCGAGTCCTGGCAAGCGCATTGCTCATTTTTCATCTCTCTTGCTTCGAAATAGCATAATGTCTTTACAATTGTTTCGCAAAATATAATAAAACAATATATATTTTTTTAATTATTAACTCATGCTGGATAGTTTCTACTTCTATTCATTTCATCCTATAATTTTTCAACTCAATACTCGTTTAGGCAAAGCAAAAGAATTGTAGGTTTTCATTTCATTCGCTAATCAATTATCCTTCTTAGCTTACATCTTATTATCTCGATGCTCTTTTTCACATCCTCGCTCTAGAAGCACGAAAACACAAGACTTAATATAAGGTCTGCGAAAGAGACACATTACACAAAGATTAGCTTAAACTGAACTTACGATACTACTTAAAGGTGATTGTTTCCTTTTTTATTGACCAGCACAAGTGAAATATGAGCTTCTTGCAAGTGAAATCAAGAATCAATCACCCAAAATTTTGTTATCTGAATTAAATTCCTTTACATTAAAGTACTTTAGAAAGGGTTTAGAAACAGTTTCCGCTGAAAGTAAAGCGGCAGAAGCATCGCGGACAAAAACGTTGCCGAAAAAACGAAGAGGATGGTTTGGTTTGGTTTATTAGATTAAGGCAAAGCACTCGAGGGCTATCTGCCTTAAGGGAGGGATGCCTTTGTGGAGGACTTTTTAAGGGAAACTGGCTCGTATACACGTTACACATGGGGAAAACCACGAAAACACCCATGCAGCCAGCCCGTTCGCGGGATTTGAACCTGGGACCGAACTACCAGCGTTCAGCGACGTTAGCGCTCGGCCGCTGGTGGGCCCCAAAGTAAGAGGAAAACATCATCGTACAAGACATTGTAGGAGAAAGGTTTCGGTTTCGGTTTATTAGATTACGACAAAGCACTCGAGGGCTATCTGCCTTAAGGGATGGATGCCTTCGTGGAGGACTTCTTAAGCGAAACTGGCTCGTATACACGTTACACATGGGGAAAACCACGAAAACACCCATGCAGCCAGCCCGTTCGCGGGATTCGAACCTCGGACCGAACTACCAGTGTTCAGCGACGTTACCGCTCGGCCGCTGGTAGGCGTAGGAGAAAGGAGTGAAACGAGAAAACAACAGTTTTAAAACATCGTGATAGTGACATCGTGAAAGCAGTGCAAAAACTTTGCAGTTTTTAAAAGACCGTTATATAAAATATCGTGGTAAAAAATAAAGCACCTGCAAATCATCGCAGGATGATAAGCTTGGCCGATAACCTTTTAACCGTATAACTTTTAACTGAATTTTCGCGTAATGATGTCTCATCGCAAGGAAAAGTAATAGTTTCCCTCTATATTTCATATTTTTGTATCAACTAATAAATATTTACCGGAGAAGTCGGAAGGAAGTTTTAGAATTAAAAATCTATAAAATAGTAAAAATTGATGCTACAAATAGCAATTAATAGAATTTTAAATTTATATTGCAATTAACGTCTTTTATAAAGATGTATTAGTGGATTTACGTTAAAAATTTAATATTAAAAAGATCAGAAAGTAGAAAAAAGCTAAGTTGAAAATTCTACTGTTACAAGCACAATTAAATTTTACAAATTTTACAATTTTTAATGCTTTTAAGTTTCTTTTTTGCTTTTTAAAACTGAATAGTTAATACAAAAAATGAAATATAGAGGTAAAATTAGCACTTAATTCCTTTCATCATCATAAACAATTGTTCTGATTTCGAACTTGAGTATGATGAAATATTATCCCAGAAAAAAAATTACATTCTTCGCATTAGAAATGTTAATGTGTTTAATAATATTTTTTTTTTAATATGTAAATGGCAATCTTTTATTCGGTTTGTTTTTGTAAATATTAATAAAATGTTTATAAATACTATGTACAAATATTATTTACTTCATAATAAAAAATGAATTTTTTTTTGTTCTATGGTAAAATTACACATTCATATCTTCATGTTTGCTAGTTGGCCTGCCAAGGGTTAAATTTTTACTCTCCCTTTCCAAAAAACATTTGCCAACCCATTTGCTTGGCATAAGCAATTATGAAAAAAGCGCTATTTAAATCAAATATTAAATCTGCTAAATATTTGATTTGATTTGATATTAAATCTGTTAAGTATTGATAATATGTTAAATGCTTGACTGGCTAATGAATTCTTTCAAATTCATTAGCCTTCAATCATTGTGCTTCCAAATGACTGGCTAATGAATTCAGTAAAGCTAATAAATTCTTTCAAAGTTCGAAAGCAGTCGGAAAACGAATACTCCAAATCAACTAATTAATACGGGGACCGAAAAGTAATGTCGCTTTCTTACATTAAATTCAAACGACTACATTTTTAACAAGTTTTTATTTTTTATCAATAATATAATCACCCTCGTTATCAACAATCTTTTGCCATCTAATGTGCAGATTTTCAATCCCAGACCGATAAAAATCAATTGGTTTTTGAGTAAAATATCTCGAGAGGACATTTTGGACATCATCCAAAATTTCAAATTTTTTGCCACTAAGAAAATGTTGTAGGTATCCGAATAAATGTAAATCCAATGCTGCGATATCTGCCGAGTATGGTGGGTGAGTATGGTAGTATCTCCTACCCCAATTCATTAATTTTTTCCAGTGTTTGTCTTGCACAGTGCGGTCTTCCATTGTCGTGTTGCAGAATGATGCCTTTTCTCTTGACAATTGATATTTTTCGATTAAAGATTGGTTCCCTCCCTCCAATTGCTCACAATAAAGGTCTGCATTAACAGTTTGTCCAGGTTAGCAATTCAAAATGAACAATTCCGCGAATACTTCATCAAACACCCAGAAGCGTCTTTTCGGGATGTAAACAATTTATAACCCCTATTAAAACTGCCCTCTGCGTTTTGGATTATCATATAGAACCCATTTTTTGTCTCCAGTAATCAAATGATCCAAAAACGGTTCTGTATGGTGCCGTTGAAGCAATACGTTGCATAGGATGGATCGGTTGGCTTTGTTCTTTTCGGAGAGATTATGGGGGACTCAAACACCTGCTTTGCTTATTTTTCCATTCTGCTTTAAATGTTCTTAGATGGTCGACCAAGGTTGGTTAAGAGTGTTTGACATGCATTTGCTTCCACTTCTGCCCTTAGCATGTTGTTGTCGACATGCGCAGAAACGACATTACTTTCCGGTCCCTCTATTATTTTAGAATATTGAAAATATTATTGAATAAAATGGCACCTTTATTTCTGCCTGTCTCTTATGAATGAAATGGTGGCACAGAAATAATGCGCGAATAAAATGTGGTCATGAATTATTACGAAAGACGCTTACCTCTCTCTTCTATTTGCAACAAATCTAGAGCTTGAAGAACCAGAGTAAGGCGTTGCACTGGTTGAAGCCTTATTATAATCCATCTGTAATGGTGAACCCTTCCAATTACCATTTGGCTGAGGTCTCGTTGTTATTCTAGGATATGCAGGTTGGCCTTTTATGTTATGCTGCGTATACGGCGGCTGTATCTGATATGGTTCCTGATATCTTTGCGCCTCCTGTTCGTAATATCCGCTGAAATTTCTGCTCTCTAATCGTTGAGGGTTCTCATACACCAGATTCTTAGGAGGTTCCAGCCTATTCAGTTGAGTGACACCTCGGTAATCATAATGATCTTCACCACCGTTTGGATTCGTGTTTTGTCTTGTGGGTGTGTCATAGTTATATCCTGGCATACCAGTCGGATTTCTCGAATCAAAATCTCTTCGTTGATCTGCTAAATCGCGGGCTCTCGACTGCCGCCTGACGTTTGATGTGTAAGTTGTTTTAGACACACCAGTGAGAGGTTGTCCATTATTGCCTTGTGGTTGCCCAACTTGTCTCCAGCGGTTCTGTGGCTGAGCAGGATAAGAAACAGCTCTCTCGCTTGCGGGTGTATTCCAGTTATTGTAGCCTCCTGCTGAATACCGCCCATTTGGAGGAGACTGGCTGCTTCTGTACCCATTGTGGTAGTATGGAGGTTGTGTCGGAAGTTGAGCTATATTGGGTTCTATGTCTCCCATCCTCTCGTCCACAAAGAGAGAGGTGAGATTGAAGACCTGTGATCGTGCACTTGTTAACAGATGGTAGATCTGATCCCTGTAAAGAAATGAGAGAGTATCAGTAATATTTTATAACATGCATTTTAAGCAACATGGTCACATACGGCATCAGAAATCTGCACAATTGCAAATATATCAAAGCTTCTGTTTTGCAAATATTCACAGATTCAGTTGCAATTACCACAATACCTCGCATAGTTTGGGTAATCAACTTCACATTTGAAACCAGATAAATCGAGAACGTAATCACATGCAAAAACAGATAATTGATTCCAAACAAAAACAACTCCAAAAACAAATTTTAGTGCATAAAATGCAGACTAATAGCGGTAAAATTGCTGAATACTGATAGCTCGGTCCGAGGTTCGAATCCCGGAGAATGTGCTGGCTGAATGGGAATTTTCGTAGTTTTCCCCATGTGTCACGTGTACACGAGCCAGTTTCCTTTAGAAATTCCTCCACGAAGGCATCCCTCTCCTTAGGCAGGCTTCGCCGTAATTAAATAAACCAAACCAAACAAATAAATCTGTTTAAAGTACTTAAATTTGTTCATATTAAATAATGCATGTTTTTAATAATTCATTTTTGTTTACTAAAAAATGCAGTATCGATGTGTCTACGCACTTTTCTTCTATGGCTTTTTCTCTGTATACACTTTTTTTGTACTCACTCCTTGTACGAGATAAAGGAAGTACTGTAATTGCGAAAAGTTTCGGGTATCATATTTCAATGGAAATACCCATTTTGACTACTTTTTGAGTGACGTCTGTACGTACGGAAGGAATAAAGGAATAAAATGGATTCGAGATGGATTTTTTTTCCGCTACATTTGTACGTACGTAGGTATGTATCTCGCATAACTAAAAAACAATTAGCCGTAGAACGTTGAAATTTTATATACGGGACTGCTATAGTATCTAGTTTCGTACCTCCCTTTTTCATTGATATCGGCAGTACCAAAAGTATATACAGGGTGATTCAAAACTAGAGAAACAAACTTCTAGGAAGAAAGAGTATACTTAGACGACTCGGAATCCCATAGCAGGGTTGGAAATGCACTCCTAACAAGAGGAGGGGGATATTAGAGGCTGTCGCAGGAAAACCATTGAAAACAGCCGCCATCCACAGGAAAGGATGGATGAATGTTAGGCTGGAAAATATGAATACATCGTGATCGCAATTTGACATTTAAAAAAACCATAAGTTTGAAATAAGTCTGGTTATCTGAAATGTTTGATCTGAAATCTGTACACAGCAAATCTACGAGATTTATGAGAACTAAAAGATGCCACAAAAAGTGAAGATATATACGTAGATTCCTCCTGCAATGTCACGTTCGTTAGTGTTGTCAACAATTTTCCGGATGCAGTGCCTTATCATTTGCGAAAATGGGCACGTTGGTAACATTGTAATTTCAATAAAAGTGTTTTCTCTCTCCTTTCTCTCTCTTATATTGTCATTGATCCTTTACAGAAATCTTCTTTGCAAACGTTTTCCGTCGGCAACCTTCGTCATACATGTCTATGTCTTACTTAGTAAGAGGCAATCGACCATTAACGGCCTTTATCAATATATTATATTTCACTTTTAAATGCGTGAAGAATGGAATAAGTTGTATCCAATAATATGGAAGTACTTGTGCACATGTTCGTCATACAGGTCATGTACCAAAGTTATTTATCGTTTTTTTAAGCATTGATCGATTTGCGCAGGAAAAAAAGTGGACGTTGCCATTCGAAAATTTTGAAATTTTTTCATTGCAACCGTAACAGTGAGAGCCGTAGTGTTTAAAATCCTCCCATCTCGAGCGTGTATCTTCAACTAAGAAGCTCTGAAATTTCATTTCGACTGTTGTGAGCGAATATTCCGCTGGGGGTTCATATATCGGGGAAGATTTTTATGATTACGGTGTATTTACTGATAAACACAGAAGGATTTAAAAGTAATAGCTAAGTTCAGAGTCTTGGCGGATTTTGAGAAGTTTCAAGGAACTTCCTCCCCTCCTTCGAAAATTTGAACGCAAGAAGAATTACAGCTTATTTGAAAGGCAAGTAAATATGAGCGATGAACGATATATTAATTTTATTTTATAACACAAAAAGCCATCATTTTGTGGGGTTTCAACCTGTTATCTAACAGCCAAATCTGTAGGAACCTCGCGAACAGGTAAGCGAATAATCGCTTTAGTTCGGAAACAGATACCTAAAACTCAAGAAGGGTTAATTACCCTTTATTTTTCAAAATAAGAATGGAACAGTCGGCTCTTATCTCACGGCGTACAGCAAAGTCTCCACAAAATTCTAAGTAGCTGGCCCCTGTTCAGACGGCGGCGTAAAGGGCATAGAGGCGTAGTCATAAGGGCATAAAATACGGGAATTCCGTTCACACTTGGGGTGTAAGCCGTGGCCAATGAGAGAAGCTAAATTCGCGCATGCGTGGATGTGTCTACAACTTTCCCGCGTTCGCTCTGCTTGTTTTGTGACAGCGAAATCTTCTGTAGAACGCCGCTTCGTTTTAGCTTCGCTCTGATTGGTCGACGCTCATCCCAAACTTGGCGTAAAGTTCAAAACATTGAACCCTATGTCATGAGCCCTAAACCAGATTTTGTGACGTTGCACAGAGTGGTTGCCTCGGCAACGGAGCTCGGCTTTACCACTTATGCACTTTACGCCCTCGTCTGAACGGGGCCTAAATATCAACCAGACTGGCGAAGCTATCAAGGGCCTGAAATACGGCCGAGCATATTAATAGCTTAGAGAGAGTTTAGCCAAAAGGCGAACGCGCTAGTCACAATCTCTGGCTCTCTAACGAAGTCGGTGGAACTTCGACTTAAATACCACTCTTACACATTTGCATTAACCGCGATTCTAAAAACACATTCTGGTAGGAAATTGTAAGATAAAATTAAGAGGGATAGGAAAGTAGCTTTAACTAAAGATAACTGTTAAAAACTTAGCATAAACCTTACAATTTTTTAAAACGTAAAACTTAATTGATTCGTCTGTTTCCTTTAAATTCTAATCATTTTTTAGAATTTCCCTTCTGTGTTCGATCAGTATCTTTCCTTTCAAAGTACATCTGTAAATGCTAAAAGAATTCATTTTTGTTATTACATCCGTATAATTTCTTACAAAACTCGAAAAATTTTAATAGGTTCTGTTGCCATTGGAGTATTCTAAATTCTTATTTGAAAAGAAATATATTAAAATATTGATCTTCAGTTGGAATGTCTACATTTCATATTGGAAACAGGTACATGAAATGTAAACCTTGGAATAATAGTTTAATAACCATTTAACACTGTAGAGGTTATTGTAAGTTTTTTAACCGTTATTTCAATTTTTAAATATGTTTTTCTGTCTAATCTCGTTTTCCACCTACTACTTCCTACCCGAATAAGTTTTAAATATCGTTTACATGTAAATGAAGTAGAAAAGACTATTTAAAAGAAGGTTTCTTTTACTTCAGCAGAACAGCTTAGGAGGCCTTCGTGATGCGTCTTTGTCGTCAGGCTACTTCGTTGTTTAAAGCTAACTACGCTCGGCTGTATTGTACGTACGTACCTGCTGATATTCCCTGTTAATTTAATAAGCGGCCAAATAATTTAGGACATCTTCGGCTAAGTTCAGTTTAGTTTAGCCTTAGATTAGTTTCTTATTTCATTATCTTGAGTTAAAGCGCAAGTAGAGGCTTTCCTGTACGCCCAAGAAAGCGGCCATCTGTGTTCTTCGTTTGAGATAATAAAGAGTGAATTTAACCCTTCTCTGGACTTTTCATTTATACACTTGGATTCAGCGACAAGTCGCTACACAGTTCATCAAGCTTTCTACGAAATTAAGCATATACAAAGTACTAATTCAGAAGACAAACAACAAAAATCAGCGTTATATTTACAAAATTTCCACAGGACTAGTTTCGATGGTTTTACCGAACCACCATCCTCAGCTGCAAAACCGCAAATGAACAAGATATTACAGAAGAACAAGATTAATTATCTTGTTCATTTGCGGTTTTGCAGCTGAGGATGGTGGTTCGGTAAAACCATCGAAACTAGTCCTGTGGAAATTTTGTAAATATAACGCTGATTTTTGTGGTTTGTCTTCTGAATTAGTATTTATTCGGCGTGTTATTGTGTCTTAATTATATATAAAGTAGTTAGAAACATTACAACATAAAAAAAGAAAAGAATAATAAAATCTGAAAGTTTTAGATTTTACATTACGCCCCAAAAAGGATTTTTTTAAAGGTTTTTTGTGTTACCTTTATTTATTAAATATCATGTTCTTCGCACTCAACCCCAAATTCAGTTCAACAGCAATATCGCAACATAATTTTAAAATGAGCGTATCTTTAGAATTTCCGATACACAGTCTCGCGCGCTGGAGATATTTTATTTTCCCCGTACAGTATTGCCATTGGTCGCTTTGAAATCGTTGAGTTTCTTGATCAAAACTTCGTTAAAGCTTTACAAAATATGAAACAGATAATAAAGCAAATTTCAAATTCCAAATTTGGGCCTCCAGATGCCCATATTCGGTGGAGAATTACGTTATGCAAAATTTCATGGCTCTAGGTACCGTCGTTTTATCACAGTGCGAGAAACATACACACATTTATGCAGATTCTTCATTATTTAATTTCTTCAAATATAATACAGGGCTGTAATATTTGGTGGCAACAATTTGAAAGGTGAACCGACATTTATAGTCAACCAACGCAAAATGCCAAAACGAAATTAATAGTCCTTCTCGGCAAATTGCCCCTTTGGATTAATAATTAAATTTAGTAAACCTCAGCTGCTAATGTAATAGTTATACTGAAGTGTGGAAATACAGGAATTATTGAGATTTCACAAGCAAAATTAACTGACCTTAGTTGTACTAAATTAGTTTAAAATTAAAATCTTATTTCTAAATTATAGATAAACATTAAAGCTATCAAATATTATTTTTCGAAAACAGCTGCAATTAGGTTTCATAAATTTGATTTATGTCAGCAATTTTTAACACGTTGTTTCGAAACAAAGATAACTTAATATATGTGAAGATCTATTAGTATGCATTTCCCAGTCTGCATATATCACGGAAGTAAATACCACAGAATGCAAATTACGAAAGGATGGCACTTTTTTGCGATGCTTTCTTTCCACTCGCCTTCGCGTCAGCTAGATTGTATCATGTAGCGAAACACTCGTTAAAAGCATCTGCTTTTAGCAAGTGGAACACTTTACGAGGAAAAATAAAACACCCGGCCACGCATATCTGAGACTCGAAAATCATGTGTTGCATGATGATTAATCCCTTAAATAATCCCTTACCCACATCTCTGGCGAAGAGGAAGTGCTGCTGAAGAATATCTGCGTCTGCAAACCAGAAATCCCTTCGATGACATTAAATTTCCGCAACTGTTCATGTCAGAGACGAGTGTTTTTGTGTTTTATTTGTCTTCACGTCCGAAACGCATCCCTGCTCACTTTCTTCGATTGCCTCCAGCGCCTGGGAATGAGTATTCCGAGATGCATTCAAAATAAGTGAAAAATAAGGATGGTCTGTCCTCTTTTCGGCTACAAAACTGGATATGTTAAAATAAAGCCTGCATGTGTCAAAATTTCGATATTTTTTCATCGTTAAATTAAAAATAAAGAAAACTGAATTCCAATGTATACAATGTGGCTATGTTGCAAAGTTATTCAGATCTTTTTTTATGGTAAAAACATCTGTGATTTTTATTTAATTGCAAAATGCCTTACAGATTACTCGTCAAATATGCTAGTAATAAGATAAAATGCTAAATAATGCCTTTAAACAAAAGATAAAAGATGCACACAAATCTTATATTTGGGCTAAAGGAGCAATATATTACACAGCAGGTGTCGAAACATGTAGAGCATTATTAGGCGCTACAAAATAAAAAAAAAAATAAAAATAAAAAAGAAAGAAAACAAATATTACAATGGAAGTGAATATAATAGAATATAACATAAAATCTAAAAGTTTTCAAATTTTACATCAACACCCAAAGGGGCATTTTTTTTAACGTTTTGTGTCTTACCTTTATTTATTAAATGTCATGTTCTTCGCACTTAAATCATAAAATTAAAGGTATTACTTTAGCAGACGGTTGCACGGATTTTTGGCGATTTACATTGGCGGAATTGTTGGCGAGGTTTTTACAGTCGTCAGCCATCTTGAAAAACGCTGTTTTTACGTATTTTACGCATAGTAAAGTATTCGAAACTTTAAAAAAAAATAAATATCGCTAAAAATAATGGGTTAATTTTTTTGTTGAAAACGTTGTCTTTTAAGATGGCTGGCAAATGTAAATAAATGCATTTACTAAAGTGTATAAAATTCTAAAGTAAGGTTAAATTATTACTTTCATATAATAGAATAAAAACACCGCTATAAAAACATTGCGCCAACATTTATTGGATTAAAATATTACTTAAATTGAATATCGAATTAAAAACCTTACACCAACGTTTAAAAGAATTAAAATATTACTTAAATTCAAATACTTTAAAATAAGTTTTATAGAATATAATTATTTAACATTAAAACATATGTGGCAATAAATATTTCAGCAATTTTCGAAAACAGTGTATTAATTTTTTATTAAAAATTGAAGTATACAATTATAAAGTAAAAGAAAAATATGTACTTGCATTTTTTTAGTATTTTACCTGTAGTATAATTGATAAGTACCATAAAAGATCGGAATCATAATTTAGATATCAATGAAAAAAATTTGTCATTAAAAAAAGAAGCAATGTCTAATACTCTTTTTACCGCTACAGCGGTTATTTCTCCCACTGTGACCACAATACCATATACGGGCGTCCTCAGAATCCGCTCTTTTAACGATCTTCATCTGTGATCCACATCTCTCGCACTTCATTGAAGAAGCAATTAGCGAGGTTTCCTCTAAAAATTTTAAATAAATTTTACCTGACCCTTGTAACAATTTATAAATAAATCTTTGATTAGGAGAGCCAGGTTGGCCAAAATATGGTCTCAAAGGACAATTTTTTTATTCCGATATCAATAATTCTTAGTAATTACCAATAACAACATTCATCTCCGAAACGGACATATCCATTCGTTTTGAAATCTAAAGAATTCGAAGAGATGAATAATAAAATTTTAAAATGGCGCGGTAATGCACAAATATTCAGTAACCAATCAGGGAGCTGATTACAACACGCATAGAATTAAAATTATTTAAATAATCATTCATAATAAGGTCATTTTTTAAAAAAATGTAAAATTAAATTGTATTTTAATATTTAACAGCCATAAATAATGTTTAAAACATTAGATTAAATTTTATGTAGTCGTAATATTACCAGGAATATAAAATCAGATAAAAGACAGTTTAACAAGAATAATTCGACGTTTTTTTTAAAAAACAGGCTCTTAAATAAACTCATATTTTGCCTCTATTCAAGGTATATGCTCTGAAATTAACATACATTGTGTCATTTTACAAAATAACGGAGGTATTCTTTTTATAAAAATTAATAGACCAATTTAATTTATTTCTAAAATGCGCAAAATTTTTAATAATCTCGAAGCGCTGCTCAGTATCTCAAGTTTTAAACACCTTTTATAGATGTGTTTATAAGGTATTTCTCCCACTTCCCTAGTGTGCCTTAGTGGTGTAACGGTAGCACGCTGGGCCGGTATTCCAGAGGTCCGTGGTTCGATTCCCGGCGAAGGCGTTGTTAATTTTTCATCTCTCCGGCCTTCAAAAAAATCCTAATGTCTCTACATGTTCATATAGAACAATTCAAAAGTGTGTCCTCCTAAATATTCGATTGAACTTATAAACTAAATGTGAAAGTGTGTTTGTAAGCATCACTGGAAATATTAGAGCAAACCAAGTTTCATGCTCGGTACAAACAAAAACGCGAAACGTTCTTCAACATTGAGAGGAATTACGTTTGCCAAAAATATATTCCTAAAGGAAAGCTAAGAGTTTTGGAAAACCAAAGTATACTTTACTTCTTGCACGAAGTAAAAGAAGTATTGTAATCGCGAAAAATTTCGGGTATCACATTTTAAAGAAAACATCCATTTTTACCGCTCTTCAATCTATCTGAGCGATGTTTTTGCGTGACATCTGTGCGTAGGGGATAGAATAAAGGACTCTTTTTCACAAAACGCATCGTAAAATGGATTCAGAGCAGATATTTTCGTGACGTCTGTACGTACGTACGTAGGTATGTATGTATCTCATCTAATTTAAAAACGAGTAGGCTCAAAATGTTGAAATTTTTTATTCGGGACCTGTTACAGTAACTTCTAGTTGGGCATTTTCCTTTCTTGTTGCAATCGGCCGCACCAAATATATATATATATATATGCACAATCTATTATTCCACTCGGTAATCTCATTTTTTTGGTTCTTATATGTGCGTAAATTTTGCATTTTTTGCTTTAAAAGTGACTGAATTTTGTTGTTCTGGTTAAGATTTTTATGCCTTTAGTTAATCTGCATGCAACAGTTATAGAATTATCAATAATTTAAAAGTTGTTTAAGTGATACTAAGCCTAACGAAGCAGGCATTTATTTACATAACTTGAAATTCTTAGTAGAAGAGTGAATTAAGTCATTTTCTGCACTTTCGGAGTCTTTGTGCCCAGTGGGATCGAAAGTAAACTTTTAGTTTTGTGCACCGGTAAATCTTCCTTCTTGACCGCTGGCAGAATGGCTTGTTTTTGCGTAGAAACTCTAATTTTAATTGTAAAAATTGTTCTTTTTAATTGTTTTAACTGTGTTTGGTGTTTTATATTTTTCTATATTTTTCAAATTTTAATGAAGATATTTTGGGTTTCTATGTATTTTTGCCTTGCCACAAAGTGAGAACTGAATTAATTGAGAAATATATTTATAATGAAATTCGACGAAATAAGTTTAAATGAAATGCAGCAAAAAATGTGTATAAGTGAATAGGCTGCACAAGGAAGTTATGTAGAGTCCACATTAGAATTTTTAATACAGTATAACATACTTTTTTAAGTAAATACATCTTCGGATTAGGTAGTAGATACGTGCTTTAAAAATGAGGCATTCTCTTACAAAAAAAAAAAAAATCTGAAATGTTTCAGATTTTAAATTACGTCCAAAGGGGCGTTTTTTAACATTTTGTGTGTTACCTTTCTTTATTAAATATCATGTTCCTCGCACTTAAACCATAAGATCCAGGGCAACAGCAATATCGCAAAATAGTTTTAAAACGAGCATATCTTTAGAATTTCCGATACAGAGACTCACACGCTGGAGATAAAAATGTTTTTTCTGCACAACGTTGCCATTGCTCGCTTTGAAATCCTTGAGTTTGTTAATCAAAAATTCGCCAAAGTTTTAAAAAATAGGAAATCGGTCATAAAACAAATTTCAAATTTCAAATTTGGTCTTCCACATGCTCATATTCGTTGGAGGATTACGTTATTCAAAATTCGATGACTCTATGTACCGTTGTTTTATCACAATACGAGAAATATACATACATTTATGCAGATTTTTCATTATTTAATTTCTTCAAATATAATGCAGGACTCTAACATTTTGTGGCAACAGTTTGAAAAGTGAACCGACATTTATGAGTCCGACGCAAAATGCCAAAACGAAACTAATAGTCCTTCGGGATTCAAATCCCTTTGGACTAAAAAAAATGGCGCAGTAAAATAATTTCGTGCAGTAATGATTCTTCTTTTGTAGCGATACATATCTACTGGGAAATCATGGAGCATAAGATATACATTACTCTTTTAAGCAATAATTTACTAAACAATATGAAGAAAATGGATCATTATTCAGACTGTTATCTTCACTTGAGACAATAGTCCAAATAGCAAGCTTTAAATACACTGGAATTTCGGTGTGGTACAGCAGGCTAAAACACTTTGCATTTCCATCCCTTCTTTACATGACTGAACTTTTCTGGAGAATTTTATAAAGCAGAATAAGATCCAGGATTCTTATCATCAAGTTTCAACTGTATTAAAAATTGCGGTAGCATTCTGCAGTGGTGAATAGATCTTAGGCGTCACTTTTCTTATTGCGTGCCATGGTACTGTACTTTCTTCTTTCAGTATTGAAAGCAACATTCTGTTCTTCTGAGCTTCTGTTCTTCATTTTTCAAGTTCTAATTGCATATGCTGTTCATTTTCTTTAGCTTCTAATTCCATTTGCTTTTTATCTTCCTTTACTTGAAATTCTATTCATTCTTTTTTGAATTCAGTACATCATTTATTTTCTTTAGCTTATAATTCCATTCACTTATTTTCTAATTCCATTTGTTTCTTCTTCAAGTCAGGCATTAACATGTAATATTGCGCGCTTCCAACCTGCACGCAACAATAGTGGTGCCTGCTGAGAACTGGAAAATAGACAAAGTCTTGCTAAAGTCCCTTTTTATTCAACTTTAGAAATTACAAATGCGTGCTCTTGACGCTCACAAACTACGCCGACCCGGCGGTAAAATAAAAATAAGAAACTAAAAAAAGAATAGTAACAAGTGACTAACTACGAGGCTCTCTAAACGTAACTAACCTCACCGCGTTCTAAAATACCGCTGGTAATTCAGCAAACTTCTGAATATTACGTTGAAAGATTAACAGTCTGCCAAGGCAAGCACACAGGCCGAAACGCGTGGTTCTTCAATTTCTAACTAGCCACCTCCACGCTCGTGAAGCAAGAAAGCACACTTTCGAACTCGTTTCCCTTCTATTTAACTCAGATTACTTCCGCTGACAATTTGAATCCTTGCGCGTTCTACTAAAATTTACATACTCTGGCATTGGCAATTCCAGGGGAAAGTAAGGCTTGACAGGAAAGATAGTTTAAACTTAAAATAAATGTTAGTTAAAATAAATATAAACCCTACAAACAACTGTTATCTAAACGATATTTTTCAACAAATCTTTCTTTATAGGATTTACGTTTTGTAATTACGTTTTTAAGCTCTAATTTGAGTTCAAAAATTGGATTTTTCTGAACTACCGTGAGAAAGTACTGTTTCTAAATTACTGTAAGTCTTCCGTTCGGTCTTGTCTAAATATGCTCCGTTTTCGATTTAAACTATTATTTTTCCAGAAACCTTATGAAGAAAATTTTATCAAATTTTACTAATATCTCTTATAGTCAGTAAACGAAAAACGAAATAATATATAGTGACCTTGAATGCCTCTATTTTAGAGCAATAAAACTTGTCTTCGGCTGCATAGTTTACGTGTTATGAATTTTTTAAATGTTTCACTTAATTAAGAAACATCTGATCACCACATAACTTTCTTGTACGGCCTATTAAATTATTCCACATTTTTATTAGTACATTTTAGCACATATTTTTCTGCATTTTATTTAAACTTATTTCTTGGAATTATTCTAACTCAGTTAATCGATTCCTCGATGCAAGTCTAAGATGACATGAAAAACTGCAAATTTTGAATTTAAATATATCGGACAATTTTTGTTGTAGAAGTATCAAACACCTTGTACTTTTGTTTTTTCATAACGAATATAAAACTTTCGCAAATATCCAGTTCGCCAATAATACGAACCAGGAGACCGCATTGAAAGTTAGATTTCGTTAATAGTCCAAATTTTTTTTTTTTTTTTTAAAATTTTGAATTGCCAAAATAAGACATTTTCGTCATTTAATACACTTCTATGATTGGAAATATATGACGACTACTAGCGATTGCAAAAATAACAGGCCGAGTAAAGGGGTGGTGTGTACATACAGCATGTATCAAACTTTCGGGAGAGATAGAGTACACTTAGACGATGGAAAATCGCATAGCAATGCATGGTCGGAAACGCTTTCCTGGCCCGGTAGTGACGACACAACACACAAAAAATCTGTTGTGTACACCACATGACTTCCTTGTACGGAATATTAAACTATACGTATTTTTTCTTGCATTTCATTTAAACTTATTGGATTGAATTAAATCTACTTTGTCGATAGCGCATAAAACACAATAGAATAAATGCACTCTAAAATTCACTCTATTTGTTTACCATAGCGACACTCTGCCGCTAGGTTCACTTAACAGCATTATATTTCGTCCATATTATAACTCACAATGCACAAAATTTATATCATTTGAAGAACTATCTAATCGTTGCCATATCTTCTATTCAAATACTATAATAAATCTAGAACGGTGTATAAAAGAAATTAAGCAAACAAAACAAAAAAGAAATTGTTTTTCACAGACGATTCAATATTTGTTATTCAATTTTAATTCAGTTCTCACTTCGCGACAAGGCCAAAAATACATAAAAACTCAAAATATCTATATTAAAACTTACAAAGTAAAACTTAAACACTTATTTCCTCGAAAAAATTCCAGAAAGGATTAAGCGTAATTTAATTCCCAATAATAAATGAAAGCGTTATCTTTGTTACTGCGAAGTTTAGTCTCTCTAGATTGGCAACAAATATACTATTCTGCTGTTTCAAATGTAAACAAACATAACCGCATGTTATTTAAAAATTACGCTTAACCGCACTTAAACAGCTTTTAAATTGTTGATAATTCAACAAATATTGCTTGCAGATTTCCTGAGACATAAAAACCTTACCCGTAAGATAAGAACAACATAATTCAATCATGTTAAAAACAAAAAAATCTGATGTATACACCACATGACTTCCTAGAATGGAATATTAAATTATACGCAATTTTTCTTGCATTTCATTTAAACTTATTGGATTGAATTAAATCTACTTCGCCGACAGCGCATAAACCACAATAGAATAAATGCATTCTTTAAAATTCACTCTAGTATTTGTTTACCATAGCGATACTGTGGCGCTAGATTCACTTAACAGTATTATATTTCGTTCATATTATAACTCATAATGCACAAAATTTATATCATTTAAAGAATAGAATTATCTAATCGTTGCCACATGTTCTATTCAAATACTATAATAAAGCTAGAATGATGTATAAAGGAAATTAAGCAAACAAAACAAAAAAAGAAACAGTTTTTCACAGACGATTGAGTACTTTTCATTCAATTAATTCAGTTCTCACTTCTCGAGAAGGCAAAAATAAATAAAAACTCAAAATATCTATATTAAAAATTACGAAGTAAATGTTAAACACTTATTTCATGGAAAAAATTCCAGAAAGGATTAAGCATGATTTAATTGGCAATAATAAATAAAGGCGTTATCTTTGTTGTTGCAAAGCTACGTTTCTCTAGATTGGCAACAAATCCACTAGTCTGCTGTTTCAAATGTAAACAAGCAATGGCCACCATCAAAAACATTATTAAGCTTAGCGGCACTTAAACACAACTTTAAAACTGTTGATAATTCTAAAAATATTGCATATAGATTTACTAAAGGCATAAAAACCTTAACCGGAAGATAAAAACAACATAATTTAATCATTTTTAAAGCAAAAAATGTACAATTTACAAACATATAAGAGTAAAGAAACTGAAATCACTGAGACGGGTAACAGAGTGGATATATATATAAAGTTATTTATATACGTTTGGTGCGGCCGATTGCAAGCAAAATACGAGGTGCACATCTACATGTTACAGAAGGCCTATATACAAAATTTCAACGTTCTGAGGCTACTCGTTTTTGAGTTATGCGAGATACGTCCGTACGTTCGTACAGATGCCACGAAAAATTCTCTTCAGAATTCATTTTAAAGCAGTTTTATAAGTTTTTTGGAGGAAAAGAGTCTTTTATTCTGTCCTTAGGTACAGATGTCACGCTAAAATAACGTTAAATTGTATTCGATAGCGGTCAAAATGGATATTTTGGTTGAAATATGCTGCCTGAAACCTTTCGCGATTAAAATACTTCCTTTTTACTTCGTACAAGGAAGTAAAAAGGAAGGACACAAATAGTGAAACCAAACATGTTTTATTACTTCCTTGTACGAAGTAAAAAGGAAGTATTGTAATCGCGAAAAGCTTCAGGCAGCATATTTCAACGAAAATATCCATTTTGACCGCTATCGAATGCAATTTAACTATGTTTTTGCGTCATATCTGTACGTAAGGACAGAATAAAATACTCTTTTCCTTCAAAAAAATTATAAAACTGCTTTAAAATGAATTCTGAAGAGAATTTTTCGTGGCGTCTGTACGAACGTATGTACGTACGTACGTTTGTGCGTACGTACGTATCTCGCATAAATCAAAAACGAGTAGCCTCAGAACGTTGAAATTTTGTATATAGGACTGCTATAGCATGTAGATGTGCACCTCGTATTTTGGTTGCAATCCGCCGCACCAAACGTATATAAATATATTTATATATATATATATATATTCACTCTATTACCCGGGTCAGTGATCTCAGTTTCTTTACTCTTATATGTTGGTAAATTGTACATTTTTTGCTTTAAAAATGATTGAATTATGTTGTTTTTATCTTCCGGTTGAGGATTTTATGCCTTTAGTAAATAAATCTGTGTGCAATATTTTTAGAATTATCAGCAATTTTAAAGTTGTTTAATTGCCGCTAAGCCTGTTTTAATGGCGGCCATTGATGTTTACATTTGAAACAGGAAACTAGTGGATTTGTTGCCGATCTAGAGAAACTTAGCTTCGCAACAACAAAGATAACGCCTTCATTTATTATTGCCAATTGAATCATGCTTAATTCTTTCTGGAATTTTTTCGAGGAAATAAGCGTTTGAAATTAACTTCGTAATTTTTAATATAGATATTTTGAGTTTTTATGTATTTTTGCCTTCTCGCGAAGTGAGAACTGAATTAATTGAATGAGAAATACTCAATCGTCTGTGAAAAACTGTTTCTGTTTTGTTTTGTTTGTTTAATTTCTTTGTACATAGTTCTAGCTTTATTATAGTATTTGAATAGAACATGTGGCAACGATGAGATAATTCTTTAAATGATATACCTTTTGTGCATTCTGAGTTATAATATGAACGAAATATAATACTGTTAAGTAAGCCTAGTGCCAGAGTGTCGCTATGGTAAACAAAGTGAATTTTAAAGAATGCATTTATTCTATTGTGGTTTATGCGCTTTCGGCGAAATAGGTTTAATTCAATCTAATAAGTTTAAATAAAATGCAAGAAACAAATGCGTATAATTTAATATTCCGTACAAGGAAGTCATGTGGTGTACACATCAGATTTTTATTGTTTAGCAGAGCAAAAACTTACAAATGAGAACAAAAACAAACAACGATTGTCATTAAAGAATGTGTTCAAAATTACGTCCCCGAACCGTGATACAGGCCTCTCTTCTCTAGCACATGGAAGATCTACATCACGAATGGAAGATGCACGACGAGTGATTCCTGCATTGCGGTCCGGGTCGTAATTTCGAACACTTTTGATGATGATCGTTGTCTCTTTATGTTGTTTCTTTCTTTGTTTTTGTTGTACTACGAATAATAAACATGTTTTCTCACCCCGTTCGTGCCCTTTCTTTTTTGATATTTGCATTGTCACAATCGCGCCAGAAAAGCGTTTCCGACCATGCATTGCTATGTAATTTCCCATCGTCTAGGTGTACTCTATTTCTCCTGAAAGTTTGTCACCGCTGTACTGATACACCCTGTATATATATATATTGTTGTTTTTTTCTTTCTTTTCTGACACCAGTTGTTACGTTATTTTCTTCCTTTACGTTCGTACGGGGTTTGTAGATTTGGAGTGAATAACGACGACTTTTGATGAAGTATCGAAACACACTTTATTTAGCCAATATTAATCAGGACAGCTCCAAAGTCACTTTTACAGTAGTCGAACTGTTATAAACACGCTGACACGTTCAGCGACACAACCTTCACAATGTTAGGCAATAACGGTGGAGACAGCTTCACAGCAAAGCACCAGAGGACATCTCCCGACTCTGCTTGGTCTTTCTCGGAACTCCACGTACCCTCAAGATACTCCCCGCGAGGCACTCGACGATACACAAGAGTATAGCTCTCGACTCAGCACAGTCTAAGACAGAACTCGACAATGCACTAAAATATACTATTAAATACTATACTCTTTCGATGCACTCGACGACCACCTCGGCGCTAGACTTCGAGACACTCGCTCAATGACTGACTGTCAGGTCGCTAGACGAGGCACACACACACTAACTGACTACGGAACCAGCAAGGTTTATATAGCTTTCGGCTTCTGTTCGAGAACATTCTGGGCTAAACCGGTAAGAATTCGTTCCAGAAGATTCTCCATCCGTCCATGGTATAGCGCCAATTTCGTCGCCAAATGGGCGATTTCTCGCCAAATGTGGAAAGCCTGCCTTTCTCTTGCATTTTATGGCAACCCTAAAACTGCTTTGGAGGGAAGCTATTTTACCGCGCTTGGACATTTCGTAACAATATGTAATGAAATTGCGGTTTGATAATACAACATGAATGTTTTGATTATGAATGGGGCACAAACTTGCACTAAAATTTTCAGTGAAACAGGACTTTTCCCATTATTCGCTGTAAACATAAAATAAAAAAAAAATCGTGTAGATTTCTTTATAAATAGAACTGGCCGAAGAATGTAATAAAAGCACAAGTTTAAAAGCACTGATGGTAAGAACATTAAGACGTAGAAGTGCAGAAATACTAATGGCGTAGATACTTGATGCTTAGAGCGTCCATCCATTTTGAAGAATAAACAGTCGAGCCGGATTAAATTCTATATTTTTATTCTTCAAAATGAATGGAGGCTCTAAGCATCAAGCATATTCGCAATCAGTATTTATGCGCATCCACGCCGCAGTAATCCTTACATCAATACTTCCAAAATTGTGCTAATATTACATTTATTATTCGACATGGATTACGTGCTAATAACCTCAAAGTAACATCTATTCCTCAGGTGGTTTTCTGTAAAATACTATCTTAAATTTCATTATTCTAAAAGATATAATCGACTATTCAAACACTGGTATCTTTCCATTACATTTATTGGCGCAGTCGGTTTTAGAACCGACATGCATGTCTCAAGTGCGTGAAATCCCAATGCATGATACATCGTGTTGCCCATAACGTGTCATGAATTTAATATCAGAATGATACCTTAACGAATTTTCTCACTTACAAAAGGTATTGTACGAATCATAAAAATTCATTTGAGAAAAGAAAAGGCGTTTACAGTTGTTTTAAGTTTTGTTTCGTTAACCATTTTTGTGCCTCTTCACAAGCCTTGGGCCTTTTTCACTTCATTTTATTCCTCTAACACCTTTTGTACGATATTCTGTAATTTTCTTTTTGATCGTAGCAGCTTCATTTATAGAGAGTCACACATAAGCTATATTTGAAATTTTCTTATCACGAAAATAATCTAATTTTATTATCCCTGTACTTTAACAAGGTGAAGCTTTTAGAATTCTAACGCAACTATTCTTTCTCAGCTCACGATTTTTCCTTTTAATGAAAACGTAAATACGGGAAAGTGTTCTGTCATCGTGCGGTCTATATTAACGACAAAATGAAGCATATGAAAGTGAAGAAAAAGAAGGCCAGAAGACGAAAGTTTCGCGTGTTCATCCTGCGTTGTTCCACATCTATTGTTTGAGAGGAAATGCAGGTCATGGGTTTCGCCGAACGCCTTTTTTTTTTCACTGTTAAAAAGAAAATAAACTAATAAAAAACACCCGAGGAGATGAAAACCTTGCTTCGTCTTAGTACCTCTGGCTAAATGTTTATTCAGAATATTTATACGTTCTCTTTTTTTTATTATTATTATTTAAACTTAGTTTTCGGGTCAAGTGCCATTTCGGAGAGGACCATTTCGTTGTACCCCAAATAGAGAGTAAATTGGCCCCAGGGAAATCGTGTTTCCTATTTTGTGTCTTTCCCTTCCCTTCTTTCCATTTGTATTTCCCTTGACAAGATGCAAATAATTTCTTTCAGCACGTGATCAGAAATGATAAATGATGCAAATGTATCATGCATGGTGTAATCGTATTTAATAAAAATGTTTTCCATTTGTCAGTTTGGAAGCAATCTTAATGCTATAAAAATTGGAGGATATATATTGTTTTATATAAATTGTTTCAAAAGAATAAATTGAATTTAAATACAAATTTAATTAATTCTTTGCGCCATTGCTGCAAGGAATGAAATTTAAATTTTAGCAAACATGTATTTACGTAAAAAAGCAAATTTAAAGTTAAAATAATTAAAAAATGTGCAAACATATAAAATATTTAATTTTCGAACTAATCTACAATATCATCTAAATTCAGATAGCATAAGTAAATCAAGTGCAAAACCAAACCATGAAAAAATTCACCAATTTAGCAAATTAAAATTAATCTAATCTTTTTTTTTAAAAAAATGCATAAGTGAATGACTGTTGAGCAGGCAGGAGACAGACTTATCAAGGGGAAGTTGCCTCCAAACCTAACTCCACAATCATTCAATTCGTGTTTCGTCATTCCATTCACTTACGCATTTTTCTAAAAAAAAAATTCAGATTAATTTTAATTTGCTAAATTGGTGAATTTTTTCATGGTTTGGTTTTGCCCTTGATTTACTTATGCTATCTGAATTTAAATGATATATATTGTAGATTAGTTCGAAAATTAAATCTTTTATATGTTTGCACATTTTTTAATTATTTTAACTTTAAATTTGCTTTTTTACGTATGTACATGTTTGTTAAAATTTGTTTTATATAAAGAACAAAAATAAACTTTTTTGCACTGTTCAAAACAGAAAAAAATTATATTAGCATATTTTTAAAATTTTTATATTTTATCGCATAAAAGAGTACAAACTCAATTTTTCTCAATTCCATTTGGCACATTCGCATAAAAAAGTATCGCAGAAAAAAAAATAAATTTTATAATGTTTATATATATATATACATATCAATTATTGAAATATGACCACAAATAAAGTCCCATCCACTAAAAAAATTAATTTAATAAACTAATTTAATGAGCGTGTAGTTTGATGATAAATTGTCCATTCCCTCCTTTCTGCATGCCTTCGTGGTGTAACTGTTAGCACACTCGGCGCCTATTCGAGGGGTCCAGCTTTGAGTCCCGGCCAGACCATTGCTCATTTCTTCAATTTCCTGACATCGAAAAATTCCTTAGGACTTTACACTAGCGCACGAACTAAAAGGTGGCGAATGATGATTTTTCACCACCAGGATTTGGCGACCGGGTCTCCTAATCCCCAGACGCCCTTTAAAAGGGAGGTATTTTCTCTCTCCTTTCTGCATGCCTTCGTGTTGTAACGGTTAGCACACTCGGCGAAGGTTCCAGGTTCGAGTCCCGGCGACGACATTGCTTATTTTTCATGCCGTCTGCTTCAAAATAAATCTAATGACTCTACAGCGTACTTTTGGTTGGAATAAAAGTGAACAAAAAATTCGAGAAATAATTTCAAGAAGACAAACATTATTGCTGGGAAAATGGGTCAACAACAACATAACAATGTAGAATTCCTTTAACAACTATGCACATAACGCGTATTTATTAAAGAAATTAAAAATTAGGCAACTTAGTGCAGCGAGAATTAAAAAAAAAAAAGATTTAAAAAAATAGAAAACGTTTTGAGCAACAACATAATTAGCCTATATACTTAAAGTTGTTCGTACTTGTTTAATTCAAATTAGCTTAATAATTAACATGGAAAAGCTATACAAAGTTATACCGTTTATACTTTTTATATTTGCTTTATTATTTTACTCATTTTTTTAAAAGCTTTTTACTTTTTTGTTTGTATTTTTTTCTACTTAACGTTTTTCATCACTGTTGCTTCATTGTCCTTGCTGAATTATTTATTTGCTGTTCCTTTAGACAAAACTGCTACATAGGCAGTTTTCGCTCGGAAATGTCGAGTTCGAAAAATCTTTGCTTTCAGTTATGTCATTTGATGCTCCAGTTTTACGTTACGTTCTCGTTTTCAATGAATGTTTTCTGATTTCGGAGACGCAGTTTTTTTTTTTTTTTTTTTTGTTTTGTTTTGTTTTGTTTTGTTTTTTGTTTTGTTTTTGTTTTGTTTTAACTGATTTACTTCGTCTCTTTTTGTTTTATTCAAAGAGCATGACGTGCATGCCAAATCCATTTTACACTTTTATTTAAAAATTATTTTAATTTAATTAAGTATTTTCTTCCTTCTTTCAGCATCGATTCTCGATTAGCGAGATAATAAGAGGAACAATGCCCACGGTTAACCCAGCAAAAGCAGTTAAAAAAATTCTAAAAGTTTTAAGATTTTTATAACGGTCGCCCGAAAGGGTTTCTTAAGATTTTTTACGCTATCGCTGATTTCGAAGTTTGCTATTGCAGTCATTCCTGCTAATCCATTTTTGTTGTCTTTTTAGTTTTATTATTAAGCATCGCTTTATTTGAACTTACGCCACATACAGTTCAGCAGCAGTTGTATTGGAATGGATTGGATTATTTAATTATGGCAAAGCACACGACGGTTATCTGCCTAAAGGGAGGGATGCCTTCGTGGAGGACTTTCTAAGGGAAACTGACTCGTATAGACGTTACACATGGGGAAAACCACGAAAACGCCCATGCTGCCAGCCCGTTCTCGGGATTCGAACCTCGGACCGAACTATCAGTGTTCAGCAACTTTACCGCTCAGTCGCTGGTGGGCTCAGCCCCAAAAATCCTAATTTCTATACAAATGGCGTCCGAAGTAAAAGGTGGTGGACAATAATTCATCACCACCAGCATTTGGCAATTGGACCGCGTAATCCTCCAGTCGCTCTTTAAAAGGGGAAGTGTATAAAGTTGTAGAGACATTAGGTTTTTGGAAGCAAGAGACGTGAAAAATGTTCAATTCCTTCGCCGAGACTTGAACCTGCAACTCCGCAATACGCGCCGAGTGCGCTACCGTTACATCACGAAAGCATGCACAAAGGTTCGAGTCCCGGGAAAGGCATTGCTCATTTTTCACCTCTTCTGTTTCAAAATAACTTAATGACTCTACAGTGGAGCCCGAACTAAAAGGTGATGAACCATAATTCGTCACTACCAGTATTTGGCGAGTGGGACCCCTAATCCCCAGCCACCCTTTAAAAGACGAGGTATATTTGCTCCCTCCTTCCAGCATGCATTCGTGGTGTAATGGTAGCACACTCGGCGCGTATTCGAGAGATCCAGGCTTGAGTCCCGGCGAGGGTACTGCATATTTTTCACATCTACCGCTTCAATATAACGAAATGTCTACAATATGTCTTCTAAATATTCGTATTTAGCACTTCCCATGTGTTTATTGAAGTTCTGTTCCTATGTTGTACTACCTACAGAGTCTGTTCGCACATTTTTTAGACAATTTTGGTAAGCGGTAATAAAAAATCGTTTGCTGCAAAAGAAGTAATTGCAATTGTACTATGTTTTTAAAAGTCAAAGTTATCGTCTGTGGCTTGAAAGTTTTGTTTTTATTCAAAATGGCGAATTTAACAAAGCAGTGGTTCGAAGGCTACATTAACGCTCTTTCCGAAGAGAAATATGCATACTCCGTTATCCAAAAACGATGTGAGAGTCATGGTTTTGTGATATCTAAAGCGTCGATAGGTAATCATCAACAAGAAAGGAAAAAAACGTCCAATTGGAGCCTCAAGGGGGACAAAAATTCCAAACAAGTATCCAAGGAAAAAACGGACATCTTCGACTATTGCAAAGGTACGTTGTTTAATGTTAAAAGAAAATCTCTTTAGTAAAGGGACAGTTGCAAAATCATTAAAATGCTCTGTGTCCAATGAAACAAAATGATAAACGTTGATTTAAATCTTAAGAAAGCGAAAAAACGCAATGTGCATCGTCTTCTTCCAAAGCATATCGCTCGACGCAGGACACACTGCAGAATTCTATATGAGAAACACTTATCCAAAGAAAAATGGAAAACAGTTGTCCCGATAAATGAAGCATGAATGTATTTAAATGATTGTAACAAAAAAAGAGCCATTTATTTATTATCATAAAAGGGGAGAAAAAAATTTAATTACATGGTTCAAAGAATCGAAAGAAAGTTTTTCTAAGCGATTCATGATTGTTGCTGGTTTTTCTTATAATGGCAAGTTAAAAATAAAGAGAGTGCAAAAAAATGTAAAGATTAACTCCAAATACTATCAGGAACATATTTTATCGCCAATTTTTCTAAATGAAATACAATCGCTTTATCCACAGTGCCATCAATCTCCATCAGAACTCCATCCTGTGAGACTTCATCAGGACAAAGCTAGCAGTGACACATCAAAATCCAATGTAAATTTCCTAAAAGAAATGGAACAAAAAACTGGTATCAAGGCCATTCCCTTCACTGATATCCCTACTCAATCTCCCGATGTGTCACCTATGGATTTTTGTGCTTTCGGACTTCTGCATTATCCAAACGTTGTCCCAAAACCCTACGTGACTCTGGAAAGCTGTTCGGGAGGAATGGGATAGAATACCTCTTCTGCAACTTCAAAAGGCATTATTATCCTGGAAATTGCGGTGTCGAAAGATAGTTCAGAATAAGGGATGTCGAATAGAACATTTAAAACACAAGAATTTTATGTAATTTAGTTTTGTGAATACAATATACATCGTCTAAAAAATGTGTGAGCAGCCTCTGTAACTAAAAGGTGTTTAGCTAATGATTAGAAATGTTTATTAACTATATTTCTGTAAGACTCCATAAGAAATCCCTTTATTTATTGACAATATCCTCTTCAATGTCTTCCAAACATATTACAGCTTAAAATTAGGCAAACCAGCAACTTTACTTTGGTGTAAATTTTAAATAAAATTTCGAAGGCAATCAAACAGGGTCTCTCTTCTTCAGGAGCAAAAACATTCTGTTGAAAGGATTTGAAAAAGTGAAACCTGTGTCTGATACCTCTCAAAATTGACAGAGATTTATTTAAAATCTATGGCAAAATAAGACAAATGTTTTGACTACTCTAATTTCAAGGTTTTACTGTGGCACGTTTCTATTCCTAGTCTATCAAAGCTTTCTTTTACAAGCAGTGGCTATGCCTGTGTAGTTGTATTTAATAAATTCAATTAACCAGTTAAAAAGTCATTTTAAATTTGTATTATATTGTTTCATAAGAATAAACTGAATTTAATTAAAAAATTAAATTTAAATACATATTTAATTAAATATTCTTTGCGCCATTGCTGCAAGGAATGAAATTTAAATTTAAACAAATTTAAATTCTTAACAAATACGTATAAAAGTAAAAAAGCAAATTTAAATTCTAAAAAAAGGAAAAAAGCCAAAATAATTTAAAATAATTTTTTAAAAAAATGTGCAAACATGTAAAAGATTTAATTCTCGAACTATTAGAATTAAAACTTACTATTTATTTGCTTTAAGTATTTTTTTAAAATTTTTTATGTAGTATCTAAGTATTTTCTAAATATGAAATTATATTTTTAAATATATATTTGTTTTTTTTTTTAAATTGTGAATTAGTTCTTTTTGTTTCTTATTGGTTGATATGGATTATGTATAGTTCTTTTATAGTTTCTTTTTATTGATATGCATATTCGTGTAGGGGAAGTTTCTGTAGACAAGGATTTCTAAAATACATTGGTTTCTAGATTTTTTTATTATTTTATAAAAATTAATTTTTAAAAAATTTAATTTTTTAAGAAAAAGTTTAATTCTTGACTTTACTTGCTTGTTACTCAAAAGACTTCATTAGTATTTTCCTTTTTGAACTTTAATTCTTAAATGTTAATACTTAAATGTTAATTTCTAGGGATGCCACTTTATTGGAATTACTTTTGCTTTTGGCTTTTACCCTTGCCTGCATGAATGACGAAACACGAATTGAATGATTGGAGAGTTAGGTTTGGAGGCAACTTCCCCTTGATAAGTCTGTTTCCTGCTTACTCTACGGTCATTCACATATGTATTTTTTAAAAAATTGTTTAATTTAATTTTAATTTATTAAATTAGTGGATTTGTTTTCATGGATAGATTTTACACTTGATTTGCTTATGCTTCTGAATTTAAATGATATTGTAGATTAGTTCGAGAATTAAATCTTTTACATGTTTGCACATTCTTTAAAAATTATTTTAAATTATTTTGGCTTTTTTCCTTTTTTTAGAATTTAAATTTGCTTTTTTACTTTTATACGTATTTGTTAAGAATTTAAATTTGTTTAAATTTAAATTTGTATGCAAAACTAGAACCTCCATATACACCTACTGTCATCGCTGTTCATTATTCATCATCGTCTGAACTACGGTTTCATTTTTTTCCCCTTTACGTTTACGCGAAAGCACTTGAGGAATAAAACATTCACACTTGCAAATAACAGCAAAACTGCTTTCATACGACAGACGTATTATTAATAGACTTGTTGCCATAAGAAACTAACATAGTTTCATTAAGAACCATTCTGAATGACTTTACTGTACTGTTGTAATATACATTAATGCTTTCTGCATTTGACAATGATTGAATTACGCTATAATGTCCTACTGTTTTTATTCTTTTTCTGAGCCATAATTCAAAATATTCTCGTGACCATTTACTTATCTCTTACAAAAATGATAGGCGAAGCCTGAATTTAACACTTTGAGAATTAGCCAATTCAAAATATACAATAATTTATGATTATTTTGGGTTTGAATGGCCATTTCTAGATTTAGCTAAGAGAAACTGATCATTTCTTCACTTTGCTTTTGAAGATTTTTCGCGACAGTGATGTTTTTGGCAAATAAGAGGTAAGTTTGTGATTTTAACGGTGTAATTTTTAAAACGTTACATTTACGTTACATAAACGTTACAAGTATTCTAGGTTTATATTTATTTTTAATAGGTTTGTGATTTAACGGTGTAATTTTTAAAACGTTACATTTACGTTACATAAACGTTACAAGTATTCTAGGTTTATATTTATTTTTAATAGGTTTGTGATTTAACGGTGTAATTTTTAAAACGTTACATTTACGTTACATAAACTTTACAAGTATTCTAGGTTTATATTTATTTTTAATAGGTTTGTGATTTAACGGTGTAATTTTTAAAACGTTACATTTACGTTACATAAACTTTACAAGTATTCTAGGTTTATATTTATTTTTAAGATCTATCTAAAATTACCATTGTACACTGCGGAAAAAAAAGGGAAGACAGTTCTATATCTCCCGTTCTACTGGGCCGATTGACGAAATTCAAACTGCGTTTTTCATGTCTCGAAAGCGGAACTTAGGATATTTGTTAGATTTATATATAGCCTTGTTCAAATGTAGGTATTTTGACACAAAATCGGACTTCTTCTGACACTGCTGTTGTTGGTGATGCTGTAATGTTGCGCGCTTCCAACCTGCACGCAACAATAGTGGTGACTGCTAAGAACTGGAAAGTAGACCAAAGTCTTGAGAAGGGTTTAAATCCCTTTTTATTCAACTTTAGAAGTTACAAATGCGTGCTCTTGACGCTCACAAACTACGCCGACCTGGCGGTAAAATAAAAATAAGAAACTAAAAAAAAGAATAGTAACCAGTGACTAACTACGAGGCTCTCTAAACGTAACTAACCTCACCGCGTTCTAAAATACCGCTGGTAATTCAGCAAACTTCTGAATATTACGTTGAAAGATTAACAACCTGCCAAGGCAAGCACACAGGCCGAAACGCGTGGTTCTTCAATTTCTAACTAGCCACCTCCACGCTCGTGAAGCAAGAAAGCACACCTTCGAACTCGTTTCCCTTCTATTTAACTCAGAAATTTCCGCTGACTATTTGAATCCTTGCGCGTTCTACTAAAATTTACATACTCTGGCATTGGCAATTCCAGGGGAAAGTAAGGCTTAACAGGAAAGATAGTTTAAACTTAAAATAAATGTTAGTTAAAATAAATATAAACACTACAATGCATTTAATAACATTTCCCAAAGTCAGACAGTTTGTTCAAATTTTGAATTCTGTCTCTTTTTATTTCTTTCTAATGAACAGCATTGCATTAATAAAATTAGTCTTCTAGGATTAGGAATTAAATCATTTAACATTTTTAGCTAAGATTTGAATATTCGATAAGAAATATTCGAGCTTTCGAATCTCAATTTATTTTCAAGATTCGCAGGATTCGAGAACTTGATGATTCCATGAATGTCCAATCCCTGTTTCCTATAAACATTCCATCCCTCATATATCAATTCTGATGTGATAGAGAAACCTCCTTCATAACAAGCTTCTTAATTTTCATTTAGAAAGCTTCATCTTCATTTACAAAGCTGATTAAAACCTGCAGGTTATTTTTAAGTTTGTTCAAAAAGTTTTATAATTCAACCGTCTCAAACGCAACCCTGGTTGGCATTCTGCCAAAACACATATACTCATCTAAAAGGGGCGTTATTACTTCCGGCGACATGAACGGTCACGTGAAATTCTTCTCTTCTTTGGAAAGAGAGAATTCATGTGCTCGAAAGAAAGAAAGTCCCCTTCCTTCCACCCTATTTTGAGCATAATTCGGTCCAAATGGCGCATGCGTGTTCCCGCTCATGGTCGCGAATGAGGCGGTCGAACTATATATTTAAGTGAACTATTATTAAAAGAATGGTCTTAGTTCATATCTGCAATTAAAAGCAAACTGAAATACACAGGAATAAATTATAGTAAAAGTTAAACAGCTAAAATTGTCAGAATACTTAATAGTTTTGAGTACGTTGGGTAGTAGTCGACAGTGGTGCAGACGGTCCTACCAGTATCCGGGCAAAATTGGGGCCCGGGCAGGAACAAAGGCTGGTAAGTCCTCCAGGGCGTCGGGTGGCAAAAAAGGAAACAGGAGTGCGTTAATAGGGCCATCATGGATAATGTCGTGAACTAGAAAAAACAAACATAAAATTTATTAACAATTAATTTCGCATTTTAAATAGCACCGCTGACTTTATTAATATGTCATTTAGGAAATATAAATAAACAAATTTAAGATTTTTAAGTTTCCCAAAATATTTGAAACTTCCTTTTCCAAATTTCGAAACTTCACCCGAAAAATAACTAAGACTGGTACTGCTAAAAAAGCTTCTGAAAAGCATTTCATACTGTTACGTTCATAATGGTTTGAATGCACACAGAATCAGTGACAGCTTGATAAGATTTACTTTTCTCAAAAGAAATAATTTACACTTCTGGAACGTTTCAAAAAAGTACTCGCACAGCTTTCTCGTTGCGACAGAGCACAGTCAGTAGTTGACACTTCAAACTACTAAGAATGTTAAATACAAGATAATATTTAAAAAAAAAAAATCTGAATGCTTTCAGATTTCATATTACTCCCAAAGGGGCGTTTTTTAACGCTCTGTGTATTACATTTATTTATTAAATATCATGTTCTTCGCGCTTAAACCGTAAAATTCAATTCAACAGCAGTATCACAAATTACTTAAAATAGCATATATTTATAATTTCCGATACACAGTCTCGCACGCTGGAAATAAAAATGTTTTTTTTTTTTCGTACAGCATTGCCATTGCTTGCTTTGAAATCGTTGAGTTTGTTAATCAAAAATTCGTTAAAGTTTTACTAAATATGAAATACATAATGAAACTGTGGTGTTGCGTGGCCCCAACTTGCCCGCAACAGTAGTAGTGACTGCTATGAACTGGAAATTACACAAACTCTTAAGAAGGGTTTAACTCCCTTTTTATTCCACTTTAGAAGTTACAGACTTGACGCTCACAAACTACGCCGACCCGGCGGTTAAATAAAAATAAGAAAGTACAACTAAAAATGAATAAATAACAACTCACTACCTACGAGGCTCTATAAACGTGACTAACTTAACCGCGTTCTAAGATACAGCTGAGATTTCAGCAAACTTTCTGAATAAGAAGTTGAAAGATTAAACTAACTGCCGAAGTAGGCACACAGGCCGAAACGCGCGGTTCTTAAATTTCTACCTAGCAACCTTCACGCTCGTGAATCAAGAAAGCACACCTACAAACTCGTTTCCCTTCTATTTAACTCAAATTACTTCTGCTGAAAATTTGAATACTCTGCGCGTTCTACTAAAATTTACATACTCTGGCATTGGCAATTCTAGGGAAAAGTAAAGGCTTGACAGGAAAGATAGCTTAAAATAAATGTTAGTTAAAATAAATATAAACCCTACAAAACAAATTCCAAATTTGGGCTTCCAGATGCCCATATTTGAGTGGAGGACTACGTTATTCAAAATTTGATGTCCTCTAGCTACCGTTGTTTTTTCGGTATTTTAGTGCAAGAAACATGCAGACTCTTCATTATTTAATTTCTTTAAATATAATGCAGAGCTGTAATATTTGGTGGCAACACTATGAAAAGTGAAACGCCGTTTAAAGGGAAATCTGGGAAAATTGCTCCTTTGGGCTAAAAACCTCAAATCCGTACGCTCGTTTAATGATCTCTCAATACTTTAAGCTAAACTCTATTGAGCTTAACAAAATTAACGCTCTCTCCGGTGTTCTATAGTTTTGCCCTGTCCACCAAGAAATTTCTAGTACCTTCGATTTCTCGAAATTGTTGATAGCATACGCACTTACAATTACAGTTACGTAGGTACCAGACCAGTTACAGTTACATAGGTATAGGACTAAAATATCGCCAAGTTTGGTGACTTCTGGCAATGTGTCGCCTAATTTGGCGGTAAAAATTAGGCGCAAAAACAATCGTCTGCTTGACACTATCCCGCCAGTTTGGCGAAATAGCTATTTACATCAATTTTAAATGGACTTACCTCTGTAACTTGTTTTTCCGGCCTTTCATGTTAAATTATGCAAGAAATACTACAATTTACATATATACAAAATTCATAACAATACATTTGAAAAGTATAACTGAACTTTCATACTTCTTAAAACACATTTCAATGGACTTTCAATATTTTAAAACAGTAACAGAAAATTTTCATATATGCAGAGTTGATGAATGCTGTTTAAAAATCTTTTTCTGCATTTGAAATCTATCAGAGAAAATTAACGGCTGCATGAAAGTCCTGAAATTTGCTTTACAAAAATTTTCCGAAGCAAAACAAAAAATGTACAAGTGAAACTTTATCTTAATTTTTAAGCACAAATTCGTTTTAAGTAATTTCCGTTTTAACAGGTTAGAACCCACTAAACTTGATAGATGGCGACAAGTAAAAATATAAACGGTAGATCAAAAATAAGCTCAAAATTAATGAATGAATGAATGAAAAAACCTGAAAGCTTTAAGATTTTATATTAAGCCCAAAGGATATTTTTCTTAAAGCTTTGTGTGTTACCTTTATTTGTTAAATATCATGTTCTTCGCTTTAAATCATAAAATTCAATTCAACAGTAATATCACAAAATATTTAAAAGAGCATATCTTTAGAATTTCCAATGCAAAGTCTCGCGCGCTGGTAATAATTTTTTTTTTCGTACAATGTTGCCATTGCCCGCTTTGAAATCGTTGAATTTCTTAATCAAAAGCTTATAAATGCTTTACAAAACATGAAATAGATAATAAAACAAATTCAAAATTTGGGCTTCCAGATACCCATATTCACATGGAGTGGTGCATTATTCAAAATTTGATGGCTCCGGGTACCGTTGTTTTATCCCAGTGCGAGAAACATACATACATTTATGCAGATTCTTCATTATTTAATCTCTTTAAATATAATACAGTGCGATAATATTTGGTAGCAACAATTTTAAAAGTGATTCGCCGTATATGGTGACTCAACACAAAATGTCAAAACGAAATTAATAGATTTTCTGGGCTAATTGCCGCTTCGGGCTACTAAAAATAATTTAAAGTTGATTTCCGGTTTAACGGGTTGAGAAATTTTGCCGCAATATAAAAAGCATGTGGTTACTTTTAGTGGTTAAATACACGTTTATATATTGAAAGATATATCGTATATTTACGAACATTTTGTAATAGAGATATTTTTGAGTAAAAACAAAGTCGAGAACCAACAATAGATGCGAAATATTTCAATCATATTTTAAGATAAGTAAAATGCTTGAATACTGCAATGACATTCTTATGCTGGTAAAAGATATAGAAAACGAATTCGAAGGTTTTCGACTGTTCTTCCCGCCCCCCCCCCTTTTCTTTCTTTGTGTCAAACAAAGCTTCTGCTTTAACTTCAATTTCTTCGCCTGTGTTTCCCAGCTTCTCACAAATGATTAGCTACCTCATAGAACTAATTATGTCTTCGAACGCTTAAAGGAATATTTTGATGGCAGGTTATTGCCGAAAAGAATTTAAAAATTATCTGGAGATACTTTACTGCACTGGCATGCTAAAGTTTAATACCTTATAAGAACTTCCCAGACATTCATCAGAAGTGAGATCTCAAACTGACCCCAATCTCTCAACCATATAGTATACAGTTTTGGAAAACGACTGTGAAAGGTGGACGAATTTAATAATTCGGATACCGAAAATATTGTATTAAAAACATCCATCCGACAGCTTTCTACTGATTACAGAATGTATGTCCCTTCTATATTTTATTCAAAGTGTTTCAGAAATGCTAATCAATGTGGCTTCTGTATGTCAAATTTGTTGTCTAATAAACATCTTTTGAGATGAAAGACTTACAGAGATCGATTTCTTCAATCCTTTACTAGTTGAAGTGATTTAAAACCGCATTAAAAAACTCCTTTATTAATAACTTTTGCGGAAACTTCCAATTATTCCTTTCGGAATGAATGATATTCGCTTTCTATCTTTGCATAGTACAATACTCGCAAATTTGCGTAATGATTAATTTCTTTCTTAAGTTACGAACAAGACTTCGATTATACAAAACTTGATGTGCAAAATTCTGCATAACTACAAGGTGCTTCCATAAAGTGGCAGAACAAATTAATGCAATTTTATCTTCCTCGCAGATGATATATTTCTATTTCAGCGACCCTTAATATGCATACTGCAGTTTTACTCAACAATTCATATTTCACAACATATTCAAATTTTATACGGATTGCCTTAATTTTGAAAGAATTTTCGCTATTCCTGTGATTTTTTTTCCTTAATTTTTGGAAATCCGTGTATTATTGAGAAAAGATGTGTATAAAAATTGTATTGAATCTTTTTCTCATTTGTAAAAAATCTGATGTGTACACCACATGACTTCCTTGTACGGAATATTAAATTATACGCATTTTTTCTTGCATTTCATTTACACTTATTGGACTGAATTAAATCTACTTTGCCGACAGCGCATAATCCACAATAGAATAAATGCATTCTTTAAAATTCACTCTAGTATTTGTTTACCATAGCGACACTCTGGCGCTAGATTCACTTAACAGTATTATATTTCGTTCATATTATAACTCATAATGCACAAAATTTATATTCTGTAGCAATCTTGCTTTGAGCAAGAAGAAAGGAGGTGAGGACTTTGGCGAACGCCGTTTCCTCCAGTCCATGAGGAAAATTTATATCATTTAAAGAATAGAATTATCTAATCGTTGCCACATGTTCTATTCAAATACTATAATAAAGCTAGAACAATGTATAAAAGAAATTAAGCAAACAAAACAAAAAAGAAAGAGTTTTTCACAGACGATTGAGTATTTCTCATTCAATTAATTCAGTTCTCACTTCGCGAGAAGGCAAAAATACATAAAAACTCAAAATATCTATATTAAAAATTACGAAGTAAATCTTAAACACTTATTTCCTGGAAAAAATTCCAGAAAGGATTAAGCATAATTTAATTCGCAATAATAAATGAAGGCGTTATCTTCGTTATTGCGAAGCTAAGTTTCTCTAGATTGGCAACAAATCCACTAGTCTGCTGTTTCAAATGTAAACAAACAATGGCCGCCTTCAAGAAGAGGATTAGGCTTAGCGGCACTTAAACAACTTTAAAATTGTTGATAATTCTAAAAATATTGCATACAGATTTACTAAAGGCATAAAAACCTTAACCGGAAGATAAGAACAACGTAATTCAATCCTTTTTAAAGCAAAATGTACAATTTATAAACATATAAGAGTAAAAAAACAGAGATCACTGAGCCGGGTAACAGAGTGTATATATATATAAATATATTAATATACGTTTGATGCGGCCGATTGCAACCAAAATACGAGGTGCATACCTAAATGTTATAGCAGTCCTATATACAAAATTTCAACCTTCTGAGGCTACTCGTTTTTGAGTTATGCGAGATACGTACGTACATACGTTCGTACAGACGTCACGAAGAATTCTCTTCAGAATTTATTTTAAAGCAGTTTTATAATTTTTTTGGAGGAAACGAGTCTTTTATTCTGTCTTTACGTACAGGTATCACGCAAAAACATCATTAAATTGCATTAGATAGCGGTCAAAGCGGATGTTTTCGTTGAAATATGCTGCCTGAAACTTTTCGCGATTACAATACTTCCTTTATACTTCGTACAAGGAAGTAAAAATTGTTCGTTTATTATATGCGCGCATCTTCTTACCACTATATACGCTTCCAATATTTATATTCATAAATATTCATTTATACGTATATTTTAAGAATAAGTATTCATCATTTGCATCAGACTTGGGAAGTAATACAATTTATTTTCTCCCAATAGTAACCGAAAGAAATAAAAGAATGCTGTCATAATAGCAAAATACCATCTAACTTTGCTACCAAAATTAGCTTAAAACATCCGGTCTTAGCTTGTTTATGAGGTATTTGAATCAATATGTTTGGCTAGAATTAAAGATTACAGTGCCGACTATTGGTGGTGGTGTGTATTTAATTATGGCAAAGCACACGAGGACTATCTGCCTAAAGGGAGGGATGCCTTTCGTGGAGGACTTTCTAAGGGAAACTGGCTCGTATACACGTTACACATGGGGAAAACCACGAAAACGCCCATGCAGCCAGCCCGTACCGACTATTGAGTTCCATTTCAAAACTCTACGAAATAAAAAAAAGGCAAAAAGGATCCAATAGAAAGAATTTACAAACAAAAAAAACTGTATTTATAACAACAGAATATTATTTAATATGGAAATTCTAAAAATACAGAAATCTGATAATGATCCAAATCTGTACGCTTTGAAGCACACTATTTCATTAATGCCTTTCGCATATTGAAAACATAGAAACCTTTCTGATTAGTCCATTAATTAAATTAAATTATTTTTTACTTCACGTGCTAAATATACATGTATGTAAATATTTCTCATTACAACAAATATTGCATTTCATGAACTGGTAAAAGCGTGAAGTATGACGATTTTTAAATGAATTCCAGTGTTTTACTCTTTCACTAGTTCATAAAACTTTCCTCACTGTAATTTGCAATTTTAAACATCAAACAACAAATTCTTTAATAAGACACAATAACACGCCGAATAAATACTAATTCAGAAGTCAAACAACAAAAATCAGCGTTATATTTACAAAATTTTCAATTGAAAATTTTGTAAATATATTTTATTAACGATTATTAACGAAGTATTTTATTAACGATTGAAAATGTGAACAAGGTATAGGGAGAATGTGAGCTAACAGTAGGAATTTAATAAAGAAAGAAATAGTTAATTCAGAAGTCAAACAACAAAAATCAGCGTTATATTTACAAAATTTTCAATTGAAAATTTTAGCTCACATTCTCCCTATACCATGTTCACATTTTCAATCGTTAATAAAATACTTCTTAGTCATCCACTCAAGTTCAAATACATATTTTTAAACCTGTAGTGGATGACACTCGATGTTAATACAGTGTTCCCACATATTAATGTCAATTCCTACTTATTGATTCCTGTTTATCGGAACTAAAGATATGCTGCTTTTATTAAATATATTATAAGACTTACAAATTATGACCGTTTATTAGCATTTCTCACGTGCTGTAAAAATTAATTTTATAACGACTTATAAATAATAGTCCATGATTGTGACAAATGGGATTGTAATATTTAACAAAAATAAGTGGCTACAGTAAGACAGAGTTCTAAAGGTTTTTAAAGTGTATGGAATAAAAGAATTGTAGTTTTATAGAGTTAGATGAAGCGGGAGTAATGACCCATTATGTAACGAAAATTATCCCTATATTTCTTTGTTAACGTGATACTAATATTTGTTTAAAATATAACCCTTTAAAATGTCCCTTGCTTTGCAAACGGAAAATGCGAAAAGAAACTACAACACAACGACGATTACAGAAAGAAAAACATAAGCGCCAAGAAAAGGTTCCATCAAAAACACTTCGCAGCAAGTCGTGTGATATGCCGCCTTGAGTCGTATGAAATTATTAGATGGAATATTAATTGAAACACTGGACTGCTCGAAACTCACTGGAAAGGTTCTTTGCAATAATGAAGCATCACAAGAGATGGATAGAATGAGAAATTACACGGACAGGGAAAAGTGGACGGAGCACCAGAACTTCGTCAGTGACTTTTACAGGTGTTGCTCCGCCGCACTACTGTACCCCGCTGGGCTTTTAGTTGGCCCGCATCGGATGCTAGCCTACCAAGACATTTACATAGTAATTTTACATTAATATTAGACTTACGTATTGAATATACAATTACAAAGACATAGTATACAATTATTGCAAAGAAATTAACCTATTAACAAAAGTTGGATTATGGCAGATTGAAATAACATAATTACTTCGAACATACATACAAACTTTCATTGTACATTGTACTTCATACAAACAATGTATTTACATTAGTATATCTAGTTACATCGAATTAAAATAAACATCATTTTAAGGAGCTAATTAAAGATTGTTTTTTTTTTTTTTTTTTTTTTTTTGTGCATTTTATCATATTTAGTTGAATTACTAAGGCGAATTCTCTTATTAATACATTTCCTTTCATTTTTTTAACTTGTTACACAAAAATGCATCAGCACTGAAGTCTTACATTATTATTTTTGTAAATTAATGTATCATAAATACAGAAAATATACATTAGAAAATCACATAATACTTACATTTACACTAATATATCTAATAGAGTCGTATATTATTTACATTATTTTTTAATTAATGATTTAATTATTACACTAATACAGTCCAAATTCTTAATGTAACTATTTTATAAAAACTATTTATACCATATTTAGCCTGTTTCAGACACTTGCAATATTTCTGAAATCTTGCATTATTTTTGCAAGTTGTAGAATAAGAGGTATTTATACAGATGCGATAGCATCTTGACATATGTCTTCTCTTTTATATGCAAAAAGTTTCTTCATAATCAAGGAAACCTTATGTTGTAAATGAGGTATCGTTAGCATGCATTTAATGTACTCAGGCGTAATTTGTGACCTTCCTTTGCAGTGTAGCTCTTTTGTGAGCTGGCACTTGAAAATATAGTGCTCTGGGTCTCCCTTTTCCCCACATACGCACTTGTCTGATTCGCTCAAATTTCGTGCAAAGTAGTACGTGGGGAAAGGACCATGTCCAGATAAGAATATGTTGATGAAGAAGTTATAAGAGATTGGATCATATGTGGGTTTCTTGTAGAAGTTGAAAAGCCTTCTACCTACTTCTGCATTTTCCCATTCAGTTTGCCATTTTTTAATGTAATTTTTTTCAACATATGTTTCACATACGATTTAGGGAATGGGACATTGATTGGAGGTAGAGATGGGTCTTGAGCTGCATTTTTAGCAAGCGCATCTGCCCTTTCATTTTGGGCTTGTCCAGCATGCGCTTTTACCCACTTTATTTTTATAGATGTTCTCTTGCGCTGTGATAATAAATCGTAGATATCTTGCACTATTGATGATTTGTTTCTTGCATCATTGACAGCTTTAATTGGCGCTTGGCTATCACTGTAGATGGTAACATATGTTAGATGCTTTTGATGAGACCATAGAATAGCGTGTTTTATGGCTGAAAGCTCAGCTTGGAAAACGCTGTTGTTGTTCCTTAGGTGTCCTTTCCATTCTGTTGTATCTTGTTCTGAGAGGAGTGCAAAGAACGCGCATCCTACTTCTTCGTCTAACTTTGACCCATCTGTGTACACGACTGGAAATGAAGGTACACTGAGGGTGTCTTCTTTTGTAGATATTCTGAGTTTTGCATGTACTGCAGGGTGTCTTAGGTAAGGATTTCGTGGCTGTTCAAAATCAAGGGGGCACAGGTTTTGATCTTCTACTTCTATGTTTTTCTTGAGGTGGAATAACGTGGCTAAGTCTGCATCTTCTTTTGCTTTCAGGTGGAGGGGTGGGATTCCTGTTAATACACAGAGAGCTGCCGTTGAGGTAGTTCTGTATGCTTTTGCTATTTGTAAGAGGAAGGGGCGTTGGATCGAAGCTAAGAGTCTTTTCTTTTTCACTGTCATAGGGTGAGTCCATGCTGATGCCCCGTAGAGGATTATTTTTTCGATCACGGTATTATAGAGAATGTTTTGCATCCTCGACTTGAGGCCCCACGTTGTGCCTTGCATCCTTGCAAGGGCTCTAGAAATAGTTTGGGTCTTCTTCCGAATTTCCATGAGGTGTGGGATCCAAGAAAACTTTTGGTCAACTTTCAATCCGAGGAATTTGATTTCTTTTGAGATCTTGATTCTTCTATTATTGATTTTAATGCAAGGTAGCCTTTGTAGCGATTTGCCCGGTTTTGGAAATAAAATAATATGTGATTTGGGCTCTGAAATTATTAGTTTTTGATTGACGCAGAGGGAATGGAATATGGAGAGAGTCTCGTTACTATTCTTTTCTAGTATGTCTCTTGAATGCCCATTTGTTACAAAGGCCACATCGTCGGCAAAGGCGAAATTACAGACCACCATCAGTTTCATAAATTAGAAACGAAAACATTCTAATAATGTTAATAAAAAGTAACTAAAATGAAATTTTTCTTTGTTGGCCTAAGTAGGAATTGACTTTTAAAAAAATTTTTATATTACTTTTTATAATTTTCCTTCCGCGAAAAACATATGTAGCGATCAGTCAAAGTAATATCAAAAGCATACATGAAAATATTGTTGCAAATGCACAATAAAAACAGTATCTTCAAACTGAATTCCGACTTGAACTTTTATCATGTTGTTACAATGTATTCAAAACATAAAAGCTTGTTTTTTCATGTTTTTATCCGAATGTTACAATAGCTGTTTGAACTAGAGAAAACCACGTCTCAAAAGCGTCAAATACACCATCTCATTATCTCTTCACTTTCCTTACTATGCCCTGGAAAGGAACTTTGCCTCACGTTTGTTCTTCTAAACCCCAAACAAATAAATGCCTTTAAACAATTAGCATTATGTAACTGCCAAATGGTAAACTCTAAGAGCGTCACGCATGAAAGATATAGCGAGTACGTGTACGTATTTGCTTCAAGATTCTGGTTTTGCAAAGAGTAAAATGTTTACGTTTCAAATGTGATTTTAGAGTTATGTGGAGAATAAACGTAAACTGCTGTAAATCAAATCAAGTATCTATAGCTTTAATTAGTATGAATAAACAAACCCCTCTTTATTTTTATAATGTTTCGTACCATTTACATTTTAGGGAATTCTCGTACCATTTACGACAATAAAAACTGTGCGCGAATAAATAATCACAATTAAAAAAGTGAGGTGAAAATGTTTTAATATGAATTAAAAACTCTTTTTTAGAGATATTAATAATGAACAACAAGAGTACGGTACCATGGCAAATTTGCAAGACTGCAAGATGCAATCTGAAACTTCATCGAATTTCCCGCTATTATACTATTTACCTTTGAGCCCTAAATTCCACAAAGGCTTTACTTAAGAAACATTACACATCAAAGATTCTCAAATAAAGACGTTTTTATTTACAGCATATAATTCTTAATGTTGTAAATAACTATACGCAAGTTCAGAGAATTCCGCATTATAGTATAGTAACTTTTTAAAGACTATTCTTTTTACAACAATAATAAACTGAAATTAAATATTGTTGCCATTCACATGTTGTATTAATAACATATCGTTTGCATTTATGTAAAGCTTAAGTGCTTATATTAAAATAAATAAATATTTAACAAGCAGACGATAACATAAATGATAACAAGGACGAAGGTTAAATTAGAAGCAGTTTGTTTATCTTTAGTACAATGGACAGCAGTAAACAGATTTTCAAACATAAAAGAACTATAAATGTGGAAGTAGAAAGCATTTCAAGAGACATGTGCAGTAAACCATAAAACGAAATTTCTTACGGTGACGAAGACGTAAGTGAGAATTAGAAATTTATGTTTTTGGACTAATGTTTGAACGCATGCATATTCTTTATCTATATATTACAACGAAACTTTCAAAATAGTTTAAAAAATTCTTTATAAGCGTTTTAAGATAAAGCATGTTCATTTTAAGTTCATAAATAACTTCACAGTGCCTTTAAAATATAACAGTTTTTTTCTTATTTCAGGTATTTTTCTAAAACGTTAATAAATGTTTTACCTTGAAATTAACTTACTGAAACTATTTTAACTTTTATTACTATAACTCAGAAAAATACAAAAACATTTTAAGCTTTATTTATCGTTAATTCAAACATCTTTGAACTCTAACTTACAGTGTAAAGATATCATAAACGCTGAAAGAAACTGAACAAGGTTTGATGAATGGGCAATTTTTAATTTTATGTTGTGATAAAATTTCCTATCTGCCCATGCCACATTTTCCAGAGTATATAAGAAAAACTGAAAAACAGAATTTTGAAAATGTAAAAAAGAACACTTTGATCATTTAAAGAAAATACGTTTTTCCATAATTAAAATAGTTATGATATATATATTGATTTTGTTCTATCTTTTAAGTATTGTCTCTTTTATTGAATCTTATTTCAGATCCAAGTTTCTTTAAACAGATTCTTAACATTTTAGTTCTGTTTCACAAATTCTTAATTTACCTATTTTTCGAAGCAACACTTCCTTGCTGTTCTAAGTAAAATTCACGTAGATTGTAGTACTTTTGCACAACTCCATTCATCAGTAAAACAGATAACAGCACATATTATAAAAATGCTCAGATTTTCGATATTTCACGTATTCTGTTTGGGTATTCATTTGCATACTGTGTGACTGTCTGAAAATGACTGTGCGAATAATGTATAATAATTTCTTGTGAAAGAATAGCAATTTATTACACCTTCTAAGCTAGAATATGAAAGACTGGATTGTACTATTTCTCCTGGCAAAAGCTTAAGATTTTTATATTTGGAGATTACTGACTCATTTTTTCGGCTTTAATGAACAAGTTGTTTTTTACATTGTTAAGTTTTCATCTTTTCTGATGTCTCTTAAAGCTCAAGAAATAGAACATACAGTGTTTCAAAAAAGTGATGGGACACTTGTGTTTTACAAAAAGAAACTGTAATAAAATAAATTAAAAAAACATGTAAAAATTTTTTGTGGGTGTGTTTCATACTTAAATTTAGTAACAATTATTACATAACATACATTTTCTCAAAATATTAAAATATTAATTTAATAAAAATACAATTGTTTAGAACGGAGCAAAAAATGGCTCACATAAGTGATGGCACACTACGTACTATGCAACAAAAATCGTCTAAAGTAAGCAATAAAAATATCTTTTGGGGTGTTTATTTTTACTCAAAAGCAATTGGCAATAACTTGTAAAATCGTCTGCAGTATTTCTCTCCAGTTTGTTTTGGAATTTTTGTGTTTTTTAGCTCTGTGCAGCTATGAATGCTAAACGAAAAGAAACTTTGCCTGAAGTTCGAAAATTAGTTATTAATTTGCATATTGAACGTGGAAAATCTATTAGAGAAACAGCTGAAACAGTTAACTTGAGTCCTTCAATATCATTAAACGATATAAAAAGAATCATATGATCCAGGATAAAAGAAGACCTGGCCGACCATCAAAACTATCCAATGGAATAAAGCGAATTATCGTTCGAAATATTAAAAAAAATCCAAGAATGAGTGCTCCTAAAATTGCTGCTGATTTACAAGCATTATATGGAGTAATTTGTAATCCTGAGACTATTAGAAAAGTAATTCGATCTGCTGGATATCACGGTAGAGCAACCAGGAAAAAATTCTTCGTAAGTGAAAAGAATAGAAAACTCAGACTGGCTTTCGCAAAATCCAACATAAATAAGAATTCTGATTACTGGAATGAAGTTATATTTGCTGATGAGAGTAAATTTAATATATTTGGTTTGACGGTAGAATCTTGGTATGGAGAAAACCCAGGGAAGAATTTCGCAAACAGAACTTGGTGCCAACAGTAAAACATGGTGGAGGAGGAGTTATGGTATGGGGGTGTATGTCGTCCGCTGGAGTTGGTAATGTTGTTTTTATTGACAGTATAATAGATCGGTACATGTATATTGACATTTTAAATAAAAATTTGAAATCTTCAGCACGAAAATTGAACCTTCATAACAATTTTAAATTCTACCATGACAATGACCCCAAGCACACTGCTTTGAACGTTAGACTCTGGCTGCTGTATAACTGTCCTGAAATAATAAAAACACCACCACAATCTCCACAATTAAATCCCATAGATAATATTTGGCAAGAATTGGAATCAAGAATTCGCAAACACACCATTTCTTCAAAACAACAATTAAAATCGGTGCTTCAAGAAGAATGGGGTAAAATCACTCCAGAAATCACAAAAAAATTAGTGGAATCCATCCCAAGAAGATTAAATCATGTTTTAAAAGGAAAAGGAAATCCTACAAAATATTAAAACCTTTTAAAAAGTAAAATTTTTGGATAAATATTTGATGGAAAAGTAAGCGTCCCATCACTTATGTGTGCCATTTTTTGCTCCGTTCTAAACAATTGCATTTTTATTAAATTAATATTTTAATATTTTGAGAAAATATATGTTATGTAATAATTGTTACTTAATTAAAGTATGAAACACACCCAGAAAAAATTTTTACTGTTTTTTAAATTTATTTTACTACAGTTTCCTTTTGTAAAGCACAAGTGTCCCATCACTATTTTGAGACACTGTAATTCAATGGGTCTTACATGCTGACCTCATTAAATCCTCTTATTATCTTTGAAAGAATATCAATTTTAGTTCTCCATTCGTAGACCGTTTAAATTTCAGAATTTTTCCATAAATTTTCTACTTCAAATACTTTAGATATTACATTAATTGCCCTTTCTGCAATCTGAATAGAAAATAATTCTTTTTGCATTTTTATATGAATCAAATCTCATGTAATTTGTTAAACATCTCAATATTTTAGGCAGATAAAACTGCTTTTCAGATAATTGCTGAGAGATTAATTTTATATATTGACCTAATAAATGATACTCATGTCTTTAGATTATTCTATATCTGCTACATAACGCTGGGGAAAGCAATTTCTTTGTCTTAGATCTGTCGCTAACTTTGACTGTAAGGATCTTAAGTTTTACTAACGTTTATTTTATTTTAAATCTTTACTATCACTTCTTATTTTCTACTTCCGGCCAGAATTATAAGCGTGAAGGAGTTTATGCAAAGTTGTCTGGCGAACGCCAAGTATTTAAGTGTGGCCTTTTTGCCAAGCAGAAGAGAGGAAGCCGTGAGTTCGAAGCAGGCCGCTTACCTTAGAAGTTACGCAGTTGCTATTTGCCTTCCAGGCCAGAGGTTTTAATCCTCTTGATAAATTAAACGTATTGTAGTGTTCACAGTCTCTGTGCTACATACGCTTTCTGTTATTATAAGGCCAATCTTATTCTAAAGTTAAATTAGAGTTTAGTTTTATTTTGATATCTTTTAAGTTAGACCCCGAGTGGAGGGTCATTGTATTCCGAAGTACGGAAGTCATTGTATATAAAGAAAAAAATAAAGGGTTTTGTATACCCTTCGTCTGTATCCTGTCTACTTACTACAATTAGTGAACATAGCTTTAGTAAGCTCTCTGTTCTAGTCAGGTCATTGTATGTTTCCGAAGAAGGTTAGAAGAAACATTGAACCTGATAGTGGCGCCCGACGAAGAATAACCATGGCCGAGTTTCAAGAAGAACCTGTGCTGCCTGCAGAAACAGCTCAGAATCCAGAAATGCCAGCTGCCGCCCTGGAAGGATTTGGGTATATTGTCCAGACCATGCGCGCTTCGATGAAACCAGAAGCAACGTTTAATGGAAACTCACAGGTAACCAGTTTTTTGGAAAAATTGGATGACCACTTCATGCTCTACCCCGTGCACGAGTTTCAAAAAGTTACGTTAGCTACCAGCGCTTTGAGGGGCCAAGCGCTTAACTGGTTCAAATGTATCGGCAGAAGTCTCTTGGGTCAAGCAGGAAGTCCCACCTATACCTACGAAAATTTCAAGACTGCCCTACTAAAAGCCTTCCCTGTTGTAAGGGATCGTGCGAAATTAGAAACAGAACTTTTCAGTAAATATCAACAAAGAATGGAAAACATCTCGAGCTTTATTTTAAGAAAAATTCACGTTTTCAAGCTCTTGTATGGAAACCGTCCGGATCCTGAAATAATTCAAGTGATTTTGCCGAGGTTACTACCCCAAGTGCAAGACTTTATTGAATTGAGAAATCCGACTACACTGGAAAAATTATTTGAGCTAGCAATCCAGTTTGAAAGTAGAAGAACGGCGGACGTCGAAAGAAGACGCCAATATCAACAGCGAAACCAATTTGGTACGCCAAGACTACAGCAAACTCAAGCACATGGCTACGGAGAAAAAGCGAATCAGTGGGCAAGGAAACCCGAGCATTCAAAAACAGCCGGCGAACGTCGACAGTTCAATAGCAACCCAGGAAAAAAGTCTCAAGGCCAGTGGAGAAAGAAGGAAAGCACCGAAAGGAAAAATAATTTAAACTAAAACGGATTTCTGCTGACGAGAGGGTGCGGAAATCCGAAGGCCACGAAAACCCCTCTTCCTACAAGTTAAATACAGTAATGGTGAAAAATTTAACTCTTCCGAAGATTGAAGTCTTGGTAAATAATATCCCGGCCACCGCACTCCTGGATACCGGCGCGCAGTGTTCCTGTGTGGCAGAAGTCTTTTTTAGAAAGTATTTTCGCAAATACCGCATATATAATGCGGATAATACAACAGTATTAGCGGCGCAAGGAGAACAATGTAAGTGCGTAGGTAAAGTACCTTTGTACATCCGTATCAAGGACGAACAAGTAAAGGTGATGTTTTTTATAGTAAAGAATTTGCAAGCACACTTAATACTAGGAATAGACTTTCTTTCAGACGCACAAGCTACACTGGATTTTAATGAAGCGTCTCTTAAGCTGACGATGAAACCAGTGCGTGCAGAAAAGGTTGAACCGCCAAGGTTAAATCTCGACCACCTGCCTAATGACGAGCTAGATAGAATCCGACAAGTGGTAAGTGAATTTGCTTCCTTATTTAGTGATATTCCAGGATTTACCCAGGTTACTAACCATAGTATTGACACCGGAGATGCATTGCCGGTTCGTCAAAAACCATACCGGTATGATAAGAATAAGGAAAAAATTATAGAATGGCATATTACCGATATGCTACGTAAAAAGATCGTAACGCCTATCTCAAGTAGTTATGCTAGTCCGGTGGTTTTATGTAAGAAAAATAATGATTATCCTTTGGAGCATCCAAAAAGGTGGAGATTCGCTATTGATTACCGTAAATTAAATTCCATAACGAAATATCCGGTATATCCGTTACCGATTATAGAAGAAATTTTAAGGAACATAAAATCAACCAAATTTATGACAACTTTAGACTTAACGAATGGTTATTTTCAAATAGGGATCAGGCCTGAGGACGTGCCTAAGACTGCTTTTATAACCAAGTCTGGCACTTATGCATTTTTGCGAATGCCGTTTGGCCTTTCAGGCGCCCCAGCAACATTTCAGCGATGCATGGACATTGTGTTAAGACCTGTTCTCGGAAAGTCCACATTTATCTATTTAGACGATATCATTATTACTAGTGATAATCTAGACCAACATGTACAGGATTTAAGACAGGTGTTTTCTTTATTAAATGAGGCCGGTCTAAAAGTTAATGTCGAAAAATGCAAATTTGCAGCCCCTGAATTAAAATATTTAGGTTACAAAATATCGCAAAAAGGGATCGAGACAGATGAATCAAAAATAATCGCTGTACAAAAGTATCCGACTCCAAACACGGCAAAGAAGCTCTCTTCTTTTCTAGGACTTTGTTCATATTATAGGTCCTTTATAAAAGATTTTGCGGCTATCGCTGAGCCATTGTTAAAATTAAAAAGGAAAAAGGCAAGATTCTCGTGGACGGCCGAAGCCAATAGTGCTTTCGAAAAATTAAAACAAGCATTAACGCAAGCCCCTGTGTTGAAATTTCCTGAAAAGGATGAAAATTTAGAAATTTCAGCGGATGCTTCGGATTATGCGGTAGGAGCGGTACTTTCGCAAAATCAGCAGCCAGTGGCATTTTTTAGCCGAACTTTAAATCAAACACAAAGAAACTATTCCGCGACCGAGAGAGAGGCACTTGCAGTTCTGTTAGCAGTGCAAAAGTTCCGAGTCTATTTTGGAAAGGCGCCGATAACAGTATATTCTGATCATGCGGCGGTAACTAGATTGTACTCTGGAAAAAATTTATCCCCAAGGTTAATAAGATGGGCACTCAAGCTGCAAGAATATAATCTGGTAATCAAGCATACCCCCGGAAAGGAAAATATCGTAGCAGATGCCCTGTCACGAATTAAATTAGACGAACAGGGTAATACCGTAAAAGTTGCAATGCTGACAGCGTGTACAATAAATTCCCGAGAAACTGTAATAACCGAACTGGGTAAGGATCCTGAGTTTGGAAGTATTTATGAGTATTTGAAGGATCCTGAAAATTTTAGCCACCAAGATATTGTGGCGATAAGAAATAGGGCGGCCCATTACGAACTAATAGATGGTCTATTTTATACAAAAACTACGAATTCCAACAACGAATTTCGACCTGTTATCGCAGCTAGTCTTAGATTAAATATCCTGCAAGAGCTCCATGACAGCCCTTTAGCTTCTCATGCTGGTATTCGAAAAACTACTCAACGCGTACGCGAGGCAGTCTACTTTCCTGAACTGCAAAAGTTAACAAGGGCGTATGTCCAGTCCTGCCCAACATGTCAAGCCGTTAATTATATTAATTTCCGCCCGGCCGGGTTTCTAAATAGTATTAAATCCGAATTTCCAAATGAAATAATCGGCATCGATTTATTGGGCCCTTTCCCAAAAAGTCAGTTAAACAAAAGTCGCTATCTCCTTGTTATAGTTGATCATTTTAGTAAATGGACCGAAATTGTTCCCTTAAAACGAGCCTCCGCGAAATTAGTTACCGATTCTATTTTAAATAAATATATTTTAAAATACGGGGCGCCCCTAAAAGTTATATCGGATAATGGTCCTCAATTTGTAAGTAATATATTTGAAGACATGTGCCAAAAACTGGGCATACGTCATTTAAAAATGGTCCCGTATCGGCCGCAATCAAATATAGCGGAACGGGTCAATAGAAATATAGTGAAAATTATCCGTAGTTATGTTAAAAATTTTCATAAAAGCTGGGATAACTATGTCAATGAATTTGCTTTCGCCCTTAGGACCGCAAAACATGATACAACGGGCAAAACTCCTGCTGAGTTATTTCTAGGCAGAAAGGTTATAACACCGTTAGATAAACTATTTTATGTGCAACAAAGAGCCCCAGAATTTAAAATGGGTGATATAGAAAAACTAATAAAAGAAGCAGAAAAGAATACGGAAGTAGCACAAAGAAAACAAAAATTGTATTATGACTTGAAACGACGGGGAGTAACTTATAAAGTAGGGGATGAAGTACTAAAAATTAAGCATTCACTTTCTTCAACACCAGAAGATAAAACTGCCAAATTTTTTCCACGCTTTGAAGGACCATATGTTATAGAAAAAATAACTCACGCTGTTGTAGTGTTAAAGGCAAGAAATGGTGAAACCTGTTCCGCAAACATTGACCAGATAAAACCATTCTATGACCGTAATAAAATGCAAATCTTTTCAGATCTTTTGCAGGATCCGGTACGGCAGACACCGCAGGTACAAGTTCCAGAGGTGGGAAAACGACAAGTACAAGGGCAAGCCAATGAGAGACAGAAGCAAGTGAAAAGAAAATTGCCCCGCGGAAAAATTGAAGGTACAAAGAAAAAGAAGCCGTTCCACCGTCCAAAAAACAGAGTTCACGAACACCCCCAGAATGAAGAAGGGAGAAGGACGACGTATGTGGAAAAGACCGGGAGAAAGGACGGCAACTATAACCCGGCTGTGAAACGGAAGATTGACTCATCCGACAGAACTCTCCGCAGCAAAAGTCGCCGAACTGCGGAAGGGCCATCAGCGGCGGAGGAAAAAGTACAAGAAAAATTTGAACGGCCAACAACGAGGTCCAAGCAGGATCACGACAGAAGTTTCCCGGTTCCACCAAGACCAGCTGCCTTCAAACGGCCAAGACCACAAGCAGAGGACAGAAGGAAGATGTTCAAGGGTGGCCGTAGTGGTGAAAAACGGAAGTTCCAGAGGAAAGCACTGAAGGGCGAGCCCGTACAAGAAGGAGGATCAACCAAGCTACGGTCTGCAGCACCTTTAAAGACTGGGCCCAGAAAAGGATGTCTGAATATTACAAAGATAAGTAAAATTTTATGTTACTTTACAAACTTAAGTTAATCTTTCATTCTTACTGCAAGTGGCAGATTTCAAGAAGTTTTACCTCATGCGAGGTCTACCTTTATCGCCAAAAGGGCGAGAAATGAGTTGTGACCGATTTTCTTATTATGTTTTTCAATTACTCGCGCGTAAAACTAAAGTTGATGTATAATAGCGTTGTATAAAGACTTAAATATTGTAAAAAGTTATTGTATAAATTTTATTTAAAACATTCTAACAAGAAAGAAGTTTTAGTCTGAAAGACTTTTTGAAATGTAGTATTATTTCAATGTAGAAAGAATTGGCACTTGCTTTGAAAAGAATAGAAGTTAACAATGTACTACTAATGTATGTTTTCAAATGTGTTAAAATTAACGGCATCTTGATATGTTCTTGTATACATGTGAACTGTTATTTTGAATGTTTAGAAATACCGTGATATGGTAAAAGTGAAAGTAATGTTAAAAAATTTTTTATTCGTGTGACTGTAAAGATTAAATCATGGTGAATATGTGTTAAAGGTTGAATGATGTAGTTAGGCTCTCTGACGCTACACTTTAGAGTTAGCCACTCAGGTCTAGAGTTGAAACCTCAGGGTAGTATAGTACCTCATAGTACCTCAGGGTCTAGAGTTGAAATTAGGGTGTGTTAAGAGGTCTCGTATGTTGAATTTTAACACATTAGTGTTTTGATTGTAGGAGGAAGTGTTGAACACATAGACAGAAACACATTCGTGTTTGGTGTTTTTACAACACATGTCAGAGAGCACGGGGAGAGATAATTAAAATAGTCATGAATGAAATAAGAATGTTAAGAAAAGTATATTCTATATGTTATTTGCAATGTCATTCTGTAACATTTCATTAAACTAGTTTTCCTTCCAGATCTCTGGAAGGAAGCAGAATTGAATAAAGCTCCTGGTTAGATGCAGTACAGATGAAAAAAAAAGATTGTTGTAGATCCTGGGAGCTGCTATTGTAACAAATTTCTTTCTTTTAAATTTTCTAGTTTCTAACGAAGTTATGATTGTAAAAGGTTGGCCTCGTGTTAGATTTTAGAGCTAAAAGTTTTCAACAAAAGTCGTTTTAGACCTCAGTTTCAAACTAATTAACTCTGGAGGGAAGAATGTAAGGATCTTAAGTTTTACTAACGTTTATTTTATTTTAAATCTTTACTATCACTTCTTATTTTCTACTTCCGGCCAGAATTATAAGCGTGAAGGTTTTTATGCAAAGTTTGTCTGGCGAACGCCAAGTATTTAAGTGTGGCCTTTTTGCCAAGCAAGAGAGAGGAAGCAGTGAGTTCGAAGCAGGCCGCTTACCTTAGAAGTTACGCAGTTGCTATTTGCCTTCCAGGCCAGAGGTTTTAATCCTCTTGATAAATTAAACGTATTGTAGTGTTCACAGTCTCTGTGCTACATACGCTTCCTGTTATTATAAGGCCAATCTTCCACGTGGATTATTCTAAAGTTAAATTAGAGTTTAGTTTTATTTTGATATCTTTTACGTTAGACCCCGAGTGGAGGGTCATTGTATTCCGAAGTACGGAAGTCATTGTATATAAAGAAAAATAAAGGGTTTTGTATACCCTTCGTCTGTATCCTGTCTACTTACTACAATTAGTGAACATAGCTTTAGTAAGCTCTCTGTTCCTAGTCAGGTCATTGTATGTTTCCGAAGAAGGAAAGAAGAAAATTTCACATTTTTCGGCACGCTACCTTTTAAAGTCGGGGTTTTGATTTAAAAAAAAAAGTGTGCAGTCTAATTAGGCCTAGAGGAGTACGCAAGTAAAATTTTGTGAAGTTTATCGTTTTAATTCTGTGGGTGTGTCCAAAGAGGCACAATGATTGAATAGAGCTTCGAAAGGAGTGCGGAAACGAGCAATGTTGTCTATGAACTGTCCGATGAGATGCGAAGAAACAAAGAATACAGACTCTCAGTTGTCCTAGATAATCGGTGAGCCCGGTCTGGGCACACCTAGGGTTCGCCGTTTGATTTTAGGCAAGATTTCAAGGTAAAAATTTAAAACTAATATAGAATAAGGAAATTAACATACAGTCAAAAAAATATCATAGAAATTACTTTTCAAACATTTCCTTTTATACCCTAAAAAAATCTGGAAGATTTCTTTGAAAAATGAGGGTCTTAAAAATCTAAACATGGCTAAAATATATGGACTGGTTTGTGTTGAGCTGCCATCTACTATAAATAAAGAAGGTTCAGAGTAACCTATAGTAACCTATAAATCCTTTTTCATTCAATTTTTCTGTGCGTACAGAAGGAAATTTTTAGGTGTATCCAGACCGGACACACTGTGCTGCAAAGGGCTATTAGTGGCCAAAGAATATAAACGGCTAGAGTCTGCTCCTGGGAAAAATGTTTCTGAATGGCAAACAAGCATTCTTTTGAGATTCTGTCATTGTTTCTAAGAAATGTTCACCTTCAACGTTTTCCTGGGGGCTGGGACATATATATCCACGTATTCTTTATATTAAATAAGCATGAAAGACATTTAGTTTACTAAGGAAATTTACATTTTGCTACTTAATGCGGAACAGAAAATGACAGACCGTGTTCATTTACTTTGTTCTTCCTCGCCGACTGAATAGCTGAATACATATATATGTGTGTAATATATATGTATATATAAATTTAACAAACGTTCTCATTTCGTAAAAAGCAAATTTGAAGTTAATTAAATTTTTAATGAAATTTAATTACAAATAAATGATTAATTATTGCTGCGAACTAATCTACAATATCATTTAAATCATACGTACATACATTAGCATTTTTACAATTTTTTACATATTTTTGCAATACTTCAAAGTTAGCAAAAACCTTTTTGCAAAAGTACACACATTTTACATTACGAAAAGTTTACAGAATAGGTTTTTAAAATAGATCTAACAGATAGCAGCTTAGCACTCAACTTTACTTTATATTAGCGCCCTCTAATTATAAAGTTAGAAGAAACACACTGCTTAACATCACTTAGTTTGGCATGCTCCTCCACTCTCCAATACAAATATAGTTTGTAAGTTAAATTAAAACTTAATTTTTACTTGCCTTTTTTAGTATTATTTATGTATTTTCTATAAATAGTATCTAGTTTCTTTCTGATTTATTTGCATAATTCGTGTTGGGGAAGTTTTTTGTACTCAAGAGTTTCTAAATTACTTTCGTTTTCTAAAAAATTTGGTTTTCTACTTTTAATTCACTTTAATTATTCTAGTCTTTACTTGCTAATTTCTCTAAATTTCACTTGTTTAAATTTTATTTTAGTAATTCACAACATTTGGTTTTTCTTTTGGTTTTGAATTTTCCTTGCCTACATGGATGACGAAACATGAATTGAGTAATTGAAGAGTTAGGTTTGGAGGCAACTTCCCCTTGATAAGTCTGTCTCCTGCTTGTTCTACAATTATTCACTTATGCAATTTTATAATTTTTTAGGATTAAAAAATTTATTGGAATTATGTATTATACATTTATTACATATTCATAGATTTTGATACTTGCATTTGATTTACATATGCTCTCAGAATTTAAATGATATTGTAGATTGGTTCGGAGCAATAATTAATCATTTATTTGTAATTCAATTTCATTTAAAATTTAATTAACTTTAAATTTGCTTTTTTACGAATAGAGAATCTTTGTTAAATTCAGATTTCATTCCTTGCAGCATTGGCGCAAGAGAATTATTTAAATTTAATTTAACTTTACTATATATATATGTGATGTACCAGCTTTTGTCCGGAATAAATAGAATGCTGAAGAATCATAGATGTAGTCGTAGCTTAAATAATCAGACGATAAGTTTAAAAAACATGATCCATTATTTATTATTCAGGAGAAAATAGCAGTTACAAAAATCAGATATCCGGAGTAAATAAAAGAATTACTAATAACTTTTTGTATGAAGTTTACTGCATCGTGACATTTAAGAAAAAGCCCCGATATTCCTTTTGCGAGTCCTTTTATATCCTCTGGAAACGCGGAGCTTCCAAGAAATGTCGCCAGCCTCGTCAGCCAATCCAGTTCGCTTGAAATATTTCCAGAACATTCTATAACTGTATGTGTAGAAAAAGCGGGAAAAACAACTTGACTACGGGGCTGTGGATTTAATTCCACGTACTTTCAAATAAGAGAACATCACCATTAAAAATGAAAAGACATACAGTTAGAATTTTAAGTGTATTCTTGATTATGGAATTTTATTATTACAAATATATATATATAATAAATTTAAATTAAATTTAAATTATTATATATATATCATTTATATTATTATTTTATTTATTATAATATATATTTATTATTTTATATTATTTAATATATATAATTATATATATTAAATAATTATATGTATGTAATATTTCCGGGAACATAGAAGAGTAATCGGCTTGCAGTCATCGTGGCTGGGAGTGTAAAGCGGTATCTAAAACGACAGAGAAGAAGTTGGCTGTTTTAATTCCATTATTCAGTTCAAATGGCAGATCATTATTCTTTTAGATTAACTTCTCCAAAATTACATAAGCAATAGTAATTTAAACTAAATAAGATTAACTTTAAATTTACTGCGTCATACTGTTCAAACAAAGGAAGACAGATGGGAAGAGCGGCAGCAAAGGTCTTATAGCAACAAAAGGAGAAAGCAGTCTGACTAAAAATGGCGCGAATACTGCATTTATAGTAGCGGTTACATAACATGCCAGAATGTTCTCGAAAGTACTGGTCTAGGGGGGGGGAAGATCCTGAAATTCCAGAAAGTTAGAGATTGCCTGTTTGCGTAGAGCAAAGCTATCATATTTTTTATATTTTACATATATATATGCACATGTTTGGCAACCAAAAAGGGAGATGCACAACTACATAATATATCAGTTCCATATGCAAGATTTCAACTTTCCGTGGCTAAAACTGGCTCGTATTCAAGTTGCACATGGGGAAACACACGAAAATTAGCCATGCAGACTATTCATTTGCCTGGCATCGAATCCGGGTTTAGCTTCGAATATTCAGCTGTCTTAACCTCTGGTTGGACTTCTATAGAATGTATTTATATAAAGCTACTGTATTTTATCTATGTAAATCTTTGCTCACTTTATATCGATGTAAAATGACCAAAACCTGATATCAATACTGAATATAAATGACTTAAAAATTGATTTTCCAAATTTACTTCTTTAAGAGGGGATACTGTTTGTCGACAAATGAACAGCGCACCCAGCTGGAAAATTAAAATATACAAGCTCGGTCAAGGTAACATGCCGACCTTCATATGCACTGAAATTGATACTGCTGGCATGACTGACAATATATTTTTACGTAAATATTCGTCCATTTAATTTCGTATTGTATCTTAACATGAACGCGTGCGTACACGTTTAATATACGTAATTTTTATTACAATATTATGCCAAGATTTGACTGAGAATAAGCAATATCCTCGAACATTTCCCGAAACCTCGTTCCTCAACAACAACTATTCAGGAAATAAACATTGCATTAACCTTTTTTTTCAGGCAATGACAAATGGTCACTTCCTATTGTTATCCTCATTGACAGAACTCTACGCCAATTATCATTCAAATTTCTCTTTTTCATGCCTCAGACAATTTACTCAAGTGACAGTGCTTTTTCTCGAGACACGAAATAGCATTGCAATTATAGTTTCAAAACGATTTGGCATGCTAAACGTTTTCCCCTATAATCTGTCATTTCAAAATATTCTTTCATATGTTTTTCTTTTTTTCTCAAAAATTCTGTTTATTTTGTAAGATTTATATTCAGTTTTTTTTTTTTTTTTTTTTTTTTAATTAAGCTTTCTGATTTAATCTCATGTGTGTTCGCAGGGGTAAGTGCAACGGCAAACTGGTAGACTGCCAACTCAGCGAAAGCATAAAAAAAATAATAAAAAACTATTTTTGAGCCACCCGTTAAAATCTGAAGCCTTTTGGATTTTGTTTTTTAATCCAAAGGAGCGTTAGCTCAGAAGGATTATTAATTTCGTTTTGGCATTTTGCGTCGATTCACTTTCTGCGCTGATTCACTTTTCAAACTGTTGCCACTAAATATTATCGCCCTGTGTTATATTTACAGAAATTAAATAATGAAAAATCTACATAAATGTATGTATGTTTCTCGCATTGTGATAAAACAACGGTACCTAGAGCCATCAAATTTTGAACATAATCCTCCTTCGAATATAGGCAATTGGAATTTATTCGAGAGGTATACGTTCGATTCCCGACAAGGGCATTGCACATTTTTCCCCTCTCTTGCTTCAAAAAAATACTAATGTCTGTACGGTATTTCATTAGAAATATCCCGTTTGACCTCTCCAGAATCTATTTGGACGATTTTTGTTTTGCGTGATGTCTGTGGTGGCTACCGACAGAATAAAGGAATTTGTTTTTTCCGGAACGTACTGTGAAATGGATTTAAAAGGAATTTTTGTAACGTCTATACGTAGGTAGGTATGTATGTATCTCGTGTAATTCAAAAACGATTACCCGTAAAACATCGAAATTTTGTATGTGGGACTGCTATAACATCTAGTTGTGCACCACCCTTTCTATTGCAACCAGCCAAACCAAACGTACAATTATATATATATAAACCCCGTCACCAGCTCGGTGAGCTCTGTTTTTATGCTCGTATATGTTGGTAAATTGTGTATTTTTTTTAAACTGTAAGTGGAGCTAAGGTTAATGAGGCGGAATTTGTTTACACGTGAAACTCTTAAGAGAGCAGTGAATGAAGTCAGTTGGTGCATTAACTGGATTGTCTTTTTGCAAAGTGGGACAGAAAGTTAATTTTCAATTTGGTGCATTGACGATTTCGTCTTTCTGCTCGTTAACCAAATTGCCCCCTCTTTTTTAACCTAGAAATTTAAATTTTAATTGCAAAAGTTGTTTTTTAAATTGTATTTAGTGTTTTAGGTTTTTCTGTATTTTACAATTTTCAGTGAAGATGTTTTGAATGTTTATGCGTTTTTGCCTTGCCGTGCAGTGAGAACTGAATTGATTGAATGAGAAACATATCTTACATTTCGATTCTACGAATCAAATTAAGCCAAAGTGCCAAGTTTTGTAAATTTTATAAATTTTTTGAAAAATATTTTGAATTATAACCAATAAAATTTTTATTTTAAGTAATAAAATGTATTATATTAAATTATCATCCATCCAATTTTAAATGACGTAATCCTACTGCTGCGAATATGGAACCCCAAATTTGAAATTTGGAATTCGTTTTATTATCGATTTCATATTTTGTAAAGCATTTATGAGTTTTTGATTAAGAAACTCAACGATTTAAAAGCGAACATTGGCAACACTGTAAGGGGAAAAAAACACTTTTATGTCCAGCGCAGGAGACTGTCTATCGGAAATTCTAAAGATATGCTCATTTTAAATTTTTTTCCGAAATTGCCGTTGAATTGAATTTTATGGTTTAAGTGCGAAGAACATGATATTTAATAAATAAAGGTAACACGGAAAACGTTAAAAAAACGCCCCTTTGGGAGTAATGTAAAATCTAAAAGCTTTCAGATTTTTTTATTATGTTTAAATTTAATTTCTTATTTTATTTTAGTTTTTTTGTAACTATTTAATTAAAAACGTTATCATTTTGACTTGAATTCGCCTAAGCAAATTGTAATGAAAACAATTTTCATGAGTCAAATAACTAGCTGTCAAGCAAATCTTCAAGCACACTCTAATACAGTATTTTAACGTGACAACACAAACATTAACTGATATTAGTTCCGTTGTTCCCGGACTTATCACCGGACTGGAGCATTTCAATCCTATGTATTACGATGTAGTCGACAACTCTGCTGTATTTAAATTTGATCATAGACTCCATGAGGAAGTTTACATTCTTGTTTTTTATCATTCCTGTTTAAGTTAATAAAAATGAAAACAGCGAAAATAAATTTATTAATGTTTATTTTAATAATATAAAATCTCTCAATATTAAATATCAGTGTCATGGGTAAAAATACATAAAATTAATATTTTAAATTTTCATTTCATTTTTAGATCAAAATTATTGTAGCAAATAAGTTTAAAATTTTGTGTAATTTCAAAATTGATGAGAAAGATAATTTTGCAGTCACTTTAATAATCTCGTGAATTGTAAAATATCACTTTTTCTACCCGCAAAATGTATTTTTTCAATATTTTAAATTTTATGAAAAGCAGCAGTTTAGAAGAAATTCTATCAGAATGATGGATTCTGTTCATTAGCATTATTTGCAAGAATCGGAATATTCATTATGGGAAAAACAACACTGGAAAAATGAATCTCATTCATAAACTTCGGCCCACCAGCGGCCGAGCGGTAAAGTCGCTGAGCACTAGTGGTTCGTTCCGCGGTTCGAATCCCGCGAACGGGCTGGCTGCATGGGCGTTTTCGTGGTTTTCCCCATGTGTAACGTGTATACGAGCCAGTTTCCCTTAGAAAGTCCTGCACGAAGGTATCCCTCCCCTTAGGCAGATAGACCTCGAGGCTTTTCCATAATCACACACATACATAAACTTTGTGACAATGCTCAAATACGGAGCTGTAAATAAATTGAATTTTATTTCCAAGGAAAAAATATCTTTTATAATTTTATATGAGTAGGTTAAAACAATAAATCACAAACATCAAAGTACACCATTCTGCGAAAAATTAAATTTTAGTTTAAATTCAGATATTTATCATATTAAAAACGATTTCGAGTTAATTTCTTAAAGTTTATAAATTTTTAACTTAAATCTAGACTTAGTTGCCGCTGCAAATGACAGTATAGCTTCTATGCAAACATTTTCCCATTTATCATTTAAAAATCAATAATTATAATATCAAAGCTTTTATATTATAAAACACTGTAGTAACTACAGTGTTTTGAAGTTCACTGTAGTGACTACACTACACTGTAGTTTCACTGTAGTAACTACAGTTCAGGTTTTCACTGTAGTAACTACAGTTCAGGTGTCTCTACAGTGACTAAAAATCAATAATTATAATATCAAAGCTTCAAAACACTGTAGTAACTACAGTGTTTTGAAGTTCACTGTAGTAACTACGCTTACACTGTAGTTTCACTGTAGTAACTACAGTTTCAGGTGTTCACTGTAGTTTCACTGTAATAACTACAGTTCAGGTGTCTCTACAGTAACTAAAAATCAATAATTATAATATCAAAGCTTCAAAACACTATAGTAACTACACTACATTGTAGTTTCACTGTAGTAACTACAGTTCAGGTGTTCACTGTGGTTTCACTGTAGTAACCACAGTTCAGCTGTCTCTACAGTGACTAAAAATCAATAATTATAATATCGAAGCTTCAAAACACTGTAGTAACTACAGTGTTTTGAAGTTCACTGTAGTAACTACACTACACTGTAGTTTCACTGTAGTAACTACAGTTCAGGTGTCTCTACAGTGACACCTGAACTGAAAAGGTGTTGGATGAGGATTCTCAACACCTAGGACTTGGCGACTGGTTCACCTAAAAACCCCAGTTGCCCTTTAAAAGGGGCAGTATGTAAGGTATTTCTCCCGCGTTCCTAGCGTGCCTTCGTGGTGTAGTGGTCAGCACACTGAGCTGGTATTTCAGAGGTCCGTGGTTCGATTCTCGGCGAAGGCGGTTGCTAATATTTTCTTATTTCCTGCTTCAAAAAATCCTAATGTCTCTACAACTGATTCAAAATAATGCAAAAATAAATACAGTTCTGAAACCAATTTCTGTGTTTCGAAAAGTACATAGTTTGAAGATGACCATGATTTCTTTTAACATCCTTTTAAGCTAACGCCTTTTGATTACCATCATCACAAAGACTGAATTTTCGCGTTTTAGAAAAATGTGCACATCTTTTACAATTCTTCGATAAAAGACAACACCCTTCAGAATTAATTAAAACCAGAAAAAACAGGGAACTAAGTCTGATTCTTGACTATTAAATAAGATGGAGTTGTTTACATGCTATAAATAAAAAATATATAACATCAAAGCAACCCATTATTCTAACTTTAAATTACATTAGTGTTTCTCGTACATTAGATAAGGCTCAATGGCCTAACATCATGAAACGGCTTAAAATGTTGGACCAATACGTCTGAAAGCTGAAGGTTTAAGGCAGATATGCAAATTTACAAGAAACGGTGACATACTTTAATTTTTGCTAGATGAAAAAAAAAATCTATTTAAAGCCGGAAATTAAATTAAAATTGCTAAGTGCTTTAGAAGTGAGAATTTAGGATAAAAGACACTACCCTTCTTATAGCTTATAACGTATTTCTTCCACTCTCCTAGCGCCCTCCGTGGTGTAACGGTAGCACGCTGGGCCGGTATTCCGTAGGTCCGTGGTTCGATTCCCGGCGAAGGTGTTGTTAATTTTTCATCTCTCCGGCCTCCAAAAAAAATTCTAATGACTCTACAAGCTAAACAATTTTTACAAAATCCAGGAAACATTTTAACAAAGAAATCTAAATTCGTTACCTCCAAAATTCGATTTTGTTTAGAATACATTCAAATTATTTAATGGAAAAAGATTCCAATATCTAAGACAGACCATCTATCAATGGAGGATAAAGTTATATTAAAAAAAAAAAATCTGATGTGTACACCCCATGACTTCCTTGTATTGAAATATTAAATTGGAATATTAAACTATACGCATTTTTTCTTGCATTTCATTTAAATATATTGGATTGAATTAAATCTACTTCGCCGACAGCGCATAAACCACAATAGAATACAAGCATTCTTTAAAATTCACTCTGTAAGGATCTTAAGTTTTACTAACGTTTATTTTATTTTAAATCTTTACTATCACTTCTTATTTTCTACTTCCGGCCAGAATTATAAGCGTGAAGGAGTTTATGCAAAGTTGTCTGGCGAACGCCAAGTATTTAAGTGTGGCCTTTTTGCCAAGCAGAAGAGAGGAAGCCGTGAGTTCGAAGCAGGCCGCTTACCTTAGAAGTTACGCAGTTGCTACTTTGCCTTCCAGGCCAGAGGTTTTAATCCTCTTGATAAATTAAACGTATTGTAGTGTTCACAGTCTCTGTGCTACATACGCTTCCTGTTATTATAAGGCCAATCTTATTCTAAAGTTAAATTAGAGTTTAGTTTTATTTTGATATCTTTTAAGTTAGACCCCGAGTGGAGGGTCATTGTATTCCGAAGTACGGAAGTCATTGTATATAAAGAAAAAAATAAAGGGTTTTGTATACCCTTCGTCTGTATCCTGTCTACTTACTACAATTAGTGAACATAGCTTTAGTAAGCTCTCTGTTCTAGTCAGGTCATTGTATGTTTCCGAAGAAGGTAAGAAGAAACATTGAACCTGATAGTGGCGCCCGACGAAGAATAACCATGGCCGAGTTTCAAGAAGAACCTGTGCTGCCTGCAGAAACAGCTCAGAATCCAGAAATGCCAGCTGCCGCCCTGGAAGGATTTGGGTATATTGTCCAGACCATGCGCGCTTCGATGAAACCAGAAGCAACGTTTAATGGAAACTCACAGGTAACCAGTTTTTTGGAAAAATTGGATGACCACTTCATGCTCTACCCCGTGCACGAGTTTCAAAAAGTTACCTTAGCTACCAGCGCTTTGAGGGGCCAAGCGCTTAACTGGTTCAAATGTATCGGCAGAAGTCTCTTGGGTCAAGCAGGAAGTCCCACCTATACCTACGAAAATTTCAAGACTGCCCTACTAAAAGCCTTCCCTGTTGTAAGGGATCGTGCGAAATTAGAAACAGAACTTTTCAGTATATATCAACAAAGAATGGAAAACCTCTCCAGGTTTATTTTAAGAAAAATTCACGTTTTCAAGCTCTTGTATGGAAACCGTCCGGATCCTGAAATAATTCAAGTGATTTTGCCGAGGTTACTACCCCAAGTGCAAGACTTTATTGAATTGAGAAATCCGACTACACTGGAAAAATTATTTGAGCTAGCAATCCAGTTTGAAAGTAGAAGAACGGCGGACGTCGAAAGAAGACGCCAATATCAACAGCGAAACCAATTTGGTACGCCAAGACTACAGCAAACTCAAGGACATGGCTACGGAGAAAAAGCGAATCAGTGGGCAAGGAAACCCGAGCATTCAAAAACAGCCGGCGAACGTCGACAGTTCAATAGCAACCCAGGAAAAAAGTCTCAAGGCCAGTGGAGAAAGAAGGAAAGCACCGAAAGAAAAAATAATTTAAACTAAAACGGATTTCTGCTGACGAGAGGGTGCGGAAATCCGAAGGCCACGAAAACCCCTCTTCCTACAAGTTAAATACAGTAATGGTGAAAAATTTAACTCTTCCGAAGATTGAAGTCTTGGTAAATAATATCCCGGCCACCGCACTCCTGGATACCGGCGCGCAGTGTTCCTGTGTGGCAGAAGTCTTTTTTAGAAAGTATTTTCGCAAATACCGCATATATAATGCGGATAATACAACAGTATTAGCGGCGCAAGGAGAACAATGTAAGTGCGTAGGTAAAGTACCTTTGTACATCCGTATCAAGGACGAACAAGTAAAGGTGATGTTTTTTATAGTAAAGAATTTGCAAGCACACTTAATACTAGGAATAGACTTTCTTTCAGACGCACAAGCTACACTGGATTTTAATGAAGCGTCTCTTAAGCTGACGATGCAACCAGTGTGTGTAGAAAAGGTTGAACCGCCAAGGGTAAATCTCGACCACCTGCCTAATGACGAGCAAGATAGAATCCGACAAGTGGTAAGTGAATTTGCTTCCTTATTTAGTGATATTCCAGGATTTACCCAGGTTACTAACCATAGTATTGACACCGGAGATGCATTGCCGGTTCGTCAAAAACCATACCGGTATGATAAGAATAAGGAAAAAATTATAGAATGGCATATTACCGATATGCTACGTAAAAAGATCGTAACGCCTATCTCAAGTAGTTATGCTAGTCCGGTGGTTTTATGTAAGAAAAATAATGATTATCCTTTGGAGCATCCAAAAAGGTGGAGATTCGCTATTGATTACCGTAAATTAAATTCCATAACGAAATATCCGGTATATCCGTTACCGATTATAGAAGAAATTTTAAGGAACATAAAATCAACCAAATTTATGACAACTTTAGACTTAACGAATGGTTATTTTCAAATAGGGATCAGGCCTGAGGACGTGCCTAAGACTGCTTTTATAACCAAGTCTGGCACTTTGCATTTTTGCGAATGCCGTTTGGCCTTTCAGGCGCCCCAGCAACATTTCAGCGATGCATGGACATTGTGTTAAGACCTGTTCTCGGAAAGTCCACATTTATCTATTTAGACGATATCATTATTACTAGTGATAATCTAGACCAACATGTACAGGATTTAAGACAGGTGTTTTCTTTATTAAATGAGGCCGGTCTAAAAGTTAATGTCGAAAAATGCAAATTTGCAGCCCCTGAATTAAAATATTTAGGTTACAAAATATCGCAAAAAGGGATCGAGACAGATGAATCAAAAATAATCGCTGTACAAAAGTATCCGACTCCAAACACGGCAAAGAAGCTCTCTTCTTTTCTAGGACTTTGTTCATATTATAGGTCCTTTATAAAAGATTTTGCGGCTATCGCTGAGCCATTGTTAAAATTAAAAAGGAAAAAGGCAAGATTCTCGTGGACGGCCGAAGCCAATAGTGCTTTCGAAAAATTAAAACAAGCATTAACGCAAGCCCCTGTGTTGAAATTTCCTGAAAAGGATGAAAATTTAGAAATTTCAGCGGATGCTTCGGATTATGCGGTAGGAGCGGTACTTTCGCAAAATCAGCAGCCAGTAGCATTTTTTAGCCGAACTTTAAATCAAACACAAAGAAACTATTCCGCGACCGAGAGAGAGGCACTTGCAGTTCTGTTAGCAGTGCAAAAGTTCCGAGTCTATTTTGGAAAGGCGCCGATAACAGTATATTCTGATCATGCGGCGGTAACTAGATTGTACTCTGGAAAAAATTTATCCCCAAGGTTAATAAGATGGGCACTCAAGCTGCAAGAATATAATCTGGTAATCAAGCATACCCCCGGAAAGGAAAATATCGTAGCAGATGCCCTGTCACGAATTAAATTAGACGAACAGGGTAATACCGTAAAAGTTGCAATGCTGACAGCGTGTACAATAAATTCCCGAGAAACTGTAATAACCGAACTGGGTAAGGATCCTGAGTTTGGAAGTATTTATGAGTATTTGAAGGATCCTGAAAATTTTAGCCACCAAGATATTGTGGCGATAAGAAATAGGGCGGCCCATTACGAACTAATAGATGGTCTATTATTTTATACAAAAACTACGAATTCCAACAACGAATTTCGACCTGTTATCCCAGCTAGTCTTAGATTAAATATCCTGCAAGAGCTCCATGATAGCCCTTTAGCTTCTCATGCTGGTATTCGAAAAACTACTCAACGCGTACGCGAGGCAGTCTACTTTCCTGAACTGCAAAAGTTAACAAGGGCGTATGTCCAGTCCTGCCCAACATGTCAAGCCGTTAATTATATTAATTTCCGCCCGGCCGGGTTTCTAAATAGTATTAAATCCGAATTTCCAAATGAAATAATCGGCATCGATTTATTGGGCCCTTTCCCAAAAAGTCAGTTAAACAAAAGTCGCTATCTCCTTGTTATAGTTGATCATTTTAGTAAATGGACCGAAATTGTTCCCTTAAAACGAGCCTCCGCGAAATTAGTTACCGATTCTATTTTAAATAAATATATTTTAAAATACGGGGCGCCCCTAAAAGTTATATCGGATAATGGTCCTCAATTTGTAAGTAATATATTTGAAGACATGTGCCAAAAACTGGGCATACGTCATTTAAAAATGGTCCCGTATCGGCCGCAATCAAATATAGCGGAACGGGTCAACAGAAATATAGTGAAAATTATCCGTAGTTATGTTAAAAATTTTCATAAAAGCTGGGATAACTATGTCAATGAATTTGCTTTCGCCCTTAGGACCGCAAAACATGATACAACGGGAAAAACTCCTGCTGAGTTATTTCTAGGCAGAAAGATTATAACACCGTTAGATAAACTATTTTATGTGCAACAAAGAGCCCCAGAATTTAAAATGGGTGATATAGAAAAACTATTAAAAGAAGCAAAAAAGAATACAGAAGTAGCACAGAGAAAACAGAAACTCTATTATGACTTGAAACGACGGGGAGTAACTTATAAAGTAGGGGATGAAGTTTTAAAAATTAAGCATTCACTTTCTTCAGCACCAGAAGATAAAACTGCCAAATTTTTCCCACGCTTTGAAGGACCATATGTTATAGAAAAAATAACTCACGCTGTTGTAGTATTAAAGGCAAGAAATGGTGAAACCTGTTCCGCAAACATTGACCAGATAAAACCATTCTATGACCGTAATAAAATGCAAATCTTTTCAGATCTTTTGCAGGATCCGGTACGGCAGACACCGCAGGTACAAGTTCCAGAGGTGGGAAAACGACAAGTACAAGGGCAAGCCAATGAGAGACAGAAGCAAGTAAAAAGAAAATTGCCCCGCGGAAAAATTGAAGGTACAAAGAAAAAGAAGCCGTTCCACCGTCCAAAAAACAGAGTTCACGAACACCCCCAGAATGAAGAAGGGAGAAGGCCGACGTATGTGGAAAAGACCGGGAGAAAGGACGGCAACTATAACCCGGCTGTGAAACGGAAGATTGACTCATCCGACAGAACTCTCCGCAGCAAAAGTCGCCGAACTGCGGAAGGGCCATCAGCGGCGGAGGAAAAAGTACAAGAAAAATTTGAACGGCCAACAACGAGGTCCAAGCAGGATCACGACAGAAGTTTCCCGGTTCCACCAAGACCAGCTGCCTTCAAACGGCCAAGACCACAAGCAGAGGACAGAAGGAAGATGTTCAAGGGTGGCCGTAGTGGTGAAAAACGGAAGCTTCCAGAGGAAAGCACTGAAGGGCGAGCCCGTACAAGAAGGAGGATCAACCAAGCAACGGTCTGCAGCACCTTTAAAGACTGGGCCCAGAAAAGGATGTCTGAATATTACAAAGATAAGTAAAATTTTGTGTTACTTTACAAACTTAAGTTAATCTTTCATTCTTACTGCAAGTGGCAGATTTGAAGAAGTTTTACCTCATGCGAGGTCTACCTTTATCGCCAAAAGGGCGAGAAATGAGTTGTGACCGATTTTCTTATTATGTTTTTCAATTACTCGCGCGTAAAACTAAAGTTGATGTATAATAGCGTTGTCTAAAGACTTAAATATTGTAAAAAGTTATTGTATAAATTTTATTTAAAACATTCTAACAAGAAAGAAGTTTTAGTCTGAAAGACTTTTTGAAATGTAGTATTATTTCAATGTAGAAAGAATTGGCACTTGCTTTGAAAAGAATAGAAGTTAACAATGTACTACTAATGGATGTTTTCAAATGTGTAAAATTAACGGCATCTTGATATGTTCTTGTATACATGTGAACTGTTATTTTGAATGTTTAGAAATACCGTGATATGGTAAAAGTGAAAGTAATGTTAAAAAATTTGTTATTCGTGTGACTGTAAAGATTAAATCATGCTGAATATGTGTTAAAGGTTGAATGATGTAGTTAGGCTCTCTGACGCTACACTTTAGAGTTAGCCACTTTCAGAATAGTACCTCAGGGTCTAGAGTTGAAATTAGGGTGTGTTAAGAGGTCTCGTATGTTGAATTTTAACACGTTAGTGTTTTGATTGTAGGAGGAAGTGTTGAACACATAGACAGAAACACATTCGTGTTTGGTGTTTTTACAACACATGTCAGAGAGCACGGGGAGAGATAATTAAAATAGTCATGAATGAAATAAGAATGTTAAGAAAAGTATATTCTATATGTTATTTGCAATGTCATTCTGTAACATTTCATTAAACTAGTTTTCCTTCCAGATCTCTGGAAGGAACCAGAATTGAATAAAGCTCCTGTTTTGATGCAGTACAGATGAAAAAGAAAAAAGATTGTTGTATATTCCGTGAGCTGCTATTGTAACAAATTTCTTTCTTTTAAATTTTTCTAGTTTCTAGCGAAGCATTTTTTGTTAAAGGTTGGCCTCGCGTTAGTTTCTAGAGCTAAAAGTTTTCAACAAGGTCGTTTTAGACCTCAGTTTCAAACTAATTAACTCTGGCGGGAAGTATGTAAGGATCTTAAGTTTTACTAACGTTTATTTTATTTTAAATCTTTACTATCACTTCTTATTTTCTACTTCCGGCCAGAATTATAAGCGTGAAGGAGTTTATGCAAAGTTGTCTGGCGAACGCCAAGTATTTAAGTGTGGCCTTTTTGCCAAGCAGAAGAGAGGAAGCCGTGAGTTCGAAGCAGGCCGCTTACCTTAGAAGTTACGCAGTTGCTACTTTGCCTTCCAGGCCAGAGGTTTTAATCCTCTTGATAAATTAAACGTATTGTAGTGTTCACAGTCTCTGTGCTACATACGCTTCCTGTTATTATAAGGCCAATCTTATTCTAAAGTTAAATTAGAGTTTAGTTTTATTTTGATATCTTTTAAGTTAGACCCCGAGTGGAGGGTCATTGTATTCCGAAGTACGGAAGTCATTGTATATAAAGAAAAAAATAAAGGGTTTTGTATACCCTTCGTCTGTATCCTGTCTACTTACTACAATTAGTGAACATAGCTTTAGTAAGCTCTCTGTTCTAGTCAGGTCATTGTATGTTTCCGAAGAAGGTAAGAAGAAACATTGAACCTGATAACTCTAGTATTTGTTTACCATAGCGATACTGTGGCGCTAGATTCACTTAACAGTATTATATTTCGTTCATATTATAACTCATAATGCACAAAATTTATATCATTTAAAGAATAGAATTATCTAATCGTTGCCACATGTTCTATTCAAATACTATAATAAAGCTAGAACGATGCATAAAAGAAATTAAGCAAACAAAACAAAAAAGAAACAGTTTTTCACAGACGATTGAATATCTCTCATTTAATTAATTAAGTTCTCACTTCGCGAGAAGGCAAAAATACATAAAAACTCAAAATATCTATATTAAAAATTGCGAAGTAAATCTCAAACACTTATTTCCTCGAAAAAATTCCAGAAAGGATTAAGCATGATTTAATTCGCAATCATAAATTAATGCGTTATCTTTGTTGTTGCGAAGTTTCTCTAGATTGGCAACAAATCCACTAGTCTCCTGTTTCAAATGTAAACATCAATGGCCGCCATTAAAAAAGGCTTAGCGGCAATTAAACAACTTTAAAATTGCTGATAATTCTAAAAATATTGCACAGAGATTTACTAAAGGCATAAAGTCCTTAACCGGAAGATAAAAACAACATAATTCAATAATTTTTAAAGCAAAAAATGTACAATTTACCAACATATAAGAGTAAAGAAACTGAGATCACTGAGCCGGGTAACAGAGTGGATATATATATAAATATATTTATATACGTTTGGTGAGGCCGATTGCAACCAAAATACGAGGTGCACATGTACATGTCATAGCAGTCCTATATACAAAATTTCAACGTTATGAGGCTACTCGTTTTTGAATTATGCGAGAGTACATACGTTCGTACAGACACAACGAAAAATTCTCTTCAGAATTAATTTTAAAGCAGTTTTATAATTTTTTTGAAGGAAAAGAGTATTTTATTCTGTCCTTACGTAGAGGTATCACGCAAAAACATCGTTAAATTGCATTCGATAGCGCTTAAAATGGATATTTTTGTTGAAATATGCTACCTGAAACTTTTCGCGATTACAATACTTTCTTTTTACTTCGTACGAGGAAGTAAAAAGGTGAGAAAATCAATCCGTAGATTTCTTGTAGAGCCTGGTAAATACGATCAAATCTGAAGACACTGAAGGCCAAATTTTCGGCGTTTCAGGAACGAATAAAAGAGCAAAGAAATTAAGATTTATTATCTGATGCCCTGAAATCAATAAAACTAATTTCAATAGCCAGTAAGAAAATATTTTCTGTTCAAGGCAATTTTTTATTTAGCATAAGAACAAAATTAAGTGATCGCTCGGTGGGTATTTTATTTTTTTATGCATTAATTCCCGAAGAAATACAGTACAACTCGCTTATAACGAGCTCTTATAACAGGAACCCGGATTTAACAAGGAAATCGAAAATACTTGATTGATACAAAGTTAAATCTGGGGAAGAAGAACTTGCTTTTAACGAGCAGACCCCGGGTATAGCGAGCAATACTTTTGTAATTCATAAAATTTCTATTGATTTCCAACTCTCCAGCTCAGATAATCTTTTCTTGAAAAAATTTCTTTAACATTCCGAAGTCACTCGAAAGTTAGTGATGAGTCCTAAAGTCTGCGTATGCTAATGTAAACGTACTCGAAGCGATACATATAATGAACGATGCATGGGAAAACGTTACATCAACATGTATTTCAACTACTTTCGTACGGTTGGATTGGACTTTTCTTAAGAAAAGCAAACCACTGAGGAGAGAGAAGAAGAAGTGAATGTCTTGGAAAATTTGGAAACGAGTAGAGAAGAATTTGAAAATTATATAAATGTCGTATATCTGTTGACGCCAATGTTATCACTTCCAAAATACCTACTCCCGAGGATACTGTAGTTGAAATTTAAGCAGATGAAAAAATAATGAAAGAGGCGATGATAGCGATGAATGTGGAAGAATTTCAAACTGAAGCGCCCCTGCATACTCAATAGCTTTTTGAGTGGGCAAGAAAACTTCGGTCGCGGACACTTAGCCGACGGGACACTTAACCGACACCAGTTAGCCGACAAGACATTTAACCGACAAGGACACTTAACCGACAGAATTCCGACAGGACGTTTAACAGACACGGACACTTAGCCGACGAAGACACTTAGCCGACAGGACATTTAGCCGACACGGATACTTAACCGACAGGTCATTTAGCCGACAGGACGTTTAACCGACACGGACACTTAGCCGACAAGGGCACTTAGCCGACAGGACATTTAGCCGACACGAACACTTAACCGACAGATCATTTAGACGACACGGACAGTTAGCCGACAAGGACGCTTAGCCGAAAGGACGCTTAGCCGTGTCGGCTAAATGACCTGTCGGCTAAGTGTACTTGTCGGCTAAATGTCCTGTCGGCTAAGTGTCCGTGTCGACTAAATGTCCTGTCGGCTAACTGGTGTCGGTTAAGTGGTTGTCGGCTAAGTGTCACGGACCCAGAAACCTTCAAACTTTGTTCTAAGCCAGAGAAGCAAATGACGATGAAATTCGAGCCGCTGAGTTTTCTTCGAAGCACAGTTACCAAGTTCAAGCAAATTAACCAACTTCTTTTTGTATTGTACAGAAATGAACAAATAAATAAAATATTTATAGTATAATAAGTATATATGAATTTTTATGATTTTTTCACGAATCTGGTTTTCACGAACACTCGGTTATAACGAACAAATATCGCAGTCCCTTCACGCTCGTTATAATCGAGTTCGACTCTATATTAAATTAAGTAAAAATTTACAATTTACTTTTGTACTGACTTTAATTTTTTTTTATTTCGTTCTGCAAGGAGTGTCATATATAAGGCCTTAGATTTAAGGTATTTAACGAAAACGGGTTCTAACACCGATGATAGAATCAGTTTTCAAATAAAAACTGAAATATTATTTTTAACTCTATTTTTTTAAACTTTTTTTAAAAATATTGTTTATGAAAATATTTCGTGGACTGAAAATTAACGGACTAACCATTTATGACTTTTGTCACTTACGTTAATTTTGTTTAAATCTGTTGTTTTCCTGAGGAGATTTTTAAAGTTTTTTAAATTTTTCATTAAATATTGGTTAATTTTGCTGTTTTAGCGAAAAGTATATTTTTTGTATAAACTTTGCTTACACGCAATGTCTAAAAAACATTTATGACAAGTGGATTTAAATTCCGCCCGAAAAATTGATATGTTTTGTTACAAAGACATGAACATAAATTCATGTTTAGTGTCTCCATAGCAAAATGTACGAACATTTTTTATTCGGTATGATTTAAACTCGGGAATCAAATCCTGTTGGGGGAAAAATTCTCCCATAAAACTTTGAAATTCCTTCAAAATAAGATATAGCTACATTCACAGATCATAGTTACATTCTGGACAACTTGCTAATATCAATTAGTTTAACTTTATGATTTATGACCAGTTTCTAATCATCAGCAAATGTTGTTAATGAAGGATTTAATAAAAGATTTTATAAGGCATTTCTCCAGCTTTTTTAGCATGCCTTCCTGGTGTGGTGGTCTGCACGCTGAGCGCGTATTCCAGAAGTATTTATTTTATAAGGCATTTCTCCCGCTTTTTTAGCATGCCTTCCTGGTGTGGTGGTCTGCACGCTGGGCGCGTATTCCAGAAGTTTGTGGTTCGATTCCCGGCGAGGGCGTTGCTCATTTTTCATCTCTCCGGCTTTTAACTAACCTAATGTCTCTACAGTGGCACCCGAACTTAAAAGGTGGTGGATGAGGCTTTCCACAACCAGGATTTGGCGACTGGGTCCCCTAAAAACCCCACTCGCCCTTTAAAAGGGGGAGAATGTAAGGTATTTCTTCTGCCTTCTTAGCATACCTTCGAAGTGTGATGGTCTGCACGCTGGGTCCGTATTCCAGAGGTCCGTGGTTCGATTCCCGTTGCTAATTTTTCCTGCTTCCAAAAAGTACCTAATGTGTCTACAATTTAATAAAGGATTTTATAAAAGTGAGTTTGAATAGTGAACTTTGTAAGGATTATGTAAATTTTATTAACAGTTAAATTTTAAGTTCCTTTCCTGTCAAATTAACTTCAACTTACTACTTCCGGCCAGAACGTAGTTTTGGAATCTTGCTGAATATTTTATAAGGAGGAGCGGTATTTAAACCACGAATTTACTTACAGAGTAAATTACCGAAAATTTACTTTAAATACCGAAAATTTACAGAGGCAGAGAGAATCAGAGTTTCTGATTTACGCGCGCCTGCCTTTCTGGCCACTCTCTCTCTCACTCAAAGCTGTTATTACGGTCGGCCGTACTCAGGCCCTTGCTAAGCTTCGTAGTCAAATACGTTAAGGGGCCAACTCGATTTGAATCTTGATAGCTTCGGCTATATTTCTTTAGTTAATCTTAGTTTTAGTTTAATTCTTAGTTCCTTAAGCCCAAGTGAGGGCTTTGTTTGTACAATCCCAGCGGAGTTTTGTTAAATCTGTAAAGTTGCGCGCCTCCAACCAGCACGCAACAAAGTAGTGACTGCTGAAACTGGAAATTAGACAGAGTCTTGCGAAGGGTTTAAGTCCCTTTTTATTCAACTTTAGAAATTAAAATTGCGTGCTCTTGACGCTTACAAACTACGCCGACCCGGGGGTAGAATAAAAATAAGAAACTAAAAAGAGATAATAACAAGAGACTAACTACGAGGCTCTCTAAACGTAACTAACCTCACCGCGTTCTAAAGTACCGCTGATGATTCAGCAAACTCTGAAGGTTACGTTGAAAGATTAATAAATTGCCAAGGCAAGCACACAGGCCGAAACGCGTGGTTCTTCAATTTCTGACTAACTACCTCCGCGCTCGTGAAGTAAGGAAAGCACACTTCGAACTCGTTTCCTTTCTATTTAACTCAGAATACTTCCGCTGATAATTTGAATCCTTGCGCGTTCTGCTAAAATTTACATACTCTGGCATTGGCAGTTCCAGGGAAAAGTAAGGCTTGACAGGAAAGATAGTTTAAACTTAAAATAAATGTTAGTTAAAATAAATATAAACCCTACATTTGCCGCTGCCAGAATTTGGAAAACTTGGAAGCAGGTCCAACAAACGACCTGTTGAAAAGTTTCTACAATTCTGAACTAACTTTTAAGAGCCTCGTTTACACAAAAAAATTGTATGTCACAAAAGGTATACTAAATTTCTGTAGATACTTATTTAAATCTCTCTTCTTACAGCAACTTTTCCTGGACTTCACCAATCAATCTAAATGAAGTAAGTCAATTACTTACTTCATTTAGAAATTTAATTATTTTTCATTTTGTGCAATAAAGTAAGTACTTTTATAGTGATTCTCTTAAAATTAAGATATCCTGTGCCTTCACATAATCAAACTAAAATACGATATGATACTGAATTTCTGAATGTTTTAATTATTATTCTTTATACGTTATTTGTAAAGTAGTCCTGAGAGATCATGTTAGGTATGTTACGGTCTTCTGATGATTGTTGAAGGTAGGTCATTGCCTTGCAAAATTCGCTGATGATAGACGGATTATACTTCGAAGATTAGCCTAAACAATGCAAACTCACGTATGCGCATCTTTTATTTTGAATTGGACATTCATTGTGCAATATATGAGAATGAAATTAAAATGCTTCAAGATTTTGAGTGACCATTGTGCATTCTTTGCATACGAACCGAATAGCACTATACTGCGGAAGTCTCTCCCCACCCCATTCAAACTATGATGAAAGGGTTTCATAAGCAGTTACCATTTTATAATGCTTTAAGGAAATGCATTCAAGCCATCATTGCTTCGATAATATATCGTCTTTGATGAATAAAACGTGAATTTTTTGCGAGCATTGCTGTATAATAAAATTAATGTTTTTCAGGTATTTAAATAAAACTAAAGTATACTTCTTAAAGAAAACCTTGATCAGCTATTTCTCTTGTAAAATTAAGCAATGTTTTTCTTTTCAAAACAGGTCTCTTTTACAAGAGCCCACAGGTTTGTAAGACACAGGTCCAAAGGTCAGATGCTTAAATTGTAAAAGGGAAATCTGCTTTTGTTATACGAATTCACTGGCTTTGTTGAATAATCAGCTTACAGATCATTCTTGCAAATATTAAATTCTTATTATTAATTAATTTGAATGAATCTTTTTTGATTGTATAGAATTTAATTCCATTGAAACGAATTTATGTAGAATTAACTGAGTTACATTTTATTCTTCGTTCAGTTTGTTTATTCCAATTCAGAGACCCCATACGCGTACTTCCGTGTATAAGCCAAGAATTTCTAGTAAATGTTTTGCTACTAGATTCTGGGACAAGGCTTACCGAAAGTTCTAAATGATTTATAAATAATTCGATCCCTAAAAAAAATCACTCGTTAAAATATTAATAATTCAAATAATTTAAATTTATCGAACTTTATTTATAACTTAAATTATTCAAATTTCCCAATGTCAGTAGGCCCACCAGCGGCTGAGCGGTAAAGACGCTGAACACTGGTAGCTCGGTCCGAGGTTCGAATCCCGCGAACGGGCTCGCTGCATGGGTGTTTTCGTGGTTTTTCCCCATGTGTAACGCGTATACGAGCCAGTTTCCTTAGAAGGTCCTCCGCGAAGGCATCCCTTCCCTTAGGCAGATAGCCCTTTGAGACTTTGCCGTAATTAAATAACCTAACTTAACCTAACCCAATGTCAGTATCTGACTGGGAATTTTCTGGCAATTCTGAGAAGTCTCCCTCTATTACGAATAAAAGTCATGTACGAATAAGTAGTCAAGTACGAATAAGTAGTCAAGTACGAATAAAAGTCAAGTACGAATAAGTAGTCAAGTACGAATAAAAGTCAAGTACGAATAAAAGGCATCGCTTTCTATTCAACAAAGAACATCATTGTCGTGAATAATACCATCTTCGACTTCATCCAATGGAGCATAGTCTAAGTGATTGTTTAACCTATTTTTCGAGCGAAATAGGATTTGCCACATGACTTTCAATTTGTCTGATACTTCTAAGATAAGATAGACAACAAATTATTCGAACTTTTGGCGATATAGATTTTTCCCCCTAACTCCTTGTACTCCTTGTTCCACAAAGTATACCAGGACGCTTACACCAGTAGGTTATAGTACTAAGAAAGTAAATAAATAAATGCACAATAGTACTGCAAATAGGGAAAAATTATTTTTAAAAAATGATTAAAAAATTTTTAAAAATCTGGAGGGTTTCAGATTTTAACGGTCACTTAAAAGGGTTTGTTAAGGTTTCTTACGCTCTTATTGAGCTCGCAGTCTGTCAGTCTGCTGTTACACTCACTGCTCCTAATCCATCTTTTTTTTTTTTTTTTTTTTTTCGTCTTCTTAGTTTTATTATTAAACATCATTTATAAAAGTGTTGGCATGCATTTTTTGTTTTTCTTGTTTTTCCAGTCTTTTTCTCAGTTCATCATATCAGTGCCCAGTTTTCTTACTTAAATTTATTGAATTTGATTTTATTTTCTTTAAACATAACTTAAATTATTCAAATTTCCCAATGTCAGTAGGCCCACCAGCAGCTGAGCGGTCAAGTCACTGAACACTGGTAGTTCGGTTCGAATCCCGCGAACGGGCTGGCTGCATGGATGTTTTCGTAGTTTTCCCCCATGTGTAACGTGTGTACGAGCAAGTTTCCCTTAGAAAGTCCTCCACGAAGGCATCTCTTCCCTTAGGCAGATAGCCCTCGAGGCTTTGCCGTAATTAAATATCCTAACTTAAACTTACTAAGATGGAATTAGAAACCTTTTTTTGTCTTTTCACTATTAACGTTTTGTGTGTCAACTTTATTTATTAAATATCATGTTCTTTGCATTTACGCCACATAAAATTCGGTTCAACAGCAAAATCACAAAAACAAAAAACATAAACAAAAAATAAATATAACATAAAATATTTAATACCAGCGTAGCTTTAGATTTTCCGATAGACAGTTTCGCGCGCTGCAGATAACAATTTTTATTCCATATAGTGTTGCCACTGCTCACTTTCAAATCGTTGAGATTTTCAACCAAAAATTAATTAAAGTTTTAGAAAATATGCAATATATAATAAAAAAAATTCGAAATAAAAAATTCAGACTTCTAAATGCCCATGTTCGGGGGGGGGGAAGGTTATGTTATTCGAAATTTGCTGGCTCTAGGAACGGTTGTTTTTTCACAGTATGAGAAACATACATACATTCATGCAGATACTTCAATTTCTTTAAATATATATATCGGAATACATTTCTTTAAATATGCATAATATAAGGGAGATAATATTTGGTGGCAACAATTTAGAAATTGATACAACGCATTTAAGTGTTTCGACGCAAAATGCCGTTTCGAAATCAATATCCCATTCGGCACTAACGTCCCTTTCGGGATAATGAATAAATTAAAAAAATAATTTAAAGAAAAAATTTAATTGTAAAAAGTATTAAAATAAAGAGCACTCAGTAATCTAAACTGAGTATGAAATTCCGAAAAGCAGAAATTGAATCTTTATTCCGAAAAAGTCCAGAAAAATATTAGTAGTTAAGATACAGACAGGCTCATGACAGTTGTTCGAAATATCTTCCCATGCTGGACATGATGAACGAACTCAAGATTAATATGCTTTATATCATCGCCTCTATTGCAGCTGCCCAAAGCACCTGAATGAAGTCCAAATCGCTTTAAATAATTCTTAAAATTGCCATGTCGAGTTACAAACTGGGTTATTTTTTAATCTATTGAAAATTTAAGCTATGGTTAGAAAACAAATTTTAACTCTGTTGAAATTTTGCAATAAAATGTTTCTTTTCAGCTTATGCATTGTTGGCCTTACATTAGGGAAGATATAGAATGTGGACTAGAAAAGAAAGTACACTGCGAAAATAAAGGGGGGGGGATAGTTCTATATCTCCCGTTCTACTGGGCCGATTGACGAAATTCAACTTGCGTTTTTCATGTCTCGAAAGCGCGACTTAGGATACACACTGAAGTGACAAAAGTCATGGGATAGCAATATGCAAATATACAAATGGCAGTAGTAACGCGTAGAAAATGTAAAAATGCGAAGTGCTTTGGCAGGGCTTTCATTTGTGTTCAAGTTATTCATGTGAAGAGGCTTTGACGTGATTATGGCCGCACGACGAGAATTAACAGACTTTGAACGCGGAATGGTAGTTGGAGCTAGACGCATGGGTCATTCCATTTCGGATATCGTTAGGGAATTCAACATTCCGAGATCCACAGTGTCAAAGTGTGCCGAGAGTATCTAATTTCAGGCATAACATCCCATGGACAGCGCAGTGGCCGACCACCTGCACTTAACAAACGAGACCAGCGACGTCTGCGTAGAGTTGTCAATGTTCACAGACAAGCAACACTGCGTCAAATAACCCCAGAAATCAATGTGGGACGTACGAGGGACATGTCCGATAGGAAAGTGTGGCGAAATTTTTCTTCCTTGGGCTATGCCATCAGAAGACCGACTCGAGTGCCTTTACTGACAGCACGACATCGCCTGCAGCGACTCTCGTGGGCTCGTGAGCATATCGGTTGGTCCCTAAAGAAATGGAAAACCGTGGCTTGGTCAGATGAGTCACGATTTCAGTTGGTAAGAGCTGATGGTAGAGTTCGAGTGTGGCGCAGACCCCACGAAGCCATGGACCCAAGTTGTCAACAAGGCACTGTTCAAGCTGGTGGTGGTTCCATAATGGTCTGGGCTGTTTTTACATGGCATGGACTCTGTCCTCTGGTGCAACTGAACCGATCATTGACTGGAAATGGATACCTTCAGCTACTTGGAGATCACTTACACCCATACATGGACTTCACGTACTCAAACAACGATGGGAATTTTATGGATGACAATGCGCCATGTCACCGAGCAACAATTGTTCGCGATTGGTTAGAACATTCTGGACAATTCCAGCGAATGATCTGGCCACCTAGATCGCCCGACATGAATCCCATCGAACATTTATGGAACATCATCGAGAGGTCAGTTCGTGCCCAAAACCCTGCACCATCAACACTTTCACAATTATGGACGTCTATAGAGGCAGCATGGTTCAATATTCCTGCAGGGGACTTCCAACGACTTTTTGAGTCCATGCCATGTCGAGTTGCTGCACTTCGCCGGGAAAAAGGAGGACCGACAAAATATTAGGAGGTATCCCATGACTTTTGTCACTTCAGTGTATATTAGATTTATATATATAGCTTTGTTCTAATATAGCTATTTTGACACAAAATCGGACCTTTTTCTGAAATGACATGCCAATTTGTTTCCATATTTCAATTCTACGACTCAAATTACGCCAAACTACCAAGTTTGTAAAAATCGCACGAGTAATTTTTAAGAAATTAGCTCCCAAAATTTTAGCATCTCAATTTTAATTGAGTTTGGTATATATTTATTAATCTCTGTTTTTTTTTATTAAGCTCATTTGATTCTTCCTTTCACATTTCGAAATTCAGGTTCATTCCAAATAAAATTCAACCCTTTTTTATGATTAATTTTTTAATTTGTATTTTTATAAATTTTTATAAATTTTTCAAAAAAAATTTTGAATTATAATCTATAAAATTTTTACCATCATCTTAAAGTAGACGTATTTCTAAGCATACCTGCAAAAAATTACAATTTTTTATTCAAAATTTCCGAAGATATACGTGAATTTATGTATTGGCTCGTTTTGAAATTTGGCTTATTTGTTAAAAGCGATAAATCATGAGATATGGTTTAAACACTTTGCTAAAATTATTTGGAAGTAGAAACGATGTGACTTTTTCCCGCTCATACACAATGTAAAAAGGTAAGAACGAGGTACCTTTTTTTCCGCTCCGGCATAATGGAACGGAAAAGAAAATTGGTTGCCATATATTAAGAAGTTCACCAAGTAAATTATTCCTGGCCAAATTGAAAAAAATTCGCAAAAATAAATTTTTGAATTTCTCCGTAAATTTCGCACCAAATTTTTAAAAATTTAATATCTAGGCATAATTTGAGTCGTAGAATCGAAATACGAAAAAAAATTGGTATGTTATTTCAAAAAAGTCCAATTTTGTGTCAAAATACTTATGTTAGAACAATGCTATATATAAATCTAATGTATATTTTAAACCGCGCTTTCGAGACACGATAAACGCAATTTGAACTTTGTCAATTGGCACAATAAACCGGGAAATATAGAAAAGCTTTTTTTTTTTTTTTTTTTTTTTTTTTTTTTTTTTTTTCCCCTTGCCGCTGTGGTACCTTTTCTCCTTTCACTGACTAAAGACTTAAACTTGTTGTAAAAGCGGAGGCCTTTAAAATATCATATTTCGTAAGTATTCATACAAAAAAAAAAAAAAAAAAAAAAAATCTGAAAGGTTTCAGATTTTAAATACGTCCAAAGGGGCGTTTTTTTAACGTTTTGTGTGTTACCTTTATTTATTAAATATCATTCTCTTCACACTTAAACCATAACATTCAGTTCAATAGCAATATCGCAAAATAATTTTTAAATGAGCCTATCTGTAGAATTTCCGATGCACAGTTTCGCGCGCTGCAGATAAAAAGATTCCCCCCCCCCGTAGATAGTTGCCGTTGCTCGCTTTCAAATCGTTGAGTTTGTTAATCAAAAATTCGTTAAAGTTTTACAAAATATCAAATCGATCATAAAACAAATTCCAAATTTCAAATTTGGGCTTCCACATGCCCATATTCGCAGTAGGATTACGTCATTCAAAATTGGATAGATCTAGGTACCGTTGTTTTATCACAATGCGAGAAATATACATACATTTATGCAGAATTTTCATTATTTAATTTTTCCAAAATATAATGCAGGACTCTAACATTTGGTGGCAACAGTTTGAAAAGTGAAACGGACATTTATAGTGATTCAACGCAAAATCGCAAAACGAAAACAATAGTCTTTCTGTGACAAAGCCCGTTTGGACTCATGATATGTTATGGCTTTCACAAATATTAAATTTTTCTTCCAGTTCAGTTATTTAAGAATATTTATATTATTCATAAATGAATTGCACACTGGAAACGTAATAGACAAAATTTGAAGTCTATATCTTTTCAAATCGAAAGAGTGATATCATTTAGAAAGATAATTCAGAAATCCACTCTGTTACTCGGCTAGATGAGCTCAGTTTTATAAAATCTTATATGTTGGTAAATTGTGCATTTTTTGCTTTAAAAATTGTGCTTTTTATTTTATTCTTATCTTCCAGTTAAGGCTTTTATGCTTTTAGTTAATCTGCATGCGATTGTAGAATTATCAACATTTTAAAAGTTGTTTAAGAGCGGGTAAGTCTAATTTTTTTTCACGATAGGACCCATATTTAATTACATTTGAAACTTAGCAGAATAGTGAATTAAGTCTTTCTGCACCTTTAGTGCCTTTTTCCCAAGTGCGCCCAAAAAGAAGCTGTTAGTTTTGTGCACCTAAAAATCTGCCTTCTTTCCTGCTGGCCGAAATGTTTGCTTTTGCGTAGAAACTGTAATTTTAACTGTGAAAATTGTTTTTTAATTGTTTTAACTGTATTTGGTGTTTTATGTTTTTCTATATCTTGCAATTTTTACTGAAGATATTTTGAGTTTTTATGCATTTTTGCCTTACTACGAAGTGAAAACTGAATTAATTGAATGAGAAATGTATCCCTAATGAAATTCGAAGAAATAAATTTAAAGGAAATGCAGCAAAAAAATCCGAAAAATTTAATATTCCGTACAAGGACATCATGTGGTGTCCGCATCAGATTTTTTATAGTTTGCAATCATTAAGATTATTATCAGAATTTCTTATATGTTTCCTTTGATTTCTGTTTTCGTACCCTAATCTAGGATACAATCATCTGACCCGTTCAAAGTCCTCTTTTAATCCGCTGCTTCGACTCGCCAGTCATCAATCAGATTTAATCCATTAATCTGATTCAAAAGCACGTTCTACAGGGACATGAGAGTAAGCTACACTTATTCCTCTCTCATTCTTCTCTCTATATTAATCTTCATATACTGGTTTAATGCACATTCCGATGCTCTGTGTTCCTTCTGCTTTATTTTTTAATTCGTTTGAGCTTTTATTCAGTGAAGCAGAGAACCTGTCTGGCGACGCTTATTGAGATTTTTAGCGCTTATTGAGATTATGACTAATGCATATTTTGAATTTTTCGCCCCTTCAGTGGAAAGTGTTGGCAATTCCCTATAATTGATCATATTAGCTAACAAAAGAAATGCTTGACAATTTTAGCTGGACATAACAAACATAAGAGTTAAAAATCTGATGTGTACACCACATGACTTCCTTGTACAGAATATTAAATTATACGCACTTTTTCTTGCATTTTATTTAAACTTATTAGATTGAATTAAACCTACTTCGCCGACAGAGCATAAACCACAATAGAATAAATGCATTCATTAAAATTCACTATGTTTACCATAGCGACACTCTGGCGCTAGGTTTACTTAACAGTATTATATTTCGTTCATATTATAATTCTGAATGCACAAAATTTGTATCATTTAAAGAATTATCTAATCGTTGCCACATGTTCTATTCAAATACTATAATAAAGCTATAACTGTGTATAAAAGAAATTAAGTAAACAAAACAAAAAAGAAACAGTTTTTCACAGACGATTCAGTATTTCTCATTCAATTAATTCAGTTCTCTCTTCGCGACAAGGCAAAAATACATAAAAACTCAACATTATTAATTACGAAGTAAATCTTAAACGCTTATTTCCTCGAAAAAATTCAAGAAAGGATTAAGCATAATTTAATTGGCAATAATAAATGAATGCGTTATCTTTGTTGTTGCGAAGCTAAGTTTCTCTAGATTGGCAAAAAAACCACTTGTCTCCTGTTTCAAATGTAAACATCAATGGCCGCCATTAAAATAGCCTTAGCGGCACTTAAACAATTTTAAAATTGTTGATAATTCTAAAAATATTGCATACAGATTTACTAAAGGCATAAAACCCTTAACCGGAAGATAAAAACAACATAATTCAATCATTTTTAAAGCAAAAAATGTACAATTTACAAACATATAAGAGTAAAGAAACTGAGATCACTGAGCCGGGTAACAGATTGGATATATTTATAAATATATTTATATACGTTCGGCGCGGCCGATTGAAACCAAAATACGAGGTGCACATCTACATGTTATAGTAGTCTTATATACAAACGTTCTGAGGCTACTCGTTTTTGAGTTATGCGAGATACGTACGTACGTACGCAGGCACGTACGTACATACGTTCGTACAGACGCCACGAAAAATTATCTTCAGAATTCATTTTAAGCAGTTTTTTTAGTTTTTTTTTTTTTTTTTTTTTTTTTGGGGGGGGGGGAGGAAAAGAGTCTTTTATTCTGTCTTTATGTACAGATATCACGCAGAAACATCGTTAAATTGCATTCGAAAGCGGTCAAAGTGGATATTTTCGTTGAAATATGCTGCCTGAAGCTTTTCGCGATTACAATACTTCCTTTTTACTTCGTACAAGGAAGTAATAAACACACAAGTATAATGAAACTTTCATTGTAATATGCCTCTTACACAAAATATACAACAAAATCGTAAATTTGCACCTCAAAGAAGCATTGGCAAAATTCTAACTGCTATGCAAATTTTCTTATGTTCAGGTTACGTGTTTAGACTGATAAGAAACCCTCTTAGTCTGCAGTGCTACTTCAGAACTACTTATTTTGCTAACACTGTGACAAAATGGCTTCTAAATCCATGGAGTTGGATTTTAATGTTAAAAACATGATTATTCAGCTCAGAAATGAGAATTTAGCCCTTTGCGGCACAGTGTGTCCGGTCTGGACACACCTAAAAATTTCCTTCTGTACGCACAGAAAAATTGAATGAAAAAAGGAATTAAAGGTAACTACAAGTTACTCTGAACCTTCTTTATTTATAGTAGATGGCAGCTCAACACAAACCAGTCCATATATTTTAGCCACGTTTAGTTTTTTAAGACGCTCATTTTTCAAACAAATCTTCCAGATTTTTTTAGGGTATAAAAGGAATTGTTTGAAAAGACATTTCTGTGTTATTTTTTGGCTGTATGCTAATCTCCTTATTCTATATTAGTTTTAAATGTTTACCTTGAAATCTTGCCTAAAATCACAAACCTCTTACACAAAACGGCGAACCCTAGGTGTGCTCAGACCGGGCTCACCGATAATCTATGTCAGCTGAGAGTCTGTATTTTTTGTTTCTCCGCATCTCATCAGTCAGTTCATTGACAACAATGCTCGTTTCAGCACTCTTTTCCAAGGTGTCCGTCGATAACACCGCGGCAAAAACATCGTAGACGAAAACGTCGCGGAGAAAACAACGCATGGAGAAAACGTCGTGCTACAAAACATCGTGGGAGAAAACATCGCAAAGAGAAAACATCGCAGTTCTAAAACATCGTGGTACAAAACATCGTCGTAGAAAATAAAGCGGTTCAAAAACATCGCAGTTTAAAAACATCGTCGTCGAAAATATCGTGGTAAAAAATAAAGTATCTACAAATCATCGCATGACGATAACATCGCAGACATGCTTTTTTCAGGTTTTAATAATTGTAAATGGATATTCCCGTAATGATTCATGAGCGCAAGGTGTAAAGAAGGATAAATTTTACTTTCACATATTTTATTAACTAATAAATTTTTGCTGAAAACGTAAGAAGGAAATTTAAGCATAGAAAATTAAATGTAACTTATAGATTATACTTTTCATGAAATATACCAGTAAAAACTTTATAAAAATGATTTATTAATGGCCTTTGTTAGTTAACTATGTCGGTTTAAAATTCTATTAAGTGCTATAAGTTGCATTAATTTTTTATGCTTAAGTTTCCTTTTTATTTACTCAGCAAAAATTTATTAATTAATAAAAAATATGAAAGTAAAAATTATCCTTCTTTCCATCTTGCGCTCACAAATCATTATGGGAATATCCATTTACACTTATTAAAGTATGTCTGCGATGTTATCGTCATGCGATGATTTGTAGATACTTTATTTTTTACCACGATATTTTCGACGACGATGTTTTTAAACTGCGATGTTTTTGAATCGCTTTATTTTCGACGACGATGTTTTAGAACTGCAATGTTTTCTCTTTGCGATGTTTTCTCCCACGATGTTTTGTAGCACGACGTTTTCGTCTTGCGTTGTTTTCTCTGCGACATTTTCGTCTGACATGTTTTTGCAGCGATGTTTTCGGCTGTGACCCTTTTCCAAGCTCTATTCAATCGGTGTGCCCACTTGGGCACACCCACAGAATTAAAACGATAAGTGCTATCTTCACAAAATTGTATTTGTGTACTCTTCTAGGCCTAATTAGAGTAATTCCTTTTTTTTTTTTTTTTTTTTTTTTTTTTTTTTTCAATCAAAACTCCGACTATAAAAGGTAGTGTTTATTTTGAATAGGCCGTACAAGGAAGTCACGTGGTGTCGACATCAGATACTTTTTTAAAAAGTAAAACTCAAGAAATTTGCCGTTCCCAAATTTGATAGGGGAAAAAATTTGAATTTGATCAATTTTGATCTCTCAAAATCTCTGATATAATGATGAAAAAATGATTCTGATCTTGAAAATTTCAGAGAATTCCTCGGCTTTTAAGGTTTGCACATGCTAAAATTACTTAAATGAAAATCTTAGCAAATTTTTATAATCCCAACGTAAGTTATCTTTGGATATGGAAAGATTTTAATATTAGTATACTTAAATTTGTTTGTTCGAACTTTTATTTCAAGTCCTTTTCTTTTTCTTGATTTTAATTTCCTTAAATGGAAAAATTTAGCAAATATAATTTGATTTTGAATGAAAGTTTTAATCTGATAACTCGGTTCTTGAACCAGATCAGAGCAAAGCACTGCAGAGGTAAAAAACCACGTTGTTAGGATTTTTTCTTGCTCCTGTAATAACTGTATTGTAGGACTTGCTTTGCTTATTCTTTCTGTCAGTTAATGCTATTTCCTTGTGCGTGCAACTGCCATGACCGTTACCTTCTCAACCCCGAAATGCACAGAATAGCAATAGGTGTCACCAACCTCATCTATCCCATTAACCTTTGATAAGTTATTTTATTTTGTTACGTTTCATTTTTAAATAAGTGCCGTAAACCACAAACTTCCTGGAAAACCCCAGGCGAAATTGACTTAATGAACGCGCAGAATGACGTTGTAGTCTTTTGCAACTGACAAAAAATAATTTAGAAAGTTACTGTTTGCTTTTAAAAGTTCCACTTCTAGGAATGGGTGTAAGTAAACGTTGCTAGAAAGTTACCACAACATTGGGCGAACATATAATTATACAGGTTTTTACGGTTTCTTTTTATTTTCTGACATTGGATTAGAGTTGTTTTAATTTCCAAGCGAGATTTTTCCTCACGAGTATACGCATATACTCAAAATAAACTGGTTCCGGTGGTTATTCTACAAGTGTTATTATTATGTACTTTAAAATCTTCTATTCAGTTTAAACAAAAATTATTGCATATTAAATTCTCAGGATGTTGCAGCTTTTTTTCCTTACTCACAACAGGTTCCTAGAAAGCAAATAAAACTCGTATTTCAAATTTGTTGCTGCATATTTCTCCGATGCCTTTATTATATATAATAATTTGAAAGTGTCTAACAAACAATGAAAACAGGATTAATAAAGTAGAAAATGTAAGGTGCATGTTGCCTTTCGGTCCAAAAGTTAAAATGAAGGGAAAAAATTGTTCATTTCTATAAATATACTAGAGCGGAGAAAACCTAACTTATTTTATCTGTGTCTCTGTAGAGACATTAGATATATTTTGAAACAGGAAACATTTAGAAAACTCATAGAACAAATCTGATGTGTACACCACATGACTTCCTTGTACGGAATATTAAATTATACGCATTTTCTCTTGCATTTTATTTAAACTTATTAGATTGAATTAAACCTACTTCGCCGATAGCGCATAAACCACAATAGAATAAATGCATTTTTTAAAATTCACTTTGTTTACCATAGCGACACTCTGGAGCTAGGCTTATTTAACAGTATTATATTTCCTTCATATTATAACTCAGAATGCAAAAAATTTATATCATTTAAAGAATTATCGAATCGTTGCCACATGTTCTATTCAAATACTATAATAAAGCTAGAACTATGTATAAAAGAAATTAAGCAAACAAAACAAAACAGAAACAGTTTTTCACACACGATTGAGTATTTCTCATTTAACTAATTCAGTTCTCACTTCGCGAGAAGGCAAAAATACATAAAAACTCAAAATATCTATATTAAAAATTACGAAGTAAATCTCAAACGCTTATTTCCTCGAAAAAATTCCAGAAAGAATTAAGCATGATTTAATTGGCAATAATAAATGAACGCGTTATCTTTGTTGTTGGGAAGCTAAGTTTCTCTAGATTGGCAACAAATCCACTAGTCTCCTGTTTCAAATGTAAACATCAATGGCCGCCATTAAAAACAGGCTTAGCGGCAATTAAACAACTTTAAAATTGCTGATAATTCTAAAAATATTGCACACAGATTTACTAAATGCATAAAATCCTTTGTACAAGGAAGTAAAAATCTGAAAGCTTTCAGATTTTATATTACGCCAAAAAGGGACATTATTTTTGTTTTGTATGTTACTTTAATTTATTCAACATCATGTTCTTGGCACTTAAGACACATAAAATTCAATTCAACAGTAATATCACAAATATTTAAAAAAACATCAAAATAGACATATCTTTAGAATTTCTGATACACAGTCTGCGCGCTGGAGATAAAAATTTTTTTCTGTACAACGTTGCCATGGCTCTTTTGAAATCGTTGAGTTTGTTAAGCAAAAATTCGTTAAAGTTTTACAAAATTTCAAATAGATAATAAAACAAATTCGAAATTCAAAATTCGGGCTTCCAAGTGCTCATATTCGGTTGGAAGACTACGTTATTCAAAATTTGATGGCTCTAGGTACCGTTGTTTTTCAGAATGCGGGAAACATTCATGCAGATTCTTCAATATTTAGTTTCTTTAAATAAAACATTTGGTGGTAACGGTTTAAAACGTGAATCGACGCAAAATGCCGTTTAGAAATAATTAGCCCTTCGGGCTAAAAAACAGCAGTGCCTTTGTCGGGATTCGAATTCTGGACCTCGCGATTGCTAGCGGGACATGCTTCGTATTACACCAGGAACGCATATGGTAAAGGAGGAGAAAATTCCTATAATCCCTTATATTTATTACAATATGTCTTAGTATCGCTATAACAAACTAAAAACTTATATAGAGGAAGAGTATTTTATCAGAATAAAACAAATAATTCTATTCAAAATTATCGAGTATATTTCTCTAAGAAATAGCATAGCACTGAACTGAAATTGCTATTAAAAAATTATTAATTTAAAATTCATCTTGACACAAGCTGTTTCAGTCACAAAGAACAAACTAGGATCGTATATCTCATTGGATGACAAAATTAAAGCCCATATTACAAAAATCCATAAAAGAAACCTCCACACTTATGATTACTCACACGAAAAATAACTCACGCCTTCGTAAAGGACATTTTAAGGAAAACTGGCTCGCATCCATTTTATATATACAGTGGTGGCCAAAATTGTGGACACTTTTGAAAATTTTTATGTTTTTGAACTTTGCATGCTTATAGAAAATGTTACGTTTCGCAAAATGCAAACTTGCATATATCATTTTAAAGAGAATTTATTACTGAATTCAATACAAAACACAAAATTCAATTATTTGCAATACAAAAAAGTTATATGTACTTTAATATAAATAAAAAACACAGTTATGAAGTAGTTTGTAATGTCTAGCTTTCCTGGCCAAACACTGTTCTTGTTTTGAGAACCAATCAAATGTTAGTAACTGCCAGTAGAAGCTGACATCATGTTTTCACTTGAAACAATTCATTATTTTGCTTTGTTCTGTAGAAGGAGGACCTGTTTCTTATACACTGCAATTACAAGTAGGAATTTTTGTAAAAATTTTTAATATTTAGTCAAGAAGCAATGACATCAAATAAAAGAGTAGATTGGACACCTAGAAAGAGATGTAATATTATTGTGTTACGAGAAAGTGGTCTTTCCTATGCTGAAATTGCAAGACAGGTGGGTAGTTCAGTGACTAAATCTGGAGTCCGAAAGTTTTGTTTACGATATCAGGAGACAAATTCAATAAAAAACAAAAAAAAGGAAAAGGCCGAAAAACGTGCACCACATCTATTGATGACAGAAGAATAAAAAGACTATGCCTCCAAGATAGAAAAATGTCATCAGCGGCCATCAGAAATGATCTGAATGATGCTGGTGTTTCTGTCAGTTCAAGAACAATCAGGAGAAGATTAACAGATGTTGGACTGAGAGGTAGAATTCCACGAAAAAAGCCTTATCTTAATTTTCAGCAACGAAAAAAAAAAAAGACTACAGTGGGCAAAGGAACACATTAATTGGACAGATGATCAGTGGTCCCAAGTTATATGGAGTGATGAAACTAAGATATCGTTATTTGGTAGTGTTAGGCGAAAATATGTAAGACGCAGAATAGGAGAAGAGCTACTACATCGTGACTGCATTCAAGCAACTGTGAAGAACCCAGTTAGTGTTATGATTTGGTCATGCATGTCAGCAGATGGTATTGGTCGCCTTCATGTCGTCGATGGGACACTGAATGCCAGAAAATACATTGACTCTATTCTAGAACCAAAACTTCTACCTTCCATCAGAGATCTCTTTCCCAACAATGCTTCGTTTATTTTTCGGCAGGATTCTGCTCCTTGCCACACGGCCAAAATATCGAAAGAGTGGTTTCGTACAAAGAGCATTAAATTGTTGTCATGGCCAGGAAATAGTCCTGACCTCAATCTTATCGAAAATTTGTGGCACCGTTTGAAACCTCTTGTCCGAATGAGGCACCCATCAAATAAAAGGGAACTAATTGAGGCTATAATTGTTTCCTGTCATCATGTAATAACGAAAGAAGAGCTTAAAACTCTTGTCAGCTCAATGAAACGTCGATGTGAAGCTGTAATCAAAAATAAAGGGTACCCTACTAAGTACGGATAACTCACTGCAAACATCACTATCTAATGTATATCGATAACTGTTATCGTTTAACATTTTTTGTATTGCAAATAATTGAATTTTGTGTTTTGTATTGAATTCAGTAATAAATTCTCTTTAAAATGATATATACAAGTCTGCATTTTGTGAAACGTAACGTTTTCTATAAGCAAAAGTTACAAAGTTCAAAAACATAAAAATTTCCAAAAGTGTCCACAATTTTGGCCACCACTGTATATGAGGAAAACCACAAAAACCAGCCATGCAGCTAGTTAGTTTGCCAGAATTCGATCCCAAGACTAACTACTAATATTTAGCTAACTGCTCAACCTCTAGTAGGCCAAATTCAAGTATTAACTCGAATAAAAACCTTACACCTTTCATTTTGAAATCAACAAATTAAGGATGAATTTTTCTAGCTTTCAAATTTCCTGTTGGCACGCACGACTTTAACTATGCAAAATTTATTGAAATAAAAGGAAACCCATTTTTACTTGTTTTGAAGCTATGGTAATGCAAAACATTACTTTCGTCATTTACATGAAAATGCAAGTATACCTAAGCTTTTAAATGACCTTCAAATCTTCCCATAAATTTCTGCAAATGAAAATAACTTGCCACTTCTTTCAAATCCTCTTGGAAATTTCTAAAATCAAAAATGATCATCTTTGATAGCATTAAAATCCAAGAATTCGGAATTTTTAATCAATTATAAAAGAAAGAATGAAACCAAATGACAATATATTAGTAAATCTCAGTTTCCAGGATCATCAAAGTTTAGTTTCATAATGATTAAGTGAACATAAATGAGGAGAGAACTGATAAAACTGATGCCAAAATGTTTGGAACAAGTCATAAAGCCCAAAAGTGGACATTTTTATATATATAAGCGGCTAAAGTGTGTGTCGCCGATAGTTCATTGTTGCCAATCAGAAAAATGAGCGCGGAAATTAACGTTTCCGCAGTTTTTAATTAATGTCTCGACCGATTAAAGTCGTAGGAAGATGAAAACGGTATCGATGGATTTAGAGAATTTTTTGGAATACGAGGATACGCGTCCCGAATTTCAACTCGGAGCCGTTTCGTAGATATTCGAGAAAAAGAATTTGGCACGTAGCCAAATCCCTGTAATAGGGAAAACTTAAGAAAGAAAGGGGAAAATGTAGGGAAAACGTAGGGGAAAATTAGTTTTTAATTAATATCCCGGCTAACTAAAGTCCCAAGAAGACGCGAATGGTCAAAATGGCGTGCCATGGACCTGCGGAATCCAACGGTGTGCTTCGCTAAGCCCGAGAGTCAGCCGTTTCGGAGGAGATGATGTTACATCACCCCATATATATATATATGCGGCTTAAGTGTCTGTTTGTTCCCGATAGTTTATTTGTTGCTTGCGTAACTGTACTAGCCAATGGGGTGAATTTGCCACGGCACAGGGTTGCCGTTTCAATTGAGACGTAGACAATTTCCTGTAAAACTCGCCTTTGCTATGACTATCCATAAGTCTCAGGGCCAAACGCTTAAACGTGTTGGCATTTTTTTTACCTGCATTTGGACACGCTCAACTTTATGTTGCCTGTTCAAGAGTTCGTGAAAGAACGGACGGAAAATTAAAAATAATGGATGGTCCTCTGCAAGGCGAGCTTAAAAATGATGGAAAGATCTATACAAGAAGTGTTGTGTACAAAGAGATCTTTGACATGTGAATTAACATTTCATTATTTAAATCATCTTTATTGATTGAGCTAGCGGTGAGCTCTTAAAAAATGTACCGGCAGTGATTTCCTTCACTGCACTCTACTTTAAGCAATTAAGCAAGTAGAAGGGGGAAACCCCTTGGGGCAGTAAGCAAATAGGCGTCCTCGCCGCCTGCCCTGGGTAATTCAGTTTAAATTCGCAGACACCTTTGTACAAATCATTTTAATGACAATTTATAATATCTAGAACAGCGGTCATTTCGTGTGACCGCCAGGCTTTCTATAATTTCATATTATGCTTACTGCTAAATTTTGTAAACATATGATTCATTTAAAACTATACTTTTATTAGCCCAAAGGGCGTTAGTCTATAACGGCTATTAATTTCGTTTTTTTTCCATCGAATCACTATTTTGAATAACGTAATCCTCCACCCGAATATGGGCATCTGGAAGCCCAAATTTGGAATTTGTTTTATTGTCTATTTCATATTTTCGAAACTTTAACGAATTTTTCATTAACAAACTCAACGATGTCAAAGCGAGCAACGGCAACACTGTACGAAAAAAAAAAAAAAAATTTAGCGCTAGCGTGCGAGAATGTGAATCGGAATTCTAAAGATATGCTCTTTTTAAATTATTTTGAGATATTGCTGTTGAATTGTATTTTATGGAAGTGCAAAGAACATAATATTTAGTAAATAAAGATAACGCAGAAAAGGCTGAAAAAAAGCCCCTTTGAGCGTAATATATATTCTGAAAAGTTTCAGATATATTTTTGGATGGGGGGATTTAGATTAATTCCCACACACTGTATAATTCTGAAGCGATATAAAATTATTTTAAATATTAAATTGTCTTTAGCTTTCCGGAAAATATAAGAATAAATAATTACTTAATTTAACTGAAAGAGAAACACCTTAGCATAAAGCGTCAAATTAATAAATAAAGCAACCTTATTCTAAGTATCCCAATAAAATATCATTCAACGATTATTCAATTTAATTATTTATTATTTTTCGTTAAAAAAATACTTTCATTTTGATTTTTGTCTTAGGTTTTATTCTTGGTTGAAGGAAAATTTTAATAAGTGGCAGGCACAAAGGTGGAAATTATCGATAAAATTAAATACCTATAGTAGGATTGTATTTATAATAAAAATTTAAATTTCAGTCATTATGGAGTTAAAGCTTTTGAAAGCGTAAAGATGAAACATTTGACGTTAAAAGCGTCCTTTGCGGGGTTTTTCACAAAAATTTTCGTTCGCTACCGTTCGTTATCCTACCATGAATTTATAGTCCAAGCGTCCTGGTATGTGCTGTTAATGCATAAAAGGTTGTATATCGCACTGCCTCACATCAACCAGTCATCATAAATAACCTTAAAAGTCATTTGTATCCACAGGCCTTGACCACATTCAGTGTTCATGTTCATCGATTTAATTTTATTTAAAGAATCTTGTAGGGTTCCTAACTCCTTGTCTAAGATGAAACGTCGAGGAACTTAGTGAACTATGTAGCGACTTATCGCTGAGTTCAAAACAACTAAGACTTAGGCTTAAGCAGGGTTAAAATACCCTTTTAGTCACTCAAACAAGAATAACAGTTGGCTCCTTTCTCGGGCTTACAACAAAGCCTCTACTCGGTCTTTAACTCAGAATATGAAAGAACAGCTAAACTGTATTTAACTAAAGGAGACTTAGTCAAAGCTAAATATAAGTATCTAACGTAGTTAGCCCTTAAAATTAAACTAGCCGGCTACTATCAATAGGCACGTATAATAGGGGCCGAGCGTAACAGCTTCAACAGTGACATAGCCAGAAGGCACACACGCCCCACTAAGGACTCCTAGCACTCTCTGTCGAAGTTAGTTGAACCTTCCTTAAATACCTCTTCTAACTTATTTGCATTCAATGCCATTCTAAAAACTCATTCAGGAAGGGAGTTGTAAGTGGACACAAGAATTGATAGGGAAGGGTTTCAAAATTAAAATAACTGTTATAAAGTTAAAATGTACCTTACAATCTATTTAAATTTTCTACACTTTAAAAGGTATTTCTCCCGCTTTCCTAGCGTGCCTTCGTGGTGTAGTGTTTCTGTACGCTGGGCCGGTATCCAGAGGTCCGTGGTTCAATTCACGGTTGCGAAGACGGTTACTCCTTTTTCATCTCTCCAGCTTTTCATGTCTCTACAGTGGCGCCCGAACTATCTAAAAGGGTGTTGGATGATGATTCTCTTCCCCCAGGATTTGGCGATTGGGTCCCCTAAAAACCCCAGTCGCCCTTTAAAAGGGGCAGTATATAAGGTATTTCTCCAGCCTTCCTAGCGTGCCTTCGTGGTGTAGTGGCCGGTTTCGTGTGCACGCTGGGCCAGTATTCAGAGGTCCGTGATTCGATTCCGGGCGAAGGCGATGCTAATTTTTCATCTTGCCTGCTACCAAAAAAATACCTAATGACTCTACAACCTTCCTACATTGGTGAGCTATGTGTTGACTGCCAGTAGCAGTCAAGCATTGAGTGACCAGCGACCAACTTCTGTGACGATCAACAGTGCCTTTCGTTTCCATTTTACTTAATAATCCATCTTAGTTTATTGCACTGCTCAACCTATCTAACTTCTGGGGTATCTGCCAGTAAGCTAATGTGATGCCAAAATGTCTTTCGTCCCTGGCATGATGCTATCGACGACCGTCAAAGTTGACGTCCTCGGCCGACTAAACGTCTTAACAGGCACCAGTGCATTTCTGTTTAATTTTATTATAAATATATTATTATTATTATTTATATTATTCGAGTTCTTCTAATACTTAATATCTGCTATCTTAATATTTCCCGAACAATTTTCTTCGAGTTCTTCTAATACTTACTATCTGCTATCTTAATATTTCCCAAACAATTTTCCTCAAGTTCTTCTAATACTTACTATCTGCTATCTTAATATTTCCCGAACAGTTTTCTTCAAGCTCTTCTAATACTTAATATCTGCTATCTTAATATTTCCCGAACAGGTTTCTTCAAGCTCTTTTAATACTTAATATCTGCTATCTTAATATTTCGCGAACAATTTTCTTCAAGTTCGTCTAATACTTAATATCTGCTATCTTAATATTTCGCGAACAATTTTCTTCAAGTTCTTCCAATACTTAATATCTGCTATCTTAATATTTCGCGAACAATTTTCTTCAAGTTCTTCTAATACTTAATATCTGCTATCTTAGTATTCCAAGATGGCTGACGATTGTAAAAATCGCGCCAACAATTGCGCCAACGTAAATCGCCAAAAATCCGTGCAACCGTCTACCAAAGTAGCACCTTTTTATGTTCCGATAAAGGTTTTTATGCCTTTAGTTACCCTGCATGCAATTGTTGTAGGATTATCAACAATTTAAAACTTTAAGTGGAGAGTTAAGGCTAACGAACCGCTGTTTGTTAACATTTGAAACTCAATAGAATAGTGAATTATATCAGTTTCTATATTTTCACAATGTCTTCTTTCTGAGTGAAGCTAAAAGTAAACTTTCAGTTTTGTGCTCCGCAAAATCTGCCTTCTTGTCTGCTGTCCGAATTGCATGTTCTTGCGTAGAAACTTTAATTTCAATTGTAAAAATTGTTTTTTTAACCCTTTAACTGTATTTGTTGTTTTATGTTTTTTGTGTATTTTACAATTTTTAATGAAGACGTTGTGAGTTTTTATGCATTTTTACCTTGCCGCGAAGTGAGAACTGAATTAAGTCAATGGGAAATATATCAGACAATTTTAAAGCCGAAATACCACAAACAATTGTACAGAGATAATTTTAATGCCAAAGACAATTTTAATGCCGAAACCACTTTCACGTACATTGGAATTCGAAGGAATCTGACAGTTCTTTTATTTTTACTGATTTGGTTGCACAGAGAACGATAAACAAACGAATAAAAGGAAACTATAAAACAGACAATCGTAATGCGACTCTGAAAATTTCTTCTTTTTCACATTCATTCGTTGCATTTGTTGCACAAATTTGATTTCGCGATTAGATAGCGAGTTGTCAACAGTCGCGACTCTTATAATGACGTCACATTTGTCATATGTCGCAAGGTTAGCTAAGAAGACAAGATTAAGATACGAAGCGGAAAAAGGATAAAAGTTGTTTTTTCAATTCAATTATTGAATTGTCTATCCCTCCTCTTGTCTAAAAATTTACTCGTCCGTCAAGCACTTTTTTTTTTTATTGATAGGCTATATGAACAGGCAGATGTAACTAACAACACTGAGTTTGCATTTTATATGTAGCATAAATTTTAAATTCGGTTTTTTTTTTACTTCCTTGTACGAAGTAAAAAGGAAGTATTGTAATCGTGAAAAGTTTCAGGCAGCATATTTCAACGAAAATATCTCATTTTGACCTCTTTCAAATGCAATTTAACGATGTATTTCCGTGATATCTGTATGTAAGGACAGAATAAAACACTCTTTTCCACCAAAAAACTTATAAAACTGCTTTAAAATGAATTCTGAAGAGAATTTTTCGTGGCGTCTGTACGAACGTATGTACGAACGTACGCACATACTCTAAAACGACTAGCCTCAGAACGTTGAAATTTTGTATATAGGACTGCTATAACATGTAGATGTGCACCTCGTATTTTGGTTTCAATCGGAAGCACCAAACGTATATAAATATATTTATATATATATATCCACTTTGTTTCCCAGCTCAGTGATCTCAGTTTCTTTACTCTTATATGTTATATGTTTGTAAATTGTACATTTTTTGCTTTAAAAATGATTGAATTATGTTGTTTTTATCTTCTGGTTAAGGTTTTTATGCCTTTAGTAAATCTGTATGCAATATTTTTAGAATTATCAACAATTTTAAAATTGTTTAAGTGCCGCTAAGCCTAATAATGCTTTTGATGGCGGCCATTGCTCTTGTTTACATTTGAAACAGCAGGATAGCGGATTTGTTGCCAATCTAGAGAAACTTAGCTTCGTAACAACAAAGATATGCCTTCATTTATTATTTAAATCATGCTTAATCCTTTCTGGAATTTTTTCGAGGAAATAAGCGTTTAAGATTTACTTCGTAATTTTTAATACAGGTATTTTGAGTTTTTATGCATTTTTGCCTTGTCGCGAAGTGAAAACTGAATTAATTGAATGAGAAATACTCAATCGTGAGTGAAAAACTTTTTTTTTTTTTTTTTTGTTTGCTTAATTTCTTTTATACATTGTTCTAGCTTTATTATAGTATTTGAAAAGAATATGTGGCAAAGATTCGATAATTCTTTAAATGATATAAATTTTTTGCATTCTGAGTTATAATATGAACGAAATATAATACTGTTAAGTAAACCTAGCGCCAGAGTGTCGCTATGGTAAACAAAGCGAATTTTAAAGAATGCATTTATTCTATTGTGGTTTATGCGCTATCGGCGAAGTAGGTTTAATTCAATCTAATAAATTTAAATGAAATGCAAGAGAAAATGCGTATAATTTAATATTCCGTACAAGGAAGTCATCATGTGGTGTACACATCAGATTTTTTTAAAATCATTTATGCTAAAACTAAAAGCGTTATTACCTCTTACTCTATAACTACGCATATTATTATGGAATCACTTTCTACGTTAATTATTAATTAATCTTATAAATTTCTGAATATTTTTAGGCTATTTTAGTGCTATCGATCATATTTATGTTCGAATCTAGGTCTAGTATTTATTAGCTCAAAGGGGCAATTTGTCCTGAAGGACTTTTATTTTCGTTTTAGCATTTTGCGTAGAAAGCTTTAAAAGGCTGTATCACTTTTCAGATGGTTGCCACCAAATATTATCGCCCCGTATTATATTTCAAGAAATTAAATAATGAGGAATCTGCATTAATGTATGTATGCTTCTCGCATTGTGATAAAACAACGGTACCTAGAGCCATCCAATTTTGAACGACGTAATCCTACTGCGAAGATGGGCATCTGGAAGCCCAAATTTAAAATTTGGAATTTGTTTTATTATCCATTTCATATTTTGTAAAACTTGAACGAATTTCTGATTAACAAACTCAAGGATTTCAAAGCGAGCCATGGCAACGTTGTACCGAAAAAACATTTTTATCTCCAGCGCGTGAGACTGTGTATCGGAAATTCTAAAGATATGCTCAATTTTAAATTTTGCGATATTTCTCTTGAACTGGTTTTAAGGTTTAAAAGCGAAGAACGTGATATTTCATAAAGGTAGCACACAAAATGTTCAAAAAAACGCCCCTTTGCACGTAATTTAAAATTTGAAACCTTTCAGATTTTCTTTTTTTTTTTTTTTTTTTTCTTTTTTATTCCAAAGGGATTTCAGTTTTCGTTTTAGCATTTTGCGTCGGACTCATAAACGTCGGTTCACTTTTCAAACTGTTGCCACAAAATGTTAGAGTCCTGCATTATATTTGAAGAAATTAAATAATGAAAAATCTGCATAAATGATTGTCTATTTCTCGCATTGTGATAAAACAATGGTACATAGAGCCATCGAATTTTGAATGACGAAATCCTACTGCGAATATGGGCATCTGAAATCCCAAATTTGGAATTTGTTTTATTATAGATTTTCTATTTTGTAAAACTTTAACGAATTTTTTGATTTACAAACTCAATGCTTTAAAAGCGAGAAATGGCAACGTTATATAGAAAAAAAAAATACTTTTATCTCCAGCTCGCGAGACTGTGTATATCGGAAATTCTAAAGATGTGCTTAATTTAACATTATTTTGCGATATTGCTCTTGAACTGAATTTTATGGTTTAAGTGCAAAGAACATGATATTTAATAAATAAAGGTAACACTCAAAACGTTAAAAAAACGCCCCTTTGGACGTAATTTAAAATCTGAAAAATTTCAGATTTTTTTATTTTTATTTTATTTTATTTTTTTTTTTTTTTTTAGTCCAAAGGGATTTGAATCCCGAAGGACTATTAGTTTCGTTTTGGCATTTTGCGTCGGACACCTATAAATGTCGGTTCACTTTTCAAACTGTTGCCATAAAATGTTAGAGTCCTGCATTATATTTAAAGAAATTAAATAATGAAAAATCTGCATAAATGTATGTATATTTCTCGTATTGTGATAAAACAACGGTACATAGAGTCATCGAATTTTGAATAACGTAATCCTCCAACGAATATGAGCATGTGGAAGACCAAATTTGAAATTTGAAATTTGTTTTAGGATCGATTTCCTATTTTTTAAAACTTTGACGAATTTTTGATTAACAAACTCAAGGATTTCAAAGCGAGCAATGGCAACGTTCTGCAGAAAAAACATTTTTATCTCCAGCGCGTGAGTCTCTGTATCGGAAATTCTAAAGATAGGCTCGTTTTAAAACTATTTTGCGATATTGCTGTTGCACTGGATCTTATGGTTTAAGTGCGAGGAACATGATATTTAATAAAGAAAGGTAACACACAAAATGTTAAAAAACGCCCCTTTGGACGTAATTTAAAATCTGAAACATTTCAGATTTTTTTTTTCGTATTTTCTTTATAAATATACTTGACTTCTCCTAGGAGCGGGTAGAGTGGTTAGCGACGCTGACTGCCGTACCGAAGGGCCTGGGTTCGAATCCCAGAGAAGGCATGGATGTTTGTAAACATACAATGTCTGTGCCTCATGGGGACATTCTGAATATGCGGCGAGCCGAAAGTCCTCTCAAGAAGACTTTCGTGAGGACTCTGAAGACGTTAGGGGAAGATGTGGGGAGACTATTGGACCCGGAGTGGTCTCCTTCAAAATTGGGGGCGGAACTGAGCAAAGTCGCTCTGTCACCTGGATGGTGCTCAAATCTATTGCCGACGACAGACGCAGTCTTGTACTTCTCGTCACGATAAACTTCGTGGGCTTTTTCTGATGTAACTGTCAGACAAATGAGATAAGTCACAGCAACAATCTCTCCTAAGCAGTTAGGTAACGTAAAACTAAATTCTCCTGTAAGAGATCACGTTACAATACAGAATGTGAATGAATATAAGCCTTGTAGAGTCATGATGTTATTTCGAAGTAGAAGACATGAAAAATCTGCAATGCCATCGTCGAGACTCGAACTATGGACTTCTCGAATACGCGCCGAGTGTGCTGACGACTACACCATGAAGGTACGCAAAGAAGGCGGAAGAAATACCTTATATACTCCCTCCTTTTAAAGGGCGACTGGGGATTAGGGTAACCAATCACCTAATCCTGGTGGTGGAGAATCATCATCCACCACCTTTTATAGTTCGGGCGCCTCTGTAGAGACATTAGGTATTTTTTGAAAGCAGGGGAGATGGTTTGGTTTGGTTTATTGAGATTACGGCAAAGCGCACTAGGGCTATCTGCCTAAGGGGGGTGATGTCTTCGTAAAGGACTTTCCAAGGGAAACTGGCTCTATACACGTTATACATGGGGAAAACCATGACATGGGGAAATGACAATATATCAGTAAATCTCAGTTTTCAGGATCATCAAAGTTTAGTTTCATGATGATTAAGTGACATAAATGAGGAGAGAACTGATAAAATTGATGCCAAAATTTGCGGAACAAGTCATAAAGCTCAAAGAAGGACATATTTCATATTATGTGTGTGTGTGTATTTAATTATGAAAAAGCACACTAGGGCTACCTGCCTGAGAGGAGGGATGCATTCGTGGAGGACTTTCTAATGGAACTCGCTCGTATACACGTTACACATGGGGAAAACCACGAAAACGCCCATGCAGCCAGCTCGTTCGCGGGATTCGAACCTCGGACCGAACTACCAGTGTTCAGCGACTTTACCGCTCGGTCGCTGGTGGGCACAAGGGATATGAAAAATTAGCAATGTCCTCGCCGGGACTCGAGCCACGGACCTCTCGCATACGCGCTGAGTGTGCTGACCACTACATCACGAAGGTATGTTAAAAAGTGGCAGAAATATTTTATAGAGAAATACCTAAAACCCCGTCCTTCATTACTTTAATATGAGGCGGTGAAGATACTTTGCAACATTAATCCAGAAATCCACCCTAAATATATCATGAAAAATGTGTTTAGTTGAAATCTAATTTAGATTTATGTCAGGCGTTACATTAATCTTTATCGGAGCTTCTCAAAGTAAGGACTGCAATCTCGTATGGAGCCAGATAGCTAAATTTGGGGGTCACAGAAGTTTTAGAAAAATTACCAAATTTCTGAACGCGTAAAGCTCTTTTCGTTTATTTATTTGTATTTTTTATTACGGCAATACAGTCGAGGGGTATTTGTCTAAGGGAAGAGATGCCTTCGTGAAGGACATTTTAATAGAAACTGGTTCGTGTCTACGTTACCCATGGAGAAAACCATGAAAACTCCCATGCAGCACGCAGAGATCGAAAACTAAATCAGATAACATTTGTTATTATTTGTTAACATTTGTTATTAACGTTTTTATTATGTCAAAAAGGCGACTGTCACCACGCCCCTCTAATTAGCGTCTTGAAACAAAGATGTAATAGCTGACCCTCCCCCCAATGAATTGAAACTTGTAAATTAACTACACATGCTTTGTTCATTTTTATTGCCAACAAGTAACGATAAACCTACGCTACATTCTCACCTGCTTTTATACTCAATTAACGTATATACCTTCTGCCTGCTTTACAACATAAATAAATTCCTTTCAGAACTCTTTAGGCCTCTTCACTACCTACATCTTGCTTTATGAGAAAAAATTCTTTCCAGAAATATTGGCTATCTGCTCTCTCTGTATACAGCGAAAAAAGAATGTTTTTCCCCATTGTTTTAATCGTGTTGCAACATTTTCTTAACGTTGTAACGAAATTTTTACAAGTATTCTTATTCACGGAAATACACTCATGTCCACATTTATCTTTACAAACCCAAAAATAATGATATTCCATGAAATATCCAATCGATGCAATTCATTTTTGCATTCTTTCATACATAAAGAGAAGCCTAATTAGCATTAGCCAATCAAACTTGATCAGAGGGTTTCTGATATGCTAATCAAGGTGGTATGTAATTTGACGGTGAATGCATGCTATCAAGTTCTCACTTCGGAATTCTAAGTTAATGTTGGAAGTGAAGAATCTAAGAACTGATAAGCGAATAATCGCTTGAGTTCGGTGACAAGAAACAACAAGATAGAAGGGTAACTAACCCTTTATTATTCCAATGAGATTTAACAAAACACCGCCTGGGAGTGTACAAGCAAAGCCCGCACTTGGACTTGAACTTAAAAGACTAAGAATTAAACTAAAACTAAGATTAACTAAAGAAGTATAGCCGAAGCTATCAAGGTTCAAATCGAGTTGGCCCCTTAACTTATTTGACTACGAAGCTTAGCAAGGGGTTGAGTACGGCCGAGCGTAATAACTTCTTTGATAGAGAGAGTGGCCAAAAAGGCAGACGCGCGTAAATCAGAAACTCTGATTCTCTGTAACTCAGTAAGTAACTTCGTGGTTTAAATACCGCTCCTCCTCATTAAATATTCAGCAAGATTCCAAAAGTACGTTCTGGCCGGAAGTAGTAAGTTGAAGTTAAGAATTTGACATTAACTGTTAATAAAATTAACATAATTCTTACAAAGTGAATATAGAACGAATTTCTGTAATTGATTTGTTACAGCTCCGAAGTACATTTCGGTTACAAGTTACATTTCAAAGAATTCGGGAAGTGGCGAATCATCGACTGTCTAAGAAGCAGAGCAGACAACCATGGAAGCAGTGGGATGTGTGAATATTTCAAAACATATAGACTCTACGCGATGAAACCATCTTCAGAAATCTGAAACTGTTGTAGGAAGAAGGATGGACAAGGTCGTAAACGAATAACAACTGCTTCTCAAGCAGTTACTGGCAGCTCAAGCTCTTGGCAGTTACTGGCCGTTGTAACAGGAAGGTCTGCTACTTGGTACTTAGGTTCAGATTCTGCAGCTGCTACTGGAATTACTGTATCATGACAAACTATACGAAAGGTTTAATGAAAGGACCTTTATGCTAGAAAGCAAAGATTTCCACCAAGTATGTTCCACTGTCTTTACAACAAAAGACGGATCGCTTTAATTGGTGCAAAGAACATCACAACTTCAATGAACACCAATGCTCCCATGTTCTTTTCACTAATGAATCGAAGTTTAGTTTACAGGGCTGTATCTAGTTCGAAACTTCAACTTTTGTCCTACAACCCCTTAGTCCTATTAGACAAGCAGCGAGTCATCGCTATGTCTGAAATAGTACGACAAAAGACTTGCGAAGGCTTTTAAAGAATCTCTTTACTAAATTGAGCGCTAACAAAACAGACACAGACTCGTGCTACAGATGATTGTGCTATAGATAAACCATTACTGGTGGCGATGTACACTAAGCAATAATTGATAGAGAACTTCCCTTGGTTGATGATTTCTGATCCATGGTATTTAAAAGCTTTCCATACTTAGTCAAGTATGCAGCCAGGAGAACAGTTTCTTAATTACACTGGGCTGGAATCGGCAGTTGTACATGTAGAAATTCGGCTGTCAATGAAGCTAATTTTTAATGAAGTACTCTGGAACCATTTGATGGTGAATAAGGCTTAAATTGAAAGTCACTTAAATTGATAAAGTATTCTAATACTACACAGTCATATACTAAGCTATTAAGTTGGCTAAAATGATTTAACTCTTTGAGGGGCAGGAAAATTTTCAGCAAAGCTCTTGTTTTATTTTCTATATCAGGTAATACAGTGAAATTATTTGCGACAATTACACATATTTTGTCCAAGACGCGTGAAAAAATGACCACTTCTGGTGGTTAGTGTCAGTGACCACGTTTCACAGAACACATCCCTACAAATCTGTGTCTATGGTACTCATGGAAACTTTCTTTTTCAAGCAGAGTGAGTGAGTGAGTGAGTGCACCGCTATGATGGCTTCCGACCACGGACATGAACCAAACGGAATTATATACCATCACGGCGGGGAAGATTCCAGAGTAACAAGGTTGGATATTATATACTAATAACAGTTTTTACATATTGTTAACTGCAAGACACTAAGCGTTATTCTGGTTATCTGCTTTAAGTTCTGAACATTTGAAACATTATAATATTATCCACGGTTTTTTCTGCTTAGGCAGTGTCTTGAGATATTCTCTATTTTATCAAGGGCTATTCTAATTCAGAAGTCAAACAACAAAAATCAGCGTTATACCTACAAAATTTTCACAGGACTAGTTTCGATGGTTTTACCGAACCATCATCTTCAGCTGCAAAACCGCAAATGATTGCATTTGCGGTTTTGCAGCTGAAGATGATGGTTCGGTAAAACCATCGAAACTAGTCCTGTGAAAATTTTGTAGGTATAACGCTGATTTTTGTTGTTTGACTTCTGAATTAGTATTTATTCGGCGTGTTATTGTGTCTTAATTAAGGGCTATTCTGTTTTTGAGTGTGTTAGTCGTCCACATTTGCCCAGGCACAGTCCGCTGGTTTCTTCAAGTGCCAGGTTCTTGTATGTACGCAATGGAAGTGCAACTTTGCATGTGCTGCATTCCCACACTGTTCTTACAGGCTTTTTCTTGGTGTTGCAGACTGCACATCGCCGTGATGTTGTCTTCGATGGCTGATGCTTGTTTTCTTAAAGACGAATTGCTGCATCAACTATTGGCTTATGTTTCTTGATTGCCATCTAGTGAGCTACAAGGGAACTTCAGAAACGGTCAGTCTTGAAAACCACTCACACGAGTGAGTAAGACGTTCGATAGAAAAGGTGGTTACTGTAGATAACCACCGCCCTTCAAAGAGTTAATGGCGTTTTGTGCCAGAAAACTTTATCTCTTTGACTAAGATTCAAAGGCTCTCATTAAAATTGGTACACTAAAATTTAATTTACATTCTAATGAGGAATACGAATACGGAAAGGAGTTAAAGATCAACATCATGATAACTGGTTAGTTAACATGAGAACCTTGCAAGTGTAACATCTGATTTTAAACGTATTTGCATCTGGCGGGAGTCAGGAATACGAAAACTTCCTTTGAACATTACGGAAAATGAAAATTCGATGTGTATACGGAAAAATAATAATCGACGAATGTACGTCCCTACATTTTCAGCAGCGGATCTGTGGCCGGCCAGACATATCGGGAGGAGCTCTTAGAATTTCAAAAGCGCATGCGGATCTGATATTTCAATTACGGACGATAATACTAGTCCAGATTGAGCAAAACGGTTTGACGAATTCCTTGAAAGTGAAGGCACTGGTCCTGATCTTAATCCGATTAACAACTTACCTTGAAAAAACAGTCTACCTTTAGTCTACCTTGAAAAAACAGTTGCACGGAGACATCTTCCTCCTAGAGATGTTAATACTCTGCACACCGCATTGCGGGAAGAGTTCCCAAGTTCATTTATAACTCCTTAGGCCCAATTTTCCTGTTGATCAGACAGCTCCTTACGACGCAGTTTTGCTTTCGATCAGACCAGAGTGCAATGTAGCCAGTTGACAAGTTGTATTCATATTCAGTTTAAGGGGACTCGGTACCTTTTGAATGATTTTTTTTATTTAAGCACTTTCATCTACTTTTTATGAATAATATTAAGTGGTTTTATGAGACGAAATGGTTTTAAGCTGAAAAAAAATTTTTTTTTGCTATTAATTTTTGTTTAATTTGAATTTTTAAAAAAAATTCAACAATTAAAAATTCTTTCTTCTTTCCCAATTTTCAATATTTTTGCTTCAAATTTTTTTATTATATTCATAATATTCTTAATAACTTTACGGATCGATTTTTCAATTAATGAATTAGTTTCTGAGAAAAAAAATAAAAAGCACATTTTTATATAAAAATTAAAAAAAAATATGATTTCAGTAACATTTTTACTTCCAATAATTTTTCTTTTCACTATTTTTCAAATCCCATCCTTGATTCTATTTAGTATATAATTTTAAATAAGCAGTAAATTTATTAAATAATTTGGTCCATATCTGAACAAGTTTTAGGACTTTAAGTAAAAGGATATATTAAAAAATTGCAAACTGAGAAATCGCAGTTTAAAGAATGTAAACTGTCTGGACGGTCATTAAATCATTTCCAATTTCTTAAAAATTTTATTACTGAATTTCAATACATATATATATTTATAATAAAACTTAGCACTGCTCAATTGATTAATATGAATATAAATTACAAGCTTTTGTTTAAAACCTTATCTGGCTAGAAATATTGCAAAAATATCATAAAATGCAAGTAGAATTTTCCTTTACCTGTTTTTGTTTTTTAAAACAATCTCAAAACAATTAAATTAATTTAAACAATTTTAAATTAAAAATTATAATTTATTTTCTAAAACGCTTATAAGTATTATTAATAATATTAATTTGTCGTTTTATTCATTTTTTAAAAAGCAAAATTTGAAATTTTAACGGACATAAAACATTTTATTTAAAATCCCTCAGCAGATTATGTGATTTCTTCTCTTATTTTAGCCATTTGTTCTCGTATATAAATTCCATTTTAAATTAAGTTATGTGCATTTTAATTAATTAAAAAGTTTAATGTTTGTTCCAGCACTATTTCAATAATGCTACGGTCAGAAATTTGATCACTTTCATTACACCTCTTTCTGTTAGTATCTAATCACAGATAATTTCAACTTTTGAATAAACATAGCATTTTTGTTGACTGATAATACATATAAAATTATTTTCTGAGCTCAGTATAAATATATAAACTTGCCAGTTTAAAGGTAAAAAAAAAAATTTTTTTTCCAACTTTAATTTGTATTTAAATAAATCAGTATCTACGCATAAATAGAGTTTTTTGATAGTTGGAGTCATATTTAATTACACTCCTCTTCATTTACACTGATTTTTAGTAAGTTACTGGAAAAAATAAGAAGTAAAAGAAAATAAACACTGAGGGGATGTGGCGTATAAAGGGGTGTCAAAATTTTAAAAACCTTTTTATAGCATTTATTATCGTCAGATCATTTCAAAATTCCACTTCAGTGTAGTAAGTGTATTAAGGTACTTTTTCAGCAAAAAAAATTAAAAATCGGTAATTTCATTGACTTTTGGGGTACCGAGTCCCCTTAATCACTTCCTAACGTTATCACAAGAAGCTACGTTTATTCGGTCAAAACATAATATTCTGAATCAGAAACATAATTTTTAAAGCAGAGCATTGTAAGAGCTGTGCCTATGATGATTTTCATGATATGGGAACTTTTATTAAAAATGCCGTTACTTCCAAATTAATGACCAAAATTTCAAATTACAGAATTAAAAATATTTCATACATTTTACCGTACTCGATTCTCTCACAGTTCTCAAGCTCGATGCTATTATTCTTCCAGTTTCATTCTTAGCTTTAATTTTAGTAATATAGACTTAGATAGAGATTTTTACTTCCTTGAACAAAGTAAAGGAAGTATTGTAATCACAAACAATTTCGGGTATCATAATTATAAGGTATTTTCTCCTTCTTCCATGCCTTCGTGGTGCAACGGTAGCACTCGTCACGTATTCGAGAGGTACAGATTCGATTCCCGACAAGGGCATTGCACGTTTTTCGCCTCTCCTGCTTCAAAAAATACTAATGTCTGTATGGTATTTCATTAGAAATATCCCGTTTGACCTCTCCAGAATCTATTTGGACGATTTTTGTTTTGCGTGATGTCTGTGGTGCCTACCGACAGAATAAAGGAATTTGTTTTTTCCGAAACGTATTGTGAAATGGATTTAAAAGGATTTTTTGTAACGTCTATACGTAGGTAGGTATGTATGTATCTCGTGTAATTCAAAAACGATTACCCGTAAAACATCGAAATTTCGTATGTGGGACTGCTATAACATCTTGTTGTGCACCACCCTTTTTATTGCAACCAGCCATATCAAACATACAATTATATATATATATAAACCCCGTTACCAGCTCGGTGAGCTCTGTTTTTATACCCTATATGTTTGTAATTTTTTTTTTCCTTTAAAAGGGACTGAATTATGTTAGTCTCGTTAAAATATTTGTCTTTTGTTATTCTGCATTTAATAGTTGTGGAATTATCAAAAATTTAAACCTCTAAGTGGAGCTAAGGTTAATGAAGCGGAATTTGTTTACACATGAAACTCTTAAGAGAGCAGTGAATGAAGTCAGTTGGTGCATTAACTGGATTGCCTTTCTGCAAAGTGGGACAGAAAGTTAACTTTCATTTTGGTGCATTGACGAGTTTGTCTTTCTGCTCGTTAGTTAAATTGCTTCTTTTTGCCTAGAAATTCAAATTTTAATTGCAAAAATTGATTTTTTAACTGTTTTTAACTGTATTTGGTGTTTTAGGTTTTTCTGCATTTTACAATTTTCAATGAAGATGTCTTGAATGTTTATGCATTTTTGCCTTGCCGTGCAGTGAGAACTAACTGAATTGATTGAATGAGAAACATATCTTATATTTCGATTCTACGACTCAAATTAAGCCAAAGTGCGAAGTTTTGTAAATTTTATAAATTTTTCGAAAAATATTTTGAATTATAACCAATAAAATTTTTATTTTATCTACTAAAATTTATTATATTAAATTTTCATCTTAAAGTAAATATATTTCTATCGAGGAAAATGGAGGAAACACGTTTAAACGAAGAACAGCAAAAAATGTGTCTAATAGAAAGAAGAAATGTGGTGTATACATGAGTTTTTTCCTCCATTATTTGTAACTGAATACATTCAAAAACAAGAGGCTTTTCATTTTCAGTACATAAAAACGTTATATGGTTGGCAGAAGGCTATATAAAAGTGAAAAAAGTATGAAAATCGATTTTTATTTCGCAATTTCTAGTTATATAAAAGACTTCCTAAGCAAAATTACATATAATTAATTACATTAATTAACCAGGTTACAGCCGAAAATATCGCGGACGAGAACGTCGCGGAGAAAACAACGCAAGGCGAAAACTTCGTGGTACAAAACATCATGGGAGAAAAGAAAGCAAAAAGAAAAAGTGGTGGTACAAAACATCGTCGTCGAAAATAAAGCCGTTCAATAACTTCGCAGTTTAAAACCATCGTCGTCGAAAATATCGTGGTAAAAAATAAAGCTCCTACAAATCATCGCATTGATGGTAACATCGCAGACGTAGGTTTTTCAGCTTTTAAAAGTTGTAAATGCATATTCGCATAACGATTTGTGAGAGCAAGAAGAAAAGAGAAATGTATTTAATTTTTTAATTCATAAACTTGAACTTGTAGAAATCAGTAGAAAATTTATGCTGTTCATAGAAAATAAATGCAAATTATAGACCTTTATTAGTTAACTATTTAAGTTTAAAACTGCTATAAAGTTGCATTAATTTCTACTCGTTTTCAGTCTTTAAATGCTTAGGTTTACTTCTCACTTTTTCAGCAAAAAATGTATTAGTTAATTCAAAATTATGAATGACAAAATTAAATATATTTCTCTTTTCTTCTTGTTCTCACAAATCGTTATGCGAATATGCATTTACAACTTTTAAAAGCTGAAAAACCTATGTCTGCGATGTTACCATCAATGCGATGATTTGTAGGAGCTTTATTTTTTACCACGATATTTTCGACGATGTTTTTAAACCGCGAATTTATTGAATGGCTTTATTTTCGACGACGATATTTTGTACCACGATATTTTCTCTTTACTTTCTTTTCTTCCACGATGTTTTGTGCGACGACGTTTTCACCTTGCGTTGTTTTCTCGGCGATGTTTTCGTCCACAATGTTTTCGGCGGACACCATTAGCCAAGTGTAAAAGCTACATGTATGCTAGCGCATTTTGATTTACTTCCGTGAGCATACGAAAACATTTCTTCCACAACGAGCCAACTACAACCTTCCTCGTTTGAGAAGTTAAACCCCTGCTGATTAAGCTAGGCACTGCTTTCATTTCAACTTGCACAGTTGTATGTTTTGAATTAATATGTCCTATCATAAAATAGTTCTGTTATTCCTTGCCAAATATAACAGACTGTTTTTAATTTTCACCTATATGAAGCGTTTTCATTCATGAACTATCTGTTGTAAATTGAAATTATAATCTGAAAATATTGAAAATCTGCTCTTTTAAAAAAAAATCTATTTTCATAAATTGAAGTTAGTGTTTAAATAGAAGTTAGAGTCCAAAACGTCTAAAAATTGTGATGATGCGGCAGCAGATTCCTCTGTAGCAGGTCGTAGTACTCAGAAAAAGAAGCTTTATTAAATTCCCACTATTAGCTCATACTCTCCCACTGTTAGCTATTTCCACTACTACATTCCCACTATTAGCACATACTGAAAATCTTGTTCAAATTTTCAGTCGCTAATAAAATACATTTTATTCATCCACTCAAGTTCAAATACATTGTTTAAACTTGTAGTGGATGACACTTGATGTTAATACAGTTTTTTCACATATTAAAATTTTTTTAATTTTTTAAATTTTCACTTAGACCAAAAGGGCTTTGTCCCTGAGGAACTATTGTTTTCCTTTTGCGATTTTGCGTCGAATCACTCTGAATGTCCGCTTCCTTTTCAAACTGTTGCCACCATATATAATCGCCCTGTATTATATTTGAAAAAATCAAATAATAAAGAATCTGCATCAATGTATGTATGTTTCTCGCATTGTGATAAAATAACGGTACCTAGAGCCATCCAATTTTGAATCACGTAATCCTACTACTGCGAATATGGGGACCTGGAAGCCCAAATTTGAAATTTGGAATTTTTTTATTATCGCTTTCAAATTTTTTAACACTTGAACGAATTTTTGATTAAAAAAACTCAATGATCTCAAAGCGAGCAATGGGAAAGAGGCACAGAAAAAAACAGCTTTACCTCCAGCACGCGAGACTCTGTATCGGAAATTCTAAAGATATACTCAATTTAAAATTATTAGGAATTCACTTTAAAAAAATTTTTATTTAATTAATTAATTTTCAGTCTTTAATAAAATACTTTTAATTCATCCACTCAAGTTCAAACACTTTTTTTTTTAACTTGTAGTGGATGACACTTCATGTTAATACATTTTGTTCACATATTACAATTTTTTTTAATTTAAAAAAAGTTTTTTTTTTTTTTTTTTTTTTTTTTTTTTTTTTTTTTTTAATTTTCTTTGTTGACCTAAATAGGAACTGACTTGAAAAAAAAATTTATATTACTTGTTTTTCTCATCTAGAATTTATGTTAATCAAAATGATATGTAACAACTAATTTGCTAAATTTGTAATGAAGTTTTGGCTGCAGTGAGTATGAAATGGCATTTTGGTACCAAGAGTGTAAGTGTACTGCAATAAACTATAAGGTATTTCGAAGAACTTCTAAAATCCTCAAACAGAGAAAAACAATACATTGAGTAATTTTGTTGTACTTAACGACAAGTATTTGCTTATAGCTTTCGAAGTTTCTTATTTAATTTTTTAAAAAAAATAAATAAATAAAAAGCTCCAGATGATGGCAGAATATCTCATCATGCCTGCTGCAATAAAAATGTCGGAAACAGCTCAGAGTTTTCCGTTAAATTGGATGAAACAACTGTTACTTCTAACTGACGACAATTATTAGTTTATGTGAGATAAGTATTTAAGTGAAGTAAAGCCATTTATCTTGAAGGTGATGAATTTTTCACATTTGAAGGTTTAGATTTGAGCAGTTGCGTCAGTGCCTGTTCGGAATGTATTGGGCAATGATAAGCGAGAATTCAAACATTGAAGCATTATTTCAAACATATTTAAAACATTGAAGCTGATGGCAATGAATGTATCATTTTCATTCACTCTTTGATTCATCGGGAAACATGTGTAAATAAGTAAATATTAATTTAGAAGTCAAAAAACAAAAATCAGCGTTATATTTTCAAATTTTCACAAGAATAGTTTCGATGGTTTTACCGAACCATCATCCTCAGCTGCAAAAGCGCAAATGAACCAGATAAGACATAATGATAAGATAAGAAAGCCTGGACAAGAATAAGCAAGTGGCGCCATCTATTGGTGAAACCAGAACTAAAACATAATTTCTTTAAAAGCTGAAGGCAAAGATGGATTGGAATTAGGATCGTTAACTAGAGCAGAAAGATTTTTTTGAATGTGGAATGCCTCTAGAAAATCCAGTTCACCAATGGAAGGTATTTTTTTGAATAATTTTGGCAGCAGAAAAATTGAAAGTGTTATTTTCGGACCAACAATGTTGGGCAACAGAAGACTTCTCTGTTTAACATATGCCTCATATTCCTTGACGCGAAATTTTAAGGCTCTCTTACTTTGGCCAATGTAAATTAAACCACACTGGCAAGGAATCCTATAAATACTCCAGGAATTCCTATCCGGAATGGGGTCCTTGAGTATGGAACTCGGAATTTTATTGATGGGAGAATAAACGACCCGAAAGTTAAATTTCTGCAAAATATGTGCAACTTTATAGCTAATTGATGGAAAGAAGGGAATGACAACAGAATTTTTATAATCTCCTAAAACAAGAGTGTGCTTTTGGTGTGTTGAGATGAGAACTTTTTAACTGCTTGATTAATAATGTTATGTGAAAAGCCCCTGTCAGTAGCTATTGCTTTTAAATAATTCAGTTCTTCATCAAGGGATAGTTTGGAGGAGCAAACTTGAAGAGCTCGGAAAACATAGGAATAAAATGAAGGTAACTTTTGTTTAGTCGGATGACATGATTTGAAGTGTGGTGAAAGGCAAACCGGTGAAGGTTTACGGTAAACCATAGTACTGAAGTTGGATGTGTTACGTGTGACCAGAATGTCGAGAAACGGAAGAGAATTGCAAGTCTCAACTTCAAAAGCGAACTGAATAGCAGGATCAATGGAATTGGTGAAAGAACTTTATTTAAATCATCTTTATTACCTTCAAACAGGGTAAAAGTACCGTCTACGTAGCGGAACCATACCGGGAAGTTTAAAGTATCAAACAATTTTGATTCATAATAATGCATGTATCTTTATTAAGGAAATATTAGTTTAAATAAAACAGATCATATTAAACAGATTTAAATGCTGTTCTTTGAGGATGTACCAAAATCTCTCAAGAGGACGAAGCTTGTACAGACTATTTCAATCGAAAGATGAAGTTGTTGTTTTCGTAAGTGAGCAGAAATCTGATTTTATTGACTTTTTTCAATTAATTATAATTTTTATGCCTATAATAATTTTAAGCCATCAAGAATAAAATTGCTTTTGAATCCATTTTACAATCCGTTTTGGAAAAAAGACTTATTATAGCATATGTCAAGCACAAATATCATTCGAGATACGTCAAAACGGATATTTTCGTTGAAATATGAAACTCGAAATTTTTCGCGATGATATTACTTCCTATACTTCGTGAAAGGAAGTAAAAAGACAAGAAGAAAAGGTTTTGCGAGCTACCTTACAAGAAAGAAAACTGAACATTGATATGATAAACTGAGAAAAAACTGAAAAAACAGAAAAACGTTTGCCAACTGCTGCTGGCCCACCAGCGGCCGAGCGGTAAAGACGCGGAACACTGGTATTTCGGTCTGAGGTTTGAATCTCGCGAAAGGGCTGGCTGCATGGGCGTTTACGTGGTTTTCGCCATGTGTAACGTGTATACGAACCAGTTTCCCTTAGAAAGTCCTTCACGAAAGCATCCCTCCCCTTAGGCAGATAGCCCTAGTGTGCTTTGCCGCAATCTCAATAAACCAAACCAACTATCTTAAATATGTCCTAATTTATCTTCTAAATGATAATTAACCTCATTCAAGAACACTTTTTGTCGGTGCTGGACGAAGAGTTGCAAGTATTAGATATTAATATTATTCTCTTATTTCCAAGTCAAAGTTCTTATTTCTAAGACAAAACGCTGAAGAATGAATGACTTTTCTCTACAAGTTTTTCTACATGTGTGGGTTTTCCTTTATCTGGTGTCTGAAAGTAACTACAGAGTTAGATTGTTGAATTAAACTTAAACAAATTTAACCAACCAAGGCAACAGACAAATTCAATTTAAAACCTAGAATAGTAGTTAAAGACTACACAGGTAAATTTTAATCTAATCTAGTTCAGTAATTCTAACCAGTGTATCAAATTCAAAAACAGAAAAAACAGAAAAACGTATGCCAACTGCTGCTGGCCCACCAGCGGCCGAGCGGTAAAAACGCTGAACACTGGTAGTTTGGTGCGAGGTTCGAATCCTGCTAACGGGCTGGCTGCATGGGCGTTTTCATGGTTTTCGCCATGTGTAACGTGTATACGAGCCAGTTTCCCTTAGAAAGTTCTCCACGAAGGCATCCCTCCCTTTAGGCAGATAGCCCTCGTGTGCTTTGCCATAATTAAATAATCCAATACAATACAATACAGTACAACTGCTGCTGAACTGTATGTGGCGTAAGTTCAAATAAAACGATGCTTAACAATAAAACTAAAAAGACAACAAAAATGGATTAGCAGGAATGAGTGCAACAGCAAACTTCGAACTCAGCGAGAGCGTAAAACCCTTTTGGGCGACCGTTATAAGAATCTTAAAACTTTTAGAATTTTTTTTAACTGCTTTTGCTGGGTTAACCGTGGGCATTGTCCCTCTTATTATCTCGCTAATGGAAAATCGATTGTACACACATAATATCTTATAAAATGATAATCACAATTTGCTTCTTCTTCCCCCCCTAAAAAAATACAATGCATTTTATAAGTAATACTTGTTCAATGGAAAACTTATTATTGAATAAATAAACCATTAACAGTTAATAATGTTTATTAATATATGGTTATAAATTGGATTTAAGAGCATTTTATTTTTTATTGTTTTCATCCTTCAAGTTTTATTTCTTTTCTATAAATCACCAGTGTGATCTTCATATGCATCAACCACTATTCTTCTTAAAATTTTCGCTCTATATACTTAACAACATATAAATGGAAAAGAAATTACAGAAATTATTGTTGTATATTCACTTAAACTAGATAAAACTTAAGCACAATGACTTCACAATTTTTGTCGTTCAAAAGAGTTGGCAATAAATACACTGGTCATCAAAATTAAAGAATAACGAAAAAAATATCCTCACTAAGTTAATGTTGCAACCAAAGCACAATACTGTAATTATTATGTTAATTAAATACAATTGAACACAAAATTGAACTTCCGCGCATAGGTAACGCCAGAAATAAACAAATTCGGTGACTGACAATGTGGTGCACAATGGACGCATGTTGTAATTCCGGTCTGAGTGTTGTTTAAATATGGTCTCTGAGAGTGATCACTATTCAGTAGTTATGGCTAAAGGCATTATTTAGGTGAATGTCAAAACTGGCGATCGAGGAAGGTCAAACACGAATGGAGGTCGCCCAAGATTTAAATATCCCTCAGAGTGCCATATCAAGAGTTTGGAGAAGCTTTTAAGCACTGCATCCGTTGACAGACCAAGATCAACAACGGCATCAGAAGGTCGTTTTCTATCGTTGTCCCTCGAAGAAACCGCGAAGCAACTACAAGAGATTTGATTTTAGACCTTCAGGCAGCCACGAGAACTCGATTTAGCCATTTTACTGCTGCATGAAGATTTAACAAGGTTGGCTGGTTTGCGAGAAAATCAATGGTTTGTGTCCCACTCACTCCAGCTTCCAGAAGGGACCGTTTAAACTGGTACCGTCGTCGTTTTCAATGGAGACAAAGCCAGTGGACCTGATATTGTTTGCTGAGGAGTCCAGACATAGTCTGAATAGTAATTGTGTTTTGATCTGGAGAGAGGAAGGAACAGCAACTTGCCTTCCCTTCGTTGTCCGTGAAATATCCTCTTTCCGCGACCGCAGTTGAATAGTTTGGAGAGGAATCATGACAAATGGCCGCACCAAGCTGCATATCTTTCAAGGGGGGTTCTGTAACCATTCAGAGGTATGTGGACAAGATATTGGAATCCCAAGTTAAATTATTTGGGGGGGGTTGGCACAGAGTTTTCGCTAATGGATGGCAATGCTCGGCAACATGGAGCACTTGTAGTGTCAGAATATTTGCAAACAGGAGATATCACTCGAATGGATTGGCCACCTTACTCAGCCGACTTGAAACCGATTCAACATGAGTAAGATGCCTTAGGTCGTCGAATTTCAGAGCGCCAAATTCTTTTCCGACCCTCCTGGAGCTGAACAGTGCAGTTTTAGAACAGTGGCGTGCATTTGCATAAGACTTGATCAACACTTTGGTAAAGTTGTAGAGACATTAAGTATTTTTTTTGGGGGGAAGTAGGAGTGATGAAAAATGAGCAATGCCTTCGCCGGCAACGAACCACGGACCTCTGTATACGCGCACAGCGTGCAGACCACAACACCACGAAGGCACGCTAAGAAGACAGGAGAAATACCTTGTATGTTCTCTCTTTTAAAGCGCGACTGGGGTTTTAGGGGACCGAATGCCAAATCCTGGGTGTGGGGAGTCATCATCCACCATCTTTTTAGTTCGGGAGCCACTGTAGAGACATTAGGTTAGTTTTTTTGGAAGCAGGAATCATGAAAAATGAGCAACGCTTTCGCCGGTAATTGAACCACGGACCTCTGGAATACGCGTCCAGCGTGCAGACCACCAAACCACGATGGCACGCTAAGAAGGCGGGAGAAATACCTCATAAAGTCTATGAAATAAAGATGTGGTATGCATATCTGTCCGAGGTGATCATACATCATGTTAAAGAAAAACATTTTCCCAAAAGAGGTGACTTAATTTTTCCATTATTTTTCAGTTTCCATGAATTTAGAGCGGTAAAGTCGCTGAACACTAGTAGTTCGGTCCGAGGTTCGAATATCGCGAACGGGCTGGCTGCATGGGCGTTTTCGTGGTTTTCCCCATATGTAACGTGTATACGAGCCAGTTTTCCTTAAAAGTCCTCCACGAAGGCATCCCTTCCCTTAGGTAGATAGCCCTAGTGTGCTTTGCAGTAATTAAATAACCAAACCAACCATAAATTTAGTTTTAATTTCAATATCTTGCAAAAAATCCTCTGCCAAGCATTAGAATATATGTTAACTACCGCTTTTGTAAAAAATTTTATTGATAATTTTTCATTAATTATCGGTTACGTTTTACTTCTGTCATTATCTTTTAATTTTGATGACCAGAGTAATTAAATTCCCTTGATATATCCAAAATAAATTTGCCACATTGAGAAATTGGAGAATAACAGCCGAAGTCGAGAAAACAAAGAAAAACAAGCTGTCTGTAATTTCTTTGATTCACTTTTCATCTTTCCGGAGGAAAAACGGAAACTGGCAACGTGCTCATCATAACCTCGGAATGTCATGTTTCAGGCGGATGCAAACTGCGAACATCAGCATTAAAACACTGAAGGTGAATTGTAAATAAAGAAAAGTGCTTCTGAAATGTTACCTCGTATTATCATGCCTTCACAAAAGAAAGGTTATTCTATATTTTTTTTCTTCTTTTTCTCGGCATTTTCCCTCAGAGCAAGTACAACGGCGCTGCATGATCTTCCGGTCCAAAAAGAGAGGGAATCCCCAGAGAGTCACGGTTCAACTCACTTCATTTCACCCACCCATCGCTTCCACTCATTGTCCATTCACGTCGTTTCGCGCATTATCCCATAACGTGACAGAGAAAAGAACATTGTAGCCTGTATGCAGATAAACAGGCCATTAAAATGGAGAAGCCAAAACTGTATATGAGTAATTTTACTTATCTGTTATTTCCAATGGCTTGTTTGGGATATTCATCTTTGCGCTTGCGTTGTTGTTTCTCCCCACTGGAATACATTATAGGATTGTAGAACAATTTTACTATGGAAATACCCGTTAATATTCCTAAAATTTTTTCCCTAACTGTATGGATAAGTTAACGCGAGATGACATCTTGTTGATGTATGGCCGGAAAAAGTTTATTTTTATTTTTATTACGAGGATTGTGGGAGTACATCCAAAAAAAAAAATCTGACTGTTGTTGTAAGAATCCGCAATACGTCTGTCTTTCTAACATCAGCCCCTGTTTAGCAATGTTATTCTTCTCGACAGTTGCGGGATCCGGACAAAGTCGCTCGGGTGTCTAACCCTGCTCTTGTCTGTACGCTGTACTAAACTACACGCATTTTTTCTACACTTCATTTAAATTTATTTCCTCGGTTTACTGTAGCTTAAATAACCGATCCTTCGCAAGCTCAAAAAGATATCAAAAATTGCGAATTTTGAAATAAAATATCACGCTTAATTTTTATCATACGAAACTCCTTATAATTTTAATTTTTCATATGTATAACCAAATATAAGTATAAGAAATACCAAATATAAGTATAAGAAATACCAAATATAAGAAACGACAGACCGCATTAAAAATTACATTTCGACTTGTTGGAAATTAATATTTTTCGAATTTTACATTGCGAAATTTTTCTAATAACAGCCTTTTAAGGCCGTTCACCCTAGGGTTTATATGAACTAACGGAGACTGTAGAGAAGTTACGTATTTTTTTAAAGCAGGATTCATGAAAAATGAGCAACGCCTTCGCCGGGAATCAAACCACGGACTTCTGGAATATGCGCCCAGCGTGCAGACCGCTGCACCACGAAGGCATGCCAAGAAGGCGGGAGAATACTCTCTCTTATATACTCTCAGTTTTAAAGGTTCCGTCAAGTTTTAAAATTAATAATATATGTATATATATGTGTGTGTGTGATGTGTCAGCTTTAGTCGTAGCTTAAATAATCAGACGATAAGTTTAAAAAACAGAATCCATTTGTTATTATTCAGGAGAAATAGCAGTTACAAAAATCAGATATCCGGAGTAAATATAAAGAATTACTAATAACTTTTTGTATGAAGTTTACTGCATCGTGACATTTAAGAAAAAGCCCCGATATTCCTTTTGCGAGTCCTTTTATAACCTCTGGAAAGGCGGAGCTTCCAAGAAATGACGTCAGCCAATCCAGTTCGCTTTAAATATCTCCAGAACATTCTAAAACTGTACGTGTAGAAAAGGCGGGAAAAAACAACTTGACTACGGGGCTGTGGATTTAATTCCACGTACTTTCAAATAAGAGAACGTCGCCATTAAAAATGAAAAGAACATACAGTTAGAATTTTAAGTGTATTCTTGACTATGGAACTTTATTATTACATATATATATATACGCGGTTACAGACGACAACATCGCAAACGAAAACGTCGCGGAGAAAACCACGCAAGCCGAAAACGTCGTGGTACAAAATAGCGTGGGAGAAAAGAAAACATCGCAGTTCTAAAGCACCGTGGCACAAAATATCGTCGTCGAAAATAAAGCGATTAAAAAACTTCGCATTTTTAAAACATCGTTGTATAAAACAAATAAATTTCACGTTTTGGCAATGTCAATTTTTTTTTAAAAAAAAGTTAATTTTGGACAAATAACAAAATCTAACTTTGAATACGGTCTCTCGATTCCTCTACTTATATTTGGTAATATTTTATACCCGTTTAAAAAAAAATAAAATTGGAAGTTTGACACAGGTGCGACAAAAACTGAGCAGGATATTTAATTTCAAATTTTTTAGTCCGAAAGTACCTTCTGGGCTATAACATTACAGGTAAAGTTAGTACCTTTACCTGTAATGTTATAGCCCAGAAGGTCTATTAATTTCGTTTTGACATTTTGCGTCGGTTCACTTTTCAAATTGTTGCCACCAAATATTAGAGCCCCGCATTAAATTTAAAGAAATTAAGTAATAAAGAATCTGCATAAATGTATGCATGTATCTCGCATTGCAAAACAACAGTACCTAGAGCGACCAAATTTTGAATAACGAAAATTTCCACACGAAAATGGGCATCTGGAAGCCCAAAATTGGAATCTGGAATTTGTTAGTCCAAAGAAAGGGACTTGAGTCCCGAAGGATTATTGCTTTCGTTTTGGCATTTTGCGTCGGACACCTATAAATGTCGGTTCACTTTTCAAACTGTTGCCATAAAATGTTAGAGTCCTGCATTATATTTGAAGAAATTAAATAATGAAAATCTGCGTAAATGTATGTATATTTCTCACATTGTCATAAAATAACGGTACATAGAGTCATCGAATTTTGAATAACGTAATCCTCCAACGAATATGAGCATGTGGAAGACCAAATTTGAAATTTGAAATTTGTTTTATGATCGATTTCCTATTTTTTAAAACTTTGACGAATTTTTGATTAACAAACTCAAGGATTTCAAAGCGAGCAATGGCAACGTTCTGCAGAAAAAACATTTTTATCTCCAGCGCGTGAGTCTCTGTATCGCAAATTCTAAAGATATGCTCGTTTTAAAACTATTTTGCGATATTGCTGTTGCACTGGATCTTATGGTTTAAGTGCGAGGAACATGATATTTAATAAAGAAAGGTAACACACAAAATGTTAAAAAAACGCCTCTTTGGACGTAATTTAAAATCTGAAACATTTCAGATTTTTTATTATTATTATTATTATTATTATTATTATTTATTTCATGTTTTGTAAAACTTTAACGAATTTTTTTATTAACGAACTCGACGATTTCAAAGCCAGCAATAGCAAAGGGGAAAAAAAAACATTTATCTCCAGTGCGCCAGACTATGTATCGGAAATTCTAAAGATATGCTCACTTTAAAGTTATTTAACGATATTGCTGTTGAGCTGAATTTTTATGGTTAAGTGCGAAGAAAGTGATATTAAATAAATAAAGTTAACACAGAAAATGTTAGTCATTTCCAGTTTGCCTCCAGAGGTTGGTTAATTAAATTAAAATATTTCGAGGAAATGAATTTAAACGAAGTGAAAAACAAAATGCGTATAATTTAACAGATCGTATAAGAAGTCATACGATGGCCACATCAGATTGTTTGCTATAGTTATGATTACTGTTTCATCTGTTTTTAAACCTTCCATATCAGGTAACGAGGCAATGTATACGGTTTATTAAAACAACTGCAATTCCAAAAAACAAGATTAGCATCAAAATGGATGGAAAGGGTAAAATAGAGATAAACTTATAGAGATATAAGGTATTTTTTTGAAGCAGGCAAGATGAAAAATGAGCAACGCCTTCGCTGGGAATGGAACCACGGACCTCTGTAATATGCGCCCAGCGCACACCACACTACAAAGGCTTGCTAAGATGGCGGGAGAAATACCTTACATACTCCCCCTTTTAAAGGGCGACTGGGGTTTTTAGGAGACCCAATTGGAAATGCCTGGATGTGGAGAATGATCATCCACCATTCTTTTAGTTCGGGCGCTACTGTAATGACATTAGGACTTTTTGGAAGCAGAAACATAAAGGTTAAATAAAGGTAACACAAAAAAGTTTAAAAAACGACGCTTTGGACGTAATATAAAATCTGAAAGGTTTCGGATTTTTTTAATATTTTTTTTTAATTTGTCTGCGTTTTTGTTGTTAAAATTTTGCATTTTTGGCACTGCTTACTTTGGCCTATAGAAGCTAGACGGATAAAGACCAAAATTACTTTGATTGTTTTTCTAAGAATTTTTTAAATTTTAAGCTTTAATTTCTGTCTTTGTCGTTTCGGAACCAGGTTGTTTTATCTATTTATTTCTTTCGTTATAAGAACTCTTTGATGGCGATGCAGCAAAACATGTAAATTTCATTTTCATTTTCAGTTTTGGCATATTTTGTGCCCACTTCTGTTTCTTTAAGTTTGTGCCTTTGTTGGGAATGGAACCACGAACCTCTGTAATACGCGCCCAGCGTGCAGACCACCACACTACAAAGGCTTGCTAAGAAAATACCTTATATACTCCCCTTTTTAAAGGGCGACTGGGGTTTTTTAGGGGACCTAATCGCCAAATCCTGGGTGTGGAGAATCTTCATCCAACAACCCTTTTAGTTCGGGCGCCACTGTAGAGACATTAGGATTTTTTGGAAGTAGGAAAGATGAAAAATAGCAACCGCCTTCGCCGGGAATGGAACCACGGACCTCTTTAATACGCGCCTTGATATCTGTATATGTGGGGAACAGTGAACTCCTGATCATTACACTTTCTCATGCCCTTTAACTGAGGATATTCACATACAATTCCCAAGAATTGATCTCCTGGCATTCCAAAGGTTTTTAATCAAAGATAAACATCAGTATCCAAAGTTTCAGAAAATTATGCAAAGACTCTCTTCCTACGGCCTAGATCTCTGTTAAGTGTAACTCCACATACTGGCTTAGTGAACTTTTACTTGCTTTGATTATGGATAAAATGGCTCCCCTCGTGAACTTTATAAACTGCAATAAACCAATATATCTGAAATAACCCATAGGCACCCACCCGTTTAGCATTATTATTACAATTCATTTTAACATTGTGTTGCCAGTACTAATTATAATTATCTCATTATGTTATCTGTTTATTAATTATGTTTATCTCCTATTTTTTGTGCACCAAATCAGATGTCCAATTTATCTTGTGAATCTCAAATTGTATTCCGACTATTTTGTAATCTACTTATGTTCTACATCATTATTTTAATTAAATACTGGATGCAGGGCGTACTGTGGAATTGCACGATGTACCATAATAGGCAAACTCTAGACCTTTTGGAAAGCTTCAGTCTATAATTTAATGTATTCCTATAAAACTAATTTATAATAAAAATTATGTAAATTCCTATAAAACTTGCAATTCCCCCCTTTTTTTTAGTATGGGAAGGCGTTACCAGTTGACATCGCTGGTGTCCCCCATACTTTTACCTTTACCTTTACCTGTAATACGCGCCCAGCGTGCAGACCACCACACTACGGAGGTATGCTAACAAGGCATGAGAAATATCTTATATACTCCCCGTTTTAAAGGGCAAATGTGGTTTTTAGGAGATCCAACCGGAAGGCCTGCTAAGAAGTCGGGAGAAATACCCTATACGCTTACCACGTGTTTGAAAAGTTACACGTAAATTATCATTAATATTAAAAATATCTCAGCTGTAGGATATTACAGTTCAACTTAGCTAAAAAATAAATAAATAAATAAATAAAAATCTGAAATGTTTCAGATTTTAAATTACGTCCAAAGGGGCGTTTTTTTAACGTTTTGAGTGTTACCTTTATTTATTAAATATCATGTTCTTTGCACTTAAACCATAAAATTCAGTTCAAGAGCAATATCGCAAAATAATGTTAAATTAAGCATATCTTTAGAATTTCCGATATACACAGTCTCGCGAGCTGGAGATAAAAGTATTTTTTTTTCTATATAACGTTGCCATTTCTCGCTTTTAAAGCATTGAGTTTGTAAATCAAAAATTCGTTAAAGTTTTACAAAATATAAAATCTATAATAAAACAAATTCCAAATTTGGGATTTCAGATGCCCATATTCGCAGTAGGATTTCGTCCTTCAAAATTCGATGGCTCTATGTACCATTGTTTTATCACAATGCGAGAAATAGACAATCATTTATGCAGCAGATTTTTCATTATTTAATTTCTTCAAATATAATGCAGGACTCTAACATTTTGTGGCAACAGTTTGAAAAGTGAACCGACGTTTATGAGTCCGACGCAAAATCGCAAAACGAAAACAATAGTCCTTCAGGGGCAAAGCCCCTTTGGACTAATAAAAACAAGAGAATAACAGTTTATGTGTATAAGTACCTTTTGCGTTTGAACAAACGCACGATTGTACTTTGCCCAACCCACAAAATATACGTAAATGTGGAGAAATGAGGAAAACAAAAAGAAAGTTAAAAAAAGAACCATAGATTTAATTAAATGACAAAAGTCTGGTAATGTATAAAATACTTTAAAAAGAAAGTCATGGTGTTAAATAATGATGATTCTAGAAAGGAAATTTAAGGATATCCCGAACGGCATGAAATATGAAATTCAAAAAAAGAAAACAATTTCGTGGCTTATTACAATACTGAAAACTTAATCATTCAAAACTTTTCAACAGAAAATGCATCAGAATTGGGAACTTCAAATAGCAATAGGACGCTTGCAGTATTTGGGAACATCAAAGCTTCAAAAGCAAACTAATCTTAGATACAATTAGCTATCAGACTGTTGGCTAAACGTATAAGTGTTACACAAGAAAAATCTAATGTTTCTAAGAAAATTATTTCTTTGGCACGTCGCCAACTTTATTTTTTACTGAGCTTGCAGGGGCAGTTTGCCCAGAAGGCTCGTTTTGTCATTTTGCGTCGATTCACTTTGCGCTGATTCACGCGAAGACGAGTGGAAAGGAAGCATCGCAAAAAAGTGCCATCCTTTCGTAATTTGCATTCCGTGGTATTTACTTCCGTAATATATGCAGACTGGGCAATGCATACTAATAGGATCTTCACATATATTAAGTTATCTTTGTTTCGAAACAACTTGTTAAAAATTGCTGACATAAATCAAATTTATGAAACCTAATTGCAGCTGTTTTCAAAAAATAATATTTGATAGCTTTAATGTTTGTCTATAATTTAGAAACAAGATTTTTAATGTCTTAAAATGATTTAGTACAACTAAGGTCAGTTAATTTTGCTTGTGAACTCTCAATAGTTTTATTGCATTTAACTTCTACTAAATTTAATTATTAGTCCAGAGGGGCAATTTGCCGAGAAGGACTATTAATTTCGTTTTCGCATTTTGCGTGTGTTCACTATAAATGTCGGTTCACCTTTCAAATTGTTGCCACTAAATATTAGAGCCCTGTATTATATTTAAAGAAATTCAATAATGAAGAATCTGCATCAATGTACAGTAAGACCCCGCTTAACGCGGGGGATACGTTCCATCAAAGTAGAGCGTAATGCGAAACAGCGCTAAACGAGGCTATCTTTACATGTAAATATTGGGGTTAGGGAAAGATGGCTAGGAAATCGGTTAGGTATTAAATTTAAAAAGTATGTTTTTTTAATAAAAATAAAACCAAACATTTATTTCTTAAAGCCCAAATTAATACCACATTATTATTTCTTGCAAAAATAAAAACAAAATATAAATAACAAAACGAATATTCTTAAAAAAAAACAAATAAAATTCTCAGTCAGTCATATTTAGTTAGCCTTCCGCGTTTTCAGTGTTCTGCCTTTTTGTGACAAAAGCATCTAATGTTGTTTGCCTTTTTCTCTTGCGTTGTTCTCTTAAAAGTTCTTCATAAACGGATAGAGCATCTCTAACACCACGCCTTACTTTTGAGCTCCTGTCAAAATTCGGATCATTTTCAATGAATTGATCCATTATTTCAGTTATGGTAGACAAACTCCTTTTTACAAATGCCATCGAAAGTTCTTTTTGCTCTTCTTCTGAATCACTGCTGTCAACATTTTTGTTTTCTTCTTGTTCAGTTAATTCCTTGAGCTCATCATTAGAAAGACTAGCCGCTGCTTCTTGAATTATTTCTTCGACATCTTCCACATTCACCCCTTCAAAATATGTCTGTACAATACCGCACCAGACAAGAAATACAAGTACACTCTTTCGGATATGTATTTGAAACCTATCGCTGCATAATATTTCGGAGAATCCCCGTATGCTGCGAGCGATTTCGTGGAATCCCCGGGTTGAAATAAAAGAGCGCTAAACCGAAACAGCGCTAAACGAAACAGCGTTAAGCGGGGTCTTACTGTATGTATGTTTCTCGCGTCGTGATAAAGCAATGGTACCTACAGCCATCCAATTTTGAATAACGTAATCCTCCACCGAATATGCGCATCTGGAAGCCCTAATTTAGAATTTGTTTTATTATCTGTTTCATATTTTGTAACGAATTTATGAGTTTTTGATTAAGAAAGTCAACGATTTCGTATCGTATGTTCAACGTATCGGAAGTTTTAGAGATACGCTCTTTTAAATATTTTTCGATATTGCTGTTGAATTGAATTTTATGATTTAAGAGCGAAGAACATGATATTTAAGAAATAAAGGTAACACACAAAATGTTAAAAAAAAAACGCCCCTTTGGGCGTAATACGAAATATGAAAGCTTTCAGTTTGTTTGTTTGTTTGTTTTTCTAGTCCAAAGGGGCTTTGTCCCTGAAAGACTATTGTTTTCGTTTTACAATTTTGCGTTGAATCACTATAAATATCCGTTTCACTTTTCAAACTGTTGCCACCCAATGTTAGAGCCCTGCATTATATTTGAAGAAATTAATTAATAAAAAAATCTGCATAAATGTATGTATATGTCTAGCATTGTGATAAAACAATGTAACACTTTAACAAATTTTTGATTAACAAATTCAAGAATTTCAAAGCGAGCAATAGCAACATTGTACAACAAAAAAAAAAAAAAAAAAAATTCTGAAATGTTTCAGATTTTAAATTACGTCTAAAGGGGCGTTTTTTTAACGTTTTGAGTGTTACCTTTATTTATTAAATATCATGTTCTTTGCACTTAAACCATAAAATTCAGTTCAAGAGCAATATCGCAAAATAATGTTAAATTAAGCATATCTTTAGAATTTCCGATATACAGAGTCTCGCGAGCTGGAGATAAAAGTATTTTTTTTTTATATATAACGTTGCCATTTCTCGCTTTTAAAGCATTGAGTTTGTAAATCAAAAATTCGTTAAAGTTTTACAAAATATAAAATCTATAATAAAACAAATTCCAAATTTGGGATTTCAGATGCCCATATTCGCAGTAGGATTTCGTCCTTCAAAATTCGATGGCTCTATGTACCATTGTTTTATCACAATGCGAGAAATAGACAATCATTTATGCAGATTTTTCATTATTTAATTTCTTCAAATATAATGCAGGACTCTAACATTTTGTGGCAACAGTTTGAAAAGTGAACCGACGTTTATGAGTCCGACGCAAAATCGCAAAACGAAAACAATAGTCCTTCAGGGACAAAGCCCCTTTGGACTAAAAAAAAATCTCCAGTGCACGAGACTGTATATGGGAAATTTTAAAGACACACTCATTTTAAAATTATTTTGCGATACTACTGTTGAACGGAATTTTATGGTTTAAATGCGAAGAACATGATATGTAATAAATAAAGATAACACACAAAACGTTAAAAAAAAACACCTCTTTGGGCGTAAAGTAAAATCTGAAACTTTCAGATTTTTTTCCTTCTTTTATTAACTTATTTCTTACTACAAAATAAATTTTCTGTTCCAAAAATTGTATATATATTATTGTGGGCGTACTGGTTCGTAATGTATTGAACGCAAGCAGGTCCAATGATAACTTGTTAAAATATGTTTTACGGAAAGAAACATTTTACAGGTCTGGAACTTTCCACAAAAATACTCGTACTGGTTTTCACAGTATCACAGAGTACAATCAGTAGTTACACTTCAAACTACTAAGAAAGTTAAACACAACGCAAACAAAGCACATCTAAAAGGCGAAGCTCCCACAGATGTCTCAATATTCCGAACTCAACGCTGAAATAAACAACTCAGAAATGATGCTCTCTCCGAGCGCCCTGGCCGCCGAGAAATCTCCAGTGCCTTCCATTTCTCGAAGTTACAGATACGGTAAACTGTACTGCAAGTATTTTAAATATCTGTCTTAGATGATCGTAGAACTACACGAAAATTTCGGCAGTATACGAAATAGTATGCCCCCACTTCTAAGCTTCTTCTCCTGTACAATATTTTCAATGTTATTATCAGATAAACTAATATTTTCTATATACTTTTGAAGTAACAATGCAAAACTAGTATTTTCTATAGTCTTTTGAAGTAACAATGTAAAACTAGTATTTTCTATAGCCTTTTGAAGTAACAACGTAAAACTAGTATTTTCCATAGCCTTTTGAAGTAACAATGTAAAACTAGTATTTTCTATAGCCTTTTGATGTAACAATGCAAAACTAGTATTTTCTATAGCTTTTTGAAGTAACAATGTAAAACTAGTATTTTCTATAGCCTTTGAAGTAACAATGTAAAACTAGTATTTTCTATAGACTTTTGAAGTAGCAATGTACCGCTGATTTGAAAATTACAACTGTTTTTGTAAAAAGAAAAGTTTTGAGAAATTAGAAAAATAGCCATCACTTTTTCATCCAATATAACATCTTTGAAGGATTTAGAGTTCGAACTACACTTTCTTTCTGACAACCAAATTAAAGTTCTATATAACCACTTTCGAAAAAGAGGTCACTAGAGTTCGAAACAACTGTCAGTCAGAGCCACTGTCTAACTGACACATTCTAGAAGATCAGAGATGAAAATAAAATGCAACTCTAGTGCGGAAAGTTTTCAGAAACAGGAAATTATTCACGAGTCTCGTGAAAACGGGTTTGTTATCGGGATATTACATGACAAATCTCCATCGAATCCTAAACGCACTGTCACATTTAATCCGAATTAAACTGATGCTTCATGTTACCAGTCATGTTTTCTTTACTTTACGATAAAGAAGTCAAGATAAAAATATCAAGCACTTTTGCAACGCTGGCGACGTTACAAAAGTAGGTAATCTACGGGAAAAAAAGCATTTTACGGTCACCGTGCAAAACATTCCACGAAATGGCTTTCTTATATGTTGCAGACAGAATAAAAAGATGAAAATTTCATACGGCCAACATGTTTACCAACATGAATCGAGCAAAAGAACTCTAGCAGCCTTTGGAGATCTTATGTACACCTTGCACAAAAAAAAAAGGGAAAGGACATTTCTATATCCCCCGTTCTACTGGGCCGGTTGACGTCTACTGCGCCTGCGTTTTTCATGCCTTGAAAGAGCAACTTATATATATTAGATTATATATAACATTGTTCTAGTAGAGGTGTTCTAACACAAAATGGGACATTTTCTGAAATGGTACCGATTTTTTTCCATATTTCGATTTTACGGCTCAAATTATGCCAAGGGGCCAAGTTTTGTAAAAAATCCCAAGAGTAGTTTTTAAAAAATTAGCTCTCAAAATCTTAGTTCCTCGGTGTTAATTGGAATTCGATATATATTTCTTAATAACTCTTTTTTTATTGAACTTATTTGATACCTTCTTTCGCAATTCGAAATTTAGATTCAGTCCAAATAACATTCGCAGATATTTTCTGATCTATTTTTTAAATTTGTATTTTTTAGTAATTTTTATAAATTTTTCGAAACATTTTTTGTACTATAACCTTTAAAATGTTTACCAGCAGCTTAAAGTAGATGAATTTCTAGGCATATCTGCAAAAAATTTAGAGTTTTTTATTCAAAATTTCCGAAAATATACGTGAATTTATATAATGGTGCGTTTTGAAATTTGGCATATTTGTTAAAAACGATAATAACGCCAAATGTGGTTTATGCATTTTGTTAAAATTGCTTGAAAGAATGAAAGATGCGCTTCTTTTTCCGCTCGTGCGCAGTGAAAGAAAAAGGAAAATAGGTTACTATAAATTAAAAATTTTACTTAAGTGAATTTTTCTTAGCGCAAACTGAAAAAGTGCTCCAAGATAAAATTTTTAATTTCTCGCCAAATTTTACAAAAATTTAACATTTATTCGTAATTTTAGTCGAAGAATCGAAATAAAAAAAATCGATATTTTATTTCATAAAAAGTCCGATTTTGTGTCAAAACATCCATAGAGCAACGCTATATGTAAAAAAAATACATACCCTAAGTAGCCCTTTCGAGACATGAAAAACCCACGATAAATTTCGTGAATTGGTCCAGTAAAACGAGAAATATAGATCTCTCTTCCTACCACTTTTTTTTTTTTGTGTGTGTGTGTGTGTGTGTGTGTGTGTGTGCGTGTGTGTGTGTACTTGCAGCGTGTATTTGGCCGCAGTTAAATTTACCCTTAGTGAATGAAATCCCAAAAACAATTAACTGCTTGTGTAATAAGATGGCATAATTTTCATTCATAGGCAAATTTCTAGTCTGAACTGAGTAAGCCCTTTCAGAACATTCTGCAGTTGTTGTTGTTGTTGTTGTTGTTGCTAATAGTACGAATTGGCTACAATCAACAAGAGCAGTTTTCTAAACAAACTCTTAAAACATCAAAAAACTAAGTAACTAACTACGAACTGAGTAAGCCCTTTCAGAATATTCTGCAGTTGTTGTTGTTGTTGCTAATAGTACGAATTGGCTACAATCAACAAGAGCAGTTTTCTAAACAAACTCTTAAAGCAACAACAAACTAAGTAACTAGCTACGAACTGAGTAAGCCCTTTCAGAACATTCTGCAGTTGTTGTTGTTGTTGTTGTTGCTAATAGTACGAATTGGCTACAATCAACAATAGCAGTTTTCTAAACAAACTCTTAAAACAACAACAAACTAAGTAACTAACTACGAACTAAGCCCTTTCAGAACATTCTGCAGTTGTTGTTGTTGTTGTTGCTAATAGTACGAATTCGCTACAGTCAACAAGAGCAGTTTTCTAAACAAACTCTTAAAGCAACAACAAACTAAGTAACTAACTACGAACTGAGTAAGCCCTTTCAGAACATTCTGCTGTTGTTGTTGTTGTTGTTATTGTTGTTGCTAATAGTACGAATTGGCTGCAACCAACAAGAGCAGTTTTCTAAACAAACTCTTAAAACAACAACAAACTAAGTAACTAACTACGAACTGAGTAAGCCCTTTCAGAACATTCTGCAGTTGTTGTTGTTGCTAATAGTACGAATTGGCTACAATCAACAAGAGCAGTTTTCTAAACAAACTCTTAAAGCAACAACAAACTAATTAACTAACTACGAACTGAGTAAGCCCTTTCAGAACATTCTGCAGTTGTTGTTGTTGTTGTTGTTGTTGCTAATAGTACGAATTGGCTACAATCAACAACAGCAGTTTTCTAAACAAACTCTTAAAACAACAACAAAATAAGTAACTAACTACGAATTGAGTAAGCCCTTTCAGAACATTCTGCAGTTGTTGTTGTTGCTAATAGTACGAATTGGCTACAATCAACAAGAGCAGTTTTTTAAACAAACTCTTAAAACAACAACAAACTAAGTAACTAACTACGAATTGAGAGCTTTTCCTCCTTTTATAAGATTTTAAACCGCGCGCGAGAAATTTCTGGAATTTTCTCGAAAGCAAAAAATGATATTTATTTATTAAATGTTAAATGCACGTGCTCTTGTTTTTTAACTTTCCGGCTTAGCTTTCCTTTAATATTCGTCACGCGCTACACTGCACGGGGAATAAAACAATTTAATTTATAATTCAACTAACATTAGCTATTTAAATATCAAATCCTTAAAAATATGTATACTTAACATTTCAAAACTTTTGTTCGTCTTGTATTACAGATTTTAAAAAACTTACTCCTCTTTTTATTATTTATTTTATATTTTTTAATCAACTTTGCATTTATTTCTTTTTATTAGTCCAAAGGTGCTTTGCTCCTGAAGGACTATTGTTTTCGTTTTGCGATTATTCGTTGAATCACTATAAAAGTCCGTTTCACTTTTCAAACTGTTGCCACCGAATGTTAGAGTCCTGCATTATATTTGAAGAAATTAAATAATGAAAAATCTGCATAAATATATGTCTATTTCTCGCACTGTGATAAAACAACGGTGCATAGAGCCATCGAATTTTGAATGACGAAATCCTACTGAGAATATGGGCATGTGGAAGCCCAAATTTGAAATTTGGAATTTGTCTTAAGATCTATTTCATATTTTGTAAAACTTTAACGAATTTTTGAGTAACAAACTCCACGATTTGAAAGCCAGCAATGGTAACAATCTACGGGGGGTGAGGACCATTTTATCTCCAGCACGTGGAACTGTGTATCGGAAATTCTAATGATAGGCTGATTTTAAAATTATTTTGCGACATTGCTATTGAACTGAAATTTATGGTTTAAGTGCGATATCCCGTTTTACCTTCGATATCAGAAGAATTATGATGGAAAATGAGTATACAATCAATTATCCAATGAAAGACATCTCGTCACAACACAAACAGTTTAATATTACGATTCTATGTACAAATCTAATTAAGTGTTAGTTTTAGCTTTGTCACCTCAAAGCAATACTCAGAACATAAATGGCATAAAATAATACTCATCAGTTCTTAAATACTCATGAAAAACATCTCAAAAGTCATTATTCTCATTACTTAAAGTAAACCTACAGAACAAACTCGAAAGCGTAGATGTAAACATTCAACTGTTGCCAATCGCGATTTACTAAATTACATCAAAATAAAGATAATAATCAGGTAGAGGTTCAACTTCACATGCGAAGAACATGATATTTTGTAAATAAAGGTAACACACAAAACGTTAAAAAAAAACGCCATTTTGGACGTAATTTAAAAGGTGAAACTTTTTTTTTAATATATGTTGGATTACTTCTCTTTTACATATTTCTTGGAATTAGTTTACTCATATGTAAAACAATTTTGTTATATTTTAAGCTTTTTTCTTGTTTATGTTTCGTGCTATTATTTTTTAACCAAACCTATATGTTTTCAAAATTTATATATATAGTTTTTTGTTATTCCGAATATTGGATTATTATTTTTGCAAGTTTTATTTTTCAACTCGATTTACTCAAAATATATTTTTAAAAATGTGTCTATTATTTCGCTATTTTTAACCCACAGGGCCAATTTTCCCAGAAGGGCTATTAATTTCGTCTTGGCATTTTACTTCGTCCACTATAAATCGGGGTTTGGCTTTTCAAATTATTGCCACCAAACATTAGAGCTCTGCGTTTCATTTAAAGAAATTAAATAATGAAGAATCTGTATGAATGTATGTACATGTATGAATGTTGGTAAGGCTCAGGATGAAATTAGATTCAATCCAGAGAGCTTGGGGTTTGGCTATCACTCGATGTTTTAGGACAGTTCCCACGGAGGTGGTGTGTATCTTGGCCGGTTTGCCGGGATTGGACGCATTGGAGCAGCTTTCGTTATTTACTTTTATGAAACAGAAATTCATAATTGTCAGTATAGACTGAATTCTTATAATTCCGTTTTTCAAGCAGAGTGTGTAGCGGTCTTTCAAGCTTTAAAATGGATTAAGATGAATGTTTACAATAATGTTATTGTCAATTTATATACTGATTGCCACTCGTCGCTTCAATTGCTCTCCCGCCCCGACAATACAAATTTGCTTATTCTGGATATAAAATTGTTGCTTGAAAATATGTACTTTAAAATTGTGTTGCACTGGGTCAAAGCCCATGTTGGGAATGCCGGAAATGAGAGGGCCGACATTCTGGCCAAGGAGGCTGTTACTAAAGAGAACATACCATTTATGGAAATATCTGGCTCCAAACGAGTAGCTTTAACTCTCATGAAAGAATATTTTAATAATGAGTGGAAAGAACTCTGGGAAAATTCTGATAGGAAGAAAAAAAGCCTACTCATAGATATTAATATTTCAAATAAAATGTTTATTTACAATGATATAGATATGAATCAATTGATTACGGGACATGGGAGGTTCCCATACTACTTGAATATGTTTAATATAGAGACACAATAACACGCCCAATAAATACTAATTCAGAAGTCAAACAACAAAACTCAGCGTTAGATCTAATGATTATTTCCTATCTTGTTCATTTACGGTTTTGCAGCTGAGGATGGTGGTTCGGTAAAACCATCGAAACTAGTCCTGTGAAAATTTCGTAAATATAACGCTGATTTTTGTTGTTTGACTTTTGAATTAGGTTTAATATACAAGACAATGAATTATGTTTGAATTGTGGTGTTCCAGGAAATGCCAGACACTTCGTGGTGGACTGTCCGCTAATAGATACTATTAGAAAAAGTTTTAATAATGTATCATTTGATTTTAAGACATGTATCATTGATTTTAATGTATCATTTAATGTATCATTTGATTTTAAACATTTTAAGCATTTTTCAAGAATTCTAATGCGCTTTGTTAATAATAATAGGCAAGTTGTTGGCATTTTGGTTTGAGGGATTTACTTTGGTGAGCATTATTGGTGGTGGACTAATTTTTAGTAGTTTTAATTTAAATTTTTAATTACACTTGGGATTTAAAGGGTTTTAATTCTTAGTTTTTATGTGTTTTGCCCTGTCAATTCCAATGTGTTGTTTGTTTGGTAGTATTTTGTGTTTGTGTTGCCTTTATATATGTATCTTTCCTTATTTTTGTTTTCCTATACTAACACATATTTTTCTTGGTTAGTTATTTTTGGTTTTATGGGTGCCCCTTTAAGATCATAAGATAACTTCGTGATCAGGTGGGTGGGGAGCACTCCAGCAATCTCAATCTCAAAGTGTCTCACGCCTGCTAACGCTTCATTTTATTTTGTTTCATGTTATATTATTAGTCCAAAGGAGCAATTAGCCCAGAAGGGCTATTAATTTCGTTTTGACATTTTGCATTGGTTCTTTATAAAAGGCGTTTCACTTTTCAGATTGCTGCCATCAAATATTAGAGCCCTGCATTATATTTAAAGAAATTAAATAATTAAGAATCTGCATGAATATATGTATGATTCTCGCACTATGGAAAATCAACGGTACCTAGAGACATCAGATTTTGAATAACGTAATTCTCAACCCAAAAATGGGCCCGAATTTTGAATTTCGAATTTGTTTTATTACCTCTTTCATATTTTGTAAAACTTCAATGAATTTCTGATTAACAAACTCAACGATTTGAACGCAAGCAATGGCAACACCGTATCGGAAATAAAAAATTTTAATTTCCAGTGCGCCAGACTCTCTATCGGAAATTCTAAAAATATTTTTTTTAAATATTTTGTGATATTGCTATTGAATTGAATTTTATGGTTTGAGTGCGAAGAACATGATATTTAATAAATAAAGGTAACACACAAAACGTTAAAATAACGCCCCTTTTCGGCGTAATATCAAATCTGAAAGCTAACAGTTTTTTTTTAATGTCATTCACAGTTTGCCTCCAGAGATTGGTTAATTAAATTAAAATATTTCTAGGAAATGAATTTAAACGAAGGGAAAAACCAAATGTGTATAATTTAATAGATCGCATAAAAAGTCATGTCATGGCCACATCAGATTGTTTGCTATAGTTATGACTACTGTTTCATCTGTTTTTAAACCTTCCATATCAGGCAACGAGGCAATGTATACGGTTTATTAAAACAACTGCAATTCCAAAAAACAAGGATTAGCATCAAAAAGATGGAAAGGGTAAAATAGAGATAAACTTATAGAGATATAAGGTATTTTTTGGAAGCAGGAATCATGAAAAATGAGCAACGCCTTCGCCGGGAATGGAACCACGGACCTCTGGAATACGCGCCCAGCGTGCAGACCACCACACTACAAAGGCATGCTAAGATGGCGGGAGACATACCTTACATACTCCCCCTTTTAAAGTGCGACTGGGGTTTTTAGGAGACCCAGTTGGAAATTCCTGGATGTGGAGAATGATCATCCACCATTCTTTTAGTTCGGGCGCTACTGTAATGACATTAGGACTTTTTGGAAGCAGAAACATAAAGGTTAAATAATAAGGTTTCGGATTTTTTTAATATTTTTTTTTAATTTGTCTGCGTTTTTGTTGTTAAAATTTTGCATTTTTGGCACTGCTTACTTTGGCCTGTAGAAGCTAGACGGATAAAGACCAAAATTACTTTGATTGTTTTTCTAAGAATTTTTTAAATTTTAAACTTTAATTTCTGTCTTTGTCGTTTCGGAACCAGGTTGTTTTATCTATTTATTTCTTTCGTTATAAGAACTTTTTGATGGCGATGCAGCAAAACATGTAAATTTCATTTTCACTTTCAGTTTTGGCATATTTTGCGCCCACTTCTGTTTCTTGGAGTTTGTGCTAGATACATTTGTCACGGAAAACGTTCTTCTAAATCCATTTTACAATCTGTTTTGTAAAACCGTACGCACAGCTGTCATGCAAAAAAAAAAAAAAAAATCGTTCAAATGAATTCCAGAACGGTTAAAATGGACATTTTCTTTGAAATATGATACGTGAAATTTTTCGCGATTACAATACTTTAATTCGTACAAGTAATAAAAATCGAAAGGTATGTTAACATTTTTATGCCAGAATCGAAATTTATTAAAATTTTCTTAAGACCATCAAACACGATTTCAGACGATTTTTATCATCTACGGAGATGGTCACATTAGACAGCATGAGTACCTATGTTGTTAAATACCCGTGGGTTTTTTTTCTTTTGCTTTATGTTTTCAGAAATGCGTGCTAGTAATACCTATATGAGCATTATGAGAGGTTTCGCTGTAATATCAATTTCTCATTTAACTGTTTTCTTTCCTGTATACAGTTAATGAGAAATGTCAATAAACTTTTTATCTTCAACATCTCGCTGAACTGGAAAATTCAGTAATCAAAGCGGCTCATCCTACAATAATAAAAGTTATTTTAAACACTGCAAAGAGACAAACAAGATAAACAACCCGAAGGGAAAAATTAACCTAAAAATTCACTTTCTGTGTATTTTAAAAAAAAAAGTTGCTTCCTGTTCGCATACTTTCCAAATGAAACGCGAAACGAATCACCAAGGGATTTTCGAAATGTTTATAAAATGAAAGAAGAAAGTATGATATGCAATATGGAAGAAATTAATAAATCATTTACATGAACAATTCTCGAATTTGCATCTCTTAACAATCTTTCAAATAAACGTATTTTACTCCACCTATTTATTAAGCAAAGGAAGGCAAAATCTGTAGTTATTATCCTTTTTAATCACTTTCAGCAATGCAACAAATGTTTTGCCACAGCAATAAACTTAATAACATTTATTGTTATATTTTTAATAAACCAAATTCTTTTAAAATATTTACCTTTTTTACTTCCTAGTACGAAGTAAAAAGGAAGTATTGTAATCGCGAAAAGTTTCAGGCAGCATATTTCAACGAAAATATCCATTTTGACCGCTATCGAATGCAATTTAACGATGTTTTTGCGTGATATCTGTACGTAAGGATAGAATAAAATACTCTTTTCCTTCAAAAAAAATTATAAAACTTCTTTAACATAAATTCTGAAGGGAATTTTTCGTGGCGTCTGTACGAACGTATGTACGTACGTACGTATCTCGTATACTCAAAAACGAGTAGCCTCAGAACGTTGAAATTTTGTATATAGGACTGCTATAACATGTAGATGTGCACCTCGTATTTTGGTTGCAATCGGCAGCACCAAACGTATATAAATATATTTATATATATATCCACTCTATTACCCGGCTCAGTGATCTCAGTTTCTTTACTCTTATATGTTTGTAAATTGTGCATTTTTTTTCTTTAAAAATGATTGAATTATGTTGTTCTTATCTTCCAGTTAAGGTTTTTATGCCTTTAGTAAATATGTGTGCAATATTTTTAGAATTATCAGCAATTTTAAAGTTGTTTAATTGCCGCTAAGCCTGTTTTTAATGGCGGCCATTGATGTTTACATTTGAAACAGGAGACTAGTGGATTTGTTGCCAATCTAGAGAAACTTAGCTTCGCAACAACAAAGATAACGCCTTCATTTATTATTGCCAATTAAATCATGCTTAATTCTTTCTGGAATTTTTCCGAGGAAATAAGCGTTTGAAATTTACTTCGTAATTTTTAATATAGATATTTTGAGTTTTTATGTATTTTTGCCTTCTCGCGAAGTGAGAGCTGAATTAATTAAATGAGGAATACTCAATCGTCTGTGAAAAACTGTTTCTGTTTTGTTTTGTTTGCTTAATTTCTTTTACACATAGTTCTAGCTTTATTTATTAGTATTTGAATAGAACATGTGGCAACGATTAGATAATTCTTTAAATGATATACATTTTGTGCATTCTGAGTTATAATATGAATGAAATATAATACTGTTAAGTAAACCTAGCGCCAGAGTGTCGCTATGGTAAACAAAGTGAATTTTAAAGAATGCATTTATTCTATTGTGGTTTATACGCTGTCGGCGAAGTAGGTTTAATTCAATCTAATAAGTTTAAATAAAATTCAAGAAAAAATATTCCGTACAAGGTATCATGTGGTGTACACAACAGATTTTTTCTTTAAAAAACAGAGGTGAAATTGAACATAATTTGTATTTTAAAGTTCGTATTTAAGGAAATTTACTATAGATGTATTTATCAGACTTTTTTAATAGTCTTAAGATCACTTTAAAGAAACTATTAATCAGATTTTATAAAATAAGTTTTCTCAAAGGTTAAATATAAAAATTTCATTCAGGAAATCAAAGCGGTTTTAATATATTCTTGCTCAAAAATCTTCTCCCGTAAGCAACTATGCATAAAACTTCAGCACGAAAATTTCGGTGGTTTTAGAGGTATTTATTAATGCGATTTAATTAGTTTTAATATTAATCCAAATACCTCAAACACACTTGAAGAGACAATGGGTTATTTCGAAGCAGGAGAGATGAAAAATGAACAATGGCCTCGCCGGTACTCGAACCACTAACCTCTCGAATACCCGTCGAGCGTGCTGACCATTACACCACGAAGGCATACTAAGAAGGCAGAAGAAATACCTTATATACTCCCCCTTTTAAAGGGCGACTGGGGTTTAGGGCACCTAATCGCAAAATCTTGGGGTGGAGAATCATCATCCACCACCTTTTTTTTTTTTTTTTTTTTTTTTATTTCAGGTGCTACTGTAGAGACATTAGGATTTTTTGAAAGCTGAAGACATGAAAAATGAACAATGTCCTCGCCGGGACTCGAACCACGGATCTCTCGAATACGCGTCGAGCGTGCTGACCATTACACCACGAACACATGCCAAGAAGGCGGGAGAAATATACACTAATGCCCAAAATTATATTTATTTATATAAAAAACGGATTTTTTCAGAAACTAAGAACTATAATTTTACGAATTTATGTAGAAAATACATAACATCATAACACATAAATACAAGAGATAAAAAAATAAAGAGCACTGCACAAGGTATAAAACTGTTGGGTGAACCAATAAAAATGACAACAGTGTTGTTGCGTACGTACAGATTCGTAAGAGATTGAATGCACACAGGTCCGATGATAGGTTGATAAAATTCATTTTATCAAGAAACACTTCAGAGTTCTGGAACTTTTCACACTCGTACAGATATTCACAGTATCAATCAGTACTAATCAGTAGTTACACTTTAAACTACTAAGAATGTTAAACACAACCCAATGCAAAACGTATCTAAAGAGCAAAGCTAACGTGGAGAAGTCTCAGTACTCCGGCTCACGCTTAACTAACGACTAACAGCAACAACTGGGGGCATATGTTCTCTCGGTTACAGTTACATACAAATTAACTACATTTATTCAATCACAATGGCAATTACAGTCATAACTGAACCGACCAAAATGTCGCCAATTGGTAGCCACTTTTGGCGACTTTTGGAGATATCTCGTAAAATTCAGCAAAAAAAAAAATAGCCGCCAAAACAGTTGCCAGTCTGGCGATATCTCGCCAATATAACGAAATAGACATTTAGTCGATATTAAATATACTTGCCCCTATATTCTTATTTTTCCAACAAAGCATCCTCCTTCTAGATTTTCATGTCACATTATGTAGAAAAATACAACAGTTTCGCATATAATTTTACTAAAATAATCTATGTATGTATACTTAGATTAACTAATTCGTACTATATTACAAAGAGAGTTCACTTTTTGTTGTTTAACTTATAAAGCATGTTGAAAAATCATCTATGTCTAGATAAATATCTATATTTATTTATCTGAGTTTCGAATAGGAACGGGGATGATCATCTAACAATGGTGAAAGGGGTGCATGGGGCAAAAAAGGTTGAGAACATCAGGTAGTTAGTGGTCAGCCTTACTTGTTCCCGCGTCGATGGGTCTGAGTTCGAATAAAATATAAGTTAAGGAGGACTTTGAGAAACCAAAATGAAGTATCCCATCCAACTGTTAAATAGTATTAGAGACGACAAGTACGGAGAGAAAGTTTTACCCAAAAAAGTGGTAAAATGAATCGGTTTACAGAACTTTATTCTGTGTTTAAAAGATAACGATTACTTCTAGATTATTAAACCGAAAATGTAAACGATAAACATCTAATTGATATAGATTTTATATAAGGCCGCATGCGAACTCAAAATCCTTTCAATCTTTCAAACTAGAAAGGGTGGTCCAAATGATGAGTTGTCACTAATCATCAGAATAGTTATGGTAAATGGTAAAATCAAATCTTTGTTACCATGTAATGCAACTTTTCAATGCTGGATAGATTAATGGAAATGAAGCTAAATGTCAGATTTCAAGATGACATTACAATCTGCAGTGTCTAAGAAATATATGAAAAGCGTACTGCGGCAAAATATTTCTCATTGAAGAACAGTGGCGTAGTGAGGGTGGCAAGGGGGGGTGTATGATGCCAAGGGCGCCGCTCGCAGAGGGGCGCCAAATGTTCTCCAAACAAGATTTTCCGGAAAATTTCACTTTTCATTTTGAACTATTCCTAGAAAATATATTTAAAATTAATTATTATTGTAATGTAATTAATTATTTATCTTCTTGATTTGTCTAATAAAATGTGTAATAAAATGTTTGCAGTACATCAACCAAATATATCCGCATACAAAACTGACCACTTTATTTCTCTAAAGTAGATATATACAGTGGTGGCCAAAATTGTGGACACTTTTGGAAATTTTTATGTTTTTGAACTTTGTATGCTTATAGAAAACGTAACGTTTCACAAAATGCAAACTTGTATATATCATTTTAAAGAGAATTTATTACTGAATTCAATACAAAACACAAAATCCAATTATTTGCAACACAAAAAAGTTAAACGATAATAGTTATCGATATACATCAGATAGTAATGATTGCAGTGAGTTATCAGTACTTAGTAAGGTACCCTTTATTTTTGATTACAGCTTCACATCGACGTTTCATTCAGCTGACGAGAATTTTAAGCTCGTCTTTCGTTATTACATGATGCCAGGAAACAATTATAGCCTCAATTAGTTCCCTTTCATTTGATGGGTGCCTCATTCGGACAAGAGTTTTCAAACGGTGCCACAAATTTTCGATAGGATTGAGGTCAAGACTGTTTCTTGGCCATGACAATTTAATGCTCTTTGTACGAAACCACTCTTTCGATATTTTGGCCGTGTGGCAAGGAGCAGAATCCTGCCGAAAAATAAACGAAGCATTGTTGGAAAAGAGATCTCTGATGGAAGGTAGAAGAAGTTTTGTTCTAGAATAGTGTCAATGTATTTTCTGGCATTCAGTGTCCCATCGATGACATGAATTCTACCAATACCATCTGCTGACATGCATGACCAAATCATAACACTAACTGGGTTCTTCACAGTTGCTTGAATGCAATCAGGATGTAGCTCTTCTCCTGTTCTACGTCTTACATATTTTCGCCCATCACTACCGAATAACGATATCTTAGTTTCATCACTCCATATAACTTGTGACCACTGATTAACTGTCTAATTAATGTGTTCCTTTGCCCACTGTAGTCTTTTTTTTTTTTTTTTTTTTTTTTTTTTTCGTTGCTCAAAATTAAGATAAGGCTTTTTTCGTGGAATTCTACCTCTCAGTCCAACATCTGTTAATCTTCTCCTGATTGTTCTTGAACTGACAGAAACATCAGCATCATTCAGATCACTTCTGATGGCCGCTGATGACATTTTTCTATCTTGGAGACATAGTCTTTTTATTCTTCTGTCATTAATAGATGTGGTGCACCTTTTTCGGCCTTTTCCTTCTTTGTTTTTTATTGAATTTGCCTCCTGATATCGTAAACAAAACTTTCGGACTCCAGATGTAGTCACTGAACCACCCACCTGTCTTGCAATTTCAGCATAGGAAAGACCACTTTCTCGTAGCACAATAATACTACATCTCTTTCTAGGTGTCCAATCTACTCTTTTATTTGACGTCATTGCTTCTTGACTAAATATTAAAATTTTTTACAAAAATTTCTACTTGTAAGTGCAGTGTATAAGAAACAGGTCCTCCTTCTACAGAACAAAGCAAATTAATGAATTGTTTCAAGTGGAAAAATAATGTCAGCTTATGCTGGCAATTACTAACATTTGATTGGTTCTCAGAAAAAGAACAGTGATTGACCAGGAAAGCTAGACATTACAAACCACTTTATAACTGTGTTTTTTATTTATATTAAAGTACATATAACTTATTTTTGTATTGCAAATAATTGAATTTTGCGTTTTGTATTGAATTCAGTAATAAATTCTCTTTAAAATGATATATACAAGTTTGCATTTTGCGAAACGTTAACATTTTCTATAAGCATACAAAGTTCAAAAACATAAAAATTTCCAAAAGTATCCACAATTTAGGCCACCAATGTATATTTTTAAAAACAAAATGCACGTATAGTTCCCGCTTTTTTATTTTAAAACGATAACACGGCCTTGTCCCGAATTTCTCAAACATATCCTGTTTCCAAAAACCGATTCCATAGTCTGGAAATGACATTTTGGGAAACTCCTAACACTTCGGCTACAATGGATTGCGTCCTGTAATAGACTGATGACCATCCTGGCTACCTATTCAACTACGTCATCTTGCTCAGACATCGTAGATTCACTGCTACAAAGCATTCAACGCATGTCAATCGTTTTTAATCTTTTACTACAAAAGGAATGCTGCTTACTCCTTATCTAAAACGCATATTTTTCGACGTCACGGACTAAATTTGCATATTCCCAACTTTGTCAACGTGTAAGGATTATGTTAATTTTATTAACAGTTAAATTTTAAGTTAAAGTTCCTTTCCTGTCAAATTCTTAACTTCAACTTACTACTTCCGGCCAGAACGTACTTTTGGAATCTTGCTGAATATTTAATGAGAAGGAGCGGTATTTAAACCACGCAGTTACTTACTGAGACGGAGAGAGAAACAGAGTTTCTGAACTACGCGCGTCTGCCTTTTTGGCCGCTCTCTCTCTTAAAGCTGTTTTACGCTCGGCCGCACTCAGGCCCTTGCTAAGCTTCGTAGTAAAATAAGTTAAGAGGCCAACTCTCATTGAACCTTGATAGCTTTGGCTATACTTAGTTAGTTAATCTTAGATTTAGTTTAATTCTTAGTCTTTTAAGTTCAAATCCAAAGTGCGGACTTTATTTGTTCACTCCCAAGCGGAGTTTTTGTTAAATCTTATCGAATTAATAAAGGGTTATTTACCCTTCTCTCTTGTTGTTTCCTGTCTTTGAACTCTAGCGATTATTCGCTTATCAGTTCCTAGGTTCCTCACTTCCAACATTAACTTAAATTAATAACTTAACTTAGAATAACTTAACTTAGAATTTCAAGTGAGGGACCTTACAAACGTTATAATTTTCTTTTATAATCTCTTCTATTTCCTTTTGTTAAAAAGATTGTCGATTATATGGTTATTTCATACCGAACTCACAATATCCCCAAATTGTTTTGAGCAATGAATATGACTGCAAGGTGTTACTCCACAGTAGAAAAGTGTTTGTAAGTGTACGTGATTATGGCAAAGCCTCGAAAGAGGGATGCCTTCGTGGAGGACTTTCTAAGGAAAATGGCTCGTATACACGCTACACATGGGAAAAACCACGACCACAGTAGAAACGAAATTGAACTAAACCTTCATTACAGATCTATGGAGATAATGTTTTTCCAAACCTAAGAACCGCACTTCAAATACTCCTTACTATTTCATTATCAAATGCTAGGCTATGAATGCTCGTTCAGCAAATTAAAATAAATTTTAACATACTTACAGTCAACGATGGGACAAGATCCCCTAAGTCATCTAGCATTTTTAAATGTGGAAAGAGAAAAAATCGACTTTGAAATGATCGACTTTGATGAAGTAATTTGATAAATTTGCTTCATCCAAGGCAAGAAAAATGTACGCATAGTAATTAATTGTAGTAATGTATTATAATATTATATTATTATTAATAAATATATCTACTTATCTATAATATATAATAAACTTTTAAGTGTTTAAAAATTGTACTTTTTTAAAAAACAATTATATAAATATGTAAAATAAAAAATCTGATGTGTACACGACATGACTTCGTTGTACGGAATTTTAAATTATTCGCATTTTTTCTTGCATTTTATTTAAACTTATTAGATTGAATTAAACCTACTTCGCCGACAGCGCATACACCACAATAGAATAAATGCATTCTTTAAAATTCATTTTGTTTACCATAGCGACACTCTGGCGCTAGGTTTACTTAACAGTATTATATTTCATTCATATTATAACTCAGAATGCACAAAATGTATATCATTTAAAGAATTATCTAATCGTAGCCACATGTTCTATTAAAATACTATAATAAAGCTAGAACTATGTATAAAAGAAATTAAGCAAACAAAACAAAAAGAAACAGTTTTTCACAGACGATTGAGTATTTCTCATTCAATGAATTCAGTTCTCACTTCGCGAGAAGTCAAAAATACATAAAAACTCAAAATATCTATATTAAAAATTACGAAGTAAATCTCAAACGCTTATTTCCTCGAAAAAATTCCAGAAAAGATTAAGCATGATTTAATTGGCAATAATAAATGAATGCGTTATCTTTGTTGTTGCGAAGCTAAGTTTCTCTAGGTTGGCAACAAATCCACTACTCTCCTGTTTCAAATGTAAACATCAATGGCGGCCATTAAAAACACGCTTAGAGGTAATTAAACAACTTTAAAATTGCTGATAATTCTAAAAATATTGCACACAGATTTACTAAAGACATTGTTAAAAAATTTTATCAACTTTGTACTATTAAAATTTTTTGATCATTAAATAGATAAGTGAAAGTTCACTTACCTTCTAAATAGGGCTGCCCTGAACTGCCTTCTTTCCTTCTTGTCGATATCCGTCTCTATGATGAACTTCGATTCATTGCGCAACACAGCTATAAACTTTTTAAGAAATTTTAATTCATATGAAAGATATCTACAAAATATTTACAAGTTATAATGATTACAAGCATAATTTATACGGAGACGGTCTATCGTTATACATCTGTTAGACGCGTCAGCCGTTCAACTGACTACTTTTAGTCTCTTTCGCCAGAGGGCGTTCGTGGAAGTAAAGTTCTAGTAAGCAAACGCGACACTCCCACCTTGAGGTCCAGTATCAACAGAGGATGGACCTCAACTGACCTGTAGTTCAAGTCTTTTGAGATTTCGTCATACGTCGAGTTCTGTACCTCACTTGCACATCTGACTCAGGTGTAAAGTTGAGTTCCAGAGGTATGAGGTTCTTAGTAGGTCTTATAATCTCCCCTTGTGCAATTTTCAGTTTCACTAATCTAATGTATCCGTCGTGGGATGGAAATATTTCCACGATTCTAGCTAAGGGCCAGTTTATCCTTTTTTCGTTGTTGGACACAATTACAAGATCACCAACTTTCACAGAAGATGGTTCGCGGATGAATTTTGAGCTTTGTTTTAGTTGCCCTAAATATTCTGATCGAAATCTTTTTCGTAAATCTTTTCTCAATTTGGCTCTGTAAAGGTATCTTTTATTGATGGATTTAGAATCCAAAAGATCTAATTCAGGAACTCCAGTCTCTGGAATTTCTGTTAGAAACATTGCTGGGGTGAGAGCTCTTAAATCCTTTACGTCTTCTGACAAATACGTGAGAGGACGGTTGTTCATAATGCTCTCGCAATCACAAATGATTGTTAACAATTCTTCGTAGTTCAGAGAAGATTTTCCTAGTACCTTTCGAAGAATTCTCTTTAGTACTCCAATTAATCTTTCCCACCACCCTCCCCACCATGGCGAGGAAGGGGGAATAAATTTCCATTCAATTTTCTTAACTGTTGCATTTTCTAAGATAGAATTCCAATCTGTGGTCTTAAACAAATTATTTGATCCAACAAAATTGGTTCCATTGTCGGAGTATACAGTGACAGGTCTACCCCTTCGAGCGATGAATCGCCTGAACGCGTGCAGGAAACTTTCAGTTGATAGAGATGAGACTAGCTCTAAGTGAACTGCTCTATATATTGCGCAAGTAAAAATGACGATCCATGTTTTTTGGCCTCCTTTTAAAATTAAGGGACCCGTCAGATCAACACCAATAATCTCAAAAATTAAAGCATCTCTTATTCTGTCTTCAGGTAGTGGCGCTTGAGGAATCTTATATGAATCAGAGTCGAACCTTCGACATCGTACACAGTTTTGGATAACCTTGCGTACGGTCTTCCTACTCTTTATGATCCAATATTTTTCACGCAAAGCGCACATAACGAATTGTACTCCAGCGTGACTTAGCCTTTCATGTTCAGATTTGATCAGTTTTAATACTAATGGATGTTCTGAGGGAAGTAAAACTGGGTAACGAAAGTCAGCATCATCGTCTCTCTGAAAGATACGTGTTTTCACTTTTATAAGGCCATTGGAGTCCATGATAGGTTCTAGAGCACGTATTCTTTTATCTTTCAATCCTTCGAAAGATTCTCGTTGGATCAGTCGGAAAACCACTGTTTCAGCTCCTTTTAGTTCTTCGACTGAAATTCTCCCATGAGTTCTTTCAGATGGGGGTGTTGTAGCATTTTTAACGAATCTAAAGATCCAAGATACGACCTTTATGATCTTTTCGAATTTTGAAATATTGTCAAAAAGGTTAAATTTATCTGTATTCGTGTTATTGCTGGCTGAAACCACAGTTCGTTTTCTCTCTCCATTTACGATATCGAAGTCAGGATGTTCTCCATTTGCAATAGGCCACTCTTCTGGAGGTCGATAAATCCAATCTGGTCCTTTCCACCATTCGGATTTCCTCAATTCTTTTGCAGAGCAACCGCGTGATGGCAAATCCGAAGGATTAAACTTTCCGGGAATGTGATGCCAGTGATCTGGGTTACTCAGTTTTCGAATCTCATTTACTCGATTGGCTATAAAAGTGGACCAATTTTCTTTCTGTTTTATCTAAAAGAGGGTATTTTTGGAATCCGTCCAGTAAAAAACTGGAGCCTCTTTTAGTTTCAAGTCTTCTCTTATTGTATGAGAGAGCCTGGCTCCAATAGTGTGCAAGCGAGTATCTCTAGTCGAGGTATGGTGAGTGCTTTTAGCGGAGCAACTCTTGCTTTAGATTGTATCAATTGACAGGTGACTCCACTCTCACCGCTGTGTCTAAGGAAAATGCAGGTCGCATACGCGTCCTTGCTTGCGTCCGAAAATACATGCAGAGTGGTACTTTCGTCTATTTTGGGAAGCAATCTAGGAATTTTGATGTATTTCAAATATTTTAACTGAGATGACCATGTGAAAAATTTCCTTGCTAGATCTTTCGGCAGATTAGTATTTCAGTTAATTTTCTGTTTCCAGCACTCTTGCAGAATCAGTTTAGGCAAGAGAGTAACTGGACTAGTAAACCCAATTGGGTCAAAGATTTTACTCAATTCGGAAAGAACAGATCTTTTGCTCAATACAGGGTTTTCTTCATATTTTACGTGACAAGACAAAGTATCGTCAAACAAGTCCCATTTCAATCCCAATACTGACACAACATCTTCATAATCTTTATCAGAAAGGTTTAGAATTGAAGTTTCATTTTTAAGTCTATTATGTTTCCATCCTCTTAGGTCAAATTTTGCAGTAGCCATTATTTGCTTAAATCCTTTGATAAATGAGTTTAATTCTTCAATTGATTCCACGCTTGCTACGCAGTTATCCACATACATGGCTTTCTTTAGCTTTGAAGCTATTTCCTGATGATGTTTTGGTACCTTTTCCAAATGGTAGTTAATCGTGGCAGCGAGTAAAAAGGGGCTGGCGTTTACGCCGAATACAACCCTTCGGTGCCGATATATAGTCAATTTTTCAGGCTGTCCTTTCTCCCACCATAGGAAGCGGAGAAAATCTCGATCCGCTGGATTCACACCTATCTGAAGAAATGCTCTTTTTATATCCGAAATTACTCCATACTTCCTCTCTCGAAATTTTATCAAAATTTTGGGGATCAATTCAAGATAATTAGGACCCTTTTCAAGACAGTCGTTCAGAGATACCGAATTTTTCTCCTTTGCAGATGCGTCGAACACTGGTCGAATTTTGGTAGTCGAATTTTCCCGAAACACGGGTCTATGTGGCAGATAATGCCCTTTGATCTTTTCTGCCTCCGAAATATCGATAGGTTCAATTATTCCCTCTTCTACCCAATCCTTTAAAACAGTTTCGTAGGCTTCTAAGGAATTCTTTGTCTGAAGGGTTTTCACGCAAGACTTCAGACGCTTTTCTGCAAGGATTCTATTATCTGGCAACTCAGGATGAATTTGAAGCCATGGAAGTGATACCTGATACCTTCCAGCGTCATCTCTTTCTAAAGTACGGATAAAATAATTTTCTGTAGCCTTTTGTATTTCTTGTTTTGTTTGCGAAAGAGCTGGTTCAGTTATTCCGATAGAATCAAGAGACCACAAGTCACAAATTTTTCTGTCACTAATGTGTAGTGATAAAAGAACTTCATTAAAATTTTTTCCCTTTACCTTCGTTCTCCCTAATATTGTCCAACCAAGGTGTGTATTCATCGCTACTAAACTCTCCGTTACGTGTATTATTTCCCCTGTAAAGAGTTTTCCGGCATAATCTGCTCCTACAAGCATGTGTATTTCGTTAGGGTGTTTTTCAAATAAACAAGAATTCTCATTAGTTACATCACTGGGAAAATTTTTGTAACCTCTTAGTTTCTTTAAGCATTCCCTATCCTCCAATTTTGGAATATGTGAGCATATGGTTTTTTGGCTCAAAACTTCCATTTCGCATGTGAATCCTGTTTCTGGATTATTTAACTTAATCAGATACTTGTTGTGATTTTCCCTTTTTTCTATTCCTCCAAAAAGCCCATGAGTCACACTTTCCTGACCTAAAGATTTTAGTTTTAATTTCTCCGCAAGAAATGTGCTGATATATGATCTGCTACTTCCGGTATCCAGAATTATTCGTATAAAATTGCTTTCACCATCTCCGTAAACACTGACAATTAAAGTTTGCAAGATTACACTTTCATAGGATGAATTATTCGTTAAGGCCTTATTTTCAATTTGTTCTTCCTTAATTTCTCCGTTTTCGGTTTTAAAACACATTATAGTGGCATGTCGTTGTTTACATAATTCACACCTTATTCTAGAAGTGCAAATAAAACTAAGTAAACAGCGATAACAGATCCCTTTCGCTTTGCATTTCTCTCTTTTTTTCTCAGTAGACCATAAAGATGCTTGTTTACACGTTAAAGACTCGTGATCAGAAGAGTCGCAGAAAACACATGGTGTTTGTTCCCCCCGCAAACTTGCGTTCGTTAACTCCGAAGCTGTGTGTTTCGCAATAGGTCTGGGTTCACTCAGTTTGTTATGCTTTTGCGGCGCCGCCTTTGGCTGGACCGTCTGGAATGTACGTTCCCGCGCAACTAATTGCTCAGAAAGAAATTCCACTAGGTGACTCAAATCGTAATTTGATTTCCGAACTGTTTTATTATACTCCAAAACCAAATCTGGGGGCAATGTTTTAAGCAAAATAGGTGTTAATAAAGCTCCATATGTTTCTGAGGTCATATTTAATGATTCAAGACATCGAATATGTTTCTGTATATAATTGAATAACTTACGGAAATTTTGAATGTCATTAGAATCCTTTAGATGTCTTATTTTCAGTAATTTATCTATATGGGCGTTGATCAGTACATCTTTATTTCCAAATCTTTCTGTGAGGAGTTTAACTGAAGTTTCGTAATTTTCTTCGGTTAAATCGAAACCGTCAATGGTGTTATAAGCAGTACCTCCCAAAAAGGATTTCAAATAATTAAATTTGCTTATAGCGTCAAGCGTTTTATTTTGATGTATGGCTGATGAAAAAGTGTTCCAAAATGTCAGCCATTCGCAGCTCTCGCCATAAAACTTGGGAATCCTAAGTTTAGGAAGCTTCACATTATGACTTTCGATTTTAACGTTTTCTATAATACTTTCACTTAACTGTTCAGTGCTTCTTAACACATTAAATTTTTGTTGTTTTATATTAATTTCTTTCAATTTTTTGTTAGCCTTGTATTTAAATGTAGTTATTCTTTCACGATATTCGTCAACACCGTTTAATTCCTGGTCAACATAATTTATGTCTATTAATTTTTCTATATCGGCATCTATTTGTTTTAACTCGTTCGATTTTTCATTTAAGAGTTCTAAGGAAATTTCTAGTTCCTCTGCATTCACTTCTGTTTTTGGTAATTCAGTTTCGATTCGGCCAATTAATTTTGTAACGGCAGCCCTTATGTGGCCGCGTTTCCTTTTCAATGTATCGATGAATTCCGTCATTGTTTAATATTCAACAATTCAACAAGTATCAGCAATCCACTAATTATTTATGCTTATGTATTATCTATATAACTGATATCAATTTAGACAGTTTCAATAGTTAGGAAAACCGCAGTTACTGGTAGTCCCTGTTCGGGCGCCATGTTAAAAAATTTTATCAACTTTGTACTATTAAAATTTTTTGATCATTAAATAGATAAGTGAAAGTTCACTTACCTTCTAAATAGGGCTGCCCTGAACTGCCTTCTTTCCTTCTTGTCGATATCCGTCTCTATGATGAACTTAGATTCACTGCGCAACACAGCTATAAACTTTTTAAGAAATTTTAATTCATATGAAAGATATCTACAAAATATTTACAAGTTATAATGATTACAAGCATAATTTATACGGAGACGGTCTATCGTTATACATCTGTTAGACGCGTCAGCCGTTCAACTGACTACTTTTAGTCTCTTTCGCCAGAGGGCGTTCGTGGAAGTAAAGTTCTAGTAAGCAAACGCGACAGACATAAAATCCTTAACCGGAAGATAAAAACAACATAATTCAATCATTTTTAAAGCAAAAAATGTACAATTTACAAACATATAACATATAAGAACAAAGAAACTGAGATCACTGAGCTGGGAAACAGAGTGGATATATATATAAATATATTTATATACGTTTGGTGCTTCCGATTGAAACCAAAATACGAAGTGCACATCTACATGTTATAGCAATCCTATATACAAAATTTCAACGTTCTGAGGCTACTCGTTTTTGAGTTATGCGAGATACATACGTACGCACGCACGTACGTACATACGTTCGTACACACGCCACGAAAAATTCTCTTCAGAATTAATTTTAAAGCAGTTTTATATTTTTTTTTTTTTTTTGAAGGAAAAGAGTATTTTATTCTGTCCTTACGTACAGATATCACGCAAAAACATCGTTAAATTGCATTCGATAGCGGTCAAAATGGATATTTTCGTTGAAATATGCTGCCTGAAACTTTTCGCGATTACAATACTTCCTTTTTACCTCGTACAAGGAAGTAAAAAGACATTTTTAACTAATTCTAATAGATCATCGTATGTCTGGTTTTTCCTCCGACACAGATACATTTTCGTATGCGATGCTAGTGTAGTTCGGTAGTGACTATTCTGAATATATTTTACAGTATTTTATGGCAGTTTCAGCATTTTATTATCATTTGCATTATTTTCTTATTACGAATATATTCTATACATTATATTATTGTAAATGTTTTTTGGGAGTGGCGCCAAAAAGGTATTTTGCCCCAGGCGCTAGTTATGCTCGCTACGCCACTGCTGAAAAATGTAGCATAACTGGCGATTATTCGTTGCTTGAATGCAACTTTATTACACTCCTCAAATATTATATATTTTACTAACGGGCAGACCCGCTATATAAGCGGACTGCGGCCAAAGCTAATTCTAAGTTCTATGTACACCTGAAAAGAAAACATATGAAAACACTTCAATTTGAATGAAATCATTTCATTCTTTCCAAGCAACAATCAATTCGTAAATAATTTATTTTGTTGCCAAACTACAAAACAAAACCTTCTGACACTTCATGTATGCGTTATTATGTCATGATTTAAATTTAATGCGATAGAACAACTTTTCCTCAATATCAATAAAAGAAATAACGTGGCACTAACATATCGTGTCAAATACCTTAACCTGGCCAATAACAACTATTCATTAACGAACAATTTTCGACATACAATGACGTCACATGCAATCATGTGCATTCTCCAACGTCAGAATATAACCTTATATACTAATAACATATTTAATGCTTGTCAATTCTATTTTTATTTCATATTTTGTACCACTTACAAATTTTTCATTAACAAACTCTATGATTTGTAAGCGAGCAGTGGCAACAGTTTTCGAAGCAAAAGCAGACTTTTATCTCCAGCGCGCGTGACTGTTGCCGCTCCAAAAAAATGACTGCTAAAATTTGCGTTTTCAGAATTTTTTTTAATATCTCAGCACGAAGGTAAGAATGGCTGAAATCGTTTCTCATGAATTTTTGGAATTCGGGGGAACTTCTGTCGAAACTCAGTTCCTCGTGGTTACAGAGGGGATGATGTCAGAATCTAATAAACAAACAAACAGATAGATGCGCACGGATTTTAATCTCTCTCTATCTTCTTCTCTACATATAATAAAAGAAAGTGTTTGTGTGTCTTTAGTTCGCGCTGCGCGTAAGCTAACAGACCCACGGCTACGAAATTTGGTACATAAGTGCATCTAGACAAAAGCCAGTGCACCTTGAAGCGATGTTTTCGAAACTCGAATTCGAATTTTTTTTATTTTATGTTTAGTGACGAAATCGCGTCATTTTGATATATAATGGGCTATAGGAAAGCCAGATTTTACTCTACACACTCCATTTTCACATCGGCATGAAACGTAGGCACTTAGCTATTTTACGAACTTAAAGTAAATTTCGCGTTTCAATAAATTGATTAAATACGAATTTATTTAACAAAGTGAGCTTAACATCTTTTCAACGGAATTTTTTCTAAAATTGTTTATTTTTAAAAATGTACAGTTTATTTTTCTTTGATTTTTGGACACGTTAAACTTTCATCCTTGCGACTGCTTTTACAAAACGAATTTTGGAAAAATTATAATATTTTATATTTAAAAAATAATGTTTTAAATGAAGCTTCCGAGTACACTTCTCGCATCTCACATCTTTAAAAATGTCATTTTGGCAACAATTTTCCTTTCTTATCGTTGGTGATAGATTTTGGATGAAATCGCATCATTTTGAATAGTTTCATTCTTTTAGAAATATGGGTTTGACAACAATTTTTCATCGTATTTCTTATGTCACTGTTTTTAAGAGACTGGCATATTTCATTTTATACATACATATATATATATAATTTTTTTTTGATAAAGTTGTTCTGCAGAGTAAAATTCTGCGCGGAATTTTATATTTTTTGAGTTGCTTTCATGTTATTGTTTGCTTATTTCACTGTTTGTAAGATATTGAAAAGTTTTTCATGATTTTTTTTCTTCAACGGAAAGTTAGTTAATTTTTTTATTAGTATAATTAATATTTGTATTAAGGGATATAGCTTATTTCATTGTAATTTTTTCCTCTTGAAAATATAAGATAAAATATCATTAATTATACTTTGCTTTTCAGAATGTTTTGTTTTTTGTATTCTTTTATGTTAATTGCTCATTTCACTGGTTTTAAGATATTGAAAAGTTTTGAGTGATTTTTTTAGGAAACAAAGTTCTTAACCTCCTTTATACCACTTGAGTTCTTAAGATTTTGCAAAGGGAAGTTGGTTAATTTATTTATTAGTATAATTAATATTTATATTAAGGGTTATTGCTTATTTCATTGTAATTTTGTTATACGTAATAACTTTTTTTTATGAAGTTATTCCGTATAACTTCTGCAGAGTAAAATTCTACGCAGTTTTTAAATTTAACGTTTGGTTGTTCAATTCAGCCATTTTTGCGGTACATTTAAAAGCCAGACGAATGCTGGCGGCGAAGCTGCTAGTATGTATATATATATGTATAAGCGAAACACCACTGACTCATCACGAGATCTCCGAAACGATACATCCGATTGACTTGAAATTTTGCATAGTTATGCATTCCACGATGCAGATACGCACTAAGAACGGATTTTACGCAAATCCTGTCCAAAATATTTTTTTGTTATACGATAGAAGTTTCTCATACATTTGATTTTCAAACCCAAGTTCAGAATTTTCTTTTATTGTTGCCAAAACTAGATATGAAGTACAATGATGCCAACGAATTTATTAAATTGGTAAATAACTTGCATCTATCCAATGAATACAAACAACATTTAAATGATAAGGTTAATAATAACATTTATATTTAACTGTTATCATAAATTTCATGAAAATAAATGTTATTAAGAGAAAAAACTATTGTGATGAAAAATAAAAAATTTTGTTGTTATTTATAAAAATTACCATACATAAAAAGTCAAGGACAAATAATTATAATTGATTGAAAAATTTGATAACAAAGATAAAAAATTGTTGCGTGCGTACGGGTTCGTTACGAAATGAATGCACAAGTCCGATGAAAAATGCACAAAAGTTTATTATTATCACAACAAATATGCTTAAATTTCCTAAAATATTCGTGCAGTATTACAATATCTCACAGTAGTTATCTTTTAACTACTCAAACGTTCAAGAGAACTTAATTCAAAACAGCTAGAGAAAGCTAATCCGCGAACTCGCTACAGTCAACAAGAGCAGCTTTCTAAACAAACTCTTAAAACAACAACAAACTAACTAAAATAACTTACGAACTGAGAGCTTTTCCTTCTTTTATAAGATTTTAAATCGCGTGCGAGAATTTTCTGGAACTTTCTCGAAATCAAAAAGAGATATTTATTAAATGTTAAATGCACGCGCTCTTGTATTTTCAATTTTTCGGCTTAGCTTTCCTTCAATATTCGTCACGTGCTACATTGCACGGGAATAAAACAATTTAGTTTATAATTCAACTAACATTAGCTATTTAAATACCAAATCTGAAACAATAGCATTTATTTTCATAAAACTTATGATAATAGTTAAATATAGACCTTAGTTTTATGTTGGCAATTTTTCGTGGTGTAGGCCTATTGAGGATCCCGCCACGTTAAATAATGGAGACACATCTCAATATACAGTACCTCATGGGTGGTGTGGAAATCTGTATATGGCAGATTTATTGACTAGCACTATATTTCCCGACTTTAAATTTTAAAACTTTACATTAATTATCAATTCAAAATTAGACATTTTGTCCATATAAGAAATCTACGTTCACATACAAATAGTGTGCTCAGCAAAGCGAGCGAGTATCAGCTAGTAGTATACATAAATAAAAAAGAGGATTGGTTTTTTTGCATAGAAGTAGTTGGTTGCGTAGTTTGTTTACATAGAGAAGTAAAACAAAGAATAAACCAAACATCCATTTAGATATCGTATGAGGGTGATTCTCAAGCCCGCAGCGCCATTTCTAGAGCATCATGCTAATCGCCTGGAATGTCATTTTTCGAAAACGAATTAGTTAAGGGGGCTCATACACCTTGAACCCCTTCTGGTCTTCGAATATGTGACTGTTGCAAGAATTGGGATATTTTATTTATTTTAAAAGCAATTGCTTCCAACATTTTACAGCTGACTACATAATATAGCTGCTTTGGAAACTAGTAACTAGAAATTTTGTGTTGCCACAAATATTTTTGTAATTTAATCCGCTTTGTGACAAACTTTTCCGTCCTGTTTCCACCTTGCGCGCATGATATTTTAAAAATGGCTAAAGTTGCATACTTGAAATTGGATGGAATTCTTTATATGGGAACTATTTTCTAACTGAACCAAAAAATCTGATTAATATTTTAATATCAAAAAATTTTATCGACGAAAACATTACAGATTTTTTTAATAAAATACATTTTATAAACTCAACTCCAAATAAAATAAAAATTTAATATGAAATTCTTAGAATTTGTAGTTCACAGTATTTTCCAAATGTTATAAAAGCTATATATTAAATATGTAACTAAATTATGTAATGGAATATTTTAAACTGTGCGGGCAAAGTGGAAACATGCAGAAAATAATTGTCACAAAGCGGATTAAATTATAAAAATATTTGTGGCAACACAAACTTTCTGATAACTATTTCAGAAAGCTGCCATATTATGTAGTCAGCTGTAAAACGTTGGAAGTAATTGCTTTTAAAATAAATAAAATATCTTAATTCTTGAAACAGTCGCATATTCGAAGACCAGAAGGGGTTTAAGGTGTATGAGCCCCCTTAAGGTTGTAAAGCATGCCCTGAGAATCTGCCCAAGGGATTGTCTTCAGCAAGGGTGTCATAACGGACTTCGTGGGGAAAGCCCAGTTTTAACTTCATTTTGTAAATCCGGTAGTCAGGTGTCGTTCCAATCAATTTTACCAAGTTCTTCATAAATGATCTTAACCAAAACGTCGTCAGGCAGTTGCTTGGATTTTCCCCGAGATAATTTCCTTGACCTTTGCACGTTCTTTGCTAATTACAAGAAGCCTTGGAACGAACCGTGAGGATTACTGACTCTTGCTTTTGTTCTAAAAGGGCTCTTTGTTCTCGCCTTCACTGCTCGACCCGTGGGCGGGAAAAGTGTTCGAAGCGTGCCTATCGAAGAATTCTCAAGATCAGAAATGGTTGTGGTACAGTAAGTCTACCTGCGAGCTGCTTCCGTTAGCATTGTTCCGTTATAAAGTTGTCGATTTATCAAGGCAAGCTCTCATAAGGTCCATGAAAGGTTGTTATTATCTCGTTATGCAGAATGGGGTGAATGGAATGAGTTGGTATAGAAAAGGGTGGGGAAAATACGTGCCCGAACTAATAGTCAAGACTTAATAACGGGAATTCCCGACATGCAACAGTAACTGACTTTCCGTTCTGCCAAGTGGACGACAACGAAAATATTTAAATTATGGATTCTTGTGTTACGCATGTTTATCGAAGTCAATTCTAAGATCTGGAATACATATTAACTAAACCTTATCTCAAAACAAATTAAATATGATAAATGTATCATTATATTATCTATCTGATACTTTTTTTATTTATTTTGTTATACATAACGTGTCATTTTTGCAAATGAAAAAAAAAATTATTTTTGTGGAGAATATATTTTCTCGTGCATGAGTAATGTTGCTTTAGAACTTCTGCTGGTTTGTTTAAAATCTTTTCTTATTTTAAAAATATGATTTATACACCACATGACTTCCGCCTACAGAATATTAAATTATACGCAATTTTTCCTGCATTTCATTTAAACTTATTTCCTCGAATTTCATTAGAGATACATTTTTCATTAAGTCAGTTCTCACTTCGCAGCAAGGGAAAAATACAAAAAACTCAAAATATATTCATTAAAAATGGGAACATACAGAAAAACATAAAACACCAAATACAGTTAAAACAATTAAAAAAAAACAATTTTTGCAATTAAAATTAGAGTTTCTACCCAGAAACAAGCAATCCGGCCAGCAAGCAAGAAGGCAGATATTTCGGTTCAGAAAACTAATTTTCCTTTTAGTCCCACTCGGCAAAAATACACTAAAGGGGCAGAAAGACTTAATTCACTATTCTGCTCAAATGTAAACAAATATGGCTGCTATGGTAAGAAAAATTAGGCTTAGCCTCACTTAAGTAGTTTTAAATTGTTGATAAATGTACTACTATTGCATGCAGATTAACTAAAGGCATAAAAACTTTAACCAGAAGATAAGAACAAAATAATGCAATCATTTTTAAAGCAAAAAATGCGCAATTTACCAATATATAAGAAACAAAATGACCTGACTGAGCCGAGTAACAGAATGGGTATAGATAGATAGATAGATATACTTTTGGTGCGGTTTGAAACCAAAGCGGGAGCTGCACAACTACATATTATAGCATTCATATACTCGTACACGAAATTTCAACGTTCTGAGGCTACTCATTTTTGAGTTATGCAAGATACATACATATATACGTACGTACAGACGCCACGAAAAAATACCTTCTGAATCCATTTTAAATCAGTTTTATAATTCGTTTGGGAAAAGAGAGTTCTTCGTTCTGTCCTTACGTACAGATGTCAAGCAAAACCATCGTTAAATTGCATTCGACAGCGGTCAAAATAGATATTTTTGTTAAAATATGGTACCCGGAATTTTTTATTATTATAATACTTCCTTTACTTCGTACGAGGAAATAAAAATAAAAGATTAGTCAGAAGGAAATTTATTTTCATGCTCTTTTCCCCTGTTAACCGTCCGTAGCATTCAGTGTCGGTTTCAGTTAAACTAAAAACTGAAGACGTCCTTGTATGCTTCAGTTCTTCATTTAAAATTAACAATTCTACATTACTGGCACAACTCCTATAGATGATAAGTCTTAAAGTTAAGCACGTGTCTTATGAGGAATAATCAGTATTTGCTACAGCTTTTAAAAACAAAATGCATATATATTTAAACAAATCCATTCAGCAATGCATTCAACGATATAATGACTCAACGATATAATTCAACGAATATTGCTTATAACGAAGTTCATAAGTTAGGATTTTCTGTGTATTTATATTGTTACGAATTGTGTATATATGTAAATAATTTTAGTTAAATTATAAATGAAATTGTAATATCTTTTGTGTAATGCAATATGAAATGCTGAAAAAAATCGAAACTCTTCGGAAAAGTTTAGGTTACAGGGGTAAGTCTATTTAACATTGAGGTAAATGGTTATCTCGCTAAATTGGCGAGATATCGCCAAGCTGGCAATAGTTTTGACGACTAATTTTTCTCGCCAAACTTGGCGACTATTTGGCGGCATTATGGTTCTGCAACTGTAACCATATCTGATAGTTATATGTAACTTTAACCGTATATGCCGTCCATTTAATCGAATAAGATGTTATCGCATTTTAATTTATACAAATATGTTTTCAGTACAGTTTGTACAACTTTCTGGAAAAAGTATGTTGTTCAAAGTCGAAGTGGAATGGTACAATATCTATGCCCGATGGTTTGGTTTGTTTATTTAATTATGGCAAAGCACACTAGGGCTATCTGCCTAAGAGGAGGGATGCCTTCGTGGAGGACTTTCTAAGGGAAACTGGCTCGTATACACGTTACACATGGGGAAAACCACGAAAACGCCCATGCAGCCAGCCCGTTCGCGGGATTCGAACCTCGGACCGAACTACCAGTGTTCAGCGACTTTACCGCTCGGCCGCTGATGAGCTATCTATCCCCGATGAGACATACACTCAGCCGTAAGATGTTTGCACGGCTGTATCAGTGAATTAAATTTTCAAGTTGTTTAAATTGTTTAAGTTGAAAAAAATACTAACAGGTTTATAAAATAGCAAATTAAAAATATATACTTTTTACTCACAAAAGTTTCATTTTTACCCCCAAAAATTTCATTTTTACTCCATTTGGGGTAATTTACCCCGGTTCCCCGACCGGTGATTTAGGGTATAGAGTCTCGTATTCTTCGGTAACATAAACTGACGAGCTCTAGAAAGACTGTACAGGAATTATCATCTGGTTTGTGATACAGGTAAAGTCAGAATAAGGGGTGTAAATGACCATTTATTCGATTACAAAGAGTTCACAGATGGTCCCCCTTAGGTCTACATAAGCCAAGGCTTAGCTAAAAAAAAAAAAAAAAGCAATGTTGAAGTTAAAATAAACTGCAATTAAACTAGCGTAATGGCTCACATGATAATTTCAACGCGCAGGAAGGCTCTGGCTCGTAGAATTCGGCAGGAGAAGCCTAGTGGCTAGAAGCACTCAACGTCACAAAATCAAATTGCCATTAATTCAAAATGACAATGTGGCCTTTAAGCAGGCATAACACGTTGTAAAATCAGCTTCCGAAACCTTCGGTTAAAGAGCACTTCTTTCTTCATGTACTCCCGTTAAATGATTTGCATTCTGGTAGGAAAGCGTGGGTGAAAAGGAGAGGGACAGGTAAGTTGCTATAAGAAAAAATTAACTACTATTCAAAATAAATAAATAAATCCTAGCAAGGATTAATGAAGTAAAATTTTTTATTAATATAGATTTATTTACATTAATAAATTGATTAGCCACTAATCATCAACAATCCGCTGATTACAATATCATTAGTAAGGAATTTGTTTAACAATTTAAAAACTCATTGATTATGATTTATTTGATGGTTTAATAATCAACCCTTAAATTAATTAGTAATTAATCTGTGAAATATCGTGTTGCCTTACCAGTCCCCGCGCTAAGCATTTTGCCGCCCGGTGCACATTTTGAAGCTCCTAAATTATGCCGCTCATTACATCCTTAAATTTTTAGAATTTGGCCGCCTCTAAATTGTGTCGTCCGGAGCGTTCGCACTGATTGTACCGTTGCTTCACCGGCAGTATGTCTTTCTTCCTGTCGACGGCGGAGCAGTCGATCCACTGGGGCAGTCAGCATATGGGTCAAGTGGGCTCGCTAATGGAATTACCTTTGCTACAAAAGTTCCTGGGTTGCAAGTTCCCCAGGCTTGTGTTTGGAAAAGGGTGAAGTAAACTGATGTGTTTTAGTTCTTTTCAAAAGACCATAAAACATGCTTTGCTGTATTTTGTGCAAGACAAATGCTGCACGAGTGCTGAGGGGTGCAAAACGACTTCTTGACAAGTCAGTAGTTTAGGTGTTGAAGAAGGATGCAATACGAGTGAAGAGAACCATTTCATTGTCCACATGTACAGAGCTAGAGATGGATAGATAAAACTTAAATACTCTTAATGGGCTAAACTTAAACACTCTATTGATTAGACTGAGAACTAAACTGGATTCATTGTAAAGGAGCTGGCTGCTTGCAATCACAAGAGCTTTCCGTACTGTTTCTACAGAAGTTATTTGCTTACTTGCTGGCATTCCGCATACTTGCTGGCATTTTTCGTTTTGCGATTTTTTATAACTTTTATTATGAAACATTTTTACTCAGCTATGGTTTTAAAAAGATTTTAACATGTGAAAATGGTGCTGTTTTGAATGGTAACGCCTTGTCAGAAAAAGATTTTATTAATACACATCCAAAAGATTTCAAGAGTATACCGTACGATAAAGATTATATGAATACTGGCATGATTGATATACTCCGGATATGAAGGTGGAACTGGTTGCGCTTTTGTTATTTTTTATTACGGAGTCGAAATCTATAATAGAAAAATACGATTAGAAGGAAATAAATCAGTGTATCGAGCCGAAGCGGTTGCAATTAGAGAGGCACTGCGATGGAGTTATAAAAACTTAAAATAGTACTTTACAATACATATTTATTCTGATGCTCTCTCACCCCAACAAGGCTTAGCAAATCCGGAACCAAGCAATAGACTTCTTTTGGATATAAAAAACATTTATAACAAAATAAGAGAGAAAAATGGTATATATTTTCATTGAGTCAAGGCACATATTGGTGTTATCGGGAATGAAAGGGCGGATATGCTAGCTAAAGAGGCTGCCCTGGGAGATGGTGATACTTATGAGGCTATTAATGATTCCAGAAAAATTACCTTGAGAAAAATGAAAGCAAGTATAATTGAGAAGGCTCGGGAATGGAATGGTTCAAATAAAAACAAAGGTTACTTGAGGATTTTGACCATAAAAAGAAAAATGGATCTATTTAATAATATAGATACTATTCAAGTTGTCACGGATCATGGTAGATTCCCGACCTATTTAAAACGTTTTAATCTCCAAGGCAATGCTTCGCTTGTGGGAAGTACGGAAATGCAGCTCATTTTATGGAAGAATGTAAACTGACCGAGAGTGTGAGGACGAGATTTGGAAAAATGAATGAACAGAATGTAATTGAAAAAAGAAAATTCTTGAATAGCTATGCAACAGAAATTATGAGGATTGTGAATGAAAACAAGACTGTCATAGGAATAGGACATCAAATATTTTAATCTTTTTAGTCCAAAGGGATTTGTCCCTGAAGGACTATTGTTTTCGTTTTGCGATTTTGCGTCGGACTCATAAACGTCGGTTCACTTTTCAAACTGTTGCCACAGAATGTTAGAGTCCTGCATTATATTTGAAGAAATTAAATAATGAAAAATCTGCATAAATGTATGCATATTTCTCGTATTGTGATAAAACAACGGTACATAGAGTCATCGAATTTTGAATAACGTAATCCTCCAACGAATATGAGCATGTGGAAGACCAAATTTGAAATTTGAAATTTGTTTTATGATCGATTTCCTATTTTTTAAAACTTTGACGAATTTTTGATTAACAAACTCAAGGATTTCAAAGCGAGCAATGGCAACGTTGTGCAGAAAAAACATTTTTATCTCCGGCGCGTGAGTCTCTGTATCGGAAATTCTAAAGATTGGCTCGTTTTAAAACTATTTTGCGATATTACTGTTGTACTGGATCTTATGGTTTAAGTGCGAGGAACATGATATTTAATAAAGAAAGGTAACACACAAAATGTTAAAAAACGCCCCTTTGGACGTAATTTAAAATCTGAAACATTTCAGTTTTTTTTTTTTTTTTTTTTTTGTCTGCGTCGGGCGTGCTGCGTTAACCATGAGGCCGATTATTGTCGGCCAGGAGGGTTGCAGCATACTCGTAACCTAAACTAAATTAAACTCTTAATGGGCTTTCACAACATGAACGATTAATGAGTTCTAGAGATAATTACGATACAGGTTATAAGATATTTTTCCCACTTTTCTAATGTGCATTCGTGGTGTATTGGTTTTTCCCATAATACCACGTGATCAATTGTATTGTACCGCTATTGCATTCTGTTACTAAGTTTGGTACGAATCCTGTACCATAATTGGTAGTAACCAATGTATCGACCTTTGTATATCTTAAACACAGTTGCATGCTAAATATATTTTGTATAACATATTCCTTTTTCCTAACTATTGTTGTACTATAGGGATTGAATGCGTATCGAGATCAAATTATATTGTACGCTACCTACTTCTTCTGTATCACATCACTACCTGCGGTATTGTAACATGACTTTGTGATAGCGAATATCTAGTTTATTACACTGACTTTCAATCTGTTGCTTTGTCAAATATATGTACTTGGCTATGCAATGTATCCCGATCCAATTGTTAGTATTCTGAATCAAGTCGAATTCTGAATGCTTTACGCATTTCCCATGTATCAGTACTTCCAGTCACACACTGATGGCTATTGTATTCTTTTATTTTTATTTCTTTTGGTATATCCTCTGTGTATTGCTGTAATCATTTTCCTTCATTATGTCACTATGTTCTCTATTTTTATGTTATATTGTCATTAAGTCTAATTCTACTGTTTATATTTTACTCATTGTATATTATCGTGCTGCCCAACATCAGACTGTACTTTAGCTTATGTATATTCTATATTTGTGTGTATTACACCTTTGTAAAATTTTTGCTTATTGTCAAAACTCGCCCTTTTTGTCCCTGCACGCTTTTGTTACTTTATTTAATAAATGGGGGGGGGCCTGGGCGGTTGTTGGGACTGTCTTTCGTGGGCATTTGGTCTGTTGGACTGCCCCCGGGTTGAATTTGGCTCTGGGTTTGGGCGCCCGGTGCGTGGCGTCTTGTGATTCCTCTTTAGGCTCTAGATATAGGTGGACGTGGTGCTATACCGATTAACCTTTTGGTAAAGGGACAGTGCCCACGTCGTCCGTTGCTTATCGTTGCTTATCGCTTATCGTGGTGTAGTGGTTCTGCACGCTGGGCCGGTATTCCAGAGGTCCGTGGTTCGATTCCCGGCGAAGGCGATTGCTAATTTTTCATCTTGCCTGCTTTCAAAAATACCTGATGTCTCTACAGTGGCGCCCGAACTGAAAGGGTGCTGGATGAGATTTCTCCACACCCAGGATTTGGCGATTGGGTTCCCTAAAATCCCCAGCCGCCCTTTAAAAAGGGGAGTATATAAAGTATTTCTCCCACGTTCCTAATGTGCCTTCTTGGTGTAGTGGTTCTGCACCCTGTGCCGTTATTCCAGAGGTCCGTGGTTCTATGGTTACAGCCGAAAACATCGGGGCAAAAACATCGCGGACGAAAACGTCGCGGAGAAAACAACGCAAGGCGAAAACATCGTGCTACAAAACATCGTGGGAGAAATTATCGCAAAGAGAAAACATCGTGGTACAAAACATCGTCGTCGAAAATAAAACGGTTCAAAAACTTCGCAGTTTAAAAACATCGTCGTCGAAAATATCGTGGTAAAAAATAAAGTATCTACAAATCATCGCATGACGATAACATCGTAGACATGCTTTTTTCAGGCTTTAATAATTGTAAATGGGTATTCCCATAATGATTTGTGAGCGCAAGATGTAAAGAAGGATAATTTTTACTTTCACATTTTTTTATTAACTAATAAATGTTTTCTGAAAAAGTAAGAAGGAAACTTAAGCATAGAAAATTAAATGCAACTTAATAGATTATACATTTTATGAAAGATTACCAGTAAAAAATTTATAAAAAATGATTTATTAATGGTCTTTGTTAGTTAACTATGTCAGTTTAAAATTCTATTAAGTGCTATAAGTTGCATTAATTTGCTATGCTTAAGTTTCTTTCTTATTTTATCTGCAAAAATTTAATAGTTAATAAAAAATATGAAAGTAAAAATTATCCTCCCTTACACCTTGCGCTCATGGGAATATCCATTTACAATTATTAAAGCCTGAAAAAAAGCATGTCTGCGATGTTATCGCCATGCGATGATTTGTAGATACTTTATTTTTTACCACGATATTTTCGACGACGATGTTTTTAAACTGCGAAGTTTTTGAACCGCTTTATTTTCGACGACGATGTTTTGTACCACGATGTTTTAGAACTGCGATGTTTTCTTCTACGATGTTTTGTAGCACGACGTTTTCGCCTTACGTTGTTTTCTCCGCGACGTTTTCGTCCGCGATGTTATCGGCGGACACCGGTTCGATTCCCGGCGAAGGCGTTGCTATTTTTCCTTTTTCCTGCTTCAAAAAATACCTAATGTCTCTACAAGGTAAATGTCTCTACAAGGTAAATGTCTCTACAAGGTAAATGTCTCTACAAGGTATATGGATAGACTCGGTACAAACAGCACCATAATACAGTAAGTGTGACAACAAAAATTTAGCAGAGTTACTGATATAAAGTGTTAATACGTTAAGTGAGGCAATATGCACAGTTATTCAAGGTTAAGAGTACGTGACATTATGTCTTACTGATAAAACTCTGCTTATAAATTCATTAAATGTCAGATTTCAGTACGAGAAAGAAACCTATTAGCTACATTTAAAAAAACTCTGATGTGGATACCACATGACTTTCCTTGTACAGCCTATTAAATTATACACACTTTTTGTTGCACTTCATTTAAACTTATTTCCTCGAATTTCATTACAGATATATTTCTCAATCTATTAATTTACAGTCATGTCCATAAATTAAGGATAATTCGGAGTCACGCGGAAATCGAACTCTAAAATAAATATATCACCTGTCAAATCACTACACACATCTTCAAGAATCATATGCAAATTTCAGGAAGTAACCAGATGACACCGATGGTACGTCACAATGACGAGAGTGATATATAAGGAATACAGGCAAAGAAGTAAAATTGTTCGCAGGCGCTTTATAAGCATTTCAGTGCAATAACCGAATAGTTATGACACAAAGGACGCGTTTGGATGATTTTTTACGTGGTAGAATTATCGACCGTCTGGATTGTGGGCGTACCCAACTGGAAGTATCAGACGAACTTGGAATTGCCCAGAGTGTAATCTCCAGGCTTTGGAAACTATTCCAAAATGATGGTAATGTGAGTAGACGTTACAGCACAGGTTGCCCCAGAGTTACAACGCCGAATGACGACCGGTATTTGGCAGTTACTGCCACAAGAAACAGGCGGAGCACAGCCTCAGACCTGTTTCGTCAGCTCTCTTCAGCCACTGGTACGACAATTTCAAGGCAGACCGTGTACAGACGCTTAGGACAGATTGGTCTATATGCTCGTAGATCTGTCAGATGCGTTCCACTTACTGCAATTCACTGTCGCCTGCGGTTAGCCTGCAGTAGAGAGCATGCATTGTGGACACCGCAACAGTGGGCTTGTGTGATGTTTTCCGACGAATCCAGGTTTAGCTTGCAGTCTGATTCTCGCCGGACTTTCCTATGGAGAGCTCCAAGAAAGTTACTACCAAGAAAACATCATTGAACGACACTGTTACGGTGGTGCAGGAGTGTTCGTTTGGGGTGGAATTATTCTGGGTTCCAGAACTGACCTGCATGTTCAAATTGGAACCATGACAAGTGAAATCTATCGGGACGTCATTCTGGAACAACATGTAAGTTTGTTTCGGAGCGCCATGGGCGCACAATTTGTGTTTATGGATGACAACGCCCGTTCTCACCGTGCAAACATCGTAAGCGAATGCCTTCAATCGGAGGATATCACCCGTATGGACTGGCCAGCATTCTCACCGGATCCAGTAGAGCACGTGTGGGACATGCTTTTCTGACGAGTTGCAGCCCGTCAACCTCCTCCTACATGTCTACCGGAACTTCGGAGAGCATTGCTTTTTGAGTGGTGTAATATCCCCCAAGGTCAGATCGATAATTTGATACTCAGCATGCCTAGGCGTTGTACGGACTGTATTGCATCGTCTGGGAGACATACAATGTATTAATAATCATAGCAACCATGTAATATTGGTTTTTTGTAAATAGGTTTTTTTTTTTTTTTTTTTTTTTTTTTTTTTGTAATTTGCTCCAGGGAGAAAAATCGCTAATTTTTTTAATAATATCAAACATATAGCATCTTTTTTTGCTCTTTACCTTTTGTTTAATAAATAAGCTTTACAAATAAGTCAAATTTGTTTTGCTTCTAACTCTTCCTTTGCCTGATTTTGCATTATCCTTAATTTATGGACATGAGTGTAGTTTTCAATTCGTGGCAAGGCAAAAGTGCATAAAAACTCAAAGCATCTTCCTTCAAAATTGTAAAATGCAGAAAAACATAAAACTTCAAATACAGTTAAGGATAAACAATTTTTATAATTAGAATAAGAGTTCTACGCAGAAGCAAACAATTCCGCCAGCGGGCGGATTTTTCGTCGCACAAAATTTAAAGTTTATTTCTGGTCCCACACGGCAAAATGACTCTGAAGTTGGGGCACAAACTAATTTAATTCACTATTGCACTAAGAGTTTCAAATGTAAACAAATGGCGCAGCCTCGTTAGGCTTAGTAACAACTTTTAAATTGTTGATGATTCTACTACAACTTTGCATGCAGATTAACTAAAACATAAAAAAAAAACCTTCACTGGAACATAAGAACAGCATAATTCAAACCTATTAAAGTAACAAATGCACAATTTACCAACGTATAAGAATAAAAAAGGACCTCATCGAGTGAGGTAAAAAAGTGGAAATATACCCTATATATAATACATGTTTGGTGCGGCCGGCTGCAACGAAAGAGAGAGGGCCACAACCAGATAATGTAAAATCCCATATATAAAATTTCAGCACTCTACGAGTAATCGTTTTCGAGTTATGCAATATATATATACATACGTACGGAAGTACACACACACCAGAGGCCACTCCTTCTACCTGGATATTCCGTACGAAGTGTTGCTGAACGGGCTCTGTACGGGACTCATCAGTGGCGGCGCAGACCCCACAGTCCCGGCCCGGCTTTATACATAGCCTCAGCAAGTTGAAAATCTAGAAACGAAGTCAAAAAGATACGAAGTCACCTTCGCCTCGGGGCACCACTCCCTTGGCTACTGGTTATTCAGAATCGGTGCCTTGCCTTACTTTGTCCCCGCCACTGGGACTATGAGGGCCAAACCCCCATCGAAAAGACCCACTTACCATCTACATATTAGCTCCACAACAGCCGAGGGAACGGACACGACAGTACCAGTACGGTCCCTGCCAAGCCCGAACCTACCTGAGTATAATACTCGGGTTCTAGTCCTGTGAAGAGTGTTTATGTACCCCCGTGGTTGAGACTGCCTAGGTACAGATCCTAACCAGTACTTCCCAGGACGTCTCCTGAGTCAACCCCCGGGGGGGACGTACGGAAGTACAGACGTCATGTAGAAAATCCCTTCCGGATCCATTTTACGATCCGTTTTGTAAAAAATACTCCTTTATTCTGTCGATATGTGCAGGCAAAAAAAAATCGTCTAAATGAATTCGAGAGCTATCAAAATGCATAATTTCTTTCAATTACGATACTCGAGTTTTTTTTTTTTTTTTTCAATTACAATACTTCCTTTACTTCGTACAAGGAAGTAAAAATAATTAATATTTTTTTAACTTATTCGTTTTTAAACTAATTAACCCTTTTTAGTACCTTGTACGAAGTAAAAAGGAAGTATTGTAATCGCGAAAAGTTTCAGACAGCATATCTCAACGAAAATATTCATTTTGACCGCTATCGAATGCAATTTAACGATGTTTTTGCGTGATATCTGTACGTAAGGACAGAATAAAACACTCTTTTCCTACAAAAAAATTATAAAACTGCTTTAAAATGAATACCGAAGAGAATTTTTTGTGACGTCTGTACAAACGTGTGTACGTACGTACGTATGTATCTCGCATAACTCAAAAACGAGTAACCTCAAGAACGTTGAAATTTTGTATATAGGGCTGCTAATTTATGTAGATGTGCACCTCTTATTTGGGTTGCAATCGGGCCGCAAAACGTATATAAGTATATTTATATATATATTCACTCTGTTACCCGACTCAGTGATCTCAGTTTCTTTACTCTTATATGTTTGTAAATTGTACATTTTTTGCTTTAAAAATGATTGAATTATGTTGTTCTTATCTTCCGGTTAAGGTTTTTATGCCTTTAGTAAATCTATATGCAATATTTTTAGAATTATCAACAATTTTAAAGTTGTTTAATTGCCGCTAAGCCTGTTTTAATGGCAGCCATTGATGTTTACATTTGAAACAGGAGACTAGTGGATTTGTTGCCAATCTAGAGAAAGCTTCGCAACAGCAAAGATAACGCCTTCATTTATTATTGCGAATTAAATCATGTTTAATCCTTTCTGGAATTTTTTCGAGGAAATAAGATTTACTTCTTAATTTTTAATACAGATATTTTGAGTTTTTATGTATTTTTGCCTTGTCGCGACGTGAGAACTGAATTAATTGAATGAGAAATACTCAATAGTCTGTGAAATCTGTTTCGTTTTTGTTTTGTTTGCTTAATTTCTTTTATACATCGTTCTAGCTTTATTATAGTATTTGAATAGAACATGTAGCAACGATTAGATAATTCTTTAAATGATATAAATTTTGTGCATTCTGAATTATAATATGAACGAAATATATTTTACTGTTAAGTAAATTTACTGTTAAGTAAATTATTATTACTTAACTAGTAATAAGTTAAGTATTACTAGATTTACTGTTAAGTAAATCTAGAGCCAGAGTGTCGCTATGGTAAACAAATAGAGTGAATTTTAAAGAATGCATTTATTCTATTGTGGTTTATGCGCTATCGGCGAAGTAGATTTAATTTAATCCAATAAGTTTAAATGAAATGCAAGAAAAAATGCGTATAATTTAATATTCCGTACAAGTGGTGTACACATCAGATTTTTTAATACCGTATACTCATATTTCATGAAATAAAATTGCATTTTCAAAGTTAGTTTAAACACATGGGTATTAAATATTTCGTAATTTGCAGAAAATAAACCTTAATAAATAACTTATTTTAAGATGTTTTCAGTATTTTATGTCATTAAAATAAAAATATACCTGTATTTTATTGTGGTAGTACAGAAAAAAACCAGGACGGAGTATCATTATCATATTAACATGTCCTTTTTTATTTCTATTCAAGAAATAAGTAATTTATTTAATAAAATAAACAAATAATTTTTTTTAATTCTTACTACACAGTATATGGATATCCGCATCCAGTTCCGCATCCTGGGGGATGTCGCAATGTCATAACACTTCCTCGTTCTCTTTATAGTGGATATAAAATATGAAAATAAACTTTTTTTTTTTTTTTTTTTAATTTCTGAGAAAATTCCCACAATTTAGCATTCACGTCCAACAAAATAATAAGTTCTAAACTTAATATTCATATTTAACTCATATATTCGAATAAAGAAGCTTGATTTAATTTTTATTGTTTATATACTCAGTTTGTTCGACAAGCAAATATCAATTTCGGGTTAAACCAAAACTAATACACATTTCATAAAACAGCTATATTTGATATATTTTTCAACAACACAAAATCTCTTTTGTCGACAATGATACATTAAACTATGCATTGCACAAAAAATATTTTCTTTTTTATATTTCCAAATTTAGTTAGCTCGAGTTTGAATTTTTTTTCAATATTTCCATTTACGTTATGCATTTACAGTCCGATCGTCACGACCTGAACTTTTATAATAGCAATAAACAAATAAAGTATTCATTTACTTGAGTTGCATTCTTAAAATAAAGTGCGAAGAGAATTCTCTTACATTACAAATCAATGAAATATGCTACACCTTTTTACTTCCTTGTACGAACTAAAGGAAATATTGTAATCGCGAAAACTTTTGAGTATAATATTTCAACGAATATACCCATTTTTACCGCTCTGGAATCGATTTGGATGATTTTTTTACGTGACATCTTTACCTATGGACAGAATTAAGGACTCCTTTTATTTGCAAAACGCATTGTTTGATCGATTTAAAATGAATTCAGAAGACATTTTTTCGTGACATCTGTATGGACGTACGTATGTATGTATCTCGCATAACTGAAAAACAAGTAGCTGTAGAATGTTGAAATTTTGTTGTGAAACTGCTATAAGATGCATCTGTGCATCTCCCCTTTTTCGTTACAATCGGCCGTACGAAACGTATATATATATATATATGTAATAATAAAATTCTAACTGTATGTTCTTTTCATTTTTTTAATGGCGACGGTCTCTTATTTGAAAGTACGTGGAATTAAATTCACAGCCCCGTAGTCAATTTGTTTTTCCCGCCTTTTCTACACGTACAGTTATAGAATGTTCTGGAAATATTTAAAGCGAACTGGAATGGCTGACGAGGCTGACGTCATTTCTTGGAAGCTCCGCCTTTCCAGAGGCTATAAAAGGACTCGCAAAGGAATATCGGGGTCTTTTCTTTAATGTAACGATGTAGTAAACTTCATACAAAAAGTTATTAGTAATTCTTTTTTATTTACTCCGGAGATCTTAATTTTTGTAACTGCTATTTTCACCTGAAATATAATAAATACGACTACATCTATGATTCTTCACCAATCTATTTATTCCATACAAAAGCTGGTACATCACATATATATATATTCCCACTTTATTACTCGATTCGGTGAGGTCAGTTTTCTTTATTCTTAGATTTTAGTAAATTGTGCGTTTTTTGCTTTAAAAGTGGTTCAGTTATATTTTCCTTACGTTCCGTTTATGGTATTTACGGTTTTATTTAATTTGCATGCAATAGTTGTAGAATTAGCAACAATTTAAGAGTTTAGGCGGTTCTAGATCTAACAAGGCCGCCATTTTCATTTTTTCGTTTCATTTTTCCATTTTCCACGAGAAGCAGTGATTTTTTTTTTTTTTTTTTTTTTTTTTTTAAAAATTTTTTTAATTTTTTTTTTCCATTTCAGCTCAAAGCATTTAGAAACATTAAGTATTTTTTTGGAAGCAGGAAAGATTAAAAATGAGCAACGCCCTCGCCGGGAATCGAACCACGCACCTCTGGAATACGCGCCCAGCTTGCGGACCACTACAACACGAAGGCATGCTAAGAAGGCGGGAGAAATACCTTATATACTCCCCCTTTTAAAGGACGATTTGGGTTTTTAGGGGACCCAATCGCCGAATTCTGGGTGTGGAGAATCCTCATCCAACACCCTTTTAGTTCGGGTGCCAATGTAGAGGCACTTTTAAGATGAATAGAAGTAGATTAAGATAATAAGACGTTTATATGATCTTCGTAAATTGCCACTGAGCAACATACTGAAATTTCTTTGTATAGTTTATGTCCTTATGTTCTAATTTGTGTTAAATAGAAAGGTTATTTAAACCTTCTCAAAGCTTTCTCATTGTTTTCAGATGTAGCAATTATTCGCTTCGCATTTGTTAGGGTTATTAGACTAAAACAGCATTACCAGATCAATGTAACCCTGAAAGTTTTCAAAATGAAAGACTGTGTAGCTGATAAAAAATACATGAAGATTGTCTAATTACAGAGGAATTCAAAAACTAAGTGATTTTGTATATTTTGATTGCATATGAATGGGTACCATTGAATAAGCGTACTAATTGGATTTACTGATCGAACTGGATAATTAGGTACGATCAATTACGTTTATCGATCCGACAGCAGTAAAGGTTAGATTCAGCAAACGCAGTTATAAACTCATCTTTTTTTACTTCCTTCCACGAAGTAAAAGAAGAATTCCAATCTCGAAAAATTTCGTGTATCATATTTAAACGAAAATATCCTTTTGGAAGCGCTCTCAGTTCAATTTGAATGATATTTTTGCATTACATCTGTACGTACGGGCAGAATAAAGGACTTTCTTTCCTAAAACGGATTGTGAAACGGATTTAAAATGGAGTCACTTTTTTGTGACGTCTGTACGTACGTATGTACGTATCGCGCATAACTGAAAAACGAGTAGCCTCAAAGCGTTGAAATTTTGTTTATGGAACTGCTATAACATACATATGTGCACCTCCCTTTTTCGCAACAAAAGTATATAAATACTGTAGAGACATTACGTTATTCTGAAGCAGAAGATATGAAAAATGAACAATGCCCTCGCCGGGACTCGAACCTGGCCCTCTCTAATACGCACCGAGTGTGCTACCGTTACACCACGAAGGTATGCAGAAAGGAGGGGGAATATCTTATAATATACCCACTCTGTTACCCGCCTCGGTGAGCTAAGATTTTATTCTTATATGTTGGTAAATTGCGCATCTTTTGCTTTAGAAGTGATTGAATTATATTGTTCATATGTTCCGGTTAAGGCTTTTATGCCTTTAGTTAATCTGCATGCAATAGTTGTAGAATTATCAACAATTTTAAAGTTGTTTAAGTTCCACTAAGCCTAACCGGGTCGCCATTTGTTTACATCTGAAATTGGAATAGTGAATTAAGTCAGCCTCTGCATCAACTCCGGTGTCTTTTTGCCGAGCGAGATCAAACGTATTGTGCACCGAAAAATCTGTCTTTCTGCCAAAGGTTAATTAATTTAAGTTCTAATTTTAATTCTAAAAAATTTTTTTTAACGGTATTAACTCAATTTGGTGTTTTAGGTTTTTCTGTATTTTACAATTCAGCAAACGTAAGTGATGTTTTTAGTGACGATGTTTAGAGTTTTCATGTATTTTTTGCTTGCTCCGAAGTGAGAATTGAATTGATTGAATGAGAAATATATCTCTTATGAAATTCGGGGAATTAAGTTTAAATAAAATGCATCAAAAAATGTGCATAATTTAATAGGCCGTGCAAGGAAGTCATGTGGTGTCCACATCACATTTTCTATCTAATTACCGAATAAAGTGCTTCTAAATCACTTCTAAATCTTCTAAATCATTAACCAAGCGCTTTTAACCCTTTCCGGCACACTACCTTTTAAAATTGGACTTTTGATTAAAAAAAAAAAAAGGTAGGAGGTCTAATTAGGCCTAGAGGAGTACACAAGTAAAATTTTGTGCAAACAGCACTCATCGTTTTAATTCTGTGGGTTCCTAAATTGGATACATTGACTGAATAGAGCTTCGAAAAGAGTGCTGAAACGAGCATTGTTGTCAATGAACTGAACGATGAGATGCGGAGAAACAAAGAATACAGACTCTCCAGTTGTCCTAGATGATCGGTGAGTCCGGTCTGGGCACACTTAGGGTTCGCCGTTTGATTTTAGGCAAGATTTCAAGGTGAAATTTTAAAACTAATATAAAATAAGGAGATTAGCATAGAGCCAAAAAAAATAACATAGAAATTTCTTTTCAAACCGTTCCTTTTATACCCTAAAAATATCTGAAAGATTTGTTTGAAAAATGAGGGTCTTAAAAAACTAAACATGGCTAAAATATATGGACTGGTTTGAGCTGCCATCTACTATAAATAAAGAAGGCTCAGAGTAACCTATAAATCCTTTTTCATTCAATTTTTCTGTGCGTAAAGAAGGAAATTTTTAGGTGTGCCCAGACCGGACACACTGTGCCATAAAGGCTTAAAGCATTATTTTCAATAGTCCCAAAGTGTATCAAATTTTAATTAATTTACGCCAAACGCCATTTTTCCTACATTTTAGCGCAGATTTCAACGCCCAAACCGTAACAACGCGGGATTCGATAGAAGTCAAAATTATAATTTAAAAATATAGGAAATATTTTGGCATAACCATCAATAAGTTAAAGTGTTTTCTAGTTTTTTTTTACTTAAATATCAGTAGATAGCGCTGAATTTTCCCTATGTTACGAAACATAATTATGGATCTCGGCACGTACGAATTACATATTGTCACAGCTTAGGAGAATATAAGTGCATTATATTCTCACCATGTGGCCGAATAATAAATTAATCAGGTCTTATCATGCAAAATAGCTAATTTCCGTCTTATAACGAATGTTAAGTAGTGCTTGGATCTCTGCTTAGGAATTGGTATTCATCTGCTTAAAAAGGAAATGAAATGAGAAATAATAGCAATGATTATGGTAAAAATAAAACTTCCTTAAAACTGATATATCTTCGGTAGATGGGAACTTTTAAAAGTGACTTTAATATCCTAACAGTAATAGTAATAGTGTAGATAACTGCAATAACAATAATGACACAAATTGACAATTAAAAAAAAATCTGAAAGGTTTAGGATTTTAAATTACGTCCAAAGGGTCGTCTGTTTAACATTTTGTCTGTTATCTTTATTTATTAAATATTACGTTCTTCGCACTTAAAACATAAAGTCAGTTCAAGAGCAATATCGCAAAATAGTGTTAAATTGAGCCTATCTTTAGAATTTCCGTTTCAGAGTCTCGCGCGTTGGAGATAAAAACGTTTTTTTCTGCACAACGTTGCCATGGCTCATTTTGAAATCCTTGAGTTTGTTAATCAAAAATTCGTTAAAGTTTTACAAAATGTGAAATCGATCATAAAACAAATTTCAAATTTGGGCTTCCACATGCCCATATTCGCAGTAGGATTACGTCATTCAAAATTGGATAGCTCTAGGTACCGTTGTTTTATCACAATGCGAGAAATATACATACATTTACGCAAATTTTTCATTATTTAATTTCTTCAAATATAATGCAGGACTCTAACATTGGGTGGCAACACTTTGAAAAGTGAGACGGACATTTATAGTGAACCAACGCAAAATCGCAAAACGAAAAAATAGTCCTTCAGGAACAAAGCCCCTTTGGACTAATAAGTGCAATATAAATACGTAATAACGGTAAGATTTCGAGACTATGATCTTAGAGACATCTTTGATTCCCAAGGTAAAAGTCCTTTTCTTAAACATCAAGGTTGATTTTATCCCACTGCTCCTTCACAATCAAGTCCATCCAATGTTTTGGGATGCCGCTTATAAAGAGCTCGTTTTAAAATTGCAAAAGCACAGTAATCTATAAGATACATATCAGGAGACTTGGGTGGGATGAATTTAAGGGGAATAGCTTCCAATCCGGTTTCATTTCTTATTTCTATCGAAAAACAGAGCAGTAGATTTAGAAGTATGGCTTAGAACCTTATTCTGATGGAGTGCTGTGGTGTGGTGGTGTATTTAATTACGGCAAAGCACACTAGGGCTATCTGCCTAAGGGGAGGGATGCCTTCGTGGAGGACTTTCTAAGGGAAACTAGCTCGTATACACGTTACACATGGGGAAAACCACGAAAACACCCATGCAGCCAGCCCGTTCGCGGGATTGGAACCTCGGACCGAACTACCAGTGTTCAGCGATTTTACCGCTCGGCCGCTGGCTTATTCTGATGGAAGTTAAGACAGTAAAGATTGTCTGGATGAAGAAACGGAATTTTTCCTTAAAAATAAGTGTTAAAACTTTTTTTCTGATAGTACAACATTTTTTATACTTTCCTTATTTTAAGTTTTCTGTTATAAGATAATCCAGTAATAACCATAAAACCTTTAGAAAAACGTTCCTCGTTTTCTGAGAACCAACATATTAAGTCTTTTTCTCCTCTTTTTCGATAGTAAATCGATCTTTTTCTATTGCAATCTGATACGTATAGCCAAGCCTCATCCATTGTAAATATATACAGGGTGTTTATAAAGTCCTGGACCCATTTTGATTTTTAATAACTCATAAAATAATAAAGATAGATTAAAATTAATGACATAAATGGTTAGATAGACTCAAAAAGTTTCATGACCCTTGTCAATGAACTTCCACGTGTGCCCCCTTCGTCGCACGGAGAATATCAAGTCGATATTCAATTTCACGCCAGGTACCGGCAAGCATGTCGGCATCCACAGAGGCTACTGAGGTTTAATTCTGGCTTTTAGGTCATCCATGTTCGACACTCTCCTCCTGTAAACGTTGTCCTTTACAAATCCCCATAAATACATTATAAATATATACGTACGTTCTTACATATCTCGAATAACTCAAAAACAATTAACCGTAGAACGTTGAAATTTTGCATATGGGATTAGTATAACATCTAGTTGTGCATCTCTCTTTTTCGCTGCAGTCGGCGGCACCAATTACTTTAGCTATATATATATATTCCCACCATGTTACCTGGTTCGCTGAGGTCTATTTTTACTCTTATATGTTGTTAAATTGTGCATTTTTTCTTTGAAATGTCATTGATGGTGTCCGCCGATAACATCGCGGCAAAAACATCGCGGACGAAAACGTCGCGGAGAAAACAACGCAAGGCGAAAACGTCGTGCTACAAAACATCGTGGGAGAAAACATCGCAAAGAGAAAACATCGCAGTTCTAAAACATCGTGGTACAAAACATCGTCGTCGAAAATAAAGCGGTTCAAAAACTTCGCAGTTTAAAAACATCGTCGTCGAAAATATCGTGGTAAAAAATAAAGTATCTACAAATCATCGCATGACGATAACATCGCAGACATGCTTTTTTCACGCTTTAATAACTGTAAATGGATATTCCCATAATGATTTGTGAGCGCAAGATGTAAAGAAGGATAATTTTTACTTTCATATTTTTTATTAAATATTAAATTTTTGCTGAGAAAATAAGAAGGAAACTTAAGCATAGAAAATTAATGCAACTTATAGCACTTAATAGAATTTTAAACCGACATAGTTAACTAACAAAGACCATTAATAAATCATTTTTTATAAAGTTTTTACAGGTAATTTTTCATAAAAAGTATAATTTATAAGTTGCATTTAATTTTCTATACTTAAGTTTCCTTCTTACTTTTTCAGCAAAAATTTATTAGTTAATAAAAAAATGTGAAAGTAAAAATTATCCTTCTTTACATCTTGCGCTCACAAATCATTATGGGAATACCCATTTACAATTATTAAAGCCTGAAAAAAGCATGTCTACGATGTTATCGTCATGCGATGATTTGTAGATACTTTATTTTTTACCACGATATTTTCGACGGCGATGTTTTTAAACTGCGAAGTTTTTGAACCGCATTATTTTCGACGACGATGTTTTGTACCACGATGTTTTAGAACTGCGATGTTTTCTCCCACGATGTTTTGTAGCACGACGTTTTCGCCTTGCGTTGTTTTCTCCGCGACGTTTTCGTCCGCGATGTTTTTGCCGCGATGTTTTCGGCTGTAACCGTCATTGATATGTGTAGTTCTTATGTTCCCGTCAAGGTTTTTATGTCTTTAGCTAATCTGCATGCAACAGTTATAGAATTATCAACAGTTTAAAAGTTTAAGGCCTTTAACTAGGCCTAATGAGAGCACAATTTGTTTACATTTGAAACTCTTAGTAGAATGGATAATTGAGTGACTTGGCGCACCAACTTCAATGTCTTTTTGTCCAGTAGGACTAAAGGCTAACTTTCAATTTTGTGCATCGAAATACCTGTCTTCCCGCCTGCTGGTCGAATTGCTTGTTTTGACGTAGAAACTAATTTTAATTGTAAAAATTGTTTTGAACTGTATCTGGTGTTTCATATTTTTCTCTATTTTACAATTTTTAAAGATGTTTTGAGTTTTTATCCATTTTTGTCTTTCCGCGAAGTGAGAACTGTATTCATTGAATGAGAAATGTATCTCTAATGCAATTCGGGGAAATAAATTTAAAATAATGGGCACCAAAAAATCATTTAATAGGCAGTATACAAGGAAGTCATGTGATGTCCACATCATATATTTTGTTGTAGTTTTAAGTAGCCTATCATCTTTCATTTCCATATCTATTTTATGTATACATATTTGTGTACTATAGGGCGCAATTCAATTGCTACAATGCGATTTTGTTGTTGTGTTTCTTAATTTATGTACGTTACGGTGAAACACCGAAATCTGGAGAATGTCGACTTTCACCGGTGAATGTCAACATTCACATAGTCTCTTGGTGTATGTCCGAAATATTTTCCAAATACTCTTATTTCTGACTTAATACTCTTATTTCTTTTTATCTTCTTTTTATCCAAATACTCTTATTTCTGACTTTCTGACAGTCAATGTCAACATTCACCATGTACTAATGGTGAATTTGAACATATAACAATATTATATTTTCTTCTCCGTTATTCAGTCGCGAATAAACGCACTTGAAACTTGAAATAAGAACTTAAGAACATGAGAACCTAAACCACTCAATACATTCAAAATGAGAAAGGAAAATAATAGAAGTTAAAAACTTACTTAATTATACAGTACGTTCTAAATGAGAAAATAAAATAACAGTCATAAAAAACTTACTAAATTATGTGATTCAAATCTTATTTATTGCAACAACTTAAACTATTATGGCACTTTATGACCTCTCTTTTCGACTTTCACCAGAGCATATCTGTGATTGTCGACATACACCGGTGAGGGTCCGAATATACAAGAATGTCGTTCACCGACGTATTTGGTGAATGTTGATATTTTCCGGTGAAAGTCGACATTCTCCAATTTCGGTCTTTCACGGTAACATATATATGAGTTTTTTCCTCCATTATTTGTAACTGAATACATTCAAAAACAAGAGGCTTTTCATTTTCAGTACATAAAAACGTTATATGGTTGGCAGAAAGCTATATAAAAGTGAAAAAAGTATGAAAATCGATTTCCATTTCGCAATTTCTAGTTATATAAAAGACTTCCTAAGCAAAATTACATATGATTAATTACATTAATTAGCCAGGTTACAGCCGAAAATATCGCGGACGAGAACGTCGCGGAGAAAACAACGCAAGGCGAAAACTTCGTGGTACAAAACATCATGGGAGAAAAGAAAGCAAAAAGAAAAAATGTTGGTACAAAACATCGTCGTCGAAAATAAAGCCGTTCAATAACTTCGCAGTTTAAAAACATCGTCGTCGAAAATATCGTGGTAAAAAATAAAGCTCCTACAAATCATCGCATGATGGTAAATCGCAGACGTAGGTTTTTCAGCTTTTAAAAGTTGTAAATGCATATTCGCATAACGATTTGTGAGAGCAAGAAGAAAAGAGAAATGTATTTAATTTTTTAATTCATAAACTTGAACTCGTAGAAATCAGTAGAAAATTTATGCTGTTCATAGAAAATAAATGTCGACATTTGTAGGGTTTATATTTATTTTAACTAACATTTATTTTAAGTTTAAACTATCTTTCCTGTCAAGCCTTACTTTCCCCTGGAACTGCCAATGCCAGAATATGTAAATTTTAGTAGAACGCGCAAGGATTCAAATTATCAGCGGAAGTATTCTGATTTAAATAGCAGGAAACGAGTTCGGTGTGATACTCTTACTTCACGAGCGCGGAGGTAGTTAGCGAGAAATTGAAGAACCCCGCGTTTCGGCCTATGTGCTTGGCGGGAAGTAGTGTTAATCGTTCAAGTGAGCTTCAAGTCTGCTGAATTAGTAGCGGTGTTGTAAAACGCGGTGAGTTAGTTATTTTAGAGAGCCTCGTAGTTAGAGTCTTGTCTTTAGTTTCTTTTCAGGTTATTATTTTTATTTGACCGCCGAGTTGGCGCCGTCTGTAAGCGTCAAGAGCACGCAATTGTAATTTATTACGTTGAATAAAAAGGGACTTAAACCCTTTACAAGACTCTGTGTTTTATCCTGTTTTCACAGTCACCTCTTGGTTCCGTGCAAGTTGGAGGCACGCAACGTTACACATTCTCCAATTTCGGTCTTTCACGGTAACGTATATACCTTCATATACGACGAGAATAATAAAGAAATATGTCCTCCTTTAGCAGAAATGATCTCTAGAATGCGCTTACGCAATGACTGCACTAGTCTTACGTATATCATTTTAGTTCCTTTTCGTGGTATCTCACTTTTCCAGGTTTTCTTAATCAAGCGCTTTGTTGTCGGATAATCCATTTCGCGAAGATTTTCCTTAAGAATGTGACTTGAGTTTCTCGATCGAATTTAAGAATGGTGAACTTCCATGACAATCTACCACAATAATTTTATTTTCCCACATGAATCTTCTGAGAGATTTTGAATTGTAACATGGAGCCAAGTCATGTCACTACAAGCGTTTTCGAGAACAGCACATCCTACGTTTTAGAATTTCTATAACCTGGCTGAATTTGTCATTCCGCCAACAGGAAGTGGATTTCAAGTGTCATCTGCAGTGGAAAAAAAACCGCAGAACATTTGCTTTTTATGTTATTTTACACTTTTTCGGATAATTTGCGGTTTTATTGATTCAGTCTTCCTCCGTCTGTCTTCGTTAGATGTATACGCATGAACAAATAAATTGATTGGGTTATTTAATTATGGCAAAGCACACGAGGGCTATCTACCTAAAGGGAGGGATGCCTTCGTGCAGGACTTTCTAAGGGAAACTGGCTCGTATACACGTTACACATGGGGGAAACTGCGAAAACACCCATGCAGCCAGCCCGTTCGCGGGATTCGAACCAAAGAATCTCTAAGGAGAAGAATGAAAGCTTCCATAGACGCAATGTAAACCTGTTTCGCCTCTGCGCCCCTGTACCGAAGAGCCACGGCTATGCAGTGAAACACCAGCGCAGGGTGGAATTTAAACAGCGCAGTTCGAGGAAATAGTAAATTTTTTACTTTGAAATAACTCAAGTTTTATTTTCATACATTTCTGGAGTTTTATGAGCAAAAGGATGTTAGTTGGAATTTGGGGCGAATTATAGAAATCCTGGCCAATTTTTACTTTCAATTTAAACAGCGAGCCATACGAAGACAAAATTTAAATGAAATAAATCTCTTAATTCTTTTCTTCTGTAAACTTAAAAAGGGGGAAAACACATGCCATACAAAACGTAATAAATTTTTATGAATCCATAGTTAAAATTTTACAGTGAAATTTTAAAAGCAAAATTTGCAATAACTAAATGAAACAGAAAAAATAATTATAGACAATTAAAGGCACCCCTAAATAAATTGAAAACACTGAAATACATTATAATTATCCGACAACAACTTTAAAAAGAAATTACCATGAAAACTTTTAGACAATTATTTGGAATGACCATTGTGAAAACCAAGAGCAAAGTTTTCACCCAATAGCCAAAACCATTTCACTTACAGCATTACATTTAAAAAGTCTTTAAAAGAATTTCACATAACTAAAACCAAGTACCTCTGACTACAACAACAAAGAACCTTTTAGAACAACGTGGTAAAAAATTGCTAATATGGCCGACGGCATGCTGCTTTGTTGCCTCCTGATGTTATTTCGCACATGCGCAGTGAGGTACGGAGGGTGGATAACTTTGGGATGGTTTGCCCCTTTAAAGTAAGCTTCAGGCATATACATAATGTGTCTCTTCGGTCTGACGAGCCACATTTGCCTCGGGGAACCTTTACTTCTTCTCCTTAGAGATTCTTTGATTCGAACCTCGGACCGAACTACTAGTGTTCAGCGTCTTTACCGCTCGGCCGCTGGTCGGCTGAACAAATAAATGAGTCTTACTACTCAAAATGACCTTTGTGGTCCAAGATTAGGATTTTTTGGCCCACAATAATTGCTTTGCCTCATCTGACGCGTCGAAAGTTGCAAGCATTTATAAAACTTAACAATTATACATAGCTACATAATAAAATATATTAAATATACACTTTTATTAAATATGAAGAAAAGATAAAAATTATTAAGAACTATGTATGTTTTATCACACTACATGCAATGCATTTATATAATATGAAAAGTAAATTAAAGATCTTACACTACAAAACTGGCAACAGCTGTTATTAAAAGATAATTTGTCAGGCTTCATGGATGATTAGTATTATGTTCATTTGATAATATTAATTTATTTTAGGAAAGTAACAGAATGTAAAAAATGAAAGCCGCCCAGACGGAATAGTGGTTAGCGGAACCTACTGCGATACCGACGGGCGCGGGTTGAAATCCCCGAGAAGGCATGGAATGTTTTTAAATGTATAGTGTCTCTGTGGCATGGAGGCACTCTAAATATGCGGCGAGCCGAAAGTCCTCTTGAGAACTTGTTGTAGAGGAAGAGGGGTGGAAAACCCTCGGACCCGCCCATTTGCGGGGTGCTCTTCATCAAGCGGGTGGAACTGAGTGAAGGCGTACTTTTCACCTTCATGGTGCTCAAGATCAACGGCATCGTGGCAAGGATTGAACTTCATGAGCTTGTTTTGATGAAGCGGCATGGGAGCACAGTACATACATGTCGAGCCGAAAGTCCTCTCGAGAGGTTAATGGTAGGGGAAGAGGGGGTGGGAAATCCTCGGAGCCGTCTCCTCGGCATGCTTTCCACCAAAACTGGGGGGGGGGACTGAGTGAAGTCGTACTGTTCACATGTACAATGTCAGGGCTCTAGCCAATGACAGGTGCAGTTTTGGTGTCCTTGCTACGATGAATTTCGTGCGCTTGTTCTGACGTTATTATCAGATAAGTGAGAAAAGTCACAACAAGGAGAACATTCAGTTAACATGAATAAAATTGGAAGCAGAAAAGATGAAAAATATTCAACCGCCTTCGCCGGAAATCGAACCACGGACCTCTGGAATACCGGCCCAGCGTGCTACCGTTACACCACGAAGGCACGCTCGGAAAGTGGGAGAAATAGCTTATATACTCCCCTTTTAAAAGGGCGACTAGGGTTTTAGGGGACCTAGTTGCCAAATCCTGGGTATGGAGAATCATCATTCACAACCCTTTTAGTTCGGGCGCCACTTGTAGAGTCATTAGGTTAATTGGAAGCAGAAAAGATGAAAAATATGCAACCGCTTTCGCCGGGAATCGAACCACGGACCTCTGGAATACCCATGGAGGTAGGAAAGGGAGGAGGGGCCATTCCGCGCTAGAAGTGAAGCACTGATTTGAAGCTTGGGTCACCAGACGGGGTGTTTTTTGTTTACATTCAGAAGCTCGCTTGACAAAATTCTGATAGTATTTCGACACACGACAGTTCCATAGAAATCGAAAAAGGGACACTCTCGCATGAAAGAAACATTCATAGTGTGATGGATAATAGCAATTTGTATAGTTTACTGACATTTACGCAAAAATCACATCTTGGTTATTTTTCGATAACAAACAACAGCGATTTTGATTATGAATTTGTTTTATAAAATTCTAAGCTGTTGCACTACAAAAATATAGATTTTAAGAAAATTGCTAAAAGAGATCTGCCAAAATTTATTTTCTAGAAGATTTGAAAAGTTTGAAACTTGATGGCTAAATGTAAATATAAAATTATGTATGTTAAAATATTTGTAATTAGGCACATAGGTCAGATTAAGTTTTTATTAAATAGAGTAACGCATGCAAGGGCTATCTGCCTAAAGAGAGAGATGCCATCGTGGGGGAATTTTGAAGAAAAACTGACCTTTGAGTGGGTATTAAAAATAATATTTATAATTTTCATTCAAATTATATTCATATATATTTTTTATGTAAAACTTTCGGGTGTATGCTAAATTAGTGTAAATTACTTTACACGAAAAATATAGTGAATGCACAGAAATTAAAGATTTGCACATGCCGGAAATGATAAATAGGAAATATGTATGGGTATTTATGCATGTGCTTGCAAAAAGCATGTATCTGCCTTTGACAAAATACTTAAATATTCATTAAATTATTTATAAATGTATTTGAAATGAAGAATTTATTCACTTATAAACAACTGTGAAAGTACTGTGAAGAAATCTAATGATTAAATGTATCTAATTTATAATGATTATAAATGTTATCTAAATATATAATAACCTTAATATTGAATTGTAAACATAAATTGAAATCCTGTTGACAAATACGTTATAAAACTATTTAAGCAAGAATTGTTCGTATTGGAAAGCAATCTGTTAAAAGGTATTGTAAAGCAAATGCTATGAGATGAGCACTTAAGAACGTAATAAAGAGTTTTGGAATATGTATTGTTGAAATGAAGGGTAAAAAAAAATCTGATAAGTATAATTAAAAGAATTATTCCCTTTACATTTTATAATAACTCAGTTACAAGTTTTAAATAATACTTAAAAAAAAAAAAAAAAAATTATTTTATTCCATTTCAGAAATGTTCAGAGAAAGTCAAATACTATTTTCCTCATAATTCTCTAATTTAAAATGAACCGAATAGAGCATTAATTATAAATTGACTTACATTTTTCGATTTAAAAGAAGCCAAAAAATCATGTCATATTTAAGAAAGTATTTTAGGAAGAAGCTCTATAAATAGAAAAGAAATAATGCATAATTTTAATATTAATAATACAATAAACTTTGATCTTAATTTTTGTACCTTAACCGAATAAAATCGAATTACCTTAATTTTTTTTTCTAATGTAATTATCGAAAACTTGTGAAAATATTTCATTCAAATTAAACCATTCTGAGAAAACTGTCCTGTGAAAAGTACAGCATTTAATTCCGTTCAGAATGAAATGTTGTTTAAAAATATGTTGTTTTCACATACTTAGGACTCTGAAGTGTTGTAGAAAAAGAAAATATATACATCTATATGTATATTTGCGACGTAATTACAAAATATTTACACCCGAACGCGTCAAATCCCATAGAACTCAATGGTAAGTGACCCAATGTTTTGGTCACCACGTAGGGATCGCCGGTGCTTCAGAGCAGGGTACGGAGAAACTTGTTTAGGGCGACTCCATCTTACTTCCTACCTCCATGGGAATACCGGCCCAGCGTGCTACTGTTACATCACGAAGGCACGCTAGGGAAGTGGGAGAAATACCTTATACATCAACAAAAAAAACAATTGCAGTCCACATTGATTAGTTATTACGTCATTTAATTTAGTATCAAAAATGACCTTTGAAATAAAAACAATTACAGCTCATATTACAAAGTAGAATTTCGAGAAAGTGAGCAAAACCTCGTTGAACTACTTGTTACGGATAGATGCAGAATTTATTACTGAAAACCAACAAAGGCCACCCGCTCAGGAAAAATACCTTCTAAGAGACATAAAAAAAAAGTTTAAACCATACATATTCTATATAGCTAATCTGTTCAGCTGCCAAGAATCGAATTCCGGGTGATCATTCTTTTACATTTCAAAACTTCTTTTCTCTTTCCCTAATTCTTGTTTTCTATTTCTCTAATTCCCCTAATTCTCTTGGGAATTTCTTGTAGATTTCGCAATGTTGAAGGTAAAATATACGCTAAACCCCCCTTCACACGAACACGCTTAAGGAGAACATTCAGTTAACATGAATAAAATTTCCGTCCCGGCAGTGATACATATATCTTATAGGAAGTTTAACAGGTTAAAGCGAATTTCGGTTAATGCACTGTCCATTGCGTTATATGGCATTTTCTCCCTCTTTTCTGCGTGCCTTCGTGGTGTAATGGTTAGCACACTCGGCGCGTATTCGAGAGGTCCGTGGTTCGAGTCCCGGCGAGGGCTTTGCTCATTTTTCACGTCTTCCTGCTTAAAGACTCTACAGTGGCGCCCGAACTAAAAGGTGGTGGATGATGATTCTTCACCACCAGGATTTAGCGATTGAGTCTTTTAATCCCCAGTCGCCCTTTGAAAGTGGGAGTATGTAAGATATTTTCTCCCTTATTTCTGCATGCCTCCGTGGTGTAATTGTTAGCACACTCGGCGCGTATTCGAGAGGTCCAGGTTTGAGTGACGGCGTGGGTACTGCTCATTTTTCACGTATCTCGTATCAATAAATCCTAATGTCTCTATAGCGTCATTAGATTTTGTTATTTAATTCGAACTTTTAACGTTTTCCATATTTCTTTCCTGTTATTTTTCAGCTAGGGCTGCATACAGAAATGCTCTATCCCGTTGAGACTGGGCAGGTGTACAGCCCATAACATACATTATCTGAAATTAATCACTGTAAAGGTTCACTTTTCCCCTCCAAATGCAAAAAATCATCTTCAACCTTTTGATCAAAGTATTATTGCAGTTATGAAGAGATCTTATCGCAAGCAACTTGCGAGAGCTTGCAACTTGCGAGAGCTGCAAAGGAGTCGGAAACGTCAGTCTTTAGAGTGTGTTTGATGCAATAAAAGCTATCGCCGCATCTTGAAAATCCATATCATCACTACATACAGTGTCTCACAAAAGAGATGGGACACTTGTGCTTTACAAAAGGAAACTGTAGTAAAATAAATTAAAAAAACATGTAAAACTTTTTTGTGGGTGTGTTTCATACTTAAATTTAGTAACAATTATTACATAACATACATTTTCTAAAAATATTAAAATATTAATTTAATAAAAATATAATTGTTTAGAACGGAGCAAAAAATGGCTCACATAAGTGATGGGACACTTACTTTTCCATCAAATATTTATCCAAAAATTTTACTTTTTAAAAGGTTTTAATATTTTGTTGGATTTCCTTTTACTTTTAAAACATGATTTAATTTTCTTGGAATGGATTCGACTAATTTTTTTGTGATTTCTGGAGTGATTTTACCCCGTTCTTCTTGAAGCACCGATTTTAATTCTTGTTTTTAAGAAATGGTGTGTTTTCGAATTCTTAATTCCAATTCTTACCAAATATTCTCTATGGGATTTAAGTCGGGAGATTATGGTGCTGTTTTTATTATTTCAGGACAGTTATACAGCAGCCAGAGTCTAACGTTCAAAGTAGTGTGCTTGGGGTCATTGTCCTGTTAGAATTTAAAATCGTTATGAAGGTTCAATTTTCGTGCTGAAGAGTTCAAATTTTGATTTAAAATGGCAATATTCTTGTACTGATCCATTATACTGTCAATAAAAACAAGATTACCAACTCCACCGGACGACATACACCTCCAAACCATAACTCCTCCTCCATCATGTTTTACTGTTTGCATCAAGTTCTGTTTGCGAAATTCTTTCCTGGGTTTTCTCTACACCAAAATTCTACCATCAGAACCAAATATATTAAATTTATTCTCATCAGCAAATACAACTTCATTCCAGTAATCAGAATTCTTATTTATGTTGGATTTTGCGAAAGCCAGTCTGAGTTTTCTATTCTTTTTACTTACGAAGAATTTTTCCCTGGCTGCTCTACAGTAATATACGGCAGATCGAATTACTCTTCTAATCGTCTCAGGATTAACAATTACTCCATATAATGCTTGTAAATCAGCAGCAACTTTAGGAGCACTCATTCTTGGATTTTTTTTTTTAATGCTTCGAACGATAATTCGCTTTATTCCATTGGATAGTTTTGATGGTCGGCCAGGTCTTCTTTTATCCGGAATCATATGATTCTTTTTATATCGTTTAATGATATTGAAAACTGTTGAATGACTCATGTTAAATGTTTCAGCAGTTTCTCTAATAGATTTTCCACGTTCAATATGCAAATTAATAAATAATTTTCGAATTTCATGGAAAGTTTCTTTTCGTTTAGCATTCATGGCTGCACAGACATAAAAAACACAAAAATTTCAAAACTAACTGGAGTGAAATACTGCAGACGATTTTATAAATTATTGCCAATTGCTTTTGAGTAAAAATGAAAACCGCGAAAAATATTTTTATTGCTTACTTCAGACGAATTTTGTTGCATAGTACGTAGGTGTCCCATCAGCAGAGCCTGGAGACATAAAGACGCTAATCCTGTTAACCCTTTCCGGTACGCTACCTTTTAAAGTTAGAATTTTGATTTTTTTTTTTTTTTTTTTTTAAAGAAGTAGGCAGTCTATAATTAGGCCTAGAAGAGTACACAAGTACAATTTTGTGAAGATAGCACTTATCTTTTAATTCTGTGGCTGTGCCCAAAGTGGACACACGGATTGAATAGAGCTTCGGAAAGAGTGCTGAAACGAGCATTGTTGTCAATGAACTGATCCATGAGATGCAGAGAAACAAAGAATGCAGACTCTCAGTTGTCCTAGATGATCGGTGAGCCCGGTCTGGGCACATCTAGGGTTCGCCGTTTGATTTTACGCAAGATTTCAATGTAAAAATTTAAAACTAATATAGAATAAGGAGATTAGCATACAGTCAAAAAAATAACACAGAAATTTCTTTTCAAACAATTCCTTTTGTATCTTAAAAAAAAATTGGATGATTTCTTTGAAAAATGAGGGTTTTAAAAAACTAAACATGGCTAAAATATATGGACTGGTTTGTGTTGAGCTGCCATCTACTATAAATAAAGAAGGTTCAGAGTAACCTATAAATCCTTTTTCATTCCATTTTTCTGTGCGTACAGAAGGAAATTTTTAGGTATGTCCAGAACGGACACACTGCTCCGCAAAGGGTTAACGAGTTAGATGGTTACAACGATACCGTTTCACCTGACGAATGAAACTATCTAGAAGACGTTAGTTTTGAGGAATTTGTTAGTGCTGATGATAATGTTACCGTGTTCTCCAGAGGAAGCAGATGTATAAGCAGTTGTGTTCCTGAGGTGCAACATATGTCATCGGAAGAAAGTGATGAGGACTATATCAAACGGCTCACCCAAGCAGGTGTTGCTCGCCTTGGACACTGTAGAAAGTTTTGTTGCAACACCCGAATTGACCTCTAGGTTTATGAGTACAGTTGGCCGTGAAGTTACCAGACATTTCCGTTCCTGTCTGCGACAGCGCAATATACATGAATTTCTCACCAAAACATAACCTGTGAGTACATTTTTTTAAGTTACAGTACAAGTGACAAGTGACGGAGGACGCGGGCACTAAAGTTACAGTACAGTAATTAATGTAGTACTGTGGTGTTTCCTATGACGACATGCATATTATAGTACTTATATAAGTATATACTGTAAATGGTTAATGTGCAGAAAAAATTATTCCAAAAGAAAAATTTGAGTTTCCTAGCAGGAATTGTTTTAACACGAAATTGATTTCTCTTGAGATTTCCTAATAACAAGAGCTACCTATAATATCTACTTTTTATTATCATTCGCACGTTTTAAGGGAAAAAAAGATCCGAAAGCTTTCAGATTTTATGTTACGTCCAAAGGGACGTTTCTTTAACGTTTTGAGCGGCCGAGCGGTAAAGTCGCTGAACAGTGGTAATTCGGTCCGAGGTTCGAATCCCGCGAACGGGCTGGCTGCGTGGGCGTTTTCGTGGTTTTCCCCATGTGTAACGTGCATACGAGCCTCTTTTCCTTAGAAAGTCCTCCACGAAGGCATCCCTCCCCGTAGGCATATAGCCTTCGAGGCTTTACCATAATCACACACACACTTTAACATTTTGTGTGTTACCTTTATTAAATATATTATATATTATTATTTATTATTAGTCCAAAGGGGCTTTGTCCCTGAAGGACTATTGTTTTCGTTTTGCGATTTTGCGTCGGACTCATAAACGTCGGTTCACTTTTCAAACTGTTGCCACAAAATGTTAGAGTCCTGCATTATATTTGAAGAAATTAAATAATGAAAAATCTGCATAAATGATTGTCTATTTCTCGCATTGTGATAAAACAATGGTACATAGAGCCATCGAATTTTGAAGGACGAAATCCTACTGCGAATATGGGCATCTGAAATCCCAAATTTGGAATTTGTTTTATTATAGATTTTATATTTTGTAAAACTTTAACGAATTTTTGATTTACAAACTCAATGCTTTAAAAGCGAGAAATGGCAACGTTATATAGAAAAAAAATACTTTTATCTCCAGCTCGCGAGACTGTGTATATCGGAAATTCTAAAGATATGCTTAATTTAACATTATTTTGCGATATTGCTCTTGAACTGAATTTTATGGTTTAAGTGCAAAGAACATGATATTTAATAAATAAAGGTAACACTCAAAACGTTAAAAAAACGCCCCTTTGGACGTAATTTAAAATCTGAAGCATTTCAGATTTTTTTTTATAAATATATTATGTATTATTTATTAAATATCATGTTCTTCGTACTTAAACCACATAAAATTCAATTCAACAGCAATATCGCAAAAAAAAAAAAAAAAAAAAAAAAAAAAAAGACAAGATCTTTTGAATTTCCGATACACAGTCTCGCCCCGCTGGAGATAAAAATGTCCCCCCCCCCTTTCGCGTACAGTGTTGCCATTGCTCGCTTTGAAATTGTTTAGTTTTTAATCAAAAATTCGTTAAAGTTTTACAAAATATGAAATATATATTAAAACAAACTACAGATTCCAAAATAAGGTTTCCAGATGCCCATACTCGAGTGGGGGACTATGTTATTCAAAATTGGATGTCTCTGGGTACCGTTGTTTTTTCACAGAGCGAGAAACATACGTACATTCAATCAAATTCTTTATTATTTAATTTCTTTTAATATAATGAAGGGCTCTAATATTTGGTGGCAACAGTTTGAAAAGTGAAACGCTGTTTATAGTGAACTAAAGCAAAAATGACAAAATTAAAGCAATAGCCCTCCAGGGCAACTTGCCTCATTAGGCTAACAATTAAATTAAATTCAACTGTCTGCAAAATATCGTTGTATACAACCTTCTTCACAATAGCTTTAAGAATATTCAGCAGGCTGTAATTTAAGTAAAAGTAAATAAATCTTCCTGCTATCTACTAAGATCTCAAGTGCCGTATTCCCCCCCCCCCCCACAGAGCAATTTTTAAGTGCAAGGCCATTTGCAAGTGCTGTAATTTTTTCACCAGACACAATTATTTCTCATAAGGGTAATTTAATTTTTAAAAAGTAAAGTCACCGTTTCTTTCTCAAACATTCCAGTACTATAAAAAATATATGACAGAAGCTATTTGCAAAACGAATGTCAATAATGCCACTATCAGTAGATCCGTACAGACAGACTTAATTGATAATTCCCATAATACATATTTTGAAGTAAAGCTCAAATCTGACATAGCTCTTTTTTATGTTTGCAGCATAAGCTACAAAAACAGTAAAAAATTAATTCACACTAGAAAATGAAATCTCATTTATATCTGTTTTAGATAAATCAATGAAAAATACTCAGTAACAGGTTTAAATGCAGTCGTAAATCCTTGAAATCGTTGCAATAAACTTTCGCTCACAGTTTTATTAAAATCTCATTTCATTTATTTGAAAGAGTACTATATTTTATGATGTTTACAGAACTAGTCATAAAAATTTATTTATAATTGATCTGTTTACATAACAGGTCTTTTTTCTGCTTAAATACATCCATTAAGTAAAAAAGATAAATAAGTAAAAAAGATAAATTAAGTAAAAAGGGGGAAGATAAATTAAAGTGAAAAAGATAAATTAAGTAAAAAGGAGAAAGATAAATTAAAGTAAAAAAGATAAACTTCTCGAGAATTGTGCATAATAAGAGACCTTTTATAGCCCACTTCGAAATAAACGGTTTTTAAATCATACAGAAGGTTCATAGAATAAATTTTGCCAAAGAACAGTTTGTTCGACAGAGTTTAATCAAATCAGCCGTTCCGTACTTTCATAGCACAAATTTTCTCTCTCTCCTTACCTCTTGTCTCCGAGGTACAATTGGAAAGCAAGCCCAAGTAGCAGTTAGAAGGTCCAGAATTCTAATCGCGGTATGTAAGCATGCTGATTGCTCCATTCTTTTTTTATCTCCGCTTCTATTGCACACAATCCTCTTCGCGACGCTTTCCTTGCTTACTTCAAAAATGTCAAAAAATAAGCCGCCCAGACGGTATAGTGGTTAAGGAAGCCTACTGTGGTATCAGGGCACGGGTTCGAATACCGGAGAATCCGGCATGTATGTTTGTAAATGTACAGTGTCTGTGCGGCATGCGGTACTCTAAATACATGGCGAGCCGGGAGTCTACGGGATGAGGGGTGGGAGAATCTTGGATCCGTCTCCCCGGGTGTTCTCCATCAAAGTTGGGGAGGGGGTTGCTTAAAAATAACCTAATGACACTACAACACAGCATATGAAAAATAGGAAAACTTGCTAAGGAATAGACGCTTGTCTTACGCCGTATTCTTCTACGTCACGAACTATTTTGTCAAGAAATATAAACAATGTTGAATCGGCCGTGCTTGCAACTATCTCTTTATGGACTGGCTTCTACCATTAACAACAATCCAAACCGATTTGCTGCTCACGTTATCTGACTTACTGTTATCTGAAAAAAATTCTAAATATCTATAGTGGCACTCGAATTGAAACGTGGTGGACGAATTCGTCACCACCAGGGTTTGGTAATAACGTCCCTTTCACCCTAATCTCCCTTTAAGTGGGAGAGAATGAAATGTATTTTCTCCTTCCTTACCGTTACTCCTGAAAAGCACGTCCGGCTAGCAATCAGAAAGTCCGCAGTTCGAGTCCCGGCGATTTATTTCACTACCCTTTATTTCACTCAAAATAAGATGAAAAGTCAGCCCTTTTCTTCGGGCTTACAACAAAGCCTCCACTCGTGGTTGAACTACAAAATAAGAAAAATCTGATGTGTACACCACATGACTTCCTTGTACGGAATATTAAATTATACGCATTTTTTCTTGCATTTCATTTAAACTTATTCAATTGAATTAAATCTACTTCGCCGACAGCGCATAAACCACAATAGAATAAATGCATTCTTTAAAATTCACTCTAGTATTTGTTTATCATAGCGACACTCTAGCGCTAGGTTCACTTAACAGTATTATATTTCCTTCATATTATAACTCAAAATGCACAAAATTCATGTCATTTAAAGAATAGAATTATCTAATCTTTGCCCCATGTTCTATTCAAATACTATAATAAAACTAGAACGATGTATAAAAGAAATTAAGTAAACAAAACAGAAAAGAAACAGTTTTTCGCAGACGATTGAGTACTTCTCATTCAATTAATTCAATTCTCACTTCGCGACAAGGCAAAAATACTTAAAAAGTCAAAATATATGTATTAAAATTTACGAAGTAAATCTTAAACACTTATTTCCTCGAAAAAATTCCAGAAAGGATTAAGCATGATTTAATTCGCAATAATAAATGAAGGCGTTATCTTTGTTGTCGCGAAGCTAAGTTTCTCTAGATTGGCAACAAATCCACTGTACTGCTGTTTAAAATGTAAACAAGCAATGGCCGCCATCAAAAACATTAATAGGCTTAGCGGCACTTAAACAAATTTAAAATTGCTGATAATTCTAAAAATATTGCGTACAGATTTACTAAAGGCATAAAAACCTTAACCGGAAGACAAGAACAACATAATTCAATCATTTTTAAAGGAAAAAATGTACAATTTACAAACATATAAGAGTAAAGAAACTGAGCTCACTGAGCCGGGTAACAGAGTGGATGTATATATAAATATATTTATATACGTTTGATGCGGCCGATTGCAACCAAAATACGAGGTGCATATCTACATGTATTAGCAGTCCTATATACAAAATTTCAACGTTCTGAGACTACTCGTTTTTGAGTTATGCGAGATACGTACGTACGTTCGTACAGACGCCACGAAAAATTATCTTCAGAATTCATTTTAAAGCAGTTTTATAATTTTTTTTTTGGGGGGGGGAGGAAAAGAGTCTTTTATTCTGTCCTTACGTACAGATATCACGCAAAAACATCGTTAAATTACATTCGAAACCGGTCAAAATGGATATTTTCGTTGAAATATGCTAAAAAGAGAATGGGTGTAATGATTTTAATGCGTCCATCTTGTGTAATTTAATAACAATATATAATATGTGGAAAAAATAGTCCTTCATTCTGTCCGTTCGCGAAGACGTCATGCGAAAGAATAGTCAAAATGGATTCGGGAACAGTCAGAATGGATATTTCCATTTAAATCTGATAACCGAAATTTTTCGCAATTTACTTCCGTTGCTTTGTACAAGGATGAAAAAAATTAAAGCCCTATTTTAGTAACAGATCCTTAAAAGGTACAGTTCTACTATGTCTCAAGAATATTCGACTGCATGTATAAATCGAAGTCGAATTAAAATAATTTCATCTGCTTTTCCATACTGCAACCTGTTCCGGCAACAGCTGCTGTCTGATCTTTCGAAATCACGTGGCCATGATCAGCCGGCTCGCTCGTTCAATTAATTCCCCCACCCACCCCTAACACACACGTAATCAGAACTTACCTTAGTAGTATCCATGCCAATTTCAGGAAGGGTTGAGTAGTCTGAACAGCACCGCCTATGTCTTCGGCCTGATGACCCACGACGAACTGTGGCATCTCCGTCGCACAAACTTTCTTTCTGAACAGGCCCTACTAACCCACTTTCACCCATCGTACTAATTGACTACAACGCCCCCTGCGGCAAAAAAGGGAACTTGAGTCGAGCTTGTCGTTTAGTTCTATACCGTGACCATGCCGCGGTAATGATTCTTCCGGTGGGTCAAAGGTCTATGTAAATCACGGTTTTCGGCCTTTTTATTGTTGTTGTATTTTTACGATTCGAAAGGCCTTTTTTTTTTTTTTTTTTTTTTTTGCTGTTTAATGATACTATTAAGTTTTGAAGAATACAGTATAATTTTTTTTTTACTGTTATTTCGTATGTGGAAAACTCTAGATCTTGCATACGCGACGGACGTTGTTTTAATTTTCTGTTACCTACGTTGCGTAATCTACGTAGAAACAACACATAATTCATTGACCTCATTAAAACTGAAAACAGAAAATAATTTTACGGCAAAATTATAAGAATTCTGAGTATAAAACGTAACTCAGAACTTCTAAACAAAATCATAAAATAATCTCAAAAGTCAGTAATATTTATATATAAAGTACTATGGATTTATGTAGTAACCGAGTACGTCATGTTAAACACTCTTTAATCTACGGAATGGCAACATTCACGTTTTGATACCGATTTTAAACGAAAAAAAAAAAAAATGTGAAGGGTTTCAGATTTTAAATTACGTCCAAAGGGGCGTTTTTTTAACGTTTTGTGTGTTACCTTTGCAGAGACATTAGATAGTTTTTTGGAAGCAGGAGAAATGAAAAAAAGCAATTCCTTCTCCGGGAATCGAACCATGGACCTCTGGAATACGCGCCCAGCCTGCAGACCACTACACCACGAAGGCACGCTAAGAAGGCGGGATAAATACCTTATATACTCTCACTTGTAAAGGGCGACTGGGTTTTTTTTTTAGGGGACACAGTCGCCAAATTCTGAGTGTGGAGAATCATCATCCACCACCCTTTTAGTTCGGGCGCCACTGTAGAGACTGTAGCCACGGACCTATGGAATATACCCCCTGCATGCCGATCACTACACCACGAAGGAACACTAAGAAGGCGGGAGAAATACCTTATATCGCTATTTATTAAATATCGTGTTCTTCGCACTTAAACCATAAAATTCAGTTCAACAGCAATATCGCAAAATAATTTTACAATGAGCACATCTTTAGAATTTCGCATACACAGTCTCGGAGGCCCACCAGCGGCCGACCGGTAAAGTCGCTGAACACTGGTAGTTCGGTGTGAGATTCGAATCCCGCCAACGGACTGGCTGCATGGGCATTTTCGTGGTTTTCCCCATGTGTAACGTGTATACGATTTAGTTTCCCTTAGAAAGTCCTCCACGAAGGCATCCCTCCCCTTAGGCAGATAGCCCGCGAGACTTTGCCATAATCACACACACACACACAGTCTTGCGCGCTGGAGATAAAAATGCTTTTTCTGTACAGCATTACTATCGCTAGCTTTGAAATTGTTGAGTTGTTAATCAAAATTTCGTTAAAGTGTTACAAAATATGAAATCGATAATAAAAAAAAATTCCAAAGTAGGGCTACCAGATGCCCATATTCGGTGAAAGATTACGTTATTCAAAATTGGATGGCTCTATGTACCGTTGTTTTATCACTATGCGAGAAACATACACACATTTATACATTCTTCGTTATTTAATTTCTTGAAATATAATACAGGACGATAATATTTGGTGGCAACAATTTGAAAAGTGAAACAACGCAAAATGCCTTAACGAAATTAATAGTCCTTCTGGGTAAACTGCCATTTGGACTTAAAAGGAAAAAAAAATGTGAAATTTTTCAGATTCTTAACGGCGCCCAAAAGGTTTTGTTACGGTCTCACTAAGCATAACAGAAGATAAGATTTTTTACGTTCTCGCTGAGATCGCGGTCTACCAGTCTACTGTTGCACTCCCTCCTATTAACCCTTCCTTTTTTGTCTTTTTAGGTTTATTATTAAGTGTCATTTTTTGCGCACTTGCACCATATACCATTCAACAGCAAAACTGCAAAAATTTTAGAAGCAGGATAGCAGTATACGTTTAGAATTATCAATGCAGAGTTAAGTGTTGGCATACGTTTTTCTAATTTTTTTTCAGTCTTTTTACTTCCTTGTACGAAGTAAAAAAGAAGTATTGTAATCGCGAAAAGTTTCAGGCAGCATATTTCTACTAAAATATCCATTTTGACCGCTATCGAATGCAATTTAACGATGTTTTTGCGTGGCATCTGCACGTAAGGACAGAATAAAAGACTCTTTTACTCCAAAAAAATTATAAAACTGCTTTAAAATGAATTCTGAAGAGAATTTTTCTTGGTGCCTGTACGTACGTACGCACGTACGTATCTCGCGTAACTCAAAAACGAGTAGCCTCAGAACGTTGAAATTTTGTATATAGGACTGCTATAACATGTAGATGTGCATCCCGTATTTTGGTTGCAATCGGCCGCACCAAACGTATATAAATATACTTATATATATGTCCACTCTGTTAACCGGCTCAGTGATCTGAGTTTCTTTACTCTTATATGTTTGTAAATTACGCAATTTTTTGCTTTAAAAATGATTGAATTATGTTGTTCTTATCTTCCGGTTAAGGTTTTTAGGACTTTAGATAATCTGGAAGCAATATTTGTAGAATTATCAAGAATTTAAAAGTTGTTTAAGTGCGGTTAAGCCTAATTTTTAAATAACATGGCGGGCATATTTGTTTATATTCGAAACAGCAGAATAGTAGATTGGTTGCCAATCTAAAGAGAGGCTAAGCTTCGCAACAACAAAGATAACGCCTTCATTTATTATTGCGAATTAAATCATACTTAATCCTTTCTGGAATTTTTTCGAGGAAATATGTGTTTAAGGTTTACTTTGTAATTTTTAATATAGATATTTTGAGTTTTTATGTATTTTTGCCTTGTTGCGTAGATATGAATTTTAAAAATATGAAATAGATAATAAAATCGAATTCGAAATTCCAGCTTCCGGGTGCACAGCATTTTTTGGGAGGAGGACTATGTTTTTCAAAATTTCATGGCTCTACGGGCCGTATTTTTTCACAGTGCGAGAAGCACATATACATACTCGTACATGCAGATTCTCCCTTATTTAATTTCTTTATAAATAATACAGGGCGATAACATCTGGTGGTAACAATTTGGAAAGTTATACGGCGTTTATAGCGAACAGATGCAAAATCCCCTTTCGACTCTATAGCCTTTTCTCGGCATATAAAAAGAATAAGATTGATTTTGTATTTTCGGTTCAAATAAGAAACTTTTAATAGTTAAAAAAGGAGAGAGGCGGAAAATTTTTAGCACTAAAACATAAGTAAATATATGAACCAAAAATGATAATTTTCATGTCTTCAAAAGTAATCGTCAAACGCAGTAAGCATGTGGCGTTGTTTAAAATGTTTAAGTTATTTAGTGGATTAACTCAAGGCACTTGTACTGCGTATTACTGTTAAACAGAATTACAAAATGTAAATATAAGTAATGCTTAAATGGGAAATAGATGACAATATCATATTTCCAATAAAGAGTAAACTATATACTTAAAGGAATTATTTACTAACAACTTATACAACGTACGTATTATTAAACAAAATAATTTGAAAGGGTACTGAAACTGTTCGTACATTTTTTAGACGATATTTATTGTACAGTCAAAAGTCGTTAATCCGGACTCTTCGGGACTTCGGCGATTCCGGATTATCGATTTTTCCGGATTATAGATCATCAGTTTAAATCTGGTAAAATGGCATGCAGAAATTATAAAATTAAAAATATGAAACCGTAATTTACGAAATAAAGAACAATTATGATCTAAAGGGTATCAAAATTTACAAAAAAAAAGCTTAATATTTATTTGTTTACTTTATTAAACATTTCTTTCAATATAAGTTGTTTAAGTTGCTTCGTTTTTTATGTGATAATACATTCTCTTTAGTTCTATAAACAGACATAATTTCTTGTTCAGTTACAAAGTTCCGCTGTTTAAGTCCTATAATTGCTGTGTCGAGAACACCGACTAATTTGTCAATCGAAATTTTTTCGTTTTCAATAACCTCTGTTACTTTCTTTGCTATCGGAAGCGAATTATAATGACGAGACATTTGATTTAAATCATATCAAAGACGGAGTACTACATTTAGTAAGCAATTATAAGCCAAATAAAATAAAAACATCTGCTCTTAAGATAAGGATAGTGCTGACAGATCAACTTCCAATTCATTGCGCGGCGCCGCAGCGTTAAAGATAAACAAAGTTTTGATAGATAAACAAACGTTAAAGTTTAGATAAACAAAGGTTTTAACCTTTATCCATTTTTGCAGCAATTCCACTTTTTGTTGAATGGAATCCGAAAGATACTTTCGCTTTGTATATCCTTTACATATTAGTGAATATATATCGGAAATTCTATTTGACATAATCGAAAGTTCAAGCTTACTTTGCTAAAATTGCTCTAACAGTCTTCAAAAAATAATACGACGGATCCAATTCGAAGATTAAGAAACAACGCAATCTGCAACATTAACTGAAATAGATAATTAGATAATTTTAGCTTAGCTTATCCCGTCCGTTATACATTAAACACGCATTCGTAAACGTATTTTGCGCACGCGCACACGCAAATTCGCAGCCGTAAAGGTCTTACGCGCATGCGTCAACGCGACGCATGCGCAGAAAGTTTGTAGTTTTGAGGTCCGGATTATAGATCATTTCGGATTATGGGTGTCCAATTAACGACTTTTGACTGTATTTACAGAAATATTTCACCTAAACTTTTTGTATTCTGACTGTTTCATTTGATAACCCTTCTTCTTTACTATCTTTCTACACTGTAATTTCCAAGACAATAAAGCTTTTTTTAGTATCGGAAGAGGTATTTTATCCCATTCCTCCTAAACAGCTTTCCTAAATCCAGAGAGGGTTATACGTCGACGTTTGGACAATTCGCTTTTTAAAGTCATCTTGTTGAGACATCACTGCTACAAAGCATTCAACGCGTGTCAGTTGTTTTAAATCTCCTACTACGAAAGGAATGCTGCAGGTCGCTCATTACTCCTTATCTAAAACGCATAGTTTTCGATGTCACGGGCTAAATTTGCATATTCCCAACTTTGCAAACGTTATAATTTTCTTATATAACCTCTTCTTTTTCCTTTTGTTAAAAAGGTTGTCAATTATATGGTTATTTCATACCGAATCCACAATATTCCCTAATTGTTTTGAGCAATGAATATCACTTCAAGGTGTTACTCCAAAGTAGAAACGTGTGTGTGTATGCGATTATAGCAAAGCCTCGAGGGCTATCTGCCTAAAGAAAAAGATGCCTTTGTGGAGGACTTTCTAAGGGAAACTGGCTCGCATACACTTTACACACGGGGAAAACCACGACCACAGTAGAAAAGGAATTGAACTAAACCTCCATTATAGATCTATGGAGAAAATGTTTTTCCAAACCTAAGAGTCGCACTTCAAATACTCCTTACTATTTCATTATCAAATGCTAAGCTATGAACGTTCGCTCCGCAAATTAAAATAAATTTTGACATATTTACGATCAACGATGGGACAAGATCCCCTAAATGATCTAGCATTTTTAAATGTGGAAAGAGAAAAATTTAAAAGGATCGACTTTGATGAAGTAATTTGATAAATTTGCTTCATCCAAGGCAAGAAAAATGTATGCATAGTAATTAATTGTAGTAATGTATTATAATATTATATTATTATTAATAAATATATCTACTTATCTGTAATATATAATAAATTTTTAATTGTTTAAAAATTGTACTTTTTTTAAAAGCAATTATATAAATAATAAATAATAATTGAATGCGTTATCTTTGTTGTTGCGAAGCTAAGTTTCTCTAGATTGGCAACAAATCCACTACTCTCCTGTTTCAAATGTAAACATCAATGGCGGCCATTAAAAACAGGCTTAGCGGTAATTAAACAATTTTAAAATTGCTGATAATTCTAAAAATATTGCACACAGATTTACTAAAGGCAGAAAATCCTTAACCGGAAGATAAAAACAACATAATTCAATCATTTTTAAAGCGAAAAATGTACAATTTACAAACATATAACATATAAGAGTAAAGAAACTGAGATCACTGACCTGGGAAACAAAGTGGATATATATATAAATATATTTATATACGTTTGGTGCTTCCGATTGAAACCAAAATACGAAGTGCACATCTACATGTTATAGCAATCCTATATACAAAATTTCAACATTCTGAGGCTACTCGTTTTTGAGTTATGCGAGATACGTACGTACGCACGTACGTACATACGTTCGTACAGACGCCACGAAAAATTCTTTTCGAAATTAATTTTAAAGCAGTTTTATAATTTTTTTGAAGGAAAAGAGTATTTTATTCTGTCCTTACGTACAAATATCACGCAAAAACCTCGTTAAATTGCATTCGATAGCGGTCAAAATGGATATTTTCGTTGAAATATGCTGCCTGAAACTTTTCGCGATTACAATACTTCCTTTTTACTTCGTACAAGGAAGTAAAAATACATTTTTAACTAATTCTAATAGATCATCGTATGTCTGATTTTTCCGCCGACACAGATACATTTCCGAATCCAATGCTAGTGTAGTTAGGTAGTGACTATTCTTAATATAGAGTATTTTATGGGAGATTCACCATTTTATTATTATTTGCATTATTTTCTTATTACGAATATATTCTATACATTACGTGTAAGTGTTTTTTTTTTTTGGAGGGGCACCAAAAAAAGTATTTTACCCCAGACACCAGTTATCCTTGCTACGCCACTGGCCGGTACGTCTTATACGCCAGCAAATACGGTAATTGAATGAGACTTCTCTAATGACTTCTCTAATTCCGTATTTTCTGCTTAATTTCAGGAAAAAAATCTGACTTGTACACCACAATTTGGGATTTCAGATGCCCATATTCTCAGTAGGATGACGTCATTCAAAATTGGATAGCTCTAGATACCGTTGTTTTATCCCAATGCGAGAAATTTACATACATTTATGCAGATTTTTCGTTATTTAATTTCTTCAAATATATTGCAGGACTCTAACATTTGGTGGCAACAGTTCGAAAAGTGAACCAACATTTATAGGAGTCCGACGCAAAATGCCAAAACGAAAGTAATAGTCCTTCGGGGACCCAAATCCCTTTGGACTAAAAATTTCGGGTATCATAATTTCAAAGAAAATATCCATTTTAACCGCTCTCGAAACCATTTGAAGGATGTTTTTGAGTGACATCTGTACGTACGGACAGAATAAAGGAAGTTTTTTGCTAAAAGGATTGTAAATTTGATTTAAGAGGGATTCACAAGATACCTTTTCTTGACGTCTGTTCGTACGTACATACATATGCATTTATCTACCATAACTCAAAAACAATTGGCCGTAGAACCATGAAATTTTGTATATGAGACTGTTATGCTATCTGGTTGTGCACCTCGCTTTTTGTTGTAATCAGCTACGCCAAATACGCACAAGATATATATGTAGAGAGAGAGAGAGAGAGAGAGAAAGAAAATCTTTAAAATTTGTGGATTCTCAAACTTATTTAATAGGACTAAAAAATAAAATCCTGCGCTATTGCCGCAAAGAATATTTAAGTTAATGTATTCTGTACTATTTTATTATATATATATATATATATATATATATATATATATACACCCACCTCCCTAACTGTCTTAGTGAGCTCTATTTTTTATTCTTATATGTTGGTAAATTAGGCATTTTTTGCTTTGAAAGTAATTGAACTATGTTATTCTTATGTTGAAATTATGTTTATTGTACATAATTTGCAACTATTGCATGCAGTTAACCTGCATGCAATAGGTGTAGAATTATCAGCAATATAAATAGGGCGCTATGCGTAACGAGACCGTCATTTGTTTACATTTGAGTTCTTATTAGAGTAGTGAGTTAGGTCCCAATTGATGCACCAACTTCAGTGTCTCTTTGCCCATCGGACGAGAAGTTAGTCTTCAGTTTTGTGTGCCGAAAATTTTGTCTTCCGGCTCGCTGGACGAATTGCTTATTTTTTGCAGAGAAACTAATTTTAATTATAAAAATTGTTTTTTGAATTGTTTTAATTGTATTGGGTGTTTTAGGTTTTCTGTATTTCACAATTTTTAATGAAGATGATTTGAGTTTTTATGTCGTTTTGCCTTACCGCGAAATGAGAACGGAATTGATTGAATGAGAAATGTATCTGCAATGAAATTCGAGGAAATAAATTTAAATAAAGTGCAATAAAAAATGTATATAATTTAATAGGCCTTATAAGGAAGTCGTGTTGTGTTCACGTCAGATTTTTTTTAAGTCCCGTATGATAGCAGAATGACCAATTAAATTAATTGAACTGGATGTGATTAGGTTACACGAATTAACGTTATTTAATGGCATACAAAAATTTAAAAGTAACATGATATCGTGCATTCGAAAGAAAAACAAGAAGAAACTCGATTGCTGATGCGTTTGCAAGTGAAACTGTTCACTGACCTTTAACCTTGCAGCTGAACATGCAAATTTCTCTTGTTTGACCGCTTCATTCCATATCAAGGGCGTATTTGAAAAAACTTTAAATAAGGAGAAGATTTGATGTCAAGGTTTAAAGAGTATTCGCTTTTATTTAAAGTCATAGCCTATTTCACTCGTGTTTGCAGAAAACGCCTTAAATTTACGACAGTTGTTATTGACCTTGTGTTTAACAATAGTCGCTATGCCCATAATTTAAATTAATGGGAAAAAAAGTATATGTAAAAAAGAATTAAAAGGTTACACGATTTAATTATATGTTCTTATAAATTTGAAATCAGGACAGTTTTCTTAAAATACATTTTTAGTCCAAAAGGGACGCTAGTGCCGAATGGGATATTAGTCTGGAAACGGTATTTTGCGCCGAAACACTTTAAATGCGTTGAATCACTTTTCAATCGGTTGCCAGCAAATGTTATCGCCCTGTATTATTTGTCATTAATAAGACATTAAATAATAAAGAATCTGCACGCATGTATGTGTGTTCTTCGCGTCGTGAAAAAAATTTTGAATTTGTTTGGGTGGAAGACTACGTTATTCAAATTTTGAATAACGTAGTCCTGCACCTAAACAAGGGAACTCTTTCATATTTTGTAAAACTTTAAGGAATTTTTTATTAGCAAACTCCACGATTTGAAAACAAGCAATGGCATTACCGTACGGGGGAAAAAACTTTTTATATCAGAAATTCTAAAGATATATGCTGTGTTTAAATATTTTGTGAGATTACTGTTGAATTGAATTTTATGTTGTTCAAGTACGAAGAACATGATATTTAATGAATATAGGTAACACCAAAACGTTAATAATAGAAAGACAAAAAATCTAAAAATCTGAAAGATTTTAAATTTTATATTTACACCCAAAGGGGCGTTTTTTCAACATTTTGTGTGTTACTTTTATTTACTAAATATTATGTTCTCCTCACTTGAACCACATAAAATTCAATTCAACAGGAATATAACAAAATATTTAAATACAGCATATCTTTAGAAGTTCCGATTGTCTGGCGCATTCGAAATAAAAAGGTTTTTATTCCAAAGGCGCTTTGTCCCTGAAGGATCGTTGTTTTCCTTTTGCGATTTTGCGTTGGTTCACTATAAATGTCCGTTTCACTTTTGAAACTGTTGCCACCCAATGTTAGAGTCTTGCATTATATTTGAAGAAATTAAATAATGAAAAATCTGCATAAATATATGTATATTTCTCGCATTGTGATAAAACAACGGTACATAGAGCCTTCGAATTTTGAATGACGTAATCCTACTAAGAATATGGGGCATGTGGAAGTCCAAATTTGAAATTTGGAATTTGTTTTATGATCGATTTCATATTTTGTAAAACTTTAACGAATTTTTGATTAACAAACTCAAGGATTTCAAAGCGAGCCATGGCAACGTTCTACAGAAAAAATATTTTTATCTCCAGCGCGCGAGACTCTGTATCGGAAATTCTAAAGATATGCTCAATTTAAAACTGTTTTGCGATACTGCTGTTGAATTGAATTTTATGTGGTTTAAGGGAAGAACGAGATATTTAATAAATAAAGGTAACAGACAAAATGTTAAAAAAACGCCCCTTTGGATGCCCTAATCTTACTAATGTTGTTATAATAGATTCCATGCTAAGCTTTTTTTTAATTTAATTATTAATTTCTGCAAACATTTACATGATTACTTTAATTAATAAAAAATATTTCTAGCACACTTTGATACGGAATAATCTTTTGCACGTCAGTGAGCTATACTAAATTTTCCAGTCTAGTTCAGACATCATGACTATTATTGATGTCATTTATAAAAAATATAATTGGTATGCTTTATAATTATTTAATTTATGATATTATTATAGTATTCCTTGCTGTGATATTGTAATTAATGAAAGATGTTTGTAATGCTAATATGTATGTTTACTAGTACCTTTTATTTTCTTTGTTAGCTCTCGCATTTATGACTGTTATTTAAGTAATTGGTGCTACTTTGGTAGACGGTTGCACGGATTTTGGCGATTTTTCTTTTGGCGAGTAATACGACTTATGGTAAACCCATTGCTGGACAAGTTATTTATGGTAACCGATACTTTGTTGTCATTTTATCTAAAACATAATGCGTTTTATTATGCATAAATTCAGTGTTTTAAATATTATTTATGGCTTCTAAATATTAAAAATCAATTTAATTTTGCATTTTTATTTGAAATAAAATTTTTATTGTTTATGATATTTTATGGAATTTTATTTTGTGAATGATGTAATCAATGACGTCACCTTATTTTAAAAGTAATTGGTTTTAATATCTATAAATTTAATCTAATGTTTTAAACATTATTTATGGCAGTTAAATATTAAAATACGATTAAATTTTGCATTTTTTTAAAAAATGATTTATTACGAATGATTATTTAAATAATTTTAATTCTATGCGTGATGTAATCAGCTCCCTGATTGGTTACTGAATATTTGTGCATTACCGCGCCATTTTAAAATTTTATTATTCATCTCTTCGAATTCCTCAGATTTCAAAGCGAATGGATATGTCCGTGTCGAAGATTAATGTTGTTATTGGTAATTAATAAGAATTATTGGTATCGGAATAAAAAAATTGCCCTTTGAGACCTTATTTTGGCCAACCTGTCTTTCCTAATCAAAGATTTATTTATAAATTGTAACAAAGAATCAGAGGAAATTTATTTTAAATTTTTGGAGGAAACCTTGCTAATTGCTTCTTCAATGAAGTGCGAGAGATGTGGATGTGAGATGAAGATTTTTTTTTTTGTGGTACTTATCAAAATACGATTTAAAAAAAAAAATGTAAGTACATATTTTTATTTTACTTTATAATTGTATACTTCAATTTTTATTAAAAAATTAATACATTGTTTTCAAAAATTCCCGAGATTTTTACTGCCACATATGTTTTAATGTTAAATAATTATATCCTATAAAACTTATTTTAAAGTATTTGAATTTAACTAATATTTTAATTCTTTTAAACGTTAATATGATGTTTTTAATTCGATATTCAATTTAAGTAATATTTTAATCCAATTAAATGTTGGCGCAATATTTTTATAGTGGTGTTTTTATTCTATTATATAAAAGTAATAATTTAACCTTACTTTAGCATTTTATACTCTTAGTAAAGGTATTTATTTACATTTGCCAGCCATCTTAAAAACAACGTTTTCAACAGAAAATTAATCCATTATTTTTAACGATATTAAATTTTTTAAAGTTTCGAATACTTTATTATGCGTAAAATATGTAAAAACAGCATTTTTCAAGATGGCTGACGACTATAAAAACCGCGCCAACAATTGCGCCAATATAAAATCCGTGCCGCAAATCCGTGCAACCGTCTACCAAAGTAGTACCTGCTTGTTAAATATTCTTTACTTGTTTTTGTTATTGTGATATGTAATTCTATTCTTTATTTTTATTTTCCTCTTGGCTACAATTGGCTTCGAAAAGTAAAATTGTAACCCTGTAGGCAACCGGGGGGGGGAAGAAATTTTGATTCACGCAGTTGAACTATTCCAGGATGAGGGGGGATTTTCATTCGCGCAGTTGGAGTACACCCGTACATGTTATATAGCGTACTTTACAGTACTTACAAGTGCTGAAAGTCAATGCTTGCTGAACATCTCAGTCAAAGTAACTGTCTGACTGTCTTCATCCGTTTTCGGGTTGCCAGGTCGCGCATTCGGTTGACAATGAGAAGTTGCATGCGATCACACTCGGGCTGAAGCTCCATCCACTTCAACGCAGTTTCGAGGCCGGCAAACTCTTCACTAGCTAATGGTCCCGTGTTTGCTTCAAATTCGACATTGAGATCATCTTCTCTCACACTTTCAATCAGTTCATCGTCATTTAGAATTTGAAACCCAGGGTCTGACGAATCCATTCTGCTGTATCCTCAGTTCCAACTTCTGAACATCCGGAAATTTGCAAAAGAATGTTTCTTAATTCCTCAAGTGACACGTCATCCTCATCTTCTCCTATCTCTTCCCTTTCGTTTTCTTGGGTTTCTTTTTCCTTTTTCTCCTTTCTCTTCTTCATTTGATTCTAAAAAAATCTGCAATTCTGAAACCGATTAGGATAATCAACGATTCGGATAGTCGAAGTTCGGATAATGGAGTTGTTGAATGTTGGAGTTCGGATAATGGAGTTGTACGGATAATGGAGTTCGGATAATGGAGTTGTATTTCCAAACTCTACAGTTTTCCACAAAAACATTCGTACAAGTATTCACAGTATTACACAGTATAATCAGTAATTACACTTCAAACTACTAAGAACGTTAAACACAACGCAATGTAAAGTGCATTTAAAAAGAAAGCTAACTCGGATATCTCAGTTCACGCGGAATTAAACAACTCGCAACAATAATAAGTAAGCAACTGACAGCAGATACTCTCTCTCTTTGGCCTTAAACAGTTTTCAAGCGGCCGCGAGATATTTCTAGCAATTTCTGCTTCTCGAAATTACTGGAGAGCAATACGAGGGTGGAATTACGGTTACAGCTAACATAATGGTCACTTACATTTATTCAGTTTCAATCCAAATTACCGAGATATCCATTTACTTAATGTTAAATTCACGTGTCTCTGTATTCTTATTTTTCCGGCATAGCTTTCTCTTAAAATTTGTCTCGCGCTGCATTACACAGAAAAATACAACAATTTCAATTATAATTCTACTAAAATTACCTATCTAATTACAAAATTTGTAACAATATCATTTTTAAGTACAACTTTTTTTTATTTTTTTTAATTAATGTTAATAATATTATGAGTTGGCTACGTGCCAATACTGAAGCTTGTCGTTTTCTAGAACACGAATTTTATAAGATACTGTGAATAAGGTCTCCACTCTGATTTAAATTATATTGGTCAATATTTTCAAGGTGATCTGTATAGAAATGTTCGTTGCGTTATGATCAGAAATATTTTCTAAATGATATTTTGTAAAACTTTAACGAATTTTTGAGTAACAAACTCAACGATTTGAAAGCGAGCAATGGCAAAACTCTACGTGTGGGGGGGGGGATTTTTTTATCTTAACGCGCGGAACTGTTTACCGGAAATATTAAAGATATGCTCAAGTTAAAATTATTTTGCGATATTGCTATTGAACTGAACTCTTGAACTGGTGTAAGTGCAAACATGATATTTAATAAATAAAGGTAACACACAAAATGTTTTTAAAAAAACGCTACGCCAAATTTCAAAATACGCCAAAACGTAAATTCACGTATATCGTAGGAAATTTTGAATAAAAAATCTGAAGTGTACATCACATGACTTCCTTGTACGGAATATTAAATTATACGCATTTTTTCTTGCATTCTATTATCTATTCTATTATTCTATTCTATTCTAACTTATTAGATTGAATTAAACCTACTTCGCCGACAGCGCATAAACCACAATAGAATAAATGCATTTTTTAAAATTCACTTTGTTTACCATAGCGACACTCTGGCGCTAGGTTTACTTAACAGTATTACAGGGGTTGGACAAAAATATGGAAACACCTTTAAAAAACATGTTTCTTTGCTTAATATGGTGTAGGAAACCCGTTGGCATCCAAAACAGCTTGCAGTCTTCTCGGAATGGATAAATACAGTTCCTGTATGTTTGCCAAGGGAATATTATACCATTCTTCCTGCAAAACGGTGGCAAGTTCAGATAACGATGTTGGCGATGGATAACGAGAACGCACTTTCCGTTCCAATGTAGACCACAAAGGTTCGATAATATTCAGGTCTGGTGACTGTGGTGGCCAGGGAAGATGGGACAACTCATCCTCGTGCTCAGAAAACCGGTCCTGGACAATGTGAGCTGTGTGAAGAGGGGCTTTGTCGTCTTGGAAGACACCATCACCATCGGGGAACAAAGTTTGTACCATGGGATGAACTTGATCGGCCAAAATGTTCAAGTCTTGGCAGTCATGTGCCCTGACACAGTTATCATGGGGCTAACAGAGAACCACGATATGGCTGCCCAAACCATAACAGAACCCCCGCCATGTTTCACTCTTGGCAACAAGCAGTCTGTATTATAGGCTTGAGATGGCGTTCTCCAGACGTAAACTCGGCCAGAAGTGGGAAACAATGTGAACGAAGACTCGTCAGACCATATTACTCCCTTCCACTGCTCTATAGTCCAGGCTTTATGACTTAAACATCACCTTTTCCTGGTACGGGCATTAGCATCACTGATGAGTGGCTTCTCAATTGCAGCACGCCCAGCAATTCCCTGTTTATGAAGCTCCCTTCTAATTGTTTTGGTACTCACAGGGTTCGGTAACACAACATTCATTTCAGCAGTAACTTTTGCAGCTGTGGTCTTCTTATTTTTCGTCACAATTGCCCTTAATGATCGTCTGTCACGATCATTCAGGACACACTTTCGTCCGCGCTGTGATTTAGCAGATGATGTTTTTCCGCTTTTCAAATATGCGGAATAAATCTTCGATACAGTACCTCTTGAAACACTAAACACCTCGGCTACCTTGCTTACGGAAGCACCTACCAAACGTGCTCCAACAATTTGCCCACGTTCGAAGTCTGTTAACTCTGACATAATGCAATGACAACATCACATAACAGTACTCCGACAACAACTGAACTGTTTAGCGCATTTACGAAGTTGTATAGGTGGCGTCAGTAGTCAAAAACGCCAGCGCCACCTACATATTTCATTAAAATCAATCTTTCTTTTCAAACATGCATTTCACAAGGTGTTTCCATATTTTTGTCCATCCACTGTATATTTCGTTCATATTATAACTCGGAATGCACAAAACGTATATCATTTAAAGAATTATCTAATCGTTGCCACATGTTCTATTCAAATACTATAATAAAGCTAGAACTATGTGCAAAAGAAATTAAGCAAATAAAACAAAAAAGAAACAGTTTTTCACAGACGACTGAGTATTTCTCATTTAATTAATTCAGTTCTTACTTCGCGAGAAGGCAAAAATGCATAAAAACTCAAAATATCTATATTAAAAATTACGAAGTAAATTTCAAACGCTTATTTCCTCGAAAAAATTCCAGGAAGAAAAAAGCATGATTTAATTGGCAATAATAAATGAATGCGTTATCTTTGTTGTTGCGAAGCTTTCTCTAGATTGGCAACAAATCCACTAGTCTCCTGTTTCAAATGTAAACATCAATGGCTGCCATTAAAACAGGCTTAGCGGCAATTAAACAACTTTAAAATTGCTGATAATTCTAAAAATATTGCACACAGATTTACTAAAGGCATAAAATCCTTAACCGGAAGATAAAAATAATTCAATCATTTTTAAAGAAAAAAATGTATAATTTACAAACATATAAGAGTAAAGAAACTGAGATCACTGAGCCGGGTAATAGAGTGGATATATATATAAATATATTTAAATGAAAATTTAAATATATTTATATATATATTTAAATTATTTAAATTTAATTTTTTTAATTAAATTCAATTTATTCTTATAAATATATTTATATACGTTTGGTGCGGCCGATTGCAACCAAAATACGAGGTGCACATCTACATGTTATAGCAGTCCTATATACAAAATTTCAACGTTCTGAGGCTACTCGTTTTTGAGTTATGCGAGATACGTACGTACGCACGTACGTACATACGTTCGTACAGACGCCACGAAAAATTCTTTTCAGAATTAATTTTAAAGCAGTTTTATAATTTTTTTTGAAGGAAAAGAGTATTTTATTCTGTCCTTACGTACAAATATCACGCAAAAACCTCGTTAAATTGCATTCGATAGCGGTCAAAATAGATATTTTCGTTGAAATATGCTGCCTGAAACTTTTCGCGATTACAATACTTCCTTTTTACTTCGTACAAGGAATTAAAAACTGTAATTTTTTGCAGATAGGCTTAAAAATACTTCTTTGAGATGATGTTAAAATGTTTTAGGTTATATTTCAAAATATTTTTCGAAAAATTTATAAGAAATATTTAAAAATACAAATTTTAAAAATAAATCATAAAAAATGTGCGTATTTGGATTAATCCTAAATTTCGAATTCTGGAAGTCGGAATCAAGTAAGTTTAATAAAAAAAGAGATATTTATATATATATTTTTTCTATATCAAATTTAATTAACATTGAGGAACTAAAATTTTGACAGCTAATTTTTAAAACATTACTGATGGGATTTTTACAAAATTTGTCAGTTTTGCATAATTTGAGTCGTAGAACCGAAATATGGAAAAATTCAGCATGTCATTTCAGAAAAAGTGCGATTTTGTGTCAAAATACCTATATTAGAACAACGCTATAAATAAATCTAATGCATATCCTAAGTTACGCTTTCGAGACATGAAAAACGCGATTTGAATTTCGTCAATTTGCCCAATAGAACGGAAGATATAGAACTGTTCCTCTTTTTTATTTTTTTCCGCAGTGTACAATTAAATTAAGTACTACTGCGGGTAAAAATAATTCCTAAATACTACAACTTCATTTACTATCATTGCTGTTATCCTTACATTTTCTCTTTTTTTTTTCATTTTTCATAGAAATTGTTTTTATTCTGATGATTTCTGATTTTTCCATCGTTCCGCAGTAAACCTTTTTCAGACAACTCCCTCCCGGTTAGCGATTTTCCTTTCTGCACATAGTTATCGCAACCATAAGAAGGAGCTTCCAAAATTGTATCAACAGATTCGCAATAGTTGTCTCTGAGAGTCAACTGTCAAAATCTGTCGCTTTGTGAGAATTTAGCCCCCGGTTTGTAATCGATGGGAAAATTTTGTTGTTTTATTTGAGAAAGAGTTAAAATTAGTGATATACAGGAGGATTTCAGTATCTAATTGACTGATTTTAGAATGTATATGAATACATTTTAGGTATTTCGCAGAATGTCAGAAATGTTTGTTTCTCTTCCTCACCAAACATCACGTGATGGAATTTCGCAGCTGAAGCCCATTAGTCGATTTTAGAAGCCATGATTTACAGTTTCGATACTAGAGTGCACTTAAGGTATCTATCTACCTGCTACGTTCGGAGCACTTTTTTTTTTAAAAACATAGAATTCTGATGAAATATATATTTATTTAGTCAAAATATGATATCAAAGCATGAAAATAGGTAAATTTTTAGGAATATTTTCATAAATGTTTGAAATATATGCAATTTTATGCACATTTTTAGGAGAATTTAACAATTACGTTAAATGTCGTATATTTTTTCCCACAGCATATATTTCAGTTTTATTTATACTGTATACTACTACAACACTCATCTGTGTTATGAACTAAAATGTTTATGATATTTCTAAAATTTACTAAAATATGTGTAATTACATGAAAAAACACAGTTTTTTGTAAAATATTTCTTATCGTTTTATATAGAAATACTTATAAAACAATCAAATTAATAAATATAACTTAGATTGTAGCTTAAAACCTAGTAAATAATATAGAAAACACTTTAGTGAAATTTAATAGAGATACCTTTATTACATTTTGCGTAATTATATTTCTTGTATGTAAAAACACTAGAAAAATTAGTTTTCCAGAAAACGCATTTAAAGATTTCACATTAACAGAAAAACTGTTCTGTTGTATTTGCACACTTAAAATTCTCCACATTTGTGCATCACACCCTCCATATCTTTATACTTAAGTAATTTTGATTTCCTATTTGATTTTAATTTTTTTCTGGCTATTTTCGAAATGAGCGACGAATGACGTTTCGAGTTCCTTATTCTTTCGTTATCAATTCCAAAGTAATTTTTAATCATTTCTTGTTCAATTGATATGCCTAAATGTTCAAACACAGGAAGTAATCCAAGATACCCTGAATTAAAAATTAAAACTGCTATATATGCACCCAGCAACATAGTCTTTATACCTAATCGCAATGTTGCCAGACCCAGTTCAAAAAATTAAGGCAAATAATTATTGCCAGAAACAAAAAAAAGTACCCAGAATTAAAATGAAATGTTTTAGCACAATTTTACACACAAACAGGTAAAAACAAACACGGATAACAGCATTGTTTACCTTTAAGTTGAGCCTTTTAAATGGCACTTCCGGTCTTTCTGCTTTCACTTCCAGTGCAGTTAATTGGCTATACCTTCTCTTCTAATTATCACAAACGTAAAAATGAACCAGTTTCGGAATCCTACAAAACTGACCTTTCAAATTGGGCAATTAAAAAAAATCGAATTTTTTCGCCGAAATCGTTTTTCGTAGGCAGATACCTTAAGGAATTCCCTCACACTTAATTCTTAACCTCGTTATGCAGCACCAGTTGATATGGAGCTGATTGCATAACATATTTCAAAATCCAAATGGAAAAGAGACATGGCAATGTCAAATTTAAAATTTGGCTCAAAAAAAAAAAAACTTATAGTAGATTTTGAATAAAACGCTATTGTTTTCGAGGACGATCAAACACAGGTCCCTCTTCTTCAGATACAATTTTTTTTCTGCTTTTGTATTAAACATTATCAGTGCCCCCCCCCAGCTAGCATCTCCCCTGCACATTATACATATTAGTACTTAACTATCATGCGCGAAAAAAAGACATAATTAAGTAGTTTAGAGGAACAATTGCTTAACATTGCTCTTACCGTTATTCAACACTGTTAATTAGGTAATTAAGTAAATTCTATATTGTAGATAAAAAAGTAAAAGTGATTTAAAAAACAATTATTTTGGCAAATGAAAATAGTTATTTTGATTGCAAGACCTATTAATTGGTTAATACTTGGTTCATGAATAAACTCATTTTGCAACACTAGATGGCAGCACTAGCGCTAGGGACATTTCGTTATTCGAGGCGCGTAGAACGTTAAATATTGGAAATAAACAAGTATTTAAATTATTATTAAATTTTAAATATCCTTATAAGCTATTTTATTTTTTTGTTATTTTTTTCAAAGTGATTGGAAAAATATATAATTAAAACATTATTAACCAGGAAACCGCTCAGAACAAATTTTATTCAAAATTCTTAACCAAAGACTGCTCCATGGATAGGCAATATAGGCAGTCGCAGTTTGCGCCGATTTCTGAAGGGTTACTAGATAAGTGTGTTTGTAGTTTATATTTAAATAAAAGTGTATTTTGCTTTGAACTATTAATATGTTTCACACGAGTCGCCAAGGACCCCGAAAATGCTGAAGCTGAGCCTACTATAAACAGTGCTCGATTTAGCCTAATTGGGGCCCGGGGAAAAAACTTCTTTGGGGGCCCCCTTCTGCTTCACTACTTCAGTAATAAAACACCGAACTTTATGGAGATATTTTAATTTTTCACCTCATTATAGATATATAACAAGTTTCTAAAATGCAGTTTTCTGATTGTTAACTTGATCATCTAGCTGCGAAAAATTCATATCCTTGCTGACATTAGGGCAAAATTCAGCTAAATTTTCGGAATTTACGATGGCTCAGTTAAGCCAATCAGAAGCCCGTATTTATGTAAACATTATCGTATTTTGCGATATGTAAAAATATAGGCTTTTGATTGGCCAAATTTGTCCATGGTAATTGCGAAAATTTAGCTGAATTCCGTGCTAGAAAGCCACGGGTTTGCGGAATATAAATTTGTGTTCATACGATAGAATAATGAAGAAAAGTTTTCTCAATAAAGCGAAAGGTGCTAGAGCCCAACTTTACTCATTTTTAGCTCGGAAGAGCCAACTGTCAATTAAAAACAAAATTCTTCTCTATACATCAATTATAAGACCTGTCTTCATGTATGCATGTACAATCTGGGGTACTGCTGAAAAAACTCATGTCAAAAAACTTCAATCTTTTCAAAGTAAGACCCTACGTATGGCCCTGAATGCAGCCTGGTACGTCCGTACAGATGTGATTCATTCGGACCTAAATATTAAACCTGTAGATTACCATATTAAAAAGCTTAGTCAAAATTTATTCCTCAAAATTGAACAGATTGATAACCGAGCACTGCAGCGGATTCCAGCATACGATCCTGCTATTCGCAGCTCACAGAAGAGACCGAGAGCCGTGATTGGCCGAGAGTTCGGCATCTACCCTCCATCCAAAAGGGCAAGACACGCCCTCTCAACATCGCTCATTGCTTCTTTTTGCGCAAAAATTCAAGCCTTGGAGTTACTGTGAGCTGGTCGCTTGGTGAAGTGTTCCTGATCGATCGTGCGCGTAAGTAGTTTTCGAGTTTGGTTTTTGATTTTTGCAAGTGTTTTCATGATGGACTTGCCTTTCCGTTGGGGACGGTAGGCTTTTTGGACTGTTGCAATGAATCCAAATTTAGAGTACATTCAGACTTTAAACTTAATTAATGATAAAAATGTTATCGAAAATGTTATTGAAAGTGGTTCAGAAGAGGAATTAGATGCTATATCTACCTATTTGCAAATCAAAAAAAATCTTATTGATAGTGGTCAAAAAATAGTTGATCCAGAAGTTGAAAAATTATTTCAGGTTATGGTAGCCAAACTCTTCAGTAAACGGCAATTAAAAAATGTTAAATCTTCAAAGGAAATTGATGAGATTGTAGGAATTGGTCAGATTCTTACCCAACAAAACATGAATAATGTCAATGTGCAAGACAATAACTCTCTTAAGCAGGGCGAAACTTGGATTAAACCCAAAAAAACGCACAAGCGTACTTTAAGTGATAGCAGTAACTCATCTGTTACAACAATAAAAAATAGATATTCTACCCTAAGAATAGATGACAGCATGGAAGTCAATCAAACGCCCAACACAAACCCTCAGGATATGGATCAATCAGAAGAAGGCGAATTCATAGCCCCTAGAAAAACTGCAAACCGTGTACCGCCGATTATAATATCTGATGTTACGTCTTGGAAGCCCCTTAGAGATGAAATTAAAAAATTTACCATAGCTATGGAGTGCGTACAAAAAGGTGGAGACATCCACATAAAAGTCAAATCTGACGATGACTATCGCTCAGTCACAAAATTTTTGGATAATAAGGAAATACCTTATCACACTTTTCCCCTACCAAGGGATAAGCCCATTAGAGTAGTAATAAAGAAGCTTTCAGTGCATACTAAACCTGAAGAAATATTAGAAGAACTCCAACAATTAAAAATTCCAGTTAAAACGGTTAGACAGATAACCAAAAAGATTGACAATGAAATTGTCAAATTGCCAACTTTCCTTGTAGAAGTCCCACGGACTGTTGAAGGAAAAAAGATATTTCAGGTAACACATATCTTGGACCTTGCGGTCAAAATTACCTCTTTCCAACCAACCCCAGGACACAAACAGTGCCATAACTGTCAGAGATATGGACATAGTCGCTCCCACTGCAAACATAAACCAAGATGCTTAAAGTGCGGATTAAACCATATCACCACTAGCTGTACAAAAGATAGATTGTACAGTGTGAACTGTTTGTGAATACTGTTAATTTATATGACATTAACATTTCTCGTACGAGAACTCTTGAAATTCACCAGAAATATGTTACTGTTGACTTATTCCTCATTTGAGCCACTCCCACCAGTATAATTACGATCCATTTCATTCTGAACCTGTTTCAAAAGCATACTTAATTTAAATTACTTAATGTTTATTTTTTCAAATGCTTTATTAAGCAAACTTTTCAGCTAGTTATATCTTTCGTCACAGCTCGAACAGCTCCCAGATGCTTTTTCACTCTACATACCTTTGTATTTGCTTCAGCTTCGCCTAGTAGGCGCGGCGTTACACGCCCATTTTTGCAATTATATATACCAACGCCTAAGGGCATTTTTTTCAAAAGCGGTGGTTAAAGCAGCAGAGGCTGCTAATTGCCTCCTAACCATTCAAAAGACAAGACAAGTCTCAACATCAGTTCCAGCTCCCGCGCCATGAAGGAAGGACGTCTCTTCAGCGAGCTGCCATATAATTGCTTATTACATCTTCTGCTACCACTATCAAGATCTTCAAGCAAAGTTATCAATCTGTTTACTTAAGAATCACATCTCCCGCAGATTTCAAATCTGCCTATGAATATTTTCATCGCGATCTCAATAATTATTTGCACTCCTCAACACAAGCCACATGCCAATGAGCCTATTAATCGTAAAATCTTTCCTATCCACTTTTTGCTTTAGTGTTTGTACTGTGTATAAAAAATTATAAAAAACCAAAAAAAGTATAAAATATAAAATACAAAAAAATTTTAAAAACCTAAAAACTTATAAAAAAATTATGAAATTTAAGTTTTTATTTCTCATCTCTATCCCTAAACTTTCTCGAGCCTGTGGCTCTCTCTAGTGTGCATCAAGTAAATCACTTATGCCAAATTTTTCTTATTTCTGCTCGCTTTTAGTAATTCTGATGTGGAGGTAGATGGTTTTGAACCATAGGAACTCCGAAACTTTTAAATCATTGGCATTGGCAATAATGAAGAAGCTAACATAAAACTAATAGATTTTACTTTGTACTGATATTTTGTTTTAAAAACGTTCATTAAAGAAGTAAACGTAAAATAAACTTTCTGTTTGATTTAGGGCCCCACTGTTTGATGTAGGGCCACATCAAAGGGGGCCCGGGGCTGCTGCCCTGTAGGCCCCTATCTTAATCAGGCTCTGACTATAAATGAAGATTCAGTTCACTTCGAAAATAAAATAATAAACAAAGACATTCATTTTGATATCACGTTACGGAAACCATTCCATTAGGTGCTTAAAATTTAGACGCATTCCATGCTTCAGTATTTCACATTTTGAAGAAACTTTAATTCTAGCAAACAAAACACGGTTCTTTGCTAGAATTAAAACTAATTTTAAAAAATTTCTGGTCCTAAAGAAAAGGTACACTGCGAAAAAAAAGAAAAGAAAAGAAAGGAAAAAAAAGGGGGGCACATTTTCCTATATCTCCCGTTCGCATATTTCACAAGTGCACATCTGTGTAGCCACCGAGGGTGTGGCTTCTAGGATGGACCAATGGGCATTCAGGAATATTTCTGTTATGTCACATGACCTTTCGCGTGCTTTAAGATTTAAGCAAAATGGTTGAGAATATTTTGCTACGCAATTTTTCGTACAAAATAATTAAAGCATCGTCGATTGCTTCCGAAAATTTTCATTGCGAAGTTAGATCAAATATAAGCAAATGTGAAGATTTCACTATCTGGTTGAAAGAATTTAAAATTAAATGGAAACAGAATTTGGATACTCCGCAAAAATATCCATGCGAAGTATTACTTAATAAGTGGTAAATAAGATGAAGAAAGAAATATGTGATAAACATCTGAGCCCAAATGCTATCTTTACATAAAACTATGCATATGAGAAAAATATTTACACCAATTATACATGTAAATAGAAGTCAGCACTTTTTATTGCAGTCTATATGAAAAATTATTTTTAAAAAAAACTATACACTCGAATTTTCTTAATGCGCAGGTGTTAAGTAAATGCATAATATTCGAGGCTAATTATAGAGTCATTTTCTCGATGTAAAGAGCGATAATATGCCGTGAACATCAATCCAAATATTAATGCGTAATGAAAATCGCGAAAGTGAAATGTCAGCGATTAATTAAACTCATGAAACGAATGCTCTAAGAAATTTTTTTCTACTGCGCCATACACTTTTTACCGCGAAACAAATGCAAATCAAAACGTAAACGACATACGCTCACATGCATGAAGATTTAGCGTCACAAGAGCAATAAAAGCTCATTGGTCCATTTTCGAAACCCCTCCCTCAGTGGCTATGCTGATGTGCACTTGTGAAATATGCCTCCCGTTCTACTGGGCCATTGACGAAATTCAAATTGCGTTTTTCATGTCTCGAAAACCGCGAGATATATTAGATTCATATTTAGCATTTTTAAAATATAGGTATTTTGATACAAAATCGGACTTTTTCTGAAGTTTTCAATCATTGTTCTATAAGAATCATTGTTCTCCGGAAATCGTTTGCGGCGTTCCATCCTCATTCTCGAAGAAATATGGGCCGATAACTCTATTGGCCATAACACCGCACTAAACAGTACACTTAAATTAAAATATTGCCGATATTTACGCTGCGTCATAACAACTGATCGTTGACAAAAATAGAAAAACTCGATAATTTTTAAGCGTTGTTTTGTACTGTATGGTTCCATAATAAATTTCCAAGAATTCAATTATAACCTATAAAAAAAAATAATAATTACATCAAAAAATAAAAAAATTATTTGTGTTTATCATTTGGTAGGTCTTATTTGGCCCACCCTATATAAAAGTTTAATCCTTCCTAGTACCAAAGTTGTGAAGAAGTTCAGTGATCAAGCGCTAAGTTTCAGATACCAAACTTCACCACTATTTCCATTGGTGGTATCGATAATGTTTACAAACGGTGCATTCTGATATAAATACGATTTTAATTATATTAGTTTATATAAAATATTATGTAGTACATATTAATTAAACTCATTTAATTACAAGCTTACATTAAATATTTAGAAAAACGGTCAGTATCTACCTTGTGATTCCATGCAAAATGCCACCGCATTCTTTCAGATGACCATGCTTACATGACCATAGCTTAGGATGCGATCACAACTTTTTCGTTTCCTTACTCGCACTTTTATTTACCATTTTTTTTTGGGGGGGCACCAATAGCCAAGCGGCAAACTCGCTGAATATTGGTAGTTCGTTCCGGGTTCAAACCCCAGACCGAACGCTTTTATGGTTTTCCCAATGTGTATACCAGCCAGTTTCCCTTTGAAAGTCCTCCTCGAAGGCCACTTAGGCAGAAAGCCCTCGAGTGCTTTGCTATTAATCACTAAAGTTTCGAATTGAAGTTCTTGAAATTTGGTTTCAAACGAATAGCAAAGCTTTTTAATAATCCTTAAAATTCAGCCTTTAGTTTAATTTGCATAAAACGTGTAATTTGTGTAGCAAATTCTACCCACTTAAATAAAAAGAATAATTTCCAAAATTCCTTTATTTCAAGAGGTAAAAAGCGTTTGAGAGTGATTTTTCACATATTTTATTTCCAAAATTATTGCTGCAGTCGAAACAAATTTGTTGGCAAAAATATATATAACAGAATAACGATTCGGCCTCCGTCGCTGATAACAGTAGCTTCAACTCTAAATTCCTTATTTTAATCTTAAAAACAACAAACTCTTCATGAGCAATTTATTCGGAAATTGTTATTTTATCTTCAAAAAACTGATATAAAGGTTGTTAAACTGATTTGGGGGAACAAATCTCAGAATGTCGATAGGGTTATTAAACTCTGAAATGTAGGTTACAGATATCTTATGAATGCCGATACTTCGTAAACCCTCAAGAAGTTTCAGTTTTTCTCGTCTAAAAATTTAATACCGTCAGTTCCTTAAAAAGTCTTCGAGCTAAGTTTTAAAAAATGGGTCATTTCCATTATAAGACAACATGCGCGTATAATTTTCTCTGTAGAAAGATGTATACAGAGGCTCTTCGCACCCTTTCAGACGATTTTGCTTTGCTGTAAAAGAAACTTCTTCTGCTTATTTCTTTTTAATTGCAAGTATAATTTTGAAAGGATACATTATCGTCTGCTATTTGACAGTTTTATTTTCATCCAAAATGGTGCTCTTAAAGAAGCAATGGATGGAAGGCTATGTTTGTGTTCTTTCCGAAGAAAATTATTCGTATCGAATTATTGAAAAATGTTGTGAAAGCCACGGTTTTCGATATCTAAAGCTACGATAGGTATTGTTGTCAACCATTAAAATTTAGCTTCAAGTGGAAAAATTGTTGCAAATATGTATCCAAGGAAAAAACGGAATGTTTCGAATGTTGCAAAAGTAAAGTCTTTAATGTTAAAAGAAAATCTGCCAATTAAAGGTCAGTTGCAAAATCATTAAAATGCTCACTGTCAACTGTAAACAAAATAATTAATGCTGAAAAAATATAATGTGAATCGTGTTGCTCTACTACATACCGCCGAACGCAGGATGCGCTGCAAAATTCTTTACGAGAAACGTTTATCCGAACAAAATGGAAAAATGTTGTCACAATAGACGAATCTTTGAGTGTATTTAAATGTCTGTAATAAAAAGAGATTCATGGAAACTTCAGACTGAGGTTAACTCCTCGTAGATTTTACCACTAAAATTAAATTTAGAATTTACAAGTGAAAATCATAGCTGCGTAGGCTGTTCACACATTTTTAGATGATTTTCATTGTATTTACAGAAATATTTTACCTAAAATTTTTGTGTATTAAATGTTCTATTTCAAAACCTTTATTCTTCATTATCTTTCGACACGGTAATTTCCAAGACTTTTGTAGTATCGAAAGAGTTATTTTATCTCATTCCTCTTGAACAGCATTCCAAAGTCCAAGGAGGATTGTAGGTCGGCGTTTGGACAATCTGTTTTTTTAAAAGTCCAAAACCGCAAAAATCCATGTGGATGCACGCATCAGAAGATTTAGTAGGGATATGAATGAATAGTATGCCCTTAATACCCGTTTCTTGGTCCATTTTTTCCAGGAAATTAACTGGATTTTGATGTGTGGCCGCTTGTTTTGTTTTGATACAGTTCTACTGTTCAATGGGAGTATGTATTGTAATGTAAAGAGTAATGTAAAGAGAAAGTATTTCATATTTGAGAATGGGGCATAAAATTTGTTCTTGATTTTTAATTTGCCGTTATATGAAAAACCAATCATAATCATAAATTCCTTTGAAAAACTTTCTTTAGATTCTTTGAACCATGTTCTAAGATTTGTTTTCTCCTCTTTGATGATAATACAGAGGCTGTTCACACATTTTTAGACGATGTATATTGTATTCACAAAACTAAATTACATAAAATTCTTGTGTTCTAAATCTTCTATTTGACATCCCTTATTCTGAACTATCTTTCGACATCGCAATTTCCAGGATAATAATGCCTTATGAAGTGTCATAAGAGGTATTCTATCCCATTCCTCCCGAACAGCTTTCCAGAGTCCTGTTAGGGTTTTGGGACAACGTTTGGATAATGCAGTTTTTAAAAGTCCGAAAGCACAAAAATCCATACGTGACACATCGGGAGATTTAGTAGGGATATCAGTGAAGGGTATGGCCTCGATACCAGTTTTTTGTTCCATTTCTTTTAGGAAATTTACAGTGGATTTTGATGTGTGACTGCTAGCTTTGTCCTGATGGAGTCTCACAGATGGCACTGTGGGTAAAGCGATGGTATTTCATTCAGAAAAATTGGCGATATAATATGTTTCTGATAGTATTTGGAGTTAATCTTGACATTTTTTTGCACTCTCTTTATTTTTAACTTGCCATTATAAGAAAAACCAGCAACAACCATGAATCCCTTAGAAAAACTTTCTTTCGATTCTTTGAACCATGTACTTAAATTTTTTTCTCCCCTTTTATGATAATAAATGGCTCTTTCTTTTTTTTTTTTTTTTTTTTTTTTTTTTTTTGTTACAGTCATTTAAATACACCCATGCTTCATCTATTCATCTATTGTGACAATTGCTTTCCATTTTTCTTTGGATAAGTGTTTCTCGTATAGAATTCTGCAACGTGTCCTGCGTTTAGCGATATGCTTTGGAAGAAGACTACGCACATTGCGTTTTTTCGCTTTCTTAAGATTTAAATCAACGTTTATCATTTTGTTTACAGTGGACACCGAGGATTTTAATGATTTTGCAACTGTCCTTTGACTAGGGGGATTTTCTTTTAACATTAAACAACGTACCTTTGCAATAGTCGAAGACGTCCGTTTTTTCCTTGGATACTTGTTTGGAATTTTTGTCCCACTTGAGGCCCCAATTTGACGATTTTTTTTTCTTTCTTGTTGATGATATTACCTATCGACGCTTTAGATATCACAAAACCATGACTCTCACATCCTTTTTGGATAACGGAGTATGCATATTTCTCTTCGGAAAGAGCATAAATGTAGCCTTCGAACAAGTGCTTTGTTAAATTCGCCATTTTGAATAAAAACAAAACTTTCAAGTCACAGGCGATAATTTTGACTTTTTAAAACATAGTACAATTGCAATTACTTCTTATGCTGCAAACGATTTTTTATGACCGCTTACCAAAATCGTCTAAAAAATGTGCGAACAGCCTCTGTAAATGGATCTCTTTTTATTGCTGTTATTTAAATCTGATGTGTACACCACATGACTACTGATACAACAATTTTCTATTTTTGTCCGGATAAATGTTTCTCATAAAGAATTCTACAGCGCGTTCTGCGTTCGATGATATATGATATATCGTGGAAAAAGACAATACACATATAATGTCTTTTCGCCCCTTTTAAAATTCCAATCAGCATTAATCAGTTTGAAGTTGATACTGAGCGTTTTAATGATTTTACAAATGTCCTTTGACTTAGCAGATTTTCTTTTAACATTAAAATCTTACTTTTGCAACATTCGAGACACTCTGTTTTTTCTTTTCTTTGATATGTATTTGGAATAATGTTTCCACTCGAGGCCGAAATCTATTTTTTTTTTCCTATCTTGTTGACAATATTACCTATCGTAGCTTTGGATATCGAAAAAGCATGGCTTTCACAACGTTTTTTAATAAATAGATATGAATATTTTTTTTCGGAAAGAGCACAACACAGTCTAATGTCAAGTAGAAGACGATAAAAATATAGTTGCAGATAAAAAAAAATTCCAAGAGATAAGTTTTTATAACAGTCATCCATCCATTGCTTCTTTAAAAAAAAAAAAAAAAAATTACATGAAAACAAAACTGTTAAGTAGCAGACGATAATTCATACTTTAAAAAATATGACTGCAGTTAAAAAAAATTCCAAGCAGATAATTTTTTATAGCAAAACGAAATCGTCTAAAAATATTCGAACGGTCTCTGTGGAAATGAAAATGCAATCTGATCTTCGCATGCAGATACCAATTTTAAAATTTGAAGTAATTTTATGCTAGGCAGTTACGATAGGCCTATTAGTTTAAGAATTAGTCCCCCAAAACTCGAAGAAATTAAAGATACAATTTTATGTTTAAAATGATCTTTCCATAATACAGACGCCAAAAGGAGGGGAAACATTTTGTTCTAAAGTTATTTTAGCGCAGATTAATGCCACTCGAAGATCTGTACGCTTATTTCATTAAAAAATATGTTTTAATATTTAATTGTTCAAGATATAGCTGTTTCATTGAATTGGTTGTTTATGAAGCAACCAATTTGGTATTTTGCTAAAGTAAAAATGTCTCCTTACAGGAAACAATAAATACCTCTTTAAAAGTTCGAGCAAGAAGGACTTGACGTTTCAAAATAAACTATTATAAGTTTATAATAGTTTATTTCAATGGCTTAGTTAAGCCATTGAAAATTGCAGAAAATAATTTTTATAATTCTCTTCACGTGCTTTCTTTTTTTTTTTTTTTTTTTTTTTCCTTTTTCCCTTTCATATCTCTTGCTTTGTTTTATAAAACGTCAGAAAAGCAATCCATTCCTATTATTTATTTTCTTGATTTTTTTTATTCTCCTTTTTTACTTCCTTGTACGAAGTAAAAAGGAAGTATCGTAATCGCGAAAAGTTTCAGGCAGCATATTTCAACGAAAATATCCATTTTGACCGCTATCGAATGCAATTTAACGATGTTTTTGCGTCATATCTGTACGTAAGGACAGAATAAAAGACTCGTTTCCTTCAAAAAAATTATAAAACTGCTTTAAAATGAATTCTGAAGAGAATTATTCGTGGCGTCTGTACGAACGTATGTACGTATCTCGCATAACTCAAGAACGTTGAAATTTTGTATATAGGACAGCTATAACATGTAGATGTGCATCCCGTATTTTGGTTTCAATCGGCGGCACCAAACGTATATAAATATATTTATTTATATATCCACTCTGCTACCCGGCTCAGTGATCTCAGTTTCTTTACTCTTATACATTTGTAAATTGTACATTTTTTGCTTTAAAAATGATTGAATTATGTTGTTTTTATCTTCCGGTTAAGGTTTTTATGCCTTTAGTAAAGCTGTATGCAATATTTTTAGAATTATCAACAATTTTAAAGTTGTCTAAGTGCCGCTAAGCCTTTTTTTTTATGACGGCCAACGATTTCAAATTTTAAAAGGAGCAAACCTACATTTTTAAACTTGGTGTCACTGCTTGAAAACGAAGGTGGAATTTCTTCAAGAAAATCAATGAAGGCATCAACAAACAAAAATTTAGAAGATGTGGTTTTCAAGTGGGTTTTGCAGCAACTTTCTATGGGGAACCCAATTTCGGGTCCGATTCTTTGTGAAAAAGCTAAGATCTTAGCTCAGAAACTTGATTGTTCGTCCTTTAAGTAACGGCTAGCTAAGAAATTTTAAGTGCAGACACGGTGTCCAGCTTTCTTTGTCCGAGATGTTCAGCATGTCTTTCAGTGCTTATAAGTACTGTACAATAAGCTATATAACATGTACGTTAAAGTGTTCCCTTTTTATTTTAAATAATTAAAACCTCTTTTCCTTTAAAAACAGTTTTTTTCAACATACAAGTACATACAGTAATTAATTAAAGTGTATGTTAACCTTTTCTTCGGAAAAAAAATCCATTTATCCGTATTTTTGATTATCCGAATAGGGTCCGGTCCCCATTGATTCGAATAATTGAATTTTAAGTAATCTTATATCTAAGGATACAGATTTCAGTTCTCCCAAATAGCTCTTGATGCACTGATATGAACTATGTGTCTGTAAAAACGAAAATTAATTAAAATGTCATATTTAATTAGTAAAGATAATTTCAAGACTGTCATGTCCTGTTAATTAAGCTTCCTCAATCTGTAAAAGAAACATGTTAAAAGTTATTTAAAACTTTTTAAGGTCCATAATAAGACGCGGAAATTTTCAATAATTTATAAGCTTGCAAAAGTTTTCCAAAATGGTAAGACATTTTACGAGCCTCAGATTGTTAAGCAGCTCTTGGCAATGGCTTGTTGTTAACAACAATTGTTGCAGCTGATCTGCAGAAAAATAAGGAAAATTAGTCAATAATAACGAGATACAATTGCAACTGAGGAAAGTCTTCATTGACCTTGTTCGATTCAAACAAGTAAGCTAGTGATTTATGTAATAGTTTCTTATTGCCAGAGCTGATTTTCGCTTTTAAGAGTTGCTTTGTTTTTCTATTTAAAAGTTCTGTGAAAAATATCAGCGCCTACTTTTCCATTAAGTGTTACAAGCTTATAAATGCCATTCGAGAAAGGTATTTGATTAATATTCTATGATATTGGTTTATAAATATTATTACATATATATATAGTTTTTACATCATATATATTCATATAAAACGAAATTTTAATTCACAAGAAGAGAAAAAAACGGTCTCCTGGTAAAAAGTTTCAGAAGCCAAAGTAGCTTGTAGATTCTGTAGAGACATTAGGGTTTTTTTTTTTTTTTTTTTTCGGAAGCAGGAGAAGTGAAAAATGAGCAACGCCTTCTCCAGGAATGGAACCACGGACCCCTGGAATACGCGCCTAGCCTGCACACCACAACACTACGAAGGCATAGTAGAAAGGTGGGAGAAACACCTTATAAACTCCCCCTTTTAAAGAGAGACTGGGGTTTTTAGGGGACCCAATCGCCAAATCCTGGGTGTGGAGAATCATCATCCACCACCCTTTTAGTTCGGGTGTAGAGACATTAGTTTTTTGTGGAAGCAGGAGTCATGCAAAATGGAGCAACGCCTTCGCCGGAACTCGAACCACGGACCTCTCGAATACGCGCCGAGTGTGCTGACCACTGCACTACGAAGGCATGCTGAGAAGGTGGGAGAAAAACCTTATAAATCATTAGGTTTTATTTTGAAGCAGAAGACGTGAAAAATGTGCAATGACCTCGCTAGCCCTCGAACCTGGACCTTTCGAATATGCTCTGATTGTGTTACCTTTACACCACGAAGGCAAGCGGAAGGGAGGGAGAAAATACCTTATTTACTTTCCCTTTAAAAGGGCAACTGTGGATTAGGGGACCCAATCGCCAAATCCCGGTGGTGGCGAATTATCGTCCACCACCTTTTAGTTCGGGCGCCAGTGTCGAATCATTAGCTTAATATGAAGCAGGAGATGTGAAATATTTGCAGTTCCCTCGCCGGGTCTCGAACTCTGAACCTCTCGAATACGTCTCGAATATATTTCCAGTTACACGACGAAGGCATGCTGTAAGGAGGGAGAAAGTACCTTATATACTTCCCCTTTTAAAAGGGGGTGGCCGTCTTTGACACGTCTGTCAAATACACGTGTGAGTACGTAAATGACGTCGGTCAAGCACATGTGAACACGTTTTCAAATCTTTTTAGTAAACACTGCTTTTATTATTTGTGATCCTAATGGTTTTGATTTAAGCTGCTGGTAAATTTTAAATTGAATAAATTTTAAATGGCTTAAAAGCCTTTTGTCTTAATTTAATTTGACTTGATTTGGGAGCATAAACTAGTTCTAAATTCCTAACAAACGTAAAGTGAACTATCGCTGTGTCTGAAGTAACTACAGAGACTTGAAAAGGTTTAAACAACCTGTTTACTAAAACAGAATTTTGAACATAAATACGCTTCTCGTACTAACAGAATCAACCACCCCTTGTGTCGGTGTTACTAAAGTAACAGTCAGCTTCAAATTTAAAACGTAGACTAGCAGTCAAAGACTACAAGCTTAACAAACTCAACTGTCAGCAACGATAACGCAAAGCCAAATAATTATAAACCTATCATAGCTTGACAGCACTAACGTAACATGGCCACGAGATGAAGAAACGCGGTCTGTTTTTACAATCCAAAAAGCTCAGCTTAAATAATCTCTAACTCATTTACATCCTGGTGGAGAAACGGAAAGGAGAAATTATAGTAAAGGCTGGAATTATAAATAACTGAAATAAAAAATCTTTCTAGCCCATATTCTTTCAGTTTGTGTAAAACCTTTGAAATTTGTTATTTATAGAATGCTTTGTTTTCTGAAAATGTTGGAATGTCATTCAAGTATGTTGTAACGACAAAGAAGACATTCCACTGTTAGAAATAATATCAATGACCTTGTCGTGCTTCCATTTTATCCTTCTGTTAGCTATAAAATTGCACGGATTCTCCAGAAATTCAATTTTCAAGTCGGTTTCTCCCCTATTAATAAAATTCACCCTTCGATTCTAAAAGATTGCGTTTCTGTCTTGAATTCTTGGGGAATTTATAGTATATCATGTCAGTGTGGTTTAAGATATATTGGCCAAACAAAAAGAGCGTTGAAGTTTCGTATCAAGGAACATGAATCTTATGTCAAAAAAGGGGAAATTAACAAGTCTTCAATAGCGTATCATAGCTGGACTTTTAACCATAATTTTGATTTTGGGTCTGCAAAAATCATCCAAAAGGCTTCTTCCATAGGCGAATTGGATTTCCTTGAGGCTTTTCACATTCACAAAGATTTAGAAAGTTTAGTTAATGATTTGAAGTCCAATCCAGTCCTTCCTAATGCCTTTAAAATTCTACTGTCTTAATTCAATTATTTTTGCCGATAGATGGCGTTACCTCCTCGCACTTGGTACTACCAGAGGGTATAAAAATCCGTTCAGTGGTTGCTTTCCATTATTTGAAGTTCAGATTTTGAGCGTAATGTGCATTTGCCCCTCGCTCCCTATTTTAACTTCGCTAATATTTCTTTATGCTTGATCAGACAGCCTGGCTCAGTAAAAGTAGGCGGCCAGTGCAACTCTGATTTAAAATCTAGTTATAACCACGTGCAGTGCTGGTAAGCACTACGTGTTTCTGTGACTCCTTCTCCTATTTTCTTCTTTCTATGTATTTCTTTCTCCTGATGAGGAGGGACCTTTAGCTGCCCTCGAAATCGATTGAGTGTTTCATTATACCTACGCTAAATATAAGGTTGTTTTTTACGATTTTGATGTTGTAACGATTATGTTTGAAGGAACGTAAGGTTTAAATTAGAGGACTTCCTTTTCTTATGGGAACAACTCTCTGGGTCCACTGAATGACCGGAAAGTAATCAACAAAGGAAACTCGTTAAGGACATCCCCCTTGCGACAAAAACGTAAAAGGAAAGGAAGAGGCTTTTGACCAGAAAAGTGCCTTAGGAAAAGGTCTCACCAAGCGATTGTCTGAGCCGCATCAAGCGGAAGCTTTGTCTGTTATTGCTGTACTGTGGTGATGATTTACTGTTATGATCCACTGGTCTGATTACTTTCCATCTCGGAAGGCACTTACGGTACAATGGTATCTAGTCCTCGTTACATTAATGTCCCAATCACATTATGTTTCGGCTACGCGGGACTGGATGTCTAAAGGGACAATTCTCAGAACCTGCACATTTCCAGGAAACCCACGTAGCTAGGTTACCATTTTCACTTTCTTACAAAGACTTGAACGGCAAACAGTGATCGATTATCGCTCAGATTGGGATCACGTGATCCTTCAGAAGCAGAACTTTCGTTTGATTGGTTGATCTCTACCCTGGACAGAGCTCCAGCTGAGACATTTTCGGTGAGTTTTGGAAAACTCCCGCGTAACCGCTACATCGTTTCTGTAGCTAGGCGGGACTTCGATTCCAGAGGGGCTCTTTTATCTAGGAATCCTTCCGGTTAAACCGGGTATACCAGAATCTCGTTTCTCAGAAAAGTCCCGTATAGCAGGGACTGTCGCTAGAAGTGATAACCTCTTTAGTGCGTGAAACGCTGAAATATCTGAGCAACATTTTTTTAGTCTAAAATTTAAGTAAGGAAACTCAAAAAGACAGAAAAAGGTAATTATTATTGTTTTAGATATGTGTTTTTCATAGACGAGTGTATGATGATAAGACCGTGCAATATTTAATTTAGAAAACTCTGTTTTGCCGTGAAAAGAGTAAGTTAAATCTTGTATATGTGGAATAAGCTATGAATCAAAAACTGTAACTGAGTTAAGCTCTTTGTGATCTTCAGTTGGTCTAATGCTGGTAGACTTTACGTGTGACGATGACTTTAAACGTTACTTTAAAAGAGGGTGGACAAATTCACTGTTCTGGTATATATTCGAACTCCTTTTTTGCTTCATCGTATAAAATTGGGGTCGAAGTCATCTTACTTTCGAGTGGACTGCTTTTATTTTAGTTTCGACATAATGAACTGTGTCATGTTTGATTAGGAAACCGTTTAAGAATTTTGTGATATTGAGAGCATTCCGAAAAAATCTCAGCATTCATTTTTGTGTTGCGCTCTAATTTTTAAGAGTTGTCAGTGTGTCTACGATACATATTTTGCCTAAGCCGTTTAGTAGGGCAAAATGGGTGAGAAAATAGGCTTCTGTTACGGGGAACGTATACATCGTCTATTATGAAATCCCATTTAAAATTTCACCTGATATGGAAAGTTAAGTTTAGGGGCTTAATATTTGTATATTTTAATTTTAATATTATTTGCTGCAAATACATATAAAGCAGTAGCACTGATATGTGTTCCTCTTTAGCAAAGGAATGCAGGAAATGTTACTGTCTGTGTGAACGAGAAATTTCATGTTTATATGTCTATCATATGTGTGTAATCTGTTTGAAGTTTTTGTTGCTTTCGGAATAGCAGCCGACTTATGATTCCGACTGCAAAGTGCATGAAGAAATATATATTTACGAATATCAGCTTTAAACTTTTGATGGTAAAAGTAATCACCAGTGTTGGCAGGATTTATGTGCAAAATAACTTTGCCTACTTTTGAACTACTGCGGTATCTTGGATTTTGATTGCACTGTTTTCGAGACAAACGTTCAGCTTGCTCAGAGAGGTTCTGTATTTATTTTTTTGTTAATCTTAGTGTTGAAAATAACTCTGTATTTTGCTCAATATTTGAGGCTGCGCAAATAGCTGGTTGTGTATCATTTGTGACTTCTGAAACTATTGTGCTAGACGTGTGAAATCTATTTCAGAAGCTGATAAACTTGCTTACATATTGGAAGGAAGTCATTATTACATATTTCCCGCGTCATTCTGACTAGAGGGCGCTGCGTTCGTCTCTATAGTCAGTAGCAGGCAGGATACTAAAGGTGTAGGACATGGAAGGCAGAGATGCCTAATAATATATCTGTAACTGTTTGAAATTTTCATATATTTTCTTGTAAATAAATGCTCTTATTGTTTACAAAACCTCTTATTACCTCTTGGATTTCTTTAGTCTCACAGAACCATTGGATGCAAAAGTCATTGTAGAACCATGAAAAAAAAATTCGGAATCCTTGTAACCAATTTACTGAGAAAAATCCTCACGTGGATCATAACGTAATAGCGTTCGATGATTAAGGGCCATTTAATGATTGGTTGATTCGATGATCCGCAAAACCACTTAGAATGAGAGTTACTGACACTAGGAAAATAAGTTTAGGGACTTTGCAGAATAAAAATTTGGAAACTGTCTCAAAACCATTAAAAATATTTTCGCGCTTTTCAATCTTTGATATAATTCGTCTGTCGAAAAACTGATGGACAGCTTGCGAGGGGAGTGCAGTTTTCTTAAAGGGCACAATAAATTTGTAATTGCTTCTTCTTCTAATATATTGAAGTCAAATGTTGAAAATTCTAATGTTGCTTCTAAAATTGATAAGACTAACGCTGAAATTTTGAATGTGTTTTATTCAAATGTTGAATGAAAGAAGTTGCTTCGAGTAGTCAGAATTGTATCCGCTCCCGCAAAATTCTGAATAGTTAAAGCGGTTTCTGCCAATCTAAGAATCAGGATTTTGATAAGGCTTCCACTGCGAATGGTTTATCACTACGTAAAACTGTCCGACCAGCAAAATCATGCAAAATTATTAAGCTATTAGGGCTATTCATAAGTTTCTGTATTAGATAACAATTTTGTAAATAGTATAAATTCTAATAATGTTGTTAACTTGTAAGGATTTATTTTATTCTAACCAATTATTTTTAGTTTTTCTTTCCTTTCCCTCCTGATTTCACTTTCCTGCTGAAATGTAAATTTTGTTATGACGTAGATGATAATCTAAACGTGTTTCAGAAGCAGTATTTAAGCTGAGTTTCAGGAGTTCGGAAAGTAGTACTAGCGAACTTAGTTCCGAGTTTATGCTGAGTGTTAGAATTTAGCTCTCTAATCGGTGTTAGACATCTTTCAGTTTATACTGTTATTTCTAGGCCCGGCTTCGCTCTGCGCAGTCAATTTAGTGTTAAGCTAAGAAGCCAGTCGTTAGATATCTTAATTTATTGGTGATTTGTTAAATTCTTATTTTCTGTTAAAATTACGTCAGCCGCAAGTGTTGGTGACGTAATTTTAACAGAAACACCAAGTGAGCACCAAGTGCGTTTCTCTGTTTTAATTTAGTTTAAATATGAAGATTATTTAAAACCTTTTTTGCATTATTTATCTTTCAAAGCGAGTATTCGCTACCTCGTCTTCTACGTAGAGTCTACAGTGTATGTGACCAAAGAGAACCCAAAGTTAAAAAAGACTAATTATAAACTGTGATTATTTTTAAATGAAATACTTGAATTCTCAGAAATTAGTAATTGGCAGAAACTCACTACTGTAAAACCTATCATGGTTACTGCCCTCTCACATGAAGTTTAATGAATTTTGTTAAGAAACTTCGAGACGACATTGTTGCTCTTTTAGCTGTTCGCATCTCTGGAGAATTTTTTTAAACTAACACCTTTATGTGCATCTATCCGCAAGAAAATTAATCGTTATCTGGAATCTAATAATATCCAGCATTATATGTGTATAATAATGCAGTGAAACCTTCCAAAATACAATGCCCTCTGGCTGTCCCGCTGATGAGATATGGGGGTCTAGTCTGGACACCGGTCGAGATTGATATCGGAAAACCAGTCGGGATTCTCTTTCCACTCGACAGCAGAAGGGAGAGCGAGTCTGGCCCCTTCAAATTGCGTCGGCGGAAAGTGAAGTGGAAATTCCGTGCGGAAGTGACGTTTGTTGCATAGCAAACAGTCTATTTCACCTCTACATTGCTCCAGGCTCAGGGGAAGGGGGTAGTTTGTTGTCAAAGAGGCTGTTTCGCACGTGCTTATTACTGAGGATGGCGGTAGAAAAAAAATCGATTTCGAGTAAATGGTGAAATTTTTCGAAAAAATACGCTGCTGGATTTAGTAAAGAGTATGGAAAAAAGAAATGGGGAACGTTAATGGATATTTTAAACGCAGAAAGAAATGGCCTTTTCAAAACTTCAGGTATGTGAAGAAACGTAAACATAATTTTACGTATGATCTTTAACAAAATGCAAATTTTCTAAAAGGTTACATGTTTGTAAACTATTTGTTAACAGGAACTTTATGATTAAAATACATTATTTTGTCTGAAAAGGTTATGCAACAACGTCATAAGTCAAATCATTGAAATATAGCACCGCGTACGCGTGTTTAATATTCCTAATCAATTTGAATCAAAAAAAAATTTTAATTTTTAGCAATCCATGATTATATCAATAATTTTATTTATTCAGGAATTATACCTATCACGTAGCTACAAATGTACTATGTATCGTAGATACCAATAAGCAGTGAGTAAAAATATAACAAACTTTTAACAAAAGTAATAGGAAGAAAAATAAAAAAAAATTAAATAACTATAGGTTAAATCATAAAACATATTATCTTCACATATATATATATTAACAACAAACACAAGAATGGAACAGAGAATTGAGACTATTAAAATTTTCCAAGACATTTTGTCTAAAATAAAAAAATTTTTGTAGCGAAAACGTTTCAATTGTCTGTTTCAGCGAAACGCGTAATGGGGTTGGCTTAATTCGACGTTCAAACAAATTAAATTTCCCTTGAAAAGCCAGTTTGGAAGTCGAGTTGGGCTAATTTACCATTTTCCGCTTACTTTTTTATCTGATTCTGTTTTTTAATGTTTTAATGTTTTACATGTTTAATGGTTTGATTTTCATATGTATTAATTTTTAAAACGTGTTGAACTTTTTGGAGCAACAGCTCCTAATAACTTTTAGGCGAGCTTACTACAATTTCTATACATTTTAACATATGCAGTGAAAGGAAATTGCAATACATATTCCTATTTATACCCTTTTTAAATCGATCCCACCAGTGACCGTGCGGTAAAAACGCTGAACACTGGTAGTTCGGTCCGAGGTCCAAATACTGCGAACGGGTTTGTTGCATTACCAACATATCTCTGATAACCAATATATCTGTCATTACCAACATATTTCTCGTAATTTCCAAAATCATAAAAAATTAAGGCATACAAAACCTGTTTTAAATAAATAACTATATGTATATGTAAATGTATTATAAATATATTAATATATGCAGTGAAAGTAAATTGCAGTACATATTCCTATTTAAGCCCTTTTTAAGTCGATCCCACTAGTGGCCGAGCGGTAAAATCTCCGAACACTGGTAGTGCGGTCCGAGGTTCGAATCCCGCGAACGGGCTGGACGCATGGGCGGGTAATGACAGATATATCATTGGCAACTTCCAGAAGCATAGAAGTTTAAGGCACAGAAAATCTGTTTTAAATATATATATATATATATATATACAGTGGATGGACAAAAATATGGAAACACCTTGTGAAATGCATGTTTGAAAAAAATATTGATTTTAATGAAATACGTAAGTGGCACTGGCGTTTTTGACTACTGACGCCACCTATACAACTTCGTAAATGTGCTAAACAGTTCAGTTGTTGTCGGAGTACTGTTATGTGAGGTTGTCATTGCATTATGTCAGAGTTAACAGACTTCGAACGTGGGCAAATTGTTGGAGCACGTATGGTAGGTGCTTCCGTAAGCAATGTATCCGAGGTGTTTAGTGTTTCAAGAGGTACTGTATCGAAGATTTATTCCGCATATTTGAAAAGCGGAAAAATATCATCTGCTAAATCACAGCGCGGACGAAAGTGGGTCCCGAGTGATCGTGACAGACGATCATTAAGGGCAATTGTGACGAAAAATAAGAAGACCACAGCTGCAAAAGTTACTACTGAAATGAATGTTGTGTTACCGAACCCTGTGAGTACCAAAACAATTAGAAGGGAGCTTCATAAACAGGGAATTGTTGGCCGTGTAGCAATTGAGAAGCCACTCAGCAGTGATGCTAATGCCCGTAACAGGAAAAGGTGGTGGTTATGTCATAAAGCCTGGACTATAGAGCAGTGGAAGCGAGTAATATGGTCTGACGAGTCTTCGTTCACATTGTTTCCCACTTCTGGCCGAGTTTACGTCTGGAGAACGCCATCTCAAGCCTATAATACAGACTGCTTGTTGCCAAGAGTGAAACATGGCGGGGGTTCTGTTATGGTTTGGGCAGCCATATCGTGGTTCTCTGCTAGCCCCATGATAACTGTGTCAGGGCACATGACTGCCAAGACTTATGTGAACATTTTGGCCGATCAAGTTCATCCCATGGTACAAACTTTGTTCCCCGATGGTGATGGTGTCTTCCAAGACGACAAAGCCCCTGTTCACACAGCTCACATTGTTCAGGACTGGTTTTCTGAGCACGAGGATGAGTTGTCCCATCTCCCCTGGCCACCACAGTCACCAGACCTGAATATTATGGAACCTTTGTGGTCTACATTGGAACGGAAAGTGCGTTTTCGTTATCCACCGCCAACATCGTTATCTGAACTTGCCACCGTTTTGCAGGAAGAATGGTATAATATTTGTAATACTTCTTTGGCGAAATGAAGCAACTCCAATGATGGAACACAGCAATAACTTTTATTTAACACTCAAAAAAATGGCGACATACAAACAAGAAGAGAAAACATATTCTATCATTTAAAAATAAATTACATTCTTCGTGCGAGAGTCGCACGAGGCACTCGAGTCTGGTTTCAAATATTGCCATTCACAAATACCTTAATGTTCATCTAATTAAATTATTTAATCTACAAGATTTTAATATTATTTAAAGCTGTTACAACCTCTCCCCCAACGGAGAGACTTTTACCGAAGGGAAAAGTTCTGTAAATTTCGAAAGTTTATAAGCTCGGCTTGCTTGATTGCTTAAAGAGAAAAGGTTATTTCTCTTATAAATTTCTAAATTTCAGGCCAAAACATTTTAAGTTTTAAACAATACTTTTACACCACATTTAAAAAGAAAGAAATGGAGAACGTTCAAATACATTAGTTGAGTATACATTAAATAATAAAATAAATTCTGAACGTGGTTACATACACTAAGAGTTATTACATTACTTAATTCTACTCAGAACATCTACGTTCTTGTGCAAAGATCCTTTGCGATGAATGACCTTAAAATTATAAGGTTGTAATGAGAGTGCCCAGCGCATCAATCTAGAGTTACATTTGGCGTCAGATTGTAGCCAGACCAAAGGATTGTGATCAGTTTGAATCAAGAATTCTTGCTGACCATCCAGATAAAAATGCAGTTTCTTGATAGCGTAGATGATAGCAGCGCACTCCTTTTCAGTAGTACAATAATTCTTTTCAAACTTAGTAAATTTTTTGCTTATATACAAGATAGGATGTTCACGTTGTTCATCATCTAATTGGCATAGTACTATACCCATGCCATTGTCTGAGGCATCGGTTTGTATAATAAACCTTTTATCAAAGTCGGGAGCATACAGAATTGGTTTCTTGCATAGCAACTCTTTTAAATTTTTAAAAGCTTTGTCACATATTTCAGACCATTGTATATTTCCTTTTTTTGTTACCCCCTTCAAAGCGTCCGTGAGGGGTGAAGCAATTTCCGAAAATCTCAGTATGTACTGGCGATAATACCCCTACCAGTCCTAAGAAAGCACGTACTTCTGTTTTGGTTTTAGGCGTAGGATACTCCTTTACAGCCAGGATCTTTACTTTATCCGGAGTTCGTTGTCCTTGTCCCACAACATGGCCTAGGTATTTCACTTGATCTTGTCCAAATTTACATTTTGATGGTTTTAGTCGTAAATTTGCTTTCTGTATTCTCTCTAGAACAGAAGTTAAGTTTTTAAGGTGCTCTTCCCAGTTTTCTGAGTAAATGGCAATGTCATCCAGGTATGGTACAGCGAAACCTTCGCATCCAGCCAGGAGTTTAGTCATAACTTTGCTAAAAAAATATGGGGCATTTTTTAATCCAAAGGGTAAACGTAGAAGCCTGAAACTTCCAAAACTAGTTACAAATGTTGCATATCTTTGGGCTCTTTCTGTTAACGGAATTTGCCAGTAGCCTCTAGATAAATCTAATAGGGTAATATATTTTGCTTTTGCTACAGTTTCGATACGTTCTTCAATATTAGTCAAAGGATAGTATTCAGTTTTAGTAACAGCATTGAGTTTACGATAATCAATACAAGGCCGAGGATACTTTGATGAAGATTCTATCAAAATCATGGGAGATGTATAGTCCGATTCTCCCGGCTCTATAATTTTAAGGTCGAGCATTTTCTGTATTTCCTTTTTGAGAATTTCAGTCTGTCGGGGTGACAGTCTGTATGGCTTTATTTGTATTGGTTCGTTATTTAATAGCTCAATATCGTGACAAACTAAGTTTGTTAGTCCAGGATTATTTGAAAAACAACCAGAATATTTCCATAAAATCTTTCGTAAATCTTCTATTTGCTCGGATTTCAACCTTTTCTCGAGTTCATTCTCCTCTATGATGTCCGAGAAATTTAATATACTTGGATTGGAAGATAAACGAGGAATGTCCATTTCTAAGTCTCCTTCCACTTCAGTTATCATATTAATCATTTCTGGTCTTTTGTAATATGGTTTAAGCATGTTAATATGATATACTTGATTTGGCTCATTTTGTTCCTCGAAACTTACAATATAATTGGTTTCTGAAATTTTCTGCTCTATTTTTCCAGGTCCTTTCCACTGTACTTCTAGTTTATTTTGACGATTCGTTGATAAAACAAGAACTAAATCACCTCTAGCAAATTCTCTTTTCACTGCGTTTCGATCGTACCATGTTTTCCTCCGTTGTTGAGCTTCTTTCATGTTTTCCACGGCAAGTTCTTGGCATTTCTTCATTCGATTAATAAGTTCGAAAATGTAACTGACAACATTATTACTTTCTTCAATCGGTTCTAGCCACTGCTCATAAAGTAAAGTGACTGGCGTTCGTAGGTTTTTGCCATGAACTAATTCTGCTGGTGTAAAACCAGTGCTTTCGTGTGTGACTGTTCTGAGAGCAAAAAGAACTGATGATAGATAATTCTCCCAATCCGAAGTCGCTCCTATACATACGACTCTTAACACCCTTTTTAGCGTTCTATGGAATCGCTTAACGGGATTACTCTGCGGATGATACACAGAGCTTTTTACATGTATAATGCCGAAACGCTTCAAAAATTCCTCTGTCAAAGCACTGACGAAAGAGGTCCCCTGATCTATATGTAACACTTTTGGGAAACTCATACGACTGAAAATCTGTAAGAAAGCATCAATCACAGATGGCGAAGAAATGTCTGTCACCGCTACAGCATCTGGATATTTGGACGACATACACAGAGCTGTAATAATATATTTTTTTCCAGTCTTTGAAATATGTAGCGGACCAACGGCATCGACATTTATTTTAGTGAATATTTCGGAAATTACTGGTACTAATGTCATTGGAGACTTCTTTTTGTCATTTCCTTTTCCAGCGCGCTGACAAACATCACAGGTTCTTACAAAATCTTCAGTTTCTTTGTAACACCTCGTCCAGTAAAAATATCTAGCAAGTCTGTCTTTGGTCTTTTTGACACCCAAATGACCAGAAGTTCCTTCGTGGCACATCTTTATAATTGACGGCTTGAGTTTTTCAGGTATAACGACAAGCTGTCTTTCAAAGCCCATTTTATCCGTCGTTTTTTTAACTAAAAGTTCTTTTCCTGTCAGACTATAGTTCTCATTTTTGCATGTACCTTCTTTAACTTCTTGGATGATTTTAGACAGTTCCTTATCAGCAAGCTGAAGTTGTGCAATTTCTTCTGAGTCAATGTTTACCAGTTTCATGAGAGTTTCATCTTCCGAATTTAGCTCCGGTAAATTATCTTCTTCTTCAAAAACATCTCTGGATGCTTTATTTTCTTCCTTCATCGGTTCCAAGATCTTCTCTTCGGCTATTTCTCTTTTCCTTTGAGCTCTAGTAGAGACAGCATTAACCTAGTGAGGACAACTATCAGGTTCCTTTCCTTGTTTATTCAACAGTGCAAAAGTTCGATTGCCTAATAAATACCTTCCTTTGTCGAGTTCATTTCTAATAATGGCAGCCTTAGTTATTACTCGCTCAAGATCGCAATTTAGTTCGATCTCATCCAATGGTAAACAGGTTGGATTCAAGTCTAATGGCTGTTGCACCCACACATTTTCACCTGTCAGCATTTCCGGCGTGATGTATTTGCGACAAACTATATCAATACTAGCACCTGAATCCCTTAATATAGGAATTTTATGACCATTTACGTAACCCATACTAGTATAAGGTAATAGAAATTTATCCTCTGGTTTTGCACTAATTCTGTTAAGATTAGCAGGAGATTCAGTCCTATTCTTAAGTTTTGGACATTGGGGCCTTAAATGTTGATAGGACCCACACTGATAGCATTGTGGCGTCTTTCGTTTTTCATATTTATCATCTGGACGTGGACTTCTAGGTCTATGAAACCAGCTTTGCGAATTAAATCCTGATGACAATTTTTTTTCAGTTTTATTTTTATTATCTGAACTCAATTTACCATGAGTTAGTGCATTGTATCTTTCTTTCTGCCGATCCACTACAGGCCTTTTTTGAAAGTTTCCGCAAACGTTTTCATAGGCATCAAGTTTTTCAGCTAATTTTTTAGATGAAATCATCTCTACCCATTCATCAAGAAAATGATCTCGAATTTCAGGAGGAACTCGACGTTTAAGTTGGTCAAGCACCATCAAATCTAGCAACTGATCAAAAGTCTTAACTCCTAGACCAGTCACCCATTCTTTGCAATAATTTTCTATTTCATAATTGAAATCCACTCATGTGGATTCGGTACTTTTTTTAATGTTTCATAAATTTCTGCCTAAACTTTTCCGGGCTTAATTTAAACCGTCTTAACAATAAATTTTTCACGTGTTCATAGTCTTTAGCTTTATCGGAGGGTTCTCTAGCTATTAACTGGGTTACTTCGTAAGGAAGTAGTCCTAGTAAATGAGATACAAATTCTTCTTTATCAATTTTAGCCCATTCTGCTTGCCTTTCAAACAATAGCAAATATAGACTGATATCTCCTTTCTTGTCATCGAATTTCTGCATAAGGTGACGCAGCTCCGTTTTCGGCCGGATCTGTCCGGTATTTTGAGACTTTGTCTCTGCTTCAAGTCTTAATCTCTCTAATTCATACTGTTCGTTTCTTCTCCGCTCTTCTGCTTCTTCCTGTCTCCTACGTTCTTCTCTTTCCTCCCTCTCTTTCCGTTCTTCTCTTTCCTCCCTCGCTTTCCGTTCTTCCCTTTCCTCCCTCTCTTTCCGTTCTTCTATTATTGTGTCTAAAACTCCTTTGACGAAGACTTCATCATAATCTCTACTTTCAACAATTTTCTGTTTTAAATCAACTATTTTCATATCTGCAGTCACATGAACTCCCAGTTCAGCCGCTAGATTTTGCAAATCTTCCTTAAGAGCTCTTCCCAAGTAGGACATTTTTTTATGTTTAAAATTAACGAACACTGTGTTCTTTATATTTCCTCAAAATAGCTCAATTCAATTACTTTAGTTAATGCAGTCAGGAATCACGAAATTAAATGCACTTTGTTAAGTACGTATACCTCAAAAATGAAATATTTAAATTATATGAAGTTCATTCTCTGTACCACATTAATTGTGATTAAAATAAGAATAATAACATAGAGCAATATAAATATCTACCGTCTGCACAACTAAAATGAATATTAAATATAATATCAAATACGGTAATAAAATAAGACAATTTAATATTAACAGGAAATAATAATCTGGTATCGCTAATATTGCGTTCAGTGATGAACTAATAAAATAAAGCAATTCTATATGAACAGGAAGTAGTAATCTGGTATCACTAATATTATGTTCAGTGATGAACTAATAAAGCAATACTTTATGAACAGGAAGTAATAATCTGGTATCACTAATATTATGTTCAGTGATGAACTAATAAAATAAAAATACGCACGATTATTCGATCTTGGTCGGTGCCTCCAAAATAATTAAGACTGTAATACTTCTTTGGCGAAATGAAGCAACTCCAATGATGGAACACAGCAATAACTTTTATTTAACACTCAAAAAAATGGCGACATACAACCAAGAAGAGAAAACATATTCTATCATTTAAAAATAAATTACATTCTTCGTCGCACGAGGCACTCGAGTCTGGTTTCAAATATTGCCATTCACAAATACCTTAATGTTCATCTAATTAAATTATTTAATCTACAAGATTTTAATATTATTTAAAGCTGTTACATATTCCTTTGGCAAACATACAGGAACTGTATTTATCCATTCCGAGAAGACTGCAAGCTGTTTTGGATGCCAACGGGTTTCCTACACCAGCGTTTCCCAACCTTTTTTGGCCAAGGCACACTTGTCGCGGGGAAAAAAATCACGAGGCACACCACCATTAGAAAATGTTAAAAAATTAACTCTGTGCCTATATTGACTATAATAAAGTAATTCTCTTGAGTAATGCTCTAAAGTAAATAATAAAAAAATTGTTTGCCGGCGAATGTAATGCGCATCAATGATATGAGGAATTTATTGAATCTTATTTTATACAACAATGGATTTGTATATAAACTATCAATCAATGGTATGATAATTTTATTTAAATTTAGATACCATATTTTATACAACAATCGATTTATACATAAAGTAGTAGAACATAGAATTAACCTATTAGTGGGCAATTGTTATGTGAAACAATCACTGTTAATTACCACTACCGTATATACGGTATCTATCGTAAAATATGAACATGAAATAAATCGTAAGATTTCTATCTAGCTAACAGTTTCTACAATTAGTGATTAATAGTAAACGTCTTTATTCACTGTTTTCATCACTGGAATCCTCGCAGCTCTTTTCGTCAGACGCAGATTCATTTCTTCTTTCCTCATCATCATCATCAGCATCGTCATCCTCGGCGTTCTAGAGCTCGTCATCTTCACTGCCATTCAATGAATTTGAAATGCAGCATTTCTTGAAAGATTTCACAATCTTTGGTGCTTCGATGCTTTTCCAGGCAGCAGAAACTCAGTGCAACAATGTGCGGTGCAGCACGCTTAATTTTACCTGTCGGGGTCAATTCACGGTCATCGGCGAACTTTGCACTCGAATCTAATGCGCCATCGAATCTAATGCGCACCCCAATTTTGAATACTACATTTGGCCAAAAACGATGCGCATTAGATTCGCGTAAATACGGTACTTTCAGTGCGAAACCTGGGCCTGTTTGGCTGAACACAAAGCTGATATTCTGGCTGGAATCGAAGAAAGACACACACGTAGCTCTTCGTCAACAGTTCTCAGTCTCTCTCTGTATTTGGTTTTCATAGCAATCATGCTTGAAAAGCTAATCTCACACAGATATGTAGTGGAAAAAGGGAGCAATGTCAAAATAGCTTTGTTTGCCAGAAGGGGAAACTCCTTGGCAGTATCCAACCAAAAACTGTCCAAAGGTAGATCAGCAAATCTTAGCTTGCAACCACGATTTTGTCTCAGTTCAATTAGTTCCTCCTGCTCCTGTAAAGTCATTTCCTTTCCAACAACTGATGCTGAGCTATAAGGGTCCTTAACCCAGTCAAGGCATTCAGTGGAGACTGAAGAGAAATGAAATGACAACTTCTCCTCAAGAGTTTTTAAATGCTTAACTATTATCTCACACAGTGCAGCAGTGTGAACACCTTGCCATTGCATGGTGAGTGTGAACATTTCAAGATTGCCACTTTCCACGTGTTGATGCCAGAGTTACACATTTGAACGGAATCCATTTATTTTATCTGTACTTGTAAGCAGGTTTTCATTTCGGCCTTGCATTCGGGTGTTCAATTCATTCAAATGATGAAATATATCTGCCAGGTATGCCAGCCTTGCACACCACTCATCACTTGCAAGCTGCTTTGCGTAATCTGACCCCTCATTTGTCAGAAACACTTTAAGTTCCTCCCGCAGCTCATACACACGAACCAAGACCTTGCCACGCGACAACCACCGGACCTCCGTATGAAACAGCAAGGTTTTATGTTTTACTCCCATCTCCTCACACAAAGCTGCAAATATGCGACTTTTCATGGGTCGTGACTTTACAATGTTTACCATGCGCACAACATCATCCAACACATGAACTAAGGCTGATGGTAAAGTCTTGGCTACGAGGGCCTCGCGGTGTAAAAAACAATGCGTAATCATCACATCTGGATTTCTTTCCTTCACTCTGCTTACAAAGCCTTTGGTGCGCCCGACCATGGCTGCAGCTCCATCGGTGCAGACACTTGTGCAGTTTTCCCACTTAAGTCCTCCTTGTTCAAGGTATTCTGATGTGACCCGAAAAATTTCTTCTCCTGTTGTTTTTTCTGGCAATACCTTGCAAAAAAAGAAGTTTTCTCTCATTGCATCACCATCAACAAAACGCACATTAGCTAAGAGTTGAGCATGTCCACTGATATCAGTAGACTCGTCAAGTTGCAATGCAAATTTCTCACTGATACAGATCTTTTCCAAAACCTCACTTTCGATGTCTGCAGACATGTCATTAATACGCCTGGAAATTGTGTTGTTTGAGAGAGGGACTTTGGCTATTTCCTTTGCTGCTTCAGGTCCGAGCATCTCCTCTACAATAGCTTTGCAGGCAGGAAGTATTAATGTCTCTGCCGCAGTGTGCGACTTTTTTGTCTTGGCTATAAGTTCAGCAACTTGATAGCTAGCTTTAAGAGCTCTTTCATTTACATTTGTTGTTTTTCTCATAAAAGTTGCCTGTTTCTCCATGTTGTCACGCAGGCGAACAAAATAGTCCACATTCTTGTTTTGAAGCAAAGGGTGTTTCGTTTGGAGATGGCGTTTAAGTTTGCTTGGGACCATAGCACTGTTAGCTAGCTTTTCACCACACACCACGCACAGTGGAGTTGGTTTGTGTTTATCTCCAGTGAAAGTAAATCCAACTGAAATATAGCTTTCGCTATATTGCCTTGCGCCAGAGAATTTAACCATCTTTGCTTTCTTTTGACCTCCACTCATACTCGGGCTCTCATCTGGCTCCAGATTGTGTTCAGAGTCCAGTTCTTTCCTTTTCAAAAACTTGTCCATCACTGCAGTATCAGTGTCTCTCTCCTCACAGCAGCCGTTGTCTCTCTGACACTGTGTGAGGCGTCTGCCTGCGTCTCATGGGGGCGGGGACACGGCGGACACTTGTCAAGATTGGCAGGGAGAGGAGTTATAGCACTGCACAGCGCCGTGACCACCTATGACACTGGCGGAGGGAGTGACGGGAGGAGTTATAGCGGGCGAACAGCACCGTGACACCCAGACCCGGTGGCACACCACGGTGCTTCAGACGGCACATTGGTGTGCCGCGGAACACCATATTACCATATTAAGCAAAGAAACATGTTTTTTTAAAGGTGTTTCCATATTTTTGTCCAACCCCTGTATATATATGTAAGATAAAATTATATGTATCAGATTTATAATATAACTATAAACATTAATTCTTCCGCTCTATTCTAAAATCGTAATAACTTCTCTGTATTGCGTCATTTCTAGATCATTCTACGGCCCGCGCAGCTCTGATGACTTAATAATTGGGAACTGAAACTGCCTTTGTAAACCAAAACTTTTCTCTTCGCCGTGCTTCCATGTTTCATAACTAAATACTTCAGCTTTTGCTTTGTGCTGTGCTAAGATGTAATTTCTCTGGCTTGCTTTCTATCTCAACAATATCAAAAAAGTAAATCTTCTGTGGAAAGGCATGACTAGAGTGCCAAGTGATTGTGGCCACAAATATCAGTTGCAAATAAAAATGGAATTACAACTGCCTCGAATGCCAAGTTCTTTAGATATTACCAAGTTAGCATTACTAGCATACTACGCAATCAAAATCTTCTTCAATATGGGTCTAATCACGCATCGACAGTGTTCCGTCTTTTCCTTTGCTTTTATTATGATATATATATATATATATATATATATAACTGTATAAATATATTAACATATGCAGTGAAAGAAATTCCAGGACATATATATTCTTAAATCAATCCCACCAGCGGCCGGTAAAATCGCTGAACACTAGAAGTTCGGTCCAAGGTTGGAACCCCGCGAACGGGCTGGTTGCATGGACGTTTTCGTGGTTTTCCCCATGTGTTACGTACGTTGATACGAGCTAGTTTTCCTTAGAATGTCCTCCACGAAGGCAACCCTCACTTTAGGCAGATAGCCCTCGAGACTTTGCCGTAATTACATAAAACCAAAACTAAGCACTTTTTATATGAATAAATATACACAAAACTGATGTAATATCTAAAAGTAGACCACATTTAAAAATCTGATAACTAATTATAAATCTTGCATTATAATATTGACAAGAATTTAACCGAAAATTATACAGGAATTTAACTTGTTTTATACAGGAGATTCTAGAAACTATTGGAAATTGACATTGATATCGGTACAGTTAAAACTACTTAAATAAATTTTTTAACTCAAAGCAATTTAATATAAATGTTGAATTTAGGATGTGCATAGTTTGAATTATATACTGCATATTCTTTAATGCATGTCTAATGTATTGCATTTTTATACACTACAAATAAAAGTAGAGGGAAATACATTATAATTTAAAACATAAAATTTATAAATTTATAAATTACTCATCAAAACATGAAATTAAGTACATTGATATATACATTAGTTTAAAAATTACAATTTTAAATTAAAAGTATGCACCCCTTCTTTATATGTGAAATAGGAAACTAATTTAATTAAGGCATTGGTAATGTAGAATAAATAAATAATGTAGAATCGTCAGCATCAAATGCGTTATTTCTATAGCGAAATACTCGAGTTTTTCACAAATCTTAAGAAATTAAAATATCTATTACGTACACTTTCAAAAACCATCAGTGACCTCCGCCGTCCTCAGTTTAGCTCTAAAACGACAGTCAGAAACTTAAACGACAGCTGTCCAGCTGACGGAAAAATTTCCGACGCGTCGATCTTTGTAATGTTAGAGACGATGACACCAGACTCGCTCTCTGTCGAGTAGATCGCAAAAAGCCACCCGTTCTTCTATCTGGACGGTGTCCAGACTAGGGCCCATGAACTTGAAGAATTGGAAAAAAAATGAATCTAAAAATTAATTTCGAAGGATTTTGATGCTATTAAAGTATTTCATATTCCAGTAACAATATCTACTTTCCGCGTTCAGTTTGCAAATGAACTTGGAACTAAGCGCATCTGAAGAAATTTGAATCTCGTGTGTTTTGTCGGGACTGTAGACACTATAAATTAAAAAGCGGTGTGGCTTAATGCCACAGCTATCAGAAATTCTACCAATAGAACTATTATCTTTTATACTACCACCCGTTCTACCATTAGAACTATTACCTGCGACTATTAACATCACAGCTACCAGCAGTTCTACCGCTCCACGAATGAGTGTAAGCTCCTCCAAAGCTCTGAATGCGAGGTAAAGATGGATATAGAACTTTAAATGTTGCAATAACAGTTTTGGCCATGCAGCCAACTTCAAATAATGCCCGAAGAATCCACTTAACAGAAAGAAAAAATTCATCAGGGACCAAAAGGCCCAGGCGGAGAGCCCAGATTCAAGTTCGGAAGCTAGCCCTGCAACAACTATGAAAAAAAATCTGCGAACGAATCTCAAAAATCTGTTAAGTCTGGCATTAAACTGAAGCTAGATCATAAACTGTTGCCTCTGGCAAGAATAAATCCAGAAAAACACTTAAAACTCTAGAAATGAACCTAAGAAAGACAGTTTGTGGACTCTGCAGAATAAAAATTCGAAAATAATTGAAGAGCATTCTTTGAGTTCTTGAAAATCATTAAAAAATTATTAATATTTTTTCAGACTTTTAACTCTTTGATATAATTCGAATTATTCCTCGATGAATGTCGGTGGTTTGTAGCATGTGTGTGCCTATCGATAAAATATTAATATTACTTAAACATCTTGGAAGATATCTTTGGGCAAACGTCAGTGAAAGCAGTAATTATTTTTTGCGAAAATTTTATTCTTTTGGAAGAAATCTGTAGGGTAACGTCAGGGAAGCAGTAATTAATTGTTGCAAATAATTTATTCTTATATATTTTCTTCTACTTTCGTAAAACCTCCTGTTTTAGATTTGAAGTTATGTGTATTCTGTTGTGTAGCGCATTTTCTCTCTGCTTTGCTTTTTCAGTGGTAGCATATTCTTTGATTTATTGTGTTTGTCCTATTGATTGGGTACTGACTTGTTTAATTATGTTACCTGCAACTTTCTATGTAACTTCTTTCAGCTCTATATAGAGCGCACTTAAGCTTTCGGGAGCGTTTGGAGAATACTTGCGTGTTTCTTGTGTGTTTATGCGTGTAAAGTTTTCTCTTTGGAGACTATTATAGATTTCTTACGGTATTTTACTTTGCGATGATACTCTTGAACAAGCCATTTTTTCGACAGAGGTGGGTTTCCATAAAACAGGAGCTCTTTTCATGCACTACTGAGATACATATCATGATAGGATTAGTCTTTAGATTAAGAAGAATGTGATCCCAGATGTCGTTTTCCAACAGTCTAATCGCCACGTTCACCTGACCACCTGCGACTTCTGGTTCTGAGGACACTTCAAAATTGTCGTATACAGTATTGTCAGACAGACGTATGCAGTATTGTCAGACTGCGAATTAGCTGACTTGAAAACTGCTGTGATACTTCTTTGGCAATATGAAGCAACTCCAATGATGGAACACAGAAAAAAACTTTAGCACTCAAAATGACGACATACAAAACAAGAAGAAGAAAGAATTCTAACATTTAAAAATAAATTACATTCTTCGTGCGAGAGTCGCACGTGGCACTCGAATCTGGTTTCAAATATTGCCATTCACAAATACCTTAATGTTCATCTATTTAAATTGTTTAAATACAAGATTTTAATAATATTTAAAGCTGTTACACTGCGTTATACACTACGTCACAGCACTGGCATATTCCGAGCTGCTGTGCAACATGCTTTCAATTCGCGGCAGATAATGATGAACAATGTATTTAACATTTCTTCGGTCAGTTATAGATTTTTGTTAAATAAGGTCCTTGTTAATCAGAAAACATAAATGTTTGTTAATTGAATTGTCGTTACACATTGTTAATTAAATTTTCATTGTTTCCTAGCTGACACCATAGCATTTTTGTTCACTCCCAGCATATTTTAATTCACAGATTACCATAACAATAAATCATAAACTAGCATATAGAGATGGATCCATATTTTAATAGATCTTCATTTTTACAGAAATAGATTTACGTGTTTTGTATGCATAGATCTCTTAGTCCACATATGATACAAAGCATTCGAACCATTTCTTCAAAGCAGTGATATGTTAAGGAGAAAGGAGAATTATTTTAAAATATCAAAATTACACTCTTTGCAATATAACAAATGTAAAATTCTAAATGAAATGATCAAACAAAGAATTTAAAAATACATTATTATTATTTTTCTCCCCGATATTGAGTAATGAGCACGAAATAAAAGTGCTATATGTGCATACAGGCTACAAGGCTTTTGCTCGCTCTAGGAAATAATGAACATAGTGCGGTCAGAAAGAGAAAATCATGGTTATGGCAAAGTCGTGATTGTGGGTAAGAGCAGGTAGAAAGATATGTTTATGGTAGTTAGACAAGGTAGAAAGCCAGATTATGGTAACAGCATATCTACCTAATATAGTATTCTTCAAATGTGCGTCGGCAATAATTAGCACAAACATTGTTAGAACACTTTGTTTGCAATGAGTTGAACTAATAACATAAACAACGGCACTGTTAAATCAAGGGGCAACTAGCAAAGCATGAACTTCGTTGGGCCACAAAATAGGGGATAAGTTTTTTCCAGCAACCTTATTATGAAAAAATAATAAGTATTACATCATATCCAAAAAGTTATAAAGTACTAATGAAAGCCTCTAAAAATTTATTTTTACCATACTAAATTTGTTTCTTTTCTCTTTTTGCTAAATTAAAAGAAAAATTTCAAAATTTAAGAACAAATGTAACGGATAATCTTCGCACGTTGTCGCTGCGATCGAAGTTTGAAGGTCAATAGCTCGTAAATGGAGAGAAAATACACATACGCCTTGCATCGATTTTTTCTTGTTAATATGCAGAGTGTAGTCTCTGAAAACGTGTTCGTTTGAGTTTTTGCCGTTGCTGATGTTTAGAATTTTATGACAAATTGATAAAACAGCAGCTTCTCATTCAAGTATTCTTGGTTCGTAAAATATTTCTGTAATGTTGGCAGAATTTTCTCATGGATATCGGAGCTGAATTTGACGACGATTTTTTCGAAAAACCTAAAGAAAAACAACTCACCAAACCATTAGATTATGAAGCTAAAATTTTTGTGCCACTGGTAAGTCTACTGATTAGCAAGTCTTGAGTTATTATTATACTTTATCAATATGTGTCACCCAGGCATCCTGCTTGAAGATGTTTTTTGATGTCAAGGAAATATTCTCTTGTCTAATTATATTTTCACGTGGTTTTCCTTGAGCACTTAACTCTTGAGGCCACCCTGCAGTTTTCTCTCATTTATCCAATTTGTGCTGTGTGTTGCATTATTATAAAGTACTTAATTTATTAATTGTTAAGTTCTTTTGTATACAGTTCTGTTAATTGAAGTGGTTGAAAATGTTTGTGTTTAGTAATACACATGTGTATTCAGCAGTCAGTTAAAATAACCTTAAGTCGCTAAATTCGATAATATTTAGTGACATATAATCTGGAATAATATTTTAAAATATTGTATTATTTAATGCAATAATGTTATTTGAAAAGTATGTGAACTTAGTAATTTGTACTCTTTTATGATATATGCATTTTATTCAGAATTATTACCTTCAAACGGAATAGTTTCAGTTCAGAGTTTTTGGAACCCAATTTTAGCATTGTTTATTTAGGGAATGGCTAATCAGTATGCAAGTATAAATTCTCTATCACTCTTGCCATTTTAAAATTTGTATTTGCTTTTATAGCACTTTTTAACGGTAAAAGAATTTTCAATGAATAGTTCTTCATTATGAATTTTTATTTTAAATAATAATTCCCTATGTTTTCTTACCGATGTGTTTATATGTCTATATACTATGTATAACTATATATATTCTTTGAATGACCCGTTTACTACTCATCGTATATGTCCCATTTTTGCTACTCATCATAAAGTAGCCAAATCCCGTGTGCACCGGATACTAGGATTAAACCGTAAGGCATAGCCCACATGTGTTTTGTCATACATATTTTTGAGCACGAGGCATCAGGGTATTGTAGAAATTTATGCAATTCAAACATGAACTCGGTATGACTGAAGCTATATGAACAGATCAACTTGTATGGATGAGAGTGTATTTGTCTTGTAAAGATGCATATAAAATGCAAAATGTGTTGCCTTTCTGGGAAAAGTTGTAACTGAAATTACTTGTGTATTTTTAACAAGGGATTATCGCTTAATTATTTCAGAAATTTGTCATAGACCGCAATAGTATCTTTGAACTGAAAATTTATATATAAATTTCTCTTATAATCCATGTCTCACTGGTTATTGTTTGATACAATAAGTAAGAAAAAAAATGTTTTCCCTTTTATGCCAGAGAATTAAAATCCTATGGGAAGACGTGATTCCTTATGCAGTTCAGAACCTTTTATGCCTTATGTTAATATCTGCACATACGTTCATATTTTTTCTATTTGTATTTGTGATTAAGAATTATGCAAATGAGAGAAAAAGTTAGTTAATCTTAGGTATACTGTCATTTTATTCTAGTTCCAAAGAGCAAAATATCTTCTCTTTGCTTGGCATTAATTTTTTACAGTTTTATGGCTTTTTATGCCATAATCATGTTATATTTACTTGGTATTTCATTTTTTGACCTTCAGATATGTATTTTTATACATAATTGATATTTTGCTTTTTGTTCAGGTATATGTACTCGAAAATGAAGTTACCTAAAAGAAAGCTAGCAATCGGCCAATTTAGAAAAATAATCCTTAAAACAATAGCATTAATAGTTTTTCTCTGACTGGCTTTATTCAGTAATGAGATTTGCCACTTGTTATTACATGTATAATATTAAATTATTATTAGGTATATATATTTGATTATTATTTTTAATATTTTGCTTTCTTTAATGATTTAAATATAATTTTACTGAATGCAAGTTTATGAAAACAGAAACAAAAATAAGTAAATATACAAATTTAAATAATAAATGCTGGTATTCTTCTATTATCGGGACTGGATTCATCAGAAATGTATATAAGTGTGTCCATGTATATACATACAGACACACATACAGACACGTGTATGTGTATATACATTTGTGAATCTGGTCACGATAACAGAAGAGTACCTAAATGCTACTTAAATACATATCTTCATGAGCAGATCTACAAACCCATTTCGGTTGATCTTTGGATTATGGTAACTTGGCGAAAATTTGGCGACCAACTCTGCTACAGCAACCCTCTGTTTTTTTTTGTTTTTTTTTTTCCGCCACCATTTTGTCTTCACGAAGTAAAGACATGTTTCTTTTCTTTTTATTTACTCAACACTTTTTCCAACAATCTACTAGCCGAATTACACTTATGCTAGAAATTTTATGGAACAAAACTGCTTAATCATGACAAGAATTAACTGCAAAATTGGGACAAAGTGCAGAATCGCAAACTCCTTGCCGCGTTTTTCAAAATCGCACATACACAGTAACCATGTACACGTCAACTTATTTTTACTTAAAAAAACATCCCAGAATTGCACAAAAATGGCATTGCGCACACTCTTGACTTTATCCATCTAAACTGCTATTTTCTCATAAATTACAAAAATTTGCATGAAAATGCAGGAAAATTTTGTGAATCTTTAAACTCGGTAAAAAGCACATACATGAAATTACCTGATCGTGAAAAATTGTATACCCTATCCAAGGATGAACATTTCCACGTATAATATAAATAAAATATCCAAAAACTTTTACCTCGAAATTATCTATTATAAACGTCACCAACAAATCTATAACAAAACATTAAAAATGGTTACAAATACTTAGTCTCAAATATTTTAATTATTTCCCATGCATGTTTACTTCCACTGACACATTTACCAAATTGGGTTGATCTTTACATTATGGTAACTTGGGTCTTTTTTAGGCGAAAATTTGCCGACCAACTCTCCTACAGCAACCCTCTATTTTTTTTTCCCCGCCGCCATTTTGTCTTCACGGAGTAAAGACATGTTTCTTTTCTTTTTATCTACTGAACACTTCTTCCAACAATCTACTAGCCGAATTACATTTATGCTAGAAATTTTATCTAACAAAACTGCTTAATCATGACAAATATTCACTGCAAAATTGGGAAAAAGTGCACAATACCATACTCCTTACGCGTTTTTCAAAATAACACACACACATAAACCATGTACACGCCGACTTATTTTTACTTAAAAAAACATCCCAGAATTACACAAAAATGGCATTGCGCACACTCTTCACTATATCCATGTACACTGATTTTTTCTCATAAATTAGAAAAATTTCACGAAAATACATGACAATTTTCTGAATCTTTAAACCCGGTAAAAAGAACATATATGAAATTACCTGATCGCGAAAAAGTTTATACCCTTTCCAAATATGAACATTTCCACATATAAAATAAATAAAATATCCAAAAACTTTTACCTCTAAATCATCTATTATATTATACACGTCACCAACGAATTCATACTGCAAGCATTACAAATACTTAGTGTCAAATATTTAAATTATTTCCATGCGCATTTACTTCAACTTAAACGTATACCAAATTCCTACAAACATAAAATTCACAAAATAACTATCATTTAATTAAAATATCACTAAACCATGTACACGTCGACTTATTTTTACTTAAAAAAACATCCCAGAATTGCACAAAAATGGCATTGCGCACACTCTTCACTATATCCCTGTACACTGCTTTTTTTCTCATAAATTAGAAAAATTTCACGAAAATGCATAACAATTTTTTGAATCTTTAAACCCGGTAAAAAGAACATATATGAAATTACCTGATCGCGAAAAAGTACATACCCTTTCCAAATATGAACATTTCCCCGTATAAAATAAATAAAATATCCAAAAACTTTTACCTCTACATTATCTATTATATTACAAATGTCACTAATTAATTCATACCTTTACTTCATTACAAATGGTTACAAATACTTAGTGTCAAATATTTAAATTATTTCCATGCACGTTTACGCAAATTACTTTACTTCCACCTTACATTTAGAACAATGCATAAAAATAATATCCTCAAATAATTAAAAATACTAACTTACCTATTCTTCTTCAGAATCTTGATTACGTGTCCGATAAACTTTTCTTATTTCTGTTTCAGGATCTTTAAAATCATACATATAGTTCACACCAAGGTACCAGGTAAAATAAATAACTTAATAAAACATCTTTACTTCTATCTCGCACAACCTTAAAGAAACACTTATTACCCCATTCAATCCCACTAAATACGCATTTCGAATTCACTTTAGTTAGGGCCATGGGATCCAAAAGTTAACAAACACTGTTTCACACAACACAGAATAAAGGCAAAAACAAATTTTCAAAATTTTTTCTCGATTTCCCCCCTTTTCCGATTAAAGAACCGTAATTCGTCCATTAATATCACATGACATATCACATGATCTCTGATTTCCCTCACACAAAATAATGCATAATCGGAACTGAGTACTGCTCACATTATTACCAAAGTCCCAGGTAGTAACCCTTATCGCCTCCAAAATGTCGCCAAACTACCAGTTACCATATTGTAAAGATCACCCCCAAATTGCTACAAACATATAATTCACAAAATACCTATCATTTAATTAAAATATAATTAAACCATGTACACGTCGACTTATTTTTACTTAAAAAAACATCCCAGAATTGTACAAAAATGGCATTGCGCACACTCTTCACTTTATCCATGTAAACTGCTTTTTTCTCATAAATTCGAAAAATTTCACGAAAATGCATGAAAATTTTGTGAATCTTTAAATTCGGTAAAAAGGACATATATGAAATTACTTGATCGCGAAAAAGTATATACCCTTTCCAAGGATGAACATTTGCACGTATAAAATAAAATATCCAAAAACTTTTCCCTTTAAATTATCTATTATAAACCTCACCTACCAATTTCTAACGCAAACATTAAAAATGGTTTCAAATACTTAGTGTCAAATACAAATAAATTAAAAAACACTACTTAAAATATAAATAAGCACATACATTAAATTAATAAAAATTAGCTTACAATCCTAATTACTTTAAACTAAATCATTGCTAATAACAATTTTCCAATAATACCAAATTAATTTATTTACTCCTTACATTTAGGACAAAGCATAAAAATAATATCCTCAAATAATTAAAAATACTAACTTACCTAATCTTTTACAGAATCTTGAGTGCATGGCAGATTACAAAATGTCCATTTTTACCAGATTTCTTGCACCGCCATTCAAACTATCTGTAATTTCCTTCCTTTCACACAATCTCATTTCATACCCACATGTTGGACATTCATACTTATCCGCAATTAAGCAATTCTTTTCAATTACACATAAATGGAATAAAAATTTCGGATTTACTTTATATAGGGCCATGGGATCCAAATATTAAACAACACTGTTTCACAGAACATAGAATGAAACTAATGCTGTACAGCAGATATTTTTACAAATTTACACCCTTTTCTGATTAAAGAACGGTGATTCGTCCATTAATGTCACATGACATATCTCATGATCTCTCATTTCCCTCACAGAAAATAATGCGTAATCGGAACTGAGTACTTCTCACATTATTCCCAAAGTCCTAGGTAGTAACCTTTATCGCCTCCAAAATGTCGCCAAACTACCTGTTACCATATTCCAAAGATCAGCCCCCATATCATTTAGAGGGTTAATATGTAAAAAGTTCGGTAAAAGTAGATTTAAAGGTACCCCTTGACGATTTTTGGCGATGCATGGATACCAAGTTTGTGCAATTCTGTGACGACTTGTTATTTTGGCTTGCATGCAAAAAGTTGCCACTACACAAAGCCAAAATAACAAGATAAAGACATGCACAAACTCGGTATCCATGTACACATCAACTTATTTTCACTTTAAAAAAATATCCCATAATTGCATAAAAATGGCATTGCGCCCTACCTTGACATTATCCATGTACACATCGACCTATTTTCACTTGAAAAAAATCCCAGAATTGCACAAAAATGGCATTGCGCACTCGAGTTTTCCATGTACACATGGATATATTTTCACTTAAAATCTCGAAGGAGCACCCATTTCTACAATAAAGGCAGACAAAAAATGCATAATCACAATAAACTGCATTTTAAACTAAACATAAAAAAGGAAAAACCTGTTATGCATATAAGCACTGCACAAAGCAAATATTCACTTATTTAGAAATTCCTTCTTCTTCAGTCTGTGTCGCATAAAATTCCTTAACAGCATACAAAAACTTCCTAAAATCATCTGAACTCGAATCCGTATATCGGCGTCACCATGTGAATTTCACAAAAATAAGAGTAAAAAATATCACGTAGTTCCAGACTGTCCGGAAAATGGCTACTAAGTAAATCTTCATTTACATGCCAGTCAATTAATGCACTTTTCCCCTTTCGTTCCAAATCATACAGAAACTTCGAATTAATCTTACTACATTCAGCTATTCTACTGTCTAAACAATGAAACAAGCAATGTACTTCTTAACAACACACTCCACGAAAGCCTTACAAAACATCCAATGATTCAAAATTTCTTGGGGTTAATCTTCGGATTATGGTAACTTGGTGAAATTTTGGCAACCAACCCTGCTACAGCAACCTGCTAGTTTTTTTTTTTTTTTTTTTTTTTTTTTTTTTTTTTTTTAGACGCCATTTTGTTTTTACGAAGTAAAGGCTTTTTTTTTTTTTACTCAACATTTTTTCCAACAATCTGCTAGCCGAATTACGCTTATAATAGAACTTTTATGGAACAAAAATGCTTAATCATGACGAAGATTAGGTGCGAAATTGGGAGAAAGTGCAGAATCGTCCACTGCTTGCCGCGTTTTTAAGAATTGCACATACACGGTATCATCCACGCACACATCGACCTATTTTCACTTTAAAAAAAAATCTCAGAATTGCACAAAAATGACATTGCGCACACTCTTGACTTTATCCATGTACACTGCTAAAGTCCTAGCTAGTAACCTTTATCGCCTTATCAAAATGTCGCCAAACTACCTGTTACCATATTCCAAAGATTAGCCTTTCCTGGAATAATGCGAGCAATTATGTCATATTAGGGCTTTCATAACGTTCAAGTACTCAGGTTACCATAAGTGAAACAACAACTTGGCGATAAACAAAATAGTGACTTCGCGATAAATGAAACAACAACTAAAGTTCTAAAACTCTCCGTATATAGTAGCTTAGATAAACTGTTATTTGGCAAAACAAGGAAGTACTTGAACTCGTATTATCAAGAATCCATTAGCTTTGTGATAGAGCAGTTTTTAATTATTGGATTTTAAGGAAAATTTTTCGGCAAATGCCGTTTGCGCAAAAAGTTCGCTTTGGTGAGCTTAATCATATTTTGTTAAACGATGTTTGGCATTTGAAAGAAAGAGACTTGCAGTAAAAATATGTTTGCAGGTGCCAATTGGCGGTACATGGGCACAGAGTCTGAATTCTTTGACTTGCTTTTTTACTTTGTGTAGTGCCGATTTTTGCTCCAAAACCAGGAGGAAATGTTGTTAACAAGTCTAAGGATTGGTCAGTCTCGTGTCGCACACAGCTACCTTTTGAAGGCCAAAAGTGAACCTTTTTGTTCTTTCTGCTGAAGTGTTCTGACAGTGCATCACTTTTTAGTTGACTGCACACGCTTCGTTTAAAGTATTTTAATGACTCTTGACTTGCCTCTTGACTGAATAATCAGGAAAGAGGTCAATACTAATTTATTTCAGTATTTGAAAGAAACAGGGGTTGATCTTTACATTATGGTAACTTGGCGTTTTTTTGGCGAAAATTTGGCGACCAACTCTCCTACAGCAACCCTCTATTTTTTTTTCCCGCCGCCATTTTGTCTTCACGAAGTATAGACATGTTTCTTTTCTTTTTATCTACTGAACACTTCTTCCAACAATCTACTAGCCGAATTACACTTATGCTAGAAATTTTATCTAACAAAACTGCTTAACATGACAAATATTCACTGCAAAATTGGGAAAAAGTGCACAATACCATACTCCTTACGCGTTTTTCAAAATAACACATACACATAAACCATGTACACGCCGACTTATTTTTACTTAAAAAAACATCCCAGAATTGCACAAAAATGGCATTGCGCACACTCTTCACTATATCCATGTACACTGCTTTTTTCTCATAAATTAGAAATATTTAACGAAAATACATGAAACTTTTCTCAATCTGTAAACCCGGTAAAAAGAACATATATGAAATTACCTGATTGCGAAAAAGTAATGAACATTTCCACATATAAAATAAATAAAATATCCAAAAACTTTTACCTCTAAATCATCTATTACATTATACACGTCACCAACGAATTCATACCGCAACCATTACAAATACTTATTGTCAGATATTTAAATTATTTCCATGCACGTTTACTTCAACTAAAACGTATACCAAATTCCTACAAACATAAAATTCACAAAATAACTATCATTTAATTAAAATATAATTAAATTCAAAAACACTACTTAAAATATAAATGAGCACATATATTAAATTAATACATACATAACTACCCATTTCGAATTCACTTTAGTTACGGCCATGGGGTCCAAAAATTCACGAACACTGTTTCACACAACACAGAATAAAGCCAAATACAAAATTTCCAGATTTTTTCCCGATTTCCCCCCTTTTCCGATTAAAGAACCGTAATTCGTCCATTAATATCACATGACATATCCCATGATCTCTCATTTCCCTCACACAAAATAATGCGTAATCGGAACTGAGTACTGCTCACATTATTACCAAAGTGCCAGGTAGTAACGTTTATCGCCTCCAAAATGTCGCCAAACTACCAGTTACCATATTGTAAAGATCAACCGAAACAGGTTTTTGATAATATCCTTGTATATTAATGTAATTTAAACATGCATTTAATATTTTATATCAATCGTGAGTCACTGCTTCACATTTCATATTTTTATATAAATCATAAGTAACTTCATTTAAATATTCATCATTTTATTACTTCTTTTGATTTTGTATATCTGTTGTGTTAAATTTGTGATTGTGCTTAATTGTTTTGTGTATTTTAATTGTGTACTCTCAAAATGCGTCTGGTGCTAATAACCTTTTCAGGTTATGCACCATTTAAACCACTAAACCACATTTGTAAAAATGTTATTTTTTTGTATACCTGATGGCAATTGGTCATTTATTACCTTTGTTCTAAATCAGCTCATGAATGTGATAAATTTTGGGGTCTACTTTGATGACAATCAAACTGTGTATTTTTATATAATGAAGATGCAGTCTGTCTTGACCAGTCATATGCAGTTCATTATTTTTGGCATAGCATAATTAACAGTGAACAGCTAAATTGTCACAGGAGCTAATTTTGTATAAAAAATTATATGTTTCACTTAATAACAGTACCTAGTCTAGTTTGTGATAGAGTAAAAAGAGATGATAGAATATCTTGATTTGGGTAAACCTGGATTAAGAATCAATGGTAAAGTTACTTAGCATTTCAATCAAGGGACGTAGTAATTGTTGTATTGTAGAAGTATAAAATGATTGCAATCATTTGCACTTCTGCAGCTGAAGAAGTAAGGTTCTATAATTAAACCTTCGAAACTGGTCCTGCAAATTTATGAATATTATGCTGAATCTTGTTCCTTTAACTTCTCCAATGATTATTATTCGGCATATAATTTTAACTCGAATAATGTTTTCTTATTATTGGTTGTAAAGGCTTGTCTGAATATTAGTGGATAAGAGATTTCAGTTTCACTTTTGCCATTATGTAAGTGCATGCATTCCCTGCATTAAATAAGAATCATATGATATCCATTTAGAAAAGGCACACTTCAGAAAGATAATTTTATTATTAAATGCTAAAATGTGAACTCAATTAAAAAAGAAACTTAAGAGGTTATTATAAATTTAAGTGAGAATATTATCTTACATGCATATTTTTTATTTTATAGTAAATAGTTTTAATTTTATTCGCTTTTTTCAGTGGTACATGAAAACTGAGATGGCTGAAAACGAAAGTGCTGATGTGCTAGTAGCTTTGAAGCACAAAGCTGACTTCTATTATTATTCTTCAGATTTTGCCAAAGCAGCAGAAACATATGAACAGTGTTTAGAGATAGTTCCTCCTGCTAATAATACTTGGAAAAGAGAATTTATGGAAAATCTGTCTCGTTCATTGCTACATCTTGGAAATGCCGAAAAAGCCTTAGAATGGAGTTTAAAACTGGTAATGACTTTCTCTCTCTTTTGCCAAGTATTTCTGAAAGTAGTTCTTTTTAGTTAATGTCTCATTGTATTGTATTATTTACTGTAATCATATTTGGCTTTTAGAAATAATCTGCCATTTTCAAATTTGTGTGCAGTGACTTAAACAGGCTGGAACATAAGTTTAAAACAACTAATAATAATAATAATTATTAGGTAATTTTCCATTTTGCCGGCGCAAGCGATAAAGTCGCCAAAAATGGTACTACGGATGCCAAACGGAATATCCTCGCTGGTAACCTTTTACGCCTCATTTTTAAAACAAGTCGCAGCCGTTTCTTATCAGATTGATTGTTTCTCTCAAAACTGGCATATAATTACATAGAAGTTTTACCAGCTAGTTCACTTTTATGCTCTAAGGCCATTCGCGGTAATTAAGTCAATTAGGATGCAATCACACCGCTCACCCGAAAGCGAAAATATAGAAAAGGCAAAGTCAAGGGTTAAATTCATCCATTCTAATGAGAATGCACTAGCGAAGTAAAAGCACTGCGGTTTACACAATTTCTGAGTAAGCTATTTGTACGGATTGAAATAATTCTTGTATTTAAACTTGTATTCCAAATTAAGATTTAGCGTGAAATTAATGTAAATAATTACTGAGACAATTAGAGTTTTGTAGCGTAGTTTACGTGAAATGAGATCACTTGGAGTCACGTGATATGAAACAGCGAATCAGTATGTTGTACATGAAAGCATAGTAAATTCTTAAAATTGTGTCTTTTTACAAATTTATTGTCTTTATTTATTGTCTTTTTACAAAATTTTAAACGATATTAAAATGTTTATGCCTTCAAAATAAAAATTTCTTAAAACTAACATTTCTTAACGTTGTGTATGTGTATACTCTGTGTTGTCGCCAATAAAGTATGCTTGGCGAGATTTGCGCCGGCGAAACGGAAAAGTACCTTATCATAAATTCTTATAATTGTAAAGCAAACTATAACTTTGTAATATTTCTTGGTAATGTTCTGTTATTGGGACCGGATTTAGAAATGTATGTATGTGCATATATGTGTATATGTATACACACACAATCATTTATATACATGCATGCATACATTTTTGAATTTATATTGATAACAGAATAGTACCTATTTCTTTTCCTTTTTGTTGAGAAAAAAAGGTTACCGGAACCACTGCAATAGATTGTATTCTTTGATTTAGCTTTTCAGTTGAATTACAGGCTAAAAAAAAAAATAAGAGTGCTTATTAAAACTATTTTGTGATGAAAAAACTATAAAAATTCGTCTGCTTCTAAACAATGGAACAGGACAAAAAAAGTGTGTTTAATAGAGATTGGTTCGTTAAGTCATAGAATCTACCTGATAATTATAAACTGCTGCATTCTTATGTTCACTAGAACAGTCATATGTAGTAAAAGTCTGATAATTCGGTATCTAATAGTTCAGAATATCTGATGACATCCATTTCACCAGTATTCTTATCACAAAGTAGCACTGCTGCCTTTCATTTCTGTAAAGTTTTGGTGTTGCTTATTCCATATTCAATTAGTCTGTTGTTTAAAACTTTATATACAATTTCCTTTCTTTTCTTTAAAATATTAATAATGTAATGGAATGAATACTTATAATTTTAAAAGTACACGAAAGGCTGGATATTATGAATCAACTGAAAGAAGATTTATGATGGAGAACTATGTATTAGATCAGAAATTTATAGTATCAAAAAGCAGAAAAAAAACTGCAGGATTTCCTATCTGTCTGCTGTTTCTAAAAATATTGATATTTTCAAATATTTTTTAATTAAAAAAAACACAATTAGTAGGTCTAAAATAATACAGTGTACAGGGATTTGAAGGTCAGTTTGTAATCAGATCTGTGCTAATGGAAGAAACTATGCTATGTCATGAAGTAATAAGTTTGCCAAATAATAGCTGTTTGTTTTCAGATGGATGGCCTGTAATTTATAGAACTCAGTCGTATGTTTTAATGATAACTGTTCTAACATGGCTTTCTATCTCCTTGTTGCAGCTTTAATTGCTTAACGACCGCACCCAAAATATCTCAGGAATAGATGCCGTTTCAATTTTCCCAAGAACGAGTTAACTCGAGTGCTGAAAATTTTACGGATATTTAATGCCATCGCCCATAATATTGCATGGCAATCGACACTCTGCCATGCACATGTTTTCTTAGCTGTGGGAGGGGTCCAAGAGGCTTTTGTGATTACTCTTGAGTGGTAACGGCGGTATTTGTTGTCCACACTGTGATGTTCCTCTATGTGTTACACTACATTTCAGACTGTACCATACGGACATTTATAATTTGTAAATTATATTTACATGATTTTTACTTTAGCTCTTATTATCTCAGGAATTTTCGGCATAATTTTTAATATAAATTCGGTCATTAAGCAGTTAAAAATAATTTTGCACAGCTTGACCTTTTTAGTAACTCTGAAATTGATTTGCTTTTGAATAACAATAATTTACTCACAACCTGTGAAATTATTACAGAAAACGTTATCATATTTTCCACCAAATGTAATAAAAAAAAGAATTTGTTGTAAAATACATAAATGATGTGGAAAATTCAACAAAGATTATGTGGTGTGAAGATGGTAAAGTGTTAAATACATTTTAAAATTCGCCTAAACAATTGGAGGGAAAAATTAATATTCATATTTTATGGAAAAGTTTTGAGAAAAAGGCAGAGAAGAATAGTTAAATTGTTTTTTAAAAAAATTCATGCAAAGGCTATAATGATTTGAAAGCAAAAAACAGTTAAATATAATTAAACTGTAATAAATTCATTTACTAATGATAATTTCTAATAAACTTTCCATTAACTGTATTTGCAGAATTAATGTATGCAGCTTTTTTATTCCTCAATACATTCAATATTACAAAATTCAGTAACGTCATTTTGCAGCAACATAAAATGGTACTTCTTTGTTATAGCTAAATTTTGTCTTGCTCCTATTGCATGCTGGGGGCCCACCAGCGACCGAGCGGTAAAGTCTCTGAACACTGGTAGTTCGGTCCGAGGTTCGAATCCCACGAATGGGCTGGCTGCATGGGCGTTTTCGTGGTTTTTCCCATGTGTAACGTGTATACGAGCCAGTTTCCCTTAGAAAGTCCTCCACGAAAGGCATCCCAGCCCTAGTGTGCTTTGCCATAATTAAATACACCACAACACCTATTGCATGCTGAATTAAGCATGAATTGTATTAGTTATTTACTATACCTACGTTTATTTCTTGCACATGCTTAAAACTAATCTGAGTCCTGAATAAACTCCCGCATATACTTAAGGCTTTATCTAGGGCCGGTGCTAGATACTGCCTGGTGCAGTCTCTACAGGTTCTAAATTCTGCTACAAAGCGCCTTCCTAAGTTTTAAATTTTAACCACGTCTAAACTTTGGATCCCAGTGCATTCCCTAAATCATAAAAAACTTCTCATACCGTAATTTTGCCGTCCGGTGCTGACATATTCCACCGTCGCTTCTGGGTTTATGGTGAATAATATATGAGTTATTCTTAATTAAAATAGCACTAAGTGTAATCTTTTGGCATATGAGTTTCATTAACAAAATCTATTTTTAGCATATGAAAAGAAATTTTTGTTGAATTTTTCCTCGTCAATATTTCTTAGAGCATTTAAAAATCTATAATCATCACCAAGCATAATATTAGCATAAAAGGTTGCCATACTCTTGTTATTCAATTCCTAATATAAAAAAAGTTTAGACATCACTGCATGAGTTATTACTGAAGCTGTCATGTATTGATAAACATACGGTGATGAAAGCAAAATATAATAAATAATGACTTGCCAGATCGGCATCTGGGATATAAAATAGGTGAATGTTTCGGTTTGAGATGTATGCCAAGCAGACACCCAGCTCCGGAACCAAATTGTTAATCTCACAAATTTATGCTTACATGATTGTTTTTCCATAACGAGGTATTTTATTTAGTGCATAAGTGAAATTAAGAATCGGAATTTTAAAGTGAAAATCTCCGCATGTTTTACTATGGAAGGAAAAATCAAATGTGCATGCATAAAGCATACAAAAAAAAAAATGTCTGTGGCTTTGAAGTCTGGATTTTAGATCATTCTGGATAATTGATGTCCGGATTTTGGACTTTGTACTGTATAGACAAAGATTAAGTAAGTCCTTCTGCAGTATTAGCACAGCTTTTGGATTTGAAGTTGTATTATTATTGCTTTGTTTCATAAGTACCATCTTTCATGATTTTCAGTTGATTTCAATTCCTGATTTCAACAATTTAGTACATATTTCTCCTGACATTCTCTTATTATTAAAATTTCTGGTAATTTTATGTAGTTTGGCATATTATTTCATTAGTTGCACATTAAACTGTGATTTCTGTTTGAAATTTCCTCTCTAACAATACCTTAAAATAATATATACAAGGCTGTTTGATTAGTGAGATAATACAATGTGTTACCACTATGCATGTCAGAGTATATATATATCTCAAAACATGCTCTAGATTTTCCAGTCAAGCTCTGCAGCTGGTCGTCTCGCCATTACTAGCCACTGAAGTCAAAATAAGAAAGTAATAAATAAGTAAAAAAGTTCTTCTGTACATTTTCTTACTATCAAACAGTTTATCTTTCTTTAAGATATTGTTTAAAAATCTAGGATATTTTGTCATAGTTGTCTGTAAAAAAGGTAAAATGCACATTTAAAAACACATAAATTGACTTTTCATGTATTTTTTGCCAAGGAAATGTAATATATTTGCTATGTGTCACCTATTATTAAAAGGGCCCCCCTTCGCTTGCTGGAAAGACGGATATTCTTAAACTGAATATCCGTGATGGTCTTGCATTTAATTTTCTTTTTGTGAGGATTCTGAAAGAGTTCTTGAGAGTATTGAAAATTGAGAAATTTAAAGTTATTTTATTATTGCAGATAAAACATTAGAAATGCTCTTTTATCTTCATTCAGTGTTTAGCAGTTGTTTCTTAATATGTCGACTGTGGCAGTCGATATGTAATCCTATCTCTGTTGATTCTCTCCCCTTGATAACCATAGGATTTTGTCTCAGAGAAGTTATGCTGCCACCTAATGTCGGAACATTTTATCTCACATCACAGGCATGCTAAATTCATGGTATTTCCTTTCCAAAATATCTCGGAAGCATATGTGCACAACTAGTATTGTGTATACATGATCCCTTCTGCTTGGCTTTTAATTTCCATCCTTGATAATCAACCATTTTGTATTTGCCACATTTAGTCACTGCTGTCATTTTTAGTTTTTAAACATAGTTGTCTGTTTTCTGAATATTTACCTTTCAGTGCTATACTGTGTTTTTTATACAATAAACATTATTCATTTTTACTATGTGTCCGAGGCTTAATGATGAAACTAAAAATGCTAATATGATGATAAAGATACCTCTTTCAATATTATAACCTTTTTACTGTAAGAAAAAGCTAGCTGTCTTTTGTCTTCATATGTTCATATTCATTGAATAAATAATTACATCAGTGCATATTTGTGTTATGATATTCTATCAGTGCATGTTTGTGTTATGCATATCAAAGTAATGAAACCTTAAAAATTGAAGTTTTTTAATCCTTCGAGCATTTAGAACATTTTACAAATAGTATCAATTATATATCAATTTATTATAGAAAGTTTGCTTCTTAAAGAATAGATATGACAAATAAAGCATTGCTATTATATTACATTAGAAATTTGTGTGAGAGAAATGTAATAAGGGACTTACTTATCATTTCAACATTTATTCATGTAATGACTGAAAAGTATTTAATAGCTTAAGTTTTGAACTGAAGACACTCAATAGTTTTGACGAAATGAAATGTATTGGCGTATGCATAGATGAAATTTAGTCAACAAGTGGAATTTGTTGCTAGCATAGGAAAACTGGTTGCTAAGGTGATATTAGAAAAATTAAAGCAGACCATATATGAATCGTTTACAGTTATTAATTTCATTAAAAGTAAACTGGTAAGTTCCAGACATTTTTAGCTGCTTTACAAAGATATTGGCAAAAGTCAAAGGCAAAATTGAAATTGTGGCATCACCATTTGTAATCAGAGTAGAATTTTGAGGAATTTCCAAACCCAAAAACTTTTCTTGATTCGAATGAAGAATAACAGTCACCCCCCCCCCCAAAGAAAGCTCGGTGCATTACTTGTCATTTAAAAATTTTCTGTAAATATTTTTCTGCCTCAAATCCCAAAAATAACTGGATTAGAAATCCATTTTCACTTGATCTGTTCACAGCAAAATCTGCTGTTGAACCGTCATGTTGCCTCATTCCTTTTAAAGATATCTGTTATACCATCAAAGAAAAGATCCAGAAAAATGACAGCAACTTGGAGATGTTTAGCTTCACAACAAGTTGAGAATAGTAAAGCCTAGAATTGAGCATTGGGATTTTAATAGAAATCGTAAGGACTAAGTCCTTTTTGCTTGCCTCAGGATTGGTCACACTAGAGTGACACATAACTATCTTCTGAAGGCTGAAAATGAGCCTATTTGTTTAAATTGTGATGTTTAGGGTTCCCTTTCCCCCGGGATTGACTCAGGCGAATGTCTGGGAAGTACTGGTTAGTATCTGTACCTAGGCAGTCTCAATCACGGAGATATTCAGAGGACTAGAACCTGAGTATTTTACTTAGGTTGGTTCAGGCTTGGCAGGGACCGTACTGGTACTGTCATGTTTGTTCCTCTGGCTGTGGTGGAGTTACATGGTTAGATTTTTCACGACCGTCTCGATGGGGGGGTGGGGTTGATCCTCAGAGTCCCAGTGACAGGGACTGACGAAGTAAGGCAAGGCACCAAGATGAATATATTTGATGCTGAGGGAGTGGTGCCCCGAAGCAAAGATGTATTATGCAGCGTATTAAGTAACAAGTTCAACATTTTCGTACTTGCCGAGGCTTCATGTAAAGCCGGGAAGGGACTGTGGGATCTGCACCACCGCTGAGCAGTCAACAAGGCCCGAATAACTCAACTTCGAAAGGCATGTACCAGGACGGGGGTTCTGGCTTTTGCATCCTATCTGTCCATCGTATTTTAATTGAGTGTCCAAGTTTTAATAATCTTCGTCAGAAATATTTTAATAACTATGACTTACCTCTCAACCGTTTAATCGAAAGAGAGATCAATTATAATTAATTTTATTAGTTAAAAGAGACTGCCTTTTATTATCTAATGTAATCTGTTTTGAAAATTGTGTATTGCATTTTAATGTGTGCTTTTAGCTTGTTTTTATATGACTTCATCCTCTGCATTTGGTAAGCAATTTCAAAGCATTCATTCAAGATTTCATCTACCTCATGTTTGACACATTATAATCATTTTTGGTTTTGCGCCAATAATCTTACTCTCGCTCACTCACAGAAATTTAATTTTTTATTCAATTAAAATTACAATCTTGCATTGTTTACTTCAATGTGATGACTTTGGGAAGGCTTACAGTGCTGGAATTGCCTTCAACAGGCTAGTTATGGCTATTTAATATTTTCTCAATGGACGTCCCAAAATAATGTCTTTTGAGATGAATTCTGAGTTTTGGGAGTAGAATAAAATCACATGGGTTTAAGTCGGAAGGTAAAGGAGACTGAGGAGCCACAGGGATGTTTTTCCGTACCAAAAACTTATTAATTGTAAACACTTTGGGGCAAGGCATGTTGTCGTGATACAGCACCCAGTTAACTTTGTTTCTTGGTCTCGCACGTACAACCTTTTTTTGAAGTCTCAATGATCTTGGTAAAATATTTTCTTTCTGTTTGTTCTGAAGGCACAAACTGTTTGTAGATGACTCCGTGGGCACTGAGAAAGCAAATCAGCATGCTTTAAATCTTCAGTGTGTTGATTTCTGCTTAGTGAGTTTGAAATGTTCTATTCATGGCTCTGGTGCTCGTTTTCTGGGTTGTACTCAAATATCCAAGATTTGTAACCACTATGTTGCGTTTAAAAAAATGAGGATCATTTTCATTCTGCTTTGAAAATCAAGGCTGTCATCTCTCGTGTAAAAATTTTATGCAGAAGAAAAAGGATTTTCAGAACAATTTTCACACATTCCCCATCCTCAATTCATTTGTCAAAATCTGATGAATGGAGGTATGATATAAATTAAACTCTTCTGTTATTCTGTTTGTGAAGTGAGATCAGAATGAATTATGGCAACATTTTAGTCAGTTTTTGCAGTTGCAAGGCTCCTTTTCTAGTGCGACTAGCTTGAAATTGAGAATGCTTATTTTCAGAAGAAAAAATATTCCAACAGACAACTACATGGCTAAGCACAGTTCAAACTCGTGTGCATCGAATATTCCCTCTCCCTTCCCTTCAAACAGGAAATCCACAGTGCTGCCAGATTGAATGCTACATTTGCAGTCTCATTATTTTATTTGATACTTATTATAGCAGCCCAAAAGATTGAATTACTAGTCAATCCAGATTCCTTGCCATGTGTTCTTATACCTCGCTACATGCTACATCTCGGTTGGTTAATGATTATATTTTGGGGCCGCTATAATAAGAGCTTACCCTTTATTTATACACCTCATATACAGTCAAAAGTCTTTAATCCAGACTCGTCGGGACTTCGACGATTCCGGATTATAGATCATCAGTTTAAATCTGGTAAGATGGCATGCAGAAATTATAAAATTAAAAATATGAAACCATAATTTATGAAATAAAGAGCCATTATGATCTAAAGGGTATCAAAATTTACAAAAAAAAAAAAAAAGCTTAATATTTATTTGTTTACTTTATTAACCATTTCTTTCAACGCGTGCATGCATAAAGCATACATTACGCATAGTCGAAATTAGAAAATTGCAACCAGAAAACTATTTTATGTGTATTCGTGGTATTTATAATGACGAGGAAATTGATTTAAATTATATCGGAGTACATCGAGATGAAACACTACATTTAGTGAGGAATTATAAGCCGAATAAAATAAAAAATCTGCCCTTCCCCAGATTAAAGGCTTTTAACTGTATATGCTTAGGCATAAAATTTTTCAAGTGAAATTATCTGAATTAACAATCTTCGGAAACATATCGTTTTGTTAACCATCAAATAGTGTATAGAGGCACTGGAAAATGCCACAATGCCACTGTATATTAAGCTAGTTTTTATGTCTCTGACTTGCAGATTACAGTTTTGATAAAATAATAGTGTGCAAAAAGTTTACTAACATGTAAGACGTACTAGATTTTCTGGTAGTATGAGTATGTAACTGATTTTTATTTTGGCAACAATATGATGAATTTATTTGGGAAATGTTTTGTAGTTTTTGCAATGTTGTCACATTTTTGTCTTGCAAATAGATAGGATGATAATAATTTAAAAAAGATGCCATTAAATGTTTCCCAAATATGGCAGAAATGTTATTTTTATTGATATTTATTTTAACTTTTAATTTAATAATATCCATATTTTTCTCAGTATTCTCCTTTATTCTTATGTTGCATTTACAGTACGAAGCATCTTTTAGTGCAGACCAAAAGGTAGTCTCTATGAATCTCTTGGCTACAGTTTGTCATAAACTAGGAAAATACAAAGGTACTTTTCATTTATCTTTGAAAATGTATTTTTATTGATGTTGACTCCTGAAAAATTCAGTATTTCTAATTTTATGCCAGATATTGCTTATATTTTTCTTGTGTATCTCTTTAATATGGAATGTTTTTAAAAGTAAATTAGTTTTTTAGAATTACTGTATTACCTCACATATTCATCCATCTTTTTTTACTAATTCTATCGTCCGTTACAGTAAGCCCATAGCAAATGAAAAGTGGTCATGAAACAAAATTACTGGTAATATAACAATATCATTTCTTAAAAAGATACTTATATTCCAATAACAATTAGTAATATTAGCATTGCAGTATATAATAAGATATCTTCATTTCTACTTCCCTGTAACTGTGGTGTAAACAGTCATGTGGTGGGTTTTTTTTTCCACATTTTATACCTCCCCTCAACCTATGTCTCTACTGCTTCTTAGACTTCAAATCATCCGTGAGTAATTAGAGAAGGTGCAGTTAACTCAGCAAATTCTTAGACTGAATGTCAGTTTGGGTTTGCTTTGTTGTGACTGGTCGGTTGTGGTATTATGCTGGCATAAAGTTCAACATTTAGATGGGACAGATTCAGCATGACCTTCACTGGCAGTTTGCAAGGACTTGTCTTTGTTAATAAGATGGAAACAATCACAGTGAGAGAACCTGTTTTAAAATTTTGGGGAGCCCAATCTCTGAATGCATTGAGGAATGGAGAGAATTAGATGAATATTTTTAAAAATTTCGGAACACAACACTAAAAGGTTAGGGGAGAAATATGGTAATTGCTTAATATAATACAGATTATATCCTTAAATCCAGCAACCTTAGGTTTCTTGGTCTTTTCGTTGATATTATGAAGAGCTTAATATGATTTTAGATAGCTGTATTGTAGTGCGAGATTATAAATATTACCACTTACCTTGTACTGCCTTTAATTCCATCGTTGTAGTATTTTTACAGAATAATAAGATTGTCACACAGTATCTCATTATTATTGACATCATTTGTCTCCACTTCTTGATCTCGGAGTTGGCATATTGGGGGAAAATATTACAGCAGAATTAAGAAATTAAATTCATTGTAAAACATTTGGCTGCAACTGGAATAGATTAATCCTGGCTGTCATTCATAACACTATCCTACTGGCAGATTAAAAACATCTGGCCAGCTGCTGGGAGTTACTTAACCAGAGATCTCTGGATAAAAGAGTAAAAAACCTGTCTTTAGGAATTGTGTAAATATAATACATAATTTTGTGAGCATTCTCGTAAAAGAACTGAATATTTTCAAAAAGAATAATATGAATTATTTATTATTTCACTTTATTATACTTGGTGGTACTTTTCCGTTTCGCCGGCGCAAATCTCGCCAAGCAGACTTTATTGGTGACAACATACAGTATACACATAAAAAATGTTAACAAATGTTAGTCATAAGAATTTTTTATTTTGAAGGCATAAACATTTTAATATCTTTTAAAATTTTGTAAAAAGCCAATAAATAAACACAATGAATTCGAAAAAACTAATTAATTTAAGAATTTACTATGCTTTCATGATTCAACATCCCGATTCGCCGGCTCATATCACGTGACTCCAAGTGATCTCATCTCATGTAAACTACGCTACAAAAATCTAATTCACTTAGTAATTATCTACATTAATTTCAAGTGAAATCTTAATTTGGAATAGAAGTTTAAATGCAAGAATTATTTCAACTCGTACGAATAGCTTACTCAGAAATTATGTAAAACCACAGTGCTTTACTTCGCTAGTGTATTCTCATTAGAATGGATGAATTTAACCCAGGACTTTGCCTTTTCTTTATTTTCGCCTTCAGATAAGTGATGTAATTGCATCCTAATTGACTTAATTACCGCGAATGGCCTTAAGCATTAAATTGAAATATCTGGTAAAAATTCTATGTAATTGTATGCTAGTATTGAAAGAAACAATCAATCTAATAAGAAATGGCTGCGATTTGTTTTGAAAATGAGGCGTAAAAGGTTACCAGCGAAGATATTTTGTTTGGCATCATTTGTACCGTTATTGGCAACTTTATTACCTTTTCTCTATTTTTGGCTTCGGATAAGCGATGTAATTGCATCCTAATTGACTTAATTACCGCAAATGGCCTTAAGCATTAAATTGAAATATCTGGTAAAAATTCTATGTAATTGTATGCTAGTATTGAAAGAAACAATCAATCTAATAAGAAATGGCTGCGACTTGTTTTGAAAATGAGGCGTAAAAGGTTACCAGCGAAGATACTTTGTTTGGCATCATTTGTACCGTTATTGGCAACTTTATTGCCTGCGCCGGCAAAACGGAAAAGTACCTACTTGATTTATTTAAATATTAACTTTTAATTTTATTTTCAGAGGAGCTTGAAGCATTACATTGTTGCATTGAAGCACATAAATCTTGTCCAGAGTTTTGGTTGCGTCTTGGCCTTTGTTATGCTGGCTTGTTTAAAATCGACCTTCCTGACTATTCCATTCTAAAATCTGTTATGGACTCAGAACCTTGTTGTGCCTTTAATTCAAAACTTACTTCTTCAAGTGAGTGTTCTGAAACTGTAAAGACAGATGTGCCATATGACTGTAAAGCAGCTTCTGCTGAAAATGCCGTTCCATCGAGTAGTACCTCAGCTTCTGTGAATCCTTGCTCAACTAATGATGATATAACTAAGTGTGAAATTTGTACTTTAGGAATCCAGATTGTTTCTTCTTGTCTTATTCATACCAGGTGTGTATATTATATTACTTTTTTTTTATGTGTGTGTTTGTTGGGAAATTTTACTGTGTTCCAGAAGTTATGTTTCAAACATTGTGTATGTAATTTGTCTTAAAGTTAAAATTTAATTAAAATATGTATGGTAAGAAATCACTGTAGATTTCTGCTATTAATAGTTTGGGTTAAAAGAAAGTTTTTATTTATTGATTTAAATTTCATTCAACTTTATTAATCTTAACCTTGTGTTTAATACTGAATATCAAAATTTTTAACATGGTGACTATCGAATTTTAAAACTATCATACAAAATTAAAATATGTAAATTGGAAGGTATTCTTTTGCTGAATTCAAGTACGTAATTAAAATTTTATTATTGTGCAAACATATTTTGTGATACGTAGATAAAATTTATACAAGTATATTTTAATTTATGTGTACACTGAGGAAAGAAATCATCTAAAAGGTGAAAATGTGATTTTTTTCACCTTTTAAATGATTTATTACATACAGAATTCTTTAGTATGGATCCATCCATAATCAACAAGTATATTGAAACTACAGTGGCCTTTCTTCCAGAAACCTTCCCTAATCTTTTTCACTCAGTTTACCAATATTAGCTGGAAATAAAACTAGGAGAAAATGGTGATAACATTGCAAGTCCCATGTGCAAGTTTAAAAAAACTTCTAGTATTCTTTCTTTTCCTTCTTCTTTCCGTTCCCCTTTCCTACAGTTTTCTGCATTTTGTTTGCTTGGAAATCTTTGCAAACTGTCTTGAAAAGCTGTGATTCAAATAAGTTACTTTTATTTTACTGTCATTTAAAGTAGGTATATCTAATCTAGTGTCAAAAAATTCTATTTCTGAGGAGAGTAAATTTGAGCTCCTTTGTAATTACTCTTTTTCATAAGTACTAGTTTGATGTATATTAGAAGGAAATGCATCTTTTCAGTTCAGTAAGGAGAACTTTACACTTGAAGACGATAGTGTTTGTTGTGATAAAAGTTTTTAGTGTAATATCGCCCTGTTCTTTCAGTTCATAAATGAAAATGGTAGTATTTTCATAGCCCACTTGAAGTCCAGATAGGAAAGCAATTACTTTTAATCAACATATGCATTCAGTTTATATTTTTCATACTCTGTCTTCTGTAGAAATACTTTCAAATTCTTAATTTGAAATTTGATTTTAATTACACTAATAATGTTTTTAACTTTAATTCACCATATGAGAAGAATTAACAGGATTAGCATTCTTTCTAAGCCTTCTGTTTAAATAATAATAATAATAATGTTCTAAATTTAAGGAAATTCTTGTACGAAAAAAAAACATAGCAAATATAAATTTTTGCAATAATGTCTCTTTGCTTATGCCTTCACGTTGCCAATATGTTAGTTGAGAATTGGAAACAAAGTATAACATAATCTTTGATATACCTACGTGTTTGTATTACTGAAGCTTCAATATACCTAAACATTCATAAGAAAAAATTAATACTATAAAATTGCATCACTAAAATTGTAGATGCTAGCAAAAATCTGATTCAAATCTGGGGTCAATAAGCATGGGTGTGTGTGTGTACGATAAAAATATCTAAATCATCAAAATTATAACTAAACAGTAGCCCCTTAATTCTTCATTTTAATTTGGGTATTTCCATTCTGTTATAAAAATAGCAATTGCTTTGCAACTTTTCTCTAGGTTGCATTGTGAATCCATATCATGTGGCTTTTACATAATAATGATAATGTAGCTAATTGAGAACTTTAAAATTTCCTGAACCTTTCTCTTAATAAGCTGCCATATTAGATGACTATGCACTTGCTTTCTGTACCTTGGGGCCTAGAGAGACTGTTGCTTCCATCTTCCGCAAAGCTAATAGAAATTACTTTTGAATTAGGTACACATAGAGTGCCCGGTGAATTGTGGCCACAAATGTAAACTGAATTAAAAATCAATATTTGATTTGCATAGGCTGCTGAGTTTGCTGTTCATTATGGGTTAACATTTAAAAAATGCAATATATTTCTACATTATTACATTACATAAATTAATTACAAAATTACTATTTTTGCCATTAGCAGTAATATTAATTTAACATCTCAGTAATAAGCAAGCATTGTTTAGTAAAAGTAATATTGTAAAGAAAAAGTAGTAAAAGTGAAGTTTTCTTTATTAACATTTTTATGAAATAAAATATGTGCTTGAAATATCCAGTAATAAAATTCTTAAAAAATAACTATAATAAAAATTATTTCATTGTTAACAATTTACATTTAGCTTTTAAACTTAGCGGGCTAACAAATAAATATAACCCTTTTAGACGACCACTCATGATCCCATGAGATTTTGGTTTTCTTAGAGAGGTGATATTTATTGTTCTTGCAAGTAAACCTTCTCTTCTTTGATACCAGTTTTCCAAAAACCCGTACATTTTCTGAAAGCTTATATCACAAATAAAAAAACTGTGAAGTCTTAGGCCCATATCACATGGCTTTTGTTTCACAAGAACAACTATTTCAGACAATTTTTCTGCCTGGTTTACTATTGAAAGAAAGACTTGCGACTTTTTCCGTCCTTTCCAAAAAAATTGCAAGTTGTTCGTTTTCAACCAATCAGCTATCAGCTTGCTTGTAATGGGGAACCAGTTTTCCCTGTGTTAACATCCAAAGCTATCTGTGGTGTTGTGACAAAGCAGAAAAATTGTTCAAACAGTTGTTCTTCCGAAACAAACCGACGTGTGATAGCAGCCTTAGGGGCAGAAGTTTAAGTGTTTAGGAGCTATAGAATCCACAAAGTATTGTTGAAGTGTGTATGGATGGACATATTTCCATAATGACATCCCTATTTCTTGTATGTTCATGCATTGTCTGCTTCCGAAGTACCTGATGGTAAAGTCCTACAAAAGGAACTGGTACCTGAAAGCTTTACGGGAAAGATCCAGCCTCTGGAATTTTTCGGACACTACAAATCTTTTCGTTACATAACGGACGCAATCATTATCGAGACAGCAGGAGAACATTTCTCATTGCAATAGTTTTCTGGCCCTGCAGTCCTTTTCACTGTATCAATTCCTCATTTTAAGAACTTGATTAAGTATGCTTTTTATAAGGGCAGATACTTAGACAACGAACCTGGAATGTGGATTGCACCAATGGATTACTGCTCCGATTCATTGATAAATGATGAGTGTGCAAAATGTGAGGCTATCGCTTTTGTAAAGTGTGTCCATTGTGAACTGTCTTTCTGCCAGTCTCGCTGTTTATTTTATGAACTGCACATTGATTGTCTCTTGTAATAGATTTTTCTTGAAGTCAATAACAAGTCACATTGTCAACATCCCAACATATGTTTCTTTTCAACAAGTTATTTCTTCCTTTATATTGAGATCCCCACTTTCTTACCATAGTATTAGCTCATATGAATATGTGAAACGAGCATTTTAGCAATTTGATGTCATATTTCCAATACTTTTCGGGCCCTATACTTCCTAAACTCTTGTCTCTCTGCCCTTAAGATTTTCTACTTATGACATAAGCTTTCAGAAAATATATGGGTTTCTGGGAAACTAGTATCAAAGGAGAGAAAGGTTTACTTGTCACCTAAAGAGACTCCACTGAATTTTACATTTTATGCAGATACATATATCAATGTTTGCTATTTTTAAACTCATTTTGTGCATTGAATTTCATTTAAAAGATACCTAAATAATCTTTTAATTCATTTAGTCATAATTGAATTCCGATACCACTTTTCCATCTCCCAAAGTAAATACATGTACTAGAAAGAATTTATTCTGAACTATTCTAGTAAGTGAATTTTTAACAAGTATTATGAACTGATCTAAATAATTATCTTGTATGAATTTTATTTTGCACTGTCATGAATCCCTTACGTTACCCTGATTTTTAACAACATTACCCATGGTTATCGAAAATACCCAAATGCTTCCCTCCTCCCAACTTTTCTTTAAATTCTGGTAATGATAATTCCTGTTAATTTTATAAGGTGCTAATTGTGTACGATTAACTCAAACTCCTTCGGACCCTATTAACCTTTGTTTAAGACGGTCGTGCGGGCGGAAGGAAATTGAAGGCAGTCACCATACAGGACGGAGATTTTGCATTGCAAAGCCTAATTTTATATCAGCAAAAAAAAAAAAAGTTTCGCTTCTAGCATCGTAATTTTTCATATCATTTCAGATTATTACTTGAGCTCTTATATGTGTTAAAATTAGCACTTAATAACGTTTTTGTCTTTATTTTATATGAAAATATACTTAAAAAATTGCTTATCTTGTCAAATAATTTTCGGAAGCGCTATTCAAATTATTCCAAAGTTTTAATTCATAAAATCCCTCAATAAAGTTTAAAATTAATAAAACAACACAATAAAGACTATTTACAGTAAGAAGTAACAAAATTTAAAATGGAGACTGAGTGTGGTAAATCTCGAAGCACTGAGAAGTATCACTTTCTAACTTTTTAGAAAATGAATCATCACTCTCATCTCATTAGTAAATGGTTCACTAACCATACTTCCTCTGATAAATAGTGCCTTCCCTCCAAAATAGACTGGAGGTGAGGCTTTCTGAAGTAAAAATATAAAACGGAAATATATCTGAAGGCAATGCAAAACGTAAGAGTACTCCACATACTAACCCTAAAAGACCATACATAGTAAAGGGGAAAAAATATAATAAAAAAAAAAAAAAAAGAATTTGATATAAATCAGACAGGCGAATGTTTTCATTAGCACGCAGCAATTTAAAGAGCTCACCTCTGTTTACGCTTTTCCTCCCCCCACCCACCCTCGCAAGAGCTGATGAGTAAAATACCGAAGGCAAACAGAATATATCAAACTCAAGGTCAGGAACCTAAAACTGTGTTCATTTCAAAAGTAATGGATATAGGATGCCATCCTAGTGGCCTTACAAAAAAAAAAAAAAAAAACATTACAACTTAGAATGCAATCTCTAGTGATGTGTGGATGGGATGCCCAGCTGTAAGAGACATTCTTAGGGAATGCGTATATGGGACGCAAAGCAAGCTATGTTTGTCACTCTATCTGAAAATGTACAATAAAATCTTAAGATTTAAAATAAAACCTTTTTTACTTAGGCCTGAAATAAGCTGAAAGAACTACTTATGTGTACACTTCCACCATTTGTGAGTATTATGGTCGCATAAAGTTGAATTTGCAGTTTAAAAAAGAATCATTGCCAAGGCTACTTAACTTTGGTTCATCTAAGCTGGCTCAACTGTATAATATCATGATATAACGAGTGGTTAATACTGGAATATTAATAGCAGAGCTGGGCAGTAGAAAGTAAAGCTACTAGAGTGGCTGCCAAAACCTGTATTTAAAACATTCAAAACTTTCATCTTAAATACTCATTAATTCATTTTCATCCTTGTGAGGGCTAACAAAATGGAAAAGCTATAAGTAAAGATTAAAATCATAAAAATTGGTTAACCTACCTCTATTAAATGAAGATAATTGAAGAATGTGAAATTGCTGTTGATTTTTTTCATTTCTTTTAAGTAGAAAATATTTTTAAAATTGTGTAATATATAAAATGTAAATAAATATAATAGGTTTTTTAAGCACGTGTTTGTTTATAAAGGTAAGAACTATATTTTTCTTTACCGATGTGGAATTTGAAATGCATCAATAATTATGAACTTGGAATTTTTTTAACCCCGTTCTAAACTGTAATGTCCATCGTTTCAACTTCAGACTAAATGTCTGAAATATTAACGATTTTTTTATTAAACTGCATCATAAATGAATATTGAAAAAGTGAAATTCCGAGACCTTGGAAGTAGGGTTTAGAATATAATAGGGACTTAATCATATTTTTAAAATATCTAAAAAAAAAAAAAAAACCACTCTCAAAAGTTTTATTGATGGGAGAACTTATTTGTGGAAAAGCAAAACTAAAGATATCTAGAAAAAAATGTGATATGATAAAGGAAAGCAAAGTGAAATGATTTGAGTGGATGAGTGCATGTCAACTGACGCAAGAAAGGCAAGTTTGGAAGCGGAAGTTGAAGGGTTCATACTATAACTGCATAAAGTGAATTATGGTAACAATTTGATTATTAGTTAGGTATGTTAATAAAAGAATCAATCGGTTAAAACATTTTTCAGTCTGTAAATTGAATAAATTATGTGCCAGAGATTACAATACTGTTGCATTATCTGACATGATTACTGTTCTGATTATTGCTTTTATGTATGATAATTTAATGTTAATCTTCAAATTTTTTATGCCTATTTAGATATAAGAGCATTTTATTTCTTATGTTTTCTAAATTATTTGAATGTTTGCTGTTTTATTTTGTTTTAATAGCTCAAAAAATGGGATTCGAACATTATAAATCATACATATTGCTTGTTGTACAGTAGATCTCCAATTATCAGTTTTTTTTTGGGGGGGGGGGGGTCAGGGCTATTTAAAATTTTAAACTTGCTGCTAATTTATTTGCATGTTTTAATTTTCTTGTAGATATAAAGTATGGGAAAAGATAAAACATTACTTAAGAAGTTGTTAAATTAATTTGGATAACTATCTGTGGCATGTTTATTGGCTTGTACTAAATCATTATTTCTTTGCAAGCCAATTATCATATTTATCATTATTTCTTTGCAAGCCAATAGCTTTCATTCTTGGTTAATTTGCTAATAACGTTACCACATATCTTGAAATGTATTTTTCATAATAGGTACATTACTGTAAGAGTATATTGAAAGTAACTATATACTCTGAATAATTTTTAACCGTAAGTGCTTCTTTCTAAAACTAGACTAAACATCATAGCGATATTATGTCATTCAAGTGTTCTCTCTAAATACAAGTAGAATGAGATTCCATGTTTATTTCTAGGGCTAACATAAATAAAATTTATTTTATTTTAATTTAAATAGAAATTAGGTGTTGTGTGTAGGCAAATAAAGAATTTCATCTTGCAGTTTTATCAAAGTTTGTTTGCATTTTGTCTTTAATGAAGTTAAAAAAAGTTAGCTCACAGATGTTAAAATTTATATGTATGCTTTATGTAAACATTAAGAAAAGAAACCTAATTATCTTATTTTTTAAAATTATTATTATCCTGATGGGCTGTCCTAATTACTTCAAATAATTGGAGTTCTACTGTGTATACTTTGTTTCAGTGCAGTTGTCTTTAAATAGAAATGATTCTGTGTAATACTTTAGGCAAAAGAAATTTATTTTACAAACCTTTTACAGGGTGTTATTAGATTCAAGTGGTCCTAATCTTTTAGGACTTGAAAGAGATAAAAGAATAAAGGAAAAGGTATACTTATTAATATTTTATGTAATTGTTCATCTTCCAGCAGGTTTTTCTGTTGTGTAGTTGGAAGAATTATATTTATGATGACCCTAAAATTAATAATAAATAATGAAATTTTAATAAAATATAGTAAATACTCTTACAAACTTAAAACTATGAAAATATGTTTAATGTTAAAAATGAGTTTCTAATTTTAGTAAATTTGGGCATCCCGGTAACATTACACTTTATGCATAACAGTTGTATATGTCATAATATTAAACAGATTTGTCTCAGGAAAAGTATTAAGCAAAAAATATTTCAATATCATTTGTTTTTTTCATGTATAAAACAAAAATTTGAAACTATATTAATTTTAAGTGATGTTGTAATCTCATTGTGGGGGAGCAATTCATTGTAAGGGCAAAATTTGAAGTTTTAAGCGAGTCATGAAATTTCTTAAAGATTTCAAGGCCTAGTGTTCATGTTAATGATTTTGTGGAAGATGTGTTGCTTGTAATTTGTACTGATAAATTTGCGAAATTTTCAGATGTGAGGATTTATAGTAGCATTTTCAAAAGTTGTTGACAATGTAACGACCATGTTGTGTTACAGCATACATGATTTTAAATTTATGAACCAGTCAAATTTTAGTAGTGGCTGACTTTTTAAGACATAAAACACAAGTGATTTCATTTCATGCTTTTATTTCTGGTGATTGAGCAGATTGGCTTCATGTAGTTTTTGTGATTTTCCTTATGTTTATGTTAGTGTAAGCCAATTCATGTTAACTCCTTCATAAACTCCTTATTCCTATTAGTCTCCTTCACTCCTCCTTTCTTTCTGATAGATAGGTAGCCTTTATGTGGTTTGTCATAACTGAATAATCCTATCCAGGCTAAAATCTAATAATATTATTCTTAGATTCTGATTTCTATTCAATTGAATGATGTTTTCATGTACATTATTTTACATACACTCATTTCCTTCTTTTATATAATACCATAGCTGTTTACACATTTTTAGAACAATTTCAATGAAAAATTTAAAAACATATTTTCTGGAATAAAAATTTTTGGCAACAGCTGATTATTTGAAATGAACAATATCATCTGCTGCTTTTAAATTTATTCTCCCAAAATGGAACAAGCTGTGGATTCAAGGATATGTTTTTGTGCTTTCCAAAAAGAAATATTCCATAATTCAGAAATCTTGTGAAATGCATGGTATTAAAATTGTGAAGTGCAAAATAAGCAACATTTAATTAAGACACAATAACACGCCGAATAAATACTAATTCAGAAGTCAAACAACAAGAATCAGCGTTAAAACCATCGAAACTAGTCCTGTGAAAATTTTGTAAATATAACGCTGATTCTTGTTGTTTGACTTCTGAATTAGTAAGCAACATTTAATCAGAAAGGGAAAAGTTGACAATCATTACTTCCACATGGAAAGAAGACTCCAGACGAATATCTCAAAAGGTATGTACTGATGTACATCTGATGTTTCTAAAGTTAAATCATTGGTAACAAGAGAAAATCCACCAATGCAAAGTCTTGAAGTATATCTGTATCAACAATAAATAAAATAATAAACTTAGATTTACAATTTAATAAAGCTAAAACACAATGTTCACCAGCTTTTGCCAAGGCATGTGGCTCACCACAGGACAATTTATAGAAACCTAAATGAAAACTATTTAGTAGGAGATAAATGGAAATACGTTATGATCCTTGATGAAGCATGAGATTACTTAAATGACTGCAATAAAAAAGGTTGTTTATTATTGACAACAAAAATGAAAAAATATAGAAACTTTGTTCTGTCAATGCAAAGAATGTTTCAGTAAAGGTACTACAGTCAAAAGTCGTTAATTTGGACACCCATAATCCGGACCTCAAAGCTAAAAACTTTCTGCGCATGCGCCGCGTTGGCACATGTGCATAGGCGTTTTACGCGTGCACGTAAGACCTTGACTACCGCGCATATGCGTGTGTGCAAGTGCAGAATACGTTTTCGCCTGCGCGTTTAATGTATAACGGACGGTGTAAGCTAAAATTATCTAATTATCTATTTCACTTAATGTTAATGATTGCGTTGTTTCTTAATCTTCGAATTGGATCCCACTCATTATTTTTTGCAGACTGTAAGAGCAATTTTATAAAAGTAAACTTGAACTTTCGATTATGTCAAATAGAATTTCCAATGCTGGAACTTCCAAAGGATCTACAAAACGAAAGTATGTTTCGATGTCCAACAAACAAAAAGTGGAATTGCTGCAAAAAATGGATAAGGACATGAAGAATGTGACAGAGAGGTTAGTGAAAACGAAAAAATTTCGATTGACAAGTTAGTCGGTATTCTCGGCACAGCAATTAACGGGACTTGAACAGTGAAACTTTGTAACTGAACAAGAAATTATGTCTGTTTATAGAATTAAAGAGAAAGTATCATCACCTAAAATGAAGCAACTTAAACAACTTGCATTAAAAGAAATGTTTAATAAAGTAAACAAATAAATATTAAGCTCTTCTTCTTTTTTTTTTTTTTTTTTTTTTTTTTTTTTTGTGTGTGTGTGTGTAAATTTTGATACCCTTTAGATCATAATTGTTCTTTATTTCATAAATTACGGTTTCATATTTTTAATTTTAGAATTTCTGCATGCCATCTTACGAGATTTAAACTGATGATCGATAATCCGGAATCGCCGAAGTCCCGACGAGTCCGGATTAACGACTTTTGACTGTATGATATTTATGGAAGAAATTCTTTTTCTTTATTCCAGTGACTCTTAAAGAGTGAAATTTCATCAAGACAAAGCAGCAAGTTGTACTTCGAAAAGTACTTAAAAAAATGAACACTTTTACAGAAACTGCATGTATACCTTTAAACATAATCCTACAAAATTCCCTGACGTTTCACCTATGGATTGTTGTGCCTGTGATCTCTTGAAAAGAGCTTTTCCTAGCTGAAAATCCACCACAGTTAATGTTTTGATATCCACTACGGCTAACTGCAAATCCACAAACTATATTTCAATGGAAGAGGAACGAAAATCAGTGAAATTTTACAAAATGGAAAATATACAAAAAGTCCTTCTGTCTTAGAAATCACGATGCAGACTACAGTCCATAAAAAAGGGTATCAAATCAAACATATAACAAATAATCTTTACATTTTGAACAATCAAATAGCCCCTAAATTGTTCTAAAAATATGTAAACAATGTCTGCTAATTCTCTGTACAGTAGGTGGAATTTCTAACTTCCAAAACTTGATTTGTTAAAAAATCAGTTTCTGAAGGTTTTCAAGATAAGCATATTCCGTATTTCATACTGTAACTGAATATGATAATGAGAAAAATACATTTGTAAATAAATGAAGTTTTGTGCACGTTCCTGGCGGAAATTCCATTTGATGGGAGGAATTGGTAAATATGACAAAAGAAGAAAAAGTTGAGGAGACACACTTTTACGTAATATTTGTTCCAGAAACAAATTTGATTCTTTCAAGTGAGTAGTTCTGGCACTTGATGTATTTATTGCATTACTCAGTGGAATAAGAAAAGTACTTTGAAATAGCCAGAAATATGAGAAAAACTAAAATTATATTCATTTCGTATTAAATCGTAGGAATTCCTATGAATAACAGCTTCTTATGGAGGAAACTATTAATAACTGTTGTGCAAATATCTATTGTATAAAAACCGTACATTTTAGGATAAGAATATATATTTTGTCATGCAAGTAATTCTGAGAAAGAGAATTTTCCTTGAAAAAATAATACCATTAGCTCTGACTCAAAAACACTGTATTTGTTTTCAAACATAACGGTGACCAGTAAAGTAAATGTAGGCGTAAAGTGAAATCTGTCTAATTGACATAGCTATTATGATTAGCAGTATGTTGTGCAGTTTATATATACAGTAACCACCTGTTTGGTTAAGATTTTAACAGTGTATTAATTGCATATATTATGATAATCAAGCTCCTTCCTCTCATTCTGCAGTTTCATTTGTGAAAATACAGAGCTATATTTTAGAACAAAAATATAGCAAAAAGGAAGGGTGTCTTATTTTCAAGTAAATACACTATAATTTGATGATTACTTGTTGTTTTCAGCAACCAAAATACTCATTATGCAAGGCATGTACAAGCATTCATCATTTGTCTAAAAGCATACTGTTTATGTGAGCATCATTAAGTTATCGTAAAGTGTATATGCGAGATATGTGCCACTTACAGCATAATAAGGCTGGATATGTTTCATACATTAATATTATTATAATATTTGCAATGTATAAATAAATTTTAAAAATAAAATTAAAAAATTTTAATGAAAATTGCTACCAAACCTTATAAATCCAACCAAATGCTGATGTCTCATTAGTGTACATTTTATAATTATATATTGTGTTGATTTTAGAAGCATGTATAATCCTAGTCTTTTCCATTTTAACATTGTATTATGTTGCATTGTAACAGATAATTAATTGGTCATTCATACTGACTAATTTCCAATTCTGACAGCTTTTGCCAATTTTGTGGGAAAACAGCTTTCTTTCCTGTTATAGCAATATATTATAATAATAAACTGTGAGGTTTAAAAACAGTACATGTACTTTTAAATAATTTTTATTTCATTTTAAAACTTATCTATTTGACATAATTTGTATCTAATAGGTATTTATGAATATTTTTTCCTAAGTGTAATTAATTTTCTAATGATTAAGAATTTTTTAGAGTTTTTTAAGGGATTTCTTAATTCTTAAACTTAAACTGAAATGTTCTGCCTTGCACCGCTTATTTGCATTGACCAAAACCCCCTTCATATTATATAATTCATTCTCTTCAGAGGCCCACCAGCGGCCGAGCTGTAAACTCGCCGAACACTGGTAGTTCAGTCCGAGGTTCGAATCCCGCAAAAGGGCTGGCCGCATGGGCGTTTACATGGTTTTCCCCATGTGTAATGTGTATACGAGTCAGTTTCCCTTACAAAGTCCTCCCCTTAGGCATAGCCCTAGTGTGCTTTGCTATAATTAAATAAACCAAACCAAACCATTCTCTTCAGAAGCATCTAATCAGTTTGAATTTCAGAAGTATATGAAAAGACATATGGAACATTAGCAGCTGAAAGCCATTACTGGCTTCAAAATGAGTAGAAAGTCATGGAGATTATTTTTAGTTAGAATTTTAACTATGTAACAGATTCATGAAGAAAATGCCATGAATTTATTTGTATGCTTAATTAATTGTGGTCCGATAAAAATTAAATTTTAGAAATGTAACACATTTTGTTATAAAAATTTCTAAGTATCCTTTATTAAAAGGAAAAGTTTAAAATTTTAGTTTTATTTCCAGATTGAAAATAGTTTAAAACATATGGAAGTGGATCAGTCTTTTATTGAAGTAGCGTCTAAAGTAAGTTTAATCAGAATCTTTTACTTCTGTTTATATTGTAAAATTTCTTTACACTTTTCTGTACATAAATATGCAAGGTTTTAAATTTTTCTGTAACCTTTTCTTCATAGATGTTGGGGACAGATTTCTTGGCTGGATTCCAAGAAGCTAGGGATAGTCAAACCTCTAGTTTTCCTGCAACATTAAATTCAGATGTATGTATATGAACAATTGTTTCTTTGTCTGTAAATAAAATGCAGTATTTTTATCAGTATCTAGCTGTAGAAAGTAAGAAAATAGTAGCTTTTTAAAGGATAATCAAGAATTTCATATTGTTTCCTAAATATTTATAATTTGAAAACTACCTTGATCATTAAAATTATTTTGAAGACTGAATATTTAAGGTCTTATGATTCATGGCCCTTTTTTCCCCTGAAAATATAATTTCATATTTTAATCTCTATATCTTTGAAAATGCATATGCTTTGAAATATACTTGAAAATCTTTACATATACTAAAAAATCTGATGTGTACACCACATGACTTCCTTGTATGGAATATTAAATTATACGCATTTTTTCTTGCATTTCATTTAAACTTACTGGACTGAATTAAATCTACTTCTTCGATAGTGCATAAACCACAATAGAATAAATGCACTATTTAAAATTTACTATGTTTGTTTACCATAGTGACACTCAGGCGCTAGGTTCACTTAACCATGTTATATTTCGTCCACATTATAACGCAGAATGCACAAAATTTACGTCATTTGAAGAATTATCTAATTGTTGCCATATGTTCTATTCAAATACTATAATAAATCTAGAACAATGTATAAAAAAAATTTTAAGCAAACAAAACAAAAAAGAAACAGTTTTTCATAGACGATTCAGTATTTCTCATTCAATTAATTCAGTTCTCGCTTCGCAACAAGGCAAAAATACATAAAAAATCAAAATATCAGTATTAAAAATATTGAAGTAAATCTTAAACACTTATTTCCTCGAAAAATTCCAGAAAGGATTAAGCATGATTTAATTTGCAATAATAAATGAAGGCATTATCTTTGTTGTTGCGAAGCTTAGTCTCTCTAGATTGGCAACAAATCTACTATTCTGCTGTTTCAAATGTAAACAAATATGTCCGCCATGTTATTTAAAAATTAGGCTTAACCACACTTAAATAGCTTTAAATTGTTGATAATGCTAAAAATATTGCTTGCAGATTTCCTTAAGGCATAAAACTCTTAATCGGAAGATAAGAACAACATAATTCAATCATTTTTTTAAAGCAAAAAATGCACAATTTGCAAATATATAAGAGTAAAGAAACTGAGATCACTGAACCGGGTAACAAAGGGGATATATATATAAATATATTTATATACTTTTGGTGCAGCCGATTGCAACAAAAATACGAGGTGCATATGTTATAGCAGTCCTATATACAAAATTTCAACGTTCTAAGGCTACTCGTTTTTGAGTTATGAGAGATACATCAGGGTTCGTAGCGGTCCTTATAAGTGCTTATAAGTCCTTATGTTTGAAAATAAAATATAAAGGCCCTTATAGGTGCTTACTTTTTCTTTAAAGTCCTTATTTTTTGCTTTGAGTGTTTTTTTAAACTAAATAAACAACTTTTCTTCCTAATATGGAATGTCAGATGGTGAGTCATACTCCCGGAAATAGCTTTTCCCCCTTTCTCTGCATTAACATAACCTTTGGTGTGCACGAAGAGTACAGACAGGTGCCCGTCGTTCTATTGGTCAAAGAATTGCGAAACAGTAGAAAATTCCGCTACATTCGGCATTCTTTTCCTCCCACCCAAATACTACACACGTTTGAATTTCTATCAAGATCTTAAAAAGATTTGCATTCTCGTTCCGCTTGGTCAGTTCATATTTGTGCTTATTATGATCGTTATGCTTATATTATGAGCATATGTATGAATGTTAATAATAACATAGTTGCAGTAACTGCTGAAGTATAGTAAACTTCCAAAAATGGTTGTGTTTTAACACAGATTATCTTTCTAAGGAATAATATTTAGAATGGCTTAAATAAAGGGAAAGTAATGGAATAGTCAAAATAATTTCATTTTTTTGGCTAATACATTATACAGTACGAAGGTTGGGAGGTCTCCCCTTTCTCCGCAAAATCTTGAATATTGAAACTGTTACAGTTCGCTGCAAAACAAGCAGCGGACCTTTTGGGGGGGGTCACTTTCCAATCTGGATTGAATAGGACTAAAAGTTCTGCGGTCTACCTACCCAAGTGAAGAATGATTCTATTCCGAAAATTTAACGCCGTCTGTTGAAAATTAGAATGAAAAACGCTCCAGTTATTTAGTTCTTTTTTCTCCCAATACTGGCAGTTGTTGATTCCGATTAAGTAATATCACGTAGGGAAGAATTACGGCGCACATATTGCGCAATAATGTTTGCGATATTTTGCAGAGATAATTAATTTTGATGTTCAGTCCGAGATTTGTTTATGAGCACTTAAAAGAGTTTTACTGTGCTTGCTAAGCGGAATATTTTTTAGTTCGGTTGCTTTATTTTTATATGATGCACATATTGAAATGTCAAAAGCATTTATTTAGCGAAAAAATCTAAAGAGCGGCTACAGTCTACCCCCTCCGCTCCTTCAAGTTACGCTCGACTATCCGAATATTCGCCAATTTCCAAGTGTGCAGGTTAGTTAAGCTTTTACTGTTAAAGATGACTGCATGAAGCAAATTTTTGTCTTCTGATTTCATGCTAAGTGGAATATTTTTTAGTTCGGTTGGTTTATTTTTATATGATGCACATATTGAAATGTCAAAAGCATTTATTTAGCGAAAAAATCTAAAGAGCGGCTACAGTCTACCCCCTCCGCTCCTTCAAGTTACACTCGACTGTCCGAATATTCGCCAATTTCCAAGTGTGCAGGTTAGTTAAGCTTTTACTGTTAAAGATGACTGCATGAAGCAAATTTTTGTCTTCTGATTTCAGAAATGTTCCTCTTTTTTACTTAAATTACTTTGCTTGCAATATCTGTTAAGAAAAAACTGATATACAATGAAAATTTAGAAAATGTTCAGAATTTAGATTTAAATTATTTAAATATCAATATGAGTGGAAAAATAAATTGTATTTATTATTAGGTTCCAAGCGAATACAATAAATATGCCTTACTATTATTTATTTTCTCTATTTTGAACTGAAATTTCATCGTTAAATCTTGTAATATAGTTTAGTTCTTCATAGTTTTTTTTTTCTCTCATTGTAAACTAGTTCCGTAAATTGAACTATTATTTAAAATTAAAAACAAAAAAAAAGTAATTATTTTCCATGGATGAGGTAATGCTTATTCTCTCTTAATAAGTACTTCATTTCTCATATTTTAAATTACAAGTCTAATTTTTAAGGTTATGCAGTTGTGTATGATGTAATTAGGCAGGTGCTTTTTTTTTTTATTTTTTTTTTTCTTAAAATGTGCTTAAGTGCTTATAGGTGCTTATTTTTTTAACTAAAATGTGGCTATGAACCCTGATACATACGTACAGACACCATGAAAAATTCTCTTTAGAATTCCAGCAGTTTTATAATTTTTTTGGACGTAGAGTCTTTTATTCTGTCCTATGTACAGATGTCAAGCAAAAACATCGTAAATTGCATTCAATAGCTGTCAAAAAGGACATTTTTGTTGAAATATGCTACCTGAAATTTTTCGTGATTACAATACTTCCTTTTTACTTCATACAAGGAAGTAAAAATGAACCAGGTTTGTAATCAGAGTAATACGTGAAGATTTGTTAGTATTTTGCACCATTGTATCAAAATGTTTAAAAGTGCAAAACATGAAAAGATCTTAATATTTCTCAACCAAACTAATTTTTTTGTTTCTTGTCAGATTTTACTTATTGACTAAAATAAAAATATCCAAGATATATGAATTTATAGCAGTTATGTAAAGTGAAATCACAGTATAATTGTTTCTGATGTGAATAACCAAGTAATCAAGTGAAAATGGCAGTAAATAAATGTGACTTGAAAGTAAAGTGTGATTTTCAATGTCTGTAAAGCTATAACTAGTCAGCCATAACTATGTGTGATATGATTTTAGAAAAAGTTAACCTATAATCTCGCCAAATCAGTGTTAAATTGAAAAACTTCAACAAATTAAGTTTTCCTTCTTTTGTGTTTTTAATTTTGAGCTTTTTTAAATATAAAACAAAATCAACTGATCGTAATGTATTTATTATAACAAGAGTTGCTGAAATTTTGTTTATTTAAATGTTAAAAATGCAAAATTTTAACAGATAATTGTACAAAGGAAGGAGATTGTGGAGGAGAATGCTGCAGCTTAATTTGTTTCAGTATAGTATTAGTAATGACTTTGTTTAATTAGTTTCATTAATAATGCTTATTTTTTATTTTTTCAATTTATAGATACAGAAAAATGTTTGATGCCGATTTTGTGATGTATTATAACATCAGTGTTCCTATATATTTTATGACATATCGTGGACCAGAATGATCTCGAACCTTTTTTTTCTTTTGTAAATAAAACTTTTTTAGTATATTTTTATTTGTTTGTGTACTTATAATCAATCACTTACACACATGATTGCTGTACAAATTCATCTACCATCTTTGTATTAAACTACTCAAAACTTCTAAAAAGCTAATCAAAACTTTATATTTTTGTTGTGCTTGTTTTTTACTTAACTGTCTGACTGCTACGCGGCGCAAAAGCGCAGCATTCATTAGTCTCGAAAACCACGACGCAGTGCTGTTGTGCTGCGAGTTTCAGTGTGTCTTTGTTGCTCCGTGGGTGTGAACGTATGTAGTCTGACCTTACACGTACTTTGTAACACGAGTGCATTCTAAAATGACTGCGTCGTGGTTTTCGAGACAAATAAACACAGCGCTTTTACGCCGTGTAGCAGTCAAACGGTTAAGTAAAAAACATTTTTATGCTACAAACTCTTTCAATATGAATAGTTTTTACTAACAGATCTCAAAGCTGTATTATTATACAATTTTATCATTAGATATAACATTTTTTTCTACATCATTTAATTCTTTAACATAAGTTTTAGTAAATACAATTTGTGAATTTCTGAAAGCATCATAAAGATAATTATATGTTCAAAATTATTTCTGAAATGCTTGATTTGCATAGTATTATTAGTGATCTGACTATCAGTTAACAGGCAACAATTATAGGATGGTAATTATTAATGTAATAAATATTAAGTAGAGGTTTAAGATACTAGATGCACTGAAGTGCAGTAAATCTGCTATTCAGCTGAAATTTTACTTTAAATAATATTGTAGCATTGGGGGGGGGAATGGTGCAGCTTAGTAATTTGTTTCAGTATAATATTAAATAATGATCTCTCTAATTTGTAATGTGTCGGACTGTGTATGAAGATAATCGTGCTTAGTATAATCTTCCTTTGTTGTAACATAATCATTGTCATCTTCAAGATAATGCCAGGATTTGAAGAACATGTATTATTTTGATATATCCAAAAGAGCCCATTTAATTTAACTCAATATTATTGAAAGTAAATATTTCGGAAGCAGAAATGAATTAGTTTGATACCTTAAACAAAAATTCTTTCGTTCAAACTACTACTGTATCTCTGCTTTGTTCACACAAACTGAAATAAGTATAGTCCAATAAATTTACTTTTTTCACCAGTCCAAACAAACTGTAATTAGTGCAGAACTTATAGTTTCTTTGGCAGTGTTCATATTTAATTTGGAAAAATTGACATTAATAAAATTTTACTCCTTGGAAAAGCTGTTCCTCCACTGTAAAAGGTTTATGATTATAGAATATATTTTGAACATTTTCTACAATTAATCCTAATAATCAATTCACTTCTGGATTCAAGACATGCAGTTCCAGCTTCTTTCTAGATGTCTTTTTTTGCAACGAGTCTAACTTCAGTGCGACTATGTATCATTAACTTTCACCAGTTAACCTTCCCTGTCACTTCATATCCTATCATTGTATTATTTCAATTCCTGTGCTCTCAGAATTTGCTCCTATGAATCAATTGTTGAGCAGGAATTCAACTACTAGAGTGTTTACAGGTGTTATCTTGTAAACACTCTTAAATAGTTATCCTCTTTAATGTCAGTTTTTCAAGAATTTGTTTCCTCTGCCTTTTGTCCAATTTTCATTCAACAGTAACATTTCCTGGCAGGGTAGGTGGAATGATATTGTTCTCTTCACTTTCTTCTTGAACCTGAGACACGAACTACTTGTACATTAGATTCCCCTGGAACAACATTGTCGTCTACTCTTACAAGTTCCACAAAAACTAACATAAATTTGCAACTATTCCATTCACCAAGTTACCATAGTTACCGTCTAACTCATCAACAGTGAGGAGATACTATTAATATTCCCTTTGTTCATCATCTCAGTAGTCAGTTGTGCAATGGTTGCACATCTATTTGCCTGCAGCTGTCGTTCACCTCTATCATTTATGGCACGTGGTGCACCACATTTACCACACTGTCGATTTTGGATAATGTCACTTTTACCACGGCGTCACACGAACAGTTTAGAAAATTAGCCATTTCAGAAATGCTTCCACCCTTGGCCCCAAAAGCCAATGATCATCCCCATTAGGAAATCAGATAAATTGCCTCATTTATGCATTACGGCAATGATTGCAATGTTTTCTTATCCTCTTGGACACTTTTTATACATGCTTCACTGCAATATGCCTTCTGTTGTGGGTTATTTCACGTCGATGTCAAAAGTAAGTGGTCGTCACATTAATGTGAGTGGACTGTGTAGATATCACACAAGGCATACATTTTTCTCACTTAGCCACATGCAATCAGTTGTCTAATCCTTTTTCATCAACTTTATTTGCTGCACACAAATCGCTATTCATGAAATTGAGTGTTTGTTTTGGAAGTGGTTCAGCCAATTAGCAGAACAACTGAAATCTTGAATGTTAAAATTTTTTGTAATCTCATTTGCTTGAATTATAGAGGCAGTTCCCAGAATCCGATGCAGCAGAATTAAGAATTTTTTCACTGCCTAAGTATTGTGGAAAAGGTAGATTTGGCCATTCTATGCTTTTCGGCAATTGTACTCTTTTCAATACATCGCGATCTTCTACTTTTAGGCCATGAACCACTCTCTTATTCCTTGTAATTTAATGCTAGTTGTTGCATCCTGAAAGCTACTTGAGAGCCATGTACAGGTCTGTTGAACAGTGCCTCTAAAACTTTCAAAGAATAAAGATGTGTAGGAGTGCACTCAAAATTCATATGTAACTATACTTCAATCCAGTAAACCTATGTAAATATTTTATTGTAAATGCAATTCAATTGAATTTTAACTGTATTAAGTTGTTCTGTTAGTATGCTATATCCTACCGAGTTTTAGTACGAAAAGAAGATACCAGTTCATCCTACTAAGCATTGGAAGAAGAAGACACGTAAGTAATTTATCCTGATTGATTCAGAATTATTCAAGATTTAACATTAGTCATACTAGCTAAAAATTAGCTGGTCAGAATCTGAACAGAGAATAGTATTTGTTGATGAAAGCTTATTGTTGATGCAATGATTGCGATTGTCGAGCATTGTTACTCATCCTGGCTATGTTTTAAAGAAAGCATTGTATTTTGTTATGTTTTCAATTAAATGAGACAAAACATTTCAGAATGCAGCTTTAGCAGAGAAAATGCTGAAAGTTTGTGTTAAATTATAAAATCTAATGACACAGTAGACTAAAAATCAGTTGGTAATTTAAGTTAACTGATAAAATTTCCTTAAGGTTATGTACATTGCTGCCAGGACCAAAATTTAGTTAATGTTAATCAAAGGTTAACATTATTACGTGAATTCATGTGAAGGGGGTTTATTGTGTATATTGTCATATTTTCATGTAAAAAAGTATGAAAAGCAAAAATCTCCCTGCTATTTCTCAAAATTCATTAATAATGAAATTTTCCTTAATAAAAGCATGTTAAAACAATTTAAAATCCTGCAATGTGAAATATACTGCAGTCTTAAATAATTCATATTGCATTGCTATAAGTTATTGTATTAAGAGATATGAGATGCCACAGGCATCCTAGAAACATATTCTCCTGTAACCAGTTTGAAAGGTATACTTTGATGATGCATTTTTTTAACTCTTGCGATCCAAACTGTGGTTTAGAGCAAAACGGTTTAACAAAATTAGATGTAATAGATGGATGTTGTCTGCAAACCCTCCTGTTACCAATTTGAGTAAGTGATGACTACTTGATGTCCAGCTACTGATTGAAAATGATAATTTAGCTATCCAGGAAATTTTGCATGAATTAATCTTGTTATCTATTTTAGTTTAAAGTTTTATGTGTTTACTTGATCAGGAAAATAATCAATTAACAAAACTAACCAATCTATGGCAATTGGCATTTACTGGTTTAAAAACCAGTCAAGAAGAAACCTATCAAGAAGATTTATAAAAAAAAGTGTATACCGTTTTTGTGCCTGCTGAATGATAAACAATCTGAATGCTCATGCATGCGCATCAGATTGTATGAGAGTATACTAAAAATTGAAAGGGAGAAAATAATTGGAAAAAAAAAGTTCATATTGTAAACTTAATCGTCTTTTCTGACACTATACCCTTAATTCTGGAATTGTACATGTAGAGCAAGTAGTAATGCAATAATCTTTCTAACAAACTGGTTACACCGGGTTGTCCAGAAAATAATGCAGGTTTTTGCAATTGTTTGTTTTTAGCAACAAAAATATCATTTTGAGGCTCTATATACTTATAATCATTTTGTTCCAAAATTATTTTTAAAAATATTTGTCAGGTGTTTTTGTTTAGATGTCAAAACGAGATTTTCAGCAAATTTACTTTTATGAGTACAAGTTAGGCTGCAGTGTAGCACAAACGACTCGAAATGTCAACGAAATATGGGGTGAAAAAAGTGTTAATGAATCTGCAGTTCAATGGTGGTAACAAAGGTTTCGTCATGGAGAATTTGACCTGGAAGATCAAGAGTGTCGTCGACACTCTTGAGCTGTTGACGTTGACGATTTGAAGACTAGTTGAAACAAACCCATGCACAACTATTCGAGAGCTTGCAGAGAAGCTTGGCGTAAGCAGAGATTTCTGATCACTTGAATCGTATAGTCAAAGAAGCTCGATAAGTGGGTGCCTCCGAATTGAGAGAAAATTTTAAAAAATAGTCATTTGAAGTGTCGTATGCTCTTTTTCTCCGCAACAAAAATGACTCTTTACTTGATCGAAGTGTTACGTGCGATGAAAAGTAGATTCGGTGGTGACTAACTGGGGACATTCGACTCAGTAGTTTGATCGCGGTCAGACACCACAACATTTTCCAAGGTCAAATTTGCACCAAAAAAAAATTATGGTGACTGTTTGGCGGTATGCGGCCAGTCTCATCCATCACAGCTCTCTAAATGTAGGTGAAACGCATCACAGCTTCCTAAATCTGGACAGATGTACTGTCAGCCAATCAACCAAATGCACCAAAAATTGCAACGCATGTGGACGGGCATTGATCAACAGAAAGGGGCCAATTCTCCTCCACGACGATGCAGGTTTTTGCAATTGTTTGTTTTTAGCAACAAAAATATCATTTTGAGGCTCTATATACTTATAATCATTTTGTTCCAAAATTATTTTTAAAAATATTTGTCAGGTGTTTTTGTTTAGATGTCAAAACGAGATTTTCAGCAAATTTACTTTTATGAGTACAAGTTAGGCTGCAGTGTAGCACAAACGACTCGAAATGTCAACGAAATATGGGGTGAAAAAAGTGTTAATGAATCTGCAGTTCAATGGTGGTAACAAAGGTTTCGTCATGGAGAATTTGACCTGGAAGATCAAGAGTGTCGTCGACACTCTTGAGCTGTTGACGTTGACGATTTGAAGACTAGTTGAAACAAACCCATGCACAACTATTCGAGAGCTTGCAGAGAAGCTTGGCGTAAGCAGAGATTTCTGATCACTTGAATCGTATAGTCAAAGAAGCTCGATAAGTGGGTGCCTCCGAATTGAGAGAAAATTTTAAAAAATAGTCATTTGAAGTGTCGTATGCTCTTTTTCTCCGCAACAAAAACGACTCTTTACTTGATCGAAGTGTTACGTGCGATGAAAAGTAGATTCGGTGGTGACTAACTGGGGACATTCGACTCAGTAGTTTGATCGCGGTCAGACACCACAACATTTTCCAAGGTCAAATTTGCACCAAAAAAAAATTATGGTGACTGTTTGGCGGTATGCGGCCAGTCTCATCCATCACAGCTCTCTAAATGTAGGTGAAACGCATCACAGCTTCCTAAATCTGGACAGATGTACTGTCAGCCAATCAACCAAATGCACCAAAAATTGCAACGCATGTGGACGGGCATTGATCAACAGAAAGGGGCCAATTCTCCTCCACGACGATGCAGGTTTTTGCAATTGTTTGTTTTTAGCAACAAAAATATCATTTTGAGGCTCTATATACTTATAATCATTTTGTTCCAAAATTATTTTTAAAAATATTTGTCAGGTGTTTTTGTTTAGATGTCAAAACGAGATTTTCAGCAAATTTACTTTTATGAGTACAAGTTAGGCTGCAGTGTAGCACAAACGACTCGAAATGTCAACGAAATATGGGGTGAAAAAAGTGTTAATGAATCTGCAGTTCAATGGTGGTAACAAAGGTTTCGTCATGGAGAATTTGACCTGGAAGATCAAGAGTGTCGTCGACACTCTTGAGCTGTTGACGTTGACGATTTGAAGACTAGTTGAAACAAACCCATGCACAACTATTCGAGAGCTTGCAGAGAAGCTTGGCGTAAGCAGAGATTTCTGATCACTTGAATCGTATAGTCAAAGAAGCTCGATAAGTGGGTGCCTCCGAATTGAGAGAAAATTTTAAAAAATAGTCATTTGAAGTGTCGTATGCTCTTTTTCTCCGCAACAAAAACGACTCTTTACTTGATCGAAGTGTTACGTGCGATGAAAAGTAGATTCGGTGGTGACTAACTGGGGACATTCGACTCAGTAGTTTGATCGCGGTCAGACACCACAACATTTTCCAAGGTCAAATTTGCACCAAAAAAAAATTATGGTGACTGTTTGGCGGTATGCGGCCAGTCTCATCCATCACAGCTCTCTAAATGTAGGTGAAACGCATCACAGCTTCCTAAATCTGGACAGATGTACTGTCAGCCAATCAACCAAATGCACCAAAAATTGCAACGCATGTGGACGGGCATTGATCAACAGAAAGGGGCCAATTCTCCTCCACGACGATGCAGGTTTTTGCAATTGTTTGTTTTTAGCAACAAAAATATCATTTTGAGGCTCTATATACTTATAATCATTTTGTTCCAAAATTATTTTTAAAAATATTTGTCAGGTGTTTTTGTTTAGATGTCAAAACGAGATTTTCAGCAAATTTACTTTTATGAGTACAAGTTAGGCTGCAGTGTAGCACAAACGACTCGAAATGTCAACGAAATATGGGGTGAAAAAAGTGTTAATGAATCTGCAGTTCAATGGTGGTAACAAAGGTTTCGTCATGGAGAATTTGACCTGGAAGATCAAGAGTGTCGTCGACACTCTTGAGCTGTTGACGTTGACGATTTGAAGACTAGTTGAAACAAACCCATGCACAACTATTCGAGAGCTTGCAGAGAAGCTTGGCGTAAGCAGAGATTTCTGATCACTTGAATCGTATAGTCAAAGAAGCTCGATAAGTGGGTGCCTCCGAATTGAGAGAAAATTTTAAAAAATAGTCATTTGAAGTGTCGTATGCTCTTTTTCTCCGCAACAAAAACGACTCTTTACTTGATCGAAGTGTTACGTGCGATGAAAAGTAGATTCGGTGGTGACTAACTGGGGACATTCGACTCAGTAGTTTGATCGCGGTCAGACACCACAACATTTTCCAAGGTCAAATTTGCACCAAAAAAAAATTATGGTGACTGTTTGGCGGTATGCGGCCAGTCTCATCCATCACAGCTCTCTAAATGTAGGTGAAACGCATCACAGCTTCCTAAATCTGGACAGATGTACTGTCAGCCAATCAACCAAATGCACCAAAAATTGCAACGCATGTGGACGGGCACTGATCAACAGAAAGGGGCCAATTCTTCTCCACGACGATGCTCAGCTGCACGTCATGCAACTAGCCCTACAGAAGTTGAACAAATTGGGATACGAGACACTCCCTCTTCCTCCATCTCGCCGCCCGATTATCACTTTTTCAAACATCTGGATAACATTCTGCAGAAGAAATGCTTCAGAAACCAAGACGAGGCCAAAAATGCCTTTGACTTTATTGCGTCCAGAATTTTGTTCTACCAACATAAACTTATATCTCGTTGAAAAATTGTTTTGGGGATAAGTTATGATACTTTAAAGATATAAGTAAAAAACCTGCATTATTTTCTGGGCAACCTAATAATAATTTTTTGAATTGCTGTTACTTAAAAAGTAATTTAAAAAACTCTGAAAGCTTTCAGATTTTATAATATGTTTTTCAGATTAACATTTTTTAATGTTTTGTATGTTACCTTTATTAGCCCAAAGTGCCAATTTGCTCAGAAAGGCTATTAATTTCATTTTGGCATTTTGCCTTGGTTCACTATAAATTGCATTTCACTTTTCAAAATGTTGCCACCAAATATTAAACCCTGCATTATATTTAAAGAAATTAATGAAGTATCTGCACTGTGAAAAATGACCATACCTAAAGCCACCAAATTTTGAATAATGTAGTCTTCCACTCAAGTATGTCCAGTTGGGAACTTATTTTCTATTTCATATTTTGTAACAAATTTTTAATTAAACTCGATTTCAAAGCAAGCAATCACAATACTATACGAGGGGAGGGGGATTATCTCCAGCCCAAAAGGCTTGTCGAAAATTCTAAAGCTATGCTAATTTAAAATATTTTGTGATATAGATGTTGAATTGAATTTTATGTGGTTTAAGGGTGAAGAACATGATATTTAATAAATAACGGTAACACACAAAACTAAAAAAACACCCTTTTGTTTTTTATAAACCTGTTCACGGCCTTGTGTTCTGAAATGCATTAAAAATAACACAAGGTTGAAAATAAGCAGTTGCAGTCATGAACATCGGCATGCTAGTTTCAGACCAATGTTAACAAGAATGAAAATAGTCACTCTGTATCAAAGATCTCAGCTCTTTTATGCACTCCAATCGCTGTTGGAAGAAAAATGATTATTTTTATCCTTGTTTATTATTTAATGTAATGCAGTCAAACATGGGGAATGTTGTTAATTGAAGGGCTGGAGGGGAAAATGACAATTGCATAAAATTGTGTTATCCAATACACTAATGCTGTTAAACTGCCGAAATGATGTGGTTGTGCAAGAGAGATACATACGAGGGTTGGAACTTTAATAGTGGCAACTATTTATTTACAAGGAATACAAAAGTAATTCATGTCACCATGTTTTACAATCCTTCAATATAGTCGCCAGCATTGTGTACAACCCGTTTCCAACGATGTGGAAGTCGCAGAATACCTGTAGCAGCGCCTGTTTTGTTGATAGTTTGAATGGACCGGTCTACTGCCGCAAGAATCTCAGGAAGAGTTTGGAAGCGAGTGCCACGAAGTGGTTCCTTCATCTTAGGAATAAAGTCATAGTCACAAGGGCTTAGATCTGGGGAGTATGGTGGATGGTAAAGCACTTCCCAGCCCATCCCTTGAACAAATCAGTCACAGCTTGCGCTGCATGTGGCCGAGCATTGTCATGCAAAATGAGAGAAGCGTTCTGCAGAAAGTGTCGCCGTTTTTTTCTCGAAGCTGGTCGGAGATTGTGCTCCAAAAATGAGCAGTAGCGCAGTGACGGTCTGCTGTGGGGGAACGGTATGCGTTAGGATGACACCATCACAGTCGTACACGAGAATCACCATAACTTTCACATTGCTGGGGTTCTGACGAAATTTCGAAAGTTGTGGTGACCCGTGATGACGCCATTCGTTTGATTGGCGTTTCAGTTCTGGCTGGTACTATCCGGCCCAAGTCTCATCCAGCGTAATGATACGGCGTAAAAAAGCATCTCCTTCGCGCTCCAGGTGGGTTCGGGCATCATCGTAGCGTAGCCATTTCTGCATTTCCGTCAATTCATGTGGAACCCATCGTGAAGCAATTTTTCTCGTGGGCAGGTGTTCCTTCAGAATGTGCAGCACAGTCGTATGCGCTAATCCTGTTTGTCCGGCCAGCTGACGAATCGTTTGGCGGCGATCACTGTCCATTAGTGCGGCAACAGCTCGCACATCTGCATCGCTGACACTCGGACGACCTGGCCGCAGCATGTCTGCCACGTTTTGGCGTCCTTCCTTGAATGCTTTCACCCATCTTGCTACGGTTCTGTAAGGCAATGCAGATTCCCCGCAAGCCTCTTGAAGCACTTGATGACATTGTCGTGCTGTACGACCTCTGGCACATTCAATTTTTATCCAACGTCGTTGTTCTTGTTTTGAAAACATCCTAACAACACTTACTTAAACCGCGAGCTAATACAAGGATTCATTCTTCACATCACTCCGCATGCACGTGACGTAGGCAGGACAAGTCTTTTTGCTGAGAGGTAAGGTAGGTATGTAGTTCACGTGTGGTATACGCGATATTCTTTGGTTTTGCTGCGTAGCATTTTTTCAGCTGTGTTGCCACTATTAAAATTCCAACCCTCGTATCATTTGCCAGTGACAAAACAGGTAACAGAACCTTGCTCTTCAATAAAGAATAGACTAATGATAAGAACTGTAATAAAATCATACCACATAGTGATCTTTGCAGTTGGAACAGATTCTCATTTACCCAACTTTTGCAATTTTGCATACTGACAGTGCATTTAAGTCTGTCAAAAACAAGGTACCATCTCTGTCCAAGCAAGAAATTGCAGGGTGAAAGCTTATTGCCATGGCAGGATGTAAAACAGAGCACAATACTTCAGTGACACAGTTATGATGAGATGCTTGAATGTAGAGTGTGTGTGGTGTGTATGTTAATTTTGCACATGACCTGGCAGCTAATTTTTTCCTTTCCAGCAAGCAGAATTCCCATGTTTAATGAATGTGTTTTGTATTTTTTCCCTCTTTGGGAAACAAAATTCCATAGCTTTGTGGATATTTAGGTTATTCTGACTATACAGCATTTTGAAATTGGAACTTTAATTACTATCACCCTAATAAAGTTGGACAAAATAAATTTTACTCATTATTATTTTAATAACATTTTATTATAACAGTGACTCACTTTCATTTTCTACAGCTGTTTCATTAATTCGAAGTCTTAGTTTCCTCTTTTTGTCTTCCACAAAATTATAGTCACGCAGATCTTCATTTTCTTCACATATATGACTATATACATCACATATAGCAGCAAATTCCTCATTCTCTAGTTGAAAAGATCTTCTCTCTGGATTAATCCTAGTACTTGTTATAATTTCATTAACCAAATCTAATCTCTCTTTAGGGAATAACAACCTGAAAAATTAATAATTTCAAATAAGAAATATACTGTTAATGAATAAATAAAATTATACATATAAATTTATGATGATATGTTTAAAATTGTAGTATCTTTTGTGTTACTTTATGTAACATGAAAAGTCTGAAGAGAGCAAAGTTCTACCAAAAATAAGATTACAAGGGCAAATCTAATATTGAGGTAAATGGTTATCTCGTTAAATTCGCGAAATATCCCCAAGGTGGTGACGTAAGTTGACCAGACGTCCCGATTTAGGCGGGACAGTCCAGACTTCATACTTCATGTCCCGAGGTCCCTCGCTTGTCCCGGTGGGACACCTGTTAGTCCCGCTTTTCTGCAAAAAAAGACTTAACGTCAATACATTTGGATGCCACGGCACATTGGTGACGCCTTGCTGATGCTGCTTCCGATAAAGCTATAATGTCATCACTCGGAAACGCAGGTGGCAACAGCGTTGGTGGCTAAGGCAAAGAAACAGTATGCGCGAAATATCTGTCACCGAAACTCCAAGCTGGCGTTGAAGTTCGCGTTTACCTTCCATAAAAGTCCATAAAATGAATACCGTTTTAAATTTCTTTAAGCTTTTAAAAAGAAAATACTTTTCGCACAAGTAAATTAATTATTGGATTAGTTATTTTGAGCAAAAAAAAGTGTGAAAATCCGAGTTTAAATTGTCTCTTCACTTCCAGTGACGTAATAGCAAACTGGTTTATATTAAATTCTGTGGAACCTTTTCTTCTTACATAGATGTTCTTTGGCTGAGGTGGTTTGTGCGCGCAATTGTCGTGTTTCGGTGGTTATTTATTTTTTTCTTATGTGAGTGACATTCTTGGGAGGAAACTGCTAGGTATTGGTTGCGCTGCTCATATCGTCCACAACGCAATCCAGAAAGCAAGAGATTGCTTACAAATTGATGTGGAAGCAGTTATCATGAAAATTTATTATTATTTCCATATCTACACTGTTCATGTTGAGTCATTCAAAGAATTTTATGACTTTGCCTGTGTAGAGTACCAGCGCATTTTAGGATATGGGAAAACTAGATGTTATCACTGATGCCTGCAGTAGAGAGAGTTTTAAAATTGTTTCCTGCACTCAAATCCTGTTTCTTGTTGGAAGGGAAGTGCCCCACTCTAATCCGCAACCTTTTTGAGAATCCCTGAGCTGAATTGTGGCTTTATTTCGTATATGATATCGCTGTGGTGTTTCAAGTAGCAATTCTGCACACAGTACAAGAGAAAGTGCAAAAAAGTACAAGAGTGCATGCAACTTTTTGGGTGGAAGATTTCGAAGTTTGACATCGATAATAACGAGTTATTTCAAGAAGAAAGCCTACATTAGGCGATTTACTTCACCACAAAAGATTGCAGATTGGAAAAGCGAGAAAACTAGTCTCGACTGTCGATGAGCTGAAATTTTTCATCAATTCAAGGATAAAAACGTGCCATGCGCAAATCCAGAAAACTGTGGGACAAATGCCGCCAATGAAAGAGTTTTCTCATCTATGAATATCATATAAAAACTGAAAAGACACAGTTTAAAGTGGAAACACTACAAGCAATGTTTAATGATGAAGTGGCAATTTTGTGTTTGACAGTTCCTGTGATGAAGTCTATGGAAGACTTCTACAAGAGGTGAAACTTCTTAGAAGCATTCATTCATCAATGAAATACGTCTACGGAGCACCAACACAGGATGATCCTTCTAGGTCAGCAGCTGATCAGGAAGGCCTATCGTCCGAGTCGAATTAATGCATTTGTGGCTTCATGTGCTGGATGGACATATTCAAGCAGTAAGGTAGAGTTACAAACTTTTATTTTCCGAATGCTTTTTTTTTTTTTATTCTTTGTTCGCTCTTACTTAAAGGGCGTCTGAGTTGTCTCAGTCCAAATCCCAAAGTCTGTGATTGTTGATTTTATAATTAATTCAGTCTCAGATATGGATAAATTATATTTTTTCTTTCAATAATAGAGTGTTTAACACACATGCTAATTCGCAAATGACAGGTAATTCTTTACACTAAAAATTTTGCACTCCGTATTTTCACGTTCAGAAGGGGCTTTTACCATCTCCCACCGACACTTAGATCCCTGCGTCCTGCTTTGCCCTTTGGAAAATCTGGTCACCTTATATTAAGATAATGCCACCAAATTTGGCAACACTTTGATCTTTTCCTTGTATAACTAATTGATCCTCATATATTTTCCAAAAACTAAGGAAAAATCACAATAGTGGTAATTTGTTCAAAAAAAAAAGCCAATCCAAGCAAAACTTAAATATGTTGCAAAATAAGAGTTGCTGAATAAAAGTGTAGTATGCAAATTAGAGGCACTGCAATCTGAATACATCATCTGCAAGATTTCGCTGTGATATTGAGATAAGAAATCTGGAATAGCCAATTCATAACAATAAACTCCACGCATCATTTAGGACAAAGACGGAAGTGGCCAGATGGCTAAATGCGAGTTCTTCTGTGGTTTGTAGACTTTGGCAACAATTTCTAACCAGATTTGACATCCAGGAGGTTCAGCCAACTGCTACGGCGAGCATCGATGACCGATATTTGTTATGCGTCGAAAAGAATAGAACTGCAACTCAACTCAGATCCTCCCTTGTTGCAGTCACTGGAAAGTTGGTGTCAACATCAAGCATGCATAAAAGCTTTCACGAAGATCCATTTACATGCTACTCACATCACAGAAGGGAACATTTGAGAGGGGTATGTCAACATGTCCAACGGATAGCAGTTCTCTTCAATGATTTAACCTCCAAAGCGAGAACCTGGAACATGTTATCGTCAACTATCCATGAAAAAGATTCATATAGAAGAGGCAGTGTCTATGTTTGGGGCTGTATCTCTTTGCAGAGACTTCCAAGTCTTTCCACGTGAACCCATTAATGCCTATAGAGGTTGATATATGCTGGGGCAATAGATGATTTTCTGCTATAGGACGACAACACCAGACCGCCCAGGACTCGCATAATGGAAGGTGATTTTCCTATAACAAATTGACACATCAAATTTGTAACATTATAATTGTTTAGTAATTTCTCCATATTCCATGTATTATTTTATACCTTACTATGTGCTGTATAATGTGGGTCAGTTTCATTAAATTTTACATGCAACTAAATAATTGTCAGTTTTGTGATTTTTCCTTAATTAATGATAACCAGTATATGTGACTAACCATATTACAGGGTGATTCTAAATTATTTTTACTAATTCAGAGGGGTGGGGTGATAGTACCTCTTCAGACGAGCAATAATTACCATAGAACGTGAGATTGCATTCCACTCTGAAAAGCAGACATCGACACATCATCGCTTCAAGCGTGAATGCTGTAGCGAAGTACACGTATGAGGAATTAACAGATATTCACCTCACATACCTGAAAGGCAAAAGGGAATGGACAGGCATGAAGATTGTACAAAAAATGGTTTCTAACTCGTCACACAAGTCATCCAACCGTTTTTCAGTGTTGATCGAAGACTCCAAGAAACCATTTACCATCTCAAAAAGCAATGCAAGACATCCCCAAAATGCATGAACACCAGAAATGGAAGAGGGAGTTTGACTAGATATGAAGCAGCTCCTTCCACAAGTACGCAAGTGGTGGCATATGAAATGGTTATTTCTCAGCCAGAAGCATGCACCCTACCACATGCAAAAAGTGTAATTATCCCTGCCAGGCAGACTTTGTGCAGTGGATGCTTGGAATGATTATCCATTATCTCCTACATTAATATTATTTTCCGTGATTACCTGGTAGGCTCATCGTGCCAGACCGTTTGACCGATGTAACAAGTGTTTCGCAGTTTATTGCAACCTCATTCACAGAGACTTGTTGTTTATGCATGATGAGAGCCCCAGAACATTTTTCTATTACGGCCTACAACTTTTTGAATGCCACATATCCTACACGATGGATCAGACATGGTGAACCTGCGGCTTCGCCTCCTCACTCACCGGACCTCATTCGCCGATGTCAACTGCACAACACGATGCGTGGTCGGCATTTTGAGCACTTTCTGCGAGTTTTCCTAATGGTAATTATTGCTCGTCTGGATGGGTACTATCACCTCTTAATTTATAAAAAGAATTTAAAATCACCTTACTGTATACCTTTCAGTAATTTTGAAAAATGGAAGGTACTAGAAATTTCGCAGTGACCAGTGGAATACGAGACCATGTGGGCTTCACTCTTCAGCTGCACATTTAAGTTTGAAGTTGTAACTGCTCTGTCATACTCAAACAAGTAGATTTATATAAAGTTCCAGAACTGTGAAGTGTTTCTTTTGAAAAATAAATTTTATCAAGCTATCATTGGTTTTGCATGTATTCAATCCATTACAAACATGCGCATGACAATACTAAATTGGATCTGTATAGAAAACTCAAAATATTTTACTTACTTTAATCCATACAAACAATACTTTTGACGATGAAGAAAAATGTGTGTTACTACTTTTTTCACAAGATCATATGGTTGATTAATAAGTGGCAATATTCTGGGTGTGAATTTAACAACTCCAACATCTACATCAGGTTTGGGGAAAAATGCTCTTCCTAGAAAACAAATAATGCAACACAATCTTGAATAATCTTTTTCTTATTGCATATATTAATTATGTACTTAAAAACAGAAACATTTAAAAAGTTTGTCATGACAATAGGCAAATAATATAGTGCCATTTGGCATTTACACAAACTAGAAAAAAAAAATTCTTTCCGAGAAATAGATTAGGAATGTCTCATATCTTCAGGAATGAATGATTATAACACAACAAACATAACAGTCTACAACAAAAGCGATGGTACTTTAGCTGGACACCGATTGATACATCACTAAATATTGTTTCAGTTGCTATCACTTGACACTGCAAACATTTCCTGTCATTCTCCACATCGATTTCTAACAACTGACATGTCATTATTTAAAAACATTCTAGTGCGTTTAAATTAGTTTAATTTCATTATTACTCATAAAAACAGTTTCTTTTTTCAATTTTTAAATTAAATGAATGAAAGGTTTTATTTTTTTAATATGTTTTTCTTACGATATATATAGGCAGTTTAACAAGGGTGTGAATAATTTTTAAAAAATCTGCTATTGCCAACATTTGCACCTAGCTAAGGGAAAAGTACCAAAACAAAATATGAACAAGAAAGTGAAATTCAAAAATGAAACATTACAGTTACTAAAATATACAAGTATACAATCAGGTATATATATATAGCACCACGAATCAAAACTAGCACTCGACTTTTCCTGACTTGCAATCTAAATTGATTAATTAGATCAAACATTTGAAAGATGCACATTATTCATCTAAAATTATTTTAGGAAAAAAAAAAATCAAAATCCACTTTAGATAAATAGCAAAGCAAAATAAATGCACCATTTTCTATTAACATCTTAGTTTTAAAAAAAAAATGTGAAATCAATGAAAAATATACATGTTATGAGAAAAGAAATTAATTCTTATTATTTTCTGGAATTAAATTCCATTTTTATGGATTATAAAACTAACTCCATAAAATTGTATTTTTTGTAGCTTGTAAAATAAATTTCAAAATCAAATCACAAAGACTGATATTTAAACAACGGGAGAAAGGAAATAATTTGCTCTTCGAATGGATGACGATACTATTTACTACAATTTTTAAATATGTATTAATTTTTTTTTAATTTTTTTAATTTATTGATTTAAAAAAAAGTGTGTATACATTCTATATGCTATTTCATACTGAATGCTAGAGCAGTTTTAGTTTAAAAAATAAGAATTTCTATTCTATATTCTGATAGAATGATAGGTTTTCTTTAATTTCAAATGAAAATTTATTTATTTTTTCATATATACTTGCAGAATATAATGAAATGCGAGTTACCTTAACTATTATTTTCTTTCTGAAAAAAGAATAATAATAAATTTTATACTTTATTTAAACAGAAAATGTACAAGCGTTGTAGGAAAGAAAAACTTTAAAAAGGATTATTTGTAGCTAGTTGAAACCTCCTTAAAACCAACCAATGTCCCAGATGCTTTTGGTCTTCAGTAGTTATATAAGATAATATATAATATTCAGTATCTATATTTAATTATGTTTTCAGAAATGGTAATTTTAAGCAGGCAATTGTTGTAAAAAGTTTCACTGCAGTTCACAAAATATAAAAGAAATATAGACAGACCTTAAAGAATAACTATTTAACCCTTTGAAGGGCCGGTTGTTTGTCAATTTTTTAACCTCCGAAAAAATGCTAATTTTTCTACACCAAAAGCTATAATCATAAGTGACTAGTATTTTCTTTCGATTCTAAATGGCAACATCACCCTATGAATGCTCAATATTTTACAGTTATGAAATTAATATACGTCATTCCAAGGTATCATGTTGGAAGATTGATAAATTCTATTGGAGGGAAAAAAAAAATTCAAAATCTGCAAATTTATGACGTACACATGCTTAATCTTATATATTTACTTCATTTCAGTCAGAAGTGATAATTAACAGCAGATTATTTATACGATTTTAAAACCGGTATATAATATATACCGGCGCCCACACTGAGGGTACCACGCCAATAGATGGCAGCACCAGTCTTCTCCTTTTCTACTCTGTGACGTGACAGAATTTCTTTATTATTATAACAGTTTATGATGTAATAATATTTCATGATTAACTTATAAGTCGTTTAGGATTAAATATTATGTTCATGGAGGAATGGGGAGTTTTCTGACCCTGCGCTAGGACTGAATACAAGTATATTAGTTTCATTTATTCTTTGTGTACTCAGCTCAAGTTTCATTCATCTGTGTTTAGCTAAAATTTTTATTTCAGCACTTATCTCTTTCCCAAGAGAAAGACTCATCGATTTCAAAATTGCCATCTGGGGTCAAAACTTCACACAATTGTGGGGTTAAACATGGCATGCTAGCCCCCAAAAGACACCTGTTGCTTCCTGTTTTCCAAAATCCTAGAATGTAAGAAAATGAAAAGAGGTGATTGACAACCAATTTGCCTTTTGGGAGCCAGGCCTTCTTCCCTTTGTGAAGTGCGATAAGATCACACAAAGGGAAAGCTCACTTAAAATGGAAATGTACTTAAGGTCCATCTCATAGTGTAATCACAAAAACTGCTGATTTGAAAGCATGCTTTTATTCTTTAGGGAAATTCTTTTTAATTCTTTGTTAATTTCAGATGAAAGACTAGAGAACACAAGAGAAATTTGCGCTCTGGTTGATACAAATAGGTTGTTTCGGAAATAAATTTTCACAGTTGGTGAAAGGAGGAAAAATATTTCTAAGCCCCGTTTTAGATGCAAACAAAATTTATCCAAAAGTTGAAAAGGATCCCCTATGAAGCCAAAGGGGTTGAAAATCAGAATAAGAGCTTTGAGGTGTATCAAATAATAAAATTGTTTAACGGTGTTTCTTCCTGAACAAAAAGATATATTACAACCTATATTTACAAAAAATAAAAAAGGGACCCTTACGGTCCTCCGTGATCTAAAGTGTGTGTGCGTGGAGAGGGGGGGGCAATTCTTCGTATCATAGTATGAAGCATGGTTTTTTTCACATATTATCTAAAGCATAAAATACAACTTCAAAAATGCAACATACTTTCTCAGCTGAGTCGGTCGTAGTGCTTCATTTTTCAATTTTTTTTAATTTTCGGCTGAGTTACATCTGCTTGTAATATCATACTAGTTCAGTTACAGCATGATACGATTTACACATGCAGTGTTATATTTGCTAAATTTTTTTTTATAAAATAATATTGAATTTAAATCAAGTTGAAGAGCTTTTTACTCATAAGTATGTTCAGCTGGGTTGCATCATCAAAGTGCATAAAAACATAAATTTTATTTTTAAAATTTTAAATTTCTGCCGTAATTTAAGAAAATTTTGTCTTTAGACTTACATAACTATATTCAAGCACTCATCACTACAGACGCACATCAAAAGTACCCAAAATTAATTTAAAAACCAAAGATTAACAGTTGGCAACTACCTGGAAAAAAAATGTCCTAGAGGGGCGCCGGTATAAAATATATACCGGCTCTCAAAATTCAGGATTTCACTCTAGAATTTTTTTAAGTCTCAATTTTGTGTCCTTAGGATCCATAAGTTATAGTTCATGCAAAATTTTACCACAGTTTAAATTATTTTATATACCGCCCCTCAAAGGGTTAAAATTAGGCAAAAAATTTTTACATTTGCATTTTTTTCTTCTAATCTGAAGAAAAAATTCTTATGACGGATGTATAATGTTTTTTTAATGCATAAGAATTAGCAGTTTTAAATATGGAAAAAAATAAAAGGCCTCAAATGTTTCTGCTAAAGAAAATCAAAGATCAGCAATATATATATAAAAACTGGAAGCATGCAAATTAAGATAGAATATAATTAGTGTAAAATAATGGGGGAAAAGTGTACATTTTTGAGATTTGGTTCAAGTATTAAGATCTCATTGCATAGTTCTAATTTCTGCATACAGAGAAATATTTTGTTTGAATCAATATCTTAAAACTGAATTAATTAATTTAATTATTGGCATAGCATTCAGAAGATCTTGATGTAATTAAACTTGAAGAATCTTCGTTGTCTAATTCCTACAGTTGGTTTTCTGTCTTTCACTGTTTCCAAAATTTTGAATATCAGTAATGATTTTAACAAGACCTGATGTTCTTACATCCCTATCAGCAGAATTCTTTTACTTTCAGGAAGAATTTTTTTCCCACCCATTAAAAAAAAAAGGTTAATCTTTGGATTATGGTAACTTGGCGAATATTTGGCGACCAACCCTGCTACAGCAACCTGCTAGTTTTTGTTTGCACACAGTAAACTCGTTCTTTTTTTTTTTTTAAACTCAAAATTTTTTTTCAACAATCTGCTAGCCGAATTACACTTACGCTAGAACTTTTATAGAACAAAAGTGCTTAATCATGACGAAGATTAGGTGCGAAATTGGGAGAAAGTGCAGAATGTTAAACTGCTTGCCGTGTTTTTAAGAATTGTACATACACGGTATCCATGTACACGTCGACCTATTTTCACTTTAAAAAAATCCCAGAATTGCACAAAAATGGCATTGCGCACATTCTTGACTTTATCCATGTACACTGCTAAAGTCCTAGCTAGTAACCTTTATCGCCGTACCAAAATGTCGCCAAACTACCTGTTACCATATTCCAAGGATTAGTCAAAAATTGTACGGCTTTAGCTAAAATAATTAAATACTTAGCTTTCCCTTTCGCTCTTGATAAAGTCTTTGAAAAATGCTTGAGATATTTTAACATCCTTCCAGATGCAGTAACAAGTTTGAGTAAATTTATGATAGTGTTAGATTTGAACTCCCCCCTCCCCTTTTGAATGAACTAAAAACTTTAACTGCAAGATGTTTAGTGGATACATAAATATTTCAAATGTGTCCTAAAAAGTATCATCTGAATATTATGGTACTACTATATAAAAACGAAATGTATTGTCCTTTTATTTATTCATTGTGAAGATTTCATAATGAATAAATGAATGAGTATAGCTCACTATATAGTATAGTCTACATTATGTTACAAATAGTAATACAGTCAAAAGTCGTTAATTCGGACACCCATAATCCGGAATGATCTATAATCCGGACCTCAAAGCTAACAGCTTTCTGCGCATGCGCATAGGCGTTTATGCGTGCGCGTAAGACTGCGCATATGCGTGTGCGCAAGTGCAGAATACGTTTTTTCGTGCGTGTTTAATGTATAACGGACGGTATAAGCTAAAATTATCTATTTCAGTTAACCCTCTGACTGCTCAATTTGTAGAACGAAATTGCTTAAAAAAATGTGTAATTTTTTTTTTCATGTTTTAAATCTATATATATTGGAAAGTTGAAAAATGCACTTTTTCTTTCTAGAAAACACTTTTATGTAGATTTTTATCATGAGAAACTAAGATGCCAGAAAAACCAATTTCAGTTGCTATCAGCAAAAAAAAAAAATAATAATAATAATAATAATAATAATAAATAAATAAATAAATTTTTTTAATAAATTTCAATCGAATTACAGTTAATTTCTATTTATTACATAATATAAAAAAGTAAAATGTATAAATTTTACGAAAATATGAAGCACTGAGGAAAAAATACCTTAGAAATGCAGTTTAGTACGAAAGAGTTCAAAACAGGGTTCAAGGCAAAGTCCAACTTCACAGTCTTCACGCCAGATTCAATAAATCTAATTAATAATCAATTTAATTATAAAGCTAATCAATAAATCGAATTAATATTCAACAATTTTATTAAATAATCAAGATAATCGCTGAACGTTTTTTAGCAGCCATTTCTGTAAGAAAAATGCGGCAAAAAGTGAAGTTTGAGCTGTAATACCACGTACCTTCAAATCCCGCAATTTAGTGGACAACTAACCATATATGTTGGCCAAAACGTAAACTATACGTCAAATACTGTATATAATTTATTTCAATGGTTAAACGGGAAAAAAACGGGAAGCGCTCCTCAATAAAGGAAGAAAAACACATGTCCACAGGATGAGCAGATTTTGCTACATTTGAGTTGCCCGTTGAAATCGCGGGATGAGCAGCCAGAGGGTTAATGTTGATGATTGCGTTGTTCCTTAATCTTTGAATGGATCCGGCTTATTACTTTTTTCAGACTGTAAGAGCAATTTTATAAAAGTAAACTTGAACTTTCGATTATGTCAAATAGAATTTCCGATGCTGGAGCTCCCAAAGGATCTACAAAATGATAGTATGTTTCGATGTCCATCAAACAAAAAGTGGAATTGCTGCAAAAAATGGATAAAGACATGAAGAAGGTGACAGAGAGGTTATTGAAAACGAAAAAATTTCGATCGACAATTTAGTCGGTATTCTCGGCACAGCAATTACGGGACTTGAACAGCGGAACTTGTCTGTTTATAGAATTAAAGAGAAAGTATTATCACATAAAACAGAATTAAAGAGAAAGTATTATCACATAAAACGAAGCAACTTAAACAACTTACATTGAAAGAAATGTTTAATAAAGTAAACAAATAAATATTAAGTTTTTTTTTTTTTTTTTTTTTTTTTTTTTTGTAAATTTTGATACTCTTTAGATCATTATTTTCTTTATTTCATAAATTACAGTTTCATATTTTTAATTTTAGAATTTCTGCATGCCATCTTACGAGATTTAAACTGATGATCTATAATCCGGAAACGCCGAAGTCCCGAAGAGTCCAGATTAACGACTTTTGACTGTACAACTATCATTTACTGTAGCACAGCTACTGCTAAACATTACAGTATCTAATTAGTTAGGTTTAAAGATCTGTATTATCCAGCATAATCATATACATTAAGTAGTTTAGATCTCTGTTAAAAAAAAAAAAAAAAAAAAAAAGCGTGTTTTTCCCATATTGAGAAGTATTTAAAAATATGTGCATGGAAATATGTCTTTCCAACATCAACAAGCATTCCTCCTGTGCATGCATTTCAACACTTGAAAATAATTTTTAGATAGCATTACAAGTTTAAGGTATGCCTCAACTCATATATTTAAAAAATCAATATAGTTAAATAACATAAGTTTAAAATGCATGCAGATTAGAATTAATAGTACTTTTGAATAAAACAAAGCTAGAAATCTTTTTAAGCATGAAAATAAAAAATATTTAAGTGCAATATCAATGACCTCATTACGATAAGCTATGCATAATTAGATATTTATGCCATTTTAGTGAAAAGATTTTTTTCAGTAATTACCTGGAATTGTGAAGAGATGATTAACATGGCATAAATACTGGCAAACAACTGACAACCTGCATCTATTTCTTGAGCCGGGTCGAGCAATCATTCGTAGAGCAACTTCCTTTTGAAATGTGAGTGAGAGTCTCGTGCGTCCATATACAAAAGGCCCCGTATGTTTAGAACAATCTTTCAGCCACTTAATTATAAGTGGCGTTGAGATATTAAATGGTAGATTGCCAATGATGTAAAAAGGGGGTGGAGAAAGTTTCCAGTCATGCGCTAAATCCCTAAAAAATTGCAAAAACAGAACACATTATAGAATTTCATTTTATAATGAAGAAGCACATGAAAATAGTCTTTCTTAAAATTTAGAAGTACTCTCCCATTAGTAGTATCCTTCTGATATTGGAGTTTCAAAGAAGCATCAATATACTTTTTTTTTTTTTTTTTTTTTTTTTACCATTGTTTTTATTCATTGCTAACTGATGCTATGACATTTTTGCAGTAAGCATACATTTATAAAAAAAAAAAAAAAAACTGAATGCTTTAGATTTTACATTATGCCTAAAGGGGTTTTTTTTAACATTTTGTGAGTTACCTTTATTAAATATCTTCACACTTAAACTATAAAATTCAGTTCAACAGCAATATCGTAAAGCAATTTTAAAATGAGCATACCTTTAGTATTTCTGATACACAGTCTCACATACTGGAGATAAAAATGTTTCCTCCCCCCATACAGTGTTTCCATTGTTCGTTTTGAAATCATTGAGTTTGTTAATCAAAAATTTACAAAGCGTGAAATAAATAATAAAATAAATTCCAAATTTGGTCTTCCAGAAGCCCATATTCAGGTGGAAATGTACGTTATTCAAAACTGTACGGCTTTAGATACCATTGTTTTATCACAATGTGAGAAAAATACATACATTTATACAGGTTCTTCATTATTTAACTTTTTTAAATATAATACAGGGCTCTAATATTGGGTGGCAACAATTTGAAAAGTTAACCAACTAAAAATGCTAAAACAAAAAAGTCCTTCAGGGCAAATTGCCCCTTTGAACTAAAAACATGTATTTATTAATATATTTTAACCATAATTAATCATACACCTCTATATCTCAATGTCTGTTGTATTTATCAAATTTATATAATAGCTTTGTCATTCAAATACATATGTGCTGTATTTCATCCATTAGAATGTGCAAAATACATGTGTTTGATCATTTACAATTCGTTAACTAAGCCACTTTAGTTCTTACACATTTTCAATTTGTAATGCATTTTCATTTTGCTAATGCATGCATTTAAATGCTTGTTTATCCATTCAAAGTGCCTCTTATTATCAATCATTTTATTTCCGTTTTTGACTAATACATTTCTTAATTTAAACCATATCTGCAACTAATTTACTCTAATGTTGTCATAATGAATGATTTTTTTTTTTTAATACTTCTTGAAGGCCAATATCAGACATGATTATGTTAAGCACCTCATAGACTGATCATATGAACTATACACCGAGTTGTAGAAAAAGTAATAAAAAAGCTAATAATAAGGAGCTACACATTAATTCAATACACACATGAATTTACCTCACTGATTCATGATACATGAAAAAATTCTGATATGGACACCAAGTTCTTTGTACGCCTATTAAATTATACACTTTTTTTGCTGCATTTTATTTAAACTTATTTCATTTGAAAGTGAGATTCAATCTTCCTCTTTAAAGTGCCTTTTTGGTACTGCTGATTGCAATAAAAAAGAGACATGCACAACTAGATATTACAGCCATCCCATACATCAAATTTCAGTAGCTACACAAATTTTAATTCATTCTATGGCTGTTTTTTGGTTACATGAGGTACATATGTACAGACATCATGCTGAAACTAGTCGAAGATTCCAAATACAAAATTTCAACATTCCGCAGCATATCGTTTTAGTTTTGTGGAATACATATAAATAAATGTCACAATAGAAATAGTCAAAAATGGATTTGGGAACGGTTAAAACAAGTATTTCCTCTGAAATTTTTCATGAATATGATACATCCTTTACTCTGTACAAGTAAAAATATTTATTGTTTTAATATTTTGCAGTCTCCTCACAGCAATGAAATTTCCATGCACATTCCAATTAAAAGTTCAAGAGATTAGAAGCTAAAATATTTCAGCATTTATGTTAATTTTACATTTATGTTCATAATAATTAGGAATAGAAAATTCAAATCATCGAATTCCATGAACCCCCCCCCTTTTTTTTTACTTAAGAAAATTCCATTCATTGTGCTTTTTATCATCATCTGAATCCATTAAATCCTAGTCTAAAAAATGGTTACACTAATTCAAAACTTTATTTATTGAACTTCTGCTAAATATCAGTAAGGTTAGGTTATTTGGGTATGGCAAACACAACAAGGGCTATGTGCCTAAGGCCTTCACGGAGGAATCTCTACGAGAAACTGGCTCCCAGTCATATTATACATGGGGAAAAACACAAAAGACACACATGCAGCTCATCTGCCAGTATTTAAACCTGAGTCAAACTACTAGCATTCAATTCAGTAGTCTTAACAACTTAGCCACTAGTGGAGCAGGCACCCATATTCGTTTAAGAAAAGAAATCATTGCAATTTCGGTGATGTTTGGATCGCCATAACAACTCAAAGCAGCCATGAATGCCACCCTGTTTCAACTTGCCATCAAGAAAAATCTGCCAAAAAGTTCAAATAACCATGAGTTTTGCTTTCTCAAAAAGTCTTATAATACAGAAACTCAAATTATGTTCATTATAATACAGACAGAACAGAACTTATCACTAATAAATCCATAATGTTATATTTCGACCACATCACACACAACCTTGGCTGGCATTCTGCCAAAACACAATTGCCCAAAAAAAGAATATTCATTATATTATAGCTAATTACATGCACAGGGTGAGGAGGTCACATGAAAGTTTAATCTTCTCCGGAAAGACCGAATTTACTACTGAAGGAGGGATGTAAATGGACAACTGACAACATTTCATATTCGCCGAAATAAGTGCAAAGATTCACATTCATATGCTCAAAACCAGAGATGATTAAATTTTTTCACAAATGATGACTTACATGAACGTTGAACAAACTCATTCATTCGTTTAAAAATAAGATTTTAAAAAAAAGAACTATATTTACTAAAATAAATGGAACTAGCAAATAAATATTCTTCTTGTAGTTAGAAAAAAAAAAAAAAAAAAAAAAACAGGAATCTACCCCGTTTGAGTGGGGGGGGGCTGCCCTGACATGAGATTATGTTAAATCGCAGTCAATCCTAATTTAATAATTGTGAGCTTTTATGCAAGAATTATCTTCACTCTATTTTTCTAAAATAAACTTGATTTTTTAGTGCAAAAATCAAAGAGAAATATAATAGTCATTATAACTGAATTTAACAAACATTCTTTATTCATAAAAAGCAAATTTAAAGATAATTAAATTATGAAATTTTAATTGTAAATAAATAAATGATTAATTATTGCTGCGAACTAATCGACAATATCATTTAAATTTTGAGAGCATATGTAAATAAGTGCAGGTATTAAATTCCATGAATAAATACAATATTCCAAAAAAATTTTACCCCTAAAAAAAATTTTAAATGCATAAGTGAATAATTGTTGAGCAGGCAGGAGACAGACTTATCAAGGGGAAGTTTCCTCCAAACCTAACTCTTCAATTACTCAATTCGTGTTTCGTCATTCATGCAGGCAAGGCTGTTTTCATTTTGCGATTTTGCGTCAAATCACTCAGAATGTCCATTTCACTTTTCAAACTGTTGCCACAAAATGTTAGAGTCCATTATATTTTAAGAAATTAAATAATGAAAAATCTGCATAAATGTATGTATATTTCTCGTATTGTGATAAAACAACGGTACATAGAGCCATCGAATTTTGAATGACGTAATCCTCCTACGAATATGGGCATGTGGAAAACCAAATTTCACATTTGTTTTACGATCTATTTCACAGTTTGTAAAACTTTAATGAATTTTTGATTAATATATTCAAGGATTTTAAAGCAAGCCATGGCAATGTTGTACAGAAAAAAAATAATAATAATAATAAAAATTTTATCTCCCGCGCGCGAGACTGTGTATCGGAAATTCTAAAGATAGACTCAATTTAAAATTATTTTGCAATATTGCTCTTGAACTGAATTTTATGGTTTAAGTGCAAAGAACATGATTTTAATAAATAAAGGTAAAACATTAAATGTCAAAAAGCACTCCTTTGGACATAATTTAAAATCTGAAACCTTTCAGATTTTCATTTTTTCAATGTGTATTAATGTGCATACATTTTAGTTCAAAAATATAAAAGATATACAGTACAAAGTCCGTAATCCGGACTCGTCGGGACTTCGGCTATTCCGGATTATAGATCATCAATTTAAAAATCTGGTAAGATGGCATGCAGAAATTACACAATTAAAAATATGAAACCGTAATTTATGAAATAAAGAGCAATTAGGATCTAAAGAGTATCAAAATTTACAAAAAAAAAAAAAAAAAAAGCTTAATATTTGTTTACTTTATGAAACATTTCTTTTAATGTAAGTTGTTCAAGTTGCTTTGTAATGCGCATGCGTAAACATTAAACGCGCGTGCGTAAAGCATACAAAAAAAAAAGTTTGTGGCTTTGAGGTCCGGATTATAGATCATTCTGGATAATGGACGTCCGGATTACAGATTTTATACTGTATAACAATTATTAATTACAGTATTATATTAGAATTCATGCAATGAAAATTATACAATATAATAATTAAATAATTGTGACAACAATTATTATATAATAATAGTTATTACATTTTATCACAAAATTAAGTTTTGAAAGTACTCGCATTTTTACCGATATATACATGCATAAAATTAAATACAATGTAATCAAACAGTTTATTAGAAATGATGATCAGCATATTATTTTTACTTTATTTACTACAGCATTTATTAGTAATTTAGTGTCTCCTTAAATCCTCTTTGAAAGTAATGAAAAAAAAACAGGTAAAAATTCCTACCCTATTTTGTCAATAAGGTCCATACGACATACGTGTGTTTGTGCTCCTGGTTGTGGCTAGTGCGGTTAAACTATATTAGCAACTCACACCATGATTTAAAAATGCTGTATCATGTCCTGCTGTCTACAGCTGAACTACTCAGCTACCTGTTGAATTTTGAAGTGCCAGTTGATATCTGAATGTTATTTAAATAATTTTTGTCAAATTATGTTGTGGAAATGAGTCTCAAGTTTTAACAATTTTCTTTTTTATTTGTATTTTTTTAATAAAAATGTACGTATTTTTTAAAACTGTTAAGTTTCTTTTTCAATGAAGATTTCAAAACTTTTTACTTCTAAGTAACTTTTTTCTCCTTCTTATTGCTTTTATTTGACGGATTCAAGATTCGAAAATCTTACAGGATTTGGATTCAAGAAATCCATGTCACCTATATTCCCAATTAGTTTAAATTATTTAGCAATATTTTTTTATCTTGCCTCTTACAATATTAATCCTAAATTATAAACTGATTAATAACTATCTAATAACATTATCGACTCAAAAAATTGATTTAAAAAATGATACACTACGTCTAAAGGTTTTACACTATGTCACACTATGTACACTACATCAAAAGTATGTGTGCATGGCAAAAGTTTAGTAAACTTTCGCACAGTTTCAAATACTACCACAGAATGTCATCCAAGAATGACCCAAAATATGCATAAAACTTTAGAAAGCTTCATGTGATATAACCATAAGAGACTTTTGATTCCAATTAGAAATAAAAACATTCACACAACTGACATAAGTCATTTGTTCACACCTTTATGTTATAGTGGCCTCAACATTGAACTGAGCATTGGCAAGCAAAAAAAAAAATGGTTACTGATACACATAAGGAATTCATTCAATATCTATACTACAGAATTTAATTCTAAACATATAGAAGTAATTTAATAGCAGTTTGTATTCATTATTTTATTTACTTACTTCTGTAAGCAATTTGTTTAAAATACACAACATATGGATACATTACTAATAAAGACTCTCTGGTGGCCACAATTAGGCAATAACTGCTAATAATGTATCAAATACATTAACATGACTGACAGGATGCATGAGCATCTTTTACTATGTAAGACTCCAAGTGATGTCTTTTTTTTTTAGCCCAAAGGGACAATTTGTCCTGAAGGGCTTTTAATTTTGTTTTGGAATTTTGCCAAAACAAAATAAGGGTATCTTATGTTCTTTATTATAAGTCTTATGTTCTTTATATATGTTTATTATATGTCTTATGTTCTTTATTATAAGGGTGCGACACGAAGCCACACGAATGTATAGGCCACAGCAAAGCATTCCGAAATATGGCACTTAATATTTCTTTATTCAGTAATTCCCTTTCATATTGATGTAATCATCACTGATAACATTTTATACCATTGTCAGCATAACTATAAACATCAATATAGGCATATAAGACAACACAGTTCACTATAAATGGCATTTCACGTTTCAAAGTGTTGCCACCAAACATTAGAGACCTCCATTATATTTCACGAAATTAAATAATGAAGAATATGCATGAATGTATGTACTATGTTTCTCGCACTGTGAAAAAACAACGGTACCTAGAGACATCACATTTTGAATAATGTAATCCTCCATTCGAATATGGGCAACTGGAAGCCCAAATTTGGAACTTGTTTTATTATCTATTTCACTTTTTGTAAAACTTTAACAAATTTTTTATTAACAAACTCAACAATTTCAAAGCGAGCAATGGCAACACTGTATGAGAAAAAAAAAAAAAAAAAGAAAAAGAAAAAAAACATTTTTATCTCCAGTGCGCTAGACTGTGTATTGTAAATTATAAAGATATGTTCTTTTTAAATTTATTTTGTGATACTGCTGTTTTAAAGAATTTTATGGTTTAAGTGCGAAGAACATGGTATTTAATAAATAAAGGTAACACACAAAACGTTAAAAAAAAAAAAAAGCCCCTTTGGGTATAATATAAAATCTGAAAGCTTTCAGATTTTTATTAAACTATTAATATATATTATAGTTATATATATTTTAAGCCTGAATGTCTTATTAGAAATTCAAAGCCATTGAATAAGTGCTTGTGTGTATCAACAACTGTCTGTTTCTCGACAACACAGCTAAAACATAGAAGTTCCTACAGTAATTTCGAACAGATAAGCTGCCCTGGTGTATATACTGCACAGATTAGTTACTAACTTAAAAAAAAAAAAAAAAAAATTAATTCAAAAAAAGTCCACATGAATGTATAGGTCACAGCAAAGCATTCTGAAATATGGCACTTAATATTTCTTTATTCAGTAATTCCCTTTCATATTGATGTAATCATCACTGATAACATTTTATACCATTGACAGCATAACTATAAACATCAATATATAAATAAATAAAAAATAAACAAACATCTTTCCTTGAATCTGCCAAAAATGAACTCTGCTGATTTTTAATGTATGTTATTTTTATGGATTTGTTGAACTTTGCTTATCGCCATAAATTATCATTTCATGAAAAATAATACATAAATTAGAAAAACAGAATTTTAGAATTAAAATAAACTACATTTATTTATGCAAAGCCTTTAAAATCTGACTTATCAATTTCAGAATCATATAAACTTAATAAATGACCATCATGGTCACTTTCATCACTGTGTCAGATCTTTTTCATTTTCTTTTCGATTATTTTCAATTTAATAAAAACTTAATACAATCGTATCAGCTCAGACTGACAGCCATGCTTTATTGACCCACAAAGCAACCTCATACAAAGATTTTTCTCATCTGTCACGAATTTATGAAGGAATGGAGTCCAGTTTGCATGTATTCCTTCCACTGCTTTCACAGTTCATGCTTAAAAATTATATTGACAGTGAGATCCAGTGGCTATAAAATTTTTATCACTGAGAAAAAACATCAGTTAAAAATTCCCCCTTCCCTTCATATTTCACCCTTCATATTTTACCATTCGGGGCACAACCAAAACAAGTCCTTTCATTCCTGATTGTTAACATAGAAATAGTTCTATTCAGAGAGGTAATCCAAAAAAGTAAAGGGCATTTCATCCATTTTAATTATTGGGCATCTATTCAAATTTTCTTTTTTAATTTTAATACACATCCAAAAATAGGTAGAATTTTGTGAAGTCAGTTTTTGGGAAGCTTCTGTCCAACTGTTATTTTGGTCCTGACGGATAACTTTTTTTTAACTTTCATGAACCCGAAACATTAATTAGGTCCTCTGTCAAAGGTTCTAAATTGACCTCAACACAGTTAAAGCAATTTGGAGAATTGGAAACACTAGGAATTGAAAAGGAAAGTAAAATATATAATGATGTTCGGAAGAATTTTAATGCAACTGTAAAATTTAAAGAAAAGTGAGATGAGGTTAATTTACCTTGAAATGAAAATTCATCTTTTTTAAAAATGAATTGTGTAAATGCCAAAGCTTGTCTAATACCCATTTGTCAAGCAATTACAGTCAAAAGTCGTTAATCCGGACTCGTCGGGACTTCGGCGATTCCGGATTATAGATCATCAGTTTAAATCTGGTAAGATGGCATGCAGAAATTACAAAACTAAAAATATGAAACCGTAATTTATGAAATAAAGAACAGTTATGATCTAAAGGGTATCAAAATTTACAAAAAGAAAAAGCTTAATATTTATTTGTTTACTTTATTAAACATTTCTTTCAATGTAAGTTGCTTCGTTTCATGTGATAATACTTTCTCTTTAATTCTATTAAACAGACATAATTTCTTGTTCAGTTACAAAGTTCCGCTGTTCAAATCCTATAATTGCTGTGTTGAGAATACCGACTAATTTGTCAATCGAAATGTTTTCGTTTTCAATAACCTCTGGGTCACTTTCTTCACTATCAGAAGCGAATTATAATGATGAGGAACTTGATTTAAATCATATCAAACACGGAGTACATCGATATGAAATACTACACTTAGTAAGGAATTATAAGCCAAATAAAATAAAAACATCTGCCCTGAAGATAAGGATAGTGCTTCAACTTCCAATCCGCAGTGTGAAACTGATAAACAGATTTCGGATTTCAAAACATACTTTCGCTTTGTAGATACAAATTACATATTAGTAAATATATATCCGAAATTCTATTTGACATAATCGAATGTTCAAGCCTACTTTTATGAAATTTCTCTAACAGTCTGCAAAAAATAATAAGCCGGATCCAATTTGAAGATTAAGGAACAACGCAATCTGCAATATTAACTGAATTAGATAATTTTAGCTTAGCTTATACCTCCGTTACACTTTAAATGAGCATGTGCACAAACATATTCGCAGCCGTAAAGGTCTTACGTGCACTCTTAAACGCCTGTGCGCATGCGTGAACGCAACGCATGTGCAGAAAGTTTGTAGCTTTGAGGTCCGGATTATAGATTATTCCGGATTATGGGTGTCCCAATTAACGACTTTTGACTGTACATTTGCTTAAAAGCAAATTTCTAATTGCTGACACTGATAATCCATTTTCTTTCTGCTTTATTATTCATTTCTCTAAATTGTCTTCCAACACAAGCCAGACTATGAATCCAGTCTGACAAGACCTCTAATTTTTCTTGTTTGGACTTCCACTGCCAAACGCATCTCTCATAAACATGAAATTCTCTAGCCGCAGCCCGATTTCCAATTTTTATCGCTTTCTTCACTGCCGAACGCTTAAAAGCAATTGTATAACTAACTTTTTTGAGTAGAAGCCATAATAATAATAATTTTTAAAATCCAACAAGTATGAATGATAACGTAAGCATTGCAACATGTACGCAATACGCAAGCCACAAGGCAGTAAGACACACGTAAGAATAAACACAAAACTTAACAAAATAAATGTTTCTGTGGTCGTTAAAAAGGAGATAGTTATTAAAAAATGCACACAAAACCACCGAATTCGGCAGGGAGTATATGCATTATGGTGCCTTTGCACCGAGTGCAACTTACTACAGTTAGGCAACTTTCACAAAAGTTCGAACTTGTTTCGCTGCCTTAGTTGCAACCTGAGCACTCGTATCAGGCTAAAACGTCGCACTGAATTCTACATTAACAATTTTGCTTATGCATAACTTACAATCTAAATTAATAAAGTTATAAAGACAGATGAAAAATAAAGTTCTTTCAGATATGATGCGCACCTAAATTTTTGGCTTTTAAACATGTAGTATATAAGCCACAGCTTATCTATGTGAAATTACAGTATTTGTTAATATTACATTTAAATAAATGCCATACCGAGGAAAGACGTTTCCCAAACTAAGATCCATTATATCTCCAAGAATTATTTTCATTCTCCCTTCACTGGCATCTGCAAGCAGCTAAAAACAGAGAAAAGAACAAAAATAAATATATAATGTAATATGCATAGACAGCCAAAATAGAAAAACTTTTACAACTATAAAGATTAGATTTATAATACTAATAATATAACTTAATAAAGCAATATACTACATTTTTATGGAATATTTTTATTTAATTTACGTCAGAAGCTTTGAACAGGATAAAGGTTCACATAATATTAAAGTGATCACTCGGACAAAACACAAAAATCTTACGAAACCATGAGGGAATGCTTACAGATCTCACAATATCTTATATTCAAACATACATTAGTCACATAAAATGTAAAAAAAGCTTAAAATTCTTCATAACTGAGGTCCATGCGGTACTTAATCTGTTCAGGACTGTGATCGCCATATATGTGATCCTGCGATTCTCCCTCAGTATCATATATGTAACCAGTCTTTACGTGTCTTGAAGACACAGGTGCGATTTCAAATCAGAATTCTTTTATTTAAGTTTTTAAACAATACTAAATGGTGGCTGAAGTCCCTTATATTTTCGAATAATGTTCCACAGAGTGTTGATCTTCAACTATGCACTTTTGGTTCAGAAAGTTTTCTTGTATTTTTGTTGGATCAGGAGAATTTGAACATGTAAACAACAGCATATGTTCAATTCTTTGAGTGGATAGACACTAAAAAGATTTTATAAATGCGAATAGTTCATTCATTTGTTACATTCACAAATTTTGCATGTTCGTATCTCATAGTTTTACTAATTATTTGTTCAAATTTTTCAAGCGTCTATTGCAACAATATCTCTCTCTCTCTCTCTTTTTTTTTTTTTTTTTTTTTTTAATTTATTTATTTATATAAAATGAAACCACTTCCTTTAAAATTCACAATTTTCTTTTAAATATCACAAAAATATTATTGCAGTATATTCATATACTATCAATGATAATGAACTGTAAATTTCAATATATTTAATTGCAGTTTATGACTTTAAATGAAATTATGCTTAATGGGGAAAATCGCATAATCCTGTGTGTATGAACCTTTGGGGGGGGGCACTTCTTTCTCCTTTTGTCACTTCTAAATACGTTAACCTTGAGTTTCTCTCCCAAATAAGTTGGTATTTTTCCAATGCATACTGAAAATAGAAGCTAATTTCCCTTAGAAAGGAAGTGCATGACCTTGGTCTCACTAAATTTTCCCAAATTCTTTATAAATACAAAAGGCTTTAAAATGCAAATATACGTGTGAAGAGAGAACATGCACTTTTAATCAGAAAGAAAATTGAGGTTAGATTCTATGCAACATTTGTATTATTTAAATTCCTCTCTTACAGCAACTACTGAAGCTTGAATTTATTAAACAAAACTGGAAATAACTCTTAGTTCAAATCTAGTTGTCATCAATGCATTATTATTGGTGTTATTAATTTTTTAATATTTTTTTTATTTTGAAAACACTTAAAAAAAATAGTTTTTAAAGAATAATCTAAAAAGTACATAATGTGGGTCGGAATTTGCAGAAAGGTTCCAATACTGGATATTATCCATGTTAACTATGTGTAATATAACTTTTTTTCACCATCTTGTAAACAGAATGAAATTAGTGAACTACTAGAATGAAGTTAGTGAAGCTAGTGAACTACTCCCATAAGGAGTAGTTCACTAGCTTTTTTTACCTGTACAATTAAAGAATGCATGAAGTTGAATAGTTATAAACACCTACTCTGCATGAATTAAATGGAAAAATATGGTATAGCATGATGAACAAAAATTTGTCTGTAACTTTATCTGAAAACTTAAGAGGTTGATCACCTTGCAGAGAAAACACTATCACCATTTCAAAGTCAAGAATATGCCATCAGAATCATTAATTCATTATCTGATTGGACATTTCAGGTAACAAATGTGGTAACTGGTTTGCCATGATTGAAGAAACCATGTTCAGCCCAAGTTGAGGACAAAAATCAATGTGCATGACAGAAATGTCCAAGAAACAGCAGAGACATCCATAAAATGACAGTCTGGCCAATTAAAGTTGTGTCTGGTAGAAGGACTAAAATTAACAGATTACTAGCATCAACAGTATAAGGAGAAAACTATTCTCATTACATAGCAACCTGTTTTTCACTTTAAAAAAAATAAAGACTTGCGTAAAATTGGCATTGTGTACATTAAACATTGCACAGGTATTTATGACATGATATAAGCAAGCTACCACAGTACTTTGCAACTGTCGCCCCCATTAACAGAAAAGTACCAAAATTTCTGAATTAAGTTTATATATCAACAGATATACACCACACCAAATAATAATTACGATATAGTTTTTATGTGATCAGCATAGAGCTATGCCATGAATGAAATGAAAGCTCAAATAATGCTGCTATACATTATTTAATTCTAATAAAATGCTGATTAGAAGTTACAGAATTAAAAATATAAAATAGTGGTTTGTGAAATAATAATGATGCATTTATGAGCTTAAGGGAAACAAAATTTATAAAATAAACTTAATGTTAATACTTATTTTCTTTTATCAAACATTTCTTTCTCTAAACTACTTAACCAATTTATTTTTTGTACTATAATTTCTTTTTAATTTGACTTTGACCCTTTGACTATGAATTTTTACAAAATAAAAAAGAAAATTTTACCTCGTTTTCTATCCAAGTGAAAACATGCCAAATAAGGTAAATTTAGCAATTTTTTTTTTTTTTAAACAAAATTTTCAAGCCAATTATGTCCCACATGTAGCAATTGACTTACTATAAGCACACCTCTTGTTCTGGAAAACTTTATTATATGAAATAGATTTTAGATCGTGTAGTACAAGGTAAAGCATTCGGTACTTTTTTATTTTGCTGCCGTAGGCGATAAAGTTGACAAAAATGGTACAAGCGATGCCAAATGTAATATCATCGCTGCTAACTTTTATGCCTCATTTTCAAAACAAGTCGTAGCCATTTCTTATCCAATTGAATGTTTCTTTCAATAATGGCATACAATTACATAGATTTTTTACCAGACAGTTCAATTTTATGCTCTAAGGCCATTCGCGGTAATTAAGTCAATTAGAATGCAATCACATCGCTCGCCCAAAGGCAAACATACAAAAAAGATAAAGTAAAGGGTTAAATTCATCAATTCCAATGAGAATGCATTAGCGAAGTAAAGCACTGCGGTTTTATATAATTTCCGAGTAAGCTATTCGTACGAATTGAAATAATTCTTGCATTTAATCTTGTATTCCAAATTAAGATTTAACTTGAAATTAATGCAGATAATTACTGAGAGAATTAGATTTTTGTAGCGTGTTTACGCAAGATGAGATCACTCAGGGTCACGTGTTATAAACTGGCGAATCAGGATGCTGAACTACTAAAGCATAGTAAATTCTTAAATTAGTCTTTTTACAAATTTATTGTCTTTTTACAAAATTTGAAACGATATTAAAATGTTTATGCCTTCATAATAAAAAATTCTTAGAACTAACATTTGTTAAAAACTTTTTATGTGTATACTGTGTATTGTCGCCAATAAAGGCTGCTTGGCGAGATTTGCGCCAGCGAAACGGAAAAGTACCAAGCATTCTTTACATAACCCAACATTACACATTGGACAACTCAAATTTATTCTTTGCTCTGTGTTCAGAATGACCTCAAAGCCATAAACAATTTTCTTTTTTGTATGCTTTATGCATGTGCATTTAAGTTTTCCTTCCATAATAAAATGTGGAGATTTTCACTTAAAAATTCCAATTCTTAATATCACTTAGGAACTAAATAAAATACCTTGTTATAGAAAAACAATCACGTAAGCATAAATTTGTGAGATTAATAATTTGGCTCCGTAGCTGAGTATCTGCTTGGCATACATCCCAAATGTTCCGTTCCGTTTAACGCTGTTCACCGTGCTTACTGAAACATTCACCTATTTTATATCCCTGACACTGGCCTGGCGGGTCACTATTTATTATATTTTGCTTTCATCACTGCATGTTCTAGATCTGCCTAAACTGTTCCCTGCTACGCTCACGATTATGAATCTTAGTAAATGGAAAATCTACCTAAAATGCACCCTTTTTCACAACTACATTAAATTTCAAAATCAACTTTTTAAAAAATTGATTTTGAAATTTAATTGGAAGTCAGCGGACTTCCAATAGGCTCACATTCCACATAGACTCCAACCTTCAGCAAACCTTGTCAGTAGTCAACGCGCGAACGACATTTTTACAACTTTGAAAATGTGCGCGTAGCGTATGTTGTAATTAACCATTCATTAATTTTAAATTAATAATTAATTGTAATCAATTTTATTACATTTAAAATCCATATACATATAAAACTGAATAATTAAAAATATACCTTGTAAATTATATGCACATTTAATTAGAAATTTTCTTTTAACTCCTCAAGCATTCACTAATAAAAAGTACTTCAAATCACTACTAATCATAGAAAAAATCAGAAGCTATAAATCATATCTTTATTCTGGATATGATTTCTACAGGGAAATAAAATTTAAATAACCAAGAATGATACATATAAGTATTAAACAAAATACGCATAATTTATGAATGCAAAGATTTATATGTAGCATGCTTAGCAAGCTTAAGTTCTGATTTTGAGAATGTTTTTTTATAACACAGTTCTTCATTTGCCTGCATATTTATTTTTTCAATCAAAACTGCTTCAAGAGTTTTAAGACCTAAATTTGGTCGAAATTCCGTCTGATTTTTTTTAACAATAGAAAAAATTCTTTCGCAAGCTGCATTTGAATGAGGTATTATTAAGACAGCAAGCATTACAGAAGGCAATACTTTGTATTTAATACACCCATTCATATTTTTTAATTTGGCAATTTCTCCCCATGCTATATCAATATGCAAATCTACAATTTCTTTCAAATCATCTACTTGATACATGGAAAATTCAATTTCTACTTGATTAAGACATTTTTCATCAATAATGGATGGAAAAGTATTCATCAAGTAAAGAACAGATGAAAATGAGACTTCAGTTCTCAAGTTGATGTCAGCAACTTCAGCATGTTTTAAAAATGGATCACTCAGTGGAAATTTATCAATTATATATGAACATGCAGTTACAAAAAAAGCTCGCACAGAATTGAAAAATGATTTCACTTCACTTTCATTCAACTTGGCATTTTTTAAATATAGTCTTGTTTCCGCACCAATCACTAAATTTTCATTTTCTTTTTGTTTACTATACTTCTGAAATGGAATAGACGTTAGAGTAACATCTTCATTTTCTTTAGAAATTACTGATGGTTTTACGAATCTAACAAATAAATTCATTAAATTTCAAAAAGTTCTCTTCTCAATTTATGTATATAAGGAGCTTGTTGTTGCAAATTAATATTTACTGTTATAAACAAAGTATTTTTCAAAAATAACAAGTACAATTTGATGGTCGGTGACTGTAAAATTTTTTTAATGTTTTGCAATCTCTTTCCTTCATTCTCACTGTTATCTGGTTTATCTCCAAAAAAATTTATCACAGCATCCCACTGTTCCAAAATCCTTGTTATAGATTCTAAAAGAGACAACCATCTCGTACTGCAATATTTCAAAATTTTATGAGATTTTGCATTCTGTCCCAAAATTTGTTGAGCAACTTTGAAGCTATGCTTCCGTTTCGAACTTTTCTCCAAGTAAAAATATATATCTATTATCAACATTTCAATTTCTGAGCCAATTAATTTTTCAGTAGCTTTTTTTGCAGCTATATGCAAGAGGTGGCACGGACAACCTCGGGTGATTATACTTGGTTGATGCATTTTGATAAATGATGCTACACCTTTAAACTTTCCAATCATATTACTAGCATTATCTGAAGAAAATGATAAGCAATTTTTCCATTCTAAACCTTTGTTTTTAAAGTTTTCATTTATACAATTAAAAATACCTTCTCCTGTATTATTCGTGCATTCTAAAATAGAAATCAATGAAGTAATTATCACTCCCTTTTCTTTACTGTAGTATGTTATAACCAATGGGTACAGTTTGTTATCATTGTTATCATTACTTCCATCAGTACTTAGAGAAAATGATGTACTGCACACTGATTTTATAATATCAGCAACAGTATTTTCTGCAAGTGTTTTCACAATAGCAGCAGTTTTGGTATGACCGCAGCTAAATTTTTTTGCTATGGCAGAATCCGGAAACATTGCTTTGAAAAGCTCTTTGGAATGATCCGAAACAGAAAGCGGTAGATTATGTTCAATTAAAAAACAAACAAAATAGCATTCGGCTTTTATAGGATCTGTTTCATCATCTTTTATTAAGAAATTTGTTATTTCTTTAGATTTTACGGTGCCAAGTTCTATATGCTTTTGAGAAAACACATACCGTTTACAGTCATCTTTTCCGCCATGAGCAACTGAGAAGTCTTTGTTGCATACACTGCAGTGTGCGTGATTCACAGAAATTTCGGACGCTTTAATGCATGGAAATTCTGAAGAATATGAATCTTTAAACTTCTGCTTTGATAATTTTGGCTTCTTCGTTCGAGGCAGCATTATGATTAAAAATCTTTCACCTGATTCACAGTTCACAAGACACACGCTAAGCTCTCGCCATAAACTACACAATGCAGCCGAATGCAGCCTAAACACGCATCAGCGAGGAACCTGGGAGATAGACACTTGGGTGGAACTATTGATAAGTCGTTAATGGTTGGAGTTACTGATCTACGATTGGCTAATTCTTCAAAACTAGGAACGCACTCAACACATGATATATGATAACACGAGTATTCAGCCAATCATCGGATGAATTAGTTGGTTCCGTTTTGCGTACTGGTTCTCCTGCTCTTGTGTCTGTAAAATCCGTAGTTTTTTCCATACTTTTCGTAGCTCGTAGTTTTTCATGAATTTCCATAGAAACTACGGAGAATCCGTAGTAGTTGGAGTCTATGCATTCCAGTACTTCGATCTGTAATCTTTTTTTATTTATCAAAGAATTTACCTTCCAAAAAAATTTACAACAGCAAGAATTAAATTACTACAAGCACACTTACAGATATATAGATGATCTTATTACATTTAATAATTTCAATACGGTTGAATACTCCAAGATTTATCCAGAATGCCTTACACTTAATAAAACTAATCATTCACAAAATAACATCGACTATCTCGCTCTTCAAATCATTAACTGCAAAAAAATGTTGCTGTTTGACAAAACAAGAAACTTCAATTTCAATACTAACAAATTAATAAATTGGACTTCCAACATCTCCAAAAAGTTATTTGTAATACAATATTAAATTAAATACATCGGATTAAAAATATTTGCACAGATATGATAGATCTACAACACGAAATTTTGCTCCTTATTAAAATTCTCAACAATAATCTAATACCTAATCGATTTATTAACCATTGTCTTAAAACTGTAGGCGTTAAATACTCACTCTAAATCGTTTAACTGATAGGGATATGATAATTTGTTCCTAAACCTGAGAAGGCGGTATATGTTGGATGACTATCAGTTGGAGGATTTGTACATAGTGTAATTACAAAATTGTATATAACATAAAAAGCTAATTGTTTTTAGACTTTTATTATGCTGTTACTAAATGAGCCTATTTCATAATCTTTAGTCTGTCAAATAGCTCGTTGACAGTGAAAATCACTTTTTCTGTTTTCTAATTTTCTTCCTCGTTCCGACATGACAATTAGCCAGAAATTAATCAATTTCCATTCACTAGTTAGTATATTCAAAATTTTAACAGACGTTTTTACTCACATAAGAACTCCGCAACAAACAGCTATTGCGCAAGCATTAGAAAAACTTGTTTTCGAACTAAGTGAATTTTAGATCATTCAACATTTGATATGCTAAATAGCAGCTATTAGCACTATTTATCTTTTTTAATGCATTACCCAATATATTATCTCAGCTTTTTATTTTTATTTTTAAGTTTAAAAGTTTTTCTACAAAAACTTTAATATATTGAAGGTTAGCAGCCTCCTTCTTGCTCGTATCTCTCAAACTGAATTCATTAAATGTCGTTCCACTAGATGACAAACTTGCAAATTTAATGCAATGCCTATTACAGGCAACACCAAATAATAGTATCTATGAAAAACATTTAACTGTATTTACATGATTACCTGCAGCATCTGAAATATTAAATATATAGGACAAACTAAAAACAATCTTAACTTTTGAATCAATAACCACAGAGCTCACATTAAGAAATTCAACCCACAGAACAAGACTAGCACTAAAATAAGTACACCTTCACAGATCAATACAGCAGAATTAGAGCACTTTAAACACCATGACTTCAACTCTATTCAACTTCAGATCTTAGACATAATACCCAATCACAAAGAACGAATTTTTCAGGAGTCACTCTTTATACTAAAACAACATTCACTTTATCCCTATGGACTTAACACTTATATTCATAGTCACAAAGATTCTTCCAATAAATCCATTTTCAGCCAATTTAAACTTTACAGCAACAAAACGCAAAGAGGCAAAAGAGGAAGCAAAATAAATAATACGAGATTTTTACCAACTCTGGATACAATTACATTGAAAAAACAATTGAAATGTTTTTTTGATTCTGAAAACTTCCCCAAGAAACTCCTGAACTGGTTACACTCTTCTACTAATAAATTTCTTCTAAAACTGAAAAAAATGAATGAAAACTATGACGAAATACAAATTGTTAAAGACATGGTTCTTGATTTTTGTAAATTCAGACTTTCTAATTGTCTGGCTCTATGCAAAATTTATTTTAAAGTCAATTTTCTGCATCCGCAGTTTGACAATATTCAATTCTCTAGAATCTTCAACTTCAATGTAAAGTTTACTTCCCAGCTGTAGACACCATACCAATAGTTGCATTTAACTATCAAAAGACGTTAAGCAACTTGCTTACACCATGAAATGGTGTACCTATTTCATGCTTGTACCATGACATAGATGAGTCAGCAGAATGACATTGCAAATTACCAATTGACAGTACTTATGTAGATGCTCATCACCAGCACATAATTACGGGCAACTGGATATCATACAAAACGATCAACTAAAAACACTAATGAGTTATGGAGTAAAATTTACACCAGTCAGACACATAAACAAAAATTACTGTAACAAGACTTTCAAAAACAGCATCAACGAATTTATAGTTAAAGCAAGCTATCAACTGAATTTACCTATAGATATCTTCACCTCAAGTTTCGAAGTACAGTCATTCAAAATGAATTAATTTTAAATTCAACAAAAAAATTCATTATTTTCTGAAATTGAACATCTTGTATCGTTATCTAAATAAAGAAGATATTTGATGCAAAGCAGTTACAAATTATGAAATCAGTTCTTTATTTTATTTGATAACTGTAATAAACTGGGATAAACCTTTAAATATTAGAACTTGCATATACAGTCAAAAGTCGTTAATTCGGACACCCATAATCCGGAATGATCTATAATCCGGACCTCAAAGCTACAAACTTTCTGCACATGCGTCGCGTTCACGCATGCACATAGGCGTTTAAGAGTGCGCGTAAGACCTTTATGGCTGCGAATATGCTTGTGCGCATGCACGTTTAATGTGTAACGGAGGTATAAGCTAAGCTAAAATTATCTAATTCAGTTAATGTTGCAGATTGCGTTGTTCCTTAATCTTCGAATTGGATCCGGCTTATTATTTTTTGCAGACTGTTAGAGCAATTTCATAAAAGTAAGCTTGAACTTTCGATTATGTCAAATAGAATTTCGGATATATATTTACTAATATGTAATTTGTATCTACAAAGCGAAAGTATGTTTTGAAATCCAAAATCTGTTTATCAATTTCAGGCCATGAATTGGAAGTTGATCTGTCAGCACTATCCTTATCTTCAGGGCAGATGTTTTTATTTTATTTGGCTTATAATTCCTTACTAAGTGTAGTATTTCATCTCGATGTACTCCGTCTTTGATATGATTTAAATCAAAATCCTCCTCCGATAGTGAAGAAAGTGACCCAGAGGTTATTGAAAACGAAAACATTTTGACTGACGAATTAGTCAGTATTCTCAACACAGCAATTATAGGACTTGAACAGTGGAACTTTGTAACTAAACAAGAAATTATGTCTGTTTAATAGAATTAAAGAGAAAGTATTATCACATGAAACGAAGCAACTTACATTGAAAGAAATGTTTAATAAAGTAAACAAATAAATATTAATCTTTTTCTTTTTGTAAATTTTGATACCTTTATAGATCACAATTGTTCTTTATTTCATAAATTACGGTTTCATATTTTTAATTTTGTAATTTCTGTATGCCATCTTACCAGATTTAAACTGATGATCTATAATCCGGAAAAATCGATAATTCGGAATCGCTGAAGTCCCGACGAGTCCGGGATAACGATTTTTGACTGTACATTAAATTGGTCACAACTACCGCCTGGTATAAAAAATTTAAAAAAACTTTTTACTATTACAAAAAAAGATAAAGCAAATAATAACTTTAGCATTATATGAAAACAGTTCTACGCAGCAATTATTAACTCGCGGGAAGGCGCGTGGGGTGTATCATACCCCAACCCTACATAAAAGTGGAATATTCCTAACTTGTGAAACTGAAATTCTGTGCTGCTTTCAGTCTCTGAGTTTCTAGTTGTGGTTAACTTGTGAACCGCTTTTTCTTTGCTTGTGTGTTTCAGAAAAAGATTTATCTGTATTTTGTTGGAACTGGGGTATGACACACCCCACGCGCCTGTCCGTGTAAGTGTTTTTCTGACTGAATATTTAGTTCAGAAATTTATTTCTAGAGTGTAACAGTAAATATTTCTACTCGCAAGTGATTTTAAAGTACTTGACATTAAATTCTTAAAAATTTCTAACTGCTTTATGGTAAAAAGAATGAGTCCCTATGAACTGGACATGCAACGCATGCGAAATTTATTAGAAATATTTGAAAGCGATGAAGATTGCATTTCGGAAACTGAAGATGAAACTAAGAATATTTTCTACAATGTTTTGGTTTCGAAAAAGATAAAACATTAATTCCTGATGTTCCTAAAAAAGGAAAAACTGTTCTTATGCTTTATATAACGATCATTATAACATTATATAACAATCATACTATAGATGATACTATTGGAAAAAATAAAACGTTAGGAATTATATGTTTTAATAATATGACTAAAGGAGCAGTGGATATGGGGGATGAAATGTCAGCCAATTATTCAATTGCCAGAATAACGAAAAGGTGGCCAATGGTAATTTTCTTTCCTGCACTGAATGTTGCTGTAATAAATGCTTGAATTATATTACATTCAACTGCTAATCCACCAACAAGAAACAGAAGTCTGATTTTGAAGGACTTAGCATTACAATTAATGAAAAAAGTATTGAACAAAGATCAGAGATTAATACTTTTCCAAGAAATTGACGTACTGCATGCAAAACAAAAGCAGAAGTTTCGATGAAGAATTAAAACGAATACATGAAATTAGAAACAACTAAGCATGAAAGATGTGTTAAATTTTTTGCCCTCGCACCAAGGACAGACGAACGTGAATGCAATGTTTAAAATATGAAAACATTCTGTGCCAAGAACACAAAAAAGAATGGTGTATTAGAGATGCAATGAAACTTAGAGGCACGATTTTTATTATTTTCATTTATCTTAATTTTAAGATTTCATTTAAGATTATTTCGGAAATTAATTTTTTGAAACCCAATTATTATTCACTTATTTATAATACACAAGAACAAAAAAAAAACAAAAAAAAAGTTTTAAAACTAAATAATACTATTTTTATTGTATTTTAAATATTGAGGTATGTGATACCCCACGCGCCCGTTCTAGTAACTTTTCTTGGTGCGCCTTCCGCCGGGTTAATAAATAACTTTTCAACGCAATTACTTATCAATTAGCAAACCTTAAAGAAACATCTATAACAAACAGAATTAAAACTTTTCATAAAAAACTAAATATCTCTTTAAATCCAAGCTACAACAAATTTACTAACCTCTATGCACTTCCCAAATTCCATAAAACACCATTAAAATTCAGATTTAGAGCACATGGAACTAATAACTACAAGAAAAATGTATATTTTGCAACTCAGCTTAAAAAAATCTTATATACCTCACTTCCTTTAGAAGAAATCTATAGTAGTCTACTAGACCTGCCTAAACTCTTCCCTGCTATGCTTACGATTATGAATCTTTGTAAACCTACCTAAAATGCACCCTTTTTGCATAACTACATTAATTTTCAAAATCAAATATATGTAAGCAGATATGTATGTGTGTTTATACACATAATGTACGCACGTACATACATGCAGACATTTATGAATCCAGTTCCAATAACAAGAAAATACTTTGGTTGATCTTTGGATTATGGTAACTTGGCAATTTTATGGCGAAAATTTGGCGACTAACTCTGCTACAGCAACCCTCTATTTTTTTGGGGGGGGCCGCCATTTTGTCTTCACGAAGTAAAGACATGTTTCTTTTCTTTTTATTTACTGAACACTTTTTCCAACAATCTACTAGCCGAATTACACTTAGAAATTTTATGTAACAAAACTGCTTAATAATGACAAATATTAACTGCAAAATTGGGAAAAAGTGCACAATCGCAAACTCCTTGCGCGTTTTTCAGAATAGCACATACATATAAACCATTTACACGTCGACTTATTTTTACTTAAAAAAAAATCCCACAATTGCACAAAAATGGCATTGCACACACTCTTAACTTTATCCATCTACACTGCTATTTTCTCATAAATTACAAAAATTTGCATGAAAATGCAAAAAAATTCTGTGAATCTTTAAACTCAGTAAAAAGCACATATATGAAATTACCTGATCGCGAAAAAGTATTTCCACGTATAAAATAAATAAAATATCCAAAAACTTTTACCTCTAAATTATCTATTATATTATAAACGTCACCAACGAATTCACACCGCAAACATTACAAATGGTTACAAATACTTAGCGTCAAATATTTAAATTATTTCCATGCACGTTTACTTCAACTGAAATGTATACCAAATTCCTACAAACATAAAATTCACAAAATAACTATCATTTAATTAAAATATCACTAAACCATGTACACATCGACATTTACTTAAAAAAACATCCCAGAATTGCACAAAAATGGCATTGCGCACACTCTTCACTATATCCATGTACACTGCTTTTTTCTCATAAATTAGAAAAATTTCATGAAAATGCATGAAAATTTTATCTTTAAATCCGGTAAAAAGAACATATATGAAATTATCTGATCGGGAAAAAGTATATACCCTTTCCAAAGATGAACATTTCCACGTATAAAATAAATAAAATATCCAAAAACTTTTACCTCTAAATTATCTATTATATTATAAACGCCACTAACGAATTCATACCGCAAACATTACAAATGGTTACAAATACTTAGTGTCAAATATTTAAATTATTTCCATGCACGTTTACTTCCACTGAAACGTATACCAAATTCCTACAAACATATAATTCACAAAATAACTATCATTTAATTAAAATATAATTAAATTCAAAAACACTACTTAAAATATAAATAAGCACATACATTAAAATAATAAAAATTAGCTTACAATCCTAATTACTTTAAACTAAATCATTGTTAATAACAATTTTCCAATAATACGATTACTTTATTTACTCCTTACATTTAGAACAATGCATAAAAATAACATCCTCAAATAATTAAAAATACTAACTTACCTAATCTGCGAATTTTTCCTCCATACTTCCTCCGCTAAATAAAAAGCAAAATTCTCTTTATCACAATGCCTAAATAGCCATTTCGAATTCACTTAGTTAGGGCCATGGGATCCAAAAATTAACCAACGTTGTTTCACACAACACAGAATAAAGCTAAATACAAAATTTCCAGATTTTTTCCACATTTCCCTCTTTTTCCGATTAAAGAACTGTAATTCATCCATTAATGTCACATGACATATCTCATGATTTCTCATTTCCCTCACACAAAATAATACGTAATCGGAACTGAGGATTTCTCACATTATTACCAAAGTCCTAGGTAGAGTAACCTTTATCGCCTCCAAAATGTCGCCAAACTACCAGTTACCATATTCCAAAGATCAGCCAATACTTTTTTCCAATGCAAAGAAAAATAAAAAAAGAAATGGAAGAAATTTTCTAAGTAAAGTTTGCATATTTTAACTTTTACATACTTTCAATGTAAATAATAATATACACAGATTAGAAATACAAAATCAATTTATAGAAGCACTTATTTCTGGACAAGAAATAGTATTTATGAAGAGAAACAGCAATAAAAACAGGTAATTAATATTTGTTTTAAATTTACATTACCATATTTCTGTTATTTTTAATACTTCAAAACTCCGTTAAAAACACAGAAAAAGATTTTTTAATTATTACCTCTAATGATGGCAAGAACCTTCTATCCTTTTCAACAACAATAACATGTTTAGCTCCATTCTGCAAAATTGCTCGAGTAATGTTGCCAGGACCAGGTCCTACTTCACACACATAACAATCTTTCACATTACCTGTCTTAGTGACAATTTTGTTATTAAGCCTAAAATCCAAAAGAAAGTTCTGTGACAAATTACGTTGAGCTTCAATTTTATATAGCTTTAATAAATCTCTGGGTGATGGCAAAGGGGGAAGGCGATCAAGTTTACTAGCTACACTTGTGGAAGATGATTCACTTTCCTTATCCAGTGCTGGTGATGCATCTGTTTCATTGAATGCTTGTGATGTAGCTTCTTTACCCAGTACTTGTGATGCTATTTCCTTACCCAGCACCTGTGATGTTACTTCTTTACGCAGGCCTTGTGATAATCTCAGACACGATTTTAAAACCATTTTCAACCTGAAAAATCAAATATATTTCATATGAATTTTACAAATTTCTGTTCTTCACTAAAGAGTTAATTCTTCCTTTTTATAAAAATGAATCACAAATTGGTAATCAAATTAGTATGCTATTGAACAATTTTAGTTATTTATTTTTTAGATGAAGCCACTAAAGTCATCGTCCTTTTAATCATTTTTTCACCATGCCCCAATTTTATCACACCTTCAAATTTAAAATAGCATTTGTGAGGCACCATATAAGAAATAAATAACTAATTAAAAGTGGTAAATCACATACTACATACTTACACATAAACTTGTACGTATTTCAACAAATACTACACATACTCCACTGCTAGCTAGTTTTTATTAAGATTCAAACAAAAAAAAAAAAAAAAATGCATTTTGCACAGCTGAAAAATTTAAATCTGCATGATTTTAATTTTTCAGTGAAGTGTTTTCAAAATTACAGTATCTGGGCATCAAAAAAGCCACAATATGCAATATTTGAAAACAGATAAACAATGGCGATGCAATGTAAAAGGTTATAATATGCAATTTAAGATTTTTATATGCTATATCCTTACTTTGACCTCTTTATTATCTAACTAAATAATGAAAAATCTGCTCACTTAAACTTTTGTCAGCATGACTCAAAACATCACCGACTACTTTCATGTTCAGCGGATTTCGTAACTGAATCAGATGTTTTACTTTCATGTTTAAGGCCTCAGTTTTGTGTCTAAAATGCTGTTTTTGTGTATGCTTCTAATAGTCTAGTTGGTAACAAACAAAATGATTGTTTTTATAATTTTCCAGCAGAAATTTTCCCTACTGATTTATCTTTTCTAACATGAATTAAATTTTTCATACACTCAACTATCTGGAATTTTATACGTACCCGGAATTCAGCATTTTTGAGATTTTACCGTATGCACAATAATTAGAGATTATTTAAACACATATTAATTTTATATTAAAAAATTCTTCATATGCATACCATATTTGTTGTTAAATATAATGAATCATGTCAGGCATGCCAAACTCACCAAATAGTCATTAGTTAAAAATAGTGTGGGCTGCAACGTGGGGAATAGAAAGCCATTTTCATACTTAATGATATATTTGAAAACTTAGTAAATGCAAAAAACTTTTCCTAATACTGTAGTTCTTTTAGAAACTGGAGGAACATAACATCTAAAGTCCGAAATCCGGACTTCGGAGATTCTGGATTTGAGATTTTTCCGGATATTAGATCATCAATTTAAATCTGGTAAGATGGCATACAAGAATTATACAATTAAAAATAAGAAATCATAATTTATGAAATAAAGAGCAATTATGATCTAAAGGGTATCAAAATTTACAAAAAAAAAAAAAAAGCTTAATATTTGTTTACTTTATTAAACATTTCTTTCAATGTAAGTTGTTTAAATTGCTTTGTTTTTTGTGCTAATATATTCTCTTTAATTCTATAAACAGATATAATTTCTTGTTCATTTACAAAGTTCCACTGTTCAAGTCCTGTAATTGCTGTGTCGAGAATACCAACGACTAACTTGTCAATCGAAACTTTTCCGTTTTCATCTCTGTCACTTTCTTCACTATCGGTAACAGTATTTTCTGGATTTAGAACCATACTACAGATTTCGCCGTCCATTAATTGATTGATGATTGGGAATTGTCAACACAATGAAAAACTTCTGTTATATCATCTTTATTTATTACCGCTTTCACATGTTTCCTTACAAAATCCAGTACCTGGAAAATTTCACCTTTAGTTTGCCATATCTGAAAACCTTCAAATTTGCAGCTATCATCTTCATCGTCCTCACTATGAAATATAGTAGCTGGCCATAAATTATGCCAAACATTTTTTAACATATCTGGAAACACATACTTCCACAATCTTGCAATGCTCCACACAGCAGATTTTATGCTAAAATATTTTTTAAATTCTTGAATGGTCTTGCCATCATTCAAGAAATTTAACATGGATTTTAAAAATGCTACTTTATATTTGCATTTCAGTGCACGCACTATTCTGATATCCATAAGCTGAATGACAGATGTACAATTTGGAGAGAAGAATAATATGGATACATTATCTTTCACTAAAAGAAAGAAAGAAGAAAAAGAAAGTGAAGAATGAGCCGAACAGTTGTCTACAAAAAAGACTATTTTTGAATCATCAGATAAACCAACCAAATTCAAATGTTGCCGATCCTCGGGTATAAAATGATTTTCAAACCAATGATTCATTACCGCTTGTGTCATCCATGCTCTTTGCGGCCCACCAGCGGCCGAGCGGTAAAGGCGCTGAACACTGGTAGTTCGGTCTGAGGTTCGAATCCCGCGAACGGGCTGGCTGCATGGGCGTTTTCGTGGTTTTCCCCATGTGTAACGTGTATACGAGCCAGTTTCCCTTAGAAAGTCCTCCACGAAAGGCATCCCTCCCTTTAGGCAGATAGCCCTCGTGTGCTTTGCCATAATTAAATACACCATACACCATCCATGCTCTTTTATTTGCATGGTATATAACGCAGGAAATCGTGACTCCTTTAAATGCTCGAGGTCCGATTACACAAAGTTTGTATTATAAAAAACCTCTCATCCCTTGATTTTGCCGCTCGGTGCTTCCCCATAGTCCAAAAATTTCGTCTTCCCTAAATTCTGCTGTCCAGTGCTGACGTATTCTGCCGCCGCTTCTGGGTTTATTGTGAATAATGTATCAGTTATTCTTAATTAAAATAGCACTAAATGTAATCTTTCGACCTACGAGTTTCATCAACAAAATCTATTTTTAGCACATGAAAAGAAATTTTTGTTCAATTTTTTTCTCGTCAATATTTCTTAGAGCATTTAAAAATCTATAATCATCGCCAAACGTAATGTTAGCATAAAAGGTTGCCATACTCTTGTTATTCAGTTACTAATAAAAAAAAAAAGTTTAGACGTCACTGCATGAGTTATTACCGAAGCTGTCATATATTGATAAACATGCGGTGATGAAAGCAAAATATAATAAATATGACTTGCCAGGTCGGCGTCAGGAATATAAAATAGGTGAATGTTTCCGTTTGAGATGTATCTCAAGCAGACACTCAGCTACGGAGCCAAATTATTAATAATCAATAATTAATCTCACAAATTTATGCTTGCATGATTGTTTTTCCATAAGGAGGTATTTTATTTAGCGCCTAAGTGAATTTAAGAATCGGAATTCTTAATTGAAGATCTCCTCATGTTTTACTATGGAAGAAAAAATCAAATGTGCATGCGTTAAGCATACCAAAAAAACGTTTGTGGCTTTGAGATCCGTATTTTAGATCATTTCAGATTTCAGAAATCTGGAGAAATGCTGCTTGAATCAGCAATTTTTAAATCAAGAGATCAGATGAATGTCAGCCTAGTTTGCTTCCTAGTGAGTACAGTTCAACCATATCAAATGCAACCTTCGCTGGCATTCTGCCAAAACACTTAGGATAGTCCAGAAGGCGTGTAAATTGCGAGTCTCAGGGTGAGGAGTTTGCATGACAGTTTGCTCTTTGCCAGAAAGAGGAAATTTATTGTTTGTTAAATCCTCACGGCATAAGATGATTCTGTCAACAGCTGTGTTTTAGGTCTTCATGATATATCCATATAAATATAAACGCAAAGATTCGCATTGAATATGCGCAAAAGCTGATAACCAATTTTTTTTTTTTTTTTTTTTTTTTTTTTTTCCTGTAGCATATGAATTTTATGTGAACAGTGAGTATTTGCTTGCCTTTAAAAATAAGGTCCCTAAAAATAATGCAACTATATTTTTTACAGTAAATAATCTTTCTGTAGTTAAAGAAAAACCCTAATAAATTGTGAGTATGGGTTTTTTTTTATTTATTTATTTAATTATTTTTTTAAAAAGTTTATTTTTTTAAAGGAATCCTTAAACCAACTTGGTCTGAAAATTTATCTTAAAGAAGTTAATTTTTAAATACCTAAAAATCTAAAGTGGACACCAAATGACTTCCTCGTACGGAATATTGAATTAAACGCATTTTTTCCACCATTTCATTTAAACATATTTCCTTGAATTTCAGTAGATATATTTCTTATTCAATTAATTCAGTTCTTATTTTGTGGCAATGCAAAAATACATAAAACCTCAAAATATCTTCATTAAAAACTGAAAAATGTAGAAAAAGATAAAACACCAAACACAGTTAAAACAATTAAAAAAAATTTACAATTAAAATTAGAGTTTCTACGCAAAAACAAGCAATTCTGCCAGCGGGCAAGAAAGCAGATTTTTCAGAGCACAAAACTGAAAGTTCCTCTTGGTCCCACTCGGCAAAGAGACACTGAAGGTGCGGAAACTTCACTATTCTGCTAAGTTTCAAATATAAACAAATATGACTGCTATAATAAAAAAAAAGTCAGGCTTAACCACACTTAAACAATTTTTAAATTGTTGATAGTTCTACAACTATTGCATGCAGATTAACTAAAGGCATAAGAACCTTAACCGAAAGATACAAACAATATAATGCAATCATTTTTAAAGCAAAAAATGCACAATTTACCAACATATAAGAATAAAAAAAACTGAGCTCACAGAGCCGAGTAACAGAGTGGGTGTATATATATATGTCATAATTTTGAAGCACAGTGGCAATGGCTGGAACTCTCAACACCTTTTGATGTCCATCATGGCTATGGTTAAGACTTCAGATGAAGATAATAAAACATTAATTTGAAGAATCAGTTTTTATTTCCACGCATATAAAATCATCTCCATTATCCAATCATAACAAAATCCGAGACATTTCTATGATTCAGTCATAATGAAACATGATAAATTTCTATGTACATTGAATCTTAAAACTAAGATGCAAGCAGTTTAGAAGGGAAACAGGTGCTAGATATTTAATTTAAACGTATCTAATACGCCTTATTTATTTTGCACTTTTAGTCCAAATATTATGCTTTTTGTTTTCTGTTCTGAAATCCGCAAAATCTTAAAATCCGCACAACCTCTGGTTCCAAGCTTTGCAGGTTTCTGGACTTCTACTGTACTATCTAAGTAATAAACAAGAGACAAAAAGGCAATACATTACATAGCACACGGTTATTAATTTCCTTTATCATTTATCATGAAGAAATATTTTCATTCTGAAATCAAAATTGCTTTTCATTTCTTTGAAATAAACTTGTGTATCATTAAACATACACGCATGTATTAAAAACGGGATAGAGTAGACTTTAGGGTACCTCTTGTATTATGGCGAAGTTGTTTGATTTATCGCCAAGTTGTCGTTTCATTTATCGTAGCCTGAGTAGTTGAATGTTACAGAAACCCTATTGTGACGTAACCGGGTGCATGATTCTGGGAAATTTTGAATCATGGGATGTTTTGTAAGCGTTTTTGTGGTGTGTATTGGTTTGATTCTTTAGACGGTACAATGGCCAAATGTAGTAAGATTAATTTGAAGTTTCTGTACAATTTGGAGCGAAAGGGGAAAAGAGCTTTAATTGACTGGTGTGTAAATGAAGGTTTACTTAGTAGTCATTATAAGTGTCCTGTATGTAAGAAGGATATGCATCTAGTTGAACGTAAAAATCGTTTAGATGGATTTGAATGGGTTTGTAGGAAGAAAGATTCAGATGGTCACTATATGAAGCATTCGATCAGAAAGAGTACCTGGTTTGAAAAAAGTAATTTGAGTATGATTGATATTTTGATTTTTACGTGGCTCTGGGTGTACGAAGCGAACTCGAAAATCATGGTAAGTGAATATTTGCTTTTGGTAGTGCTTAAATGTATAACATGTTTTTCCTTTTTTATGTTATTTTATTGTTTGGATTAAAATGTATTTTACTAATATTATGTATTTTTTGTTTGCCTATATTGTAGAATTTGGTGCTCCTTTGACTTTTTAAGTGAAAATATATCGATGTATACAAGGACAAAGTAAAGGAAGTGCACAATGCAAGTTTGTGCAATTCTGGGATTTTTTTTTTTTAAGTGAAAATAGATCGACATGTACATGAATAAAGTCAAAGGAGTGCGCAATGCCATTTTTGTGCAATTCGGAGATTTTTTTTTAAAGTGAAAATAAGTCGATGTGTACATGGATACTGACTTTGTGCAATTACTTGTCTTGTTATTTTGGCTTTGTGTGCCAAAAATCGCCGCTTCGAAGCGAAAATAACGAGTCAAAGAATTGCACAAAATTGGTATCCATGTACCGCCAAAAATCGACAAGTTTCGCCAAGGGGTACCCTAAACTATACTTTTACCTAAAAAAGTTCTCATGTGAAGCTGTCAGGAAGAAGAGCGATTTAGTGCCAATTATGGATGACCTCGCAGCACACAATATCTGTGCTTTCATGTAATATTAACACAGATAAACAATGATGATGCAATGTGAAAAACTGTGACAAGAGAACATCCATTCAAAAAAGGACACTGTTCGAGGGCTGCAGAAGAATCGCATTTGTGACTGCATTCCAGTTCAGTTACAGCTGGTCGACAGAATTAGTATTTGTTGAATGGGGAAAAGAACAGCTAGGAATGACCGAAAAACAGCAATAGACAGGAAGAATTAATTACCTCTGGGAAGCTTGTACTTATCGCATTTTAAATCAGAAGGCATAACAAAATACTTTTTGCATGCCTTCCGATTCACTTTTGTTCACTTCACTTCTATTCTTTTTATCTTCATCCCCACATTTCTCTGAATTCTAAACGAAAGTTATGCTAGGCAGTTGTTCACAGAGAACCAGGACACACAATAAGCATATATTAAGTATCTTACCTTACCATACCATACAGTATTTGTGACCACGAAGTCAAAGCATTAGAATATGTTCTCTGATTCAAAATCTTCAATTAATATCGAAAAAATTTTTAATATGTCATTTTCCTTCTTCCCGTCATAAGAAATGTTTAATAAATAATTTTAATAAGTTTATAATAAGTCATAATTTGATTTATCGATTATAGTTCCTAGCACAAAACCCTACAAGGTTATCTGCACCAAACAAATGGTAAAAACAGTAAATACAAATTATATTAAAAGTTTCATATGGACAATTACTATATATGTTAAGTGAGGTAAAAGCAAACTAAAAACATATTACTGTTTATAATAAAAGTCGGTATCCTTTTAAAAATTAGAACAACTTATGATGATGGCTTTCCCCTATTAAGTGCTTTTGGCAAAGATAATTAAAACTATGACATTCTAATAAAATATGGTGGACTGTCAGATCTTCATTACAGGTGATGAAAGACGGATATAAGATAATTACAGTCCAGTGCAACGAGGACTCTTCTCACCTTTCAGCAAATATTCAACAGTCAGTCGACAATGGCCGATTCTCAACCAGGTCAAAATAACTTGTTCCCTTCTATTTGCCATAGACAAGTCATAATTTGGCTAATCTTTGGAATATGGTAACATGTAGTTTGGCGACATTTTGGTAAGGCGATACAGGTTACTAGCTAGGACTTTAGCAGTGTACATGGATAAAGTCAAGAGTGTGCACAATGCCATTTTTGTGCAATTCTGGGATTTTTTTTAAGTGAAAATAGGCCGATGTGTACATGGATACCGTGTATGTGCAATTCTTAAAAACACGGCAAGCAGTTTGCGATTCTGCACTTTCTCCCAATTTCGAACCTAATCTTCGTCATGATTAAGCACTTTTGTTCCATAAAAGTTCTAGAATAAGTGTAATTCGGCTAGCAGACTGTTAGAAAAAATATGTTTAGTAAAAAAAAAAAAAAAAAACATGCCTTAACTTCGTGAAAACAAAATGGTGTCCAAACAAAAACTAGCAGGTTGCTGTAGCAGAGTTGGTCGCCAAGTTTTCGCCAAAAAATCGCCAAGTTACCATAATCCAAAGATTAACCCATAATTTGACTATCAACCTTCCTAATTATACATCTGCTTCAGAGTATGTAAAATGTTAGGTCACTAAGTTATGTAAAATGCTAGGTCACTAAGTATTCCAAAATTTCGGACTTTTTAAAAAAAATAAGCTATCCAAAATTTCAAACTTTTTTTTTAAAAATTAAGTTGACATTTTAAGAAAAGTTAAGTTATCTAAAATTTCAGATTCAGATTTTTTTTTTTTTAAATTCTTAATTTCTATAGGAGATGTTTAAATCATGCTGCTGAAGTTCAACTTCTTTTAAATAGTATGTTGGACATTCGACGAAAAAACACACTTGGATTGGTCAATAGACACTGAAACAGCTTTTGAGTCATGTAAACAGCTTCTTGACACAAACTACAGATTTAGTCCATCCACACCCAAATAAGGAAACTGCTCTGTGACCCTCAGAAAAAGCCATAGGCACTTCCGTGGAAAGTGCAGAATCACCCTCTGCTTCGCGTATTTCTCAAAATCATCAACTTGAAAATAACAAGCCAAAGAATTGCACAAACTCGGTATCCATGTACACATCGACCTATTTTCACTTGAAAAAAACATCAGAGAATTGCACAAACTTAGCACTGCACATTCCCTTCACTTTGTCCCTGACATTGATAAGCGCCATATAAGTGGGTGATTCTGCATCCACTTGAAAATAAGTCAAATAATTGCACACTCAGTATCCATGTACACATCGACCTATTTTCACTTCAAAAAAACATCAGAAAATTGCTCAACCTTGCCATTGCAGACTCCCTTGACTTTGCCCATGTACACATCGATACGTGCCATATAAGTGGGCGATTCTGCACTTTACCCGGTGCTTCCATCCAAGATATTGGCGTACAAACATGGGAATAACAAGGATTCTTTTAAAAAAATTGAGCGATACTGAACAGAAATATAGTATGTGCTCTAGAAAGCTGCTGGCAATATTTGCCAAGATTTAATATTTCTAATATCTTCTTAAGATATGAAATTTATAGCGCCAGTCGTATCATGAGCCAGTCGCAAAAGCATATCAAGCTCACCTTTCGACAAATCAATCAACTTAATTTCATAGATCAGTTCACTATTGATATTCAACATGCCAGTGGTGCAAAAAATGGACCAGCTGATGCTCTTTCTCCTATCGAAAGGTTACTAATGTAATTTCTATTAACTACGACTAGCAAGCACAACAAAGTGACAATGTACACAAATTCTTTTTAGACAAAGAAAATTCACTTCAGTGACTAAAAAAGTTGGCTAATCTTTGGAATATGATAACAGATAGTTTGGCGACATTTTGGTAAGGCGATAAAGGTTACTAGCTAGGATTTTAGCAGTGTACATGGATAAAGTCAAGAGTGTGCGCAATGACATTTTTGTGCAATTCTGGGATGTTTTTTAAAGTGAAAATAGGTCGACGTCTACATGGATACCGTGCGTGTGCAATTCTTAAAAATGCGGCAGGCAGTGGGCGATTCTGCACTTTCTTCCAATTTCACACCTAATCTTCGTCATGATTAAGCACTTTTGTTCCATAAAATTTCTAGCATAAGCGTAATTCAGCTAGCACATTATTGGAAAAAAATGTTGAGTGAAAAAAAAAAACATGCCTTTACTTCGTGAAAACAAAATGGCGTTCAAACAAAAACTAGCAGGGTTGGTTGCCAAATTTTTGCCAAGTTACCATAATCCAAAGATTAACCAAAAAGTTTAAGCTAGAGAGTTTCATAGAACTATATTGCAACATTTTGAAGAGTAAAATCTGCTCTTTTATTTTAGGCAGTCGGAGAAAAATTGTCCAAGCTTTGCTTTCTTATCCTGAACCAAAAGCAATGCTGAATTTGATCAGTGAATTTGATCTGTCTGACACAGAATGGAAAAGGATGTCATCAACTTCACTAAAACTTGCAAAAATGCCTTAAGGCTAAAGTGTCTTAATGCACCAAAGCCAACAGCCAGTGCAGTAAGAATTCCATTACACAGCAATCAATTTATAAAATTTTAAAAATAAGAAACTTCAATAATAAAATATTCACCTTTTCCAAAAACATTTTTGTAATATTTTGCATTTTCCTGTTTTCAATCTGTTTTTGCTAAAAAAAATTACATAACTGAAAATATTCAGCATCAAATACAACTTGGCAGTGAGCATAAGCCAAAATCCAGTGAACAACTTCAAAGCAATTTCCACTTCACATTCAAATATCTTCCTAGCTATTTTTCACATTGTATTTCCATTAAATTAAGTACAACTTCAATAAATGTGAATTTTTACTTTCCCTCTGTTGGGACAAACACTAAAATTTCTGTAGAAATTAAATATTTTCTTTTCATCAGCTGGCACACACATAAACAGACGTGTGCTACATGATCACTTCACTTGCCACATAAACACTTTTCGGCAACATCCATTATGGCAATTATTTTGCCGATACACCATGTAGCCTCATGAATACTTTTTGGACCTGGTGTAGACAATAAAAAGTGAGCAACTTTTATTATAATTATCACTACATAATTCTACAGCTTTCATTAAATCACACTCAAATATGAACACACAGAAAGCATTTTCCTATTTCATTAAATATGAACATATGTAAAATGTCTCATGACAAGTAAAAGATAGCTACATACATCTTATTTTGCTCTACAGATTTAATATTGAATACCTTAATTCTGGCAATTGCTTCAGCTAAAAGAAAATCAATTATTATGTTTACAATCTCCAAGTTTTTGAACAAAAAAAAAGAAGTCTGCAATCTTCAGGTGCTTATTTGAGTACCATTAGTACATTCACAACAAATTTTGTATTTTAATTCTGTTAGTCCAAAATTTAAATAAAAAATAATTTACAGTTTAGAAATTCAGTATAATGCTCTATTCATTAATATTATCTTTAAAAATGTTTCTTTCTTACACCCATCTTTCACGACATAATGTTCCGACATGTAATATAACAATCCTGATTTACAATGCAACAATAAAACATCATCATTATTCACTTCTCCTAAAGACGGCTATTTGGCTTTCTAATATATTACTGAACTAAATTTTCATTTCGGCGGATTTTACCTGAAACTGTTAAAACCATTGCGAGAAAGCAAAGATAAACCTTGTTACCCCAAAAAAATTCCCAGAATACACCGAAATGCAGTAGCATCTCTGATGTGCCCAATTAACACATAATAATGAATTCATTCAATTACCGGAGAAGGTTCCATTTTAACAATGAATTTGACAATGGCTAAGATACGCTGCTGAAATAGCATTTAATATAATAACATACAAATATTAATATAATATCAAAATATCTCCTACTCTCTCTCATAATAAAAATATCTCATACTTACTTAAAACTTTATAATACAGCTATACTCAAATTACGCCATGCTAATATTTCTGGATAATTATAAACAAACCCAGTATTGCCATTTTGAAAGATTAAAAAGTGGCAAGATTGTGTTCTAAAAGCAACTAGAGATAGGCAAAATCGCTCTTTTACTTGGAATCATCTTTCTCCCCCACAGCGACACTTACTTACCCCACAGCGACGAGAACTTAATTTAAGAGCTTAATTAATTTTATTAATTACTAATAACTTGCTAATAACAGCCGATGACTTAAGGCAAATTATAAAAAAATGGTTAAAGCAAGAAATTCTTAAAAACCATTTGTACCATCATGCTCCATGCTTCATTTACGTATATAATGCGGAACGTGCAGCTTCTGTAAGCCTATAAACGAAAGTTTCCTGTCACAGCAAATATCGTCTGCGCAAACAGTTCGCGTTGGCATGTTTAGAGCTACTAGAGATTTATAGTAGCCTTAGCATGTTTAATACGCGTTAGAACACTGCGTTGTGAAATTTCTAAAAAAAAATATCGTTATCATTAAGTACAAAGTTGTCTGAAATCACGCTGCCAGATTAGAACCATCATTTGGGTGATGTCACTAAATCCTATTTACAACTTTAGATACTAATGTTGTAGCATATGATGCTGTGAAGGTTTGGCATCGGAACTTCGAAAACAAGGAGCAGAGCATTCTGCCCGGCCTATTAATATTAATAAAGCCTGCCTGGAAGAACTTGCAGAAGAAGACCAGTATGCAACTACTCCAAAGCTTGCTAAGGAATTAGTCGCTACTCGCGCTATGCATCGCATAAACTTGACGTACAAGGTTAATCGCTGGGTCTGGGTGCCGCATGAGTTGACCCAAGCAGATAAGGACAGACGTGTTTGGGCGTGCACTAGTCTGTTCGAATATCAACGCAAGGACAAAATTCTGGATCGGATCATCACTTGTGATGAAAAGTGACTTACTTCAACAACATAGTCTGAAAGGGAGTTAGTCTGCAGCCAGTCAGTCCGTCAGCAGCAACGCAAAGCGCAGTTTAGCTAACAAAAACATTATGCCTTGTATCTGGTGAAATTGCAGAGGTGTTATCCACAAAGAGTATCTGGGAAAAGGTAAAACCCTCGACAGTATGGTGTGGTGCTAGCCCGTGGGGACGCTGCTATAACGGAAAAATGTCGAACAGAGTTTCGGCCCAAAAAAGTAATGTTCCATCAAGATAATGCAAGGCCACATGTATCTGCATTCACCGGCTGGACTCTGTATGGACCCGAAGGGGATCTTTTTCCACATCCACCATATAGCCCTGGCATCGCTCCTTCGTACTTCTATCATTTTTCGCAGCTGCATCTTGTTGATGCTGTTTTCCATTCTGGACGTGAAATCCGAAATGCGGTTGATCTGTTTTTGGACTCGAGGCCAGAACGTTTCTGGGCCGAAGGATTTGAAAAACTACAAAAACGCTCGCAGAAAAACATAGATTTGGGTGATGATTACTACCTGCACTAAAAGTACTGCTTTCATTTTTTTTTTTTTTTTTTTTTTTTTTTTTTTCTTAATTTATTAAGAACTCTTTTTGGCGGAAAATTTTGGTTACAACTACATATTTAATGTTTTAGCACACTATCATGAGACGCTGGTTTAAAATAGATCTCCTCCTCTTTACATCAATCTATTAAATTGTGGCCTAAGAAGAATAAACAGTTTCTTATATAAAAATACATTTCTGATTGAAAAACCCAATGTCGACTGAGAAAAAGAGTCCACTTCAGCACTGCTCACCACTTTGCATTGTGTCTTTTTGCTATGTTTTCGAGAGTTGCATCAGAGTCTGTAACTCTCGAAGGATGCGTGTTACATGCTCAGTTGACCAACTTGTCAAAACATTATGTGACGTGGAAAGCACGAATTCATGCACCGCTGAGTTTCTAGTTCGCGAGGAATTTCCTTATTCCTCACAGCTTTTACGATCATCCTGAGTCTTTTGTTTTGAAGAATGCAGTTCTTTTATGTCTTGATTTTGCCACCGTAATCTTATTAATGAAAGATAGAATTCGCTCTGTCCTGAAGTTTAATTTCGACCGACGGTTGAATATTGGATAAGTTTCTATATGTGCTTAATTTACGCGCTATTTGAATGGTATAATCAACAAGTTCGGTTAATAATTGTTCCTAAAAGATGGCATCTAGGAGTTTTACTAAACTTGCATACGCTAATATTGTGCCATTAATAATGATGTCCTTTTGAAAAGTAAACTTTTTTCTAAAAAGAATATTATTTTTTTTTTGGTTGGATTGAGCTTAATTCTCCATAAGTTACACCAGTACGTAAGCACATTCACGGCAATGTAGAGATTGTCACGTGATATTTTGTGGATTTAGGAACTCTGTAAAAATAGCCGTGTCATCTACATATTTGGCTATTCGTTAAGTTTCAAAGAGAACTGGTCTTAGTACCGGTTCTTGTGGACCTCTAGCTTAAATATATTTCCTGCTCAAGAGTGTATTTCCCACATCTTCTTGCACACCTCAGTTTCTCCGGTACGATGAAAGGATTTTTAACAGAGCTGGCATGCCATACGGCCTCAAATGCTCTCACGATGATAGCTTTCTCAGTAAATGCTTCTGCTATATATTCAGTTACGTTTACTATTTAATTCACTGCGCTGTGGCCTTTCCTGAAGCGATATTGCATGCAATTTAAGATTTGCGCACCATCTAGATACCTGTTCAAGCGGATACATAGGATACACTCATAGACTTGTATGGGATCGAATCAAAAGTGTTACCTCACTGAATTGGATTAGTTCTGTTTTATGAATCATCGCTCGTTAACAATGACCTTGATGAAAGACATCGGGATCGAAAATTGAATTAAGAGCGATTAGCGAGAATGGCGCCAAGTGCAGAAAGAACTGAACGAGCGGTAGAATCAGAAACAGTTAGCGAGGGCGGAGTGCAGAGTGAAAAGAATTGGACCAATAGTAGGATAAGAAGAATCAATCGAATTCTAACTCCTTGAACTGACTTCCTTCAAGTACAATTTTGAGATTCCCTAAAATCTTCTTTCTACATAAAACTTACAATAAAGTTCTGGATTTCTTTTTTTTAGGAGGGGGGGGGGGGTAAAAGTCAGGAAATAATAAAAATTAAACTCATTTTTAACATGCGACAATAAACCTTCTTTTTTCCCCTAAAAAGGAAATCGAACTTTTCAGTCACGCTTTCAATAAGAACTCTTTTCAGTGGTTATGATGCACAAGTACAGCTAATCTGTGACTGGTTAATTTTAGGTTGTTATGTAACATGGGAAGATCTCAAATTTGGGAGAGTAGATGAACTTAGGGGGGGAGAACACCGAATTTAGAACAGTTAATTTTGAAGTTGCCAATCGTTTCTTAACCCAGCTATCGTATTTTGATATATGGAAATTCAATATGCATATATATATATATATTGTTGCGTGCGTACGGGTTCGTTATGAAATGAATGCACAAGTCCGATGAAAAATAAACAAAAATTTATTATTATCACAACAAAAATGCTTAAATTTTCTCAAATTATCATGCAGTATTACAATATCTCACAGTAGTTATCTTTTAACTACTCAAATATCCAATAGAACGTAATTCAAAACAGCTAAAGAACGCTAATCCGCGAATTCGCTACAATCAACAAGAGCAGTTTTCTAAACAACAACAAACTAAGCAGCTCCTACTCACTTAGATGTTTTCCTCCTTTTATAAGATTTTAAAATCACGCGCTAGAATTTTCCAGTACTTTCTCGAAATCAAAAAGAGTTATTTATTTATTTAATGCACGCGCTCTTGTATTTTCAATTTTCCGGCTTAGCTCTCTTTTAATATTCGTCACGCGCTGCACTGCGCGAGAAATAAAACCATTTAATTTATAATTGAACTAACATTAGCTTTTTAAATACCAAATTCGTAACACTGCCCCCTTCCCAAGGACTGCACGTCCCGGGCAGTACAATCCCTGGACAGGAAGCTAAACTTACAACTGTGGCATAAATGCATTAATAAGCATTCCATTACAATAATAAACAACATGAACAATAAATGCAATACATAAAACAAATCAAATGCTATCAAATACAAATCAAATACACATTTAAAAACAAAATGGACCATGGTCTTATACTATTTACAATTATTTACATTATGTACTATGGCCATAGTAATAAGCTAACCTGTCGTAAGAGTTCGAAGACTCACGGATCCGAACCACGACGTCATTCGTGTTCAGCACTGTATATGGATCATCCGAAGGTGACTGTAATTTAGGACTCAGTCCTTTTCGCTGAATCGGGTTCCGCAACCACACTTTGTCTCCTTTGTTGGATCTATGTCTAGTAGTTTGCGTGTCGTATCTGGTCTTCACTTTCTCCGTCGCCAAGTTGACTCGCTTTCGTGCAGAACAGTGCATCCCCTGAAAACGGGCCTGGACATCTTGGATGTGTTCCTCAGGCGATGAAGGCGCATCCTATGGCGATCAAACAGGCGGTCACAAGGCAGACGAAGGTCTCGACCGAAGAGCATCTGAGATGGAGAATAGCTGGTAGTCTGGTGTTTCTTTTCGACCCTAGCATGATTTCGGCTGTTTCTCGAGCTGGTTCTTTCGGACAAAGCGTCGGCATTTCCAGGTGAGGATCCCTTCTTAGGATGGATAGTCATGTCTTCAGATCCTGAAAGCAGTTTGTTGTTTTTCAAGTCTAAGGAAAAATTGTATTTCCTTAAAAAGTCCAATCCTAGTATGCATGGATCTGTAATATCCGCCACATATGCCGTGTGATGGTAGGCGGCACTTCCAAATGTGATTTTCAGGTTTAACTTCCCAGCTATGTCGATCTTATCACCAGACGCAGTCTGAAGGGTAACACAGGATGGCGTCCAAATAAGTTTATCTTTAAACTGTTCAGCTAAATCTTTCCTAATGATGGTAACATTAGCTCCTGTGTCAATGATCATATTGCAAGGAACTCCATCGATATTCCCATTGATGGACAGTCCGTTATTGTTGCCACTCACTATAGATATCTTAAGCGCTTTAAAACAGGGTTTTTCATTATCTGGCAACCTCCGTTCCTTGATATGGTCATTAATTTGTTTCCTGCGTCGTTGCTCAGAATATGTCTCAATTTTCGTACCCTGGGGTGTTCTGCAATTCTTTCGTACGTGGCCTTCAGCTCCACAGTTCCAGCACTTTGGTTTCTTGTCAGTCCTTTTCCTTCCCGTGGCATTTAATTGTCTGTTTAAATCGTATGCCTTATTTTCCGAGCTCTGGGGAGTTCTGCAGTTCCTTCGTAGGTGGCCTTCAACACCGCAATTCCAGCACTTTAGGGTCGGTTTCGTTTCACCACTAATCCGTCTTAAAGCATTCACTGGTCTTGTCAACTCATCCGTTTTATTATCCGTGCCCTGGGGTGTTCTGCAATGCCGTCGTAGGTAACCTTCAGAACCACATCTCCAACATCTTACAGCCACTTTGTTCTCACTGCTACTCCGTATCAAAGCATCGACTTGTCTGGATAAATCATCTAAACGAGCCATCAATTGGTCCCCTGGGTCGTGGACTCGCACAGCTCTGACTGGGTAGCGATCTCTAAGAGTTGCTTGCTAGACTGCCTCCAATTTCACGGCGTACAACAGAGCGCTTTTTACATCCTTTACATCTGCCATTCGTAGAGCCTTCTGTATTTCGGGATCCCGGATTCCATCGATGAAATATTGCAGGGACAGGATTTCCCTTGTTTCTGTCGGGCACTCCGAAAAGGCGTGATGTGACAGCCTTTCAACATCCGTGGCGAGCTCCTGAAGTGATTCGGTGGGCTTCTGTTGACGGGATTTTAATTGAAGCCTGCTGTAGTCTTTTAAACATTTCTCGCCATAGCGCAGCTCCAATGTGCCGGATAAAGCTTCGAAGTCAAGTCTTTGGTTTTCTGGAAGCGTCTGCAAGATATCCGCTGCGTCTGCTCTCAGAGAAGCGGCGAGATGACAGGCCTTAGCTTGGGAATCCCATCCATTCGCATCCGCCACGATAGAAAACTGGGTCTTATACACTTGCCAGGATGTCTTCCCATCATATGTGGATAGCTTCAGAGATGGACGAGCAGGCATCGGTAAGAATTTAAAATCATCACTCTTACTCCCAGCCGTCGCTACGAATTTCTTTAAAGTTTCCAGTTCTTTGGCAACCGCACAAACCCGGTCATCAATTTGTTGTTCGATTTGTTTCTGAACGGAACAAACTCTTTCTTCTATTTCTTCTTTAACAGAAGAAACGTTTTCCTCAATTTGTCCCACTTTATTCTCAACCACATCTATTCTGCCTTCCATAGCATCGAATTTGGTTTCTATTATGCAGGCAATTTCTCTTTTCATTTCGCATTGACTTTCTTCAATCTTGACTTGAACAGCTTTTATTTCTTCTTTAACAGATTCCTTAACAACTTTTATTTCGTCTTTAAAAGTTAATTTACCAGTTTGAATGGCCTTCATTTCTTCCTTAACGGATTCTTGGCCCAATTTCTTCTCGCCTTTAATTTCTTCTTTAACGGAGTTGACGGCTCCTTCCATCTTTTCTTGGAAAGCAGCAAATGCAGTCATCATTTGCCTGAATTGTTCTTCCATCGCTCTTGTTATTGGCATTCAAATCCCACTTCTGACACCAAAAATTGTTGCGTGCGTACGGGTTATATGAATGAATGCACAAGTCCGATGAAAAATAAACAAAAATTTATTATTATCACAACAAAAATGCTTAAATTTTCTCAAATTATCGTGCAGTATTACAATATCTCACAGTAGTTATCTTTTAACTACTCAAATATCCAATAGAACGTAATTCAAAACAGCTAAAGAACGCTAATCCGCGAATTCGCTACAATCAACAAGAGCAGTTTTCTAAACAACAACAAACTAAGCAGCTCCTACTCACTGAGATGTTTTCCTCCTTTTATAAGATTTTAAAATCACGCGCTAGAATTTTCCAGTACTTTCTCGAAATCAAAAAGAGTTATTTATTTATTTAATGCACGCGCTCTTGTATTTTCAATTTTCCGGCTTAGCTCTCTTTTAATATTCGTCACGCGCTGCACTGCGCGAGAAATAAAACCATTTAATTTATAATTGACCTAACATTAGCTTTTTAAATACCAAATTCGTAACAATATATATATATATATATAATAATAGGAAGAAACATTGTAGCGAGTTTGCTAAAAAGTTACCAGGAGCTGTAGCTCCACGAAATAGTTCAACGCAGTATTACTAAAATATTAACAGAGAAGAAAAATCTTTTGAAAAAATTATTAACATGGAAAAAAGAAGAAAATCTGCTTACACGCGAAATAAAACTGTTTAAAATCAATGTTGGAAAACTTGTAAATGCACGAAAAAACTAATCTGATCGTCGTGACATGTGAAAAGTTAATACATATAAAAATAGATCGACGGAACAAGTTAAAACAAAATAAAAATAATACATAAATTGCAAAAATTATAATTAAAACATAAATTGCAAAAGTACAAAAATTATAAAAATTACAAAGCGGAAAATGGTAAATTAGCCCAATCGGACAAGTCAACCAGGCTTTTCAAGGGAAAAATAATTGAATGTCGAACTAGGCTAAATACCATTACGCGTTTCGCCGAAACAGACCATTGAAGCTCTTGTTTGATGAAATAAAAAATTCTTTTTAATTAATATGAATTGTCCCGAAAAAAATCTTTTTTAGAGCTTCAATTCTCTGTTCCTTTTTCCCGACGCGTCCGCAGAAAAACACATTAAGGTGTAAGAAAAGGTAAATGCAACTCCGAGCAATACAAAATTAAAATCAAAATAAAATAAATAGCGGTCTGCTATTAGTCAAAAATTACAATAACGTAAGGGCTGGTCCTGCTAGGTTAAAGAAGAAGGAAAAAACCTTTATAAAGACTATGGTACTGAAATCAATAAATATGCAATTAAACACGCATGATAACAACCGCCGTGGGTCTTACTAGGACCAATAAAAATTTTAATTTTTTAAGAAACACATAAAACAAAAGAAACTAAAAAAAACAGACCTGGTTAGTGCCGACCTCTGGATCGCAAAACAGATTTGAAAAGGGTGCAAATCCCCTCCGTGTCCTAACAACCATCCCTCTCGTCGTGTGACGTAAGTGGGTGAAACAATGCTATTCCGTATAGGCCAATGCGCTTAGATTGTAAATTTTTGGCGGGAACTCTTATCCCATCTTTGCTAAAGAGGGTTTGAGAGACGCGAAAAGACATGGAAAGAACTCAAAATGGCGTCAGTCAAGTTGTTAGAACAAAACTGCTTCAAAAAAGTGAAAAATGGCTAATTCAACTAAGATTACTTATTTTGGCCACAAAAGGAAGAGTAAAATGGAAAAAAGTCATTTCTTAATAAAAGTCGTCATTCTTCAAGCTAGAGGGCGGTCAAGTTACTATGAAAAATGAAAAGGCCCGATTTGTTAATAATAGTAGAATTTGGCTATCTAAGTAATTCAAAACTATTAAAACAATAGTAATAATAAAATTCCATAGTCAAGAATACACTTAAAATTCTAACTGTATGTTCTTTTCATTTTTTAATGGTGACGGTCTCTTATTTGAATGTACGTGGAATTCAATCCACAGCTCCGTAGTCAAGTTGTTTTTCCCGCCTTTTTCTAGACGTACAGTTATAGAATGTTCTGGAAATATTTAAAGCGAACTGGATTGGCTGACGTCATTTTTGGAAGCTCCGCCTTTCCAGAAGTTATAAAAGGACTCGCAAAGGAATATCGGGGTCTTTTCTTTAATGTAAATTTAAAAGAATAAAGTTAAATTTAATTTTAAATAATTCTCTTGCGCCATTGCTGCAAGGAATGAAATTTGAATTTAACAAACATTCTCTATTCGTAAAAAGCAAATTAAAGTTAACAAATTTAAATGAAATTTAATGCAAACAAATAAATGATTAATTATTGTTGTGAACTAATCTACAATATTATTCAAATTCTGAGAGCATATGTAAATCAAATGAAAGTATCAAAATCCATTAATAAATATAAAATTCCAAAAATTATTTAATCCAAAAAATTTATTTATAAAAATGCGTAAGTGAATGATTGTTGACCAGGCAGAAAACAGACTTATCACAGGGGAAGTTGCCTCCAAACATACCTCTTCAATAATTCAATTCGTGTTTCGTCATCCATGTAGGCAAGGGTAAAAGTCAACATCAAAAGTAATATAAAAAATTTCTAAAAAGAAGTTTAAAAAAGTGGAATTTTGAGAAATTAGCAATTAAAAGACCAGAATTAAACTTAAAAAATAATAAATAAGACAAGAAAACCAAATTTTTCAGAAAATCAAAGTTATTTAGGAACTCTTGCCTACAGAAAACTTCCCCGACACGAATTATGCATGTAAATCAAAACGAAACTTGACATTCTCTATAAAAAAATCTAATGTGTACACCACATGACTTCCTTGTACGGAATATTAAATTATACGCATTTTTTTTTTTTTTTTTTTTCATTTCATTTAAACTTATTGGATTGAATTAAATCTATTTCGCACATAAACCACAAGAGAATAAATGCATTTTTAAAATTCACAGTATTTGTTTACCATAGCGACACTCTGGCGCTAGATTCACTTAACAGTATTAATAATTATATAACAGTTAACTTATGTAATAATTATATAACCGAAACTAAGTTAACTGTTATATAATCCAATAATTATATAACAATTAACTTATATATTTCGTTCATATTATAACTCATAATGCACAAAATTTATATCGTTTAAAGAATAGAATTATCGTTGCCACATGTTCTATTCAAATACTATAATAAAGCTAGAACGATGTATAAAAGAAATTAAGCAAACAAAACAAAAAAGAAACAGTTTTTCACAGACGATTGAGTATTTCTCATTTAATTAATTCAGTTCTCACTTCCCGAGAAGGCAAAAATACATAAAAACTCAAAATATCTATATTAAAAATTACGAACTAAATCTCAAACACTTATTTCCTCGAAAAAATTCCAGAAAGAATTAAACATGATTTAATTGGCAATAATAAATGAATGCGTTATCTTTGTTGTTGGGAAGCTAAGTTTCTCTAGATTGGCAGATTGGCAACAAATCCACTAGTCTCCTGTTTCAAATATAAACATCAATGGCCGCCATAAAAAAAGGCTTAGCGGCACTTAGACAACTTTAAATAAATAATTGTTGATAATTCTAAAAATATTGCATACACATTTACTAAAGGCATAAAAATCTTAACCAGAAGATAAAAACAACATAATACAATCATTTTTAAAGCAAAAAATGTACAATTTACAAACATATAAGAATAAAGAAAGAGATCACTGTGCAGAGTAACAGAGTGGATATATATATAAATATATTTATATACGTTTGGTGCGGCCGATTAAAACCAAAATACGAGGTGCACATCTACATGTTATAATAGTCTTATATACAAAATTTCAACGTGCTGAGGCTACTCGATTTTGAGTTATGCGAGATACGTACGTACGCATGTACGTACATACGTTCGTACAGACGCCACGAAAAATTCTCTTCAGAATTAATTTTAAAGGAGTTTTATAATTTTTTTGAAGGAAAAGAGTCTTTTATTCTGTCCTTACGTACAGATATCATGCAAAAACATCGTTAAATTGCATTCGAGAGTGGTTAAAATAGATATTGTTGCGTGCGTACGGGTTCGTTATTAAATGAATGCACAAGTCCGATGAAAAATGAACAAAAATTTATTATTATCACAACAAAAATGCTTAAATTTTCTCAAATTATCACGGAGTATTACAATATCTCACAGTAGTTTTCTTTTAACTACTCAAATGTCCAATAGAACGTAATTCAAAACAGCTAAAGAAAGCTAATCCGCGAATTCGCTACAATCAACAAGAGCAGTTTTCTAAACAACAACAAACTAAGCAACTCCTACGAACTGAGATGTTTTCCTCCTTTTATAAGATTTTAAAAATCACGCGCTAGAATTTTCCAGTACTTTCTCGAAATCAAAAAGAGATATTTATTTATTTAATGCACGCGCTCTTGTATTTTCAATTTTCCGGCTTAGCTTTCTTTTAATATTCGTCACGCGCTGCACTGCGCGAGAAATAAAACCATTTAATTTATAATAGAATTAGCATTAGCTTTTTAAATACTAAATTCGTAACACTGCCCCCTTCCCAAGGACTGCACGTCCCGGGCAGTACAATCCCTGGACAGGAAGCTAAACTTACAACTGTGGCATAAATGCATTAATAAACATTACATTACAATAATAAACAACATGAACAATAAATGCAATAAATAAAACAAATCAAATGCTATCAAATACAAATCAAATACTAAATACACATTTAGAAACAAAAAGGACCATGGTCTTACACTATTTACAATTATTTACATTACGTACTATGGCCATAGTAACGAGCTAACCTGTCGTAATGAACGACTTTAGGTTTAGAGTTCGAAGACTTACGGATCCGATTCGGGACGTTTCCAGGATTTAACAGCTGACACCTTTTCAGGATCCGTGCACACACCTTCTGCAGAGATGACATGTCCCAGGTGAGTCACTTCCTTTCGGAACAATTTGCATTTAGCGGGACTCAGCTTCAGATTGGCTTCTTTCAGTTTCTGAAGCACCTTTCTAAGATTTTCTAGATGTTCTTCAAAACTCTTTCCGACGATGATGATGCCGTCCAGGTATATCAGACAGGCTCCGTAGGAAAGACCTTTCAAAACAGTCTCCATGAGGCATTCGAATGTTGCCGGCGCATTACACAGTCCAAACGGCATCACCTTGAATTGCCAACGCCCTTGTCCTGTAGTAAATGCCGTCTTTTCTCGGTCATCAGGATGTATTTCTACCTGCCAATACCCACTCTTTAAATCAAGTGTGAGAACCACTTGCTTCCAGAAAGAGTGTCTAGAATGTCGTCGATTCTAGGAAGAGGGTAACTGTCTTTCTTCGTAACCTCATTCAACCGGCGATAGTCAACGCAAAATCTTGTTGAGCCATCTTTCTTTCTGACTAGGACGATGGGAGATGCCCATGGACTTACTGAAGGCTCGATGACATCGCCTCCTTCCATATCTTTTAACAGTGTTCGCACCTCTTCCTGTTTAGCCAACGGTAGACGTCTTGGATGTTGCTTGATCGGGGGATGATCGCCGGTATCTATTCTATGTTGTGTCAAACTAGTTCGACCCACGTCAGAAGACGAGCGGGAGAAAACAACTTGAAGATCTTTAACGACGCTATTGGCAGCATTCTTCTCTTCATCGCTTAATTGCGCATTCTGAAGTAACTCTGATGTAATGCTTTCTGAAGACACGGATTTACTCTTTCTTTCAACGCTGGTTACTGGAGTACATGCAGCAACCACTTCCCCTTTCGTAATAACTCTCGCCTTCTCAGTTACATTGGCGATTCTCACCGGGATAACCGTTCTGGATAGGTCGACGAGTGTTGACGCTACTAGTACTCCTTTTGGGCTATTACAGTTATTGGGATATTCTATGATGCCGTAGCGGAAATTTCTATTTTCGGCTATGGATCCAGGAAGTAAAATTTCTGTTCTTGCCGGTATTGTGATATAGTCTTGTGCTATGATTTTATAGACAGATTTAACTTCTTCATCATTAACGAGAAATAACGCTATGTCCTCAGATGTAGAATGCAATTCGTTATTTTTAAAATCCAAGGAAAAATTGTATTTCCTTAGAAAGTCCAATCCGAGTATGCAAGAATCAGTGATCTCTGCTACATATGCCGTGTGATGGTAAGCGGCACTTCCAAACGTGATGTTAACATTTACTTTTCCGTCGATGTCGATCTTCTCACCGGACACAGTCTGGAGGGTAACGCAGGGCGGCGTCCAGATAGGTTTGTTTCCTAGTTGTTGAGCCAAATCTTTTTGGATGATAGTGACGTTGGCTCCTGTATCTATAGTCATATTGCACGGAACTCCATTAATATGTCCTATTATGAAAAGTCCATTACTGCCGCCTCTCATTGCAGAAATCTGAAGCGCTTTAAACGGGGGCTTTTCATTATCTGGCAACCTCCGCCCCGCGAGATGGCCACTAATTAGTTTCCCTGCTGCTTGTTAGAAGCGGTCTTAAAATCAGTACCCTGGGGTGTTTTGCAGTTTCTTCGTATGTGTCCTTCAGCACCGCAGTTCCAGCACTTAACGGTCGGTTTCTTCTCACCAATATTCCGTCTCAAGGTGTTCAGTTGTCTAGTTAAATCGTCAAGTCGAGCGGTGACTTGATCCCCTGGCTCCTGGACTTGAGCAGCTCTGACTGGGTGGCGGTCTCGACGAGTGGCTTGCTGGGCTGCCTCGAATTTCATGGCGTACACTAAAGCGCTTTTCAAATCTTTAACATCCGCCATTCGCAGTGCTTTCTGTATTTCATGGTCCCGGATGCCATCGATGAAATATTGCAGCGACAGAATTTCCCTCGTTTCTCTCGGGCACTCCGTAAAGGCGAGGTGGGACAGCCTTTCAACATCCGTGGCGAGTTCCTGGAGTGATTCGGTGGGCTTCTGTTGACGGGATTTTAATTGAAGCCTGCTGTAGTCTTTTAAACATTTCTCGCCAAAGCGCAGTTCCAATGCGCCGGATAGAACTTCGAAGTCAAGTCTTTGGTTTTCGGGAAGCGTCTGCAGTTTCCGCTGCGTCTGCTCGCAGAGAAGCGGCGAGATGACAGGCCTTAGCTTGGGAATCCCATCCATTCGCATCCGCAACTATAGAAAATTGAGTCTTATACACTTGCCAGGATGTCTTCCCATCATATGTGGATAGCTTCAGAGGTGGACGATCAGGCATCGGTAAGAATTTAAAATCATCACTCCTGTTCCCTGCCGACGCTACGAATTTCTTTAAAGTATCCATTTCTTTGGCAACTGCAGAAACTCTCTCATCAATTTGTTGTTTAACGGAACAAACTCTTCCTTCTATTTCTTCTTTGACTGAATCAACTTTGTAACCTATTTGTTGTTCCACGGCCGAAATTGCCATTTGCTCAACTTTATTTTCGACAGCTCCTATTCTATCTTCCATAGCCTCAAATTTACTTTCTATTACGCAGGTTATTTCTCTTTTCATTTCATCTTGACCTGCTTCAATCTTTCCTTGTACAGCTTTTATATCTTCTTTAAAAGTTACTTGACCAGCTTCCAACTTTTCGCGAACGGCTTCCATTTCCTTTTTAACGGATTCTTCCATCTTTTTCTGACCAGATTTCATCTCATCTTTCATTTCTTCTTTAAATGCAGCAAAGGCTGATATCAGCTGTCTTAACTGCTCTTCCATCGCTCTTGTAATTGGCATTCAAATCCCACTTCTGACACCGAATTTGTTGCGTGCGTACGGGTTCGTTATGAAATGAATGCACAAGTCCGATAAAAAATGAACAAAAATTTATTATTATCACAACAAAATGCTTAAATTTTCTCAAATTATCATGCAGTATTACAATATCTCACAGTAGTTATCTTTTAACTGCTCAAATGTCCAATAGAACGTAATTCAAAACAGCTAAAGAAAGCTAATCCGCGAATTCGCTACAACCAACAAGAGCAGTTTTCTAAACAACAACAAACTAAGCAACTCCTACGAACTGAAATCGAAATCGAGTAAATGGCTAGGCGGCAATTAGTAGCCAACCGCTACTTTAACCGTCTCTGTTGGTAAATTGCCCTAAGGCGTTGGTACTTAAGTTTTTATTAAGGTGATTTACTCCGCGCCAACTAGGCGAAACTTGTCAAATTTTGTGAAATGTAGGTGGAGTGGACAGAGATGATTGGCAGGAGCCTGTCACGTGGGTGGTGACCCACCCAAGTTCAGACTCCGAGCAAAGCAGCTTAAGCGTGCAATGAGAAATATTGGATATATTAATAATTATCAAGTTTTGAAACAGGTTATCCACATTGGAATAATTAAACTAATATCGCGATCTAAATGAAGACAAATGCACAACTAAGTGCAACAGATTAGCTAAACAAAATATTCAAATTCATCCTTGCTGTAAAACACAGATTGGACAGTGGTAGTCACGTGGGGGTCACCCTCCCGTGAACTGTCCACAGCCAATGCATCTTGAAATAGTAGATATCACAAATCAGTGAAGTCTTGGTCTGAGAAATTAAACACTAAAGTTCTTGTACAACACTGAGGCACATGAGTTACTGAAACTATACACTATGTACATATAGGGACGGCGGTATTTGAGCGAAGTAGCAAATGGTGAAAAACATTTTACACTAGCAATAAATAATCAGAGCTTTGAAGATCCAGGTTCCTACGAACTGAGATGTTTTCCTCCTTTTATAAGATTTTAAAAATCACGCGCTAGAATTTTCCAGTACTTTCTCGAAATCAAAAAGAGATATTTATTTATTTAATGCACGCGCTCTTGTATTTTCAGTTTTCCGGCTTAGCTTTCTTTTAATATTCGTCACGCGCTGCACTGGGCGAGAAATAAAACCATTTAATTTATAATTGAACTAACATTAGCTTTTTAAATACCAAATTCGTAACAATATTTTCGTTGAAATATGCTGCCTGAAACTTTTCGCGATTACAATACTTCCTTTTTACTTCGTACAAGGAAGTAAAAATAATACTAAAAAGGCAAGTAAATAGTAACTTTTAATTTAACTTACCAACTATATTTGTTTTGGGGGAGTGGAGAAGCATTGCCAAACTAAGTGATGTTAAGTAGTGTGTTCTGCATACTTTAAATAAAGGGTGCTATTGTAAGGTTAATTTGAGTGTAAAGCATATGTATGATCAATTTTAAAAACCTATTCTATAAACTTTTAAGTAATGTAAAATGTGTGTTCTGTTGTAAAAATGTGTAAAAAAATTGTAAAATGCAAACTGTAACGCTATGTGAAAAAACGTTGCAAACTATTAAGGAATGTAAACCAATAAAATTCAGATTTCCTCATAACTATGTAAAATTCATCTAATATTAATCAAATCAGCATAAATACAGAGAAAGGGAATACAAAACTTTCAAAAAAAAGTATAAGCAGAGGAATGAAATTAAAATCTCATTCAACGTCATTAAGAAGTGGTATATTAGATTTAATTCAACCTCTCTCTCCTCTTGGAAACCAAATTTTCCGTTGACAAAAATGTACGCATTTCGCACTCCCTGAGTAAAAGAAAATACCACCACGAAATATAAAAGCCGACAGATTATGTTCTTAGATAAAATTATTACCTCTCGCCGCCATGTGAAATCAAAATATCTTTAATATCAAACAGAGTAAATACTAACTAAAAATATTTTTTAATATTTTTTTAGTCCAAAGGGGCTTTCTCCCTGAAGGACTATTGTTTTCTGTTTACGATTTTGCGTTGAATCATTATAAATGTTCGTTTCACTTTTCAAACTGTTGCCACCAAATGTTAAGAGTCCTGCATTATATTTGAAGAAATTAAATAATGAAAAATCTGCATAAATGTATGTCTATTTCTCGCATTGTGGTAAAACAATGGTACATAGAGCCATCGAATTTTGAATGATGTAATTCTCCTTCGAATATGGGCATGTGGAAGACTAAATTTGAAATTTGGAATTTATTTTATGATCGATTTCATATTTTGTAAAACTTTGACGAATTTTTGATTAACAAACTCAAGGATTTCGAAGCGAGCAATGGCAACGGTATATCGGAAATTCTAAAAATATGCTCATTTTAATATTATTTTGCGACATTGCTATTGAACTGATTTTTATGGTTTAAGTGCCAAGAACATGATATTTAATAAATAAAGGTAACACACAAAACGTTAAAAAAAACGCCCCTTTGGACGTAATTTAAAATATGAAATCTTTCAGATTTTTTTTATTTGGAAGTAGAAACGATGTGAATTTTTTTTCACTCATGCACAATGTAAAAAGGTAGGAACGAGGAACTTTTATTTATTTATTTATTTATTTTTAATTTTGATCAGTTGCTGATTTTCACAGCTCACAGAGCGAGCTCAGAGAGAATGTAAAAGAACTTAGCAAATCTTTTTGGCCAATCATAAAAATCTGAAACCTTACTAATTTTTACTCCAAAGGGACAATTTTCCCTGAGGGGTTATTAATTTCGTTTTGGCATTTTGCGTTGATTCACTATAAACGGCAAATCAGTTTTTAAATTGTTGCCACCAAATATTATCGCCTTGTATTATATTTAAAGAAATCAAATAATGTAGAATCTGCACGAATGTATGTATGTTTCTCTCACTGTGCAAAAACGGTGATACTTAAGAGTCATCATATTCTGAATAACTTAATCCTCCACCCGAACATAGGCAAACTGAATTTCAACACTCACTAAAATTTTAAGCCCGAGTTTTGAATTTCGAAATTATTTTATTATCTCTTTCATATTATGTAAACCTTTAACGAATTTTTGTTTTAGACACTGAACTATTTCAAAACGAGCGATCTCAACACCGTACGGAGAAAAATAGTTTTATTTCCATCGGGCGAGACTGTCTCGGAAATTCTAAAGATATGCTCTTGAAATGAATTTTATGTGGTTTAAGTGCGAGGAACATGATATTTAATGAATAAAGGTAATACACAAATCGTTAAAAAAAACGTTCCTTTAAGCTCGTAAAATAAAATCTGAAAGCTTTCAGATTTTTTTATTTTTAGCGTTATCCCAGAAGGGCTACACACAAAATATATTTTTCCGTTTAATTTTTTTTTAAAATTCATTTAGAAAATTAATTTTCATGCGTAATTTTAATAGCATAATAATAGTTATTTATTAATTACTTTTCATTTTTTATGTTAATTTTTTTTAAGCTATCGGAAAAAAAAAAAAGTTTGTGCAACTCTTTAAAAGCTGAACACTTGTTAAAAATTATTATTAAAATTATTTCAATTTAAAAAGATTATTATATATGATTTGTTATTAAATATTAAGTTTGTTTATTTCGGAAAAATTCATTATCAGTTTAACTAGGCAAAAAATTAGCTGAGAATTGAAAATGTTCTTTTTCCGTGTGCGTGAATTTTTTTATTTATAAAAAAATGTAAATTTACTAGCGACAAAAATATGCATAAAACAATCTTTGAAACAGTGAACTGTTCTGTTTAGAAAGAGATTCCTTTTCTAAAAGGGGGAAATAAATTTCACGTCCCTCAAAACAAATCTGATGCCTAACGCCGTTGCGTTTATTCTCCACCAAGAATGCATTTTTTACATTATTCACCAGATGGCGCTACGCTACTAGTTTACTAATAACTACCGTAGTTGGAAGGAGCGCAAATGGAAAGAAGCTCCACTTGAGTAAAACCAAAAAAGGCAAAGCAAGAGAAATAACAAAGCCTTGCTAAAAATTAGACAGATCAAATCAAATTTATGTAACTATTTATCAATTTAGTATTCAAGTACATGGAAAAAATGTAGGATTAAGATCAATTCTCTCTTCATCAGCAAAAAAATAATTTCTTTTCACAGCCTTGTCCCACCTTGAAAAATAAACTTGATATCCTATAAAAACTGTAAAATCGCAAATTTTAAACATTATAAATAAATAAAAAAAAAAACTGAAAGCTTTCATATTTTATATTACGCTCAAAGCTGCGTTTTTTTTTAGCGTTTTGAGTGTTACCTTTATTTATTAAATATCATGTGCTTTGCACAAACCATAAAATTCAGTTTAACAGCAATATCTCCAAATAATTTAAAAACAGCATAGCTTTAGAATTTCCGATATACAGTTTAGCGCGCTGGAGATAATTTGCTGCCATTGCTCGATTTGAAATTGTTGATTTTCTTATTCAGAAACTCACAAATTCTTTACAAAATATGAAATCTGGTGCGCCATCTGGTGAATAATGTTAAAAATGCATTCTTGGTGGATAATAAAACAAATTCCAAATTAGGGCTTCCAGATACCCATATTCGAGTGGAGACGTATGTTACTCAGAATTCCATGGCTCTAAGCACCGTTGTTTTATCACAGTGCGAGAAACATACATACAATTAAGCAGATTCTTCATTATTTCATTTCTTTAAACATAATACAGGGCTCTAATATTTGGTGCCAACAATCTGAAAAGTGATTCAGACTTTTAAAATTTTCGACGCAAATTGCCAAAAATGAAATTAATAGCTCCTCTAGGCTAAAAAATTTTATACATTTTTTTAGATGAATATAACCATCATTTAATTATTTCTGTTCGAAATATTTTCGCAAGAAAATCATTTATTACATAAGCATCTATTACATATCATGTTAGTGATATTAAAGCCAATGTGAAACGTTTAGCAAAGGCAATGAAAGTGTGTAAAAGTGATTTAAGTCTCTTATGAAAAGGAAATTATATATGTCCATTAAAATTTAATGCAAATAAATTTAAAAAATCGTTTTAAAGCTCAAAAATTAGAAAACCGTTGCCAAAAGCAGACATTCCCGTAGAAGACTCCTGGGGAGGACCAGGGCTCAACCCTGAACTGTCTAACGAATGAAGAAGAGGAAAGTTACGAAGAGTTTTAACTCTATTTTTTATATTTAGGAAAAGCTCCTATTACACCAAACTTGCTGAGTGTTACCTTTTTATTTAGCAACAATTAGTTTTACAAAGTAGAAAAAATATAAGGCAATTCATCTCAGAAAACATACCTAAAGCTTCTACTCTCTTCAGAGTAGAAGACTCATTTTGTCCTGCGTATATCATGCCCTGAATTGCATAACAAATACATTTTGGCATTTAATTTATAATTTGCCTTAAATTTCACGAGTAAGTTTCAATTCAAAGTCTATCACAAATGGAAAAATATAAATTTTAACAAATTTTTTTAAAAAATATATAAAAATTTTTAAATAAAATAAAATGTAATAAAAAATGTGAAAGTTTTCTGATTTTATATCACGCCCAAAGAGGCATTTTTTTTTAGAGTTTTACTTTATTACTTTTATTTATTAAATATCATATTTTTCGCAATTAAACCATAAATTCAACATTTTTTAGAGTTTTACTTTATTACTTTTATTTATTAAATATCATATTTTTCGCCCTTAAACCATAAATTCAACAGTATAATATTTCCAATACACAGTTTCGCACGCTGGAGATAAAAATGCTTTTTTTTTTTTTTTTTTTTTTTTTTTTTTCCGGCAACAAGTGTTGCCATTGCTCGCTTAGAAATTGTCGAGTTTGTTAATCAAAAATTCTTTAAAGTTTTAGAAAATATGAAATAGATAATAAAGCAGATTTCAATTTTGGGCTTCCAGATGCTCATATTCGGGTGGAGACGAACGTTATTCAACATTTGATGGCTGTAAGTACTGTTGTTTTATCACAATGCGAGAAACATACATACCCTTACGCAGCTTCTTCATTATTTAATTTCTTTAAATATAATACAGGGCAATAATTTTTGGTGGCAACAATCCGAAAAGTGAAACGCTGCTTATAGTGAAACGCCACAAATGCCAAACGATATTGGTAGCCCTTCTGGGCTAACGCCCTTTGAGCTAATAAATATATATATGTATTCCTTTATTTTATGCCTGGTGATGAAAGTGGTATCCTTTGGATAGCAAATGACCTGGACTGGATCACGAAGCCCAACCCATCCGTGTTATTCTCCACGCTTCCCGCCGGAAAAGATAAACCAACAACACAATTAAACTGCCTGAAAGAAGATGCAGTTTTATTCTTCCATCAAAACAAGCATAGTCCGTTTCGCATTACGGACGAACAATAACAGATCAAATTCCATTCCTGTGATTTCGGATGAAACATTCAACAGGAAACGGAAAATGCGACATTCAGGTGTTTTCAGTGTCACTGATAGTCTCTTTTTCCAAGACTGAATGAAATTCCTAACGTTCTTAAAATAAACAACCATACAAAAAATAATAACATCGCGTGAAGGCTGACTGATACACAGTACTTATACACAGTATGACTCATACATAGCATGATAATACACAGTTTTCACTTATTAAAGAAAATCTGATGTGTACACAACATGACTTGTATGGAATACTAAATTATACGTATTTTTTCTTGCATTTTGTTTAAACTTATTGGATTTAATTATATCTACTTCGCCGACAGCCCATAAACCACAATAGAATAAGTGCATTCTTTAAAATTCATTCTATTTGTTTACCATAGCGACACTCTGGCGCAAGGTTCACTTAACAGTATTATATTTCGTTCATATTATAACTCAGAATGCACAAAATTTGTATCATTTAAAGAATTATCTAATCGTTGCCACATGTTCTGTTCAAGTACTATAATAAAGCTAGAACGATGTATAAAAGAAATTAAGCAAACAAAACAAAAAAAGAAACAGTTTTTCACAGACGATTGAGTATTTCTCATTCAATTAATTCAGTTCTCACTTCGCGACAAACCAAAAATACACAAAAACTCAAAATATCTTTACTAAAAATTACTAATTATTAAAAATTAAATTACTAATTATTAAAAATTAAATTATTAAAAATTAAGTAAATCTTAAACACTTATTTCCTCTAAAAAATTCCAGAAAGGATTAAGCATGATTTAAATCGCAATAATAAATGAATGCGGTTATCTTTGTTGTTGCGAAGCTACGTTTCTCTAGATTGGCAACAAATTCACTACTCAGCTGTTTCAAATGTAAACAAGCAATGGCCGCCATCAAAATAGGCTTAGCGGCACTTCAACAACTTTTAAATTGTTGATAATTCTAAAAATATTGCATAGAGATTTACTAAAGGCATAAAACCCTTAACCGGAAGATAAAAACAGCGCAATTCAATCATTTTTAAAGAAAAAAAAAAAAAAAAAATGTACAATTTACAAACATATAAGTACTGAGATCACTGAGCCGGGTAACAGAGTGGATATATTTATAAATATATTTATATACGTTGGCGCGGCCGATTGAAACCAAAATACGAGGTGCACATCTACATGTTATAGTAGTTTTATATAGAAAATTTCAACGTTCTGAGGCTACGCGTTTTTGAGTTATGCGAGATACGTACGTACGCACGAACGTACATACGTTCGTATAGACGCCACAAAAAATTCTCTTCAGAATTAATTTTAAAGCAGTTTTATAATTTTTTTGAAGGAAAAGATTATTTTATTCTCTCTTTATTCTCTTTATTATTCTCTTTATTCTCTTTATTCTTATTATTTATTCTCTTTATTCTCTTTATAATTTTGTAGTTTTTTTGGAGGAAAAGAGTCTTTTATTCTGTCCTTACGTACAGATATCACGCAAAAACATCGTTAAATTGCATTCAAAAACGGTCAAAGTGGATATTTTCGTTGAAATATGCTGCCTGAAGCTTTTCGCGATTACAATACTTCCTTTTTACTTCGTACAAGGAAGTAAAAAAGGAAAAAGAAAAAAGGGGAAGAAAAAGAAGGGGGGAAAGAAACGAAAACAACCTACGGAAATTCTAGGTATAATAAACTCTCTTGATCAACTGCCAGGCTAGAGAAAAAGGCACCAATACTTACAAACAATATTATAAGTGTCAGTCTGTTAGAAAAATTATATATTTTGCTTATCGTTACACATTTAATAATTACTACAACTTTCAAAGCGGACATATTCAATGTAGTTCAACCTCGATTTTAACATGAAAAGTTTCAAAGCAATCTGGAAAAGTATCTCATAAATGGGGAATAAATTTTTCTGCGCATTCATTCGAATTCCAAACCTTTAAATGATATTGATTTGTCCACGTCTGTTGTACAGAATCCAAAGGGAAGAAAAGAATTTTTGATAGAAAAAGGAACCACAAATTTGAGAACACATGATTGGGAATTATAAATCACACAGTTGTAATTCTAGTTTTTCACTTTACAAACTATTTAGCCCAAAGAGCTATTACCTTCGTTTTGGCATTTTTCGTTAGAAAATTTTAAATGTCCGTTTCATTTTCCAACTTGTTGCCACCAAATATTATCGCCCTGTGTTATATCTAAAGAAATTAAATAATGAAGAATCTGCATGAATGTATATATGTTTCTCGCACTGTGATAAAACGACGGTCTGAAGGCATCCAGTTTTGAATAACGTAATCCTTCGCCGAACAGACATCCTGAAACCCTAGTTTGGAATTTGTTTTATTATCGATTTCATATTTTGTAACACTTTAACGCGAATGTTTGATTAACAAACTCAACGATTTCAAAATGAGCAATGGCGACACTGTTCGAAAAAAAAAAAGCATTTTTATCTCCAGCGCGCGAGACTGTGTATCGGAAATTATAAAGATAGGCTCAATTTAAATATTTTGGGATATTGCTATATTGAACTGAATTTTATGGTTTAAGAACATGACATTTAATAATAATAGAAGATTTCAAAGGCTTTCACTTCTTTTTTTTACTTCCTTGTACGAAGTAAAAAGGAAGTATTGTAATCGCGAAAAGCTTCAGGCAGCATATTTCAACGAAAATACCCACTTTGACCGCTTTCGAATGCAATTTAACGATGCTTTTGTTTCGAATGCAATATCTGTACGTAAGGACAGAATAAAAGACTCTTTTCCTCCCCCACCCCCAAAAAAAAACTAAAAATCTTCTTTAAAATGAATTCTGAAGAGAATTTTTCTTGGCGTCTGTACGAACGTATGTACGTACATGCGTACGTACGTATCTCGCATAACTCAAAATCGAGTAGCCTCAGCACGTTGAAATTTTGTATATAAGACTATTATAACATGTAGATGTGCACCTCGTATTTTGGTTTTAATCGGCGGCACCAAACGTATATAAATATATTTATATATATATCCACTCTGTTACTCTGCACAGTGATCTCAGTTTCTTTACTCTTATATGTTTGTAAATTGTACATTTTTTGCTTTAAAAATGATTGAATTATGTTGTTTCTATCTCCCGGTTAAGGGTTTTTATGTCTTTAGTAAATCTGTATGCAATATTTCTAGAATTATCAACAATTTTAAAATTGTTGAAGTGCCGCTAAGCCTAATTTGATGGCGGCCATTGCTCTTCTTTACATTTGAATCAGCTGAGTAGCGGACTTGTTGCCAATCTAGAGAAACTTAGCTTCCCAACAACAAAGATAACGCATTCATATATTATTGTCAATTAAATCATGCTTAATTCTTTCTGGAATTTTTTCGAGGAAATAAGCGTTTAAGATTTACTTCGTAATTTTTAATACAGATATTTTGAGTTTTTATGTAATTTTGCTTTGTCGCGAAGTGAAAACTGAATTAATTCAATGAGAAATACTCAGTCCTATGTGGGAAAACTGTTTCTTTTTTGTTTTGCTTGCTTAATTTCTTTTATACATCGTTCTAGTTTTATTATAGTATTTGAATAGAACATGTGGCAACGATTGGATAATTCTTTGAATGATATCAATTTTGTGCAATCTGAGTTATAATATGAACGAAATATAATACTGTTAAATGAACCTAGCGCCAGAGTGTCGCTATAGCAAACAAAGTGAATTTTAAAGAATGCATTTATTCTATTGTGGTTTATGCGCTGTCGGCGAAGTAGGTTTAATTCAATCTAATAAGTTTAAATAAAATGCAAGAAAAAATGCGTATAATTTAATATTCCGTACAAGGAAGTCATGTGGTGTACACATCAGATTTTTTTTTTTTTTTTTTTTTTTTTTTTTTAATGATCTCGCTGAGTTTGCAGTTTATTAATCTTCTATTCCATTTACTCCTGCTGGTACAGCTTTCTTTGTATTTTTAAAGTATATTATTCAACATCACTTTCTTCGTACATACCCGCATAGAATTTAACAGCAAAATCACGGAATTTTTCAAACCAGCATATTATTAGAATCCAAATGTTACCATATATATGATAATTTGGGAACGCCGACTGCGATAAAAATAAATGTTTAAGCACAGATAGAAGATCCGTAATGAAGAGCGAACTTTCAGTAGAGGCGTTTTAATAACAAGCGATCGTAGCAGATTTAACTATTCAGTTTATTTCAGTTGGCATTTGTGGCCACAATTCACTTCGCATACTAGTTATGCCTATCCCACAACATAACATTTACGTTTTTGAGATTTTTGCGGTAAGATGAGAAGCAGAAAGAAACAATTAATTCAGAATGAATCAGTTTGGGTTTCAATACCATCCGATTGGACAACTACCATGCTCTAAAATCAATATTAGTCGTTTAACTTCCATTTACATAACTAATGTCATGTAAAAATCAAATTATATGGATTAAATATAGAAATAACGTAATCCACAAAAAGTTAATATAAGCAATTATTTTTGGAGTAGGAAAGGGAAATACCGAAATTAAAATGAAGGATTAAAAGGCTATTTTGCTAATTAGCCCAAAAGGTGTTAGGCCAAAAGGGCTATTAATTTCGCTTTTGGCATTTTGCGTCGATTCAGTATAAACGGAGAATCATTTTTCAAATTGTAGCCACCAAATATTATCGCCCTGTGTTACATTTAAAGAAATTAAATTATGAATAATCTGCATAAATGTATGTATGTTACTCGTATTATGATAAAACAACGGTACCTATAGAGCAATATACTTTTGAATAACGTAATACTTCACCGAAAGTGGGCATCTGGAAGCCCAAATTTGGAATTTGTTTTATTATTCATTTCATATTTATGAGTTTTTAATTGATAAACTCAATGATTTCAGAGCGAGCAATGGCAGCACTGTACAGGGAAAGGGGGAATTATCTTCAGCGCGCGAGACTGTGTGTCTTAAATTCTAAAGATATGCTCATTTTAAAATTATTTTGGGATATTGCTGTTGAATTGAATTTTATGGTTCAAGTGCGAAAAACATGACATTTAATAAATGAAGGTAATGCACAAAACGCTAAAAAAAAAAACCGCCCCTTTGGGCGTAATTTAAAATCTAAAGGCTTTTATATATATATATGTGATGTACCAGCTTTTGTCCGGAATAAATAGAATGCTGAAGAATCATAAATGTAGTCGTAGCTTAAATAATCAGACGATAAGTTTAAAATACAGGATCCATTACTTATTATTCAGGAGAAAATAGCAGTTACAAAAAACAGATATCCGGAGTAAATAAAAGAATTACTAATAACTTTTTGTATAAAGTTTACTGCATCCTGACATTTAAGAAAAAGCCCCCATATTCATTTTGCAAGTTATTTTATAGCCTCTGGAAAGGGAGCTTCCAAGAAATGACGTCATTAAAAATGAAAAGAACATACAGTTAGAATTTAAGTGTATTCTTACTATGGAATTTTATATATATATATATATATATAAAGAAAGAAAGAAAAAAGAAAAAAAAAATCTGAAATGTTTCAGATTTTAAATTACGTCCAAAGGGGCGTTTTTTAACATTTTGTGTGTTACCTTTCTTTATTGAATATCATGTTCCTCGCACTTAAACCATAAGATCCAGTGCAACAGCAATATCGCAAAATAGTTTTAAAACGAGCATATCTTTAGAATTTCCGATACAGAGATTTACGCGCTGGAGATAAAAATGTTTTTTTCTGCACAACGTTGCCATTGCTCGCTTTGAAATCCTTGAGTTTGTTAATCAAAAATTCGTCAAAGTTTTAAAAAATAGGAAATCGATCATAAAACAAATTTCAAATTTCAAATTGGGTCTTCCACATGCTCATATTCGTTGGAGGATTACGTTATTCAAAATTCGATGACTCTATGTACCGTTATTTTATGACAATGTGAGAAATACACATACATTTACGCAGATTTTCATTATTTAATTTCTTCAAATATAATGCAGGACTCTAACATTTTATGGCAACAGTTTGAAAAGTGAACCGACATTTATCCGTCCGACGCAAAATGCCAAAACGAAAACAATAGTCCTTCGGGACTCAAGTCCCTTTGGACTAAAGAAAAGGAAAAAAAAAATAGTTTAGATTTACGTAATTTTCATTAGCATATGCATAATTTCCTTATTAGTAATACGTGACGATAAAATTTAATGGCAGCATCTTTTATTTGCGAGACTAACAAACGGTCTGGTGCTAAAAATTCAAGCAAATCCAGTTCCCAAAAATTCCGAATTTTTTAGCCTTTTGCACTGAAACGGACTTTTTTTTTTTTTTTTTTTTTTTTTTTTTTTGTTGTTGTTGTTGTTGTCTCTATAACTGCAGTGTAAGGTCATACTTTTTTACAATTTTTTTTTAAATTTTGCTTCAGAAACAATATACTTCTTCAATGTTTATACTTCTTATGTTTCTTCGTGAATATTTAAAAGAATAAATAAAATCGCAAAGTAGCACTTATTTTGCTTTATTTTACCAGAAATTTATGTTTTAATTTTTTTTTACATTGTTTAAACAACTAAGTAAAAATTATTCCATTTTTACTTTTAGTTTCTGCGTTACAAATGCTTTGGGACCGACTGTTAACAAGAACTGTGTTTTATGGCTAGAAAATTCCTTTGACGTACTAAGTTTGTTTTATTTCTGCTTCTTTTTGTAATTTATAGCTTCTAATCTTACTTATTCACTTCCTCTTCTGCTCTCCTGCTAATTGAAAAGAATCTTCAGATGTTGAACATTTGCTAAACATGTGCTTCTTTTAATGAATAGACAGGAAACGTATTATTATCTGCAACTGCAACTGTGAGAGTGGAAAATTTGATAAGCATGTAGATTAACGAATGTACAAAACCCTGACTTTTCTCTTTTAACGATATATACGCATTGTGTCTTAATTTCAAAGCTGGCGAACCCTTCCGGCATGTCCCCCCCCCCCCAATAGAGATTCTAAAAGGGTAATCCTGGAACACAGAGCAGGACGGAAGTGGCCGCCAAAAAGTCAGCTGTTGCATTGCCGTGAATGGACAGCGCAGCCTAATGGAAAGGATTCCTGATCCAATGAGCAAGAGGCGCCAGCAAGTCTGCTCCACAGCTGGGCGACCTCACAGCTGACCTCGCCCAGGAGGACAATTTAGCATCCCCCCTGTTTATTTCAGGCACGTGACCCATTGAGACGGCCTTCGAAGGCTACAAAGGCCGATACAGAATTGGCAAGCCGCGTTCCGTCAATATCCTCAGGTTTGGACGCGGATTCCCCCCCCCCTCCACACCTTAAATCTTTCGCATCGCTCGTAACTGTGTGGCTTGTAGTGTTTTTTGTACGTGTATCTGAGTCCTGATTCTGACAGAGGTTTAATTAAGTGTAAATTAATTTAGTAATCCACTGCAATAAAAAAAAATTGTTTACCTTATTTTTTTAATATCACAGACGCTGTGTTCTCATATAGTACGTGGAAGTTTTATGCGGTCCAAAACGCTTTGAATAAAGAGTTTTAAAAAAAAAAAACACTCAAAGGTTTCAGTTTTTAAATTACGTCCAAAGGGGCGGTTTTTTTTTTTTTTTTTTTTTTTTTTTTTACGTTTTGTGTGTTACTTTTATTTATTAAATATCATGTTCTTCGCACTTAAAACATAAAATTCAGTTCAACAACAATATGGCAAAATAAAAATGACATCTTTAGAAATTCCGATACGCAGTTACGCGGGCTGGAGACAAAAAGGGCTTTTCCCCCCCTCCCGTGCAAATGTTGCCACTGCTCGCTCTTAAATCGTTGAATTTGTTAACCAAAAATTCGTTAAAGTTTTACAAAATATGAAATAGATAATAAAACAAGTTCCAAGTTCCAAATTTGGTCTTTCAGACGCCCAAATTCGGGTGGAAACGTACGTTATTCAAAATTGGATGGCTCTAGGTCACGCTGTTTTAACACAATGCGAGAAACATACATACATTTATGCAGATTCTTCATTATTTAATTTCTTTAAACATAATATAGGGCTCTAAAATTTGGTGACAACCATTTGAAAAGGGACACAGCCTTTTGAAGTTTTCAACGCAAAATGCCAAAACGAAAATAATAGTTCTTCAGGTCAAATTCTCCCTTTGGACTAACAAAAATATGAAATCTTTTAGATTTCGCCTCAAAATTTTCAGACCAAGAGATGTTCTGTGTTACCTTATGAAATATCATGTTCTTCGCACTTAAACCATAAAATTCAATTCAACAGCAAAATCGCAAAATATTCAAAAGAGTATATCTTCAGAATTTAAAATACACAGTTTTGCGCGTTAGAGATTTTTTTTTTTTTTTTTATTTTTTTTTTTTTTTAAATTTTTTCCTTGTACATCGTTGCCATTGCTCGCTTTGAAATCGTTGAGTTTCTTAATCAGAAACTCATTAATGCTTTGCAAAATATGAAATAGATAATAAAACAAATTCCAAATTTGGGCTTCCAGATGCCCACATTCGGATGGAGACTTAAGTTATTCAAAACTTGATGGCTCTAAGGTAATCATTATTTTATTTCTTTAAATATAGTGCAGGGCTCTAATATTTGGTGGCAACAATTTGAAAAGTGAACCGACACAAAATGCCAAAACGAAATTAATAGCCCTTCTGGGCATATTGCACCTTTGGGCTGGAAGATAATTCAGTAAGATTTTATTATGGATTTTGTAATTCATTTAAAGCTGCAATTCGAATAAGTAATGTTTAATGACTGTAAACTAAGGTAAAAGTCATATTTATAATAATTATGCATACGGTGTTAAGCTTGGTGGATTCTTTAAATTCTGTGACATTATTAAAGCCTATATTTGAAGTTTTTTAGATCAGTTAAATAATTTTTTACATAGTGCCTAAATAAATGTACCAGTAATTAAAGAATTATCATGTTATACCTAAATCGGTGTCTTCACGAGAGGGGGAAAGGATTTAGAAAAGTAAAAGGATAGATTTAAAATTGTAAAGATGAGACAAATTTTAACAATCATTTTAACACATATACATGTAATCTGCACCCCTATACAAATTAAAACCTTTAAACAGCTCTTAAAAATTTAGGCAAGAGAAGATTTTGAACCCTTTTTACATAATTTCGAAGGCTTTTGACTAGCAATTGACTGATATTGCAATTTTTATTATTTATATTAGCAATTCCCTGGATTGAGCCTTCCGACTTACAGCACATATAATAATAACCAAAAGTCATACTGACACTCAGCAGAATTTTTTATTCCCACCTCAAAAAACTATTTTTTTTATATATCTTCAAGAATATTCGATCGATATGTAACATTCCTCCTTATTATTTATTTTTAAACACGTGTTTTTAAATTATTTTTAGATAATTATTTTTCACGCGTCCTAATTATTATTTCTGTGGCACTATAGCAGAAAAAAAAGAAGGCTTAAACTATTATTATTTTTCTTAAAGAATTTACAATAATTATTCTTCATGGAATTTTAGACCAAAGAGCCCGGAAGGTCTATTAATTTCGTTTCGGCATTTTGGATCGAAAACTTTAAAAGACTGTACCACTTTTCAAATCGTTGCCACCATATATTATCGCCCTGTCTTATATTTAAAGAAATTAAATAATGAAGAATCTGCATAAATGTATGTATGTTTCTCTCATGGTGATAAAACAACGATACCGAGAGCCATCAAAATTTTATTCCATAGAATATGGGCATGTGGAAGCCCTAATTTGAATTTGAAATTTGTTTTATTATCGATTTCAGATTTTGTAACGCTTCAACGAATTTTTGATTAAAAAAAACTAAACGATTTCAAGGCGAGAAATGGCAACACTGTACGAAAAAAGAAATATTTTTATCTCCAGCACGCAAAACTGTGTATCGGAAATTCTAAAGATATGCTCATTTTAAAATTAATTTGGGATATTGCTGTTGAATTGGATTTTATAGTTTGAGTACGTAGAACATGATATTTAATGAATAAAGGTGACACACAAAACGTTAAAAAAATACCCCTTTGGGCGCAATGCAAAACCTGAAAGATTTAAGATTTATTTCCTTACTTTCCTGAGTTATAAAAATTATAATTTAAACAATAATTTCAGGTTACAGGAAGATAAAACTACATTAACACCGCTTCTTACCACACATCCGCGAAAAGGGTGGCGTGGCAAATGCGGTCAAGAGCAGGAGACTGACGTTAATTACGGAAGGGGAAAGTAAACGGCTGTGTCAGAAATCATAAGGGGAGATATATATTTTTTTAAAAGTGTTTTTTGGCTAGTTTATACATTCAAAGGAAAATACAAGTTACTCACTGAACTTCGCACATTAGTCTGAATAACCTTTAAACCCGATGAACAGTACATTTGTGTGACAAGGCGAGCTTTCTGACTGTACAATCTGTTTTACATTTAGCGAGCTTGTGCCGAATAAGTTTATTCGCTATTTTATGTAATTTCTGCAATATTTTGTAATTCTTTTATTTTTTTCATTTAAATTTTATTTTTTTAAAGATAATTTCTTTTTATTCACAAATATTTATATTTTATTTTTCTAATAAGTGAAACATTTAATTAAATTCTGATATTTTGTTTTCATAAGATAAAGTACGAAGCCTTTGTTAAAATTTTCATAGCTCACTGTAGTTCAGTGACCGTATTTTAATGTGCCATTTTACTCGCGAGTCCATTCATCCGATTTAAAACTTGGGAATGAATTAACAAATCGATCTTTCCATTCAATTGGTCCTATCGACTTGAATACAGTGAGCCTGAGTAAACGGGAAGTATCTTTCGTAAATATAAAAACCATTATAAGCGCATTTCTAAATAATAATTTTAAAATATAATTTTCACAGCTGTTTGACGCTGCTTTCATTTCTTAATTATAAATATAAATATATGTACTGAAAATTACGAAGAGAATAACACATACGTATCTGTTATTACGAGAATAAGTATTGCTAATGTATGCGATAGGGCTTGAAAACTAATTTTGATTCACATTCTTTTCTTTATGAATGACGAATATCTGTTTGCCATACACGTGATCAAATAGGGAATAAGTGTTTAATCCGTAAGATTATAAGTATTGATTAACATTTCATATAACTACTTTTAATTGAGGCTTTCTAAGAGCAACCCCCTTAATTTTGACTCGCAGCTTTTAATTTTAGACTAGGATATGAGCATAGAATCTACCTTTAAACAATGGGAATTTTTTTTTTAAACACTGTGGCATGACAGTGCTAGTAATAATAGTTTTAGCGTTTAGTGACTAGTAATAATAGTTTTAGCGTCACTAAGAATCATTTTCTGGATTCTCATATTGATTTTTTTCCAAAAGATATTAAAAGCTGCAATTGACGAGTATGAGCAATGCATAATACATACATATATAACGTAAGCATACCATAAAGAAAAATGAACCCCAACAAAAGCTGATCGATGCTATTAAACTCTGAAGAGGGGTTTATCAGAGGGAAAATGGCAATTAAAATCAATTAAAATTCCATTTAATTGATTTTAATTATTTATTTACTGTATCGATTTATTATTAATTCTAATGGATTGGAATATTTGAATATGAATTAGCTGAATATTTAAGAAAAATATTATGACTGCGAGAATAGGAAAAAAAAAAAACATTTTTTGAATATTTACTCTCTTATAGAATGCAGATAAATTCATTTTTACTCAATGAAAATCAAAATTTAGTAGCTAATTAATCTGTCCTGTATCGAGCACTTTAGGTCAGTGATCCGTATTAATGTGCGCTTTTTTTTAAAAAAAATTTAAATGTTTCAAGAATAATTAGAAAAGGGCATAACTCTCTTCTTACCCTTAAATTCTTCAATAAAAAAACTGCGTTTTCAGCTATAACCAAGTGAAATAATTTTCTAAATATAATTCAAAGCATGAAAAATAAGGTACATAAACAGCTTGGAAATGGAACTAGCATTGAGATTCTCTTTAAGAAATATGGTGAAGCTTAGCAGAAAGTCTACGAAGTGAAGTAATTCCGTAGAATATTTTCTCTTTATGATTAAATTGCACTCAATTATACTTTATAAACGACATGTAAATACTATTTAATGTATATGTGTGGATGTGTGTGTGTGTAGCTCACTAGCGGCTGAGCTGTAAAACCTGGCAGGTCGATCCGGGGTTCGAATCCGGATCGACGGGGATGGCTGTATTGGCGTTTTCGAGGTTTTCCCCACGTGTAACGTGCATAAGAGTCAGTTTTGCTTCGAAAGTTCTCCACGAGGCACCCTTACCCTTAAGCAAATAACCGTCGAATGCTTTGCTATAATCAAACAAACCAGACCAAACAATAGATATAAGTAGCTTAAAAACTGCTATATTTTACGTATACTTATCAAGTAATATTTCAATATATATAATGATTAAAAGAAAGGAAAAGTAGGATCCTAACTGATTGTATATAATGTAATTCCTATGAAGGCCCTAACAATTCTTTCTCACTTAAAGTCGTAACCCAAAAAGAGAACAAATTAAACTTCAGATACGTATACAATACTGAATCTAATACAAAAAATACAAAATATAAAAATAAATTATATATGTACGAAACCTAACTAACCATTTATATTGATATTACGTAAATATACGTATGGTAATGAACATTGTATAATAAAGATATTTTATACCTTGTTCTATATATGGTTCCATTTATATATACCTATACATAGATATATATAATTTAAGGATTTCATTTAAGGATTATAGTAGTAGTTAATACTACTACATATAAAACACAAAAGTGCATCAATAATGTATCTTTCAGTATTATTTAACTTCCTTCTTAAGAATTTTCGGCAGTCTAGTTTGCGTTATTTTATTCATAAGTCTCAAATAAAAACAATTATTGGTTATATGTCATTAGAAAATTAACCAAAAAGCAGCGACCACAATGTAATTGAGAAACAGTCCTTAGCCGTGAAAAGGTTGAAAGCCATTCGGTTATGACTATTATCTCACATAATCAGCTACTTCGCATACATGGAACATAGCATTCGAAATGAAAAACTCAATATTTACTACAAATTCATTCGTGTAACAAATATCTGTCTTTCTACACCTATGGCTTTAAAAAAAGATGTTATTTATCTTACAGTTTATCGTTAAGTAATACATTTTCATTGTACAAAACTGCATTCATTCGAAGAATTCAATTTGTATTTTCCTCTGTATAAAACTGAATGTAGAGAAGTTAAATGTAGAGAAGTTTAAACGACCCCCAAGACCCCGAGCAAGATTACTCCCTACTTTTCAGCCCCCCTGTGAAAATAGGGGTTCTAAATTTACGTCCTGACCGCATATAAGGGTATTTCGCGAAAAGTAACGAAGAGTCGTAAATAGAACATTGTCACATTTTTTCTTCCGTGACGAATTTCCCGCCTTTTAATGACTCTTCCTCAACAGGTGGGCAGAATGGTCTTTCAATGCATTATTAATGAAGTGCAGAATTGAAATCCTTCCTGTCAGAGCAATGCAAAATCAGTGATGCGGAATAGATGAAAATTTTCAAGCACTTTACGTGAAACGAAACCATTACAAGTTCTGCAGATCCAGATATTTGTAAACATAATCACTGATATTGTGATTATAAACTAAATTTTTCAAATATGGAGAAGGAAATAATATGCAAATCTTCTTCTTCAGTAGTCTATGAACGAAATGTAGTACAATAGTCGAATTCACTGGAAGGAGCTCCATGTAACAGCTTTACATATTATTAAAATCTTGTAGTTTAAATAATTTAAATAGATGAACATTAAGATATTTGTGAATGGCAATATTTGAAACCAGATCGAGTGCCACGTGCGACTCTCGCACGAAGAATGTAATTTATTTTTTAAATGTTAGAATATGTTTTTTCTTCTTGTTTGTATGTCGCCATTTTTTTTTTTTTTTTTTTTTTTTTTTTTTTTTTAGTGTTAAATAAAAGTTATTGCTGTGTTCCATCATTGGAGTTGCTTCATTTCGCCAAAGAAGTATTACAGTCATAATTATTTTGGAGGCACCGGCGAGATCGAATAATCGTGCGTATTTTTATTTTATAAGTTCATCACTGAACATAATATTAGTGATACCAGATTATTACTTCCTGTTCATATAGAATTGCTTTATTTTATTAGTTCATCACTGAACATAATATTAGTGATACCAGATTATTACTTCCTGTTAATATTGAATTGCTTTATTTTATTAGTTCATGACTGAACGCAATATTAGCGATACCAGGTTATTACTTCCTGTTGATATTGAATTGCCTTATTTTATTAGTTCATCACTGAACGTAATATTAGTGATACCAGATTATTACTTCCTGTTGATATTAAATTGCCTTATTTTATTAGTTCATCACTGAATGTAACTTCCTGTTGATATTGAATTGTCTTATTTTATTAGTTCATCACTGAACGTAATATTAGTGATATCAGGTTATTACTTCCTGTTAACATTGAACTGCCTTATTTTATTAGTTTATCACTTGAACGTAAACTTAGTGATACCATTTTAATGCTGTTTCTACTAGAGCTCAAAGGAAAAGAAAAATATCTGAAGAGCAGATCTTGGAACCGATGAAGGAAGAAAATAAAGCATCCAGAGATGTATTTGAAGAAGAAGTTAAATCACCAGAATTAAACGTGGAAGATGTTCACGAAAATTTGAAAAACGATAAAGAAATTAATATTGAGAATCATTTTGCAATGCAGCGTTATCATTATCTTTCGGCTTTTGATTTAATATCAAAGCCGCTACTAATAGACGAAGAAAACAATTGTCGAAAACAAATGACAATTGAATATTATCCGAAAGGCACAGATGAACTGAGGAAAGGCTTTGCTGTGAATTATAGCCGAGGAACTGGTCCAACATGGAAGAGATCTAGGCGCCGTCAAGGAAAAAAAGGAAGACTAATTTGAACACTGTCCATTTTCTATTTAAATGTGGTGTAAAAATATTTGTTTAAAATTTAAAATTTTCGGCCTGAAAATTTGGAAACTTATGAGAGAAGTTACCTTTTCTCTTTAAGCAAATGAGCAAGCCGAGCTTATTAAACTGTCTCGGGAAAAGTCTCTCCGTTGGGGGAGAGGTTGTAACAGCTTTACATATCATTAAAATCTTGTAGTTTAAATAATTTAAATAGATGAACATTAAGATATTTGTGAATGGCAATATTTGAAACCAGATCGAGTGCCACGTGCGACTCTCGCACGAAGAATGTAATTTATTTTTTAAATGTTAGAATATGTTTTTTCTTCTTGTTTGTATGTCGCCATTTTTTTTTTTTTTTTTTTTTTTTTTTTTTTTAGTGTTAAATAAAAGTTATTGCTGTGTTCCATCATTGGAGTTGCTTCATTTCGCCAAAGAAGTATTACATCCAGATATCTGAATGATGATAAATAGCCAGACTCGCTAGAATCATAGCATATCCGGCTATTTAAAAAATTCAGATATTTTTTAAGGCGAAATATGTAACTGCTGCTAATGCAAGCCGAGATATTTCTTATTTTTTGATAATATTTGATTCAACATCCAACAAAGTTTATACAGTTAAAAAAATGAAATACCTTTATTCCTTCATAAACTGGTGGGGGAAAAGATAATAAATATAAATTAAAAATAATGAGATTGGAGAAAAATGTTAAGATCAACTCCGCGAATTATCAAGAGCATATTTAATACCCAATTTTCAATTAATGAAGTACACTGCATTCCCCCCAAAAAAAAAAAACTGAAATGTTTCAGATTTTAAATTACGTTCAAAAGAGCGTTTTTTTTTAACATTTTGAGTGTTACCTTTATTTATTAAATATTATGTTCTTTGCACTTAAACCATAAAATTTATTTCAATAACAAAGTCGCAAAATAATTTTAAAATGAGCCTATCTTTAGAATTTCCTATATACAGTTCGAGATAAAAAGGTTCCCCCCCCCCGGTAGAGTGTTACCATTGCTCGCTTTTAAATCGTTGAGTTTGTTACACAAAAATCATAAAACAAATTCCAAATTTCAAATTTGGGATTTCAGATGACCATATTCGCAGTAGGATTACGTCATTCAAAATTCGATGGCTGTAGATACCGTTGTTTTATCACAATGCGAGAAATATACGTACATTTATGCAGATTTTTCATTATTTAATTTCTTCAAATATAATGCAGGACTCTAACATTTTGTGGCAACAGTTTGAAAAGTGAACCGACATTTATACGAGTGCGACACAAAATGCCAAAACGAAAGTAATAGTCCTTCGGGACTAAAATCCCTTTGGACTAAAAAAAAAGTTTCAAAGGTGTCAGATTTGCACGCTCGCCCAGGAGGGGGGAGGGGTGTTGTTAAGGTTTTCAATAATCTCGTTGAGCTCGCAATTTACCAGTCTGCTGTTACACTCACACAAACTAACCTTTCTAGCGGTAGCTCAAGAGGGTTATTAGTTTCAAAACAGCATTTTGTGCCGTTTCACTATACAGTGCGAATCACTTTCTAAATTATTGCCACGAAATATAATCGACCTGTATTATATTTAAAGAAATTAAATAATGAAGAATCTGCATGAACGTATGAATATCTCTCGCAATGGGAAAAAACAACGTTACCAGCAAAATTCTGAATAACATACTCCTCCACTCAAACATGGGCACCTGGAAACCCGAATTTTGAATCTAGAAATTGTTTTATTATCCATTTCATATTTTTTAAAACTTTAACGAATTTTTGATTAACAAACTCAACGATTTCAAAAGCGGGCAATGGCAACACTGTACAAAAAAGGAAAATAAATAAATAAATAAATAAACTATAGCGCGCGAGATTGTGTATGGGGAATTCTAAAGCTATGCTATTTTTAAGTATTTGTGATATTGCTGTTGAATTGAATTTTATGTGTTTAAGTGCAAAGAGCATGATATTTACCAAATAAAACCCACAAAAACGTTAAAAAAATGTCTCTTTGGGCACAATATAAAATCTGAAAGCTTTCATTTTTTTTCTTCTTTAGTGTTAGCAATTGCAAGTGATGCAGCTGCAGATTGGTAGACTGTGAACTCAGCGACAGAGCAAAAAACCTTAATAAACATTTTTGGGCGACCGCTGAAATGTAAAACCTTTCAGATTTTATTTATTTTATTTTCGTAACTGCAAAACTGAGAGGCATGGTCATTTTAGGGTTTATACAGTTGGTCCCATTTTGTTCTGAAATTCTGACCAATGGTTTCCGAAAAATCGTGCAAGCAAGAAAACTATGCTTACGAGAAATAGTTACACTTATATTTAAATCCCATAACTGTCTATTATTTTCTTAAAAAAGAAAAATACACTTATAAATTCAAGTTTGTAAGTATGCATAATTATACGTTGAAGAAAACCTGCATACATAATTATCATAATTTTAATTGGGACAATGGAAAATGTGGAGTCAAGATTTTCATGCAATTTCAAATTTTATTATAGTTCTAAAAGATTTTAGGTCAGAGGTATAAGGGGCCATTTTATGCAGATACTGTGTTTACGCAATTAATCAAAATTTCTTGATTTTCCAATCAGCCAATTCAGAGAAATCATGCACGGAAACAGGGTAATCCTATTTCGAATCTTAATTCGAAAATGACGTTATCTTGAAATCGCCTAAGCACACTACTTTCTGAAAATTAATAAACATACAGACAGACATGTTAATTAGTTAACTCTTTTAGCATGTGTAACTATATATTTGTATAAAATTGTATACCGAAGTACATACCTAGTTCAGGAAATTTAATATAAGGCATTTGCTAAAATGCAAATATAAATGAAACGTGTGGCTCTTTAAATCTAAAAAACTAAAGAGGTTTTTTTTTTTTTTTTTTTTTTTAGCCCAAACGGGACGTTAGTTCCGAATGGGATATTAATCTCGAAACGGCATTTTGCGTCGAAACACTTAAATGCATTACATCACTTTTAAATTGTTGCCACCAAATATCAGCGATCTGAAATATCCATCAAATTCTGAATAACGTAGTCCTCCACCCAACCATGACTCCATGGCAGCCCGAATTTTGAATCTCGAATTTGTTTTATTATCTATTTCATATTTTGTAAAACTTTAACGAATTTTTGATTTACAAACTCAATGATTTCAAACCAAGCAGTGGCAACAATATACGGAATCGAACATTTTTATCTCTAGCGCGTATATCGGAAATTTTAAACATATATTGTTTTTAAATATTTTGCGATTTTGCTGTTGAATCAAATTTTATGTGCAGTAAAAAATTTTGTAAGACATTTAAGAAAGTCAGGTAACATTTAAGACATAGTAAGAAAACAACATAGATATGATAAACTGAGAAAAGACTGAAAAAAACAGAAAAATGAAAATGTACGCCAACACATAACGCTGCGTCGGGAATTCTGCTTTAAAAATTTTTGTAATGTTCCTTGATTATCATCTTACAACATGCATCTTACAAGTAATGCATCTTACAACAGAGAGAATGATACTGCTGTAATCTTTCTCTAATAACGATGCAAAAAATACGATTCATAGTCATACATTTTTCAATCTGATGCGATATGGAACCCGCATAAAAAATTTCGATAGAAAAATAAGCTAATTCTTTCTCATTATATCAGCAAAAGTGGCACGCAGTTTTTAATGATTTTCGTCTTTCTAATCAAATGGTCCTAAAAGCTCAAGTTTCATCCAATATTTTACCCATATTCAATTTTAGCCGATTAAATGTTTCAAAAACTTTATCATAATTGATGAGATATCAATAACGCGAACAAACACACAAAAGACATTCTTCCTTATATGCATCGATTTCGAAAAATTTAAAAATTTTTTATTTACAAACTCTACGATTTGAAAGCGAGCAATAGAATAGTAGCAACACTTTTTCGAAATAAAACATTTTTATTTCCAACTCGCGAGACTGTTGCCACTCAGAAAAACGAGTGCGAAAATTAATGTTTTCGGCGTTTTTAATTAATATCTCGGCTGATTAAAGTCGTACGAAGATGGGAACAGTCGAAATGGCTTCCCACGAATTTTTGAAATAGGAAATAATATATTTAATGTTTGGTAATGCTATTTTTATTTCATCGTATAACTTAGAATTTTTTATTAACAAACTCTAGTATTTGAAAGCAAGCAGTGGCAACAACTTTCGAAATAGAGCAGATTTTCATCTCCAGCTTGCATAAAGTGACCACACGTCTCGATTTTGGCGGGACAGTCCCGCTTTTTAGGAAACATCTGCATTTCTTATTTTAAATGTACTGTAAAAATATCTTACCTATTATTTATTAATAAAAACACATAAAATAATAATAAAAAAATCACATAAAATGCATGCAGAGTAAACTAAATTAGGCGATGTAACGAGTTAAATTTACTCGGTGGTGTTCGAACATTGTCGTAACGTCTCGTCAAGGAATATGTAACGGAGGAACAGCTAGCATTAGCTGAAGGGCTATTTGCTTTCCACACCATAAACCACAATCAATTTTTCAGATCAATTGATTGTACGTCGCAAATGATCAAAACATTGTACGCCAAAAAATCTGCACGTGCAAGGACAAAAACCGAAGCAATTATTTGTAATGTTTTTTTCACCATATTCGTTTTCACAATTGCTGAAAGAATTAGATTAAATACCCATTTATATCCATATATTATGATGCTTCCAACCAGAAAGATTTAAAATTATTTCCCACAATTGTTAGATTTTTTGATCCAAAAACAGAAATTAAAATTAAAATATTAGATTTTGTTTCATTGCCGGGTGAAACTTTTTTTTCTCTCAATGGCAAATTGTGAACAGTTATTATTCTGTTTAAAATGAAGGAATAACTCCGTCCATTTTTTTGTCAGTTTCCACATTTGCAGACGACCAACATTTAATTTTTTCATCAGTAATGTATCTTTTTACCAATGACACCTCATCAAAGAGATCATTTTCGCAAATATTATTTTTCGGAAAACGGTTACTAATATATTAAAAAGATTTTTCCACATATTCCCGTAAAATCTCCTTTTTTAATGTCACTCAATGAAAGTTTTTAATATCCTCGAATTGAACTGTCCGTTCTTCAAGATATTCCAAGCAGTTATTATAAAAATTTCTGACTTCTTTCAGAAAATCAGGTCGTTTAATATGGCACCTTGTTCTTCTAACCTAGTGACGTTCTTTCGAATAACTAAAGAAACGTAATCGTTATCAATTCTTTCTCGCAATTTTGTTTTTTAAATTATTGATTTCATTTGACACTTCCGTAATTGAAATTTTGTCCCCTTCAATAATTTTCACAGCATTGTGGAATAATGTAGCTTGGTTGTGGATGAAATGAAGACAAATTTATGATGTGTCATTTTCAAAAACAGCTGCAATATTCTTGGACATTTATCTTGTGATAAAAAGTATGATTTTAATGGGTTCGTATATTTTTAAAATATTTTCTACAGGTGGTAAAAGAGCTAGCCATCGTGTTTTTCTGTAACCAATAATTCTTTTATATTCGATTTCTGCGCTTTCACAAAAATCTTCAAACTTTCGACACGTACAGTATATATATATAAAAATACGAATAAATTTTTGAAATAATATTTTCAACATCCACTGGAAGTAAGTCAGATGCTGTTTGAATATTATTGTGTAGAATGTGCGCTGCACAACCTACTCGAATAGTTTTTTGGTTCAAACGTTCGTTAAGTTTTGTAAAAACGTTATTGACCCCTCTTCTAGCTTTTCCACCAAAATTTGCGTTAGTGTCAACAATAAAATTATTGCCTATTTTCAAATTATTCCTTTTTAAAATAGCACTTATTGAATCTAAAATTATTTATAAAGTTTCACTCAACAGTCGCCCAGACGGTATAGTGGTTAGGGGACCTGACTGCGATACAGAAGGGCCTTGGTTCTAATCCCAGAGAAGGCATGGTTGTAACTGTCCGTCCCTTCATAGGGGGCAATGGTGGCCCACCTGTTAGGTTCCTCCATAATAAAGAGACTACCTCGTCTGGCTTTAGTATATTTTCAACAATTTGTCCCGCGCTCCGCGGCGTTTAAAAAAAGTCCCGATTTCTGGAAAGAATGCACGACAAGCTAGGGAACGGTGGGAGAATACGGTTTCCGGCGGCTATGTGGCTACTTCGCCAGGATATGAGTCTTATATATTATTTTTGTTAATTTTGTAGTGCCAAATTTTAATAATAACAAACAATTGTTGACAAATGAGTATCGAGAATTGCTTATAAAAGTTCGCATTGTTGATCAGTTGTTAGAATTCGACCACCACTGTTTGGACTTATTGGCAATGACGAAAACATTTTGTAACTGTCTCACAGACGATACACATCAAACTGCGTGCTAGTGCTAGTTAAACAAGTGATGTTAACAAATCAGCTATTCAGATAATTTAGGTACGTAATTTATTTATTTTATAAACATATAAATTTTGTAATTGTCTCGCAGACGATACACATCAAACTGCGTGCTAGTGCTAATTAAACAAGTGATGTTAACAAATCAGCTATTCAGATAATTTAGGTACGTAATTTATTTATTTCATAAACACATAAATTTTGTAACTCTCTCGCAGACGATACACATCAAACTGCGTGCTAGTGCTAATTAAACAAGTGATGTTAACAAATCAGCTATTCAGATAATTTAGGTACGTAATTTATTTATTTATTTATTTCATAAACACATAAATTTTGTAACTGTCTCGCAGACGATACACATCAAACTGCGTGCTAGTGCTAGTTAAACAAGTGATGTTAATAAATCAGCTATTCAGATAATTTAGGTAGTAATTTATTTATTTATTTATTTCATAAACACATAAATTTTCTTGAATTTAGCAGACAGTAAGTACTCTTATCATTTATATTTTATAGTGGCGGCAAAAGGTCTAGCGTCGGCCTTGAAAGTGACGCTTACAACGTTACGCCAAATTCAGAGGAAAAATAATACATACGCACGCACGTACGTACGTACGTACAGACGCCACGAAAAAAAAATCTCTTCTGAATCCATTTTAAATCAGTTTTATGATTCCTTTGGAGGGGAAAGAGTCCTGTATTTGTATTCTGTCCATACGTACAGATGCCACGCAAAAACATTGTTAAATTTTATTCGACAGCGGTCAAAATGGATATTTTCGTTGAAATGGTACCTGAAATTTTTCGGGTTACAGTGCTTCCTTTACTTCGTACAAGTAACCTTTACTTTTCTTCGTTCCTTTACTTCGTACAAGTAAAAATGAAAGAAAGATTAAAGAAATAATTTTACTTTATATCATAAATATAAATATCTTTTCTTTATATCATATACAGTAAGACCCCGCTTAACGCGGGGGATACGTTCCATCAAATTAGAGCGTAATGCGACACAGCGCTAAACGAGGCTATCTTTACATGTAAATATTGGGGTTAGGGGAAGATGGCTAGGAAATTGGTTAGGTATTAAATTTAAAAAGTATGTTTTTTTAATAAAAATAAAACCAAACATTTATTTCTTAAAGCCCAAATTAATACCACATTATTATTTCTTGCAAAAATAAAAACCAAATATAAATAAAACGAATATTCTAAAAAAAAAAAAAAAAAATTCTAAGTCAGTCATATTTAGTTAGCCTTCCGCGTTTTCAGTGTTCTGCCTTTTTGTGACAAAAGCATCTAATGTCGTTTGCCTTTTTCTCTTGCGTTGTTCTCTTAAAAGTTCTTCATAAACGGATAGAGCATCTCTAACACCATGCCTTACTTTTGAGCTCCTGTCAAAATTCGGATCATTTTCAGTGAATTGATCCATTATTTCAGTTACGGTAGACAAACTCCTTTTTACAAACGCCATCGAAAGTTCTTTTTGCTCTTCTTCTGAATCACTGCTGTCAACATTTTTGTTTTCTTCTTGTTCAGTTAATTCCTTGAGCTCATCATTAGAAAGACTAGCCGCTGCTTCTTGAATTATTTCTTCGACATCTTCCACATTTACCCATTCAAAATATGTCTGTACAATACCGCACCAAACAAGAAATACAAGTACACTCTTTCGGATATGTATTTGAAACCTATCGCTGCATAATATTTCGGGGAATCCCCGTATGCTGCGAGCGATTTCGTGGAATACACGGGTTGAAATAAAAGAGCGCTAAACAGAAACAGCGCTAAACGAAACAGCGTTAAGCTGGGTCTTACTGTATATAAATATCTTTTCTCAGATCAGTGAAAAATTTTCACCAAAACCACATGGAAATGAAACTTTAACTTTCCGGTTTCCCTCGTGATTCACCGCCAAGTGTTCATGACATCGCTTAACGACTCCAGAAGCAGCTGAAAGTTTCCATTGCAATCCCCTATGGAGAACCCATGGAGGTAGGAACTATGGGAGAACCAAATAAAACTGTCCAAGACTCAGATGAACAGATTATTCCGTACAATACCCAGAAAACAGATAACAATCGAAAGTGCTCAGTGCAAGTTAAAAATTAAAGTGTCCACCTTCCTTTTTCTTGCAAACGACACCGGAAAAAGTCCGCTCCCCAAGGGGAGTATGGTTAATTAACACGTACCCCCTTTCCACGATTTCGGTAGCGATCCCCCGCTCCCACCTGCTGCAGGCGATCCGCATTCCAACTCCCGTGAAATCGAAAGAAAAAGAACAGCCGCGCGCTCGCTGTCGCCAAGCGTCCGTGGGAAAACTAAACTCGAAACCTCTCCTTGTGTCTACACGGACGCCAACGGAGGTGCCGTCCGGTCTGCAACACACCTGCAACGGCAGCACTCCGTTCTAGAAGTGGGGCACACTCCCTTCCAAAACAAGCTTTTGGAACCTGCGGATGGCTGCTTGCTACAGACTCCCACCCGTTCGTTAACTCGCAGCGGCGGACATTCGACAAGTGGAGCTAACTGTTGATAATTGACGATCTTTTGACCTCTGACACGTGTGACGGGGGGGTAGGGGGAGAGGACGGGCGCGCGCTTCGCAGCATCGGACTGTACTTCGCATTGTGCGAAGAATTTTTGAGACTGGCGCCGACGACACGATGGCGCCATCTCACCCGCTGAGTCGAGTAATAGTGAATACTCACTCACTCCCCAATCGTTTGACGTTCTTTGGAATCGGTGGTTTATCGTCTGCATTCTTCAGTTTGTTTAGGATAACGGGGGGGGGGGGGGATAAGTTAAAGAAAATGACGCAAAAAATTATTTTCCGTCTCCGATTATCACAATAGGTTCTTATCGATGTTCAGCATTACGCGACTTCCGAGTGCTGGTATTTAACTCTCAGAATTTGAAAACGCTAAGGAATTCCTCGAGTTAATCGCTGGAAAAATAAAATCAAAATAGGCCAGAAAATACGAGTTTTGTATCATTAAGAAAACTTTAAAATGCTGCGTATTTAACTTTTAAGCCTTTTATATATATATATAGTATATATATTTCAAGAATTTCGGCGCAATTAACTATTTCCATTCTGCTGGTCTAAATCAGTAGCAAAATAAGACAAAAATATTTTATGTAATGATTTCTGACGACAGTTTTTAAACCAGTAAGATAATAACAGTTTTTGAATGCTTGATAACCTGATAATGACTAATTTGAAATAAGACATGAATTAACGGAAAAGATATTTTGCTTTAATAAATTTAAAATAAGGATAAATATCAAAATCTGTGCGTATCTGTTTGTTTGTGGCCTTATCTTCTCCGGAACGACAGGCAGTTGAGTTTCGAGAGAGGTACCCCCAGATTCTAAAATTTCGTGGAAAGCCATTTCAACCTTTCTCATCATCGTACGACTTTAATGAGCCAAGATATTAATTAAAAAAAAAACCTTCAAAACGCCAATTTCCGCCAGCATTTTTCCGTATGGCAACAGTCTGGCAAGCTAGAGATAAAATTCGGCTTTATTTCGAAGAGTGTTGCCACTGCTCACTTTCAAATCGTTGAGTTTGTTAATAAAAAATTCCCAAGTTTTACAAAATATGAAATAAAAATAGCATTGCCAAATCTTAAATGTATTATTATTATGTAAGTTTATGTTCTGATGTCGAAGAACGGACGCAATTTCATGTGACGTCACTGTATGTCGAAAATTTTTCATTAATGTCAGAATTTTAAATAAATAGTGTTGTGGACACTTTTTTTGTTTCAGATTAAGATAACTGACACGGCGTGTTATTGCTTCGTTAATTCTTTTACTGATATTGAGAAAAAGGCCGTTCTATTACTTTTAATTTAAATCATGACGTCATACGTATACGTATTAACCTGAAGTGTCCAAAGTTTTTGTTTCCTGGTTTGGCAACAAAAAAATATTTACGAATTGGCTATTGCTTGGAAAGAATGAACTGACATCATTCATATTGAAATGTTTTTATGCACTTTCTTTTCAGGTGTACATAAAACTCATAAATTTTGCTTTGCTCTCAGGTACCAACTTTGTATACAGTACATAAATTAATAGTTCAATTTTATTTTCAGTTTTTCTGTACATAGAACCTATAAATATTGCTTTGGCTGTAGACAGCCTGGCAGTCTTACCTGCTCGTAAATAAATAAAATGTGAAAGGTTTCCGCTTTTAAAGATCACTTAAGAGTGTTTAAGGTTTTTTTATGCTTTCGCTGACTTTATTATTAAACATTATTTTCTTCGCACGTACGCCAAACACAATTCAATGATAAATTACAAAAATTTTAAAAGCAACATAGAAAGATGAAACTCTTAGAAAGATGGTTTGCAAAACTTTTTTTTAAAATTTTTTTTAGACCAAAGGGCTAATTTGTCAACATGGGCTATTAATTTCGTTTTGGTATTTTGCGTTGAAAACGGGTTTCACTTTTCAAATTGTTCCTAGCAAATATTATCCCCCTGCATTATATTTAAAAAAATTAAATAATGAAGAATTTGTATCATAAGAATAAATTGAGTTTAATTTAAAAAATTTAAATACATATTTAATTAAATTTTCTTTGCGCCATTGCTGCAAGGAATGAAATTTAAATTTAAACAAATTTAAATTCTTAACAAATACGTATAAAAGTAAAAGGTAAAAAAGCAAATTTAAATTCTAAAAAAAGGAAAAAAAGCCAAAATTTAAAATAATTTAAAAATATGCAAACATGTAAAAGATTTAGTAGAAGGATTGTTATGTTGGCTTTGATTAACAAAATTCATTGTTTATAAATTTATTTACCGCCTCACTACTTAACGTCCACATTGGTGACCCGGACGTGATATTGACAAGCAACCGTCTGATTTTTTAAGGCACCAGAAGTTCTGTATTGTGCCGACGATCTCGCACTTCAGTCAGTGTCCGGTTGTAAGATATCCCGAAAAATACTCTATTCTTACAGTTATTTTCAATTTTGTAAATGTATAGCTGACATGAATTTAGTCAATGCCTTTATTTACATAGGGTCAAGAGTACGTTTTTATGAGTCAAAAATATAGTTAGTAATAAAACAACCTTTCTTGTAGATACATGTTTTAAGAAACTCGAAAGATTTAAAAAAAAAAAAAAAAAAAAAAAAAAGACTGTTTTGGTAAAGAGCTTTTAGTTCAAAGGTCGTTAGCCCAGAAGACCTATTAAATTCGTTTTGGCATTTTGCGTTGTTTCACTTTTCAAATTGTTGCCACCAAATATTACAGCCCTGTATTATATTTAAAGAAATTAAATAATGAAGAATCTGCATAAATGTATGTATGATTTTCACATTGTAAAAAAACAACGGTACCTAGAGCTATCCGATTTTCAATAACGTACGTCTCCACTCGATTATGGGCATCTGGAAGCCCAAATTTGAAATTTGTTTTATTGGAACCAGCCCTTTCGCCGGGATTCATACCTACGTCGAACTACCAGAGATCAGCAACCGCTCGGTCGGTGGCGGGCGGAAGCATATTCATCGAACAATTTAAGCGGTTTGAAATAGTCTCTAAATCTGGTGTACTTTGACATACATCAACCAAATTACAAACTGCACTTTTTTATACAATCTGAGGTATGACTAAAAATTTTACACTTTTTTTAAAAGTAATAAAACAAAACTTCAGATAGCCATGTAAAATGACTTCGAATCTGCCTTTAGGTTTCGAATTAAGATTAAGAATACATTAAGCATTTTTGTCTTCCGTAGAATTTTTTTTTATCTCACTTTTTTTAAAGTGAGATTTTTAAATTTTATTGCCATATATTGTTATTGCATAATGAATGCACTACATTGAGAACCACTAAATTAGAGGCGAGTATTTGAAATATTTTAGATGCTAACTGCAACCATATCTTTTCTTATCTTTTACGAGTTTTACAAACTACATATATTATTACTTTAATCGTATTTTTTATAATACCTTAACACGTAATTACATATTGCATTTACTATCCATTTTTAACCGTTAAACCATAAATATACATAATATCAGTGTTTTTAATAACGCATACCGTGTAAAGGTAGCAGCATAATTATTAAAATACTAAACCCCCTCCCCCCAAAAAAAGTATGTAAATCACATCTGCTCACATCAGCTTTAAAAAATTCTAATTTTCGCAGGCTGGGGAGGGGGAGGATGAAAATTAAAATGAAATTCTTCAGCGGATTGAGTATTTTGGCCGACAGCGCAAACCCGTGACCCGAACCGCAATTTATGCAACAGTCGCAGAATTTCTGCCACGTGCGCGGTTGCTTGTGGCAACGGTTACCGCGAGAATTCCGTCGCTCCCTGTGTGCTTTTTGATCACCCTATTAGGAACTGCGGTCCCCCCGCTCCCTTCCTACCCCCTTTCCTCCGCGTGACGCGAGGGAACCAGGTGTGAGCCAGACTGATCGGCGACGGCGGCGAGCTGCAAGCCACCCCTCAGCAGAAATTGCGTTTACGATGCTTGTAGATACGGTTAAAGTTAAAAATAAGCGGATGGCATATATTTTTTTTAATGTATAATTAATTCAATGAGCATGGGCTCATTCGTTCTCAAGAAGCATAATAACAAAATAAATAAATAAATAAAATATATAAATAACAAAAATAATAGCAAAATAACAAAAGTTTTTCAATTTTGTTTCTGCGTTAGAAACTAGGAAAAATGTACCAACTTTACTACAAGGACACTTCAATTCCATTTCCATTTTCATTGTCATAATAATAGTGTATAAATACCAAACTGAGAGTTTTATTTAGCTACTGCTTATAAGTCTTTGGCCATTGAGTCTGAGAATCCAAAAAGCTGTAACAAATTTGGTGACTGAGTTCCCAAAGTCCGATAACTGATCGTGGTGACTGCTTTAATAAGGAAGTACCTTTTATGTAATAGGCAACTAGCATAATAATTAAAGGCATTTTTGAGTATCATGAGAATAGAATCTTGATCTTAGTCACATGCTCGCTGCCACAAGATTTTAAAAAATAAATCTGATGTGGTCACTGCAAGACTTGTATGGCCTATTAAATTATTCAAATTTTTTGCTGCACTTATTTCCTCGAAATATTCTAACTTAATTAACCGATTACTCGAAGCAAGTCAAAAATGACATCAAAAACTGAAAATTTTGAAATTAAATATTCCGGTCAGTTTTTGTGGTATAGTCAAACTTCTTATTAGCTCAAAGGACCATTTGCCCAAGAACAGCTATTAATTTCGTTTTGGCATTTTGCGTCGACTCACTTTTTAAACTGTTGCCACCAAATATTACAACCCTGTATTATATTTAAAGAAATTAAATAATGAGGACTCGCATAGTGATAAAACAACGGTACCTAGAGCCATCCAATCTTGAATAACATATACGTCTTCACCCGAATATGGGCATCTGAAAAGTGCTAATTTGAAATTTGGAATTTGTTTTATCATCTAATATTGATATTTTGTCAGACATTTAAGAATTTTTGAATAAAAAACTCAACGATTCCAAATGGAGGAAAGGCAACATTGTACGAAAAAAATTATTTTTTTTTTTTACTCCAGCGCACCGAGAAAATCTGAAACCTTTCAGTTTTATATATACATATATATATATATATATATGTAATAATTTTGATTTTTTTTAATAATGAGTATAAAATATTAACCGAAAGATCGCATGAAAAGTTAGATTTCGTTATTTGTCGAAAATTATTATTATTATTATTATTTAATTTGACATTGCCAAAACATGAATATTTTTGTCACTTAAAACACTTCTGGAAGTATATGACTACGACCAACGATTTCGACAACGAAGGCAAGGCAACCTCTTATCACGCTTAAAGCCTGATAAGAGGTTGCCTACATATATATATATATATAAAATCGAAAAAGGGAGGTGCACAACAACTCGATGTTATAGCAATCCCATATATAAATTTTCAATATTCTACGGCTAATTGTTTTTGAATTATGCGAGGTACATACGTTACGAACCAATTCATTTTGAATCTATTTCACAATCCGTTTTGGAAATAAAAAAGGTTTTTTTTTTTATTCTGCCCTTACGTACAGACTTCGCGCAAAAAAACCGTCCAAATGGATTCGGGAACGGTCAAAATGGATTATTTTCGTTGAAATATGATACCCGAAATTTTTCACTATTGCATTACTTTCTTTATTTCGTACAAGTTAGGGGGGAAAAAGGAAGAAGAAGAAGAAGGGAGGGGGGAAGAAAAGCACATTGTGTTTTCAGTACAATAGATAAAATTGGTGTTTTACTCCCTCTCCCTCCCCAATTTTTTATTGGACATTTTAAATATTTGGAAAGAAAAACAAGAGATGAAATTTCCAGGAGAGTCAATGGGATATTTAGATGAAGGAAGTAAAAGGTTCATTCCATTACAGAAATGCATGTGAGAGCTATCTGCCTAAATGGAAATACATAGCGCTCGCATCTCCCTTTAGGCCTCCCTCGGTCGTAGACAGCGTTCTAAGGAACACTGGTTTGCATCCATGCTACAAAATTTGGTGCGAAATTTACAGAAAAAATTTATCTTGGCGTATTGTTTTTCAATTTGCGACAAGAATAATTCATCTTGCAAACATTTTAATTAATAGCAAGCTATTTTCCTTTCCTTTTTTTTAATTGTACACGAGCAGAAAAAAGTAATCGTTCATACTTTCAGATAATTTTAACAAAGCGCCATATGTAACGTGTATACGAGCCAGTTTCCCTTATAAAGCCCTCCACGAAGGCATCCCTTCCCTTAGGCAGATAGCCCTCGTGTGCTTTGCCATAATTAAATACACCACCACCTTTAACAAAGTGCGTAAGCCATATTTGGCGTTATTATCGCCTATAGAAAAAAACATACTAAATTTCAAAACGGGTCAATATGTATTCACGTATTTCCTAGGAAATTTTGAACAAGCAATTCTAATTTTTCGCAGGTCTACTTAGAAATGCATCTACTTTAGGACGATGATAAAATTTTATGGGTTACAATTTTTTTTGAAAAATTTATAAAAAGTATTTAAAAGTACAAATTTTAAAAATAAATCACAAATAATGGTTAATTTCATTTGGAATGAATCTAAATTTCGAATTCTGGAAGAAAAAATCAAGTAAGTTTTAAAACAAAAAATCTGATGTGTACACCACATGACTTCCTTGTACGGAGTATTAAATTATACGCATTTTTGCTTGCATTTCATTTAAACTTATTGGATTGAATTAATCTACTTCGCCGACAGCGCATAAACCGCAACAGAATAAATGCATTCTTTAAAAGTCACTCTAGTATTTGTTTACCATAGCCAGTATTATATTTCGTTCATATTATAACTCAGAATGCACAAAATTTATATCATTTAAAGAATAGAATTATCTAATGGTTGCCACATGTTCTATTAAAATAATATAATAAAGCTAGAATGATGTATAAAAGAAATTAAGCAAACAAAACAAAAAAGAAACAGTTTTTCACAGACGATTGAGCATTAAACATTCAATTAATTCAGTTCTCACTTCGCGACAAGGCAAAAATACATAAAAACTCAAAATATCTATATTAAAAATTACGAAGTAAATCTTAAGCGCTTATTTCCTCGAAAAAAATCCCAGAAAGGATTAAGCATGATTTAATTCGCAATAATAAATGAAGGCGTTATCTTTGTTGTTGCGAAGCTAAGTTTCTCTAGATTGGCAACAAATCCACTATCCTGCTGTTTCAAATGTAAACAAGCAATGGCCGCCATCAAGAAAATTATTAGGCTTAGCGACACTTAAACAACTTTATAATTGTTGATAATTCTAAAAATATTGCATAGAGATTTACTAAAGGCATAAAAAACTTAACCGGAAGATAAGAACAACATAATTCAATCATTTTTAAAGCACAAAATGTACAATTTACAAACATATAAGAGTAAAGAAACTGAGATTACCGAGCCGGGTAACAGAGTGGATATATATATACATATATTTATATACGTTTGGTGCGGCCGATTGCAATCCAAATACGAGGTGCACATCTACATGTTATACTAGTCCTATATACAAAATTTCAACGTTCTGAGGCTACTCGTTTTTGAGTTATGCGAGATACGTACGTACATACGTTCGTACAGACGCCGCGAAAAATTCTCTTCAGAATTCATTTTGAAGCAGTTTTATAATTTTTTTGAAGGAAAAGAGTATTTTATTCTGTCCTTACGTACAGATATCACGCAAAAACATCGTTAAATTGCATTCGATAGCGGTTAAAATGGATATTTTCGTTGAAATATGCTGCCTGAAACTTTTCGCGATTACAATACTTCCTTTTTAGTTCTTACAAGGAAGTAAAAAAGAGAGATTAATAAATATATCTATCAAATTCAATTAACCTTTCATATCAGCCAGAGCAGCGCATGCAGGCGATGTTTTTCTTTCGATTCTGGGCTTTAATCTCCAGCATCCTTGGTAGTTAATCTATGGGAACATGATCTCCAACAGCAACACTATATTAGCTGATTCTATCTATTTGGGTTGATGAATTTGTCACACCGTTCTTGCTTGCTTGCTGATTTTATGGGTTATTTAGAAATCTGTAACAGTTTTTTAGCCCAAGGAAACTAAACTGTTAACGAAATAAATGAAGGGCTATTAATTTCATTCTGGCATTTCGCGCTGAGAACTTTAAATGTACGTTTCACCTTCAATATTTTCGCCACTGAATATTATCGCCTTGTGTTATAGTTCAAGAAATTAAATAACGAAGAAGCTGCATAAATGTATGCATGTTTCTTGCATTGTGATAAAACCACGGTACCCAGAGCCTAGAATTTTGAATACCTAGAGCAATGAATTTTTGAATTTCGAATCCTCCACCGAATATAGGCATCTGGAAGCCCTAGTTTGGAATTTGTTTTATTATCTACTAGCAGCTTCGCTGCCTGCCTTCGTCTGGCTTTTAAATGTACCGGAAAAATGGCTGAAGGGAACACCAAACGTTAAACGTTTAAAAACTGCGTAGAATTTTACTCTGCAGAACAACTTCATAAAAAAAAAGTTATTACGTATAACAAAATTACAATGAAAAAAGCAATATCCCTTAATACAAATATTAATTATCCTAATAAATATATTAACCAACTTGCCTTTGCAAAATCTTAAGAACTCAAATGGTATAAAGGAGGTTAAGAACTTTGTTTCCTAAAACAAATCACTCAAAACTTTTCAATATCTTAAAAACGGTGAAATGAGCAATAAATAACATAAGAGAATACAAAAAACAAAAAATTCTGAAAAGCAAAGCATAATTAATGATATTTTATCTTATATTTTCAAGAGAAAAAAATTACAATAAAATAAGCTATATCCCTTAATACAAATATTAATTATCATAATAAAAAATTTAACCAACTTTCCGTTGAAGAAAAAAAAAATCATGCAAAACTTTTCAATATCTTACAAACAGTGAAATAAGCAAAAAATAACATGAAAGCAACTCAAAAAACAAAAAATTTCGCGCAGAATTTTACTCTGCAGAATAACTATGAAAAAAAAAGTATTTATATATAAAAAAAGACAATGAAATATGCCAATCTCTTAAAAATAGTGGCATAAGAAATACGATGAAAAATTGTTGCCAAACCCATATTTCTAAAAGAAAATTTAAAATGATGCGATTTCATGAAAAATTTATCAACAACAGTAAGAAAGGAATATTTAAGCCAAAATCCCATTTTTAAAGATGTGAGATGTGAGAAGTGTACTCGGAAGCTTCATTTAAAAAATTTTTTTTAAATACAAAATATTATCATTTTTCCAAAATTCTTTTTGTAAAAGCAGTCGCAAGATGAAAGTTTAACGTGTCCAAAAATGAAAGAAAAATAAACTGTACATTTTTAAAAATAAACTTTTTTAGAAAAAATCACGTTGAAAAGGTGTTAAGCTCACTTTGTTACATAAATTCGTATTTAATCGATTTATTGAAAGACGAAATTTATTTTAAGTTCGTAAAATAGCTAAGTGAAAATAGCCATTTCATGACGATGTGAAAATGGAGTGTGTAGAATAAAATCTCCCGTTCCTACAGCCCATTATGTCTCAAATTGACGCGATTTCGTCACAAAACATAAAATAAAAAAAATTCGAATTCGAATTTCGAAAAAATCGCTTCGAGGTGCACTGGCTCTTGTCTAGATGCACCTATGCACCAAATTTCGTAGCCGTGGGTCTATTAGCTTACGCGCAGCGCGAACGAAAGACACACACACACACAGACAGACTTTATTTAATTATATGTAGTCTATTTCATATTTTGTAAAACTTGAACGAATTTTCGATTAACAAACTCAACGATTTCAAAGCGAGCAATGGTAACACTCTACGGGGAAAAAATAAATAAATAAATAAAAAATAAAAGAACATTTTTATATCCAGCCCGCGAGACAGTATATCGGAAATTCTATTGAGATATTGCTGTTGAATTGAATTTTATGGTTAAGTGCGAAGAACATTATATTTAATAAATAAAGGTAACACACAAAACGTTAAAAAAAATAAAAACATCTTTGGGCGTAATATAAAATCTGAACTCTTTAAGATTTTTTTTTTTTTCTTTATATTCTCTGGTCAGTTTCAAGGGCGGTCGGCTTAAAGATGTGGAAGTCATAAGCGGGTTATCTGTATTTCTGTTGTCTATAGGAAAGATCTCAGATTCAAGTATGCAGGCCGAATGAACAACGTGAAAGCAGGCGACTGGGCGGATTTTTTTTAACAAAATTGTAGTGAATTTAAATAAATACATATAGTCTGATTATATGTGTATGTGTGGTGTACTGCGTGTTAGTTTATAATATTGTTATGAAATGTACAGGCGCTGTGAGATAGCTTTCCCGCAAAGCGGTTTAGCGTTGCCATAAAACAGCAAGGTTAGGCAGGGTTGCCACATTTGGCGAGAAATCGTCCATTTAACGACACAATTGGCGATATGCCATGGACGGATGGATTCTGGAACGAATTCTTACCGGTTTAGCCCAAAATGTTCTCGAACACAAGCCGAAAGCTATATAAACCCTGCTGGTCCACAGTTAATTAGTGCCTCGTCTAGAGTCTAACTGCTGTTCCGCAGTTAATATGTGCCTCGTCTAGAGCACATATTAACTGCGGAACATATAGCACATATTAACATTGTCTAGAGTGCGAGTGCCTCGTCTAGAAATTTTATCTAGTTAGTCCGTGAAGAGACGATCGAGTGGACAGCCGGCCAGCGAGTGCCCATTGTGTCGTCGAGTGCATCGAAGAGTCTCTTAGTGTATCGCGGTTGGTGCATCGTCGAGAGAGTGTGTTAAGCTCCGAAAACGACTGAACCGAAGAGTCGGGAGCTGTGCTTTGTGTCTCGTCGAGTGCATCGAAGAGTCTCTTAGTGTATCGTGGTTAGTGCATAGTCGAGAGAGTGTGTTAAGCTCCGGGAACGACTGAACCGAAAAGCCGGGAGCTGTGCTCTGTGTGTCGCCGAGTGCATCGCGAGTTGTAGTGTGGAGAGTCTCGAGAGTACGCGGAGTTCCGAGAACGACCCAGCAATGTCGGGAGCTGTACTCTGGTGCTTTGCAGTGAAGCTGTCTGCACCGTTATTGCCTCACAGTGTGAAGGCTGTGTCGCTGATTGTTCCAGCGTGTTTAGAGTAGATCTTTGACGACTGTAAAAGTGACGTTGGAGCTGTCCTCATTAATATTGGCTAAATAAAGTGTGTTTCGATACTTCATCAAGTGTCGTCGTTAGTCACTCCAAATCTATGAACTCCGTAACAGCTGGTGTCAGAAAAAAAAAAAAAAAAAAAAAAAATATGTTTGAAAATTATATTTTTAAAATTAAATTTGCCTCGAACGTGATTTAAATGATAATTCAGTTCACTGTCGAAATATACTTCTAGCGCTATAGCGCTAGTCTTTATCCACAGGTCCTCCAGCGGCCGAGCGGTAAAGTCGCTGAACAGTGGTAGTTCGGTTCCGAGGTTCGAATCCCGGAAACCAGCTGGCTGCATCAGCGTTTTACCCATGTATAAAGTGTTAATAATACGAGCCAGTTCCCCTTTATAAAGTCCTCCACGAAGGCATCCCTCTTTTGCGTGTAGTGCTTTAGGGCTGAACACGTAAAATACATAGTAACAGTAATCTCTTTCCATAGTCTAAGCCAAAGCCATCCGTGTAAAATTTCTAAAAATTTATTTATGAATGGCTCTTTATTGATGCAAGGAGTTATACTGTATAAATTTCTCTACAAAGACGCTCTTGTTTCGTTTTTTTTTTTTTTTTTTTTTTTTTTCTCGTTTCAGAACGTTTCACTTTTTCGTTTCATTCCCTTTACGGAGGCCCACCAGCGGCCGAGCGGTAAAATCGCTGAACACTGGTAGTTCGGTCCGAGGTTCGAATCCCGCAAACGGGCTGGCTGCATGGGCGTTTTCGTGGTTTTCCCCATGTGTAACGTGTATACGAGCCAGTTTCCCTTAGAAAGTTCTCCACGAAGGCATCCCTCCTCTTAGGCAGATAGCCCTCGAGGCTTTGCCCTAATCACACACACACACACACATACATTCCCTTTACGGAAAAAGTTTTATTATATTTCATCATAATTAAGCAAGACTCTTCAATCGATTCTTTAATTCTTCTACCTGAGAGCTGTCTCAATAAAATCTTATAATAAAAGACTGCAAATTTGAGTTTTGTGAAATAATGTTTGTTTACTTCCATGCCTCTTGAATTAATTTACACTTTTTCGTTGCCCTGCGTTGGCAACACGCTTTGGATTTGTCGTCGATAGACTTCGGACGCTGGAAAACAGTTGGCCTTTTAACTGTTCTAATACTTATTTTAAAACTTGATTGTGTTATTGTATTGTTACTAGATGTTTGCGTATGAATATTTTATCATTATGTCTTTACAGTTCGGTTTGTATAAATGAAATTTTTTTTGCACTGGATATTGGGTTCTTTTGAATAACAGCTATTATTTGAAAATGTATTTACATAAAATCCATTTATATACCCATAAAATAGCATTTAAGCATTTATTTCGTAATTCAATAAATTTGTAACTTATTGAATTTCTGTTTTTATCTGATAGCCATTTTCAGTAGTTTATTCTTCAGTTGAAACGATGTCGATAGAAAACAGCTGCGCCGAAAACATGTCGATGAAGTCAAATGGACAGTATAAAAGTCCTGAATTCGGTAATGGTAGTATACCACTTAAAGAAGAACGTTTAAAATGCTTTTTCCAAGAAATGATTCCATCCAAGTTGTGTTTCCTCGAATACGAAAGTGTTAAAGTCTTATTTCCCAAAGGTCAACTTTAGTTGCACAGATCTAAGCTCGGTTAAGGTTAAGAAATGATTTCCTTTACAACTTTGTAACTTTTGGGACTATGCATCGTTCCAGTTGCATTTTATTAAATTCTCAGAAACTGAACAGAAAAGAATTATGTAGATTTCTATAAGCCACTGATCGCATTTACAGAAACTTCTAGAACAAAATTTTAAGTGTTTCTAAGGACAATATAGTAAAAAAATTCAGCAAATTTATTTTTAGAGAGCTAAGAATGTATAAAAAAAGACTCAGATGAAAGATTTTAGCTGTTTTATTGATCACGTGTAATTAATCATTTTATGATTTCCGCATTAACCACTTATTCTAATAAGCACTCGGAAGGATGTGTTTAGGAGTTTCGGGGGATATTACGGGATGTCCTGAGGATGTGCGCATATCCCGCGACCAACATCCTCAGGATATCCCGAGGATGTTTTTGTGCTATGTGGGTAAACTACATGATTCGAAGACCACAAAACTTTAGTTTTGCCCCAAACTGTGACACATTAAAATTTTTAGATATATACCATAAAACTTAAAGTAAAATAAATATACCTGATGTTGACACCACATGGCTTCCTTCTACTCCCTCTTAAACTATACACATTTTTTGCTGCACTTCATTTCGTCGAATTTCATTAGAGATATATTTTTCATTCAATCGATTCAGTTCTACATAAAATCTCAAAACATCTTCATCAAAAACTGTAAAATACAGAAAAACCTAAAACATCAAATACAAGTAAAAAGAGTTTATTTTACTTATTTATTTATTTTGACAATTAAAATACTAAGCAAGCTACTACTGTTAAACAAGCTATTCGGCTAACAGACAATAAAACCAAATTGTTGATGCGCAAAGCTGAAAGTTAAACGTTCTGTCCCACTGAGCGAAAAGATACTAAAACTGGCGCGTCAACTTACTTAATTCACTGTACTACATGGAGTTTCAAATGTAAACAAATGGGGCCTCGTTAGGCCTAGCCGCCCTTAAATTATATTATTGATTATTCTACAACTATTGCATTATTATATTATTGATAATTCTACAACTATTGCATGCATATTAATTAAAGGAATAAAAACCATAACCCACAGGGATGGGCGAGTATTTTCGGTCGAGGACCAAAAATCGAGAAAAAAAAAATTTTTGGTGAGCAAGAAAATTTTTTCTAAAATTTTAAAAACAATATACAATTATTACAATTTAAATATGTTAATGAGATGAATGAAATTCCGATTTCATTTTTAAAAGTTCCTTATATTGAGGTTCGAAGTAAGATGTGCTGATTCTAAGGAACGAGGCTAAATGCTCATCTGCCGCTCTACTTTTGAAATAATTCTTTCTAAGTGTTATAGTTGAAAACACTTATTCCCATATAATTAAGATATAAGATGAGTATATAAGATGAAGGTCATCTTGATCCCATATATAAGATGAAGCAAACATAGCACTGACTTTCTGGACGTGAGATATTACATCTGGGAAACTTACATTCGATAATGATTTGTAAAACTCTGATACATAGTTAGAAACAACTGCTTGAGATGATTGTTAGATTGCAACTCAATTAATTCAAGCTGCAAATCTGACCTCACAGCTTCACAATTTGCTTTGAAAGGCATGGTAAAATTATCCAGTTCTGTTTGAATGGCACTGAAATCTTGAAATCTTCGTTCGAACTCAAAATGCAGTTTTTTCAAGCCATCTTTATAATTCTTAAGCTTTTCTTCATTTACTGAGGGTATTGAATTTAACCTCGGGAAAGAAGACAAGTCGTTCTTAGCTAGCTGCCTAGCAACAGATTAAGATTTTTCTAAGAGGTCTAATTTACCTATATTGTGTTCCCATGTGTCTGCTCTCCACAGCTATAACTAACAAAGAACTTCCGCTTTTAACACTTTACCGATTGAAAGCCGTCGATTTATGTTCTGTACAACAAAAATAGAGAAAGTAAAAATATCATGAGACCTTTGAAAAAGGAAGGAAAAAAATAATATTCAAGCAAAGTAGAAAAAGAGATGGATATATAATATACAAATATATATTTCTTTTAATTTGCCTCGGACCGACAAACTAAAATTCTATCCGACGGCCGGATAGAACTTTCCGGCTAGCCGTAGTTGGCCTGCGAGCCCTAGTTTGCCCATCTCTGCCTTAACCGGATAATACAGTTCAATCACTTTTAAAGCAAAAACTGCACCATTTTTTAACATATAAGAATAAAAACATAGAGTTCACCGTGCCGGAGAAGGTGGGTGGTTACATGTTTGGTGCTGCCGATTTCACCACAATGTAAAGTGGTAGCCGTAAATATGTATATAGTTTTATCCAACTTATTTTATGCTAATTCAGAAGTCAAACAACAAAAATCAGCGTTATATTTACAAAATTTTCACAGGACTAGTTTCTATGGTTTTACCGAACCACCATCCTCAGCTGCAAAACCGCAAATGAACAAGATAGGAAATAATGATTAGATAAGATAAGAAAGCCTGGACAAGAGTAAGCAAGTGGCGCCATCTGTTGGTGAAACCAGAACTAAAACATAATTTCTTTAAAGGCCGAAGGCAAAGTTGGATTGGAATTAGGATCGTTAACTAGAACAGAAAGATTTTTATGACTGTGAAATGCCTCTAGAAAATCCAGTTCTCCAATGGAAGATGTTTTTTGAATAATTTTGAATAATTTGTTGTTTCACTTCTGAATTAGTATTTATTCGGCGTGTTATTGTGTCTTAATTATTCTATGCTATTTAAAGCATTCTAATCAAGCATTTAATTGGATGTCCATGGCCAGGGATAGAAGAGCTTGGAATTCGATTCTGAGGAAGGCAAGCGCTGTCTGGCCATTGAAGAAGAAGAAGAATCAAGCATTTAATCATAGTATTTATCCAAGTAATTTTAACCCAGATTTATTTCGTGTTTGTGAATTTGTGTTTGTGGTTACTACTAAGAATATGGACTTCGTGCCTGGACAGGCAAAGACTTTAGTGTTATTTGTGTATAATTGAACACAAATTGAACACAATTGAACAAAGTGTATAATTGAACTCACCACGCCTACTACTGTGGATCCAACCGTATTGGCTAGTATCGGTCACGTGATACTCATACCCTGAATTCTCACGAATTAGATATTATTCTCTCGAATCTCTCACTAAGCAGTTTTATGTTCTTCAGTCAGGACTTGAATGATTTTCATGACTTAAAAATTGAAATTTTTGCTATTATGTTAATGTGCGCCACTTTTTTTGCTATTACGTTAATGTACGCCACTATTATGTTAATACGCCACTTTGTTAATGTACGCCACTATTATGTTAATACACCACTTTGTTAATGTTCGCCACTATTATGTTAATACGCCACTTTGTTGATGTACGCCACTATTATGTTAATACGCCACTTTGTTGATGTACGCCACCACAATCTACTCACAGAGTTTATAAACACACTACCAAGCTCCGATTGCCTGATCTCTCAGACTCTTATTTTCGCCTTCGGGTGAGTGATGTGATAGCGCCCTAAAATTTTTCTACAACCGTGAATGGCCGCATGGCAAGTTAGAATGATCAGGTTTAAACTCTAAGAAGTTGATGCCTTTAGTGAAAGTAAAGCATAAGCCGATTTCAATTTAAAAAAAAAAAAAAAAAAAAAAGGGAGGTGCACAACTGCATGTTTAGCAGTACCATATATAAAATTTCAACGTTCTACCGCTATTCATTTTCGAATATATTCATTTTCGAATATGCTAGATACATACGTACAGACGTTGTGTCAAAATACCTATGTTAGAGCAATGCTATATATAAATCTAATATATATCCTAAGCCGCGCTTTCGAGACATGAAAAACGCAATTTGAATTTCATCAATCAGCCTAATAGGAACGGGAGATACAGAACTGTCTGTCTATGTATATATGTTACGGTGAAACACCGAAATCTGGAGAACTGGAGAATGTCGACTTTCACCGGTGAATGTCAACATTCACATAGTCTCTTGGTGTATGTCCGAAATATTTTCCAAATACTCTTATTTCTGACTTACACGGGTCAATGTCGACATTCACCATGTACTAATGGTGAATGTTAAACATATAACAATATTATATTTTCTTCTCCGTAATTCAGTCGCGAATAAACGCACTTGAAACTTGAAATAAGAACTTAAGAACATGAGAACCTAAAACACACTGTTCCGTCTTTTTTGGTAGATAGGTGGCGCTTTTGATGCACGCCGATGAAAAATATATCACTTGACGCTTGAACATGAAGAATGACGCATGTCATATTTATTTGATGCTTGATTATGTTTCATGGCCGCTATAGGCGGAAGTAATATAAGTTTATCGTTAATAAATGTTATTTCTATGTTCTAAGAAATCTTGAAGTTTTGATTTGAAATTCTAATGCTCTCCCAACCTTGACTCCTGATACGAAACGATCTTTGAATTCACGACTCATGAAGAGAGACACACATACAAATTTACTGGTGCCGAAACCCGGGACAAGGGGAATTACCTTTTGAAAGGTAAGACTTTTGATTCATTTGTTCTTGGTATCGATCTTTGAAAACGAAACATAATGGATGATTTAGCAAAAGAGAAAAAGAAACGTGCTATTGTACGTAGTAAAGTTACTACACTTCTAAATAAAATAGAGAAATTATTATCGGAAGAATTAAGTAAAGAACATGTAGAAGATCTAAATTCATCATATGAATTGTTAATTGAATACCATGAGAAACTTAAAACTCTTGACTCAAAGATCGATGCTCTCATAATTGATGAAAAAGAATATGATAACGAACTACTTGTATGTGAAGAGTATGATGAAAAAATTATAACGTTTAAAGCTAAGACTGTTAGTAAAGTAAAGAAAATTAACAGTAATGAAGTTGTTGAAAGAAGTATAATTGCAACTAGTAATGGTATTAGTAGTACTCTGAATGGTAATAATGTTGTTACAAGTAGTGCTTCAGTAAAGTTACCTAAATTAAGTATTGAAAAATTTGCTGGTGATCCCAGTAAATGGCTCGAATTCTTTAATTCGTATGATAATGCTATTCATTCTAATCCAAGTTTATCTAAAATAGATAAGTTTACATATTTGAAAAGTTTATTATCTGGTTCAGCATATAATTGTGTTTCTGGTTATGCTTTATCTGAAGAAAATTATGATCTATGTATTAAAAGTTTAGAAGAGAGGTTTGGTCGTAAAGATGTTATTATATCAAAATTCATGCAGATGTTGTTACAGTTAGAACCAGTTAAAAGTTCTTCAAATGTTTTTGGGTTAAGAAAGCTCTATGATCAGTTACAAATCTGCGTTAGAAATTTAAGTAGTTTAGATGTTACTAGCGGTTCATACGGACAGTTATTGAACCCAATAGTTCTTAAATTGTTACCTGAAGATTTAGCTCTTGAATTCCATAGAAAAAGAACATCTAACAAAAATATAGAAGTAAGTGAATTAATAGAGTTCATTAAAATAGAAACTGAATGCCGAGAAGCAAGTAATTTGATTAATAGCTCAAAAGGTAATAAATACACAGGGGTTAATCCTAAACAAGGGTTAAAAAATTATAAAGTCAAATCACAAGCTTCTGCTTTAACACATCGGTAAAAATGTTTTGCATATTCTGCAAATCAAACGAACATACATCTGCCGGATGTTTGAAATTTTCCGACGAACAAAAACGAAAGAAATTAAAACATGAAGGTCGCTGTTACAGATGCCTTCTGAGATCACATTTGCGGTCGTTTTGTCATTCAAAAATACAACCATGCGAAAATTGTAACGACAAAAATCATAATAAACTTTTCTGCCGTTTGAAATCGAAAGAAATGGGAGATGTTAACTCCGCAGATACGCAAAATAAAACTTTAGTATCTACTTCCCACTGTAACACTCTAAAACCTGAAAATAGTGTGCTTTTACAGACATGTTCTGTTATTGCTCAAAGCAAAAATAAATCGAGAATCGTAAGATTATTAATTGATTCAGGTAGTGAACGAAACTTCATCACCCACAAGTTAGCGCGCGATTTAGAATTGCAAGTCATTAGAAAAGAATTTCTAACAATTTATTCGTTTGGAAATCAGCGCGGTAACTCGCAAGAATTTGATGTATATAGTCTAAAAATAAAAAATAAAAACGATGATCGCTGCCTTGTTGTAGAAGCTATAGGGATAGAATTAATATCATCAATAGAATTCCAGGCGCCATCAACATGTCAAACATTAAAGAATTTATGACTAAAAAGGGCTTGGAACTTTCGGATACAAGTCCCGTTAATGAGAACATAAATATTCTGCTTGGCGCGGAGCATTTCTGGTATATACAAACAGGAAGTAATTCAATGATAAATGATAGTTTGTTTATAGTACCGACCATATTTGGATACACAGTGATGGGTAAAGTAAAAAATAATAATACTCGAATTAATGCGTTGTTTTTATCTGCCGTTGAAGGGAACACATTTGATTTGCAGTCATTTTGGAAATTGGATTCGATAGGAATTGAAAATGAAAACAAAACATTTTCGGAAACTGATTTGGATACTATTAAGCATTTTAACGACAGTTTAAAATTTAATAACGGCAGGTACGAAACAAAACTCTTTTGGAAGGACAATAAATCACAACTCGCAGATAATTTTTTCGTTGCTAAACAACGATTTCTAGGACTTAAGCATAAATTAAAGGGAAATGATTTCCTATATAATGAATATGATAATATAATTAGAGAACAAGTTGAAAGGGGGATTGTTGAACAATGTAAGTTTGTTGAAAATGAACCTAACTGTTATTATATGCCTCATAGGTCCGTTATACGTGAAGGAAAAGTAACAACAAGAATAAGAATAGTTTATGATGCCTCTTCTAAGTCTGAAGGAGCTAAATCGTTAAATGAATGTTTGATATCAGGAATGTTTGATACCCTAATTTAAATCCTAACTTGTTGGATATAATTTTAAAATTTCGCGTACATAAAGTTGCATTTTGTGCAGACATAGAGAAGGCTTTTCACCAAATTCAAATTGATAGTGAAGATAGAAATTTTTTAAGGTTCTTATGGTTTGATCATTCTTACGACAATAGTGACAATAGTTTAGGCTTTAAGGTTTTCCGAATGTGCCAAGTGCCGTTTGGAATGACAACAAGTTCGTTTATTTTGTCCGCCACTATCAAACATCATATTAAGGGTTATGAAAAGAAATATAGCAAAGCTGTTGACATGCTAAATAAGTCCTTATATGTTGATGACCTTATCCATGGAGCAGACTCCGTTGAAGAAGTTTTCTCATTATCCACTGATGCAGTTAAAATTCTTCAAGACGCTGGTATGAACTTAAGAAAATTTGAATCAAATTCCGTATCTTTAAAAAATCATTGGCAAGATATTGGTTTAATTAATAAGGAAGATAATTTGGATAAGAAAACGTTAAAGGTGCTGGGAATAATTTGGGATTTGGATGAGGACACATTGAAATTAGATGTACAAGAACTTTTACAACCAGTTGACTGGAAACACGTTACGAAGCGAAAGGTATTACAGATTGTGGCAAAAATTTATGACCCAGTTGGATTCATTGCACCCTTTGTTATCAGAATAAAATTCTTATTACAAGAGTTATGGGAATTGGGTATTGATTGGGACACAATTTTGCCCAGTTATTTGAGTGAAAAATTTAAAACTTGGTACTTTGAAATTGAAGTTATTCTCAACTTGTGTATTCCTAGAAAATACATATTAAATGATGAATGTGGAAATTTCGATAAAATAGAGCTTTTTGTCTTTTGTGACGCCAGCCTCAAGGGATATGGAGCTGTTGCATATTTTCGTGATCCTGATTCTTGCTGTACGTCTTTTGTTCTTTCAAAGAGCCGTGTATCCCCACTTAAAAAATTAACCTTGCCTCGTTTAGAACTATTGGGAGCTATTATTGCCGCAAGAATAGTTAAATATTTAAGGAAATTATTTAATATCCAAGAAGATAATGTATTTTGTTTTAGTGACTCTAAAATTGTTCTTCACTGGATCAGGGGTACCGCTGATAAATGGAAACCCTTTGTTGCTAATCGTGTACGTGAAATACAAGATGTTGTATCACCTTCGCAATGGAAATACTGTAAGGGAAATGACAATCCGGCTGACATAGTTTCACGTGGATTAAGAGCTTCTGATCTAGTGGAAAATAAACTTTGGTTCAATGGACCAGTGTGGTTAAAAGAGAAAAATGTACCTTCATCATCTTTTGATCCTTTGATCGAGCCTATGGTGGAAGAGGTACAGGTAGAACAGCGTCAAACTACTGTATGTTCTGTTATTAGCCAAGAGGCTGAATTTGAATTGATATCCAGGTTTTCATCCTGGAAAAAATTGAAACGCGTAACTGCATGGTGTTTTAGATTCTGCCACAATATTAAACCTACATCTGTAAAACTCAAGGGTTTTTTAACAGTTCAAGAATTGGATAAGGCAAGCAATTTGATTTTTAAAATCATGCAAAATTCCGAATTTAGAGAAGAAATTAGACTTTTGAAAGCAGGGAAGAAATTGAGTCTCAGCAGTAAAATCCTGAAATTAAATCCTTTTCTTGATAGAGAAGAAATCCTTAGAGTCGGTGGTAGACTCTGTAACTCGAATCTTTCAGGAAACTCAAAGTATCCAATCATTCTTCCCAAAAGTCACCAAGTTACTGAATTGATAGTCAAACACTTTCACGAAGTGAACCTTCACGGAGGAGCCACATTAACATTATCTGCTCTGCGACAGAAATATTGGATCGTTAATGGCCGAGAAATTGTAAGAAAAATAATTTGGAAATGTATAAAATGTTTTAAAAATCGAACAAGCACATCCAGTCAGATAATGGGCGACCTACCTGCTTCTCGCGTATTGCCGGATAGAACATTCTCGAATACAGGACTAGATTTTGTAGGCCCCTTTTTAATTAAAGCTAGGAAAGGAAGAGGAGAAACGAGATATAAATGTTACGTTTGCCTTTACATATGCTTCACCACAAAGGCCATTCACCTAGAAGTAGTCAGTGATCTAACAACTGAAGCATTCCTAGCATCTCTGAAAAGATTTGTGTCACGCAGAGGAAAACCCAAGAAAATCTTTTCCGATAGAGGAACCAACTTTGTTGGGGCTGATCGAGAATTAAGAAGATACATAGCTACATTTTCCTCTGACGAAGCATTTCAAAACTACCTGAGCGGTGAAAATATTCAATGGATCTTCAATCCTCCTGCTGCCCCTCACTTTGGAGGCCTTTGGGAGGCTGGAGTGAAACAAATGAAGATTCACTTAAAGCGGACTATTGGTACCCAGGTTCTGACATACGAAGAATTTCACACCTTAATTACTCAGATCGAGGCGTGTTTGAATTCCAGGCCAATAGTTTCCATCTCATCTGATCCTGAAGATTTTAATCCTTTAACACCTGGACATTTCCTAATTGGGACTACATTAACAGCAATTCCTGAACCTGATCTTACAAATAATAAGCTAACCCCTGCTGAAAGATGGAAATTGACACAGCAAATTTTCCAGAGCTTTTGGAAACGTTGGTCTAGAGATTATCTTTCACAATTACAAGGGCATACCAAATGGTTGAGGGATAAACCAAATTTAGCCCTCAATGACTTAGTCTTGATAAAGGACGAAAATTTGCCTCCATTAAAGTGGCGACTTGGACGAGTAATTGAACTATATCCTGGTGCTGATGGAAAAGTTCGTGTTGTGAAACTAAAAACTTTATTGGGCGAAATGAAGCGTCCTATACATAAACTTTCCCGCTTACCATTGAGTGAATAAGACTCTAAAAAAAAAAACCATTAATTGTATATTCATAATTTGTGTCTTTATTATTATTATTAATTCAATTATGTTTCAGATTCAGAGAATGGACCACAATTGTGGATTATGGTAATTTAGCAGTTTCATTATTTTGTTTTCCTTCTAGAGATTGTAAGTATGTTTTATTTGTAAAATTTGTGCTAAATTTAATGTTGTTATTCAATTTAAATTTGTCATTATGCATTTTATTTTATATTATATACTGTTGAACTTTGGAAAACTTGTTTGAATCTAAAATTGAAGATTTTTATAATAATGTTGTAATGAACCAATGTTCATCGGGGCGGAGTATGTTCCGTCTTTTTTGGTAGATAGGTGGCGCTTTTGATGCGCGCCGATGAAAAATATATCACTTGACGCTTGAACATGAAGAATGACGCATGTCATATTTATTTGATGCTTGATTATGTTTCATGGCCGCTATAGGCGGAAGTAATATAAGTTTATCGTTAATAAATGTTATTTCTATGTTCTAAGAAATCTTGAAGTTTTGATTTGAAATTCTAATGCTCTCCCAACCTTGACTCCTGATACGAAACGATCTTTGAATTCACGACTCATGAAGAGAGACACACACACACAATACATTCAAAATGAGAAAGGAAAATAATAGAAGTTAAAAACTTACTTGATTATACAGTACGTTCTAAATGAGAAAATAAAATAACAGTAATAAAAAACTTACTAAATTATGTGATTCAAATCTTATTTATTGCAACAACTTAAACTATTATGGCACTTTATGACCTCTCTTTCCGACTTTCACCAAAGCATATCTGTGATTGTCGACATACACCGATGAGGGTCCGAATATACAAGAATGTAGTGCAATATTCGATCTTTCACCGACGTATTTGGTGAATGTTGATATTCTCTGGTGAAAGTCGACATTCTCCAATTTCGGTCTTTCACGGTAAACATATATACACCAACCCCTCTTTCCCAGTTAAAAGTCCTTACCTGGCTTTTATTTTCGCAATCATTGTTCCTTGTCATATACTTCCAACTACAGAAGTGTTTTAAATGATGAAAATATTCAACTTTGGGCAATGCCAAATTTAAAAAACATTAATTTTGGACAAAATATAAAATATAACTTTTTATGCTGACTCCCGGAATCCTTTATTTATCCCAGATTTGGGAAAGTTTTATAATCGTTATAAAAAAAGTAAAACTTCAAGAAGTTTGACTCCCATATGACACAAACCGACTGGAATATTTAATATCAAAGTTTGCAATTTTTTTATTTCATTTTGACAGACATTTTCCGATTTGATTTCCTGACAGACAGTCTCGCGCTCTGGAGATAAAAAACTGTTCCTTTTCGTACAGTGTTGCCATTGCTCGCTTTGAAATCGTTGAGTTTGTTAATCAAAAATTCGTTAAAGTTTTACAAAATATGAAATAGACAATAAAATAAATTCGACATTCAAAATTCGGGCTTCCAAGTTCGGTCAGAGGACTGCGTTATTCAAAATTTGATGCCACTAGGTATACCGTCACTTTTTTTAATTGCGAGAAACATACATATACATTGATGCAGATTCTTCTTTATTTAATTAAATATACTACAGGGCGATAATATTTGGTGGTAAAGTGAAGTGCCGTTTATAGTGAAATGCCACAAAATGTCGTTTGGGGACTAGCTACTCCTTTGTGCAAGGAAAAGGGAGGGATCTGATTAACAGAAGAACTTATAAATTTTTACCGATCTTATTACAGAGCTTAGTAAATTACATTGCAGAGATAAGACCAAAATTATCCAATTAAATTGCTTGCCAGTTTAAAAGTCATGCGTATGGCCAGGACTACTATAGTCAAAAGACCCTCATATTCAAGTAACGCTATGAGCTACAAATGTTATAGGCACACAATACGGTATGCGAATTACGAAATGAAATATTACGAATTACGAAATGAATTACGAAATGGTATATGAAAAATGTTAGAATTCAAGTTTTAATTCGAAAATTAACAATACAGAACTTTTATTTATTTTCATATATCTTGTACTTATATTTTTTTTCATAAGAATAAATTGAATTTAAATACAAATTTAATTAATTCTTTGCGCCATTGCTGCAAGGAATGAAATTTAAATTTAAACAAATTTAAATTTTAACAAACATGTGTATACGTAAAAAAGCAAATTTAAAGTTAAAATAATTAAAAAATGTGCAAACATATAAAAGATTTAATTTTCGAACTAATCTACAATATCATTTAAATTCAGATAGCATAAGTAAATCAAGTGCAAAACCAAACCATGAAAATAAATTTACCAATTTAGCAAATTAAAATTAATCTTAAAAAAAAAAAAAAATCGTGTCGGGGAGGTTTCTGTAGACAAGGGTTTCTAAAATGCATTGGTTTCTGAATTAATATTTCTGAAAAAATAATTTTTTTTAAATTAATTTTTTTTAAAAGTTTAATTTAATACTTGACTTTACATTGCTTATTTCTCAAAAGACTTCATTGGTATTTTCCTTTTAAAACTTTAATTTTTTGCACTTTAATTTTTAATTGCTAATTTCTAAAGGTACCACTTTATTGGTATTTCTTTTTGGACATTCTTCACTCTTTACTTTTGGTTTTGACTTTTACCCTTGCCTGCATGAATGACGAAACACGAATTGAATGATTGGAGAGTTAGGTTTGGACGCAACTTTCCCTTGATAAGTCTCTTTTAATTTGCTAAATTGGTGAATTTAAATGATATTCTAGATTAGTTCGAAAATTAAATCTTTTATATGTTTGCACATTTTAAAATTATTTTAACTTTAAATCTGCTTTTTTACGTATATACATGTTTGTTAAAATTTAAATTTGTACTTATATTTCATAGATTTGATTTTTTGAATTGACGAATCCCCATGGTGTATTTAGAGGGCCGGCAGAAGATTCGCCATTGGATTCATGCAGCTGATTTAATTGTTTGTTAGACTATTGATACTATATTAAATTTTCAGTTCTGAACTTCATTTTGCTTATCGTGCTTTTCATTTTATTATAACCAACAAATCCAGCATCTGTTATATCTGTTATTTTTAGCGTTCGAACTAGGATTTTTCTTTTAACTTTTTAAAATTTTGCAGCGCAATGCGCAAAGTTTTTGACCACATAGGTGTTTTATCGTTTGTTCTTTCTACTTTATTTTATATACACTTATGTCCATAAATTAAGGATAATTCGGAGTCACGCGAAAATCGAACTCTAAAATAAATATATCACCTGTAAAATCACTATACACATCTTCAAGAATCATATGCAAATTTTAGGAAGTAACCAGATGACACCGATGGTACGTCACAATGACGAGAGTGTAAGAGAGTGATATAAGGAATACAGGCGAAGAAGTAAAATTGTTCGCAGGCACTTTATAAACATTTCAGTGCAATAACCGAATAGTTATGACACAAAGGACGCATTTGGATGATTTTTTACGTGGTAGAATAATCGGCCGTCTGGAATGTGAGCGTACCCAACTGGAATTATCAAACGAACTTGGAATTGCCCAGAGTGTCATCTCCAGGCTTTGGCAACGATTCCAAGATGATGGTAATGTGAGTAGACGTTACAGCACAGGTCGCCCCAGAGTTACAACGCCGAATGAGGACCGGTATTTGGCGGTTACTGCCAAAAGAAACAAGCCAAGTACAGCCTCAGACCTGTCTCGTCAGCTCTCTTCAGCCACAGGTACGACATTTTCAAGGCAGACCGTGTACAGACGCTTAGGGCAGATTGGTCTATATGCTCGTAGACCTGTCAGATGCGTTCCACTTACTGCAACTCACTGTCGGCTTCGGTTAGCCTGGAGTAGAGAGCATACCGCGACAATGGGCTTGTGTGCTGTTTTCCGACGAGTCCAGGTTTAGCTTGCAGTCTGATTCTCGAGAGCTCCAGGTACCCGTTACCACCAAGGAAACATCACTGAACGACATCGTTACGGTGGTGCAGGAGTGCTCGTTTGGAGTGGAATTATTTTGGGTTCCAGAACTGACCTGCATGTTCAAATTGGAACCATGACAAGCCAAATCTATCGGGACGTCATTCTGGAACAACATGTACGTTTGTTTCGGGGCGCCATGCGCGCACAATTTGTGTGTATGGATGACAACGTCCGTCCTCACCGTGCAAACATCGTAAGCGAATGCCTTCAATCGGAGGATATCACCCGTATGGACTGGCCAGCATTCTCACCGGACTTGAATCCAGTAGAGCACGTGTGGGACATGCTTGGGCGACGAGTTGCAGCCCGTCAACCTCCTTCTACATGTCTACCGGAACTTCGGAGAGCAGTGCTTTTTGAGTGGTGTAATATCCCCCAAGATCAAATCGATAATTTGATACTCAACATGTCTAGACGTTAGACGGACTGTATTACATCGTCTGGGACACATACAATGTATTAACAATCATACCAACCATGTAATATTGGTTTTTTGTAAATAGGTGTTTTTTTGTAATTTGCTCCAGGGAGAAAAAATCGCTAATTTTTTTTTAATAATATCAAACATATAGCATCTTTTTTTGCTCTTTGCCTTTTGTTTAATAAATAAGCTTTACAAATAAGTCAAATTTGTTTTGCTTCTAACTCTTCCTTTGCCTGATTTTGCATTATCCTTAATTTATGGACATGAGTGTATATATATTATCATCTAGCGAGCTGTGGCCAAAGTAAAATGCGTAAGTTCTATGTGCACATGAGATGAAAATATATAAAAACATTTCAATAATGGAATCAGTCCATTCTTTCCAAACAACATCCAATTCCTAAATAATTTTTTTGTTGCCAAACCAGGAAACAAAAACTTTTGACACATCAGTTCAATACGTACACGTATGACATCATGATTTAAATTTAATGAAATGTAACAACTTTTTATCAATATCAATAAAAGAATTAACGTGGCAATAAGATGCCGTGTCAATTATCCTAACCTGAAACAAAAACGCTGCCAACAGTGCAGCAATTTATTTAAAATGCTGGCATTAACGAACGATTTTCGACATAGAGTGACGTTGCATGCAATCGCGGACTTTCTTCAACGTCAGAATATGACCTTACATAATAATTAGGTACTTAAAGTTTGGCAATCTATTTTTAGCCCATTGGAGCATTGGCTCAGAAGGGCTATTAATTTCATTTTGACTTTCTCAGTCGATTCACTATAAACGGTGAATCACTTTTGAAATTGTTGCCACCAAATTTTATCGCCCTGTATTATATTCAAAGAAATTAGATAATGAATAATCTGCATAAATGTACGTATATTTTTCTTATTGTCATTAACCAACGGTACCTAGAGCCATCCAGTTTTTAATAACGTACGTTTCAACCCGAATCTGGGCATCTGGACGCCATAATTTTGAATTTTGAATTTGTTTTATTATCGATTTCATATTTTGTAAAACTTTAACGAATTTTGATTAACAAACTTGTCGATTTCAAAGTGAGAATGGCAACACTTTACGAAAAAAAAAAAAAAAAAAAAATTTTTATCTCCAGCGCGTGAGACTGTGTATCGGAAATTCTAAAGACATGCTTATTTTTTAAATTATTTTGCGATACTGCTGTTGAATTCAATTTCATGGTTTAAGTGAGAAAAACATTATATTTAATAAATAGTTATGCAGATTCTCCAATTCCTTTTACATATAATACAGGGCGATAATATTTGGTGGCAACAATTTGAAAAGTGGACCGACATTTATAGTGAACCAACGCAAAATGCGAAAACGAAATTAATAGTCCTTCTCGGCAAATTGGCCCTTTGGACTAAAAATAATCATCAGCATCATCAATGCAGTTCTCTTAATGGGGATCGACAGGTTATTTTTGCCAAGTTTCAAATGTTACGGGTTTCTAAGTTAACGTGCAGTTTATAACCGTCTGATAATAAGATCGGTCTGTAGACCTTTTAAAAAAGGGGAAAAAAACTGAATGTCGAAGAAACTGATAATCTGTTTATAAAAAATTTCGGAAACTTGGGAAAATGAAGTACATTTTTGGTCTCTGGGATGCATGTGGCTTAAATGGTTTACGGCGTAAAAGGTGTCTATTCTTTTTACTTTCTTGTACGAAGTAAAGTACTACAGTCGCGAAAAATTTCGGGCATCATATTTCAACGAAAATATCCGTTTTGACCGATCCCGAATTCATTTGGACGACTTTTTTCCGTCATGGTACAGCCAGAACAATGGATTCTTCTTTTTCTTTTTTTTCTTTTTTTTTTCTTCCCCGAAGCGAATTGTAAATTGGATTTAAAATGGCTCCTGGAGGGATTTTTTTTTTTGTGACATCTGTACGTGCATACGTACCTACGTATGTATCTCGCATAACTAAAGAAGGAATAGCATCAGAACTTTGAAATTTTGTATATAGGACTGCAATAACATCTAGTTGTAGGTCTCCCTTTTTTATTGACATCGGCCATACCAAAAAATAAAACTCACTCTTAGAAGAATTTTATATTCCGATTTGAAAATTGTATTTAAAGTATAACAGTACCGTCAATTTCTTATTGATTTTTAAATGGCAATTTTAATAATTTTAACTCAGTCTTACCAAACAGCTTTTTAGTCTTCATTCTTACTTGAGTAAAAAGATGAAACACTTTCGCATCTATTAATTATTGTTAATTGATCAGAAGTTAGTTTGTTCCCCTTGGAAGGTCAATTAATTTCCGATCAATCACGATAATTACTTAGTTTGTTGATTGCACTTTAGTTTTAAATTGTTCCATTTTAAATATGCTAATGAGTAAATTCATTTCAATAGAATTCTAACCACTTTTTTTCAAAGGAGATAGATAATATTTTCAATAATCTACTAGAAAATAAAGTATGTATATATAAGTAAATAAGATAATTATTAGTAACAAATTGCGTAATACGTGCGCTAAAGGCTGCAAAGTAACAAAATAATAATTTATTTACTAGCAGATTATTGAATATTATATACCTATTCCGTTACTTGGCCTTAATTAATAGTCGTAGTCAGATAAAGTGTTTCAAATGATAAACATATTAATATTTTGGCGAAATAAAATTTAAAAAATTAATTTTGGGTTAATAGCGAAATATAACTTTTAATGCGGTGTGTCCCGCTTCCTATACTTATATTTAGGAAAATTTTATACTCGTTATGAAGAAAAAAAAAAAAAAAAAGCCCGATGGGAATACCTTGTATAGCCCATTAAATTATACACATTTTTTGCTGCATTTTGCACATTTTTTGTTGCAAATTCGTGTTTGCCCGGGAAAAACGAGCAATTCGCCCAGCGGGCATGAAGACAGACCTTTTGGTGCACAAAACTAAAAGCGACTTTCGGTCCCACTCGGTAAAAAGACACTGAAGTTGGTGCACTAACTGACTTAATTCTCTACTCTACAAAGAGTTTCAAATATAAACAAATGACAGCCTCCTTAGGCTTAATACTATTTTAAAACACTAAACTGTTGATAATTCCACAACTATTGCATGCAGCTTAATTGAAGTATTAAAATCTTAACCGGAACATTAGAACAACATAATTTATCCACTTTAAAAGCAAAAAATGCACATTTTACCAACATTTAAATATAAAAAACTTAGCTCACCGAGTGCGGTTATATATATATATATAACTTTTACGAATAGTCATAGTAGTAAAAATTAAACTCCAAAATAAAAAGACTAACCTGTCCTGAAGTTGCAAGATAAAAATGATCAATTTCAAAATGAAGTATAAAGGTGGAAAGAAAATTAAATTTAATGTCAAAAAGCAAATATAGCTACGTTTGATGCCTGCCGTTTGCAACGAAAAAGGGAAGTGCACAACTATATGTTACAGCAGTACCACATACAAAATCTTCAACGTTCTGAAGCCGCTGGTTTTTGAGCTATGCGAGATGGTGTGCGGAAAAAATGTCACCCGGAAAAAAAGGAAACGGAAAGAATGTCCTCGGAAAATAAGGAACGGAAAAAATGTCACTAGGAAAATAAGGAACGGAAAAAACGGAACTCTAAAATCTCGCCAAATAATGTCGCCGATTGGAGTTGGGGAAACCTGCCAAATTCTAATTTAACGGGCAGGGTTATAGCAGGCTCTCTTGAGGGAGGTTTTAAGGGTAAGACGTTGAGCTGGCTGCAGCTGAGCAAGGTCATGTCGATGGCAGGTTTATCCAACTTGCCTGCAGGAAAATCGTATGTTCTCCCTCGTTTCTTGCTTCACCCGTTTCCTTTAGGAAACCGACCCACGTCACCCGGAAGGCAAAAATTCATGGGGAGCAAATGTTTCTCTTCTGTTAAATACCAATAATTGCCGTCCTTGAAACTAAATTTCATCCATCCCTAACTGGAAGCTAACAGTTTGTTCACAGTAAAGTGTTGATAAATAACGAATTGTCAGTAAAGACGACACGCGAAAGCTGCTTGTTTGCAGGACTAAATAGCTTAATAATTTGATAAGCTGTAAAAATTTAAACAGAACTATTGGCGTAGTATAGTCTGTTATTTTTTATTACGGTTTAACGAATCTAGCAATAATATTATATTATGCATTCCGTTATTATTTAATCTATCCGTAATAGGAAATATAATTTTTTAAACATTAACGGTTTATCATCAGTTAATTTATAAAACGATAGGTATTTTATAGTGTCATTTTTTTACATTTTAACGGTTTATCATTAGGTGGGGTTTTTTTTTTTTTTTTTTTTTTTTTTTTTTTTTTTTTTTTTTAGTCCAAAGGGATTTTAGTCCCGAAGGACTATTGCTTTCGTTTTGGCATTTTGCGTCGGACTCATAAACGTCGGTTCACTTTTCAAACTGTTGCCACAAAATGTTAGAGTCCTGCATTATATTTGAAGAAATTAAATAATGAAAAATCTGCATAAATGTATGTATATTTCTCGTATTGTGATAAAACAACGGTACATAGAGTCATCGAATTTTGAATAACGTAATCCTCCAACGAATATGAGCATGAAGACCAAATTTGAAATTTGAAATTTGTTTTACGATCGATTTCCTATTTTTTAAAACTTTGACGAATTTTTGATTAACAAACTCAAGGATTTCAAAGCGAGCAATGGCAACGTTATATAGAAAAAAAAATACTTTTATCTCCAGCTCGCGAGACTGTGTATATCGGAAATTCTAAAGATATGCTTAATTTAACATTATTTTGCGATATTGCTCTTGAACTGAATTTTATGGTTTAAGTGCAAAGAACATGATATTAAATAAATAAAGGTAACACCCAAAACGTTAAAAAAACGCCCCTTTGGACGTAATTTAAAATCTGAAAAATTTCAGATTTTTTTTTTAAAAATATTTATCTATTATTATATTATATCAGTATTCATTACTAAGTGTTTATTTTACTAATAAAAGTGAACATATTATAGGAGAAGATGAAAACTGCTCAGGAATCTACAGGATGAAATTCTTAGTAAAACTAAATGGTTAACTGGAATTCTATCAGATTGTAGAGACATTAGGTTATTTTTCTTTTTTTTTTTTTAAGTCCAAAGAGACTTTGATCCTGGAGGACTATTCTTTTCGTTTTGCGATTTTGCGTTGAATCGCTATAAACGGCGAATCACTTTTCAAACTGTTGCCACCCAATGTCAGAGTCCTGCATTATATTTGAAGAAATTAAATAATGAAAAATCTGCATAAATATATGCATATTTCTCGCATTGTGATAAAACAACGGTACATAGAGCCATCGAATTTTGAATGACGTAATCCTCCTGCGAATATGGGCATCTGGAAGCCCAAATTTGAAATTTGTTTTATTATCTATTTCATATTTTGTAAAACTTTAACGAATTTTTGATTAACAAACTCAACGATTTAAAAGCGAGGAATGGCAACACTATACGAAAAAAGAATTATCTCCAGCGCGCGGAACTGTGTATCCGAAATTCTTCTAAAGATATGCTCTTTTTTAAATTCTTTTGCGACATTGCTATTTAAATGAATTTTATGGTTTAAGTGCAAAGAACATGATATTTAATAAATAAAGGTAGCACACAAAACGTTAAAAAAAACGTCCCCTTTGGACGTAGTTTAAAACCTGAAACCTTTAAGATTTTTTTTTTTTGTTTGTTTGTTATTAAGTTTTTTTTTTTTTTTTTTTTTTTTTTTTTTTTTTTTAAATATGAATGATGGTCTCTCAGCCGACTTCGACTTGACCAGAAGCAGTTGTCACTTTATTATGCAGTCACCTAATAGGTGGGCCACCTTCGCCTACTCTGAAGGGACGGACAATTAGAACTATGCATTCCCCTGGATTCGAACCCAAGACGTAAGGTATCGCAATTGGCTCCCCCAATCACTACACCGTCTGGGCGGCATTTATCATTAGTTAGTTTATAGAATATGATATTCTATACTAATTAATATAGTTATTTTAAAATAATTAGCTAAACCGGCTTGGCTAGTTCCCCCCCCCCCCCGCCAAATATTTATTTATTTGAGGAAATAACTTAATTATACGCTTTAACGGTAACATATATTTTACACTATATTTATTTTATATTAAAATTTTTCCTATATATAAATAAATACGGGCATACACGCAATCGAATCGGCTTAATGTACTTTCATTTACACAATAATGCACTTCAGAATGTGAACAGTGAACTTTCTTCTGGTGATTATCTTCCTATGATGATCAGTATTTCTGAGAACTTGGACATCGGTGCTGAGAGCTATTTCTCTAATTCGCAAAAGCCCAAAATCTTATAAACCTGTGGTCATCTTAGAAAGGGTTTACTGTACTTTCTGTCTCTAACTGTGGCAATTTATTGGTATGAAAAAATTTCTTGTAGTAGAATATAATCCATTCATGCAAGCCCTGTTATAAGAATAATTTAATAAAAGAAGCAAAATTATCATTTTATTCAAAATTGCATTTTTCGACCAAGGTAGTAAGGAGTTCTATCGGTTAAATGTTGCTATTTTCGATTTTTAACTTGCTAATTTAACATTTATTTATTTATTTATTTTTAGCCCAAAGGGGCGTTAGTCCCAAAGGGCTATTAGTCTCAAAACGAGATTTTGCGTGGTTTCACTTTCTGCGTTGATTCATTTTTCAAACTGTTGCTACAAAATATTATTGCCATGCATTATTTTTAAAGAAACTAAATAATGAAGATTCTGCATAAATGCATGAATGTTTCCGCATTTTCAAAAAACAACAGTACCTAGAGCCATCCAATTTTGAATAACGTAGTACTCCAACCAAACATGAGCACTTGAAATTCCGAATTTGGAATTTGTTTTATTAGCTATTCCCAATTCTGTACAACTTTAACGAATTTTTTAATTAACAAACTCATCGATTTAAAAGCGTGCAACGGGAACACTGTACAAAAAAAGAAATGTATCTCCAGCGCCCGAAACTGTGTATCGGAAATTCTTAAATTTTGCGCTTTTTAAATATTTTGTGATATTGCTGTGGAATTGAATTTTATGGTAAAGTGCGAAGAACATTATATTTAATAAGTAAAGGTACCACACAAAACGTTAAAAAAAATCCTTTTGGGCGCAATATGAAATATGAAAGCTTTCAGATTTTCCTTTAAATAATGAAAAATCTGCATAAATGTATGTATATTTCTCGCATTGTGATAAAGCAACGGTACATAGAGCCATCGAATTTTGAATGACGTAATCCTCCTACGAATATGGGCATGTGGAAGACCAAATTTGAAATTTGGAATTTGATTTATTATCGATTTTATATTTTGCAAAACTTTAACGAATTTTTGAGTAACAAACTCAGCGATTTAAAAGGGAGCAATGGCAACACTCTACGGGTGGGAAAAACCTTTTTGTCTCCATCGCGCGGAACTGTGTATCGGAAATTCTAAAGATATGCTGCGGCATTGCTATTGAATTGAATTTTATGGTTTAAGTGCAAAAAACATGATATTTAATAAATAAAGGTAACACACAAAACATTAAAAACACGCCCTTTGGACGTAATTGAAAATCTGAAAACTCAGATATTTTTTTTTTCCCCAGTGGCGTGGTAAAATGAATCATTAAAAACGAAGCTGAGCTTCTTAATTACATTTTGCAGCTTTAGAATGATACCGCTAATTTGATTATCCAGAACTCGAAGTATTGAATAAATTTGAGTTAAATAAAATTCAAAATTAATGCGAAAGAATTTTAGCAAATTTCGTGAGATAGATTATGTTCTGCTGTTCTGTAATTTTTAATTGGGACCGTAAAAGAAATGTTTCTTGATGAAGAGGTGAAAACTGTTGAAAACAGTCAATTTCCTATTTATGAGAAAATATTATAACTTTGGAGATTAAAAAGTACATATAAATATTATAGTTCTCATTTTTCATGTTTAAATAATTAGTAAGAAATATGGATTCTAACGCAGCAATTGTAGTGTATTCTAAATGAACTATTTATAACATTGTTATCAATGAAGCAACAATCGTATAATTAAAAAAATGAATGCAAAATTCTATCATTATTGTTTTGAGCTCAAGTTCTATGTTTCAAGAGCTTTCAAGTCTGAATTAATTACTTTTCAGACTTAAAATTGCAGTATAACTTTTGTATTTAAAATTTTGTTAGCAGTTTCTTAGCAGTTCTAAAACAAATATCATGCAGAATTTTAGCAGTATTAGAAAAGGACTCAAAGAGCTGACAAGGAAACTTCCTATCTTTTGCCTTTTTTAATTGTTTAAGTGTATGGAGTCAAAATTAAAGCTACTAACCAGTTTTTAAGGTTGTTATTAATTAAAACATCTGTAATTTTTAATAAGCATCATGTTTATGAGGAAATAGCAATTCAGATAATAAGTATTATCTGAATTATCGTTTCCTAGTCATTCCTAGTATCACCAGGGCCGGTGCCAGAGCATACGCAATCGGCGCGGCCGCACCGGGCGGCAGAATTGAGAGAACGCAAAATTTTTAGAACTTTGGAAAGAGCTGGGCGGCAGAATTTTGAAGTTCTAAAGCAGGCACCGTGCGGCAAAACGTCTAGCGCAGGCCTTGAGCATCATTCCAAGTCTTAGTAAATCAGCTTAGAAACTTAGTAAATCGGAACTTACTAAAATAGTCGATTTGTATAATTCCGCTAAGAGCGAGTATTGCTTAACTTAAAACAGTATAAAACTTGTTCTTTTCCTGCAGTGATAATTTTAAAAGTATAAATGAATTATTTTGTACACTTAAATAGAATTGGTGCTCGTTGATTGAACACGTTAACTTATTTTGTTATTACACATTGTACTGTAATTAATTTAAACTTTTGTTACCATCAATGCTTAAGTTAACTATAATGTTACTGTACTGAAATTAATTGCTTTTTCGTAGTCTGTTGTTGCATCTGCACTGCATTGTTAATATAATTAAATAATTTATTGTGCCTTTCTTTCTTAAATGAAATCTAATTCCATTGCATTATATTTTTTCTACGTGAATTCCTTTGCATTTCAAAAGCCTTATATTTTATTTCTTTTTGTAATAGATAGAGTTTTATGGATTTTTTATGGTAAGCCTGACTGGCTCTAAATCTCAGCGTGTGATGAATTTTGTAAGAAAAATGCTACTTTAAAAACAGGCAAAACTTAAACGAGAAAGGTCTGAGTTTAGTAGTAAAATTGTATGCATTTCAAAGAAATATAGAGTAACTGTTGTAATATAGAGTACATAAAGTTATTGGATTCTACACTTTAACTAGTAATTTTATAGAATAACGATTTCCTAATCGTTAAAGAATTAGAAAAGATGGCACGGGAAAGCCGCTAACTAATGTAGCAATAATATTATATGTTCTGTTTTTCTTTATTATTTATAAATTATTCTATTCGTAATATGAAATATATTTTTGGAGAGAATTTCCCTCTTACTATTAGTTAATTTATCAAATAACGAACTTATTTTAATCTCAAATTGTTTATTTTTCACTTTACCGGTCTATCATTTGTTAGTTAAAGTATAACTAATTAAAGTGTGAAATTATTTATCAATTACATACTTTAACCGATTGGCTAGTTATTTCATTAAAAATCAATGAAACAACTGAATTATACGCTTTAGGGGTAACATATATTTGTAAAGTTGCATCATTGATAACGTCCACTGGTAAGACAAGATTCATGATGCGAAACTTAGTTGAAAATATCCTAGTCCTATCTATTTTCATGGTTTAAAATTTTAGCCATTTATGGTGGAATATTTTCAATTATAATGTATTCTTGGCAGTTATTAATTATGAATGAAATAAATCCTAATAAGCAGATTTCGTAGCATTGCCCGCTTTTGTATTTGAATACAAATACGAAAGTGTTTCATTAGGCAAATATTTGATTAAAGGTATAATTTACAACTAAGTGAGAACCCATGAATCAAAAGTAATGTTATACAATGTCGCTTCTCAGAAATTATAAGTATAACACAATGATTTCTGAAAAATCAATCAAATTTCAAGTTATTCTGAAAATATTTTCTACAACAAAATTTACTTGACAGAGCCATCGCATAAATGCTGCTTATTATTATTAAATCGTCATTTTGAGGAACTGGATTAGAATTTCATACTTCTTTTCATCAGTGGCATTTTGTTGTTCACCTTATGTCATTTGGTGAACCGTACACAACTGTCCAGGAGTAATTTAGTCAGGTATTTTTTTTTTTAATGTTAATATGCAAAATATAGAATTAATACTAAATATGCATAAATTTTAGACTTGAGCCTTCTTGACCTGCTTTCGTGGTGTAGTGGTCTGCACGCTGGGCGCGTATTCCAGATATCCGCGGTTCGATTCCCGGAGAGGGGGTTGCTCATTTTTCAAGTCTCCCGCTTCCATAAAATATCGAATGTCTCTGCAATCTAAGTGAAGAAATATTCTACATAACAGACATTTAACTTTTTCTTATAATATAAATTTTGGGTGGGAACAGTTTTACATTGAGCTGAAAATAAGTTTATGTATTCTGCAGTAAAAATACATTAAAAATAAAAGTAAAATTTACATTCATTCAATTAATTATTTATGTGTACTGAAAATTGTTTTTTCATTTTATGTAAAATTTATTTGGCGAAATTGAATTTAGAAATTTTCTGCATTGGCTATAATTTTCTTCCTTCTGCAGAGATTGATATGTAAACGAGACATATTTTGTCGAATGCCGTTACAGCATTGCCGTATCCCTTTGTGTGAATATATTCAAAATTTTTAAATGCTATTACGTAAATTACAGCATTATATGTTACATGAAGGGGATTAAATTGAATCCAAATTCAAAATATTTACATGTCTTTTCACTCATATTTCTACCAATTTTATTTTCATAGGGAAAGTTACCAAACACTGATGATATAATAACATTCACAGTAATTTGTGTTCTATATTCTTAAGCAGAATACATAATGCAGCTCATCAGCGCTCCAGCGGTCGCCAGGGCCGTAGCTAGAAGGGGGCAAGGGGGGCATCTGTCCCTGGGCGCAGAATCCAAGGGGCGCCAAACTGATGTTACGACATTGTAGAATTAAATGTTTTCCATCCTCGGCAAGCAGTAAGGGGCGCGAAATCTTCAGTTGTCCCTGGGCGCTGAAAACCCTAGCTACGACTCTGGCGGTCGCTTAACACTGATAGTTCGACAGGGGCTCAAATCCCAGCAAACAAGCTGGTTGCAAGATAATTTAGTTATTTCTTCATGTGTAAGGTAAATACAATCAAGTTTCCCTTTCTCATACTTCGTTAACTCCTTCACGAAGGCATGCCTTCTCTTAGACAGACAGTTCCCGTGCTTTGCCATGATTAAAATAACCACCAAAGAAGAAATGAGGAGAAAATACAGTAGGTACTAGCTATTCAAGGGATAGAACAATTATTAATAGATGTAGAAGAGCATTTTTGAAATCATTTCTTGAGTACGAATTCCGGGGAGTTCTAAATCACCGAGAGTTCTTAAATGTTAAATAACTTCAGTGCCTTTAATTGAGTCTGAAAATTGGATTGATGGAGTTGAATTTTTTGAATTTTAAAATTAGCAATTTGCTAGAAAAGACGAATTTTCTGCTCAAGTGCTTGCAACAATATTGAAAATTCTAAATTTGCGAATCTATGGGCGACGTAGATCATTAATTACATCAAATGCTTCTAATAATTCTTCTAATAACTATTTTAGAGTTTAAGGACAGGTTGCGGAGACTGTAAATAATCTAAAGATATTTAGAAATACAACAAGATTTGACAGTTGAGGAAAATTGAAAAATACACTAATTATCATAAAAGATGAACTGAAAATAATTATAATGTAAGAAAGAAAAATTTTCTCCTTTATTTTTGTTTATTTTCACAATTTAAAAAAAATGATATAAATCTAAAATTTGGTTACTTAGGGAAATTGCTATAAATTAAGCATAAAACAAATCAGTGCGAGAATGGTTTTGCATACGAACTGCGACTGCAACACATTTCAACCAGTTTTAAACAACCCATGCAGCCAGCCTATTTGACGGTTTTCGAAATTTGGATCGAACTACCAGTGTTCTGCGCCGGCTTATTCACGTATGCATCCACAGGATACTTCATAAACGTTAGAAATGCGGAAAATCTCAAAAACACACATGTAGTCAGCCCGTTCGCCGTTATTCGAAAGTTGGACCGAACTACCAGTTTTCAGCATTTTGCGATGGCTGCGCCCGCTATATTCACATATTCATCCAGAAGATACTCCATACACGATACACTTGCGTAAAATCACGAAAACACCCATGCTGCCAGCCCGCTCGCCGGGATTCGAAAGTTGGTCCGAACTACCAGTGTTCAGTGCTTTTGCGCTGGCTGCGCGCGCTTTATTAACGTATGCGTCCCCAATATCATGCATACACGATACACGTGTGGAAAAGCATGAAAACATCCATGCAGGCAGTCCATGGGCCTGGATTCGAAAGTTGGACCGAACTACCAGTGTTCAGCGACTCAGCCGCTAATGGGCCATTGTACGAAATATAATCACGAATATTTTCTGGTTTATTATTCCAAGAGTAGATCGCCGGGATCGAACTACCAGTGTTCTGCGGTTTTGCGCGCGCTGCGCCCGCTTTATTCACATATGCATCCTGAAGACGCTGCATACACGATACACATGCGGAAAATCACGAAAACACCCATGCAATCATCCCGCTCACCGGGATTCGAAAGTTGGACCGAATTACCAGTGTTCTGCGGATTTGGGTGGGCTGCGCCCGCTTTATTCACGTATGCGACCAGAATATACTGCATACGCGATACATATGCCTAAAATTACAAAACCACCCATGCAGCCAGCCCATTCGCGGGTATACAAAAGTTAGACCGAACTACCAGTGTTCAGCGGGCTGCGCCCGCTTTATTCACCTAGGAATCCAGAAAATACTGCATGCAATATACACATGCGGAATATCCCCAAAACATCCATGCAGCCAGGCCGTTCACCGGGATTTGAAAGTTGGACCGAACTACCGGTTTACATCGATTTTACCTGAACTGATCCCGCTTTATTTTGGTATGAAGGCATAAGATACTGCATACACGTTACACATGCGTAAAATCAAGAATACACCCTTCCAGCCAGCCCGCCGTCCGGGATTCGAAAGTTGGACCGAACTACCATTTTTCAGCGGTTCTGCGCGTGCTGTGCCCGCTTTATTCAGGTATGCATGCAGAAGATAGTGCATAAACGATACACATGCGTAAAATGAAGAAAACACCCATGGAGTCAGCCCGTTCGCCGGGATCGAAAGTTGAACCGAACTACCAGTGTTCATCGGTTTTGCGCGGGCTGCGACCGCTTTATTCACATATGCATCCAGAAGTCACTGCATACACGATACACATGCAGAAAATCACGAAAACACCCATGCATTCAGCCCGCTCGCAGGGGCTTCGAAAGTTGGACCCAACTACCAGTATTCAGCGGTTTTGCGCGGACTGCGCCCGCTATATTCAGGTATGCATCCAAAAGATACTGCATACATTATGCATATGTGGAAAATCACGAAAACACTCATGCGGCCAGCCCGCTCGCCGGGATTCGAAAGTTGGACCGAACTACCAGTGTTCAGCGGTTTAGCGCCCGCTTTATTCACGTATGCAAGCAGAAGATACTGCATACGCGTTACACAGACAGAAAATAACGAAAACACCCATACAGCCAGACCGTTCGCCGGGAATCGAAAGTTTGACCGAACTACCAGTGTTCCGTGACTTTACCGCTCAGCCGCTAATGTGCCGTTGTATAAAGTGCAATCTCGAAAATTTTCGCATTTATTATTCAAACTGTAGATTCGTTATTAAAATTCCTATATTTTATATAAACTTCAATATAATCACACACAAAATTGTATCAATATATATATTAATGCAATTAATAATTCATAATTATTTATAATAAGAAAAGTTTCCATATACCATCTCCAAGCAACATATATTCAATTTAAAACCCTGAACGGAACTACCAGTGTTCAGTGACTTTACCACTCAGCCGCTAATGGGCCGTTGTAGAAAGTGTAATCGCGAAAATTTTCGGGTTTGTTTATTAAAACACTATATTCGTTATTAAAATTCCTTTACTTTTTATAACTTCAACAGAATCACACACAATACTATATTAATGCAATTAATAATTCGTAATTATTTCTAATAAGAAAAGTTTCCATATATCGCGTGGTTATAGGATCCATTTTAATTAGATTTTAAAATTTTAGTAAAATAAAAAATCTGAAAGGTTTCAGATTTTGAATTACGTCCAAAGGGGCCTTTTTTTTAACATTTTGTGTGTTACCTTTATTTATTAAATATCATATTCTTCGCAAACCATAAAATTCATTTCAAGAGCAGTATCGCAAAATAATTTTAAATTGAGCACATTTTTAGAATTTCCGATTCACAGTCTCACGCGCTGGAGATAAAAATGTTTCTTCTGTACAACGTTGCCATGGCTCGCTTTGAAATTCTTGAGTTTGTTAATCAAAAATTCGTTACAAAATATAAAATCGATAATAAAACAAATTCCAAATTTGGGCTTCCAGTTGCCCATATTCGCAGTAGGATTACGTCATTCAAAACTCGATGGCTCTAGGTACCGTTGTTTTATCACAATATTTGGTGGCAACAGTTTGAAAAGTGAAACGGACTTTCAGAGTGATTCGACGCAAAATCGCAAAATGAAAACAATACTCCCTCAGGGACTAATAATTTTGAAATAAACCTCTTAATTTTAATAACTGTGGTATTCTTGTTTTCAAACTTAAGTGCAAAATTAAACAATTGTTTCCTGTGCAGATACGTTACTTTTAATTAAAATCAAATGAGAAAAAAAATTATGCGAAAATTAATTAGCTAAAAAATTTAGTACTATTCTTATCGCAAACCGTAACTTGAAATTGCATCTACAACTGTTTCTTATACCAAAGCTGAGGATGAATTCGTTTTCTGTTGTGCGTCAATAAATGTTTCACTAAACCGCAGCTTAAGGCTATAACTACATGCGGTGCCAGGAGAGTAATTACTAAAGACCTGACAATGACCGACGCTGGACAACCCGCCTTTCCCCTGGCTTCCATCGCGAAAGCTTTCCGCTCTTAAACAACCCTCTATTTTTAACCTTAACGAAGAAACCATGGAGGTAGGCTCCATGGAAGAAACAAGCAGCCAACACATCTTCTTGCTTCTACTCGCACATGTTTCCGGTCATCCGAAGTTACGGTTGTTGAGATAAAACTTTTATCACCCAGCTTGGCGATCTTTCTAAACATGCCTTATATTTCCCATTGCAAACGAAGGGGGACATTTTTTCCGTTCCTTATTTTCCGGGGACATTCTTTCCGTTTCCCTTTTTTCCGGGTAACATTTTTTCCTACAACCATGCGAGATACATACGTACATACGTCACGAAAAAGGTCTGTTCTGAATCCATTTGAAATCCGTTTTGGGAACAAGAGTGCTTTATTCTGTCCGTACGTACAGTTAACACACAGATACATCGTTCAAATGAATTCTAGTCATGTCAAAATGGATCTTCGTTGAAACACGAGACCCGAAATTTTTCGCGATTATAATACTTCCTTTATTTCGTACAAGGAAATAAAAAATTATAAAAAGCTTGACTTCCTTACGACAAAAATTGACTAGGATGTTTTTTAATTTCAAATTAAAATTTTTGATGCATTTTTCAACTTGACGGATAGGTTATTTACGTTAGAATAACTGGAGGAAATACGCTTAAATGAAGTGAAGTAAAAAATGTTTATAATTTAATAAGCTATACAAAGGGAGTCAGATTTTGCTTCTTGCAGTTTTCGACGTAATTTATTCCATTTTCGATTACTAGTGAAATCAAGGGTTTCTATGTACGAAATTTTCGTCGTTATTTTCAAAACTGGAAAATCAGCGAATTCTTTTAGAAAGTCATCCACGAAAGCTAACATTAGACAACTTCCAAGTAATATGCCGCAGCTTGATATTTTAATCAAACCTTCCTACAACAAGTTGACTATTGACGACTGTGGTAACTAAAAATTAACTAGTTAAAATAAATTCGAGTTATTTCGCTAAAAATATTTCCAGTCAACCGACAACGTAAACATGTTATTTATAATTAAATTAGATCATGTACTACACAACTCAATAATTTTCACTAATACGTCAATTGACGTAAATACAAAAAGTACAATAAAAATACGATCTTGGAAAAAAAAAAAAAAAAGAAGTCTGAATAATTATCCGGCCACCTGGCTTTAGTAAAATGCCACTGCCGTCCAGTAACGTCACGAAACATCAACCCTTTTATCACGAACGGGATCTGCATTTACGCTACAATCTTGTAGGATAGTAATAATAATAAATAAAAGTACAATAATAAAGAACACTTAACGTAGAAAATAATATCTTCACGAATTCCGTTAAAAAAATTAGGACCTCTGGGGTATTAATGGTGGCGAAAAAACGAAGTAAACAACTGAAAAACTACTGATAAAAGAAGTCTCGAGCATATCCTATATCTCCTTAAATGCCTCCCCCCCCCCCTGTTCACACGAATTTACCGATTGTTGCACTTGCAGTTCGCACGCACGTGCGTTCCTCTTTCAGCAAGGCGCGCACCTGACCTGGGTGTGAGTCGTCTGAAGTAAGAGAACACAGGTGTGCTGCAGACACAGCGTCGCCAGCAACGGCGGCTGAGCTGTTTTTATTGCAAATGCAAAAGCAATCAGCGATGTTATCGCCATCTGTGGTGCGTCGGTGTCATTCCCGTTATTGCATTTGTAAAAATAACTTGTACTTTCGAATTGCCAAGTAAACAGTTGTTGAGCCGCTTAAATTTCATCTTCTTTTAAACGTCAATTATAAAAGAAACTGATAATTGATTTCAACGCATTGTGAATCTAAATGAAATTAAGATATTTGAAGTTTTAATAATAATTTCGTAGCAAAATGTTTCAAAGATGTAACAGATTCATTTCTGTGCTACGTCGTATGTGTATCGAAATGACAGAAGTGGTATTGTTGACACCAAATAATGGTGACACACAAAAAATAAAACAATGTTTACAATAAATATTTAATAAATATTACAATTTATTTCACCTTTTCGAGGACTTTAACATATTTTAAATACATCCATCAACTTACATTCTTATGAACAATCTTGTTCTTTCTTTAGGAAAATGTTCACTATAGCAACCATATGAAATTAAAAGTACGATAATGATATTTTCGTTTAGTTAAACTTTAAAAATGATTTTTAAATAAGTGTAAATTTCCATTTATTGTTTTTAATATTACTGTTAAATACAATTATTAACATTTAAATATTTTTAGAATTCTTAATACTTTTATACTCAAAGACAGTATTAATTAATTTTACCGACTATATGGATTATGTTAAAGATTATTTTAGCTCAAAGGGGGCTTTGTCCCTGAGGGATTATTGTTTTCGTTTTGCGATTTTGCGTCGAATCACTCTGAATGTCTGTTTCACTTTTTAAACTGTTGCCACCAAAAATAACTTCTACTTTCGAACTTATCGCCCTGTATTATATTTGACGAAATGAAATAATGAAGAATCTGCATAAATGGTATGTATTTTCTCGCATTGTGGTAAAATAAAGGTACATAGAGCCATCCATTTTGAATGACATAATCCTCCTGCGAATATGGGTATGTCGAAGACCAAATTTGGAATTTTTTTATTATCGATTTCATATTTTGTAACATTTTAACGAATTTTTGATTAAGAATCTCGACGATTTCAAAGTGAGCAATGGCAAAACTGTACTGAGGGGGGGGGGGGACATTTTTATCTTTTTATTTTATCTTTTCGATTTATCGCATCATTTTGAATCGTTTCTTTCTTTAAGAAATGTGGTTTTGGCAACAGTTTTTCATTCAGTTATATACTGAAACGCTGACTCTTGAAAATCAGCCCTGTTGCCACTTGGAAAAATGAGGGTGATAATTCTGTGTGGTTTTTAAATTTAATGTTTCTCTTGGACGTTTGTCGGAGCAGCCAACGGGAAGTTGCTTAATTTATTTATTAGGATAATTAATATTTGTATTAAGGGATATTTATTTCATTGTAATTTTGTTACATGTAATTTTTTTTTTTTTTTTTCTTTCCCAGTCCAAAAGGGCTTTGACCCTGAAGGCCTATTGTTTTCGTTTTGCGATTTTGCGTTGGAACACTATAAATGTACGTTTCACTTTTCAAACTATTGCCACCCAATGTTAGAGTCTTGCATTATGTTTGAAGAAATTACATAATGAAAAATTTGCATAAATGTATGTATATTTCTCGCACTGTGATAAAACAACGGTACGTAGAGCCATCAAATTTTGAATGACGTAATCCTACTGCGAATATGGGTATGTGGAAGCCCAAATTTGAAATCTGTTTTATGATCGATTTCATATTTTGTAAAACTTTAACGAATTCTTGGTTAAGAATCTCAAGGATTTCAAAGCGAGTAATGGCAACGTTGTACAGAAAAAACATTTTTATCTCCAGCGCGTGAGACTGTATATCGGAAATTCTAAAGATAAGCTTAAAATTATTTTGCGATATATTGCTGTTCAACTGAATTTTATGATTTCAGCGTGAAGAACAATATTTAATAAATAAAAGCAACACACAAAAATTTTTTAAAAAAACGCCGTTTGCTTTGAATAATCAGCTGACAATAATTACTAGTATCCGAGATTTAACTGCAGTTTGGAATTTCTTACCTTTTATTTTCTTAGTTTGGAATTAAGCGAAACTGCTTCATACTAAAAATCTCCATATTGTACATCAGTTATTGAATTTTGTCTGTACTTCAGAAAATGTCTAAAAATAAATAAAATATGTCTAATAAATTTCTGAAAGTGATTTTCTACGCTACATCAATAACAGTGCTGTTCTCTGCCTACCTTTAAATTCTACAGAAATTTTGCTGCGTCTAAAATTTTTTAAAAAAACGCCGTTTGCTTTGAATAATCAGCTGACAATAATTACTAGTATCCGAGATTTAACTGCAGTTTGGAATTTCTTACCTTTTATTTTCTTAGTTTGGAATTAAGCGAAACTGCTTCATACTAAAAATCTCCATATTGTACATCAGTTATTGAATTTTGTCTGTACTTCAGAAAATGTCTAAAAATAAATAAAATATGTCTAATAAATTTCTGAAAGTGATTTTCTACGCTACATCAATAACAGTGCTGTTCTCTGCCTACCTTTAAATTCTACAGAAATTTTGCTGCGTCTAAAATTCTGCTGCTTACTGCCTTTCATAAATTCTCAAAATTTTGCTATTTCTAAATTTTGTTTTCAGTGCTTCTCTAAATTCTAAAAATTCTCCCTTGCCTAGATTCTGCTGCCCCGCACCGGCTTTGGCACCGCCCCTGCATCAACAATAAATGTATTTATATTCTCTCAAAATAAAAGATATCTCCGATCCGAAATCCCGTGGTTTCTACTGTAGCTATGTAAACAAACAATATGTCAAACGTTCAGAGAATTATGTTCTGGTAGAATTAATAAATAACTTCCAAACGATCTATAAACAAAACAACTTCGCGTGTTGCCACATTTCCTTTGACTAAATAAAAACTGAATTCGACAGTGTCGTATCCTGTGTGGTTCAGCTGTACTTTATCTGTTAACAGCAACAAAATAGCTTATTTTTTGTCTATCCGCATACATTTTCAATTTTTCTTCCAATAAAATAAAAGTGGTGAGTACAATATTCTTTTCACTTCCTTGTACGAAGTAAAGAAAGTATTGTAATCGCGAAAACTTTCGGGTATCATTTCAACAAAAATATCCGTTCTGGAATTCCTTTAAACGATGTTTTTGCATAACATCTGTACACACGAACAGGATAAAGGACTCTTCATTCCGAAAATGGATTGTAAAATAGATTTAAAATGGATTCAGAAGATTTTTTTTTTTTTTTCGTAATGTCTGCACGTACATACGTGTGTATGTATTTCGCATAATGTCTCGCAAATTCTAAAGATATGCTCATTTTAAAATTATTTTGCGATATTGCTGTTAAATTGAATTTTATGGTTTAAGTGCAAAGAACATGATATTTAATAAGTAAAGGTAACACACAAAACGTTAAAAAAACGCCCCCTTGGGCATAATGTAAAATTTTAAAGTTTTCAGATTTTTAAAATTTTATTTATTTATTTATTTTGTTTGGACAATAATAATGTATTAGTCCAAAGGGACAATTTGTCCTGCGGGACTATTAATTTCATTCTGACATTTTGCGTCGAAAACTTTAAAAGCTATATCACTTTTCAAATCGGTGCCACCATATATTATCGCCTTGTCTTTTATTTAAAGAAATTAAATAATGAAGAATCTGCGTAAATGCATGTATGTTTCTCGCACTGTGATTAAGGTACCTAGATCCATCAAAATTTGAATAACGTAATTTTCCATAGAATAAGGGCTCTAATTTGAATTTGAAATTTGTTTTATTGTCGATTTCAGATTTTGTAACACTTCAACGAATTTCTGATTAAAAATTGAACGATTTAAAAGCGAGCAATGGCAACACTGTACGAGGAAAAAAAATTATCTTCAGATCGTAAGATATGCTCATTTTAAATTATTTTGCGACTTTGCTATTGAACTGAATTTTATTGTTTAAGTACAAAGAACATGATATTTAACAAATAAAGGTGACACACAAAACGTTAAAAAAACTCCCCTTTAAACGTAATTTAAAATCTAAAACCTTTCTGATTTTTTAGATTTATTTATTTTGTTTCGATAATATATATATATATATATAATGATGTATCAGCTTTAGTCGTAGCTTAAATAACCAGACGATAAGTTTAAAAAAACAGGATCCATTTATTATTGTTCAGGAGAAATAGCAGTTACAAAAATCAGATATCCGGAGTAAATAAAAAGAATTACTAATAACTTTTTGTATGAAGTTTACTGCATCGTGACATTTAAGAAAAAGCCCCGATATTCCTTTTGCGAGTTATTTTATAGCCTCTGGAAAGGCGGAGCTTCCAAGAAATGATGTCAGCCAATCCAGTTCGCTTTAAATATCTCCAGAACATTCTAAAACTGTACGTGTAGAAAAGGCGGGAAAAACAACTTGACTACGGGGCTGTGGAATTAATTCTACGTACTTTCAAATAAGAGAACGTCGCCATTAAAAATGAAAAGAACATACAGTTAGAACTTTAACGTGTATTCTTGACTATGGAATTTTATTATTACATATATATATATTTTTAAAATCATTGTTCATTTATGTATTTCAAACAGGCTTAGAATTTTTGCAAGAAAACTGATTGAATTCAAATCTGTGGCAACTCAGATTTTTAATTCATTTTAGTTTAATTGACTCACTTTTTTATTATTAAAATTTAATACATAAGGATTTTTTTCAGTAGGCTTAAACTCAGTCCTACTATTCCAAGAGATTTTATTTAGAATTTTCAATGAAACACTTTTAAGTTGGCAACAAGCACAAAAATATTTTATGTTCGGTATAATGAATAAAACTTATAAGAAATATTCTTTTGCATAATTTTTCAGTAAATAATCATATTTAAATAAGCAAGCAAAATTACTTATTTTACTTTCTTTTGACTAAGAAAACATACATTTCACACTGTTCTGATTCTGCTAGCGAACATAATTTTCTTTACGCTGATTATCTTTCAAGACTTCTTTCCTCGCGGATTCGAATAGCAGACTACCTTGAACACATATCGCTTTCATGCTAAATTCTCATTTTTCTGTGCAACACATGTCCTACGTATAATTTCCTGGAATCTGCGTTTCGTCATTGGCTCATAAAATTCTTCCTCCTTTTTGAATAATATTTAGATCGATGTCGACATAACACGAGTTTGTTGACTATAAAAGCAATCTCCGGAAGGGTAGTCCATAAATCAAAGTCCGTTGCGGAGATTAACTCGAAGGGGATGCTCCCCAAACAAATGCCGATTTAAGAGATACGGAAAAATCTCCGCCGATAACGCTCGGTGGCGCTGAGCTAAACGAGGCACTTGATCTTTTGCGTTATCTCCTATGTCTTGCTGTGTTGTTTAAACGTTCAGTTACAAGTTTGTCTATGCGGAGCGAGATACGTACCGGAAAGAAAGATCAGTAACATGAGTAATGGAAGGAAAATATAAATCAGATACTAATTTACGGTGCGGATTTTTTGGGTTAAATCATAAATTCATCACGCGCTCGAATTAAATGAAAAAGAAAACAAGGAACCGCATTAACTCTCGATGTATAGATGTATAATTCCGGATAATGAGAGATATCAGATGGGTTGATTCATCAGTATGATTTTCTAGGTAATGGCAATGTTTCAGTGTGGTTGTATTCATCATTCTCATCATTACTGGGCACAAGAGTTGGCAGTCATGATGACATACCATGCAAGGCTGTGCCAGAGCACAGAAGTTGGCAGTCATAGGCAATTGCAAGGTTGTGCAAGGGCACAAAAGTTGGCAGTCATAATAGCATACTGTGCAAGGCTGTGCAAAGGCTGTGCAAAAGTTTGCAGTCCTAGGCAAATATTTGAAGAAATTAAATAATGAAGAATCTGTATAAATGTATGTATGTTTCTCGCATTGTGATGAAACAGCGGTACCTAGAGCCATCGAAATTTGAATAATGTAATCTTCCATAGAATATGGGCGTGTGGAAGCCTTAAGTTGAATTTGAAATTTGTTTTATAATCGATTTCATATTTTGTAACACTTCAACGAATTTTTTGTTAAAAAACTAAACGATTTCAAAGCGAGCAATGGCAACATTGTACGGGGAAAAAACCTTGTACGGGGAAAACCATTGTACGGGGGAAAAAGCTAAAATTCTTCAACGCATATCCACCGAAATCAGTCACACCTCAAGTTTAAAAGTACACTGAAATGGTCGCAACTTACATCCGATATTAATAAATTAAAACAGCTTTTTACTATTACAAAAATAGATAAAGCAACTAATAACTTTAGCATTATATGAAAACAATTCTACGCTGAAATTATTCATAAAGAACTTCTCAACGCAACTACTTATCAATTGGCCAACCTTACAGAAACATCTATAATAAACAGGATTAAAACTTTTCATAAGAAACTCAATATTACTTTCAATGCAAACTACAACAGATTTACTAATCTTTATGCGATTCCCAAATTCCATAAAACACCATTAAAATTCAGATTTATAGCTAATGGAACTAATAATTACAAGAAAAATGTAGACTATTATTTTTCAATTCAACTTAATAAATTCTGTAAATTTATTTTCAATGATTGTAACACTAATCATAACTATTGCTGGATCATTCATAATAACACTCCTGTCATTAATACCATTCAAACCATTAACATCCAAAACATTAACTGCTATGATTTTGAAAACTTATATACCTCACTTCCTCTAGAAGAAATCTATACCAGTCTACTTGATCTGCCTAAACTTTTCCCTAATATGCTCAATATCATGACTTTTAACAAATGGAAAACCTACCTAAAATGCACACTTTTTCATAACTACATCAAGTTTCAAAATCAACTTTTTAAACAAGTCAGAGGATTGCCAATGGGCTTACATTCCAGCACCTCGATCTGTAATATCTTTTTATTTGTCAAAGAATTTAACTTCCAAAAAAATCTACAACCACAAGAGTTAAATTACTACAAACACACCTACAGATATATTGATGACCTTATTACAATTAATAATTTTGATAAAATTGAACACTCCGAGATTTATCCGAATTGTCTTACACTTAATAAAACTAATAATTCACAAAATAGCATAGACTTTCTAGATCTTCAAATCATTAACTACAAAAAAATTTTACTTTTTGACAAAACAAGAAACTTCAATTTCAATACTAACAAATTAATAAATTGGAACTCCAACATATCCAAAAAAGTAATTAACAATACTATAATTAATCAAATACAAAGAATTAAAACTATATGCACAGATACAATAGATTTACAACGCGAAATTTTGATCCTTATTAAAATTCTCAAAAATAATCTAATTCCCATTCAATTTATCAACCATTGCCTTAAAAGAGCAGGCGTTAAATACTCACTCTAAATCATTTAACTGATAGGGATATGATAATTTGTTCCTAAACCTGAGAAGGCGGTATAAGTTGGATGACTGTCAGTTGAAAGATTTGTATATAGTGTAATTACTCAATTGTATATATTGTAAAAAGCTAATTGTCTTCAGACATATACTGTTACTATACTGTTACTAAAAAAATGGGCCTATTTCATGCCTTTAGTCTGTCTATTAGCTCTTGGACAGTGAAAATTCCTTTTTCCTTTCTTAAATTCTTAATCATTGCGACACGACAATTAGCCAGAAATTAATTAATTTCCATTCACTAGTATTTTCAAAAAAATCTTAACAGACAGTCTCACTCAGATAAGAACTCCACAAAATACACCCCTCAAGAATTCCACGTCCCACCCACTACCATAAATTACTTCACCCAAGTCTTACCGACTGATATTATTCAAAGCCCCCACTGCCGCTAAGAATTTTCGGACACCCTACATTTATGAGTCAGACACGAAGAGAACACTTTGCCAACTCCTCCACTAGAAAGAATGTAAGTTACTTAATACCTTTTCTGGCCTTTATATCTTCATGTACATTCACTGATCTTATTTATATTATTTTTATATTATTTTTATATTGTCTTTGATTTGTTTTTACAAAGTTTGCATTATTTATCTTATTTTGTAATCTTCTATGTTTATTTCAACTTTACTTTGAATTCGATTTCATAATGACAATTTCCAATGTTTAATTTCTACAAATAATATAGTACTCAAATGCATAAACATGAAAGTGTCGGGGACGGTTATTCGAGTTACTTAGGATTTCTCTACAGTAATTGATTTTTACTCCAAATTGAATTGACTAAAATGCTTCATAGGAATAAGTTCATTGAGTATCAGCATTGGTTCATAATTCCTTCTATTCGCGGAAATATTTGGCCTGACTAGAATTGCCGGTTTGGCTTTAACTTATAACTCGAGTAAAGACGAAACACTTTCGTATTTACGTATTTTTATCAATTATTGTTCATCGAACGGGAGTTGGTTTGTTCCCCTTGAAAAGTCAACTAATTTCCGATCAATGACAATGATTACATGTTTTAATTTTTCCTTTTACAATTGAAATTTTATTCTTCATGATGATTTAACTCCAGTCCCTGTTAAAACATTATTAACATTTGGCTTTCAAATTACTTCAAAACATCTTTCAAAATATAACTTACCAGTGTGGATTCCCACTTTTAAAATAATTCTACTTTAATTAAACTTAGGAGATAATATAATCAATTAATCAATACTGTTTAGGAAATAAATTATTATTAACTAACTTTGCAGCAATTGCGCAAGTAGTAATAACTTGTATTCGCACTAAATGGATTTCAGATCATAGCGCGCGAGACTCCAGCGCGCGAGCGTGTCGGAAATTCTAAAGATATGCTCATTTTAAAATTAATTTGCGATATTGCTGTTGAACTGAATTTTTATAGTTTGAGTACGTAGAACATGATGTTTAATAAATAAAGGTAACACACAAAATGTTAAAAAAACGCGCCTTTGGACGTAATTTAAAATCTGAAACTTTTCAGTTTTTTTGGGGGGGGTGGGGATTGGGGTGGTAAAATTTAAGTAGAATAACTCCAATAATGCTGCTAATATGTAAGAAGAAATGACAGAATAAACCTTTTTTTTCTCACTTTCCTTGTCATGGTAAGAAATTATTATTAAAAAAAATGAAAAGATAAAAGAAAAGAGAAAGAAAAGAAAAAAATATAGTCTAGCCGTCGTAACTGTTTGTAGAACTTCTTCCACGCCAATTTCATCAGGTGTAAAAATCGTCTGAAACTTCTCTGGCGTCAGGACCTTGTGACAAACATACTACGTGTCTGTTCTTGCGTAACATTTCTTTGCTGATTAATCGAGTCGCTTTTTAATTTTGCCTCTCCTTCCCCCTCTGTTTTTAACGATTTCAGCGTCAAAACAACACGTGACTACAGTAAAATTCGAATCCACCGCATTTCTTCGAATTGTTGTTAATAATAATATGCTCAGAATATAAAATGGAGAAAGCGCATTGCTAAATTCTATCAATATTTTTACGAATTTTGTACATATGCATATAATTTTGGTGAAATAATATTTGAAAATATTTTAAAGAAATAATATTTGAAAGTGTAGTATTTTTCCATATAATATAACATGTAATACTTGAAAGAAAGATGTTCTGCCAAAAAAATAATGAATACAGGGGCAAATCTATTTAACATTCAGTAAGTGGCTATCGTCAAGGTGGCGATGGTTTTGGCGACTGATTTTTGTCGCCAAAAGTCGCGGAGCTTGGCGAAATTTATGTTCGGTCCCTGTACAACTGTCATTGGTATTGTAATTGAATAACTAATTGATCCCTATATGTAACTGTAACCGTATCCGGCCCTCACATGGCTTCCAGCTATTTCGAGAAGGTACAAGGGATTTTTCGGCGGCTGGCGGGGGGAACTATATAAAACCGGGGAGAGCTTCAGTTTCTCAATTTTTTAGTTCAGCGTGAGTTCGGAGTATTGAGATATCTCCGTCCTAGCTTCGATCTTTAGATGCGCTTTTCATTGCGTTGTGTTTAACGTTCTTAGTCAATTAGCAGTTTGTAGTGGAGCTACAAACTACAAACTGGATTTCTGCAATAATGTGATGAACTGTAAGAGCATTTTTGTGGAACGTTCCAGAACTATGAAGTGTTTGTTGCTTTGGGTAAAAAAAAATTTATTAACCTATCATCGGTTCTGTGTGCATTCAGTCTATTATGAACCCGTACGCACGCAACAATTTTCTTTTTGATTTTAATCTCTGGCAACATACTGTATACTTTTTCGCATGGTGAGGAGAATTCATAACCGAATGTTAGTGCATCTAATAACTTGGAAGATTCATGCTAGTACTCGAAAGCGGATGGCCTGATCCTATCCCACATAGCACAAAAACATCCTTGGGATATCCTGAGGATGTTGCTCGCGGGATATGCGCGCATCCTCAGGACATCCCGGAATATCCCCCGAACCTCCTAAACACATCCTTCCGAGTGCTTAATGTTACATCCCAGTATCCTCAGGACATCCTAACTAACTCCCATCGACAGCGTACGTGACGTTATTAGGATCTGAACTCGTACTTACTACATCGCCTCCCTGTGGAACGGTGCTTGCTACACCAGGGTACCTGAGCCTAGGCCCTACCCCTTGTAGAATAGTTAGTAGCTTCGAAAGTTGACATAGGATTAACCTGTCAAATTAGGATATAATTTTTACTTACTACATCCTCAGGACATCTCGGGACATCCCACTAACCTCCTAAACATATCCCATTATATCCTAAGAACATCCTATCTATGTCCCATCGACAGCGTATGGGATGTAATTAGGATTTAAAAGTCCTACCTATTACACCCTCAGGACATCCCGTAATATCACAGTTTCCTCCTCAACTCATCCTCCCGAGTGCTTAATGTCACATACCAGTATATCCTTAAGACATCCTATCTAAGTCCCACCGACAGCATATGGGATGTTATTAGGATCTGAAATACTAGTTATAATATCCCTTTAACCTCTTAAAGACATACTCTCAACAGCTTATAATGTCACATCCCAGTATAGTATATCCCCTATAGTAGGCCTTTTGACTTAAATCTTTAGCAATTATATACTTTATGCTTTTTTCGTGTGGTAAACAGGTTGCAGATTCTTCATTATTTATTTTCTTTAAATATAATACAGGGCTCTAATATTTGGTGGCAACAATTTAAAAAGTGATTCTCCGTTTATAGTGAATCAGTGCAGCATACCAAAACGAAATAAATAGCTCTTCTAGTGAAATAGCCCCTTTGGGCTAAAGAGCCCCCCCCTCCAAAAAAAATAGGTTATCAAGAGTGAGTTCAAAAGCACGCTAAGAGGGAGCATAAAAAACCTTAACAAATCCTTTTGGGTGACCGTTAAAATCTGAAACCCTTCAGATTATTTAATTTTTTGTTGGTGACTTAATACCACAATACGTATAATTAAAATTAATTTAATTTCATATTAATTAAACTCCAATTAATTTATTTCAAAACTCTAACTATACTGGTAGGCAATATACTAAAAAAATTGTTTTCGGAAGGTGGTCCGCAAAATATTTTAATTTATAAAATAGGTCCCCACTTGGATAAACATTTCAGAAACGCAGTTGTTCGAGAAGTGAATTCCATGGAATGAAAGACGGTTTCGAACAAACAGTATAGAGTAAAATAATAAAGAGCAACTCGTATTGAAGAAGATTCTTTTAGATGAAAGCCACTTTCCCCCCCCCCCTTCCACTCACGAAATAAGCAAGTGACCTTTACAAGGTAATAACTCAAAAAAGAATTTTTTTCGCGAGGGGGGGGGAGAAGAATACGCTTATATTCTTTCTTGTCTTAGTTTTAAATTACAGAAAGGAAAACCTGCTACATATAACAGGAACAACAGCGGGAGATTTGTAAACAGCAAACGTCATCAGAGATTTCATTTCGTAATTTGCTTGCAGTGGTGGCAACAGAATTTCGTAACAAGCAAGAAATTCTTAAGATATTTTTTCCGCCTACCTATACGGAGATGAAGTGAAGAAGAATTAATATTCAACGTTTAACAAATTCCTCATAACTCCTGATCTCTGACCTAGTCCACGTGCTTGTAAAGCCAACGAATTAATCGCTTTCGAGGTAAAGAAAGTCAAAATGAAATAGCATTTTCGTCTTCGCGGGGAAGATTATTAATGTTGTTATTATTTTACCACAATGACGAAAATAACGTTCAGAGTTATAGCGGATTTTCCTGGTATGCCGATCTTCCGCTTCTCAGTTGCCATTACACACGTCTCTAAAGTTTTAAATGAATACTATCTGTCCGGGCTTTTATAGTTTTCAACCAGCCGCCGATATATTTCTAGTACTTTCTGTTTCTCGAAGTTACTGGAAAGCAATATGAGTGTGGGATTACAGTTACAGCTAACAAAGCGGTTAATTATATTTATTCAATTTCAATACATATTGCGATGATACAGAGGCCGGACCAAATGGTCGCCAAATTTTTCGACTTTTGGAGATTTCTCGCTTTTTTCTGGCAACGGCTTTTGGCCATATCTCGCCAAATTACCGAGATGCCCATTTACTCAATGTTAAATGCACTAGTCCTGTATTGTTACTTTTCCGGCATAGCTTTGACTTAAAAATTTGTGTCGCGTTACATTACACAGAAAACTACAACAATTTGACATGTAACTGCACTAAAATCATCTATCTATGTACAAAATTCGTAGAATGTACATATTCATTCCGTTGATAATGAGATGCGTTTTTCGAATGAATTATATTACGCTTCTATTTGTACACTACGGGAAAAAAAAAAAAAAAAAAGGGGGGGGGGTGGACAGCACTATATCTCCCGTTCTACCGGGCCTATTGACGAAATTCAAATTGCATTTTCCACGACTCAAATTATGCTTAGATATTAAATTTTATAAGAAATTTGTGGAGAAATTTAAAAATTTATGTTGGCACATTTTTTTCAGTTTGCGCCAAGAATAATTCACTTCGAACTTCTTAATTAACAGCAACTTATTTTCCTTTCCCTTTTTTTCACTGTCCACGAGTGGAAAAGTTCATACTTTGAAATAATTTTAACAAAGTGCGTAAATCACATTTTCGTTATTATCGCTTATAAAATATGCCAAATTTCAAAACGCGCCAAAATATAAATTCACGTATATTACGAAATTTTGAATAAAAACTCTAATTTTTTGCAGGTAAGCTTAGAAATACTTGTACATCTACTTTAAAATGATGGCAAAAAATTTTCGGTTATAATTCAAATTTTTGTTCAACAAATTTATAAAAATTATTTAAAAATACAAATTTTAAAAATAAATCATAAAAATGGATGAATTTTATTTGAAATGAAGCTGCATTTCGAAATATGAAAGGAAAAATAAAATAAGATCAATAAAAAAAAGGAGATATTAATAAATATATATCATATTAAATTAACATGGAGGAGCTAAAATTTTGAGTTAATTTTATAAAACCTACTCATGCGATTTTCACAAAACTTGGCACTTTCGCATAATTTGGGTCCTAGAATCGTAATATAGAAAAAAATTGGCATGTTATTTCAGAAAAATTCCGATTTAGTGTCGGAATACCTATATTAGAACAATGTTATATGTAAATCTAATACATGTCCTAAGTCGGGCTTTCGAGACATAAAAAACGCAATTTGAATTTTGTCAATCGGCCTAGTAGAACGGGAGATATAGAACTGTCCCATCTTTTTTTATTTTTTCCTGCAGTGTACACTCATTTTTTAACGTTCTTCCTCTCCATAATGCAAATTATTTATTCTATGAAGGATTTAGAATCTAATATCCTTAATCTGATCTTCAAAGGAACACTCCAAAAGGAGATGGACGATCGGTGGGATATATTTTTCTGTTTTTCTGTTTTTTTTTTTTTTTTTTTTTTTTTCAGTTTTTTCTCAGATCACCATATCAATGTTCAGTTTTCTTACTAAAATGGCTTTACAAAACCTTTTTCTAACTAAGCTGTTTTTATTCCAAAGTGGCTAATTTTTGTTTTGCGAATTTCCGTTTTCCAAAACAATTTTCGTTTTACGATTTTGCGTTGAATCATTATAAATGTCCGTTTCACTTTCAAACTGTTGCCACCAAATATTAGAGAAATCAAATAATGAAAAATCTGCATAAATTTATGTATATTTCTCGCATTGTGATAAAACAACGGTATCTACAGCCATCGAATTTGGAATGACGTAATCCTCATACGAATATGGGCATGTGGAAAGCCAAATTTGTAATTTGTAATTTATTTTATGATCGATTTCATATTTTGTAAAACTTTAACGAATTTTTGATTAACAAACTCAAGGATTTCGAAGCGAGCAATGGCAACGGTATATCGGAAATTCTAAAAATATGCTCATTTTAATATTATTTTGCGACATTGCTATTGAACTGATTTTTATGGTTTAAGTGCGAAGAACATGATATTTAATAAATAAAGGTAACACACAAAATGTTAAAAAAAACGCCCTCTGGGGCGTAAACCTTTCAGTTTTTTCCCCCCGCAGTGTACTTTTTGTAATTAAAAACATATTGCTAGGCATATTCTTTATTACTAATTCCAAATTTTATTACGAAATTCTAAAGATTTGTCTGCATGGGATCCGAGTAAATTCTTGTTGCGGGAAAATCAGTTGCAACAGTATTTTGACAGCATCCTTCTGTTTGAAAAATGATTCGACACAGCAATGAAACGGATACAAAACTGAGGATTGAGGCTTCATTTAATTCCTTCGTAACGAGAACTAATCTTCATAGCTTATTCCAAGAATACATTCAATGCTTATACGAGCTGCTTACGTAAATGTAAATGTGTTGTTCTCAATTTAACAAATATTTTGACATACTGTTACTGATTTTGTATATATGTAAATAACTTGAGTGAAATTGTATGTGAAAAATGTAGTATTTTTTGTATAATGAGACAAGAAATACATGAAAAATACGATGCTTTGCCGGAAAAATAAGATTACAAGGGGCAAGTCTATTTAACATTGCCTAAATGGTTATCTCGCTAAATTGCGCCAAGCTGGCAAAGGTTTCGGCGATTAATATTTGTCACCATATTGGCAAAGAATCGCCAAAAGTCGCCAAACTTGGTAACCATTTGACCAAAGTCGCCAAACTTGCCGACATTTGGATTCGATCTCTATATTGGAATTGAATAAATGTAGATTGATTCCGTATGTAGCTGTAACCGTATCCGCCGCTTATATGTCTTCCAGTAATTTCAAGACGTGGAAGGTACTAGAGATTTCTCGGCGGCCAGGGAATTGGGACAGCATCAGTTTCTCAGTTGTTAGTTCACAGCTAAATTCGTAGTACTTGAGATATTCGTGAGAGCTTCGCCTTTTAGATGCGCTTTGCACTGCATTGTGTTTTACGTTCTTAGCAGTTTGAAGTTTAGTTACTGATTGTACTCTGTGTTACTGAGAAGAATTGTACGAGTTTTTTTTTTTTTTTTTTTTTTGTGGAAAGTTCCAGAACTGTAAAGTGTTTGTTTCTTCTGGTAAAATAAATTTTATCTAGCTATCGGTTCTAAGTGCATTCAATCCTTTACGAATCCGTACACACGATACGATATCAAGTCTGAGAATTTTTGGATTGCTACATAATATAATTTTTCACGAAAGTCTGTTCAAAGCCTCAAGTAAAGCATCACTTCCGGGAAAAAGGAGGGCGATCATTCTGTGCAGTTTTTAAATTTAATGTTTCTCTTGGAGACTGGACGTTTGTTGAGAGAAGGCAACGGGATGTTGGTTAATTTATTTATTAGGATAATTAATACTTGTATTAAGGGATATTTCTTATTTTATTGTAATTTTGTTATATGTAATAAATTTATTTTTAAATTTTCTCTCTCTCTCTCTTTTTTTTTTTTTTTTTTTTTTTTTTTTTTTTTTTTTTAAATGAAGTTGTTTTGCAGAGTAAAAGTCTGCTCAGTTTTTAAATTTAACGTTTGGTGTTCCCTTCAGGCTTTTTTTCGGTACATTTAAAAGCCAGACGAAAGTTGGCCGCATAGCTGCTAGTATTAAATAGGAGTACAGTTATGTTCGATTCATTTATTAAAATTAAACTACGAGTAGATTTTCTCGTATTAAATTCGATTTCTAATTTAATTTCTACGCATTTATTAAAATTTAATTACGTGTACAGTTTTCCTAATATTAAATTCGATTTCTAATTTAATTTCTACACATTTATTAAAATTTAATTACGTGTACAGCTTTCCTAATATTAAATTCGATTTCTAATTTAATTTCTACTCATTTATTAAAATTTAATTACGTGTACAGTTTTCCTAATATTAAATTCGATTTCTAATTTAATTTCTACACATTTATTAAAATTTAATTACGTGTACAGCTTTCCTAATATTAAATTCGATTTCTAATTTAATTTCTACTCACTTATTAAAATTCAACTACGAGTACAGTTTTTCTCGTATTAAATTCGATTTCTAATTTAATTTCTATACATTTATTAAAATTTAATTACGTGTACAGCTTTAATAATATTAAATTCGATTTCTAATTTAATTTCTACTCATTTATTAAAATTCAACTACGAGTACAGTTTTTCTCGTATTAAATTCAATTTCTAATTTAATTTCTACTCATTTATTAAAATTTAATTACGAGTACCGTTTTCCTAATATTAAATTCGATTTCTAATTTAATTTCTACACATTTATTAAAATTTAATTACGTGTACAGTTTTCCTAATATTAAATTCGATTTCTAATTTAATTTCTACTCATTTATTAAAATTCAACTACGAGTACAATTTTTCTCGTATTAAATTCGATTTCTAATTTAATTTCTGTACATGTATTAAAATTTAATTACGAGTACAGTTTTCCTAATATTAAATTCGATTTCTAATTTAATTTCTACACATTTATTAAAATTTAATTACGTGTGCGGTTTTCCTAATATTAAATTCGATTTCTAATTTAATTTCTACTCATTTATTAAAATTCAACTACGAGTACAGTTTTTCTCGTATTAAATTCGATTTCTAATTTAATTTCCACTCATTTATTAAAATTCAATTACGAGTACAGTTTTTCTCGTATTAAATTCGATTTCTAATTTAATTTCTATATATTTATTAAAATTTAATTACGTGTACAGTTTTCCTAATATTAAATTCGATTTCTAATTTAATTTCTATATATTTATTAAAATTTAATTACGTGTACAGTTTTCCTAATATTAAATTCGATTTCTAATTTAATTTCTACTCATTTATTAAAATTTAATTACGTGTACAGTTTTCCTAATATTAAATTCGATTTCTAATTTAATTTCTACACATTTATTAAAATTTAATTACGAGTACAGTTTTTCCAATATTAAATATGAGTTACGTTTGATTCATTTATTAAAATTTCAAAAATTAAGAATAAATCTTGCAGTACCAGATATGTTACATTAAACCTCTTAAGGGCTTTCTGCGACTTAAAAAGAAATTTATTTATTAAGAATGTAGGATCAGTATGACTTCATGCTCAGTTACAGTTTACGAGTTTCTATTCGCATGGCTTAAGACTTCAGCAAAGAACAAGTCTCTCAACTGATTAAACTGTAAATCAGTTATATTGGATCATATAAAAAGTCTCTGCGTTTCTTTGTCATTAGATGGTGTTGATGCCTCTACATCCGGCAACACTCACCCGATTGTCTCAAACGAACATGTGCTTAAAAGGTGACATTCAGCTTCTATTGTTTGCGAAAATAGTTTTCTAATTCGTTGCATGTCTAAAAAGTTATACTGATTTGAAAATGAGTGAGATATCTTAAGAAATACGTTATGTGATGCTTTTTTACTATAAAAAGAGTAAAAAGGCTGCAAAAACATGCCGAAAAATTTATGAAGTGTATGGTAAGAATGCTGTGAGTGAACGAAGGACACGGGAGTGGTTTACTGGATTCCGTTCCGGGAATTTCGATATCAAAAATGCACCTCGCTCTGATCGGCCAGTCACTGAAAAAGTCGATGAAATTTTGCAACTGGTGGAGCAAGACCGGCTGTCAGGAAATAGCGGAGGCACTAAACATCAACCACATGACAGTTTGGAATCATTTGAAAAGAGCAGGTTACAAAAAGAAGCTCATTGTTTGGGTGCCACATAAATTGCAACCTAGCGAAACCATCCATTCGGCCCTTGTACTGTGCACAACCTGATCATTAGAACGAAGCAATACAGAAAAAGCGACCAGAATTGGCCAAAAGAAAGGCAGTTGTGTTCCATCATAACAATGCGCGGCCACTAACATCTTTGATGACTCGGGACAAACTGACGGAACTTGGTTGGGAAGTATTGATGTATCCACCATATAACCCACCGTCTGACTACCATCTTCTTCAGTCTCTGCAAAACTCTGTTGATGGTAAAGAATTGGCCGACCGAAGAAGCCGCCGAAAATCACTCGCCCAAGATTTTCGGCGATAAGCAACGAAAGTTCTACACCGATGGAATTATGAAGCTACCCGAAAAATGGCAAAAGGTCATCGATAATAATCCTCAATACGTACTTGATTAAAACTGATTTTCAATAAAGAAAACTTTTGTTCAAAAATGTACCAAAAAAAGCGCGGAGACTTTTTACATGACCCAATATTTCTTTCTCAGACACGTAACTGCAAGCGTCTTCCATGCGACCGTTCTCCAACCCATCTATCTCTCCTACGAGACATTATTTTCAAATCTGTCTACTCCTTTTTTGAAAGCGCTTATATTCTATATTAAGATTTATTTATGATTGCTTCCACAACGGGGACAACAAACCGTCTTCTTCAGTCAAATACGTAACAATTCTGTCTCCAAATTATTCCCCCGACTCTTCACGGAAATGGCTGATTTCTTTTTGCAGTGTCTTGAAGCGTGCCAAACGGTTTTAGGTATATGTACATATATAAAAAAAAGTCCAGAGATGAATGAGAAGAAAGAACATCAATTTAACATCTCCGACAGAACTAAAGTTAACGGTAACAGGTTCGGAAGAGCAACGTGGAGTGGAGTGCTATTTTAGAACACCGGCAGTGTTATAAGTGCCCGATTGAGTTAATTGCCGCCGAAAAGACCACCTGTCGTACGTACTTCTCTTTGAGTGACGAAGCGACGTGTAGCAATTCATTTAAGTTTTTGCCTCTGAGTTTTTTTTTAAAACACGCATTTCCGTGCCTGACGTTGCAATATACAGTGACATTGGCTAATTCCAAGCTTAACTGCGGTTTATGATGGCAAATTTTTGCGTTATGTTGTAACCGAAGACTATTATTAGTACATTTATGCTATTAACGTACAGCTTTTGCAGCACGCGTTATAAATGAACGGAAAATTTTATCACGTCATACAGTACGATTTAGATTATTCGAAATAAGTGAACTATCGAGTCAGTCCACAAGTTCGTGCGCATAAAGAGTATGCGTGGAATTCACTATGACGCATTTACTAAAACAATACAATTTTGAACCTGTTGAAACTTGTCGTCGTTTGACTAACATATTATTCAGTTCATCACCAACTTTCGTAAATATCGAACGCATTTTAGTAACCACAGAAGATGAATATAGATAATCAGTACAAACGTGAATTCTTTTAATTTAATGTAAAAGCTGATGTATACACCACATGACTTCCTTGTACGCAATATTTAATTATACGCATTTTTTGCTGCCTTTCATTTAAACTTATTTCCTCGAATTTCATGGGAGATATATTTCTCATTCAATTAATTTAGTTCTCACTTCGTGACAAGGCAAAATTACATAAAAACTCAAAATATCTATATTAAAAATGGAAAAATATAGAAAAACATAAAACAACAAAACAACAAATTTTTTTTTTTTTTTTTTTTTTTTTTTAATTTACAATTAAAATTACAGTTTCTATGCAAAAACAAGCAATTCGGCCAGTGGGGAAGAAGGCAGATCTTTTGGTGCACAAAACTGAAAGTTCCCTTTTGGTCCCACTCCAAAAAGACACTGAAGGCATAGAAACTGACTTAATTTGTTGTGGATGCTATGCTGACGTCAATATATGGGATAATTTAATAGCTTAATTGATAATTCCAGAATGCATTAAGCATGGTTTAATTCGCAATAATAAAAGAAAGCGTCACTTTGTTATTGCGAAGCTTAGTTTCTTTAGATTGGCAACAAATCCACTGTTCTCTTAAGTTTCAAATGTAAACAAATATGGCTGCTAGGGTAAAATAAAATTAGGCTTAGCCGCACTTAAGGAAAACAACTTTTAAATTGCTGATAATTCTACAACTATAATGTGTACGTTAACTACAGTCGTAAGAACCTTCAGCGGAAGATAAAAACACAACATAATTCAACCATTTTTAAAGCAGCACAGTTTATCAACATATAAGAATAAAAATACTGAGCTCACTGAGCCGAGTAACAGAGTGGTTATATATTAATATTTTTGTTGTTTTAGATTTCATGTGTAATAAATTCACATTGTTTACAGTATTCCTGTTTTAAGTGTAGTTTTTGTTTTCAATTTGGTATTTTTCTTTTATTTGTTTTTCACTACTTCAACTTTTTTCACAATTTGTTTTTCACTACTTCAACTTTTTTCACAATTTGTTTTTCACTACTGTTTCACTACTTTTTTTCGTTTTGATTTTTAAGATTTTAGCTTATTACATCGGGTTAGTTCATAAGTTCGTGCGCATTAAGAGTATGCGTGGAATTCACTATGACGCATTTACTAAAATAATACGATTTTGAACCTGTTGAAACTTGTCATTGTTTGACTAACATATTATTCAGTTCATCACCAACTTCCGTAAATATCGAACGCATTTTGCTACCGATAGAAGATGAATATAGATAATCAGTACAAACATGCTGTGCTACATTTTTGATTTTCGTATGGCGAATCTGCCAGCTTTGCAACGATAAACATTAAGAGTGTACACGGTGAATACACTATTAGTGTAAGGACTGCTCAGAAATGGTTTAAAAAATTTAAAGTTGGAAAAAGCAGCATGGATGATGAACCCCGTTCAGGACGTTTTGAACTGTTAGAACCAAATCAAACGATTCATTTAGAAGTTTACAGTGAACAACTTTGCAGTCTAAACTCAGAATGGATCAAAATGCCACATCCTGCTTACTCCCCAGATATTGCCCCAAGTGCTTTTCACTTACTTCGTGTCTTACAAAATTTTTTTACTGAGAAAAAAATTAGGTTAATCTTTGGATTATGGTAACTTGGCGATTTTTTGGTGAAAATTTGGCGACCAACCCTGCTACAGCAACCTGCGCGTTTTTGTTTGGGCGCCATTTTGTCTTCACGAAGTAAAGGCTTTTTTTTTTTTTTTTTTACTTAAAATTTTTTTCAACAATCTGCTAGCCGAATTACGCTTATGCTAGAACTTTTATGGAACAAAAGTGCTTAATCATGACGAAGATTAGGTGCGAAATTGGGAGAAAGTGCAGAATCGCAAACTGCTTGCCGCGTTTTTAAGAAGTGCACATACACAGTATCCATGTACACGTCGACCTATTTTCATTTAAAAAAACATCCCAGAATTGCACAAAAATGGCATTGCGCACACTCTTGACTTTATCTATGTACACTGCTAAAGTCCTAGGCAGTAACCTTTATCGCCTTACCAAAATGTCGCCAAACTACCTGTTACCATATTTCAAAGATTAACCCAAAATTAAATTCTAAACAGGATGTACACAATGAACTTTCAAGTTTTCTTGCATCAAAACCAGAGTCTTTCTACAGCAATGGCATAAAAATGCTGCCTGTAAGATGGCGAGACATTGTAGATAATGGAGGAAAATATACAATTGATTAAAATATTATATTGTGCTTTTTATATTATTTAAATTTACCAAAAAATGCGCACGAATTTATGGACTGACTCAATAGTTCTGATATTTTGCTTTTCCGAATAACTGGTTTTCATGCAGTTATGGTTTGATTTTCAGATAATTTTTTTTTTTTATTAAAATAGGAGTACAGTTTTTATTCTTACAAAAGTTTCTTTCGGCAAAATTGTCCTTAACAGATTATTAAAGCTCTCGTTGAAATTTATGAAATACTATCAACTACGCGGCCAGTCTTCGTCTGGCTTTTAAATGTACCGAAAAAATACCTGAAGGGAAACACCAAACGTTAAATTTAAAAACTGCGCAGAATTTTACTCTGCAGAACAACCCACAAATTTTTAAAAAAATGTATTACATGTAACAAAATTACAATGAAATAAGCAATATCCCTTAATACAAATATTAATTATCCTAATAAATAAATTAACCAACTTCCCGTTGCCTTCTCTCGACAAACGTCCAGTATCCAAGAGAAACATTAAATTTAAAAACTGCACAGAATTATCGCCCTCCTTTTCGCAAGTGGCAACAGTGCTGATTTTCAACAGTCAGCAGTCCAGTATACAATTGAATGAAAAACTGTTGCCAAAACCGCATTTCTAAAAAAATGAAACTATTCAAAATGATGCGATAAAATTGAAAAGATAAAATTTAAAAAAAAAAAAAAAAAATCTGAAATGTTTCAGATTTTAAATTACGTCCAAAGGGGCGTTTTTTTAACGTTTTGAGTGTTACCTTTATTTATTAAATATCATGTTCTTTGCACTTAAACCATAAAATTCAGTTCAAGAGCAATATCGCAAAATAATGTTAAATTAAGCATATCTTTAGAATTTCCGATATACACAGTCTCGCGAGCTGGAGATAAAAGTATTTTTTTTCTATATAACGTTGCCATTTCTCACTTTTAAAGCACTGAGTTTGTAAATCAAAAATTCGTTAAAGTTTTACAAAATATAAAATCTATAATAAAACAAATTCCAAATTTGGGATTTCAGATGCCCATATTCGCATTCGTTTATCAACATATAAGAATAAAAGTACTGAGCTCACTGAGCCGAGTAACAGAGTGGTTATATATTAATATTTTTGTTGTTTTAGATTTCATGTGTAATAAATTCACATTGTTTACAGTATTCCTGTTTTAAGTGTAGTTTTTGTTTTCAATTTGGTATTTTTCTTTTATTTGTTTTTCACTACTTCAACTTTTTCACAATTTGTTTTTCACTACTGTTTCACTACTTTTTTCGTTTTGATTTTTAAGATTTTAGCTTATTATATCGGGTTAGTTCATAAGTTCGTGTGCATTAAGAGTATGCGTGGAATTCACTATGACGCATTTACTAAAACAATACCATTTTGAATCTGTTGAAACTTGTCATCGTTTGACTAACATATTATTCAGTTCATCACCAACTTTCGTAAATATCGAACGCATTTTACTAACCATAGAAGATGAATATAGATAATCAATTTTGTCATTCAAAATTCGATGGCTCTATGTACCATTGTTTTATCACAATGCGAGAAATAGACAATCATTTATGCAGATTTTTCATTATTTAATTTCTTCAAATATAATGCAGGACTCTAACATTTTGTGGCAACAGTTTGAAAAGTGAACCGACGTTTATGAGTCCGACGCAAAATCGCAAAACGAAAACAATAGTCCTTCAGGGACAAAGCCCCTTTAGACTAAAAATCTGATTCGAATTTTGAAAAAAGCGCTTCGAGGTGCACTGGCTCTTGTCTAGATGCACCTATATACCAAATTTCGTAGCCCTGGGTCTATTAGCTTACTCGCAACACGAACAAAAGACACGCAGACTCTTTCTATTATTATATGTAGAGATGTATATATTAGACTGAAATATGTAGGCTTAATAATGTTCAAAACAGGTTCTGGAAAACCTGGATTTTTTTCTGAAATTTTCTTCTTGCTGCCTAAATGCTGTTTTCGATATGAGTGTCAAGTTCAAAGTAAACATTTTACCAGACGCAGAGACAGATTTATACTTGATAAGGCCCTAAACTATTTGAGATATAGGGTCCTTTATAAATCTGTTTTAATACATTTTAATACTATTTATACTATCTTTAAATTTTTTTTGGGGGGGGGCCTAAGCTAAAGCTTGTGTACCTTATACATAAATCCGGCCCTGACCAGATGTGTAACCGTTTCCAATAAGTCGAAATCCAAGCACCAAGAAAGAAGTTAAAATATTTTTAATTTTCATTTTGGAGAGTTGAAGAAAATGCTTCTATAAATCTACATTTGCATATCAAGCTAAAGTTTGAACAAAGCCTAGATTTTGAATCTTCTAGTAATTGCAAGCCAGTTTCGAAACACACCGGACAGCAGAGAACAGAAAAGATACAAGCTAATGTTGCAATAACAAATATTCTATATTTCCTTTTGAGTCTCGAACATTGTTTCAAGTCATAACAACTGTAAACTCAAAAGTTTTTAATTTGGATGGGCTTGCAGTTGTCATGTTATCACAAACATTCCGAGTTCCTATGGTATAGCGATTACCATAAATTTTTAGATTTTGCCTTTGGAATCTTAGAATAGTTAAAATAATGCAACAAACGTTAAAAAGAAAATAAATACAAGAATCAAAGAGATAAATATAAAAATTAAACAACAAAAAAAAAAAAAAAAAAAAAAAAAAATTGAAAGGTTTCAGATTTTAAATTACGTCCAAAAGGGCGTTTTTTCAACATTTTGTCTGTTACCTTTATTTATTAAATGTGCGCTGGAGATAAAAATGTTTTTTTCTGTACAACGTTAACATGGCTCGTTTTGAAATCCTTGAGTTTGTTAATCCAAAATTCATTAAAGTTTTACAAAATAGAAAATCGATAATAAAACAAATACCAGATTTCAAATTTGGGCTTCCACATGCCCATATACACAGAAGGATTACGTCATTCAAAAGTAGATGGCTGTAGGTACCATTGATTTATAACAATGCGAGAAACATACATACATCCATGCAGATTTTTCATTATTCCATTTCTTCAAATATAATACAGAACTCTAACAGGGCCCACCAGCGGCCGAGCGGTAAAGTCGCTGAACACTGGTAGTTCGGTCCGAGGTTCGAATCCCGCGAACGGGCTGGCTGCATGGGCGTTTTCGTGGTTTTCCCCATGTGTAACGTGTATACGAGCCAGTTTCCCTTAGAAAGTCCTCCACGAAAGGCATCCCTCCCCTTAGGCAGATAGCCCTAGTGTGCTTTGCCATAATTAAATACACCACCACACACCACCAGAACTCTAACATTTGGTGGCAACAGTTTGAAAAGTGAAATTCAAGGACAAAGCCCCTTTGGACTAATAAAGCATAAATAGGCATGTAGGAAACTAAGAATAAGCTTAGAAGAAACCTAAACAAAAATCGAAATATTGTCAGTCATTAAGTCAAATAATTATTGCCAGAACAAGAAAAAGTACCTAGAATTAAAATGAAATGGTTTAGGACAATTTACACAAAAACAGGTAATAATAATAATAATAATAATAATAATAATAAAAGACCCAGTATAACACCAGTGTTTAGCTTTAAGTTGTGCCTTTTAAATGGCATTTCCCGTCTTTCTGGTTTCACTTCCGGTATAGTTAATTAGCTATATCTTCTCTTCTAATTATCATAAACATAAAATTGAACCATTTTTGGAATCTTAAAAAATTACTCTTCAAACTGGGCAATAATAATAATAATAATAATAATAATTTCGAATTTTTTCGCCCAATTGCCTTTTTAACATAGGCAAATAGTTAAGAAAGAAACTAAATAATGAAGAATCTGCATGAATGCTTGAATGTTTCCCGCATTGTGAAGAAACAACCTGGAGGCATCAAATTTTGAATAACGTACTTCTCCAACCGAACATGGGTACTGGGAAGCAAGAATTTTGAATTTCGAATTTGTTTTATTATCTATTTAAAATCTTGTAAAACTTTAACGAACTTTTGATTAATTCAACGATTTCAAAGCAAGCAATGGCAACACTGCACGGGAAAAAGAAAATCTCCAATACGTGAGATAATGTGTCGGAAATACTAAAGATATGCTGTTTTAAAATATTTTGGGATATTGGTGTTGAATTTAATTTTGTGTGTTTTAAGGGCGAAGAAATAAATTTTAATAAATAAAGGTAACACACAAAATGTAATGTTACAAAAACGCTCTTTTGGGCGTAATATAAAATGTGAAAGCTTTCAGATTTTTTACCTTTTTAAATTCTTTTCATGGCTAAATTCAAATCTTCAAAACAGTACTTATACAAAGCACCTAGTTTTCACTAAGCAATGATCAAACGGGTAAAAGTCGGTGTTTGAATATCTAATGATCGGTTGCCTTTAAAACTTTAAACTTCTTGTTTTATTAACTTACCTTGTTTTCTTTGGTAAGTAAATTTTCTGTATAGAACACCAGGCTATAAAAATGTGAAAAATGAAGAGATAGCGTAGTTAAAATTTTGCCTAATTAGTTGTTTACTTTAAGATAAAAACCAACGCCAGAGAAATATGTCGTATACAGCTTTATTATTTTTGATGACATGGCAGGTAATCTTGTGAAATGATTAATAAATAGAGAAAAAATAGCGGTCATTGAAAATCAGGATGCAGAAAAATTATAGAATCCGAAGTAAAAAAAAATATTTGAAAACAGTTGCTGCATGCGTATGGGTTCGTAATTTGAAAGCTTTTAGATTTTACATTAGACCCAAAGAGGTTTTTTTTTTTTTAACGTTTTGCGTGTTAACGTTTTGCGTTTTTAACGTTTTGCGTTTTTTTTTAACGTTTTGCGTTTTGCGTGTTTATTAAATATCGTGTTCTTAGAACTTAAACTGTAAAATTCAGTTCAACAGCAAAATCGCAAAATAATTTTAAACTGAGTATATCTTTAGAATTTCCGATACACAGTCTCGTGCGACGGAAATAAAAATGTTGTTTTTTTTTTTTTTCTTTCGTACAATACAGAGGCTGTTCACACATTTTTTAGACGATGTATATTGTATTCACAAATTACATAAAATTCTTGTGTTTTAAATGTTCTATTTGACATCCCTTATTCAGAACTATCTTTCGACACCGCAATAGGATAATAAATAGGATTTCTAGGATAGGATTTCCGCAATAGGATTTCTAGGATAATAATGCCTTTTGAAGTGGCAGAAGAGATATTCTATCCCATTCCTCCCGAACACGTTTCCAGAGTCCTGTTAGGGTTTTTGGACAACGTTTGATAATGCAGTTTTTCAAAGTCCGAAAGCACAAAAATCCATAAATGACAACATCGGGAGATTTAGTAGGGATATCAGTGAAGGGTTATGGTCTTGATACCAGTTTTTTGTTCCATTTCTTTTAGGAAATTTACAGTGGATTTTGATGTGTGACTGCTAGCTTTGCCCTGATGGAGTCTCACAGATGGATGGCACTGTGGGTAAAGCGATCGTATTTCATTCAGAAAAATTGGCGATAAAATATGTTTCTGATAGTATTCGGAGTTAATCTTGACATTTTTTTGCACTCTCTTTATTTTTAACTTGCCATTATAAGAAAAACCAACAACAATCATGAATCCCTGAGAAAAACTTTCTTTCGATTCTTTGAACCATGTACTTAACTTTTTTTCCTCCCCTTTTATGATAATAAATGGCTCTTTTTTTTTTGTTACAATCATTTAAATACACCCATGCTTCATCTATTGTGACAATTGTTTTCCATTTTTCTTTGGATAAGTGTTTCTCATATAGAATTCTGCAGCGTGTCCTGCGTTGGGCGATATGCTTTGGAAGAAGACGATGCACATTGCGTTTTTTCGCTTTCTTAAGATTTAAATCAACGTTTATCATTTTATTTACAGTGGACACCGAGCATTTTAATGATTTTGTAACTGTCCTTTGACTAGAGGGATTTTCTTTTAACATTAAACAACGTACCTTTGCAATAGTCGAAGATGTCCTTTTTTCCTTGGATACTTGCTTGGAACTTTTGACTCACTCGAGGCTCCAATTTAACGTTTGTTTCCTTTCTTGTTGATGATATTACCTATCAACGCTTTAGACATCACAAAACCATGACTCTCACATCCTTTTTGGATAATGGAGTATGCATATTTCTTTTCAGAAAGAGCGTAAATTTAGCCTTCGAACCACTGCTTTGTTAAATTCGCCATTTTGAATAAAAACAAAACTTTCAAGCCACAGACGATAATTTTGACTTTTAAAAATATATTACAACTGCAATTACTTCTTTTGCAGCAAACGATATTTTATTACCGCTTACCAAAATCGTCTAAAAAAATGTGCGAACAGCCTCTGTATTGCCAATGCTCGCTTTGAAATTGTTGAGTTTGTTAAACAACAATTCTTTAATTTCTGACAAAATACCAAATAGATGATAAAACAAATTCCAATATTCGGTGGAGGATTACTTACGTTATTTAAAACTGGATGGCTCTAGGTACCGTTGTTTCATCTCAATGCGAGAAACAAGCATACATTCCTGCGGATTCTTCATTATTTAATTTCTTTAAATATAAAACAGGGCTGTAACATTTGGTGGCAACAGTCTGAAAAGTGAATCAACGCAAAATGCCAAAACGAAATTAATAACCCTTCTAGGCAAACGCCCTTTCGGTTAATAAATAAAATAAAATAAAGATTTAAAAAAAATGTGAAAATCATCAGAATAAATGGAAATGGCAGTCTGAACTTGGATACAGATTTCAATTTAAAACTCGTTAATGGTTAGCCATTATAGTAGGCCTTAGTTAAGCAACAATTAAAGATATGTAGCATCAAATTTTATCTTTAATTTAAAGTGTGTTTGTTGTTCAAAATGGCAGACAAAACTTAGGGAAAAAATTTGTTATCATATTGTACTTCACCGTAAATAAACGCCACTGGGAAACTTGAAGTTTATTTATTAAAGAAAGCATTTCATTATTCAGGCTGCTATGCCTGTGTATTTTTTTATGAACCTTATGTGCACAAGACGTGCAACGAACATTTCTCTCAAATGCAAATATTTTGTATTTTGCCAGGAAGCAAACAATGAAAACAACAAATAATTTTTTCAAACACCTCGCAGGAAGACTTTTCTAGATACAGTACAAATTCTGTAATCCAGACTCGTCGGGAGTTCGGCGATTCCGGATTAGGGGTTTTTCCGGATTATAGATCATCAGTTTAAATATGGTAAGATGGCATGCAGAAATTATACACTTAAATATATGAAACCGTAATTTATGAAATAAAGAGCAATTATGATCTAAAGGGTATCAAATTTTACAAAAAAAAAAAAAAAAAAAAAAAAAAAAAGCTTAATATTTATTCGTTTACTTTATTAAACATTTCTTTCAACGCGCGCATGCGTAAAGCGTTATGCGCATTCTTTACGCGCATGCGTTAAGTTTGTGGCTTTGCGGTACAGATCGAAGGTCAGCTTTGAGGTCATTCTGGATAATGGACGTCCGGATTACGGACTTTGTACTGTATTAAAAAAGTTAACTCCGCAAGTGTGGCTATCAAATAGAAATTAACCGAAATTCGACAGGTGTGAAACAGGGATCTAAAATATCAGACTACAATTTATCTTTCCCGGAAATAAACTAAAAAATTATACGTCGGAAAAAGAAACCAATGCTGAAAATAGTATACTCAAAATTAATTTTTAGTGTAATTAAAGTAATTAAAAAAAATTTAAATAAAATGGGAGCAGGAGGGGGGAAGGACGGAAAGAAGAATAAGAAACCTTTTCCTCCATTAAACATCCTGAGTGCAGTTCCGTCCGTACAAATCAATCTTGAGGAAAAATTTCGCTATCTCTAACAACTGATCAACAGACTGCTTTTTTCGTTAAAAAGGGAACTTTAATAGCATATCGTGATAGTCATCTCCTCTTTCAAGAGCGTCCCTAAAAGTCGCATATTGAATACCCCGAAGCATAATCGGCCTCAAATTGAGCAGCTTAATGATCGGGTGAGGGAGAATATCAGGGAGAGAAACCCCACCTAGAGGGAAAATGACCCATTTGGTTTGGACCAGCAGCCTCTAATGGGATTTCTTCTGTATCAGATCTTCTATCTTTTGACTTCGCCACATGCTGTTGACTTTGCAATTGTAATCGTGGCTAACTTTTCACCAGCGCCTTATCAATTCATGACCAGCATTTTGTAAAAATGAGAAGACAAAGATAGTACTGTTATCTATCTCTTTATATAAAGAAGAAAGTATGTGTGTTTGTTCGCTAATAACTCTGTCACTACTATAGCTATCGTCACCAAACTTCCTAAATTCTTTTCTGGGTTCTGAAAAAGGTCGACATCCATTCCCTCCCCCCCCCAAAAAAAAAGCTAAAATCAAAGATATTAATTAAAAACTTGGAAAAACGCACATTTTCGCCCTCATTTTTCCGAGTGGCAACAGTTTCGCAAGCTGGAGATGACAATCTGCTTTATTTCGAAAGTTGTTGCCACTGCTCGCTTTCAAATCCTAGAGTTTGTTAATAAAAACTTTCTATGTTTTACGATGAAATAAAAATAGCATTACCAAACGTTAAATACATTATTCCCGATTCCAAAAATTAGTGGGAAGCCATTTCCGCTTTTCCCATCTTCATACGACTTTAATCAGCCGAGATATTAATTAAAAACTTTAAAAACACTAATTTTCGCACCTATTTTTCCGAGTGGCAACAGTTTCGCGCGTTGGAGATAAAAATGCTTTATTTGGAAACATTTATTTTTACTGCTCGCTTTCAAATCGTAGAGTTTGTTAATCAAAATTTTTTAAGTGTTTCGAAATCGATACATACAAGGAAGAATGTATTTCGCGTTATTTATATCTCATTATGATAAATTTTTTGCCACATTTAATCGGCTAAAATTGAATATCTGTGAAATATTGAATGGAACTTGAGCTTTTAGGACCATTTGATTAGAAAGACGAAAATCATTAAAAACTGCGTGCCACTGTTGTTGATATAATGAGAGAGAATTAGCTTATTTTTCTATCGAAATTTTTCACGTGGGTTCCATATCGCATCAGACTGAAAAATGTGTGACTATGAATCGCATTTTTTGCATCGTTATTAGAGAAAGATTACAGCGATATCGTTCTGTTTGTTGTTAGATGAATTACTTTCAATCTAACTTGACTTTCATTGGGTACTTCCGCTAGTATTAAAGTAAATGACGGCAGAGTACTCTAAAAATAGTACAACATTCGCTTCGCAAAGGGGGTTCTTTATTTTCTCTGATACTGATACTAAACATTTCAGTCAGGATTTATTTATTTATTAGTCCAAAGGGATTTGAATCCCGAAGGACTATTAGTTTCGTTTTGGCATTTTGCGTCGGACTCATAAATGTCGGTTCACTTTTCAAACTGTTGCCACAAAATGTTAGCGTCCTGCATTATATTTGAAGAAATTAAATAATGAAAAATCTGCATAAATGTATGTATATTTCTCGTATTGTGATAAAACAACGGTACATAGAGTCATCGAATTTTGAATAACGTAATCCTCCAACGAATATGAGCATGTGGAAGACCAAATTTGAAATTTGAAATTTGTTTTATGATCGATTTCCTATTTTTTAAAACTTTGACGAATTTTTGATTAACAAACTCAAGGATTTCAAAGCGAGCAATGGCAACGTTGTGCAGAAAAAACATTTTTATCTCCAGCGCGTGAGTCTCTGTATCGGAAATTCTAAAGATATGCTCGTTTTAAAACTATTTTGCGATATTGCTGTTGCACTGGTTTAAGTGCGAGGAACATGATATTTAATAAAGAAAGGTAACACACAAAATGTTAAAAAACGATCCTTTGGACGTAATTTAAAATCTGAAACATTTCAGATTTTTTTTTTTTTTTTTTTTTTTTTTTTATTTATTTATTTTAATAATTAGGAGAATTTTACGAAAAAGTTAAGCACAGAGTATGCTGTAAAAGTAAAACGTAATTTTTAGTATGATCCCGTTTATGAAAACATACTGTTTGTAAAATACTGTTATTGTATATATGTAAATAATTTTAGTGAAATTGTAGAGTCATAAAGTTGTATTGTTTCAAGCAGGAGACATGAAAAATAAGCAATGCCTTCTAAAGTGGACTTCTCAAATACGCGCCGAATGGGCTAACATTACACCACGCAGGTATGCAGAAAAGAGGGAGAAAATACCTTACATACTCCCTCTTTTAAAGGGCAACTAGGGATTACGGAACGTAATCCTGGTGGTGAAGTATCATCATCCACCACCTTTTCGTTCGGGCGCCACTGTAGAGTCATTATGTTATTTTGATGCCAGGAAACTGGAGAAAGGTGCCATGCCCTCGCCGGGACTCGAACCTGGACCTCAAGAAACGTGCCGAGTGTGCTACCGTTACTTCACGAAGGCAGGCAGAAAGGAAGGAGAAAACAACCTTATAAAATTATATGCGAAACTGTAGCATTTTTTTTGTATAATTTAACATGAAAAGCTTGGAAGAATCAATGCTATGCAGAAAAATAAAATTACGGGGGAAAGTCTATTTGGCTTTCAGGTAAAATGGATATCTCTCTAAAATGGTGAGATATCGCCAAAGCTGGCGATGGTTTTGGCGACTAACTTTTGTCAATAAAAATAGCCAAACTTGGTGACATTTTGATGCGGGCCCTCTATAACTAATTGTTGCTGTAACTGAATGACTGTAAATTGATCCTTATATATAACAGTAACCGTATTCGGCTCTTATATGTAACTTTAACAATATATGCCTTCCAGTAATTTCGAGAAATAGAAAGCACTAGAAATTTCTCAGTAGCCAGAGGAACTGTATAAAACCGGAAAGAACATCAGTTCTCAGTTTTCCAGTTCAGAGTCGACTATGGGGTGTCTATCTCTGTGTGAGCTTCGCTCATAAGATGCTCTTTGCACTGCATTGTGTGTAACGTTCTTAGTAATTTGAAGTGTATCTACTGATTGTGCTGTGTGATACTGACAGGAGCTGTACGAGTATTTTTTAGCCACAAAACGGTATTTTGCATCCAACCACTTTAATTACTTTTCAAATTGTTGACACCAAATATTATCGCCCGGTATTATATTTAAAGAAACCGAATAATGAAGAATCAACATGAGTGTATGTTTCTCTCATTGTGAACAAGCAACGGTACTAATAAAATTTTGAATAACATAGTCCTCCACTGGAGTATGGGCACATGGATGCCCGAATTTCAAATTTCGAATATATTTTATTGTGTATTTCGGATTTTATAAAAATTTAACAAATTTTTTGATTAAAAAACGAAGCAATTTCAAAGCGAGCAGTAGCAATATCATACAAAATAAAATATTTGCATCTCCAGCAGCGAAGCTGTCGATTGGAAATTGTAAAGATATGCTCTTTTTAAACATTTTTAGCACATTGTGGCGTTAGTCAAAATGCTCTCGAAACGTGTATGTGCCTGCAAATGAAAAAGCGCCCGTATGGGGGCGTAATGTAAAATCTGAAAGCTTTCAGATTATTATTATCTTTTAACTACTTTTAACTGTATTTGGTGTGTTAGGTTTTTCTGTAGATGGCGATTAATTTTTAAAGAAGATATTTTGAGTTTTTACGTGTTTTTGCCTTCCCGCAAAGTGAGAACTGAACTGAATGAATGAGAAATATATCTCTAAATGAAATTCGAGAAAATACGTTTGAATGAAGTGCAGTAAAAATGTGTATAATTTAAGAAGAAGTACAAGGTAGTCACGTTATTTAAGTCATTTCATAATTTTAAGAAAGGAAGTCATGTAAATAACTTAAAAAATTTTAGAAGTTATGTAACCAACTTAAATAATAAGCATGTAAGTAACTTAAATATTTAAAAAAAAACATTAATAAAAAAAACCAAGCCCCAAATTACAAACTGTAAACCTCATTAATTTCAGGGAAATAAATATTAAAATTAAACTATGCTTCGTCTAAAACTTTTGATTAATATATCTCTTAATATTTTATGTTTACCGAATAAAGTTCTTTAATTCTCTCTCGTTATATCAGCAACAATGGCAAGCAGTTTTTAATGATTTTTGTCTTTCTAATTAAATGGTCGTAAAAGCTCAAGTTCCGTCCAATGTTTCACAAATATTCAATTTTAGTCGATTAAATGGGGCAAAAGATTGATAATAATTATTAGAAATCAATAACGATAGCGAACAAAGACACAAACAGGCATTTCTCTTTATATACTATATATTTTAAAACTTACCAATTCTTGATTAACAAATTCTACGATTTGAAAGCAATAGCAATACTTTTAGAAATAAAACAATAGCAACACTTTAAGAAATAAAACGTTTTTATCTCGAACGCGTGAGACTGTTGCCACTCGGAAAAATGACTTGAAAATTAGTGATTTCAGAATTTTTAATTAATATTTCGGCTGATTAAAGTCGTACGAAGATGGGAACAGTCGAAATGGCTTCCCACGAATTTTTGGAATCGGGAATAATGTATTTAACGTTTGGCAAGGCTATTTTTATTTCATTGTAAAACTTAGAAATTTTTTATTAACAAACTCTAAGATTTGAAAGCGAGCAGTGGCAACACTTCTCGAAATAAAGCAGATTTTTGTTTTCAGTGTGCGAGATTGTTGCCACTGGGGAAAAATGAGTGCGAAAATTAACGTTGTCAGAGTTTTTAATAATATATTTCTGATTTCTTTAGTTTTTTTTTTTTTTTTTTTTTTTTTTTTTTTTTCTTGAAAAACGTGGACGTCGACCTTTACCAGGACCCAGAAAAGAATTGCAGAAAATTTGGTGACGATAGCTATAGAAATGACTGAGTTATTAGCGAACAGACAAACACACAGACTTTGTTTTTTATTTGTATACAAATAGTAAGTATATAAATAACTTGAATTTTTTTTTTAAAAAAAAAAGATTAACTTAAGAAATCAAGCCCCAAATTACGAACTGTAAACCTCCATGGAAATAAGTACTCAAATCAAACTGTGTGTCGTCTGGAACTTTTGATTAATATATCTCTAATATTTTATGCTTACCAAATGAAGTTCTAAAAAATTAACTATATAAATAGAGCTTAAACATCTGTGTGAGATTTCACGTAGGTGTGGGAAAAACCGAAACACATTTCGGGTGCTAATTACGCCCTTCTTAATTCGCCCACGAAATATGACTGTAGCAGGAATTCTGCAATAAATCTCGCGTAATGTTTCCGTTCTCTCTTCTCTCACATCGAGTTAAGAAAAACACACATGTTATTCCAACGCATTTTGCATGTCAAGTTAGAAACGTCTAAATCTTTACTGACAGGTGATACTCAGACGTGCCCTTCAAATCTGTGAAAATGTGCAAGTACTTCTGCTATATTTTCGTTAAGCTTTACACCTTTTTTTTTTTCTTTTTCATTTGTGACCCTGACCCATGTACGTTATGTTTGTTACCTCTCTGTTAAGTGTAACTGTGACCGCGGGAATGAAAATTGAACCTCCGAGGGTGATAGTTCTTTCTTGCGAGGGTTGCACGACAGATGTGCGACACCTGTTTTCCATCACGATGCCTCCGCTCAACCCTCCAACGATAAAAGGATAAAAATCTGATGTTTAGACTCCATTTTTTGTGCAATTTCCATAGAACAGTGTAAGAATTTCTTAAGTTCCTCGTTAGAAGGATTCGTAGAATGGTTAATGAAGGGCGTGTGTATACAGGGTGACTCAGAAATGCTGATTCTTGTCTCAAGTAATGTATAGTGCAGGGGTTGCCAAAGTGCGGCTCGCGAGCCTGATATGGCTCTCGCAGGCAATTTGTGCGGCTCGTGCATATAAAATATATGTACGAAATATGGTAAATTAAAACTATTCAGTGTCCAAAAAGAAGTAATTAATTAGTTTAGACTCTTTTTACAAAGTTTTATCAGGGATTTCTGTTCTGTTTAAAACCTCCTACACTACTTCTATAATGATGTAAATATGAACTTGTGGCTTTTAGAAAATCTAGATGCAGCTCTCGAACCATCCTGAATTCAAACGTGCGGCTCATACTGACATGAAGTTTGGCCAACCCTGGTATAATGGGTTGCTGTATAATGTCGTGAAAAACGGTGATTGGTATGGTCGTACGTGTTCTTAATGGATTAAAAGCACACAGAACTGATCATAGCTTGACAGAATTTATTTTTACCAAAAGGATCACTTCACAGTTCTGGAACTTTCCACAAAAGCACCCCTACAGCTATTCTCAATATTACACATCACAGTTAGCAGTTACCTCTTCAAACTACTAAGAATGTTAAACACAAAAGAATGCAAAGCGCATCTAAAAGGCGAAGCTCGCACGGAGATGCTTCACTACTCCGAATCAGCTTTGAACTAAAAACTGAGAACTAATGCTCTCTCTCTCAGGGTTTTATAGTTTTACCCCAGTCACTTAGACATCTCTCTTACGTTCCAATTCTCGAAATTAGTGGAAGGCATATAGGATTTAAATAACATAAAAACATAAAAAAGTAAAGTTAGTGCTATTAGTACTTGAATTTTCCTGGTTTGTAGCCATTTTGTGCTTTTCACTTTTAAAAGTAAAAAAAAAAAAAAAACTTAAAGTTTTCATATTTTATATTAGGTCTAAAGGGGCATTTTTACTTCCTTGTACGAAGTAAAAAGGAAGTATTGATTGTAATCGCGAAAAGCTTCAAGCAGCATATTTCAACGAAAATATCCACTTTGACCGCTTTCGAATGCAATTTAACGATGTTTTTGCGTGATATCTGTACGTAAGGACAGAATAAAATATTCTTTTCCTCCAAAAAAACTAAAAAACTGCTTTAAAATGAAGTATGAAGATAATTTTTCGTGGCGTCTGTACGAACGTATGTATCTCGCATACCTCAAAAGCGAGTAGCCTCAGAACGTTGAAATTTTGTATATAGGGGACTGCTATAACATGTAGATGTGCACCTCGTATTTTGGTTGCAATCGGCCGCACCAAACGTATATAAATATATTTATACATATATCCACTCTGTTACTCGGCACAGTGATCTCAGTTTCTTTACTCTTATATGTTTGTAAATTGTACATTTTTTGCTTTAAAAATGATTCAATTATGTTGTTCTTATCTTCCGTTTAAGGTTTTTATGCTTTAGGAAATCTGCAAGCAATATTTGTAGGATTATCAACAATTTAAAAGTTGTTTAAGTGCGCGTAAGCCTAATATTTAAATAACATGGCGGACATGTTTGTTTACATTTGAAACAGAAGAATAGTAGATTTGTTGCCAATCTAAAGAGACTAAGCTTCGCAACAACAAAGATAACGGCCTTGTATATTAATGTGAATAAAATCATGCTTAATCCTTTCTGGAATTTTTTCGAGGAAATAAGTGTTTAAGATTTACTTCGTAATTTTTAATGCAGATATTTTGAGTTTTTATGTATTTTTGCCTTGTCGCGAAGTGAGAACTGAATTAATTGAATGAGGAATACTCAATCGTCTGTGAAAAACTTTTTTTTTTTTTTTTTTTGTTTTGTTTGCTTAATTTCTTTTATACATCGTTCTAGCTTTATTATAGTACTTGAATAGAACATGTGGCAACGATTAGATAATTCTTTAAATGATACAAATTTTGTGCATTCTGAGTTATAATATGAACGAAATATAACGCTGTTAAGTGAACCTAGCGCCAGAGTGTCGCTATGGTAAACAAATATAGTGAATTTTAAACAGTGCATTTATTCTATTGTGGTTTATGCGCTGTCGGCGAAGTAGATTTAATTCAATCCAATATGTTTAAATGAAATGCAAAAAAAAAATGCGTATAGTTTAATATTCCGTACAAGGAAGTTATGTGGTGTACACATCAGATTTTTTATGCAGATAGTCATGTTCGTGTATATTTCTTATATAGAGAGTAATGCTCTGCATATTTCTTACATACTAACGTTGTTCGCACATTCATTTTTTAGACAATTTTCATTGTATTTACAGACATAGTTTACCTAAAATATTTGTGTTTGTAATGTTCCATTTGATAACCCTTATTCTTCACTATCTTCCGCAATTTTCAACACAATAAAACTTTTATTTAGTATCGGAAGAAGTATTTTATCCCATTCCTCTTAAACAGCTTTCCAAAGTCTAAGGAGGTTTATAAGTCGACGTTTGGACAATCCGCTTTTTAAAAGTCCGAAAGAGCTAAAATCTGCGGATGACACATCAGGAGATTTAGTTGGGATATGAGTGAAGGGTATGGCCTTGATATACGCTTCTTATTCCATTTTTTCCAGGAAATTAGCAATAGATTTTGAAGTGCGGCTAATGCAGTTTTACCCTATATAAAGTCCATGAGTTCTACTGATTGGTGTCACTGTGGGTAAAGAGAAGGTATTTCATATTTGAAAGATGCGTATAGAATATGTTCCTGATATTACGTGGAGTTGACCTTAATAATATTCTGCACTCTTTAATTTTTATTTGTCGTTAGATCAAAACCCATCAACAATCATAAATCCACCTGGAAAACTTTCTTTAGATTCTTTGAACCATGCTGTTAAGAATTTTTTTTTTTCCCTTCTCTTTCATGATAATTCATGCATCTCCTTTTATTGCAGTCATTTAAATATATCCAAGCTTCATCTACTGGGACAATATTTTTCTGTATTTGTTCGAATAATTGTTTCTCATAAAGAGCTCTGCAGCGCGTTTTGCTTTCGGCGATATGTCGTGGAGAAAGATGATGCACATCCATGGAGGTAGGAAAGGGAGGAGGGGCCATTCCGCGCTAGAAGTGAAGCACTGCTTTGAAGCTTGGGTCACCAGACGGGGTGTTCTTTGTTTACATTCAGAAGCTCGCTTGACAAGATTCTGATAGTATTTCGAAACACAACAGTTCCATAGAAATCGAAAAAGGGACACTCTCGCATGAAAGAAACATTCATAGTGTGATGGATAATAGCAATTTGTATAGTTTAATGACATTTACGCAAAAATCACATCTTTGTTATTTTTCGATAACTAACAACAGCGATTTTGATTATGAATTTGTTTTATAAAATTCTAAGCTGTTGAACTACAAAAATATAGATTTTAAGAAAAATGTTATGCTTAAAGAATGAAAGATACCTTACAGTACATTTAAAATTGTATACGTCTTTCGATACCCTTGATAGAGTATTCGCTACTTTTATTTTATTTTCCAAATGCCAAAATGTTTTAAATAAAACAAATTTTTTTTCACATCCATATATTATTTAACATGTATACCTTTTAAAATTTTTTAGAGGAGAGGCTTTACTGCTGCTCATTTTAAACTCATCGTTTTAATTTTATATATCTAAAAAATAATCACTTTGGGCTTACACGTTTTACTTATTTGAGTTAATTAAAAATAAAATTACCATCAAATGCTGCAATCCTCGTCAAAATTAATAAATATACACACAGATATGCCAATAAGTTAGCTTTCCCTTGATTTGGAACCACACATGTGCGGTCAAGATGATGTGACCATGTGAACGTGCTACATCATCAAGACAGCTTATTAAGAATTTGAAAATAGGGTAATCGACGGAGGTTAAAACATTTGTATATTCTGCCAAAGGAGGTCCGATCATGAATGGTCCTCTTATTGATTCCAGATTGTTAAATGTTCCCACGCAAGTATTTTTTTCTCGGAAATTCGAGTTTTATGCTGGCTTCTTAGCGTACGCAGGTCATTAAATTATTTATAAATGTATTTGAAATGAAGAATTTATTCACTTATAAACAACTGTGAAAGTACTGTGAAGAAATCTAATGATTAAATGTATCTAATTTATAATGATTATAAATGTTATCTAAATGTATAATAACCTTAATATTGAATTGTAAACATAAATTGAAATCCTGTTGACAAATACGTTATAAAACTATTTAAGCAAGAATTGTTCGTATTGGAAAGCAATCTGTTAAAAGGTATTGTAAAGCAAATGCTATGAGATGCGCACTTAAGAACGTAATAAAGAGTTTTGGAATATGTATTGTTGAAATGAAGGGTAAAAAAAAAAAAATCTGATAAGTATAATTAAAAGAATTATTCCCTTTACATTTTATAATAACTCAGTTACAAGTTTTAAGTAATACTTAAAAAAAAAAAAAAAAAAAAAAAAAAAAAAAAAAAAAAAAAAACAACTTATTTTATTCCCTTTCAGAAATGTTTAGAGAAAGTCGAATACTATTTAATACCTATTTAATTATTAGGAATTAGCGAAATACTTATTTAAAGTATTTCGCTAATTCCTAATAATTCTCTAATTTAAAATGAACCGAATAGAGCATTAATTATAAATTGACTTACATTTTTCGATTTAAAAGAAGCCAAAAAATCATGTCATATTTAAGAAAGTATTTTAGGAAGAAGCTCTATAAATAGAAAGAAATAATGCATAATTTTAATATTAATGATACAATAAACTTTGATCTTAATTTTTGTACCTTAACCGAATAAAATCGAATTACCTTAATTTTTTTTTCTAATGTAATTAACGAAAACTAGTGAAAATATTTCATTCAAATTAAACCATTCTGAGAAAACTGTCCTGTGAAAAGTATAGCATTTAATTCCGTTCAGAATGAAATGTTGTTTAAAAATATGTTGTTTTCACATACTTAGGACTCTGAAGTGTTGTAGAAAAAGAAAATATATACATTTATATGTATATTTGCGACGTAATTACAAAATATTTACACCCGAACGCGTCAAATCCCATAGAACTCAATGGTAAATGACCCAATGTTTTGGTCACCACGTAGGGATCGCCGGTGCTTCAGAGCAGGGTACGGAGAAACTTGTTTAGGGCGACTCCATCTTACTTCCTACCTCCATGTGCACATCACGTTTTTGTTTCCCTTTTTTAAAGATTCAAATAAGTATTAATCATTTTGCTTACAGTTAACACTGACTTGATTACGCAACTGTCCTTGGACTTGGAAGATTTTCTTTTAACATTAAAGTTCTTACCTTTTCAATTAAAGTTCTTACCTTTATTCGATACATTCCATGTATTTCTTGGATATGTACTGTAGATACATTAGGTTATTTCGAAGCAGGAGAGATGAAAAATGACCCTCGCCAGGATTCGAACTTCGGACCTCTCGAATACGCGTCGAGCTGTTCTTAATGACTCATCGTGACATCTCCTGAGGAGCTGTGAGAGGGGGACTGTACTCTTCGATTTCGCGAGAACGGGAAGAATTTTGAAAAACGCTGAAAGATGAATCGCGGAAACAGAACTAATTCCTACGAAGGCGGTAAAAATACCTTACAGTACTTGGAAAAGAATCTCTAAAAAGATTAGAGATTCTTTGCTTGGAACAATTTTTCTCCTTGAAGCCAAATGTTGACTTTTTATCCCCTTTCTTATTGGCAATATTATCAATCGTTGCTTTAGATACCGAAAAATCATGGCTTTCGCAGCAATTTTTAATAATTAAATACGAATAATTTTCTTCGGAAAAAACCCAAGCATAGACTTCCGTCCATTGCTTCTTTAAAAAGTGTCATTTCGCATGAAAACAAAACTGTCAAATAGCAGACGATAATTTACACTTTCAAAAATATAGTAGTTGCAACTAAAATTTTTATTTTTCCAAGCAGGCGATTTTTTTTTATAGCAATACAAATTCGTTTAAAAAATGTGCTTCTTATCAAGACAGTCATGTTCTTTCTTACTACAATTTTCCTATAAGATCAGAATCGTTTGAAGCTATGGGTAGTCGTTTTAAAGAGGTCATTCTGTTCAAAAGAATTATGATTTGGAATACGTAGCTGGGTTTAAATTCGCAATATTTGTTTGTATGTATACGAAGAATAAACAAATGCGTTAAAAAAGTGGCTAATTTTATTTTCTTGAGAAATTTTTCAAGCTATAATCTCTACATATAATGAAAGAAAGAGTCTGTCTGCGTGTGTGTGTCTTTCGTCCGTGCTGCTAAAAGACCCAGAGCTACGAAATTTGGTACATAGGAGCATCTAGACAAGAGCCAGCGAACTTAGAAGTGATTTATTTCAAATTTCGAATCAGATTTTTTTTTAAAATATTTTTTGATGAAATCGCATCATTTTGAATAGTTTCATTCTTTTAGAAATGTGGTTTTGGCAACAGTTTTTCATTTAATACTTTGTATACTGGATTGCTCACTGCTGAAAATATGAGATAAAATATTGCTTATTTCATGCTGCTTATTTTCTTTTGATTTTTGGTCACGCAACACGCACATCGAAATCTTCTTATTCTGACGCGCATGTGTCTCGCGAGGCATAACAGAAAGAATTTCCTTCTTTTTTCTTCTCTTCTCTCAAAGAGGTTTGTATATTTTGAATTGTGTCATCCACAAAGCACAATTTTGATTGGTTATTGCTTTCTGATGATAGCTTCATTCATTTAGAAATGTGGTTTTGGCAACAGTTTTTCATTCATTGCTTTGGATACTGGACTGCTGACTGTTTTCTCTTGAAAGTATGAGATCCATTGCTTATTTCTTTGCAGTTTTTTTGTATTATGTTTTAATCATATGTAATTTTAATCATATAAAAAGTTTTGCATGTTTTTTTTTTTTTTTTTTTTTTAGGAAGCGAAGTTCTTAACTTCCTTTATACCATTTGAATTCTTAAGATTTTGCAAAAGGGAAGTTGGTTAATTTATTTATTAGGATAATTAATATTTGTATTAAGGGATACTGCTTATTTCATTGTAATTTTTTTTACTATGTGATACATTTTTATTTATTTTATTTTTTTTTCTTTTTGATAAAGTTGTTCTGCAGAGTAAAATTCTGCGCAGGTTTTAAATTTAATGTCTAGTGTTCCCTTTAGGCATTTTTAAGGTATATTTAAAAGCCAGACGAAAAGTCTATAGTGGTCTATAGTCTATATGGTTAGTTACATTTGGCACCAGACAGAGTTTGATTTAAAGAACTTTTAAACTCCTTCGATCACTCTTTACAATGTGCTAATTCATACAAACTTGACCTCATTCAAAAGCTTTCCTTCGTCCGCAGAGTATTGTAAATTGTATCCTTTGCACCATTTCTCTCTCTCTGCCATCTGAGATTGACAACTAGCAAATAAAGAAAGCTTCAATGACAAATCCAAGTCCTAGGAATGTAAAACATAGCAAGAAGAGGGAAAAAAAGAAAAAGAAAGAACCTATTGAGTTGCATTATTTGGCAATGCGAGCAGTGCCGAGAGCGAGAATTGATCGCTTTTGTTTCAAGAACGAACACGTCCAACAGGTGTTCAGGAAAAAGAGCCTATGGGGAGGGAAGGAAAAAAAATCTTGAGACCCGAGTCAGCGCCACCTGTGGCGGTAGCCATCATGCGGTTTTGATCTCACAGTGTGTCATTGTTCAATCATTAAAGAGGGCGCTACGAATGATGCAGGTGCGAGAGAGTTCGCCCTTTCGCTGGCTAATCACAATTTCCGCGCACGTGCATCGATTAGTTTGCGGGAGGGGGGGGGGAGTTATTTTGTTTTCATTTTGCTGAAGGGAAGGACGTCAAAAGACCGAGAGGTGTGACATACAGAGAAACGTCGATTGGTACGGTACGTGCAGCAATATATGGATCGTCTTGGCATGTTGGAAGACCACAGGGTTTGAAGCAATTGTTCGCATTCAAGGCCGTATAATTTCGTATTGCTAAAGTAAACAGGGCAGGTATTTGCTAAATGGAAAATCCACTTGTACAATGTAGGAAAACTGATGAGTCTGGTTTTCTTTTGAACTGACACTGCAGGAAGCTGCAGACGAGATTTCATCATGAAGTGGGTTCTGCATCATTATCACCACTCGCTGCTTAGTATAATATTGAAACAATAGACAGGGGTTTACTGGGAATAAAAAAGTATCATGGTATTGTTTCCAAAAAATATTTTTTTTAGCCTAAAGGGGGAGTTTGCCCAGAAGGGCTATTAATTTCGTTTTGGCATTTTGCATTGGTTCACTATAAACGGCATTTCACTCTTCAGATTGTTGCCACCAAATAGTAAAGCCCTGCATTATTTTTAAACAAATCAAATAATCTGCATGAATGCAAGTATGTTTATTGAACTGTAAAAAAAAAGGGAGTTTGGAATTTATTTTATTATCTGTATAATATTTTCTAAAACTTCAACGAATTTTTGATTAGCAAACTGAATGATTTGAAAACGAGCAATGGCAACACTGTACTGTGTATCGGAAATTCTAAAGATATGCTCTTTTTAAATTATTTTGTGATACTGCTGTTGAATTTAATTTTATGGTATAAGTGCAAAGAACATGATATTTAATAAATAAAGGTAACACACAAAACGTTTAAAATACGCCTCTTTGGTCGTAATACCAAGATTTTGTAATTCATTTATTTTGATTCTGTAACTCGATAGAGATCATATCCTGAACAGTATGATATCTGTGTTATTTTAAAGAGTATTATAAACTCCATACATCTCTATATACATCATCTTTTCCACTTACCTAGTATACTGGTACTTTTCTATTTCTTTAATTGTATATAGCTTGGGGAATCATATATAAATAAATGACTGTCATTATATCTATTTATTTGCCCCAAAATGACTTAAGTCCCGAATGGTATATTAGTCTCAAAAGGGTATTTTGCGTCGAAACACGTAAATGCGTTGTATCAGTTTTCAAATTGTTGCCACCAAATATTATCACCTTGCATTATATTTAAAGGAATTAAATAATGAAGAATTTGCATGAATGTATGTATGTTTCTGGCACTTTAAAAAAAACATCGAATTCTAGATAGCATAGTCCTCCACCCTAATATGGACACCTGGAAGTCCGAATTTTGAACTTCGAATTTGTTTTACTATCTATTTCATATTTTGGAAAACATGAAAGAATTTCGAATGAAAAAACTCAATGATTTCAAAGCGAGTGTGGCAATGCGGTATGGAATAAAAACATTTTTTTTATTTCCAGCACCCGAAACTGTCTGTCGGGAATTCTAAAATAAACTGTTTTAAAATATTTTGTGATTTTGCTGTCGAATCGAATTTTTATGTGACATAAGCGTCAAGAACGTGATATTACATAAGTAAAGTAAACATAGAAAACGTTAATAATAATAAAAATATTGAATAAATAAATAAATATAAAAAATAAAATAAAATAAAAAATATAAATAAAAAAAAATAAAATAAATTTAAAAAATAAAATAAAAAATATAAATAAAATAAATTTAAAAAAAATCTGAAATGTTTCAGATTTTAAATTACGTCCAAAGGGGCGTTTTTTAACATTTTGTGTGTTACCTTTCTTTATTAAATATCATGTTCCTCGCACTTAAACCATAAGATCCAGTGCAACAGCAATATCGCAAAATAGTTTTAAAACGAGCCTATCTTTAGAATTTTCGATACAGAGACTCACGCACTGGAGATAAAAATGTTTTTTCTGCACAACGTTGCCATTGCTCGCTTTGAAATCCTTGAGTTTGTTAATCAAAAATTCGTCAAAGTTTTAAAAAATAGGAAATCGATCATAAAACAAATTTCAAATTTCAAATTTGGTCTTCCACATGCTCATATTCGTTGGAGGATTACGTTATTCAAAATTCGATGACTCTATGTACCGTTGTTTTATCACAATACGAGAAATATACATACATTTATGCAGATTTTTCATTATTTAATTTCTTCAAATATAATGCAGGACTCTAACATTTTGTGGCAACAGTTTGAAAAGTGAACCGACATTTATGAGTCCGACGCAAAATGCCAAAACGAAACTAATAGTCCTTCGGGATTCAAATCCCTTTGGACTAAAAATTAAAAAAAAAAATAAAGCCATCTTAATTAGAAAATTGAACATTGATATAAGGAACTGAGAAAACAGTAAAAAAAGCAGAAAAATGTATGACAACACTTAATGCTGAATTGGGAATTCGGAACGGATACTGCAATACTGCTTTTTAAAATTTTGTAATTTTGCTGTTGAATTGCACGTGGCTTAAGTGCGACGAAAATTATGCTTAACAATAAAGCTGAAAAGATACCCCCTCAAGGGAGGATGCGTAAGAGTAAGTGTAACAGCAGGCTGGTAGACTAAGAAGTTAGTGAGAGAGTAAAAAAACCTTAACCCTTTTGAGCGACCGTTAAAATCTGAAATCTTTCAGGTTTTAATTTTTCATACACGTAAAAAGAGTATGTTTCATTCATGCAACTTGACATGATTTTTTTTCAAACCAGATTAAGGCAGCATTTAAATATATAAAATAGAATTTTTCCTGTATATATATTAAAAATTCCGCTTCATGTTACTGCAAAAACTCAGAAATATACAAACAAAAATCTTAAAAGTAAATATATTAAAATCTCATTTTTTCTAATTATGTATGCATTTGTCACATTGTATGTATGCATGTATGTATTGTACGTATGTGTTATATATGCATGTATGCATTTTACGTAAGTCTGATCATGTGAAATATTGTTGAACATAATTCCATATCAGTGAAATAACTCTCGTGAATGTATTTAATTTAATGCTATTAAACTATTAACTAACTATTAAACATTTATAAAACTACCTAATTAATTTACACGTGAAATTCTGCCCATAGTTACGGATTATTAAGGCTATTTGCTTTTCATTATAATTTCAAATTTGTTTCATTTCTTCTTCAATCAATTCTCCGGAACAAAACTTTGTTGTTATTATCTTTTAATTCAAGTCCATTGTTATTGATCTAATCCAGATTTATGTGATACTAGCACATCAGCGGCCGAGCGGTAAAGTCGCTGAACACTGGTAGTTCTGTTCGGGTTTCCAATCACGGCGAATGGGCTGGCCGCATGAACGTTTTCATGGTTTTCCCCATGTGTAACACTGATACGAGTCAGATTCTGTTAAAAGTTCTCCACGGGGCATCCTTCCTTTTGGCGAATGCCACTGTGTGCGACACAGTAATAAAATAAAACAGGGGTTCTCAATCGGTGGTACGTATACCACTGGTGGTACGCAAGAGAAAAATAGGTGGTATGCAAAGAAGCAAAGTATTTTTAACTATTAAATTCAAAAATTAAAACCCCAACATCCTGACTGAGGTTTTTCTCTAACACTCGTAAATTTATGTGATATGAGCTTTATTCACGACTGGTGGCGGTAGTAGTATTTTGTAATGGTGGTACTAAAGGTTTTCAGTTTTTGTTTAGATGGTACGTGTAGTCAAAAGATTGAGAACCGCTGAAATAAACAAACAAACAAACAAAAACAAAAACAAAAAAAAAAAAAAAAAAAATCTGAAATGTTTCAGATTTTAAATTACGTCCAAAGGGGCGTTTTTTAACATTTTGTGTGTTACCTTTCTTTATTAAATATCATGTTCCTCGCACTTAAACCATAAGATCCAGTGCAACAGCAATATCGCAAAATAGTTTTAAAACGAGCATATCTTTAGAATTTCCGATACAGAGACTCACGCGCTGGAGATAAAAATGTTTTTCTGCACAACGTTGCCATTGCTCGCTTTGAAATCCTTGAGTTTGTTAATCAAAAATTCGTCAAAGTTTTAAAAAATAGGAAATCGATCATAAAACAAATTTCAAATTTCAAATTGGGTCTTCCACATGCTCATATTCGTTGGAGGATTACGTTATTCAAAATTCGATGACTCTATGTACCGTTGTTTTATCACAATACGAGAAATATACATACATTTATGCAGATTTTTCATTATTTAATTTCTTCAAATATAATGCAGGACTCTAACATTTTGTGGCAACAGTTTGAAAAGTGAACCGACATTTATGAGTCCGACGCAAAATGCCAAAACGAAACTAATAATCCTTCGGGATTCAAATACCTTTGGACTAAAAAAATTATAAAAAAATATGAAGGGATTCAGCTTTTAAATTACGTCAAATGAGCGTTTTTTTAACGTTTTGCGTATTACCTTTATTTATTAAATTCCATGTTCTACGTACTCAAACTATAAAATTCAGTTCAACAGCAATATAGCAAATTAATATTAAAATGAGCGTACGTTTAGACTTTCCAATACAGAACCATGCGCGTTGGGAAAAATTTTTTTTTTTTTTTTTTCCCGTTCAGTGTTGCCACTGCTCGCTTGAAATCGTGTAGTTTTTTAATCAAAAATTCGTTGAAGTTTTACAAAATACGAAATCGATCATAAAACAAATTTCAAATTTCAAATTTGAGCTTCCAGGTGCTCATATTCGCAGTAGGATTATATCATTCAAAATTGGATGGCTCTATGTAGCGTTGTTTTGTCACAATGCGAGAAACATACATACATTTATCCAGATTCTTCATTATTTAATTTCTTTAAATATAATACAGGGCGAGGATCTTTGGTGGCAACGATCTGAAAAGTTTTGGACGCAAAATGCCAAAATGAAATTAATAGTCCTTCAGAAAAAATTGCCCCTTTGGACTTAAAAATTTTAAAAAAGCTGATGTATACACCACATGACTTCCTTGTACGCAATATTTAATTATACGCATTTTTTGCTGCCTTTCATTTAAACTTATTTCCTCGAATTTCACTGGAGATATATTTCTCATTCAATTAATTCAGTTCTCACTTCGTGACAAGGCAAAATTACATAAAAACTCAAAATCTCTATATTAAAAATTGAAAGATATAGAAAAACATAAAACAACAAAACAATTTTTAAAAAAAAATTTACAATTAAAATTATAGTTTCTACGCAAAAACAAACAATTCGGCCAGTTGGGAAGAAGGCAGATCTTTTGATGCACAAAACTGAAAGTTCCCTTTTGGTCCCACTCCAAAAAGACACTGAAGGCATAGAAACTGACTTAATTTGTTGTGGATGCTATGCTGACGTCAATATATGGGATAATTTAATAGCTTAATTGATAATTCCAGAATGCATTAAGCATGGTTTAATTCGCAATAATAAAAGAAAGCGTTACTTTGTTATTGCGAAGCTTAGTTTCTTTAGATTGGCAACAAATCCACTGTTCTCTTAAGTTTCAAATGTAAACAAATATGGCTGCTAGGGTAAACTAAAATTAGGCTTAGCCGCACTTAAGGAAAACAACTTTTAAATTGCTGATAATTCTACAACTATAATGTGTACGTTAACTACAGTCGTAAGAACCTTCAGCGGAAGATAAAAACACAACATAATTCAACCATTTTTAAAGCAGCACAGTTTATCAACATATAAGAATAAAAATACTGAGCTCACGGAGCCGAGTAACAGAGTGGTTATATATTAATATTTTTGTTGTTTTAGATTTCATGTGTAATAAATTCACATTGTTTACAGTATTCCTGTTTTAAGTGTAGTTTTTGTTTTCAATTTGGTATTTTTCTTTTATTTGTTTTTCACTACTTCAACTTTTTTCACAATTTGTTTTTCACTACTGTTTCACTACTTTTTTTCGTTTTGATTTTTAAGATTTTAGCTTATTACATCGGGTTAGTTCATAAGTTCGTGCGCATTAAGAGTATGCGTGGAATTCACTATGACGCATTTACTAAAATAATACGATTTTGAACCTGTTGAAACTTGTCATCGTTTGACTAACATATTATTCAGTTCATCACCAACTTCCGTAAATATCGAACGCATTTTGCTACCGATAGAAGATGAATATAGATAATCAGTACAAACATGCTGTGCTACATTTTTGATTTTCGTGTGGTGAATCTGCCAGGTTTGCAGTGATAAAGATTAATAGTGTACACGGTGAACATACTATTAGTGTAAGGACTACTCAGAAATGATTTAAAAAATTTAAAGTTGGAAAAAGCAGCATTGATGATGAACCCCCTTTCAGGAACGTTTTGAACTTTTAGAACCAAATCAAAAGATTCATTTAGAAATTTATTGTGAACAACTCAGAATTGATCCAAAAAACTCCCACGATAGGTGAATATCAAGAAAGTGTTGTTTCATCGTGATAACGCTAGACCGCCTACTGCTCGAACAACGCTGCAAAAAATCCGTGAATTTAATTGGGAGCTTTTGCCACATCCTGCTTACTCCCCAGATACTGCCGCAAGTGATTTTCACTTATTTCGTGCCTTACAAAATTTTTTACTGGGAAAAAAATTAAATTCTAAGCAGGATGTGCACAATGAAGTTTCAAGTTTTTTTTTTGCATGCAAACCAGAGTCTTTATACAGCAATGGCATAAAAAAGCTGCCTGTAAGATGGCGAGACATTGTATGGAGGAAAATATATAATTGCTTAAAATGTTAAATTGTGTTTTTTTATATTATTTAAAAATTTATCAAAAAATGCGTACGAATTTATGGACTGACCCAATATACTATATAAAAAGTCAACTAATTTCCGACCAACAGAGATAATTACTTGCTTTTAATTTTAATTTAATTTCTTTTTCAAAGTTGGATTTTTGTCATTCATGATTTAATTCAAGTCCCCGTAAAACATTTTTAATCATTTACATTCAAGTTACATTAAAACACAATTTTCGGAATTAAACTGCCTACATATGAGTTCACTATTTTTGATACTTCTACTAAATTTATATTAGGAGATAAATATAATCAATATTTCTTTAGTAAATATGTATAGTTATAGTTTTATAGTTTTGGTGCGGCCGATTGCAACCAGAAAGGGTGGTGTGGTATATTCAATTATGGCAAAGCACTCTAGGGCTATCTGCCTAAGGGGAGGGATGCCTTTCGTGGAGGACTTTCTAAGGGAAACTGGCTCGTATACACGTTACACATGGGGAAAACCACGAAAACGCCCATGCAGCCAGCCCGTTCGCGGGATTCGAACCTCGGACCGAACTACCAGTCCAACAACCAGAAAGGGAGGTGCACAACTACATATTATAGCAGTCCTATATACGAAATTTCAACGTTCTGAGGCTTCTCGTTTTTGAGTTATGCGAGATACATACATACATGCGTACATACGTACTTACGTACAGACGCCATCTCTTCTGAACCCATTTTAAATCAGTTTTATAATTCGTTTCGGTAAAAAGAGTCCTTTATTCTATCCTTACGTACAGATGTCATACAAAAACATCGTTAAATTGCATTCGATAAGGGGCAAAATGTATATTTTCGTTGAAATATGATGCCCGGAATTTTTCGTGATTACAATAGATCCTTTACTTCGTACAAGAAAGTGAAAAGTATGAAACGCTTCAGATTTTAACGGTCACTTAAATGGGTTTGTTAAGGTTTTTCTACTATCTCGCTGAGCGCGCAATCTTCCAGTCTGCTCTTGCACTCACCGTTATTGTTTAACTTCTGTTCCCTCTTTTTAGCTTTATTACGGCATTAATAGTCGCATTTTTTTTTTTTTTTTTCCCAATTTTTTGTTTTAAAAGTCTGAGTGCGACTATTATGCGGGGAAATCCGTTACACAATATTGTACACTTTTGACGATTTTTCTGCTTCAAAACGGGGGGGGGGCGAGTATTAAGCGAGAGCGACCATTACGCAAGTAAACACGGTATTTATTAAGCATCGATTTCTTCGCAGTTACACAATACACAATTCAACAGAAAAATCACAAAACTTTTAAAACCAGCATGTGTTTAGTATTCCAAACGCAGTGCTAAGTATTGCTATTATTTTTAAGTTATTTCTCAATCCATCACACCAATATTCAATTTTCTTACTAGGATAGCTTTAAAAAGTTTTTACTTCTCTTTTCAGTAACAACATTTTACGTGTTAACTTTATATGTTAAATACCACGTTCCTCACGTTAAGGAGTTTTGGAAGCCAAAAATCTTCAAAACATGGTGATTTCGGATTTTTGCATTTTCAAATTCTCTTTTGAAATTTCTTTTTTTGAACATTTTGGCTTTCTAAAAATACCATTCTTTAATCTCCATGAAAATTAGAACTGTAAAAAATCTAGCTTAAATTTGTCATCGAATGCTTTGATAAATGAAAAGTTTTACATAAAAACGCGTTTTTCTCCAAACGTGTTTTTTTATACTCGATGTACCTTTTCTCAGGAACTAATGCTTACAGGTATCTAAAATTTTTATGGCTTATTTATTACGTCTCCTAATATTTACTGAAATGACCTTTTTGTGACAAACTAAGAAAAAAAATATTAAAAAAATAAATAAATAAATAAATAAAAAAATTTAAAAAAATTAAAAAAAAAAAATCTGAAATGTTTCAGATTTTAAATTACGTCCAAAGGGGCGTTTTTTAACATTTTGTGTGTTACCTTTCTTTATTAAATATCATGTTCCTCGCACTTAAACCATAAGATCCAGTGCAACAGCAATATCGCAAAATAGTTTTAAAACGAGCCTATCTTTAGAATTTCCGATACAGAGACTCACGCGCTGGACATAAAAATGTTTTTTCTGCACAACGTTGCCATTGCTCGCTTTGAAATCCTTGAGTTTGTTAATCAAAAATTCGTCAAAGTTTTAAAAAATAGGAAATCGATCATAAAACAAATTTCAAATTTCAAATTTGGTCTTCCACATGCTCATATTCGTTGGAGGATTACGTTATTCAAAATTCGATGACTCTATGTACCGTTGTTTTATCACAATACGAGAAATATACATACATTTATGCAGATTTTTCATTATTTAATTTCTTCAAATATAATGCAGGACGCTAACATTTTGTGGCAACAGTTTGAAAAGTGAACCGACATTTATGAGTCCGACGCAAAATGCCAAAACGAAACTAATAGTTCTTCGGGATTCAAATCCTTTTGGACTAAAAATCTGTAAGGTTTCAGATTATAAATTACTTCTAAAGGGGCGTGTTTTTTTTTTAACGTTTTGTGTGTTACCTTTATTTATTAAATATCACGTTCTTTGCACTTAAACCATAAAATTCAGTTCAATAGCAATGTCGCAAAATAATTTTAAAATGAGCCTATCTTTAGGATTTCCGATACACTGCGATTTGGAGATAAAAAGTTTCCCCCCTTCCGTAGAGTGCTGCCATTGCTCGCTTTTAAATCGTTGAGTTTGTTACTAAAAAATTCGTTAAAGTTTTACGAAATATGAAATCGATCATAAAACGTATTGCAAATTTTTAATTTGATCTTCCACATGCCCATATTCGTAGGAGGATTACGTTATTCAAATTTCGATCGCTCTATGTACCGTTGTTTTGTCAATTTGCGAGAAATATACATACATTTATGCAGAATCCTCATTATTTAATTTCTTCAAATATAATGCAGGAGTCTAACATTCGGTGGCAACAGTTTGAAAAGGGAAACGGACATTTATAGTGATTCAACGCAAAATCGCAAAACGAAAACAATAGCCCTCCAGGGACAAAGCTCCTTTGGACTTGAAAAAAAAAAAAAAAAAAAAAAAAAATACATATAAAAGAAAATTACACTGAAAAAGTACTAAATTTTACTATGCCTAACAAAATATTCTGCAATTTACTCTAAAATTCGAAATGTTTCAAAAGCTCATTTCAGTATAATCAGATAGGTATACTTTAATTACACAAAATATTTCAAGCGTGTACCTACAGCAGATTTTGAGAAAAGATACTGTTAGAGGTTACTATGCGTATTTTTATATTCGTTATATTATTTCTTTAAAAACCAAACCAGTCGCTTAAAATAGTGATCATAAAAAAGAGAAAGTACATAATGATTTTAATGAGTTCAGCTTGTATAATTTCATAAAAATTTTGAATTTTGAATACGTCTAATTAGACATCTTCTGATTTTAATACATACTTATTTAAATCTATCACCTTAAAAAAAATTCTTATGAATTGCGTTTATTGCCTTTAAATCGCTTAGTTAATTACGAGTAATCGCTTAGTTAATAACCTTTCAGATTAAATTTGAAAGTATCTTAGGCTTTGCTAAATGGCAACAGGCTGGCGTGTGCAAGATAAAAAATATTTTATTTCCGGACGCGGCAAATCATTAATTTAGCAGAGCCGAATTTGTTAATTAAAACTGAAAGATAAATAAATACCTTGCATTTTTACGAATGAATGACAACAGTCTCGCGCGCTGGAGAAAATATATTTTGTTTCGAGCAATATTACCACTGCTGGTTTTCGAATCGTTGAGTTTGCTAATCAAACAATACATTAAAATTTTACAAAATATGAAATAAGTAGTAAAAGAAATTAGAAATTCAGGCTTCCAACTGCACATGTTCGGGTGGAGGACTATGTTATTCAAAACTGGATTGCTCTAGTTACCGTCGTTTTTTCACAGTGCGAGGAACATATATCCATACATGCAGATTCTTCATTATATAATTTCTTTAAATATAATACAGGGCGATAATATTTAATGGCAACAGTTTGAAATGTGATTCGCCGTTTATAGTTAACCCAGGAAAAATCCTATTTCGAGACTAGTATCCTTTTTTTTTTAGTAGGGGGGAGTAAAAAAAGGAAATTAAAGGAAAGAAGAAGGAGGGGGAGAAAGTAAGTAATATTTCATAAGAATAAATTGAGTTTAATTTAAAAAATTAAATTTAAATACATATTTAATTAAATATTCTTTGCGCCATTGCTGCAAGGAATGAAATTTAGCCAAAATAATTTAAAATAATTTTTAAAAATGCAAAACATGTAAAAGATTTAATTCTCGAACTAATCTACAATATCATTTAAATTCAGAAGCATAAGCAAATCAAGTGCAAAATCTATCCATGAAAATAAATCTACTAATTTAATAAATTAAAATTAAATTAAACAATTTTTTTTAAAAAATGCATATGCGAATGATCGTAGAGTAGGCAGGAGACAGACTTATCGAGGGGAAGTTGCCTTTTTGGCTTTTTTCCTTTTTTTAGAATTTAAATTTGTTTTTTTACTTTTTTACTTTTATACGTATTTGTTAAGAATTTAAATTTGTTTAAATATATATATATAATTAATCAAGCAAAGTAGTAATTATAATTTTAAAAAACCAATTTTGGTCTAGAAAACATCTTGCGCAATATGCTGCAAAATAAGAAAAATATAAAAATTGTAGTGAGCTCGCCTTAAAGTTACCAAGAGCTGCTGCTCCAAAAGGTTCAACACGTTTTAAAAAAAATTAATACATATGAAAATCAAACCATTAGACATGTAAAACATTAAAAAAACAGAAAAAGATAAAAAGTATGCGGAAAATGGTAAATTAGCCCAATTCGACCTCCAAATAGGCTTTTCAAGGGAAATTTCATTTATTTGAACGTCGAATCAAGCTAACCCCATTACGCGTTTCGCCGAAACAGACAATTGAAACTTTTTCGCTAAAATTTTTTTTTAAATTTAGACAAAGTGTCTTGGAAATTTTAATAGTCTCAATTCTCTGTTCCAATTTCCCGACGCGTCCGCACAGAATGACACATTAAGGTGTTAACATATGCTAAACAATACCTAAACTTCCTAAATCTAGACTAAAATCAAAATTAAAATCAAAATAAAAACGAAAATAAATAGCGATGAGCTATTAGTCCTAAAAATACAAAAACAGATATATATATTATTGTATATATGAAAAATAAAAATAAATGTAGTTCACTCATTAAAAAATTCCATTAGAATAAGACATTAAAACGGGGTCCACCGCTGCCCTTGCTGAAGGAACAAATTTCTTTTTCTTCTCTAATTCACTTCGCAAACAATGAAAACGTGGTTCACTTAACCTTCCGGAAACCAAATTTCCCCTCCCCTAACCATTATTATTTCAACTCCGGAACTTTCGTTGTTAAAATGCCCCAAGGCGACAAGAATCCACCGCCAATTGTCGCCCATAAAACAGCAAATGAGGTCGAATTGTAGCTTAATTGGAGAGACAATTACACGAAGAAAGTGGTAGTCACATGGGGATTTTTGATTTCTTCTACCGGGTCCTTCGCGTAACTGGCGATCCAGGAACAGATGTTTTGCCGCAGAAACAGAGGCGGTGAAAGCCCATGGTTAGCAATTGCTCAACAATGGGAGGTTTCTTTGGCCCCCTTCGTGAGGGACCGTGTATTCTCAACAAATAATGTCCGTCGGTCGTGAAGACAGGATTCTGAACTTTGTTCCTTACCTGTTAACAATTTCAAAGAAATTGTTATAAAAAGTGTTACAAAATATGAAATCGATAATAAAACAAATTCCAAATTAGTTCTTCCAGATGCCCATATTCGGTGGAAGATTACGTTATTCAACGTTTGATGGCTCTAGGTACCATTGTTTCATCACAATGCGAAAAACATACATACATTTATGCAGATTCTTTATTATTTAATTTCTTCAAATATAACATAGGACGATAATATTTGATGGCAACAATTTGAAAAGTGAGTCGGACATTTATTTATAGTGAATCAACGCAAAATGCCAAAACGAAATTAATAGTCCTTCTGGGCAAATTGCCCCTTTGCACTAACAGTGAATATGAAAATAACAATAGGTTAACATAAAAACATCTAGTGCAATTAGTAAACATCAAATTTAATCTCGAAGAAAATACCAAAATGTCAACAAAAGCACTGGATAGTGACGTTACTGTACACTCCAGATTAGCCGGGGGGGATTGAATTAACCCCGCTTGGTTGTGAATTACCGTCAATGAGAGAAATATGCGTACATTAATGCAAATCCTTCATTATTTAATTTCTTTAAATATAACAGAGGGCGATCATATTTGGTGACAACAATTTGAAAAGTGAACCGACATTTAAATTTTTCGTCGCAAAATGCCAAAACGAAATTATTCTTCCTTCTGGGCTAACAAAGTATTTATAATATAGTAGTATTTATAACATGTATGAATTTTTATTATTTTTTTCACGAACCCGTTTTCTACGTGCACTCGGTTATAACGAGTATATATCGTGGTACCTTTCACGTTCTACAAACGAGTTCGACTGTATTAACAAATATTTCTAATATACATTCTGTGGTTCAGCCTGATTGTAGATGTTTTTCTCCTAAATTATTAATTATGCTTCCAGTTTTTTCCCTATATCAAAACATTTTCAAAGGTTTTACATATGGATATTCAGCTTATTCCGAAAATTATTTGATGTTTTATTTTATTTACATGTTTAAAACTCAAAGTTTCAAACTCAAACTATTCAGAGCTAAACCCGATTATTTGGCTGCTTAGATTATAAGGTATTTCTCCCACTTTCCTAGCGTGCCTTCGTGGTGGAACGGTAGCACACTGGGCCGGTTTTCCAGAGGTTCGTGGTTCGATTCCCGGCGAAAGCGATACATGTTTTTCATCTTTTCTGCTTTCAGTTAACCTAATGACTCTACAAGTGGCGCCCGAAGTAAAAGGGTTGTGGATGATGATTCTCCGCACCCAGGATTTGGCGACTAGGTCCCCTAAAACCCTATTCGCCCTTTAAAAAGGGGAGTATATAAGGTATTTCTCCCACTTTCCTAGCGTGCCTTCGTGGTGTAACGGTAGCACGCTGGGCCGGTTTTCCAGAGGTTCGTGGTTCGATTCCCAGATAAGGCGGATGCATATTTTTCATCTCTTCTGCTTTCAATTAACCTAATGACTCTACAAGATGAGCACTAAATAAAATTTCTTTTCCTGTTATTCTTCTAAATATTGCCAAACACATGTTAATTAAAGAAGGTAAAATCAGCTAAAGTCGCCTTTAACAAATTCAGTGTGATTAGTTTGTACAGTCACTAAGTTACTAAGAACCAGGAGGTGTGAAAAGTGTGGGATTTTCTCACTGGGACTCGAACCTGGACCTCTCGAATACGCGCTGTGCTAGTGTTACACCACGAAGACATGCTGGAAGGAGCGAGAAAATACCTTACAGGTTTAAGGAAACGACAATAATTACCGTTTTGAGACAGATTTAATAGTATCAAAGACAATTAAATATTTTAAATACAAATTAAATTGCTATTAATAAATTTAATTTACGTTGTATGACATTAAGAATTGTCTTTTTCGAAAGCGAAAGCCTTCAAAAGTTTTGGACTGCTACGTTTTCCCCTTATGTCCGTTAGTTTTTCTTCAAATATGGATTCATCATCACGCGAATTTGCAAGTATGACTGATACGTTGATCTTAGATTTTTAATTTATCTTCCACGCGGCCTTGCAAGTAACCAATTTTTAAGGTATCGTCATTCAAGAAAACAAAAAATCTTTTAATTTATTTTCCAAATTTAAGGTATCTGTAATTAGTTAATTGCTTAAAAAAGAGATTTAAAAGTACTAAGCTTTTGTGTGTAACCTTTATTTATTTATTTATTAAAGATCATGTTCTTCGCACTTAAACCACATAAAATTCAATTCAACAGCAATATCTCTATCTCTACATATAATAAAACAAAGAGTCTGTCTGTGTGTGTGTGTGTCTTTCGTTCGCGCTGCGCGTAAGCTAATAGACCCACGGCTACGAAATTTGGTACATAGGTGCATCTAGACAAGAGCCAGTGCACCTCGAAGCGATTTTTTCGAAATTCGAATTCGAATTTTTTTCTATTTTACGTTTTGTGACAAAATCGCGTCATTTTGAGGCATAATGGGCTATAGGAAAGCGAGATTTTACTCTACGCACTCCATTTTCACATCGTCACGAAACGTAGGCACTTAGCTATTTTACGAACTTAAAATAAATTTCGTGTTTCAATAAATCGATTCAATACGAATTTATTTAACAAAGTGAGCTTAACACCTTTTCAACGAGATTTTTTCTAAAAACGTTTATGTTTAAAAATGTACAGTTTATTTTTCTTTGATTTTCGGACATGTTAACCTTTCATCCTTGCGACTGTTTATACAAAAAGTGTGTGTGTGTGTGTGTATTTAATTATGGCAAAGCACACGAGGGCTATCTGCCTAAAGGGAGGGATGCCTTTCGTGGAGGACTTTCTAAGGGAAACTGGCTCGTATACACGTTACACATGGGGAAAACCACGAAAACGCCCATGCAGCCAGCCCGTTCGCGGGATTCGAACCTCAGACCGAACTACCAGTGTTCAGCGTCTTTACCGCTCGGCCGCTGGTGGGCGTTTATACAAAAAGAATTTTCGAAAAATGACAATACTTTGTATTTTTAAAAATTTATTTTAATGAAGCTTCCGAGTACACTTCTCACATCTCACATCTTTACAAATGTGATTTTGGCAAAAATTTTCCTTTCTTATTGTTGTTGATAGATTTTTGATGAAATCGCATCATTTTGAATAGTTTCATTCTTTTAGAAATATGGGTTTGGCAACAATTTTTCATCGTATTTCTTATGTCACTGTTTTGATGAGATTGGCATATATCGTTGCCATTTTTTATACATATAATACATTTTTATTGATGTTTTTTATAAAGTTGTTCTGCAGAGTAAAATTCTGCACGGAATTTTTTGTTTTTTGAGTTTCTTTCATGTTATTTTTTTGCTTATTTCACTGTTTGTAAGATATTGAAAAGTTTTGCATGATTTTTTTTCTTCAACGGAAAGTTGGTTAATTTTTTTAGTAGGATAATTAATATTTGTATTAAGAAATATAGCTTATTTCATTGTAATTTTTGGTACTACTTTGGTAGACGGTCGCACGGATTTTGGCAATTTTTCTTTTGGCGAGTAAGACAACTTATGGTAAACCCATTGCTGGATAAGTTATTTATGGTAACCGATACTTGTTGTCTTTTTATTTAAAAAATAATGCGTTTTATTATGCATAAATTCCGTGTTTTAAATATTATTTATTGCTTCTAAATATTAAAAATCAACTTAATTTTGCATTTTTATTTGAAATAAAATTTTGTTGTTTATAATATTTTATATAATTTTATGTTGTGGATGATGTAATCAATAACGTCACCTTACTTAAAACGTAATTGGTTTTATTAATATCTATAAATTTAATCTAATGTTTTAAACATTATTTATGGCTGTTAAATATTAAAATACAATTTAATTTCGCATTTGTTTTAAAAATGATTTTATTATGAACTATTTATTATGGTTAATTTATTTATTAGGATAATTAATATTTGTATTAAGGGATATTGCTTATTTCATTGTAATTTTGTTATACGTAATAAGTTTTTTTTATGAAGTTGTTCTGCAGAGTAAAATTCTATGCAGTTTTTAAATTTAACGTTTGGTGTTTCCTTCAGCCATTTTTCCGGTACATTTAAAAGCCAGACGAAGGCTGGCAGCGACGCTGCCAGTCATAAAATATTTAAAAACAGTAAAATAGCATATCTTTAGAATTTCCAACAGACAGACTCGCGCGCTGGGGATAAAAATGTTATTTTCCGTACAGTGTTGCCATTGCTCGCTGTGAAACCGTTGAGTTTGCTAATCAAAAATTCACTAAAATTTTACAAAATATGAAATAGATAATAAAGCAAATTCGAAATTCGGACGTCCAGGTGGCCGTGTTCGGGTGGTGGATTATATTATTCTAAATTTGATGGCTCTAGGTACCGTCGTTTTATTTTTCACAGTGCGAAGAACATGTACATATATACATACATGAAGATTCTACATTATTTAATTTCTTTAAATATAATACAGGGCGATAATATTTGAGAGCAACAATTTAAAAAGTGAAACGGACATTTATAGTGAAAAAACGCAAAATGCCGTTTCGTAATTAATAGCACTTCTGGGCTACCGCCCTTTTAGGCTAATAAATAAATAAATAATTAAAAATGTAAAAAAAAAAAATAGGATTTGTTTACGTGTTTAAAGAGTTATAGCGACTGCTGTTATAGTAACATTTCTTTCCGAACAGTTTTTGTAATTATAATGTGAATTCCTTATCCTTTTACTCAGTACTAGCGGAAGTAACCGATGTCAGTTAATTTAGATTGAGAGTAATGCATCTAACAACAGAGAGACCGAAGGAAAAAAATACTATTCGTAGTCATACATTTTTCAGTCTGACGCAATATGGAATCCAGATAAAAAAATTCGATAGAAAAATAAGCTAATTCTGTTTCATTATATCAGCAATAATGGCACGCAGTTTTGAACGACTTTCGTCTTTCTAATCAAATGGGCGTAAAAGCTCAAGTTCTAACCAATATTTCGAGTATATTCAATTTTAATCGATTAAATGTGGCAAAAAAATTCATCATAATTAATCAAAAATCAGTAACGCGAACAAATAAACAAACGCACAAACAGACATTCTCCCTTATATATACATAGAGAGAGAGAGAGATTTTGTAAATTTTTGAATAACAAACTCTACGATTTGAAAGCGAGCAGTAGGAACACGTTTCCAAATAAAGCATTTTTATCTCCAACGCGCGAAACTGTTGCCAGTCGGAAAAATGGGTGCAAAAAGTAGTATTTTTAAAGTTTTTAATTAATATCTCGGCTGATTAACGTTGTATGAAGATGGGAAAAGCGGAAATGGCTTCCCACGAATTTTTGGAATCGGTAATAATGTAGTTAATGTTTGGAAAGGCTATTTTTATTTCATTGTAAAACTTAGGAATTTTTTATTAACAAACTCTAGAATTTGAAAGCGAGCAGTGGCAACAAATTTCGAAATAAAGCAAATTTTCATCTCCGGATTACGAGACTGTTGCCACTCGGAAAAATGTGGGCGAAAATTATTGTTTTTCCGAATTTTTAAATGACCCAGAAAAGAATTGTAGAAAGTTTGGTGACGATAGCTATAGTAGTGACTGAGTTATTAGAGGACAAACAAACATACTTTCTTCTTCTTTATATTAAAGAAGTTTACTGAGTGAAGTTTACTGAGCATGTGTTTGGCACTTCCGAACCAAATTTCCCGCGCAAAAATTTCGCGCTTTGTGAACGTGCCCGCGCGTCCTGCAGTCTGGTACAGATGCTCTTCCGAAGGTGCAGAAAATACCGAAAAGAAGTTGTGGCTATTTTTCCCATGGTCCGTCGCCATCTGCTGCGACCAGCAGATCTCTTCACCTGCCGCGTTTTTTCACCTGCGCGCGTCTCGATACTTTTTATTATTAGCAGTCCTTAAGGACTGTTTTTATTTACTCCCGACTAAACCGTGGGAAATATTTCGCCATTGACTTTTCTGCCGCATTTTCCATTCTCTCCGGACAGCTTGGAATGTCTTGTTCGTTTGTTTATTCATATTTTGTTTCTTTTCTGTTTTCTTTCTGTCTCTGTTATCAGCACGTGTTCCACATTAATTCTCAAAGAACGCGAGCTGGATGAATTATATCCCAATGTCCGCTAAATGCTGAGCACGTACATACGTGCGTTGAGGCTTGGTAGGCAATTTCCTTTATGCGTAAATTAGTCGTATTATAGTACAATTAACCTCAGATGTTAAAAAGAAAATCTGCTGCGAGCTGTCTAATAATCATCTAATTTAATAAGAAATTTTAAAATGAATACCTGGAGAATTAAGAGTATAATATGTCGAAGAGGATGTTAGTAAAGTTTGAAAAAGTTAAACATAAACATTGTAAAATTAAAAAAAAAAAAAAAAAAGGAGTACTTTACTTTTTAAAAAGCTGCAATTTATTATGCAATCTATCAGCAATTTCGTATGCTGACTCTGCTTTAACATATGGCACAATTTTACGATAAGTAGTTACGATAATAAGAATTAATTTCCTGGAAATTAAAGAAACAGAAGACAAGCAAAGCGAATTGCAAATTCAAAATGTGTGCGTCCAGGTCACATGCTTGGGAGGACGACTACGTTATTCAAAATTTCATGGCTGTAAGTACCACTGGTTTTTTTTTTTTTTTTTTTTTTTAACATTGCGAAAACATGCATACATTCATGCAAATTCTTCATTATTTAATTTCTTTAAATTGTAGAGCCATTAGGATTATTTGGAAGCAGGCAAGATGAAAAATTAGCAACGCCTTCGCCGGGAATCGAACCGCGGACCTCTCAATTACACGCTGAGCGCGCAGACCACTACACCACGAAGGCTCGCTAAGAAGGCGGAAGAAATACCTTATAAAATATAATACAGGGCGATAATATTTGGTGGCAACAACCTGAAAAGTGATATGCCATTTATATTGATTCAACGTAAAATTCCGCTTCGAGAATAATAACCCATTTAGCTTTTTTTTAAAAAAAAACAATAATAATAAATTAAACCATTTTAAAAAAATCTGAAAGCTTTTAGATTTCTTATTAGCCCCAAAAGGGCGTTTTTTTAACGTTTTGTGTGTTACTTTTATTCATTAAATATCATGTTCATCACACTTAAACCATAAATTTCAACTCAATAGCAATATCAAAAGAGTATATCTTTAGAATTTCCGATATACAATCCCTATGCTTTGCTATGCCTGCCCAATTTGGACTTAGTATTCCTGTAAAACTGTTCGCAAAAAACTTCAAACTGCACAAAACTGTATTTTAAGACAAATTACCAATTCACCCTCGTACATTTGCAGCAATTGTATTCACACTGGACTTAGAATTGATCAACTTAGGACTGTCTACTGTAAACTTGCACGTAACTTCTTTGAAAGTCAAAGAAATATTCAAAACTCTGTGATAAAAATCCGTAATTACAATGTTAACGATCCAGCAAACGTAAAACGCCCTATGGCAATTCTGAGTGGCAATATTATATAACTGTTATTGCTTATATTTTGATTTTGCTTACCTCACTTACAGTAATATTGTTTGGTTACCTTGAATGAGTTCTGTTTCCACGATTCCTCTTTCCGCGTTTTTCAAAATTTTTCCTGTTCCCGCGAAATCGGAGAGTGCAATACCCCTCCCACAACTCCTCAGGAGATGTCATGATGAGTCATTAATTAATTAAGTCATTAAGAGCCGGGCAGTTTCTTAGTCTTCCTCGTGACTTAGAAGAGATATTCCGTTTATCCCTGGTCTCCGTTAGATTGAAGACGTGTCTTAGTTTAGGCTCCTCTTGAAATCTTAAGTTTCATTCCATTTGTAATTCTGCTACAATATTAGCTGTTATTTTGACATCTTATGTTAATCAATCTGAATGTTTTAGACATTATTGGAAATAAAAGGAAAAAAATCTTTAGCTCTTTATAAAGGTTATCAGTATCGAATTCAGAACACAAACAAGGAAAAATGCAGTTTATTGGATTTGCATAAATGAAAGAATTAAAAGCTGCAAAAGCGCAATTGAGAGCAAAGAAGTCGTCGTTTTAAAAGAAAGAACGTCGTTTCAGAACGAATATTTATTCTGAAAGATTTTATTATAACTCACATTTATGCAGAATTTTGGAAGAAAATTGTTTTTTTACTTTAGGAAACAATCTTTTAGTTCATTGCCAATATCATCGCAGAGTTGAAAACATTTCTCTCCTTTTAAATACAGTATTATCTGAGGTCGTAAATATTTTTCAATTGTTTCTTTTAAAAATTCTTCTTTTTGAATTAAAAAATTTTTTGCTTTCCTACCTTTCAAGAGAGGCCAAGGTCCACTCAACCCCCCCCCATGTAACCTCTTTGGGAAGGGGGTATTGAAGATTGATGATTTCACGGAAACAGGAATGATTTTGACAACCGCGGAAACAGGAATCGCGGAAAAAGTAAGACACCGGTTACCTTATTTGTTCAGTATTGTTGTTCCTCAAATTGTTCCTACGAATGCATCCCGCTAGACTATTTGCCCTCAACACCAGTGTTCTTGTATCCCAATTGCATTATTATTAGTGCATGTTTACCACCACACGTGTTAGATTTTGCATGCCTTTTACTTTTTGATAACCTCCCACCGAAAGATTCACACTTACCGTTTTCCTTGCTACGTTTGTTTCGATGCTATAGTTTATCTTTCAGGATGTCAGTCACCAGCTCGTTCTGCTCTCGTCCAGATGTGCATTTTCAGAGTTCTCACCGCACAGTTTCAGCAAACTTACTTCTTTTAGCTATCAATTCTATATTAATTACGCTTATAAGCAACACATTCAGCTATGGTTAAACAATTATCAGACTTTTAACTTCTTAATGCACCAATAATTAGGAAATACCCAATTCTTGTTCGATAGCGATTTGGGCCTGCGGCTCAAGTACCCGGGTGTGTACCCCGTTCTCCAGTGATACACAGTCTCGCGAACTGGAGATAATTGTTTTCTCCCCGTACAGTGTTGCCATCGCTCGCTTTGAAGTCGTTGACTTTGTTAACCAAAAACTCGTTAAAGTTTTACAAAATATGAAATAGATAGTAAAACAAATTGCGAATTTGGTCTTCAGGATGCCCATATTCGAGTGGAAGACTACGTTATCTAACAATTGAATGTCTCTACGTGCTGTTGATTATCACAATGCGAGAAACATACATGCATTTATGCATATTCTTTATTATTTAATTTCTTTAAATATAACACAGGGCGATAATATTTGGTGGCAACAGTTTGAAAAGTGATACGCCTTTTATAGTGAACCAACGCAAAATGCCAAAACTTCTGGGCTTTAACTCCCTTTTGGGATAAAAAGAGGTATTTTCAAAAGATGCCATCTCGAGAGGATTCAGTAAATTTTGCAGGGGCGGGTGAAGAAAATTGCAAGGTTGCCTATAATTAATTTATAATGTTGCGAGGCCCCAACTGTTCAGCAACAGTAGTAGTGACTGCTATAAACTGTAAATTACACAAACTCGTAAGAAGGGTTTAAATCCCTTTTTATTCCACTTCAGAAGTTACAGATGCGTTCACTTGACGCTCACAAACTACGCCGACCCGGCGGTTAAATAAAAATAAGAAAGTACAACTAAAAATGAATAACAGGATGAATCAATAACAAGTCACTACCTACGAGGCTCTATAAACGTGATTACTTAACCGCGTACTAAGATACAGCTGAGATTTCAGCAAACTTTCTGAATAAGAAGTTGAAAGATTCAACTAACTGCCGAAGTAGGCACACAGGCCGAAACGCGCGATTCTTAACTTTCTACCTAGCAACCTTCACGCTCGTGAATCAAGAAAGCACACTTACAATCTCGTTTCCCTTCTATTTAACTCAAATTACTTCTGCTAAAATTTGAATACTCTGCGCGTTCTACTACGATTTACATACTCTGGCATTGGCAATTCTAGGGAAAAGTAAAGGCTTGACAGGAAAGATAGCTTAAAATAAATGTTAGTTAAAATAAATATAAACCCTACAAATTATTGTAGCGAAGTATTTTTCGAACGTCATGTATTTGTAGGAATCGTAACACTACCACGTAGTGTGCAGTTTCATATATTAATTCAAAGGTATTCACACGGCATGAAAGTTGGTTCCTTTTCGCACAATTCTTTTTATCATCCGAACCGCCTCTGCCCATGCGTGGAAATCAGAATCTACACCCTCTCTAATTTAGGAACTAGGAAATGAAACAAATTAACCGCAGCTGCGAGAACGATTAAGATCGTAAACACGGACACTGTTATGAACCTACTCGTGATTGATATCCGGGCTTGTGAGAGAAGTCGGTCCACACACAATTCTTCTATCTTCCTCCCCCATCCTGACCTGAATTGGTGGTTGTCCCTGACTTCGGAAGCGATACTTTCCCCGCCGCACCTCCTCAGGATCGCCGCAAAAGATGTCAAGGGCCTCAGACGGCCTGCCGGGTTGCAGAGAAGAAGGAATTTCCTATTTCATTCTGAATAACGGGTTTTGTCATGCACAGTCAACAATGCAACTTTCGAAACATTGGCCAGGAAAAATATTTATATCTTTAAAACTGAAATCACTAACAAAAGTTACCCCTGTCAGACGTCTACTGTCAAAAGTAAAGATACGATCTTTCTATCCACAGCTTCTTTGAACATCCCAGAAATGTCGTTTACGTTACATTGGAGCAGAGAAAAAATTTAGCCCTTTAAATCAATTTCAACTACAGAAATTAAAAGATTGTCCCCTTCCCCCCTCCCCACACACACAGAGAGAGAAAAAGAGAAAAAAAAATCTGAAAGTTTTCGGATTATAACGGTCGTCCAAAAGAGCTTGTTAATGTTTTACTTCCTTGTACGAAGCAAAAAGGAAGTATTGTAATCGCGAAAAGTTTCAGGCAGCATATTTCAACGAAAATATCCATTTTCACCGCTATCGAATGCAATTTAACGATGTTTTTGCGTGATATCTGTACGTAAGGACAGAATAAAATACTCTTTTCCTTCAAAAAAATTATAAAACTGCTTTAAAATTTATTCTGAAGAGAATTTTTCGTGGCGTCTGTACGAAAGTATGTGCGTACGTACGTATCTCGCATAACTCAAAAACGAGTAGCCTCAGAACGTTGAAATTTTGTATATAGGACTACTATAACATGTAGATGTACATCTCGTATTTTGGTTGCAATCGGCCGCACCAAACGTATATAAATATATTTATATATATATATATCCACTCTGTTAGCCGGCTCAGTGATCTCAGTTTCTTTACTCTTATATGTTTGTAAATTGTACATTTTTTGCTTTAAAAATGATTGAATTCTGTTGTTTTTATCTTCCGGTTAAGGATTTTATGCCTTTAGTAAATCTGTGTGCTATATTTTTAGAATTATCAGCAATTTTAAAGTTGTTTAATTGCCGCTAAGCCTGTTTTTAATGGCGGCCATTGATGTTTACATTTGAAACAAGGAGACTAGTGGATTTGTTTCCAATCTAGAGAAACTTGGCTTCGCAACAACAAAGATAACGCATTCATTTATTATTGCCAATTAAATCATGCTTAATCCTTTCTGGAATTTTTTCGAGGAAATAAGTGTTTAAGATTTACTTCGTAATTTTTAATGCAGATATTTTGAGTTTTTATGTATTTTTGCCTTGTCGCGAAGTGAGACCTGAATTAAATGAATGAGAAATACTCAATCGTCTGTGAAAAACTGTCTCTTTTTTGTTTTGGTAGCTTAATTTCTTTTATACATCATTCTAGCTTTATTATAGTATTTGAATAGAACATGTGGCAACGATTAGATAATTCTATTCTTTAAATGATATAAATTTTGTGCATTATGAGTTATAATATGAACGAAATATATACGTTAACTGTTATATAATTATTGAATTATATAACAGTTAACTTAGTTTCCGTTATATAATTATTATATAAGTTAACTGCTATATAATTATTCATAGTGTTAAGTGAATCTAGCGCCAGAGTGTCGCTATGGTAAACGAATACTAGAGTGAATTTTAAAGAATGCATTTATTCTATTGTGGTTTATGCGCTGTGGGCGAAGTAGATTTAATTCAATCCAATAAGTTTAAATGAAATGCAAGAAAAAATGAGTATAATTTAATATTCCAATACAAGGAAGTCATGTGGTCTACACATCAGATTTTTTTAAATGACATACCTATTCCTTTCCATATTTCGATTCTACAACCCAAATTATGACGAAGTGTTAAGTTTTGTAAAAATCGCACGAGTAGTTTTTAAAAATTAACTCTCTTCAATGTTAATTGAATTTGGTGTACATTTATTTAATACCTTTTTTTATTTCCTTGCACAGAGTAAAGGAAGTACCGTTATCGTACAAAATTTCGGGTATCATATTTCAACAAAAATATCCATTTTGACCGGCCTCGAATTCTTCTGAACGATCTTTTTGCGTGACATCTGGACAGTCAAAAAAAAAAAAAAAAATAATAATAATAATATGGACAAAATAAAGGTTTTTTATTCCCAAAACGAATTGTAAAATGGATTCAGAACAGATAGTTTTGTGACGTCTGTACGTAGGTATTTACGTATCTCGCAAATGGTTCAAACTGAAGTTCCTTTAAAAATTTTTTTTCACGATTCAATTTTAAATGCTTCTAAGTCACTTCGTTCAACTATCATTCTACTAACTTTATCTAAGGAGATAATATACTCAATAATATATTAGTTAATAAATTATTATTTTATTGCTTTGCAGCTATTGCACAAGTATTAGAAAATTTGTTTCCATTTATTAATGTATTTAATTTAATTCAGCGTGGTCCAACCCGCGGGCCGCATATAGCCCTCTTATTCATTTTGTTGGCACTTGCCCTTCTTTGCTGGAAAAAAATGGTAGTTAAATATTTGGAAAAACAAATGACCCTTCTTACTGCTTTAAATAATAAATAATAAATATAAATAATTATCTATACATATAATAAAAGAAAGAGTCTGTCTGTGTGTGTGTGTGTCTTTCTTTCACGCTGCGCGTAAGCTAATAAACCCACGGCTACGAAATTTGGTACATAGGTGCATCTAAGCAAGAGCCAGTGCATCTCGAAGCGATGTTTTCGAAATTCGAATTAGAAATTTTTTTATTTTATGTTTTGTGACGAAATCGCGTCATTTTGAGACATCATGAAAGCGAGATTTTACTCTACACACTCCATTTTCACATCGTCATGAAACGTAGGCACTTAGCTATTTTTACGAACTTAAAATAAATTTCGTGTTTCAATAAATCGATTCAATACGAATTTATTTAACAAAGGGAGCTTAACACCTTTTCAGAGGAAATTTTTCTAAAAAAGTTTATTTTTAAAAATGTACAGTTTATTTTTCTTTGATTCTTGGACACGTTAAACTTTCATCCTTGCGACTCCTTTTACAAAAAGAATTTTGGAAAAATGATAATATTTTGTATTTTTAAAAAAAATTTTAAATGAAGGTTCCGAGTAGACTTCTCACATCTCACATCTTTAAAAATGTGATCTTGGCAAGAATTTTCCTTTCTTATTGTTGTTGATATATTTTTGATGAAATCGCGTCATTTTGAATAGTTTCATTCTTTTAGAAATATGGGTTTGGCAACAATTTTCCATCGTATTTCTTATGTCACTGTTTTTAAGAGATTGGCATATTTCATTGTCATTTATATATATATATATATATATATATGTTTTTTGAGTTGCTTTCATGTTATTTTTTGCTCATTTCACTGTTTGTAAGATATTGAAAAGTTTTGCATGATTTTTTTTTTCTTCAATGGAAAGTTGGTTAATTTTTTATTAGGATAATTAATATTTGTATTAAGGGATATAGCTTATTTCATTGTAATTTTTTTCTCTTGAAAATATAAGATAAAATATCCTTAATTATACTTTGCTTTTCAGAATTTTTTTTTTTTATTTATTTTTTTTTATTTTTTATTTATTTATTTATTTATTTATTTTTTTTTATTTTTTATTTTTTTATTTATTTATTTATTTTTTTTTTATGTTATTTATTGCTCATTTCGTTGTTTTTAAGGTATTGAAAAGTTTTGAGTGATTATTTTAGGAAACAAACTTCTTAACCTCCTTTATACCATTTGAGTTCTTAAGATTTTGCAAAGGGAGGTCGGTTACTTTATTCATTAGCATAATTAATATTTGTATTAAGGGATATTGCTTATTTCATTGTAATTTTGTTATACGTAATAACTTTTTTTTATGTAGTTGTTCTGCAGAGTAAAATTCTGCGCAGTTTTTAAATTTAACGTTTTAAATTTAAACTGCATAAATTTCCAGCCATTTTTCCGGTACATTTAAAAGCCAGACGTAGACTGGCAGCGAAGCTGCTAGTATTAAATATCATAAATAAATAATAAAAATTAAGGCTCGGACAATGAAAACTGCTTTAAACACTGTAAATTTAATAAGGGGAGGCTATTGCATTTGTGGACAATTTGGATACTGAGTTTGGTGATATTTCATTGTACAGTCAAGTGCGCTGGCTAAGTACTGGAAATTGTCTGTAACAATTTTTTGGATTGAATAATAAAATTCTTACTTTCCTCAAAAAAGAAAACGTTGGGCACGAGTAACAAGAAAAATTGGAAGAAATGCAGTTTTTAAATAATCTTACTTTTCTGACAGATTTAACAACCCAAAACTTGAAACTACAAGGCAGAAAACAGAATATAGCCCAGCTTTATGGACATATTGAATGCTTTTGCAAAAAACCTAATGTAATGCAAATTACACTGAAGGAAAATAATAGGGCACACTTTCCATTTTGTCAGCAGCTGAAAGAAGAAAACGACACAAATTTTAGTATGTTTCATGAAATAGTTACTGATATCAAGAAAGAATTCCAGGACTGATTCCAGAATTTTGACTCACTAAAAACGAAACGAAACTTCCATTGTTAAACATATAAGGTATTTTCTCCCACTTCTCTAGTGTGCCTTCGTGGTGTTGTAGGGTTTATATTTATTTTAACTAACATTTATTTTAAGTTTAAACTATCTTTCCTGTCAAGCCTTACTTTCTCTTGGAATTGCCAATGCCAGAGTATGTAAATTTTAGTAGAACGCGCAAGGATTCAAATTGTCAGCGGAAGTAATTCTGTGTGTGTGTGTGTGTGTGTGTGTGATTATGGCAAAGCCTTGAGGACTATCTGCCTAAGGGGAGGGGTGCCTTCGTGGAGGACTTTCTAAGGGGAACTGGCTCGTATACACGTTACACATGGAGAAAACCAAAAGGAAGTAATTCTGAGTTAAATAGAAGGGAAACGAGTTCGAAAGTGTGCTTTCTTGCTTCACGAGCGTGGAGGTGGCTAGTTAGAAATTGAAGAACCACGCGTTTCGGCCTGTGTGCTTGCCTCGGCAGATTGTTAATCTTTCAATGTAATATTCAGAAGTTTGCTGAATTATCAGCGGTATTTTAGAACGCGGTGAGGTTAGTTACGTTTAGAGAGCCTCGTAGTTAGTCACTTGTTACTATTCTTTTCTTAGTTTCTTATTTTTATTTTACCGCCATGTCGGCGTAGTTTGTAAGCGTCAAGAGCACGCATTTGTAATTTCTAAAGTTGAATAAAAAGGGATTTAAACCCTTCTCAAGACTTTGTCTACTTTCCAGTTCTCAGCAGTCACCACTATTGTTGCGTGCAGGTTGGAAGCTCGCAACATTACAGTGTAATGGTGTAGGGTTTATATTTATTTTAACTAACATTTATTTTAAGCTATCTTTCCTGTCAAGCTTTTACTTTCCTCTAGAATTGCCAATGCCAGAGTATGTAAATTTTAGTAGAACGCGCAGAGTATTCAAATTTTCAGCAGAAATAAATTCAGTTAAATAGAAGGGAAACGAGTTTGTAAGTGTGCTTTCTTGATTCACGAGCGTGAAGGTTGCTAGGTAGAAAGCTAAGAACCGCGCGTTTCAGGTTGTGTGCCTACTTCGGCAGTTAGTTGAATCTTTCAACTTCTTATTCAGAAAGTTTGCTGAAATCTCAGCTGTGTCTTAGTACGCGGTTAAGTAATCACGTTTATAGAGCCTCGTAGGTAGTGACTTGTTATTGATTCATCCTGTTATTCATTTTTAGTTGTACTTTCTTATTTTTATTTAACCGCCGGGTCGGCGTAGTTTGTGAGCGTCAAGTGAACGCATCTGTAACTTCTAAAGTGGAATAAAAAGGGAGTTAAACCCTTCTTAAGAGTTTGTGTAATTTCCAGTTCATAGCAGTCACTACTACTGTTGCGGGTAAGTTGGGGTCACGCAACACCACAACGGTAACACGTTAAAAGGGGGAGTATATAAGGTATTTCTCCCGCCTTCTTGGCATGCGTTCATGGTGTTGTGGTCTGCACACTAGGCGCATATTCCAGAGGTCCGTGGTTCGATTCCCGGCGAAGGCGGTTGCTAATTTTTCATCTCTCTGGCTTCCAAAAAAATCCTAAAGTCTCTACAAACAACCCCGTGGAGATTGAAGTATGCGAGGTGCTTTGCGACCTTCAAATAGAAATTTGTGATCTTCATGCAGATCCATTCTACCGGCCTAAAAAGTGTGGTGTCAACTGAACATTTCTGGAAGATTCCTAAAGAACCAAACTGCATAAATTTCCGAACTGCATAAATTCTCTTTGCAAATATTATCACTGTTTGGCAGTACATAGTTGTGTGAAAGTGCTTTTCCTGCTTTTAAACAAATTAAATTAAAAACGAGAAATCGCACTGAAAGTCCTTCACTGGAACCGAGCTTGAGACTTTGCCTTCCAGAAATTACAATGGACATTGATAAACTTGTGTCAAAAAAGCAGTGACAATCATCACATTAATTTCTAGACTGTAAAATAAAGTGATATATTAAACTAGTGATTTATTTGTAATTCTTTTTTTTTTTTTTTTTTCTTTAATATCTCTGGCCTTCATTCTCCTATACTAACGTTTGATTGGCCCTCGGGTAACTAAACGTTGAACCACACTGATTTAATTCAATCTTTGATATATATATAACAGTAACAGAGTGGGTATATATATATATATATATATACCCACTCTGTTACTCGGTTCCGTGAGCTTAGCTTTTATTATTCTTATATGTTGCTAAATTGCGCATTTTTGCTTTAAAAAGGATTGAATTATGTTTTTCTTATCTTCCGCTTAACGTTTTTATGCCTTTAGTTAATCCACATGCAATAGTTGTAGAATTATCAAAAACTTAAAAGTTGTTTAAGTGTTGTTAAGCCTAATTTTATTAACTATTGCAGCCATATTTGTGTACATTTGAAACTTAGCAGAATAGTAAATTTAGTCTTTCTGCAGCTTCAGTATCTTTTTGCCGAGTGGGACCAAAAGGAAACTTTTGTGCACCGAAATATTTGCTTTCTAACCCGCTGGCCGAATGGCTTGTTTTTGCTTAGAAACTGTAATTTTAATAGTACAACTTTCTTAATTGTTTTAACTGTAATTGGTATTTTATGTTTTTCTATATCTTTCAATTTTTAATGAAAATACACTCATGTCCATAAATTAAGGATAATTCGGAGTCACGCGGAAATTGAACTCTAAAATAAATATATCACCTGTAAAATCACTACACACATCTTCAAGAATCATATGCAAATTTCAGGAAGTAACCAGATGACACCGATGGTACGTCACAATGACGAGAGTGTAAGAGAGTGATATATAAGGAATACAGGCAAAGAAGTAAAATTGTTCGCAGGCGCTTTATAAGCATTTCAGTGCAATAACCTAATAGTTATGACACAAAGGACGCATTTGGATGATTTTTTACGTGGTAGAATTATCGGCCGTCTGGAATGTGGGCGTACCCAACTGGAAGTATCAGACGAACTTGGAATTGCCCAGAGTGTCATCTCCAGGTTTTGGCAACGATTCCAAGATGATGGTAATGTGAGTAGACGTTACAGCACAGGTCGCCCCAGAGTTACAACGCCGAATGAGGACCGGTATTTGGCAGTTACTGCCAAAAGAAACAGGCGCAGCACAGCCTCATACCTGTCTCGTCAACTCTCTTCAGCCACTGGTACGACAATTTCAAGGCAGACCGTGTACAGACGCTTAGGGCAGATTGGTCTATATGCTCGTAGACGTGTCAGATGCGTTCCACTTACTGCAACTCACTGTCGGCTTCGGTTAGCCTGGAGTAGAGAGCATGCATTGTGGACACCTCAACAGTGGGCTCGTGTGATGTTTTCCGACGAGTCTAGGTTTAGCTTGCAGTCTCATTCTCGCCGGACTTTCATATGGAGAGGTCCAGGTACCCGTTACCACCAAGAAAACATCATTGAACGACACCGTGACGGTGGTGCAGGAGTGCTCGTTTGGGGTGGAATTATTTTGGGTTCCAGAACTGACCTGCATGTTCAAATTGGAACCATGACAAGCCAAATCTATCGGGACGTCATTCTGGAACAACATGTACGTTTGTTTCGGGGCGCCATGCGCGCACAATTTGTGTGTATGGATGACAACGTCCGTCCTCACCGTGCAAACATCGTAAGCGAATGCCTTCAATCGGAGGATATCACCCGTATGGACTGGCCAGCATTCTCACCGGACTTGAATCCAGTAGAGCACGTGTGGGATATGCTTGGGCGACGAGTTGCAGCCCGTGAACCTCCTCCTACATGTCTACCGGAACTTCGGAGAGCATTGCTTTTTGAGTGGTGTAATATCCCCCAAGATCAAATCGATAATTTGATACTCAGCATGTCTAGACGTTAGACGGACTGTATTGCGTCGTCTGGGAGACATACAATGTATTAACAATCATACCAACCATGTAATATTTGTTTTTTGTAAATAGGTGTTTTTTGTAATTTGCTCCAGGGTGGAAAAAATCACTAATTTGTTTAATAATATCAAACATATAGCATCTTTTTTTGCTCTTTACCTTTTGTTCAATAAATAAGCTTTACAAATAAGTCAAATTTGTTTTGCTTCTAACTCTTCCTTTGCCTGATTTTGCATTATCCTTAATTTATGGACAGGAGTGTATTTTAAGGTTTTATGTATTTTTGTCTTGCCACGAAGTGAGAACTAAATTAATTGAATGAGAAATAATATCTGTAATGAAATTCGAGGAATTTAAAAGAAATGCAGGAAAAATTGCGCATAATTTAATATTCCGTACAAGGAAGTCATGTGGTGTACACACGTTAGCATTTTTTAAAATTATTTTAACTGTACTTGATGTTTTATGCTTTCTATATCTTTCAATTTTTAATGAAGATACTTTAAGTTTTTATGCATTTTTGCCTTGCCGTGAAGTGAGAACTGAATTAATTGAATGAGAAATACATCTCTAATGAAATTCGAGGAAATAAATTTAAATGAAATACGGGAAAAAATGTGTAAAATTTAATAAGCTATATAAGGAGGTGATTTGAGGTCCACACCAGATATTTCAAATTACAGTACAGTTATTAATGTAGCACTTTAGCGTTTTCTATAATGAGATGCATAATACATTATAGTACTTACGTAACTATGTACTGTAAAGAGTTAATGTGTGGAACAAATTATTTCAAAAATAAAATGCGAGCCTTCCAGCTAAAACGAATTTTTTTGAACAATTGATTTGATTTTTCGGTTCCTTGAGATTTATGTCAAAGAGAGTTTAGTATGTTTGAAATAAAACTCTCCTTGTAACGAACGCTAGCAAACAGCCTCATATACTGCAACGCCACCATATCGGACGCTATTCAAAACATCTACGCTCGAACTATTTAGTTTGAGTTTTGGCAGAGAACTATGAACATGAACTTTTTATTTTCATTTGAGTAATATTTCTTTGTGTTACTTCTTCTCAGTTTTGTCATGTAACTTTCTTTATGTAGTGTTTGTGTTTAATTAAATTCCTTTTGTTAAATGTTAAAGTTTGTCTGGTTTAAATTTTACCAGTTTTGTTTAACAACTTTACAGCTAGCCGTGGTCACAACGCTACATCCTCTAACTTATCTGAATTTTAATTACTGCTGGATATTTATATATCTGAAGTAAATAAATAAAAACATTTTTCTTTTTCAATATCTTGTTTTCTATGATATTCGTGAATGTAATACTCTAGTTCCCCTTTGTAAAGATTCTTCATTAAACTCAGAATTCGGGGTTCGAGCAGGGGGGGATTACCCTCCAATATTGGTTTAACTTCCGCCCCTCCCTCGATCTAGTTTCCCGCAGTTTCTGTTGCGATAAAAGAACAAATAAATAAAAATAAAAATGAAATTTCCCACCCTTCCCACCCTCGCTGGGGGTTCATCATTGGATTAAAAACATTCTGGGACCGCCGTTCCCATGGTAAAATGTCGCGTGCCGTCATCCAATTCTCAGGGGAGGGCGATCGTTTGGCATATGGTTGCAGCGGATGCCTGGCGCAGTGTGCTTTATTAAAGAAGAATGTCACCTCTTTGGCACACAATATGTTCCCTCGTATTGTTGGAACCGAATCTGATAGATGCACACATGACTTGACTTTCATGAATATAGTCTACCCTAGGCCCATCCTCATCGCCCATTTTGGCGGACGCCATTTTCAATCTTTTTTTATTAGCCCAAAGGGGACCAAAAGGGCTTAAAATGTATATATGTTTCTCGCATTGTGATAAAACAACGGTACCTAGAGCCATCCAGTTTTGAATAACGTAATCTTCCACAGAATATGGGCACCTGAGAAGCTCGAAGGTTGAATTTCGGGTTTGTTTTATTACCTATTTCATATTTTGTAAAACTTTAAAAAAACTCGACGATGTGAAAGAGGGCAGTGGCAACACTGTTCGAAATAAAACATTTTTATCCTTAGCACACGAGACCCTTGCCATTCGAAAAAACTGCCTGCAGATCACTACACATTTCCTCAAATGGTTGAATTAAATTGGACACGGGCACCCTTATTTCTTTTACCAGATAGATTTTTTGCTATATAGTACTTACTGATTATTACAGCGATCGTCCAAAATCCAGCCTCGCACAATTACGACGTCGAAAATGACATTTAGAAAGGGATATTACTACACATTTTCTCAAATGGTGGAATTAAATTGGACACGGGCACCCTTATTTCTTTTACCAGATAGATTTTTTGCTATATACTTGCTGATTATTACAGCGATCGTCCAAAATCCAGCCTCGCACAATTACGACGTCGAAAATGACATTTAGAAAGGGATATTACTACACATTTTCTCAAATGGTGGAATTAAATTGGACACGGGCACCCTTATTTCTTTTACCAGACAGATTTTTTGCTATATACTTGCTGATTATTACAGCGATCGTCCAAAATCCAGCCTCGCACAATTACGACGTCGAAAATGACATTTAGAAAGGGATATTCATTTTTTATTGAAATCCAAAATTCTGTCAATTCCATAATTCCATGCTGAGAAATTTAAGTTTCAAACTGCTGTCGCAAGATAACTCGATAAGAATCTTTTCTTCCGCAGACGAAAATTCGTACGGAACGCTAGTCTGAGTTACGTCAGTTATAGACGTACGTACGTACGTAAAGACGTCACGAATAGTACGTAAAGACGTACTTTGAATCCATTTTAAATCCACTTTACAATATGTTTTGAAAAAAAAAAAAAAAAAAAAAAATTATAAAGTGGATTTATAATCTTTATTCTGTATTATAAAGTGGATTTATATTCTTTAAAGATAATAATAAGATTATAAAGTGGATTTATAATCTTTATGCTCTTTATTCTGTGCGTACGTATAGATGTTACGCAAAAACATCGTTAAAATGGATCCGAGAACGGTCAAAATGGCTATTTTTGTTGAAATGTGATACCGGAAATATTTCAGGATTACAGTATTCATTTCTCTTCGTAGAAGGAAGTAAAAATGCTCCCATTTGCGGTACTACTTTGAATGTAAGTGATTTGTAAACGAGCTTTATTCTACTTTTACTGTAAATGAATGCATCTCTACATATAATAAAACAAAGAGTCTCTCTCTCTATCTGTGTGTGTGTGTGTCTTTCGTTTGCGCTGTGCGTAAGCTAATAGACCCACGGCTACGAAATTTGGTACATAAGTGCATCTAGACAAGAGCCACTGCACCTCGAAGCGTTTTTTCGAAATTCGAATTTTTTTTTTTTTATGCTTTGTGACGAAATCGCGTCATTTTGAGACATAATGAGCTATAGGAAAGCGAGATTTTACTCTACGCACTCCATTTTCACATCGTCACGAAACGTAGGCACTTAGCTATTTTACGAACTTAAAACAAATTTCGTGTTTCAATAAATCGATTCAATACGAATTTATTTAACAAAGTGAGCTTAACACCTTTTCAACGAGATTTTTTCTAAAAACGTTTATGTTTAAAAATGTACAGTTTATTTTTCTTTGATTTTTGGACACGTTAAACTTTCATCCTTGTGACAGCTTTTACAAAAAGAGTTTTGTAAAAAAGATAATATTTTGTATTTTTAAAAAAAAATTTAAACGAAGCTTCCGAGTACACTTCTGACATCTCACATCTTTAAAGATGTGATTTTGGCAACAATTTTCCCGTCTTATTGTTGTTGATAGATATTTGATGAAATCGCATCATTTTAAATAGTTTCATTCTTTTAGAAATATGGGTTTGGTAACAATTTTTGATCGTATTTCTTATGTCACTGTTTTTAAGCGATTCGCAGATTTCATTGTCATTTTTTTATATATATAATACATTTTTATTTTTTATTTATTTATTTATTTATTTATTTTTTCTTGATAAAGTTGTTCTGCAGAGAAAAATTCTGCACGGAATTTTTTGTTTTTTGAGTTTCTTTCATGTTATTTTTTGCTTATTTCACTATTTGTAAGATATTGAAAAGTTTTGCATGATTTTTTTTCTTCAACGGAAAGTTGGTTAAATATTTTATTAGAATAATTAATATTTGTATTTAAGGATATTCAGCCATTTTCCCGGTACATTTAAAAGCCAGACGAAGGCTGGCAGCGAAGCTGATAGTTATTTATAAAACTGGAATCAAATTTAGAAACCTTCACTACGTGAAAAATAATCAAAGAGGAACTTTATTTATTAAAAATAAATAAATTAAAATCAACAAAATCCGAAAGCTTTCAGATTTTACATCACGCCCAAAGGGGCGTTTTTTTTTAACATTTTGTGTGTTACCTTTACTTATTAAATATCATGCTGTTCGCATTTAAACCATAAAATTCAGGTCAACAGCAATATCGCAAAATAATTTTAAAATGAGCATATGTTTAGAATTTCCGATATACAGTCTCGTGCTCTAAAGATAATTTTTTTTTTTTTTTTTTTTTTTTTTTTTTTTTCGTACATTGTTGCCATTGCTCACTTTGAAACCGTCGAGTTTCTAATCAAAAATTCGTTAAAATGTTACAAAATATGAAATCGATAATAAAAAAAAATTCCAAATTTGGGCTCTCAGATGCTCATATTCGCAGTAGGATTACGTCATTCAAATTTGGATAGCTCTAGGTACCGTTGTTTTATCACAATGCGAGAAACATACATACATTTACGCAGATTCATCATTATTTAATTTCTTTAAATATAACACAGGGCGATAATATTCGGTGGCAACAATTTGAAAAAGGTGAAACGGATATTTAAAATTTTCGACGTAAAATGCCAAAACGAAATTAACAGACCTTCTAGGCTGTTTGGGCTAAACAAAAGTCTTTTCACATAGCAGGTTTTAAGATTTTTAATATCAATTTTTTCTCTTTTCTTCGTTGCTAAAGCCATTCGGAATCTATCTTCAACCCTCAAGCAAACGATGAAACATTTGTTCTCTGTCGTGGGATGACAGCTTGGCGATGCGAATATCCGCAAATGGCAACCCCTCAGTTCTGGACGCACGTGGGATTCCCCGGAAGATGCGGCGGAGGGGGCCCAGCTGCCGTGGGTGTCCCGTGGGAAAGGGCCTGCGTTGACACATGCTCGCGCGTGGCCTGCCGTTATTCAGGGCCCGAGGCCTTTTATCCGTTATCGACTATTACCGATCCGAACACATGCTTCATTCGTCGAGTATTTACCAGATGCGCTGGAGTTGACGGTTACGGGCAGCTTGCTGCTCTCGATTAATTATATAAAACCTCTTCAGTTACAGTAACAGCATACCGTTCCCACACCAAATAGTAGATGAATGGCATTTTCTATATATTTTCCTCTCTTCGAATTTAAGAACTGCCAGTATTACAACGGTCTACATATTTGAATTTGCCATAGAAGCTGTTTTAATATTACTAAAAGTTATTAGTTAAGTCAAAATTATTAGTTAATTATTAGTAAAAATTATTAGTTACGTCAAATAATCTTTAATTTTATTTCTCAGACTGAAGGCTGATTACCCCCCCCCGAAAATTGACGTAGATTGATACGATTGCAGTTTGAACGTTATGGGGAGGGGAGGAACTTGGGAAGGGTTTTATTATTATTATTATTATTATTATTTACTTAGAGGCAGGAGAAATAATAAATAGGTATCACTCAGTAAAATTTATCGCAACATAAAGATAAACAAATGGCACGTAATTTGCATGAATGTAGTTATCGTGAAGACCCCCTCTGATTTCACACGGTTTTGATCCTCCATAGAAATAGTCGTCCTAGAAGAAGCGATGTTTTCAAAAATATTAATCACATTCAGACGTTGTGATCTCGGCAGGAATGGTCACCTGAGGGATGTACTGTATTTTTACTTACCTGTACGAAATAAAGGAAGTATTGCAATCGCGAAAAATTTCAGGTGTCATATTTCAACGCAAATATCCATTTCGACCGCTCTCGAAACCATATGAAGGATGTTTTTACGTGACACCTACGGAACCTACGGAAAGAATAAAAGACTGTTTTTGACAAAAGCAGAGTCGTAGCTAGGGTTTTCAGCGCCCAGGGACAAATGAAGATTTCGCGCCCCCTACTGCTTGCCAAGGATGGAAAACATTTAATTCTAAAATGTCTTAACATCAGTTTGGCGTTCCTTGGATTCTGCGCCCGGGGACAGATGCCCCTCGCTAGCTACGCCCCTGGACAAAAGGGATTCTAAAATGGATTCAGAAGCGATACTTTTTCTTGAAATCTGTACGTATGTATGTATGTATCTCGCATGCCTTAGAACGTTGAAATTTTGTACATGGGATTGTTATAACATATAGTTGTGCACCTCCCTTTTTTTTTCTCAATCAGCAGTACCAGTCATATATATATATATATGTTACGGTGAAACACCGAAATCTGGAGAATGTCAACTTTCACCGGTGAATGTCAACATTTACATAGTCTCTTGGTGTATATCCGAAATATTTTCCAAATACTCTTATTTCTGACTTACACCGGTCAATGTCGACATTCACCATGTACTAATGGTGAATGTTGACCATACAAACAATATTATATTTTCTTCTCCATTCAGTCGCGAATAGAACGCACTTGAGACTTGAGATAAGAACTTAAGAACATGAGAACCTAAAACACACAATACATTCAAAATGAGAAAGAAAAATAATTGAAGTTAAAAACTTACTTAATTATACAGTACGTTTTAAATGAGAAAATAAAATAACAGTCATGAAAAACTTACTAAATTATGTGATTCAAATCTTATTATGGCGCTTTATGACCTCTCTTTTCGACTTTCACCAGAGCATATCTGTGTTTGTCGACATACACCGGTGAGGATCCGAATATACAAGAATATAGTGAAATATTCGGTCATTCACCGACGTATTTGGTGAATATTGATATTCTCCGGTGAAAGTCGACATTCTCCAATTTCGGTCTTTCACGATAACATATATACTATATGATATTTTGGGAGTCAGGCACATGAGTTCCGGACATTGCTGTGGCTGAGTGTTAAGGCAGCATCCAATGACGACACAGAAGGATTTCACTTTTTACTATTCCATATCTCCATTTCAATTTTCACCGCAGATTAATTTTACTTTAGATGAAATTCTCCAAATTACATATTCAATAGTGATTTAAACTAAGTACGAATAAATTTAGACTTTCTGCGTCATAACTATTCTAACAGCAGCAGCGAAGTGTTGTAGCGCAGGAGGAGAGAAGCAATCTGATGCAAAATGGCGCGACTTCGTTATTTATAGAAGCGGTTATATAATAGGCGCAAATGTTCTGGAAAGTACTGGTCTAGGAAAAAAGATCCTGACTTGCAGAAAGTTAATTGGAGGTTGCTTGTTCGCGTAGAGCAAAGAAATCGTATTTTTTATATTTTACATATACACTGGTGTGCAAAAATTAAGGACGAAGTCGAAAAATTAGCATATCAGCTGAACGAAAAGGCAGAGCGGACAGAAAGACCAATCAGGAGATTAAGTAAGTTGATGTACGGTAGCACATGCGCAGATATGCAGGTAGACGTAATGGGGGAGTGTCTGAGTAGTATAAAGCATGCTGTCGGTGTAAGATCAGTATTTCTGGCAAAGAGATTGCACGCCGTATAGCAGTTAAAATCACACCGAGTTGCTGCCTCAGCGAGAAATGGCGAATAATCAATCTGTTAGACGACATCTGGATGCTTTTACCCGAGGTCGAATCATTGGGAAGTTGGAGGAAGGCCGCAGTTTGACAAGTGTGGCTGCAGAGTTCGGAATTGCTCACAGCATCATTCCACGACTTTGGAGACAATTTCAAACTACAGAAACAGCTATTCGGGGGTTTAGTAGTGGTCGTCCACGAGGAACCACACCCGCAGATGACCGGTATATTGCCTTACAGGCCAGAAGAAACAGGCGGCAGACAGCGGGAGAAATCGCTAGACACACGACACAGACGACTGGACGATCGATATCGCGTTTTAACGTGGGCAGATTCAGTCTGAATAGTGATTCTCATCGCATACTCATCTGGAGAGAGCGGGGAAGCCGCAATCATCCCTCGAACATCATTGAAAGGGACAGGTATGGAGGTGGCGGTGTTCTCGTTTAGGGAGGCATCATGCTTGGTAGTCGTACAGACCTTCACATCTTCGACGCAGGTTCAGTCAACGGGACCCGTTATTGTAACGAGATTCTTCTTCCATATGTGCGTCTTTTTAGAGGCGCTATGGGTCCGCAGTTCCTTTTCATGGACTGCACCATGTCATCGCACAGTAGCTGCCGAACAGCTCTTAGAGCGTGAGGATATTGAACGTATGGATTGGCCGGCACGATCTCCGGATCTCAATCCCATCGAGCATGTATGGGATTTTCTAGGCAGACGCTTGGCATCTCGTACCTTACCACCAGTAACGATTCCGGAGCTTCGATTGGAGCTGCAAGACGAATGGGCAGCAATGCCTCAACAACTCATTGACACCCTCATTCTCAGCATGGGCAGACGCTGTGAAACCTGCCTAGCAGTCAGGGGAGATCATATCCCCTATTAAAGACCGGATGTTTCTTGCTGGACACCCATCACAGGGATGTTTCGACCTTCAGTCGCATTGCCCTCCACGCTACTTTTTCAATAAAGCTTCTTTTCATCCCTCTGATTTCTCTTTTAAGTAAGTGTTGCTTACATTACTCATGTCCTTACGTATTCGGGATCTTACGGTATTAAGTGTGTTGATTTGGAAAGCTTTTGTACAAAGTTATATTAAAAAACCGTCTTAATTTTTGCACACCAGTGCATATTCTCAATCTGTTTTCTGGCTCGGTGAACTTAGTATTTTATTCTTATATATTGGCAAATTGTGCCTTTTTTTTTTTTTTGCTTTAAAAATGATTGAATTATGTGGTTTTTATGCTTTGGTTAAGGTTTTTTTATGCCGGCAGTTAATCTACAAGCAATAGTTGCAGAATAATCAGCAATTTAAAAGTGGCGAGCTAAGCCTAACGATCCGCCGAGGCGGCTGGACCTCCTTGCAAAGGATGCATCGACTAACATCAACAGTGAGGTGATTCATGTCCCGTGGTCCAAGTCCCATATAAAATTTACACTGAATGCAATTGTCGATTCAAAGTGGCAAGAAGAATGGAATTCTGCATTGCAAGGCAGAAAAGTCCACGATTTTTTCCCAAGAACTGACAAACAGGCACTGCACTATGACCATGTTCTGAATCAGTATATCACAGGGCACGGTCCTTTCTTCACCTACTCACATGGCAGAGTCATGTGCCCCACAGATCTCTGCATATGTGGCAAAAAGGGGTGACCCTGATCATTACATATTTGACTGTAATCTAACAGACGCTAAACATCTGATTAAGCTTAACAACAATTAATACCATTTAAGAAACGCAATAAAGAACAGACACCTTACGGCCAAAATCAGAGACGTTCTTATACATATCCAAGGATTCGGACTGGACATTTGTCATAGCTAATGCTTATTCATCTCCGTGTATTACTAAAATATACTAATTTAATTTTTCTTAAATTTATTGTTCCAATAATTTCATTTTTCTGTGCAATGCTGATGGACGGGATCTCCAAAAACTTGCTTATTACACCTTCCGCCTTAGACAGGACATTTGTTCATACATTTAGACTTTTGGAAGCATCAGTTGTTGAACTTTTCAAAGACAGTCTTTTCTCAGTATGATTTGTGTACACTATTAATACCAGAAATCAGTTATCTCAGAAAGTCCTCTCTAGGGATTAATGGTAAAAAACGAGGGGCAGGAGATCCTCTGACCGCCCCCTCCCCCCACCGGGGTGTTCTCCCTCAAAATTGGGGTGGAAAGTTTAACAGTTAGCGAGGTTCAGCAATACCTCAATTACCTGTGGAACTACGGAGGTCCTGGCCTAGCTTCTACCAACGACTTCATATAACAGTATATTCCAGTATATATCTCGTATCTACCAGTATATATCTCGTTGGCTTCTTTACCTGTTTACATTTTGAAATTCAGTAGAATAGTGAATTAAGTCAGTTTCTGCACTTTCAGGGTCTTCTTGCCGAGTGAGACCAAATGCAAACTTTCAGTTTTGTGCATCGAAAAAAATCTGCCTTCTTTTGCCTGCTGGCTGAACTGCTTGTTATTGCATAGAAACTCTAATTTTAATTATAAAAATTGTTTTTTTTTATTGTATTTGGTGTTTCATGTTTTTCTGCATTTTACAATTTTTAATGAAGATATTTTGTGTATTTATGTATTTCTCCCTTGCCGCGAAGTGAGAATGAATTGAATGAGAAATATATCTCTAAGGAAATTCGCGGAAATAAGTTTAAATGAAATGCAGCAAAAAATGTGTAAAATACATTAGGCCGTGCAAGATTTGTTTTTTGATCGAAAATTGTATGTATTATATACAATCTGAATATTTTGAATGTAAAAAATTTATCGCAATAAATATGCAAAAAACTAGAGCAGTGATATTTCTCTTTTTGTAATGCAAAAAATTTGTGTCAAGATATTCTCTTTTCATAATTTTAAGTGCCTACGTTCATTGATGGATTACTTCAGTTAGAATTTGAGTTTATTTATAGAGTTTATAAGGTATTTCTCCCGCCTTCTTAGCGTGCGTTCGTGGTGCAGTAGTCAGCACGCTCAACGCGTATTCGAGAGGTACGTGGTTCAAGTCCCGGCGGGGGCATTGCTCATTTTTCAAGCCTCCTGCTTCCAAAAAATCCTAATGCCTCTACAAGTTTATGTATCCGATTTCATGAAACTGAACATAGAATTTCATTAAATGTTTAAGAGTATGTATGTTCACATAAATTTTGTTAGAAAAGTCATGTTAGTTCACATAAAAAGCGTACAGTGTTCTTTTAAGATGATAAATATTTATTCTAGATGGCCAGATGGGTTTCATTCATATTGGCGTGATTTAAAGTCTGTTCAAACTAGTGTAAAATATCTGACATGACTTCCTTCTGCAGCCTACTAAATTGTAAAAATATCTTTCTGCACCTTACTTAATCTTATTTCCTCGAATTATTGTAATATAATTAACGATCTCTCAAGGCAAACTGAAAATGACACTAAAAACTGCAAATTTTGAAATTAAATATCCCAGTCAATTTTTGTCATCAATGCATTTGACATTTAATTAAAAAAATCTGATGTGTACACCATATGACTTCTTTGTACAGAATATTAAATTATACGCATTTTTTCTTGCATTTCATTTAAACTTATTGGTTCGAATTAAATCCACATCGTAGATAGTGCATAAACCACAATAGAATAAATGCACTTTTTAGAATTCACTATATTTGTTTACCATAGCGACACTCTGGCGCTAGGTTCACTTAACAGTATTATATTTCGTTCATATTGCACAAACTCAGAATGCACAAAATTTATATCATTTAAAGAATTATCTAATCGCTTGCCACATGTTCTATTCAAATACTATAATAAAGTTAGAACAATGTATAAAAGAAATTAAGCAAACAAACAAAACAAAAACAAAAACAAAAACAAAAAAAGTTTTTCACAGACGATTTCTCATTCATTTAATTCAGGTCTCACTTCGCGACAAGGCAAAATTACATGAAAACTCAAAATATCTGTATTAAAAATTACGAAGTAAATGTTAAACACTTATTTCCTCGAAAAAATTCCAGAAAGGATAAGGCATGATTTAATTCGCAATAATAAATGAAGGCGTTATCTTTGTTGTTGCGAAGCTACGTTTCTCTAGATTGGCAACAAATCCACTATTCTGCTGTTTCAAAGGTAAACAAGCAATGACTGCCATCAAAAAAAAAATATTAGGCTTAGCGGCGCATAAACAACATTAAAATTTCTCGATAATTCTAAAACATTGCATACAGATTTACTAAAGGCATAAAAACCTTAACCGGAAGATAAGAACAACATAATTCAATCATTTTTAAAGCAAAAAATGTACAATTTACAAACATATAAGAGTACAGAAACTGAGATCACTGAGCCGGGTATCAGAGTGGATATATATTTAAATATATTTATATACGTTTGGTGCGGCCGATTGCAACTAAAACTCGAGGTTCACATCTACATGTTATAGCAGTCCCTATAATCTGTCTTCTTGCCTGCTAGAGTAGCGCTGAATCGTCTGTGAAAAACTTTTTATTTTTTACTTGTTTCTTTTATATTACATCGCTTTAGATTTATTATACTATTTGAGTAGAACGTGTGGCAACGATTGGAAAATTCTTCAAATGATATAAGTTTTTTTGCATTCTGAGGTATAAAATGAATGACATGTAACGCTGTTAAGTGAACCTAGCGCCAGATTATCGCTATGATAAATAAATACAGTAAATTTTAAAAAGCGCACTTATTCTATTGTGGTTTATGCGCTATCGACGAAGAAGATTTAATTCAATTCAATAAGTTTAAATGAAATGCAGAAAAAATGAGTATATTTAATATTTCGTACAAGGAAGTCATCTGGTGTACACATTAAATTTTTAAATGAAATTTACATTAAGCCTGAAATTCAATTTTTATCAAATGAACTTCGAAATATTCGTTCATTTGATAAACTTCCATCATCTTTGCTTATATAAAAAATGCAAACGCTTTCTAATTTGATAAAAACAGGATTCAACCCATTAGCATCAAATGTACTGAGGGTGTTCACCCATTTTTGTAACGATTTTGAAAAGATTTATACATAAACAAACCTCAGAATTTTATTTTCTAATATGTTCACTCTGATACCCCTTTTGTTGACCTTCGTATTACATCTTGATTTCCAAGATAAAAGTCCTTTTCTTAAACATCAAGTTTGATTTTGTACCACTTCTCCTTCACAGACTTCCAGAGTGCATCCAATGTTTTGGGATACCGCTTATAAAGAGCTTGTTTCAAAATTCCAAAAGCACAGTAATCCGTAGGAGACACATCAGGGGACTTGGGTGGGATGCATTTAAAGGGAATAGCTTCCATTCCGGTTTTATTTTGCATTTTTTCAAAAAATAGAGCAGTAGATTAAGGGGCATGGATTAGAACCTTATCCTCATGGAACTTAACACAGTGAAGATTGTTTGGATAAAGAGATAGAATTTCTTCTTTAAAAGGTGTTAAAACATATTTCTGAAAGTAATCCGAATTAATTTTGACATTTTTTTTTCTACTTTCCTCATTTTAAGTTTTCCGTTATAAAAGAATCCAGTAATAACCATAAAACCTTCAGCAAAACTTTCCTCGTTTTCTCTGAAACAACATATTGTTATGTTTTATTATTCTGACACCAGTTGTTACTTTTTTTTCCCCTCCTTCACGTTCGTACGAGGTTCGTTGATTTGGAGTGAATAACATCGACAACACTTGATGGAATATCGAAGCACACTTTATTTACCAATATTAATCAGGACAGCTCCCAAACACTTTTTGCAGTCGTCGAAGATCTACCTTAAACACGCTGGAACAATAAGCGACACAGCCTTCACACTGTCAGGCAATAACGGTGGAGACAACTTAACTGCAAAGCACCAGAGTACAGCTCCCGACTCTACTCGGTCGTTCTCGGAACTCTATGTACTCTCGAGACTCTCCACGCGATGCACTCGACGATACACAAGAGTATAGCTCTCGACTCAGCACAGTCTAAGACAAAACTCGACGATGCACTAAAAGACTCTCTCGATGCACTCGACGACCACCTCGACGCTAGACTTCGAGACACTCGCTCAATGACTGACTATTAGCTCGCTAGACGAGGCACACACTAACTGACTGCGAACCAGCAGGGTTTATATAGCTTTCGGCTTGTATTCGAGAACATTCTAAGCTAAACCGGTAAGAATTCGTTCCAGAAGTTTCTCCATTCGTCCCTGATATATCGCTGATTTTGTCCGCAAAAGGGCGATTTTTCGCCAAATGTGGCAACCATGCCTTCACTTGCAATTTTATGGCAACCCTAAAAATTGCTTTGCGGGGAAGCCATCTTACCGCGCCTGGACATTTCGTAACAATATTAAGTCTTTTTCTCCTCTTTTTTGTTAGTAAATCAATCTTTTTCTATTGCAATCAGATAAGTATATCCAAGCCTTATCAATTGTAACTATACATTTCCAATATTTTTCCTGTCAAATAATTTTCATACAGCAAACTGCACCTATTTTACGCTGAGAAATATGCTTCTTCGTTAGACGATGAACATCATGTTTTTTGTTTTGAATCAGATTTTATAATTTTGTTCACAGTTCCTGCAGAGGTATTTAAAGATTTTGCAATAGCTCTTTGGCTAGCTGGATCTTCCCTTAAAGCATGAGACGCGACTTTAAATTTAATTAGAGCTGTACGTATCCTTGTTGGGTGTGCTATTTTTTGCTTTTTTCCCAGTCAAAAGTAAACTTTGGCGTTTCTTTTCCTTTCATATGAATTATGTCACTTATGTTACGTGTAGAAATATTAAATCCATGCTTTTCACATCTTTTTTTAATAACTGAATAAGAGTGTTTCTCTTCGGACAGCGAAAAATTATAGCCTTCGATCCATTGTTTATTTTAAAGCTACATTGTAAAGAAAAGAATATTTTTAATGCTGCTGAAGATAACTAAACCTTATTCCAATTACAGGTTAGTCACGTTTGTATTTTAAAATTAATATTTAAATTCATGGAGAAAATCAAAATCGTTACAAAAATGTGTGAACACCATCTGTATATCAAAATCCAGAAAAGGGTTTTATCAAATGCGTATTTGTTGGTTTTATCAATGTGTATGTGAAAAACAACTGGTGACTTTAAGGGGACTCGTATACCTTAAAACCCATAAGATCTTCGAATATGGGACTGTTGCAAGAATTGGGATAACTTATTTATTTTAAAAGTAATTACTTCCGACATTTTACAGCTGACTACATAATATAGCTGCTTTCTGAAATAGTTATCAGAAAGTTTGTGTTGCCACAAATATTTTTATAATTTAATCCGCTTTGTGACAAAATATTTCGTCATGTTTCCACCTTGCGCGCACAGATTAAAACATTCTGTTGCATAATTTAATTCCATATTTAATATATAGCATTTGGAAACTACTGTGAACCAAAAATTTTAAGAATTTCATGTTAAATTTTTATTTTATTTGGAGTCGAGTTTATAAAATGTATTTTATTAAAAAAATCTGTATTGTTTTCTTGCATAATTTTTTTTATATTAAAATATTCATCAGATTTTGGGTTCAGTTAGAAAATAGTGTCCATGTAAAGAATTCCATCCAATTTCAAGTATGTACCATTAGCCATTTTTAAAATATCATGCGATCAAGTTGCAAACATGACGAAAAATTTTGTCACAAAACGGATTAAATTACAAAAATATTTGTGGCTACACAAACTTTCTGGATACTAGTTTCCAAAGCAGCTGTATTATGCAATCAGCTGTAAAAAGTTGGAAGTAATTGGTTTTAAAATAAATAAAATATCCTAATTCTTGCAATTCGAAGATCATAAGGGATTTACGGTGTATGAGCCCTGTTAATGGCGGAGTCCAACAACAAATGAGTACCAGTTTTGGGATTGATACTGATTTCGTAAGTTATCAGTTGGAGAGGGGGGGGGGGATTTTAAACCTCTTTAATGGCTTTAAACACAATCCAAGAAAGAAGCTAAAAAAAAAAAAAAATAGTAATAATAATGCGCAACTGTAATATAAATACCACAAATCTTCATTCCCAGTCACCCCTTCCATTCTTCACACTTCGTTTTTTTAAGAGCATTCTTTATCAAGAGAAAAACGTCATCCCGCTAATAAGTAACAGAACAAAATTTTATTTAAAAAAAATCAAAAAAAGACAATTTTTTTCCTTGGTTTCTTGGGTAGAGTGTGAGGGCCTGCAGAAGAAATAAGCGAACCGAAAACTGAACAGGTGATTTGGGAAGTGTGGGAAAAAGCGAACAGCTGGGTTCACAAGGTGAGAGCTTGGATGTTGCCAGATGCCTACACCTGCCCTCTTTTCTTAATTCGTACTGCAGACGATGTCTTTTCGGTCGCATACGCGTTACTGTGTTTACGTTGTGGACGAGGTTGGAATTTTGATGCGATTTTGGGCGGTATTCATTTTTTAATCATGCACACGAGCGTTCCTAATGAAGGAAATTTGCGGAGATGTCTTCCCTGACGGTGACGAGGGTTGTAATGCTAATAAATATAAATTATTTAATGGCTTTTTAGAAGATAAATGATAAAAGAAAATTGGAGGATTTTTCCTTAATTAACTTCAGATCGTAGTGAAATGTTTATGGATTGTTACAGTTTTTCAAAAATTATTCATTAGCAACTGGCAACGGTTAAAATGTATTTAATGAAGGTTTCGATTGCCAGGTGTATTTGCATTCTTCTCTAATCATGCGATTTAATGTATCTTTAAGTATATAGAAACGCATTTAAATATGTTGCCACGATCAACATAACAAACTGACTAAAAAGAATTAAATACTAATTGCATGATTTGCGAATTCTAAACTAAAAACGAACAGCAAACGATGTTTGAATTTTTTCAGTTATTAAGCATAACAGTAGTCGTCTTGCCTAATCATGTGATTTAATCAAGGAGGTTAGAATAGAAGGAGGGAGGGTTCTCCTCCACTATCGGGGATTGAAACTTCACCGAACAAGTGTTTGTAACTTCAAAATATTGCATTACGGCAGTGAAACGTACGTGTTTTTAAGCTGTTCCGTGCATGTATTTTCCACTAAAAATATGTAAAATTTATAATGAAATACTTCGCTATTGTTAGTTTTTTGTTTTAAAGTTATAAAGATAATATCCGTAATTTACTACGTACAGAATATCATTAACAAATAGTTCGAAATCTAAATGCATGTGCATAACATTAAAGCCTTTAAAAATAATGTTTCTGCATATTTCAGGAATTTGTTTAGGTTTTATTAGCAACCTGTTGGGTGTACTTTCCAATTTTTCCTTTAAGAAGTGATATTTCTGATTTATTCACAATATTGTAATTTATTAAAGAATCATTTAAAATATATTTAACCTGAAATTAATAGCAGATAATTATCTAAAAAAGTAGTCACGGGTTGCATTTTTTTAAATGAAAGTTTTAAATAGATTCTTTTCACAAACAACAACCCCTTATAACAACAAGAAAATAAATATTAATAAAATAAAACAGATTTATGTGAATTCAGTAATTTCAGTTTATGCGCGTTTCATATTTATGAATCTCAAATAAATTGCCTTGAATAAAGCTCAATTATACCTATACCTATATTTTTGGATACATCTTTCCACATGTTCAGTTGCGTAAATATTTTACTTACTTTTATCGCTATACTGCCCACAAATTTGTAAATTTATGCAAAAAAATTTTAACAACAGAAAAGTTAGTTTATCTTGATCAAATGCACAAATTATATTCCTAACAGTTCATAAAACTAACTAAAATAACAGTTCATAACTAAAATTATCAAACGAACTAAACAAAAACTATATACTACTACTATTATAACTAAAATAACAGTTCATAAGTAAGAATTAGTGTCTTACTTTTCATGAAAATTATCAAACGAATTACATAAAACGTTCAAATTATACAGTTTAAATTCTAGCATACATCATCGTATGTTAAGGAACAAAGATGCCAGCTATAAACAGAAACATTAAAATGTATTTAACATATTTTGATTATTATTAAGTCCTTTTTTTCACATCTGGAAAGAAAACAACATGACATTGTGATATTTTTTACCTAACTTATCAAATTACATAAAAAAAAAAAAAAGAAAATCAATACTTACGCGGAAAAGTTATCCCAGGAACCTTTTTCGAAAATCTGTTTATGCATTCATATACAACACAAGCTGACATGCTTCAAAAAGAAAAGAAGAAAAAATATTGTAATTACGGACTTTCTTGCACAAGTCACAACGATAACAGTAACATGGCCGCCAAGCTTCACCGTTTGAGTTGAACCTTCCCTCCTTCTATTCTAACCTCCTTGGATTTAATGTACCCTTAAGTACATAGAAACGCATTTAAACATGTTGCCACGATCAACATAACAAACTGACCAAAAAGAATTAAATACTTATTGCAGAATTTGAGAATTCTAAACTAAAAACGAGTAGCAAACGATGGCTGAATTTTGTCAGTTATTAAGCATAACTGTTAAGATAGTTATAAAATTGGTTTTTGTCATTTTCCCTGTTAATTATTAAGCTCATCATAGTATTTTTATTTATTTAATTTTTTTTTTTTTTCAATTACAATACCTTGGATACTCGGTTCAGAGATCAGGGATTATTTCTTTAAAATCAAAAAGTTTTATTTATTAGTCCAAAGGGACTTTGTCCCTGAAGGACTATTCTTTTCGTTTTCCGATTTTGCGTTGGTTCACTATAAATGTCCGTTTCACTTTTCAAACTGTTGCCACAAAATGTTAGAGTCCTGCATTATATTTGAAGAAATTAAATAATGAAAAATCTGCATAAATGTATGTCTATTTCTCGCACTGTGACAAAACAACGGTACATAGAGCCATCGAATTTTGAATGACGTAATTCTACTACGAAATACGGGCATGTGGAAGCCCAGATTTGAAATTTGGAATTTGTTTTATGATCGATTAAATATTTTGTAAAACTTTAACGAATTTTTGAGTAACAAAGTCAATGATTTAAAAGCGAGCAATGGCAACACTCTACGGCCGGGGGGAGGGAAATACCTTTTTATCTCCAGCGGGAGAGCGGAACTGTGTATCGGAAATTCTAAAGATAGGCTCATTTTCAAATTATTTTGCGTCATTGCTACTGAACTGAATTTTATGGTTTAAGAGTAAAGAACATGATATTTAATAAATAAAGGTAACACACAAAACGTTAGTCCAAAGGCGCAATTTGCCCTGAAAGACTATTGTTTTCGATTTGCAATTTTGCGATGAAACCTTTAAAAGACTGTATTACTTTTCAAATCGTTGCCACCAAATATTATCGCCCTGTATTATATCTGAAGAAATTAAATGATGAAGAATCTGCATAAATGTATCTATGTTTCTCGCATCGTGATAAAACAACAGCCATCAAAATTTGACTAACGTACCTAGAGCCACCAAAATTTGACTAACCAAACTAGAGCCATGAAAATTTGACTAACGTAATCTTCCATATAATATGGGTATGTGGAAGCCCTAATTTGAATTTGAAATTTGTTTTATTATCGATTTCATATTTTGTAACACTTCAACGAATTTTTTATTAAAAAAACTAAACGATTTCAAAGCGAGAAATGGGAACTTCATGCAGAAAACAAACATTTTTATCTCCAGCGCGTGAGACTGCGTATCGGGATTTCTAAAGATAGGCTCAATTTAAAATTATTTTGCGATATTGCTCTTGAACTGAATTTTATGGTTTAAGTGCGAAGATGACATTTAATAAATAAAGGTTACATACAAAATATTAAAAATCTAAAACCTTTCAGAATTTTTTTTTTTTTTTTTTTTTTTTTTTTTTTGTTTTTGTTATTTAAAAAAATTTTTTTTTCCTGTATTTTAAAAATTTTTTCTTTATTGACCTAAGTAGGAATTAGCATTTTATCACTTTGTTTACACTGACAGTTTTAATGATTTTGCAACTGTCTTTCCAGTTTACGAATTTTGGCCCACCAGCGGCCAAGCGGTAAAGACGCTGAACACTGGTAGTTCGGTCTGAGGTTCGAATCCCGCGAACGGGCAGGCTGCATGGGCGTTTTCGAGGTTTTCCCCATGTGTAACGTGTATACGAGCCAGTTTCCCTTAGAAAGTCCTCCACGAAAGGCATCCCTTCCTTTAGGCAGATAGCCCTCGTGTGCTTTGCCATAACTGAATAATCCAGTTTACGAATTTTCTTTTAACATTAAAGATCTTGTTTTTGCAACATTCGAAATATTCCGTTTTTTCCTTGGATACCTTGTATTTGGAACAATTTTTACACTTGAAGCCAAACATTGACGTTTTTTTCCGTTTGTTGTTTTTTGATAGCGTTTTTTGATAACTACGTAGATATGCATAATGATTTTCGGAAACAGCACAAACATAGGCTTTCATCCATTACTTCATTAAAAGCGCCATTTTGCATAAAAACACAGCGCAGACGATAATTTATACATCCAAAAATATAGCTCAAGTTAAAAAAAAAAATCAGGCAGATGATTTTTTTTAATAACTAAGCAAAATCGTCTGAAAAATGTTCGAACAGCTTCTGTAATATGACTATCTCAGCCTAGGATCGTTCTTAACCAGAGACATAATTCACCATGGTATATGTAAATTCTGCTCCTGTATATGTGGTTTTCGTTCAAAGTATTCTTATCTGCACAGAAATCCGTCACGGAAGCCTTGCAAGTACTTACACTATAAGAACCGAGATTGCCACTTTGTCGAAAACATGCATGTCACCGTTTTATCTGTTGATTTTAATTGCTCACTTGGCAAACAGAGTTATTTCTACACGGAGTTCGTAATCCTATCGCTCAGCACCTGCGTAGAGTCAACAAATAAATGCGTGTTCATGGGTAGATAATATTCGCCATTTTATGCTGGCATTTTTCTTCATTTGTCTTCTCATTTAGTACTTTGTTAGTTAGGAGGGAATAAATAACATAATATTCCCAAGTTAATTAATCATTTAACTAAATTTAATTTAATTATTCCATTCCAATTAAAAATCTGTGTGAATGCATTTTTACTTTCTTGTACAAAGTTATTGTAATTGCGAAATATTTAGGGTATCATATTTCAATGAAAATATACATTTTGACCGCTGTAAAATCTATTTCAATGATTTTTTTATTCGTGACATCTGTACATACGTACATAATAAAGGACTCTAAAACGAATTGTAATATGAATTTAAAATGGATTCAAAAGAGATTTTTTCCGTCACCTCTGTACGTACGAATGTATCTAGCATAACTCAGAAACAAGTAGCCGTAGAATGTTGAAATTGTATATGGGATTGCTATAACCTGTAGTTGTCCACTTCTCTTTTACTTTGCAATTGGCCGAACCAAACATGTATATAGTTACACAATTTTTTGAAAAATTTATTTTGAATGTCTCTTCTTTATTTATTTTTCTGGTATTGGTTTTGGTATATTTTTTCAGGTATTTATAATTTTACGTTTTAATTTCACATTTCTTTAATTCTTATTTTGTATATTTGTAGGATATTTTGAAATTTATTGCTGTAGAATTTCACTTTTTAGGGGTCTTTGTGTAAAATGGGTTCTAAATTTCTTACTTTTTGTGTACACATTCTCACCCTGTTTACCCTACTCGGTGAGCTCAGTATTTTATTCTTATGTTTGGTAAATTGTGCATTTTTTGCTTTAAATGTGTTTGAATTACGCTTTTTTTTTTTTTTTAATGTTCCACTTAAGGTTTTCATGCCTTTGTTTAATCTGTATGGAATACTTGTAGAATTATCAACAATTTAAAAGTTTAAATGGTGCTAGGCCTAACGAGGCCGCCAGTTAATTACATTTGAATCTTTTAGTAGAATAGTGAAGGAAGTCAGTTGGTGCACCAATTTCAGCGTCTTTTAGCTTAGTGGAACCGAAAGTTAACTTTCAGTTGTGTGCATCCAAAATTTGGTCTTCCTGCCTATTGGTCGAATTGTTTGTTTTCCCGTAAAAATTCTAATTTTAATTATAAAAATACTTTTTTTTAAACTCAATTGGTGTTTTAGGTTTTCCTGTCTCTTCAATTTTTAATGAAGATGGTTTGATTTTTTTTATGTATTTTTGCCTTGCCGCGAAGTGAGAACTGAATTGATGAAATAAGAAATATATCTCTAATGAAATTCGAAGAAATACGTTTAAATGAAGTGCAGCAAAAAATGTGTATAATTGAATAGGCCATACAAGAAAGTCCATGTGATGTCCACATCAGAGTTTTTCACATTGCGAAAACATACATACATTCATGCTGATTCTTCATCATTTAATTTCTTTAAAAATAACACAGGGCGATAATATTTGGTGGCAATGATTTGAAATTCGAGGAAATAAGTTTATTGATATGCAGGGGAAAATGCATATAATTTAATAAATAGGCCGTACAAGGAAGTCATGTGGTAAAAAAATAAGATTTCCCGAAAGGTACTCTCTGTTATGTGCAAGCTTCTGTTTTCGCTTAATATGTTTATATGTTGTTAGCAGTGTGTTTAAGAATGAATAATAATGATTAGAAAAGAATTAGTATGCAGCCTATATGACAGCGTATGATCATTCTATACCTAGTAGAAAGAAAATCAATATTTGCAAAGCTTGTTTTCTATAAAAATTTTTGTTACTCACTACATCCACACTAAAGCATGATCAGAGCTTAAACTGCGCCGTAGCCCAACGCCGGTACGTCGTAATTTTTGGGACATATTCTAATTCTAGCCAGAGCGTAAGGGAGCCCTAAATAAGAAGACACCGTCACTTTTTTTATGTAATTGAACAATTATATCAGTAGAAATTTGATCTAGAAAATTTTATTTTTAGCAATAAAATTATACAAAAAATCGTTTATTAAATTTTTTCTCTTTACATTTTATTTAATTTTAATTATTAAATTACTTTAATCTTTAATAATTTAATAAATAAGAAGAAATTAATTATTAATTAATTAAATTATAATTATAAATTAAATAATAATCAAAAGTATTGATTATTAATATCAATCAAATAACAATTAATTTGATACTCATTAACTAATTAATTTAAAAATTACTAATGATTTTAATAGACATTTTATTTATTTACTAGCGGAAGTATCCGATGCTAGTTACGTTAGACTGAAAGTAATGCATCTAACAACAGAGAGAACGATACCGCTGTAATCCTTCTCTAATAACGATGCATAAAATATGATTCATACTCATACATTTTTCAGTCTGATGCGATGTGGAATCCACATAAAAAATTTCGATAGAAATATAATCTAATTCTCTCTCATTATATCAGCAACAATGGCACGCAGTTTTTAATGATGTTCGTCTTTCTAATCAAATGGTCGTAAAATCTCAAGTTCCATCCAATATTTCACCTACTATATTCAATTTTAGTCGATTAAATGTAGCAAAACATTCATCAGAAATCAATAACGCGAACAAACAAACAAACAAACGCACAATACACAGGTATTCTTCCTTATATACTATATATAGATAGATAGATTTTGTAAAAATCGCAAAATTCTTTATTAACAAACTCTACGATTTGAAAGCGAGCAGTAGCAACTACTTCCGAAATAAAGCATTTTTATCTCCAACGCGCGACACTGTTGCCACTCTGATAAATGAGTGTGAAAATGAGCGCTTCCAGTGTTTTTAATTAGTATTTCGGCTGATTAAAGTCGTACGAAGATGATAATAGCCGAAATGGCTTTCCACGAATTTTTTAAACCGGGAATAATGTATTTAATGTTTGGAAATGCTATTTTTATTACATCATAACACTTTGAAAGTTTTTATTTACAAACTCTAGGATATGAAAGCGAGCAGTGGCAACAACTTTCGAAATAAAGCAGATTTTCGCCTCCAGCTTGCGATACTGTTGCCACTCGGAAAAATGAGGGCGAAAATTATCGTTTTCTTTTCGAGTTTTAATTAATATCTCTGATTTTAGCTACCTTTTTTTTTTTTTTGAAAAAAGTGGACGTCGACCTTTTCCAGGACCCAGAAAAGAATTGTAGAAAGTTTGGTGACGATAGCTATAGCAATGACTGAGTTATTAGAGAGCAAACAACACACTTTCTTCTTTATATACATAAAATAGATTTACGCTGACGGTCTTCTATAGGGCTCCGGCACTTCTTACTTTTAGAAATTAAGCCCTGGGGAGGATAATTTAAACGAATCGCTGCACAGAATGGGCAGCAATAGTGGCTATAAAAAAATTACAACGTTCTCAAAGTTCATCACATGGGTGCTTTACTGACATGAGCTAATAAAGATAATTTAAAATTTTTAATATAAATCTAGCAAGTTAAACTCAAACAGTTGTTTATTTCATGCTTCTGTCAAAGCGCATAGAATTTATAGCTTAGAATACTCGTATCACAAGCTAACAGCTTTATTATAGACTGATTTTCAGATCAGGATTTATACAATAATAAAATTTCAAACACGTTTTCGTTTTAATCATGATTCATTAAATACATGATTAATGAAAAACATAATTCATGAATCAAACATGATTCATCATTCATGAATTTCAAACATAATTTATGAAAAAAAAAATTAAGAAAATATCTAAAAGCTTTCAGATATTATATAACGGCCAAAGAGACTTTTTAACGTTTTGTGTGCTACCTTTATTGATTAAATATCATGTTCTTCGCACTTAAACCATAAAATTCACTTCAACAGCAACTTGCAAATAAGTTTTAAAATGAGCATATCTTGAGAATTTCCGATACACAGTCTCTCCCGCTGGCCCTGCCCCCTCTGTACAGTGTTGCCATTACTCGCTTTGAAATCGTTAAGTTTCTTAATCAAAAACTCATGCTTTACAAAATATGAAATAGATAATAAAACAAATCCCAAATGCCCATATTTTTCGGATTAGATGTACTTTATTCAAAATTTGATGGCTCTAGGTACCGTTATTTTATCCCAGTGCGGAAAACATACATACATTTATGCAGATTCTTCATTATATAAGGATTACCGTATATACCCGCGTATAAGTCGACCCCCCCAATTCGACATAAAAAATTCGTAGAAAATAAGAAACCCGCGTATAAGTCGACCCCCCACCCCCACTTCCGAAATCGATCGAGAAACTTCGAAATTTTTTTTTAAGTACTACATTTATTCAAAATCATCTGAGAAAAAAAAGTAAATATACGATAAAAAATACCTTGGTAAATAAACAAAATCAAACTCCTTCAACGTCCGATTCATGGTCAGATTCGCCAAACATTTCACAGAACTCTTCTGTCGTCATTGGCTCGTCATCACACATATTTTCAGTCTCGAACTCTGTATTATTACAATCACTACTAGAGCCTTCGTCGTCATTTTCACTTTCAGAAACAGCATCATCTTCCGTTCCGTCTAGTTCGTTGCTAATGCAACATTTTTTTAAATGATTTTATAATCATTTCAGAGGGTATTTCGTTCCAAGCATCTTTAACCCACTGAGCAATTAATGTAATATCGGGCTTTTTAATGTTCCCTCCCTTTGCAAATGTTGTAAATTTTGACGTGTACGCCTGTTAACAAAAGTATTTCATGAATGAAAAATAACTATCATAAAGACTTATACGTACGTAAAAACTATCTGCATTTCTCTTTTCTTGGCGTGTTGGCGAAACTTTTTTATTGCTCGATATTGATCAACCGATCAATATCGATCAATATCTTCGGGGGCCGAAAATTCTTTGGTTTAATCGAAACTTATTCTAGTTAAAGTATGAAACTCTGTGATTAGTTCGTCACATAATTTAAGTCATGAAATTACTTCAAGTAAGTGACTTATTTGATAAGTCGTCCAATTTGAGTGCGGGAAGAAAATAACTGCATTATATAAAGATATTTTTGAACTTCCGATTCTTTTAATTTTTTATGGCCCCGCGTATAAGTCGACCCCCCCACTTTAAAGTCTCTTTTTTGTCCAAAATATCTCGACTTATACGCGGGTACATACGGTATGTTAATTTTATTAACAGTTAAATTTTGAGTTAAACTTCCATTCCTATCGATTCTTAATTTCAACTTACCACTTCCGGCCAGAACGTAGTTTTAGAATCACGTCTGAATGCTAATGAGGAAGAGTGAAAGAATGTCTATATGTAGAAAGTCTATATCTTGTAGAAGTCCATAGTTTAACAATATTGTTAATTAGATCAGAATCTCCTTGTTCAATCATTTTTATGGAGCTTTTAAATTTTCACAGTTGATGGATAAATAGTTTATGATATTTTGAAGTTTATTGCGAAGGAAGTTGCTTTTTAGTGTTTGTCTGAACCAGAGTTGTGCCGATGTTGTGGTAAACGGCTTGAGGTAGAGATCCTTTGTGATTTCGCAGTTAAAGAGGTGATGATCAAGTGTGTGTGTGTGTGTGTGTGATTATGGCAAAGCCTCGAGGGCTATCTGCCTAAGGGGAGGGATACCTTCGTGGAGGACTTTCTAAGGGAAACTGGCTCGTATACACGTTACACATGGGGAAAACCACGAAAACGCCCATGCAGCCAGCCCGTTCCCGGGATTCGAACCTCGGACCGAACTACCAGTGTTCAGCGACTTTACCGCTCGGCCGCTGGTGGGCAGGTGATGATCAAGAGTGCTAATGTGTCCGCAGATACATACTAGGTTTGAGTGATGGAGACCGAATCTGTTAAGATATTCTGGAAAAGGACCATGTGAGGGGAGAAAGATGGTGATTGCTCTATTAGAGGATAATAATTTTCTTGAGGGTAAGGTAAGAATAGGAAAGTTCTTCTAGCTGTATTTTCCATATTAACATACCTGTATTTTCCGTATTATGTATAATTACATGGACAACTACATAGACTTTATATTTTTTTATTTTATGACTTGATTATTAATTTTACTACATATACACATAATACGTATGGATATTCTACATATTGCAATATATGTAGAATATCCATACGTATTATGTGTATATTAATAATCCATACGTATTATGTGTATATACGTATTATCCATACGTATTATGTGTATATTATTATGCTGTAGGTAACAATATATGCTATAATACCGTTATATACTACTATATAACCGTTCCAGGATTTAACGAATATTAAAAGAAAGCTAATCCGCGAATTCGCTACAATCAACAAGAGCAGTTTTCTAAACAACAACAAACTAAGCAACTCCTACGAGCTGAGATGTTTTCCTCCTTTTATAAGATTTTAAAAATCACGCGCTAGAATTTTCCAGTACTTTCTCGAAATCAAAAAGAGATATTTATTTATTTAATGCACGCGCTCTTGTATTTTCAATTTTCCGGCTTAGCTTTCTTTTAATATTCGTCACGTGCTGCACTGCGCGAGAAATAAAACCAATTAATTTATAATTGAACTAACATTAGCTTTTTAAATACCAAATTCGTAACAATATGAACATTCTACAAGATGTGGACTTCTACATATGGTCTTATATTTATATGTTGACTTCTACATAGACTTCATATTTTATTTTTATTTTAAAAGTTATCTAAGTTTCTAGAGACATTAGGATTTTTTGGAAGCCAGAGAGATGAAAAATTAACAACCGCCTTCGCCGGGAATCGAAACACGGATCTCTGGAATACCGGCCCAGCGTGCAGAACCACTATACGACACCGGACGCAAGGAAAACCGGTCGTGCTACCGTTACACCACGAAGGCACGCTAGGAAAGTGGAAGAAATACCTTATATACTCCCCTTTTTAAACGGTGACTAGGGTTTTAGGGGACCTAGTCGCCAAATCCTGGGTGCGGAGGATCATCATCCACAAACCTTTTAGTTCGGGCGCCACTTGTAGAGTCATTAGGATTTTTTTAGAAGCCAGAGAGATGAAAAATTAACAACCGCCTTCGCCGGGAATCGAACCACGAACCTCTGGAATACCGACCCAGCGTGCAGAACCATTACACGACGAAGGACGCTAGGAAAGTGGGAGAAATACCTTATAAGTTGAAAGTTATATTATGTATTCAACATTTCTAATTACTTATGTTTTGTACATTAACCCATTGTAACGTAATATGTAACCAATCGTAACGTAATGTATAATAATTGTAACCAATTGTAACGTAATATATAATATTTCACTAAATTGTTTTAATAAATGCCGCTGAGTTGCAGATGGTGGATAGTACCCATCAATAGAGCAGACAAAGCGAAAATCTAAATAATGGTGCGGTTGGTTTGTTGACGGTCTTCTGTCTTCTTTTGTCACACGAACTCAAGCGATGATTCGCTTATCAGTTCTTAAGATTCATCACTTTCATCTGTAAATTAGAAGTACACAGTGGAGAATCCTACAATTATTTAATTTATTTAAATATAACACAGGGCTTTGATATTTGGCGGCAAGAATTTGAAAAGTGATTCGCCATTTATAGTGAGCCAACGCAAAATGCCAAAACGAAATTAATATCCCTTCTGGACTAACGCCCTTTGGGATCCCCCCCCCCCGAAAAAAAAAAAAAAAAAAAAAAAACACTTTTGGTGTCCAAGTCTGAAAGTGATCCGTATTTCAGGAAACATAAAATAAGCATCATTATTAAGTATCACCCCCCCCTCTCAGACAACGACCCCCACAGAAGAATAAAATCATCAGGAATCGCGTCTAGACTACTAAGAGACAGTTCATTGTATCAATCACATTGTCAGGTCTTCAGTTAAAGTTAAATAAAATTTTCATTGTACGCATATCAAATTCAAGTGCTCCAAATGGAAACGTGTTACTCTTCTATCCTAATTAGCCTTCTGTGGAATAAGTAGGAAATTCTGTGGGAAAAAGTTCGTCGTTTCGACAGCTGATACGCTGATCAATGGTGAACATCTGGCGAGCATATTCTGGACATCAGTGTCTCTTTTCACCAAACTGCGGGTGGTACATCAAGATGACCACTCCTTCGCACGTGGCTTGCACGCACCTTTTCCGGAAGGGAACCCCATCTGTAGTTGGGATTCTTCTGTTTCCTGCCGGACTTGGGAAAGGACACGTCAAGGGTGAAATTTTCGTCTAAAATGTTTTAAGGGGTGTTGGAACCCTAAAATCTTCAAAAAATCGTGATTTCGGATTTTTGCATTTTAAATTCTCTACACTTTTATCTTTCTAAAAATACCATTCTTTAATCTCTATGAAAATTAGAACTGTAAAAAAATCTAGTTTTAATTTGTCATCTACTGCTTTGATCAGTGAGGATTTTTACATAAAAACGCGTTTTTCTGCAAAAGTGATTTTTTTTATATTCGATGTACCTTTTCTCAGGAACTACTGCTCACAGGTATCTAAACTTTTTATGGCTTATTTATTGGGTTCCCTAATATTTACTGAAATGAGCTTTTTGTAATAAACTTAGAAAAAAAAATTTTTTTTTAAATTTTATTGTGTAAAAAAAATGCTAAATTTCACTATGCCTAACAAAATATTCTGTAATTTACTCTAAAATTCAAAATGCTTCAAAAGCTCATTTCAGTATAATCAGATAGGTATACTTTAATTACATAAAAAATTTCAACATTGTATCTACAGCAGATTTTGAGAAAAGGTACATCGAAAATGGCCAATTTAACATTGTCGGTATAGGGGTTTCTGATACCCCTTAAAGATCCTTCATTTTGGGCGGAAATAAAAACGAAGAAAAGTGGAAGTCGCATTTTTCATATAATTCTAGAATTATTTTATAAAAAATTATTGCTTTTTACTTTCATGTGCGAAGTAAAGGAAGTATTTTAGTCGCCAAAAATTTCGGGTATCATATATCAATGGAAATATCCATTTTGACTGCTCCTAAATCCATTTGGGCTATTTTTTTCTTGACGTCTGTACGTACGGGCAGAATAAAGGAATCATTTTTCCAAAACGGACTGTAAAATGGGTTTTTTGGTGACGTCTGTACGTACGTACCTATGTATGTATCCCGCAAAATTCAAAAACGATTAGCCGTAGAACGTTGAAATTTTGTACATCGAACTGCTATAACACCTTAGTTGTGCACCTACTTTTTCTTATTGCAATCAGTAGTACCAAAAGTATATAAGATTAAGTTCAAAAAGAGCAAAAATTATGATTATTCTATCCTAGGAAAAGGTGTAGAGTGGGGAATATTTAATATAATATATATTAAGAATATCTAAGTTTTTTAAAAAAGTGGAAATTTAAATTAGTCAAAAATGGCTATCTAAGCTTTTTGTACTCAATGTTAATACTTGTGAAAACATTGGTGGAATCATTATAGTTAAAGCAGCTATGAAAATATTATAAATGAAAAAATAAATTAGCAAATAAAAAAATGAATCTTCTCTACTTAATGTTTCAAACAGATCTCGTCAAGAGGTAAGTACTTAAAACATTAAACCTGGTTGATTAATGAATACTGAATAACATGTTTCGTTCGTCTCGACACTGCAAACCTCTAAACCGTTATAAATTAATAAATATATATAAATATATATGTAATAATAAAATTCAATAAATAGTCAAGAATACACTTAAAATTCTAACTATATGATCTTTCCATTTTTAATGGCGACGTTCTCTTATTTGAAAGTACGTGGAATTAAATTCACAGCCCCGTAGTCAAGTTGTTTTTCCCGCCTTTTCTACACGTACAGTTATAGAATTTTCTGGAGGTTTTTAACGCGAACTGGATTGGCTGACGAAGCTGACGTCTTTTCTTGGAAGCTCCGCCTTTCCAGAGGCTATAAAAAGACTCGCAAAAGGAATATCGGGGCTTTTTTCTTAAATGTCACGATGCAGTAAACTTCATTCAAAAAGTTAGTAATTCTTTTTATTTTCTCCGGATATCTGGTTTTTGTAACTGATATTTCTCCTGAATGATAAAAATGGATCCTGTTTTTTAAACTTATCGTCTGATTATTTAAGCTACGACTACATTGATGATTCTTCAACAATCTATTTATTCCTGACAAAAGCTGGTACATCACATATATATAAATATATATTTTAGAATTTTAGAAGTAAGAGGAACATTTAAAAGCTTATGCTAAAAAATTCATTTGACTCTATAGTTCCTTAGCAAAAAAAGTAAAATCATTCAACATCTCGAATAAAGTAGTAAAAGCAAACTCGTAAAAACTAAATGTTAAAATTACAAGTCCGAGATGACTTCAAAATCAAAAAGGACTGTTGTAAAAATTAAACATATTACAAAAATACAAGATATGTACAAAAAATTGCAACAAATGATAAATAGGTTCGCGCCGGATTGATCAAGGGAAAAGCAGCTAAAATATCGAATCAAGTTAATACCTATAGCGCGTTTCTTATATATATATATACTAGCTGTACCCGCCCGGCGTTGCCCGTGCATTTAGAAAATGCAGATAAGTGAATAGCGCAGGAATAGTAGTGTAGGACATGTAGACTGTCTCTCTCTCTTCCCCCCCCCACAAGCTACAAAAAAGAAATGAATTGTAATTAATCGATTTAATGTATCGTCAAAACAGCAAACTAACGCTAGAATAAAGAAATCAATTGTTACAATCGAACGTTATTTGAAAACAAATAATAATATCAGTGAGTCAAAAAAACCGTGATTAATTAATTATAAATAATAAGCTACAAAAAAGAAATGAATTGTAATTAATCGATTTAATGTATCGTCAAAACAGCAAACTAACGCTAGAATAAAGAAATCAATTGTTACAATCGAACGTTATTTGAAAACAAATAATAATATCAGTGAGTCAAAAAAACCGTGATTAATTAATTATAAATAATTTTTTTAAAATTTTTCTAATTCAAAAATCGAAAATCGGGCTTCGAGGTCTGGTGGCCAGCCCCTTTGTGCTTCCGTATAAAAAATTCCAGGTCCCTGCGTGCGATAGATTTGGCTGGAGAGCTCGGTCAGACAGACAGACACATTACACTTGCTTTTATTATTATAGATGTATATATATTAATTTATAACTAAAGGTTTGTAAGAGGATGGCTATTATACATATCCAATCCCTTACAGGCCTTTTAGTTTCGCAATCGTTGGTCGTAGTCGTATACTTCCAATTACAGAAATGTTTCAAATGACGAAAACATCCATGCTTTGACAATTTCGAATTTAAAAAGAAACTATTTTTTCACAAATAACGAAAAATCAAACTTCTAATGCGATTTCTCGCTTCGTATACTTATATTTATGAATGTTTTATACACCTTATGATAAAGTTGTTAAGAAGTTTGATACCCGTACGAAAAAAGCTGACCAGGATATTTAATTTGATTTTAAAATGACATCAAAATTTGATATTTTTTATGTCATTTTCAACTTGCCTCGAGGAATCGGTTAATTAAGTTAGAATAATTGGAAGAAATAGGCTTTAATGAAGCGCAGCAGAAAATGTGTATAACTTAATACACACAGCAGTCACTTGGTGTCCACATCAGACATTTTTTTTTTTTTTTTTTTTTTTTTTTATGTGCAAACTGTTGTCACCAAATATTACAGCCATGCATTATATTTAAAGAAATTAAATAATGAAGAATCTGCATAAATGTATGTATGTTTCTCGCCCTGTGATAAAAACACCGACAACTACAGCCATCCAATTTTGAATAACGTAATCATCCACCCTAATAGAGGCATCTGGAAGCCCAAATTCGAAATTTGTTTTATTATCTATTTCATATTTTGTAAAACTTTAACGCGAATGTTTGATTAACAAACTCAACGATTTCAAAATGAACAATGACGACACTGTTCGGAAAAAAAAAAAAAAAAAAAAAGCATTTTTATCTCCAGCGCACGAGACTGTGTATCGGAAATTATAAAGATAGGCTCAATTTAAATATTTTGGGATATTGCTATATTGAACTGAATTTTATGGTTTAAGAACATGACATTTAATAATAATAAAAAAAAGTAACACATAAAACGTTAAAAAAGCGCTCCTTTGGACGTAATATAAAATCTGAAAGCTTTCTGATTTTTATTTTTTCCTTATCTTCGGGGGGGGGGAAACGAGGCAATATAATGTAACATGAAAATCTAGAGGCGAGGCTTTGTCAGAAAAGTAAGAATACAGGGTCTATATTCTTACTTTTCTGGCAAAGCTTCGCCTCTAGATTTTCATAAGTCTTCTTGAATAAATGGTGCTATCACTAAATTGGCGAGAAATCGCCTAGCTGGCGATGATTTGGGCAACTAATTTTTAATTTGGCGGTTTCGTTGACTAACTGATTTTTAAATACTAATTTTATCGCCAATTTTGGCGGTAAATTGTTAAAAGTCGTCTAGTTTGGCTATCATTTGGTTCTTCATATGCCTTCTAGTAATTTGGAGAAGTGGAATGTACTAGAGATTCTTGGCATCCGGGGGAACTATATAAGATCGGAGACAGCATAAGTTTTTCTCAGTAGTTGTTTAGTTGAACCTCGAGTACAGATGGTAGAGATATCTCCTCGTCAGCTTCACCTTTTAGATGGCTCTGAATAAGATGGCTCTGAATAACGCTCTAAGTCGTTATTCAGAGCCATCTAAGTCGTTATTCAGAGCCAGTTATTGTTTAACGTTCTAAGTCGTTTGAAGTGTACTTACTGATTGTACCCTGTGATACTGTGAAGAGCTGTAGGAGTATTTTTGTGAAAAGATCGAGAACTACGACGTCCTCCTTTCGGTAAAACAAATTTTATCAAGTTATCATCGATTCTGTGTGCACGCAACAATTTTTGAAGTCAGAAGTGGGATTGGACACAATATCTGCAGAAGAAGAACTAACTCTGAACTCTACAAATCTTTTAAAGAACTAGATATAGTAAAATATATAACGATTCAGAGAATTAAATGGGCAGGACACCTGTGCAGAATGAATGAAAATTGTGTAAGTAAAAGCATCGTCTCGGCCAGACCATTCGGCACCCGAAAAAGAGGAAGACCTAAACTTAGGTGGCTCCATTGTCTGGAAAGAGATTTGAGAATTTTAAAAATAACTAACTGGATGTCCCAGGTCAAGGTTAGAAGAGCTTGGAATTCAATTCTGAGGAAGGCAAGGGCCCATCCTGGCCTGTCTAGCCATTGAAGAAGTGTGATTGGATGCCACTGACAAGAGCGATGGAGAGGCAATTAAGGCAGCTGGTGGTTGCCTCTGTTGCATTCACAGAAGAGATTAAAGCGGACCAAGAACGACTGACGCAGGTCAAGAAGAAATGAAAAGAGAATTTAGTATCATAACAGAAAACAAATTCGAGGGTATTAAAGTCAAAATAGACACGGTTGAAAACAAAGTTGGAGAAATTCAAGAAAGATATTCTGTTGTCGAACAACAAATCGAAAAAATCCGATGTGTACACCACATGACTTATATTATACACATTTTTTGTTGCATTTCATTTAAACTTATTGGATTGAATTAAATCTACATCGTCGGTAGTGCATAAACCACAATACAATAAATGCACTTTTTAAAACTCACTATATTTGTTTACCATAGCGACACTCTGGCGCTAGGTTCACTTAACAGCGTTATATTTCGTTCATATTATAACTCAGAATGCACGAAATTTATATTATGTGAAGAATTATCTAATCGTTGCCACATATTCTATTCAAATACTATAATAAATCTAAAACGATGTATAAAAGAAATTAAGCAAACAAAACAAAAAAGTAACAGTTTTTCACAGACGATTCAGTATTTCTCATTCAATTAATTCAGTTCTCACTTTGCGACAAAGCAAAAATACATAAAAACTCAAAATATCTATATTAAAAATTACGAAGTAAATCTGAAACACTTATTTCCTCGCATAAATTCCAGAATTGATTAAGCATGATTTAATTCTCAGTAATAAAAGAAGGCGTTATCTGTGTTGTTGCGAAGCTTAGTTTCTATAGATTGGCAACAAATCCGCTATTTTGCCAAGTTTGAAATGTAAACCGTCATCGCAAAATTTATTAGGCTTAGCTACACTTAAACAGCTTTTAAATTGTTGATTACTCTACAAATATTGCATGCAGATTTACTAAAGGCATAAAAACCTTAACCGGTAGATAAGAACAACATATTCCAATCATTTTTAAAGCAAAAAATGCACAATTTACAAACATATAAGAGTAAAGAAACTGAGATCACTGAGCCGAGTAACAGAGTGGATATATATATACATATATTCAATTACTTCTGGTGCGACCAATTGCAACCAAAATACGAGGTGAACATCTACATGTTATATCAGTCCTGCATACAAAATTTAAACGTTCGGAGGCTACTCGTTTGTGAGTTATGCGAGATACGTACGTACGGATAGACGCGACGAAATATTGTCTTCAGAATTCATTTTAAATCAGTTTTATAATTTGGGGGGGGGAAACGTCCTTTATTCTGTCCTTACTTGCGAATGTCACGCAAAAACATCATTAAATTGCATTGGATAGCGGTCAAAATCGATATTTTGGTTGAAATATTATACCCGAAATTTTTTGCGATTACAATACTTCCTTTTTACTTCGTATAAGGAAGTTAAAAGAGTTTCTGCTACTGTTGCTAACGGTTTGGTTTGGTTTGGTTAGGTTTATTTCATTACGGCAAAGCACCGGAAAGTTAACTGCTTAAAGAGAAGGATGCCTTAGTAGAGGAATTTCTAAGGGAAACTGGGTCATATGCACGTTACACATGGAGAAAACCACAAAAAAAAAAAAAAAAAGCCCATTCATCCAACCTATTCGCCGGGATCTGAACCCGGAACAAACTACTAGTGTTCAGCGACTTTACCGCTCGGCCGCTACAGTTTCTAACGAAGTGGACCGTTTAAAGAAATCCATAACGATGTCTTGTCCCGATTCTGACACCTTTAAATTCATAACAATATAGTCTGATGCTGCTGTTATGTGTAAAATTAGTAACTTTGTTAGGTTTATCTACGACCCGGCGTTTTGCTTTCGTGACCCAGTCTTAGATTACGACTTGGCATTTGAGAAACGCTGCTCATTAATATTAACTGTGTAGAGACATTAGATTTTTTTTTTTTAAGGTAGAGAAGCGAAAACTGAGCAATGCCCTCGCCGGGAATCGAACCTCGACGTCTAGAATAGGTACCGAATGTGCTACCGTTACACCAGGAAGGCATGCAGAAAGGAGGGAGAAAGTACTGTTATGAAATGTATATGCGTGGTAAGATAGCTTTCCCGCAAATCACTTTTAGGGTTGCCATAAAATGACAAGGAAAGGCGATATTGCCACATTTGGCGAGAAATCGCCCTTTTGGCGACAAAATTGGCGATATACCATGGACGGATGGAGAATTTTCTGGAATAAGTTCTTACCGGTTTAGCCTAGAATGTTCTTGAACACAAGCCGAAAGCTATATAAACCCTGCTGGTCCGCAGTCAGTCAGTGTGTCTCAGAGAGTGTGCCTCGTCTAGCGAGCTGTGCGGAGTCGATCGAGTTGACAGCCGGACAACGAGTGCCGAGTGGGTCGTCTAGTGCACCGAAGGAGTCTTAGTGCATCGTCGAGAGAGCTTGTTGAGCTTCGGTTATGACTGAACCGAAGAGTCGGGAGCTGTGCTCGTGTGTCGTCGAGTGCATCGCGAGTTGTAGCGTGGAGAGCCTCGAGAGTACGTGGAGTTCCGAGAACGACCGAGCAGAGTCAGGAGCTGTACTCTGGTGCTTTGCAGGAAGCTGTCTCCACCGTTATTGCCTGATAACCTGAAGGCTGTGTCGCTGATTGTTCCAGCGTGTTTAGAGTAGATCTTTGACGACTGTAAAAGTGACGTTGGAGCTGTCCTGATTAATATTGGCTAAATAAAGTGTGTTTCGATACTTCATCAAGTGTCATCGTTATTCACTCCAAATCTTCGAACCCCGTATGAACATGAAGGAAGGATATAACGTAACAACTGGTGTCAGAGAATAGGAAAAACGCAACAGTACCTTATAACTGTTTACTATGTTCTTAATCCTTATTTATGTTTTTTAATTTGTAATAGAAGATCTCTGATGCATTGGGGATGGCGGGTTATTACCCTCCGTAAACAAAGAAAGGAGGAATGAAAACCTGGCACAATATCATTGGGAATCAGGCCAACATTCCCATGCTGTAGCGAAATTACTATGTAACGGTGAGAAAATCAACAATTGTTAAGCAAGTTACACTTTCTATATCGGAGCAACAAATGTGTCTCCTGTAACTCGTTCTATAGATGTTAGTTCTTTTAAAAGACGATGCTCTTTAACGCATAGTCGTTTTGTTCTTTGGAAAAGGTAATAAACTTTTTTTTAAAAAACAAGTACCTTACAAACAAAATCTAGAAGTCTTTTTTTTTTCCCTCCTCAAATCTGTTGCCCAAAAGAAAATGGTTCCCTTTTTAAAAATAGTTTAATGAAAGCCTAAATACACCAACTTTTTCTAATCGTAGAAGGATATAACAACAACACTAAATAAATAATTAAAAAAGAATCTTAACGGTTTTAGATTTTATATTATCCCCAAGGGGGCTTTTTTTTAAAGTTTGTGTGTTACCTTTATTTATTAAAAAACATTTTCTGCTCACTTAAACCATAAAATTCAATTCAACAGCAATACCACAAAATAATTTAAAAAGAGTGTGGTTTTAGAATTTCCGATACACAGTCTTGCTCGCTGGAGATAAAAATGTTTTTTCTCCGCCTTACAATGCTGCCGTTGCTCGTTTTAAAATCGTCGAGTTTCTTAATCAAAAACTCATAAATTCTTTATAAAATATGAAATAGATAATAAAACAAATTCCAAATTTGGGCTTCCAGATGCCCATATTCGAGTGGAGGACTACGTTGTTCAAAATTTGATATCTCTAGGTACCGCTGTTTCTTTACAGTGCGAGAAACATACATACTGTTACGGATTTTGTATTTAGTTAGCTATTTTTAGTAGAGTTATAATTAAAATTGTTTTATATCCCCGTGCGCCGAGACATAATTTAAGAAAAAGCTACGCCGGAAAAGTAAAAATACAGGAACACGCGCATTTAACATTTAATAAATTGTGGTGTTGTGTGGCCCCAACTTGCCCGCAACAATAGTAGTGACTGCTATGGACTGGAATTACACAAACTTTTAAGAAGGGTATAACTCCCTTTTTATTCCACTTTAGAAGTTACAGATGCGTTCACTTGACGCTCACAAACTACGCCGACCCGGCGGTTAACTAAAAATCGAAAAGTACAACTAAAAATGAATAAATAACAAGTCACTACCTACGAGGCTCTGTAAACGTGACTAACTTAACCGCGTTCTAAGATCCAGCTGAGATTTCAGCAAACTTTCTTAATAAGAAGTTGAAAGATTCAACTAATTGCCGAAGTAGGCTCACAGGCCAAAACGCGCGGTTCTTAAATTTCTACCTAGCAACCTTCACGCTCGTGAATCAAGAAAGCACACCTACAAACTCGTTTCCCTTCCATTTAACTCAAATTACTTCTGCTAAAAATTTGAATACTTTCCGCGTTCTACTAAAATTTACATACGTCGGCATTGGCGATTCCAGGGAAAAGTAAAGGCTTGACAGGAAAGATAGCTTAAACTTAAAATAAATGTTAGTTAAAATAAATATAAACCCTACAAAATAAATATCTCGTAATTTATATTTACAACTGAATGAATGTAATTGACTACTGTGTTAGCTGTGACCGTAATGCTACCCTTTTGCTTTCTAGAAATCTGGAAAAAACGGAAATTACCAAAACTTTCACGTGCCCGATTAAACAGCTTTAAAAAGCCGGAGATAAATATCTCAGTTCAATAGCTTACTTAGTTGCTGTTGATTGAAGTGAATTCGCGGTGAAAGCGGATTAGCGTTCTCTGCGCTTTGGATTGCGTTCTATTTAACGTTTTAATACACTCATGTTCATAAATTAAGGATAATGCAAAATCAGGCAAAGGAAGAGTTAGAATCAAAACAAATTTGACTTATTTGTAAAGCTTATTTATTAAATAAAAGGTAAAGAGCAAAAAAAGATGCTATATGTTTGATATTATTAAAAAAAATTAGCGATTTTTTCTCCCTGGAGCAAATTACAAAAAAACACCTATTTACAAAAAACCAATATTACATGGTTGGTACGATTGTTAATACATTGTATGTCTCCCAGACGATGCAATACAGTCCGTCTAACGCCTAGGCATGCTGAGCATCAAATTATCGATCTGATCTTCGGGGACATTACACCACTCAAAAAGCAATGCCCTCCGAAGTTCCGGTAGACATGTAGGAGGAGGTTGACGGGCTGCAATTCGTCGGCAAGCATGTCCCTCACGTGCTCTACTGGATTCAAGTCCGGTGAGAATGCTGGCCAGTCCATACGGGTGATATCCTCCTATTAAAGGCATTCGCTTACAATGTTTGCACGGTGAGGACGGGCGTTGTCATCCATAAACACAAATTGTGCGCCCATGGCGCCCCGAAACAAACGTACATGTTGTTCCAGAATGACGTCCCGATAGATTTGACTTGTCATGGTTCCAATTTGAACATGCAGGTCAGTTCTGGAACACAGAATAACTCCACCCCAAACGAGCACTCCTGCACCACCGTCACGGTGTCGTTCAATGATGTTTTCTTGGTGGTAACGGATACCTGGAGCTCTCCATAGGAAAGTCCGGCGAGAATCAGACTGCAAACTAAACCTGGACTCGTCGGAAAACATCACACAGGCCCACTGTTGTGGTGTCCACAATGCATGCTCTCTACTCCAGGCTAACCGAAGCCGACAGTGAGTTGCAGTAAGTGGAACGCATCTGACAGGTCTACGAGCATATAGACCAATCTGCCCTAAGCGTCTGTACACGGTCTGCCTTGAAAATGTCGTACCTGTGGCTGAAGAGAGCTGACGAGACAGGTCTGAGGCTGTACTTGGCTTGTTTCTTTTGGCAGTAACTGCCAAATACCGGTCCTCATTCGGCGTTGTAACTCTGGGGCAACCTGTGCTGTAACGTCTACTCACATTACCATCATCTTGGAATCGTTGCCAAAGCCTGGAGATGACACTCTGGGCAATTCCAAGTTCGTTTGATACTTCCAGTTGGGTACGCTCACATTCCAGACGGCCGATTATTCTACCACGTAAAAAATCATCCAAATGCGTCCTTTGTGTCATAACTATTAGGTTATTGCACTGAAATGCTTATAAAGCGCCTGCGAACAATTTTACTTCTTCGCCTGTATTCCTTATATATCACTCTCTTACACTCTCGTCATTGTGACGTACCATCGGTGTCATCTGGTTACTTCCTAAAATTTGCATGTGATTCTTGAAGATGTGTGTAGTGATTTTACAGGTGATATATTTATTTTAGAGTTCGATTTCTGCGTCACTCCGAATTATCCTTAATTTATGGACATGAGTGTAGTTTAAAATATAACTACTGTGTGATACTGTGATATTGGACTAATATCTTTGAGGGAAAATCCTGCGTTTTGTTATATTTCTTGGGATAAGAATAAATGTTAACTTTTTACTGGACTTGTGCATTCAGTCTGTTATGTGCATTCAGTCAGTTCTATGCACGCAACAATACATTTATGCAGATTCTTCATGATTTAATTCCTTTAAATATAACGCAGGGCCCTAATATTTGGTGGCGACAATTTGACAAGCGAAACGTCGTTTATAGTGAACGAACGCAAAATGCCAAAACGGAATTAATAGCCCTTTTGGATAAATTGTCCATTTGGGCTAAAAATGCAGCAGTATAAAAAATAATATATAATGAATAATATTAATAGTAATAATGATAATAATATATTTCTTTAGGGAAAAAAATTTTTAATTAAAAAATTATGAACGGTTTTTATTCTACGAATTTTATACATCAGTTTACCTTTTTAAAACCAGCTCGAAATATTACAGCACATTTTAAGATTTTATTAGCTACTAACATTAAACTTTCTATCAGTTTACACAGCTACAGGGCTTGGACAAAAATATGGAAACACCTTTAAAAAAACATGTTTCTTTGCTTAATATGGTGTAGGAAACCCGTTGGCATCCAAAACAGCTTGCAGTCTTCTCGGAATGGATAAATACAGTTCCTGTATGTTTGCCAAGGGAATATTATACCATTCTTCCTGCAAAACGGTGGCAAGTTCAGATAACGATGTTGGCGGTGGATAACGAGAACGCACTTTCCGTTCCAATGTAGACCACAAAGGTTCGATAATATTCAGGTTTGGTGACTGTGGTGGCCAGGGTAGATGGGACAACTCATCCTCGTGCTCAGAAAACCAGTCCTGGACAATGTGAGCTGTGTGAACAGGGGCTTTGTCGTCTTGGAAGACACCATCACCATCGGGGAACCAAGTTTGTACCATGGGATGAACTTGATTGGCCAAAATGTTCACATAAGTCTTGGCAATCATGTGCCCTGACACAGTTATCATGGGGCTAGCAGAGAATCCCGATACGGCTGCCCAAACCATAACATAACCCCCGCCATGTTTCACTCTTGGCAACAAGCAGTCTGTATTATAGGCTTGAGATGGCGTTCTCCAGACGTAAACTCGGCCAGAAGTGGGAAACAATGTGAAAGAAGACTCGTCAGACCCTATTACTCGCTTCCACTGCTCTATAGTGCAGGCTTTATGACTTAAACACCCCCTTTTCCTGTTACGGGCATTAGCATCACTGATGAGTGGCTTCTCAATTGCAGCACGGCCAGCAATTCCCTGTTTATGAAGCTCCCTTCTAATTGTTTTGGTACTCACAGGGTTCGGTAACACAACATTCATTTCAGCAGTAACTTTTGCAGCCGTGGTCTTCTTATTTTTCGTCACAATTGCCCTTAATGATCGTCTGTCACGATCACTCAGGACGCACTTTCGTCCGCGCTGTGATTTAGCAGATGATGTTTTTCCGCTTTTCAAATATGCGGAATAAATCTTCGATACAGTACCTCTTGAAACACTGAACACCTCGGCTACCTTGCTTACGGAAGCACCTACCATACGTGCTCCAATAATTTGCCGACGTTCGAAGTCTGTTAACTCTGACATAATGCAATGACAACCTCACATAAAAGTACTCCGACAACAACTGAACTGTTTAGCACATTTACGAAGTTGTATAGGTGGCGTCAGTAGTCAAAAACGCCAGCGCCACCTACATATTTCATTAAAATCAATCTTTCTTTTCAAACATACATTTCACAAGGTGTTTCCATATTTTTGTCCATCCACTGTATCATGCCTTCAGAAGGGCAGAGAACTAAGAATTCTTTATATATTTTCTTAATTTTTATTTATCAAGTCTGAAAGAAAAAAATTTGTAAAAGTTTTCAAACCGATGATAGTTGATCATTAACGAATGACAAAATTAGCCCCCCTTCCGGTTCATTTCAACATAACATGGTCTTCTTCTCTCAGGAGCAATTTATTGTATTGTTACCTTCTGTCAGGGGCCCACCAGCGGCCGAGCGGTAAAGACGCTGAACACTGGTAGTTCGGTTTGAGGTTCGAATCCCGCGAACGGGCTGGGTGCATGGGCGTTTTCGTGGTTTTCCCCATGTGTAACGTGTATACGAGCCAGTTTCCCTTAGAAAGTCCTCCACGAAAGGCATCCCTCCCTTTAGGCAGATAGCCCTCGTGTGCTTTGCCATAATTAAATACACCAAATACACCAACCTTCTGTCAGAATTTTTTTTTTCTTTTTTTTTCTGAAAATGAGAGATCACCCCTTTTTATCTACTGAAATGTATTGATGTAAATTCTTTTGAAATAGTGCCAAACAGAACTGTTCTCATAGTTTATGTGGCAGTCCTTATTGCATAAATTTACTTTTTATTATATTTGCTTATTATCCGCTTGCGTCTATTACAGGAATGATTCCTCCCCCCGAATGCTCCAGATATGTCGTGAAATCTATAAACATGTAGTAATTTTTTCGGTTAAAAATTTGAAAGGATATTTAAAAGGCTATTATCATGTAAACATAATATTTTCAGAAACTAGGAAATACAAGTTCTCTGAATAACAAGCTTGATTTACCGATTAATTATTACTAGTTTATTAGACAACGTTCAGTCTTACGTTAGTCTGGTAAATAAAAAGTGGTCAGGTCAATTCCAGAAAATTAAACTCAAATATGTCTTATTTATGACTCACTGCAATGTATCAAGTGTACAGAACCTTTGTACTCAAAATAACTCCAGCGGAAAGTTTTGTTTCGATCATGTTGGTATGCATTTCTTACATGTTATTATCATTTCCTTGGCTTTAATTAAAGAGGAAACAAATAATGGAATTACATGAAGTTAGCATCAGACGCGTTTTCTTTGTTGATTACATTAATGGAAAATATAGAAATAATATTACTACTAATTACGCAAAATAGTTTTAAACATCTAAGTTTGTCATTCGAATAATCAATATACTGTCATAACTTGAAAGTTAAATATAAATGAACTCACAGTTTTACAGGCCTCGTGAATAATCAGCGTATTAAGACAGTGTTTCTACATCTGTGGTACGCAGACGACAGCTGACCTTCGAAGTCTCTCCTTGTGGTTCTCTAACATTTCTGAAAATAAATAAATAAATTGCTTAGGTGTTTGTTGTTAAATTACTTAAAGCTAGAAGGTAAAAAAAAAAAAAATTCTGAAAGGTTTCAGATTTTATATTACGCCCAAAGGGGCGTTTTTTTTAACGTTCTGTGGATTGCCTTTATTGATTAAATATTGTTACGAAATGTACAGGCGCAGAAAGATGGCTTCCCCGCAAAGCAGTTTTTAGGGTTGCCATAAAATGGCAAAGGAAGGCATGGTTGCCACATTTGGCGAGAAGTCGCCCATTTGGCGACAAATTTGGCGATATGCCTTGGACGGATGGAGAACTTTCTGGAACGAATTCTTACCGATCTAGCCCAGAATGTCCTCGAACACAAGCCGAAAGCTATATAAACCTTGCTGGTCCGCAGTCAGTGTGTGTGTCTCATCTAGTTAGTCCGTGCGGAGACGACTGAGTTGACAGCCGGCCAGCGAGTGCCGAGTGGGTCGTTGAGTGCATCGGAAGAGTCTCTTAGCGTATCGCGGTTAGTGCATCGTCGAGAGAGTGTGTTAAGCTCCGGGAACGACTGAACCGAAGAGTCGGGAGCTGTGCTCTGTGCGTCGTCGAGTGCATCGCGAGTTGTAGCGTGGAGAGTCTCGAGAGTACGTGGAGTTCCAAGAACAACAGAGCAGAGTCGGGAGCTGTACTCTGGCGCTTTGCAGTGAAGCTGTCTCCACCGTTATTGCCTGACAGTGTGAAGGCTGTGTCGCTGATTGCTCCAGCGTGTTTGGAGTAGGTCTTCGACAACTGTAAAAAGTGACTTTGGAACTGGCCTGATTAATACCGGCCAATAAAGTGTCTTTCGGTATTCCATCAAGTGTCGTCGTCTTTCACTGCAAACCCACACGAACCTCGTACGAACGTGAAGGAAGAAAATAATGTAACATCTGGTGTCAGAAAAGAAAAACGTAACAATATGATGTTCTTCCCCTTTAAACCAAAAAATTCAGTTCAACAGTAATATCGCAAAATAATTTTTAAATGAGCCTACCTTTAGAATTTCCGATACACAGTAAGAGATAAAACTGCTTTTTTTTTTTTTTTTTTTTTTTTTTCCCCGTACAGTGTTGCCATTGCTCGCTTTGAAATCGTTCAGTTTGTTAATCAAACACTCGTTAAAGTTTTACAAAATGTGAATATAGATAATAAAACAAATTCCCAATTTGGGCTTCCAGATACCTTTATTCTGGTGGAGAAATACGTTATTCAGAATTGGATGGCTCTAGGTGCCGGTGTTTTATCACAGTGCGAGAAACATACATACATTCATGCAGATTCTTCATCATTTAATTTCTTTAAAATAACACAGGGGGATAATATTGGATGGCAAAAATTTGGAAACTGATACAACCTTTTAAAGTTTTCGACACATAATGCCTAAAGGAAATTAATACCCCTTCTGGGCTAACCCTTTTGGGCTAATAAATGGCGTGAAAATGTAATTTAGAAATGTCTCAACAAAATACATTAATGTAAATTAAATCCAGAGTCTAATTTGAAAGTCTTTAAAACATACTTTTTTTTTAAGTTCTTGATGTGGCTGGAAAATCACATATGATTTCCTTATGGCAAAAATTCACCAGGATATTTCAAATATTTGAAATTTTTTATGTCATTTTCAACTAGCACTGAGGGATTGGGAAGTCAAGTTACAACAATTCGAAGAAATGAGTTTAAATGAAATGCAGCAAAAAAAAAAAAAAAAAAAGTCACGTGGTGTCCACAACAGAATTCGTTTCCCTTGCGACACTTACTGAACAATCTTACATCTAACATCTATAAGCATTTTATCTGATAAGTCATGGGATTCTGAAACTTCCTCTGCTGCAATCACTAAACGTGATCGCTTCAACCGCCAGAACTACGACTACAGAAAGCAAGTACTATCTTGTCTAACCTTTTGATGCCACTTTTGTTTATCAACAAGAGCTTATTTGCTGCGCGATTTCTTCTCAGTGTCATTTTTATGTATCCATTTGGCGATAAGTGTTATCAGCCGCACTTTTGAGTCAACAGTTATACAGATAAATCACATACTGGTTCGTTTCGGACCACCCTGAAATCCCTCCCTCCCATTCCTGCATTTCCAGTGGAATTTTTTTGCTCGATAAGAGCTGGAACTGGTACTAGATTATATTTTCTAATCCGAGGTTCTGCAGAAGCCCAGGGCTCTTCGAGCGATATTTTTAATATTTTTTCGCGGATGGGTTCTTCGAAAGATGCTGTGAAGTTTCCGTTAAGGTTTTTTTTAAAGTTTTCTCCAGGATAAAAGTGTTCAGAAAGACTGAATTAGATAAAGATTTTTCAGCTTTTTATATTGGAGGAAACTTTGAAATAATGGTCATCTCTCAGAATACCTGTAAATACAGAGACTGTTCGCACATTTTTTAGACGATTTTGGTAAGCGGTAATAAAAAATCGTTTGCTGCAAAAGAAGTAATTGCAATTGTACTATGTTTTTAAAAGTCAAAATCATCGCCTGTGGCTTGAAAGTTTTGTTTTTATTCAAAATGGCGAATTTAACAAAGCAGTGGTTCGAAGTCTACATTTACGCTCTTTCCGAACAGAAATATGCGTACTCCGTTATCCAAACATGATGTGAGAGTCATGGTTTTTAGATATGTAAAGCGTCGATAGGTAATATCATCAACAAGAAAGGAAAAAAACATCAAATTGGAGCCTCAAGGGGGACAAAAATTTCAAACAAGTGTCCAAGGAAAAATAAAATGTTAATGTTAAAAGAAAATCCCCGTAGTCAAAGGACAGTTGCAAAACCATTAAAATGCTCGATGTCCACTGTAAACAAAATGATAAACGTTGATTTAAATCTTAAGAAAGCGAACAAACGCAATGTGCATTGTCTTCTTCCAAAGCATATCGCTCGACGCAGGACACGCTGCAGAATTCTATACGAGAAACACTTATCCAAAGAAAAATGGAAAACAATTTTCGCAATAGGGGATATAAGCATGGGTGTAATTAAATGATTGTAACAAAAAAAAAAAAAAAAAAAAAAAGAGTAATTTATTATCATAAAAGGGGAGAAACAATTTAAGTACATGGTTCAAAGAATCGAAAGAAAGTTTTTCTAAGGGATTCATGATTGTTGCTGGTTTTTCTTATAATGGCAAGTTAAAAATAAAGAGAGTGCAAAAAAATGTCAAGATTAACTCCAAATACTACCAAGAACATATTTTATCGCCAATTTTTCTGAATGAAATACCATCGCTTTACCCACAGTGCCATTCATCTGTGAGACTCCATCAGGACAAAGCTAGCAGTCACACATCAAAATCCACTGTAAATTTCCTAAAAGAAATGGAACAAAAGACTGGTATCAAACTGGTATAACCTTCACTGATATCCCTACTAAATCTCCCGATGTGTCACATATGGATTTTTGTGCTTTCGGACTTTTAAAAACTGCATTATGCAAACGTTGTCCCAAAACCCTAACAAGACTCTGGAAAGCTGTTCGGGAGAAATGGAATAGAAAACCTCTTCTGCCACTTCAAAAGGCATTTTATCCTGGAAATTGCGATGTCGAAAGATAGTTCAGAGTAAGGGATGTCAAACAGAACATTTAAAACACAAGAATTTTATGTAATTTAATATTGTGAATACAATATACATCGTCTAAAAAATGTGTGAACAGCCTCTGTATTAACAACAATAGGAATTTTTCTCGTGGCTATATCGTCTCAGAAACACGACCATCTCCGAAAATGTGTCTGAATGAGAATATAATTATCTCTGAAACACGACTATCTCTGAAAGTATTTCTGAATTATCTCTTAAGAACGCGTGTCGAAATTGCAGGTCACTTGTGCTTCTAGCCTCCTGAAATGTTATCATAAAAAAGGGGGGAGAGAGAGAGAGAGAGAACCAGAAAAAGAAAATCTGAAAGGTTTCAGATTTTCAATTTCGTTCAAAGGGGCGTTTCTTTAACATTTTGTGTGTTACCTTTATTTATCTAATATCACGCTCTTCGCACTTAAACCTTAAAATTCAGTTCAAGAGCAATCGCAAGATAGTTTTAAATTGAGCATATCTTAGAATTTCCGATACAGAGTCTCGCGCACTGGAGATAAAAACGTCTTTTCTGTACAACGTTGTCATTTCTGGCTTGGAAATACTTGAGTTTGTTAATCAAAAATTCGTTAAAGATTTACAAAATATGAAATCGATAATAAAACAAATTCCAAATTCCAAATTTGGGCTTTCAGATGCTCGTATTCGCTGTAGTATTACGCCATTCGAAATTTGATATGGCTCTATGTACTGTTGTTTTATCACAACGCGAGAAATATACATACATTTATGCAGAATTTTTCATAATTTAATTTCTTCAAATATAATGCAGGAGTCTAACATTTGGTGGCGACAGTTTGAAAAGTGAAACGGACATTTATAGTGAACCAACGCAAAATCGCAAAACGAAAACAATAGTTCCTTCAGGTGAATAGTCTTTATTTTGCACCAGGCACAAAGCCTCTTTGGACTAAAATAAAATAAATAAAAATAAATAAATAAAAGTCTGAAAGCTTTCACATTTTATATTACTACGAAGCGGGCGCTTTTTAATGTTTTGTGTGCTGCCTTTATTTATTAAATATCACGTTCTTCGCACTTAAACTATTTAAAATTCAATTCAACAGCAAGACCGCAAAATATTCAAAAACAACATATCTTTAGAATTTCCGTTAGACAGTCTGGCGTGCGCTGGAGGTAAAAATGTTTACAAAATAAGAAATAGATAATAAAACAAATTCCAATGCCCGTATTCCGGTGTCCAGATGCCCGTGTGTTATTTGAGATGAGACCCAAAAGTTACTTTTATTTATTAAATATCATGTTCTTCGCATTTAAACCACGAAATTCAGTTCAACAGCAATATCGCAAAATATTTAAAAAGAGCATAGCTTTAGAATTTCCGATATAAAGTCTCGAGCACTGGATATATATATTTCCGTACAATGTTCCCATTGCTAGCTTTGAAATCCTTGAGTTTGTTAATCAAACATTCGTTAAAGTTTTAGAAAATAAGAAATAGATAATAAAACCAATTCCAAATTCCAAATTTGGGCTTCCAGATGCCCATATTCGAGTGGAGTACTCCGTTACTCAAAATCAGATGTCTTTAGGTACCGTTATTTTTTTCACAGTGCGAGAAACATACATACATACATTTATGCAGATTCTTCATTATTTAATTTCTTTAAACGTAATGCAGGGCTGTAATATTTAGCGGCAAAAATTTGAAAAGTGAAATAGTGGACGACGCAAAATGCCAAAACGAAATTAGCTCTTCTTGGTGAATTGCCCCCTTTGGGATAAAAAAAAAAAATTGAATTACCCCCCCCCAACAATATAAACGTATGGGATCTTTTAATTGTAATGTAATTTAAAGAATTGTTTATAGCAAAATAACTTGTTTTTTGATACGGTAATCAGCAATGAATGTATAGTAGTAATAATTTTCATACGTATTGAAATTCTGTGACGCAGAATACAAGCCAGTTTCCTGATAAAGTTGTTCACGAAGACAGTCCTCCTCTTAGCCCTTATATACTTTGCTATAATCAAATAAACAAACCAAAACAAACCTTCCTTAGGCTGATAGCCCTCGTGTGTCTCGTGCCCCTCAATACACAAATAAACTTTAAAACCCAAGAAAAAGGTTTACTGATAACTGAAATGCAGAAAAGATAATAGCTTGCATAATTTTACTAAAAGCATGCAAACAGTATCAGTGCTGATTGAATATTCTTCGCTAACTATTAAACATAGTAATTTTGTTTATTTCGTTTGTTTTGTTAGTATTAAAATCAATGCACTGTTTGGCATGCGGATCACAGCAGAGTACAGAGTAAAGAGGTTGGGAGAGATTAAAAAAAAACGAGGGGGGGGGAGAGACCAAGGAATGCGGTAAAGAAGTTGCGAGTTAGAGAAGCAGGTGGTTAGAGAAGAGTTTTCCCACGCTAGCGTTAAGCAATAAAAACCTTCTAACAGTTGCTTGACTCGCGATGTATAAAAATGATTTAACATTTTCTTCGCTCGACATCTGGCGTTCGTTCGGGTTGGGGCACCTTATGGACTTCGCACTTGATTTTGCGGACTGCTGCGCGCGTTTACATCTTTTGTTTAACTTAGGCGCATTCCGTTGCAAAAGCTGTTGCGGAACTTGAGGGCGCAATGCTTAAGGTATCTCCAACCGAGGAAGACCATCACATATGCATTTAGATCTACAAAAGATTCCTTTAAATGCGGTAGATAATGAACTAAAAGAATATTACAGTTGCGTTATTTCGCAAATCGTAACAAAGTATTGTTGCATGCGTAGGTGTTCGTAATAGCTTGAATGCAGAAGTCGGATGAAAAGCTAAAAAAATTTATTCTAATAACAAGAAATATAACAAAACGCTGGAGTATTCCTCGAAGACATTCGTGCAATATCACAATATCACGCAATATAAACAGTAGCTATATTTTAAACCACTAAAATATTAATAACAGAACGCAATATAAAGCGCAGTTCTAATCTCACCGCGAATTCGCTAGTCAACAAACAACATTTATCTAAACAACAAATGAGCTGAGATGTTTCTCTCCGGCTTTTATAGCTTTTTAAATCGGCGCGCGAGACAGTTCTAGCAATTTAGTCAATTATATTTATTCGAACTAAACATAAATTAAAAGAGATATTTATTTACTAAACGTTAAATGCACGTGCTTATTTTTAATTTTTGATTTCTCTTTAAATTCGTCACGCGCTGCATTGCACGAGGAAATAAAACAATTTTAATTATGATTCTATTACAAATATCTAACTAAATGCAAAGTTCGTAACAATATTACTAATTAAAAAATTCTTTATTGAAAATCTACACTATTAAAATATGCGCGTGTCTGTCTATTTGTTTTTATGACATCACTTTCTCCGGAACGGCGGAGAGTTGAGTTTAGTTGAGTTGAGTATTCCTCCCCCCCCCGGATTCCGAAAATTCGTGGAAAGCCATTTCGACCATTCTCATCTTCGTACTGCTTTAATCATCCGAGATATTAATTAAAAAGTCTGAAAACTCTAATTTTCCAGCTTATTTTTCCGAGTGGCAACAGTTTGTTATGCTGGAGATAAAATTCTGTTTTATTTCGAAAAAGTGTTGCCACTGCTCGCTTTCAAATCGTAGAGTTTGTTAATAAAAAATTTGCAAGTTTTACGAAGTATGGAAAAAAATAGCGTTGCCGAACATTAAATATATTATTATTATATCCCAGAAAGATTATCCGATGGTGTAATTTTGTTTATTTATTTGTTGCGACGTCCATCCGAAATTTGATGGTTCTAGGTACCATTGTTTTATCACAATGCGAGAAATATATATACATTTATGCAGATTTATCATTATTTAATTTTTTCAAATATAATGCAGGGCTCTAATATTTGGTGGTAACAACTTGGAAAGTGAAACGCCGTGTATAGGGAACTAACCCAAAATGCCAAACCGAAATTAATAGACCTTCTGCGCAAATTGCCCCTTGCGCCGTTTTAGCACGTAATTTAGAACGTTTTTCCCAGTACATGCTGAGAACGTTTCGAAATCTACCAGGATTGTACGTTGAAATGTGCGTTTTAAGAACACGGTTATAATACGCACCGATTTAGCACGTCGTTTGGAACGTATTTTCTAGCACATGTTGAGAACGTTTCGAAAAGTACCAGTGTTGTACGTTGAAATATACTTCCTAAGAACACTCTTATAAAACGCACCGCTTTAGCACGTAGTTTAGAACGTTTTTCACAGTGCATGTTGAGAACGTTTCGAAATGTACCAAGATTGTGCGTTGAAATATACATTTTAAGAACACGGTTATAATACGCACCGCTTTAGCACGTCGTTTAGAACGTATTTTCTAGTACATCTTGAAAACATTTCGAAAAGTACCAGTATTTTACGTTGGAATGTACGTTCTAAGAACACGGTTTTAACATACACAACTTTAGCACGTTATGTCGAACGTATTTTATAACACAATCTGGGAACGTTTCAAAAAACGATTGTTGTATCAGGACTTGTAATCCTCTTCACTTGCTTTGGAAACATGAACTGTCCTGACTCGGAACAGGGAGCTTACTCAAGCTATGTTCAATAAATTGTGAAGTAGAGAATACACACAGGAAGGGTATACGAAACCCTTTATTTTTCTATCTTTACAGAGATTTCCGGAACTTCGGAATACAGAGACTAACCACTTGTGGTCTGAACGTAAGAATATAAAACTACTAACTAAAACTCTAACTAAAAACTAACTTTGGGTTAATATACAAGTGCCTAGCTTTAAGATTGGCCGTTATTTAACAAAATCCGTATGTAGTACAGAGAGCTGCTAAAACTACGATACGTTTAAATTATCAAGAGGACTAAACCTCTGGCCTTGAAGGCAACCAGCAACCGAGTAAAACTACTATGGCAAGCGGTTTGCAGTAACTCTTTCCTCTCTCTTGCTTGGCAAAAAGCCACAACTTAAGTACTTGGCGTTAGCAAGACAAATTTGCATAAATAAGTTAAAGCTTTTAATTCTGACCGGAAGTAGAAAATAAGAAGTGATAGTAAAGATTTAAAATAAAATAAACGTTAGTAAAACTTAGGATCCTTACAGTTGTACGTCCAAATGTACGTACTAACTACACGGTTGTTACACGCACCAGTTTAGCACGTTATATAGAGCGCATTTTATAACACAATCTGGGAACGTTTCAAAAAACACGATTGTTCTACGTCGAAATGTGCGTACTAACTACACGGTTGTTACGCGCACCACTTTAGCACGTTATGTAGAACGTATTTTATAACACAATCTGGGAACGTTTCAAAAAACACGATTGTTGTACGTCGAAATGTACGTACTAAATACACGATTGCTACATGCACCACTTTAGCACGTTATGTAGAACGTATTTTATAACATAATCTGGGAGGTGTATTCATTCATATATTTACTTTTTCTTTCATAAGAGCTATGTCATATTAACCCAAGAATGCGACGTACCTTTGGATTGCTATTTATCCGCAACTCCCCCTCTCAACACCTAACAGATTTAGATACCATCTCAGTTTCTGGAATAGCGTGACGATACTTTTTGCTCCATTTAAAAGCAATGGAAAAATAGCGTGAATTTTACGTATTGAGCTAAGGAGTTAAAAGATACCTTTAAAACGTGACAATCGTGAACGGCAACTACTCTTTTTCGTGTACTCCACCCCACCTTTTCCGTGAATCACGGAACACGTAAACGGGCAATGATTCCAAATCTGATGAACTCCATTGGTCACGCAGTAACAAGTTCACCTGCCTTCGAGAATCGTAATGTTGACTGAAATCTCACAGTTCCTGGAATTTGAATTTGTTTTTCCAGTACTTTGTTCGAGAGGAAATCTTGCAAGAATGCAATCGGAATGTTTGTTCTTGCAATCTTAATCGTGGGTATAACGAAAATTTGAAGAAATTGTTTAAATTAACTTAAATCATCACTGTGGTTGCAGCCATTGCTAATCTCATTTTTAGTGCCATGGAAACTTGAGTTTATATAATCGGATTCAGCTTTTACTTAATTTGTGGTAGACGCGGTATAGTACACTGATGCACAAAGTCAGTCATTATTGAATACAGTGTCTCATTAAAGTGATGGGACACTTGTGCTTTACAAAAGGAAACTGTAATAAAATAAATTTTAAAAAAATGTAAACATTTTTTGTGGGTGTTTTTCATACTTAAATTTAGTAACAATTATTACATAACATACATTTTCTCAAAATATTAAAATCTTAATTTAATAAAAATACAATTGTTTAGAACGGAGCAGAAAATGGCTCACTTAAGTGATGGGACACTTACTTTTCCATCAAATATTTATCCAAAAATTTTACTTTTTAAAAGGTTTTAATATTTTGTTGAATTTCCTTTTACTTTTAAAAGATTTAATCTTCTTGGAATGGATTCGACTAATTTTTTTGTGATTTCTGGAGTGATTTTACCCCGTTCTTCTTGAAGCACCGATTTTAATTCTTGTTTTTAAGAAATGGTGTGTTTTCGAATTCTTAATTCCAATTCTTACCAAATATTCTCTATGGGATTTAAGTCGGGAGATTATGGTGCTGTTTTTATTATTTCAGGACAGTTATACAGCAGCCAGAGTCTAACGTTCAAAGTAGTGTGCTTGGGGTCATTGTCCTGGTAGAATTTAAAATCGTTATGAAGGTTCAATTTTCGTGCTGAAGAGTTCAAATTTTGATTTAAAATGGCAATATTCTTGTACTGATCCATTATACTGTCAATAAAAACAAGATTACCAACTCCACCGGACGACATACACCTCCAAACCATAACTCCTCCTCCATCATGTTTTACTGTTTGCATCAAGTTCTGTTTGCGAAATTCTTTCCTGGGTTTTCTCTACACCAAAATTCTACCATCAGAACCAAATATATTAAATTTATTCTCATCAGCAAATACAACTTCATTCCAGTAATCAGAATTCTTATTTATGTTGGATTTTGCGAAAGCCAGTCTGAGTTTTCTATTCTTTTTACTTACGAAGAATTTTTCCCTGGCTGCTCTACAGTAATATACGGCAGATCGAATTACTCTTCTAATCGTCTCAGGATTAACAATTACTCCATATAATGCTTGTAAATCAGCAGCAACTTTAGGAGCACTCATTCTTGGATTTTTTTTTTTAATGCTTCGAACGATAATTCGCTTTATTCCATTGGATAGTTTTGATGGTCGGCCAGGTCTTCTTTTATCCTGAATCATACGATTCTTTTTATATCGTTTAATTATATTAAAAACTGTTGAATGACTCAAGTTAACTATTTCAGCAGTTTCTCTAATAGATTTTCCACGTTCAGTATGCAAATTAATAACTAATTTTCGAATTTCAGGCAAAGTTTCTTTTCGTTTAGCATTCATGGCTTCACAGAGCTAAAAAACACAAAAATTCTAAAACAAACTGGAGAGAAATACTGCAGACGATTTTATAAATTATTTATAATTCAGCTTTTGAGTAAAAGTAAAAACCACGAAAAATATTTTTATTGTAGTACGTAGTAGTATCTAATGGTGTCCCATCACTTATGTGAGCCATTTTTTGCTCCGTTCTAAACAATTGTATTTTTATTAAATTAATATTTAAATATTTTGAGAAAATGTATGTTATGTAATAATTGTTACTAAATTTAAGTATGAAACACACTCACAAAAAATGTTTACATGTTTTTTTAATTTATTTTATTACAGTTTCCTTTTGTAAAGCACAAGTGTCCCATCACTTTAGTGAGACACTATTTAAACTTTAAATTATTAGCGCAAAGGGAAATTTGCCCAAAAGGGCTATTACCATGGTTCTGGCATTTTACGCTGATTCACTATAAACGGCAAATCACTTTTCTAATTGTTGCCACCAAATAGCACAGCCCTGTAATATATTTAAAGAAATTAAATAATTAACAATCTGCGTAAATGTATGTATGTTTCTCGCATTGTGATAAAACAACGGTACCTAGAACCATCCAGTTTTGAACAACGTAATCCTCCACCGAATATGGTCACCTGGAATCCCGAATCTGGAATTTAGAATTCCTTTTGTTATCGATTTCACATTTTGTAAAAGTTAAACGAGTTTTTCATTAACACACTCAACAATTTCAAAACGAGCAGTGACAACGCTGCATGGAATAAAACATTTTTATCTCCAGCGCGCCAGACTGTCTATCGGAAATTCTAAACATATGCAATCTATCTAAACATATTCTAAACATCTTCAATATTTTTAGCCCAAAGGGGCGTTAGGTCAAATGCTGGAGAAACGGCTCTCGAAACGTCTATGTGTGTCTAAATGAAAAACGACACTCTGGGCGTACTTTTTTTGGAGGGGGGGGGTTAACTGGGGAGGGGCGTAGAAAAGTGAGTCAAAGTGTGGAAGCGTTTGACATGCCCGTTCTGAAGGATGTTGACTAGCATTTATGTTTCATATAGGAAAAATCCGAGAAAAACCCATACAACTAGTTCGTTCTCCGTACCCGGACGAACTACCAGTGTTCAACTTTCGTATCTACTCTGTAATCTGCTTACCGAAGAAAGAGTGCATGGTAATAGTAAAGGTTAATAAACAAACCAATTAAACTAAATAATAAAACGATCGTTAATTCTAAATATTTTAAAACCGATATTTGATTTATAGAAATGGCTTTAGAGTTCAGTTGTATCTAACAGACATGACATTTAATGGTGCAAGATTCTTCTCTTTCATTGGGGGGGGGGAAAGCGCGCCTAAAATAATATTATATATAAAAAATGTAAAAGCTTTCAGATTTTATATTATGCCCAAAGGGGCATTTTTTTAAAATTTTGTGTGTTATCTTTATTTATTAAATATCACCTTCTTCGCACTTAAACCATAAAATTCAATTCAGCAACAATATCGCAAAATAATTTTAAAATGAGCATATCTTTAGAATTTCCGATATAGAGACTCGCAGGCTGGAGATAAAAAAATGTTTTTTCTGTACAACGTTGCCATCGCTCGCTTTGAAATCCTTGAGTTTGTTAATCAAAAACTCGTTAAAGTTTTACAAAATACAAAATAGATAATAAAAGAAATTCCAAATTTGGGCTTTCAGATGGTCAGATTAGGTCATTCAAAATTAGATGGCTCTAGGTACCGTTGTTTTATCGCAGTGCGAGAAACATACATACTGTTGCCACTCCTATTGAATTTAGCATTTCCTGTTTGTTATTATTAGTCTAAAGGGATTTGAATCCCGAAGGACTATTAGTTTCGTTTTGGCATTTTGCGTCGGACGGATAAATGTCGGTTCACTTTTCAAACTGTTGCCATAAAATGTTAGAGTCCTGCATTATATTTGAAGAAATTAAATAATGAAAATCTGCGTAAATGTATGTATATTTCTCACATTGTCATAAAATAACGGTACATAGAGTCATCGAATTTTGAATAACGTAATTCTCCAACGAATATGAGCATGTGGAAGACCAAATTTGAAATTTGAAATTTGTTTTATGATCGATTTCCTATTTTTTAAAACTTTGACGAATTTTTGATTAACAAACTCAAGGATTTCAAAGCGAGCAATGGCAACGTTGTGCAGAAAAAACATTTTTATCTCCAGCGCGTATCGGAAATTCTAAAGATATGCTCGTTTTAAAACTATTTTGCGATATTGCTGTTGCACTGGATCTTATGGTTTAAGTGCGAGGAACATGATATTTAATAAAGAAAGGTAACACACAAAATGTTAAAAAACGCCCCTTTGGACGTAATTTAAAATCTGAAACATTTCAGATTTTTTATTTATTTATTTATTTATTTATTTTTTTATTTAATCGTTTTGTTTTGTAATTTTATTTGATGTACGAATCTGGCATCCAGTTTTGTTTTGGAATATTGTGATCGGGAAATTCCCGTTTTAAGTAAGCAGCAGTAAAGTTGCGTTACTGAAATACTGAATGTTTTTTCATCATTAAGATGTACGAATCGTTTGATCATTATACTAAATTCTACACGTAAATAGTCGCATTAATATGTATGTGTTTGTAAAATGAAATAATTTTTATATTAAACGAAGTTGGATTTCGAGTCAAAACACGTACATTTATGATGTGAAGTTGAACCTCTACCTGATTATTATCTTTATTTTGACGTAATTTAGTAAATCGCGATTGGCAACAGTTGAGTTTTTACATGTACGCTTTCGAGTTTGTTCTATAGTTTTACTTTTCGTTTTAAGTAATGAGAATAATGACTTTTTGAGATGTTTTTCATGAGTATTTAAGAACTGAAGAGTATTATTTTATGCCATTTATGTTCTGAGTATTGCTTTGAGGTGTGAAAGCTAAAACTAACACTTAATTAGACTTGTAAATAGAATCGTAATGTTAAACTGTTTGTGTTGTGACGAGATGTCTTTCATTGGATAATTGATTGTATACTCATTTTCCATCATAATTCTTCTGATATAGAAGGTAAAACGGGATATATGCAGATTCTTCATTATTTAATTTCTTTAAATATAACACAGCGCAATAGTATTAGGTGGCAACAGTTTGAAAAGTGAAACGGATATTTAATGTTTTCGACACAAAATGCCAAAACAAATTTGATAGCCCATCTGAGCTAACGCTCTTTGGGTTAAAAAAAAATTTTTTTTTTTGGAAAGAATTTTGAGAAAACCGCAAATCCCCACTCTCATCATTGTCCTTTTTCAGATGCCTCTAATCTTTATCCTCTTGACGTTCTTGTGAGCCTCAAGTACAGTTCTAATAGTTTTCCGTCAATGAAAAGGCGCCCCATATCCCCCCCCTACACGCGCACATAATTCAAAGAAGAATTCATAGACCCGATAAACACAAAACACCTAAATCTGTCTTCGGTTCGAGCTCGTTCTGCGCATCACGGAGCGGCGGTTTGACATTACTCATCAGTTCGGCCACCTTTTTATTTGTAAGCAATGCCTATGGAGATGGCAACAGAAAAGCGTGAGAACTCCGTGCTTTTCGGACGTGCGGCGCCACTTCCAAATTCCGGGACGGCGCCGAATTTCTTTCCGACTCAATGTGGCTGCCACCTTACGCCTTACTTTCCTACACTCCGCCCCACCTACTCCGCAGGCGTCTTCTAAGAACTGAACGAATAGTGTTACCGAATTTTTCATGCCGGCCTAGTAGAAGAAAAGGGAGTTTTCTCTCCGCTGTAATTTTATTTAAGGTCTCGCGCGCGCGTTAATAGATTTACGTACTTTCTCCCAGAATTCCTCACGACGGAGGGGATGAATTACAGACCATATTTTCTTCGTATTGGAAGCTGGAGAAAGAAGGGGTGGAGGGACAGCAGTGCAGTTCGAGGTGTTTAAATTGGTTATCGTTATTAGCCCAACGGGCGTTAGCCCACAAGGGCTATTAATTTCGTTTTGGCATTTTGTGGCGTTTCACTATAAATGGCATTTCACTTTTCGAAGTGTTGCCAAAATATTATCGCCCTGTATTATATTTAAAAAAATTAAATAATGAAGAATCTGCATGAATGAAACACGGTCACTTAAACTCAACTGCATCAATTACAAATAGTGCAAAACAAATTTCTGCGCATTATTACTGATTCTCACTATCTTATCCGCAATAAACTTTTACACAGAGACTTAAAACTTGAGACGATTCCAGATTACATCAGAAGATCCAATGAAAAATTCTTCAACAAAGCTGTGCAATGTTAATTACTCCCAAGTCTTTAATTATGAAATTCTCTTCGAAGATAGAAGCGTCAAAAAACTTGCAGCTCACACCTTAATGGGAGGAGACGACAATTTTTTCACTTAGCTCCTGAATCGGTAGCTGTTTATACTTCCAATGCATCTGATTTTGATTGAAGTTCTTCTGTAGCTTGAATATTACTCATGGTGAATTATAAAACTAATGCTGTGAGATTTTTCGCATTGTGATGATATAGTAGTGTTGTAAATAGGTTGCTTAGGTTGTTGTTGAGTTGCTGTAGTGTATTGCGTTGAATAGTTGTTTTAAAATTGTGTTGTATAGTTGTATTGTATTGTGTTGTATTTAGCACTATTGATTGAAGTTGTTTAGTTGTATTTGAATTTGTCATTGGAACTCTTGCTGTAGTGTATCTTCTCATACTGTTGTCATTGATTTGCATTGTCTTGGGTCCTCCTTGAAAGCTATGATCGCTCGTCACGTTTTGCGAACTTGTCCGATTGGATTGTCTTACTCCTTTTCGTACTTCTCTTTTTCCCCTTTTCTCCGTTTTCTCATCTGACATTTTCTCCACATCCGGATTTCTTTATATAGTGCCGTTGGGCTTTAATTCTGGAACCGACAACGTTGCTCTTCGCAATAGCTCGGTCAATTATAGAGTCTAAGTATGTTTCTCCCATTGTCATAAAACCACGTTACCTAGAGCTATCGAATTTTGAATAGCGTAATCCTCCACCCGAAGATGGGCATCTGGAAGTCCGAATTTGGAATCTGGAATTTGTTTTATTATCCATTTAATATTTTGTAAAGCATTTATGAATTTTTGATTAGCAAACTCAACGATTTCAAAGCGAGGCATGGCAACAGTGCACGAAAAGAAAAACATTTTTATCCCCAGCGCGCAAGACTCTCAGTCGGAAAGTCTTAAAGATACGCTCTTTTTTAATATTTTGCGATAATGCTGTTGAATTGAATTTTATGGTTTAAGTGCGAAGAACATCATATTTAATAAATCAAGGTGAAATACATAACGTTGAAAAAAATGCCAATTTGGGCCTGATATAAAATATCGAAACTTTCAAGTTTTTTTTATTATAATTATTATTTATTTAATTTTGTATTTATAGGCATTTTTGGCATTTTGTGGCGAAAACTTTAAATGTCCGTTTCACTTTTCAAATTGTTGCTTACAAATGATATCGCTCTGTATTTAAGAAATTAAACAAGGAAGAATCTACATGAATGTATGAATGTTTCTCGAAATTTGAAAAAACAACGATAAGTAGAGGCATTGAATTATGAATAACGTAGTCCTCCCCCCCCCCAAATACGGATATCTGAAAACCCGAATTTGGAATTTGTTTAATTGTCTTAAATTTGCTTTTGAAATGTATATTTGTAAGTGCAAAGAAAATTATTCTTAATAATAACGCTAAAAAGATAAAAAAATCAAGAGTGAGTATGACAGTGGACTGGTAAACTGCGAGATCAGCGAGAGCGTAAAATACCTTAACAAACCCTTTTCGGTGACCGTTAAAATCTGAAACCCTTCAGAATTCTTTTTTTTTTTTTTTTTTTTTCTTTTGGCCCGAACGGGCGTTAAACCCAAAGAGGTATTAGTCTCAAAACGGCATTTTGCGTCGTTTCAATTTCTGCGTTGGTTCACTTTTTGAAATGTTGGCACCGTATATTAATGCTATGTATTATACTTAAAGAAACTAAATTATGAAGAATCTGCATGAATGCATTAATTTTTCTCGCAGTGTGAAAAAACAACCGTACTTAGAGCCATCCAGTTTTGAATAACGTAGTCTTCCAACCGAATTTCCAACTTGGAAGCCCGGATTTTGAATTTGTTTAATTGTCTATGTCATATTTTGCAAAACTTTATCGAATTTGTGATTAAAAAACTGAACGATTTCAAACCAAGCCGTGGCAACACTGCCAGATTATACAATAAATACCGTGATATAGTTTGTTTTTTTTAAGTTAGAAAAACACCACTGGCTTAGAGTAATCGGCTGCAAGAGAATGCAGAAGCTGGAATAATTACGTTTAGGTACGTTAGGTTAGGTTAGGTTATTTAATGACGGCAAAGCCTCGAGGGCTATCTGCCTAAGGGGAGGGATGCCTTGCTGGAGGACTTTCTAAGCTGGCTCGTATACACGTTACACATGGGGAAAACCACTAAAACACCCATGCAGCCAGCCCGTTCGCGGGATTCGAACCTCAGAGCGAACTACCAGTGTTCAACGATTTTACTGCTCAGCCGCTGGTGGGCCCTCATTTAGGTAGAGTTGGCAGAATTCTAACAACGCTAGGCCAGTGCCAGAAACTCTCTTCGACTGATATCCAAGAGCTCTCAGCTTAAATACACTATAAGATAATTTGCATTTTGGTGAGGAACATGCAAAGAAGTTAAAGGAAAGATAAAAATCATAACAATTGATCACTTTTACAAGCTCTAAGAACGTTACAATTTAATTAACTAAAATGGTAGTCAACATATAAGGTATTTTCTCCCTTCTTTCAGCATGCCTTCGAGGTGTAAGGTTCGAGTACCGGGGAAGGTAGTGCGGATTTCTTCAGTTTCCTGATTTAGGAAAAAAAAAAAAAAAAAATCTGAAAGGTTTCAGATTTTAAATTACGTCCAAAGGGGCGTTTTTTAACGTTTTGTGTGTTACCTTTATTTATTAAATATCATGTTCTTGACACTTAAACCATAAAATTTAGATCAAGAGCAACATCGCAAAATAATTTTAAATTGAGTCTATCTTTAGAATTTCCGATACACGGTCTCACACGCTGGAGATAAAAAGATTTTTTTTCTATACAGCGTTGCCATTGCTTGCTTTGAAATCGTTGAGTTCTTTTAATAAAAAATTCTTTAAAGTTTCACAAAATATGAAATCGATAATAAAACAAATTCCAAATTTCAAATTAGGGCTTCCAGATCTCATATTCGGTAGAAGATTACGTTATTCAACGTTTGATGGCTCTAGGTACCGTTGTTTTATCACAATGCGAGAAAGATATATACATTTATGCAGATTCTTCATTATTTAATTTCTTCAAATATAATACAGGCCGATAATACATGGTGGCACCGATTTGAAAAGTGATACAGCCTTTTAAAGTTTTCGACGCAAAATGTCAAAACGAAATTAATAGTCCTTCCGGCCAAATTACCCCTTTGGACTAAAAAAAAACAAGAAAAAATTATAATGACTTTACAATGGCGCCCGAACTAAAAGGCGGTGGACAATAATTCGTCACCACCAGGATTTGGAGACCATTCGCCTTTTAAAATTGGGGGTATATAAGGTTATAATCATAATACAGGGAAGACCCAATCCTCCTAGTCCCACTGGACCATATGATTATAAAGGGACGACCCCCTCAAGACCACAAAAGGAAAGAAGAGAGAAAAAGAAGCTAATTAACTAAAAATAATTGGAGGTTAATTAACGAACTAAAAATAAGGAAGAGACATACAAACAATGAAGCACAACACCAAACATTCAAAATCCAAAAACAATTAAAAACCCCACGGGCAAACAGAGTGGCGGAAACTCTCAAGAAATATTCATTCACATGAATTTTCGGAACAGGCACAGGCACAGGCGGTCCAAAGCCATCGAGGAATTCCCAATTTAAATAACCTACAGAAGGTCAAACCGAATTCTCTACAGTATTACTTTAATAGCATATTATTTGTATAATCATAATTCTATTTAAACTATTAATTTATTAGTCCAAAGGCATTTGAATCCCGAAGGACTATTAGTTTCGTTTTGGCATTTTGCGTCGGACTCATAAATGTCGGTTCACTTTTCAAACTGTTGCCATAAAATGTTAGAGTCCTGCATTATATTTGAAGAAATTAAATAATGAAAAATCTGCATAAATATATGTATATTGTGATAAAACAACGGTACATAGAGTCATCGAATTTTGAATAACGTAACGAATATGAGCATGTGGAAGACAAATTTGAAATTTGTTTTATGATCGATTTCCTATTTTTTAAAACTTTGACGAATTTTTGATTAACAAACTCAAGGATTTCAAAGCGAGCAATGGCAACGTTGTGCAGAAAAAACATTTTTATCTCCAGCGCGTGAGTCTGTGTATCGGAAATTCTAAAGATAGGCTCGTTTTAAAACTATTTTGCGATATTGCTGTTGCACTGGATCTTATGGTTTAAGTGCGAGGAACATGATATTTAATAAAGAAAGGTAACACACAAAATGTTAAAAAACGCCCCTTTGGACGTAATTTAAAATCTGAAACATTTCAGATTTTTTTTTTTTTTTTAATTTACTTTAATAGTCCGACCACTATCTGAATTCAAATGTATTAATTATCTTTAATAATCATAGAAAAGAAGCTCCAGGACTGCCAATGACCGAAACCGGAAAAATTTAAGAATGCCATGTATCATATTAAAACTTTAGCAATTACTCCATTAAGAACAGAATATAAGAAAAATTTTAAAACTTTAAAATTTCAGAACATTTTAAAATCAAAAACTACAATTAAAAATTTAAGAAAAAATATAAAAATTCCATAAAATTTAAAATTTAAAAATAAAAATCCTAAAACTGAAAACCACCATTAATTTCGATAATTTAAATCTGGTAATCCATCAGGATTCTCAACATTTGCAAGGCCATATCTATGTAACAATCAACTGCATCTCCTCGAAATGTACAAAACATCCACAATGCATTAAATAAAACAGTACACAAAATTTCAAAATTTTCGTAGTAAACCTATAAATACTCATAACTGAGTATATAATACATATAATCAAAAGATAAATATACACAATACTAAACAAATATTCCAAATTCAACTCTATTAGAATTAATCAAATCCATTGCACATTTAGAATATGTTTTTAAGATTTCCAAGTTCCATGACTTATCTCCCAAACATTTCTTTCTCAAATTTTCCAATAAGGGACAATGATTCAAGAAGTGATCGGCGTTACCAAGTTGATGGCAATGACCACACAAGTCTGAATTTTGTAAATTAAATCTCGAGAGGTACGCGGGAAATCTTCCATGCCCAGTTAAAAACTGGTTTAAATCAATATTACTAATTGGTCGCATACCATTTTGGATTTTAATAGACTTCAAAAGACCCACGCACCTCTCTGATTCATTCCATCTAGTATTCCAAATATCATTATAAAAATTTTTCATGTTTCTAATTGCATAACTTCTCGAACCAGAAATTTCTATTATATTCACAATCATCATTAGTGGTCGCCTTTTTAGCCAGCACGTCGGCCCTTTCATTTCCAACAAAGCCAACATGGGCTAATAACATATATATATAAGTTAAGGGGTATATATAAGGTTATTTTCTCCTTCCTTCCAGCATGCTTTCGTGGCATAACGGTAGCACACTCGGCGCATATTAAAGAGGTCCATGTTCGAGTCCCGGCGAGAGCATTGTAGATTTCTTTAGGTTCCTCATATAAAACAAGTCCTAATGGCTCGACAAACTCTACTCTACTACTATAATTCCTACAAATGTATTGCAGTAATAAGAGGAAGGGGATGGTCCAAGCAGGATGGTCAACTTGCATAAAAGTGCTGGCACTTTTTTCAAGTGGACCATCGTTCACCAAAATCCAGCGATGTCAGCACCCTCACAAGTTCAGTATCGCGAAGAAAGCAACCTCCGTCAGAATTGCCAGGACGTCCATGTTAAGGTCTTGATCTCGGCGAATAGTTACCGACTTGCATAAAGGTGCCGGTATCTTCATACCGTTCTACGAAATCGTCTGGGTGGCAGGAGATGAAAATTCCTTTTGTTTATGCAGTTAAGTAAAGGTTAGATCCAACAGTTATGAATGTGCAACAAGCTAACGACGTCGGGATTAAATTTAATGTGGTTAAGATTTAGTTTCTCTTTCTATTTTTTAAGAGTCTTATAAGGTATTTCTCCCGCCTTCTTAGCATGTCTTCGTGGTGTAGTGGTCAGCACGCTCGACGCGTATTCGAGAGGTCCGTGGTTCGAGTCCCGGCGAGGGCATTGCTGATTTTTCATGTGTCTTGCTTCCAAATAACATAATATCTCTATAGTTTTTATGAAGCTTTTATTTCTTATCTTTTTTCCTGCATGATCCCTACAGTTTTAAAGTTATGATTAATGTTTCATCGATATCAAACAGTTATGGTTCAATGTTTAAATCGATATCAAACAGTTATGATTCAATGTTTCATCGATACCAGGCAACGCAGTAACCCTACGGTCAATTAATATTCCATGGAATATGCAGGAAGAGTCATTTTCGGACTTTTGTTTTGAGCTTCCGTTTCATCTCATATCCGGTACGAGATTAAACTTTGCTGACTTGATATCATCGGTATTTTTTTTCCCTCAAACAACGTTTCTAGATCACAGAGGAAAAGATATCTGCGGTTTTTTCCACCTCTGCGTTCTTTCCAAAACCAAACGAATGTCTTCCGCGAATTTTCAGCAAGAATCTGAATTCTGTATTTCATTCGGTAAGCGCAATTACATACTTCTTTAATGCTGTATGTATACCTCCCCCCCCAACAGGAATCATGAACTCTTACAGTCGTAATAAAAAAAAGGGGGGAAGAAAGAAAGAAAATATAAAGTTTTCAGATTTTAAATTACGTCCAAAGCGGCGTTTTTTTAGAATTTTGTGTGTTACCTTTATTTATCAACTGTTATGCTCATAATTAAAAATTGGGTATAAAATAGGCTCCTGATAATATGTGGAATTGACCATAACAGTTTTTTGACTCTCTTTAATTTTCGTTTGTCGTTATATCAAAAACCAACAACAATCATAAATCCACTTGAAAAAACTTTCTTTTTAGATTCTTTGAACCATGTTCTATGATTTTTTTCTTCTCTTTGATGATAATACATGGATCTCTTTTTATTGCGGTCATTTCAGTATAACCAAGATGCATCTATTGTGACAACATTTTTCCATTTTTGTCTAAATAATTGTTTCTCATAGAGAACTCTACAGCGCGTTTTGCTTTCGGCGATATGTCGAGGAGAAAGACGATCGTTTTTTCGTCTTTTTAATATTGAAATCGGCATTAATCACATTCTTTACAATTGACACTGAGAATTTTAATTATACAACTGTCCTTTGACTTCAAAGATTTTTTTTTTTTTTTTTTAACATTAAAGTTCTTACCTTTGCAACATTCAAAACATTCCGTTTTTCCCTTGGATATGTTTTTTGAAGAAACTCTTTCCTCGAAGCCAAATTTTTCAGTTTTTTCCCTTTCTTATTGACAATATTATTTATCATTGCTTTAGATATTGGAAAATCACGGCTTCCACAGCATTTTTTAATTACTAAATACGCATAACTTTTCTTCGGAAGAAGCATAAACAAAGACTTGCGTCCATTGCTTTTTTAAGAACGCCACTTTGCATACAAATAAAACTGTCAAATAGCAGACGATAATTTACACTTTCAAAAATGCAGCTGTAGTTAATTTTTTTTTTTTTTTCTCATCGAGCGATTTTTTTAATAGCAAAACAAAATCGTCCGAAAAATGTGCGAACTTACTTTACATTAATCACTTTTAGTCCATATCAGGGGTTCTCAACAAGGAATAATTTCATAGTTTCAGAGGGAATGCGGTCAAGCTATTATTTAGCTCTGTTCAGTGTTCAGTTTTACTGCATGAATTTAAAAAAAAAAAAAAAAAAAAAAAAAAAAAAAAAAATCTGAAGGCTTTTAGATTTTATATTACGCCGAAAGGGGCATTTTTTTTAACGTTTTGTGTGTTACCTTTATTTATTAAATATCATATTTTTCGCACTTAAACCATAAAATTCAATTCCACAGCAATATCACAAAATAATTTAAAAATGAGCATTTCCTTAGAATTTCCGATACACAGTCTCGCGCGCTGAAGAGAATTTTTTTTTTTTTTCTTTCTTGTACAGTGTTGCCATTTCTCGTTTTGAAATCGTTGAGTTTCTTAATCAAAAACTCATAAAGGCTTTACAAATATGAAATAGATAATAAAACATATTCCAAATTTAGGCTTCCAAATGCGCATATTCGAGTGGAGAAGTAAGTTATTGAAATTTGATGACTCTTGGTATAGTAGTTTTATCACAGTGCGAGAAACGTACATTTATGCAGATTCTTCATTATTTAATTTCTTTAAATATAACACAGGGCTCTAATATTTGGTGGCAACAATTAAAAAAAGTAATTCGCCGTTTATAGTGAACCAACACAAAATGCCAAAACGAGATTAATAGCCTATCTGGGCTAACGCCCTTGGGGCTAAAAAAGAAAAAAAAATATTTTTTTCAAGTGTCGGAGTTTAGCAACAGTGTCTATAAGTTTTGTTGTTTAATTAATAAAACACGTTAATAAGTAATCTAAATGTAAGTAAATATATACGTATTTTTTTATTAATTTTTATAAAGGAGGGAGGATGAAATTTTACCATTGGTGAAAAAGGTGTACGGAACAAAAAGCTTGAGAACTTCTGGTCTACATCATAGCTTTAAATTCAAATTGCCGGCGGGCTGAATGCAGGATTCAAAAATAGCTGACAGGCAAAAAAACTTTTTTTTTTCATCAAAATATATATATATATATAAGAAAAAAAAAGAAATACTTTAACTAAATTCTAAATTTAGCTTACTAAATATTTATTAAAATATGCATAAGCAATAATAATAATAATAATATAATACAAAGATAAAAATTCATATTTATTTTCTATCTGAAATCTAAGTTTTGGTACCTGCAAAATATTTTTGTTGGTTATATTTTATAATTCAAAAAATTTTGAAAGTTAAATGATTATATTTCAGACTGACATTTATTTCAAATAACTTTAATGTGTTTAATTAACCATTAAGTTCGTAGTTTACCTTAATTTAAACTAAAAAAAATTGATACGGACACCGCATGACTTCCTTGTACGACCTGTTAAATTATACACATTTTTTGCTACATTTCATTTAAACTTATTTCCTCTAATTTAATTGGAGATATATTTCTCATTAATTTAATTCAGTTTTCACTTCTCGGTAAAGCAAAAATACGCAAGAACTCAAATTATCTTCATTAAAAATTGAAAAAACATGGAAAAACATGAAACGCCACATAATTGAAACAATTAAAAAAAACAATTTTTACAATTAAAATTAGAGTTTCCACGCAAAAACAAGCAATTCGGCCAGCAGGCAAGAAGGCAGATTTTTCGGTGCACAAAACTGAAGGTTTACTTTCGGTCCCATTCGGCAAAAAGACAACTGTAGGTTCAGAAACTGAATTCACTATTCTAAGTTTCAAATGTAAACAAATATGGCTGTTCCATTAGACTTAGCCGCACTTAAACAACTTTTTAGTGTTTGATAATTCTAAAACATTTTGCATTCAGATTATATATATATATATATGATGTACCAGCTTTAGTCGTAGCTTAAATTATCAGATGATAAGTTAAAAAAAAAAAAAAAAAAAAAAAAAAAAACAGGATCCATTTATTATTATTCAGGAGAAATAGCAGTTACAAAATCAGATATCCGGAGTAAATAAAAAGAATTACTAATAACTTTTTGTATGAAGTTTACTGCATCGTGACATTTAAGAAAAAGCCCCCGATATTTTTTTGCGAGTCCTTTTATAGCCTCTGGAAAGGCGGAGCTTCCAAGAAAATGACGTCAGCCTCGTCAGCCAATCCAGTTCGCTTTAAATATTTCTAGAACATTCTATAACTGTACGTGTAGAAAAGGCGGGGAAAACAACTTGACTACGGGGCTGTGGATTTAATTCCACGTACTTTCAAATAAGAAAATGTCGCCATTAAAAATGAAAAGAACATACAGTTAGAATTTTAAGTGCATTCTTGGCTATGGAATTTTATTATTACAAATATATATACATAAATCTTGTACAAGTTGACTAATAGCAATTCACTATTTATTTTATTCTGCACATTTGCTTAACCAGGCCAGTTTGTATAGTTTTTTTCTTGCATCATTAATGCGTTTCTCATTTACTTTTAACCAGCGAATGCGTCGGGAAATGAACCAGACAAATTGAGACTTAAGTTTTAATAGGTTTTTTTTGTCGGTTTAACAGTCAAAAAGTTATTTCGTGTTCAGTCTCAATTCTTCTGTTTTATCGAAACGCGATATGGAATTAGCTGGATTCGAAGATCATTGTGCATTTTCCCTGAAGAGTCCGTAATGAGATTCGAATTAGGCTAATTTGCCATTTACCGCTTCTTTGTATTTTTGCTTATGTCTTAAATAAATTTTATGTTCAAATGTTTTAGAATTGTTTAAACTTTAGTCAACATTTTTTAACATTCAAATTTAATTTGAGTTTTACATTCACTTTTTATTTGTCAGTTTTCTCGTTGTAATTTCATTTTTCTTGTATTTAAACTTTTAATTGTAATTTATTTTTTAACTTAGTGTTAAAAATTATTCAGGGGAACCACAGTATCACATTTGTTTTAAAGCAATAGCATGAAGAATTTCTTTTTTACCTTGTTTTCTAATTTTGCAGCTCAATGCGCAAAATTCCTGACCGCACAGGTCTTGTTTAATTTGTTCTCCTTTCTTAAATTATATATATATTTGGTTGCTACCGACTGAAAAAAAAAAAGGGGAGATGCACAAATACACATTATAGCAGTCCCATATACAAAATTTCAACGTATCTACGACTCTCATTTTTGAGTTATGCAAGATAAAAATTTACGTACAGATGTCACAAAAAAAAAAAAAAAAAAAAAAAAAAAAACTGTTCTGAATTTATTTTACAATCCGTTTGGGGAAAAAAGAGTCCTTTATTCTGTCCGTACGTACACATGTTACGAAAAAAAAAAAAAAAAAAAGTCTTTCAAATGGATTCAAGAGCGGTCAAAAGGAAATAAAGTACCCGGAATTTTTCGCGATTACAATACTTTCTTTACTTCGTACAAGGAAGTAAAAATTAGTGTCCAAAAGCATATATTAGCAATCGTAATTCTTCTTCTTCGAGATTACTTACAATTCTATCCATCCCTTAAAATATTCTAAATTATTATTATCTGAGAGAATTTTTTTACTTGTACATTTATAGGTAGTCTGTTATAACATATCCCGAGTTTGAATGTCATTTGTAAGACGACATTTTACAAGAAATGCTGCTAAAAGTAATTAAAGATTGCTATTACACCCAACTGTGAATGTCCAGCTATTTACTGTGTCAAGGAACAGTAATATATCGGGATATGTTAAAGATTTATTCGAAATGAAAAACTTTTCTTAATAAAATAATAAAAACACTCGAAATGATTGATAGTAATGTCACCACAAAGAATAACGAGTGGTTTTAAATTACACTTAAAACTATATAATTACAACATGATTAATCTGTTTTGTGAAATACAATAATAGGAATGTCTTAACATTTAACTTCTAGCGATAGCTTCAGCTGTTGCCACATCAATGAAGTAGAATATAATCATATATCATTTGCAGACGATCAACGGCATCAATGCATAATGCCATCAATTTCTATTGACACGATACTTTTATTACTTCTTTTATATACAGTAACGAATACTAATTATTACAAAGTATATATACATTGTAAAATATGAACCATTCTTTTAATTAGATATATATAATCTTCATATTTTAGAAGCAAATAGAAAAATAATTACGTAGTTGTAATGAAGATTCCTAGAATTATCTTCTAGTACGAAATCCACAGAAATGTTTCAGTTTTAAATATTACTTTTATCATCATTCTTTTAATTAATTTCATGTTTTCAACATACTGAAAAAAATTTAATATTTCTGCATTTAAAGTAATTTTCAAACGAGGCTTAGATAAAGGTTAAAAAATTAATATTAAAGTTTGTAAAATAGCTTCACTGTCTCATTAATTTTTTGTCCAAAGGGGCTTTGTCCCTGACGGACTATTGTTTTCCTTTTGCAATTTTGCGTTGGTTCACTATAATTGTTCGTTTCATTTTTCAAACTGTTGCCACCAAATGTTAGAGTCCTGCATTATATTTGAAGAAATTAAATAATGAAAAATCTACATATAAATGCATGTATATTTCTCGCACTGTGATAAAACAACGGTGTACCTAGAGCCATCAAATTTTGAATGACGTAATCCTACTGCGAATATGGGCATGTGGAAGCCCAAATTTGAAATTTGTAAATCTTTAATTGATTTTTGATTATCAAACTCAAACAAAGATTTCAAAGAGAGCAATGGCAACGTTGTACAGGAAAAACAATTTTATCTCCAGTGCCTGAGACTGCATATCGGAAATTCTAAAGATATGCTGAATTTAAAACTATTTTGCGATATTGCTCTTGAACTGAATTTTATGGTTCAAGTGCAAAGAACATGATATTTAATAAATAAAGGTAACACACAAAATGTTTAAAAAAACACCCCCTTGGATGTAATTTAAAATCTGAAACCTTTCAGATTTTTTATTTTTTTTTAACTATTATTTTAAGACGAAAACTCTTTAAGGCATTTAAGTTATATACTGTCATACTGTAAGTTATTTATTTTAATATATAACAACGCGTTAGATATGAATAGAATGCTAAATATTAAAATTGGCTCATCTCTTTTGCGTATTAAAAAACGTTGAATTAGAATAATTGCTTTAGGAACTGTCACTGATTTATATTTTGCAATTGTTGCCAGATTATATAAAAACATCGTGATATGGTTTGTTTTTGAAGTTAGAAAAACGTCAATAATTTACACTTACCATTTTTCACTTCTCGTTATTGTACTTTACGTACCTGGAGTACTTATCTTCAAGTGATCTTCCCGATATTGCCTTCCACGAGCCATCCACACTGAATTTTTCAAACCGCTAATTTTTTAGCGTATTGCCATTCGATATGGCAGAAATTCCTTCTCTTTCAAATCAGGGATTTAAAAGCGATATAAAATGTTTTAAGGCAAAGTTTCTAAAAACCAATATTTTAAATCAATACAGTTTTAAAGTTAATTGGTTAGTGTGTAATGTTAATTAAAGTTAATTGGTTGATGTGTAATGCTAATTAGCAACGCCATGCTAATAGTTAATGATATAAAACAATGTATACAGTTTGTTAATTTATTTCTTTATATTTTAGTAGTGTCCTTGGTTCATATAATTTGTAAAGTATCTAACCTAATAGGCTTTTAAAGTAATTATACTCGGTAATTTTTATAAATATTTGCATCATTATTACAGTTAATAAAATATCTGTGTTATGCTTTTATTATTATGTGTTTCGGTTTGAACAGAAACTTTCCTCTGCCTATGAATGGCAACAGTCTGAATTTGAGAATTTGATTTTCGATTTGTCTTTAAGCAGTTTGAATGCTGCCGATGAGATGTTATGATTAGATTCTAGAATTTGTGATATTCAATTAAATTCGTTTTTAAACTAAATTGGGTATTTCGAATATAGAATTATCACTGAACCACTACTTGTAGAATTTTAGATACTGCTTGTCTTAAATAGAATTATTGTAGAATTTCGGAGATACGCAGCGCCATTTTGTCTAGCGAACATTATGTCATAATCATTTGTACTCTGTTTGATAGGGAGTTATATATGTAAAGCAAATTTCTAGATTGGCAATAGTCCCTTTTATTTTTAATTTTATGCGTAATTCGTGTTTTTGTCTCGAAAATAGTAGACTACTTAATAAGATATCAATTTAAACTGTGCAATTTCAAAATTCATCCGCATCATAAGATCTGAGGTAACGCTGCAATGCAAGACACCTCTTATACAAGCATTGAATAAGATTTCTATTGAAACCAACTTTTTTTTTTTTTTTTTTTTTTTTTTTTTAAAGTCCAAAGGGATTTGAATCCCGAAGGACTATTAGTTTCGTTTTGGTATTTTGCGTCGGACTCATAAATGTCAGTTCACTTTTCAAACTGTTGCCACAAAATGTTAGAGTCCTGCATTATATTTGAAGAAATTAAATAATGAAAAATCTGCATAAATGTATGTATATTTCTCGTATTGTGATAAAACAACGGTACATAGAGTCATCGAATTTTGAATAACGTAATTCTCCAACGAATATGAGCATGTGGAAGACCCAATTTGAAATTTGAAATTTGTTTTATGATCGATTTCCTATTTTTTAAAACTTTGACGAATTTTTGATTAACAAACTCAAGGATTTCAAAGCGAGCAATGGCAACGTCGTGCAGAAAAAACATTTTTATCTCCAGCGCGTGAGTCTCTGTATCGGAAATTCTAAAGATAGGCTCGTTTTAAAACTATTTTGCGATATTGCTGTTGCACTGGATCTTATGGTTTAAGTGCAAGGAACATGATATTTAATAAAGAAAGGTAACACACAAAATGTTAAAAAACGCCCCTTTGGACGTAATTTAAAATCTGAAACATTTCAGTTTTTTTTTTTTTTTTTTTTAAATCTCTCCCATGTTTCTTCTTGAATGTGTCATACACTTTTCTACTTCCTCGCTTCAAGCCAACACATCGCTTGCGCTCATGTGAATGATGTGACTCGGAATATGTATCTCAAGAAGTAGTTGTGCAGTAATAAATTATCTACCTACAGCTGCATTTGTTTGCAAGTTTTCCGAGTATATCTACGCAATGAACCTCTTCATATATGCTCTCTATATATGTGCATAATAATTTAGATTCGTTGATTGGGTTAACATTGATCCATAATTTAAAAAAAACTCGGAAGTCTTGGCAGATTTAAAATAACGTCTTTTTATTTTAGTTGACCAAACATTCCAGTAAAATAACATAAATAACTGCGACTCCTGTTTTTGTAGAATTGAATCTGTATCGCTGCATATTAAAAATATAATTTTGACGAGAGCAGGTGTTAACAGGAGAAGCAAAAGTGAAATGCAATGTGTTCTAAACGAAATCTTATTCAGAATGAACATATTTTACTTTCGATATCATTTCATTTATTGGCTGCCTGATCGCTTGGAAATTGTTGAGTTTTTTAATCAAAAACACGTTAAAGTTTTACAAAATATGAAATACAGAATAAAATAAATTCCATATTCTAAATTCGGGAATATTTATTATTATTGCCTTGTATTATATTTAACGAAATTAAATAATGAAGAATCTGCCTGAATGTATGTGTGTTTCTAGCAATGTGAGAAAACAGCGGTACCTAGAACCATTAAATTTTGAATAACGTATTCCTCCACCCGAACATGGGCTCCTATAAGCCCGAATTTTGAATTTCAAATTTGTTTTGTTATCTGTGTCATATTTTGTAAAACTTAAACGAATATTTGATTAACAAACTCAACGATTTCATGGGCAGCAGTGGCAACAGTGTGCGGAATAAAAATTTTTTTATCTCTAGCGCACAAGATTGTCTATCGGAAATTCTAAAAATGTGCTGTTTTTAAATATTTTTGAGATTTTGCTGTTGAATCGAATTTTATGTAGTGTAAATGCCAGGAACCAGATATTTAATAAATAAAGTAAACACACAAAACGCTAATAATTTATAAAAAAAAAAAAAATAAAAATAAATAAATAAATAAATAAATAAAAAAATGCCAGCACTGAATGCTACATCGGGAATTCTAAACGTATACTGCTATACTGCTTTTAAAAGTTTTGTAATTTTGCTCTTGAATTGTATATCGCGTAGGTGCGCAATAGATGATGCTTGGTAATAAAGCTAAAAAGACAAAAAAAGGAGGGATTAGAGTAAAGTGACGACACGTCCCGATTTTGACGGGACAGTCCCGCTTTTTGGAGGACTCTCCCGCGTCCAGCCGATTTTTAAAAATGTTCCGCTTTTTAGAAAACATCTGCATTTCTTATTTTAAATGTACTGTAAAAATATATTACCTTTTATTTATTAATTATTACAGTGAATGTAAAGAAATAAAAATACTTAAATAAAAAACACATAAAATGCATGCAGAGTAAACTAAATTAGGCGATGTAACGAGTTAGATTTACTCGGTGGTGTTCGATCATTGTCGTTACATCTCGTCAAGGGGGCCCACCAGCGGCCGAGCGGTAAAGTCGCTGAACACTGGTAGTTCGGTCGGAGGTTCGAATCCCGCGAACGGGCTGGTTGCATGGGCGTTTTCGTGGTTTTCTCCATGTGTAACGTGTATACGAGCCAGTTTCCCTTAGAGAGTCCTCCACAAAAGGCATCCCTCCCTTTAGGCAGATAGCCCCCGAGGCTTTGCCATAATCACACACACACACATCTCGTCAAGGAATATATATTGTTAACGGAGGAACAGCTAGCATTAGCTGAAGAGCTATTTGCTTTCCACTCCATAAACCACAATCAAAATTTCAGATCAATTGATTGTAAGTCGCAAACGATCAAAACATTGTACGACAAAAAATTTGCATATGCAAGGACAAAAACCGAAGCAATTATTTGTAATGTTTTTTCACCATATTCGTTTTCACAGTTGCAGAAAGAATTAGATAAATCCACATTTATATCCATATATTATGATGCTTCCAACCACAAAGATTTAAAATTATATCCCATAATTGTTAGACTTATTGTTACAGAAACAAGAATTAAAATTAGAATATTAGATTTTGTTTCATTGCCGGGTGAAGCTTCATAAATAATTTTTGATTCAATAAGTACTATTTTAAAAAAGAATCATTTGAACAATACAATTGTTGCCTATTTTGAGGATAACACAAATGCAAATTTTGGTGAAAAAGCTAAAAGAGGCATCAATAACGTTTTTACGAAACATAACGAATATTTGGACCAAAAAATTATTCGATTAGGTTGTGCAGCGCACATTTTACACAATACTATTCAAACAGCATCTGACTTACTTCCAGTGGATGCTGAAAATATTATTGCAAAAATATTTTCGTATTTTTATATATATACACTGAGTTCTTTTACCAGCTGTAGAAAATATTTAAAAAATATACGAACCATTAAAATCATACTTTTCATCACAAGATAAATGTCCAAGAATATTGCAGCTGTTTTTTGAAAATGATACATCATAAATTTGTTTTCATTTCATCCACAACCAAGCTACATTATTCCACAATGCTGTGAAAATTATTGAAGGGGGCAAAATTTCAATTACGGAAGTGTCAAATGAAATCAATAATTTAAAAACAAAATTGCGAGAAAGACTTGATAACCATTACGTTTCTTTAGTTATTCGAAAGAACGTCACTAGGTTAGAAGAACAAGGTGCAATATTAAACGACCTGATTTTCTGAAAGAAGTCAGAAATTTTTATAGCAACCGCTTGGAATATCTTGAAGAAAGGACAGTTCATTTCGAGGATATTTAAAATTTTCATTGGGTGACATTAAAAAAGGAGATTTTATGGGAATATGGGGAAAAATCTTTTTAATATATTAGTAACCGTTTTCCGAAAAATAATATTTGCGAAAATGATCTCTTTGATGAGGTGTCATTGGTAAAAAGATACGTTACTGATGAAAAAATTAAATGTTGGTCGTCTGCAAATGTGGAAACTGACAAAAAATGAAAAGAGTTATTCCTTCATTTTAAACAGAATAATATTCCTTATGAAAATATTTTGAAAAGTGTAGAACACGCGCTCTCTCTTCCAGGAACAAATGCAACAACAGAAACGGGTTTTTTCTAGTATCAATAAAATATAGAAAATTGAAAAAAACGCAGTTGAGCTTTAAAACTTAAAAATCTGTATTAGGCATAAAATATAATTTGACGAATTTATTTGAGAAATTTCATGACATTTTAATAAATGATCCGAATCTGTTGCAAAGTATTCACTCGGATAAAAAATATGACCGTGAAAGAAAATCATTTTTAAATAAAATTTTAAATTAATTAAAAAATAATATTCAAATTATTATTTTTCACAAATACTTTTATAGTTACCAATAGTTAATAATAAATATATTTTTTATATTTATAGACAAGTATATGAATGTATACAATAAAATATGTATTTTTTTAATTATTGGTCTGCTTTCATAACTAAATTACAGTTCTCATTTCATTACATTTGTTCCGCTTCGTCTCAATGAAAATGTGGTCACTTTAGGTTTAGTGAGTATAACAGCAGATTGGTAGACTGTGGATGCAGCGAGGGCATAAGAAACGTTAACAAACCCTTTTGGGGGACAGTTAAAATCTGAAACCCTTCAAATTTCCTTCGTTAAGATTCTCAGTGTCAGATAATGAAAGACTTTAAGATGCTGTTTGTAATAGGAGTGTTTCAATAACGTTTTATTCCAAGGTATCAATTATGTTCTACCTCCTTTGAGCTTTCGGTGACCATTATCAAAACGTACTTAAAAATTACATTCTGAAGCATATTGATTTAATAGTTACACAAAGGATGAGATTTGAATGTTTTGACAATTTTTTGCCTAATATTTTAATTTATGCTTGCTTTTATATGCTTTGTCGTCATATTCTGTTATGTTAAAAACACTTTCCACTTTCTTTTTTTTCTTTTTTTTTTTCTTTTTACTTCCTTGTACGAAGTAAAAAGGAAGTATTGTAATCGCGAAAAGTTTCAGGCAGCATATTTCAACGAAAATATCCATTTTGACCGCTATCGAATGCAATTTAACGATGTTTTTGCGTGATATCTGTACGTAAGGACAGAATAAAATACACTTTTCCTTCAAAAAAAATTATAAAACTGCTTTAAAATAAATTCTGAAGACAATTTTTCTTGGCGTCTGTACGAACGTATATACGTACGTGCGTACGTAAAGTAGAAAAGTAGTATGTACGTACGTATCTCGCATAACTCAAAAACGAGTAGCCTCAGAACGTTGAAATTTTGTATATAGGACTGCTATAACATGTAGATGTGCACCTCGTATTTTGGTTGCAATCGGCCGCACCAAACGTATATAAATATATTTATATATATATCCACTCTATTACTCGGCTCAGTGATCTCGGTTTCTTTACTCTTATATGTTTGTAAATTGTACATTTTTTGCTTTAAAAATGATTGAATTATGTTGTTTTTATCTTCCGGTTAAGGATTTTATGCCTTTAGTAAATCTGTGTGCAATATTTTTAGAATTATCAGCAATTTTAAAGTTGTTTAATTGCCGCTAAGCCTGTTTTTAATGGCGGCCATTGATGTTTACATTTGAAACAGGAGACTAGTGGATTTGTTGCCAATCTAGAGAAACTTAGCTTCGCAACAATAAAGATAACGCCTTCATTTATTATTGCCAATTAAATCATGCTTAATTCTTTCTGGAATTTTTTCGAGGAAATAAGCGTTTGATGTTTACTTCGTAATTTTTAATATAGATATTTTGAGTTTTTATGTATTTTTGCCTTCTCCCGAAGTGAGAACTGAATTAATTGAATGAGAAATACTCAATCGTCTGTGAAAAACTGTTTCTTTTTTGTTTTGTTTGCTTAATTTCTTTTATACATAGTTCTAGCTTTATTATAGTATTTGAATAGAACATGTGGCAACGATTAGATAATTCTTTAAATGATATACATTTTGTGCCTTCTGAGTTATAATATGAATGAAATATAATACTGTTAAGTAAACCTAGCGCCAGTGTGTCGCTATGGTAAACAAAGTGAATTTTAAAGAATGCATTTATTCTATTGTGGTTTATGCGCTGTCGGCGAAGTAGGTTTAATTCAATCTAATAAGTTTAAATAAAATGCAAGAAAAAATGCGTATAATTTAATATTCCGTACAAGGAAGTCATGTGGTGTACACATCAGATTTTTTTTTTTGGTGGTCCAAAGGGGCAATTTGCCGAGAAGGATTATTAATTTCGTTTTGGCATCTTGCGTTGGTTCATTATAAACGTTAATTCACCTTTCAAATTGTTGCCACTGAATCTTAGAGCCCTGTATTATATTAAAAAAAAATAAATAATGAAGAATCTGCGTAAATATAATTATGTTTCTCGCATTGTGATCAAACAACGACACATAGAGAGATCAAATTTTGAATAAATTACGTTTCCACCCGACTATGGGCATCTAGAAGCCCAAATTTGGTTTTTGTTTTATTATCTCTTTCATATTTTGTAAAACGTTAACGAATTTTTGATTAACAAACTCAACGATTTCAAAACAAGCAATGGTAACACTGTATGGGGTAAAAAAAAAAAAAAAAAAAAAAAAAAAAAATCTTCAGCGCGCGAGACTGTGTATCGGAAATACTAAAAGATATGCTCCTTTTTAAAATTATTTTGGGATATTGCTATTGAACTGAATTTTATCGTTTAAATGCGAAGAACATGATATTTAATAAATAAAAGTAACACACAAAACGTTAAAAAAAGGGCCCTTTGCCCTTAATCAAAAATCTGTTAAAGTATTACAAAATATGAAATTGATAACGAAACAAATGTCAAATCTTAAAGCTTTCAGATTTTTTTTTTCTCCTCCTATCATATTCTTAACTCTTTTATAGATGTTAGATATTTTTTTAGACACTCCATATGGAAACATAAAAGGTTTAAAATATTCAGCTTTAAAATGATGGTGATTTTATACAGGAGTTTCATTTGAACATTTCGAGGGAATATAGCCAATGTTTCTCTTCTTCATTTTGCAAAAATAGTTTTCTTTAAAATAAGGCAATACTCAGAGTTAGTATGAAATAGGCTTCCTGCAAAACTAGTCCCAAACTAAAGATCAATGTCGCTTAAATTTGAAGTTCAAACCGAAGTCCTTTATTCCTACTGGCTAAAAAAAAAAAAAAAAAAAAAATATTAAGAGAATAATTTTTTATTCAAAAATTTAAATAATCTCACCCAGTAAACTTCAGGACATACTTTAGTTTTGTAATTGTATTCTTTTAAAATTAAATAAAAAAAATCTGAAAGCTTTCAGATTTTACATTGCTCCCAAAGGGGCGTTTTTTAACGTCTTTATTTATTAAATATCATGTTCTTCGCACTTAAACCATAAAATTCAACAGCAATATCACAAAATACTTAAAAACTACATATCTTTAGAATTTTCGATACACAGTCTCGCGCGCTGGAGATAAAAATGTTTTTTTCTCTGTACAGTGTTGCCATTACTTGCTTTGAAGACGTTGAGTGTTTTAATCAAAAATTTATTGAAGTTTTACAAAATATGAAATTAAAAAAAAAAAGAAGAAAAGAAAATATATATATATATTGAAAGCTTTCCGATTTTATATTACGCCCAAAGGGAGCGTGTTTTAACGTTTTGTGTCTTACCTTTATTTATTAGATATCATGTTTTTCGCAATTAAACCATAAAATTCAATTCAACAGCAATATCGCAAAAAAATTAATAGAGCATATCTTTAGAATTTCGGATAGTCGGCCTGGCCGCGCTAGAGATAAAAAAGTTTTTTTTTTTTTTTAAAGTTGTTAATCAAAAATCCATTAAAGTATTACAAAATATGAAATCGATAACGAAACAAATGTCAAATTAGGGCTTTCAGATGCCCATATTCGGTGGAGGATTGCGTTATTCAAAATTGGAGGGCTCTAGGTACCGTTGTTTTATCACAATGCGAGAAATATACGTACAATTCATTCTTCACTTTTTAATTCCTTTCAATATAGCGCAGGGCGCTAATATTTGTTGGCAACAATTTGAAAAATGATTCGTCTTTTATACTGAATCCAAGCTAAATGAGAAAACGAAATTAATAGCCCTTCTGGGCTAATGCCCTTTGGGCTAAAAAAAAAAAGGAAAAAAAGTATAAGTCCTTGGCATTCGAAATAGTTATTCAATTTTTATACAGTTAATAATATGATAATTTATATAATATATAAAAAATAAACCTATCACTACTTTTAATGAATGCAATTTTTCATAACATGTATATACAATTTCTAGAAATGCAAATTTTACATTTTGATAAAATGGAATTAATGGATGAAACAACCTTTATTTGCAATTCTTATTTTAGAATTCTGATGTTCATTCTGCATAAAAAAAATTGTGCACTCGTAAGTATACAGTCAATATTTATTTTAATTCGAAATAATTTTTGCAATGTGAATTAAAACAAAAATAACTAAATATTTTTTTTAAAAAAAAAAAGGGATATAGCTCTCGGTCTCAATGTAATGCACATTAAAATTTTGGAAACTCACTGAGCCGGTTAAGATTTGCAGGTCGTTTTCCCACGACTGTTTGTGATTTTTTAATTTACTGCTGTGATATTATCTTAGTGCGAACTCATTTAAGAGTAAGTTATAAGTGTTGCTGGACGTGACCAGGTGTACAAGATTCCGGAGCACACCTGCAAAATTCGCTCTCTTGCAATCTTTCCCACGCAACTAACCATGCAACATCGTCGATTAATACACGACGGTAGCACAACAACAACATACTGCAATGATACGCCAGCTGCCCAGCATAAGAAACAGCTGTGTTTAGCAAAAAGAAGGAGCTTGAGAAAAACTTTCTTGGCTTCTGAGGATCTAATTTGATTGACGCATGCAACTGCCCGGACGATTTCTATTGGCTTGTCGGCTATTCAAGAGATGTGACAGAAAGCGACTCTGATTGGACGATAGAAAAGTGACGTGTTTAACTCCGCCTCCATCTTCGCAGTCTATAAAACACCGAAATCTTGCGGAACGGCACCAGAATTCTCTCTGATGATGTTTCTCTCTTTTAATATCGTTTGGATACACTAATACCGTGCTTTGCTTCTCTTCTCTGCTGGCTACGCTTAACTGGTTTGATTACACGATCGTCTGTTACTGGTAATTGCAATCTTCCATCTCCGTCATCATTTCCGTGTCGATCTGTAAACATGAAGGCGCAGTGTGATATCCAAATGGCTTCCAAGCAAGTTGAATCCAAAATCCTTAAAGGCCGTACGACAAAGGATCGCGACGTCACACATGAGGAAATGCAATCCTTACTGTTAAAGTTAAAAAATCTCGTGCCCAATATGCCGAGGAATAAGAAGCTTTCTAAATTGGAAATAATCCAGTACGTGATTGACTATATTTTGGACTTGCAAATAGCTCTGGAAACTCATCCTGCTGCTGCTGCTAGGCCTAATACTACAGTGTTGACGGCTATGAGTCCTAACAGACAACCTCTTGGAGTCCTATCGCCGGCAATAAATACCTGTGCAGCTCAAGAAGTAAGTTTTTCATTTAAATTTCATTATAAGTCCTTAAATCATTAACAGGCAATGTTTAATGCAAGCAGTTTAACCGCTGATCGAATGTGCTTACAAAATCGAAAGTATCTGTTTCAAAAATTTGAAATCTGAGCTAGTTATATATTTTCTTAGGACATAATGTTAATTTGAATATTCCAAATTTTGTAATGTGCGTATGATTGAATGTGTTATAGGGCAGCATTTTGCAATGTGTTATGCTGCTAACAAAATCGTTTTCGTTCGAAAATTGCCATGAAAACTGACTTCTTGCTTCTGACCAAGAGAACAGTATAAGAATTTAGCGATGTCAATTTATAAAATAAATTTCGTGTATTTTTTATTTTGAATTTCAGTAAGCTGTATTGCTTGCGACTAATTAACAGAAGGATTTGTGAATGGATTCTCTGGTTAATTTTGAAACTAGTATAGTAGTTCATTTGAATGTGTATTGCGACTAAAAAGTACATCTGATCTTGCATTAAGTTTGTGTGGCATACTTAATTTTGTTTTACTGTTACAAATTTGATTACGTTCTGCTTTGTTGTTGGAACTGTAAATTCCTCAGTAACCGATTTTTATCATTATGTAAGCATGGAGTTGATTTGAATAAGAAAATGTTTACGCTTCTAATTAATCTCGAGAAATAGAAGATAGAGAATAAGTCGAGAAATATTTTAATTGATCTCTCTCTTAAAAAAATTGCATAACGTAATTAATTAATTCAGAATTTTTGTAATGTAAATTGACATTTGGTGATATCTCAAGTTAGATTTTATTTGTAAATTAAATGAATGAGTGATTATATAAATTTAGTTTCTGGATGGATTTTTTTTTTTTAAATTCTGTATAGAAGGTTATTTTAAATATTGTGCGTAGGGAATAGTTTGATTTTTAGAACTTTCCATCAAATTAAAACATTTATGTACTGGATTTAAAAGCTAGTGATATGTATTTTTTTAGATGGTCTACTAATGTAATTAGAAAAACGGAAATTCTAGATGTTAAACGCAGCATGTGTACTAGATTTAGAAGCTATTTCTCTAAATGGTTTAATAATGTAATTAGAGAAACTGAAATTCTAAAACGTTAAACACCACGAAATAACTCACAGAATGATTTTATTTAATGGATAGAAGGTAAAGAACACTTTTTAAAATCCTTTTAATTGTGTATTTTTATAAATAATTAGATAGCTTAGTATCACTAAAAACGATTTAGATAAACAATAGTTCTGAAATATGATCAATGGGGATATGTTAATAGCGAAGTCGGTATGTTCGAATGCGATTTAAACGTAAATACGTGCCACTTAGCTTAATTTGTTAATCGATAAATTTCCTGCCTGGAGCAGACGGCTCTTCCGTTCAAAGTAGCGCCATCTGGTGTGTTGTGGTGCAGATGGTTAAATTTAATAAAACTCTTCCCACTGGATACGGATGGAGCCCGCATTTATAATGAAAATGTTCGTTGGACCCTCTCCGAAATCTCTGGCAGATGTGACCACATCTGCATCACGTTTAGTAGCCAGCTTCTTTTGTTGCTCAAAAGCTTCTGTTATGGAAACTTCCCCCAATTGATTAACATCTTTACTTAACATTGACTACATCTGCGTCCTTGTCATTTAGTTTTGTCTCCAATTTTTAAGAGCATCTGCTATGTACAATGGCACATGTGCGTGAAGTTTTGCAAACAGGCAGCACACTTTTTTATTTTTTAGAAGAAACACATTAAAAAAGCTTGGCCGTTTTTGTTAAGGACATGTTTATTATAAATTCACTGTTCTATTAAAAATATTCCATATTACATTTTCCAGATTATCCAAGCGAAATTTATAGAGTTTTATTTTTAGCCAATTTTTTTAATGCATTGCGTTTAAAATATATAAATAAATCCGTTATTGTACTTTACCCATGTAATTTTTTTTTAAATTCGTTTTAACTGTAATAATGTATAAAAAAATTAGTTTGTGAAGGAATTTTTTTTTATGGAAAAGCTTGTGTTATATGTATCTAGTTAACACATGAAATTAATTAAAGGACTAAAAAATAACCTGTGCTGCATTTGATTGCAGATAAAAAAGCACACGAATCTACTTTTAACTACTGTTTATTTTATTTTAACGTAAGGAACGATATACCAAATGTAAAATATCTTCTCTGTATCAATCAACCTTATTGTATGTTTTAAAAAGCATTCCTTGAACCTTAACGCCAGGTGTGCGATGACTCAGCTGAAAGAACGTAAAGAAATTCAAGGATTTTTTTTGTTTTTTTGTTTTTTGTGTGTGTGCAGTATTTTGGCACTGATCCCAGTTTGCTATTCCCCTCTAGTTCCCTCCGGAAGCTTGTCATTTTGGATATATTTATTGATTCTAAATATAGAACGAAGAAGTAAAAATGTTGATGTTTTTTTATTTTCCCAGATATTTGAGAACCAGCTGTTGTCTCACTTGTCTTGATCTGATTTTGTTTTAAATTCATTTTGAAATTTGCGCAGTTAGATTTTATAATCTGTACCTCTTTAAAATATCTCAAAGAAAATATAAGTACTTTTTTTGAATTTGGGAAAGTATTTGCATGTTAAATTGTGCATTAGCCATATGGCAATTACATGGACTACAAACAGTTTTGATTTTCCCTAAGCTGACTTATTTACATATTTATTTTAAGTGTGGATATATTGTAATGATAATGTCTGGATGACTTTTTTCTGGATGATTTGTTTTTCCACCCTATGGTTGAAAGTGGCTAGCCAGCATTCATAATCATTTTTATCCATTGGGTGTTTTCAGCCAACGTACTTGGATGTATCAAGATACCAGTTAGAGAATAAAAGAATTAAAATTTGTTGGCAGTTCTTTTTTAATGAAATGCTCAGGATAAAATATGATACTTTTTAGCAATAATTGACTGTTATTTTTAATGCTGGTCTTTCTGTGTACTTATCTCTTTCTTTTTTTTTTTTTTAGGTCAATCAAACAGAAAAAATTCCCATCATTGCTGACGTCATCAGTGCAAACAGACCTGTATCCTGTTAACTACAAATGAGCACTCAGCAACATCAGTGAACTGAGAGACTTTTGATGATATTGCTATTTGTATAAAGGTGTGGCCACTGGCCCATTTGCATAAACTAGTCTTTTTAATCTGTGGAATTTTAATAGCTGTTGTATCGTTTTCCCTTGTCACTAAGATCTCAGATGTCAGTGGTCATTTAACCAAGATTTCTTGGAAAACCTACTTAAAACAGATGACTGAATGAAAAATGAAATTCAACAGTTGTGAAGCATTAATTTTTATTCCAGTTTAATGTAACATAGAGTTAATATTGTATATTTTTTAAAATTGATATTGAATTGGCATTAACTAAAAGTTCCATAAAATTTTTAATTGAAGTCTTAAGTAATTGATAATAGTGAAACATTTTATAAAAATGAATGTAAAATTTTTTATTTAATACTTAAATTTTTAATTTTTGTAATTTAAATTTCTAATCTTAATAATTTTTAATTAACTAGCAATTTAAATTTATAGTATTTTCTCTTTCATCATTTTTATTGTTTGCCTTTTTTCTGGAATGAAGAAATTTAAGTTTTAAACTATTTTCATGGTTAATTGAGTTAACCTCATTGAATCTGTACAACCTTTTATCTAAAATTATGCTTCACAGATGCATTTTTCTTCAGTATATGTATATTGTGTATATATTTGAAATGTGTGAAAAAAGCTTGTTTTCCGGTTCATAATTGCATTTCTTTTAAAGAAACTGTGCATTTGCATGGAAAGCTTTGTAAGTTATTCTGTCATTAGTTATTATTTATAGAAGCAAATGGAAAGGGTTCCTTGAACAAATTTTTTTTTTTACACGTTTTTGAACTTCAAATGTATTCTTGTTAAAGAAAATAGTATGCAACTTTCCTTTTCTTGCTTAATGAACAAATGTATAATAAGAAAAATATATCTTCAAAAATGGATCCTAAGTATGTATTTTGTACTTTTTTATGTCGTGCTTGCAACGACAGCTGGGGTCTTATGTTCCTGGAGCATTTATAAAATGGCTTAAATCAGACATTTAATTTGTTATTAGTAAAGTAGATTTACGTACAAATGGTTTTGTGATATTTTCTGGCTTGCCAGATATTGTACAAATGTATGGAAATTGTAAAGTATAAAATTTAAAAATTAAAATAAAGAAATTATTTAGAATGGTGAAATTTGTTTTCCACTTTATTCTTTTTTGCTAGATAAGTATTACATTAGAAAAATGGTTTTTGAAATGTTTTTTTCTAGGGTCATTACTTTACAGGATATCAGGTGAGTATTGTAACATAAGGTGGTTTGGATCTCAGGTAAGTAATGTAATAAAATTCAGTGATTCTTTTGTATTCTTATGTAGTTAAACAGGTTGAAGCTGATGCTCAGGCACTGCATAAGGAGGATATGTACTATTGGCCTAACGTACATATGTTTATTATGTGATTAGTAAAATTTCATTTTTTAGTTTTTGAAATTTATCAAATTTTATGCAAAATTTAGGGAAAAGTAATATTCATTCATTCTTAAGAAGTACTAAAATTTGAAATTATAATTAAGTGATCAATTTAATCATGCACTATAAAACATTTCCTTATTGAATTAACAAGTACAGCATGAATAATACATTAGTAGGCTTTTGTAGAAGGAAGACATAGTAAGGTACATACAGTATTACTTATAAAAATGAAAAAAAAAGTATACAATTCTGAAGTCACCTATTTGTTATTTACTTACATACTTTAAGGTTTAACAAAATAAAACATCTAGAAAGGAAGTAAATAATTTGAATGTATCAAAATGATTGTAAGACTAAACATTATTCTACTTCAGTTAATTTGGAGAAGACATGTATATCTGAGAATGCAAAAGTAATTTCACTGCTTTATAGTTCTGTGGTATGTACAAAATGATGTAAGTGGAGAAAATAGATGTTGCAAATATACTGAAACACACTAATTATTTTTGTACATATATTTAAAAAGGATAAATGAATAATGTAAAGTGTTTCTCAGATCACTAACAATACTTTCATTTAAATGGAACATTTTACTCAAGTTAACAGTATAAGTTGGTAAATTAAGTTACTCATAAAATGTAATTTATTTTGTCAAAATTTGGATTTTCTGAAATAATTTTGAATAAAACAATTTTCATAGCATATCCTTAACAATCTTCAAATAATCAACAGTAATATAAACTTTTGAAAGGATTTTAACTTAATTAAACACAAAACATTTAAAATTACTATTGAAACAAAGCTGCAAATGCTTCATCATATCATTCTCATGGATTATTTTGCTTATTGTTGCAAGGAAAACAAGAAGTAACAAAATTTATTACTTAGCAGCAGTTTACAGTCATATTGGTCTAGTCTTATTATTTAAAACAATTTTGGTAAAAAAAAAAGTACTTAAAAGTCATGGTCATTATTGTAAACTGTGATTTTAATAATTTAAAAACATCCAATTTTAGTGCAATTAAACTACGTGAATTTTAAAATAGCTTCACACTAGTTTGATACTTATGAAATTTTATGCTTTTAAAAATATGTTCAGGAATTTAAGAGCAATATTAAGAAAGCTAACCTTTTTTTGTGTTTTGAAGTTCTGCCTGGTAAATTAAAACTGTATGAGAACTTAAGAAATACAGCAGGTATTAAAAAATGTTATCAGCATTATACAAAATCAATGAGGGAAATTGTACAGTAAAATGTTTCTCAATCATGACAGTGTTATGAAAGAATAAAGCATCTTGCATGTATCCAATTATTCATTTTTGTTATAGGCAAATAGAAAGACACAAAGTATATGCACATGATCTTTCAAAACATATTTTTATTACTTAAATTTTTTACTGAAACACATTCCAGAACTAAATTGTCCAATTTGAGTAAAAACTATGATTAAATTTAGAACATCACATCTATGAACTGTCCAGTTTGACTGACTAAAAAACTGTGATTAAATTTGGAACATTTATCTTATAAAATTATATCAAGTTAAAATTATTCAGATAAGAATTATGCTAATAATTACTATTTTAAGTATCAATATAAATATTTGCAATTTTTTTCACATGGTTAGTTGTATCTTATTATTTCAGCGAGATAATTAAGCTCATTCCTGTGAACAGAATCTTTTGATATATAGGTTTATGGTGTAGAACAGCTCAACCTTTTGCCTAGCGTGAACAATCTAAACAAAAATTGAAAAACTTTGCTACCACCACTACATTTTACAATGATTATTTTTCAGTTTCTCAATAGAAATATTAAAAAAAATATATTTTGCCATTTGCACAACCTATTAAGAATTGGTTACCATTTTAATTATCAAAATTTAAGTTATAATAATAAATTGCGAAATTTGGGCCCGTTTAAGAGAGATCAATTTCTTTATGTCTGGTCATATTTTAGGTAGCTTTAACCGGAAATTAGGATTTCAGTCTGTACTTTTTTTTTCCAAATCTTATGTGGAAGGAAATAAGTGTTCACACAAAAAGGGAATGCAAATTTAATAGCTTTATTTGAAATGCCTTTACTGAAACACATTAGGTATTTTTTTCAGTTCAGCCTAAAGTTAGTATGCGTGTTATTTTTGAAATCTTTCTTCAGTGTGAGTTAGGTCGCAGAAAATTTCTATCAGTTGTTGTTTGTTACGAGATTTTTGAATGTAATAGTTAAAAATGCTTTGTTTCTTTGTGTACCACCAATTGAGAATTACTGATGTAGAGTCATTAGGTTATTTTGAAGCAGGAGTACATGAAAAAGGAGCAATGCCCTTGTCGGGCTCGAATCTGGACCTCTTGAATACGTGTCGTGTGTTCTACCTTACACCACAAAGGAATGCAGAAAGGAGGGAGAAAAATGCCTTATATACTCCCCCTTTTAAAGGGCGACTGTTAATTAGGTGACCCGTTTCCAAATCTTGGTGAAGAATCATCATCCACCATCTTTTAGTTCGGCCGCCATTGTAGAGTCTTATTAGGATTTTTTGATTCAGGAAGACATGAGAAATGCCGATGGTCCGAATGGTCCGAGTCCCACCTGGATCTCTCGAATATGTGCTGAATGTGCTAACTGTAACACCACGAAGGCATGCGGAAAGGAGGTAGAAAATACCTTATAATGGCTGAAAGAGCTAGATGTAATATGTGATCAATGATAGTCTTTTTAATAATAATAATCTTGATTAGCAATAGAAGCATAGAAGAGAACTTTTTCAGAAATGTATATAATTGCAAATGATAAAAGAATGCCTGTAGCCAATGGATGGAAATTTCCTTTTTGCAGTTATCAAGAATTGAGGTAATGATTATTTTTAAACTCAACTTCAAAAGTATCAAATTTTTTCTCATTTTCTTTCACACGAATGGAAGGCCATGTTATCTAATGAAGACGCAAATGGATTTTGAACTAACTCGTATTTCTTTATCTATGTTTATTCAAAATAAAAATATAAGTAATGCTTTCTCTCAGATTTGCAGATACTGATATCCAAATTCCAGTTCATTTTTCAACTGCAACAGTGATTAAACATTTCAGAAGAACCATATTTTGCCACATCTTCGCAAATTTGAATTTTGTTTTCTTATCCATTCAGACCCTTCCTTTTGCAGCTGTGCCGTCAGTACATGAATTTTCCATGAAATTATGTAAAAGTATTACTTGGTCATTACCAGCCTAACCTTCTGGTGCTCCGTAATCAGGATTTCTGCGTTAAAAATTTTGTGTCACATCATATCCCAAACGATTTGTCACATCGTTTGGGAAGCATGAAGCTATTGCATAGTAGAAACAAGTATTTTGCTTTATAATCAGAATTAAACATAAAATAATACATTTCAAAGTAAGAATTGTAAATGCTTCATTTGCAGAAGAAATTTCAAACATATTAAGACATTTTTAAAGCAACACACTTAATTTTTGAAATTTCTGAAGAATTTTTTAGTTTGCGAGCAGTAGGTTCTTACCTTTTAAACATAACGGCAAGACATTTGATGATGGAATGAAAAGTCAACTTTTTATGAAATTAACATAAATGCAAACACATTTCAAGCTTAAAATTAATTAATATATTAATGCAAATTAGAAGAATCATTGAAAGTTTCCTGTAATATTCAAAACTGAATTAATTTTAAATTCAACAAAAAAATTCATTATTTTCTGAAATTGAACATTTTGTATCATTATCTAAATAAGGAAGATATTTGATGCAAAGCAGTTACAAATTATGAAATCAGTTCTTTATTTCATTTGATAACTGTAATAAACTGGGATAAATCTTTAAATATTAGAACTTGCACATAGTATAACATTACAAGTTAGTTGCATTTTTTATATATCTATCTACTATATAATTACATACACACAGTATGATAATAAATTAATTTATTTTTTAAAAATTTATATTACATTTTTTGTTTTATTTATTTATTCTTGATTGATGTTGCATTCATTTCCATTACATAACTTGAGTTTTTGTTTTTCTACATAAGTATTCTCCAGTAGTATCAAATCTGAATTATAATTACTTCAGAATTTCATACATAATTCATATAAGGATAATTTCATTATGATTTTCTAAATAATTTTTTTTATAAATAAAGCTAAGTTCATGCCATAAAATATTAATTTTAAGAATGCTTACCATAACTGTCTGCTTTAAAATAGTCTTTCCATTTATGGGAATTTATGTTTTATATTTCACTTCCATCTTCCATTCTACGAAAACAAGGACTACTGTTATGATTTTGATATGATAATAATTATAAGTAATAAATTTTATTTACTGAAAATTTTTCTTCTATGTATTCTAATTATTGCATTCCTTGTTGTAATTAATTCAATAGAGAACTTATTATAAAATATTCTTAACATAATTACTGTTAGTTTAAAAAAAGGCTCTTTAGAGCTTAAAAAATTTTTTTTTTATTAATAAATTCCTTTTAACTGTTTAACTATCACACTTTTGTCCCAATTAAAATAATTTTCAGGATATTAAATTGAATATTGAAGATTAAAACTAAAGCATTTCATTGGCAGCCTGCCATATGATGCCCAGTTTAAGTTCCAACAAATGAAACAAGCAAGTTGTTCATAAAGCATCAATAGAATTGAGTAAACTAAATTAATTTTAATATTTTAGTTTGACATGTGTACTACATATGTCATGATAACCTTCAGAAATAAAGGCTGTCTGCATAAGACTGCACATATTAAATATCTTTAACAGTTGATAATTTAATATGATCGGATATTTTTGAATCCATTACAGGCAAAGGCAATTTCAGCCATGGAGGCAGGAAGTAAGAGGAGTGGTCCTAACTGGTTTTCCCCATACACTGCTTTGAAGTACTGGCGATCTCTTCGTGGAGACCAAAACATTCGGTGAATTTCAGACTCTTTAAGTATGTGAAAAAAATACATTTTTAAACAACATTTCATTCTGAACGAAATTAAATGTTATACTTTTCACAGAACAGTTTAATTTGAATGAAATATTTTCACAAGTGTTAGTTATTTACATTAGGAAAAAAATTCAAGGTAATTCGATTTTATTTGGTTAAGGATTACAAAAATTAAGATCAACGTTTACTATATTATTAATATTAAAATTATGCGTTATTTCTTTTCTACACTCATGTCCATAAATTAAGGATAATTCGGAGTCACGCGGAAATCGAACTCTAAAATAAATATATCGCCTGTAAAATCACTACGCACATCTTCAAGAATCATGCAAACTTCAGGAAGTAACCAGATGACACCGATGGTACGTCACAATGATGAGAGTGTAAGAGATATAAGGAATACAGGCAAAGAAGTAAAATTGTTCGCAGGCGCTTTATAAGCATTTCAGTGCAATAACCGAATAATTATGACACAAAAAACGCATTTGGATGATTTTTTACGTGGTAGAATTATCGGCCATCTGGAATGTGGGCGTACCCAACTGGAAGTATCAGATGAACTTGGAATTGCCCAGAGTGTCATCTCCAGGATTTGGCAACGATTCCAAGATGATGGTAATGTGAGTAGACGTTACAGCACAGGTCGCCCTAGAGTTACCATGCCGAATGAGGACCGGTATTTGGCAGTTACTGCCAAAAGAAACAGGCGGAGCACAGCCTCAGACCTGTTTCGTCAGCTCTCTTCAGCCACTGGTACGACAATTTCAAGGCAGACCGTGTACAGACGCTTAGGGCAAATTGGTCTCGTAGACCTGTCAGATGCGTTCCACTTACTACAACTCCCTGTCCCCTGCGGTTTGCCTGGAGTAGAGAGCATGCATTGTGGACACCGCAACAGTGGGCTTGTGTGATGTTTTCCGACGAGTCCAGGTTTAGTTTGCAGTTTGATTCTCGCCGGACTTTCATATGGAGAGCTCCAGGTACCTGTTACCACCAAGAAAACATCATTGAACGACACCGTGATGGTGGTGCAGGAGTGCTCGTTTGGGGTGGAGTTATTCTGTGTTCCAGAACTGACCTGTATGTTCAAATTGGAACCATGACAAGCCAAATCTATCGGGACGTCATGCTGGAGCAACATGTACGTTTGTTTCGGGGCGCCATGGGGGCAAAATTTGTGTTTATGGATGACAACGCCCGTCCTTACCGTTAAAACATCGTAAGCGAATGCCTTCAATAGGAGGATATCACCCGTATGGACTGGCCAGCATTCTCACCGGACTTGAATCCAGTAGAGCACGTGTGGGACATGCTTGCCGACGAATTGCAGCCCGTCAACCTCCTCCTACATGTCTACTGGAACTTCGGAGAGCATTGCTTTTTGAGTGGTGTAATGTCCCCCAAGATCAGATCGATAACTTGATACTCAGCATGCCTAGGCGTTGTACGGACTGTATTGCATTGTCTGGGAGACATACAATGTATTAACAATCATACCAACCATGTAATATTGGTTTTTTGTAAATAGGTTTTTTGTGTAATTTACTCCAGGGAGAAGAAGTCGCTAATTTTTTTAATAATATCAAACATATGGCATCTTTTTTTCCTCTTTACCTTTTGTTTAATAAATAAGCTTTACAAAAAAGTCAAATTTGTTTTGCTTCTAACTCTTCCTTTGCCAGATTTTGCATTATCCTTAATTTATGAACATGAGTGTATTTACAAAGCTTCTTCCTAAAATAATATCTCAAATAAAACATGATTTTTTAGCTTCTAAGGTGCCTTTTAAATCGAAAATGAGTCAATTTTTAATTAATGCTCTATTTGGTCCATTTCAAATTAGAGTATCTTTTATTTTAATAGTGAACTACGTTAAATATTGGTGCTCATTTCCATGTACTTAACTTTCTCTGAATATTTTTGAAAGGGAATAAAAAAAAGGACTTTTTAAAAATATTATTTAAAACTTGTAACCGAGTTATTATAAAATGTAAGGGAATAATTCTTTGAATATTTCTCTGATCTTTTTTACTCTTAATTTCAACAATATGAATTCTAAAACTTTTCATTATTACTTCCTTAAGTATGCATCTCATAGAATTTGCTTTACGATACCTTTTAACAGATTGCTTTCCAGTACGCACAATTCTTGCTTAATTAGTTTTATAAACCTATCTGTGAACAGAATTTCAATTTATGTTTACAGTTCAATGTTAAGGTTATTATATATTTAGATAATATTTATAATCATTATAAATTTAGATATATTTAATAATTAGATTTCTTCCCAGTAACTTTCACAGGAGTTTATGAATGCATAAATCCTTCATTTCAAATACATTTATAAATAATTTAATAAATATTTACGTATTTTGTTAAAGGCAGCTACTTGCTTTTTGCAAGCATAGATATTTCATATTTTTCATTTTCGGCGTGTGCAAATCTTTAATTTCTGTGCATTCACTATATTTTTCGAGTTAAGTTATTTACAATAATTTAGCATATAGCAAAAATTTTACATAAGTGTGTGTGATTATGGCAAAGCCTCGAGGGCTATCTGCCTAAGAGGAGGGATGCCTTCGTGGAGGACTTTCTAAGGGAAACTGGCTCGTATAGACGTTACACATGGGGAAAACCACGAAAACGCCCATGCAGCCAGCCCGTTCGTGGGATTCGAACCTCGGACCGAACTACCAGTGTTCAGCGACTTTACCACTCGGCCGCTGGTGGGCAGTTTTACATAAGAAATCTATATTAATATAATTAATTAATTTTTAATTATGATATTAAGAGCAAATATTGTAATTCGCTCTAGTTAGACATTCTTTGTCTATGAATGAGACCTGCGTAGGTTCTCGAATTTCCGGGAAGAAAAGTCTTGCATGGAAAACATTTAACAATCTGGAATCAATAAGAGGGCCGACCATTCATGATCGGACTTCTTTTGGCAGGATACACAAATTTTTTCACCTCCATCGATTACCCTGTTTCAAATTCTTAATAAGCTGTCTTGATGATGTGGCACGTTCACATAGTCACATTACCTTGACCGCACATGGTACTTTCGCCGAATTCGCAAATGTATCTGTCTTCTGTTCCACACATTTGTGTAAAATTGTACATAATTTTACGCAAATGTGGGGTTACAAATCAAGGAAAAGTTAACTTGTTGGCATATCTGTCTGTATATTTATTAATTTTGACAAGGATTGCAGCATTTTTAGTTAACCCAAAGTGAACATTTTTCAGTTATATAAAAATGGAATGATGTAAGAAAGGCAAACTAATTAAACTTAAAAGGACCTGTGAGGTCAAGAATTTTGCGCATTAAGCTGTAAAATTTGAAATAAAATTATGAAGTAAATTCATCAAGCTATAGCCATGAGCTAAAGTGATACTTCGGTTCCTTTGCAAAATATTATAAACACAAAGTAAAGATCCAATTGTAATTTAAAATGTAGAAACACAATATGTGTGAAAAACTAATTAAGAAAATTAGAAAAAGATGAAAGCTTAACTTGATTCAAACTTAAAAGTTAGTATGTATGTAGAATAAAGTGTAAGCTATCTCAACACATATTAGAAAAAAACTACAAAAACATCATATTAATAAAACAATAACTACTACAAGCAGCGGTAAATGGAATAATTAGCCTAATTCGAATATCACTATGCACGTCTCTCCTCTAAAAATTTTTAAAAAGTACATGTTACAATAATATGTGGATACCAAAAACTTTTTTTTTATTTAAAACATTTTGGCATTTGGAACATAAAATAAAAATAGCGTATGCTCTATCAAGGGTATCGAAAGACGTATATAATTTTAAAGGTGCCATAAATTATTTTGAATTCTTTAAGCATAACATTTTTGCTAAAATCTATATCTTTGCAGTTCAACAGCTTAGAATTTTATAAAACTAATTCAGAATCAAAATCACTGTTGTTAGTTATCGAAAAATAACCAAGATGTCATTTTTGCTTAAATGTCACTAAACTATACAATTATCTATCACACAATGAATGTTTCTTTTATGCGGAAGTATGGAACTGTTGTGTGTCGAAATACTATCAAAGCGCTGTCAAGGGAGCTTCTGGATGTAAACAAAAAACACCCCGTCTGGAGACCTAAGCCTGGGAGTAGTGTTTCACTCATAGTGCCGGGTTGGCCCTTTTTTCATTCTTACCTCTATGGTTTCAGCAATACTTCCCCCTGAGAAAAATTACAAAAATTGAAATATATCTGATTATTTCAAACAATAAATACATTTTTTTTCTTTCTAGTTGTTTATATATTATAATGAAACTATATAAACAGGCTCCAGTTTCTATATGATTCGAGTTTTCTATAATGATGTTCACCTTAGAAATCATGACTGTTGGTTATATTCAACACCAATATTGTTTATGTTCTCAGATATGCTGCTCACGATGAGAGGTTTCAAACCATTTATTCCTGAAATATATGCGAGCCCACCAGCGGCCGAGCGGTAACGTCGCTGAACACTGGTAGTTCGATCCGAGGTTCGACTCCCGCGAATGGGCTACATGGGTGTTTTCGTGGTTCTCCTCATGTGTAACGTGTATACGAGCCAGTTTCCCTTAGAAAGTCCTCCACGAAGGCATCCCTTCCCTTAGGCAGATAGCCCTAGTGTGCTTTGCCATAATTAAATACACCACCACCACCACACACCACCTGAAATATATGCTGTGTTGCAAAAAGTGTGCTGCTCAGTAAGAAGATTTTAGTTACGAATATTACAAATTAGAAAGAAACGTGCTTATTGGAACGATTGTTATCTGTATTCTGTATATTATCGTGACTAGAGTCAGAAATGTATGTATGTATGTGTTTATATGTATGTGTGGGTATACATATATAGGTACGTACGTATGTATAGATAGATACATGTACACTGCAGAAAAAAAAGAGGGGAAGAGTTCTATATTTCACGTTTTACTGGGTCGATTGACGAAATTCAAATTGCGTTTTTCATGTCTCGAAAGCGCGACTTAAGATATATATACTAGATTTATATACAGCATATTGACATAAAATCGGACTTTCTATGAAATAATCTATCAATTTTTTTCTGTATTCTGATTCTACGACTTAAATTATGCCTCGATGTCAAATTTTGTAATTTTTGGTGAGAAATTTATGGAGAAATTTAAAAATTTATCTTGGTGTATTTTTTTTCAGTTTGCGCCACGAATAATTCACTTGGCGGAATTCTTAATTTATAGTAACCTACTTACTTTCCTTATTTTTCATTGATGCACGAAAGAAAAAAAGGTCCATCGTGTATTCTTTCAAATAATTTTAACAAAGTGCATAAACCACATTTTCGTTACTCTCGCTCATATTAAATACGCCAAATTTCAAAGCACGCTAAAATGTAAATTCACAAATATCGTACGAAATTTTGAATAAAAAAACTCTAATTTTTTGCAGATATGCATAGAAATTCATCGACTTTAAGATGATGTTAAAAATTTTATAGGATATAATTCAAATTTTTTTCCGAAAAATTTATAAAGATTATTTAAAAATATAAATTTTAAAAATAAATCATAAAAAATTGAAGAATTTTATTTGGAATGAAACTAAATTTATACTTATAAAATACTGGCGAATAAATTGTGTTTTCATTCTTCGTCAAATGTTGTCGTCAATCACTCCCGATTCAGAACGCAATACTATTACTGTGGGCCAAAAAATACAAATCTTGGATCATTTCGGCAATGAGACTCATTTATCTGTTCCTGCTTAAGACATTTAACCCTTTGCGGCACAGTGTGTCCGGTCTGGACACACCTAAAAATTTCCTTCTGTACGCACAGAAAAATTGAATGAAAAAGGTTTTATAAGTTACTATAGATTACTCCGAGCCTTCTTTATTTATAGTAGATGGCAGCTCAACACAAACCAGTCCATATATTTTAGCCATGTTTAGTTTTTCAAGACCCTCATTTTTCAAACAAATCTTCCAGATATTTTTAGGGTATAAAAGGAATTGTTTGAAAAGAAATTTATATGTTATTTTTTGGCTGTATGCTAATCTCCTTATTCTATATTAGTTTTAAATTTTTACCTTGAAATCTTGCCTAAAATCAAACGGCGAACCCTAGGTGTACCCAGACCGGGCTCACCGATCATCTAGGACAACTGAGAGTCTGTATTCTTTGTTTCTCCGCACCTCATCGGTCAGTTCATTGACAACAATGCTCGTTTCAGCACTCTTTCCGAAGCTCTATTCAATCCGTGTGTCCACTTTGGGCACAACCGCAGAATTAAAAGATAAATGCTATCTTCACAAAATTTTACTTGTGTACTCCTCTAGGCCTAATTAAACTGCCTACTTTTTTTTTTTTTTTTAAATCAGAATTCCAACTTTAAAAGGTAGCGTGCCGGAAAGAGTTAATGTTGTTAGACGAAGCAAGGGTGAATCAATAGGAGTTCAGCATATCCCACAAACAGTAAAATACCATCAAAAATAAATGTTTTCGAATTTTTTTTTTCACTGCTGATGCCACTGGAAGTCTAGTTCCTGTTGATAGAATGATAATATATATATATAGTATATAGAAGTGTTAAAACGTAAGATTGTGCCATTCTCAGTGGCGTAGCTAGGGTGGGGCAAGGGGGGACATCTGTCCCCGGGCGCAGCATTCAGGGGGCGCCAAATTGATGTTACGAAATTTTAGAATGAAATGCTTTCCGTTCTTGGCACAGAGAAAGAGGCGCAAAATCTTCAGTTGTCCCCGGGCGCTGAAAACCCTAGCTACGCCTCTGGCCATTCTCGAAAACTTTTCTGGGACATTTCAACATTCTGGGACATTTCAACGACTTTGCTGCATGCCACAATTCGAAATCTGTCAAAAGATTCATGTTAGAAAATAAAATTACTATGCTAGATTCGCTTGAAAATTCACCAGACTTGAATCCGTTCGAAAACTTGTGCCATATCCTAAAGAAACATTTTAGCACAATAGACTGTACGACAAAAAAACGCATGATTAAGAACGTTATAAAAGTGTCGTTCCGTGATAAAGAAGTGAAAAATATATCCACAAAACGATTAGATTCAGTGCCTAAGGCCGTTTATGCTAAAGGGCATATTTCCTATTAATTTTATTATTATTACCGTATATGGAGGTATATACTTAAATGATAAAAAAAATGATTTGTCAAAGTTAATTCGCACGCTATAGTACAATATGCACGGAAATTGATATTCTGGATCATCTTGTGTTTATCTGCATGACCTGCTTCTCCGCCGTTAGCCTGGATAGTCGAGAATAAGCTGCAGAAAATTAAATTTATGTCTGTACATACAAGTACATTGAAGATTAAATTTGTCTCAATTTTAGAATAGACTATAAAACCGTGCTATAAGAAATAAATAAATAAAGGTATAATAATCATATTTTTTTTTAATAACAATTAGGGTTTCTTTTCTCATAAACTGAGTAGTTCGTTTTAATTCTCCTAGTGAAGTGGTTTTCAGTTTAGAAACAGTCTTCACGCCTATTAAATAAATCGCCCATGTTTCCTGATTAGCAACTTCATCTATGGGTCCCTGGGAAAGAGGGGCTGTCTCGATTGCGACGTGCGCGACCTTGTAGAGACATTAGGTATGTTTTTAGAAAGAGGCAAGATGAAAAATTAACAACGCCTTCGCCGGGAATCGAACCGCGGACCTCTGGAATACCGGCCCAGTGTGCAGAACCACTACACCACGAAGGCACGCTAGGGAAGTGGGAGAAATACCTTATATACTCCCCTTTTTAAAGGGCGACTAGTGTTTTAGGGGACCTAGTCGCCAAATCTTTGGTGTGGAGAATCATCATCCACAACCCTTTTAGTTCGTGCGCCACTGTAGAGACATTAGGTGTTTTTTTAGAAAAAGGCAAGATGAAAAATTAACAACGCCTTCGCCGGGAAACGAACCGCGGACCTACCTCTGGAATACGGGCCCAGTGTGCAGAACCACGACACCAGGAAGGACGCTTGGAAAGTGGGAGAAATACCTTATAACCTCATAAATGCGTTTACAAATAAATAAAAAAAGAAATAAAATTAATTTTTCAAATTTCACATTACGCCCAAATGGGAATTTGTTTCATTTACAGACATATACACGTTTCCAGAGCATTTGGGCTAAAAATATTTCCAAAAGAGCATATCTTTAGGATTTCCGATAGACAGACTCGCTCGCTGGAGATAAAAATATTTCGCTTTGAAATCGTCGAGTTTTTTTTTAATAAAAAATTCTTTAAAGTTGTGCAAAATATGAAATAGACAATAAAACAAATTCCCAATTCGGGCTTCCATGTGCTTATAGTCGGGTGGTGGGCTGCGTTATTCAAAATTTGCTGGCTCTGGGTACTGTTGTTTTTTCACAATGTGAGAAACATAGACGCGTTCACGCAGATTCTTTATTATTTGGTGTTGTTGCTTACCCTCGAAAGATCTGACATATGTCACATCAGCTCCAGACGGTTGTTGACCACCAAAAAGTCAATAAGGGGATCGGATACTAAGTCTCCCTTAGAAAGTCCGATTCAATTCCAGTATGTAATTCGGTGAAGATAGATGGTCGATATTGTTACTTTCTCTGTTTTTGTTCTGTAAAACATAAATCAACGGAAATTGCAAGTACAGACAGCTTTCAATATGGGAATCCAACACAGGTGATTTAGACCTCTTAGAAAAAACTTAATCTTAACTTAAGGGGACTCATACACCTTAAACCCCTCAAGATCTTCACATATGTGACTGTTGCAAGAATTGGGATATTTTATTTATTTTAAAAGCAATTACTTCCAACTTTTTATAGCTGACTACAAAACATAGCTACTTTGGAAACTAGTAACCAGAAAGTTTGTGTTGCCACAAATATTTTTGTAATTTAATCCTCTTCGTGACAAAATATTTCGCCATGTTTCCACCTTGCGCGCATGATATTTTAAAAATGGCTAATGGTACATACTTGAAATTCGATGGAAGTCTTTACATGGGCACTATTTTCTAACTGAACCAACAATCTGATGAATATTTTAATATTGAAAAATTTTATGGGCGAAAACATTACAAATTTTGTTAATAAAATACATTTTATAAACTCAACTCAAAATAAAATAAAAATTTAACGTGAAATTTTTAGAATTTTAGGTTCACGGTAGTTTCCAAATGTTATAAAAGCTATATATTAAATATGGAATTAAATTATGAAACGGAATGTTTTAAACTGCGCGCAAGTTGGAAACATGACGAAAAATGTTGTCACAAAGCGGATTGAATTATAAAAATATTTGTGGCAACACATACGTTCTGATTACTATTTCAGAAAGCAGCTATATTATGTAGTCAGCTGTAAAAAGTTGGTAGTAATTGCTTTTAAAATAAATAAGTTATCCCAATTTTCGAAACAGTCACCTATTCGAACATCTTATGGGTTTTAAGGTGTATGAGTCCCCTTAATTATCTTAACTTAAAACTTAACAAGAAAACTTAATCTGTTTGCTGGGCATCTAGCTAAGAACGACTTGTCTCATTTACCGAGGATTAATTCAATACCGTCAGTAAATGAAGAGAAGTTTAGGAATTATGAAAATGACTTGAAAAAAAAAAAAAAAAACTGCATTTTGAGTTCGAACGCAGATTCAGAATTGGATATTTTTACCATGGCTTTCAACATAAATTATGAAGCAGGGAGGTCATATTTGCAGCCTGAATTAATTGATTTGCAATCTAACAATTGTAGAGTTCCCCACTTTGTAATCTAAGTTACTGTTGGAAGTGATATAAGAACTGATAAGCGAATAATCACTTGAGTTCGTGTGGCAGAAAACAACAAGATAGAAGGGTAAAATAACCCTTTATTATTCCAACTAAAGTTTAACAAAACTCCGTCTTGGAGTATACAATAAAGCCGACACTTCGGCTTGAACTTTAGATACTAAGAATTAACCTAAACTAAAGAGGTATAGCCGAAGCTATCAAAATTCTAACAGAGTTGGCCCCTTAACGTTAATAGACTGCGAAGCTATCAAGGGCCTAAAGTACGGCCGATCGTGATAATAGCTTACGAGAGAGTAGCCTAAAAAGACGGACGCCTGCAGCCAGAATACCTGGTATCTCTTTCCCTAAAACCGAAGAACTTCGCAGTTAAATACCGCTCTTCCTCATTATGTATTCAGACGTGATTCTAAAACTACGTTCTGGCCGAAAGTGGTAGGTTTGAAGTTAAGAATCGATAGGAAAAGAACTTTAATTCAAAATTTAACTGTTAATAAAATTAACATAAACCTTACACAATCATCTCAAGCAGTTGTTTCTAATATAATTGTTTCTAAATATGCCAAAGTTTGAGTTTTACAAATCATTATCGAAAGTAAGTTTCTCGAATTTATATCTCACGCCCAGAAAATCAGTTCTATGTTTGCTTCATCTTATGTATGTGAACAAGTGTTTTAAACCTTAGGAAGAATTATGTCAGACTGACAAATGAGTAGCATCGTTCCTTAGAATCAGTACATCTCACCTCGAACCGCAATATAGGGAACTTTCAAAAACGAAATCGCAATCTCATCCATCTCATTAACATATTTAACTTATAATACTTGTATATTGTTTTTAAAATTTTAGAAAAACTTATCTTGGCCCGCCAAACGTTTTCGATTTGTGGCCCGCGACCGAAAATGTTTACCCGTCCCTGGTCTAGCCAAAGCAGTCTGAAAGCCACGGTCATATTTGATTTCCAAGCAGAGAGCCAGGGGAGGTTCCTGTGTACCATTGGTGGGTAGGTGAAAAACGCCATATTATATTGATTTCAGATCTTTCATTTGAGTAAAGTTCTTGATAAATAAGCGAAGAGCCAGTGACCATTTCATTCTCACAGAACCTTGTTGTTGTTTACCCTCTTTGGCCAGTCTCTCAGCGATCTCATTACCACTAATGTTAACATGTCCATTGGAGGTGGACGTCGTGAACCTGAGAGATCTTCTTTACTTTAAGCAGAATAGATACACTGGTTTCATCGTTTGCGTAGGAGTTTGACAGACGATATAAATGCTAACTGGCTTAAATTTAAAGAAATAATACTAAACAATGCTAAGATATATATTCCTAGGGGTATTCCTATTGTGTCATTCTTCATTTATATTGTCTTTTGGAACCTCTTTAATGAAGAGAAAGCTCCTGATGCAAGGTATATCGACACTGATAATAATCATAGCTCTAGAGCCGAGTTAAAAGGGGTATCAGAAACCCCTATACTGACAATGTTAAATTGGCCATTTTCGATGTACCTTTTCTCAAAATCTGCTGTAGATACAAGCTTGAATTTTTTTCTGTAATTAAAGTGGTTACAGCCGAAAACATCGCGGCAAAAACATCGCGGACGAAAACGTCGCGGAGAAAACAACGCAAGGCGAAAACGTCGTGCTACAAAACATCGTGGGAGAAAACATCGCAAAGAGAAAACATCGCAGTTCTAAAACATCGTGGTACAAAACATCGTCGTCGAAAATAAAGCGGTTCAAAAACTTCGCAATTTAAAAACATCGTCGTCGAAAATATCGTGGTAAAAAATAAAGTATCTACAAATCATCGCATGACGATAACATCGCAGACATGCTTTTTCCATACATGCTTTAATAACTGTAAATGAATATTCCCATAAAGATTGAGCGCAAAATGGAAAGAAGGATAATTTTTACTTTCACATTTTTTTATTAACTAATAAATTTTTTCTGAAAAAGTAAGAAGGAAACTTAAGCATAGCAAATTAATGCAACTTATAGCAATTAATAGAATTTTAAACCGACATAGTTAACTAACAAAGGCCATTAATAAATCATTTTTTATAAAGTTTTTACTGGTAATTTTTCGTGAAAAGTATAATCCATAAGTTGCATTTAATTTTCTATGCTTAAGTTTCCTTCTTACTTTTTCAGAAAAAAATTATTAGTTAATAAAAAATGTGAAAGTAAAAATTATCCTTCTTTACATTTTGCGCTCAATCTTTATGGGAATATCCATTTACAGTTATTAAAGCATGTATGGAAAAAGCATGTCTGCGATGTTATCGTCATACGATGATTTGTAGATACTTTATTTTTTACCACGATATTTTCGACGACGATGTTTTTAAACTGCGAAGTTTTTGAACCGTTTTATTTTCGACGACGATGTTTTGTACCGCGATGTTTTCTCTTTGCGATGATTTCTCCCACGATGTTTTGTAGCACGATGTTTTCGCCTTGCGTTGTTTTTTCCGCGACGTTTTCGTCCGCGATGTTTTTGCCGCGATGTTATCGGCGGACACCAATTAAAGTATACCTATCTGATTATACTGAAATGAGCTTTAGAAACATTTTGAATTTTAGAGTAAATTACAGGATATTTTGTTAGGCATAGTAAAATTTAGCACTTTTCTCACACAATAAAATTAAAAAAAAATTTTTTTTCTAAGTTTATTACAAAAAGCTCATTTCAGTAAATATTAGGGAACTCAATAAATAAGTCATAAAAAGTTTAGATACCTGTGAGCAGTAGTTCCTGAGAAAAGGTACATCGAGTATAAAAAAATCACGTTTGGAGAAAAACGCGTTTTTATGTAAAAATCCTCATTGATCAAAGCAGTAGATGACAAATTAAAACTAAATTTTTTTTTACAGTTCTAATTTTCATAGAGATTAAAGAATGGTATTTTTAGAAAGATAAAAGTGTAGAGAATTTGAAAATGCAAAAATCTCGAAATCACAATTTTTTGAAAATTTTGGGGTTCCAATTCCCCTTAAATATAATAAATGATAACATTTTATTATTTAATTTCTTTAAATATAATACAGGGCCGTAATATTTGTGGCAACAATTTGAAAAGTTATTCAGACTTTTATAGTTATTCGACGCAAAATCCAGTTTTAAGACGAACAGTCCTTCTTGCCTAACGTGATTTGGGCAAAAATATACAAAGTACCGAAAAAGCAGAAAGAACTTTACTTGTGCAACTTCATTTTTGATAAGGGGGGGGCAAAAGCTTTACTTTTGCAATTTTGAAATAACAGTTTTAATAAGAAGTGAAGACTTATCAGAACTTTGCTTGTTCTGAAATTAGGTATTAAAGGAAAAGCATTAAAATACGGCGTAAGTATTTTAAAAAGAAGAAAAGATTTAGTTTCGCTCAAAATTGCAATCTTCGTCAGAAAGAGAGAATTGTGCGCGGAAATTAATCGTTGATAAAATGGCATTAAACACCACATAATTAATCAGATGGTCATATGTGATGGAAATTCTATAGAAAGTTGTGTGATTACTCAGAAAATTTAATTAAAAATTCCTATCTTTTATCTAAAACAAAAATCACACACACACACACACAAACATATATATATATATTCAAAGCCCCCACTGCCGCTAAGAATTTTCGGACACCCTACACTTATGAGTCAGACACTTTGCCAACTTCCCCACTAGAAAGAATGTAAGTTACTTAATACCTTTTCAGGCCTTTATATCTTCATGTACATTCACTGTTCTTATTATATATTATATTTTATATTATTTTTTATATTATTTTTATATTGTCTTTGATTTGTTTTTACAAAGGTTGCATTATTTATCTTATTTTGTAATCTTCTATGTTTATTTCAACTTTACTTTGAATTCGATTTCATAATGACAATTTCCAATATTTAATTTTTACAAATTATATAAAACTCAAATCCATAAACATGAAGGTGTCGGGGGCGGTTACTCGGGTTATTTCGGATTTCTCTACAGAAATTGCTTTTTACTGCAAATTGAATTGACTAAAATGCTTCTTAAGAATAAGTTCTTTGAATATCAGCATTGGTTCGTAATCCCTTCTATTCGCGGAAATATTTGGCCTGACTAGAATTGCCGGTTTGGCTTTAACTTATAACTCGAGTAAAGACGAAACACCTTCGTATTTACGTATTTTTATCAATTATTGTTCATTGAACGGGAGTTGGTTTGTTCCCCTTGAAAAGTCAACTAATTTCCAATCAATGACAATGATTACATGTTTTTAATTTTTACTTTTACAATTGAAATTTTATTTTTCATGATGATTTAACTCCCCGTTAAAATTTTATTAACATTTAGCTTTCAAATTACTTCAAAACATCTTTCAAAATATAACTTACCAGTATGGATTCACTCTTTTAAAATAATTCTACTTTAATTAAACTTAGGAGATAATATAATCAATTTATCAATATTGTTTAGGAGATAAATTTATATATATATATATATATAAAAGACGACGAAAAAAGAAAAGAAAGAAAAAAAAGAAAGAAAGAAAATCTGAAAGGTTTCAGATTTTAAATAACGTCCAAAGGGGCGTATTTTTTAACGTTTGTGTTACCTTTATTTATCACATATCATGTTCTAAGTACTCAAACCATAAAATTCAGTTCAACAGCAATATCGCAAAATTATTTTAAAATGAACATATCTTTAGAATTTCCGATATACAGTCTCACGCGCTGGAGATAATTTTTTTTTTTTTTTCGTACAGTGTTGCCAATGCTCGCTTTGAAATCGTTGAGTTTGTTAATCAAAAATTCGTTAAAGTTTTACAAAATTTGAAAAGATAAAACAAATTCAAAATTCGGTCTTCCAAGTGCCCATGCTCGGTTGGAGAGCTACGTTATTCAAAATATGATGGCTCTACGTACCGTTGTTTTTTCACATTGCGAGAAACATTCACGCAGATTCTTCATTATTAATGTCTTTAAATATAATGCATGGCGATAATATTTAGCGGCAACAGTATGAAAAGTGATCCAACGCAGAAAGTGAAAAATGCCGCTTTGAGACTGATAGATAGCCCTTTGGGTCTAACGCATCTTTGGGCTAAAAAGAACCTGCTCCGTTGGAAAATTTAACAAGCGTTCCACACTAAAATATTTTCTGCTCAAAAAAGCATTGCAAATTATTTTCAATTATTAAACGAACGTAAAATGCTAGATAGAATATCACAAACTACTATTTTATTACAACTTTTATGTAGAAGTATCATGAGAAATGAAAATCATTTTAAGGGTTCATAACAATGCTAAAACGCTTGACAAAGTCTTTTATGGATAGAAAAATGGAAGTTTCTGTTTCATATTCTTCGATCGACTGCGCTAGAAATTCGTTTCTCTTTCTTCTCGCGACATTTCATTGATTTTCCGCTTAGCAACGCAGGACTTCGAAAATTCTTTTGCGCATTAGGAAACCGAATATCCTTACATTTCTTTTTTTTAATAACTCTGCTCACAGGTGTTCGATGACTAACCCAGCACCCCTCCCTCTCCACTTCCGCGATGTTTGCGATCGTCTGCGTTTTCACACGCTCTCGCACGAAGAAAGCTTCTTTGCAGCCCCTCATATCTGTCCCCCCTCTCTTCGTAAGGGCAGGGCCGGGGTATCAAAGATATGAATTTTTATGGGGGATTGTCAAAGCGTTAGCTATCAAGAATGCGGCCGAGGGATTGGGGGAAATAGGGGCGAGAGAGGATCCATTGTCGTCAAAGGCGGTATATAGCTTTGACTTTTTGTAGCTCTAGTCGAGCTTCTGTCCGTTCAATGAAAGGGAACGGATATTTTTTAACAGTTCTCCATGCTACGTATTCCCCCCCCCCCATCGCCCACGGTCTTTTATACCATTGACAGACATATGTCCATCCGCATTAACATACTAGAGTCTGAAGTTTAAAATGTGCTCCGAAAGGCAGAATAAATTGCTTAAAATGTCCAAAATACTCCACAAAAATCTTAATCCGTGGAATAATTATAATTTACAGGTAGTTCAGAGCATGGCAAAAAACTTTACGGATAATTTATCGTTTTGAGGAAATTTTGGGTATAATTGAAATGAAAAGAGCTGCAGAAATGATAAAAAATAGCTCTTATTATACATATACTAGCGTCTTACACGGCAAGCAACATAAGGTAATTATCATAAAAATAAAAAATATATAATGATTTTAATGAAACCAGCTAAAATATTTAATATAATTAAGGTAAAATATTCACAGACATCTTATGATTTAAAGTCAATCAGATTAGCAATTAGAAATTGATAAGTCAATTAGAATAAAAATTAGAAAAAGTACAGAGGCTGTTCACACATTTTTTAGATGATGCATATTGTATTCACAAAACTAAATTACATAAAATTCTTGTGTTTTAAATGTTCTATTTGACATCCCTTATTCTGAACTATCTTTCGACACCGCAATTTCCAGGATAATAATGCCTTTTGAAGTGGCAGAAGAGGTTTTCTATCCCATTCCTCCCGAGAGTCCTGTTAGGGTTTTGGGACAACGTTTGGATAATGCAGTTTTTAAAAGTCCGAAACACAAAAATCCATAGGTGACACCTCGGGAGATTTAGTAGGGATATCAGTGAAGGTTATGCTATCAGGTTCAATGTTCCGTCTTACTTTCTTTGGGAACATGCACAGACCTGACTCGGAACAGGGAGCTTACTAAAGCTATGTTCAATAACTGTGGGAAGTAGACAAGATACACAGGAAGGGTATACAAAACCCTTTATTTTTCACTCTTACTCTTTACAATAATTTCCGTACTTCGGAATACAGAGACCAACTACTTGTGATCTGAACGTAAGAATATAAAAATATAACTAAACTCTAACTTAAATGTGGAATAATAAACATGGAAGATTAGCCTTATATTAACAGGAAGCCGTATGTAGTACAGAGAACTGTTAACACTACAATACGTTTAAAATTATCACGAGGATTAAACCTCTGGCCTGGAAGGCAACCAGCAACCGAGTAAAACTTCTAAGGCAAGCGGCCTGCTTCGACTAACTCCTTCCTCTCTCTCGCTTGGCAAAAAGCCACAACTTAAGTACTTGGCGTTCGCCAGACAAATTTTGCATAAATAAGTTAACGCTTTTAATTCTGGCCGGAAGTAGAAAATAAGAAGTGATAGTAAAGATTTAAAATAAAATAAACGTTAGTAAAACTTAAGATCCTTACAATGCTTACAAACGGGGGCATTATCTAGAACTAGCAACATGATCAGTACTACAGTTAATGCATCGAACAAGATTTAACCTAATACAGTTGGTACATTCGTGTCCAGCCTGACATTCTTTACCCAAACTGTCACGTGTTGTGTGCACAAGCAATGTGCACACACATGAGCGTGGCTACAATTATGCGTGCCATGACCACCAAAAGATTGGTAACGATAGCATCTCAGCACTTCTACAATTTTGCGAAGTTAACAGGAGGTAAAGCCTATAAACATTTTACCACAGCAATCGCAATTTTACGAGATAGTATCTATTTATGTTCTCTTCTATCAGGTAGTCTCTATTCAAGTTGAATCCTTATCTGATCGTCTAATTATTGTTCCAAGGCAGATGAAACCTGCAACCGATTGTGCAACCACTGCTATGAAGGTTTCAATTAGATCTTCAGCCGTAGAATTTTGTGGCACTCCGAAGACTATAATTGAGTCCATTTAGATTCTCTTATGGTAAGTTCGGAGCTGACATCATTAGAGGAAAGACGCGGGAACTCTAGCTTTTTGAGTTGCTCTGTTGAGGATCAACTAACTAAAAATTGATTGGATTTTATTGTCTTGATGTTCTGGATTGAAACAGCAATCGTCTGCAGATTAATCTTTGAGCTTGTTGACGATGTATACTGCGGGGAAAAAGAAGGGGGAGGGCAGTTCTATATCAGCTGTTCTACTGAGCCGATTAACGGAATTCAACTTGCGTTTTTCATGTCTTGAAAGCTTGACTTAGGATATACAGTAAGATCCCGCTTAACGCTATTTCGTTTAGCACTGTTTCGGTTTAGCGCTCTTTTATTTCAACCCGGGGATTCTCCGAAATTGTGCGCAGCGCTAGGTTTCCGAATAACATATCCGAAACAGTGTAGTTGTGTTTCTTGCTTTTTAATCATTTGAAACAACATTTGTTGACATTATTGTAAGTTTAAATTTGATATATAATACTATAAAGATTAATAATACAGTGACAAATATTATGTATGATCTTTAGTTTTTATCATGGGGGATAATACGAGTAAAACACAAGAAAAGAAAGCAACCAGAAAAAGGCATTTCACTGGAAACTCAAATGCAAGTGATTAGAAGATCAGATTCCGGTGAGCGTCAATCTCAAATTAGTGCTGCATTGAATTTGGCAACTTCAACAATAAGGACAATTCTTAAGAATACAGAAAAAATACTGTCATCGGCAACTGCAACTACGTCGAGCTCTGCAACTAGAATTACCCGTTCTAAAAATAACATTATAGAGGAAATGGAAAAACGACTGTCTATTTGGATTGACGACGAAATCGAACGCAATATGCCATTAAGCCAATCTATCATAATGCCTTCTTGACAAAAAGGCAGAAAATTGGAAACACAGAATAGACTGAATGATCTGACTGAGAATTTTATTTGTTTTTATAAGTATATATGTTTATATTGTTTTTATTTTTGTAAGAAATAAATGTTACGCTTTATTTTTATTAAAAAAACATTATTAAATTTAATACCTAACCAATTTTCTATCCACCTTCCCGTAACCCCATTATTTACATGTTAAGATAACCTCGTTTAGCGCTGTTTCGCATTACGCTCTACTTTGATGGAACGTATCCCCCGCGTTAAGCAAGTTCTTATTGTATATTAGATATACATATAGCATTGTCCTAATATAGGTAATTTGACACAAAATCAGACTTTTTCTTAAATAACATAGCTTTTTTTTTTTTTTTCAATATTTCGATTCTACGACTCAAACTGTGCCTAAATATTAAGTTTTGTAAAATTTGGTGGGAAATTTACGGAGAAATTCAAAAATTTACCTTGCCACATTTTTTTCAGTTTTCGCCAAGAATAATTCACTTAGCGAACATCTTAATTTGTAGCAGCCTATTTTCTTTTCCTTTTTCTCTTTGTAAACGAACGGAAAAGAGGTCATCGTTCATTGTTTCAAATAATTTTAACAAAGTGCGTAAACCACATTTGGCGTTATTATCGCCTATAATCAACATGCCAAATTTCAAAACGCGCCAATATGTAAATTCACGTGTATCCTAGGAAATTTTGAATACAAAACTCTAATTTTTTTGCAGGTATGCTTAGAAATATATGTATTTTAAGATGATGGGAAAACTTTTATAGGTTATAATTTAAAATGTTTTCTAAAAATTCATAAAAAATATTTAAAAATACAAATTTTAAAAACAAATCATTAGAAAACGGTCGAATTTTATTTGGAATGAACCTAAATTTCGAATTTGGGAAGAAGGAATCAAGTAAGTTTAATAACAAAAAGAGATATTAATAAATATATATCAAATTCAATTAATATTGAGGAGCTAAAATTTTGAGAGGTAATTTTTTAAAATCTACTAGCGCGATTTTTACAAAACTTGCCAATTTGGCATAATATGAGTCGTAGAATCGAAATATGGAAAAAAAAAAAAAAAAAAAAAATGGCATGTTGTTTTAGAAAAAGTCCAAACTTGCATCAAAATACCTACGTCAGAGCAATGCTATATATAAATCTAATACATATCCTAAGTCGCGCTTTCGAGACATGAGAAAAAAATAAGCTGAATTTTGCCAATCGGCAAAGTAGAAAGGGAGATATAAAACTGTCACTTTTTTTTTCAGTTGTACATGAAGGATTCTTAAATGTAATAGTAAAATACTGTGAAGTTGGTTTCCCAACTATGAAAGTCATAAGGCCGCAAAATTTTACAGGCAAAGAAAAGTTTAAGACATTATGGAAGAAATATATCGAAAAACTTATTACAGTTACGAGAAAAGAATTAAGTAAAGATTTTTAATTTAAACAAATTTTATAAACTGGAATATTAAGGATGGATAGAATGTGTTCCAAATGAGGCCGGAATGTTACAAATGGAGACTATTAAAAAATTTCAAAGCTCTACTTAATAAGAATGGATACTTAATTCGAAAATTTTATCACATAGTATCAAGCTATAACTAAACGTACCAATTATTGGTAAGCGTATATAATTAAACGTACCAATTATTGGTACGTTTAGTTATATACGTTTAATTGCGTTGTTCCTTAATCTTGAGGCCGGAATGTTACAAATAGAGACTATTAAAAAATTTCAAAGCTCTTTTTAATAAGAATGGATACTTAATTCGAAAATTTTATCACATAGTATTAAGTTATAACTAAACGTACCAATTATTGGTAAACGTATATAACTAAACGTACCATTATTGGTGCGTTTAGTTATATACATTTAGTTGCGTTGTTCCTTAATCTTCTAACTGGATCCGGCTTATTATTTTTTGCAGACAGTTAGAGCAATTTTATTAAAAGTAAGCTTGAACTTTCTATTATGTCAAAAAGAGTTTCCGATTCTGGAGCTGCCAAAGGATCTTCAAAGCGAAAGCATGTTTCGATGCCCATCAAACAAAAAGTGGAATTGCTGCGAAAAATGGATAATCGAGGGCTATCTGCCTAAGGGAAGGGATGCCTTCGTGGAGGACTTTCTAAGGGAACTGGCTCGTATACACGTTACACACGATGAAGAAAGTGACAGAGAGGTTAGTAAAAACGAAAAAATTTCGATTAACAAGTTAGTCGGTATTTTCGGCACAGCAATTACAGCACTTGAACAGCTTTGTAACTCAACAAGAAATTATGTCTGTTTATAGAATCAAAGAGAAAGTATTAGCATATAAAAAGACACAACTTAAACAACTTGCATTGAAAGAAATGTTTAATAAAGTAAACAAATAAATATTAATATGTATTTACAACTTTTATGTATTTAATTCAATATCTTTATTATATACAACAGAAATATGGATTTTATATATTTATCCATCTTTATAGTTGTATTATGTAACCAAAATAAAATGAATTTCATAATTCTTTCAATATTTTAATAATAATTTTTTATTAATTTAAAAACAAAAATCTGATGTGTACACCACATGACTTCCTTGTACGGAATATTAAATTATACGCATTTTTTCTTGCATTTCATTTAAACTTATTAGATTGAATTAAACCTACTTCGCCGACAGCGCATAAACCACAATAGAATAAATGCATTCTTTAAAATCCACTCTATTTGTTTAACATAGTGACACTCTGGCACTAGGTTCACTTAACAGTATTATATTTCCTTCACATTATAACTCAGAATGCACAAAATTTATATCATTTAAAGAATTATCTAATCGTTGCCACATGTTATATTCAAATACTATAATAAAGCTAGAACCATGTATAAAAGAAATTAAGCGAACAAAACAAAAAAGAAACAGTTTTTCACAGACGATTGAGTATTTCTCATTCAATTAATTCAGTTCTTACTTCGTGACAAGGCAAAAATACATAAAAACTCAAGATATCTGTATTAAAAATTACGAAGTAAATCTTAAACGCTTATTTCCTCGAAAAAATTCCAGAAAGGATTAAGCATGATTTAACTAATAAATGAAGGCGTTATCTTTGTTGTTGCGAAGCTAAGTATCTCTAGATTGGCAACAAATCCGCTACTATTCATTTTAAAGCAGTTTTTTAGTTTTTTTTTGAGGAAAAGAGTCTTTTATTCTGTCTTTACGTACAGATATCACGCAAAAACATCGTTAAATTGCATTCGAAAGCTGTCAAAGTAAATATTTTCGTTGAAATATGCTGCCTGAAGCTTTTCGCGATTACAATACTTCCTTTTTACTTCGTACAAGGAAGTAAAAATATTGAATTACGCATTTAATATGATTGTAAGGTAATAATTATAAATACGATAATGAAATGCAATATATCCATAATTATGTTACATAATTTTATTAATAAGATTCATAATATAATTATTATTTATATTAAGATAACTGCCATTAACACAATATATTCGTCACGTAATAATGCCTATATACTTGAAGATGTTGTAATAGGTAGAACAGTATTTTCGGAGCATTCTCAGCAATTTGAGCTGGCTACGCCCATGCAATACTATATATATGCTTCATGTCAATTATTATAATAATACTAATAAATTATAATAAAAATAATTATTATAATAAAGTGCTTCATGTGTATTATTATAATAATGCACATGAAGCACTTTTAACTGGTATACTGTCTTAGTTATGCAAAAAGAACAAAAATTATTTAATAATATTTTATATTTTAAAGAAAACTCGTGGCAACAGTAAACAAAACAAAACAGTTGCGATAATAGTTATTCTTATATTAATGACCTAATGACAAAAATCAGCTTTAAAAAGCATTCAATATGGCTGACCTTAATACAGTGTAGGAAAAAGCTTAATATAACTGAATATCCGTTACAGGGGTACAAGCCGAAAAAAATCAATAGAATTTCTAAAAAATACTATCAGATGAAAGAGAATAAAGATGTAGCTAAGGGATCGCACCATAATATCGTCAAATTATCGCCAAGTTTGTAGAGACGTTAGATTATTTGAAAGCAGGAGCGATGAAAAATGAACAATGTCTTCGCCGACTCGAACCACGGACCTCTCGAATACGCGCCGAGTGTGCTGACCACGAAGGCATGCCAAGAAGGGGGGGAGTATATACTCGTCCTTTTAAAGGCCGACTGGGGATTAGAGGATCCAGTCGCCAAATCCTGGGGGTAGAAAATCATCATTCACCACCTTTTTTAGTTCGGGCGCCACTGGAGACTTATTAGGTTATTTCGAAGCAGGAGAGATGAGAAATAAGCAATGCCGTCGCCGAGACTCGAACCGTGGGTCTCTCGAATACGTAGCGTGCTGACCACTACACCACCAAGGCATGCTAAGAATGCGGGAGAAATACCTTATAAGTCTGCCGGCATTTGGGGATTTATTACCAAACTTAGAGACAAATTTAACCACCAAAACCATCGCCAGCTTGGCGATATCTCGCCAATTGAGAGAGATAACCATTTACCTCACTGTTAAATAGACTCGCCCTTATAATCTTATTTTTCCGGCAGAGCTTTGTTTCTTCAGACTTCTCATGTTACTGAAATTATTTACATATATACAAAATTCGTAACACTCTTGTAATTAAATAATTGAAAAAAAAATACACTTCTTCAAAAAACCACTTTTCAGAAAAAATTCGTACGTTGTTTGTTCTCTGCTTCTTAGCTAAATTTTGTTTTAATGAAAACATGTCTTTTCGAGCATTAAAACATTTTCACGGTACACCTCTTTTCTACTCTGTGAGCAGAAAACTGCTGCAGTTTTTTACTCCCTTTTACGAAGTAAAAAGGAAGTATTGTAATCGCGAAAAGTTTCAGGCAGCATATTTCAACGAAAATATCCATTTTGACCGCTATCGAATTCAATTTAACGATGTTTTTGCGTCATATCTGTACGTAAGGAGAGAATGAAAGACTCTTTTCCTTCAAAAAAATTATAAAACTGCTTTAAAATGAATTCTGAAGAGAATTTTTCGTGGCGTCCGTACGAACGTATGTACGTACTATCTCGCATAACTCAAAATCGAGTAGCCTCAGAACGTTGAAATTTTGTATACAGGACTGCTATAACATGTAGATGTGCACCTCGTATTTTGGTTGCGATCGGCCGTATATAAATATATTTATATATATATCCACTCTGTTACCCGGCTCAGTGATCTCAATTTCTTTACTCTTATATGTTTGTAAATTGTACATTTTTTTCTTTAAAAATGATTGAATTATGTTGTTTTTATCTTACGGTTACGCCTTTAGTAAATCTGTGTGCAATATTTTTAGAATTATCAGCAATTTTAAAGTTGTTTAATTGCCGCTAAGCCTATTTTAATGGCGGCCATTGATGTTTACATTTGAAACAGGAGACTAGTGGATTTGTTGCCAATCTAGAGAAACTTAGCTTCGCAACAATAAAGATAAAGCCTTCATTTATTATTGTGAATTAAATAAGGCTTAATTCTTTCTGGAAATTTTTCTAGGAAATAAGTGTTTAAGTTATCGTAATTTTTAATATAGATATTTTGAGTTTTTATGTATTTCTGCCTTCTCGCGAAGTGAGAACTGAATTAATTGAATGAGAAATAATGAATGGTCTGTGAAAAACTGTTTCTTTTTTGTTTTGGTTGCTTAATTTCTTTTATACATCGTTCTAGCTTTAGTATTTGAATAGAACATGTGGCAACGATTAGATAATTCTATTCTTTAAATGATATAAATTTTGTGCATTATGAGTTATAATATGAACGAAATATATAAGTTAGCTGTTATATAATTATTGGATTATATAACAGTTAATTTAGTTTCCGTTATAAAATTATTATATAAGTTAACTGTTATATAATTATTAATACAGTTAAGTGAATCTAGCGCCAAAATGTCGCTATCATCGTAAACAAGTACTAGAGTGAATTTTAAAGAATGCATTTATTCAATTGTGTTTATGCGCTGTCGGCGAAGTAGATTTAATTCAATCCAATAAGTTTAAACGAAATGCAAGAAAAAATGCGTATAATTTAATATTCCAATACAAGGAAGTCATGTGGTGTACACATCAGATTTTTTTTTTTTTTTGTAAAGCTTTGTAAATATCTGAGAAGCTCCATCTCTTTTTCATTTTCATCTCTTTTCTCCACACTTCTTAACAGATCGAACCTGAAAAGTTATCCTGAAACCTCTGAAAACTAACAAGAATAAATCAAGGAAAGTTTAAAAAAAATTTTTTTTTTAGAAATAAAATTTGGAAATGGACGCGAACGCGACTGAATGTGAAACGTTGTTGAGATATTGTGTGATCAGTTTTAAAGAGTAAAGATAAAAAAATAATAAATGCTGTACGAGAAATGTTTCACAGAAAATGGGATTTTAATGATCAATACGGTAAAACTACAGTTCGGGAAAAATGAATGAGGAAATGAACAATGTGTCACAAATTTTGTACATATGTAAATGATTTTAATGATATTATATGTGAATTATAGTAGCTCTTGTATAATGTACCATGAACAGCATCAGAAATGCGAAGCTTTGCCCGAAAAATAGGATGGGAGGGGTATGTGCATTTCGCATTAAAGTAATTGGCGAGATAGAGCCAAGTTGGCGATGATTTTGGCAACTAATTTTTGTTACCAAATTTGGCGAGAAATTAGCAGAAGTCAGCAATCGTGGCGACTGTTTGACAACATTTCGGTCCTATACCTATGTAATTGTATCCGGCCCTAGGTAACTGTAACTGTAACTTCCAGCAATTTCGAGAAATCGAAGGTACTGGACGTTTCCCGGCTGATGAGAAAGGAAACTGTACAAGACCGGAGAGAGCATCAGTTTTCAGTGCTGGAGTACCACAATGATCGGTCTTAGCTCCAGCATTATTCAATACACTCGTATATCTAAACGATCTGCCGGAATCTGTTGCCGGAGGACCACATCTGCATGTTTGGTTGTTTTGCAAATATATCTAAATGATTTGTGAAACAACCAAACATGCAGATGACACTGTTGTCATATCCAGATCAATCAGGTCCCAATATGCAGTCGACAATCTGCAGTTTGGACTTAGTATAAATAGAACACTGGTGCAAACTATGGAAAGTCAAACTAAATGCTGTGTAGCATTTTTCAGAAGATATCGCAAAAGTCAGCAAGTCAATCTTAATTTACAAATTAATAATCAACTACTCCCAACAGCAAGCTCTAGAAAATATCAAGGAATCGTCTTGGATGAGCAGCCGAACGTTAAAGAACATGCCATGTACTTGACATATATATGACATGTCATATGTTTTAAAGAACATTAAACAAAGCAAATGCTGCATACATGGCCGTATACGACATGATAAGACGAAGATCTAAACTTCACATAAAGGTAATGAGAACCCTATATGTTTCCAATTTTTGATACGTCCGATATTGTTTTTACAACAGTTTAGACAACAGCACTCGAGAGACCTACATGAAAAAAGTCTAGACCTTCCGAAAGTAAAATTCGCCGCTCCAATCACCATCTCGCCTTGGTTCGTCAGACACATTCAATATCAATCTTGACCTTTCGCATGGTCTGTTCTACATTCTAACAAGTTTTCACAACTTTTTCCACCAACGTGATGAACTCAAATTCATCTTTTATTGTCAAATTGGAAAGTTATTATCCCGCAGTTGAACAACCATTCAAGAGATCTCGCAAGATTTTTTATAATCCAGCTTACTAATCTATCGAATGAATCTACTGTTCCAAGTTTTTCAACGATGAAGTTAAAGGCTTTATAAATCCTAACAAAGCAGGAAAAGGAAAAGAAGACTTCCGTAACATCGCTGGGAGTCCGAAAAAGGACATTTTGATGTACCTACAAATACTTCGGCAATCACAAATAATCAGATCGCTTTACAAGGTACATACAACCTTCACCTATCACCGTCACCGTTCAAATTCATCAATCAGTAGGCTAACCACGGTAGCTTGTGCATCACCACGATCTACGATCAGTTTTCAGACCCACGGTTTCAGGTAAATGTAATATCTGAAAGTATTTTAAGGTCTGTTGATGCAAAAAAGAACAGACGAAAATGACGAAACAAGATTGCGACAAATCACCCATTTTTATTTTCACACATATCCAATTAATTTGGCAGATACTTATTATTAAATTAATACTTACGTGTGAAAAATAATGCCCGGAATTTTTTTCGAGAATCTATTTGTGCATCCATATGCAATACAAACTGACATGCTTCAAAAAGTAAAGAAAAAAATGTTGCAATGACAGACTTCCTTGCACAAGTCACGGTGATAACAGGAAGATGGCCGCCAAGCTTCACCGTTTGAGTTGAACCTTCCCTCCTTCTATTCTAACCTCCTTGAAATTTAACCACCAAAACCATCGCCAGCTTGGCGATATCTCGCCAATTGAGAGAGATAACCATTTACCTCACTGTTAAATAGACTCGCCCTTATAATCTTATTTTTCCGGCAGAGCTTTGTTTCTTCAGACTTCTCATGTTACTGAAATTATTTACATATATACAAAATTCGTAACACTCTTGTAATTAAATAATATTTATTGAAAAAAAAAATACACTTCTTCAAAAAACCACTTTTCAGAAAAAATTCGTACGTTGTTTGTTCTCTGCTTCTTAGCTAAATTTTGTTTTAATGAAAACATGTCTTTTCGAGCATTAAAACATTTTCACGGTACACCTCTTTTCTACTCTGTGAGCAGAAAACTGCTGCAGTTTTTTACTTCCTTGTACGAAGTAAAAAGGAAGTATTGTAATCGCGAAAAGTTTCAGGCAGCATATTTCAACGAAAATATCCATTTTGACCGCTATCGAATTCAATTTAACGATGTTTTTGCGTCATATCTGTACGTAAGGAGAGAATGAAAGACTCTTTTCCTTCAAAAAAATTATAAAACTGCTTTAAAATGAATTCTGAAGAGAATTTTTCGTGGCGTCCGTACGAACGTATGTACGTACTATCTCGCATAACTCAAAATCGAGTAGCCTCAGAACGTTGAAATTTTGTATACAGGACTGCTATAACATGTAGATGTGCACCTCGTATTTTGGTTGCGATCGGCCGTATATAAATATATTTATATATATATCCACTCTGTTACCCGGCTCAGTGATCTCAATTTCTTTACTCTTATATGTTTGTAAATTGTACATTTTTTTCTTTAAAAATGATTGAATTATGTTGTTTTTATCTTACGGTTAAGGATTTTATGCCTTTAGTAAATCTGTGTGCAATATTTTTAGAATTATCAGCAATTTTAAAGTTGTTTAATTGCCGCTAAGCCTATTTTAATGGCGGCCATTGATGTTTACATTTGAAACAGGAGACTAGTGGATTTGTTGCCAATCTAGAGAAACTTAGCTTCGCAACAATAAAGATAAAGCCTTCATTTATTATTGTGAATTAAATAAGGCTTAATCCTTTCTGGAAATTTTTCTAGGAAATAAGTATTTAAGTTATCGTAATTTTTAATATAGATATTTTGAGTTTTTATGTATTTCTGCCTTCTCGCGAAGTGAGAACTGAATTAATTGAATGAGAAATAATGAATGGTCTGTGAAAAACTGTTTCTTTTTTGTTTTGGTTGCTTAATTTCTTTTATACATCGTTCTAGCTTTAGTATTTGAATAGAACATGTGGCAACGATTAGATAATTCTATTCTTTAAATGATATAAATTTTGTGCATTATGAGTTATAATATGAACGAAATATATAAGTTAGCTGTTATATAATTATTGGATTATATAACAGTTAATTTAGTTTCCGTTATAAAATTATTATATAAGTTAACTGTTATATAATTATTAATACAGTTAAGTGAATCTAGCGCCAAAATGTCGCTATCATCGTAAACAAGTACTAGAGTGAATTTTAAAGAATGCATTTATTCAATTGTGTTTATGCGCTGTCGGCGAAGTAGATTTAATTCAATCCAATAAGTTTAAACGAAATGCAAGAAAAAATGCGTATAATTTAATATTCCAATACAAGGAAGTCATGTGGTGTACACATCAGATTTTTTTTTTTTTTTTTTTTTTTTTTGTAAAGCTTCGTAAATATGAGAAGCTCCATCTCTTTTTCATTTTCATCTTCTTTCTCCACACTTCTTAACAGATCGAACCTGAAAAGTTATCCTGAAACCTCTGAAAACTAACAAGAATAAATCAAGGAAAGTTTAAAAAAATTTCTTTTTTTAGAAATAAAATTTGGAAATGGAACGCGAACGCGACTGAATGTGAAATGCGGTTGAGATATTGTGTGATCAGTTTTAAAGAGTAAAAATAACCAAATAATAAATGCCATACGAGAAATGTTTTACAGAAAACGTGATTTTGATGATCAATACGGTGAAACTACAGTTCGGGAAAGATGGATGAGGAAATGAACAATGTGTCACAAATTTTGTACATATGTAAATGATTTTAATGATATTATATGTGAATTATAGTAGCTCTTGTATAATGTACCATGAACAGCATCAGAAATGCGAAGCTTTGCCCGAAAAATAGGATGGGAGGGGTATGTGCATTTCGCATTAAAGTAATTGGCGAGATAGAGCCAAGTTGGCGATGATTTTGGCAACTAATTTTTGTTACCAAATTTGGCGAGAAATTAGCAGAAGTCAGCAATCGTGGCGACTGTTTGACAACATTTCGGTCCTATACCTATGTAATTGTATCCGGCCCTAGGTAACTGTAACTGTAACTTCCAGCAATTTCGAGAAATCGAAGGTACTGGACGTTTCCCGGCTGATGAGAAAGGAAACTGTACAAGACCGGAGAGAGCATCAGTTTTCAGTGCTGGAGTACCACAATGATCGGTCTTAGCTCCAGCATTATTCAATACACTCGTATATCTAAACGATCTGCCGGAATCTGTTGCCGGAGGACCACATCTGCATGTTTGGTTGTTTTGCAAATATATCTAAATGATTTGTGAAACAACCAAACATGCAGATGACACTGTTGTCATATCCAGATCAATCAGGTCCCGATATGCAGTCGACAATCTGCAGTTTGGACTTAGTATAAATAGAACACTGGTGCAAACTATGGAAAGTCAAACTAAATGCTGTGTAGTATTTTTCAGAAGATATCGCAAAAGTCAGCAAGTCAATCTTAATTTACAAATTGATAATCAACTACTCCCAACAGCGAGCTCTAGAAAATATCAAGGAATCGTCTTGGATGAGCAGCCGAACGTTAAAGAACATGCCATGTACTTGACATATATATGACATGTCATATGTTTTAAAGAACATTAAACAAAGCAAATGCTGCATACATGGCCGTATACGACATGATAAGACGAAGATCTAAACTTCACATAAAGGTAATGAGAACCCTATATGTTTCCAATTTTTGATACGTCCGATATTGTTTTTACAACAGTTTAGACAACAGCACTCGAGAGACCTACATGAAAAAAGTCTAGACCTTCCGAAAGTAAAATTCGCCACTCCAATCACCATCTCGCCTTGGTTCGTCAGACACATTCAATATCAATCTTGACCTTTCGCATGGTCTGTTCTACATTCTAACAAGTTTTCACAACTTTTTCCACCAACGTGATGAACTCAAATTCATCTTTTATTGTCAAATTGGAAAGTTATTATCCCGCAGTTGAACAACCATTCAAGAGATCTCGCAAGATTTTTTATAATCCAGCTTACTAATCTATCCAATGAATCTACTGTTCCAAGTTTTTCAACGATGAAGTTAAAGGCTTTATAAATCCTAACAAAGCAGGAAAAGGAAAAGAAGACTTCCGTAACATCGCTGGGAGTCCGAAAAAGGACATTTTGATGTACCTACAAATACTTCGGCAATCACAAAGACTCAGAACAGCAAAAATTATGAGACCGCTTTACAAGGTACAACCTTCACCTATCACCGTCACCGTTCAAATTCATCAATCATTAGGCTAACCACGGTAGCTTGTGCATCACCACGATCTACGATCAGTTTTCAGACCCACGGTTTCAGGTAAATGTGATATCTGAAAGTATTTTAAGTTCTGTTGATGCAAAAAAGAACAGACGGAAATGACGAAACAAGATTGCGACAAATCACCCATTTTTATTTTCACACATATCCAATTAATTTGGCAGATACTTATTCAATCATAATTAAATATGATAAATTTCTACGCACATTAGCTTTTAAAAAGAAATGACATAGGCAGTTGAGAAGCAAAGTGGTGCGAGGAAGACAGCAGCACTTAAGGGAAAGGAATGAAATCACATAATTTCTATTCCATTTAACCGCTGTTATACTGGGATTAGCCTGAGTGATATTGCAGGCTTTTTGCCACTTGTCTTCACATAAGGCATCCGGGAAGTAAAAAGATCTAGGAAGGTGTCATAAAGACAAGATATGAACAGTAAAAACGAATGTGGCTCATTGCCACTGAAGAATTGTCATCGTGTGTTGGTGTAAAATACAATTCAGCAAATAACATAAATAATAATTAAAGTCAGGATTTACATACAATCAAAAGTTATAAACAAATTCCAATTAGGTAAAACAGTGTTCCTTAAGATAAAAAATCCTGGGTAATGAATCTTGATTAAATAGAATAGTATGCAGTATATACACCGTGAAAAAGTACCGTGAAAAAGACCGAAATTGGAGAATGTCGACTTTCACCGGAGAATGTCAACATTCACCAAATACGTCGGTGAAAGATCGAATATTTCTTTACATTCTTGTACATTCGGACCCTCACCGGTGTATGTCGACAATCACAGATATGCTCTGGTGTAGGTCGAAAAGAGAGGAGTATGTGTACACGTTGTCAATGCAAAAGGAAATGTTCCACAAATAAATGCAAGTTGTAAAAGCAAGGGCCTCTTGTGCAATTCAAAGTGTCATAATAGTTTAAGTTGTTGCAATAAATAAGATTTGAATCACATAATTTGGTAAGTTTATAACTTCTATTATTTTCCTTTCTCATTTTGAATGTATTGTGTGTTTTAAGTTCTTATTTTGAGTCTCAAGTGCGTTTTTTTTGCGAATGAATAACGGAGAAGGAAATAAAATATTCTTATATGTTCAACATTCACCATTAGTACATGGTGAATGTCGACATTCACCGGTGTAAGTCAGAAATAAGAGTATTTGGAAATTATTTCGGACATACACCAAGCGACTATGTGAATGTTGACATTCACCGGTGAAAGTCGACATTCTCCAGATTTCGGTGTTTCACCGTAACATATACATGATTGTTGAGAAAAATTCGAAGTCCATTTGGAAAGCCTCGTCACGTGATCTTGGAGGATCCTTGTCATTGGCTGCGGACAAGAATCATAAAAAATGACATAGTTAATTCGCCAATGGTATTTATACTAAGTCTTACGTAATTGTAGAGACAAGCTACGATTGGCTAGTTTGAGGTTGTTACATCACATGGAAGGATCTCAAATTTGGGAGAACAGATAAATATAGGTGGAGAGTACCAAATCTAGAATCGTTAATTTTGAAGTCGCCAATTATTTTTAAAGCAGCTATCGTATTTGCTTATATCTTACATTGTATATACTTCTGGTAGTGTCGATTACTATAAAAAAAGGGAGGTGCACAACTAGATATCATAGCAATCTATATAAAAAATTTCAACGTTTTGCGGCTAATCGTTTTTGTTTTATGCGAAATATATGCTTACAGACGTCACGAAAAAAACCCATTTTGAATCCATTTTACAGCCTGTTTTGGAAGAGTCCTTTTTTCTATCCGTACATATAGTTGTCGCCCTCCCCCCCCAAAAAAAATAGTCAAAATGGATATTTCCATTGAAATCTGATAACCAAAATTTTTCGCAATTACAATACTTCTCTTACTTTGTACAAGGAAGTAAAAAACAATACACTCCTTACACTGTGAATCATTTATGCAACCAAAGAACTTCGGATTAAATGATCATTTCAGGTATTTAGATACAGGAAATTTTATAAAAATTTATCTTAGAATGAAAATTTTTAACACCCCCTCTCCCCAAAAGCGTTCAGATTTTATATTATGCCCAAAAGGAGCGTTTTTATTTAACGCTTTGTTTGTCACGGTTATTTATTAAATATCTTGTTATTCGCACTCAAACCACATAAAATTCAGTTCAACAGCAGTATTACAAAATATTTAAAGAAAGCATGTGCTTAGAATTTCCGATAGACAGTCTCTTGCGCTGGAGATAAAATTGCTAGTTTCCGTACAACGTTGCCATGGCTCACTTTGAAATCGAAATATTATTTCATATTTACAAAATATGAAATAGATAATAAAACAAATTCGAAATTCGGACATTCAGGTTCCCATGTTCCCATGTTCCCATGTGGAGGATTACGTTATTCAAAATTTGATGGCTCTATGTACCGTCGTGTTTTCACATTGCGAGAAACATACATACATTCATGCAGATTCTTCATCATTTAATTTCTTTAAATATAATACAGGGCGATACTATTTGGTGGCAACAATTTGAAAAGTGAAATGGGCGTTCATAATAACGCAAAAAAAAAAAAAAAACTGTTTCGAGACATAGCCCTTCTGGGCTATCGCCCCTTAGGGCAAATTATGATTTTTAGTTGTATGGATTTAGGAGTAATTCAAACAGAGAGTAAAATATAATTGAAACCCTTTTCCTAATATATAAATTTTTGACATTAAGAATATTACTAATAATAATAAGCATATACATGAAATAAGGAGTAGAAATCTTAAAGGAACGACGTTTAAACTGTTCTAGATTATTGATTGACGGAAAGATAACGGAATTTGAGGATGAGGAGGGGCAAGGAATATTTGGAAGCTATCGAATTTATAGATAGTGGATGACAGTTAACGGGGGTCTATCTGTCGGTTATCTAATTTTCTAACGGAATTCGATAGCTGTCAAAATAATGCTTACGGTTTTAGAATAAATATGAAATAAGGTAACTGTCAGTACGGATATTTTGAGAACTAGCTATTAATTCTCTCTGAGAAAGTTCTTTTTTAAATACTAATTCCAAATATTTTTTGAACCATCGTCTGCCATTTATATAAAAATTCTTAATGGTAGAATCTTTGCTAGGGAAAGGAAAAAATACAAATAATAATGTCTAAAAATAAAGCAAAATTTGGAGATGCTGTGAGAATTTATAATAATTTCAGTGCAGAATAACCCTCCCTTTTTTTTTTCCTGTCAACTTTATTCCTTTTCTGAAAATGTTAATTGATAAAAACTATAAGAATTCATCAGCTGATTTGTAAATATTGTTACGAAATTATAAGGTAATTTCTCTCTCCTCCCAGCATGCCTTCGTGGTGTAGTGGTAGCACACTCGGCGCGTATTCGAGAGGTCCGGGTTTGAGTCCCGACTAGGGCGTTGCACATGTTTCACGTCTCCTTCCAGAAATACCTAATACCTCTACAGTGGCGCCCGAACTAAAAGGTGGGTCAGGCGATTGGGTCAACTAATTCCCAGTCGCTCTTCTAAAAGGGAAGTATTTTCTTCCTCTTTTCTGCATGCCTTTGTGGTGTAATGGTTAGTACATCGGCGCTTATTCAAGAGATCCAGGTTTCGAGCCCTCGCGAGGGCACTGCACATTTTTCACATCTGCTGCTTCAAAAATAAGCAAATGACTCTGCTAAACTTCAAGTTACGGTAAGATAGCTTTCCCGCAAAGCGAATTAGGGTTTCCAGAAATTTACAAAGAAAGACAAAGTTGCCAGATTTGGGACGAAATCGCCCATTTAGCGATAGTTACGACAAAATTGGCGATATGCCTTAGACGGAGCGAGAACATTCTAGGACAAATTCTTACCTAAAGTTTTTCATTCGAATTCTAGAACGAAAGTTCGCAAAAATAGGTCAAAAGCTATAATTTTTGCGAATTATAAAATAAAGCTTAGTAAATTCGAAATAAACTGGCGACGGCAAGTTAGAAATCTCCCAAAAGGTGATTTTAAAAAAAAGTGATTTTGACCTATCACCAATTTGTTTCGCCAACGAAGACAAACTGGCAAAGTGTACACTTTTGAATCCGTGCGCATGCGCGACCGAGTGTCAGTAGCAAAGTCGTCTCTTAAACAGATAATCAGTTTGTTCGAGTGGCTGTATTTTATTTTGTTTCGCCAAGTTAATGGTGTTGCGATTTATTGACGAGTTGTAACAGCTTTAAATAGTATTAAAATCTTGTAGTTGAAATAATTTAAATAGATGAACATTAAGGTATTTGTGTATGGCAATATTTGAAACCAGACTCGAGTGCCACGTGCGACTCTCGCACGAAGAATGTAATTTATTTTTAAATGTTAGAATATGTTTTCTCTTTTTGTTTGTATGTCGCCATTTTTTTTAGTGTTAAATAAAAGTTATTGCTGTGTTCCATCATTGGAGTTGCTTCATATCGCCAAAGAAGCATCACAGAGTGTAGCAGATTATGTACCAATAGAATTTACCGTTCAACAGCGTAACATAATAAAGAATTTGGAAGAAGGCGGTATTTGTGTGATTGATGTAACTGTTTATGGACAGTCAAGATTTATTCCAGCATCCGTTTTTATTCATTTGGAGGCATCTTTATTCTTACAGTTAGTCAAAGTTCAATTAGAAGCTTTGAACATCATACCAATACAATAGCCAACTACTATGTTGGATTTTGTGTGAATTAGATTCTCTAAAGTAGGGGTCTTCAACCCGCGGCCCGTTTAAGGTATTTTAATAGACCCACATTTGAATTTAAAGAAAAATTGAAAAATTTTAAAGAAATTTTGATTTCAAGAAAAATTGCCTTATCAGCTTTTTGTCGTAAAAAAAAAAAGTATTCTTGATATTTAACGCATTTTATTGACATTCCTGTTATTATTTGGGATAAAATTTTCTGAAAATGACAAACTTTTCAAAAATTTCACCTTATCTTATGTAATATGTGTTCCATCTGAACTTCAGTTAGAAGTTATAGATTTACACTGTGACTCTGCAGTAAAATGCAAGTTTCTTGAAAATCGTACATTAATTAATTTTGTTCGAATACGTGACGGAAGACAAGTATCCAGGAATTCGTAAACACGCAGTCTTCATATCTTTTATCTTTGGCTTTGCCTACATATGTGAACAGAGTTTTAGTAAAAGAAAAAATCCCAAAATCAAAAACAAGAACACTGCTGACAGACAGACATTTGGAGGAAACATTTACGAATTGCAAAAACACAGATTAAACCGGATATTGAAGCTTTAATCAAGCAAAAACAATGTCAAATTTAACACTGAAACTAAAGTAACTACCATCTCTCCTAGTAATGCAAGTTTTTATTTATTTATTTATTTTATTGTAAATGCATTTTTTGATATCGTTCTGTACAGTCATCTTTATACTTTTTTTTTTCATAGTTAAAAAAAGTTGCAAAACATTTTAATTCGATTTCCGACTGTAGGATTGACTTTATGGAGCCAATGCATATGTTACGGTGAAACACCGAAATTGGAGAATGTCGACTTTCACCGGAGAATTTCAACATTCACCAAATACGTCGGTGAAAGATCGAATATTTCTTTACATTCTTGTACATTCGGACCCTCACCGGTGTATGTCGACAATCACAGATATGCTCTGGTGTAGGTCGAAAAGAGAGGAGTATATGTACACGCTGCCATTCAAAAAGGAAGTGTTCCACAAATAAATGCAGTTGTAAAAGCAAGGGCCTCTTGTGCAATTCAAAGTGTCATAATAGTTTAAGTTGTTGCAATAAATAAGATTTGAATCACATAATTTGGTAAGTTTATGACTTCTATTATTTTCCTTTCTCATTTTGAATGTATTGTGTGTTTTAAGTTCTTATTTTGAGTCTCAAGTGCGTTTTTTTGCGAATGAATAACGGAGAAGGAAATAAAATATTCTTATATGTTCAACATTCACCATTAGTACATGGTGAATGTCGACATTCACCGGTGTAAGTCAGAAATAAGAGTATTTGGAAATTATTTCGGACATACACCAAGCGACTATGTGAATGTTGACATTCACCGGTGAAAGTCGACATTCTCCAGATTTCGGTGTTTCACCGTAACATATACATATACAAATCTATAACGCAATCTCTTCGCTTAGAACAATTGTAATCTTGCAAAAGAAACCTCCCTTTTTTTATATAAATTTTCTGACTACACTATTTTTTTGACAGACACGTGGCCCGCGGATCTTTGAGAATTTATTGATGTAGCCTTCGGGCTTGAAAGGTTGAAGACCCCTACTCTAACTGGATTCGAAAGTGGTCAAAATGTTTATTTTCGTCGAAATATGGTACCCGAAATTTTTCGCATTTACAATACTTCCTTTATTTCGTACAAGGAAGTAATAAAATAAAATATATATATGTAAAATGTTTTATTTGTTCTGTAACATCTTCCCACTTCGCCGCTTAGCATTACACACAAGAACCTCTTTCTAAAAGAAAGATATATTGTCAATTTTTCTCCCATGGTGAGGACACGTACTATTGCAAATACGGCAATTTTTATTGCTCTAAAATTTCCTTACACCCAAAATGGAGACAAAAGATCAATACTTTCAGCAATGGAACATGATTAAATAACACTGGTTAACTAAACATGAATTAACACCCCCCCATCATATTTCCGGCTCTTTGTGCAACTCTCTTTGTCATTACACACTGCTTGTCCCCTTGAACGTCTGCAAAGTTAATGCAAGCCAGATGTTAGCTTTATCGTTTTATTTATGCTCGAAGGTTTAATTTTTGTATCTTTGTAGATTCGAGTTCATTTAGAAAATTTCATCATTAAGTACTAGTCTTACACCTATAATCAGGAAACCATTAGGACTTGCATTTCCTCTTCGTGTGATAGACATATTTTTCTAACATTCACCCGAACTGCGATGCTGAACCACGAATCTGTAAGAGTGATATGATTCACTTAGCACTAATGATTACCCACAGCTTCACGGCAGCATTGAAGAATTAATCAACGGGGGGGGGAAGAAAAGAAAAGAAAATCTGAAATGTTTCAGATTTTAAATTTCGTCCAAAGGGCCGCTTTTTTAACGTTTTATCAGTTAACTTTATTTATTAAACATCACGCTCTTCGCACTTAAACCATAAAATTTCAGTTCAACAGCAATATCGCAAATTAATTTTAAAATGTAAAAATAAAAAATAGTTTTAAAACGAGCATATCTTTAGAATTTCCGATATAGAGAATCGCGCGCTGGAGATAAAAATGTTTTTTTCTGTACAACGTTGCCATTGCTCCCTTTGAAATCCTTGAATTCGTGAATCAAAAATTCGTTAAAGTTTTACAAAATATGAAAACGATCATAAAACAAATTCTAAATGTCAAATTTGGGCTTCCACATGCCCATATTCGCAGTCAAAATAAATAAGTAGGATTACGTCATTCAAAATTCGATGGCTCTAGGTGCCGTTGTTTTATCAAAATGCAAGAAATTTACATACATTGATGCAGATTTTTCATTATTTAATTTCTTCAAACATAATGCAGGATTCTAACATTTGATGGCAACAGTTTGAAATGTGAAACGCATATTTATAGTGAACCAATGCAAAATCGCAAAACGGAAACAATAGTCCTTCAGGGACAAAGCCCCTTTGGACTGAAAATCAATGTTTTCAGATTTTGTATTACCTCAAAAGTGGCTTTTTGTTTTTGACGTTTTGTGTGTTACCTTTATTAAATATCATGATCTCCACACAATAAAAACAATTAAATAATAAAATTCAATTGAACAGCAATATCGTAAAATAATTTTAAAAGAGCACATCTTTAGAATTTCCGATACACAGCCTCGCGCGCTGGGGATATTTTTTTTCCCGTACAATGTTTGCTATTCGTCGATTTGAAATCTTTGAGTTTGTTAATCAAACATTCGTAAAGTTTTACAAAATATGATTAGAGACATTATGGGTATTTTTGGAAGCAGGAGAGATGAAAAATGAGCAATACCCTCGCCGGGAATCGAACCACGGACCTCTGGAATACGCGCCCAGCGTGCAGACCACCACACCACGAAGGCATGCCAAGAAGGAGGGAGAAATACCTTATACACTCCCCTTTCAAAAGGAAGACTGGGTTTTTTAGGAGACCCAATCGCCGAACCCTTTTTTAGTTCGGGCGCCACTGTAGAGACATTAGGTTTTTTTTTTTTTTTTTTTTTTTTTTTTTTTTAAAGCAGTACAGTTGAAAAATGAGCAGCGCCCTCGCCGAGAATCGAATCATGGACCTGGGGAATACGCGCCCAGCGTGCAGACCACTATACTACGAAGGCATGCTAAGAAGACGGGAGAAATACCTTATACCAGTGGTGTTCAACCTTTGGCCTCTCGCGAGCACGTTTTGGCCTACCGCGAGGCCAAAATGCGCTTTTCAAAACATCAACATTTTTTTTAAACATGTTTCCAATCTTATGTGATACATCTGAAATACTAATTTTGGCAAATTGGTTGGAGATGAATAATAATATTGGTTGAATTTTATGAAAATCAGAGAAGTGGAGTTTAAAATTGTTTTTCAGTGCAGTTAGGTTTTCCGAGTATTTCTGTGTTTCGATTGCCTTGTGGTTATTAATATGGCCTGATAAATTCTGAAAATGGGTGACATTTTTTTTCTTTCATCTGATTTATCCACAAATTTAACTTTATCTGAAAAGCAGTTGCAGTCCCAGTCAATTGAAAAAGGGTTTTTTCTTTTCCCTAGAGATCGTTCAGTCTCTTCAGTTTAGCTGTTATATCCGTGAGAAATACAACCGTGATACAAACGTCCAGTATCCAAAAGAAACATTAAATTTAAAAACTGCACAGAATTTTCGCCCTCATTTTTCCAAGTGGCAACAGTGCTGAGTTTCAAAAGTCAGAAAAAAAATGTATTACATATAACAAAATTACAATAAAATAAGCAATATCCCTTAATACAAATATTAATTATCCTAATAAATGAAATGACCAACTTCCCGTTACCTTCCTCTCAACAAACGTCCAGTATCCAAGAGAAACATTAAATTTAAAAACTGCACAGAATTCTCGCCCTCATTTTTCCTAGTGGCAACAGTGCTGATTTTCAACAGTCAACGGTCCAGTATACAATGGAAACTGTTGCTAAAACCGCATTTCTTAAAGAATAAATGTTTCAGATTTTAAATTACGTCCAAAGGGGCGTTTTTTAACATTTTGTGTGTTACCTTTCTTTATTAAATATCATGTTCCTCGCACTTAAACCATAAGATCCAGTGCAACAGCAATATCGCAAAATAGTTTTAAAACGAGCATATCTTTAGAATTTCCGATACAGAGACTCACGCGCTGGAGATAAAAATGTTTTTTCTGCACGACGTTGCCATTGCTCGCTTTGAAATCCTTGAGTTTGTTAATCAAAAATTCGTCAAAGTTTTAAAAAATAGGAAATCGATCATAAAACAAATTTCAAATTTCAAATTGGGTCTTCCACATGCTCATATTCGTTGGAGGATTACGTTATTCAAAATTCGATGACTCTATGTACCGTTGTTTTATCACAATACGAGAAATATACATACATTTATGCAGATTTTTCATTATTTAATTTCTTCAAATATAATGCAGGACTCTAACTTTTTGTGGCAACAGTTTGAAAAGGGAACCGACATTTATGAGTCCGACGCAAAATGCCAAAACGAAAACAATAGTCCTTCAGGGACAAAGCCCCTTTGGACTGAAAAAAAAATCCGATTCGAATTTTGAAAAATAGCTTAGGTGCACTGGCTCTTGTCTAGATGAACCTATGTACCAAATTTCGTAGTCCTAGGTTTTATGCGCTACGTGCAGCACCAAAGACACACAGACTCTTTCTATTATTATATGCAGAGATTTCTCTGTTTTAATTTATGGAATGCAACATAAGAACGGTGCATAATTCTCTAAAGTGCGGGCAAGGAGAAAATTTGCATTGAGTTTTCATTACTCTTAGGACTTAACTATGTGTGTAATGTATTCTAGAAAGCTCAGATTGTGTATTTTGTAAATTAAGGCATCCATCAAAAAGTTATCGAAGGCTTTGGCTGTATCGATAAATAAGCCTCTTGTGAATTTGTTATCCAGGCCTTCTAAAACATGCACAACCAAATACAGATGACCAAATGTAGATAAATTCCTCCGAAAGTTAAACTGCTGCGGGAATTTGAAACTCTTAGTAGAACGGTACAGGCATTAGGATTTTTTAGAAGCATGAAAGATGAAAAATGAGCAAAGCCTTCACCGGGAATCGAACCATGCACCTCTGGAATACGTGCCTAGTGTGTAGACCACTACACCACGAAGGCACGCTAAGAAGGCGGGAGAAATATTTTATAGAAATATTTTATACTTTCTCCCTCCCTTTCCGGCGAGGGCACTGCAAATGTATTTTGCATGTCTTCTGCTTTAAAATAACCTAATGACTCTACACAGTGAATTAAGTCCCATTTGGTGCACCAACTTCGATGTCTTTTTGCCCAGTGTGACCAAAAGTTAACTTTGTGTGCACCGAAACTTTTGTCTTCCTGCACGCTGGCCGAAATGCTTGTTAATTTTAATTGTGAAAATTTGTTTTCTTTAACTGTTTTAAAATGAATTTGGTGTTTTAGGTTTTTCTGTATTTTACAATTTTTAATTGAGATGTTTTGAGTTTTTATGTATCTTTGCCTTCCCACAAAGTGAAAACTGAATTGATTGAATGAAAAATATACCTATATTGAAATTTGAGGAAATATTTTTAAATGAACTGCAGGGGAAAATGCGTATAATTTAATATTCTGTATAAGGAAGTCATGTGGTGCACACGTCAGAATTTTTTTATTTTGAAGAAAAAGTATAAGTAATATAAGAGCAGCAAAAAATGTGTGTAATTTGTTAGGGCCGTACAAGAACGTTACGTGGTGTCTTCATCAGATTTTTTTTTTTTTTTTTTTTTTTTTTTTTGGCGGTATGCTTATCTGCATATGGAATGAAGCGTGGAAACTCTCAACTCTTCAAAGCAAACGATAATGATTTATCACAAACTGCATGATGAGATGAAAAAGCTATTTAAATATTTCAACTTATTTTTTTTTTCTAAAAACACAGTGTAATTAAAAAAATTTAGTTTCTGAATTTTATTAATTTCGAAAATTTCCTCTTTTTATATAGTTTGTTTTCTTCCTTCCCAAATTTCCATAAACTGAGAGAGAAATTACTAGGGCATTAGCCCAAAGGGGCTATTAATTTCGTTTTGGCATTTTGAGTGGATTCACCATAAACGGCGAATCACTTTTTAAATTGTTGCCACCAAATATTATCACCCCGAATTATGTTGAAGGATATTAAATAATGAAGAATCTGCATAAATGTATGTACGTTTCTCGTATTGTGATAAAACAACGGTACCTAGAGCCATCCAATTTTGAATAACGTACCTCTCCGCCCGAATATGGGCATCTGGATGCCCGAATTTGGAATTTATTTTATTGTCTATTTCATACTTTGTCAGATATTAGAGAATTTTTTATTAACAAACTCAACGATTTTAAAGCGAGGTATGGCAACACTACACGAAAAGAAAAATTATCTCCAACGCAGGAGACTGTATATCGGAAATTCTAAAGACATGCTCATTTTAAAATTATTTTGCGATATTACTGTTGAATTGAATTTTATGGTTTAAGTGCGAAAAACATGATATTTAATAAATAAACAAAGGTAACAAACAAAACGTTATATATATATATATATATATATATATATATATATAAAACCGCCACTTTGAGCACAATGTTTTTTAAAAAAAATTATTACTGTTATTTTTGTTCTTTTTAAATGTGATTTCGCTTAGAAGCGCATTGTACGATGGATTAATTAATAGTGTTAAGCGAGATTTTTCTGTATTATTTCCAAAAATTTGATATTTGGGATTATTATTCTTTCGTCCGTTTATTAAAATGTCAAGAGTACATAAGGTATTTCTCGCGTCTTCTTAGTATGCCTTCGTGGTGTAGTGTCAGCACGCTTGGCGCATATTTCCAGAGGTCCGTGGTTCGAGTCTCGGCGAGTGCATTGCTCGTTTTTCATCTCTTTTGCTTCAAAATACCTTAATGAGTGTACAGTGGCACCCGAACTAAAAAACGTGGTGGATGATGGTTCTCCACCACTAGCATTTGGCGATTGGGTTCCCTAATCCGCAATCGCCCTTCGAAGGGGGTATATAAGGTATTTCTCCCGCCTCCTTTGCATGCCTTCGTGGTGGGATAGTGGGCACACTCTATTTCTGAATTCGAAAGGTTCGTCTAGGTTCCTAGGTTCCTAGGTTCGTCTCGGAGATGGCATTGCCCCTTTTTCATGTTTCCTTCTTAAAAATAACCTAATGTTTCTACAAGCATAGAAACATTAATTTATGACTACAATTGTTTTGCAATTGTAGTTTTAATAATATACAGTGCGATGTATTCGAAAAAAAATATATATATAATTATGTGCAAACACGGTTCAAGTTATTTTAAATTTTCAAAAATTTCTCTTAATTAATTTACTATAAAACTTCTCTTAATTAATAGAAGATAATTAATATTATCTTCTATTAATTCAAAAATTTCTCTTTTTCATAATTAATTATTTCTCTTAATTAATCTCTTAATAATTTCTCTCTTAATTAATAATTCTTCTTAATTAATTATAATTGAATTAATTAACTAATTAATTCTTAATAATTAAGAATTAATTAGTTAATTAATTCTTCTAAATTAATAATTAATTTAGAAGAATTAAGAGAAATTTTTGAATTAATCTCTAATTAATTCAAAAATTTCTCTTAATTCTTCTCTCTTAATTGATAAGCGAGTTCAACCTCGTTTATTTGAAGTCCATTCTTTGCAGAGCTAACCATTTTGCATCGCCGCTTTTTGAGGTCTTTGATCTCGTTCGAAATAGCGCGAAGTCACGGTTACGATTGCCATCATTTCTAAGGACGGGGGTGGAAGGTAAAGAGAATGCAACCTCTCTCACTAGATAAAAATCATAAAAAATTCTAAAAAAGAAAAGGGGGGAGTAGAATAGTATTTATCCTGAGCTCAGAAAATGATTCTCGGAATCACGTGATGGATCAAAACAACTTTTGCACGAAAAGGGTAGAGGAGAGAAAACAAGTGGGTGGGTTTCTTAAAGGGGTCACCTCGGCCATTACCTCCGCACCTGGCGAATCGGCCCGACCTGACGATCGAGGTGCTCAGGCGGTGATCCAAATGATGCGGAACTAGTCACAATCATAGTAGTGTTCTTTTACGATATGGTGCACCTGTTCCTGTTTCCATTCCTTTATCCTCGGTATGGTACGAACAGGTGTTCTGCTTGCGCAATGAAAAAAGCTTTGTTCTTGGGGAGTTTTTTTTTTTTCCCCTTTCCACTTTTGTCTTTGTTTATTTTTTGTACTTTCTTAGAAACCTTTATTTAAGAGATGGAATGAAAGATACAGTAAAATTTATTCTAGGCATTCTTTTTTTTTTTTTTTTTCCTTCCTTCTGACAAGACAAATGTCAGTTTTTTTTTTTTTTTTTAACTTCATCTATTCATTTACTTTTCTGTTTCAGCGCTTATAAATACTTTTATCACGGAATTCTGCTAAACGTTTTTGCGTTTTTGGTCAGAATTCTACTGTTAAGGTAGGATTCACATATTATTATTTTTTTAAAAGGACATTTCAAAAATTTTATTTAAAAAAAATTGGTATGTTCACCATATGACTTCTTTGTACTGAATATTAAATTATAACGTATTTTTTGCTGCATTCATTTAAAGTTATTTCCCCGAATTTCACTACACATATATTTCTCATTCAATTAATTCAGTTTTCACTTCGCGGCAAGGCAAAAATACATAAAACCTCAAAATACGTTTATTAAAAATTGAAAGATATAGAAAAACATAAAACACCAAATACAGTTAAAACAATTACCTTTTTTTTTTTTCAATTAAAATCAGAGTTCGATTTAAGCGATTCGCCATACGAGCAAGAAGGCAAACGTTTCGACACAAAAAACTGAAAATTTACTTTTGGTCCCAACCGGCAAAAAAACACTGCAGAAACTGACTTAATTCACTATTCTGCTGAGTTTCAAATGAAAACAAATATGCCTGCTATGATAACAAAAAAAAAAAAAAAAAAAAATATTAGGCTTAGCTGCACTTAAACAACTTTTAATTGTTCATAATTCTACAACTATTATTGAAGTTTCTCATTTTGCTCTCTTTTAACGCTAGTTATCTTTTGTATTTGTACGTAATATCATCTTTATCCGGATTCAAAATTAATGTACTAAATAATATATTAATTTTGAAAGATATTCATCAATATTTCTTTTATCAGGAAAAGCACTTCTCCGAAAATCACTTCTGTCATTCGACCGTATTTAGAAATAGCAGATTGGGGTATGTGAAGGGGAGAACAGAAAACATGGGATATATCAAACTGGACTAATGTTAAAAGCCTGATGATGGTTCGAAGAAGGGTCGCTTAGAGGGATAGAATAAAGTCGGATGACGAGAGAGGTTTGCTGATGATAATGCGTCATCCATGTCAGTTGGTAAGCAAGATTTAATTGGATTGTTGTTTCCTCTATCAAAGCTTAGTTTCTTAGTTATCTAAGCTAAAGTTTCATATAATGGCATATCATAATTTAGTTTCACATATTTTTAGTACTATTTAAATGTTCATATTTCGATGAAAGATAGTTGTAAGGTTTATGCTAAGATTTTAACAGTTATCTTTAGCTATAGCTACTTTCCCGTCCCTCCTAATTTCAGCTTACAATTTCCTACCAGAATGTGTTTTTTAGAATCGCGGTTAATGAAAATGAGTAATAGCGGCATTTAAGTCGAAGTTCCACTGACTTCGTTAGAGAGTCAGAAATTCTGACTAGCGCGCGTTTGCCATTTGCCTACACTCTCTGTAAGCTATTACTAGGCTCGGTCGTATTTCAGGCCCTTGATAGCTTCGTCAGCGTATTTGATATCTAGGGGCCAACTACTTAGAATCTTGATAGCTTCGACTATATCTTTTTAGTTAAGTTTTATTTATTATTTCAGTTCAAGCCCAATTGGAGGCTTTCCTGTACGCTCTGAGAAAGAGGCCGACTGTTAAATTCTTACTTTGAGAAATAAAGGGCAGTTAACCTTGAGTTTATGTATCTATTCCTGAACTAAAGAGAATATTCGCTTACCTGTTCACGAGGTTACTATGCACTTGGCTGTTAGATAAGGTTGGAACCCCACACAGTTAAATTTTAATTTTTAAAAAATTTTAACTAGAAGTTGGTTAAAATTAAAACCTCCCTACTCCGAGCTCTCTATACATCGAACTACTGAGTGTAAAGGCTCGAAAATTGTTAAACATATTATTCAAGACATGGGGAAACGGAGTACGTGGAGGGGGGAAAAATAGTTCTATAAACACCGATAGGTGGCGCTGTACAACAGAACATATGCTGAAAAGGTATCAAATAATCATAAAAAAAAAAAAAAAAGAAAATGTACAGACATAAGGTATGGGAATATTCGTTTTTAATTTCTATTGCTGATATTAAAAGAAAAAAAAAAAAAGTTTAGAAACTTAAGTAACTGCAATTTCGTTCTCTGGCCATCTCGTTCTTCAGATCTTAATTCATGTGATTTTTGGCTGTGTGGTTACTTAAGACTCTTACACCTTAAAACCCATAAGATCTTCGAATATGTGACTTGCAAGAATTGGGATAATTTATTTATTTTATAAGCAATTACTTCCAACATTTTATAGCTGACTACATAATATAGCAGCTTTCTGAAATAGAATTCAGAAAGTTTTTGTTGCCACAAATATTTTTGTAATTTAATCCGCTTTGTGCAAAATTTTTTTATCATGTTTCCACTTGCGCGCGCAGTTTAAAACATTCTGTTGCATAATTTAACTCAATATTTAATAAATAGCTTTTATAACATTTGGAAACTACTGTGAACCAAAATCTTAAATTTTTATCTTATTTGAAGTTGAGTTTGTAAAATGTATTTTATTAAAAAAATATGTAAATTTTTCGTGCATAAAATGTTTTAATATCATTTAATTCATCAGATTTTGGGTTCAGTTAGAAAATAGTGCCCATATAAAGAATTCTATCCAATTTCAAGTATGCACCATTAGCCATTTTTAAAATATCATGCGCGCAAGGTGAAAATATGACGAAACATTTTGTCACAAAGCGGATTAAATTACAGAAATATTTGTGGCAACACAAACTTTCTGGTTACTAGGTTCCAAAGCAGCTATATTATGTAGTCAGCTGTAAAAAGTTGGAAGTAATTGCTTTTAAAATAAATTAAAATATCCCAATTCTTGCAACAGACACATATTCGAAGATCATAAAGGGTTTAAGGTATATGAACTCCCTTAAAAAATCTTGTTTATCGACGTCTGGTAACTTTGGCAGATTCGAAAGACAGTTTTACTCTGCATGTTAGAAGCATCTCAATCGACCAATTACGATCCGCAGTTGAACAAGCTGTCCACAGACTGCAGATTTTACATCAAGGAAACCATACTAAGCATCTTCCCTTGCAACGATAAGGTCTTTGTGATATGAATGTTTGGTACGTTCGAATAAAATGTGTTATAAAGTGTATTTTGTGTCTTTTCAGCATACGTTCTGTTGTACAGCGCCACCTATCCGTGTTTCTGGAACTTATTTTTTTTCACGTAATCCGTTTCCCCATGTCTTGAACAGTATGCTTAACAATTTTGGACCCTTTCCACTCAGTTGTTCGATGTATTGAAAGCTCAGAGTAGGGGTGTTTTAATTTTAACCATCTTGTATACGTAAAGGAACCTAACCTACTACACTTTCACCTTTAAGTTTGGTGTAAAACTTTACCCACATAGGTTTAATTTTATCGGAGATCTGTTCAGAAAGTAACATCTTTTCATGTTGCTTATGATGTAAAAAATCTTTGAATGATAAGGTATTCTTTTGTAAGCATCTGTATGAAAGCTTTTCTGTCAACACTGGATATTTGCTGAAAAGCTGTTTTTAAACTTGAATATACGTATTTCTGCTCTTAAAAAGTGTGACAAGAAATTTTAGGAACCTTTAAAAATAGAGTTTGATTATTGCTTCAGATTCTTTTATTTTTAAGGCTTTTCATTTTTTCCCTTTCAATTTTCTGCATGAACGTTACGTTATTTAGTCCAAAAGCTACCACAGTTCCGAATGGGATGCTAGTCTGGAAAAAGGTGTTTTGCGATGAATCACTATAAACGGCATATTACTTTTCCGATTGTTGTCACCAAATATTATCGCCCTGTATTATTTTATTTAAAGAAATTAAATAATGAAGAATCTGCATGAACGTATTCATGTTTCTCGCATTGTGAAAAAAGAAAGGTAAATAGAGCCATCAAATTTTGAATAACGTCGTCCTCCACCCGAACATGGGCACCTGGAAGCCCGAATTTTTAATTTCGAATTTGTTTTCTGTAAAACTTTATAACGAATTTCGGATTAATAAGAACAACGATTTTAAAGCCGTGATAGGTAGGAAAAATTAATATTTGTCTTGCCTGTTTAATATAAATACTCTTAATATTATCTTCAAGCTTAACGAGATTCTCTCAATTACTTCCGACTTAAACCTCACCAGACAAAAGAGAATCTATACTTTCATCTTTAGGCCCATCTTCACTTACGCTTCATCTGCATGGACAAATGCCACAGAAAATGTATTAAAAAACCATCAAATTATTTTGCAATTTATCGAATATTATTATTAACCTGCAAATTATCCTGAGATTCAACACGGGAGCGTCTTACTTCATTCGCAACAATAGTCTTCATCGTTACATCAAAATGCCACCGAAAAAGTATTAGAAAAGCCTGCAAATTATCCAAAAGTCTTATTAAAATGCAAAACCTGCAAATTATCCCGAGATTCGACACAGGAGCGCCACACTTCATTCGCTACAATTCTCTTCATCGTAACCTCAAAATTCAAAAAAGGAAATCAGTACCTCAACAGAATTAAGGATACTTTCTTCCGCGGTGCAGTATGCTGGTCAGTTGCGAACTTTGCCGAAAATTTAAATTGTGAAATTATCCGGGAAGATCTCCAGAATGTACCAGAATTTTCCCTACACGCTTTCGAAACACTTGGATAAAAGAATAAAACACAACATTGTGCCAACAAAATAAAAATAAATAAATAATAATAAAAAAAAAAACACTTGACATTTGAGATTTGATTTTTCGGTTTTATATGAATTTTCATGTCTTAAGGAAAATTTAATTGACTCTTTTTCCGGTTTTTGATCTCAAATGAACCAGGACAACGAAACATGTTTATCGAAATTTATGAAGTTTTAATTCATTTTTCTCCTAATAAGTTCTGAATTGGAGTTTCAGTGAAAGGAGATTAATTTTTATATTTTTATAATTTTTTCCCCTTTCGCATTTTTATTTTTCGAGTTTGTTTTACTATGAATTGTTATTTTAATTTGTTTAGATATTATGTTAAACCTCTTATACACGGTTGAAATTATTAATATTGTTACGAATTTGGTATTTAAAAAGCAAATGTTAGTTCAATTATAAATTAAATGGTTTTATTTCTCGCGCAGTGCAGCGCGTGACGAATATTAAAAGAAAGCTAAGCCGGAAAAATTAAAAATACAAGAGCGCGTGCATTAAATAAATAAATATCTCTTTTTGATTTCGAGAAAGTGCTGGAAAATTCTAGCGCGTGATTTTAAAATCTTATAAAAGGAGGAAAACATCTCAGTTTGTAGTAGTTGCTTAGTTTGTTGTTGTTTAGAAAACTACTGTTGTTGATTGTAGCGAATTCGCGGATTAGCGTTCTTTAGCTGTTTTGAATTACGTTCTATTGGACATTTGAGTAGTTAAAAGAAAACTACTGTGAGATATTGTAATACTGCGTGATAATTTGAGAAAATTTAAGCATTTTTGTTGTGATAATAATAAATTTTTGTTCATTTTTCATCGGACTTGTGCATTCATTTAGTAACGAATCCGTACGCACGCAACAATTTTTGGTGTCAGAAGTGGGATTTGAATGCCAATAACAAGAGCGATGGAAGAGCAGTTAAGGCAATTGATAACAGCCTTTGCCTCGTTTAAAGAAGAAATGAAAGAAGAGATAAAATCTAGCCAAGGAAAGATGGAAGGGGCCGTCAACTCTGTTAAGGACGAAATGAAAGCCGTTCAAGCTGGTCAAGAAAAGATTGAAGCAGGTCAAGAAGAAATGAAAAGAGAGATTACCTGCATAATAGAAAATAAATTTGAAGCTATGGAAGGCAGAATTGACACAGTTGAAAATAAAGTTGGAGTAATTGAAGAAAGAGTTTCTTCGGTGAAAGAAGAAATAGAAGAAAGAGTTTCTTCTGTAAAAGAACATATAGAAGGGAGAGTTTCTGCTGTGGAGGAACGAATTGAAGGAACAGTTTGTGCCGTCCAACACCAAATCGAACAACAAATTGATGAGAGAGTTTCTGAAGTTGCCAAAGAAATGGATACTTTAAAGAAATTCGTAGCGTCGGCAGGGAGCAGGAGTGATGATTTTAAATTCTTACCAATGCCTGCTCGTCCACCTCTGAAGCTATCCACATATGATGGGAAGACCTCCTGGCAGGTGTATAAGACACAATTTTCTATCGTGGCGGATGCGAATGGATGGGATTCCCAAGCTAAGGTCTGTCATCTCGCCGCTTCTCTAAGAGCCGACGCAGCGGATATCCTTCAGACTCTTCCCGAAAACAAAAGGTTAGATTTCGAAGCTCTGTCCGGCGCCTTGGAGTTGCGCTTTGGGGAGAAGTGTTTAAAAGACTACAGCAGGCTCCAATTAAAATCTCGTCAACAGAAGCCTACCGAAACACTTCAGGAGCTCGCCGCGGATGTTGAAAGGCTGTCCCATCTCGCCTTTTCGGAATGCCCGACAGAAACAAGGGAAATCCTGTCCTTGCAATACTTTATCGACGGCATCCGAGATACTGAAATACAGAAAGCTCTACGAATGGCGGATGTAAAAGATTTAAAAAGTGCTCTAGTGTACGCCATGAAATTTGAGGCAGCCCAGCAAGCCACTCGTCGAGACCGCCACCCAGTCAGAGCTGCTCAAGTCCAGGAGCCAGGGGATCAAGTCACCGTTCGACTTGACGATTTAACTAGACAACTGAACGCCTTGAGACGGAATATTGGTGAGAAGAAACCGACCGTTAAGTGCTGGAACTGCGGTGCTGAAGGACACATACGAAGAAACTGCAAAACACCCCAGGGTACTGATTTTAAGACCGCTTCTAACAAGCAGCAGGGAAACTAATTAGTGGCCATCTCGCGGGGCGGAGGTTGCCAGATAATGAAAAGCCCCCGTTTAAAGCGCTTCAGATTTCTGCAATGAGAGGCGGCAGTAATGGACTTTTCATAATAGGACATATTAATGGAGTTCCGTGCAATATGACTATAGATACAGGAGCCAACGTCACTATCATCCAAAAAGATTTGGCTCAACAACTAGGAAACAAACTTATCTGGACGCCGCCCTGCGTTACCCTCCAGACTGTGTCCGGTGAGAAGATCGACATCGACGGAAAAGTAAATGTTAACATCACGTTTGGAAGTGCCGCTTACCATCACACGGCATATGTAGCAGAGATCACTGATTCTTGCATACTCGGATTGGACTTTCTAAGGAAATATAATTTTTCCTTGGATTTTAAAAATAACGAATTGCATTCTACATCTGAGGACATAGCGTTATTTCTCGTTAATGATGAAGAAGTTAAATCTGTCTATAAAATCATAGCACAAGACTATATCACAATACCGGCAAGAACAGAAATTTTACTTCCTGGATCCATAGCCGAAAATAGAAATTTCCGCTACGGCATCATAGAATATCCCAATAACTGTAATATCCCAAAAGGAGTAGTAGTAGCCTCAACACTCGTCGACCTATCCAGAACGGTTATCCCGGTGAGAGTCGCCAATGTAACTGAAAAGTCGAGAGTTATTAAGAAAGGTGAAGTGGTTGCAACATGTACTCCAGTAACCAGCGTTGAAAGAAAGAGTAACATCCCAGAATCCGTGTCGTCAGAGAGCATTACATCGGAGTTATTGCAGAATGCACAATTAAACGATAAAGAGAAAAATGCTGCCGATCGCGTCATTAAAGATCTTCAAGTTGTTTTCTCCCGCTCGTCTTCTAACGTGGGTCGAACTAGTTTGACACAACATAGAATAGATACTGGCGATCATCCCCCGATCAAGCAACATCCAAGACGTCTACCGTTTGCTAAACAGGAAGAGGTGCGAACACTGTTAAAAGATATGGAAGAAGGCGATGTCATCGAGCCTTCAGCGAGTCCATGGGCATCTCCCATCGTTCTCGTCAGAAAGAAAGACGGCTCAACAAGATTTTGCGTTGACTATCACCGGTTGAATGAGGTTACGAAGAAAGACAGTTACCCTGTTCCTAGAATTGATGACATTCTAGACACTCTTTCTGGAAGCAAGTGGTTCTCAACACTTGATTTAAAGAGTGGGTATTGGCAGGTAGAAATCCATCCTGATGACCGAGAAAAGACGGCATTTACTACGGGACAAGGACTTTGGCAGTTCAAAGTGATGCCGTTTGGACTGTGTAATGCGCCGGCAACATTCGAACGTCTTATGGAGACTGTTTTGAAAGGCCTTTCCTACGAAGCCTGTCTGATATACCTGGACGATATCATCATCATCGGAAAGAGTTTTGAAGAGCATCTAGAAAATCTAGGAAAGGTGCTTCAGAAACTGAAAGAGGCCAATCTGAAGCTGACTCCCGCTAAATGCAAATTGTTTCGAAAGGAAGTGACTTACCTGGGACATGTCATCTCTGCAGAAGGTGTGCGCACGGATCCTGAAAAGGTATCAGCGGTTAAATCCTGGACGCGTCCCGAAAATGTCCATCAGCTGAGAAGCTTCCTAGGGCTTTGCACCTACTATAGGAGATTCGTGAAGAACTTTTCTTCCATCGCAAGACCACTTCACAAGCTGACAGAGAGCAAGCAAAGATTCTTGTGGACAAAGGAATGCGAGGATGCATTTAACAACTTAGAGGAAGCTTTAACATCTGCTCCAATCCTGACGTATCCTCAGCTCGACAGACCATTTATTCTCGACACCGACGCGAGCAATGAAAGTGTCGGTGCTGTTTTGTCCCAAGAAATAGACGGCCAAGAACGTGTAGTAGCTTACTGGAGCAAGTGCCTGTCTAAACCGGAGAGGAATTACTGTGTCACAAGGAAAGAGTTGCTCGCCATAGTCAAAGCTGTAGAACATTTCCATCATTATCTATACGGGAGAAAATTCCTCCTCCGCACGGACCATGCCTCATTGGCCTGGCTTTTAAATTTCAAAAATCCTGAGGGTCAAATAGCCAGGTGGATACAGAGACTCCAAGAATATGACATCACTATCCGTCATCGTAAGGGATCATCACACGGAAACGCCGACGCCCTGTCTAGAAGACCTTGCCAAGGAAGCTGCGGATATTGTTCCAGGGTGGAAGCGAAATACGAGCTGCTGACTCCGGTCGCAAGACAAATTACAACATCAACATCGGCTGATCGAGACCCGTGGAGTAATGATGAAGTCAGGAAAGACCAGCTGGAAGACCGCGACATTAAACCCATACTTGATTTAATAGAGTCATCAAACAGAAAACCTACATGGCAGGACATTTCTATCTGTAGTCCTACAACAAAACAATACTGGGCACTCTGGGATTCACTTCACATTCGAAACGGCGTCTTATACCGGAAATTCGAGTCGGATGATGGGAAGACGTTCCGATGGCAACTGATACTTCCAAGATCCCGGATTCCTGATGTCCTCAAAGAACTACATAACAGCCCTACAGGAGGTCACTTTGGAATTATGAAGACCTTACAGAGAGTTCGTGAGCGCTTTTACTGGAATAATGCAAAGAATGACGTGCAAAAGTGGTGCCGATCTTGCGATGCCTGTGCAGGTCGGAAAGGACCGAGGAAACGCAGCCGAGGCAGACTGCAACGTTACAACGTAGGTGCGCCTTTTGAACGTATCGCCTTTGACATCCTGGGACCTCTGCCACGAACTGCTGATGGCAACAAATACATACTCGTTGTCATTGATTACTTCACCAAGTGGCCTGAAGCTTATCCTATTCCTGATCAAGAGGCAGTCACAGTAGCTGAGGTAATGATACAGCACTAGATTTCCAGGTTCGGAGTGCCTCTTCAGTTACATTCCGATCAGGGAAGGAATTTTGCCTCGGCAGTAATCAAAGAACTATGCAAACTACTTGGCATTGACAAAACTCAAACGACGCCATTGCATCCCCAGTCGGACGGCATGGTAGAGAGGTTCAATCGAACCATCCTTAATAACCTCTCATTAGTGGTTTCCAGAAACCAACAGGACTGGGACAAGAAATTACCACTCTTTTTACTGGCTTACCGCAGTGCTGTCCACGAGACTACCGGCTATTCTCCATCACAGATGCTCTTCGGTCGTGACCTTCGTCTGCCTTGTGATCTATTGTTTGGCCGCCCTCCGGATGCTCCTTCATCATCTGAGGAATATATTCAAGATCTCCAGGCCCGGTTTGAAGTGATGCACAATTTTGCACTAGAGCGAGTCAACTTGGCGACGGAGAAGATGAAGACCCGATACGACACAAGAGCTACTGAACATCAATTCCACGAAGGAGACAAGGTGTGGTTGTGGAATCCGACTCGACGGAAAGGACTTTGTCCGAAATTACAGTCACCTTGGGATGGGCAGTACACAGTCCTAAACAGGCTGAATGACGTCGTGGTTCGGATTCGTAAGTCTTCGAACTCTAAACCTAAAGTCGTTCATTACGACAGGTTAGCTCATTACTATGGCCATAGTACATAATGTAAATAATTGTAAATAGTATAAGACCATGGTCCTTTTTGTTTTTAAATGTGTATTTGATTTGATTTGTATTTAGTATTTGATTTGTATTTAGTATTTGTTTTATATTTAGTATTTGATAGCATTTGATTTGTTCAAGTTAGTTATTGCATTTATTGTTCATGTTGTTTGATATTGTAATGTAATGTTTATGCCTCAGTTGCATTTATGCCACAGTTGTAAGTTTAGCTTCCTATCCAGGGATTGTACTGCCCGGGACGTGCAGTCCTTGGGAAGGGGGCAGTGTTACGAATTTGGTATTTAAAAAGCAAATGTTAGTTCAATTATAAATTAAATGGTTTTATTTCTCGCGCAGTGCAGCGCGTGACGAATATTAAAAGAAAGCTAAGCCGGAAAATTGAAAATACAAGAGCGCGTGCATTAAATAAATAAATATCTCTTTTTGATTTCGAGAAAGTGCTGGAAAATTCTAGCGCGTGATTTTAAAATCTTATAAAAGGAGGAAAACATCTCAGTTTGTAGTAGTTGCTTAGTTTGTTGTTGTTTAGAAAACTACTGTTGTTGATTGTAGCGAATTCGCGGATTAGCGTTCTTTAGCTGTTTTGAATTACGTTCTATTGGACATTTGAGTAGTTAAAAGAAAACTACTGTGAGATATTGTAATACTGCGTGATAATTTGAGAAAATTTAAGCATTTTTGTTGTGATAATAATAAATTTTTGTTCATTTTTCATCGGACTTGTGCATTCATTTAGTAACGAATCCGTACGTACGCAACAATATTGTTGAGGAATTGCCTTGCTTTGATTCCAATTTAATATTAACTTTAGATGCTTTAAAGTTTATATGTATATGTATATATATATTATCTATTAGCTCTTGGACAGTGAAAATGCCTTTTCCCTTTCTTAAATTCTTAATCATTACGACACGACAATTAGCCAGAAATTAATTAATTTCCATTCACTAATATTTTCAAAAAAATCTTAACAGACGGTCTCTCTCAGATAAGAACTCCACAAAATACATCCCTCAAGAATTCCAAGTCCCACCCACTACCATAAATTACTTCACCCAAGTCTTACCGACTGATATTATTCAAAGCCCCTACTGCCGCTAAGAATTTTCGGACACCCTACACTTCTGAGTCAGACACGAAGAGAACACTTTGCCAACTCTCCCACTAGAAAGAATGTAAGTTACTTAATACCTTTTCTGGCCTTTATATCTTCATGTACATTCACTGATCTTATTTATATTATTTTATATATTATTTTTATATTTTCTTTGATTTGTTTTTACAAAGTTTGCATTATTTATCTTTTTTTATAATCTTCTATGTTTATTTCAACTTTACTTTGAATTCGATTTCGTAATGACAATTTCTAATGTTTAATTTCTACAAATAATATAGTACTCAAATGCATAAACATGAAAGTGTCGGGGACGGTTACTCGAGTTTTATAGGATTTCTCTACAGTAATTGATTTTTACTCCAAATTGAATTGACTAAAATGCTTCATAAGAATAAGTTCTTTGAGTATCAGCATTGGTTCATAATTCCTACTATTCGCGGAAATATTTGGCCTGACTAGAATTGTCGATTTGGCTTTAACTTATAACTCGAGTAAAGACGAAACACTTTCGTATTTACGTATTTTTATCAATTATTGTTCATTGAACGGGAGTTGGTTTGTTCCCCTTGAAAAGTCAACTAATTTCCGATCAATGACAATGATTACATGTTTTAATTTTTCCTTTTACAATTGAAATATTATCCTTCGTGATGATTTAACTCCAGTCCCCGTTAAAACATTATAAACATTTTGCATTCAAATTACTTCAAAACATTTTTCAAAATATAACTTACCAGTATGGATGCACACTATTAAAATAATTCTACTTTAATTAAACTTAGGAGATAATATTATCAGTTAATCAATACTGTTTAGGAAATAAATTATTATATATATATATATATATATATATATATATATATATACAAACGAAACGTGCGTGTGTGTATATACATATATATATATCTTAACTGGCTTAAAAATTCTTAACCAACCTTTATTTTCGTAATCGTTGGTCGTAGTCATATACTTCCAGCAACAGAAAGTGCTGTTTTAAGTGAGGAATATATTAAAGTTTTGGCAATGTGGGAAAAAAAAAAAAAAAAAAAAAAAAAAAAAGGTTTTAGATCTTAAAATTATCTCCAAAGAGGCGTTTTTTTAACATTTTGTGTATCACCTTCATTTACTAAATATCATGTTCTTCCTACTTAAACCATGAAATTCAATTCAACAGCAATATCGTAAAATAATTTTAAATTGAGCATATCTTTAGAATTTCCGATACAGTGCGCTGGAGATAAAAATGTTTTTTTTCTGTACAACGTAGCCATGCCTCGCTTTGAAATCCTTGAGTTTGTTAATCAAAAATTCGTTAACGTTTTACAAAATATGAAATAGATCATAAAACATATTCCAAATTTCAAATTTGGGCTTTCGGATGCCCATACTTGCAGTAGAATTACGTTATTTAAAATTGGATGGCTCTAGGTACCGTTGTTTTATCACAATGCGAGAAACATACATACGTTTATGGATATTGTTCATTATTTAATTTCTTTAAATATATTACAGGGCTGTGCTATTTGGTGGCAACAATTAGAAAAGTGAAATGGACATTCAGAGTGAGTCGACACAAAATCGCAAAAAGGAAACAAAAGTCCCTCAGGGGCAAGTCCCTTTGGACTAAAAAAAAAAAAAAAAAAAAAAAAAAAAAAAATATATTATCGACAAAAAAATGTAACTTTTAATACGGTCTTCTGGTTCATTTGGGGAAGTTCTGAAAATATAAAATTAGAAGAAGTTTGACTCCCGTACAACAAAAATTGACTGGGATATTTAATTTCAATGAGTCCAATTATTGATGTCATTTTGAATTTGGTTCGAGAAATCAGTTAATTAAGTTAAGATAATTCGTGGAAATAAGTTTAATTGAAGTTCAGCAAAAAATGTGTATAATTTAATAGGCTGTACAAGGAAGTCGTGGTGTCCATATCAGATTTTTTTTAAGCAAATAACTACTGATTAAATTTTAAAGCTGAAATTAAAGAATTTATACTTTGACGAATGGTAACACCTTGAGTACCTAAGCACAATCATTTATGAAAAATATCTTATATTTCGTTCAGTGGCAACACTTGCAAGGCAAGTTAATGTATGGTAGGGTAATGTAACGAAACGGGTCAAAAATTTTGGGAAGAATTACTAATGTATCAAGTGAAACGAATTTATCGTTCGAGAAATTCTACTTTCCAGAAGTGAACTAACTCACTCTCATTCTGAATTATAATAATTTCATGCGAGAAGAAAGGAGGAGAAGGTAGAATACTCCCCCCCCCTCCAATTAAGAATTAAGCGACACAAAGAACTAAAAAGTAGCCCAATGAGAATATATTTCCTAAGACATTCAACCTGTCCAGTGAGTGGTCGTTTCCTCCTATTGTTCAGCATTCAAACGATTGTGACCTTGTTCCAACGCACCTGCGAATAATTTGTGTTCGACACGCCAGACTTGCACGCTACTGTTTCTCCGAGGAAGTAAAAAAAATATAAAAAGTTTGGCTTATAAACCATTCGTGCTGTACTATTGCATGGTCTCTGCACGAAAATTGCTGACCCATACGCAGTTACAACTCCACCATGCGCTATGGAAGTGATCCGAGACTTTTTTTCTTTTTTTTTTTAAGTATGCTGCATTTATTTTTTTTTTTTTTTAACGATTGTTGAATCGAATATAAAAACTGACAAAAAAGGGCAGAGTCGCGTAATGTCGATTTGCCACCTGTGCGCTTTCATGCGATAAGATTGCGAAAGTTTTGTTGCTGTTTTAAAAATGTATTTCATTTACCTTCGTGGAATAGCTGGCTTTAATTCGTCACACTCTCAGCAAACGAATTGGAATAAATCATATGCACATTTTCTAGGAAATAATGGTGCCGCAAACTTTTTAATACTCGGTTCAAAATCAGGCATTCTCATTTCAATATCAGAATTATTTTGAAAATTTCAAAATATTACTTACTAGGCGAAGTACCCGATGTCGGTTAAATTAGATTGAAAGTTATGTATCTAACAATGGAGAAAACGATACCGCTAATAATCCTTCTCTAATAACGATGCAAAAAATACGATTCAGAGTCATACATTTTTTACTCTGACGCGATATGGAAACCACATAAAAAATATCGATAGAAAAATAAGCGAATTCTTTCTCTCATAATAATAGCGATAATGGCACGCAGTTATAAATGATTTTCGTCTTTCTAATCAAATGGTTGTAAAAGCTCAGGTTCCATCCAATGTTTCAGCTAGTTAAAATTTTAGTCAATTCAATGTGGCAAAACATTTATCATAATTGATCAGAAATTAATAACGACACGCAAACAGACATTCTTCTTTATAAGTATAGATTTTTTAAAACTTAGAAATTTTTTATTAACAAAGTCTACGATTTGAAAGCGAGCAGAAGCAATACTTTTCGAAATAAAGCATTTTTATCTCCAACGCCCTAGACTGTTGCCACTCGGAAAAATGAGTGCAAAAATGAGCGCTTTCATAATTTTTAATTAATATTTCGGCTGATAAAATCGTACGAAGATGATAATAGTTGGAATGGCTTCCCGCGAATATTTGGAATAAGGAATAATGTATTTAATGTCTGGCAATGCTTTTTACTTCCTTGTACGAAGTAAAAAGGAAGTATTATAGTCGCGAAAAGTTTCAGGTAGCATATTTCAACGAAAATATCCATTTTGACCGCTATCGAATGCAATTTAACGATGTTTTTGCGTGATATCTGTACGTAAGGACAGAATAAAAGACTCCTTTCCTTCAAAAAAATTATAAAACTGCTTTAAAATAAATTCTGAAGAGAATTTTTTGTGGCGTCTGTACGAACGTGTGTACGTACGTGCGTACGTACGTATCTCGCATAACTCAAAAACGAGTAACCTCAGAACGTTGAAATTTTGTATATAGGACTGCTATAATATGTGGATGTGCACCTCGTATTTTGGTTGCAATCGGCCGCACCAAACGTATATAAATATATTTATATATATCCACTCTAATACCCGGCTCGGTAATCTCAGTTTCTTTACTCTTATATGTTTGTAAATTCTACATTTTTTGCTTTAAAAATGATTGAATTCTGTTGTTTTTATCTTCCGGTTAAGGATTTTATGCCTTTAGTACATCTGTGTGCAATATTTTTAGAATTATCAGCAATTTTAAAGTTGTTTAATTGCCGCTAAGCCTGTTTTTAATGGCGGCCATTGATGTTTACATTTGAAGCAGGAGACTAGTGGATTCGTTGCCAATCTAGAGACACTTCGCTTCGCAACAACAAAGATAACGCATTCATTTATTATTGCCAATTAAATCATGCTTAATTCTTTCTGGAATTTTTTCGAGGAAATAAGCGTTTGAGATTTACTTCGTAATTTTTAATATAGATATTTTGAGTTTATATGTATTTTTACCTTCTCGCGAAATGAGAACTGAATTAATTAAATGAGAAATACTCAATCGTCTGTGAAAAACTGTTTCTTTTTTGTTTTGTTTGCTTAATTTCTTTTATACATCGTTCTAGCTTTAGTATTTGAATAGAACATGTGGCAACGATTCGATAATTCTTTAAATGATATACATTTTGTGCATTCTGAGTTATAATATGAATGAAATATAATACTAAGTAAACCTAGCGCCAGAGTGTCGCTATGGTAAACAAGGTTAATTTTGAAGAATGCATTTATTCTATTGTGGTTTATGCGCTGTCGGCGAAATAGGTTTATTCAATCTAATAAGTTTAAATAAAATGCAAGAAAAAATGCGTATAATTTAATATTCCGTACAAGGAAGTCATGTGGTGTACACATCAGATTTTTTTTTTTTTTTTTTTTTTTTTTTTTTACCGTAAAACTTGAGATTTTTTATTAATAAACTTTAGGATTTGAAAGCGAGCAGTGGCAACAACTTTCGAAATAAAGCAGATTTTTATCTCTAGCTTGCGAGATTGTTGCCACTCGGAAAAATGAGAGCGAAAATAAGCGTTTTCCTGAGATTTTAATTAATAGCTCTTTTTTTTTTTTTTTTTTTTTTTCTTAAAGTAGATAATAATCTTTTCCAGGACCACGTAAAGAATTGTAGAAACTCTGGTGACGATAGCTATAGTAGTGACTGAGTTATTAACGAACAAACAAGCACACAGACTTTCTTCTTTATATATGTAGATAAATAAATTTTGATTAGTCAACGCAAATCCAAATCTCTCTTAAAAAGCTAAAATTCACAACATTATGGGTGCATACAGAATTACTATAAACTTAATGCAATTTTAAGCCTGAATTTTATACAGTTACAGTTCAAATTAGCACGCTACTCTTACATCTTTTACATATTTGCTACTAACCAAATTTTTTTTAGACTTCTATCGTTATTTCGTTCTTGTATTCACAGGCAACTGTTTTACTTTGGTTTATTCACATTCTAATTCTAAACTGATGTACTGCTACTAAGTAAAATTATAACGGCATAATTATAAATAGTTGTTCTAATTCAAAACAAATTACTCTGTAAGGTTTTTTTTATTTTGCCTGACAAATTATTTTAAGTCTGACGCCTTTCCTGGATCTTTCATTTCCTCCTCGCTTTTTGTCGCCAGGACGCAGATTTAAAGGTAAGTGAAGTGAGTAATTAAACGAGTGAATCTTGTAGTTTATTCAGAGCAAGTTTTCGCTCGCAGCGGTGAAGCATCTTAAAGCGGTTTTCTTATGCACATATGCACATTTTAAGATGCTTGTCAGGTTTTTCTAAAATAGCTGTAAATAATCACTATTTTAGAGAAACCGCGAAAGTGAATAAAGCATATAGGTATCTAAAAAAGTAGAGATATGCATAAGAAAACCGCTTTAAGACGCGTATTATAAAAAACACAAAATACTTTGTTTTACAATATTTAGGAACAAGCCCAGAAATAACATACACGAGACAGCAGCAGTATATATTTTAAATTAGTTTAATTGATAGTTTTGCTTATAAAACAACATCGAGATCAAAAATAAAATTACACACATGGCGAAATTTAAAATGTATATTTTTTTTAATATACTTTTGTTAAATATTAATGTTCTTAGAATTTAGCAGTACAAGCTAATGAGATGTCTTTGGACACCTTCGCGAAAAATCAGGTTCGCTAAATTCAGTAAATACTGTTGATATTTTTAGAGAATACTGAAGATCATCTTATAATGGTCAAAAACCTGGAAATACCGTCTGGGCAAACAGTTCGTGCTGAAGTGTTTAATGATATTGTTACGAAGTACAGACGCGGTGAGATAGCTTCTCCGTAAAGCAGGCTTAGGGTTGCTATAAAATGGCAAAGCAAGGCAATGATGCTACATTTGGCGAGAAAACGCCCATTTGGCGACAAAATTGGCGATATGCCATGGACGGATGGAGAACCTTCTGGAACTAATTCTTACCGGTTTAGCCCAGAATGTTCTCGAACACAAGCCGAAAGCTATATAAACCCTTTTGGTCCGCAGTCAGAGTATGTGCCTCGTCTAGCGAGCTGATAGTCAATTTATGAGCGAGTGTTTCGAAGTCTAGCGCGGAGTGGGTCGTCGAGTGCATCGAAGAGTCTCTTAGTGTATCGCGGTTAGTGCATCGTCGAGAGAGCGTGTTAAGCTCCGGGAACGACTGAACAGAAGAGTCGGGATCCGTGCTCAGTGTGTCGTCGAGTGCATCGCGAGTTGTAGCATGGAGAGTCTCGAGAGTACGTGGAGTTCCGAGAACGACCGAGTAGAGTCGGGAGCTGTACTCTGGTGCTTTGCAGTGAAGTTGTCTCCACCGTTATTACCTGACAGTGTGAAGGCTGTGTCGCTGATTGTTCCATCGTGTTTATAGTAGATCTTCGAAGACTGTAAAAGTGTTTTGGAGCTGTCCTGATTAATTAATGCTGATTAATGCTGTCCTGATTAATGCTGGTTGCGGAGAAAGTGAAAAAGTTATCTTGGTGCACTTTTCTCAGTTTGCGCCAAGAATAGTTTACTTAGTGAAATTTTTAATTTACGGCAACCTATTTTCCGTTCCCTTTTCACATTGTGCATGAGAGGGAAAAAAGTCACATCGTTCCTACTTTCAAATAATTTTAATAAAAACTGCGTAAACCACATTTGATGTTACTATCACTTTCAACAAATATGTCGAATTTCAAAACGCGCCAATATGTAACTTCCCGTATATCTTCGGAACTTTCGAATAAAAAAATTGTAATTTTTTGCAGGCATGCCCAGATATACTTCTACTTTACGACCATGACAAAAATTTTATAAGTCATAATTCAAAATGTTTTGGGAAAAATTTATAAAAATTATTTTAAAATACAAATTTAAAAAATAAATCATAAGAAATGGGCGAATTTTATTTGGAATGAACCTAAATTTTGAACTCTGGAAGAAGGAATCAAATAACCTTAAAAAGAGATATTAATAAATATATATCAAATTCAAATTTTTGTTCCAACCTTTATGATTACTATATATATACGTAATAATAAAATTCCACATTTAGTCAAGAATACACTTAAAATTCTAACTGTATGTTCTTTTCATTTTTAATGGCGACGGTCTCTTACTTGAAAGTACGTGGAATTAAATCCACAGCCCCGTAGTCAAGTTGTTTTCCCCGCCTTTTCTACACGTACAGTTTTAGAATGTTCTGGAGATATTTAAAGCGAACTGGATTGGCTGACGTCATTTCTTGGAAGCTCCGCCTTTCCAGAGGCTATAAAAAGACTCGCAAAAGAATATCGGAGCTTTTTCTTTAATGTCACGAAGCAGTAAACTTCATACAAAAAGTTATTAGTAATTCTTTTTTATTTACTCCGGAGATATGAATTTTGTAACTGCTATTTCTCCTGAATAATAATAAATGGATCCTGTTTTTTTTTAAACTTATCGTCTGATTATTTAAGCTACGACTAAAGCTGATACATCACATATATATTAATTACGAGTAATTAGTATATTTACTTCAATCTTTGAGTTCCGTCTGATTAAAATAAAAAAATCAAAATGCGAAATCAGTCGAAGAACAGCAAAAGGGAACCTATTAGCACCGGTTTGGGTTCGAATTCCGATTACCGAAAGGACTGAAATGAAATATATTTCCTACCATGTATAACAAAACTACAACACATTCGCAGAAAGTTCCCCCAAACTATTCCTTACTACATCATTTTCATCTTGGTATCTTTCGACTAATAGTCTGCAACTCGTTTTTCACTACGAAAATAGGTCGCAGTCAGAAAAGCAATTTTGGGAAGGGAAAAAACAACATTCCATCGTTCAGGTTTTAAATGAGAAATAGTGACAATGACTACGATAAAACACCGTAAACAATGGTGCCTTTTTTTTGGTTGAGAGATAAAAACTGGTATTTCCTGGAATGAAGAAAAAACAAAGTCTTTCTTTGATTTAACAGTGGACAGAAAAACATCTTAATGGGCCGTTATTTGTGAAAAGCGTTTTCGTTTTGCAACATTTTCCCTTCACTTCCCCTTCCCATATTCTTTCGAGATTTGTCTTTGGAAAACTGATCACATTGTTTTTGGAACAAGTAATGACTAATTGTTTAAAAAGCTGTATTTATGAAACACATTAATAATAATTTCTGTTGCTTTACTCTGTCATCCCACTTTTTACTTCCTTGTACGGAATAAAGGAAATATTGTAAGCGTCATATTTCAACGGAAATATCCATTTTAGCCGTCCCCGAAGTTTACAGTTTTTTTTTACGTGACGCCTGTACGTATGGACAGAATAAAGGTCTAATAATACAGTACTATAATCGCGAAAAAAATTTGGGTAAATAAAAATATCCATTTTGAACTTTCTAAAATCCAGTTAGACGGATTTTTTTTGCGTGACATTTGTACGTACGAAATAAAGGACTTTTTTTTTTTCCAAAATGGATTATAAAGTGGATTTAAAATGGATTCAGATGAGATTTTTTTTTTCGTCGCGTCTGTTGTACACTGCGAAATAAATAAATAAATAAAATAAAAGCAAAATAAAATTTAAAAAAGCGGGAGACAGTTCTATATCTCCCGTTCTACTGGGCCGATTGACAAAATTCAAACTGAGTTTTTTCATATCTCGAAAGCGCGACTTAGGATATATATTACATTTATATATATAGCATTGTTATAACATAAGTATTTTTACACAAAATCGGACTTCTGAAATAACATATCATTTTTTTTTCCATATTTCGATTCTACGACTCAAATTATGCCTAAATATTAAATTTTGCAAAATTTGATGCGAAATTTGCGGAGAAATTGAAAAATTTATCTTGGCGCATTTTTTCAGTTTGCGCCTTGGCGAACTTCTTAATATATGTCAACCTATTTTCCTTTCCTTTCCATTACGCCGGAACGAAAAAAAAAGTGACATCGTTCCTACTTCCAAAGAATTTTAGCAAAGTGTGTAAACCACATTTGATTATTTATCGTTTTCAACAAATATACCAAATTTCAAAACGCGCCAATATATAAATTCACGTATATCTTCGGAACTTTCGAATAAAAAATTGTAATTTCGGTTGATCTTTACATTATGGTAACTTGGCGTTTTTTTGGCGAAAATTTGCCGACCAACTCTGGTACAGCAACCCTTAATTTTTTTTTTTCCCCGCCGCCATTTTGTCTTCAGGAAGTAAAGACATGTTTCTTTTCTTTTTATCTACTGAACACTTCTTCCAACAATCTACTAGCCGAATTACACTTATGCTAGAAATTTTATCTAACAAAACTGCTTAATCATGACAAATATTCACTGCAAAATTGGGAAAAAGTGCACAATACCATACTCCTTACGCGTTTTTCAAAATAACACATACACATAAACCATGTACACGCCGACTTATTTTTACTTAAAAAAACATCCCAGAATTACACAAAAATGGCATTGCGCACGCTCTTCACTATATCCATGTACACTGCTTTTTTCTCATAAATTAGAAAAATTTCATGAAAATACATGACAATTTTCTGAATCTTTAAACCCGGTAAAAAGAACATATATGAAATTACCTGATCGCGAAAAAGTACATACCCTTTCCAAATATGAACATTTCCCCGTATAAAATAAATAAAATATCCAAAAACTTTTACCTCTACATTATCTATTATATTACAAACGTCACTAACTAATTCATACCTTTACTTCATTACAAATGGTTACAAATACTTAGTGTCAAATATTTAAATTATTTCCATGCACGTTTACGCAAATTACTTTACTTCCACCTTACATTTAGAACAATGCATAAAAATAATATCCTCAAATAATTAAAAATACTAACTTACCTATTCTTCTTCAGAATCTTGATTACGTGTCCGATAAACTTTTCTTATTTCTGTTTCAGGATCTTTAAAATCATACTTATATTTCACAGCAAGGTACCAGGTAAAATAAATAACTTAATAAAACATCTTTACTTCTATCTCGCACAACCTTAAAGAAACATTTATTACTACCCTTTTCAATACCACTAAATACCCATTTCGAATTCACTTTAGTTACGGCCATGGGATCCAAAAATTAAGGAACACTGTTTCACACAACACAGAATAAAGGCAAATACAAAATTTCCAGATTTTTTCCCGATTTCCCCCCTTTTCCGATTAAAGAACCGTAATTCGTCCATTAATATCACATGACATATCACATGATCTCTCATTTCCCTCACACAAAATAATGCGTAATCGGAACTGAGTACTGCTCACATTATTACCAAAGTCCCAGGTAGTAACCTTTATCGCCTCCAAAATGTCGCCAAACTACCAGTTACCATATTGTAAAGATCAGCTGTAATTTTTTGCAGGTACGCATAGAAATACGCCTACTTTAAGATGATGGTAAAAATTTTATACATTATAATTCAAAATATTTAAAGAAAAATTTATAAAAATTATTTAAAAATACAAATTTAAAAAATAAATCACAGAAAATGGGTGAATTTTATTTGGAATGAACTTGAATTTTGAACTATGAAAGGAAGAATCAAATAATCTTAATTAAAAAAAGAGATATTAATAAATATATCCCTCGAACGTTGACATTTTGTATATGGAACTGCTATAGCGTCTAGTTGTTAAACTCCCTTTTTTTATTACAGTCGGCAGAACCAAGCATATACGTATATATACATATATATATATATAGTATAAGTATAAAACAATTCTTTCGAAAACAAAACACAATCGTGCCTAGTATTTTCGCGGATTAAGCTTCAGAAAAATTATCATTAAAGACATAAAGTAAAAAATTTAGAACTGTTACGTTATTTTCTTCCTTCACGTTCGTACGGGGTTCATTTGGATTTGAAGTGAATAACGACGACACTTGATGAAGTATCGAAACACACTTTATTTACCAATATTCTCAGGAAAGCTTCAAAATCACTTTTTCAGTCGTCGAACTGTTATAAACACGCTGACATGTTCAGCGAAACAGCCTTCACACTGTCAGGCAATAACGGTGGAGACAGCTTCACCGCAAAGTACCAGAGTACAGCTTCCGACTCTGTTGGGTCGTTCTCGGAACTCCACGTACTCTTGAGACTCTCCCCGGGACGCACTCGACGATACACAAGAGTATAGCTCTCGACTCAGCATAGTCTAGGACAAAACTCGACGATGCACTAATTCGCGATGCACTAAAAGACTCTCTCGATGCACTAGACAACCACCTCGGCGCTAGACTTCGAGATACTCGCTCAATGACTGACTATCAGCTCGCTAGACTTCTCGTCTAACACTAACTGACTGCGGACCAGCAGGGTTTATATAGCTTTCGGCTTGTGTTCGAGAACATTCTGGGCTAAACCGGTAAAAATTCGTTCCAGAAGGTTCTCCAACCGTCCATGGTATATCGCCAATTCCGTCTCCAAACGGGCGACTTCTCGCCAAATATGGCAACCCTGCCCTCCTTTGCCATTTTATGGCAACCCTAAAACTGCTTTGCGGGGAAGCCATCCCACCGCGCTTGTACATTTCGTAACAGAACTAATACTATTTCACAAAGACCAGAAATTGAAATTCATAATTAATAAATTTCAAATAATCATATAAATGCAACAAATAATTTTAAAATGTTAAAACTAAAACATATCGGTTAATTCTGGATACAGAAAAGCAAGAATTTTTGTAGAAGAGAGATTTCAATTAATTTCAAAGTTCCTCCCTCCGATGAAGTGACACTGAGGTTGATTGAATTCCTCTTCTGTTTTTGCTCATTTTTCCATTAATTTCATTAATTTTTTGAAGTGGGGGTTTTGCTTGTTTGAAATGTTTTGGTTTTAACATTCTTAAATTCTTTGTTGCATTTATATGATTATTTGAAATTTATTAAGTATGAATTTCAATTTCTGGTCTTTATATAATATTAGTTCTAAATTTCTTACTTTATGTCTTTATATATTTATGTAAGAAAAATAAAGAATATGTAAAAGATTAAATTAGCAGCGTAAATTAATTTCCCTTCTCTATTCTAAAAATAGTAACCTTTATTTGCACAGCATCATCTTGAGAAAAATCTATGTCTATGTTTCTTACGTAATTCTGATGATGTAAATGAAACTAAAACAGCCAATAATAATTTTACAGCAATATTAAGTGTCCAATCAAAATGCTTTGAAAACCAAAATTAACTCAGTCTGACTTAAGATTTCATCCTGAACATTACGCATTTGATTTCCACGTTTCGGCCTAGCTAGAGTGCTGTCTGTGTGCTGCTGCTTTCTTGCTACAAAGTTGTCCAAAATGTAAGCCTTTTGGAACAGGTACATTTAATGTGCCGACTTGTGTGTAGCCGTACCCACGTTGCTGAAAATAAAACTGAAGATTTAATCTGCATTTGCCTCCAATTTCCTAGTCAATTATGGATCAACACTTCTACGTCATCCAAATTCCTCCTGCTCTTCAGTTACCTTTGTTTTTATTACATATATATACGCACACACACTTACCCGGCCTTAATTTTCGCAATTCTTCGTCGTAGTCATATATTTGGAAGTGTTTTAAATGACGAAATATTAATATTTTGAAAATGGCAAATTAAAAAAAAAAATCTGATGGGTACACCACATGACTTCCTTGTATTGGAATATTAAATTGGAATATTAAATTATACGCATTTTTTCTTGAATTTCATTTAAATTGATTGGATTGAATACAATCTACTTCGTCGACAGCGCATTAATCACAATAGAATAAATGCACTCTTTAAAATTCACTATATTTGTTTACTATAACGACACTCTGAATGCACAAAATTTATATCATTTGAAGAATTATCGTTGCCACATGTTCTATTCAAATACTATAATAAAGCTAGAACGATGTATAAAAGAAATTAAGCAAACAAAACGAGAAAGAAACAGTTTTGCACAGACGACTGAGTATTTCTCATTCAATTAATTCAGTTTTCACTTCGCGACAAGGTAAAAATACCTAAAATCTCAAAATATCTGTATTAAAAATTACGAAGCAAATCTTAAATACTTATTTCCTTGAAAAAATTCCAGAAAGGATTAAGCATGATTTAATTCGCAATCATAAATGAAGGCGTTATTTTTGTGTTGCGAAGCTTAGTCTCTCTAGATTGGCAACAAATCTACAATTCTGCTGTTTCAAATGTAAACAAATATGTCCGCCATGTTATTTAAAACGTAACCGCACTTAAACAGCTTTTAAATTGTTGATAATTGTACAAATATTGCTTCCAGAATAACGAAAGGCATAAAAACTTTAACCGGAAGATAAAAACAACATAATTCAATCATTTTTAAAGCAAAAAATGTACAATTTACAAACATATAAGAGTAAAGAAACTGAGATCACTGAGCCGGGTAACAGAATGGATATATTTATAAATATATTTATATACGTTTGGCGCTGCCGATTGAAACCAAATACGAGGTGCATATCTACATGTTATAGCAGTCCTATATACAAAATTTCAACGTTCTGAGGCTACTCGTTTTTGAGTTATGCGAGATACGTACGTACGTTCGTACGCACGTACGTACATACGTTCGTACAGACGCCACGAAAAATTCTCTTCAGAATTCATTTTAAAGCAGTTTTTTAGTTTTTTTGGAGGAAAAGAGTCTTTTATTCTGTCCTTACGTATAGATATCACGCAAAAACATCGTTAAATTGCATTCGAAAGCGGTCAAAGTGGATATTTTCGTTGAAATATGCTGCCTGAAGCTTTTCGCGATTACAATACTTCCTTTTTACTTCGTACAAGGAAGTAAAAAGGACCAATAACGAAATTAAACATTTTTTGCGCTCTTCCTGTTCCTATACTTATATTTGGAGAATTTTTATACTCGTTATAAAAAACAAAATTACAAGAAGTTTAATTAAACTGGACACATATGTATGTTCTTGTGGACAGACATATGTATATGGTGTAATGAATGTCCTTCTAGCACAGAGAAAATGCTGTCATTACACATTGCGTAAGATCATTCAATTTAGCTTCCAAATTAAAGCAACACCCAGTTTATCACTATAACACAATCAGGTAATTAAAGCAGATGTTCTTGTCAGAAATATTTACATATTTGTGATTTTATTACTCATGGTATTGAGAATGAGAGTTACAAAAGTTTGGATTTAGAGTCCAAAGGGGCTTGTCCCTGAGGCCGTTTTGGCATTTTGCGTTGTAAGCTTTAAAAGGCTGTATCACTTTTCAAATGTTGCCACCAAATATTATCGCCCTGTATTATATTTGAAGAAATTAAATAATGAAGAATCTGCATAAATGTATGTATGTTTCTCGCATTATGATAAAATGTCTGTACCTACCGCTATTCAATTTTGAATGACGTAATCCTACTGCGAATATGGGCTTCTGGAAGCCCAAATTTGAAATTCGGAATTTGTTTTATGTTCCGATTTCATATTTTGTAAAACTTTAACGAATTTCTGATTAACAAACTCAAGGATTTCAAAGCGAGTAGTGGCAACGTTGTACAGAAAAACATTTTTATCTCCAGCGCGAAACTGTGTATCGGAAATTCTTAAGATATGCTCAATTTAAAATTATTTTGCGATATTGCTCTTAAACTGAATTTTATGGTTTAAGGGCGAAGAACATGATATTTAATAAATAATAACACACAAAACGTTAAAAAAACGCCCCTTTGGGCATAATTTAAAATCTGAAAGCTTTCAGTTTTTTTTTTAGTCCGAAGGGGCTTTGTCCCTGAAGGACTACTGTTTTCGTTTTGCGATTTTGCGTTGAAAACTTTAAAAGGCTATATCACTTTTCAAATTGTTGCCACCAAATACTATCGCCTTGTATTATATTGGAGGAAATTAAATAATGAAGAATCTGCATAAATGTATGTGTGTTTCTCGCATTGTGATAAAACAACGATACCTTGAGCCCTCCAATTTTGAATGAAGTAATCCTACTGCAAATATGGGAATCTGAAAGCCCAGAGTTGGAATTTGCTTTATTATCGATTTTATATTTTGTAAAAAATGAATTTCTGATTAACAGACGCAACGATTTAAAAGCGTTCAATGACAACACTCGGTACAACTCTAATATACGCCCTAATTTCACCAAACGTGGCGATATGTGTTCTGCGCTGGTTTTTGGCGCGATTGCGTGTTCTATAGCAACCCTGTTGACGTTGAAAAATCTTTCGCTGGAGCTCGTTGGTTCGCCTCTGTGTCTGAGAAGATGGGAGGGAAAGATAAAATGGTAGTTGTTGAATTGAAGTTCGGCAAAAGGAAATATGATTGTGGCTACCCTGTTGAGAGGTAGTGGGTATTTGGAAGTGTGGAAAGAGGGTCTGGGAGATTATTTTTAATGGCAGTGCACGATAGAAGTAGGGATTTGTGATTTTATTTATTTTTGAACCATAGTATAAATTTTCTGGATAGTGTGTCTGGCTGTCATGTAAATACGATAGTGATTACGTGGCGGCATGCTAAAGGCGGTATGAAATTTATATTTCTGCTATTCGAAAACGCATTAATTCATGGTAAGTGCATTTTATTTTATCCTTGTTCTTATTTTGTAGATTGCTATGTTCATTGGTTCTTTAGTATGAATTTCTGTCGTTATTGTTGTTTTTTTTTAAATTGTTTGAAATTTATTTTAGTTTATTTTCTTGTTTAGTGTCTAGACTGTACAATTCGTATATGTTTTTTAAAGTTGAAACAGAACGCTGTGTACATGGTATTATTTGAAATTTATTGTTGTTATGTTATTTTATTAAAACGAGGAGTGCTTAGATCGTAGCTTCCTTCCTTGTCTAAATTGTGCAATTCGTAGAATTTTTTTAAAGTTTAAACAGGATGCTGTGTACATGGTATTCTTTGAAATTTGTTGTTGTTATGTTAATTTATTAAAGCGAGGTGTGCGTAGTTTGTAGATTCGTTCGTTGCCTACATTGTGCAATTCGTAGATGTTTTTTTAAGTTAAAACATGTCGCTGTGTACATGGATTCTTGTCAAATATTTTTGGTTAGAAATTTTACGTTTTTGCTGTCTAAATTTTTTGTTTTTGTTTCGGATTTTTAGCTAAATTGTGTGTTCAAAACGTAGTTTTTGCATGTGCGAAAACCGCGTTTTTGGAGACATTTTAGGCTAAAAGTTCAAAATGTAGACAAAAAATTTAGATAGTAATATGGCATCGTAAAGTTTCTCGCCAAATATTTTTGGCGAGAAATTTGGCGACTTGAGGGCGCATATCAGAGTAGTTCCCAACACTCCTATGAGGAGGGGAGGGGGCGGAACCTTTTTATCTCCAGCTCCCGGAATTGTGTATCGGAAATTCTAAAGATAGGCTCAATTTAAAATTATTTTGTGAGACTGCTGTTGAACTGAATTTTATGTATTTATATATTTTATGTATTTATATTATTTTAAGTGCAAAGAACAGGACAAATTTATAAATAAAGGTAACACACAAAACGTTAAAAAACTAAATTTGGACGCAATTTAAAATCTGAAATCTTTGAGTTTTTTTAATTTTTAATTTTTTTAATTATTATTTTAACTATCAATTATTTTACTATTTTATTTACTTATTTTTGTTTCTCTTCCCTGACGATCTTCTATAAAACTTTGGCGCTTGTAATTTCAAAAATTAAACCCTGAACAGACTAAAGGAAATTTACCTGGAATTACTAACGTAATCAATATTGTTACGTTTTTCTCTAATTCTTCTGACACCGGTTGTTGCGTTATTTTTTACTTCACGTTCGTACGGGGTCCGTGTGGATTTGGAGTGAATAACGACGACACTTGATGAAGTATCGAAACACACTTTGTTAGCCAGTATTGTCAGGACAGCTCCGAAACACGTTTTACAGTCGTCGTGAACTATTATAAACACGCTGACTCAATCAGCGACACAGCCTTCAGGTTATCAGGCTATCACGGTGGAGACAGCTTCTTGCAAAGCACCCGTCTCTGCTTTCCGGAGTGCAGCTCCCGACTCTGCTTGGTTGTTCTCGGAACTTCACGTACTCTCGAGACTCTCCACGCTACAACTCGCGATGCACTCGACCGACGACACACGAGCACAGCTCCTGACTCTTCGGTTCAGTCTTTCCCGGAGCTCAACACGCTCTCTCGACGATGCACTAACCGCGATACACTAACTGACTCCTTCAGTGGACTCGACGACTCACTCGGCACTCGCTGCCCGGCTGTCAACTCGATCCACTCCGCATGGATTGACTCGCTAGACGAGACACATTCACTCTCGATGAGAGACTGGAGTGTGCTTCATCGAGAGGGAGTGTGTGTCTCTCGACTGCGGACCAGCAGGGTTTATATAGCTTTCGGCTTGTATTCGGGAACATTCTGGACTAAACCGGTAAGAATTCGTTCCAGAAGGTTCTCCAACCGTCCATGGTATATCGCCAATTTTGTCGCCAAATGTCGCCAAATGGACGATTTCTAGCCAAATGTGGCAATTTTGCCCTCCTTGCTATTGTATGGCAACCCTGAAACTGCTTTGCGGGGAAGCCATCTCACCGCGCCTTTACATTTCGTAACAATATTCTTATTTGAAAGTTTTATTAAACCCATGTAAATATTTACAAAGAAGCTTTTGCGTAACAACATGTTATAATTTCCCGAAAAAAACTGCTTTCGAGTAAACGAATTTTCCATAATTTTCTGCTGACATTTAAACATCTGAAACTTTTGTAAATTTCCCTTTGAAAATGCTGCACTAAGCTAAACTTCCACAGACTTCACTGCTGTGTAAATAGCGAGCAATAAAAATCCCCTTTCTTATTTTTTAACATTCTTTATTTTTTTTATGAAGCGGGAAATTAGGGAAGAGGAAGAAGACAAATTGTTATCCCTAGCTTTAGCTCGGACACACTTCTTCAAATCAGGACCATTGGCTCTTTTCGATTGAAACTCTCTTCCCCTCCCAGAGGGCTGGATTCCCCTAATCCTTTTATAAATGGCGCTTTGTTCTGGTTGGAAGACCTCTAGATCAAATGTAAAGATGTCCATCTTGGGTACTGGCAAAGCCCATCTATACATCAGGATTACTCTTCAGATAGAAGGAGTGGTTAAAAAAAAAATCACAGCAGCATGAGGAGTAGAAGCTATTGTTCTATTAGTTCTCGAAACCTTCCTTGTCCCTGCTCTTTTTCGTTGATTTAGATCGTCCATATCTCCCTTTGGAGTGTTTCTTTGAAGATCAGACCAAGGATATTAGATTCTAAATCCTTCATAGAATAAATAATTTGCATTATGGAATGCCCGTACACTGAAATAGAGAATGTATAGAGAAAATGCCCGTACACTGCGGAAAAAAATAAAAAAAGATAGGACAGTTCTATATCGCCCCCTTTCTACTGGGCCGATTGACGAAATTCAACTTGCGTTTTTCATGTCTCGAAAGCCTGACTTAGGATATATATTAGATTTATATATAACATCGTTCTAATATAGGTATTTTGACACAAAATCGGACTTTTTCTGAAATGACATGCCAATTGTTTTCCACATTTCGATTCTACGACTATGCCAAACTGGCAAGATTTGTAAAAATCGCACGTTTTTAAAAAATCTCTCAAAATTTTAGCTCCTCCATGTTAATTGGATTGATATACATTTATTAATATCTCTTATTTTATTAAACTTACTTGATTCCCCCCCCCTTATGGCGGGCACTTGCCTATGTCGCCATTGGCCACTCCTAAGGTCAGATGTGGTGGTCGCTTTATTATGAAGGCACCTAATAGGTGGGCCATCATTGCCTCCTATGAAGTGACAGACAATTTTTACGTCCTTGCCTTCTCCGGGATTCGAACCCTTGGCCTTCGGTATCGCAGTCAGCCTTCCCTAACCACGATACCCTCCGGGCGGCACTTACTTGATTCCTTCTTACAGAATTCGAAATTTAGTCTTAATCCAAATATAATTCGCACATTTTTTATGATTTATTTTTTAAATTTCTATTTTAAAATATTTTTTATAAATTTTTCGAAAAACATTTCGTATTATCACCTATAAAATTTTTAACATCATCTGGAAGTACATTTATTTCTAGGCACACCTGCAAAAAATTAAAGTTTTTTATTCAAATTTTTCTAATATATACGTGAATTTACATATTGGAGCGTTTTAATATTTGGCATCTTTCTTTTGAGCGATAATAACGTCAAACGATTATACGCATTTTGTTAAAATTATTTGAAAGTATGAGCGGTGATTTTTTTCTCCTCTCGTCTGCAATGAAAAAGAGAAAAGGAAAATAGGTTGCTATAAATTAAGAAATTCGCCAAGTGAATTACTCTTGGCGAAAACTGAAAAAAAAAAAAAAAAAAAAAAAAAGCCAAGATAAATATTTGAATTTCTTCATAAATTTCTCATAAAATATTACAGAATTTAATATTTAGGCATAATTTGAGTCGTAGAATCGAACTATGGAAAAAAATTGGCATGTCACTTCAGAAAAAGTCCGATTTTTGTGTCGAAATACCTATGTTAGAATGATGCTATATAAAAATTTAATATATATCCTAAGTCGCGCTTTCGAGACATGAAAAACGCAATTTTATTTTCGTCAATTGGCCCAGTAGAACGGGAGATATAGAACTGTCTTTCCCTGCCCCCCCCCCGCAGTGTACAGAAGTAGGAATCAACATTTGTTATTCAATGTTCGTTTTTCAGGATACTGATTCTTCCTTCAGTACTAACTCAACTTTCTTTAATCCCTTCTGGAACACTTATTTGTATAAAGTATAGCTATAAACACTATTTGAACTCTCCCAAAAAATAATGATGAAGGGCAGTTTTTTCACAGTGGGTGATTAGATGTTCTGGACATCATATATTTAAGATGTTTTTTCGATATGTCTGATAAACCAAACATTGTAATTACTAAATGCGTTTAAAACTCTGAGATAAAATGAAATAGCAGTAACACTGCGCTGCATCAATTACTATGGAATTTTTATCAAGTGCGCCTTTTATTTATTTGTTTTTTGAATTTATATATGTGCACTCGTGGTCAAAAAACAAAGGCAATATTGTAGAATTGGATGCTCCTTCGATTGGCGACAAATTTTGTTCCATTTTAGTGATAAAACCCTATATTGTGGTTACCACGATAGTTTTAACTTGGTTTTAGCTTCTTGAGTTAAGCAAAATAGATGATGGGTACATAAAGAAAGTCAAGGCAGTCCGCAATGTCGAGTTTGTGCAATTCTTTGATGCTTTTAAAGTGAAAATAGATCGATGTATACATGAACAAGTAGTTTGTGCAATTCTTTGACTTCTTATTTTGATTTTCTGTAGCGGCCATCTTGAAATTGTACCTTCCTGGCGGCGATCTTGGCGTCAAAAAAGAATCGCCAAAAAAACAAGGGGCACCCAATTGTAAACTTTTACCCAGACAAACGCTAAATGAAAAGGTACCAAATGGACAACGAATAGCAGGTCACAGTGTGCCGCCAGTCATCTTCCCACGAGCTCCGACGTGCAGGAATGGATGCTACTGCCACAACAACCAATCAGCGATACCGTTACGAAATGCTCAGCAGCGGTAAGATAGCATCCCCGTAAAGCGGGTTTAGGGTTAGCAGAAAATGACAAGGAGAGTTATGGTTGCCAGATTTGGCGAGAAATCACCCACTTGGCGATATATTATGAACGAAGCGAGAACATTCTAGAACGAATTCTTACCAGTTTACTCACAGAATCAACAAAGCTTCAGAAAATACCGAAATTGTCTAGAACAGCTATTCTGAACCGGTGGTACGCAAGAGAAAAATAGGTGGCACACAAAGAAACAAAGTACATAAAAAAGTATTTTTAAGGATTAAATTAAAAAATCTCGTGAAGAAAAAGAACAATTGATAGAAATTTTCTGTGTCTGAACTCTAACTAAAGATTTCAAAAATAACACCCTTGTTAACTTTTGGCTGAGCTGAAAAAAAGAATTTTAAGGCATTTCAAATAAAGCTATTAAATTTTTATTCCCTTTTTGCTCAACCTATTTGTGTGAACAAGGATTTTCTTCCATGTTATATTTGGGGGGGGGGGAATAATAATAATAAAAAAAAAAATAAAAGTGGATTCTAATTAATTCACAAAGTGGATCCTAATTTACGGTTAAAGCTAAGTGAAATATGACCACAAATAAAGGAATTGATCTGTCTTAAACAGGCCTAAATTTCATAATAAATTTTAGAATTAAATATTATAACTTAAATTTTGATAACTAAAATGGTAACCAATTTTTAATCTAATATTTTTATGCGTTGCATATTTAATACAAATAGCTAACAGATTGTGCAAATGGCAAAATATATTTTTTGAAATCTTTCTGAGAAACTGAATAATAATCATTGTAAAATGTAAAAAAAGTACTAAAGTTTTTCAATTTTTGTTAAAAGGTTCGCGCTAGTCAAAAGGTTCAGAACCGCTGGTCTAGAAGACTAATGAGATTCAAAGAAGCTGATGTCGTATTAGTTAATCTAATGATAACATTCGTTAATATAATAATCTCTAATAGTGCAGTATATTTAAAATGGCATCTTATACAAACTGCCAAAACTACCGAGGCAAGGATAATGTTGTCAGAGGGGTTACGATTAGAGATAAAACTGGAACATATTAGCATGCAGTAATAAAACTGCTACTCTACCATTTGTAAATTAATTTAATTAGTACTTACATACGTATTATCGCAACCACCTTAGTAGAAGTCGCCAAACTCTGGCAGAACTATTTAGATAGTCATATGCATTCCAAAGTTGCAAACCAACGAATCACCTTTATCTACTGTAAAAATCGCCAAACTGCCCCAGTGTTGTTGCGATAGCACCTAAGTACCATAAAATTATTAATTTGATAGAATTAAATAAGTAAACCATGTTTGTATCTTGTGAAAGTTATAGTCCATTCAAAATAAAGAATTTAAAGTTTTGTCGTAGTTTCTTTTTCAAGGAACACTTATCTAAAGTATTGGCCTTTAAAAGCCCATATAAATTTTATTCGCAATCTTACTAATTGAAATCGAAAGTAGTGTTATTGCTGTTCATAAAATGAATTCTTAATAAAAAATTCGGTTAATCTTTGGATTATGGTAACTTGGCGACTTTTTAGCGAAAATTTGGCGACCAACCCTGCTAGTTTTGTTTTGGACGCCATTTTATTTTCACGAAGAAAAGGCATTTTTTTTTTTTACTCAACATTTTTCTTCCAACAATCGGTTGATCTTTACATTATGGTAACTTGGCGATTTTTTGGCGAAAATTTGGCGACCAACTCTCCTACAGCAACCCTCTATTTTTTTTTCCCCGCCGCCATTTTGTCTTCACGAAGTAAAGACATGTTTCTTTTCTTTTTATCTACTGAACACTTCTTCCAACAATCTACTAGCCGAATTACACTTATGCTAGAAATTTTATCAAACAAAACTGCTTAATCATGACAAATATTCACTGCAAAATTGGGAAAAAGTGCACAATACCATACTCCTTACGCGTTTTTCAAAATAACACATACACATAAACCATGTACACGCCGACTTATTTTTACTTAAAAAAACATCCCAGAATTGCACAAAAATGGCATTGCGCACACTCTTCACTATATCCATGTACACTGCTTTTTTCTCATAAATTAGAAAAATTTCACGAAAATGCATGACAATTTTCTCAATCTTTAAACCCGGTAAAAAGAACATATATGAAATTACCTGATAACGAAAAAGTATTTACCCTTTCCAAATATGAACATTTCCACATATAAAATAAATAAAATATCCAAAAACTTTTACCTCTAAATCATCTATTATATTATAAACGTCACCAACGAATTCATACCGCAACCATTACAAATACTTAGTATCAAATAATTAAATTATTTCCATGCACGTTTACTTCAACTTAAACGTATACCAAATTCCTACAAACATAAAATTCACAAAATAACTATCATTTAATTAAAATATCACTAAACCATGTACACGTCGACTTATTTTTACTTAAAAAAACATCCCAGAATTGCACAAAAATGGCATTGCGCACACTCTTCACTATATCCATGTACACTGCTTTTTTCTCATAAATTAGAAAAATTTCACGAAAATACATGACAATTTTCTCAATCTTTAAACCCGGTAAAAAGAACATATATGAAATTACCAGATCGCGACAAAGTATTTACCCTTTCCAAATATGAACATTTTCACATATAAAATAAATAAAATATCCAAAAACTTTTACCTCTAAATCATCTATTATATTATAAACGTCACCAACGAATTCATACCGCAACCATTACAAATACTTAGTGTCAGATATTTAAATTATTTCCATGCACGTTTACTTCAACTAAAACGTATACCAAATTCCTACAAACATAAAATTCACAAAATAACTATCATTTCATTAAAATATAATTAAATTCAAAAACACTACTTAAAATATAAATGAGCACATACATTAAATTAATAAAAATTACCTTACAATCCTAATTACTTTAAACTAAATCATTGCTAATAACAATTTTCCCAATAATACCAAATTCCTTTCCACCTTACATTTAGAACAAATGCATAAAAATAATATCCTCAAATAATTAAAAATACTAACTTACCTAATCTTCTTCAGAATCTTGATTACGTGTCCGATAAACTTTTCTTCTTTCTGTTTCAGGATCTTTAAAATCATACTTATATTTCACAGCAAGGTACCAGGTTAAATAAATAACTTAATAAAACATCTTTATTTCTATCTCGCACAACCTTAAAGAAACATTTATTACTACCCTTTTCAATACCACTAAATACCCATTTCGAATTCACTTTAGTTACGGCCATGGGATCCAAAAATTAAGGAACACTGTTTCACACAACACAGAATAAAGGCAAATACAAAATTTCCAGATTTTTTCCCGATTTCCCGCCTTTTCCGATTAAAGAACCGTAATTCGTCCATTAATATCACATGACATATCACATGATCTCTCATTTCCCTCACACAAAATAATGCGTAATCGGAACTGAGTACTGCTCACATTATTACCAAAGTCCCAGGTAGTAACCTTTATCGCCTCCAAAATGTCGCCAAACTACCAGTTACCATATTGTAAAGATCAGCTGTAATTTTTTGCAGGTACGCATAGAAATACGCCTACTTTAAGATGATGGTAAAAATTTTATACATTATAATTCAAAATATTTAAAGAAAAATTTATAAAAATTATTTAAAAATACAAATTTAAAAAATAAATCACAGAAAATGGGTGAATTTTATTTGGAATGAACTTGAATTTTGAACTATGAAAGGAAGAATCAAATAATCTTAATTAAAAAAAGAGATATTAATAAATATATCCCTCGAACGTTGACATTTTGTATATGGAACTGCTATAGCGTCTAGTTGTTAAACTCCCTTTTTTTATTACAGTCGGCAGAACCAAGCATATACGTATATATACATATATATATATATATAGTATAAGTATAAAACAATTCTTTCGAAAACAAAACACAATCGTGCCTAGTATTTTCGCGGATTAAGCTTCAGAAAAATTATCATTAAAGACATAAAGTAAAAAATTTAGAACTGTTACGTTATTTTCTTCCTTCACGTTCGTACGGGGTTCATTTGGATTTGAAGTGAATAACGACGACACTTGATGAAGTATCGAAACACACTTTATTTACCAATATTCTCAGGAAAGCTTCAAAATCACTTTTTCAGTCGTCGAACTGTTATAAACACGCTGACATGTTCAGCGAAACAGCCTTCACACTGTCAGGCAATAACGGTGGAGACAGCTTCACCGCAAAGTACCAGAGTACAGCTTCCGACTCTGTTGGGTCGTTCTCGGAACTCCACGTACTCTTGAGACTCTCCCCGGGACGCACTCGACGATACACAAGAGTATAGCTCTCGACTCAGCATAGTCTAGGACAAAACTCGACGATGCACTAATTCGCGATGCACTAAAAGACTCTCTCGATGCACTAGACAACCACCTCGGCGCTAGACTTCGAGATACTCGCTCAATGACTGACTATCAGCTCGCTAGACTTCTCGTCTAACACTAACTGACTGCGGACCAGCAGGGTTTATATAGCTTTCGGCTTGTGTTCGAGAACATTCTGGGCTAAACCGGTAAAAATTCGTTCCAGAAGGTTCTCCAACCGTCCATGGTATATCGCCAATTCCGTCTCCAAACGGGCGACTTCTCGCCAAATATGGCAACCCTGCCCTCCTTTGCCATTTTATGGCAACCCTAAAACTGCTTTGCGGGGAAGCCATCCCACCGCGCTTGTACATTTCGTAACAGAACTAATACTATTTCACAAAGACCAGAAATTGAAATTCATAATTAATAAATTTCAAATAATCATATAAATGCAACAAATAATTTTAAAATGTTAAAACTAAAACATATCGGTTAATTCTGGATACAGAAAAGCAAGAATTTTTGTAGAAGAGAGATTTCAATTAATTTCAAAGTTCCTCCCTCCGATGAAGTGACACTGAGGTTGATTGAATTCCTCTTCTGTTTTTGCTCATTTTTCCATTAATTTCATTAATTTTTTGAAGTGGGGGTTTTGCTTGTTTGAAATGTTTTGGTTTTAACATTCTTAAATTCTTTGTTGCATTTATATGATTATTTGAAATTTATTAAGTATGAATTTCAATTTCTGGTCTTTATATAATATTAGTTCTAAATTTCTTACTTTATGTCTTTATATATTTATGTAAGAAAAATAAAGAATATGTAAAAGATTAAATTAGCAGCGTAAATTAATTTCCCTTCTCTATTCTAAAAATAGTAACCTTTATTTGCACAGCATCATCTTGAGAAAAATCTATGTCTATGTTTCTTACGTAATTCTGATGATGTAAATGAAACTAAAACAGCCAATAATAATTTTACAGCAATATTAAGTGTCCAATCAAAATGCTTTGAAAACCAAAATTAACTCAGTCTGACTTAAGATTTCATCCTGAACATTACGCATTTGATTTCCACGTTTCGGCCTAGCTAGAGTGCTGTCTGTGTGCTGCTGCTTTCTTGCTACAAAGTTGTCCAAAATGTAAGCCTTTTGGAACAGGTACATTTAATGTGCCGACTTGTGTGTAGCCGTACCCACGTTGCTGAAAATAAAACTGAAGATTTAATCTGCATTTGCCTCCAATTTCCTAGTCAATTATGGATCAACACTTCTACGTCATCCAAATTCCTCCTGCTCTTCAGTTACCTTTGTTTTTATTACATATATATACGCACACACACTTACCCGGCCTTAATTTTCGCAATTCTTCGTCGTAGTCATATATTTGGAAGTGTTTTAAATGACGAAATATTAATATTTTGAAAATGGCAAATTAAAAAAAAAAATCTGATGGGTACACCACATGACTTCCTTGTATTGGAATATTAAATTGGAATATTAAATTATACGCATTTTTTCTTGAATTTCATTTAAATTGATTGGATTGAATACAATCTACTTCGTCGACAGCGCATTAATCACAATAGAATAAATGCACTCTTTAAAATTCACTATATTTGTTTACTATAACGACACTCTGAATGCACAAAATTTATATCATTTGAAGAATTATCGTTGCCACATGTTCTATTCAAATACTATAATAAAGCTAGAACGATGTATAAAAGAAATTAAGCAAACAAAACGAGAAAGAAACAGTTTTGCACAGACGACTGAGTATTTCTCATTCAATTAATTCAGTTTTCACTTCGCGACAAGGTAAAAATACCTAAAATCTCAAAATATCTGTATTAAAAATTACGAAGCAAATCTTAAATACTTATTTCCTTGAAAAAATTCCAGAAAGGATTAAGCATGATTTAATTCGCAATCATAAATGAAGGCGTTATTTTTGTGTTGCGAAGCTTAGTCTCTCTAGATTGGCAACAAATCTACAATTCTGCTGTTTCAAATGTAAACAAATATGTCCGCCATGTTATTTAAAACGTAACCGCACTTAAACAGCTTTTAAATTGTTGATAATTGTACAAATATTGCTTCCAGAATAACGAAAGGCATAAAAACTTTAACCGGAAGATAAAAACAACATAATTCAATCATTTTTAAAGCAAAAAATGTACAATTTACAAACATATAAGAGTAAAGAAACTGAGATCACTGAGCCGGGTAACAGAATGGATATATTTATAAATATATTTATATACGTTTGGCGCTGCCGATTGAAACCAAATACGAGGTGCATATCTACATGTTATAGCAGTCCTATATACAAAATTTCAACGTTCTGAGGCTACTCGTTTTTGAGTTATGCGAGATACGTACGTACGTTCGTACGCACGTACGTACATACGTTCGTACAGACGCCACGAAAAATTCTCTTCAGAATTCATTTTAAAGCAGTTTTTTAGTTTTTTTGGAGGAAAAGAGTCTTTTATTCTGTCCTTACGTATAGATATCACGCAAAAACATCGTTAAATTGCATTCGAAAGCGGTCAAAGTGGATATTTTCGTTGAAATATGCTGCCTGAAGCTTTTCGCGATTACAATACTTCCTTTTTACTTCGTACAAGGAAGTAAAAAGGACCAATAACGAAATTAAACATTTTTTGCGCTCTTCCTGTTCCTATACTTATATTTGGAGAATTTTTATACTCGTTATAAAAAACAAAATTACAAGAAGTTTAATTAAACTGGACACATATGTATGTTCTTGTGGACAGACATATGTATATGGTGTAATGAATGTCCTTCTAGCACAGAGAAAATGCTGTCATTACACATTGCGTAAGATCATTCAATTTAGCTTCCAAATTAAAGCAACACCCAGTTTATCACTATAACACAATCAGGTAATTAAAGCAGATGTTCTTGTCAGAAATATTTACATATTTGTGATTTTATTACTCATGGTATTGAGAATGAGAGTTACAAAAGTTTGGATTTAGAGTCCAAAGGGGCTTGTCCCTGAGGCCGTTTTGGCATTTTGCGTTGTAAGCTTTAAAAGGCTGTATCACTTTTCAAATGTTGCCACCAAATATTATCGCCCTGTATTATATTTGAAGAAATTAAATAATGAAGAATCTGCATAAATGTATGTATGTTTCTCGCATTATGATAAAATGTCTGTACCTACCGCTATTCAATTTTGAATGACGTAATCCTACTGCGAATATGGGCTTCTGGAAGCCCAAATTTGAAATTCGGAATTTGTTTTATGTTCCGATTTCATATTTTGTAAAACTTTAACGAATTTCTGATTAACAAACTCAAGGATTTCAAAGCGAGTAGTGGCAACGTTGTACAGAAAAACATTTTTATCTCCAGCGCGAAACTGTGTATCGGAAATTCTTAAGATATGCTCAATTTAAAATTATTTTGCGATATTGCTCTTAAACTGAATTTTATGGTTTAAGGGCGAAGAACATGATATTTAATAAATAATAACACACAAAACGTTAAAAAAACGCCCCTTTGGGCATAATTTAAAATCTGAAAGCTTTCAGTTTTTTTTTTAGTCCGAAGGGGCTTTGTCCCTGAAGGACTACTGTTTTCGTTTTGCGATTTTGCGTTGAAAACTTTAAAAGGCTATATCACTTTTCAAATTGTTGCCACCAAATACTATCGCCTTGTATTATATTGGAGGAAATTAAATAATGAAGAATCTGCATAAATGTATGTGTGTTTCTCGCATTGTGATAAAACAACGATACCTTGAGCCCTCCAATTTTGAATGAAGTAATCCTACTGCAAATATGGGAATCTGAAAGCCCAGAGTTGGAATTTGCTTTATTATCGATTTTATATTTTGTAAAAAATGAATTTCTGATTAACAGACGCAACGATTTAAAAGCGTTCAATGACAACACTCGGTACAACTCTAATATACGCCCTAATTTCACCAAACGTGGCGATATGTGTTCTGCGCTGGTTTTTGGCGCGATTGCGTGTTCTATAGCAACCCTGTTGACGTTGAAAAATCTTTCGCTGGAGCTCGTTGGTTCGCCTCTGTGTCTGAGAAGATGGGAGGGAAAGATAAAATGGTAGTTGTTGAATTGAAGTTCGGCAAAAGGAAATATGATTGTGGCTACCCTGTTGAGAGGTAGTGGGTATTTGGAAGTGTGGAAAGAGGGTCTGGGAGATTATTTTTAATGGCAGTGCACGATAGAAGTAGGGATTTGTGATTTTATTTATTTTTGAACCATAGTATAAATTTTCTGGATAGTGTGTCTGGCTGTCATGTAAATACGATAGTGATTACGTGGCGGCATGCTAAAGGCGGTATGAAATTTATATTTCTGCTATTCGAAAACGCATTAATTCATGGTAAGTGCATTTTATTTTATCCTTGTTCTTATTTTGTAGATTGCTATGTTCATTGGTTCTTTAGTATGAATTTCTGTCGTTATTGTTGTTTTTTTTTAAATTGTTTGAAATTTATTTTAGTTTATTTTCTTGTTTAGTGTCTAGACTGTACAATTCGTATATGTTTTTTAAAGTTGAAACAGAACGCTGTGTACATGGTATTATTTGAAATTTATTGTTGTTATGTTATTTTATTAAAACGAGGAGTGCTTAGATCGTAGCTTCCTTCCTTGTCTAAATTGTGCAATTCGTAGAATTTTTTTAAAGTTTAAACAGGATGCTGTGTACATGGTATTCTTTGAAATTTGTTGTTGTTATGTTAATTTATTAAAGCGAGGTGTGCGTAGTTTGTAGATTCGTTCGTTGCCTACATTGTGCAATTCGTAGATGTTTTTTTAAGTTAAAACATGTCGCTGTGTACATGGATTCTTGTCAAATATTTTTGGTTAGAAATTTTACGTTTTTGCTGTCTAAATTTTTTGTTTTTGTTTCGGATTTTTAGCTAAATTGTGTGTTCAAAACGTAGTTTTTGCATGTGCGAAAACCGCGTTTTTGGAGACATTTTAGGCTAAAAGTTCAAAATGTAGACAAAAAATTTAGATAGTAATATGGCATCGTAAAGTTTCTCGCCAAATATTTTTGGCGAGAAATTTGGCGACTTGAGGGCGCATATCAGAGTAGTTCCCAACACTCCTATGAGGAGGGGAGGGGGCGGAACCTTTTTATCTCCAGCTCCCGGAATTGTGTATCGGAAATTCTAAAGATAGGCTCAATTTAAAATTATTTTGTGAGACTGCTGTTGAACTGAATTTTATGTATTTATATATTTTATGTATTTATATTATTTTAAGTGCAAAGAACAGGACAAATTTATAAATAAAGGTAACACACAAAACGTTAAAAAACTAAATTTGGACGCAATTTAAAATCTGAAATCTTTGAGTTTTTTTAATTTTTAATTTTTTTAATTATTATTTTAACTATCAATTATTTTACTATTTTATTTACTTATTTTTGTTTCTCTTCCCTGACGATCTTCTATAAAACTTTGGCGCTTGTAATTTCAAAAATTAAACCCTGAACAGACTAAAGGAAATTTACCTGGAATTACTAACGTAATCAATATTGTTACGTTTTTCTCTAATTCTTCTGACACCGGTTGTTGCGTTATTTTTTACTTCACGTTCGTACGGGGTCCGTGTGGATTTGGAGTGAATAACGACGACACTTGATGAAGTATCGAAACACACTTTGTTAGCCAGTATTGTCAGGACAGCTCCGAAACACGTTTTACAGTCGTCGTGAACTATTATAAACACGCTGACTCAATCAGCGACACAGCCTTCAGGTTATCAGGCTATCACGGTGGAGACAGCTTCTTGCAAAGCACCCGTCTCTGCTTTCCGGAGTGCAGCTCCCGACTCTGCTTGGTTGTTCTCGGAACTTCACGTACTCTCGAGACTCTCCACGCTACAACTCGCGATGCACTCGACCGACGACACACGAGCACAGCTCCTGACTCTTCGGTTCAGTCTTTCCCGGAGCTCAACACGCTCTCTCGACGATGCACTAACCGCGATACACTAACTGACTCCTTCAGTGGACTCGACGACTCACTCGGCACTCGCTGCCCGGCTGTCAACTCGATCCACTCCGCATGGATTGACTCGCTAGACGAGACACATTCACTCTCGATGAGAGACTGGAGTGTGCTTCATCGAGAGGGAGTGTGTGTCTCTCGACTGCGGACCAGCAGGGTTTATATAGCTTTCGGCTTGTATTCGGGAACATTCTGGACTAAACCGGTAAGAATTCGTTCCAGAAGGTTCTCCAACCGTCCATGGTATATCGCCAATTTTGTCGCCAAATGTCGCCAAATGGACGATTTCTAGCCAAATGTGGCAATTTTGCCCTCCTTGCTATTGTATGGCAACCCTGAAACTGCTTTGCGGGGAAGCCATCTCACCGCGCCTTTACATTTCGTAACAATATTCTTATTTGAAAGTTTTATTAAACCCATGTAAATATTTACAAAGAAGCTTTTGCGTAACAACATGTTATAATTTCCCGAAAAAAACTGCTTTCGAGTAAACGAATTTTCCATAATTTTCTGCTGACATTTAAACATCTGAAACTTTTGTAAATTTCCCTTTGAAAATGCTGCACTAAGCTAAACTTCCACAGACTTCACTGCTGTGTAAATAGCGAGCAATAAAAATCCCCTTTCTTATTTTTTAACATTCTTTATTTTTTTTATGAAGCGGGAAATTAGGGAAGAGGAAGAAGACAAATTGTTATCCCTAGCTTTAGCTCGGACACACTTCTTCAAATCAGGACCATTGGCTCTTTTCGATTGAAACTCTCTTCCCCTCCCAGAGGGCTGGATTCCCCTAATCCTTTTATAAATGGCGCTTTGTTCTGGTTGGAAGACCTCTAGATCAAATGTAAAGATGTCCATCTTGGGTACTGGCAAAGCCCATCTATACATCAGGATTACTCTTCAGATAGAAGGAGTGGTTAAAAAAAAAATCACAGCAGCATGAGGAGTAGAAGCTATTGTTCTATTAGTTCTCGAAACCTTCCTTGTCCCTGCTCTTTTTCGTTGATTTAGATCGTCCATATCTCCCTTTGGAGTGTTTCTTTGAAGATCAGACCAAGGATATTAGATTCTAAATCCTTCATAGAATAAATAATTTGCATTATGGAATGCCCGTACACTGAAATAGAGAATGTATAGAGAAAATGCCCGTACACTGCGGAAAAAAATAAAAAAAGATAGGACAGTTCTATATCGCCCCCTTTCTACTGGGCCGATTGACGAAATTCAACTTGCGTTTTTCATGTCTCGAAAGCCTGACTTAGGATATATATTAGATTTATATATAACATCGTTCTAATATAGGTATTTTGACACAAAATCGGACTTTTTCTGAAATGACATGCCAATTGTTTTCCACATTTCGATTCTACGACTATGCCAAACTGGCAAGATTTGTAAAAATCGCACGTTTTTAAAAAATCTCTCAAAATTTTAGCTCCTCCATGTTAATTGGATTGATATACATTTATTAATATCTCTTATTTTATTAAACTTACTTGATTCCCCCCCCCTTATGGCGGGCACTTGCCTATGTCGCCATTGGCCACTCCTAAGGTCAGATGTGGTGGTCGCTTTATTATGAAGGCACCTAATAGGTGGGCCATCATTGCCTCCTATGAAGTGACAGACAATTTTTACGTCCTTGCCTTCTCCGGGATTCGAACCCTTGGCCTTCGGTATCGCAGTCAGCCTTCCCTAACCACGATACCCTCCGGGCGGCACTTACTTGATTCCTTCTTACAGAATTCGAAATTTAGTCTTAATCCAAATATAATTCGCACATTTTTTATGATTTATTTTTTAAATTTCTATTTTAAAATATTTTTTATAAATTTTTCGAAAAACATTTCGTATTATCACCTATAAAATTTTTAACATCATCTGGAAGTACATTTATTTCTAGGCACACCTGCAAAAAATTAAAGTTTTTTATTCAAATTTTTCTAATATATACGTGAATTTACATATTGGAGCGTTTTAATATTTGGCATCTTTCTTTTGAGCGATAATAACGTCAAACGATTATACGCATTTTGTTAAAATTATTTGAAAGTATGAGCGGTGATTTTTTTCTCCTCTCGTCTGCAATGAAAAAGAGAAAAGGAAAATAGGTTGCTATAAATTAAGAAATTCGCCAAGTGAATTACTCTTGGCGAAAACTGAAAAAAAAAAAAAAAAAAAAAAAAAAAGCCAAGATAAATATTTGAATTTCTTCATAAATTTCTCATAAAATATTACAGAATTTAATATTTAGGCATAATTTGAGTCGTAGAATCGAACTATGGAAAAAAATTGGCATGTCACTTCAGAAAAAGTCCGATTTTTGTGTCGAAATACCTATAATAGAATGATGCTATATAAAAATTTAATATATATCCTAAGTCGCGCTTTCGAGACATGAAAAACGCAATTTTATTTTCGTCAATTGGCCCAGTAGAACGGGAGATATAGAACTGTCTTTCCCTGCCCCCCCCCGCAGTGTACAGAAGTAGGAATCAACATTTGTTATTCAATGTTCGTTTTTCAGGATACTGATTCTTCCTTCAGTACTAACTCAACTTTCTTTAATCCCTTCTGGAACACTTATTTGTATAAAGTATAGCTATAAACACTATTTGAACTCTCCCAAAAAATAATGATGAAGGGCAGTTTTTTCACAGTGGGTGATTAGATGTTCTGGACATCATATATTTAAGATGTTTTTTCGATATGTCTGATAAACCAAACATTGTAATTACTAAATGCGTTTAAAACTCTGAGATAAAATGAAATAGCAGTAACACTGCGCTGCATCAATTACTATGGAATTTTTATCAAGTGCGCCTTTTATTTATTTGTTTTTTGAATTTATATATGTGCACTCGTGGTCAAAAAACAAAGGCAATATTGTAGAATTGGATGCTCCTTCGATTGGCGACAAATTTTGTTCCATTTTAGTGATAAAACCCTATATTGTGGTTACCACGATAGTTTTAACTTGGTTTTAGCTTCTTGAGTTAAGCAAAATAGATGATGGGTACATAAAGAAAGTCAAGGCAGTCCGCAATGTCGAGTTTGTGCAATTCTTTGATGCTTTTAAAGTGAAAATAGATCGATGTATACATGAACAAGTAGTTTGTGCAATTCTTTGACTTCTTATTTTGATTTTCTGTAGCGGCCATCTTGAAATTGTACCTTCCTGGCGGCGATCTTGGCGTCAAAAAAGAATCGCCAAAAAAACAAGGGGCACCCAATTGTAAACTTTTACCCAGACAAACGCTAAATGAAAAGGTACCAAATGGACAACGAATAGCAGGTCACAGTGTGCCGCCAGTCATCTTCCCACGAGCTCCGACGTGCAGGAATGGATGCTACTGCCACAACAACCAATCAGCGATACCGTTACGAAATGCTCAGCAGCGGTAAGATAGCATCCCCGTAAAGCGGGTTTAGGGTTAGCAGAAAATGACAAGGAGAGTTATGGTTGCCAGATTTGGCGAGAAATCACCCACTTGGCGATATATTATGAACGAAGCGAGAACATTCTAGAACGAATTCTTACCAGTTTACTCACAGAATCAACAAAGCTTCAGAAAATACCGAAATTGTCTAGAACAGCTATTCTGAACCGGTGGTACGCAAGAGAAAAATAGGTGGCACACAAAGAAACAAAGTACATAAAAAAGTATTTTTAAGGATTAAATTAAAAAATCTCGTGAAGAAAAAGAACAATTGATAGAAATTTTCTGTGTCTGAACTCTAACTAAAGATTTCAAAAATAACACCCTTGTTAACTTTTGGCTGAGCTGAAAAAAAGAATTTTAAGGCATTTCAAATAAAGCTATTAAATTTTTATTCCCTTTTTGCTCAACCTATTTGTGTGAACAAGGATTTTCTTCCATGTTATATTTGGGGGGGGGGGAATAATAATAATAAAAAAAAAAATAAAAGTGGATTCTAATTAATTCACAAAGTGGATCCTAATTTACGGTTAAAGCTAAGTGAAATATGACCACAAATAAAGGAATTGATCTGTCTTAAACAGGCCTAAATTTCATAATAAATTTTAGAATTAAATATTATAACTTAAATTTTGATAACTAAAATGGTAACCAATTTTTAATCTAATATTTTTATGCGTTGCATATTTAATACAAATAGCTAACAGATTGTGCAAATGGCAAAATATATTTTTTGAAATCTTTCTGAGAAACTGAATAATAATCATTGTAAAATGTAAAAAAAGTACTAAAGTTTTTCAATTTTTGTTAAAAGGTTCGCGCTAGTCAAAAGGTTCAGAACCGCTGGTCTAGAAGACTAATGAGATTCAAAGAAGCTGATGTCGTATTAGTTAATCTAATGATAACATTCGTTAATATAATAATCTCTAATAGTGCAGTATATTTAAAATGGCATCTTATACAAACTGCCAAAACTACCGAGGCAAGGATAATGTTGTCAGAGGGGTTACGATTAGAGATAAAACTGGAACATATTAGCATGCAGTAATAAAACTGCTACTCTACCATTTGTAAATTAATTTAATTAGTACTTACATACGTATTATCGCAACCACCTTAGTAGAAGTCGCCAAACTCTGGCAGAACTATTTAGATAGTCATATGCATTCCAAAGTTGCAAACCAACGAATCACCTTTATCTACTGTAAAAATCGCCAAACTGCCCCAGTGTTGTTGCGATAGCACCTAAGTACCATAAAATTATTAATTTGATAGAATTCAATAAGTAAACCATGTTTGTATCTTGTGAAAGTTATAGTCCATTCAAAATAAAGAATTTAAAGTTTTGTCATAGTTTCTTTTTCAAGGAACACTTATCTAAAGTATTGGCCTTTAAAAGCCCATATAAATTTTATTCGCAATCTTACTAATTGAAATCGAAAGTAGTGTTATTGCTGTTCATAAAATGAATTCTTAATAAAAAATTCGGTTAATCTTTGGATTATGGTAACTTGGCGACTTTTTAGCGAAAATTTGGCGACCAACCCTGCTAGTTTTGTTTTGGACGCCATTTTATTTTCACGAAGAAAAGGCATTTTTTTTTTTTTACTCAACATTTTTCTTCCAACAATCGGTTGATCTTTACATTATGGTAACTTGGCGATTTTTTGGCGAAAATTTGGCGACCAACTCTCCTACAGCAACCCTCTATTTTTTTTTCCCCGCCGCCATTTTGTCTTCACGAAGTAAAGACATGTTTCTTTTCTTTTTATCTACTGAACACTTCTTCCAACAATCTACTAGCCGAATTACACTTATGCTAGAAATTTTATCAAACAAAACTGCTTAATCATGACAAATATTCACTGCAAAATTGGGAAAAAGTGCACAATACCATACTCCTTACGCGTTTTTCAAAATAACACATACACATAAACCATGTACACGCCGACTTATTTTTACTTAAAAAAACATCCCAGAATTGCACAAAAATGGCATTGCGCACACTCTTCACTATATCCATGTACACTGCTTTTTTCTCATAAATTAGAAAAATTTCACGAAAATGCATGACAATTTTCTCAATCTTTAAACCCGGTAAAAAGAACATATATGAAATTACCTGATAACGAAAAAGTATTTACCCTTTCCAAATATGAACATTTCCACATATAAAATAAATAAAATATCCAAAAACTTTTACCTCTAAATCATCTATTATATTATAAACGTCACCAACGAATTCATACCGCAACCATTACAAATACTTAGTATCAAATAATTAAATTATTTCCATGCACGTTTACTTCAACTTAAACGTATACCAAATTCCTACAAACATAAAATTCACAAAATAACTATCATTTAATTAAAATATCACTAAACCATGTACACGTCGACTTATTTTTACTTAAAAAAACATCCCAGAATTGCACAAAAATGGCATTGCGCACACTCTTCACTATATCCATGTACACTGCTTTTTTCTCATAAATTAGAAAAATTTCACGAAAATACATGACAATTTTCTCAATCTTTAAACCCGGTAAAAAGAACATATATGAAATTACCAGATCGCGACAAAGTATTTACCCTTTCCAAATATGAACATTTTCACATATAAAATAAATAAAATATCCAAAAACTTTTACCTCTAAATCATCTATTATATTATAAACGTCACCAACGAATTCATACCGCAACCATTACAAATACTTAGTGTCAGATATTTAAATTATTTCCATGCACGTTTACTTCAACTAAAACGTATACCAAATTCCTACAAACATAAAATTCACAAAATAACTATCATTTCATTAAAATATAATTAAATTCAAAAACACTACTTAAAATATAAATGAGCACATACATTAAATTAATAAAAATTACCTTACAATCCTAATTACTTTAAACTAAATCATTGCTAATAACAATTTTCCCAATAATACCAAATTCCTTTCCACCTTACATTTAGAACAAATGCATAAAAATAATATCCTCAAATAATTAAAAATACTAACTTACCTAATCTTCTTCAGAATCTTGATTACGTGTCCGATAAACTTTTCTTCTTTCTGTTTCAGGATCTTTAAAATCATACTTATATTTCACAGCAAGGTACCAGGTTAAATAAATAACTTAATAAAACATCTTTATTTCTATCTCGCACAACCTTAAAGAAACATTTATTACTACCCTTTTCAATACCACTAAATACCCATTTCGAATTCACTTTAGTTACGGCCATGGGATCCAAAAATTAAGGAACACTGTTTCACACAACACAGAATAAACCCAAATACAAAATTTCCAGATTTTTTCCCGATTTTCCCCCTTTTCCGATTAAAGAATCGTAATTCGTCCATTAATATCACATGACATATCCCATGATCTCTCATTTCCCTCACACAAAATAATGCGTAATCGGAACTGAGTACTGCTCACATTATTACCAAAGTCCCAGGTAGTGACCTTTATCGCCTCCAAAATGTCGCCAAACTACCAGTTACCATATTGTAAAGATCAACCCAACAATCTGCTAACCGAATTACGCTTATGCTAGAACTGTTATGGAACAAAAGTGCTTAATCATGACGAAGATTAGGTGCGAAATTGGGAGAAAGTGCAGAATTGCAAACAACTTGCCGCGTTTTTAAGAATTGCACATACACGGTATCATACATGTACACGTCGACCTATTTTCACTTAAAAAAACATCCCAGAATTGCACAAAAATGGCATTGCGCACAATCTTGACTTTATCCATGTACACTGCTAAAGTCCTAGCTAGTAACTTTTATCGCCTTACCAAAATGTCGCCAAACTACCTGTTACCATATTCCAAAGATTAGCCAAAAATGCAGCTTCGTCAAGATTCATTACGGAATCAGTCATTCAGTTTTGCAACAGTGTAAAAATTCTGTATTTCTTAAAGTTAAAAATCAAAAGTGTGTATTTCACAGGTCATTTAAATTTTAAATCAAAGCTATTCGGCGTTCTATTATTACGAACGCCGTTAAATATTACACAGAACAAAGTATCAATGTAGTAAATCAAATTTACTGTGTACTTACATTCAATAAGGCTGCGAGTAGTTCTTCCATGAGAGTTAATCCACTAGTAGCTGCTCAAACACCAAAAATTTTAATTTCACAAGTTGCATACAAATACGAAAAATATACGTATATTGTAACACTTGTTACAGTTCTTCGCTTGATTACATCGCTACTACCTATAACTAAAACAAACAGCTACATCGTCTGTGCGCTGAATTAGCGCCCTCTATCTAGTCAGTTCGAGATTTCATTATTATTAACTTACTTTGCAGCAATTGCGCAAGTAATAGCAACTTGTTTTCGCTCTAAATGAATTTAAGATCATACTATATAGTATATGTAGTTATATAAGATAAAAAAATAAGTAAAAAAAAAAAAAATTGTTTAAAATTAGCAGTAACCTTGTAATTCTTCAATTTAATCTGTATGTATCCTCTTTCTATTCTAAAAGTAGAAATTGTTTATATTAAATTTTCTGGCTTGCATCTTTCCAAATAAATCTGCGTTATGCAATTTTGTGTAAACGGAGCAATTTTTCCTCCAATCAGATTTAATAATCTTTAGACCATTGGTTCTCATCGGGGTAATTTGTTTTGGATGCTAGGGGGCGAATAGCATGTTCTGATGTTCGAACTTAATTTTTAAGACTCTTCCAGAAGTTTATTAAATCGATTATATGGTTTACACCATTTGTTCCAGCAATAATTAAACGAACTTACGCGAAGGATTCTAATTCTAATCACGAATTTATATTTTAGTTAGGATGACCTTGAAGAACTCGACACTACCATTCTTTTTCGATTTCAACCTGCATAGCGCATGCGTGAGATATTTTCGCGCGCGTTTCTTCTATTGATTTTCTTCTCTTCTGTTTTTTTTACCTCAGTTTCGATTTTATTTAATTGTTCGGCCCTACTCACGACACGCGCGTAAATAGGATACCTTGTCGACGAACGGTCGTTAAATTTCACGACCCCAGTAACGGTAAGAACTTACGGTTAAATTGGCATTCGTCACCACTGATTCATGCGAAAATATTGCTGATTTCGAAACTGGATTGGGTAGAAGCCACAAATGGATCTCCAACTGATATACTATCGAAATTAACATAAAATTCGAATTCTGGTCATGAAAAATACAGCCGTGGATCTTACGGTAAGCACCCTTTGTCCAAAATTTCTATAATTTCTTTAAAATTAACCAATCGAATGACAGCTGTTAAAAGGCGTAAAACAAGTCGCACGAACAGTTTGTAAAATCCCATGAGGAGAAAATTTTAGCTCCTCCATGTTAATTAAATTTGGTAATTACAAAACAATTTAAAAAATATAGTATATATAACTATGCCTAATATTTTCGCACTTTAAGCTGCAGAAAATTATGATTAAAGACATAAAGTAAAAAATTTAGAACTAACATTTCACAAAGACCAAAATTTTGAAACACATATTTAATAAATTTTAAATAAGCTTATAAATGCAGCAAGGAATTTAATAAATGTAAAAAAACAAAACTTTTAAACAACCAATACCCCAGTTCAAAAAAATTCCTCAAAGAAATTAAAAGTAAAAAGAGCAAAACAGAAAAGTAATTCAGTCAACTTCAGTGCCACTTCATCAAGGTAAAGGAACATTGAAATCAATTGAAACTTTGAATTTGCTCTTTGAACTGAATTGATTGAATGAGTAATATATCTCCAATGAAATTTGAGGAAATAAATTTAAAGGAAATGCAGCAAAAAAATGTGCGTAGTTTAATAGACGGTACAAGTCATGTGGTACCCACATCAGATTTTTTTTTTTTTTTTTTTTTTTAATTAGAGATAATGTAGTATTTAGTCAATCGTCATTCCTTCCTTCTTTCCAGTTCATCATTCTTAAAGAATGTAGAATAGATGTGACGCTTTCTGAAGCAGATTATCAATTAAAAGTTAAATTTTCAATTAAAAAAAAAAAGAAAGAAAATCTGAAAGGTTTCAGATTTTAAATTACGTCTAAAGGGGCATTTTTTTTAACATTTTGTCTGTTACCTTTATTTACTAAACATCACGTTCTTCCTACTTAATCCCTCAGGGGGCTCACTTTTGTGAGTACGGGTGTGGCAATCCCGAGGTACCCTAGCCCTTCAGGGGATCATCTTCTTGGTGAGACGGGTGTCACGATCCTGGAGCCCCAGTGATCTGTCCTCTTTTCCGTCTCCTCTCCTCTTTGCTGGAACTTTTTCCCTTCTCTTCTCCCTCGTGGTTTCTCTCTACGGAGTTTGGGGCTCGTCACGAGAGACTGGAACAGCCCTTGTCTCTAGTCTTCGAGTGGCGAGAAAACTGCCCACGTGTTTGCCGTGCGTGGAGACCCGTGTCGCTGGAAAGGAGGGTCCTGGTAGTTGAGGGGCGAGGTACTGTCCCCAACACACTACTTTGGCCTCTGCTTCAGCTAAACGGGAGGCACCTTAGTCGTCCGCACGGGTGTCAATCGGCTGGTCACTAGTCCTTGTGTCAGTGGCTTGGGGTCAAGCTCTCGGGAGTACCTGCTTTCGGGAAAGCCGACTGTGGGGCTTCAGTTTGCGTATAGGTCCGGCTAGCCCTAACACAGGAATCTGTGTTCCCTTGTTGGGCTCCGTGGTGGGCGGGGCCGTCGGACCCGAATCTTTATTCTTTCACTATGGCTTCTTCTCATATCTACTTAATTAAAGATTTCGAGGTAACTCCAGTCATTCAAACTAGTTCTGAAACGTCTACAGCTAAACCAGTCACTCAACCTAGCTCTGAACCATCTACAAATAAACCAATCATTCAACCTAGCTCTGAAACGTCTACTACTAAACCAGTCACTCAACCTAGTTCTGAAAATTCTGCAAAAAAATTACGGACAGATGCAAATAAAAAAAATCATCACAATAGTCCCCGTTTCCTAGTCATCTCTAGTCCTTCTGGCGAAATGCATAAGATGTCTCCTTTCGTAATAAATAAATACATCCAGTCTTCTATTGGTGAGCCGAGAAACATAAAGCGTCTCCGCTCCGGAGACTTGCTTATTGATACAAACTCAGCCACCCAGTCTGCTTCTTTACTTCAGATTACTAAACTTGGGCAAGCGAATGCCACTGTAACACCCCATAAGTCACTGAACTATTGTCGTGGTGTAATCTCAGAATTCGACCTTCTGTATGTTTCTGAAGAAGAGATCGCTTCTGAGTTATCCGAACAAAATGTCTGCGGTGTAAGGCGGATCAAGATGCGTAAAGAAGGTAAGTTGATAGACACGAAACACGTGATCCTTACCTTCAACACGCCTGATCTGCCTAAGAATATTAAGGCCGGATATCTAAATATTCCTATAAGACCTTATATTCCAAACCTATGCAATGTTTCCAATGCCAGCGTTTCGGCCATTCTAAGACGTCTTGTCGTGGCAGCCTCACATGCGCCCGATGCTCACAGATTGGCCACGATTCTGATAATTGTACCGCTGCGCCTTTGTGTATAAATTGCAAGGGTGACCACCCAGCATTTTCTCGCTTGTGCCCAAAATGGAAATCGGAAAAAGAAATCCAGACTACAAAAGTTACTAGGAACATCTCTTACGCCGAAGCCAGAAGACTAGTCCAGAGCACACAGCTTCGACCGAATTCATCATACGCCAGTGCTGTTAAATCATATCGTACAGTCGCCACCCAAACATCAATAGGCACACAGACCCTACCAAATAAAACCCAACCGTCTACATCCAACAAGAAAAAAGAAAATGCAACTCATATAGTACAAAAGAAAGAAACAATTATTCAAAGTAAGCCGAAAACTGCCACACAAAAAATATCAAATAAAAATAGAAGTCGCAGCAATAGCTCTCTTGATGACATGATTTCTGAATCTGCGGATTCAGACTTTATGGAAGTGGAAGAGGGTCTGGAATTTCCCAGGCATCTACTTCCACGAAAAACAAAAGAACAGCACAGGAAAAACAAAAACCATTCATAATGGCCACCCTCGTGTCATGGAACTGTCGCGGTTTCCACCGAAATTTGCTTGACATCAAATCTATAATAAATGCGTACCATCCTGTGTGCTTAGCAATACAGGAAACAAATCTGAAACCAGAACACCATGCAAAACTTCGGAGGTTTTCTTTCGTCAGGAAGGATAACCTTGCAGGTGAGCGTGCCAGTGGAGGAGTAGGTCTCCTCTCCTCACTGGATTATCCCTCAAATGTACTTCCTTTGACGACATCCCTCCAAGTTGTCGCTACTCAAATAAATTTTGATATTGTTGTTTCATTTGTTTCTTTGTATTTGCCTCCAAATGAGCACATTTATCAGCAAGATTTAAATAATCTAATAGAGCAGCTGCCTGAGCATTTTATTATAATAGGAGATTTTAACGGCCATAGTCCACTCTGGGGTAGCAAAGATACAAATTGCCGAGGAAGACAAATTGAGCAGATGATCGAAGATCACAGCCTTTGTCTCCTAAATAATGGGCAAGATACATACTTCCATGAGCCTTCAAGGACATTCCACGCTCTCGATCTTGCCATCTGTTCACCATCTCTGTTGCCATTTTGCACTTTTAGTGTCGGAAATGACCTGTACAACAGCGATCATTATCCTATTTTTGTCTCTTGCACGAAGAGGAGCAAACCCCATGTCGAGATCCCCTCGATTCATACTGGACAGGGCAGACTGGGAACTCTTCTCTTCCACTGCAGAGCTCACAGATGAAATGGTAGAAGATGCGCATATCGATGACGCTGTTGAAGCTGTTACTAATACTATTATTCAGGCAGCTATGCTCTCCATTCCTAGAACATCAGGAAAACTACTAAAATATTCAAAACCATGGTGGAATCGCGACTGTCATGAAGCACTGAAAAAACAGAAAAAAGCATGGGGTATTTTTCGTAGATATCCTACTCTGCGAAACCTCATAGCTTTTAAAAGAGCCAAAGCAAATGCACGGAAAGTAAGAAGGCAGAGCCAGAGGGATTCCTGGATTTCATATGTGTCCTCAATAACATCCTCTACGCCTAGTAAGCGGGTTTGGGAAAGAGTTCGAAAAGCATGCGGAATGTATAAAGACCACTCACTTTCCTTTCTGGAAAAAGATGGCCGAGTGATTAGCTCCATAGAAGAAATTGCAAATACAATTGGTGAGACATTTGCTGCCGTTTCTTCCAGCCGAAATTACTCACCTGCATTTCTTTCTATCAAGCAACGCTCTGAGAAAAATCCCATCGCTTTCAACTCTTCCAACTTTGAGCCGTACAATAGAGACTTTACTATGGTTGAATTAAAGAGAGCTTTGTTGCAGACACATAGGTCTTGTCCGGGTCTGGATGGCGTGTATTATGAAATGCTAAAGCATCTGTCCTATAAGTCACTGAGTGCCCTTCTCACACTTTACAATAGAGTGTGGAAGGAGCGTACATTTCCCAGTGCATGGAGGAGAGCTGTTGTCATTCCTATTGCGAAGCCAGGGAAAGACCCGAGGAATCCCTCGAACTATCGGCCAATTGCCCTTACCAGTTGTGTTTGCAAACTGTTTGAAAAGATGGTAAACAGCCGCCTAGTCTACTTCTTGGAAAAGAATAATATTATATCGCCTTATCAGAGCGGTTTTCGACAGGGGAGAACGACCGTAGACAATATGCTTCTATTAGAGACATCTATTCGAAGAGCCTTTGTCAGAAGAAGTCACCTTGTCTCAATATTCTTCGACATTGAGAAAGCTTATGATAAGGCATGGAGATACGGTATACTCCGGGATCTTCACGAGAGTGGCTTGCGCGGCAACCTACCAATTTTCATACAGAATTTCTTGAACGCTAGAACTTTTCAAGTAAGGATTGGCTCTGTTTTTTCGGATGTTTTTCAACAGGAAGAGGGTGTGCCTCAAGGCTGTGTGCTTAGTGTAACGCTGTTCAGTTTAAAAATAAATTCTGTATTAAAAGAACTTCCTCACACCATCTTAGGATCACTATATGTAGATGATTTACAGACTAGCTGTCGAGGAGCAGACATGAGATACATAGAGAGGCAATTGCAGATGGCTCTGAATAAGATCCAAGAATGGTCAGACAAACAGGGATTTACTTTTTCGAAACAGAAAACTGTGTGCTTGCACTTTTGTAGGAAGCGAGGTCTCCATCCTGAACCTGAGTTATATCTAAATGGTACAATTATTCCAGTTGCGCCCGAAGTAAAATTTTTAGGAGTAACGTTCGACCAGAAATTGGCTTTCCTTTCTCATGTTTTAAACCTGAGAAAGAAGTGTCTCAAAACACTAAATATGTTAAAAGTGTTGGCAAACACCTCCTGGGGTGCAGAGCGTTGCTCCATGCTTCGCATTTACAGAGCGCTTATCCGCTCTAGACTGGACTATGGCTCAATTGCTTATGGATCCGCTCGGTCATCTGTTTTGTTAAAACTGGATCCTGTTCACCATCAGGGTTTGAGGATATGTTCAGGAGCCTTCAGGACTTCTCCTGTCCAGAGCCTGTATGTTGACTGTAATGAACCATCACTTTATCTGAGGCGTGAACAATTGTCCCTTTTGCAATATTTTAATATACTATCCCAACCTGAACATCCCAATAAGCTGTGCTTACTTGATGATGTGAGTAACGCGTTATTTGAAACACGTCCATCTTGTGTTCCTACATTTCTTTTAAGAGTTCGCCCTGTCATTGAGGAACTTTCCCTCTCTGATATGCACCCCCAAGCAGTACAGAATTTTGAAATCCCACCTTGGGAAAATGCACGGATTCAGCTTCTTGATGTTTTTAAGTATCATGTGAAGGCAAGCACTAACGAGATTATTTACAGACAACTCTTCGCTGAGCACAGGAACAAATATAGCAGTTATCTTCCAGTTTATACAGATGGGTCCAAGTCAAAAGATCATGTGGGGATGGCATATGTAATTAAAGACCACATGGAGGGCAGACGCTTGCACAATGCTTTCTCTGTCTTAACATCCGAATTAACTGCGATATATTATAGTCTTTTATACATCTCAAGGCTCTGCTACAAAAAGTTTATAATTTATACAGATTCGTATAGTGCTCTTAAATCAATAGAAGCTTTTCCTAATACTCAAAATCCAGTAATAGTGGATATTCTCAAAATACATATAAACTTAATGAATCGTGGGTATGATATCCTGTACTGCTGGGTTCCCGGGCATGTGGGAATAAAAGGGAATGAGCTGGCAGATATCACAGCAAAATGTGCTGTTGAACTGTCCAGTCGTCTCATCCCTTTTGCAGACATTTGTTGTGTTGTGAAACAAAAGATCCGAAAAAAATGGCAACAACTTTGGGATGTTCAGCTTCAAAATAAATTAAGACATGTAAAACCTAGAATTGAGCACTGGGAATTAACCAAAAATCGTAAGGAGGAAGTTCTTTTGACTCACCTCAGAATTGGTCACACTAGAGTGACACATAACTACCTTTTAAAAGCTGAAAATGAGCCTGTTTGTTTTAACTGTAATGTTTGTTTATCTGTTCGTCATATTTTAATTGAGTGTCCATGTTTTAATAGTCTTCGCCAGAAATATTTTAATAGCTGTGACTTACCTCTCGACCGTTTAATCGGAAGAGAGGTCAATTCTAATTTATTTTATTATTTAAAAGATATTGGCTTTTATTACCAAATGTAATTTGTTTTGAAGACTGTCTCTTGAATTTTAATATGTGCTTTTAACTTGTGTTTATATGACTTCATCCTCTGGATTTGGTACATTTATCTACTTGTTTTTATTTATTGAATTTTAATGTCATCAATTGTAATCATCTCATCTTTTGTTTGGCGCGTCATAATCATCTCTGGTTTTGCGCCATAATCACTCACTCACTCACTCACTCACTTCCTACTTAAAACATAAAATTCAGTTCAAGAGCAATATCGCAAAATAGTTTTAAAATGAGTATACCTATATTAAAGCAACGCTATATATAAATCTAATACATATCCTAGGTTGTGCTTTCGAGACGCAATTTGAATTTCGTCAATCGGTCCAATAGAACGGGAGATATAGAACTGTCCCCCCCTTTTTTTAAGATTCTTCATTATTTAATTCCTTTAAAAATAATACTTGGTGGCAAGAATTTGAAAAGAGATTCGCCATTTATAGAGGACGACGACATATTCCGTTTAGAGACTAACAACCTTTTTGGGCTAAAAATGCACATTTTTTTTTTTTTTCCTTTACAGTTATTTAAAAGAAGACTGAATGGCTAATCTTTGGAATATGGTAACAGGTAGTTTGGCGACATTTTGGTAAGACGATAAAGGTTACTAGCTGGGACTTTAGCAGTGCACATGGATAAAGTCAAGAGTGTGCGCAATGCCATTTTTGTGCAATTCTGGGATGTTTTTTTAAGTGAAAATAGGTCGACGTGTACATGGGTACCGTGTATGAGCAATTCTTAAAAACGCGGCAAGCAGTGAGCGATTCTGCACTTTCTCCCAATTTCGCACCTAATCTTCGTCATGATTAAGCACTTTTGTTCCATAAAAGTTCTAGCATAAGCGTATTTTTCGGCTAGCAGATTATTGGGGAAAAAAAAATGTTAAGTTAAAAAAAAAAAAAAAAGAAAAAGAAAAAAACATGCCTTTACTTCGTGAAAACAAAATGGCATCCAAACAAAAACTAGCAGGTTGCTGTAGCAGGGTTGGTCGCCAAATTTTCGCCAAAAAATCGCCAAGTTACCATAATCCAAAGATTAACCGACTGAATTTGATAGCTCTTCACGATCCCGACCATTGTCTTTGTCTCTTATCCTCAGGGCCGGATTTATGTATAAGCTACATAAGCTATAGCTTAGGGCCCCCTACTTATTTGGGGGCCCCCAAGTAATTAAATTACAGTAAAAACAGTATTAAAATATATTATAACAGACTTTTAAAGGGCCCCACATCTCAAATATCTTAGGGTCTTATCAAGTCTAAATGTGGCTCTGCTTATCCTTATGTCTTTTAATAAATATATGAGCTATATGTGTGTATGGGTGGCAAGGGTACAATGTTTACATCCATACCTTCTCCGCGATTCCAACTCGAACCCTTCGGTATCATAGTCAGCTTCCTTAACCACTATACCGTCTCATCACTTAAATGAGATATATCACTTTTCAAATTCTTGCCACCAAATATTATCGCCCTGTGTCATATTTAAAAAAACTAAATAATCAAGACTCTACATGAATGTACGTATGTTTATCTCGCAGTGTGAAAATATCAACGGTATCTAGAGTTATCAAATTTTGAATAACATAGTCCTCTAGCCGAACATGGGCAACTAGAAGCCGGAATTTGTTTTATTGTCTGTTTCATGTTTTGTAAAATTTTAACGAATTTTTTGATTAAAAGAATCAGCAATTTCAAAGAGAGCAGTGGCAACACTATACGGAGAAAAAAAAAAAAAATTTTATCCCTAGCGTGCGAGGCTGTTTATCGGAAATTGTAAAAATATGCTCTTTTGAAATATTTTTAGCCCAAATGTTCTCGAAACGTGTATGTATCTGTATATCAAAAATGCGCTTTCGGGCGTAATATGAAGTCTGAAAGCTTTCAGATTTTATTTTTAATTTTATATTTTGTAAAAATTTTATGAATCTTTGATTGACAAACTGAACTATTTAAAAGCGAGCAGTGGCAACACTGTACGGAATAAAACATTTTTATCATCAGCGCGTGAGATTGTCTATCGGAAATTCTAAATATATGCTTGTTTTAAAATATTTTGTGACTTTGCTGTTCAACTGAATTTTATGAGGAGTTAAGTGCAAAGAACATGATACTTGATAAAAAGAACATGATACTTGATAAATAACACTGGCACGCAAACGTTAATAATACAAAGACCAAAAAAAAAAAAAAAAAAAAAAAAAAGTTTTGTAAAACCATCTTAGTAAGAAAACTGAACGAAATATGACGAACTCAAAAAAATTTGGGTGGGGGGAATGTTATGACAACACTCAACGCTGCATCGGAAATTTTAAATGTATACTGCTATGTGCTTTTAAAATTTTTGTAATTTTGCTATTGAATTCTATATGGCGAAAGTGAGAAGAAAATGATGCATAATAATAAAGCTAAAAAGACAAAAAGAAATAGGTTAGCAGGATAGAGTGCAAGAGCAGACCTGTAGGCAGCTGACTCAGTGAGAGGGTAAAAAGCTTTAACAAATCCTTTTGGACGACCATTAAAATAATAACCCTTTCAGATTTATAATAAATTAATTTTCGTAGATACACTTTTTAACATACAGTGTCTCAAAAAAGTGATGGGACACTTGTGCTTTACAAAAGGAAACTGCAATAAAATAAATTTAAAAAACACGTAAAATTTTTTGTGGGTGTGTTTCATACTTAAATTTAGTAACAATTATTACATAACATACATTTTCTCAAAATATTAAAATATTAATTTAATAAAAATATAATTGTTTAGAACGGAGCAAAAAATGGATCACATAAGTGATGGGACACCATTAGATACTACTACGTACTACAATAAAAATATTTTTTTTTGGTTTTTATTTTTACTCAAAAGCAATTGGCAATAATTTATAAAATCGTCTGCAGTATTTCTCTCCAGTTTGTTTTGGAATTTTTGTGTTTTTTAGTTCTGTGCAGCCATGAATGCGAAACGAAAAGAAACTTTGCCTGGAATTCGAAAATTAGTTATTAATTTGCATATTGAACGTGGAAAATCTATTAGAGAAACTACTGAAACAGTTAACTTCAGTCATTCAACAGTTTTCAATATCATTAAACGATATAAAAAGAATCATATGATTCAGGATAAAAGAAGACCTGGCCGACCATCAAAGCTATCCAATGGAATAAAGCGAATTATCGTTCGAAATATTTAAAAAAAATCCAAGAATGAGTGCTCCTAAAGTTGCTGCTGATTTACAAGCATTATATGGAGCAATTGTTAATTTTGAGACTATTAGAAGAGTAATTCGATCTACTGGATATCACGGTAGAGCAGCCAGGAAAAAATTCTTCATAAGTGAAAAGAATAGAAAACTCAGATTGGCTTTCGTAAAATCCAACATAAATAAGAATTCTGATTACTGGAATGAAGTTATATTTGCTGATGAAAGTAAATTTAATATATTTGGTTCTGACGGTAGAATCTTGGTGTGGAGAAAACCCAGGGAAGAATTTCGCAAACAGAACTTGGTGCCAACAGTAAAACATGGTGGAGGAGGAGTTATGGAATGGCGGTGTATGTCGTCCGCTGGAGTTGGTAATCTTGTTTTTATTGACAGTATAATGGATCAGTACAAGTATATTAACATTTTAAATCAAAATTTGAAATCTTCAGCACGAAAATTGAACCTTCATAACGATTTTAAATTCTACCAGGACAATGACCCCAAGCACAGTGCTTTGAACGTTAGACTCTGGCTGCTGTATAACTGTCCTGAAATAATAAAAACACCCCCACAATCTCCACAATTAAATCCCATAGAAAATATTTGGCAGGAATTGGAATCAAGAATTCGCAAACACACCATTTCTTCAAAACAACAATTAAAATCGGTGCTTCAAGAAGAATGGGGTAAAATCACTCCAGAAAACACAAAAAAATGAGTCGAATCCATCCCAAGAAGATTAAATCATGTTTTAAAAGTAAAAGGAAATCCAACAAAATATTAAAACCTTTTAAAAAGTAAAGTTTTTGGATAAATATTTGATGGAAAAGTAAGTGTCCCATCACTTAAGTGAGCCATTTTCTGCTCCGTTCTAAACAATTGTATTTTTATTAAATTTAATATTTTAATATTTTGAGAAAATGTTATGTAATAATTGTTACTAAATTAAAGTATGAAACACACCCACAAAAAATTTTACATGTTTTTTAAATTTATTTTATTGCAGTTTCCTTTTGTAAAGCAGAAGTGTCCCATCACTTTTTTGAGAGACTGTATAAGCGTTTATGATATATTAAAAAAAAATTTTAAAGTCTCCAAAGTAGCACAAGGAAATGATGGAGTAACAAAAATTTCGCAAAATCACATACACATCAATTTTAATCGCACAAGTTTACCAAAAATAGCAAATACGAAGAATCGCAAGATGTGGCAACGCTGTCCTAGATATGAAAGAAAGACATTTTAAACAGAATTACCAGAATTAATTCGTTAGGATTATTAAAATTCTGTTAGCACAAACACTTCTGCGTCAGCTTTAGAATTCTACGTTTAATGTGCAAAGATTTATCGTCTGGAATGAAAGAAAGGAGCTGGGAGTGAACTGGCAGCAAAAGTAAACGAACCGAATGGACGACAATTTCTTTTACGCATTGACAGCGCAGCAGCGCAAGCAAGCGGGTGGCGTGGGGTGGAGAGACTGTGTCCTCTCTTACGGATTTCGGAAGTAATATTGCGACGTTCGCAATAAAAAAAAAAAAATAAATAAAAATAAAAAAAAAATACATAAATAAATAAAATAAAGTTTTATTCTTGGTGTGGAAAGCAAACTTGAGTAAGGTTTTATGGCTCCATTTGCAACAAACCTTCCGGACTCACAAACTGGGATAAAAAGAATACACTCGCGTGTTTGTGAACACGGATAAAAAAGAACAGCGCCTGGGATGCATTTCTGTAAGTGTAGTGTAAAGAAAAACGATGAAAATTTTTTTTTTTCACTTTCCTGGAGTAGCAGCCACTTTGCGCTCTGAGATTTTGGGGATTCACGATCCATTTGCGAGATTTCGTTGCGACTAAGTCTCACAGAACGTTAGTTTCTGGTAGTTCAAAGAATCGTCAAAATGTCCGCGTATTGTGTTCTACTCTTTCTAGACGAGCCGACGGGTGGAGAATTAAAAGCGGGGGGGGGGGGAAGCAAAGAGAGGGAAAGAAAGAAAGAAATCAAATCTATTTACTAAGCCAAATTAGATAGCAAAAATTCTAGCCGCTATATTGGGCATCAAAACGTATTTACTAGCCATTAAATATATATATATATATATATATATATATATATATATATAATTTATTTCCTAAACAGTATTGATTAATTGATTATATTATCTCCTAAGTTTAATTAAAGTAGAATTATTTTAAAAGTGTGCATCCATACTGGTAAGTTATATTTTGAAAGATGTTTTGAAGTAATTTGAAAGCAAAATGTTAATAATGTTTTAACGGGGACTGGAGTTAAATCATCACAAAGAATAATATTTCAATTGTAAAAGGAAAAATTAAAACATGTAATCATTGTCATTGATCGGAAATTAGTTGACTTTTCAAGGGGAACAAACCAACTCCAGTTCAATGAACAATAATTGATAAAAATACGTAAATACGAAAGTGTTTCGTCTTTACTCGAGTTATAAGTTAAAGCCAAACCGGCAATTCTAGTCAGGCCAAATATTTCCGCGAATAGTAGGAATTATGAACCAATGCTGATACTCAAAGAACTTATTCTTATGAAGCATTTTAGTCAATTCAATTTGGAGTAGAAATCAATTACTGTAGAGAAATCCAATAAAACTCGAGTAACCGTCCCCGACACTTTCATGTTTATGCATTTGAGTACTATATTACTTGTAGAATTTAAACATTGGAAATTGTCATTATGAAATCGAATTCAAAGTAAAGTTGAAATAAACATAGAAGATTATAAAAAAAGATAAATAATGCAAACTTTGTAAAAACAAATCAAAGAATATATAAAAATAATATAAAAATAATATAGAAAATAATATAAATAAGATCAGTGAATGTACATGAAGATATAAAGGCCAGAAAAGGTATTAAGTAACTTACATTCTTTCTAGTGGGGGAGTTGGCAAAGTGTTCTCTTCGTGTCTGACTCAGAAGTGTAGGGTGTCCGAAAATTCTTAGCGGCAGTAGGGGCTTTGAATAATATCAGTCGGTAAGACTTGGGTGAAGTAATTTATGGTAGTGGATGGGACTTGGAATTCTTGAGGGATATATTTTGTGGAGTTCTTATCTGAGAGAGACCGTCTGTTAAGATTTTTTTGAAAATACTAGTGAATGGAAATTAATTAATTTCTGGCTAATTGTCGTGTCGCAATGATTAAGAATTTAAGAAAGGAAATATTCTTCATTTATTTCAATAAGGCATGCTATGAGGAACGTGTCTGGAATGCGAAATAGAGTCACTTGTGAAAAAATATTTTATACATAAAAGAATGAATATTCAGCTTGCGAGGCATGGTGTTCGAAATACCAATTAAATGAAAATAACGTTGGAAAAAAGTACGATGGGTAGAAAATTTTGATCAACAAGTGCGCATTTTTAAAAATTTTATTTCATAGTTAGAGTAACATTTTCGAGACTGAAAACGGGACTTTGCTAATTTTTTCAAATCTTAACTAATAACTGTATTAAATAGTTGTGTTTCATATACAATACTGGCCATTAAAATTGCAACAGCATGAAGGAAAGCAAATACAAAAAAAAGATCTATATTGCACGTAAACAGTATGGCATGGAGATAAAATTATTAAATTTGTAAGTAGTTTAGCAGGGGATTTACAGGGGTGTGAAATTAGTAGAAACAACAACCACCCTTGGCATCTAAAACGGCCCTTACCCGGTTAGGCAGGGAATCGAACTGGGCTTGGATGACAGAAACGGGTAACTCATTCCATGCTGCTTTAGGTTGATGCCACACTTCATCAACCGTATTAGCTGGAGAAGGGTGGTGGGCCAGTCTCTCAGCAACCAATGACTAGATGTTTTCAATGGGTGACAGATCTGGAGACCGTGCAGGCCAGGACAACACAATCAAATACCCTGTGTATCGAATTTCAAGTATAAAGAGATTGAATATTAAATTTGAGAAATTGCAAGAATTTTCAAGGGATATTATGAAAGCAGTTAATAGTAATAGAGAAGCAATAGGAATTTAAACTTAGAAATAAAGATGAAATAAGAAAATATTAGGAATTTAAAATTATAAATAAGGATGAAATAAGAAAGTATTAGAAATTGAAAGTTAGAAAAAAGGAAGATAAGGAGACATTTCTTTCTTTCTTTTTTTTTTTTTTTTGATGTTTGAGTGTTTTATATGTAGTATGTGTGGTTATGTGTAATTTTGTTTTGTTTTTGCTTTTCTAACCTTGTAAGATTATTATTTTTCTCAGTTTTATTAGAATGAGTGTGAATTAGAAGATTTTAAATCAGCTTGCAACCATTTGTACTTTTATGGTTTGCTATGTTTCATTTTCTAACCTTTCTTGTTACTCGGAACTCGGGCTTGGTTTTTCGGGGGCTTATTTGATAGTTAGTGATTAATGTTTAACAAATTTGGATAATTTAAAGTTTTCTATTTTTGCGGGCACGGCTGGCTCCTCTTTTTTGTGTTAGACGGGCTTGCCCCTCTGGTAGTCATATGGCCGATTTGATCGGTTAGGGGGACTGGGGGTTGCGCCCACCTTCTGACCCTGCGTATCGAGGAAGGTCAGAACATGACGTGCAGCATGTGGTCCTGCATTATCTTGTTGGAAGATGACGTTTCGCAGGCCTCGAAGATAGGGCACAACCACTGGACGTAAGATGTCAGAAATGTACCGATCTACGTTCAAATTACGGTCGATGCAAACTACAGATGTGTGTGTCGTGCACCCATTGGCTGAGCAAACCAATACACCAGGTGCAGGGCCCCTATGCCGATAAGAAAGCAAGCAGGCGACATGCGGTATCCTCGGAGCCTCCAGACACGAATATGGCCATCAGAATACTACTACTACTACACTACAGACTGGGCTTCCGTCCTAAGGTAAATAAGGTCCTAAGGTATAAGGCCATCAGAATACTGCACGAAGAACCGGGACTCGTCTGAAAAGACGACCTTGTGCCACTCTTGTATCCAGCTCTATCGTTCAGCGCACCAGAGTCATCGTCTCTTTCTGCGCTGCATTATCAAGGAAAGCCGAAGTAATAGTCGTCGTGTTGGTAGTCCACGCAGCTGCAAAGGTCTATGGACCGTACGAGCGGATGGTGTCCGCCGATAACATCGCGGCAAAAACATCGCGGACGAAAACGTCGCGGAGAAAACAACGCAAGGCGAAAACATCGTGCTACAAAACATCGTGGGAGAAATCATCGCAAAGAGAAAACATCGTCGTCGAAAATAAAACGGTTCAAAAACTTCGCAGTTTAAAAACATCGTCGTCGAAAATATCGTGGTAAAAAATAAAGTATCTACAAATCATCGCATGACGATAACATCGCAGACATGCTTTTTCCATACATGCTTTAATAACTGTAAATTAATACGAGTATTCCCATAAAGATTTGTGAGCGCAAAATGTAAAGAAGGATAATTTTTACTTGCACATTTTTTATTAACTAATAAATTTTTTCTGAAAAAGTAAGAAGGAAACTTAAGCATAGAAAATTAAATGCAACTTATAGATTATACTTTTCACGAAAAATTACTAGTAAAAACTTTATAAAAAATTATTTATTAATGGCCTTTGTTAGTTAACTATGTCGGTTTAAAATTCTATTAATTGCTATAAGTTGCATTAATTTGCTATGCTTAAGTTTCCTTCTTACTTTTTCGGAAAAAATTTATTAGTTAATAAAAAATGTGCAAGTAAAAATTATCCTTCTTTACATTTTGCGCTCACAAATCTTTATGGGAATATCCATTTACAGTTATTAACGCATGTTTGCGAAAAGCATGTCTGCGATGTTATCGTCAAGCGATGATTTGTAGATACTTTATTTTTTACTGCGATATTTTCGACGACGATGTTTTGTACCACGATGTTTTAGAACTGCGATGTTTTCTCTTTGCGATGTTTTCTCCCACGATGTTTTGTAGCACGACGTTTTCGCCTTGCGTTGTTTTCTCCGCGACGTTATCGTCCGCGATGTTTTTGCCGCGATGTTTTCGGCTGTAACCCGAGCGGATAATGGTCGTGCTGTAAACATGTCCATTTCCCGACTAATGGTCCATGATCTGGTTGTACGGTTTTGCAGGTCTGATCTCACAATATGTCTGTCCTCTCGGACGATAGGTGGGCGATGAGATCCTGCATGCCGTTCAATATAACCCTCAGTTGATTCCATATTCGCATGACAGCGTTTGGATGTGAACCAGTGCGATGGACCATATCACGGAACGATAATCCACACTCTCGATAGGCAAAGAATCTGCCCCTATCGCATTCCGACACTTGCTGGTAAGCATTTCTTCTTATTATTCGAGGCATAACACGATATTCTGAGCAACTCCGACCTTACAAAGCGCTTTCTGATTGGGAAATCCACTATACAACTTTTCTTTTATGCAGATCTTCAGATGACGTTTCTCCCTCTTGTGTGGTCTAAATGGGCCGAAATACTAATCATTTGCATATCCCAACCTTAAAACGTTATCAAGAGGAGATACGTCAAACTCCATTGAACCCGGTTCCCTTTGAAAACCACTGCGTTTTCGTTATCCAGAATTAGCTGATGAATCATTCTAAATTATTTAATTTTAACAGTTCACCCGAAAATTTTGAATTCCTTCCCGACACAGCGCTAGCTCCGCTAGTAACAATTCTAATGTCAAATAAAGCAGAATAAATTAATTAAACACTTTTACTGAATTTAAAATATATACATAAAATAACTAAGAACATATATATAACAACCTTATATATATATATATATATATATATATATATATATATATATAATGTTGTATGATCTTAAATTCACTTAGTGCGAAATCGAGTTATTCTACTACTTGCGCATTGCTGCAAAGTAAGTTAATAATAATTGATTTGTTTTTGCAAAGATTGCATTATATTTCTTATATTTTGTAATTTTCTAATGTTTATTTCAACTACTTTGAATTCTATTGCATAATGCCAAATTTCCAATGTTTAATATTTACAAATAGTTTTGAATTAAGATGCATAAACACGAGGGTGTCGGGGGACAATTACTCGAGCAATATCAATTTTACTGCAGAAATTGCTTTTCACTCAAAATTGAATTAGCTAAAATGCTTAATCGCAATGAGTTCTTTGTTCTCTGCATTAGTTCTTAATCGCTTCTATTCACGGAAATGTTTGTCCTAGCATGAATTGCCAGTTTGGCATTGCCTTATTACTCGAGTAAAGGACGAAACACCTTCGTATTTATTTCTTAATTATTGTTCATTGAACGGAAGTTGGTTTGTTCCCCTTGAAAAGTCAACTAATTTCCGATCAATGGCAATGATTACTTGCATTTAATTTAATTACTTGCTTTTAATTTATTTCTTTTTACAATTGAAATTTTGTTATTCATGATTTAATTCAAGTCCCCGTTAAACATTTTTAACAATTTGCATTCAAGTTACTTTAAAACAATTTTCGAAATTGAACTTACTAAGTATGGATTCACTCTTTTAAGATAATTCTACTAAAATTAATCTTAGGAGATAATATAATCCATATTTCTTTAGTAAATAAATTATATATATATATATATATATATATATATATATATAAATTGTAGAAAGCTCGCCTTAATAGCTCATCGCTATTTATTTTCGTTTTGATTTTAATTTTAGACTAGATTTAGGAAGTTTTGATTTTGATTAACATATTTTAACACCTTAATGTGTCATTCTGAGCGAACGCGTCGGGAAATTGGAACAGAGAATTGAGACTATTAAAATTTCCAAGACACTTTGTCAAAAAATTTTTTTAGTGAAAAAGTTTCAATTGTCTGTTTCGGCGAAACGCGTAATGGGGTTAGCTTGATTCGACGTTCAAATAAATGAAATTTCCCTTGAAAAGCCTGTTTGGAAGTCGAATTTGGCTAATTTACCATTTTCCGCTTACTTTTTAACTTTTTCAGTTTTTTAATTTTATTTATGTTTTACATGTCTAATGATTTGCTTTTCATGTGTATTAATTTTTGAAAACGTTTTAAACCTTTTGGAGCAGCAGCTCATGGTAACTTTTAGGCGAGCTTTCTACAATTTTTATATTTTACTTATTTTGCAGCATATTGCGCAAGATGTTTTCTAGACCAAAATTGGTTTTTCATAAATTGTTATTACTGCTTTGCCTGATATATATATATACATAAATTTTGAATAAATAAAACTGATAGATTATATACAATCAACATATCAAATATCGGATTAGCGAAAATATGCTAATATTACTTTGTAGCATAGCTTTAGTTAGTGTTCTTTTCTAGATAAAGATAAACAGTAAAAGTCCTTTCAGATAGCAGAATAGTTTTAACTTTCATATTTAGCATTTTGGGTAACTAGTTCGAATTTAATTTTTTTAATTCTCGTTACAAAATCTAAAAATTCACTTTGTTAAATGATTCACGCCGATGTTGTTGTAGTACATGCCTTGTAACAGCTTTAAATAGTATTAAAATCTTGTAGTTTAAATAATTTAAATAGATGAACATTAAGGTATTTGTGAATGGCAATATTTGAAACCAGACTCGAGTGCCACGTGCGACTCTCGCACGAAGAATGTAATTTTATTTTTAAATGTTAGAATATGTTTTCTTTTCTTGTTTGTATGTCGTCATTTTTTTGAGTGTTAAGGGGACTCATACACCTTAAAACCCATAAGATGTTCGAATAGGTGACTGTTTCAAAAATTGGGATAACTTATTTATTTTAAAAGCAATTACTACCAACGTTTTACAGCTGACTACATAATATAGCTGCTTTCTGAAATAGTTATCAGAACGTATGTGTTGCCACAAATATTTTTATAATATAATCCGCTTTGTGACAACATTTTTCGTCATGTTTCCAACTTGCGCGCACAGTTTAAAACATTCTGTTTCATAATTTAATTCCATATTTAATATATAGCTTTTATAACATTTGGAAACTACTGTGAACCTAAAATTCTAAAAATTTCACGTTAAATTTTTATTTTATTTTGAGTTGAGTTTATAAAATGTATTTTATTAACAAAATTTGTAATGTTTTCGTCCATAAAATTTTTCAATATTAAAATATTCATCAGATTGTTGGTTCAGTTAGAAAATAGTGCCCATGTAAAGACTTCCATCAAATTTCAAGTATGTACCATTAGCCATTTTTAAAATATCATGCGCGCAAGGTGGAACATGGCGAAATATTTTGTCACGAAGAGGATTAAATTACAAAAATATTTGTAGCAACACAAACTTTTTGGTTACTAGTTTCCAAAGAAGCTATATTTTGTAGTCAGCTGTAAAACGTTGGAAGTAATTGCTTTTAAAATAAATAAAATATCCCAATTCTTGCAACAGTCACATATGTGAAGATCTTGAGGGGTTTAAGGTGTATGAGTCCCCTTAAATAAAGTTATTGCTGTGTTCCATCATTGGAGTTGCTTCATATCACCAAAGAAGTATTACAGCCTTGTTAAGCTGTTATTTACGTTTCCATTTTTTAATCATTGAAATTATGCTAAAGTTATTTAACCTTCTTACATATTTCATATTTTAATATAAGAAACGTTTAAATGTTTATTTTTGCTTCTCAGTTACTTCTCTAACTGACATACTTTGAAACACATTTAATCTATAACACACATTTCATTAATTTTATGCCAAACTTCATGTCAGTAAGAGCCGCGTGTTGGAATTCAGGAAAGTTTCAAGGGCCGCAACTAGATTTTCCAAAAGCCACGGCGGCCGAGCGGTAAAGTCGCTGAACACTGGTAGTTCGGGCCGAGGTTCGAAACCCGCAAACGGGCTGGCTGCATGGGCGTTTTCGTGGTTTTCCCCATGTGTAACGAGTATACGAGCCAGTTTCCCTTAGAAAGTCCTCCACGAAGGCATCCCTCCCCTTAGGCAGATAACCCTAGTGTGCTTTGCCATAATTAAATACACCAAAAGCCACGACTCCATATTTACGTCATTTTGAAAGTAGTGAAGCAGCTTTGGAAAGGAAAATCTGATAATTTTGTCTTTGCAAAAAGAAAGGAATTAAATTGATTACTTTTAGACACTGAGTAGTTTTAGTTTAACATATTTCATACATATGGATTTTATTTTCATATTTTCCAGCTATCGTTCTTTTCTATCCGTTGCAATGCCAATTATTATTTATGCTCCCTGGCAGAGCTTTACCGTGTGAAGTGGTATAGATCTGTTGTTGTGTTGTTAGTTATATCTGACGATTATGTCTTACTTGTCTGACGTAGTCAGCCCACAAATTTCTCGTGGCAAGGAGCGCAAGATTATGTCTGCCGTTGGCAACAGCCTTGACAGTACATAGTACGATTTAGCTCAAATCCGCCTCCAATTTTGATATAGAGCACACCGGGAGGACGAGTCGAAGGGTCTCCCACCCCTCTCCCCTTCCAACAAACCACACGAGAGGACTTTCGGCTCGCCGCATGTTTAGGGTGCCGCCATGCCGCACTGAAACTATATATTTACAAACATCCATGTCTCTTTCGGGATTCGAGCCCGGGTCTTTCGGCATGGCAGTCAACTACACTAACCACTGCACCGGTTGGGCGCGCGCATAGATCCAACACGTTTTATGTGTTACCTTTTTTTTATTAAATATCACGTTCTTCGCAAATAAACCATAAAATTCCGTTCAACAGCAATATCACAAAATAATTTAAAAAGTGCATATCTGTAGAATTTTCAATGCACAGTCTCTGGCGCTGGATATAAATAAAAAAAAAAATATTATTATTTTCGTACAGTGTTGCCACTGGTCGCTTTGAAATCGTTGAAGTTTGTTAATTAAAAATTCATTGAAGTTTTACAAAATATGAAATCGATAATAAAAATAATTCCAAATTTGGGCTTCCAAGTATCCAATTCGAGTGGAGGATTACGTTATTCAAAATTCGATGGCTCTAGGTACCGTGGTTTTTTCACAGTGCAAAAGACATACATATATTCATGCAGCTTCTTCATCATTTAATTTCTTTAAGTATAACGCAGTTCTGTAATATTTGTTGGCAACAATTTGAAAAGTGAAACACCGTTTACAGCGAATCAACGCAAAATGCCAAAACGAAATTTATAACCCTTCTGGGCAAACAGCTCTTTTGGGCTAACAATTCTGCATGAGAAAAACGCTGTAGGATGAATACGTAAATAAGTATGGTATTCATATTTGCTATATAAGTGCATTTATAAAAGTGAATTGTCTCCAAACAAATGAAATTTTTCTGTCAGCATCATCTCGTGAGAGATCTTGGTAACCAACGTCATCCATCGTCAGCTTCAATCACTCAGCATAACTTCGTTGCCATTCTTCGAACTCTATTCTGAGAAGTAAATAACACAGCGGCGACATGCTGGATCATTTTGCAACGCCCCACGAGGTGCAAACGTTGAAATAAATAATCAAGATCCCAAAAATAGATGTGAAACATGGTCTCGAGCGAGGCGTCGAGTTTTCTTTTGCGAAAGTCCGCGAAGAGAGGTCGAGAGGCGACATGGTGAACTCGAAGTGCTTTTTAAGGAAGGGATCCTCATTTTGTTTCAAGAAGTCAAGAGTTAATGTTTCTCGTGGCGCCACTTCCAGACAAATTACAGAGGCTCGCCTCTCTAAGTACCGGATTCGAAACGAAACTCGTTTGCTAAATTTGACGTTTTCCCTATTTCCTTCTCAAAAGCCTTTTTTTTTTTATTATTATTATGTTTGCTCGGGGGAGGGAAGGAAACCAAAACGCGGAAATGCAATTTTTGAATACAAGCTGGATCGTGTTTTAATGTCGGAATACTGTTCCAAGGACCTAAAAAAAAAAAAAAAAAAAAAAAAAAGACTTTTCTGCTTTTCTTGATGCAAGCAAGATTTCTATTGTACCATCAGAAGTATTGCATGGAGAAATATGATTACCTTCTTGTTTCGAGAGTTGACAGTGTAATTCTTTGGAACTTGAAAAACACAGCTTTCACATACACGAATTTGCTACTGTTGCCACCAAATATATTGCAAAAAAAAAAAAGTGGATATCAGAGCGTAATGAAGAAAGAACATTCCAAAAGCGACAGGACAGAATAGGAGTAAAATCTAAGCAGCTGGAATGTATATTATATCCATTGTAAAGGGCAAAACATTTTCCTTTTGTGCGAAGAACACTTAAATTATAATTTCAGAGTCATTTTTAGTCCAAAAAGGCGTTAGCCCAGAATGGCTATTAGTCTCAAAATGGCATTTTGCGTTGAATCAACTTAAATGCGTTGTATCTCTTTTCAAATTGCTGCCACCAAATATTGTTCCCCGTATTACATTTAAAGAAACTACTAATTAATAAAGAATTTGCATGAATCTGCATGTTCTCGCACTGCAAAAATAAATAAATAAATAAATAAATAAAATAAAGTTAAAATGTTTCAGATTTTAAATTACGTCCAAAGGAGCGTTTTTTAACGTTTTGTGTGGTATCTTTATTTATTAAATATCACGTTCTTCGCACTTAAACCAAAAGATTCAGTTCCCGAACAATATCGCAAAATAATTTTAAATTGACTATGTGTTTAGAATTTCCGATACACAATCACAATGCTGGAGATAAAAAGGTTTTTTTTTTTTTTTTTTTACTGTACAACGTTGCCATGGCTCGTTTTGAAATCCTTGAGAATGTTAATTAAAAAGTCATTGAAGTTTTACAAAATATGAAATCGATCATAAAACAAAATTCCAAATTTGAAATTTGGGCTTCCACATGCCCATATTCGCAGTACGATTAAGTCCTTCAAAATTTGATGGCTCTATGTACCGTTGTTTTATCACAGTGCGAGAAATATACATACATTTATGCAGATTCTTCATTATTTAATTTCTTCAAACATAATACAGGGCGATACTGTTTGGTGGCAACAGTTTGAAAAGTGATACAGCCATTTATAGTGTTTCGACGCAAAATCGCAAAACGAAAACAATACTCCCTTAAGAGAAAAGCCTCTTTTGAACGAATAATATATATTGTTGCTATATTAATTAAACAGCAATAAGAAACCAAAAAGGTTTCCCTTCACGCACGTTCCAAAGCACGTTCGAAGGACTAAAAAAAGGTTTTCTGCTTTTCTTGCTGCAGGCAAGATTTGTATTTCACCATCAGAATTATAGCCCCCATAGCACAGAACATCCTCAGGATGTCCTATTTAAGTCGCAATATCCCGGGACATATTTAGGATGTTCTGAGTATGTTGATTCTGAGATGTCCTGAGGAGATCGTAATTTAACATCCTGAGGATGTCTTATTTAAGTCGCTATGTCCCAGGATATGACAGCATGTCCTGAAGATGTTGATTCTCAGATGTCCTGAGGACCAATTTCACATCCTGAGGATATTCATACTGCATTATCCGGAGGACTTCGGTTGTCAAGTATTCTGAGGATATTTGTTCTCAAATTGACCAGTTTTAGTTTTTTGACATTGCACATCTGAAACCTGCACATTATTTAATTTTCATATATTTTCATATTTACTAAGTTGTTTCTAAGTGCTGTACATTAAAAATATTGATATGATTGATGATTTATTCTTGTTATTTTGTTATCAGTTTTAACTGCTATTTTTTCTGACGTTTTTTAAAAATTTATTTAGGCATGGAAAACATTTTTTTCAATGGATTAGCATTTCCTAGAATATTTGCTAAATTTTAAATAACATATATATTTTTTTAAAAAATGTTTAAATTACATGGATAATTGCTTGCAGATTACAAATGCTACTATAAATATAGACAAAATTAGATTTAGTTTTTACCGAACCATCATCCTCAGCTGCAAAAGCACAAATCTTGTGAAAATTTGAGAATATAACGCTGATTTTTGTTGTTTGACTTCTAAATTAATATTTGTTTGGCGTGTTATTGTATCTTAATTAATTGAAAAATTCTATTTTAAATTGATTATAGCTTTACAGAAATATTCTACGCATATCGAGTGACATTGACAAAGATTATGTTTTTAATTCTTTTTTATTACTAAAAAGTTAGAAATTAGAATCAGATGTTACGTTTACGAATCAGACGAATTACGTTTAGAATTAAAAACTTAAGAAATGAAGATTTATTAGAGAAACGAATTTCATTTGAGATATTAGATTTAAGCATCGCTTTTAGAACAAACGTAGGTTTCTATAAATAGTTCTTGGGTTCACCAAAGCAATAAATTGGTTTTACTGTCGTCATGAGCATATTTCTGGTTTCAAAACAGGAAACATGACTAAATATCGGGAAATTCTCTGAAAGACATAGCAGTTGAAGTTGCTATTTTTAGATATCCTTTGTTTTTCCTCGTGCTTTCATCATTAACTTAAACTGACGAATATTTTTTTTTTTTTATCAATTGCATCAATTTCATCTTATATTTTGATTGATTTGTTTGACAAACTTTATTAAAATGCTTTCAAATGCAATCTAAATGCCGTTTTAGTTTATTAATGATTTTAGTTATTTGTGGTTATTATATTTCTTGCTTTTCTGATATATATTGTTACGAAATGTAAAGGCGCGGTAAGATGGCTTCCCCACAAAGCAGTTTTAGGGCTGCCATAAAATGGCAAAGGAGTGAAGGGTTGCCATACTTGGCGATAAATCGCCCATTTGGCGATAAAATTGGAGATATACCATGGACGGTTGGAGAACCTTCTGGAACGAATTCTTACCGGCTTAGCCCAGAATGTTCCCGAACACAAGCCGGGAGCTATATAAACCCTGTTGGTCCGCAGTCAGTAAGTGTGTCTGTCATCGAGGGTGTGTGAGCCTCGTCTAGCGAGTCAATCCCTGCGGAGTCGATCGAGTTGACAGCCGGGCAGCGAGTGCCGAGTGGGTCGTCGAGTCCACGGAAGGAGTCTGTTAGTGTATCGCGGTTAGTACATCGTCGAGAGAGCGTGTTGAGCTCCGGGAAAAACTGAACCGAAGAGTCGGGATCTGTGCTCTGTGTGTCGTCGAGTGTATCGCGGGTTGTAGCGTGGAGAGTATCGAGAGTACGTGAAGTTCCGAGAACGACTAAGCAGAGTCGGGAGCTGAACTCCGGGAAGCAGGGTCGGGTGCTTTGCAGGAAGATTGTCTCCATCGTTATTGCCTGATAGCGTGAAAGCTGTGTCGCTGATTGTTCCAGCATGTTTATAGTAAGACTGTAAAACGTGTTTTGGAGCTGTCCTGACAATACTGACCAATATTGTGTTTCAATATTGGTTCAGTATTGTCAGGACGAAGTGTGTTTCGATACTTCATCAAGTGTCGTCGTTATTCACTCCAAATCTACAAACCCCGTACGAACGTGAAGGAGGGAATTAACGCAACAACTGGTGTCAGAAGAGGAAGAGAAAAACGTAACAATATTAAGCTTATTTCTCATGAATATATTTAAAGTCTTTTGTTTCTGAAATATATCTGAAGGAGAAAAATTGATTCACTTCCAATGAAAAATAAGAGCGAAGCAAACCCAAAGAATTCTGTTTTAAGTATAGAACGTACAGGGTGTATCAGTACAGCGTTGACAAACTTTCAGAAGAGATAGAGTACACCTAGACGATGGGAAATCACATGGGAGCATGCTCGGAAACACTTTTCAGGGCAATAGTGACAACACAAAAGTCAAATCGTCATTAAAAAGTAGGTGTTCGAAATAACGACCCCGGACCGTGATGAAGGCCTCAACTTTGGCGCATGGAAGATGGGCATCACGAATGGAAGATCGCTTGGAAGATGAATGACGCACGGTTCCTGCATCACGGTCCGGGTCGTAATTTCGAATACCTTCTTTGATTATTGATCGTTGTTTCTGGTTTTATCTTTGTTTTTGTTTACTCCGAATGATAAACACCTGTTGTTGAATAAACACACGTTGAATGTTTTCTCAGCTTATTCGTGTCTTCCTACCGCGCCAGGAAAGCGTTTCCGACCATGCATTCCTATGTGATTTCCCATCGCCTAGGCCAAGGATGGGCAAACTAAGGCCCGCGGGCCAACTCCGGCCCTCCGGAAGGTTTTATCCGGTCCGTGGATAGAATTTTAATTTGCTGATCCGAGGCAAATTAAAAAAATATGTATTTATATATTATATACCATCTCCTTTTCTACTTTGTTTAATTTTTATTTTTTTCTTCCTTTTTTTCAAAGAGCTGATGGTCTTTTTACTTTCTCTATTTTTGTTCTAAAAACATAAATTGACGGAAATAGCAAGCACAGACAGCTTTCAATTGGTAAAGTGTTAAAAACGGAAAGTCTATTAGTAATAGCTGTAGATTGGCGCCAAGAAGCGTTACCTCTTTCTCGGGGAGCAGACATATGGGAATCCGATATAGGTGAATTAGACCTCTTATTAAAAAACTTAATTATCTTAACAAGAAAATTTAATCTGGTTGCTGGGCAGCTAGCTAAGAACGACTTGTCTCTTCTCCCGAGGTTAAATTCATTACCCTCAGTGAATGCAGAGGAGCTTAAGAATTATGAAGATGGCTTGAAAAAACTGCATTTTGAGTTCGAACGCAGATTTCAAGATTTCAGTGCCATTCAAACAGAACTGGATAATTTTACCATGCCTTTTAACGGAAATTGTAAAGCAGTAAGGTCAGGTTTGCAGCTTGAATGAATTGAGTTGCAATCTAACAATCATCTCAAGCACTTTTTTCTAAATATACTAAAGTTAGAGTTTTATAAATCATTATCGAAAGTAGTTTTCCAAATTTTATATCTCACGCCAGAAAATCAGTGCTATGTTTTCTTCATCTTATATATGCGAACAAATGTCTTCAACAATGAACCTTCGAAATATTGGGTTGTTCGGAAAGTAATTTCGTTTTTTTGGGGAACCATGAAAAACAATTTTCGTATAATGAATAAATATTTTATTAAATTATATATTGGCCATTCTGGTCCAACACCTTTTGCCATCTTTCTGGCATAACATGATTCCTCGCTCATAAAAGTTTTGGTCCTTGCTGGCAAAAAACTGATTCAGGTGGTTTTTGACATCTTCATTTGAGGTAAAGGTTTTACCATCCAAAAAATTTTGCAGGGACCGGAACAAATAATAATCGGAAGGCACCAGATCTGGAGAATATGGTGGGTGTTGCAGTATGTCCCATTCAAGCTGTAAAAGCTTTTGGCGAGTGACCAAACTTGTATGAGGTCTCGCATTATCCTGGTGGAACACTACACCCTTCCTGTTGGTTAATTCTGGCCTCTTCTGTTTAAGTGCATCATTCAATTTGTCCAGCTGATGACAATAGACTTCCGAATTAATAGTTGTATTGTCCGGTAAAAGCTAAAAAAAAACCGATTCCTTTGAACCAAATGGACAGCATCACATTTTTTTGGTGAATGTTGGCTTTTGAAACGCTTTGAGCCGGTTCATCTTTTCTGCTCCATGACCTCTTGCGTTTCACATTGTTGTATACGACCCATTTTTCGTCCCCAGTAATAATCCGCTTCAAAAATGGATCATTTTCCTGACGTTTGAGGAGCGTATCACACACGTCAACGCGACGACACAAATTTCGCTCCGTAAGAACATGGGGCACCCACACATCGAGCTTCGAGGTTAAGCCCAGGCCTTTCAAGTGGCCATAAACAGTCGAATTCGACAAATTTAACCTCTCACCGATTTCTCGTGTGGTTATTTGCCGATTTGCATCAACTAATGCCTTTATCGCATCTTTGTCAGCTTCGACCGGCCTTCCAGACCGTGGTGCATCTTCGACATCAAAATTGCCGTATCGAAACTTTGCAAACCAGTTCTGGCACTGGCGTACTGTTAACACGCCTTCTCTATACACATCCGTCAATTTTTTTTTCTCGCTTGGACAGCATTTTTACCTTTTCTGAAGTAAAATATGACCCTAGAATCAGTACATCTCACTTCGAAACTCAATATAAGGAAATTTTAAAAATGAAATCGCAATTTCATTCATCGCATTAACATATTTAAATTGTATACTTGTATATTGTTTTTAAAATTTTAGAAAAATTTATCTTCGCTTGCCAAACGTTTTGTTTTCGATTTTTGGCCCGCGACCGAAAAAGTTTGCCTATCCCTGGTCTAGGTGTACTCTGTCTCTCCTGAAAGTTTGTCAAAGCTGTTCTGATACACCCTGTAAGGCATTCGAAACACTTTTTACCAGTTAAAATAATGCAGCAGTATAAAAAGTAATATAAATAGTATTAAAGTAAAAAAATTAAATAACATAAATAATAAAATAATTTTTTTTCTCGCTTGGACAGCATTTTTACCTTTTCTGAAGTAAAAAAGTAAAATATGACCCTAGAATCAGTACATCTCACTTCGAAACTCAATATAAGGAAATTTTAAAAATGAAATCGCAATTTCATTCATCGCATTAACATATTTAAATTGTATACTTGTATATTGTTTTTAAAATTTTAGAAAAATTTATCTTCGCTTGCCAAACGTTTTGTTTTCGATTTTTGGCCCGCGATCGAAAAAGTTTGCCTATCCCTGGTCTAGGTGTACTCTGTCTCTCCTGAAAGTTTGTCAAAGCTGTTCTGATACACCCTGTAAGGCATTCGAAACACTTTTTACCAGTTAAAATAATGCAGCAGTATAAAAAGTAATATAAATAGTATTAAAGTAAAAAAAATTAAATAACATAAATAAAAAATTAAGTAATATAAATGGTAATAAAATATATCGTATGGATTTATTACTAAATTATATTATTTAGATAGATTGCGAGGACCAAACTAAACCTAAGTGATCAACGGTCAGCTTTTAGTTTAGGCTTAATGGTCGACTTTTAATTTAAACTAGTTTTTAATTTAGGGTGCTGTTTTCCGGTTGAGCAATTTGTTGAGACGGCTGAAATACAAGATTTCCGCTCTCTTTTCGCGAATTAGAAATTCGTTCGCTCAGTATACTGAATAAGTAAAGTGAACGAATAGATCTCTATTTCTGGCACGTTTCCAACAAGAGCTGTCGTGAACTGTAAAAGAGCTGCAACTCCGTCCCGAACGCGTAATGGCAGACCGCACATTGAGTTGAACAGTGTTAAGCGAATTTCGCTTACTGCGCATGCTTGATGGTGTACCTTTGGCGCGGGGAGAAATATTGGCGACTAAGCAACCCTACGTTAGCTTATTTGTGATCTCCATGGCTGTCGAGTGTGTTCGAGTGATGTTTAAAATTGCAATGTTGTGGAACTTTGCTTATTAGTTATTTTAACGTCCATGCCGATTGCACTTGCTTATTTTTCTAATATATGTTTCATTTTAATTTGTCAATAACAGTGCATTTAATATTTGTTAACATATGTTCGTAATAATTCGTTATTTAAATGTAATTTGTTTACATGTTATAATTCAGTAATTGTAAACTGGAGTATCTCGCTTAGTTTGTTAGCGTATATTCGCGCTTTTATTTTCTCATTTCAAAGAATTTAATAACTAGCATTAAGGAATTGTAAAATTTCTTCAGTGTTATTTGCAAGTTATTTGCATTCTTCAGTGTTATTTAATTATTATATTCCTCAGTGTTTCTTTATGTATGTACGAATGGAACGTATGGTAAATCCTGAATTGTTTTTATTGCTTAAAAGTATAATGAATAAATTTTCAACTAATATATCCTAACTTTCAGTCTTTTTCTGAACGAAAATTTGTACAGTTCCAAAGGAATGTGCAGAATTTCATAAGTATTATATTTTACATTTTGAATGTAAACACTGCTTCACATTACTTCGCAATAATTTCAGCTTTCTAGTTGTTTCAGCAGTACAGCAAAAAATAGTATTTTAACACAGTAATTAATTTACATTTGCATTATACTCAACGAAGATTTAAACGGCAGATTCGTTTACAATTAGATGGCGATACATCTACCATATACCGTATTTATCTTCTTTTCAAATCGCGCCAACATAGTAATTACCCCAAATTGTTTTCTGGGCATGCGCAGTATGCAACATTCGTATAACACTGTTCAACTCAATGTGCGGTCTGCCATTACGCGTCCCGAACATATGGAAATGCAGTGTACCAACAGCACAACTGATCTTGACGCAGATCTAACTGGCTTACCAACGGATTGAAAAGCATTTCATTGCATTCTACTTCCTGAAATGGCCACCTAGAAGCTTGGACTTAAATCCTGTTGAATACCTTCAACTACCAGCATTCTTAATTGTATGTATAGGAAATGTTTAACAGGACATATCTCTGGTATACTTCCGTAGATCTGTGGGATCTAAGCCTTGATCCATGTAACAGCTGTTGTCAAGGCCGAAAATCCAGCAATTGATTAAGGATTAATTGGGTGCCCCTTCGATTGGCGACAATTTTTTAAAAATTTTGGCGATGAAACCTCACTTCTGGTTACCACGATAGTTTTAACTTTGCTTTAGCTTCCCGATTTTATTTAAATGAAAATAGATTGATGTGTACATGGACATATTTAAGGCAGTGCGCAATGCCTAGTTTGTACAATTCTATGATGTTTTTTTTAAGTAAAAACAGATCGATGTGTACATGGGCACAGATCTTGTGCAATTCTTTGACTTCTTATTTTCGTTTTGTGTAGCGGCCATCTTGAAATTGTGCCTTCCTGGCGCCGATCTTGGCGTCAAAAAAGAATTGGCAATAAACAAGGGGCACCCAATTGTAAACTTTTACCGCGTTTTTCACGTCTTGAAAGCGCGACTTAGGTTATGTATTAGATTTATGTACCATAATTGTTCGAATATAGGTATTTTGACTCAAAATCGGACTTTTTCTGAAATGAAGTGCCAATTTTTTTTTCCATGTTTCGATTCTACGACTTCAATGATGCTAAACTGAAAAGTTTTGTCACAATGGCACAAGTAGTTTTTAAAAAATTAGCTCTCAAAATTTTAGCTCCTCAATGCTAATTGAATTTGATATATATTTATAAATATCTATTTTTTTATTAAACGTACTTGATTCCTTCTTCCAGAATTCGAAATTTGCGCTTATCCAAATATATTTCGCGCACAATTTATGATTTATTTTTAAAACTTGTATTTTTAAATATTTTTGATAAATTTTTCGAAAAATTTTTATATTATATCCTATAAAATTTTTAACATCGTCTTAAAGTAGATGTATATCTAGGCACACCAGCAAAAATTAGAGTTTTTTAGTCCAAAAGTGCTTTGTTCCTGACTATTGTTTTCGATTTGTAATTTTTGCGTCGAATCACTATAAATGTCCTTTTCACTTTTCAAACTGTTGCCACCGAATGTTAGAGTCCTGCATTATATTTGAAGAAATTAAATAATGAAAAATCTGCATCAATGTATGTATATTTCTCGCATTTTGAGAAAACAACGGTACCTAGAGCCATCGAATTTTGAATGGCGTAATCCTACTGCAAATATGGGCATGTGGAAGCCCAAATTTGAAATTTGGAATTTGTTTTATTATCGGTTTCATATTTTGTAAAACTTTAAAGAATTTCTCTGAGTAACAAACTCAATGATTTGAAAGCTAGCAATGGAAACAATCTACGGGGGCGGGGGGACTTTTTATCTCCAGCAGGTGGAGCTGTGTATCGGAAATTCTAAAGATAGGCTCATTTTAAAATTATTTTGCGACATTGCTATTGAACTGAAATTTATAGTTCAAGTGCGAAGAACATGATATTTAATAAATAAAAGTAACAGGCAAAACATTAAAAAAAAAAAACCGCCCCCTTGGACGTAATTTAAAATCAGAAACCTTTCAGATTTTTTTATTCAAACTTTTCTAAGATGTACATGAATTTACATGTTGGCGCGTTTTGAAATTTGGCATATATATTATAAGCTTTAATAACGCCAAATATGGTTTACGCACTTTGTTAAAATTATTTGAAAATATGAACGATATCTTTTTTCCGCTCGTGTACGATGAAAAAGAGGGAAAGGAAAATAGGTTGCTATAAATTAAGAAGTTCACCAAGTGAATTAATCTTGGCGCAAACTGGAAAAAATTGCGCCAAGGTAAATTTTTAAATTTCTCACTTAAAATTGCAATATTTAATATATAGACATAGTTTGAGTCGTAGAATCGAAATATGGAAAAAACTTGGAATGTCATTTCAGAAAAAGTCTGATTTTATGTCAATATACCTATATTAGAACAATGCTACATATAAATCTGATATATATATATCCTAAGTCGCGCTTTCGAGACGCAATTTGAAATTCGTCAATCGGCGCAGTAGAATGGGAGACATAGAACTGTCCCCCACTTTCTTTTTCGCAGTGTATTTCGAATTTGAACACAAAAGAGGAAACCGTCTTTCCAGATGTTCATTATTTTTAGAAACCAGTTTTGGAGTCCTGGAAAAATAAAATTATTGCCACTTGAGGAAAATGTGTGTTCCAAGCCTCATGCGCAAGCAATGCATTGCACAACTACATCCTGAAGAATTAAGTATTTCCTTCTTAAATAAGCGCATATGTCTCCAAGCGGGGATAACTTATGATAAAATAATAACATAGCAAGTTTGTTTATTTTCCCTCGCTACTACGAGTATTTATATTCCTATTTTTAACAGTTGTAGAAATATTACGTATTTTTTGAAAGGAGAAATGATGAAAAATTAGCAACGCCTTAGCCGGGAATCAAACCGTGAATCTCTCAATTACGCGCTGAGCGTGCACCACGAAGGCTCGTTAAGAAGGCGGGAGAAATACCTTATACAGTTCATTTTAATATATGATATGATGTCCTATAACTTGAATTCCTGGGATGTTAATTCCTAAAGAAATCAACTAAGCGTAACTGTTTAGTGTAAAATTTAAGGGGCTAAACTGGTATCAGCTTTAAGTGTTAAGGTATCCGACCTCGTACAAAAGACGATTTTCGGTCAAAATTTCGATTTTTACTTTATTATATTATCTTAAAGAATATATCTTTGGCTATCAAATACAAGTTTCTGCTTGTTGATTGGTTAATTAGAACTGAAGTTATAAGCATTTTTCTGTAGCGGAATAAACCGGAAGTTCTAATATTCTGGGCCGGAAGTGAGCGTTTATATAGATATACTTATTAAGAAACCTTATTTATTATCAAGATTTTGTAAATTATAAACCTTCGTACTAAGTTTAGATATTTTGTAATACATTTTAAGAATCTGGCGGTAGTTTTTTCCCTTAATTTCGTATTTAGTTTGGCGCAGAGGGTATTCGACGTTGAATGGATGTGTTGCTGCTTTGTCGATTAGCGTTGACAAAGTGCTTGATTTGAAAGCTATGTCACATTTTTGCATCATTTTGCATCATTTGCAGCAAAATAAACAGAATGGAATGCAATCTTCAGCACGACATATGTAAAGCGTAACATAATTGTTCTACAAATTATAAAAAAGCAGCCTCGGGTATGGAAGCAGTTGGTGCTTATGCGCTTTTTGAATGACTTATTACATTACGAAAGCTGAAGTACACGGAGTATTATGAGGATGGGGATTCTAAGGGGTTTTTAACTGTGAAAGATTTATATGGTAAAGATTCGGTCAAGAAACTGGAATGCATTGACCATGTATAGAAAAGGGTTGGCAGTAGACTACGAAAAGTAAAAAAACTTCGCTCCTGAATTGAAAGGAAAAGGTAAACTGGCTAATTCTTTTATAGATAAACTGTAGAATTAGGAATTGCAATTAGAAGTAATGTGGAAACTTAATTGGGATGCAGAAGGTTGTACTAGCTGCTTGTTCCATTGTCGTTCTTCTTCGAAGCCAATGCTCTCCTCAATCAATGAGTTGGAATGTGCGATTGCAGAAATCAGGAAAAAATCAGGAAGAAAAAAGAAATCAGGCTAAAACCTCTGGTATATCAATATATGTTTTGATTAAACCTGCATATATGGAGTTGATTACATAAACAAGAGTTATTAAAAAGTGCATACATGGCAAAACTCAAAATATCAGGGAACGTTTTAATGGCATTTTATTGCAAATTGTTCCGAAAAGAAACATTCATAAACTTGCGAACATTAATGTTTGGAGCAAATGTAAGTTATTTAATGTTATTTAATGGTGGATTTGCCCACCAGCGGTCGAGCGGTAAAGTCGCTGAACACTGGTAGTTCGGTCCGAGGTTCGAATCCCGCGAACGGGCTGGCTGCATGGGCGTTTTCGTGGTTTTCCCCATGTGTAACGTGTATACGAGCCAGTTTCCCTTAGAAAGTCCTCCACGAAGGCATCCCTCCTCTTAGGCAGATAGCCCTCGAAGCTTTGCCATACTCACAAACACACACACACTCTTAATGATGGATTTATAGGTTTGCTTGAAGCATTTTCAAGGTTAGGTATGTATCCTGAATTTTACACTGAGCAGGGATTTCAAAAACATGATAAAGTGCAAAATCATGACTCTTGGCGGCATTCCACAAGTTTTACAAAAACCCAAATAACAATTTAAGCTTTGTTCGAAAGAAAAAGTGCAAAGTGTGTGAAGAAAAACTAAGGTATCAGTTACGAAGTAGGTGAATTTTAATTATCAGAGATGCTTCTTTCACTAAGAAATTGTTTTATGAAAACTTTAAACTTGTTTTCTTAAAAAATGTTTTTTCTGTAAATATTGCCAATAGTAACAGCCATAACTCAAACTTCTATCGATAAAATTAAATGATGCTTTCTATACATGTTTCATATAATCTGATGCATGCTCTGAAGCGGAAGATTTTAGAAATATTAATTAGAAGCTGAATTGTTACTTTTTATTTTTAGATTTTGGATGCAATAATAGCAAAATACGTATACAGTAAATACTATACATTTTGACATATCTCAAGAATATATTAATATTTTGCTTCATTGCATACAAAACAAGTGTAATTATAAAAACAAATTTAAAAAAAACTGCATATTTATACATAAATTTTTCACCGTGGTTGTTGCCGTAAAGGCAAAATTTAAGGAAAAATTATCTATTTTTTTCATTATTTCTCAAAATTAAAACTACTCATCCTTACGTTTTAAGCTGTTTTCATCAATTAATATGCTTATCTTCAAATTAATATGTTTATAGTTAAAATAAAAAACCATTTAAAAAAATGGTATCCGAACGAGGTCGGATACCTTAAATTAGTATCAGAACAACGATTTCAATGTTTTAAAAAATTTATGATTTTTATGTTTAAAAATTCTTTTAAGTATTTTTTTGTAATGGTGAATTCTTTGAAGAGCTAAACTATAATCTGAAATTTTCAATCTGTAGTTTATAAACCTTCCCTCATCCGCTAAACTATCTTATTCCGGTTTCGGGAAATTCTGCTTTATTATGTTAAAAACTTCTCGTTATTCGATGTAATTTAACTCATTTTTGATCTGTAAAAGAAAAATTCTTTCGCTTCATAACAGCGCCGACCTTGCTTACGGAGACTTCCCTGGCGGCAGAAATATGGCCTAAGCCAAAATAAATGCGATTGCCACGGAAGTAGTGATTAATGGCGAACTGTTGAATAATTCTAACTAAGAAGCTAAGACCCTTGCTTTTGCTTCAGTACGGCGAAAGGAAGACATATTTGATGACGACAACCAGTTATTTATTTAACAATGCATTTGGAGAATATTGTAGTGCGATTTTTATAGTTGTATTTTGCGGGTTCTCAACCAGAGGGGAATTTCGTAATTTCAAGGGCAATGCGGTCATCCTTTCATTTAGCTGTTAAGTATTCCTTTTTAGTTTATGAATACAATAAATAAATTTTATTCAAATTTTCATATTTACCAAAATTTTCTGTACTTTCATTTTTGTTTAATTTATAAAATATATAAAAGAATAATCCAAATCTTTATTAAGATATTATTAATTTAAAAAAAAGAGAGAGAGAGAAAGAAATTTTGAAAGGTTTCAGATTTTGACGGTCACCCAAAAGAGATTGCTAAGTTTTTTTACGCTCTCGCTGAGGTCACAGTCTACTATTCTGTTGTTACACAATCACTTTTCACGGCGAATCACTTTTCAAACTGTTGCCACCAAATGTTAGAGTCATGCATTATATTTGAAAAAAATTAAATAATGAAAAATCTGCATAAATGTATGTATATTTCTCACATTGTGATAAAACAACGGTACATAAAGCCATCGAATTTTGAATGACGTTATCCTGTTACGAATATGGGCATGTGAAAGACTAAATTTGATATTTGGAATTTGTTTTATTATCGATTTCATATTTTATAAAACTTTAACGAATTTTTGATTAACAAACTCGACAATTTCAAAGAGAGGAATGGCAACACTGTACGGGAAAAACATTTTTATCTCCAGCGCGCAAGACTGTGTATCGGAAATTCTAAAGATATGCTCTTTTTAAATATTTTATGATATTGTTGTTGAATTTAATTTTATAGCTTAAGTGCGAAGAACATGGTATTTAATAAATAAAGTTTAACACACAAAACGTTAAAAACCCCGCTTTGGGTGTAATATAAAATCTAAAAGCTTTCAGTTTAAAAAAAAAAAATTAAATAATTTTGTTGTCAAAGTGTGTTTGCGATTTATATTAAAGCAGAAATTTTTACTTTTTAGTTAATGTTTGTAGCAGAGAATTTTATCTTGTGGGAGAAAATTACCTGCAGCAATTTCAAGAATAATTAAATTTGTAGTCTATATATTTTCGTTGGCAATGTATAGACTTCAGATATATAGGCAATATGTAGACTTGTAGTTCATACTGCGTGATTTCTACTTCATAAGATTTCTCACTACTGTTTGAATCATTATTTCCAAACTCCAAAATGGCGCAATATTAACTTTTCATTAACAAAAGATGTCGGTTTTAAATATTCTATTTGCAACACGTGCATTAGCACAACAAAAATCATGCCATATTACAAATATTGAAATGCTTACTTCATAATGAAATTATACATTGTGTAGTAAACATTATGAAATTACTAAGTGTTGTGAAGTGTTACCCACTGTAAAATACTTCAAATTAAAGTGTTTTTCACGATCTTCCAACAAGCTATTTTAAACATTTCCTTTTTACTTCCTTGTACGAAGTAAAGGAAGTATTGTAATTACGAAAAATTCCGGATATCCTATTTCAACGAAAATATGCATTTTGACCGCTATGGAATGCAATTTAACGACGTTTCGCGAGACATCTGTACGTAAGAATAGAGTAAAAGACCCTTTTCCTCCAAAAAATTATAAAACTGCTTTAAAATGAATTTTAAAGAGAATTTTTCGGGGTGTCTGTAGGTACGTATGTAGGTATCTTTCATAACACAGAAACGAGTAGCCTCAGAACGTTGAAATTTTGTATAAAGAACTGCTATAACATGTAGATGTGCACCTCATATTTTGGTTGCAATCGACCGCACCAAACATATATAAATATATTTATATATATATCCACTCTGTTACACTGCTCAGTGATCTCAGTTTCTTTACTCTTATATGTTTGTAAATTGTGCATTTTTTGCTTTTAAAAATGATAGAATTATGTTGTTCTTATCTTTTGGTTAAGGTTTTTATGCCTTTAGGAAATCTGCAAGCAATAGATGCTGAATTATCAACAATTTAAAAGCTGTTTAAGTGCGGTTAAGCCTAAATTTTAAATAACATAGCGGACATGTTTGTTTACATTTGAAACAGTAGAATAGAATAGTAGATTTGTTGCCAATCTAGAGAGACTAAGCTTCGCAACAACAAAGATAATGCCTTTATTTATTTTTGCGAATTAAATCATGTTTAATCCTCTCTGGAATTTTTTCGTGGAAATAAGTGTTTAAGATTTACTTCGTAATTTTTAATATAGATATTTTGAGATTTTATGTATTTTTGCCTTGTCGCGAAGTGAGAACTGTATTAATTGAATGAGAAATACTGAATCGTCTGTGAAAAACTGTTTCGTTTTTGTTTTGTTTGCTTAATTTCTTTTATACATCGTTCAAGACTTATTATAATATTTGAATAGAATATGTGGCAATGATTAGATAATTCTCCAAATGATATAAATTTTGCGCATTCTGAGTTATAATATGAAGGAAATATAGCGCTGTTAAGTGAACCTAGCGCCAGAGTTTCGCTATGGTAAACAAATATAGTGAATTTTAAAGAGTGCATTTATTCTATTGTCGTTTATGTGCTATCGACGAAGTAGATTTAATTCAATAAGTTTAAATGAAATGCAAGAAAAAATGCGTATAATTTAATATTCCGTACAAGGAAGTCGTGTGGTGTACACATCAGATTTTTTTTATTCTTTTGTTGGTAACTTTCCCATTTTTTTAAAAAAATGATTGAATTATGTTGATCTTCTGCATACAATAATTGCAGAATTATCAACAATTTAAAAGTTGTTTAAATGCGGCTAAGCATAATTTTTCTTACCATAGCAGCCATATTCGTTTACATTTGAAACTTAGCAGAACAGTGAATTAATCATTTTCTGCACCTTTAGTATCTTTTTGCCGAGTGGGACCGAGTTTTGTGCAGCTGAAAATCTCGCTTGTTGCTCGGTGGCCGATTGCTTGTTTTTCTTAGAAACTCTAATTTTAATTATAAAAATTATTTTAACTGTATTTGGTGTTTTATATTTTTCAATTTAAAAAAAAAAAAGATATTTTGAGGTTTTATGTATTTCTACTTTATCGCGAAGTGAGAACTGAATTGATCGAATGAGAAATATATCTAATGAACTTCGAGGAATTAAGTTTGTACACAATATTAACAAAGCGAAAAGTGCGAAAGGCAGCGAAAAGTGCGTATAATTTAATATTGTGTACAAAGGAGTCCATGTGGTCTCCAGATCAGATTTTTTACTGAAACAAAATTTTAATATATTCTCAAATTCGCAAGATTTCGATTTGCAATAAAGCTTTTTTTGGACAAAACAGATTTACGGTGAAATTGGAAGTTTAGCGAAGAAGAAATTAAACGAACTGCTCTAAATTTTCTTCTGACTGAGAATCAAACCGCATGTAGCAAACGGCGATTGATTCTCAATGAAGAAAACTACCGTTCAAAGGACGATGCACGTGCTGAACATATCAGATTTTCCTTGCAAATATCAACAACGTTTCCATTTTAAACTTTGTCGTCTGGTAAAAGTTTTGCTTCGCTACATCGCCAAAATAGCACTAGCAGAACGGAAAAGAAGCACAGATGTCTTTTTCCCGCCTAAAACTCTCCCTACCTCCGGCAGCAGCAGCAGCGATCAGAAGAAAATCGTTTGGTCGTTGCAGTCATCTAATTTGCAGCTGCGTTCGCTGGGGGGGCGGCACAGCATGCGCGTGGGGGACTGAGCATGTGGCATTTCATTACGATTCACTAAACTTGTCTAAAAACGTGAACCCCCTTTTACTAATCAGTTTATTCTCGGAGAGGAAGGAAACAGAGGGGAGGAAGGGGGAAAAAAAAGAGGTTCTCTTGAGCATTGTCTTCCAGCTGCTATCTCCGCCCGCACGTGCGATGATCTGACACATTCCAAACGACGGCAGAGTCGTTCTTGCCATTATACACAGTCGAATTCGTGCTGCTCCGCTGTTGTTTCTCGCTGGGTCACTGGCGTTGAAATTTTCTCCTCTTCTCAATCCATTCACTTCTTTCACTTCAATTGAATGTTTATTTACAAAAACGAGTATAGAATGCAAAAGAAATGGCTTCACGGGAAGGGATTGGCTAATTTAAGCATCATTCAGAAACAACCCTTCATAGGAAGAATTCATACAACATAAAAATAAACTCAGTGCAAGAAACCACTGTATGCTTTAATTGGTTTCCAATTAATTAAAATAAAATTAATGTTTATAGAAAATCGAAAATAAAAATAATAAAAAAAAAAAAAAAAAAATCTGAAATGTTTCAAATTTTAAATTACGTCCAAAGGGGCGTTTTTTAACATTTTGTTGGTAACTTTTGTTGGTAACTGTGTGTTACCTTTCTTTATTAAATATCATGTTCCTCGCACTTAAACCATAAGATCCAGTGCAACAGCAATATCGCAAAATAGTTTTAAAACGAGCCTATCTTTAGAATTTCCGATACAGAGACTCACGCGCTGGAGATAAAAATGTTTTTTCTGCACAACGTTGCCATTCCTCGCTTTGAAATCCTTGAGTTTGTTAATCAAAAATTCGTCAAAGTTTTAAAAAATAGGAAATCGATCATAAAACAAATTTCAAATTTCAAATTGGGTCTTCCACATGCTCATATTCGTTGGAGGATTACGTTATTCAAAATTCGATGACTCTATGTACCGTTAATTTATGACAATGTGAGAAATATGCATACATTTACGCAGATTTTCATTATTTAATTTCTTCAAATATAATGCAGGACTCTAACATTTTATGGCAACAGTTTGAAAAGTGAACCGACATTTATCCGTCCGACTCAAAATGCCAAAACGAAACTAATAGTCCTTCGGGATTCAAATCCCTTTGGACTAAAAATCTGAAAGCTTTTAGATTTTATATTTCGCCCAAAGGGGCGTAATTTCAACGTTCTGTGTGTTGCCTTTATTTATTAAATATCATGTTCTTCGCACTTAAACCATATAATTCAATTCAACAGCAGTATCCCAAAATAATTTCAAAACAGCATATCTTAAGAATTTCCGATACAGAGACTCGCGCGCTGGAAATAAAAATGCCCCCCTCGTACACTGTTTCCATTCTTCGCTTAGAAATAGATGAGTTTGTTAATATAAATTCGTTAAAGTGTAAAGACAGGTACAGGTAGAAGCTAGGCCAGCACCTCCGTAGTACCACAGGTAATTGAGGTATTGCTGAACCTAGCTAACTGTTAAACTTTCCACCCCAATTTTGAGGGAGAACACCCCGGGGGGTGGTCCGAGGTTCTCCCGCCCCTCTTCTTTTTACCATCAACCCCTTGAGAGGACTTTCTGAGATAACTGAGTTCTGTTATTAATAGTGTACACAAATCATATTGAGAAAAGACTGTCCTTGAAAAGTTCAACAACTGATGCTTCCAAAAGCATAAATGTAAGAATAAATGTCTTTTCTAAGGCGGAAGGTGTAATAAGCAAGTCTTTGGAGCTCCTGTTCATCAGCATTGCGTAGATAAATGAAACTGATTGCGTAGATAAATGAAAGTGTAAAGACATTGGGATTTTTTGGGAGGGGGCCGGAGAGATGAAAAATCAGCAACGCCTTCGCCGGGAATCGAACCACGGATCTCTGGAATACCTGCTCAGCGTGCAGAACCACGAAAGCACGCTAGGAAGGCGGGAGAAATACCTTATATACTCCCCCTTTTAAAATGCGACTGGGGTTTTTATCGGACTCAATCGCTAAATCCTGGGTGTGGAAAGTCATCATCCACCATCATTTTAGTTCGGGCGCCACTGTAGAGACATTAGGCTTTTTGAGGGAGGCTGCAGAGATGAAAATTAGCAATGCCTTCGCCGAGAATCGAACCTCGGTTCTCTGGAATACCGGCCCAGCGTGCAGAACTACTACACCACGAAGGCACGCTGGGAAGGCGGGAGAAATACCTTATAAAAGGTATGCAAAATATGAAATAGTTAATGAAAGAAATTCCAAATTTGTGCTTCCAGATGCCCAAATTCGAGCGGAGGGCTACGTTATTCAAAATTTGATGTCTCTAATTGTTGTTTCTCAGTGCGAGAAACATACATACATTCATGCAGATTTTTCATTATATAATTTCTTTAAATATAATATAGGGGTCTAATATTTGTTGGCAACAATTTGAAAAGTGAAACCGCGTTTATAGTGAGCCAACATAAAATGCCAGAACGAAATTTATAGCCCTTCTGTGCTTATTGCCCCTTTGGGATATAAACAGTTTTTTAAAATAAGCTTTAATTTAACACTTTAACCGCGTGACACACCGGTGGATGATGATAGGTTTGTTTTGGAGGCCTTGTGATCCGCCGGTGGGTCGTGCCAACGTTCACGTTTGTGACTGCATGTACCCCTGGCGATTCACCTTTTCTGCAGTTTTTATATGAGAATACAAATTTTTCCTGCCTCCAAATCACTTTTCTAAAATTATTCCCAAATTACAAACCTATATAATTTCATAAATATGTTTATTACTCGTAAAAATGTACAAACTTATAAAATTTTGGGATTAATATTCGTTTTGTTTTCTTACAAAATGCTATTCTAAATACATGAATATATGCTGCACTGTTCTGGAAAACACAAAAATATTGTTCGAAAGTAAATAAAATTGATATAAAATACCATGTTGCTTCCCATGTATAATAAACATGCAGTTCCTTTTTTTAGCCCAAAAGAGACCTTAGTTTCGAAACGGTATTTTGCGTTGAAACACTATAATTTTATATAACATTTTAGTAGGCTTTTCACTTTTCATATTTTTGTCACCGAATATTATCGCCGTGTATTATATTTAAAGAAATTAAATAATGAAGAATCTGCATGTATGTATGCATGTTTCCCGCATTGTGAAAAAACAACAGTACCTAGAGCTATGCAGTTTTCAATAACGTAGTCCTCCACCTGAACACGGGCACCTAGAAGCCCCAATTTGGAATTTCGTATTTTGTTTTATTATCTATTTCATATTTTGTAAAAGCTTAACGAATTTTTTACTAACAAACTCGACGATTTCAGTGAGAGCAGTGGCAACACTGCTCCTCCCCAAAAAATTATCTCCAGCACGCGAGACTGTGTGTCGGAAATAATAAAGGTAGTATGTTGGTTTTAGGTATTTTGTCTTTGAATCGAATTTTATGTAACGTAAGGATCAAAAACATGATAGTTAACAAATAAAGTAAACACACGAAATGTGTATGATAAATTAAGAAAACAAAATGAAATGTTTCAGATTTTAAATTACGTCCAAATGGACTTTTTTTAACGTTTTGTGTGTTATCTTTATTTATTAAATATCATGTTCTTTGCCCTTAAACCATAAAATTTATTTCAATAGCAATGTCGCAAAATAATTTTAAAATGAGCCTATCTTTAGAATTTCCGATACACAGTTCGACACGCGCTGGAGATAAAAAGTTTTTTTCCCCCCCGTAGAGTGTTGCCATTGCTTGCTTTTAAATCGTTGAGTTTGTTACTCAAAAATTCGTCAAAGTTTTACAAAATATGAAATTGATCATAAAATTAATTCCAAATTTCAAATTTGGGCTTCCACATGCCCATATTTGCAGCAGGATTACGTCATTCAAAATTAAATGTCTCTCGATACCGTTGTTTTATCACAATGCAAGAAATATGCATACATTTATGCAGATATTTCATTATTTAATTTCTTCAAATATAATGCAGGACTGTAACATTTTGTGGCAACAGTTTGAAAAGTGAACCGGCATTTATAGGAATCCGACGGAAAATACCACAACGAAAGTAATAGGGGCTCAAATACCTTTGGATTTAAAAAAAAAAAAAAAAAAAAAAAAAAAAAAAAAATCTGAAATGTTTCAGATTTTAAATTACGTCCAAAGGGGCGTTTTTTAATATTTTGTGTGTTACCTTTCTTTATTAAATATCATGTTCCTCGCACTTAAACCATAAGATCCAGTGCAAAAGCAATATCGCAAAATAGTTTTAAAACGAGCATATCTTTAGAATTTCCGATACAGAGACTCACGCGCTGGAGATAAAAATGTTTTTTCTGCACAACGTTGCCATTGCTCGCTTTGAAATCCTTGAGTTTGTTAATCAAAAATTCGTCAAAGTTTTAAAAAATAGGATATCGATCATAAAACAAATTTCAAATTTCAAATTTGGTCTTCCACATGCTCATATTCGTTGGAGGATTACGTTATTCAAAATTCGATGACTCTATGTACCGTTATTTTATGACAATGTGAGAAATATACATACATTTACGCAGATTTTCATTATTTAATTTCTTCAAATATAATGCAGGACTCTAACATTTTGTGGCAACAGTTTGAAAAGTGAACCGACATTTATGAGTCCGACGCAAAATGCCAAAACGAAACTAATAGTCCTTCGGGATTCAAATCCCTTTGGACTAAAAATGCCAATACTTAAGGTTGCATCGACAGCTCTAAATGTATATTGCTATGCTGCTTGTAAAATTTTTGTAAGTTTGCTGTTGAATTATATATGGCATAAGTGCGAAAAAAATTATGCATAAAAGAAGGCTAAAAAGACAAAAAGAAATAGGTTAGCAGAATTGAATGCAATATCAAATTCATTGACTAATAGTTGAGCGAGAAACCTGAACAAACCTTTTTAGGCTACCTTTAAAATCTGAAATATTTCAGATTTTTTTTTTTTTCTAATTACATTCCGTCTTCCTATTTAGTAGGTTTAAGTAGGGATTAAAAACATATTGTATACATATATATTAGCTTATATTTGTCAATAAGTATTCCAATTTTTTTGGACTATTAACAAGAATCCAGCAGTTAGACAGTTACTAACTGTAGGGATAAAATTCATGTTCTGGTTAGAAAATTTATTGCTTGTCTAATTATTTTCGGAAAATAAAGTTGAGTGGTTGAGAGTTAGCTGTTGGAACCATAGATTCATGTTTTTATTTGTGTATAATTCAAGTTCAAAGGTTTGATTTAATTTAATTACCCTCAATTAGCGGCTGGACAAATTCTCTAACCTTAAGTTCTTTTAAAATTTTTTACAAAAAGTATAATAGACTTTTATTTCATTTTCTGAATCATTATTAGAGTTACATCCTAAATAAGAGACGTGATGATAATTCTGTTTAATAACATAAGGTTTAAAGAGCTAATAAGAATAGTTAAGAAAAACTCTATACTATTAGAATGGTATTTTTATTGGTCTATGAAAGACATTAATAATGTTGTGTAAAGTCTATGTCTCTTTGAAACATACACTATAGACTTTAAAAGGACTATTGAAGAACTATTTTCTCGCCTTGTGAAACAAAACAGAAATCAGAAGAAGGTTGTATAAGATCCTTTTATTCAAACATAAAATTAATAATTACCGAACTTGGGTTCACACGAAGCCAAGCTCTTCTGGCTTAACAAAACACGCAGTGTTTAAACAAATTCAAATTGCATATTATATTAACCTAACAGAATACAGTCAAAAGTCGTTAATCCGGACTCGTCGGGACTTCGGCGATTCCGGATTATCGATTTTTCCGGATTATAGATCATCAGTTTAAATCGCGTAAGATGGCATGCAGAAATTCTAAAATTAAAAATATGAAACCGTAATTTATGAAATAAAGAACAATTATGATCTAAAGGGTATCAAAATTTACAAAAAAAAAAAGCTTAATATTTATTTGTTTACTTTATTAAACATTTCTTTCAATGTAAGTTGTTTAAGTTGCTTCGTTTTATGTACGATCTATGTACGATCCTTTGGGAGCTCCAGATTCGGAAATTCTATTTGACATAATCGAAAGTTCAAGTTTACTTTTATAGTATTGCTCTTACAGTCTGCAAAAAGTAATAAGCCGGATCCAATTCGAAAATTAAGGAACAACGCAATCATCAACATTAACTGAAATAGATAATTAGATAATTTTAGCTTATACCGTTCGTTATACATAAAACGCGCACGCGAAAACGTATTCTGCGCTTGCGCACACGCAAATGCGCAGTCGTAAGAGGTCTTATGCGCATGTGTCAACGCGGCGCATGCGAGAAAGTTTTTAGCTTTGAGGTCCGGATTATAGATCATTCCGGATTATGGGTGTCCGAATTAACGACTTTTGACTGTATTTTAATGCGCAAGAATGGCTCTGGTATGTAGTAAACCGGCGAGACAAAGATAAATGGCTAGAACACTCATCCCCGGTCAACTCAAGTCGCTAATAATCACAGCACAACGTGACCTGGAATAGGCAGAAACGCTCTAAAAACAACTTCCGAAATTCTTGCTTATATTAGCACTTCATTCCATCTTAATTTGAATTATCTCTTGCTATCTCATTTACATTCGGGCATGAAAAGCGTGGGTGAAAAGAGAGTAATAGGAAAGTCTTTTAACTTAAAACGCGTTATTAGTTAAAAATAAATAGATATACCTCGAAATTGCATAAAATCATTTCAAATTACAAATTCAGTCTGGGCAAGACAAGAAACAATCTGCGTATATGCGGCCGAATTACACCGTCAAACGGCAAATATTGCCATGTCCTTTACAGAATATCCACATCAATTCGATCATCAATTTTTGCTTTTAAATCACCAGCCTCTAAGACCCGCATATTGACAAGTGAACAAATCCTCACAGAAAGTTTCTTTAAATTTTTTTACACCAAGAACAAACATATAGCGTTTTCGAGGGAGGGGGGCGGTAATCTGTTATGATTGCCGTAGAATGCTTATCAAATGAATGTGTATCATGGCCGTAGAATGATTTATCAAAACCTGTTGAAACTCCTAATTCAGGCAAGCAAAAGTATGGGTAATTGAGCAGACAAAGTAAGAATTATTCTAGATTGGCGTTATGCAGTCTCGAAAGCCACTTGGAACCAAGACTGCATTTTCTGCCTTTGCAGTCTTTAGGCTTTAGGCTTGCTTTTAGGCTCATAATGATCATTAATCATTAATCATTAATCACTAATCATTAATCATTAATGTTCATTATAAAGATCATCTAATTATATTCTTGAATTTAAAAACTTTGAATTATTATTCCAGAGACGGTATTTTGTTTACGGTCATGTCGCGTATTCTTATTAAGCATAAAGAGTGAATTATCAGCCGCTTCATTCATATTATAATTGTTTAGAAATTCTTAAAGATTTCAAAATTTAATGGGCTTTAAATAAAGGAAAAAATCATTTGCAATTTTGTCGATTTTTTCCATCTTAAATGCAGTTTTATTTTCGTTTAAAATTTGATGTCCAGGATCGACATATAACTATTAATTTTTGGTTTCGTCATAAATTGATTTTTTTTACGACCTCCAGTTTGATATACGTTGTCACAAATTTTAATTCCATCACCATTTCCTTTTTTTCTTTCTTGTTTATCAAACTTTATTCTAATATTTCTTTAACACAGCTACATAGAAGTGAGAGAGATACTTTTCTTGCAGCAATACAGGTATATTAGCAACAGCAATACAGTAAAACTTTAACTAATTTTTGATTAAAAAAATCAAAAATTTTAAAAAAGAAAATCTGAAAGCTTCCAGATTTTAGATTACGCCAAAAATGGCGTTTTTTAACGTTTTGTGTGTTACCTTTATTTATTAAATATCATGTTGTTCGCATTTAAACCACATGAAATTCAACTGAATAGCAATATGGTAAAATATTTAAAAACAGCATACCTTTAGAATTTCCGATACACAATCTCGCGCGCTGGAGATAAAAATGCTTTTTTTCCGTACAGTGGTCCATTGATTCCTTTGAAATCGTTGAGTTCTTATTCAAAAATTCGTTAAAGTTTTATAAAATTTGAAATAGGTAATAAAACAAATTCGAAATTCAAAATTCGAGCTTCCAAGTGCCCGTATTCGTTTGGAGGACTACGTTATTCAAAATTCGATGGCTTTGGTATTGTTGTTTTTTCAGAGTGTGAGAAAAATTCATATATTCATGCAGATTCTTTATTATTAAGCATTATTTAGTTTCTTTAAATATAATACATAGCGGTACTATTTGGTGGCAACAGTTTGAAAAGTGAATCAATGCAGAAAGTGAAACGACGCAAAATGCCGTCTTGAGACTCAATGAGCGCCCATGAGATCTAAGGCCCCTTTGGGCTAACAATTTCAAAGTGAACAGTGGCAACACTGCAGGGAATAAAAAACTTTTATTTCCGCTGCGCGAAACGGTCTATCAGAAATACTAAAGGCTGCTATTTTTAAATATTTTTAGCCTAAAGTGGCGTTAGTGCAAATGCTCTGGAAACGTCTATGTGCCTGTAAAATGAAAAAAGAAGTCCTTTTGGGCGTAATATAAAATCTAAAAGTTATCAGATTTATTTTTTTTATTTGAATGTTATCTTCTCGACAAAAATTACGCTTTCCAGTTCATAATGCTTCTTTTATTTATAAATTTTGAACCTTAAAATAGCTTTCTGATTCTGCCTTTCTTCCAAAGGTAAGAGGTAACAACATGCAGCTCATTTTGAACCTAGCGAAGACTGAGGATGTATTACTGCATGAAATATAGCTGCCTTTTTCAAGTCATTCATCCCCCCCTCTCTGCAAATGTGATCATCGTGCCCTAATGAGCGCGCAGATGAAACGACAGCAGGTGCAACCGAAGAAATTTATTCCCCCGTGCCTGCGTCAGCGTTTCCTAAATTCAGTTAGGCGTTTCGTTTTCCTGCTGAGCGTTAGTTAATGAGGGAAAAGTAGATGTACAGGCGATGATGTTTCTTCTCTGGCTTAACGGATGGAATACTTACAGGGTCATTATTTACAGGAAATTAAAATATTTTTTCCCTTCGTTCTTCAAATACATTGCGAATGCTTACGGAAGAAACATCAGTTACTAAGAAACATTAAGTGCTCAATTTTTTTTTTGAGTACACAATTTTGTAATTATAAAAATTCTTATTTTGCTTTCTTTATTTAAAGAAAAAAAAAAGTGAATTTTTAAAGCACTTGGTGAAAAAAAATATTACTTTTTAAAATTTGAACAAAATTTTAAACGCATTTTTATATTGTTTTGTAATTATCAAAAATTTTTGTTTGCTTCCTTTATTAAAAAATCTGATGTGTTTGTTCACCACATGACTTCCTTGTACGGAATATCGAATTATGCGCATTTTTTCCTGCATTTCATTTAAACTATTTTCCTCGAATTTCATTAGAGATATATTTCTCATTCAATTAATTTCGTTCTTCTCTCGCAGCAAGGCAAAAATACTTAAGGGGACTCATACACCTTAAAACTCATATGATCTTCGAATATGTGACTGTTGCAAGAATTGGGATAACGTATTTATTTTAAAAGCAATTACTTCCACCTTTTTATAGCTGACTACATAATATAGCTACTTTCTGAAAAAGTAATAAAAAAGTTTGTGTTGAAAATATATTTTTATAATCTAATTCGCTTTGTGACAAAATGTTTCGTCATGTTTCCAATTTGCGCGCACAGTTTAAAACATTCTGTTGCATAATTTAATTCTATATTTCATATATAGCTTTTATAACATTTGGAAACTACTGTGAACCAAAAATTCTAAGAATTTCATGTTAAATTTTTACTTTATTTGGAGTTGAGTTTATGAAATGTATTTTATTAAAAAAATCTAATGTTTAAATCTAATGTGCATAAAATGTTTTAATATCATTTAATTCATCAGATTTTGGGTGCAGTTACAAAATAGTGCCCATATAAAGAATTCCATCCAATTTCAAGTATGTACCTTTAGCCATTTTTAAAATATCATGCGCGCAAAGTGGAAACATGACGAAATATTTTGTCACAAAGCGTATTAAATTACAGAAATATTCGTGGCAACACAAACTTTCTGGATACTAGTTTCCAAAGCAGCTAGTTTATATGGTCAGCTGTAAAAGGTTGGAAGTAATTCCTTTTAAAATAAATAAAATATCCCAATTCTTGCAACAGTTACATATTCGAAGATCATAAGGGGTTTAAGGTGTATGAGTCCCCTTAAAAATTCAAAATATATTCATTAGAAACTGAAAGATATATATATTAGAGTGATTGAAACAGTCTACGACCAACAGAGTATAAGAGATGTTACAGTGATTGAAGAAGTGTGCGACCGGCAGAATTCAAGAGACGCCAGATACTTACATTTTTTTGAGTGTTTAACCTATTGCTTATTGATAAGTACCACAAAAAAATCGGAATCATAATTTAAATAACATCTTTGAAGACATCTTTCAAGGAATTCGAAGATATGAATTAAATTTTAAAACGGTGCGGAAATGCACAAATTTTCAGTAACCAATCAGGGAGCTGATTATAGCTCGTTAATGCACAAATATTCTATAACCAATCAGAGAGCTTATTACATCACGCCTAGAATTAAAATTATTTAAAAATTCATACATAATAAAATCATTTTTTAAAAAAATGCAAAATTAAATTGTATTTTAATATTTAACAGCCATAAATAATGTTTAAAACATTAGATTAAATTTATACATATAAAAACCAATTACTTTTAAAGTAAGGTGACGTCATTGGTTACATCACCCACAATATAAAATTTCATAAAATATGATAAACAATAAAATTTTTATTTCAAATAAAAATGCAAAATTAAATTGATTTTTAATATTTAGAAGCCATAAATAATATTTAAAACACGGAATTTATGCACAATAAAACACATTATTTTTTAAATAAAATGACAACAAAGTATCGGTTACCATAAATAACTTATCCATCAATGAGTTTACCATAAGTTGTATTACTCGCCAAAAGAAAAATCGCCAACAAATCGCCAAAATCCGTGCAACCGTCTACCAAAGCAGCACCGGAGTGGCTTCTAGGATGGACCAATGGACATCCAGTAATATTTCTGTCATGTCACATGACCCTTCGGGTGCTTTAAGATTTAAGCAAGATGGTTGAAAATATTTTGCCATGCAATTTTCTGTACGAAATAATTAAAGCATCGTCGATTTTTTCTGAAAATTTTCATTGCCAAGTTAGATCAAATATAAGCAATTGTGAAGATTTCACTACCTGGTTGAAAGCATTTGAAATAAATACAAATCCATGTTGGACACTCCTCAAAAATATCCATGTGAAATATTACTTAATAAATGGTAAATAAGATGAAGAAAGAAATATGTAATTAACATCTGAGCCCAAATGCTATCTTTACATAAAACTGTGCATATGAGAAAATATTTACACCAATTATATATGTAAATAGAAGTCAGCACTTTTTATTGCAGTCTGTATGAAAAAGATGTTCTATAATAATAGCCAATGCAGAATTTTATTCAAAGTGAACTTTACTAATTTGCATTCGTATACATTTAGTGTGTTAAACTTCCCATTCATTAACTGCTCACTGTTAAATATACTGTCTACACAAGAAATACTCAACAGAACGAATTTATCTTATTCACAACAAATATATTCAATTTATTAACATATAACTTTTATTGTTAACAATGGATATAATCAGGTTATACACAATATGTATTCTGAATCTTACACTTTAAAACTTTTTAAAATTCAGAAGAATGCAAGCACTGAAATAAGAAAACACTAGATTCACTGTAACACTTCCAGTCCTTCTCAGCTAAAAAAAAAAAAAAAAAAAAAAGTGATTTAAACGAAGAATTAGCAACCCTTGGAAAGTCCCTACATGTCAAAATATGATTGTTTAAGAACTACTTCACAAAATCTTGAGCTGTAATATAATTCAGTACAAATCTAAACTATTTAATTAAGTAGTAGTTATAAAACATTGGATTCGCTACTTTGAAAAGTATAAAATCTTGAGCTGTAATATAATTCATTCCAAATCTAAACTGTTTAATTATGTAGTAGTTATAAAACATTGGATACGTTATTTTGAAAAGTATAGTTTTATGATACATGATGCCAATGTAACGTCTGAAATTTCTTAGCACACTTTCTTAGAAAGAGAGAGAAAGATTCAATTGATATAGTTATCTAATATCATAATGTCTGAATGCTTCATAGATAGTAAAATCAAATAAAATCTGAAAATTTTCAGATTTTAAATTACGTCCAAGGGGCGTTTTTTTAACGTTTTGAGTGTTACCTTTATTTATTAAATATCATGTTCTTTGCACTTAAACCATAAAATTCAGTTCAAGAGCAATATCGCAAAATAATGTTAAATTAAGCATATCTTTAGAATTTTCGATATACACAGTCTCGCGAGCTGGAGATAAAAGTTTTTTTTTCTATATAACGTTGCCATTTCTCGCTTTTAAAGCATTGAGTTTGTAAATCAAAAATTCGTTAAAGTTTTACAAAATATAAAATCTATAATAAAACAAATTCCAAACTTGGGATTTCAGATGCCCATATTCGCAGTAGGATTTCGTCATTCAAAATTCGATGGCTCTATGTACCATTGTTTTATCACAATGCGAGAAATAGACAATCATTTATGCAGATTTTTCATTATTTAATTTCTTCAAATATAATGCAGGGCTCTAACATTTTGTGGCAACAGTTTGAAAAGTGAACCGACGTTTATGAGTCCCACGCAAAATGCCAAAACGAAAGCAACTGAAATCCACCAAAAAAAAATCTGAAATCTTTCAGATTTTAAATTACGTCCAAAGGGACGTTTTTTAACATTTTGTGTGTTACCTTTCTTTATTAAATATCATGTTCCTCGCACTTAAACCATAAGATCCAATGCAACAGCAATATCGCAAAATAGTTTTAAAACGAGCATATCTTTAGAATTTCCGATACAGTGACTCACGCGCTGGAGATAAAAATGTTTTTTCTGCGCAACGTTGCCATTGCTCGCTTTGAAATCCTTGAGTTTGTTAATCAAAAATTCGTCAAAGTTTTAAAAAATAGGAAATCGATCATAAAACAAATTTCAAATTTCAAATTTGGTCTTCCACATGCTCATATTCGTTGGAGGATTACGTTATTCAAAATTCGATGACTCTATGTACCGTTATTTTATGACAATGTGAGAAATATACATACATTTACGCAGATTTTCATTATTTAATTTCTTCAAATATAATGCAGGACTCTAACATTTTATGGCAACAGTTTGAAAAGTGAACCGACATTTATCCGTCCGACGCAAAATGCCAAAACGAAACTAATAGTCCTTCGGGATTCAAATCCCTTTGGACTAAAAAAAAAAAAAAAAAAAAGTGGTGGATGAAGATCCACCACCAGGATTTGGCGACTGGGTTCCCTAATCCTCAGCAGCTCTTTAAAAGCGAGTTATATAAGACATTTTCTTCCTTCTTTCTGCATACCTTCATGGTGTAACGGGAAGCACACTCGGCGCGTATTCGAGAGGTCCCGGCCCGATCTCGGAGAGGGAATTGCACATTTTTCACGTCTCTTGCTTCAGAATAATGTTATGAAATGTACAAGCGCGGTAAGATGGCTTCCCTGCAAAGCAGTTTTAGGGTTGTCATAAATAGTAAGGAAGGCAGGGTTGTCACATTTGGCGACAAAATTGGCGATATGCCTTGGACGGATGGAGAACCTTCTGGAACGAATTCTTACCGGTCTAGCCCAGAATGTTCTCGAACACAAGCCGAAAGCTATATAAACCCTGCTGGTCCGCACTCAGTGTGTGTGTCTCATCTAGTTAGTCCGTGCGTATATAAAAATGAACAGGTGTCCGAAACACGTGACCGAAAACGTCGTGTTCCTGTTCTCCAATGAGAATCAAGCGCCGCTGCAGGTCATCTGGCATAAATTAGCCAATGAGGACAAAGCAAGATCGCGGTTGTTTATCGTTCGTGCCGCCAGTGACTAATGCTTTCCTGAAACAGCTTAAGAAACTGGGATATTTTGCATTAGTTATGTCTGCGAAATATATAAAATGCTCATGTACTTTTCAAAAATCGTACACAGATGACTTTCCTTCTATTAATTCGTCAAGGAAATGTAATATTGCAATATGCATCGTTTACCATTGCGATTTTTCAGTTTCGCACTGTGTAAGGACTGATGTTCTTATACATGTGCGTACACAAGGACAACATAAGTTGTACTGGAAAAAAAATCAAACTTTTCTGTGGAAACAAAGGACCAGAAAGTTAATAATGCAGCATACTTGTTCTCTGCCTTTTTACTGGAGCGCAAGCTGCCTCTGAATGCATCGAATCATGCTGCAGCTTTTTTAGAAAAATATTTCTCTGCAGTAAAATCAAGTGCAAAAACAAAAACTGTTTAAAGTTAAAAACTAAAAAAGTTTTTAAACGTTTTTATTTTCATATATTAATTACTAAGTTACTATTCAAGGTTAATACATCATTAAAAATATTTTTTCTTTCTGCTGCACATATTTTTATTAGTCAAAAACATGTTATTGAAAAATTCTCCTGATTTTTGAGTGTCGTAGGTTGGCAAGTAGGACTATAGAACAGATACACTGAAAATTACGCATTAACCAACCACCGTTGCCTATAGAATTTTGCCGCTCCTAAATCCTACCGCCCGCTGCGACCGCACTGTTTGCATAGATCTGGCGCCAACCCTCTACTTAATGACTACATGACATTATTTCCGAAGATTGATATCCGCGAGATTGCAGAAGTTAGACTTGATTTGTTGTCCAGCAGATGGTCTACTATTTAAGAGATCATGCATATCATATGGGTGATTAAACATTTACAGTGATCCTTGGAAAGACTGCATGCAAGTTGCAACTATTGATAACCTTGGAAATTTTTGCATTCTGATGATACTTGGACTTATTTTTATAATTCTAAGACCAGGGTTCAGTTCAACAACATGACGGATGGAGCTGGTTTGATCGTCACGATCAATTTACAAAAATGCTGGCACATGTTTAAATCAGCCATTGTTCGTCAAGATACAAAGATCTCTTGACATAAGGACACAGAGGTGTGCAGCATCTTTTTGAAGTTCAAACAACATCGCGAAGAATGCAACCTTATGATGGCAGGACGACCACGAGATAACCTTTATCTTGGCGACTTGCATAAAGGTACCGAGATCTTTTCCATAAAGTATCCAGCATTATGAAATCGTCGAGATGTTAAGACATGAAAGTTCCTTGCTTGTATGCTACTGAATAAATAATTGGATCCAATGATTATGAATTTCCGAACGAGCTAACAATGACGGATTAAGACGATAGGTTTAAAGAGTTTAACGTTAGTTTATGTTTCTCATGTTTTTTTTTTCGGGGGGGGGGAAATAGAGGTGCCATTAGATATATTTCTTTCACTGAGTTGACTGAGTTTTGTTGCAATTATCATTAATGTTTCATATGTTTTTTATATAAAGTAAGGAGATCGTGCTATGCCTTTGGCGTCTTGATAAATGTCCCGAATTCTTGATAACCTATCCGCTTCTTGTCAGTGGGCTAACAAAAGTGGCGAGGAGGGCGGAAAAGGCAGTACGCTCCTGTGACACAGTTTTTGGGGGAGGAATTTTTTGTGTAAAACATTATTTTATGGATCATCGAGGCACGCAGAAATAATGTCATGTGAAAATAATATGAAAAAAGTTTTTACTCTAGATAGAGTATTCAAAGAAATCACCAAGTGATTTTAATGGCTACATATTCTTGTTACACCTTTTTTATTCCGACGAAATTTTCGAATGAAAATTATGAATATCAAATAAATTATGATGACAGTGCCGTTAATAATGAAGAATTCTTTGTTAAGAGAGATGTACTTTAAAAGTTTTATTTCCATTATCGCTAGGAAAATGAAACAGAGACATGAGAGGACGGTCCTTTTGAATCTTCAGAATAAAATTCCAGTTATTGCAATGGTAATGAGAAGAGTTTTCTAAATAAAAACCATTTAAGGAATATTTAAGAACTATAAATGCCTATTTTGCATTAAAAAAAATTCTGTGGTATTTAAATTATAGCCACTGGAGCAATCAAGTAAACTTCTACGAGTTTACCTAATCAAGTAAACCTAAATTTATTTCTCTGCATGAATTTTGACATTTTGTATATCGGATAAGGTTATATCAGAATAGGCGGCAAATTCAAGGAACGTCCAAATGACAGAAAAAGGGAGCGTCCCAAGCAGCAAAAGCTCTAGCTATGCCAATAACAGAAACATATATACCAGAGTTTCTTGAACTTTTTTCAGTCGCGACCACTTTTTTGACTAAGATTTTTTTCGCAACCCCCAAGTCCCCATAATATTTACGAAAATTTTGCGGGACCCCCATAAATGCATTCCTCAAATCACACACACATGTGTGTGAACCTATCAATTTTTTCACTTGTACTGTAATATACTATTGTAGTTTTAGGTCATTAACTTTAATTTCTAATTTTAAGACATAGAACAATGAGAAAATTTTAAATAAGTAACAGACGAAATGACAGCGTCAAATGCAAGGCAAGTAAAATGAACGCTTTTATTATAAAAAGAATGCGTCGAAAGGTTTTCCTTATGTCTTTTTTGTCTGTGTTGTCTTACCTTTATTTTCAGATATTTGTGTAAAAATATTTGGTCATCGTAAAATTATAATAAGTTAAAGAAATATGGAATCCGCTACATTTTTTTGGCGACCCGCTTGGGAGTCGCGACCCACAATGTAAGAAACGCTGATGTAGACCAAAGAAATGCTCGTGGTGTATATTGCTTGTGGCTTGTTTTGTGCAGATACGACATGAAGCGTTCAATATTTCGCTCAACTCTTCTCTTTTCCCGTTACTATGGCACAAGAGTTGAAAATGTAAACATTCTTGATAACGGAGATAAATGATTTTAAATCCGTCTGTAACATTGGCACTTGCCTTATTTTCTGATTCTGCATAGTTAATTTAAAAATAGGCATTAAAAATTGCTTATGAGGCTATGCAACGAGCATAACAGTTGATAAACTGCAACTCTTTCAGAGTGTTCTTTTTCCTTTTTTCGATGTTTTTAGTTCAAAATGATGTTGCAGTTGTTTATAAAAATTATTCATAAAAAAGAAAAAATTCTTACGCAACAACATGCGGTAGTTGTTTTTTTCCATTTAAAAATATAATAATCTGCAGTATGATAGAATTGTTAATGAATATGGAACGCGAACTGGGAAGTTAATGCTTTAATTCAGTGAATATTTAATTTTTAATCATAATTACTCTTCTTTCCCAAAAATGTGAATAGGAATAGTTTTTTAGATAAATTAAAGTATGGATTCTGTCCGTGAAGGAAGAGTTGAAGCAACAATTGAGGTATTTGTCTATATGAACTATAGTTCTTATTTTAATAATGTGCTTTCAAATATAAATTCTATATTTCTGATTATTGTTCTTATACAAAAATTCTGTGTTACATGATACATACATTTATTATGTTCAATACAGTAAATAAAGATATGTACATTGTTGGGTATTTTTTAGTTAACAAGGTTCTACTTAGAACCAGACGTAGATGTTGGCATAAAACATAATTAGAAATAGCAATGGCAACCTTAAGGATATATATATATATATATATATATAAAGAGAGAGAGCTTCATAAAAGGAGTGGCTGTTCTATTAAATCTTTGTAAATAAGAAGTCATACACTTATTCCATTAAACAGTTGTATAGCAATTACAGAATTCTAACAACACACAGAATTCTAACAAGTAAATTACAGAATTCTAATAGCTATTATAACCAGAAACTTAACAGTTGTAGAAAAGAAATGTGCAAGCATTTGAATCAGAATTTGCTTTGCAAACCTTTCTTTTCCTGACATGATCTTTCCTTGCAGAGAAATTTTGGTACTCTAGTTGCAGAAAAATACAATTTCATTTTGCGATTTTTCTGAGTCGTTCAGTGAGATGATACCTTTGTTTGAAAGAACTTACTTGCGACCCTTTGTCATTTTTAGAAGTTTCCAATTTATGTAATCCGTACTCATTTTTTTAAAGCATTTAAAACTGAAATTGAAAGTGTTAAAGGAAAAATGGTACTCTTCCGTTTTGCCGGTGCAAACGATAAAGTCGCCAATAATGGTACAACTGATGCCAAACAGAATATCTTCGCTGGTAACCTTTTACGCTTCATTTTCAAAACAAGTCGCAGCCATTTCTTATCAGATTGATTGTTTCTTTCAATACTGGCATAAAATTACATAGAATTTTTACAAGATAGTTAAATTTTATGCCCTAAGACCATTCGCGGTGATCAAGTCAATTAGAATGTAATCACCCATTCACCAGAAGGTGAAAATATAGAAACGCAAAATCAAAGGTTAAATTCATCAATTCTAATGAGAATGCATTAGTGAAGTAAAGCACTGCGGTTTTACATAATTTCTGAGGAAGCTAGTCACACGAATTGAAATAATTCTTGCATTTAAACTAGTATTCCAAATTAAGATTTAACTTGAAATTAATGTAGATAATTACTGAGAGAATTAGTTTTTTGTAGCATAGTTAACGTGAGATGAGATCACTTGGGATAACGTGATAAGAACCAGTGAATCAGGATATTGAACAATGAAAGCATTGTAAATTCTTTTTTCAAATTTATTGTCTTTATTTATTGGCTTTTTACAAAATTTTAAACCATATTAAAATGTTTATGCCTTCAAAATAAAAAATTCTTAGAACTAACATTTGTTAGCATTTTTTATGTGTATACTGTATGCTGTCGCCAATAAAGTCTGCTTGGCAAGATTCGCGCCGGCGAAACGGAAAAGTACCGGAAAAATTAATGGATTGAAGTTTATTCTTCCTGTTTATTCATACTGACATCATCACATATTTACTGATGAGAGGAAATGAACAGGTTACCCAACTTGGTGCACAATTACAATTGGTGTACCCTTAACCAAAAAAATGCCTAATATCTCTCAGAAGTTTTATGTTTCCAAAATTCTGCATTACTTTATTATATTGTGAGTTTTAATATGTATGTGTGTAGTTTCAGATCATGAAAAGTCTAGCACATTTCACTTTTTAAATTTTTTTCTCTATGCTTTTTAAATTGTTTATATTTAAAAAATGCTTCTTGTATGAAGATATAGTTTTATCCAGATTTCATTATTTATTCATTAAACATCTTATTCACTGAATTCTTTAAACTTAATACATGTATTACATTTTAGTATTTTAATACATTTAAATATGCATGCATCATAGTAAAAATAATAATATGCATTTTAAGAATCATGTTTAAATTACATCAAAACCTTCCAAGCAAAACTTTTTTATGCCAGTTTTTTCCTGTTGACAGCCAATGAAAGTAACCAGTATTTTTCAGAACATATGTAATCATCAATCATGATCTTTAAGGTCTATAAAATAAAATTGTCTGAAGCTGGACAATAATCTTGAGGCATTATAATAGTTCTTCCAATTAAAGTTTAGATTACCTGCAGTTTTATTTATATGATTTAGTCACAGCAAGTTTTTTTTGGAAAATTTACAGACTTTGTCAGAGATTCCTGAAAATATCAAGGAGGAATTAAAAAAGAAGCGGCGAAGATTGAAAGAGGTATGTATGTGCTTCTTGTTAACTTTATTAAATGGTTATTTATAAGGAAATACATATTAATTTACTTCAATTTATATCTGCTGTGGTATATTTTGACCCTTTATATCACTCAAACATTGACTCAACAAATAAACACTTTTTGATTTAAAAAAGTATGTAATATAAATTTTTACTGATGTCAGTTGAATTAATTTTTCTACATTAATTTATAACACAAGTATATTTAAAGAAAATTAATTATTTTCAGATTTTCTAAATATAAATTGTCTAATTAGCAAACACATTTATATTATATTAATAAACAGTTAAATATATGCTTTATATTTCATCTTTATCCATTGTCACACTGATTTCTTATACTTGGCAGTGTTCAGCTTTGTCATATAATAACAATATTTCTATTATTTGAATAAACATTCTTCCATTTTCCTGCTGCCATATCATTACTGGGATTGTTTCCATATTATCATTGTTATTGCTGCTGTTGAGATAGTCATATATACTTTCTATCACTGAATTACAATTTCTAATTCATATTTCAATAAGAGTTCTTTTTTTCATTTGTATATGCTTTCATGAGGAAATTATTTTTGCCCCCCCCCCCCCCCAGGTGTGCAGGATCTATTCCGGGAAGTGTTATTTGTGATATTAAATTAAATAATAAATTATTTTTTATGTCATATATAATTTTTAAAATAAGATATTTTTCATAACAACATGTAGATTGATTCTGCATATAAAATTAAGTCTAAATAAAAAAAAAAAAAAAAAAAAAAAGAGTAAAAAAAAAGTAAAAAAAAAAAAAAAATGATGCCGATCTAATGAGCAAAAATTTTTAAAATGGTGGCAATGCTAAAAATTTCATACAAAAGCAATCAGTCAATTTAATAAAAAAAGCAAGGAACATCAGTAATAATACACTTACTATTAAGAAATCCTTCTTTATGCACTGTCTTTCTTCCCATGTACACAGCGATTTGTTTTTCATTTGAAAAATCAAAGTATTCCACAAGCTTGGCTCTGTGCACCTTTTCCATTGTGCACTGGTTGCAACAAACATGCTGTGCACATACTTGAGTTGCCACATGAATACTTTATACAGTCAAAAGTCGTTAATTCGGACACCCATAATCCGGAACGATCTATAATCCGGACCTCAAAACTACAAACTTTCTGCGTCGTATTGATGTAAACGCATAAGCGTTTACGTGTGCGCGTAAGACCTTTACGGCTGCAAATATGCGTGTGCACATAAAACGTTTACGTATGCGCATTTAATGTATAACGGACAGTATAAACTAAGCTAAAATTATCTAATTCAGTTAATGTTGCAGATTGCTTTGTTCCTTAATCTTCGAATTGGATCCGGCTTATTATTTTTTGCAGACTGTTAGAGCAATTTTATAAAAGTAAGCTTGAACTTTCGATTATATCAAATAGAATTTCCGATATATATTTGCTCATATGTAAAGGATCGAAAGCGAAAGTATGTTTCGAAACCCGAAATCTGTTTATCAATTTCACGCTGCTCGGCGGGGGGAACGCCGCAGCGCGAAATGAATTGGAAGTTGATCTGTCAGCACTATCCTTATCTTCAGGGCAGATGTTTTTATTTTATTTGGCTTATAATTCCTTGCTAAATGTAGTATTTCATCTCGATGTACTCCATCTTTGATACGATTTAAAACAAGTTCCTCGTTATTATAATTTGCTTCCGATAGCGAAGAAAGTGACAGAGGTTATTGTAAACGAAAAAATTTCAATTGACAAATTAGTCGGTATTCAATTCAGACACAGCAATTATAGGACTTGAACAGCGGAACTTTTTAAACTAAACAAGAAATTATGTCTGTTTAATAGAATTAAAGAGAAAGTATTATCACATGAAACGAAGCAACTTAAACAACTTACATTGAAAGAAATGTTTAATAAAGTAAACAAATAAATATTAAGCTTTTTCTTTTTGTAAATTTTGATACCCTTTAGATCATAATTGATCTTTATTTCATAAATTACAGTTTCATATTTTTAATTTTGTAATTTCTGCATGCCATCCTACCAGATTTAAACTGATGATCTATAATCCAGAAAAATCGATAATCCGGAATCGCCGAAGTCCCGACGAGTCCGGATTAATGACTTTTGACTGTAGTAAACATATGCTAAAACTTTGCTTTCAAAAGAGACAAGAGTAAGGTAATCCACAGAACATTCCACTTTTAGAAAGCTGTCCTCACTTGAAAAATGCTTGAGAAACATTGTTCTCCATGTCCAAATGATCTTCATGAAATATATTAAATAACATAGAAACTGTCACTTAAAACTGTATTTTAACATAAAAAATCAACCTACTCTTACATTTAACAGTAATTTTACATTACAGCAATTTAGCAATCAAATATCACACGGTTTTCTTCTTGTAGCAGTTTTAGCAAATTTCACATCATTTACTAACTTTTGGGTGATAGTTTAAAAAATACAGTTTTTAAAATCATTGGCTTGAAAGGTTGTTCTTCATATTAATGTTATTCCATGTCCGTATACCATGATTCCTGCCAGGACAGTGTAGCTTGCTCAGCCACTTTTTATGGAACGGGGCCAAATTGAAATAATTTTTTTTCCACTTAAAAAAAAAAAAAAAAAGCTTAATACTTATTTGTTTACATTATTAAACATTTCTTTCAATGTAAGTTGTTTAAGTTGCTTCGTTTTATGGGATAATACTTTCTCTTTAATTCTAGAAATAGACATAATTTCTTCTTCAGTTAAAAAGTTCCGCTGTTCAAGTCCCGTTAATTGCTGTGCCGAGAATACCGACTAACTTGTCAATTGAAATTTTTTCGTTTTCACTAACCTCTCTGTCACATTCTTCATGTCTTTATCCATTTTTTGCAGCAATTCCACTGCGTTTGCGCACATGCATATGCGCAGTAGTCAAGGTCTTACGCGTACGCGTAAAATGCCTGTGCGCATGTGCCAACGCGGCGCATGCGCAGAAAGTTTTTAGTTTTGAGGTCCGGATTATAGATCATTCCGGATTATGGGTGTCCGAATTAACGACTTTTGACTGTACTGGTGTAAATGGAATATAGTGAATTGCACAATGGTGCTTTAAAAATTAGAATTCAGTTTTTTTTATATGTATCCGTTAGAAAGCATTTTCATCATTAATACATATATAAAAACAAGGAGCCAAAATCAAATTGATGGTAAATGCCATTCTCATCCATGTCAATAATGTAAGTACTAGCATTTACTTAATTTTTAGTTAATAAAACAAAGAGTATCCAAACTCTAATAGCCTTGAATTATTGAAAACGAATTTAACATTTCTCCTATCAACTTAATTGATTAATACTAATATCTTCAATATCATATTAATTTTAATTAATTGTATGTAAAAAATCTAAGCATACTGGTACAGTCAAAAGTCGTTAATTCGGACACCCATAATCTGGAATGATCTATAATCTGGACCTCAAAGCTACAAACTTTCTGTGCATGCCTTGCGTTGACGCATGCGCGTAAGACTTTTACGTCTGCGAATACGCATGTGTGCACGCGCATAATACGTTTACGCTTGCGCATTTAATGTATAATGGACGGTATAAGCTAAGCTAAAATTATCTAATTCAGTTAATGTTGCAGATTGCGTTGTTCCTCAATCTTCGAATTGGATTCGGCTTATTATTTTTTGCAGACTGTTAGAGCAATTTTATAAAAGTAAGATTGAACTTTTGATTATGTCAAATAGAATTTCCGATATATATTTACTAATATGTAAAGGATCTACAAAGCGAAAGTATGTTTCGAAGTCCATTAAACCAAAAGTGGAATTGCTGCAAAAAATGGATAAAGGCATGTCATTCGTTTCTCAAACCATTCCGAAATCTGTTTATCAATTTCACGCTGCTCTGCGGCCCGGGGAGGGGGGGGGAACGCCGAAACGATGCGGCGCGCAATGAATTGAAAGGTAATCTGGCACTATCCTTATTTTCAGGGCAGATGTTTTTATTTTATTTGGCTTATAATTCCTTACTACATGTAGTATTTCATCTCGATGTACTCTGTCTTTGATATGATTTAAATCAAATTCCTCGTCATTATAATCCGCTTCTGGTAAAGTAAAGAGAAAGTATTATCACATAAAACGAAGCAACTTAAACAACTTACATTGAAAGAAATGTTTAATAAAGTAAACAAATAAATATTAAGCTTTTTTTTTTTTTGTTTTTTTTTTGTAAATTTTGATACCCTTTAGATCATAATTGTTCTTTATTTCAGAAATTACGGTTTAATATTTTTAATTTTATAATTTCTGCATGCCATCTAACCAGATTTAAACTGGTGATCTATAATCCAGAAAAATTGATAATCCGGAATCGCCGATAATCCGAAGTCCCGACGAGTCCGGATTAATGACTTTTGACTGTAGTAAACATATGCTAAAACTTTGCTTTCAAAAGAGACAAGAGTAAGGTAGTCCACAGAACATTCCACTTTCAGAAAGCTGTCCTCACTTGAAAAATGCTTGAGAAACATTGTTCTCCATGTCCAAATGATCTTCATGAAATATATTAAATAACATAGAAACTGTCATTTAAAACTGGATTTTAACACAAAAAATCAACCTACGCCTACATTTAACAGTAATTTTACATTACAGCAATTAAGCAGTCAAATATCACATGATTTTCTTCTTGTAGCAGTTTTAGCATTTTTCACACCATTTACTAACTTTTGGGAGATAGTTTAAAAAATGCAGCTTTTAATAGCATTGGCTTGAAAGCTTGTTCTTCATATTAATGTTATTCCATGTCCGTATACCAGGATTCCTGCCAGTACAGTGTAGCTTGCTCAGCCACTTTTTATGGAACAGGGCCAAATTGAAATAATTTTTTTCCCACTTCTTTTCCTTACCAGTGAACAAAGCCAGAAATGTAAACGACAGAAGCATTCTTATTCTTTGCTTGAGGCATGTGTTAAAAGTCATGCGACACGAAATGTCACTACTGGAATTTTTAGCACTCTGAAGAAGATCCAATTATGTGAACATCTTTTATATTGTAATGCATTTTATAGAATGCCAAATTTCACCAAGTCCCCCTTTTAAAAGTCAATAAAATTAAACTTTAAAATAACCTTGAATATAGCAAAGCATGAATTTTTAAAATGAAAGTATTCCCAGCTAAAATAATCAGAGTTTGATTCTTTTTAATATTTTTTTCACTACTTTCAAGATGTTCAACTATTTCACCTATTCTCAATATATCATAACATGCTAAGTTTGAATTGACATTAAAGAAACATTATATGACACCACAGAATTCATTGATTCAATTTCCCGATGAGTCCCGACGAGTCCGGCTTAACGACTTTTGACTGTAATGACATTGTTGGTTTGCTCACAAATATTTTCACAACATATTGCTTTGCTTCATGAATACTTTTTCACATGAATATTTTTCGTAATCAGAAAGTATTTTTAATTGTTTTAAATACATTGCTTAATTTATTTAAACTTTATTTTGCATCTATGTAAATGAAAAACTTTTTTCTAAATCTGTCTGGTGCTTGAAAATGTACATACATTAATTACTGGTGTGTGATTATTAAAATATGATTCTTGGGGTGTGGGTAAATGAGGTCTTTTCACTGCCTATAAATTTATCAACGTAAACTTTTCTGCTGATGTTCACATGTTTTAGTAATAAACAGTTTAAATGAAATTAAAAATAATTTTTTTCTAAATTTTTCTAAGAATTTGATTACAAAATTTACAATTATAGACTAAAATTAATGGCATAATTCATCTGGAGGTTCAGTGAAATTGAAACATATATATATACTATATGAATAATAGTTAAATTTCTGTGTGATTAGACATACAAAATTAGGCACTCTTCTGTTATCAGGATTGGATTCAGAATCATAGGTATTGTATGCACATATGTATGTATATTTGTGTGTACACATACATATGCATGTGCATATATATGTAGTGTGTTAAGTAAGGGCCATTTTATTGCATACACTAATAGGTGGCGTGCACTCTACGAGTGCTACATCGAGTGAGTCGTGTCCCAATATACCTTGGAAACAACTGTGCTCAGTTGCAGCTGTATAGATAACCTGTACAGTCTGTTCTGTGTCTTTAAAATGTTCAAGATTATCAAATCGCTCACCCTGCGGGAATTACAGTCAGTGATACATTTTTTTTCTGCAAGAAATCTGTCCACTGCAGACATTCACTGGCAGATTTGTGAAGTTTACGGAGCTACTGCCATGAGTGCATGCAAAGTGCGTAAGTGGGTCAGAGACTTCAATGCTGGCCATGACAACTTCTATGATGAATCCTGCTCTGGTCTCCCATCTGTGATCCCAGACGATGTGGTGGCTTCAGTTGAAGCAAAAATTCTTGATAATAGATGTTTCACCATAAGCACTCTTTCAAATGAATTTTCTGAAGTGTCTAAGTCAGTGCTGTACAAGATTGTTTCTGTAAAGCTAATGTTTAAGAAACTGTGCTCCCATTGGGTCCTAAACTTCTAACAGAGGACCACAAAAACAAAAGATTTGAGTGTTTTCTGAATTTTTTGAATTGATGATGTGATGCCTTGTTCAGATCGTAACAGGAGACGAAACATGGGGTTCACATGTCATGCCCGAATGGAAGCAACAGAGCATGGAGTGGAGATACACACACACACTCTCCTGTAAGTGTCAAGGCCAAGCAAACCCTATCCAAGTGCAAGATCATGGCATCCATGTTTTGGGATTGGCATGGTATTTTGCTGGTTTACTTCATGTAATGTGGAACCACTATAAATGTGGTAGCCCACAGCCAAACCCTGTGAAAGCTATGCAAAGCGATTCAAAACAAAAGACGTAACTTGCTGACAGAGGTAATTTTACTACTTCATGACAAAGTGAGGCTTCATGCCTCAGCTCAAACCCGAACTTTATTGGACTCTTTTGGCTGGGAAGTTTTGAATCCCCCCCTATGGCCCAGAGCTTGTGCCCAACAATTTTCATCTTTTGCACTATCTCAGACATCATCTTGGTGGCAACCACTAAAACAATGATGAAGACGTGAAATGGCTGTGACCTCTTGGCTAACAGAGCAGGTGGCAAGTTTCTATGAAGAGGGTATTAAAAATCTAGTTCTAAGATATGATAAGTGTTTAAACAAACTTGCCACCTATGTTGAAAAATAAAGAAATGCGTGTAAAATCTGGAAATAAATTTGGTTTTTGAAACTTTATTTCTGAATCCAGACCCGTTAATGGAAGCGTACCCAAAATTATGATTAAATTGATGATTATTAAAAGGTAGCAAGTTGATATGGGGAAAAAAATCTTAATATTGCTTCAGTAAAGTTTTATTACATCAGAAAACTGTTAATATAAAGCTGTTTATAAAAATCAACCTTTGGAGTTATAAAAAATATTTAGATTTTATTCATTATGTATTAAAGCTATTAATTTACCTGCCTGTATTTTAATAGTGTTCTCAAAGCATTCTTTTCTCCACAAAATTTTTTAGTTTCATTCTTTCTTTTGGTGATGAATATGTCATAATGGTTTGGGTTTTAGAAATGACTTATAAATTTGTCTTTGTATTTAATAAATTTTCATGAGGATATTTCAGTTTTAATATTTTACGTGCAATTTTAGTTTGTGAGTTTTTAATTATTTAAAAAAAACTCTACATTTTTTGTCATTTAATCAAGAGAAACTCACCTTTTTAGAAGAGATCCAAGACTTCTCAGGAAATAAATAGCTTTGATTTAGAAGCAATAGAACCAGACACTGCTTCCGATATTTCTTCAAGGACTGATTCTGTGACTAAATTACCTAGATTTCTGCCAGAACTTGGAAAACACCATTTGTTGAAAGGAACAGAGAAAAATTCCATTACTAGTGAAATTTCATCTGATGGTAATCATTCATATTTTTCATATAAGAGATATTTTTTAAAAACTTTTTGAATTAAAACTTAGCTTTTTTTTATATTGTTTTGTTATATATTGGTGTACATTGTATAATGCAACATTTGCTAAATTTCTTTTGATATTTCTTTAATATATTTGCACAGAATTTAATTTATGAAATTATTTTTCTTGCTGAAATATGTATATAATGACTATTTTGTGTAAAAACAAACCTGGCAATATTATGTGGTTAAAGTTATCATTAATTTTGATTATGCATTATGTATATGATAAAAGAACAGATGTACTTTTCATATAAATAATTTCTGAAATGTTTTCTGTATTTAAAAAGATTAGGGTGTACAACTTACTACAGGGGTTTGTATCAATATTTAGTTCTCATTTAAATTAATTTTTACAGATTGGTTTATTTAACCATTTTAGTTACTATATATTTAAATTTTATTGTTTAATCAAGAAGCTGAGAACGAATAAGACAGGTGATTAAGCTAAAGTTTTTCTAAAAGCATAAGATAGTATATGCTTTTGCTTTAATGAAAAACTAGACTGCAACTTAGCTTGCTAATTTCATGTGTTGCTTAATATCATTTTGTTTATCTAGCTAAATTAGTCAGAGAAATCTAACTTTTGAATTATTTGAACAATTGTGCTAATGCAGTTGTATTTATTATTATAAAATATCCATTGCTTTCTTTTAAGAAATGTTTGATCTTTTGTTTATGGCAGTATTTTAAATTATTATCATATACATCCAAATATATGAAAAGATTTTGTTGCAAAAATTCAACAAAAATTTGGAACTATAAGTCGAATTTAAAATTACCCTATAAATCCAGCTACATGTATTGCCAAAATTATGAATAACTTAGTTAAACCTAAAAGATTAGCTGAATTTAAGTGTTATTTCGTTTTCAGTTTCTGTGTGAAAAGTCATGGGGGCAGCATTATAGAAAGAAAGGGCATTTTTTATTTCTAATAGTCTCTTTATCTCAATTATCCCAACTTTTGAGCAAGTGCATCATTTGGTGCTTTAGTAATACAGTCAAAAGTCTTTAATACGGATGTCCATAATCTGGAATGATCTGTAATCCGGACCTCAAAGCTACAAACTTTCTGCACATGCGCATAATATCTTTACGTATGCGCGTATGCGTTTATGCATGGGCATTTAATGTATAACAGATGGTATAAGCTTGACTAAAATTATCTAATTATCTATTTCAGTTAATGTTGCAAATTGCATTGTTCCTTAATCTTCTAATTGGATCCAGCTTATTATTTTTTGCAGACTGTTAGAGCAATTTTATAAAAAGTAAGCTTGAACTTTCAATTATGTCAAAAAGAGTTTCCGATTCTGGAGGTGCCAAAGCATCTACAAAGCAAAAGCATGTTTCGATGTACTGCTTCCGATAGTGAAGAAAGTGACAGAGAGGCTATTGAAAACGAAAAAATTTCGATTGATTGACAAATTAGTCGGTATTCTCGACACAGCAATTATAGGACTTGAACAGCGGAACTTTGTATCTGAACAAGAAATTATGTCTGTTTAAAGAATTAAAGAGAATGTATTATCACATAAAAAATGAAACAACTTACATTGAAAGAAATGTTTAATAAAGTAAACAAATAAATATTAAGCTTTTTTTTTTTGTAAATTTTGATACCCTTAAGATCATAATTGCTCTTTATTTCATAAATTGCGGTTTCATATTTTTAATTTTATAATTTCTGCATGCCATCTTACCAGATTTAAACTTATGATCTATAATCCAGCAAAAAAGATAATCCGGAATCGCCGAAGTCCCGATGAGTCCGGATTAAAGACTTTTAACTGTATGGCAAATTGTTTCTGAGCTGTGTTAACCATTCTGGACCCAGACTCAAGACTTTTCCTCCTCAATTGCACTCTCATTTATACCAGCAAATACAATTCTCCAGTTCTGTTCTATAAAAATGCCTTAAAAAAATGTACTTATGTTAAATTATGCTAGTTAATTATATCATGTTAGTTTTAAATTAAAAATCACTTTTGCTGTCCAGTGCCTAGATGATCTGGAAAATGACATTGTTACGAAATGTCCAGGCGCGGTAAGATAACTTCCTCGCAAAGCAGGTTTAGGGGTGCCAGAAAATGGCAAGGGAAAGCAGGATTGCCACATTTGGTGAGAAATTGCCCATTTGGTGACAAAATTGGCAATATGCCGTAGACGGATGGAGAATCTTCTAGAACCAATTCTTACTGGTTTATGCCCAGAACATTCTCAAATGCAGGTTGATAATCAGTGCTCATTGCCTAGTTGAGTTCGTTAAGAGTGCGTGTCTCGTAGTCTAGTGCCGAGTGCATCGAGAGTGTCTCTTAGTATATCTCGAATTAGTGCATTGTTGAGTTTTATTTTAGAGTGTGTTGAGCTTCAGGAATGACTGAACCTAGTCAGGAGGTGTACTCTAGTGTATCGTCAAGTGCATCGCGAGTTGTAACGTGGAATGTCTCGAGAGTAAGTAGAGTTCTGAGAATGACCGAGCAGAGTCCGGAGCTGTACTCTGGTGCTTTGCAGTGAAGCTGTCTTCACTGTTATAGCCTGATAGTCTGAAGGCTGTGTCCCTGATTGTTCCAGCATGTTTATAGTAAATCTTCAATAATTGTAAATGTGTTATTGGAGCTGTCTTGAATAATACTGGCTAATAAATTGTGTTTCGATACTTCATCAGATGTCGTCATTATTCACTCCAAATCCACAAACCCATACCGTATGTTCGTAAGAAGAAAATACGTAACAATATTATCTGAAAGGTGGATGACAGTGCCTAAAAGATGTATAGTAAGGCAGATCTGCAAGATAGATGATAATGATGAAATTGAAGATGATGACATTTGCTCAGAATTGTTTCAAGCAAAGACTTTGTAGAATTAGTTGAAAATTTCAAGAATATTGAACTACTGATGTTAAGAAATTTGCTATCAATGTATATTAGGAATAACTAAAATAAAAGTTATATTTTTTTCAATTATTTGATTTTTAATATTTTTTTTTCAAATTATTTGCAAATTATTTTGAACTTGTATATGAGCCAACTCTAAAACTTCAATAATAAAAAAATTGCTAATTTCTCAGTTCATTTATGGAAATACTTAATATTTAAAAATATTTACTTTTTTCCTGTTTCTCAGTAAGAATAATTATTTTCATTTCAAAACTAGCTAGGCTGGCTTTAACATAAGCGTGGCAACTACATTTGTTTTTAAAGATTTATGAAATTAAAATAAAATATTTCTTTGGAATGAGGGTCTTTGGAACCAGGGGGCAGTTATCAGTCATATACTTTAATTGAACAATACTGCATTTTCTTAAGGTAAAGAGGTAAAATGAAAATTTTTCTTATATAATTATAATTGATATGCATAGGGGTGTAACTTTCAAACTTGGAAAAAAAAAAAAAACTTTTTAAAATTGCATGATGCATTAGTTATTTGTAATTTATTAATGAAATATAATATCGGTATAATTTTTTATTTATTTTTTTAGTGTCTAGTGGTGAACAATTAAGACCTATACCTCCCCCAAGAAAAAGCAAGAAAATTTATAGTTTAAAAGAAATAACATCATTACAGTCAAAGGTACAGTAAGATCTTTATAGTACTCAATTTTGTAATAATTCTGATTTTTATCTAAACTTCTAACTATATATGTAATATATATTTCAGTCAGATGAAGATGTAGTACAAGAAATCAATAATGTAGAAGAAAATTCAGAAGATGTTCCTATTCAGAAAGTATGTGATTTTAAAACTAAAGATTATAATTGTCTTCTTAATCTTTCAGTCAGAAACATTGACATGAATAAAGTAAAATGTATCTGTTTCTGGGATTTTCTCAAGTTTAGGCTGATATTTTTATGTATTGATACTTTTTGTTAAAATTTATCACCAGAAGCAAAATACACAGTTTTTAAATCAACCATCTACTGTTACAGATAATTTGGTTGTCTGCATAAATACTTTTTTTTAGAGAATTGATGTTCATTTAAATTCTCAGAAATGTTGATTGGTTTCATAGGTACCTGTTTTAGGGATGTGTGTGCTTGAGAAGTTTAACTGTATTTAGTAGTATTATGATTTTACATTTGTAAGTTAAAAAGAATTTGACTATTTGATTCTTTGTATTTTTACATATCATTGGCAAATCAGATGTCGGACATTATCAGTTTTTATCTGCGAGGAAGAAAGCAAATTTTATAATCTTTCTATGAACTGTTTTATCAGTTAAAGTAGTATTTTTTGGAATCTCATTCTATAAAACTTAAGTGAGCAGAGTTAATTTATGTAACCAAATTCAATTATCACTCCTTTTCATAAAAATGATCAATCTAGGCATATGGAAGCTGCACAGTTGGTTCACAGCTGTCTTCCAGAGTTTTCTCATTTATGATTTTTCAAATTGCTTTTTGATCAATTGTCTCTTTTGGTTGGTAGTTTCAGACATACAATTAATTGTTAAGTGTATCAATTAAAATGGTAAAATCTACAATGTTCCTCGATACTTTGTCTGGATATGTCAAGGAACCTAGTGAACTAAGTAGCAAATTATCGCTGAGTTCCAATACTCAGTTATTACAGAGACTTGAAAAGGGTTAAAATACCTTTTTATTCACTCAAATAATAAGAGATGGCCCCTTTTGGGGCTTACAGGAAAGCCTCGACTTGGGCTTTTTAAATCAGGATAAGAAAATGAGAAACTAATCTAATACCAAACCGAATAGATTTAGCTGAAGCTAGGCATTAATCTAGCCGGCAGTTCTCAACAGGCGCATGTAATACGACCGAGCGTAATAGATTCAAGAACGAAGCAGCTAGAAGGCAAACATGCACCACTCAGGATTCCTAAGCACACCCTTTTGAAGTAAGTCAAACTTCCTTTAAATACTTCTTCTAACTCATTTGCATTCAACACAATTCTAAAAACTCATTCTGGTAGGGTGTTGTGAGTAGGAAACAAGAATTGAAAGGAAAAGGTTTCAAAATTAAAAATAACTCTTATAAAATTAAAATACTCATTACAAGTCATATTAAACTTGCTTTATTGTTTCTTTTGCTATGGTTTTGTTTTTCATTACTAAACCAATATCTTCAAACCATGCTGTAGCTTTTTAGAGACTTCAAAATATCTCTTACATTTAGCATTCATATTTCTGTAATTATCAAATTTGCTAGTGCCCAATTTTGTTTAAATTTGGTGTCTTCTGTTACATTGCATGATTTTGCAAACAGTAGTAGTGTTGCATTTTATATAATAATAAAGTCCTTTGAAAACAAGTTGCTTTGTTTTTCTAAACTTAATGCTGAGTTTTGAAAAATGTATCTGGATAATCTGTTTGTTATGGCTTCAAAAGTTTCATCTTTTTTCATACCACGTATGTTTGGAGACAACATGGATTAAAATGATCCAAAAATGTGCTTCAATAAAATTTTGTACTTTGTAAATAGTATTATTTTTTATTATTTCCAATGGTAAGTACACAGGACAGCAGATAACTTTAAAACAAAAAGAAATGAACATAAAGTTAGAAAGATGTCAGTTAATCCATCAACTTAAGTCTTGCAATTCAATTTTGCTCCCATAAAGATACAGGAGGCAAGGTGAGTAATGTCAAAAACCTCTCCAGAGTTGCACAAGGTACAAGGAGGATCTGGAGCCAAGTTAATTTTATAAAGGTGTTTCAGGAGAGAATCATGGCCAGAAAATAGTCGTAACAGTGCCAACGATTTATCATGAGGCCACTCAGGAATATCTTGAATGTGATTGAACCAGGGCTTTTGATTACTTCTAGTAGCAACATTTCTAGAGAAGGAACTCATTAATTATTGTCTTAATAGATTGTCTTAATAGTGTCCTTTTAATTATTGTCTTAATAGATTGGTTGGCCAGTTTCAGGCTATTTAGCTGTAAAACAGAAGCTACCCTTTTTGCTAGAAAGTCGGTGGTCTCATTCCCCTCGATTCTGCAGTGGGCGAGGATCCACTGCAAAACAACTGTTTTATTACAATTTGATAAACATGCCAAAAAACTGAATTGTCGATATCTTTCATACGTAATGGACCAGCAAAGTTTATGGCCTGAAGAGCTGCTTTTGAATCCAAGAGAATCACCACTTTAGGAAAACATTCCAGTTGAAGAAGGACTAACTGGATAGAAAAGATTTCTCTGTCAAAAGTGTGAGCACCAACAGGAGAGTAAAACGGAAAGAGCTTTAAAAAAAAAAAAAAAAAACACCAACTCCTGTTTTGGTACAATCTTCTTGTAAATAGTATAACTGCTTCAATTTAGAAATTTCAGTAACATTAAAAACTTTGTATTATCTTATTTTTTAAATAATTAAAATCATTATTTAATATGCTAATTCATTGGCTTTTTACTATTTCAAATTTAAGTTGAATTAATTGTTATATATTTTGACATTATGTTTTCAGGAGGAATTAAATAAACTGTATGCAGAATGTCATCCTAGAGCACAAAGAAGAAATTTAATGAAAAGAGATATTAAAAAGAGGGATCATGTAGCTGAGGTATGTTTTTAAGATAATTGCATATGTGTTATTACAATTTGCATTTTTCGTTTATGAATTAAAACAGCTTGTTCGTTAGCATGTAAGATGAAATATATGATATTTATGCATAAAAGTGTTAATTTTGTTTTTTTATTTAGTTTAAAATTACTTAGCTTTCTAAATATTCATAGTTTATAAAACTGATCTTGAGATATCAGTATCTGTGCACATAATATGTAATATTTTTTTGTAGTTGTCCTAAAAGTTATTCTAATTTAATTTTTTAAAACTAATTCATAGTTAATAAAATCAGTGTTTCTAATTATTAATGAGCATCATGCCATAATCATCTAATTATTAATAAATCATCAGTGTTTTTAATTATTAATGAACATCAAAATCTTAAAGATGTTATAAGCACTGTATAGACATAAAGTTGATTTTCTTTGCATTAAAAAAATATTTTTATGATATCCCTTAATACATTTTACATCTTTTGTTTTAAGGTAAATGTTATAAGCTGACAGCTAAATAATATGTTACAGGATGAGATAGCAAGGAAAACATGTTCTTGCATGTGGATAATATATATCTGTCAAATGATATTTATTGGATGTTATGGATCATCATTGTTTTTAATTATTAATGAGCATTGAAATCTTAAAGATGTTATGAGCACTGTATAGACATAAAGTTGATTTTCTTTGCATTAAAAAAAATTATGATATTCCTTATGTACATTTTACAGAAGATATATTTCAGGTACTCTTTTTAATTTTGGTAAGCTTTTATTGCATATAAATAGAAAAAAAAATTAAAATTGGCATAATTAGGTAAAATGTTTAAATTAAAAAATATTACATGTATCAACATTGCGAATATAGTTAAAATGAATGAATCAGTGTGCAATAAAAACGCCTCAAATTTTATTTTAGGAGATGATAACATTTTTTCTTATCATTCTATTATTGATATATAGAAGCAAATTTCTTATATTTGTGTCAAATATCATTCCCATTTGTATCATCCATTAAAAATAAATTTGTTTATTAATGTTTTCATTGTGAACATAGCTAATTGTGAATATTTGCAGTTTTAATTGCTATAAAAATTAAGAATAAGCGAAGCATGCCAACCATATTTGTTTTTTAGCCTTTTACTGAAGAAACTACTGATCCTGCTGAAAAAAATGAAACTGATGCTTTTGATTTTTTCACATATAATGAAGAACCACATACTGTATCTTCAGAAGTAACTCCTTCAGAAGCAGTTGAAGAAATAACTCAAGAGGAGACAGGTAATTAAATGGAATTTTTCACGAAATTATTAATTAACATGAAATTATCATTAACTGCAAAGTAGCTGTATAGAAAAATTGGTTTCTTATAATTTGTTTAAAAACAAGTGTTTTTATTAGTTTTCTGGATAAAACACAATCATAATTTTTTAAAAAAATTTCAGTTTCTCATTTAAAAAGTAATTTATGTCTCTGAATTAAAAATTTATCTTTCTTATGCAATTAATTAAAAATTTTTTTGCTTAATCTTCTGTTATTTTTGTGCTAGATTCTGTTGGTCTTATTAAAAAAGAACTCCAAGAAAAGCTCACAGGTATAGATATCACGAAGCGTGAAGGAGCATCCTATATTCCATTTCATATTAAAATTGAAAAGGAGAAAAATTCCTTTTTTCATCCATCTTTTAAACCAGGTATGTGAATGTAAATATGTGTGCATATTCATGCATTTATCGTCATATATTTTGCTTACTGGAGTAATTTCTGTAGGGAAGTGCATTAAAAAGTGCATAAGATAAATATTTGTTGGAAAATTTTTTAAATACTTAAATAAATTTCTTAATATCAAGAAATGGTTTGAATTATTGAATACTTATTTGAAATTATTGATTAATAAGGAATCTAATATAAATGCTGAAATATATCTTTTTTTTTTTTTTTTCATTTTTAGTTCCAGTTAATTTAAAGATACCAGAAGGTATGCAGCCAAGAAATTTGGCCGATGAAGGTTTTTTTGTTGGGAAAAAACCATCTGTACCTAAAAGAAATATTAATAAGTTAGAAAATCGCTTACTTACTCAAAAGGTATGTTGAATTTTAAAATGAAAATTCCTTATTATTTTCATGCATATTTTTCATACTTTTTTTATCATCTTAATTCATCAAAAATCAAGAGGCAAAAAAATGCAGTTTTAAGGGGAGGAACATCTACATAAAAGTAAGCTTGACTATAAAAATAAATATTTATTTTTACTGAGTGCATTTATTGGTAAGTCATGATATTATAAAATATTTAACCTTTTGACTACTAATGGGACATATATGTTCTACTAAAAGTTTAAAAAGTACTTCGAATCTTCCAAATGCTGGGGATCATCTTCCAATAATTGAAAAATCAAGACTTCGCCATGCTCGTTGTACACAAATGAACATAGAGAAAAGAACAAATATCAGTTGCCCAACGTGTAATGTTGGGTTACGCAAAGAATGCTTTACCCTGTATCATATAGATATAGATTTTGAATTTCTTGAAGAAATAAATAATGTTGAAATATTAAGTTTGAAAAATGTAAAGCATCCTGCATTATATTCAAATCTTGATTGGGATAAGAAAGTTCCTTCAGGTGAAGGCTTTGAAATTTTTACTGATGGTTCCAAAATTGCAGGAAAAATTGGATGTTCTTTTGTTGCTTTCTCAAGTGGAGAAATAAGTACTGTTCAAAAATTTCGTTTAAGTAATAATTCTTCAGTTTTTCAAGCAGAAGTTTACGCTATATTAAAGTCCTTGGAATGGCTCTTGAGAAAGAACTCTCAAGAAGAAGTTAATATTTATTCAGACAGCCAAAGTGCAATTCAAGCTATTGCCGCTTCTAAGATTTATACGGATTTGGTTCTCAAAACATTTAATTTATATTTGGAAGTTTCTAAGAAAAGAAAAATTTATTTTCATTGGATTCGTGGACACATTGGTCATTAAGGGAATGAACTTGCAGATTTATATGCAAAGCAAGCCTCTAAAAAAGAGGTTATAGATGAATTTCTTCCAACTTCGATTGTTTCGTTTAAAAATTCATTAAGGATTAAGATAATACAAGTTTGGCAATCCTATTGGGACAAAGAATTGAAAGGTAGATTTACCTATAAGTTCTTAAAAGAAGTTAATACAAAGAAAATTTTTGGAAATAGTTATCTGAATCAATTCCTTACTAACCATGCTCATGTTCCGTATTACTACAATAGATTTAATATTAAATCTATAATGTGTCAATGTGGATCTAGAGAAGCAGATGTGGAACATGTACTTAATTGTGCTTTATTAAAAGATAGATGGTGTAGATTTATACCAAAATTGAGATTTGAATCGGATGTTGTCAAAATATATATGGACGAAAAATCAAGAAAAGGAATACAAGATGTTATGAAAAATATTACAGAAACAGAAGAAGATTTGTTTTTAAGTTCTCAGTAAAGTTAATTAATAAGAAAAAGACTTTTGTTAAAAATGTATTAAAATTATTATAATATCTTCTTAAAAAATATTATGTAACATTGTTAAAAATTGTTGCAATTTAAAGTTCATTGAGATAATGAAAAATTTTTTTATGTTATATTGTATTTAAGTTTTGTTTTAATAATTATATTGTATTAAGAGTAATCAAGAAGATTGTAAATTTTGTTTTTGTAAATTTGTTTTCAATAAAGATATTTGTTGGTGGTGTCAACTTGTCTTTTGTTAGGGGACGAGTACAGTATGGTGGTTATATTAAAGAAATGAGTAGTTCCATTAATCCCTGCATATACCGCAAGGTTCGCAGGATTTATTAACCGGTCTTACCCTGTATCATATGATGTAAAATCTATTTCGTATAATAAAGCTTTCCATAATAATAGGTGTGCTTATAGTAATAATAATCGCTACATGTGGGATATATGTATCCCACCATTAACTAATGCTGGGATAGTCTCCCAGTCTTTGGCTTGAAAACCATTTGTCAAAAAAATCTTAAATTTACCTTATTTGTGATACACTTGCATGGAAAATGGAGTAAAAAAATTTTTTTTTAAATTTCATAGTCAAAGGATTAATGTTTAAAAAAATGTGAAAATTTTCCTAGTATTGTAGTCATACAAAATTTTTTTGAAGAAATCCACTGTGATCCACACCAGGATTTGAACTCCGCACCTCTCAATTGCTTGCTGGACATGCTTTCCATATACACCACAAAAGCACGTGGTAAGAAAGGAGAAAAACTTTACATATTTCTCCACTTAAAGGGTGACTGGCAAGGAGGGTTTTTTTAAGTCAGGAAATGTGAAAAATCAGTGATGATTTTACCTACCCAGGATTTTAACTCTAGATTTCCTGATTACTAGCCAGACATGCTTTCTTATTAGACCATCAAAGTACGCAGTAAGGAAGTAGAAAAGCCTTACAGTATATCCAATACTTTCTTGTCTGTTCTAAAAGTAAAAAGAATATTAATTAATAAAATGTAATTAATAAAGAAAGTTAATTAATGGAAAATATATTCATATGCTATAATGAAATAAAGAGAAAATTACTCTTGTGATCAGTATATTGAATCAAAATATTAAATATGCATTTCTAATTTTTTGTAGGGGGGGATTGATATCTTACTTTCAAGATGTTGCATTAAGCCACGATGATAAAAATACCATTCTGTTAGAATTTTTCAAATAGTTTTTTTTGTGCTTATTACGTGCAAAAAGGCACTACACAGTTCCTTTAGGCACTACACGGAAAGGGAGGGATGCCCCGTGGAGGTCTTTTTAAGGGAAACTGGCTCATATCCACGTTACACATCGGGAAAAACACGAAAACGCCCATGCAGCCAGCCCCTTCGCTGGGACTCGAACCCTGGACCGAACTACCAGTGTTTAGTGTCTTTACTGCTCGGCCGCTGGTGGGCCTTTTCAAATAGTTGATGAAATTAATTTCCATGTCTCCTTGATCTGTTCATATGTTTTTTTGAAGTTGGTTATTTTACCAACAAACATCAAGTTATGATTATTTCTAGCCATCATTCAACATAAAAGTTTCAAATCCCATTCTTGAAAAGAAAATATAGTGGGCTTACTTTTGAAGTAAAATGTTTCAACTCAATAAAATTTAGTATGTTTCATATTATTGCTTTGAAAGTAATAATCTTCTGCAGAAAATTTTACCTTTAATCTTAAAATTATAATTGTATATACTTTTGTGAAAATATGGATACAGTTTAGTTTGTACATTTTATTCCTTATTTGTGAATATATTTAAATAAACAAAACTCATAGTTTTGCTTTAGGTTCAGCCCTGATTAGAAAAATTGAGAGTTTTTGTTTTCGGCATTTAAAAAAAAATATTACTTTACCTTCTTACACAGAAAGTTTTATGCATATATACTGGTAGATTAAAAAATTCTTGAAATTTCTATCAGATATTATTCCCCCCAAATAATTTTTATGTATATCCTTTTGCAACATTTTCATATGAAGTGAAAGTAATTTCACATTTAATTGTCGAATTGTATGGTTTTTAGCAATCATTTAGGGAAAACAACTTTGCATATTTTCATTTATTGATAAAAACAAAGTTTGCATAGTCATCAGATTTTTTCATTTGGAAGCACTCTGCAGCAGAAATCAAATCTAAATTATTGGGTGGTTTTTCTTGGAAATTCATTCTTTTCACACATTTGCATAACTGACGAGTCATGTCCAGGATGTCCAGAAATGAAAATCAGTGACATGGTTTTAGCTAATGGATGAGTACAAGTGTGTGAATCTGAAGAAACCATAAACATCTCTTATGATTGAGAATTACATATTTTGCAATTTTGGCTGAAAAAATTTACTGAAAGATGGGCTCAATGAATAAAATTGGGATTACTATATACTAGAAGAAAAATTTCAGTTAGAAGAATGTCTTGGGCCCAGTGAATTGTTTCTAATAATTTAATTCTCAGGAAAGGTGATGGCATCAGTTTTTGGAATGTCAAAGGAATTTCGCTTATAGTTTGCGGTGAAAAATGAAAAACTGTTACTAGCCAATACTGTGCAAAATTTTTGGTCAATTTAAAAGTAGCATTTCGGGAGGGGGGAAACCATCAAGGAGTGGTCAAGTGTATTGCAGTGATATTGTTTCATTAAGGTAATGTACCTGCTCATTCAAATGCAGAAGAAATTATTAGGCACAACAGAAGTAATTAAATATGAAGTTCCAGAGTTTTCTACATCCATTGTGTTATTTTCTGTTATCTACATCCATTTGGCTCCCTTGGATTTTCACCAAGACCATAGATGGATATCTTGGGGAGCTTGCCGAAAATCACTCCCTGGAGGGAATCAAAAAGTTGAAGAAATATTGGACTAATGCATTGAATTTCAAGGGGATTATACTGAATCAAGTTTGTATACTTTTTCTTGTCATTCTGGAATGTTTATAATCAATATTTTGACTGCTTAATCTTCCTTGGTTCTATAACAATTGAAAATTTAAATCATCACATCTAATACACAAATGTGTGTATAAATATGCAATATTTGAATAAATTCTGAAACTGAAAAAAATCCTAAAAGTAGTTTGAATGATATAAAAATGTATCCAAATATATATTATATAGTGAAACATGCAAGTTTTAAGCGTTTTAGTTTTACCATATAGCCAAAGACAGACATTTGATCTGATTAAAAACTCCATTTGAAATATTTTACTTATAAGATTATTCGGTACTATTCGGTTTCGAGGGCCGTAAAAAAATTGCAGTGAAAATGTACACGCAAAAGCGCCAAATCTAGCAAACGCTCCCAATTTAACAGTGCGCCAAATCTAGCGTACGCGCCGATTTCAGATTGCGTAAGTTTATATAGTTCTATATTTCTTTATTATTCTAAAGATGCCATTGAAATACTAGTTTAATTTTTAAATCCTTTTATGATTTTAAATCCTTTTTTGATATCCTACAGTTTTAAAAATTTCGGAATTGCCCATGACGAAAACTCGGCAATAGAATTTTGGGTAAAGTGCAGAATCACCCACTGGTTGACGCATTTTAAAGAATTGCACATACTCGGTATCCATGTCCACATCGATCTATTTTCACTTAAAAAAAATCCTGGAATTGCACAAAAATGGCACTGCGCACACCCTTGATTTTATCTATGTACACATCGACCTATTTTCACTTAAAAAGTAAAAGAAAATTGACAAACAATCCAATTGTTTTTACCCTTGTAAAAAGCGGCAAACAAATAAGTGAGCGATTCTGCACTTTGCCGAGAATATTTTCAAAGAAAAGGCATCATTCATTATAGAAAAGTACGTTTGAACAACCAACGAGATGAAATTATGCTTTAGGGATAAGTCGGTAGCGAAATAGCGATGCAGGCATCTATTCGGGTATGTTAAACAATTTTTATATAAATTATAATAATGATCTGAAATAGTTATTTACTCTTATGCTTCCATTGAGTCATGTTTAGCCTTTTTCATATAAATTATAATAATAAAAAAGTATTATATGAAATTAACCTTTCATCTAAATTAAAACATCAATCTTAAATAGTTATTTACAATTATACTTCCTTTCTTGCCGCAATTATTTTTGGCAGCATTGGCATCAACAATAGTTTGGCAATTTTTTACGGCCCTCGAAACCGAATAGTACCGATTATTCCTTTTAATTTTATGTTTTTCCATACAGAAATAAATTTAACTATGAAATTTTACTGAGTATCATTATGAAATGATTAAAATGATGTGTGCGTGCAAAAGGATCCAAAGTTAAACCTGACATTAATTTTATTGCAATAGTGAAATAGTCTTATTTTCATCCATATTCAGCAATAAATGCAGCAAAACAGTGTACTGCAATGATTAGTCAGAAAGCAATAGTTTCTATGATGATCTTTGTTTTTAAACATGACTTCTGTCCTCTGGCAAGAAGGTTATTCTAATTGTTTTGTTTTATAGGAACTGCAATGGTTTGGAGAAGATGGATGTGTAAAAATGGCACCTGATCCTGTGTGTAAGAGTCCAGCTCGTCTAGTGATTGAGGAAGAAATGGACACATTTCCTGCTGTTGAGTATGTTAAGGTATTGTGTTACATTTCTTGCAAAGTACTATGAATCTTCTAAATTATTATGGATGTTATCCAAAATGTAGATTACAATAATACTGGAGGCGATTCTGTGTAGTTACAGTGCATGGAAAATGCAAGATTGAGATGATAATTTTTATTATATGTATAAATGCTGCTTAGTTAGATAAAATGATTACACAATTTAAGAATAATTTTATAGTTTGTCTTATATGTACTTAAACTAATAATTTTATAGTTTATACATTTTGTATAACACTAGAGTTTAATACTGGAATGAAAGAAATGAAATGCAGTAATGTTTTTAAAATAATTAACTCTTTCCTGACGAGAGTTGTGTTTTTAAATAAAATAAGAATATATATTTACATTTAAATACTATAACATTTTCTGTGTTGTTCTGTATTCTGTGTAAAATTATCCAAGTATATCTAACATGTGTATCTAAAAATATCTAATATCTTCTGAATTCTATGTAAAATTATCCAAGTTTAAAAATAATATGACAATTTTAATTTGAAATTAAAAATAATTTTTGCAGTTTAAGATTATAAATAACTGTTTCACTGCTATGTTTCAAAATGATTTATTTTTCATTTTAGGCTTCACTCAATTCAGATAAATGGAAACTGAATGTGAAGAATGACAAGGGATATCAGTTAGATTTAGATATATCATCCATTTCATTTTTGCATCATCCTCTTTTCAGTTCTGAGCATATAATCGAATCTCGTTTGATTCAGATGTGTGAAAAATATTCATGCAATGAAAAGCTGGATTTAGTGAACACTCTAAAACAAAATGTTAGTATCATCAATATTTCTTCATTAAAAGATTAAAAATTTTTTTAAACTTTCAGCATATTTAGTCCTAGATTTTTTTGGCGTTATGCTTGTAGATATGACTCAGTTTTAACTACATTGTTCATCTAAAGATAAAAATGGAAATAGGAATTTTATATTATTTATTTAATTATGTCTTTCTGAAGTAATAATTTTTTTTAATGTTCTTGAAAGAAACATTTATAAAATCTTGAGTGTTTGCTCGTACTGTTCGAAATTGCTGTTGCCATATGTTTAATCTTATTTTTTCCTCAAAAGAAAATTTATGTTTCTCTTAAATCACTGGTTGAAATATCTATTCCTTTTTACAAAATAATAGTCACCTGCTATGGTTGGAATTAGTATTGTAGAGTCATTAGGTTAATTGAAAGCAGAAAAGATGAAAATATGCAACTGCCTTCGCCGGGAATCGAACCACGGACCTCTGGAATACCGGCCCAGCGTGCTACCGTTACACCACGAAGGCACACTAGGAAAGTGGGAGAAATACCTTATATACTCCCCTTTTTAAAGGGCGACTAGGGTTTTTAGGAGACCTAGTCGCCAAATACTGGGTGCGGAGAATCATCATCCACAACCCTTTTAGTTTGGGTGCCACTTGTTGAGTCATTAGGGTAATTGGAAGCAGAAAAGATGAAAAATATGCAACCGCCTTCGTCGGGAATCGAACCACGGACCTCTGGAATACCGGCCCAGCGTGTTACCGTTACACCATGAAGGCACACTAGGGAAGTGGGAGAAATACCTTATAGTATACAATAGAGCTCATTCTTTCACGTATTTAGTGGTAGTGACTGCAATATGTGACATAAAAAAATGAAAATAGAAATGTTAATATTATTTTTAAAATTTATTCTAAAGCAAAAATTCAAGTTTTGTTATATTTTTTAAAATTTTATTATTTTTAAAAATTGAATTACTATAATTTTAAGAATTTTTTTTTTTTTTTTTTATTTTGCTTGATTTGACTCCCCCCCTTTTTTTTCTTTTTTTTGTCAATGCTACAGTCAAGAAATGTCCTTTCCTAGCTGATGTAAATTTATGTTTTATAGAGTTTTTTAATAAGAAATTAGATTTGAAAAATTATTCCTTGCATCTTGGTATGCTTTTCAGTTGCTGTGAAAAGAATGTTTATGAAAATGATAGTATGGATTTTTTATAGTTAATTTCTCTATATTTGATATATTATAACACACTGTGCATTGCTATGTCTATTGTGCTATTGATAATTTTTCACTGTACTTTTAAACTTAAAAGTAAAGTCCATTTTGTGAAAAAATATAATTAGCCGAAAAAAACTATTGGTGCTCATTCTTTTATTTTACAATAAATAATAAATGGCATATTTGTAAACATCATCATAATTATATACTACATGTAAATCTAATTAATATATAGGCAACTCGCTTTTAATGGTGAATTTCCAATTTGAGCAAGTTTGCTTATACAAGTCCTTGGTGATTAGCAATGAAGGAAAAAAACTGCTTTCTGAAATTTAATAAATGTCATTCCAAGAACTGCTACTATAGGTATACATTAATTGAGGCTAAATCTGAGTGTATTTATTTTTATAATGGCATGATAGTAAGAGGAACTAAATTACATTAGAATCTATTGTTATTGCATTAATAGTATAGTTCTGAAGTTCTAAAACTATTTCTAGTACTAAAAATTGCTTTTGAGAATGAAAGGTGCTTTTAAGTAAGCATTAATTGAATAATGAGTTGCCTTTCAATGGAAGTTTGTGTAACTGAACACTGAAAATTTGATTCTTTGATAATATTTTCTTACTAATGATGAGTTTCTTTCGGTGTCTAAATAACATGGTGAATTTTAGAAGATTCATTTATAACTTGGATTGGCCTCTCTGGAGTGATCATTTTATTTTATTTAAAAATTTTTATTTTTAGAGAGAAAAGGAAGTGTGGCAAAAATTAATTGAAAGACTGTGTTTTATTTTAGCTGAAAGCTCTAAGGTCTGCTGCTACTAATTTGAAGCAGAGTATGGAAAGAGGGATGGAAGAAACTGCAATCAATAATGAGAGACTGGCTCGGTTAAAGCAATATCAAAATGACATCAGGTGTGATACAGTAATATTATGTTCCAGAAATTTTTATTTTCAATAATAAAATAATTTTTTCTCTGTATTGAGTATTTCTAACAAAATTTTTTTATAGTTATAAATATTTAATTTTCTTTGTTAAGTTTTGTATATAACACTTCTAGCTTCATATAAACTATATTAGTTTAGTTAGCTTTTTATATTAGTTTTTGACAGTGAACTAAAATTTAAAAGCCATTGAATTTTTAATTTTATATTTGAGAAATAAAAATTTTTAAAATTATTTGAAATGGGAATTTTGCTAAAGCTGGAATTAAAAAAGACTGCCCGGTGGCAAAGTGGCTAGCGCGTAGTGCAGCTGCACCACAGGTCCAGGGTTCTATCCCCAGGCTGGGCAAGGTTGACTCAGCTTTTCATCCCTTGACTGTATAACGTTGCGCGCCTCCAACTTGCACGCAACCAAGAGGTGACTGTGAAAGCTGTATAAAACACAGAGTCTTGTAAAGGGTTTAAGTCCCTTTTTATTCAACGTAATAAATTACAATTGCGTCCTCTTGACGCTTACAGACGGTGCCAACTCGGCAGTCAAATAAAAATAATAACCTGAAAAGAAAATAAAGACAAGATTCTAACTACGAGGTTCTCTAAAATAACTAACTCACCGCGTTTTACAATACGCCTGCTAATTTAGCAGACTTGAAGCTCACTGGAACGATTACCACTACTTCCCGCCAAGCACATAGGCCACAATGCGGGGTTCTTCAATTCTCGCTAACTACCTCCGCGCTCGTGCAGTAAGAATATCACATACCGAACTTGTTTCCTCTCTATTTAAATCAGAATACTTCCGCTGATAATTTGAATGCTTGCGCGTTCTACTCAAATTTACATATTCTGGCATTGGCAGTTCCAGGGGAAAGTAAGGCTTGACAGGAAAGATAGTTTAAACTTAAAATAAATGTTAGTTAAAATAAATATAAACCCTACATTTGCTGCTGCCAGAATTTGGAAAACTTACAACAGGTCGTTTGTAGGACCTGCTTGTAAAACGCGGTGAGTTAGTTATTTTAGAGAGCCTCGTAGTTAGAATCTTGTCTTTATTTTCTTTTCAGGTTATTATTTTTATTTGACTGCCGAGTTGGCACCGTCTGTAAGCGTCAAGAGGATGCAATTGTAATTTATTACGTTGAATAAAAAGGGACTTAAACCCTTTACAAGACTCTGTGTTTTATACAGCTTTCACAGTCACCTCTTGGTTGCGTGCAAGTTGGAGGCGCGCAACGTTATAACTGGGTCGATAAAATAAGTACCAAGTTCGCTTGGGGACTAAACACCGGGAGGGGGGCATCCTGCGACAAGCTGATCACTTGCCTAGAGCATATGCTGACGCACTCCAGGGCCTAAGGTCAAAAAAGCAGATTTCGGGGCACTGTAGGCCATGGCCCGCTAGGGCTGTTGCACCACTGAGTTTAGTTTAGGAATTAAAAAAATTACAAAATGGATTTTTGAGGACTGAAAATTTAGAACTTTGTTATACTTTATGCTTCATGAATCTGAGGAATTTCTAATTCTGAATCTTTCTCTCACATTATTAATATTTATCATTTATAGGCTGCAAAAACATTTTAATTCAAATTCTGAAGCATTCTTTTAATATAGAAGTTAATGCTCTTCATATCAAACATTGCAAATGTCTAAAATTGAATGAGCTTTTTCAAAAGAGCTGCTACAAACCTTTCTTGAAAGTAGACTGATTCAAAACCTCGAATGAGTTAAAGAAAGAATGTTGAAGTGCCGCAATAATGCAATACATTTTAGAAGGCTCCTGATGAACTTAAAAGTACTTCATGTGATGACTTCTTTTAGACTGTGCACATGAAGTAGACTGTATCACAATGAATGGAAGGAAACCAGATATAATAGTTGTATTTATTTTATAAGTTAATTAGTTTGGGGTTCAGATGATTCTATTTGTCGTAAACTTTGTATATATTTTTTATATCTTTTTTTTATTCCATCTCAAAATTAATAAGCAATTATATGCAACTCAGAAAATATGACATGATTGATTAATTATTTCTTGCTTGTAAAAGTGGTTTTTCTGTATGAGAGTAGAATATACTTTTTTCTGGGTGATTAGTTTCAGTTCACAGCTACTGAAATTCATTTCAGAGGAAATGGTTTTTATCTGTAAAAATTTTCTTCTGAACTTGAAGATAAAGCTAAGATTTAAGATGTGAGAGCTATTTAAATGTAAAATCTTTCAATGCATAAAGGATAAACTTTCTGCTAAGAGGTCCCACAGTTTTCAAAAGTTCTAAATTTCATTTCATATAATGGTGCAAATTGAAATTGATTGCTCCAAATGAAATTAATTTTAAAAGTTCTGAAAATTAAAACTTTGAGCTAGAAGTTAAATTCAATTGTCATCAACAAATGAAAATACAGAAAGGTTATTGTAATTTAAAATAAAATACTATTACCTAAATTTGCATTCTTACATGGAGAATTAATTGAAAAGAGGAAATTTAAATATGAAGATACTACAGTTCAATGAAGATATAAATTTTGAATAAATCTGTTGAAATTGAGAAAGTAAAATTATATAAATATACTAATACACCATTTGTAGGTATAATTTATATGTTTTGGCACCATTTCCCTTTTCTGTGTCTACATTTTCATTTAAGGTTTAATATCTCATCCATCCATAACATTATCATTCTTTAATGTTGAGTTAATTTTTTGAGATAATACTTATGCCTAAATTAGACTGTGTTTTTTTATCACAACTAAGGTGTAGTTTGTTACTCTTTTACTTTTCATAAATATGATATCTTAAACAAAAATAAACAAAAATGATACATTTTCATTTATGCAAGATGATGTACTATGTATGCCCCATAATTTTTTGTTGACGGGAATTCATTAGTTAATGGATCAAACTTGGCTTATAATTCAACAAATTAAAAAAAAAATTTTTTTTGGGTGGGTGAATGGAGGGAATCATCTTCAGATTTAATAATACTCTTATAATAATGGTTTGACATTATCATATGAATATTATAATAATCTGTTATACATTATAATATGTTATGTGTATTATGTATGACATATTATCATATGGTAATTGTTTGGCATTATCATATGAGTATTACGATTTTTAGGTAATAAATTTCTCCACTAATTAAAATTAATGTGAATTATCTTGAAAATTTTCATCATGTGGGCTGTTAGAATCTTCTTTGTTAAGATATTTTTTAAAAATGCACTTTCTTTTCTTTTCTCCAGTTCCCTCCCCCCACTTGATGTTTGCAATATTGATTTCTGACTTTTTTTTCATCAGTTTCCAAAATGTAATAACTGAAATTATGTTATAACTGAAAAATATAATAATTAAAATTACATATTGATATGCATTTACAAAGGAAGGACTAAAAAATATTCCTATGCCATGTATCACTTTAATTATTTGTTACAGCACTGTTAATAAATAAAACTATTGTTAATAAATATCAAGTTTTCCAAATAAACCCTGTGTCAACTTCTATAGATCTGTGTAACAATTCATGCTGAAATATGATGATTAAATTATTACTTTACAGACTTGTGGAAACATCTACTCAAAAAAGGAAACAAAGCTTATGCAATTAAAATACACCAACCAGTTAAATATAATACTATTTTGAATTGTATTGTTATATTTTAGTATAGAACTTACTTTTTCTGTAGACTACATCAAATAATGTTCTATCATCCTTTTTGTATCCATTTCTTTATGTTTATATGAGTCAGTTTTTCTCAGAATGTCTTTCATGAAGGCATCCCTTCCCTTAGCAGATATCCCTAGTGTGCTTCACCATTCAATAAACTAAACAAACCATTTCTTTGTATAACACACATAACTTGATATAACTTTTCTAACTACTATCACTGATTATTTTCCTGCTCCTTATATACATTTCTCCTTCTTCCTGTTACATAAGTGTACCTTTTCTTCTGCAAGAACTTATAATACTATTAAAATTAAATTAAAATGCTAAATATATTTATTTATGATACTCAAATAATATTTCCGTAATATATAATATTTATTAGATATTAAATTAAAGACATTTTTTTAATAAAATAATATTGCCAAGAATGCGAGGGCTATCTGCCTAGGAAGAGGATGCCCTCATGGAAGACCTTTTTAAGAGAAACTGGCTAATATATATTACACATGGGAAAATACATGAAAGTGCCCATGCAACTAATTTCTTCACTGGGGGCTTTGAACCCAGGTCAAGTTACAAATGTTCAGCGATAGTACCACTTAGCTGCCAGTGAGCCTTCTTTGATTATGAATAAGAGAGCCTGGTTTGCCATATTATTAAAAACTCTGTATATTGGTGCTGTTAACCAATAACCTAGGTTTACTTAATTTTAAAACTGGCCCTGTGTCTCTTTCACTGGAGCGCTATACAGCTTAGGAAGCAGTTTAATTTCCCACCCCCTCACCCACTAGCAACTGAGTGGTAGGTCGCTGAAAAAAGGTATTTTGACATAGGTTCTATTCCAGGCAAACATGCTGGTTGCATGGGTGTTTTTTTGGTTTTTCCCATGTGAAATGTGGATACAAGCCAGTTTCCCTTAGAAAATCCAGCCCACCAGCGGCCGAGCAGTAAAGTCCTGAACACTGGTAGTATGGTCCGAGGTTCAAATCCCGCGTACGGGCTGGCTGCATGGGTGTTTTCGTGGTTTTCCCCATGTGTAACGTGTATACAAGCCAATTTCCCTTAAAGTCCTCCATGAAGGCATCCCTCCCCTTAGGCAGATAGCCCTAGTGTGCTTTGCCATAATTAAATACACCACCACCCCTTAGAAAATCCTCCATGGAGACATCCCTTCTTTAGGCAGGCAACCATAGCAAGCTTTGTCATGACCAAATAAACCCAAATCAAACCAATCTTTTATTTATATATTTTATTAGTCCAAAAGGGCAATTTGCCCAGATGGGCTATTGATTTCATTTTGGCATTTTGCGTCGATTTACGACAAACATTGTTTCACTTTTCAGATTGTTGCTACCAAATATTATCGCCCTGTATTATATTTAAAAAAATTAAATAATAAAGAATCTACATAAATGTATGCATGTTTCTTGCATTGTGGTAAAACAACTGTACCTAGTTCCATCAAAATTTGAATAACGTAATCTTCCATAGAATATGGGCATGTAGGAGCTCTAATTTGAATTTGAAATTTGTTTTATTATCGATTTCATATTTTGTAACACTTCAACAGATTTTTAATTAACAAACTGAATGATTTCAAAGCGAGCAATGGCAACACTGTACAGGAAGAAAACACATTTTTATCTCCAGCGCACAAGGCTCTCTATTGAAAATTTTAAAGCTATGCTCATTTTAAAATTATTTTGTAATATTGCTGTTGAACATAATTTTATGATTTAAGTTCGAAGAACGTGATATTTAAAAAAATAAAGGTAACACAAAATGTTAAAAAAAATTCCCTGTGGACGTAATTTAACATTTGAAACCTTTCAGACTTGATTTTTTCAGACTTAATTTTCAGACTTAATTTCAGACCTTTCAGAATTAATTTCAGACTTTTAATTTTTTTTCCTTCTTACATTATAAAGCATAATTTATAATACTTCTTCTTTCTCCGAGAAATGCTTTTCTTATCCATTGCATTTTGCTATGACAATTCTTCCTATATATGTTCTTTCATGCTGTATGTTCTATCTATGCTGTATGTTCTTTCATAACAGTAAGCAAGTGTCATAATATTTTTTAAAAAAGCATATGAATATGAAATTGGTCAAATTGCAGTCACTAATATCTGTGGCATTAGTTCTGTATGAATTTGATATGCACTACTTTTGAATGGAAATGAGAAAAAAAATCATTAGAAAATATTGTTGACTTTTTCTGTGTTATTGATATGTTGATTTTTCTGTAGAATGCATTAGATTGTATATCATTCTTCTTTTAAATCTTAAAAGGCAAACAAAAAAAATTAGGGATGTGAGAGAAGCTGAACAACTGTCTTTGTGGAAGACTATTTTAAGTACATGGGAAGAGTTGAAGAAATGTCGTCAGAATCAGGGTTTCACATCAACGTCCTTGAATCTTATGATTAATGAGTATGACAATTTTATTTATTATTTCAGTTTTGAATGTTTGTTATTTATAACTACTAATATTTGAAAATTATACATTCAGAGTATTTAAAATGAAATGTATCACTAAATATCTCTTAAACCATACAGATAGCCCTCTAGGCTTTGCCATAGTCACATACACACTCTTAAACCATATAGGCTACATTTAATCTAAAATTATTCTATTACTTACCTTAAGCAGAGGTTGTGAAGTCATAATAGTTTATTCTAGGGAGGCAAAAATACTTTCCTGTATGGTTTTCATTATAATTAATTATGTATAGAGGTGTTAAATATTAAAAGTAAGTAATTGCAAAGAATGATTATTATTATTCTGCCTCAGTTTTCCTACATACCTTGATTCTTCATGCATTCTTTCAATATTATATTGCAGAAAATTAAAAAGCAGTTGTACTTTGTTAGCACTGAAAGTGGTTCATAGTAATTTCTGTTAGCAAAAAGCAGGTAAGAATTTTCCTACAGTTAATGAGCTGACTCTTTTCTGATTCTGCATGATTTCTATACAGGACTTCATCTTATTTTAAATTAGTCTTTAAAATTAGCAACTGGGGAAGATAAGTCATACACATCCTTTTCAGTATTTCCAAAATTTTTGCTGTTAAATATGTACCATTGATTGTCAAACTTAACTTTTTCAAACCACTTTTGTAAAGCACCTTCAAAATGAATTAAATGTGTGCCAGATTGAAAATGATTGAAAGAAATGTTTTTTCATTTTAATATGAATGTAAAATTTTGAAATTAAAAAAAAAGTAATTTTGATCCAAGTTTTTTGGGGGTTTTAATTCCTTTAATGATTCAACTTTTTAAAAGTTTGCATCTTTATTTTCAAAAATGAAGCATTTTCTTTTCTTATAAGCCATTTTACTTAAATAAATAATAATAATAATAATAATAATAATAAAAACACCTCAATGTTTAATAGTTTGTAACAAACGAAATAGGAGGAGGATGAACAGCCATAGAAGAAATATCCAAGTGCATAACTGGAATGAAAAATATTTTACATGACCACATTTAATATTTTTGTAATCTTCATTGTTTAGTCAAGGGTAAGGTCAGTGCTCTAATTCAAGCTGGCAGAAATTAGCAAAATCATATAAGAAAATTTAAGAAATATGATAAAATGGTAAAAACTAATTGAAATGGGAAATTTTTTTTATTTGGGAAATTTTTTTCATAGTAGAGAAATTTATACCACATGTTATTAAGAACATTTCTGGCCCATACAATAATTGTGTGTGCAGTGCAGGGAATAATAAATGTAAAATGTAAAGAATATGAATAAAATTTCATTTTATCTTTTTATTTTATGAATTAATTTTAATGGTATTGCCTAAGATTTACTTATCTGTGGCTATGGAAAGTAATGTCAGTTAATTGCAACAATATCATCGAATATAGTGTAATTAGATATTCTCTCACAAAATTCTTTGAAATATCTGATAAGCAATTTAGTTTCTTAATATCTTAATTAAACTATAAGTGATTATTGAATTTGACTTTTAAATTTTAAGTTTCAAGTTTAAGTATAATCATATTGCAAAAAAATTCTGTAAATGTAGTTTTTTTTTTTTTTTTTTTGGAAGTCCAAATAGATAGACATATTTTTGCATTTTAAGCTATAATTCAGCTAGTTATTTAAAAATAAATTATAGTTAAATTTCATTTAAAACTTTTTTAAATGCACTGCTATAGTTTTATATTAGAAAGTAAAGCAAGATTAGATAGGGATTAAAGAAATAGACTACACAGTTTTTAGGTTATTTGGCAATGTTACTTGATTAACACTTCTATTTTTACTTTCAATTTTAATTAAAAGAATAAATGATACTTTAAAAAAGATGATCAAAAACCTTTTTTATCGTTTCCCCCACCCCAAAATCACAGATGTGGTCTTCTATTTGCAAGTTTCCTGTCTAAAATAATCTGCCAGTCTAAAAATAAATTTTGCAGTATTAGATACAAGCTAGTTGCAGTTTTGCAATATATGGTTTAATGATATCTATGGTTTAATAATTGTTTTGATTCATCTGATTTGGAATGCATAAGAATTAATAAAAAGTCATTTTTATGGAACTTTTTTTATTAGTCCAAATGGGCTTTGTCTCTGAGGTACTATTGTTTTCCTTTTGTGATTTTGCATGGAATCACTCTGAATGTCTATTTCACTTTTCAAACTGTTGCCACCAAATGTTATCGCCCTGTATTATATTTGAAGAAATTAAATAATGAAGAATCTGCATAAATGTATGTATGTTTCTCACATTTTGATAAAATAATGGTACCTAGATCCTTCCAATTTTGAATGATGTAATCCTACTGTGAATATGGGGATTTGGAAACCCAAATTTGAAATTTGGAATTTGTTTTATTATTGATTTCATATTTAGTAAAACATTAACAGATTTTTGATTTACAAACTCAAGGATTTCAGCAAGCAATGGCAACGTTGTACAGAAAAAACATTTTTATCTCCAGTGCATGAGATTGTGTAGCAGAAATTCTAAAAATATGCTAAATTTAAAATTGTTTTGTGATATTGCTCTTGAACTGAATTTTATGGTTTAAGTGCGAAGAACATGATATTTGATAAATTAAGGTAACCCACAAAATGTTAAAAAAAAAAAAAAAAAAAAAAAAAAAGCCTATTTGAATGTAATTTAAAATCTGAAATCTTTCGGATTTTCTTTTTTTTTTTAAATAAATATTTTTTTTTCTGTGTACTTGTTTAAAATTTCAACTAGGAAACTAGTGAACACAAATATTTTGTATAATATGCATCATACTGAAAATAGAATTTATATGATTCCTTGGATTAAGATCTCCTTGATCACTGATATGAGTCTCATGATTATCTTTGAATGTATCCCTTTACCATGCAAATGATTCTCATTTGCTGTTAGGCTACATTATACAAACATGTAATTGATTCCAGTATGCTGTTTGGATACATTATTCTTCTACGAAAGACTTCTGTTTTTTCAACAAATAAATTAGTTTCAAGCATTTTTAGCATTATCATATTGGTTACTTGATAATATAACATATTTTATATTCTATAGTATGTTCTTAAGTTCTTAAAATGCTTGTATGTATTTTTAGAGAAAAATGTGATGAAGCCATTGAAAAAGAAGAGTGGGAAAGAGAACTTCTTGATGAACTAGAGGAAGAAATGGAAGATTATGAAGCTCGCTCTGAAAAATTATTTGAAGAGTATGAAACTGCAATGAATAAATGGAAGCAATGGAATAAAGCTCAGGTATCATTTTGCAGTTATGTACTTCATTCTCTTTTAGATAATTTAATTGCATATGTTTATGCAGAATTATTTTAAAGTTGTTTTTTAAGTAATAGGGGACCGGAAAGTAATGTCGCTTTCTTACATTAAATTCACATGAACAAATTTTTAACACGTTTTTATTTTTAATCAATAATGTAATCACCCTCGTTACCAAAAACCTTTTGCCATCTAGTGTGCAGATTTTCAATCCCCGGACCAATATAAATCAATTGGTTTTTGAGTAAAATATCTCAAAATGGCATTTTGGACATCATTGAAATTTTCAAATTTTTTGCCACTAAAAAAATGTTGTAGGGATCGGAATAAATGGAAATCCGAGTGTAGGATATCGGGCGAGTATGGTGGGTGATGCAGCACTTCCCATCCCAATTCATTCATTTTTTCCAGTGTCCGTCTTGCATTGTCATGTTGCAGAATGATGCCTTTTCTATTGACAATCGCCGCATATTTTTTTATTAAAGATTGGTTCACTCGATCTAACTGTTCGCAATAAAGATCTGCATAAGCATTTTGTCGAAGTTTCAGCAATTCAAAATGAACAATTCCACGAATACTCCACCAAACACACAGAAGTGTCTGTTTGGGATGTAAACACTTTGTAACCCCTATTAAAACTGCCTTTTGCGTTTTGGATTATCATATAGGACCCATTTTTCGTCTCCAGTAATCAAATGATCAAAAAACGGTTCTGTATGGTGACGTTGAAGCAATATGCTGCATGTGATGGATCGGTTGGCTTTGTTCTCTTCGGACAGATTATGGGGGACTCAAACACCCGCTTTGCTTATTTTTCCATTCTGCTTTAAATGTTCTTGGATGGTCGACCAAGGTTGGTTAAGAGTGTTTGACATGGATTTGCTTCCACTTCTGCCCTTAGCATGTTGTTGTTGACATGTGCAGAAATGACATTACTTTCCAGTCCCCCTATTATTTGATAGCATTAATGAAATTAATATGAAAAATACGTAATAATTTCATCACATCTCATCCTATTTATTGGCATATGTTTTTAAAACAGAAAGAAATGGAATATTTTTTTTTTCTGTAAAATAAAGCTGTTCAGAAATAAAATGAAAATTTTCATCTTTACCGCTGGGCGGCCCACCAGCGGCCGAGCGGTAAAGTCGCTGAACACTGGTAGTTCGGTCTGAGGTTTGAATCCCGCAAACGGGCTGGCTGCATAAGTGTTTTCGTGGTTTTCCCCATGTGTAACGTGTATACGAGCCAGTTTCCCTTAGAAAGTCCTCCACGAAGGCATTCCTCCCCTTAGGCAGATAGCCCTAGTGTGCTTTGCCATAATTAAATACACACCAACTTTTTTTTGGTTAAACTTATTTGATTCTTTCTTTCAGAATTCGAAATTTAGGCTTAATCCAAATATAATTCGCACATTTTTCGATTTATTTTTAAAATTTGTATTTTTAAATATATTTAAAAATTTTTTCCAAAGAAATATATTCTTGATCGTTATTATCAAAGATAGGCAGTTTTTGTTTAAATGAATATAGAATATACAGTTGAAAGTACAAAAAAGGAAAAATTTATAATTTTCATCAATATTATTTATTACCAAAATTTTTTAATAAACAAATAACTTAATGAAGTAAATAATGAGCACTAATAATGTTTTATAGTGTGAAAGCACTCAAAACATCTACCTCTATGAAGAGGTATGCCGCAGAATTTACACATAAAACAAGTTTCACTTCGCACATTTTGAGATGTATACACTCAACATTCTCTTGTGTAAATGTTTTCTTTCTGGTTCCAACAATTTTTTCTAGAACGTGTTTTTTCATATCCATTGACAATATTCCTGGTTTTACATATTGGTGCATTTTGAAAGTTGGCATATTTGTTATAAATGATAATAACGCCAAATGTGATTTACGTACTTCATCAAAAGTATTCGAAAGTATGAGCGATGACCATTTTTCTGCTTGTGCACAAAAAAAGGGGGGAGGAAAACTAGTTGCTGTAAATTAAGAAGTTTGCCAAGTGAATTATTTTTGGTGTTAACTAAAAAAAAAAAAAAAAAAAAAAAAAAAAAAAATTGCACCATGATAAATTTTAAAATTTTTTTCCAGAAATTAATATCTAAGCATAATTTGAATCGGAGAATCAAAGTACGGAAAGAAAATTGGTATGCTATTTCAGAAAAAGTCCAATTTTGTGTTAAAATAAATATGTTGGGACAATGCTGTATATAAATCTAATATATATCCTAAGTCACACTTTCAAGACATGAAAAATGCAATTTGAATTTCATCAATTGCCATCAATTGTAGAAGAGATATAGAACTGCCCCCTTTCTTTTTGCACAGTGTACATATTACAGGAATAAATTATAAATGTTTTTATAAAAGAAGGTGCATGCATGTGTCTCTGTGTCATGTAAACTTATTAATAATGCATTACTTATTTTGATGCTTATTGTTTATATAGTTTAACAGATTATGTGTGGCAATAGTAATAGATATTCAAGTTTAAGAATGATGTAACAACACTACCAGAGTCTTGCTTTTTTCTTTCATGATAATCAAGTTTGTTTTCATTGTAACTGATTCTATTATGTAAAGTGTTTTAATGATAGAGATTATTTCTAAATCTATGATGCGAGTCTTTAATTAAAGGCTACTTTCTGCTGAAGTGTGATTTATAATTTTAAGAACTGAAAGCTGAAAAAGTCGGTGATACTTTTTTCTCGTAAGCTTTAACAAAACTGAGAACAAAGTGGAAATGTTTTTGTAAGTACTGGCTTCAGGAATGATGTACTTTTTTTAATCTTATTATTTTACAGTTTTATGTGCATATTAAATTAAGAGATGTTGGCTTGAAATCTTCACATGTAGAATATTCAGTTTCATTAAATTCATTGCCAAACAATCTCACTGAGAGTAGATTTCTTTAGCTTTTGAAACTTCAGATGTTTAAAATTAATATTACAGTGTTTTATTTCTTTTACTACAATATTTAGCCTTTATAAATATGTGACATTTGCTATGAAATAGAGATGATTATATTTGTTATATCAATTTCTCATTTTTATTAAAAATAAAATGAACTTAGTATCACAAGTTGACTATTAGCTTGGTTCATAGATTCTGCAAATGTCAGTGAAAGGTAATTAGGTTAATCTTCGGATTATGGTAACTTGGCAATTTTTTGGTGAAAATTTGGCGACCAACCCTGCTACAGCAACCTGCTAGTTTTTTTTTGGATGCCATTTTTTTTTCACAAAGTAAAGGCATGTTTTTTTTTACTCAACATTATTTTTCAACAATCTGCTAGCTGAATTACACTTATGCTAGAAATTTTATGGAACAAAAGGGCTTAATCATGACGAAGATAAGGTGTGAAATTGGGAGAAAGTACAGAATCGCCCACTGCTTGCTGCGTTTTTAAGAATTGCATTGCACATACACGGTATCATCCATGTACACGTTGACCTATTTTCACTTAAAAAAAATCCCAGAATTGCACAAAAATGGTATTGTGCACACTCTTGACTTTATCCATGTACACTGCTAAAGTCCTAGCTAGTAACCTTTATCACCTTACCAAAATGTCGCCAAACTACCTGTTACCATATTTCAAAGATTAGCCAGTAATTAATATACAAATATTGCTATTGAGCTGAAAATCCACAAAACAGCTAGATATTAAGTATCTAGATGAAATAAAACATGCCTGGATTGCTCTCCATTCAGAATGTTGCCATTTTTCTTTTATGCCATGCCCATATTTACAGTCTATAAAGAATTGAAATGGAAAAATGAATGAATCTTCTTTTTGATCAGAGACATTAGGAATCAGTGGTGACAATATGACTTTTTCCCAGAGCTATTGCAATTGACACTCCAGAGATTAAGTCGCCCTAAAGCAGGTGTGTCAAATTCAGTATCTCTGGTCGGTCAAATAGTCATCAGTGTAATATAGTACTGGATGCAAGGGGGGGAAAGTCATTTTTTTACTTAATAATGTATTTTAAAAATGAGGAAATACATAAAGTATTTTAAGTTAAAATAACACACTGAATACCAATTGAAGGGCTTGCAGGAAAAAGGGTGCAGCTCCACTACATTTTGCATTCATGGGTCTTTTTTCTTAAAAAAAAAACAAAAAACAAAAAAAAAAAAAAAAAAAAAAAGTTCTTTGCATTGGAGTAGCTGTAAAAATCATTTAAACTAGCACTTTTAATGAGGGCAAATGTTTAAAATGTAAGTTAAAAAACAAATTTTTGAAATTTTTAAAAAAATTTCCGGAAATTTAAAAATATGGAACCTTCTTGCTGCAAGCCTTTCAATTATTATAGGAAATAAAGCATCAGCATAATATTCATAAATCTGCAAGACTAGTTTTGAAGGTTTAAATATAGAACCTTCTTCTACAGCTGAAGAAGAAGGTTCTATACTTAAATCTTTGAAACTAGTTCTGCAAATTTATGAATATTATGCTGATTCTTGTAGCTTTAACTTCTCCAATATGTAAATTCTTATTCAAAACTGTAGTTCTTAAAAAAATAAATAAATAAAAAATAAAGAAATTATAGTAGTAGATGGCCATTTCTTGTTTCTTTCCGAACACCTGGCATTTTTTTCTTGCAACCAGCTTTCAAATGTCTGGAGACATAAGAATAAGAGTTCTAGGGGAGATTTCTTCCTTTTCATAAGAGTAGCAGAAAAGGATTCTCCAGTTTAGGTTTCTCCAGTTCTCCAGAAAAGGATTCTCCAGATTGTTTTCTAAACATCTTGCTGTGATTTTTAACCCGTAACAGGGGAGGTGAAAAAGTTTAACATAACAGGGGACGTGCAGTCTCAGAGACCGCACATTATAATAAATTTTTAAAAATCGTCTAATTAAAATATCATCATGATATTTCACTTAGATGTTCTTTGAACATTTTACTCTGGAAAGAAAATATGTTTTTACACTTTAAAGTGAAATTAAATTTTTCCCAGAAAATTTCCCCATAGCCTTAAATTTTTCGATGAAAATCATATGCTGTGCTAAATTCTATAAAACTAAAAATAAGAATGCATCTATTTTGAATTAACTATTTTACTATATTATTTAATATTTAAAGCAAATTTTAACCGGAGAAAATTGCATGTAGCACAATACAGAAAAATTTTGATGGAACTTGAAATATCAGTATCTCACTGATTATCTGATAGCAAACAATTTAGTTTTCATCTTCTTTAGCACATTCATTGCATAACTTTTGCGTGCATTCCAAACAAACAGGGTCTTGGCAAGATAAACATAAATATGCTGTCTTTCTTTTCTTGCTTGGGGGGCTCAGACGACATGTTCTCCTTGATTTTAATTTTGCTTCTTTTCTACACTACTCCACATCCTTAGACTCAGCTTCTTTTCCTAAAATCCACTTTATCGTCAGGTACAATTCTCGATTTATTCTTGGATTTTTCACTTTCTTGTGTAGTAGTGGTTGGACTAATTCTCTTGCTAATTCTTTCAAAAACACCATTCTGGTCATAACAGGGTTTTGGTTATAACCTTGGTGCAAAATGTATGCGTTTACTCTACTCATATCTACTAACCAGTAGAAAAGAGCCGTAGGCCAACGCATTGTTCTCCTACTACAGGAATGGAAGAATATTTTTCATCTAAAGCATCAACACCACCTTTGGTTTTGTTATAAAAAGCAATTATTTTAGGTTTCTGTGTTTCCGAGTCTTTTTCTATCAAATGATGACATCAAAACCACTGCTCGCCTCTTCTTTGGAACAAATGAAATCAAGGTTATGTTCTTAGTAAATCCATACAATGTTGAATTCTTTTTTCTTGACTTAGTACATGGAAGAAAATCTCTCGAAATTTCTTTTTTATTTTTTTTTAACAGTTAAAACGTATGTCAGTCCATTTTTCAACAGTTCTGTGGTAAGTTCTATGGAAGAAAACCAATTGTCTGCTGTTACATTCCAGTTCGTATTAAAAATTGGTTTGTTCAAACGCAGAACAGCTTGACTTGGTTTGCTGAATTTTTCCAACTCTCTTCTACGCTAATTTCATCAGAGTCTTTTCCACAATAAAGATAAGCATTGTAAGAATAATTTTTCTGGGCATCAGTCAAACACATAACTTTTAATCCATATTTCACAGGCTTTTGGGGCATATACATTTTAAAGCGACACTTTCCTCTGAATCCAACAAGCATTTCATCAATGCAGATGCAAGTGCCTAATGTGTACACTTTCTGGGAGTTATAAATGAATAAATTCATCACTTCAGAAATAAGTGCTGCCAGATCAGATTTCTTTCGTTCTTCCCTATCATCTGGGTTATCAAATTGCAAATTTGAAAGTAAAAATTTAAAATGTTTCATTGACGTAACTGCACGAAAAATATTGCGGCCAGTTCCATCTGTGGCAAATAAACATTCAATATCCTCATGATTGGATTTGAAGACTGATGTGTAAATAAGTATACCCAAAAGAGCTCTCAATTCATCAACACAGGTACAGTCAATTTCACCTTTAATCAGACCACATATATTTTTTATTTTTCTTTCAATTTTTAGATTTGTCCATTTCACAATTATGTTTAAAATTTCGTCAGTAAAATGTAGTTGCCATTCATTTTTTGGATCTGAATTATCAATTTTTCCGTAAGGTCTTAGTCCAGGAAGTCTTACGATATAGTGAGCTGGCCTTCTAACTTTTCGATTTGGTTCAACGGATGACCATTTGAACCAATTTTTTCCATAGTAGTATTTTACGGAATTAGTTGTTTCTAGATCAGAGAAATCATTGCTGTCTGCAGAAAATTCAGAGTCTGTTGAGAGGGCACTTTCGCAGAAATTTTCTTCATAGTCATCTTCTTCTCTAAAATCACTTCCAACTTCGTCTAGAATTTTTTTCAGTTCTTCTGCATAACTTGGATCAGAAGGATAAATGAATCTCCATGGACCTAACTTCAGAGCCATGTGTTCACTGCTGCTGAAAATTGTAACACTGAGAGGAAGGTGAGGTCTCACAGACCGCTCTAGAAGAATTTCAACAGATACACTTGCCAAAGCATTATGATAGGAAGGGGTCAGAAAGAAGGTCACGAAACGTGAAGCTAGGGGAAGAATCCATTCAATTGGACAAAGCATGCAATAGGGCTGATGTGAGGAACATGTGGCGCGGTTCGTCAGACCGCACGTCTCCTGTTATGGGTTAAGGTTAAGTTCACATCCAGTAAATGTGGCAACATGCTATTGATTTCTACAGTCAAAAGTCGTTAATCCGGACTCGTCGGGACTTCGCCGATTCCGGATTATCGATTTTTCCGGATTATAGATCATCAGTTTAAATCTGCTAAGATGGCATGCAGAAATTCTAAAATTAAAAATATGAAACCGTAATTTATGAAATAAAGAACAATTATAATCTAAAGGGTATCAAAATTTACAAAAAAAAAAAGCTTCATATTTATTTGTTTACTTATTAAACATTTCTTTCAATGTAAGTTGTTTAAGTTGCTTCGTTTTATGTGATAATACTTTCTCTTTAATTCTATAAACAGACATAATTTCTTGTTCAGTTACAAAGTTCCGCTGTTCAAGTCCCGTTAATTGCTGTGCCGAGAATACCGACTAACTTCTCAATCGAAATTTTTTCGTTTTCACTAACCTCTCTGTCACATTCTTCATGTCTTTATCCATTTTTTGCAGCAATTCCACTTTTTGTTTGATGGACATCGAAACATACTTTAGTTTATTACGATCCTTTGAGAGCTCCAGAATCGGAAATTCTATTTGACATAATCGAAAGTTCAAGTTTACTTTTATAAAATTGCTCTTACAGTCTGCAAAAAATAATAAGCCGGATCCAATTCGAAGATTAAGCATCAACGCAATCATCAACATTAACTGAAATAGATAATTAGATAATTTTAGCTTATACCGTCCGTTATACATAAAACGTGCACGCAAAAACGTTTTCTGCGCTTGCTCACACGCATATGCGCAGTCGTAAAAGGTCTTACGCGCACGCGTAAACGTCTATGCGTATGTGTCAACGCGGCGCACGCGCAGAAAGTTTTTACCTTTGAGGTCCGGATTATAGATCATTCTGGATTATGGGTGTCCGAATTAACGACTTTTGACTGTAATCACACAAATGGATTTCTCCTCCTTCATCAAATCATAGAAAATATTTTCATATAAATGCTTTTTCTATTCTGTGATAACACTGTTATTTTTCTACAAGTAATTAAAAAACTGTGTTTATGCCATTACTTCTTACTGGTTTGTTTTCACATTAGCTCCAATAAACTTGTCAGCCATTTTCATGTTTGATACTCCATCTCATCAGATGCTTTCTTAAATCATTTAAAACATGTAAATTATATTGAGTTTCAACTGTTCTTCAGATGACTATATAAGGTATTTCTCCTGCCTTCTTAAGGAGCCTTCATTGTGTAGTGGTCTGTATGCTCAGCATGTTTGAGAGGTCCACAGTTCGATTCCTGGTGAAGGCGTTGCTAATTTTTATCTTCTCTGCTTATAAAAATACCTAATGGCGCGGTACTGCACAACTGAAAGTGACACATGCAAACCTATGGTTTTGCACACTTGAGATGTGCAGTTGATTGTTACAGAAGATTTGTCCATGTCCAGATCTTTGACATTGGTAGCAAATCGTAGGTCTTTTTCCAGGTATGTATTTCCTAATTTTCATCTGAAGGTCAGCAAGAGACTTGGCAGAATAAATATTTCTTCTTTCTTCAGTTCTGCAAGGTGAAGCAAAGAAAAGAGGAAGTTTCTTAATTCCATCTGGAATTTGTTTCAGGAGTTATTTAACTTTGAGTACTGGAATACCTTTGCCACAAAGCTCCTTCATTATATCTTCTTCAGTCATTTCCATCAGGGGTCCACAAATGACAACTTTTATTGGAAACTGATTCTTACTTGTGCTGAAATGTGCTGAACTGCACTTCTTAAGACCAGCAAGTGCATTTTCAGGCTTAGCACTTGAGGCAAAGTTGACTGTAACTATATCCTTAGATAGCAATCCGGTATTATTATCACATCCATAAGTTGTGAAAAGCTTCTGACTTCCTTCTGGAAAAAGGCTGTTTTTACGTAGTTTATGCATAGTAAAGTATTTGAAACTTTAAAAAAATAAATATCGTTAAAAATAATGGATTAATTTTTTGTTGAAAATGTTGTTTTTTAAGATGGCAGGCAAATGTAAATAAATACATTTACTATGAGTATAAAATACTAAAGTAAGGTTAAATTATTACTTTCATATAGCTAAGAAATAGAATAAAAACACCGCTATAAAAACATTGCACCAACATTTAATTGGATTATAATATTACTTAAATTGAATATCAAATTAAAAACATCATACCAACTTTTAAAAGAATTAAAATATTACTTGAATTGAATATCAAATTAAAAAACCATACTAATGTTTAAAAGAATTAAAATATTACTTAAATTCAAATCCTTTAAAATAAGTTTTATAGGATATAATTATTTAACGTTAAAACATATGTGGCAATAAATGTCTTGGCAATTTTTGAAAACAGTGTATCAATTTTTTTAATAAAAATTGAAATATACAATTTTAAAGTAAAAGAAAAATATGTACTTACATTGAGTATTTAACCTGTCATATATTGATAAGTACCACAAAAAAAAAATCGGAATCATAATTTAGATATCAATGAAAAAATTTGAAAAATGTAATATAATTTAAAAAGTGTAATCTAAGAAAAAAATTTGAAAAATGCAATCTAAGGAATTTGAAGAGCTGGATAATAAAATTTTAAAATGGTGCGGTAATGCACAAATATTCAGCAACCAATCAGGGAGCTGATTACAGCTCGTTGATGCACAAATATTCTGTAACCAATCATGGAGCTGATTACATCATGAATGGAATTAAAATTATTTAAATAATCATACATAATAAAATCATTTTCAAAAATGCAAAATTAAATTGTATTTTAATATTTAACAGCCATAAATAATGTTTAAAACATTAGATTAAATTTATAGATATTAAAACCAATTACTTTTAAAGTAATGTGACGTCATTTATTACATCATCCACAACATAAAATTCCATAAAATATTATAAACAAAAAAAGTTTTTATTTCAAATAAAAATGCAAAATTAAATTGATTTTTAATATTTAGAAGCCATAAATAATATTTAAAACATGGAATTTATGCATGATAAAATGCATTATTTAAAAAATAAAATGACAACAAAGTATCGGTTACCATAAATAACTTGTCTAGCAATGGTTTACCATAAGTCGTATCGCTTGCCAAAGAATATCGCCAAGTTCCGTGCAACCGTCTACCAAAGTAGCACTAACTATTGTTAAGGTCGAACACAACTAAGGCATTGAGGATTCCGTTGTCATTGTAAGCTTCTTTTGATCTTAGACCAGAATTTATCCTCATTAATCCTGTTCACTGTAACAGTAAAAAAATTGTTAGCAATACTTTGCCTAAGCTTAGGTATCGCATTGTCATACACAAGTTGGGATTCTCTCGGCACAGATTTTTGTCTTGAAAAGAGAAGACAGAAGGAATGGTTATAAGCGCAGAGAGAAGGTTCTATTATGGCACATCACTGGCATTGATAGTTAGACATTGCTATTAAATATGACATGAAATTGTAAATAATATTGAAATGGCTAAATTACAGTACTATTATTGACTGAAACACGTAAATTCATGACTTAATACTTTCACTGCTGTTCAGACATATGAGGGGGTGTTATTATATAATACCTACCATGGAAATGAATGTGTTAATTATGTTCGAGAAATGACAAGAAGTAAAGTTACTATTTATTCTTATTTACTAAGAGTAGTTTAAATGTTAACAGTATGTTCTGCTTGTAAGGAAATTTAAATTTTCAATGGCATTATTAGCCCAAAAGGTCTCAAAATGGGATTTTGTATTAGTACTTTTTTTTTTGCACTATGAAAGGTGTATACCACTTTTCAAATAGTTGCCACAAAATATTATTACTTTAGATTGTTCTTAAAGAAATTAAATAATGAAGAATCTACATGTATGTATATATGTTTATTGCATAATGAAAAAAACTTTACCTAGAGCTGTCTAATTTTGAATAACATAGTCCTTCACCCTAACAAATGCACCTGGAAGCCAGAATTTTGAATTTGTTTTATTATTTGTTTCATAGTTTATAAAACTTTAATGAATTTTTTATTAACAAACTCAACAGTTTGAAGGAGAGTAGTAGCGGTACTGTATGGAATAAAACACTTTTATCTTCAGCACATGAGACTTTCTATTGGTAATTCTAAAAATGGCATATCTATAAATATTTTACAATTTTGAATTGAGTTTTGTATGGTGAAAGTCCAAAGAACATTATATTAATAAAAATCTTAACACATAAAACGTTCATAATTAAAATGACAAACAATTTTTTTTGTTAGCCATCTTGCTAAGAAAACTAAGTATTGCTATGGTGAACTGAGAAGAGACTGAAAAAGTATAAAAACATATGTCAACACTTAGCAATGCATTGGAAATTCTAAAAATATGTTGCTATGCAGCATTTAAAAAATTTGTGATGTTGTTGTTGAACTGCAAGTGGCGTAATTATGAAGGAAATGATGCTTACTAATAAAGCTAAAAAGATTAAAAAAAAAAAAAAGTGAGGTAACAGGAGCAGACTGATAAGCCTTTGAGCTCAGTGAGAGCAAAAAAAAACCTTAACAAACCCCTTTGGGCAACCTTTAAAATCTGAAACCTTTCAGTTTTGTTTTATAATGAACTTGTTTGTACTGTTATTATATTTATAATGAACTTGTTTGTACTGTTATTGATTTTAGAAATTAGCTAAAAAAAGACAAAAGCTTCGGAGAAAGCTAGAAGAAGAGCCTGATGTGGAGTATGATAGTGATGTGGGAGATCTACAGGCTACAAGGTTTGAAGATGAAAAAATTTTGTCTGAGCCAGAAATGGCAAAACCAAAACCTGTTTCAAAATTCAACTCTGCAATTACTTTGGAGAAACTAAAGCATAATGCTCTTCAAATGAGGAAAAAGCCAGGTAATTAGAATAGACTTTAGAATTGGAACTTTGAAAATTCAAGGACATGAATTACTTCTTCCAAAAGTGTGAACTGTAATCTGTGTACCTAATCTATTTTTTATAAGATTGTCGATTATATTATATTAATTGAAACAAATGGGTGAAATTATGGTTTACTTTTGTCACATAGCTGTTTCAAAGACTATTATGAAAAGTTATAAAAATACTGTGTATGCATTAATCATTATTATTGCCTAGGAATTGTAATGGATGTTTTATAACCTGATTTTTAGTTTAGCTATGCAATCAGGAGTTTCTGGATTAGCTAAAAAATTGTGCGTTGTTGTCAGTGTACTTCAGCATTTGTTGTTTCTTAAGATTTTAGCAATTTAGTTTTAACCACTCCAATGCAATTTTATCAAATGCCTTTTTTTAAAAGAAGAATTGAGCTTGCAAGATTGATTTAGATGTTAGTGTTAAAATCAGTTTTTATCAGGTGAATTTTAACTTTTCATATAAAGATTAATTTTTTAATGGAATTGCAATTATTTTTAAAAACAGCTTACTTTTTTGTTATGTTAGCTGTGAGAAATACATTTTTCTTCACTTCCATCAGTAAACCGTCAATCCTTGTGAAGGTAATGTGATTTTGATTGAAAATAAGTATTTGTTGTTGTTGTGCCCATATTACATGGAACAATGGTTGCTAGAGCCTACTCCAGGAGAGGTTGAACTTCTATTTTCTACTCCCAGTTTTGAGGGAAGAGCACTAGGGGGGATCTGCGGGTCTCCTACCCCTCTCCACTCCCACCTATCCACGCGAGAGGACTTTTGGTTTGCCGCATATTTAGAGTGCCACCATGCCACATTGACATGATACATTTACAGATTTATAGTTGGCTCCACTAACCACTATACCATCTGGGGGACAAATAAGTATTTAAATTATATAAATTGCCATATTGTATTTAATATTTTTATTCATTTTACTGCTGATCTCTCTAAGAAATCCATGAATATTCAGCAGCTCTAAAATTTTCCTTTGTAATACAAATCTAATAAGTAAAATTAAAGGAAGGAACTATGTTTCAGTTATCATTAAATGACCGTGTGTATATAAAATCCAAAGTGTATATTAAGTGTTAATATACACACTGATACTGATAAAAGGAGTATACTTGACTACTCGAGAGAAAAGCAATAATAGTTTTATTGAAGATTGACATTTATCTATATCCATTCTGTTCTTTTGCTCATTGAGATTATCTGGTCCCCCCCCCCAACCAGAAAAGGGGAAAAATTAGATGTGTGCTCACTGGGAATCAAAACATGCATCAGGGTGATTGGTGAGGAAGCACAAGACCAAATCCGGATGGTTGTAAATCATTATCCACAATACTTTAGTTTCAACACTATTGTAATGATTATTAGATTTTTTTTTTCCAATGGGAAACATAGAAAATCAGATCCACTGTCACTGAGAGTTGAACCACAGTTCTTTCAACTTTTATTTAATGTACTAGCAGAATATCAGAAGAATGCTCTATTTCTTTATATGCTTTGATAGAATCAGATATATGGGTCTAAGAAAGCATGAAAGCTCAATAAATTTAGACCAAAAATTTATGGGTGAAAAATTTTTGCTTATCTATTAAGTAAATAGATCTGCAAATACGGTCAATAAAAATCATGTTTTTATATGTCTTCCAGTGTTGCAATATTGATATTCCTTTGCATTAAAAATTTCTAGATCAAACCTAAGTAACTCTTGATCTGCAGAAATGATTCTTTAATTCTTGAGAGTCAATACTGAATACCTTTAGTAGTTATTTCTATTTCCATGCGTCTCATAAACATTTTTCTTGGAGATGTTTTTGGACTCTTGTTACAGTAACTTGCAGTTTTTGAAGTTAAATTTCAGATTAACCTGCATACAGATAATTAAAAAGAACATTATCAAATTTTACTAATTTTTTAATTCTTGAAAGGCTAAATTCATTGATGCTAACTTTATTTCATCAGCTATTGCATTTAATAGTGAATTACAATATAATTTTCATTCTGTGAAATCTGTGGTAATTTATGTAAATAAAACTGGTTTACATTTAAAAGCTAAAAATGTAGAGTTAAATGTAGGAGAATTTTGTTTATTTACTATATAACTAAAGTAGGAAATAAGATTGCGGACAGAAGATTTTTTGTACTTTGAAGAATAAGGACTGATATCAATGTTTTACAAATTTATAGCTTTTGTATAAAACTATTGTCAGTATAAGATTGAATTTTGCATAATTGGGATATGTTATTAGAGTAATATCTTCTTAAGACTGAAAGCTTGATTACTAATCAATATTCCAGATATATTAGAATAATATTTCTCTTTTAATAACATTTACAGATAGAAAAAAAAAAAAAAAAATGCATGTATTATATTCTTTGATTTTTTCAACTGTTTCTTATCATACCTGTTAACTTTAAAAATATTATTGAATGAGAAGTTAATATTATATATGTTCTTAAAATTTTATATCAAATTTGATGTATTTAGGTGCTCCTAAACTACATATTTCTGTCAATCATGATATTCCTATCACACCTTTGAATCAGTGTCCGAGGTATTGTATGCTGTCATTTGTTTTTGTTCTGATTTTTCATGTTTTTTGTAATTTTAATTTGTTAAGTTATTTTTCTTTTGCAACACTTGTCAAAATATTTTATTGCTTCACTTTTGATAGTTACCAAAATATTTTTAAGGCAAGAAGTGCAAAGAAGAAATGCAGTTTCCAAGAAAAAACTGTACTTCAAGATTATGTATAATAGCAAAAAAGTATCTGAAACTTGTGAAAGGTAAGTGTTTTTTTTTTTTTTTTTTAATTTTTTCTATTATAAATTTCAAAAGATAGATTTTAATCTTTTTTTAAACATTAAGCATTTTAAAAAACAATCAAGTCTGCAACTATTGAGAAGCTTTTTCATTTCCCCTCCCTGTCATCTGTTCTATATATTTCAGACTATATTTGAAGTTGATAAGGAAATATTGTTTTAAAATAAAAAATTTTTAGTTGCTTTATTATATTTAAATAATATTAAAAGTTGTATAAAATATTATTTTCCATACGGTGTTGCCATTGCTCACTTTGAAATTGTTGAGTTTGCTAATAAAAAATTTGTTAAAGTTTTGCAAAATATGAAATAAATAATAAAACAAATTCAAAATTCAAAATTTGGGCTTCCAGATGCCCACATTAGGGTGGAGACATACGTTATTCAGAATTTGATGGCTCTAGGTACCATCATTTTTTCACAGTGTGAGAAATATACATACATTTATGCAGATTCTTCATTATTTAATTTCTTTAAGTATAATACAGGGTAATAGTATTTGGTGGAAACAATTAAAAAAGTTATAAGGTATTTTTTCTGCCTTCTTAGCTAGCCTTCGTGGTGTAGTTGTCAGCGCGCTAGACGTGCATTTTTAGAGGTCCGTGGTTCGAGTCCCTGTTCGGGCGCCACTTTGGAGACATTAGGTTCTCTCAAAAGCAGAAGACATGAAAAATGAGCAACGCCCTTGCCGGGACTTGAACTAAAGACTTTTTGAATATGCGTCGAGCGTGCTGACCACTACACCATGAAGGCAGGCTAAGAAGGCAGGAGAAATACATTATAAAGTGATATGCCATTTATAGTGAACTGATGCAAAATGCCGGTTTGAGACTAATAGCCCTTCAGAGTTGATGCACCTTTGGGCTAATATTAATAACAATAATAATAACAACAACATTAATTAAAAAAAAGAGCGAGAATTTATCAGCTGAAGAATTTTAGCATATTATGTAATTGGTAAGGAAGGATATGTGGTTTGAACATAAGATGTGCTTAAGTGAGGCTATAATTATGATAATGTTTTGTGCAGTGTTGGAATATTCAAAGGAAATATTATAGTCCCTCTTTTAATTTGGTACTTTTTTGTTAATTGATTGTACACATCCTTTTTGTGTTCGTCAGATCTCATTTTATTAAGTGTTGTTATCCCCATAAATATATTAAGGAAGTGACTAGAAAGAAGACTAAGTGATTATATTTGTATTTGTGTAACAGAAATTAGAAAAAATATTACTCCGATAAATGATTAGTGGCAAGTATTAATCCAAAAGAAGCAAAATGTACTATTTGACAAAATGTTTTTAAAATTCAGTATATGGATGTTTTAGCAGTAAGACAAGATAAACAATAAGATCATCATACACACAAAAAAGTACTGCATTATCATCCATTTGTTTGATTGATAAGTTTATCATAAAAGCAAATTCTAAAGAAGATAGAATAAATGCTCGAAAATAGTTTAAATATACCATGCAATTAAGCACAACCATTCCTGTAACTCACTTGATTGTAGTTTGAAATTAAATTTTAAAAATTCACTGAGATTCCAAAGTAGCTAAAAAAATATCTTACAATAGAACAAAATCTGAAGTAGTTGCTAGAAATGTGCTTGGTTAAAAGGCGTTAGGAATAATTTTGAATGAGTTGAAAAATCATGATCTATCTCTGTATTTTTATCTTCAAATAAAAAAGACATGAAAATATCTCCAGTGAGAATTCAGTGTTATGGCATTCAGTACATTGAATTATATAATTGACTTTTTTGAATCCAGATAAAAATGCAGTTGGAATGTTCCAGTGTTTGAAAAATAACATGAATAATCTACAATTAGAATGAGAAGGATTTTTTGTTTTAGTGCAGATAATGCAAATTATAATTTTAGAATAATGTGTTCTTTAAATACCAACATCATTGCATTAAATGAAGGTGTTTTAAAGCTAATTGCAGTATTTACACTGTACATAATACAGTAAAATGTAGTATGAGAAACATAAATGTGAACATGGAAAGTATTGCTTTAAAAATCTTCAGTAATCTTTCAATGTCAGCAAAGAGACATGAAACACTGGAAGCACTTAATTTATTTTTAGAAACAGAATTCCACGAAATTCTTGAGCATGTGTCTATTAGGAGTTTTATTTGAAACCATGTATTAGAAGAATTTTAATTACTTGTAAAGCCTTAAATTCTTATGATCATGTAAAGTATTCTCCTGATTTCATATAAAGCTTTGAATTCTTATTTCTTAAATAGAGTAACTGATTGTTCTAACCAATTATTCGAATAGCTATACTGATAATAATTTTATAAAGTTAAACCAATAATACTGAAGTATAATTATTGTTCTTACAATATATAATGTCAACATTCAGCTTAGCTGTTGAAGAACTAGAGAACAACATTCCATTTAGTGCAGGCCCACCAGCAGCCGAGCGGTAAAGTCGCTGAACACTGGTAGTTCGGTCTGAGTTTCAAATCCCACAAAAGGGCTGGCTGCATGGGCGTTTTCGTGGTTTTCCCCATGTGTAACGTGTATACGAGCCAGTTTCCGTTAGAAAGTCCTCCATGAAGGCATCCCTCCCCTTAGGTAGATAGCCCTCGTGTGCTTTGCCATAATTAAATACACCAACACCATTTAGTGCAGATATTTTCATTATGTTGACCAACTTAAGAAATGAGCTTAATATTTTTTGCATTTTTTTTGGCTTCCAAGTTCAAATTTGACAAAATTAGATAATGCAGAATCTCAAAAGAACATTGATGATTTTCAGTTATTTCTTTCTTCAGCCAACAACTTATTTAGAAGAATACTTTGATGAAAATTCTACATTTGACAAATTATCATTGTAAGTCTATTAAATAATTCATTTTCATCAGATTTTGTTTTCAAAGAACAGATTTGAAACAGATTTTGTTTCAAATTTATCAACGTTTTTGAAGATTTAAAGCTAAAAGAAAAGCTGTATTTGAGTTTGTATGACCTTTTTCTTGATGAAATGTTAATTAAAAAAAATCCTCCACTTTTCATAGTTCTGAATATTATAGATGATCCAAAGCATTAATCCATAGTTAAAGGCCAATGATTTTAAAAAGTGCTGATTATAAATATATGAATATTTGAAAAAAAAATTCCTTTGTGTTTTCAATTCCTTAGTATCATGTCAATTAAATAGAGAAATGGATGAAATAGACGTTCAGTTTAACTTACAAATTATTTACATATTTTAATTCAAAAGAAAGTTGTTCAGAATTTGTTTCGAAAAAAAAGATTCACATTTTCTCAAATTTTAAAAAACCCGAAGTTTAGTTTTAAAAGTTTCAAATACAAAGTTTTTCTGTATTTTTGAATTGAAGTTTTTAAATTAATTCCTAATTATTATTCTAATAATACTCCTTTTGGGTTTAATAAGTTGATATATTATTACCTATATTACTAAAGTAAAACTTTTTTTGGTTGTCTTCAGAATTTTAAGAAATTGTTCATTTACATGAACATCAGCTCTAAAGTTTTATTCCATTAATTTACAATAATAACAAAAGAATTACTGTAAATATATTTTATATTGTTCTCTGTTGCAGGTAAATAGAATTAGTAATCCTAATTATACCTTAGATACTTTAGAAGATTGCCTTTTTCTTATTTCTGGGCTTCTTTAAAAGTTTTGTATGGTAATGAATTAAACTTGTAACATTAAATAAAGCATCTTTCCTGAGGAATTTGAAGCATATCTGAATATAAAACAGAGGAGCTTTTAAAGCCCTTAATTCAACAGATATTAAGATTTTGATCTTCTGAAAATTACTTAAAAATGATTATAAACTTTAACAGTAAATGTAAAAGTGCAAGATAGGTTCAAATTACATAATGCAAGAAAACTGCGTAGTTAGTAATTTAGGATTTCAAAGAATAGTTTTCTTTTTTCATGGTAAGTTATGAATTTAGCAATTTTAGTGTCTGTCTTATTAGTACCTGTTTTAAAGTATGAAACATTTAGCTGTGATCAAGGCTTAAATTCAGCTTATGCCTGTTTCTAATACTTTCAATGTTTGAGTGAAATTACAATTTCAGCCAAAGCACACCAGAGTTTCAAATAAGACAACTCTGTTGTAAACTGAATTCCAATATGTACAGAAAATAATACTACCAATACAACATTTAATTTAGCTGCGAGTAAAACTGATATTAGTATTAAATCTGGAATGAAACACTTCAATTTACCCGGGAAGAGCAAAATTAGTGAGCAGCTTCAGCAGCTGAGGAAGAAAGTTGCTCAAAATGCAATCCCATCATGAAGTGAAATTTTTATGGACTGTATTCATATGACAAAAATGTCTTGAAGTGGATTAGAAGGCAAAATAAAAATCATAGTTTAGCTGTGAAGAATACTAATCAAAATAATTACTTCTGTATTATCTTTCTCCTGAACTGTATAACGGGCAGTGGAGGGTAAACTGCAGGGTGAGGGTTCGAATTCCATGCAAGACTTCATTGCTTATGTGCCCTTCCACCTTCTTGTGAATGTAATATCAGAGTACTTGTCTGTTACCCAGTGTAACATTCAGGCCGTTCTCGATAATTGCATGAGAAGCAAATATCTAGTGATTTGAAGAAAAGTAAAAAGAAAACTTACCTTTTATCCTCTGTATTGTCTGATTATTAAGAATTTATTCACTTGTTTAATTATTCCATTTAATTTTTATCATTTTAATTTGCTATAAATTAATTTTTTTTCATTTAACTTTTATATTTTAATCCATTACCAGTTTACTTATTATTAGCTTAATTTATTGATATTTTATCCTTTTATATTTCATTTAACTAGTCATTTATTTATTAGTCCAAAGGAGCAATTTGTCCAGCAGGACTATTAATTTCGTTTTGGCATGTTGTGTGGATTCACTATAAGTGTTGTTTCACTTTTCAAATTGTTGCCAGCAAATATTATCTTAATGTATTATATTTAAAGAAATTAAATAATGAAGAATCTTCATAAATGTATGTATGTTTCTTGGATTGTGATAAACAACGGTACCTAGAGCCATCCAGTTTTGAATAACATAATCTTCCTGAAAATATGGGCATCTGGAAGCCCAAATTTGAAATTTGGAATTTGTTTTCGATCAACAATTTCATAGTTTGTAAAACTAAGGAATTTTTGATTAACAAACTCAAGGATTTCAAAGCGAGCCATGGCAACGTTGTACAGAAAAAACATTTTTATCTCCAGCGCGCGAGACTGTGTATCGGAAATTCTAAAGATAGGCTTATTTTAAAATTATTTTGTGATATTGCCCTCGAACTGAATTGTATGGGTTAAGTGCGGAAAACATGATATTTAATAAATAGAGGTAACACACAATATGTTAGAAAAATGCCCCTTTGGACGTAATTTAAAATCCGAAACCTTTCAGATTTTTTTTTTTTTATTTATTTATTTTTGTTCACCATCCCTGACCACCTTCTGCAGAGCTCTAGTGCTTCTAATTTTAGTATTAACCCTTGGTTATAATATTAGAACTCGATTCCCGGGCAGGGCAATTTCGTCTTAGCCTTTCATCTGTTGATTTCCATCACTCGGGTCAATAAAATGAGTACCAAGTTCGCTTGGGGACTAAACAGTGGGGGTCTTGCGACAAGCTGACCACTTGTTCAGGGCATATGCTTATGCACTCCAGGGCCCTCGGTCAAGAAAGCAGATTTCGAGCACAGCAGGCCTTGGCCCATTTGGGCTGTTACGCCACTGAGTTTAGTTTTTTTAATATTAGAACTCGATTAAAGCTTTTCACAAATGAGTACTCAAGAAGAAAACTTCAGTTAAATATGGAACATAAAATATATGTAAAACTTTGTAAAGATGCCATAATAAAAGCTTACCAAATTCTGAGAAATTTCTTTCTTCTCATTCAAGTCTTCCCAAAATTTTATTTCATATATTAAACAATAGTCCTGAGAATTATTTGTGTTGAATATTTTGTATGTTTCTATTGAGATTGAAAATAAGCTTCTACATGAATCTATATCATATGTAAATACTAACAATACTCATGATGTGACAAGTGAAACTTAAAAGATAGAATTGCTGATTTTGCCAATATCAGCATTAACTGTTTGAGCATTCGACTTTTATTATATACTAAGATGAATCAGGAATTAATTTACTGATTATGCTTGGAAATATGTTACAGTGAGATTTGCATAAACCAAACAGAATTGAATTATGACTCTATAATATGACTGAACAAATTGAAAAAAATTTCTTTTCAAATTTGGTGAATTAAATATTTTTAGTATGTGCAATTTGTTATTTTGATAAACATGTTGTTATTATGATATGTGCATTTCATATTTTAATGCATATGGTGTTAACATATGATGCTAACTTACATTGCTTAATATAACTTTTTAAAAATGTGGTGTGTCAAGCATTATGCCTCTTATGCAAATTCAAGAAATGTCCCCTAATTTTCTTATTCCAAGATTGTGCACTCAAGAGTTAAAGGGATACATACATAAATATTTAAAGGGAATCTTGTATGGAGACAGAGAGATATATATGAGAAAGAAAAAATACTGCAGATAAAAAATTATTTCAAATTGTTCAGACAAAAATGGAATACATACTGTGTGAATTTTAGGTGTTTAACTGTACAAAGATAAATTCTAGAGAAAATTAATATGAAATTAATGAAATATATTATGTCTAAACTTTATTTTCTGCTTACTAAACTGAAAATTAGTTCTTTCATTTATCGCTAAGCAATTTTTCTGTTAATTCAATAATAATACATACAGTGGAGTTTTGTGTCTTGCTAAAAAATCTTAATATGGAAATTTCATTTGCATTCTATATTAAAAAGAAAATTCAAACAAGAAATTTTCTGAAAAAAAATTAGCAAAAGCTAATAAATTTATTGCAAGTAACAGAATGTGTGTTCTGCAAATTTATGATTTTGTCTGCAGTTAACATTTTAAAAATGCTTTTTAAAATAAATCATGCATGATTTAGATATGAAATTATATTTATACTTATTAGTGTATATATGTATGTCATATTAAAAGCACAAGGAAAGACGGAATACTGTGGAATACCATATTGAAGAAGAATTTTGATTGCGTAGTATTTAAAGAACTTGGCAGTCGAGGCAGTTTTAATTCCATTTTTATTTCCAATTGATATTTGTGGCCACAATCACTTGGCACTCTAGTCGTGCCTTTCCACAGAAGATTTACATTTTTGATATTGTTGGGATAGAAAGCAAGCCAGCGAAATTACATCTTAGCACAGTAGAGAGCAAAAGCTGAAGTGCTTAGTTATGAAAGATGGAAGCATGCAAAGAGAAAAGTTTTGGTTTACAATTATTACGTCATCAGAGTTGCGCGGGCCATAGAGTGATCTAGAAATGATGCAATGCAGAGAAGTTTGTAGGGTTTATATTTATTTTAACTAACATTTATTTTAAGTTTAAACTATCTTTCCTGTCAAGCCTTACTTTCCCCTGGAACTGCCAATGCCAGAATATGTAAATTTTAGTAGAACGCGCAAGGATTCAAATTATCAGCGGAAGTATTATGATTTAAATAGAAGGAAACGAGTTCGGAGGGTGATATTCTTACTTCACGAGCGCGGAGGTAATTTGCGAGAAATTGAAGAACCCAGCGTTTCGGCCTATGTGCTTGGCGGGAAGTAAATCGTTCAAGTGAGCTTCAAGTCTGCTGAATTAGCAGCGGTATTGTAAAACGCGGTGAGTTAGTTATTTTAGAGAGCCTCGTAGTTAGAGTCTTGTCTTTAAGTTCTTTTCAGATTATTATTTTTATTTGACTGCCAAGTTGGCACAGTCTGTGAGTGTCAAGAGCACGCAATTGTAATTTATTACGTTGAATAAAAAGGGACTTAAACCCTTTACAAGACTCTGTGTTTTATCCAGTTATCACAGTCACCCCTTGGTTGTGTGCAAGTTGGAGGCGCGCAACGTTACAAGTTATTACGATTTTAGAATAAAGAGGAAGAATTAATGTTTATAGTTATATTATAATTCTGATCCATATAATTTTATATATTATAATTCTGATTCATATAATTTTATCTTACATGTATATATATAATTTGTCTTAATTTTTCATTTTTAGGAACCTAAATCAGGATTTTAAAGCAATTTGGGGACAAATTTTTAAGATTCAAATTGTACAGTATCCCCTAAATCTCAGAATTGAGGTAAATGTTTACTTTTTAAAGATGTTTTTGTATATGAATATTTGTTATTAAAATAGTTGTTATCTTAAGATGTTGTATATTAACATATTGCAAACTCATTATGTCGTGATCTGAAACATAATGATGACTTAACATTATTGTTCCGGATCATTTTTTTTTTTGGTAAATAAAGTGAATTTTAAGGATTTAAAGAAGAATTCAACATTACAATTGTACCTAATCATTCATATTTAATATTAAACTTCAATAAAATCTAAAAAGAAATCAATTAAAAATCTGTACCGTAGACTCCCAGTCAACCAAGATAATACTGAGTACAATGTGTATGGTTAAAACAAAGTCATAGGTAATCATCAGAAGGCAATTAAAAAGCACAGGAAAGCAGAGTAACTGATATTATTATTAATAGAAAACTTTGATTAAGAATTGACCTAAATTTTCAAGCAGCTCAATTGAGAATAATATTTGGCTGTAAAAATTAATTCATTATTCAAAGCAAAAAGATCATGCTATTTATAATGGAAGAAAAAATATCATTAGAAATGAAAGAACTAAGTTATAACTAGATTTAAAGAACGGTGCTGTTGTCTTGCCCTTTTAAGTATTTGAGAAAGATTTAATGATAAGAAACTGAAGTCACTAATTTTGAAATACCAGATTAATTAATGGCAGTACAATTGATTTATTTTTACAGCTGAGCAGTCAAGTTTAGTGAAGGATTAAACAATGTTTATGTATTCTGGAGTATGAACAGCTATGAATAAAAACAACTCTCAAATACTATAACATCATCTGTTATTACTGCTATTTTTCCATGCATTCTCTTTTTCTTTTTTATATTTTTATAATCAATTTTATCTATGCTGAGGGGTTTTTTTTAATGGTAATTTTTTCATCATTCCACGATAAACAATTATATATTTTATAGATAGAACTGAATTAATCCACAATTTGTTGAACCTGCCCCTGGTTAATTAGGAGTGTGCTGTATTTTAAAGTAACTGAATAATACTTTTTTTTTTAGTGTGCCTTTTTTTAAGCGTGAAATTTTAAGTTTTAAATATTAAGATTGCTGTTTAGTCTAGAATTTACACTGTAATCATTATATATATCGGCATCTCTAAAAATTCAGTTTAATATTAAAAAATTAAAGTAAAATATTGTATGATGAATAAGGTTGTTCAGATCTGAGACAAATCAAAATATTGTTGCTACAACTTTGTTGAAATTGATTAACATTTGGTTTATTATAATTCTGAATAACTACTAAATATCATCTGAAAATAAAGGTAAATTTTTGAAGTAAATTTCCAGATGTTATCATTCTTTTAAATGAACTTTATAAGTTGAGTTAATTACATAAAAAAATGTAGTTACCGTTTGCCTGAAAATGGATACTCTGATTAAGGGCTTTGAATTATGTATATTTGCATCATACAGCAAGAGAATAGTTCGAATGTCATTGTTATCATCCCATTTTACCTTTGACGTAAAATCATTGATGAAACTATATTTAGACTTTAGGCCATTGTTGAGCTCTTGAATTGGAACTTTAATAAAGAGATGTATGTGTACAGGATGTTTATAAACTGTTTCAACAAAATAAGAGAAATGATAGTATTTAATCTATAGCAATGAAACCTAAAGCCAAATTATACTCAGAGTATCAGAAAAGCATAATGTTAAATGCCCAAATTGAACTCTCAACAGCGTGTATGTATGGGGGAGATTATTATTTGCATATTCCTGAAATGTGTAACCCCCCATTTCTTGAAGTTGTTTCAGACAATGATATCATGGTGGTAATCTGAAGCATTGAGGATGTGACACTTTTAAACAATATTTGTTTCAATTAGCTTTCTATTGAACTTTGATGAACCAATCAGCTCCAACTTCTGGAGCTGCTTCTTTTCACTTAAAATTTGCATGGGCAAATGTTTGATGGTAATATTCTGGAGATGTCCTACATAGATCCACCCTAATCATTTGCAAAGATTTGGTGCCTCTGCATCAGAATGGTACGTGGGCCCCAGGAAGGCGTTGCTACTCTGAACAGCTAGTGTAAGAGGCCTGTACCTATTTACTCAGGGTAAATAACAGGTGGCCCCTGCACTTCTCCAGTGTCATGTGCTTTTTGTTGTTATTCAGTTTCTAAAATTTCCTGAAAAAATTTATATTTGATTGAAAGTGATATATTTAATGTCATATTCTTTTTACTTAATTTGTGTTTACATTTTGAGGATATGTGATGCTGCTTTCTAAAATTATATGTATTTTTTTTTTTTTTTTTTTTTTGTAAAATGTGTTGTATTCATGCTTTTTCATTTCATCTTTGTGAGCTGAAATAAGTTGTGCAGGTGCATACACAGTTAGAGAGCACAAGAATAAATTGAAATCTACTGAGAGGTTGTTTTTATATCAGATGCAGTAGTGAAATCTACAAGGTGCACCCATAAAGTAGTCAGACAAATTGAAAGACCAAATAATAAAAAAGTGAAAGAATAAATGCATGTTTAGGAAGAGTGGCAACGTAACTTTTCTTAAAGCCAGTTTAAACTGCTTATTTTTTTTTGTTTGCATATCAAAATGCCAGAGTCATTTTCATTTACTGAGAACACATTGTACAAGAAATTTGCTTAAAAATGGAACAATGTTACAACATTAAATTTTCTTATAGATAGGTAAATCTGCTACCAAAATGTTAGATATAATTCAATCAGTATATGATGATGTGTAATAGTCAAGAACACGGTATAGAGTCATTAGGTGAATTGGAAGCAGAAAAGATGAAAAATATGTAACCTCCTTCGCTGGGAATTGAACCACAGACCTCTGGAATACTGGCCCAGCGTGCTACCATTACACCACGAAGGCACGCTAGGGAAGGGGGAGAAATACCTTATATACTCCCCTTTTTAAAGGGTGACTAGGGTTTTAGGGGACCTAGTCACCAAATCCTGGGTGTGGAGAATCATCATCCACAACCTTTTTAGTTCGGGTGCCATTTGTAGAGTCATTAGGTTAATTGGAAGCAGAAAAGATGAAAAATATGCAACCGCCTTCGCCAGGAGTCGAACCACAGATCTCCGGAATACCGGCCCAGCGTGCTACCATTACACCACGAAGGCACACTAGGGAAGTGGGAATAATAGCTTATAACGGGTGTATGAGTTGTTGAAAAGCATTGAAGATGAACCAAAGGTCAGGTGCCCTTCAGCCTCAAAGAATAAGGAAAATATGGAGAAAATTCTTTCTTTGATAAAATCTGATAGACTCAGCAACTTGCTTGAGATAAGCAAAGAAAGGTGTAGATTAATTTAAATTGAAAATTTGAAAATGAGAAAAGTTTGTGCTTGATTTGTGTCACAGATTTTTACAGAAAATCTTGCTGTGAAGATTTACTGACTATTACAAGACAGGACAATTTCTTAAAGTGTGTAAAAATGGAAGTATATTTTTTAAAGCAGGAGATGAGACCTGATATCTACAATATGAACCCCGCCCTCCAAAAAAATAAGATGATGTGGACTGTCCTTTCTTGTCAAAAAAAGCATGGATGTCGAAATCAAAGGGGATACTGATTGCATTTTTTTAATACAAGAGGATGTATTCACATGAATTTTTCTTTTAAAAATAAATAATTTAATTAGTATTTTTACAAAGAGGTGCTTTTTCAGTTAAGAAACAGCATAAGGCAAATTACAAAGGATTTGTTGATTCTTGGCAATGCTTTCTTTCACACAATAATACTAGGGCCCATAGAGCATTGTCTGTATAATGATGTTTTGCTAAGCATTCAACTGCAGTGATAAATCACCCACCATATTCTCACAACTTATCGCCAGCTGTTTTTTACTTTTTCTGAAGCTTAAAAGGGCCATTAAAGGACAGAGATTTGAAAACATCTCTGATATCAGAACATATGTTATGCATATTTTGTGAGTGGTTATTTCCAACACACATGAACAATATTTTAATGACCTGAAGAAACACAGGAAAATTTGAATAGATTCCTCTGGCTATCCAAACTAAATATATTTTGAAGCAGATAAATTTATTTGAAGGTTAGTAACATTTTCTTATTTATAAGAAATTGTTCGGTTACTTTATGGTTGCACCTTATATTTGGTTAACATAACAATCCTTCTATAAGTTATTTTTATGATTTTTGTATCAAATTATTATTTCCTTAGATTCAATCTGAATTTAAATTGGTATTTAAGTAAAAATCATATTTTACTTAAAAAGGGGCATTTTCAAGTAAAATAATATATTGTTTTTTAATTTTATTTCTGAAAGCTAAGCTATTATTTCACAAAGAACTACAAATGTTTCTCTGCTTTCATTGTCATTTGTTGTACTTTTAGATTTTTGAGAGTGGGACTTTTTCTGGTAGCCACTTAGCAGAGTTATATATTCCTATTCCAGCTGCTTCTCAAACAGCTTTGAATGCAAAGCTTATTGATCATCAGTTTAGTTCAGATAAAGCAGTTCCACCAAAGTATAATGCAGTTGGAAGTGGTAAGAATTTAATTTGTATTTTACAAAATGGAATTATTAGATTGTGCTTTGTAATTAGTAGGGTTCCCACCCCTAGTATTGCATCTGAAGTTGTGAACAAATATGCTTTAATTTCGGGTCTTAATTATGTGATTATTTGTAGATTACGTATTCTTATGTTAAACTTATTACTTTTACTAGTTCTCTGATATGCTAAGACTTATTTAAATATGTAGCATATATGTACACCAGTTATAAAACTAAAAATCAGCTGAACAAATTCTTTTTTGTACAAAATGATATATAAAGTCAATTCTGTCAGAAATTAAAAATCTGTAGTGTAATAACATGTGTATATATTTGTTGCAAAAACTTTCATACGAAATTATTTTTTTAGAAATCTTATTAATCTAATATGTATTTGCATATAACTTGCTATACATTACTTGAATGAGAAATCAGTGATATACAAAAAGCAATAAAATATGAAATGTTGTGATCTATGCACTGTAAAGTTGAATGCTCATATATTTACTGCCCGCTCTACTCATGATCTACTCCAGGCTTTCTTAAACTTTTTTCAGTCATGACCCCTTTTTATCATTGAGCTTATTTTGTGACCTCAAGACCCCATAATACTATTTACTAAAATTTTGTGGGACACCATAAGCATTGCACAAATCTGACACATGCGTGTGTGAAACTGTCAGCTTTTTCACTTGTACTGTAATATATTATTGCAATTTTAGGTCATAAACTTTAATTTCTAATTTTAACACATATAACAATGTGAACATCTTAAATAAGTAACAGACGAAATGAGAGCGTCAGGTGCAAGCAAGTAAAATGAACGTTTATTATAAAAAGAATCCATCAAAACGTTTTCGCTTTTTCCTTGTCTGTATTGTCTTATCTTTATCTATTTTCAAATAGATTGTGTAAAACTATTTGGTAATTGTAAAATTATTATAATAACTTTAAGAAATATCCAGAACTGTTAAAACTTTTGGCAACCCACTGCTGCCGGTCCCGAGGCCTCTATGGGGGTCACGACCCACAGTTTAAGAAATTTTGATCTACTCTAATAACAATATTAAAGTAGATCATAAAATTTTCTTTATGGGAGTAAATAATTATAAGTATTTAAGGAAAGAAAGCTAGGAGTTTAGTGGCAAGAAAGGAGAAAGAGTACATGACATTCAGATTCTATTTCCTGGGTTGTGCTTCGTCAAAACTAACTTAGGCAGATAATCCTCATGTGCTTTGCCTAAATTAAATAATTTAATTAAGTCATTATTTACTGTTTAATTAGAAAACTTTATTTTATGTTCTCTTTTTGATGCAGCTATCATTTCAACTAGATAAGGGGTCTTCAACCTTTCACGCCCGAGGGCCACATCAATAAATTCACAAAGATTCACGAGCCACATGCCTTTCAAAAAAATAATATAGAAATATATATATAAAAAAGGGAGGTTTCTTTTGCAAGACTACAATTGATTCTAAGCAAAGAGATAGTGTTACAGATTTGTATATGTATACATTGGTTCCAAAAAGTCAATCCAAAAGTCGGAAATCGAATTAAGATGTTTTGTAACTTTTTTTTAACTATGAAAAAAAAAAAAGTATAAATATGAATGTACAGAACAATATTACAAAATGCATAAAAAAAAAAAAAAAAAAACTTGCGTTATTGGCGTGAGATGGTAGTTACTTTGGTTTCAATGTGAGATTTAACATTGTTTTTGCTTGATTTTACTGCAGAGTCACAGTGTAACTCTATAAATTATAATAATAAAAATCTAAAATATATAACACATATTACATAAGATAAAGTGAAATTTTTGAAAAATTCTTTATTTTCAGAAAATTTTATCCCAAATAATAACAGGCATGTCAATAAAATGTTTTAAATATCAAGAATAAGAGGGAAAAAAGTTATTTTTTACGACAAAAAGCTGATAAGGCAATTTTTCTTGAAATCAAAATTTCTTTAAAATGTTTCAATTTTTCTTCAAATTCAAATGTGGGGGGCCACTAAAATACCTCCAGTGGGCCACGGGTTGAAGACTCCTAAACTAGATCATACTATCATTCTATTTATTTTTTATGCATCTATACTATTTTCTAGTTAAATATTTAATTCAGTTGATGTTTATTATTTTATTTATCAACACAAATTTTTAACTTTTTTCTTCATAGCATTTGTTTAGTTAATGTATAAATATTTTATGAAATGAATATATATTATTGCTTTCTCAAGATTTATGAATGAGCTACTGAATGAACATCTTAGAAAGTAGGAAAATCTAACTATTGTGGAAACGTATTCCCTGGACACATACATCAAAGACATCATATCATCATACGTGTATATCATAACAGCATACATCAAAGATATCTTTATTATTGTCAAAGGTATCACTACAGAATTTTTCAGAAACAGGGATAAATTTCATATCATTCATCAAAAATACTGTCCCAAATCACTCGTTTTGAATGAGTGAAATTTAAAAGTGATTTTAAAATCAGTACACTACTTGTGCTGAACCACTAATTCTGTGCAAGGAAGATTTGCATGCTTTTATTGAATCTATTGGGTATCCTCTAATCATTATAAACCCTTATGAAAGGTAATAGCAGTGGAGAAAATCCAGAAATCTGCAATTCCTGGCTGATAGAGGCAGTATTAAGTAGATGTTAAACATTAAGCACTTTGTGGAAGTCTATCATTTAGTGATATTTTCCAAAGATGTCATTAAGTGTTTTCTCCCAAGGCAGTTACAAATTATTGTGCCTCTAATCTTGGTATAGGTAACTACTTATTTAAAATTGGTACATGAACTACAGCATGGCTCAATGATTATATACATATATATATATATGTAAGCATATAAAGCATTAACATTTAAAATATTTATATTATGTTACTGTGATGTAAAGCAATATTTACTTATGATTAAAGGAGTCTCAGTCGTTCAAACACAGTTTAGAAGCACCTCAGATGTGTGTGTGCAAGTATAATTAAATTAAGTGTGCTTACCTATGATTGTATTCCAATTAAATTTTTTAAGAAGTTTTTATTCTCAGTAAAATTATGACTTAACTAATTTAAAGAATCAATTATTTTTATGAATTTATCATGAATTTAATTGTTACTTAAGCATTCAAGAACATGTTAAACTTAGTAAGTATTAATACTTTTTAAAGGTGTTTCATACAAATATGAAAATGGAAATGAAATGGTTTTATTAACCAATGGCATTTTGAAGTGTTCTCTAGTCTGGGGAGTTTCTGAAGATGGAACAGTCTTAGTACCTCCAAAAATTGAACTGTTGCCAAGGTGAGAGATTCTCGTATTTAAAGTAATATAAGTTTTTTTATTAGCAGTAAATGATTCCATGACAAACTTTGCAGAATTCATCTGTTAAGGAAATGGTTTTTTTAAATTCCAAAATAATTATAGAATTATACAGATTAAAGTTTACGTATGGATCTTCAATTTCTGCCTGCAATAAATATTTTGAGAGGGGGGATGCTTTTTAAAAAATGCGATAAAAATAGCAGATGGAAAGAATAAGGCATATTTCTTTTTTGTGTTTCTAGAGTATTAAGGTTTTCATGTTATTGGGAGGTTATTATGTGACACTAATATTTTTTAATTAATAAATTAGTATTTGTGTCATACATATGAAGTATCTGGCATTTTTAATTCAAAGAATGTGCATTCTGATCTATTTCAACTGAAAAAGAAAAAAGGAATCAGATAGGGGGTGAGAAGAAATGCTGTTCAATAATTCTCTTTCAAATTGCATTTGAATTTTAGTTTATGTATTACCTCTTTTTTATGTTGCATGAATTTGCCTATCGGATTGCTTCTATTTAAAAAGGTGCTGTAGTTTTAATACTGTTGCAATTTGGGGGGAAAAAAAAAGTGCAGATAAATGTTTTATATTTTTAGACACTTTTTGCTTAGTTGTAATTGTGATACTTCTGATATAATTTTTCTGTGTAAAAGCTGCATATTTTAATGAAACAGTTTAAAACAGTGCATTTTACATTTATTTTATTTTGGTATAAGATACAGTTGGATTCTTTTTATCTAATATCAAGGAAATATCTTTTGGATAACTCCCTTTTTTACTTCCTTGTACAAAGTAAAGGAAGTAACTCACGAAAAACTCCGGGTATCATATTTCAACAAAAATATTCATTTTGACAGCTATCGAATGCAATTTAACAGTGTTTTTGTATGACATCTGCATGTAAGAATAGAATAAAGGACTCTTTTCCCCCAAACGAATTATAAAACTGATTAAAAGTGGATTCAGAAGAGATTTTTTATGGTGTCATTACCTGTATGTACCTACATATGTATGTATCTCGCATAATTCAAAAATGAGTAGCCTCAGAATGTTGAAATTTTGTATATAGGACTGCTATAATATGTAGTTGTGCATCTTCCTTTTTGGTTGCAATCGGCTGCATTACTTTTACAAATTAAAAGGGGTGATAGTACTCATCCAGATGAGCAATAACTAGAGCATAGGGTCACATTCCTGTTTGAGAGGCAGAAAAAAAGAATATTAGAATTCCAATCTGAACTTACAACAGCGTTGGGAGAGCGAATGAATGAGACCAATTGTTGCCTAATCAATTTAGTGACAAACACACAGAGAGTGCACAAAACGGATAAAACTGGAAACTTGGCGTTCGAGTGTTAATTCGAGCTCAGACTTTGATGGCTAACACTCAAATGCAAATATTTAGTTGGCAAGGTATCAACCTCACAAATAATTGCAACAAGTTAATTATCTAAATTATTAGGGGGGAAAACTGCCTTTATCAAGTATAAGTAGCAATTGTTTTTCTCTTAGCCATCTTCTATCCCATCTTCCTGGACTTACTCTGCTGCGCCCATTCTACTTGAAACGCCCATCTATGGAATACAAAGTTCTGATGGCCGGAATGCAGCATGAGCTTTTCATGCTAATCTCTGCATGCAACGGATGTTGGAGTTAGTTGATAGTATTCAGCCTTTGATTACATAATTAACTTGTAATCGTGTGCGAGGTTGAGACCTTGCCAACAAAAGATGTGCATTTGAGCGTTGGCCATCAAAGTCTGAGCTCAAGTTAACACTCAAAAGCCAAGTTTTTGGTTTTATCCATTTTGTGCACTCTCTATGAGTTCGTCACTAAAATGATTGTGCAATATATGGTCTCGTTCATTCGCTTTCCCAAAACTGTTCAGATTGGAATTCTAATATTATTCTTTTCTGCCTCTCAGAGTAGAATGCGACCCTATGTTCTATGGTAATTATTGCTCATCCGGATGAGTACTATCACCTTTCTTAATTTGTAAAAGTAATTTAGAATCACCCTGTATACCCACTCTGTTACTCGGCTCCACGAGCTCAGTTTTTTTCTTATATGTTTGTAAATTGTGAATTTTTTGCTTTGAAAATGAGTGAAATATGTTTTTCTTATCTTCTGGTTAAGGTTTTTATGCCTTTAGTTAATCTGCTTGCAATAGTTGTAGAATTATCAACAGTTTACAAATTGTTTAAGTGCGGCTAAGCCTAATTTTTGTTTACCATAGCAGTTATATTTGTTTACATTTGAAACTTAGCAGAATAGTGAATTCACTTTTTGCACCTTCAGTGACTTTTTGCTGAGTGGGGCGAAAAGTAAACTTTCATTTTTGTGCACTGAAAAATCTGCCTTGTTGCCCCCTGACTGAATTGCTTGTTTTTGCATAGAAACTCTAATTTTGATTGTAAAAATTGTTTTTTTAATTGAATTTACTGTATTTAGTGTTTAATTTTTTTCTATATTTTTCAATTTTTAATGAAGATATTTTGTGGTTTTATGTATATTTACCTTATTGTGAACTGAGAACAGAATTAATTAAATGAGAAATATAACTCTAATGAAATGTGAGGAAATAAGTTTTAAGTGAAATACAGGAAAAAATGTGTATAATTTAATATTATTTATGAAGTCATATCCTGTACACATAAGAGTTTTTTAATAAATGGAACTGTTTTTCACAATTAAAAATAGAAAATATCTATTACAAGTATCTATTACAAGTATATTACCAAGCAAAAGCATATTTTTTTTTCATTATGTTACTTATTTTTTACATAAAAATATAACAAACTTTTAAGAAATGAAGCTTACGCAGCGCCTATCAAGGAACACTCCAAGTAACAACGTTTTTAGCTTGACTCGTTGTTGCCACACGGCAAATCTTAATAACTATTCAAAACATTACATCATGTTGCCACTTAGAAAGTCTTAATAATTATATAGAAACATTAAATTATGCTCCACTACATTACTCCCCCTCCAGTAACTGTGTTACGATTTAAGAGATTCTGGTTGTGGAGTAATGTAGCGTAAGCTAACATTAGAATTAAAAATACTAAATACAAGAAATAAATACAATTAAACATATTCAATAATAGAGGTTAGGAAAAATATTCAACATTGTTACTAAAATGTAAAGGACGTTTTATTAGTTGTCCAGTTCGTGAGACTCGAGATCATTCATCATTGGTCTCAGATTTTAACAAAGTCTGAGTTTTGGGCTGGGTGTCAGAAGTTTCTGGTTTCAGCCTTTGCTCACCTGATATTAAACAATAAGCTGGCTTCAGCCTGTCAATCAAGATGTTTACTTCCATTATCCAATGTTACGGTCACCAATCTTTTAATGTGGATTTGATGAATAAGCGAAATCGAAACTGATCAGCCAGAGCATTTCATAAGTGAAATAAAGGCTTTTATTGGTCTTAAAAGAAGCAGCATATTTATTTTTACAATTTCCATTTTTGTTTGCAACATATTACTTATTTTTTACATAAAAATAACGCAGCGCTTATCAAGGAACACTCCAAGTAACGACGTTTTTAGCTCGACTCGTTGTTGCCACATGGCGAATCTTAATAACTGTTCAAAACATCATGTTGCCACTTAGGAAGTCCTAATAATTATGTAGAAACATTAAATTATGTTCCACTACAGTACTATGGTAAAAATTTCTCATTTAAAATATGCTGTATTTAAATAAAATGTATTTAAGGAAACATTCTTATTTTTGATATTTGTTTTTGCTGTGACTTATCTCACTTGATTGATAATAATGACAGAAACAAGTCCACAAATTTTATCGTGCAGGATTGTGTTTGTCATTGGCATGGCTCTTGTGCACTTTATAGGTGACAATATGACTTTGGCGAGCTGTGTCCCAACTTCTGGGACAGATCGAAAAGTCTGCTATTCCTCTTTCCTTACTAAGAAACCTCTCAAGAGGACTTTCAGCTGGCTGTGTATTTTAAGAGCTGCATGCCAAAAAAGCACTGAAAACTTACAAACAGCTAATCCTTCTGTGTGATATAAACCTGGGCCCAGCAATACAAGCTGGCAACACTGAACTGGGTGGCACTTCTAATACTTTTAGTTATTTAATTGATTCAAGTCTTCACTTTCAAAACACCTTTCATAGAAAGTTGTCAACATCATTGGTCACTCATTAATAATTTTCTGCTTGTGGAGAAGGTAAAAATTACGATGTTTTTAAGTCATTTTTATTATTGTTTCAAAATCTTTGTATTTTTTTTTTTTTTTTTTTTTTTTTCATTTTGGGTAATTAGCAGTATTTAGGTAACTTTTAGTACGATGCAGATTTTGATTGAAATAATCTGTAAATGAATGTAAATACCTGAAATCATTTCCTGAGTATAAATTTATTTAATTGTTCATTATTTTGGTTTGTGATGTATTGAGATCACTTGTTTTTATTGCAAAAATATGTATTTATAGCTAAAGAATGAAATGACAAAATAAGGTTAGTTATCAGATGGAAAATTTGTCACTTCCAGTCTTTTTTTATTGTGCAGGATTATCGTTATGTTGTTTGAATGTGTCAAAGTACAAGAAGACTCTCTGCCAAAGGGAAGAAATGTCACATTTTGGAGGGTTTCCTGGGGGGAACTGTCTTGTATTCATGTTACACACAGGGAAACTACAAAAACCAACTTTGCAGCTAGCCTGTTTATCTGAGAAAAACTTAGTAGTAGTATCCAACAGTTTTGACCACTTGGTCACTGGTGGGGTTAATGGAGTTATGCACTCATGGACTGAATGTTAATTTTTTTCACCATTTTAGTTAAACAGCATGTTACTTTTGTCTGTTTTAGTAATTTTTTTAAAATTAATTGTTAAATTCAGAAATATTACTTATTAGTTTAGAGACTTTTCATTTCAGGGTGTTGAGCATCATATATTTCTAAAAATACAAATCTGCATTTTGAGATATTTTGGCTTTTACCATTTTTCTCATATACACTCTTAGACAAAAAAAAAAAAAAAAAAAAAAAAAAAAAAAAACGATGCACTGTGACTCCGAGAAGATATAAAGCAAATTGGACACAAATTGATATGCATACAGGTTTCGACGGAAAATGCAAAATTTTAAATTTTGGTTGCCAATGAATGAACGGCTGTCGCTACAGCACATCTAATCTGAACAACTGGCATGGTGTTTAAGAGGAAACAGGTCAAAAATTCTTCACGAATTTCATTCCATGTACTCTGGTAGACAGTAACTATGCCTCACATACAGGTGTGCGAACGATATGCGCAGATGTCAGAATTTGAGAGAGATTGTGTAGTTGGGCTTATTGTGTAGTTGGTCTTATAGGCGAATAGTTGGACATTTGAGCAGGAGCGATGCCACTATTGGATGATGTTGGCAGGAACGGGTGAACCATTGCCGCACACAGCGTCAAGAAGGAAGCGGTAGGCTTAGAGAAACGACAGAACGTGAAGCCCGAGCAATCGTCAGAGTAGCACTCACAGCCCCAGATGCATCATTATCCTCGATTGTACGTGCAACTAGTGCTTCAGTGAGCCAAGGAGCATTCATAGACGGCTCACAGAAAGGGGTCTGAGGTCATGACGCTCCTTGCGCTGACTACCATTGACCTCTGTACAACGTCAAGCCCGTTTGCAGTGGTGTCGGGCTCATTCACACTCGAATGTCACTGACTGGAGTAAAATAATTTTCATCAATGAGTCCTGCTTTGAACTGAGCCCCGAGTCTAAAGATGCCCCCGACAGCGGTGTGATACCAACCTGTCTTTCAGCAGACAGCAGCAGACCCGACAGACATTAAATGAAATGGCACCCCAGACCATCACTCCTGGTTGTCAGCCTGTCTTTCAGCAGACAGGCTGACAACCAGGAGTGATGGTCTGGGGTGCCATTTCATTTAATAGTAGAACCCTTTTGGTTGTCATCTGTCACAGCCTTACAGAACAGCAGTACGTCGATGAAGTTATAAGGCCTGTTGTGTTGCCCTTCATGTCACGCCACCCTGGACTTACATTTCAGCAAGATAATGCCCACTCCCACACTGCACATGTTTCTACTGCTTGCCTTAGTGCTTGCCGAACATTTCCTTGGCCAGTAAGGTCACCGGATCTATCTCATATTGAGCACTTTTGGAGCATTATGGGCAGGACCCTCCAACCAGCTTGGGATGTTGATGATCTAACGTGCCAGTTGGACAGAATTTGGCATGACATCCCTGAGGAGGACATCCGCAACCTCTATCAATCGATGCCGAATAACTTCTTGCATAAGAGCCAGAGGTGGACAAACGCGTTACTGACTTTTTCACTTTATGAAGCTCTATCACCTTCAATAAATCATCCAATTTTTCTCAAACTGTAATCATTTGATTTTCTGTACATGTACTGATTTATCTTCTACCAATTTTCGTCCCATTCGGATAACTCCTTCTTGGTGCGTTGTCTTTTTTTTTGTCTAAGAGTGTACTTTTCTTCATGTCTCTCAAAATTTAATAACATTTTGTATATATTAGAATAATTCATATGTATTCAGCTGAAAACAATAAAGAGAATGAGTTATATTTCAGAAACTGGAAGTAATCATCATTTCCTAGGCTGCCTTTATTTTGTCCAATTGTACTTATACAATTTAATTGCTTTGCTGCCATCCCATTAATCTATACATGTTATATAGTACAGTACAAAGTCTGTAATCCGGACATCAATTATCCGGAATGATCAATAATCCGGACCTCAAAGCCACAAACTTTTTTTTTCTGTATGCTTTATGCATGCACGTTTAATGTTTTCTGTATGCTTTACGCATGCACGTTTAATGCGTGTTTAGCACAAAAAACGAAGCAACTTAAGCAACTTACATTGAAAGAAATGTTTAATAAAGTAAATAAATAAATATTAAGCCCTTTTTTTTTGTAAATTTTGATACCCTTTAGATCATAATTGCTCTTTATTTCATAAATTACGGTTTCATATTTTTAATTGTATAATTTCTGCATGCCATCTTACCAGATTTAAATTGATGATCTATAATCTGGAAAAACCCTTAATCCGGAATCGCTGCAGTCCCGACGAGTCCGGATTACGAACTTTGTACTCTACTATTTTTCTTTTCTTTAATATTTCTTGTGAATTAGGACAAAATGTCAGTGTTATTTATTTTCATATCGAAGAGAGACCACGTTTATATATGGTAGACCATGTTTATATATGGTACATGAAAATTTTATGTGTGATATTTATTATTATCCATAATTTCAAATATCAGTCATAAATTTTGAAATTTCTGATTGACAGATGTAATTTCATTCTGAAAGACTAGTAAGATATGTAGTTATATTGAAAAGTAAAAATTTTAATCTGTTACTGAAAAATGTAAAAAAAGTATTGTATTATTATTTATAAATATGGAACATTTTATATTTATTTATTTATTAAATTATTAAAGTTTACGGTAGTTCTTTCTACATTATCAAGCATAATGTTTTAGCCTAAACTCTCTTTCTTTAATTTCTGTTCCATTTAAGGGATGCGGGGAGAATGACTTCTTTTTCCTATCTAACATCTCTAAGGTTCTCTAACATAGAAAAGTTACACCAGTGGATTAAAAATTCAAATTTGGATCCTCATAATCCTGAAAATGCTGCTTTATTTCATTTATTCCAAGTAAGATTTATCTTAAGTTATCTGAATTTGTTTTTCATTATTCAGAAAATGAATTATCAGATAATTTTGTCTGAAAGATAGAAAAAATTTTGCATGTCATTTTTTTAATTAAAAAGTGCATTTCCTAAAATTTATGATATTGTTGATAATATTTATCTCTATAGGAATCAAAGAACTCTCTGAAGGGCTTATTGAAATTTGTAGTTTGGCTCATAAGAAAAGTTTCTGAAATTGATGTGCACACACACACGAACACACACAGTGACATATACATCTAAGCAAAAACATTACATTCAATCTTACAAGTGACTGATCATAGATGCTTTGAGTCATATTTATCAAGTGTTTCTGAAAACGAAAGATTCACAATTAGTCATAGCGACTTATAATACTGTGAGGAAGTAAACACCACAAACTGCCAACAGGATGTCAACAGTCAAGGTCAGTGATCAACATGAGAAAAATTAATGAAAGTTAATGTTCTTTTCAGAAATTTACAAATGACATAAATTACAAAACTTATTCGTTGTTAGAATGACATGCTATGAAATAAAGTGCATTTAGCCCTTCTTGTATGAGACAGAATTATTGTGAAAAAATTAGAGTGCTCATGGCCAATTCCTATTCATCTTCAAAAGTGTACAGTAAGCGTGTGTGGGCAAGAGCTGTTGACTCAACAGGAAAAGGTCATCTTGACAAATTCTTTTTCCCCCTCTTGGTAATATCCGTGTAATTAGATACATATTCATTACTTACATGTAAAAGAAAGGGCACCATGTCATTTCTGGAAGAATGCCAAGTTAAAGTGTGAAGTTTTATTATATGAATATATATATTTCATGCACTTATAGGAAATTATATGGAAGGCACATAAAAAAGGGCAGTTCTATACATCTTACTTTTGTTAACTGTTCAATAAAATCCAAATTCCATTTTGTCATGTCTCAAAGGAAGGACTTTAGCTACTGTTTTTTTTTTTTTTTTTTTTGTTTTGTTTTGAAATTTTTGTCATGGGCTTTTTTCTTCATCTGTGGCTCTGGGTGTAAAGCACCATAAATGGAGAGATGAATGACATATCATTTTTCTAGGTAAATCACATTTCTGACTGCAGCACCTGTCATCTTCAGTCAGTCTGCTAATGGACTGAATCTTGCATCGTGCATTGTCACCTGTTACTGTGTTGTCCTGCACCTGTTACTGTGTAAAGTGATTTTGGATTCCAGCTCCATTTATGCCTAGTACCATTTTCATCTTCAGAATCCAACTTGGGGGCCAGCTACCAATAAGTCAATGCATGCCTTCTATCATATGCAATATTTTGTTAATTACTGAATGATCAACATGTTTTCTTCTTTAGCCCATGCTATCACTGATATATTGTTTATATCTGAAGTTATAACAGATCTGCAACTGTATGCTGTTACTGGATTTTTCCTGAATGACATGAATACTTTTAATCCATGGGGCCAGCTACCAATAAGTCAATGCATGCCTTCTATCATATGCAATATTTTGTTAATTACTGAATGAAAACATGTTTTCTTCTTTAGCCCATGCTATCACTGATATATTGTTTATATCTGAAGTTATAACAGATCTGCAACTGTATGCTGTTACTGGATTTTTCCTGAATGACATGAATACTTTTAATCCATCACTGCTCAAAGGCAGCAGTGCCAACCCATTGGGGTGCAAAATGAACTTCAGAAATGTAGAAACCAGATAAACTGATGTACTCCAAACATGCATCCAATATCTTTCTGTATATTATCAGTTCTCGCCATTTATTGTGGCTAACATAGATATAAACTCCTTTGTTTTTGCAAATTGTAATCATCAGTTAATATCATGAGTTTATCTGTATAATAAGTATGATTTCTATGGCTCTTGTGTTTTATACCACTGCTTTTTTCTAACCACCTGTGTGTGTATGTTTGTAAGTATTAAAAGGTTTACTGTCTGTGTGAGAAAGTCAGTATCAAATTTAGCTATTTCATTTTGCATAAATTCTAAGAATTTGTGGGTTAAAAACAATTTTTAGCTTTGTTATATCATTCATTTTGTAGTTCAGACACATTGCTATCCTGTTACAGTATTCTATGGCACTAATTCCCTGAACAGACACTCCTCTTTTATATATTTTTTAATTTCATAGTATTAAGTTTTTTCTGTTCCAAAATGAATATGAATTTATTTATTTCTGACATATATGTGTATATATTTCTTTATTTTCTTAACATGTTTCCTAACACAGTCATGTATTCGTATGTATTTCTACATTGTAATGATAAGAAGTATTTTATCTTACTGAAAGTTATTTTCAGGATTTAGGACTAGATGAAGATAGTGCTGAGGGAAATTCTGATGTTTATAATTCAGAACCATTGTTAGGAGAGTTTGATTTTTGTTCCATGGAAGAAATTGAAAATAACAAGCGTTTCAAACTCCTACAGCTAAGAAATCATGATATTTCTCAATTTCGTAACTTAAGAATGATTCCTGCTGATGAGAAGGACCTGAAAGATGACATGATTAAGGTTTCAAAATCCTTTTATTTCTACTGCAATATTTATTGATTTTAGGCTAGAATTATGATGAGTTTTAAATTATATAAAAGAATAAGAGTTTATAATTACAATCGATATCCAATTTTTTAATTAATGGAATCTGAAATATATTTTCAGTTTATGGTACTACATAAGTTTCTTTAATATTAATTAAATTATTAATTTTTTATAAATATTTTTTAAATTTCCAAATTATGGTATTATAGTGTCGCAGATATAATCTTCAACAGCTTGGAAAACTTTAAATAAGCTAAAGGTGATATAAATATTTTTTAAGTTTGTTAACCAAACAAAGCATGTTTAATTAGATAAAAACTCAAATTATTTTGTTTTATTAAGTGTTTTTAAAACTGAAATATTTTTATGAGAAAATAACACTGATCAACAAAGATTTAATCTTGGAATAATTAATTTTCTATGTATTCATGTCCTCTAATTCAAATATGTATTCAAACTTTTGTTGTCACACTTATCTTTTGAATAACATTACTTGATAATACAAATATGCTTCCCAAGATGAGCAGTTATATTAAAGTTTCATTGTTTCATCTTCATTGTTTCTGTAAGATGCCAGTATAGAAAAGATGAGAATTTTCAAATTAAACTAAGACACCAGGGTATTCCATGTAGGCTTTTCCTTAAACAATTAGGAAATTATTTCTGGATTAAAAGTTTGATTATTAATTGATTGCAACTGAAAAACTACATGACAGCTTTACAGGAATGTTTACAAAAATTTCCTGGGGAATCTGAGAAGTAGCAAAAGTAGTGGATGATCTATTGAAACCATCTACTACTTTTACTTACTGCTATGAACTACAATATACTTAGAAAATTTCACTTTTTATTGTATTACCTAGATTTCGTCCATTTGAATCTTGAAGCTATAAATAAAGATAAACATAGTGAATACTTTTATTATAAAATTTCTGACACCAAGAACGGGTAATGTCTGTAGGAGACCTGTAGTTTTTTTTTCACGTGTAATGTAACTACTTTTCTTAGAATTTTTCTTAAAAATTGAAGCTAATTTTTCTTAGAAAACTGTCAGTAAAGGCATCCTTCCCTCAGGCAGATATCACACATATGCTGTGTCTTAAATAATTAATTAACCAATCAGCTTTCTGAGTCTAAGGTATAGATTTCTTTTGCTAGCATTAGCTGAATTTTCAAGTGAGGTGTTTCTTAGTCTAAGGGCATCATAAAGTTATACAATTTCCTCTTTTATATGATTTCCTTTCTCATATTTCTATAATTTGTCAAATTTGCCATGAAAATTTGTTGCATGACGGGAGAATTATGAATACATATTTGATTTCAGCAGCAAAAGTATAATTAGATTTACTATCATGACACTGTTAAATGAAAGCACTGCTCATCTTGACACTGTTAAAAGAAAGAAAGCAGCATAATTGGATAGATTGGGAAATGTGTAAGGAAAATAAACACGCTAATTAATTTCCAGTGTGCATATATTAATAGAGTACTTGTAATATGTGCATTTTCATTAAATCTTTTTGTGACCAGTGATGTTCTATCCAAACATCAGAAAGAAACAGAATAATAATAATAATAATAATAATAGTAATAATAATAATAATAATAATAATGAGTATTATTTGTAAATGTACTTCTACAAATACAAAACATACATTATTTCATATATGCACATGATTTCAAGACTTAATAATTAATGTGTAATTATTTTAAATTATTAGGAAAAATATAAGGTAAAAACAGTATGTTGTTGTTTCAATTTAAATGGAGAAGAAGCATTTATTTTAATTGAACTTGATTAAAGTATTATTATTTGCTATTTTAATTAAATCATATAAAATACTAGTGATGAGTTCTACTTGAAACTATAATATCATCTAAATTAGATGCTAATATAATGAGTAGCTTGATCTGAAACAGGTTCTAATCCACATTAAGAGGTAACAAAGTAAGCTGTAGATTGATATTTAAGTTTTATAAACATTTAATTTTATGTTAAATTTCTTTAGTATGTGCTTATTCTTGTCATGATACTTGCTCAGAGCAGAGGTTTATGCAAGTTTTACAGCAAGCAGGATAGTCTAATGCATAATAATATAATCTTAGCTAGTAGCTTAGTGGAATTTGATTTGCAGAACTGCAGCTTGCTGCCACTTTCAGACTAGTAGCTTATAATTGACGAAGTTTTCACAAAGTTTGCTAAGTTTTAGGAAGTTAGGTAGATCTTTCTCTGTGTATTACAAACCTAAGGTAGTTTCTCTTGTTATAGTTATGTTTTAGCATTAGTGTATCAGCAAGTAGCTATTGTGAACTGTCAACCAGAAGCGGCTTAGTTTAGTTATTCCTATTGGTTTGTATCATCCTCAAGTCAGGGGGGGATTTGTTTTAGGTTTTAGTTTTTAGTTAGTTTTACTTTGAGTCTAAACGTGTCTGTTAATAATTAAACAATAGCAGAAACAACAATCTGTTAGACATAACTGTTTATTCTAATGCCAGCCATAAATTTGGGAACAAGGAATTCCCAATCAGTTTTAAAACTTTAGAAATTATAATATTGTTATGAAATGTTCTGGAGCGGTAAGATGGCTTCCCCATGAAGCAGTTTTAGGGTTGCCATAAAAGAGCAAGGAAGGCAGGGTTGTCACATTTGGTGAGAAATCATCCATTTGGCGACAAAATTGGTGATATGCCATGGACGGATGGAGAACCTTCTGAAACGAATTCTTACTGGTTTAGCCCAGAATGTTCTCGAACACAAGCCGAAAGATATATAAACCCTGCTGGTCCGCAGTGCAAGTTAGTGTGTCTCATGTAGTTAGTCCGTGCGGAGACGATCGAGTTGACAGCCGGCTAGCGAGTGCCGAGTGGGTCGTCGAGTGCATCGAAGTGTCACTTAGTGTATTGTGGTTCCTGCTTTGTCAAGAGAGTGTGTTAAGCTCTGGGAACGACTGAACCAAAGAGTCGAGAGCTGTGCTCTGTGTGTCATCGAGTGCATTGCGAGTTGTAGTGTGAAGAGTCTCGAGAGTACGTGGAGTTCCGAGAACGACCGAGAAAAGTTGTAAACTCTACTCAGGTGCTTTGCAGTGAAGCTGTCTCCACCGTTATTGCCTGACAGTGTGAAGGCTGTGTCGCTGAACGCGTCAGCGTGTTTATAACAGTTTGATAACTGTAAAATGGATTTTGGAGCTGTCCTGATTAATTATTGGTAAATAAAGTGTATTTCAATATTCCATCAAGTGCTGTCATCGTTATTCACTCCAAATCCATATGAACCCCATACGAATGTGAAGAAAATAATGTAACAATATGAATAAATTAAAGTTAGCCAGCTAGATTGAAAAACAAAGGATAAGGGAAGCAGAAACCAGTAAATGGATAAATGAATGAAGAAATCACCAGACAATTGAACCATTGGGACAACGAAGTACTTTTCAGTTCATAAAGGAATCCTACAAATTAATCTCACAAGCTGCAGCCATATCACTAGCAAAAATAGCAATAAGGTAATGATGTTGCTTTCAAAATTTCTATCTGCTTGATGCCAAAATTGTTCAAATTTAATATACAAATGATAAGTTCTAATAAGCTAGTTATATTTTTGTAATGACACACACACACCTTCATATATGCTTTTGCGCCTAATTTGACTACTAAAACTTTACTCAGTTACATTAAAAAATTTACTTGATTTTTTACTTTTCTGTACGGCAAATGGTTAAAGACTTTTGAAATGAAGCACTTGTATTTCAAATTTAAGGCACAGAGAAGTGTTCTTATTTTTATTTTATTCTCAATTATACCCTTTTCTTCTTTTAAATATGAGGATTTTATGATTCTATAACCAGCTTACATTTTCAATTTTTAAAATTTGAGGTTACTTTCTTTTCAAGAATAGATTTATGATTTTTAATTTTGTAAAAGTAATGCAAAAAGTGACATTTTTGAACCTGTAAATCAATAAGAAGCATTTCCTGAAAAGTGGCTAGAATAAACTTGCCTTATTTTCAATGAAATACTTCAGGTTAACATTTTGATTTAAAAGAAGTAAGAGTTAAAGAAAATGTGTTAACTGTGTAGATATTTTATTGTTATATATTTTTCATCAGTTAAGGGCAAGTTTAGATAGTAAATTATGCTTGTCTCACTTTCAGAAATGTCTTAAATTCGTATACATATGTATAAAATATTAAGCTATTCATATTTGCTAATATATTGTGTTTTATATTAAGGCTTTATACCAGAAACCTGAAGATGATGAGAGAAAAAATGAGGTAGAAAAGGCTCCTCAGAGAGAAAAGGCAAAAATGCTCATGCAGAAAGTTAGTTTTTATTTGCTGTTAAATTAGTACCATGTAAATATTAATTTTTATCGTAATTGTTTAATTTTTAAATATAAATGATTATGCATGTTAATATTACTTTAAAAAATGCAAGATTAACTTAATCTTTGAAAAATTTAATGTTTGACAATATTTATAAGCACCTGTCCGTTAATGTTAAAAGAATAGCAAATGGAATATTACATAGTTAACTTACTGAAGGTAATAATAATGGTGTTACTCTTATGTAATTTAGTATTAATAGAAAATTACTTTCATATTAAAATGTTTAGAAAGATTGTCTCCTTAAACTTCATGAGTTTTAAATTAGGTATGTCTTGCTTGCGTGGATGCTATGCTTAAACTACTATCAGTTATACTCAACATAAGACCTATTTTTCAAACACTTTATATTATTGATTGCATTAGATCTTTTAAACATTAAATCTTGATAATAAATTTTACTTAACAATTGATTCATTTGCTTATTTTTGAAAATATATATAAGAATTTTTATTTATTAGCTGCTATTACATTATCATAGTAAACATATTCTAGGTCAAAGGTGGAGAACCTTTTTATCATGAGAACTAAAAACTAAACTCAGAGGCATAACAGCCCTAATGGGCCAAGGTCTGGTGCCCGAAATCTGCTTTCTTGACCTTGGGCCTCAGGGTGCATAAGCATATGCCCTGAACAAGTGGTCAGCTTCTTGCAGGACCCCCAGTTTTTAGTCCCCAAGCGAACTTGGTACTCATTTTATTGAACCAAGTGATGGAAATCAAGGGATGAAAGGCTGAATCAATCTTGCCCAGCCCAGAAATTGAACCCCAGACCTGTGGAGCTGCTGCGTGATGCGTTAGCCATTGCGCCAGCAGGCCTCTTTTATCATGAGAGGCCACATTTAAATTAAGCATCGATAAAGGAGGCTGCATAATTTGATATATGTATAAGTGCGACTTTTGTGAAATTATTATAGTTTTTGTATAATTTTATCACTTTATTGCATTCTATAGAAGTAATGCAAAAAACCATCAAGTCATTTATTAAAATACAAATTTACAATATGCAATATTTTTCTATTCATGTAAGGCTAATAACTTATTAAAACATTAATATTTTTTATTAAACAACTACATATATTTAAATACTGTTTCAAATAAAAATAACAAAGTATTTTTCAATAAATTTATTACATTATAAAGAAAAACAATAGAAAAGAAATTATTTGTATTAATTTATAAAAAAACCAACATAGCAACTGTATGTAAAATACTGTTAAAATCCGATGGAAAATTTAATTTAGTGGGATATTTGCATTTGTTTCTTTCCTGAAAGTAATTGAATATTTGCATCTAGCTTCATAACACACAGCCTTAGTAGACTGTCTAAATGAGCATATGTAATTTGTGATCTTAAATTAGTTTTAATTTTTGTCATGAGAGAAAGTGTTGACTCGCAGCAGTAGGTACTTCCTAAGCAGGAAAGTAAACGGTGTTCATGGTCTCATGGGCATGGATATTCAACGGCATTTTTCTAGATTTCTATGGGATCCTTTTCAGCATCAAAAAGAGATTTGAGGATACTATTTTCCCCCAACTCATATACAGTCAAAAGTCGTTAATTCGGACACCCATAATCCAGAATGATCTATAATCTGGACCTCAAAGCTTCAAACTTTCTGCGCATGCACGTAAGGCCTTTACGGCTGAGAATATGCTTGTGCGCGTGCGCAAAATACGTTTACGAGTGTGCGTTTAATGTATAACGGACAGTATAAGCTAAGCTAAAATTATTTAATTATCTATTTCAGTTAATGTTGCAGATTGTGTTGTTCCTTAATCTTAGAATTGGATCCGGCTTATTATTTTTTGCAGACTGTTAGAGCAATTTTATAAAAGTAAGCTTGAACTTTCGATTATGTCAAATAGAATTTCTGATATATGTTTATTAATATGTAAATGATCTAGAAAGCGAAAGTATGTTTCGAAGTTCATTAAACAAAAAGTGGCATTGCTACAAAAAATGGATAAAGGCATATCCTTTGTTTATCTAAACTTTAACGTTTGTTTATCTTTAACGCCGCGGCGCCGCGCAATCAATTGGAAGTTGATCTGTCAGCACTATCCTTATCTTCAGAGCAGATGTTTTTATTTTATTTGCCTTATAATTCCTTATTAAATGTAGTATTTCATCTCGATGTACTCCATCTTTGATATGATTTAAATCAAATTCCTCGTCATTATAATTCGCTTCCAATAGCGAAGAAAGTGACAGAGGTTATTGAAACGAAAAAATTTCTATTGACAAATTAGTCGGTCTTCTCGACACAGCAATTATAGGACTTGAACAGCGGAACTTTGTAACTGAAGAAGAAATTATGTCTGTTTATAGAATTAAAGAGAAAGTATTATGACATAAAACGTAGCAACTTAAAAATAACATTGAAAGAAATGTTTAATAAAGTAAACAAATAAATATTAAGCTTTTTTTTTTTTTTTGTAAATTTTGTTACCCTTTAGATCATAATTGTTCTATATTTCATAAATTACGGTTTCATATTTTTAATTTTGTAATTTCTGCATGCCATCGTACCAGATTTAAACTGATGATCTATAATCCGGAAAAATTGATAATCCGGAATCGCCGAAGTCCCGACGAGTCCGGATTAATGACTTTTGACTGTACTCCATTTATAGTTCCGTGTGGATATATATACTAAGTGTGCTTCAAATATATACTAAATGTGCTTCAAATGCCATAGGAGAAGTGTGCTCGTCAAAATCTGAAAAATCTTCACTATATTCTTCTGTTAAAAAGTCCAAAATACTTACATGCTCATCAAATGTTTTATTTTTACGTGTTTGCTCATTCAGGATTTTTGCTAGTTCCGGGAAGTGTTCTGCAGATATATCCAAGTAAGAGAGCAATGTTTTGATAAATGTTAATTTTTTTTTTCAAATGCTTGGATCCTTTGCCACATTTCATATATGTGCTTTGTTTTACCTTACAGGTAAAGATATAAATTGTTTTGTTTTGTTATAATATCAGACAAAAATACAGTGTTTCTGCAAAATGCCTCATTTGATAGATCATATAGTTTTCCCTATTCTTGAAAAAAGTTTAAAATTCGTCATCATAAAGTTAAAGCTTTAAATAAAAGTTAGTTAAAGTTAAACCTGCCTGTTGATAGCCAGCGAACCATACAGTAGTATTGTAGATCAGCACTGTACATTTTCTCGTCTTCTCAATTTAGCATCTGCCAAAATTCATGATGATGCATTGCATTTACATGAATATAGTTGACAATCAAAATAGTTCTATTCAGAGTGTCTTGCAAAATAGTTATTTTTGCGCAAAAGTTTTGCTGATGAAAAATGCAGTGAAAAATTCCCCAAAATATGTTAAAAATTTATCAGTGCTTCATAAAATTGTTGGCTGATGAAATTTTACATCTGCGTTACATGCGCAATAAAAACTAATAAAAGTTAAATTTTTACTTTAAATCATTAAAGATGAATAATTATAGTTAATAAGTCATTAAAGGTGGATAATTAAAGTTGTATTAAATTAGTGTAAAGAAAATGTCAGAGCTATAGTTGTTGAGCTTAACTAATATTATTAAATTAAATATGAATTAGCCTCAATAAAATTGTCGTGCTTGTCGGAATGGCAGATACATCACACATCACGTGATTGTAAATTTAACAATTTTATTACCCATAAACATGACTTTTATGTACAAATGACTTTTATGTACATGATGTTGATATTATATGATTTAAGAAAATAACTCTGAAACACAGGTGTTCAGTACCTTACAAATTAAATCAGCCCCGCTGGTTAAACTCGAAATTCCAACTCGGGCATAAACGCTCTACCACACGTTCTGCAGACAACTCGGGTCTGTCTCATTTGTTGGAGTCTTACCTCAAGGGATGCGACTGATTGGCTGACTACTGCCAGATACATGACAAAAATATTATGATAACTCTTCCTTTCACAGTTTTCAACTTGTTAATTCTTTACTAGACTGAAATTCAGGGAAACTTTTAATTTTCTGTATAGTTGAATTGAGTTCAAATGATTATAGAAATATTTATTGGAAAGTAATTTTTAATTAAAAATATTAAAACAAGTACTTTCCTTTTTTATAAAAATTAATAATTCATATTTTTATCATAATTTAAAAAAAGTCATCAAATTTTTGAAAAAAAATTACAAATTTGCTTAGTACTTTCATGTGTATGACATGCATGTAAATTGATCTGCCATAATACATCTTCAGGTTCGTGAAGAAGTTGCTGAACGTTTTTATATATCCCAACATCAAAAAATGCTTGAAGATGTTGTTGTTGAAGAAAAAGTTCCCAGCATTGGGTATTACTTTTTATGACTTATATTTAGTTTTATACTAAGATTGTAATTTTCATGTTAATGTGGTTTGTGATTAATTAAACATTTTTTTTCTAATTACAGAATGATAGGTTTTAGCCTCTTGAAACTTCTTCAGACAAAACGCCCTTTGTATCCTGCAAGAAAAGAACGCAAGAAAGTGATTTGTGCTATTGGCAATATGAATGTCAAAATTATTATTAAGATACTACATGCCACAAATGTTCCTGTGAGAATGGATGTTAGTCCATTTGAACAAAAAGAATCATCTTCTGAAGGTAGGTTTTGTTTTTGTTGAAAAAATTTGAATTGAAAAAATTTGAATTAAAAAAATTTGTACTGCATTTTTGGACCTTTTTTTGTTATAGGATGACATAGGGGCAAAAATTTTCTGAACATTAGAAATGTTTCATAGGTTAATATTCCTATAAACAAAGAAGTGAAATTGAATAGCACACATTAAAAATTTATTATGGATAAAACTTAATTTTGAAAACAAGAACGATATTATAAAATATTAGAACAATGCATTTAATTTAACAATGACAAATGAGCAATAATGTTGCTTAAGATTTGATGAGGTAGTCTTTTCTTTTCTTCCAACATCTTTATATGAATTCACATAAAGAAGAATATGCATAATTTTTTATATAAACTATGCATAATAACATGATACTAAATGTATTTTGCTATGCAAAATACATTTAGCATCATTATGCATATATCTTTCTATAGAAAATTGTTTGGAAGATGTCTTCTAAAGCAGGGTTTCTTAAACTTTTTGGTGTAGAGACCTTCTAATATTTACGAAAATTTTATGGTACCCCATAAACATTATGCAAGTCCGACACACACGTGAGTGAAAACATCAGTTTCTTCACTTGTACTGTAATATACCATTGCAGTTTTAGGTTATTGACTTTAATTTTTAAAGTAAACAGAACATTTCTATTATAAAAAAAAATGCATTGAAATGTTTTTGTTTTTTCTATGTCTGTATTGTCTTATCTTTATCTATTTTCAAATTCATTATGTAAAAATATTTTATAATTATAAATTTATTATAGTAAGATAAAGAAATATCAAAATTGCTAAATTTTTGGCGACCTCCTACTACAAGTCCTGCGACCCCAGTTATGACCCACAGTTTAAGAAACTCTGCTCTAAAGTAAACGTTCTGCATTCATATATGAAAGTTTACACATAAAAAACAAAGATAGTCTAATAAGTTGCTTTAGAGAGTAACCTAGAGAAAACTGACATTTTTAAAAGTATTTGGTTGCATATTGTGTGTCTAAAAAGAAACTAAACTCCTTAAATAAAATATAAGATACAGTCAAAAGTCGTTAATTCGGACACCCATAATCCGGACCTCAAAGCTACAAACTTTCTGCGCATGTCTCGCGTTGACGCATGCGCACAGGCGTTTAAGAGTGCGCGTAAGACCTTTACGGCTGCGAATATGTTTGTGCACATGCGCGTTTAATGTGTAACGGAGTTATAAGCTAAGCTAAAATTATCTAATTCAGTTAATGTTGCACATTGCGTTGTTCCTTAATCTTCGAATTGGATCCGGCTTATTATTTTTTGCAGACTTTTAGAGCAATTTCATAAAAGTAAGCTTGAACTTTCGATTATGTCAAATAGAATTTCCGATATATATTTACTAATATGTAATTTGTATCTACAAAGTGAAAGTATGTTTTGAAATCCGAAAACTGTTTATCAATTTCACACTGCGGATTGGAAGTTGATCTGTCAGCACTATCCTTATCTTCAGGGCAGATGTTTTTATTTTATTTGGCTTATAATTCCTTACTAAGAGTAGTATTTCATGTACTCCGTGTTTGATATAATTTAAATCAAGTTCCTGGTCATTATAATTCCCTTCTGATAGTGAAGAAAGTGACCCAGAGGTTATTGAAAACGAAAACATTTCGATTGACAAATTAGACGGTATTCTCAACACAGCAATTATAGGACTTGAACAGCGGAACTTTGTAACTGAACAAGAAATTATGTCTGTTCATAGAATTAAAGAGAATGTATTATCACATAAAAAACGAAACAACTTACATTGAAAGAAATGTTTAATAAAGTAAACAAATAAATATTAAGCCTTTTTTTTTTGTAAGTTTTGATACCCTTTAGATCATAATTGTTCTTTATTTCATAAATTACGGTTTCATATTTTTAATTTTGTAATTTCTGCATGCCATTTTACCAGATTTAAACTGATGATCTATAATCCGGAATCGCCGAAGTCCCGACGAGTCCGGATAAATGACTTTTGACTGCATCATGTGTTTGCTAAAACTGAATTTTTTTTTTTTTCCCCCAAAACAGCCTTCTTTTTTCATCATTGCTGAATAGTAAAACTGGAGAGTAAGGTGGATATCTGATGATATAAACTTAATGTTTTGCAAAACATTGTATAATATAATGATTTTATGAATTACAGCATTGTCATGGAAAAATTGTCAGCTTACTAGCTTTCTAGAGTCTGGTGTAATTTCTAATAAATCTCCATTCAAAATTCTCCTGAGCATCCTTCTAATACTGTCTGGTGTAATTTCACCTTTTGGAATGAATTTGCAGTGAATTATTTCTTTTATTATTTGGTACTAAGATTTTCATAATGAATTCTAGTGCTTGATGGAATGGCTAGATTCATTTCATGGAATTTCACAGCTTCTAACAAAATCTCTTTAACATAAAAAATATGATTAATATATACCATTCTGTGTGCTTGGCAGTACAGGAAACAAAGTTAGAACTTGAACAACTAGCACAGAAGCATTCTTTCAACAAAAAGAATTCATTCACCCAAGAAAGATAATCTGATACATGAGCATGTCAGTAGAGGTGTAGATCTTTACCTCACTTGACTGTCTATCAAATGCATTTGACAATGTGCCTCTGAACTCTCATTATGCAAACAAACTTGCAATTTCTTTTTTTTTTCCAGTTCCTTTAGTTTATTTACCCCAAATGACCATATCGATCAACGATATTTACTATCTTATAGAGCAGCTGTCTGAAATCTTTATCAAAATAGGGGCCTTAAATGGTCATAGTCTGCTATGGGGAAGTAAGAATAGAAATTCTAGAGGCAGACAAATTGAACAACTGATCGAAGATTATCATTTTTCTCTCCTCAATAATGAACAAGATACCTGTATCCTTGAGCTTACAAGGGCTTTTCACGCTGTTGATTTGCCATGTGTTCACTATATATTTTGCCCATATGCCTTTAGTATTGGAAATGATCCTTACAATAAGAGTAGTTTCCATTTTTACTTCCTTGTGCGAAGTAAAAAGGAAGTATTGTAATCGCGAAAAGTTTCAGGCAACATATTTCAACGAAAATATCCATTTTGACCGCTATAGAATGCAATTTTGCGTGATATCTGTACGTAAGGACAGAATAAAAGACTCATTTCCTCCAAAAAAAAAAAAAAAAAAAATTATAAAACTGCTTTAAAATTAATTCTGAAGAGAATTTTCCGTGGCGTATGTACGTACGTACGTACGTATCTCGCATAACTCAAAAACGAGTAGCATCAGAACGTTGAAATTTTGTATATAGGACTGCTATAACATGCATATGTGCACCTCGTATTTTGGTTGCAATCGGCCGCACCAAACATACATAAATATATTTATATATATATCCACTCTGTTACCCGGCTCAGTGATCTCAGTTTCTTTACTCTTATATGTTTGTAAATTGTACATTTTTTGCTTTGAAAATGATTGCATTATGTTGTTTTTATCTTCCGGTTAAGGTTTTTATGCCTTTAGTAAATCTGTGTGCAATATTTTTAGAATTATCAACAATTTTAAAGTTGTTTAAGTGCCGCTAAGCCTTTTTTTTTATGGCGGCCATTGATTGTTTACATTTGAAACAGCAGACTATTGGATTGTTGCCAATCTAGAGAAACTTAGCTTTGCAACAACAAAGGTAATGCCTTCATTTATTATTGCCAATTAAGTCATGCTTAATCCTTTCTGGAATTTTTTCGAGGAAATAAGTGTTTAAGGTTTACTTCGTAATTTTTAATACAGATATTTTGAGTTTTTATGCATTTTTGCCTTCTTGCAAAGTGAGAACTGAATTAATTGAATGAGAAATACTCAATCGTCTGTGAAAAACTGTTTCTTTTTTGTTTTGTTTGCTTAATTTCTTTTATACATCATTCTAGCTTTATTATAGTATTTGAATAGAACATGTGGCAATGATTAGATAATTCTATTCTTTAAATGATATAAATTTTGTGCATTATGAGTTATAATATGAACGAAATATAATACTGTTAAGTGAATCTAGAGCCAGAGTGTCACTATGGTAAACAAATACTAGAGTGAATTTTAAAGAATGCATTTATTCTATTGTGGTTTATGCGCTGTCGGCAAAGTAGATTTAATTCAATCCAATAAGTTTAAATGAAATGCAAGAAAAAATGCGTATAATTTAATATTCCGTACAAGGAAGTCATGTGCTGTACACATCAGATTTTTTATCTCACATGAAAAGGAGTGTATCCCAGTGAAGATCTTTTCGCTTTTTATGTGATATGACAGACTGGGAATTCTTCTCTACACTTGCAGACCTCATTGAAAAAATGGTAAATTATATGCTTGTTGATGATCTGTGAAAGCCATTACTGATCTTATTATTCAGGCAGTTACAGTCTCTGTACCTGTGACATCAATAGCTACTAAGATATTTAGAACCATAGCTGAATGCTAAGAAATACCAAAAATGTTGTTGGTGTTGTTGTATTTAATTATGGCAAAGCATGCTAGGGCTATCTGCCTAAGGGGAGGGATGCCTTTCGTGGAGGACTTTCTAAGGGAAACTGGCTCGTATACACGTTACACATGGGGAAAACCACGAAAACACCCATGCAGCCAGCCCGTTCGCGGGATTCGAACCTCGGACCGAACTACCAGTGTTCACCATCTTTACCGCTCGGCTGCTGGTGGGCCCAAAAATGTTGTAAATGCCAAGAAATACAAAGACAATAGAGAAAAGCTTGGGGAGCTTTTTGTAGGTACCTCACTTTGTCAAAACTTACGGCTTCCAGAACAAATGGAAGACGAGACAGCTGAGCCAGAGGAATTCATAGATTATTTTCTGAATCATCAATAACATCCTCTACTCTAAATAAATAATTATGGGAAATAGTTAGAAAAAGATGCTGATTACTCATATAAAGACTACTCATTTTCCATTCTGGGAGGGGATGGCTGAGTGATTAGCACTACAGTAGAAGTTTATTAATGAGACCTTTGATACCATTTCTACAGGCAGCAACTATCCACCAGCATTTCTTTCTGGGAAGCTGCAGTCTGAGATAATTCCTACTTGGAGCCATAAAATGGTGATTTTAGCATATTTGAATTAAAAAGAGCTTTGTGACAGAAACACAGATCTAGTCTGGGTCAATTATGATATAGTTTGGATAGATCTACTCTGGGTCATTTATGATGATGTCAGTTATGAATTGCTGAAGCATTCATCCTGTAGGTCACTGATCGCCTTTTTCACTTTTTACAACTGAGTGCGGAAGAAGCGTACTTTTTGCAGTGCATGGAAGAAAGCTACTGCCTATCCTATAGCTAAGCCAGAGAAATAACGAAAGAATCTCTTTAACTTTCAGTCTGTCACATAGCAAGTTGCATTTGCAAACTTGTGGGAAAAATATAAAATCACTTTGTTATTATTTGGAAAAGAACAACGTAATCTGGCCTTATCAGAGAGTTTTCAGTAACGGTAAAATGTCTATTTATAATACGCTGCTTTGAAAATCTTCACTCGTAAAATCTTTGTCAAAAGAAAGCACCTATTTTCTGTCCTTTTTGACATTGAAAAGGTCCTGTGCGAACTAGCGTTGTGGCATTCTATATGATCTTTGTGCCAGTGGTGTATGCAATAACCTACCAATTTTCATAGAATGTTTTAAATGCATGAAATGTGTTTAAATGTTTTAATGTGTATAATCAGGAAATGTTTTAAAGTATTAAATGTTCTAAAATGTATTGGTGAATACTTCATGGATGTGGACTATTGGTCTTTGTTTCACATTCACAGAGTACTCGGCTACTATAGACTGGACAATGTCTTTATTGTGTATGGATTGGCATGATCTTCAATTTTATTGAAATTAATTTTGTCGACCATAAACTCTGTATGCTAGTTTTTGTGAATCAGCAATACAGCTGGGACGTGACCAATTACTGTTCTTCATTACTTCAATATACTATCTCAGCCTGACTTTCCTAGTAAGGTATCTTTGCTTGATGATATGGGGGACTTCCTGTTTTAAGCATGACCATATTGAGAGCCTTTTTAATCTTTGAGGGCTTACTCACCAGCTGAAGAATATTGCATTTCTAATGTATATACTGAGGCAGCAAAGCATTTCGAAATATCACCTTGTGCAAAAGTGCAAATTTGGCTTTTGGATGTTTTCAGTTATCTTGGCAAAAAATACTAGCAAGATTGTATATCAGCAACTTTTTTTTTACATAGTAACACACGGCAGTTCCGATGTATATGGAAAAGTCAAAAGCAACTGGTCATGTCTGAGTATTGTTTATAATAGAAAACCATATGGAAAGAAGACAACTGCACGATTCTCGTTCATTACTCACTTGCAAATGAACTGCTGTGTGTTATGGCCATTTATTCATATTTAAGTTAAGTCGTACAAAATTCATAATTTATTCAAACTTGTTTAGTGAGCCAAAAGCTTCTGAAACATTTTTCAACACCTAGAATTCAGTTTTAGAAGTTTTAAAGCTAAATTAGAAATTTAAGTAATTACACATACCAGATTCTTTTAATACCTGGTTTCCACACACATGAGGAGGGATAACAGGTAATGAACTGACAGGCATCACAATAAAGTCTGCTGTTGGCTCATTCTTTTCAAAGATATCATCATGGGGAATCAGACAAAAAATTATGGCTAAATGACAGCTACTTTGGGACATTCAGACATATAATAAGTTGATAAATATAAAGCTAGAGTGAAGTATTGGTAGGTTAGTAGAAGCTGTGCAACTTAGGATTGATCACTCCTTGAACTGTATGTAATTGCCTTCTGAAAACCGACAGTGAACTGAAATGGTAAACAGTTAATTAGAGGAAATCAAAATATTCAATGTTGTTGTCTTGTCAATGAATTTCACTGAAAAATGGTTGCCAGAGCCTCAAGGAGGTTAGACTTTTACCCCAATTTTGAGGGACAGCACCCCAGAAAGGGGACCACAATCTCCCCTACCACCAAACCACACAGTAGGATTTTCGACTCAGCATATATTTTGAGTGCCCCATGCCGTAAAGACACTATACATTTACAAACATCCATGCCTTCTCCCGGATTTGAACCTGGGCCCTTCGGTGCAGCAGTAGGCTCGCCCCCTAACCACTATACTATCTGTGTGACCAGAGCAGTTGTGGACTCAGATGAATGGAGTTTCGGATGTCTTCAAAATATCATTAGTTTGAATCAAAAGTGTATAGAATTCAGGATTTTCAAGAATTATATCTCCAGTTATAACTGAGCTGTTTGCTTGCTATATATAAAATTTCTTATAAAAATTTATATAAAATTTCTTATAAAATTTTATATATAAAATTTCTTATAAATTTTTATATAAATTAATTTTTTTATTCTTATAAAAATTACCTAATTTATATAAAATTTCTTATAAAATAACAATATATTCGTTAGAAAGTCAGTGCAATATTCAGTACCTGGGCTTTTCGGTCCTGCAGTAGGCTCATTAACCACTATACCGTCTAGGCGGTAAAATATTCCTTTTTAAGTTTGTTTTACAATAATAAATAGTTTTGCAAAATAATAAATTTATTAACCCCTTAACTGCCACGGAAAACGTGCAAGATTTATTTCCCAGTGCCACGGTTTTTCACACAGGCACACATAGTTATGTAGTATATTAGGGGAAAATAAGTGCAAGTTTTACTTTCTAAAAACTGTTTACTTTCACAAAATAAAGAATAAAAGAAAAAAATAAATGCACAAAATTTAATGTTTTGAGTAAAAGTATAATAAAAAGATGTAAGTATCATAAAAATGATGTTTTTATCATAAAAAAGATCCCTAAAATGGAGTTTTGATCAATTCATTTTTAGACCAGTAAAGTGTAATACCAGGTTTTAGTGTTATACCTTATGAAATCAATATGCCTAAAAAAACATATTTCTTCTGAACTGGTTGAATGCCATGATTTTGTTCTTGATTTTTCGTTTGCAAGGTGTTGGTTTATATACTGGTTTACAAAACGGTTAGTTTCAGTAACAATATGAAGTACGAGCAGTTCATCAAAAAATAATTCAAGAAAGATAAATGGGTTTGAAACATACGTTATATCTTCCTTTATTCCTGGAACCTACTAGAAAAAGTAAATGAAAATGGAGGACACAGAATAAAAAAAAAAATACGTTTTACTCAAACAACACCAGCCAATACCGAGTAGTCATTACTTTCATTGCTTTAGACACACCCCTCTTTCCAATTTCTCCCCACACTTCTATGAAATAGTATCCTCCTTCACATACTTTGTCAAGGTCATTGTGGTGTTGCATTCCAAAGCTTTGTGAATAATTTTACGGGTAGCAGCGCAAAGCAAATGATAGTATTTTGGAAGGCCGTATATATATATGCCCGTGGCAGTTAACGCATCGGCTGAGCAAGGCATATATAACGCCCGTGTATATATATATGTATATATATATATATACATATATATATATACACCCATGGCAGTTAAGGGGTTAAAGATTATTAGATGTATCTGAATTTAGTAGGCTTACCATTTCTAGAACCTATCAAAATCTGTCAAGTCTTGGCTAATCAAATCAAATGCTCTGTGCGTATAATGATTTTACATGTCATTGTGGTTTCATAGTGCATAAATTGCCTTTCAAAATTATTTGTAGATATGTAGAGTGAAATATCCTTCAAAATTTCATTCTTAAAATTACTTTTCAGAAACAGCAATTCACATTGAAAGTCAAGTGCAGCCTTTTGTAGAAGTAATGTTTCAAAGAGTTGCTGTTAAGACTGGTATAGCTGATGGACCTCATCCAACATGGAACCAAGAATTAATACTTCCATTTCAGTAAAGTCTTGAAATTCATATTTTTATATTTTATATGCTGCTGATTGATTACTATTTGAAATTAAATTAATAACTAAATTTGAATTATAAAATTATTTTTTCTCAAAAGTTAATACTAATTGTGATTTTTAAAAAGTATCACTGTCATCATCAGTATAATGATCCTTTCAAATCTTGGTGATTTTCTTTGATTATTTTGCAAATGAAAATATTTTCATTTTTAAGCATTTTCTTGAAATATTTAAAGAAAATGCTTAAAAATGAAAATATAAAGTATAATATAAAAAGTGAAACTACTTTCCAAATCATAAACATTTCAAACCCATATTTCAACATTTTCATTTGTTTAAAACATTTTTTAAGTAAAATATAACCACAAAATATACACCATTTAAAATTAGTTTTAATATTTAAAATTTTTTTAAATTATGAAATTGCATAGATGTTTCACTTAAAATATGTAAAATTACTTAAATGTTACCTTGCTTTATGAGAAGAACAATTATTGAACATTTGTAGGTTTAAAAAATAACTTATGGAATGATAATAAAAAAACCTAAAATGTTACATCAGTGTATGATAAGTGTACTATAATTCACTAAATTCATTTATATAGAAGAGATCTACATTTAGCGTAGTTTCGTTTTCAAGAATCAGGAAAGCGTTGTTCACATGGAAAGCCTGAGAACGTACTATGAACTGGGGTACATTGAGCTTTTTGTTTCATTGTTAACAGGGTAGTGAGAGTTGCAGCAGAGTAAGGTGTAAGAATTTTTCAAATATCAAGATTTTATCATCTATTTTGTATAATGGTGAAGTCTTGAAACACAAGGATATATTCAATAACTTACACTCACTTTTTGTCTGTTTTATATTTCCTCAGAAAGCTTCCTGCAAACTTGGGTGCTGTTACAAAATTAAAATCATATTTTTCTGCAGTCATTACACAAAACAAATGCTGAATGCTAATTAAGATTTTCTTTTTTAAGTCTCACCTCTCTTTTATGGGGGGGAGGGGGTAAAAGTGAAACTACTTTCCAGATTATTTTTGATTGTAAAATCAAGTAATAACACATAGGCCTTTTCTTACAGTGGTGTGATGTAAAAGGATCTTATGTAAGATGGAGAATGTCTGTGTTCTTTATTGTACAAAGATTTTGTTACCTACCTCTAAAATTCTTTATCATTGCAATATAACCTAGTACAGTCAAAAGTCGTTAATCTGGACTCGTCGGGACTTCGTCGATTCCGGATTATAGATCATCAGTTTAAATCTGGTAAGATGGCATGCAGAAATTATAAAATTAAAAATATGAAACCGTAATTTATGAAATAAAGAACAAATATGATCTAAAGGGTATCAAAATTTACAAAAAGAAAAAGCTTAATATTTATTTGTTTACTTTATTAAACATTTCTTTCAATGTAAGTTGCTTCGTTTCATGTGATAATACTTTCTCTTTAATTCTATTAAACAGACATAATTTCTTGTTTAGTTACAAAGTTCTGCTGATCAAGTCCTATAATTGCTGTGTTGAGAATACCGAATAATTTGTCAATAGAAATTTTTTCGTTTTCAATAACCTCTGTGTCACTTTCTTCGCTATCGGAAGCGAATTATAATGACGAGAAACTTGATTTAAATCATATCAAAGACGGAGTACATCGAGATGAAATACTACATTTAGTAAGGAATTATAAGGCAAATAAAATAAAAACATCTGCCCTGAAAATAAACAGACAGATCAACTTCCAATTCATTGCGCACCGCATCGTTTCCCTCCCCCCGCAGAGCAGCGTGAAATTGATAAACATATTTCAGAATGATTAGATAATCAAAGGATATGCCTTTATCCATTTTTTGCAGCAATTCCACTTTCTGTTTAATGGACTTCGAAACACACTGTTGTTTTGTAGATCCTTTACATATTAGTAAATATATATCGGAAATTCTATTTGACATAATCGAAAGTTCAAGCTTACTTTTATAAAATTGCTCTAACAGTCTGCAAAAAATAATAAGCCTTATCAAATTCGACGATTAAGGAACTACGTAATCTGCAACATTAACTGAATTTGATAATTTTAGCTTAGCTTATACCGTCCATTATACATTAAACGAGCATGCGTAAACGTATTATGCGCATGCGCACATGCATATTCGCAACCATAAAGGTCTTACGCGCACGCTTAAACGCCTATGCGCATGCGTCAACGCGACACATGCGCAGAAAGTTTGTAGCTTTGAGGTCCGGATTATGAGGTCGAATTAACGACTTTTGACAGTACTATATTTTCTTTAATTTCCTTTTTTTTTTTTTTTTTTTTTTTTTTTTACTAAATTTATCAAAAGGAGAAAATCAAAAGAGAAAATTATGTGAGTAATTTAATTTCTGAAAGAAATGATTGCAGTAAGAACATACCAAATGACAAGTAACCATAGATAAACTACAGGTAACTATCACAACATTATTTCTTTAATAAAAACTTGCATTCGAATAAGAATACATATTAATATTACAATATCTAACAAGGTGCCTTCATTTCTACTTCCTGTAGCTTGAATCTCACCCATTTTTATTGCCGTCCCTGTTACTCCTTACACCTTGAATCATACATAAATAATTAGAGATAGTGAATGTGCATTTGGATTCAACGAAACATTATATTTAATACTTGTTTGTATTTGCTTCATTGGGATAGGTCGTTTCTTGTCTTAGGTGAGAATAAAGTTCAACAGTTAGGAGGTAAAGTTTTGGTGTGACCTTTGCAAGTAACCTGCTTGTTTTTTTTTTTTTTTTTTAAGTAAGATAGAAACAATCACTACATGGGCGAATTAATAAAATTTTCTTTTTAAACCAATGGAGGGCCCTCAGCCGGATTCTTTTTGGCCACTACTAAGGCCAGAAGTGGTGGTCACTTTATTATGGAGGTACCTAATAGGTGAGCCACCACTGTCTCCTATGAAGGGACAAACAGTTACAACCATGCCTTCTCCGTGAAACGAACCTGGGCCCTTTGGTATCACAGTAGGCTCCCCTAACCAGTAACCATCTAGGCGGCCATTTTAAAATATAAGGCAGCTCATTCTCTGAATGCATAGAGGAAGGGGAAAAATTATGCAAATATTTTTTAAATTTTCAGAACCTGATGCTAAAAAGGTAGGTTGGGGAAATATGTGAGGAAATATGGTAAATATGGCCTAGCAGTTTTAATGAGGAAGTATGAAAAATACACATTTTACTTAATTTCAGAAATAAACTGGTAGTTATATAATATTGAATGGTAGAATATTTCTAATGATGAAATAAATAGTGTTGTAAATAGTCAACTAAGAGTTAACAGGGATTATAATAGGGGTACAGATATTGTAAGCAATTTATTAACTACTCCAAAACTTGAAAAGGAAAGCATGGATATTGAAAAAATTCTAATTTAGCCTTAGCAAAAAGATTCTTTTTTATCTCGCTTCTTTTTACCTCTTTCAAAAAAGATAAAATTGCTTATTGTGTAAGTATAAAAATTTACTTGGATAATTAATTGAACTATGCTTTAATATAGAAAATTTCCTACTAAATGAAAATTATTTACTTTCGATTTGAGAGTGTTGTTTGTAAATACATTAAAGTGCTATCTGTAGGTTACTACATGATTCTGATAATTTATGTTTATTTTTATTTTATAATGCAAGTCATAACAAAAGTTAACTTTGCCTTAAAATATTTTAGGGCACCTAATGCTGACTATAGTCCAACTAGTTTAGAATCAGTTAAAGATATCATTTATATCAACCTTTTTGACGAAGTTGCAGTAGATCTCTTAGAGGATGATAAAGAGAGAAGTACAGTGGTGTATGAAAGACTGGAAAGACGGTGGCTTGGAAATTTAAAAATTCCATTTACAACTTTGTACTTGAATTCAAAGGTAATAAATATTCTTGTAAGTTTTTTTATTGTATTTAAAAGTTTGTAAATTGAAAAAAACAAACATTTTTAGATCATCAACAATGTTTAATTTGTATATGCTTAAATGATTATTATTGCTTAAATGATTATTATTACTTAATTGCATAAAATTCTAAATTCACAAACTGCATTACTATCTCACTAGAATGTGTATTTTTATATTACAGAAATGTTACAACTTAGTTTAGTTTAAATGATTATTGGCTAAGTTAAAACAACAAGAATCAGTGTAATGTTTGTAAATTTTGCAGAACTAATTTTGATGGTTTTACAAAATTTACAAACATTGTGCTGATTCTTGTTGTTTAAGTTCTCCAATAATCGTTATTCGGTATGCTATTTTAACCTAGATTATAGTTTAAACGCTTAAAATGCTTAAAGAATGGAAATTTCAGTTATTTCAGATCAGTGTTTCCTAACCCTTTTGACAAGTGGAACCTTTTTTAATGAAAATTTTTGTTGTGGGACCCGTGCTTTGCTTTAGTGATATGGTTTTAATGCAGCATTCTGTAAATGGATTATTTGCAATAAAAATGACAAGTATTTCAAATAATATTTATTTGATTCAAAAAGTAATTTCAAAGTAATCCAAAAGTTCTTAAAATAATACAGTCAAAAGTCGTTAATCCGGACTCGTCGGGACTTCGGCGATTCCGGATTATCGATTTTTCCGGATTATAGATCATCAGTTTAAATCTCATAAGATGGAATGCAGAAATTCTAAAATTAAAAATATGAAACCTTAATTTATGAAATAAAGAAGAATTATAATCTAAAGGGTATCAAAATATACAAAAAAAAAAAAAAAAAAAAAAAAAAAAAAAAAAAAAAAAAAAGCTTAATTTTTATTTGTTTACTTTATTAAACATTTCTTTCAATATAAGTTGTTTTAAGCTGCTTCGTTTTATGTGATAATACTTTCTCTTTAATTCTATAAACAGACACAATTTCTTGTTCAGTTACAAAGTTTCGCTGTTCAAGTCCCGTTAATTGTTGTGCCGAGAATACCGACTATCTTGTCAATCGAAATTTTTTCGTTTTCACTAACCTCTCTGTCACATTCTTCATGTCTTTATCCATTTTTTGCAGCAATTCCACTTTTTGTTTGATGGACATTGAAACATACTTTCGTTTTGTACGATCCTTTGGGAGCTCCAGAATTGGAAATTCTATTTGACATAATCGAAAGTTCAAGTTTACTTTTATAAAATTGCTCTTACAGTCTGCAAAAAACAATAAGCCGGATCCATTTCGAAGATTAAGGGACAATGCAATCATCAACATTAACTGAAATAGATAATTTTAGATTATACCGTCCGTTATACATAAAACGCGCACGCGAAAACGTATTCTGCACTTGCGCACACGCATATGCGCAGTGGTAAAAGGTCTTACGTGCACGTGTAAGCACCTATGCGCATGTGTCAACGAGGCGCATGCGCAGAAAGTTTTTAGCGTTGAGGTCCGGATTATAGATCATTCTGGATTATGGGTGTTCGAATTAACGACTTTTGACTGTATACTCAAACAGAACTTAAATTTAAATTTTAATGAGATGAATGCTATTGCTGTTTGTTATCTCAGATATCCTTAATATTAGGTTTTATGGATGACAGTTGAATTCTCATATCAGGTTCTGCATCATATCTGTTTCTGTATTTATTTTTCGTCGACACATAAGCTGAGAACACTGTTTCACACATGCATATAGCTACAAATAGTAAAAGTGCTAACATGGCCTCTTATGACCATTGAGGCAAGTCATCAATCAAATTGCACCAGAATTCCACTAATGACATTTATTTAAATTTTTCTTCCAACAATGAATAACGTGTCATTTCAATAAAAGTTTCATATACTTTGGATATTGGTAGTGATTTTTTTTTTTTTGGTTTTAAAACTATTCTCAGATTTCATCATTAGTTGACCGAAAATTGGGGCTCTATCATCACAGTGGAAATTTCTGTTGTGTCATCTTCATTTACTATTGTTTCTTCACTAATTCTATTAATTGGGAAATTTTAGCTTCTGTAGTATTCAAAATCTATGCCAAAATAAGGTTGTTATTTTGCCTAATTTTCAAATTCTACTTCCTTAAACCTATATTGCACCAAGGCCAAAAAGCAAATATCAAATATGCTTTCACTTTGCAGGTCCTACTACATCTCCAGAATTAAAAACTTTTTTCAACATAATTAAAAATTCAAATGAAATTTTGATAAGCTAGCTGTAATAATAACATCTTGCAAAAAATAATAAGCTGGATCAAATTAGAAAGTTAAAGTAGGGCACAGTTTGCTCCATTAACTGAAATTAAGTACTTTGGAATATAATTCCTTCTCTCTTTTCCATTGCTATGCCAAGCTCCCCCCCCCAAAAAAAAAATCCCACTCCGAACAAATAAGTCTTGAGACTTCATTTATTGTTTGGGTGAGATGAGCTTAGAAAATTTTACCCCCTCCCCCACATAACCAACAAAGAGGTGAAAGTGTGGTTGTGGCTAACATCAATCTCAATGTACTGTCATTAGACATGACGTGATTTCTTAGCCATCAGGTGTTTGGAAACAGTATACAGGAATCTCATCAATTTCTGTTGGTTCTGTTCTCTCCTTATCTCATCAGTTTCTGTTTGTGGATTTCTTTGACACTGTCTTTATTTTTAATGCGTTAATTTATTTTATGAAATTTCTAGCCTTCAAATTTATTTCTTTTGCATAAATTTTCATGAGCTGTATTTAGACTTCAACTTTGGTTTTGCTTATTTAAGTATTTAAGTCTGAACGAAAGAAAACCGTCTTTGCTAACTTGATTTTTTTTTTTTAAATAACCACCTATTCCATACCAACTCTAGTAGGAATTACCTCTTAAATGCAATTTGGATTGTTTCATTTCTTGTAACAATCAATGTTTCACAGTCACCATTCACTATGCTACTTCACTATCAGTTTTCTTTTGAAGTCTTGTCTCCAGTGTATATTTCATTTTTAAACTTTTTGCTCAGGAATTCGTTAAAAAAGGGAAGGTGTTTCATTGAGACTGTAAATGTTTTTGGGACGGAAATTTGCACATGAATTTTCAAGTTATCCAATCCATTCTATTATCAACTGAGGATTCACTGGTTTAGCTTTATGCAAATTGACTTAAATGACAATTTTTTAGCTATTCATTTGAAGCTTTCAAATTAATTTTCCCAATGAAATGGTAACTTCTGTAGGTTGTGACAAAAGAATCCAGGAATATTGTTGTGTGTGAAGGAAAATAAATTAACTTTATTAATTTCAGTGTTCTTACATTTTTATGATATTGCAGATTCAAAGTTGATTTTCTTTATCGTTTGCCATTGCATACTTATCCAATCTATTTTTTTCGCAGTTATAGAGCATTTATACACTTGTTTTATTTTTTCTGCAACATAAATTATTAAGATTTTTTGTATTTAAATTTATTTTTTGTATTTAATGTCAATTTTTTGTATTTAAATGTCAGTCAGACTATGAATCAAAGCACTGACTCAGATAACTATTTCCATCAGCATTGACAAAATCAGCCAAAGGAAACAAATAGCTATTCTGTGTTCATTGGTGCATAATCTATTCTCAGAATAAATTATAACATCCTAATTGCAATAAGAAGTATACAACATTAATGGTAAAATTGAAAAAACAGTTCCCATTAAATGAATTTTTTCTTACACAACATCTCCTTTTTGTGAAATCTGAAAAAAAGGTTAAAATACTTATGATATTGCATTACTTATTACCTTTCTCATATTGAAGTATGCTAGTTGCTTTAAATTTCTTAAAATTTGTATCTGTAACTACCTAAATTTCTTACTTTCTGTTAAAAAAATGTATCACAGAAAGAAGCATTTCCTTTATTCATATTTTTTTAATATCTGCTTAAATAGTTGAAATTCAAGAAAAAATTTTAATCAAGATTTTTTTTTCTGTTTTTTGGCAAGAGCATCCACTAAAGTAGGGAATTCATTAATAGAGGTTCAAATGTAAAAGTAATTTCAATCTTAAGTTTAATTATCTGTGTTTTTAATATCTTCTCTCCTCCCCCCCCCAATGAATTTTTGTCTTAATTTTATTTGCTATTCAGTTACATTATTAACTCTCGAACAAAATGCATTTATACTTTAATTATTTCTTAAACATGAATTTCCTTTAACAAAAAGTAACTTAATATCTTATATGAAATAAAACCCTCACTCACAAACTTTGTTTAACTGACACTGAAATGCTCTCGAACAAAATGTTAATTATTTCAAATTTACTTGAAAATATTTTTTTTAAAGTTTTCAAAAATAAGTATTTTATAATATAGAGAAATAATTGCTTGATTGAAATAAACAACTGAGCTTAAAATGAAAGTTATGAAATTTATTTTAATGTATTTGAAAGTACAGTCAAAAGTCGTTAATCCGGACACCCATAATCCGAAATGATATATAATCTGGCCGTCAAAGTTACAAACTTTTTGTGCAAATGCATTGACGCATGCGCGTAATACCTTTACACATGCGCATATGCGTGTACGCATGCACATAATACGTTTACCCATGCGCGTTTAATCTATAAAATGGACGGTATAAGCTAAGCTAAAATTATCTATTTCAGTTAATGTTGCAGGTTGCGTTGTTCCTTAATCTTCGAATTGGATCCAGTTTATTATTTTTTGCAGACTGTTAGAGCAATTTTATAAAAGTAAGTTGGAACTTTCGATTATGTCAAATAGAATTTCCGATGCTGGAGCAAAGGGAAAGCATGTTTTGATGGCCATCAAACAAAAAGTGGAATTGCTGCAAAAAATGGATAAAGGCTCCTTTGTTTCTCTAACCATTCCAAAATCTGTTTATCAATTTCATGCTGCTGTGCGTGTGTGTGTGTGGGGGGGGAAACGTCGTGGCGCGCAATGAACTGGAAGTTGATCTGTCAGCACTATCCTTATCTTCAGGGCAGATGTTTTTATTTTATTTGGCTTGTAATTCCTTACTAAATCTCGATGTACTCCATCTTTGATATGATTTAAATCAAATTACTCGTCATTATAAATATCACGAATACAAATCAAATAGTTTTCTGGTTGCAATTTTCTAATTTCGGCTATGCGTAATGTATGCTTTATGCATGCGCGCGTTGAAAGAAATGTTTAATAAAGTAAACAAATAAATATTAAGCTTTTTTTTTGTAAATTTTGATACCCTTTAGATCATAATTGCTCTTTATTTCATAAATTATGTTTTCATATTTTTAATTTTATAATTTCTGCATGCCATCTTTCCAGATTTAAACTGGTGATCTATAATCCGGAAAAATTGATAATCCGGAATCGCCGAAGTCCCGACAAGTCCGGATTAATGACTTTTGACTGTAGTATTATTGTGGAAAACTTTGTATTCAATAAAAATGAGCTATTTTTTCTTTTTAAGAAAACTAATCTGACTATATGTTATCAGGCAAATAATTCTGTATAATACAGTCAAAAGTCTTTAATCCGAACGTCCATAAACTGGACCTCAAAGCTACAAACTTTCTGCGCATGCATCAACGCATTATGCGTTGACGCATGCGCATATGCATTTATGCATGTGAATAATACGTGTGCACGTGCATGTTTAATGTATAATGGACGGCATAAGCTAGCTAAGATTATCTAATTATCTATTTCAGCTAATGTTGCAGATTGCGTTGTTCCTTAATTTTCTAATTGGATCCGGCTTATTATTTTTTGCAGACTGTTAGAGCAATTTTATAAAAGTAACCTTGAACTTTTGATCATGTCAAGAAGAATTTTCGATTCTGGAGCTGCCAAAGGATCTAAAAAGCGAAAGCATGCTTCGATGTCCATCAAACAAAATGTAGAATTGCTGCAAAAAATGGATAAAGACATATCCTTTGTTTCTCTAACCATTCCGAAACCTGTTTATCATTTTCATGCTGCTCAGCTGGGGGGGGGGAGCCGTCGCGGCACACAATGAACTGGAAGTAGATCTGTCAGCACTATCCTTATCTTCAGGGCAGATGTTTTTATTTTATTTGGCTTATAATTCCTTACTAAATGTAGTATTTCATCTCGATGTACTCCGTCTTTGATATGGTTTAAATTAAATTCCTCGTCATTATAAATATCACGAATACACATCAAATAGTTTTCTGGTAGCAATTTTCTAATTTCGACTGTGTGTAATGTATGCTTTATGCATGCGTGCGTTGAAAGAAATGTTTAATAAAGTAAACAAATAAATATTAAGCTTTTTTTTTTGATACACTTTAGATCATAATTGCCCTTTATTTCATAAATTGCGGTTTCATATTTTTAATTTTATAATTTCTGCATGCTATCTTACCAGATTTAAATTGATGATCTATAATCCGGAAAAACCAATAATCCAGAATCGCCAAAGTCTTGACGAGTCCGGATTAAAGACTTTTGACTGTATATTTTTTTTAACAATGGCGGGCCCTCACCCGAATTTGGCTTGACCACTACTAAGACCAGAAGTGGTGGTCATTTTATTATGGAGGCACCTAATAGGTGGGCCACCTTTGCCTCCTATGAAAGGATGGACAGGTACGACCATGCCTTCTCAGGGATTTGAACCCTGGCCCTTTGTGTTGTAGTCAGCTCCCCTAACCACTATAACAGGGGTTCTCAGCCGGTGGTATGCTTACCTCTGGTGATACACAAGAGAAAAATAGGTGGTATGCAAAGAAGCAAAATATTTTTAATTATTAAATTCAAAAATTAAAACCCCAACATCCTTATTGAGATTTTTCTCTATACTCATAAATTTATGGGATTTGGTCTTTGTTCAAGAGTGGTGATGGTAGTAGTACTTTGTAGTGGTGGTACTAAACATTTTCAGTTTTTGTTTAGATGTGTTCGTCAAAAAGTTGAGAAATGCTGCATTATACCATCTGGCTAGCCAGTTTTGTATTATTAAGTTAATTATTTATCTGGTAGTACTTATGTAGTAAGGTAAGTACTTATGTCATCTCTGCTATTAGGTTTATTTTAAATATATTTTTTATGTTTAGATGAAAGTTGATGCTGCTTTCACCAGGAATTTTCTCACTGTTTTCATATGAAGTGATAATTGATTGATTAATTATATGTGAGTTTCAATTCATAACTTTTGTTTCTTTTATAGATTGAAGGTATGTTTAGAATTAATGTCCCTCCAGTTCTCCTAAGCTATCAGAATGAACCCAGGCCTTGGCTGTCAGGCATGCCAGGTGTTTCATCAAATCAAACATATCTTTCATTTTTTATGACTATTGAACCTTGTCTACAGTTACCTGATGTTTTCAGGGATCAGGTAATATAAAAAATGTGCATTTAAAATTTCTCCTAAATTTGATGTTAAAAATGTGATGTTAATATAGTAAGTGTTTTCAGTGTTATCATTGACACTGCTTTGGGGGGGGAGTTAATTTATACGAGGGCTATCCAGAAAGTAGATTACGTTTTGGAATAAAAAAATAAACAAAGTATAGGAAACAAATTTTATTATATACAGATGAAAGCCACACTCAAATACTACTTTTCTACATAGTCACCATACAAATTAAGGCATTTATCGTAGCGATGTACGAGCTTGGAAATTCCTTCATCGAAAAATTCGGCCGCCTGCGCCTTCAACCACTTCGTTACCTCTTCTTGCAGCTGTGCGTCGTCATCAAAACGCTGCATAGCCAGCCACTTCTTCATTGCTGGGAATAGGTGGAAGTCGCTCGGTGCCAGGTCGGGACTGTACGGCGGATGAGGAAACAACTCCCACTTAAAAGATTCAAGAACTTTACGAGTGACATTTGCCGTGTGGGGCCGGGCGTTGTCGTGAATCAACAAGATCTTAGAGCTCAACATTCCTCTGCGCTTGTTTTGAATTGCTCTTCTGAATTTTTGGAGAGTTTGGCAATACCTTTGAGAGTTTATTGTAGTGCCTCTTTCCAGGAAGTCCACCAAAATTACACCTTTTCTGTCCCAAAAAACAGTCGCCATCATCTTCCTTGCCGACATTGTTTGCATGCATTTCTTGGGTTTTTGGGGAGAACTTGTGTGCCCCCACTGCATTGATTGCAATTTCGTTTCACAGTTCACATGTTTCACCCATGTTTCGTCACCAGTAACGATGCGATCGAGTAAAGAGTCACCATCCTTATGGTAAGCGTCCAAAAAGTTCAACGCTGCAGCCATTCGCTAATTTTTGTGGTCTTCTGTCAAGATTTTTGGAATCCATCTTGCACAAAACTTGTGGTAACCAAGCTTTTCGCTGATGATTTCGTGCAACAAACTTCGCGAAATTTGTGGAAAACTCAAAGAAAGTTCCGTTATTGTGAAATTTCGATTTTCACGGACTTTAGCATCGACTTTTTCGAGAAGTTCGGCGGTCACTATGCTGGGTCTCCCACTTCGATCTTCGTCGTGAACATTGGTTCGGCCATTTTGAAATCTTATGACCCACTGACGCACTCCACCTTCAGTGATAATGTTGTCCCCATACACTTCACGAAGCTGCCGATAGATTTCTATCGGTTTACAGTTTTTTGCAGTCAGAAACCTTATTACTGAGCGCAGCTCGCGGGATTTTCAATTAACGCAGACATTTCAAACCGTCACAGTATCTGAACGGAGCACAGCACGAACCTCTCACTAGCACGGCTAGATGCAGACTGAGCTGCGCAACGCTCTGACCCCAAGATGGCCGCGCTAGCCCCGCCCCTAGCGGACACAGACGGAAACGTAATCTACTTCCTGGATGGCCCTCGTATACTATTTCAGCTATGTTATTATTTGAAAACTTAAGTTTTTTTAACAGAATAGATAAACAATTATAAGCTTAAATTTAAATAAGCAATATATATATATATATATATATGTATAATTAAGGTGGGGAACAATTAAAATACAATCTTATGTGACACTGGTTGTCAGTTTTGCATTTAGTTAAATGCAGTGGAAGCTTGAGATACAAGTTTAATTCGTTCCAGCATTGAGTTCGTATAGCGAATTTCTTGTATCTATAGAAACAAACTTCCCCATTGAAAATAATGGAAATTCAGTTAATTCTTTCCTCACCTCTAAAAATATCAATATAAAAATCAAGTTTCCTAATAAATAACACTGGTAAATAATATAACAGTAGTTTATCTTTATGATAGCTTCTGACACTGACCTTTTAACTGCTTCTCATTAATCCACACCAACAACAGCTTCTCAACATCTAGGAGTTTAGGATGGTGCTTGGAAGTAATTTTAATCCCTCCGGCTACATCAAGTTTCTTAATTTCTTCCTGCTTCTTTAGAATGGTGCGGGTCATTGATGTCAAAAGGGAGTAAGTCTTCGTCAATTCTGTCACTCTTATACCATGTTTATGTTTATCTGTGATATCTTTCTTAATTTCAATGGCCATGGCTTCCTTATTTTTCTTTGCAGCACCATCTGAGGCAACCTTCTGAGCACCTTCTTGAGAGATGCCGTGAAATAAATATTTTCACGTTAAATATAATAAACAATTAACTCACAAGTGCACAAACACGTAGATCAAAGAACACCGAGTGATCTGATAAGGGGTTACCCGAGTCCAGCCCTATTGAGAAATGGCACTAGCATAACAACAGCCTGGCTCGTTGCTAGAGTCAGTGCTCGTATTTAGAGACAAATGTTTCACTCATACTTTCCTCATATCTTGAATTTCTCGTATATAGAGGTGCCCATATCTCGAGGTTCCACTGTATTAGGACTAGACATGAATGACATGTTTGTTGTCTCTTTGTGACAAAGAAAGAACATATTATGATGTAAATGTGAAAAACTGCTTCTTGAAATGCACTGTACATTCACAGTTGAATCTAAAGCCATTTTTTAACTGAATTTCGCATATTTTTAAAGCTGACAATTATTTCTTACAAGTTCTTATAGAATTCCAAATAATATAGCAAAGGATATTTTAAGATGTATGCTTTTTGAAGTGTACTAATTTAAATTTTTAATCATTATTATCTTTCTTTCTTGTACAGTTCTTTAATAAAAAATTTTTATTTTTCACATCGTTAATTGTTTTTTCCTCTGGTTTTTATGAGTTTATTTGTATTTTTAAAGTGTAAAATATTTGTAATTCATTCTCATAGACATCATTAACGCAACTGTTTGAAAGAAGAAAATTAATATGGTCTGCATCAAATACTGAGAGACAAAAAATTAGCGTAGTTTAATTTATAGGTTTGTGGTTAAAATACATTAAATTTGTTTCATCTCAATATTTCAAAAATTCAGCTTTAATTTAAAAATTTTCTTACATTTCTTGCATATTATTTTGATTTCTTTTGAATCATGTTAACCCTTACTAGGACGACGCGGCATGCGACGAAGTGAAAAGTTCCTTCGTTGAAACTGAATTCGTTGCTACTCATACGCCACTTTATATTCCACAATTATTTTTGTATGTCTGAACATTGCTAAGAGATAGTGCGACTAGTCCTAGTTTCTTCACAGTTTTTGCCGTGAGATTTCCTACCTTGAATATCTGCGTGAAATCTGTTAGAATATGTGTAGAAATTTAAAAAAACCATTCCAGATATTTTTGATATTCATAACCAGTTTTTTTTTTGATAAAGTAAGCAAAAAAATTTTTTTTGTTGATTGAATAAATGATTTTGGTTTTGTGATAAATGTGGTTTATATGCTTTGATGTCCAAGGCAGGTTGTAAAGCTGTTTTAACGGCAAGGTTGGAAAACCATTTTCTAAAGCATTTTTATGTAGTTTTAATAATTATTTTAAGTAGATATTTATATTAAACATATCAAAACAATAGAGTTAATAAATATAGTATATAGTATCGCACTGTTTTTTTTTTCTTCTTTTTTGTTCTTTTTTAAATCTAAAACTTGAATGCTTTACAGGGAAAACTGGTGATCGGTTGATGGGATATCACATATTTGACCACCCATGGGTCCATCAAAAACTGCTTTCTGTGAAGAATATTTTGCATTTTCAAATTTAGGAAAGAACATATATTAATTTTCAGCAATAAAAAATGCTTTTGGGTCAGAAATTTGAAAAAATATCCAACCAAGAAGGGGAAAGTTTGCTATTTCAAACACTTGCCTTTTTCCATTTATGCAGGGCCCACCAGCGGCCGAGCGGTAAAGACGCTGAACACTGGTAGTTCGGTCTGAGGTTCGGATCTCGCGAACAGGCTGGCCGCAAGGGCGTTTTCGTGGTTTTCCCCATGTGTAACGTGTATACGAGCCAGTTTCCATTAGAAAGTCCTCCACGAAAGGCATCCCTCCCTTTAGGCAGATAGCCCTCGTGTGCTTTGCCGTAACTGAATAATCCAATCCAAAAAATCCATTTATGCAGGAATAGCAAATCTTATCTGAAATTTTCCCTTTCAAGTTGTTTTCGATTTGAGTTAACAAGACTGATATAGGAGAGCAACACTCTTTTCAGTGGAAGATCACACATCATTAATGAAGAGTCTTATCAAGTTGTAGATCTGATTTATTATATTACATTAAATATGACAATGTCTCATTGACAAAGGTGAAATGAACAGATGCATCTTACTAAGCATACCTAATAAATGCATAGAAAATAGGAATGCTCCATTTGTCTGCTGAAATTGCTTCCTTTAAGATTTTATTTAAATTATGAATACTAACATTTCTAATAATTAATAATTTATTTTTCTTACATTTTGTTTTATTAAATGTGCACTGATAATTTTCATAAATTTTAAATATTATATTCTCTAACAGAAAATGTTTGCACAAAAATTAGCCAAAAGACACCATTAAGTGAAAAGCCAGAAACTCCAGTTTTCGTTGGCACTGTGTTTATTATGGCTTTAGTATATGCTATTTACGTTTAAATCATCTATGCAATGGCATGATAAAGGGGAGCCACTTCTGCCACATTTTACAGTTGTAGTCTGTTTGTGTGTATGCATATTACAGTTGTAGTCTGTCTGTCTCTCTCTTTCTGTATATATATATTGAAAATAAAGCCCTTTCTTTTGGCATCAAAGCTGAGTTGTTTCCAATACTTTAGAAAAGAGAAGGCAGCATTGTCAGAAATCAGGATAAAATTTTCTTTGATTAAATTATTATTGAATAGCTGTTGAAGGCTCTAAGCAAGGAGTGCCTTCATGGCAACATTTGTAAGGTTAGAAGGAGGGATATCTTCACGAGAACTTAAAGGATATTGGTATTTTAGTTTGCTACATTATTTTACACTCATGTCCATAAGTTAAGGATAATGCAAAATCAGACAAAGGAAGAGTTAGAAGCAAAACAAATTTGATTTATTTGTAAAGCTTATTTATTAAACAAAAGGTAAAGAGCAAAAAAAGATGCTATATGTTTGATATTATTAAAAACATTAGCGAATTTTTCTCCCTGGAGCAAATTACAAAAAAAAAAAAAAAAAAAAAAAAAAAAAAAAACCCTATGTATAAAAAAACCAAAATTACATGGTTGGTATGATTTTTAATACATTGTATGTCTCCCAGACGATGCAATACAGTCTGTACAACGCCTAGGCATGCTGAGTATCAAATTATCGATCTGATCTTGGGGGATATTACACCACTCAAAAAGCAATGCTCTCCGAAGTTCTGGTAGACGGGCCGAAGTTCTCCGAAGTTCCGGTAGGAGGAGGTTGACGGGCTGCAACTCGTCGGCCAAGCATGTCCTACACGTGATCTACTGGATTCAAGTCCGGTGAGAATGCTGGCCAGTCCATACGGGTGATATCCTCCGATTGAAGGCATTCGCGTACGATGAAGATGGGCGTTGTCATCCATAAACACAAATTGTGCGCCCATGGCACCCCGAAACAAATGTACATGTTGTTCCAGAATGACGTCTTGATAGATTTGGCTGGTCATGGTTCCAATTTAAACATGCAGGTCAGTTCTAGAACCCAGAATAATTCCTCCCCAAATGAGCACTCCTGCACCACCGTAACGGTGCCGTTCAATAATGTTTTCTTGGTGGTAACGGGTACCTGGAGCTCTCCATATGAAAGTCCGGCGTGAATTAGACTGCAAGCTAAACCACGACTCATCGGAAAACATCTCACAAGCCCACTGTTGCGGTGTCCACGATGCATGCTCTCTACTCCAGGCAAACCGCAGGGGACAGGGAGTTGTAGTAAGTGGAACGCATCTGACAGGTCTACGAGACCAATTTGCCCTAAGCGTCTGTACACGGTCTGTCTTGAAATTGTCGTACCAGTGGCTGAAGAGAGCTGACGAGAGAGATCTGAGGCTGTGCTCCGCCTGTTTCTCTTGGCAGTAACTGCCAAATACCGGTCCTCATTCGGCGTTGTAACTCTGGGGCGACCTGTGCCGTAATGCCTACTCACATTACCATCATCTTGGAATCGTTGCCCAAACCTAGAGATGACACTCTGGCCAATTCCAAGTTCGTCTGATACTTCCAGTTGGGTACGCCCACATTCCAGACAGCCGATAATTCTACCAAGTAAAAAATCATCCAAATGCGTCCTTTGTGTCATAACTATTTGGTTATTGCACTGAAATGCTTATAAAGCGCCTGCGAACGATTTTAGTTCTTTGCCTGTATTTTTTATATAACCCTCTCTTACACTCTCATCATTGTGATGTACCATCGGTGTCATCTGGTTACTTCCTGAAATTTGCATATGATTCTTGAAGATGTGTGTAGTGATTTTACAGGTGATATATTTATTCTAGAGTTCGATTTCCGTGTGACTCTTGAATTATCCTTAATTTATGGACATGAGTGTAATATGCAATCAATTAATATGAAATCAAATTTATTGAGGTGTGCCTATAGTCTTAGAAATTGAAGAATTTGTTAATTATTCAATATACCTAAATTATGTCATCTTATAAGTAAAGTAACATATTAAAGCAAGTTTCAAAATAATAGGAAAATATCCACTTTTTAAGATACCTCTATCATTATTACTTCCAAGCTGTTTCTATCTTAATTTAAAATTTTCGGTTTCCTGGTAGGAGATGTTGGGTTTTATTCTAAAGAAGGAATTAGATTTTATTGGACATCTTATTTCAAACTAAAAATTTGTACATTTACATTAATTTTTAAAGTTTCAGAAAGTAAGATAATCTGATGGTGCAAAATTTTTGAGAATATAGTTAATGTGTTAAAATTTTTAATTTTACTTGTTTTAATTTTTGCAGTATTTCTAGTGTGTTTTGTTATGTGAAAAAAAAATAGACTCCTTTGTTGATACATACTATGTTTCATGTGTAGTTTGCTTAAGCTGCGACAGTTATTTACTATCCTGCTGTTACATGTCCCCTCCAAGAGGAGGTTAATAATAGATAACTCCATATTCCAGTATAACAATTAATTCCTGAAATAGCTTTATCTTTAGGTGAAGGCTTCCTTTTAGTATTGCTTAACCCCTTACTGTTTCTTGTTTCCTTACTGTCATGTAGTTTCATGGCTCATGCTAATTTATTGAGAGTTTTTTCTTTGAGACTCTTGTAGAGAAGTGAGAAATACATATTTCATTGTTTCAAATTCATACCTATTAATTTGTGTGGTACTTACTCACTTTCACTTTTAGAATTTTTTCTACAATTTTTACATGCCAGTGGACCATTAAATAGGCTGAATAGATTTGCTCAAACTGATCATCTATCTTCAAGCTGTGTTTTCCGTACCACTGCATGTAAGGGAGAAAAATGTATTATGTGTGGGATGATCCATTTTATCAACAAAGACTAAAAAATTTTTTTCTTCACAGGGAATTAATGTTAAGATTTTAAGTTTAGTTTAATATATGAAAAAAAGATGCATTATATCTTTTATAAAATACAAATCTTGCTAATTTCATGTAGTATGACAGTGGAGAACCAGAAAAAGTGTTATCTGAAGTAGAAAAATGGCGTCAAACTGTTATTCCTCGGTATCCCGATCGAATGATAAAACTTATGTCTGTGGATTTGAGTGGAAAATGGATATTCATTACTCGATTTCTGCGTCCACTCGCTCCTCCCGAAGAACTGGTAACTGGCAATAAGGACTCAATTGAAACAATGGTAAGTCTTTTATAATTTTTTTTTTATTTAAACGTAGTTTAAGCAAATTAAGAATGATGAAATTTTTCCTTTTACATTTTTAGTTATTTCCTTATTGCACTTTACATTTTGCTTAGCTTTGTAAAAGTAATTTCTTAAGTTGCAATAAATGTTTATGTTTTTCATTGCAACAGAGAATATAGAATTTAAAAAAATTATTGTCAATGCAGATTTGTATGTTTTAAAAAATAATTAAATTACCTATAAATTCATCCCCCTTGAATGTAAAAATATGTTTCAAAATATCAGCCTATGTTTTAATTTTCAAAATACTCATTTTCATGAAAAGTACAGCAGTCATACACTTTTTTTTTTAATATAATCTCATTTTAAAATGCAGAAAGTATTGACCACTACTCCTTTCCTTTCATATTAACATTACTTACAATTCCTATAAATCAATCAATATGTCAACTTGTTCAATATTTTGCAAGTTTAGCATAAAAATTGTTTGTAAAAATTTTTTTCCATGCTGTACATTTTACTTGGTGTAATGGTTTATGCTTTCCTTTATTGTTGTTTTGCATTTATTATAATTATAATTTAAAATTATATCTAAGTATAGAAAATATTTAAATGATAGTGAAATGAGTTTTAACTTAGACATCTATTGGAGGGATACAAAAATGGTAGTTAAAAAGAAGAAAATTTTGTTGTTGAGAGCGATAAAGGCTTAAATTACAATGAGATGGAATTGAACCATAATATTCTGAAATAATGTTACCCAATGATGGATGACTTTACTAATGATGAAATGAAGATAATTTCTGTAAATAATAAAAAGTACCATTATGTAAATCTTATGTCAGGGACATTTCTGAAGAAATTGAAACATTTTTATGAATAGTTGAAAGGAATGTGGTTAATGAAACGTAACACTATTCTAGTCTACGCTATTGAACATTTACCTGAAATGCAGGTAAAATTTGAAAATCGTAATGCTCAGTTATGTAAACAACAGCAGTGTTAGTAATTTAGTCTATAAAGATAAGGAAAAACACTAATTGACATTCCAAATGTTAGCTAGGTTCAATATGCATCTCACTTTACCTGAGCATGTGCTACTTGTGAAATTGTTTTATTGTTATCAATCAAACACAGCTGCTACTGGTGATGAGTTCAGAAGTCATAACAACTTATGTAAAGGCCCTATATCAATTAATGCATTGAAATGCATTCCTCCAGAAGAAGAATCAAGATTCTTAGCTGTTCATTTTGGTAGAGAGCAGTAACCAGATTCAGACCAGACAGTTACTAATGCCAGAACTGCAAATTTGGATGGCATCCATGGGACCGTTGCTGGTAGCAGCAGCGCCCGGGAAACGGCATGAGAATTGAATTTGAATCTTTCTTTGGTATGGGAAATGTTGTGGAAAGTTCTGCACTCCTACCCAAACAAAATAAGCTATGTGCAGGAATTAAAACACAATGATTATGAGAAATGGGTGGCATTTGCTCTGACATTTCTTCCCAGGATGAAGGTTGATGATGCTTAGCCTTGGGAAAATTTTATGGGAAGGTGAGCCATTTTCATCTAAATGGGATTATTAACATTCACATTTCTTGATTTAGGGCATCAATTCCATGCAGTTCAGAAAGTCCCTTTGCATTCACAAAATGTCATTGTTCGATGTTGCTCTCAGCAGATTTCATAAGCTGACCATTCTGTTTTTAGAACTTTATTGTACCTGTACCATTACTACTCAAAGATATCGTGATATGCTGACAAGTTTTGTCATTCCACAACTTCAGCAGAGGCAGTTGCTGCATCAGTTAATTTTTATGCAAGATGGAGAATCACTTCACATTGATCTATCAATACAGTGGCTGTTGTGGCATCACTTTGGAGTTTCAACCTTGATGACCTTAAAGGACAGCATGATATGGGCTGTACTGAGCACTCCTGATAACATGTTATGTTCAGCCATCGCGAATGTTATGTACAGAATGTAATGAAGAAGAAGAGTGGTCACATTGAAAGACGTCTATATCCATGCCAAAGAAGTGCTTTTATTGAATAAAGTGCTATAGTACACTGAAATATCATCGCTGTAACCTTCTGGGGCAGTTCATTTGCTGTATTAAAGCGGTGTTGCCATGAAATTTCTTCTTTGCTATTGATTTGTTTAGTTCTCAGCTATGTAAACTAGAACAAGCACTACATTTATCCTATTGGCAACTTTTATCATTATTTTTTTCAAGGATTCTTTTTTCCTATGTCATCATTAGTTCCTGTACTAAATTTGGTGGCATTCCAGGTGATAGATCGAGCTACATTGATCTCTGAGTAGTGTCAGTTTAAAAACAAACACCCTGTAGTTTAATACTTTATCGAGTCTTTAATAAGTATAATTTTGTGGCCATTTTCCGAACATGGAAAAAGCAATAACTCCATAACTATAATTTCAACAAAGAATGTTAGAAAATTTATTATTAATAAATTTTATGGCCATCAACAATATACTGTGGCTTGTAAAACTTAAGAAGAAATAGTACGATTTTCATCTACAGTATTAATTTGGAGTAACTTGAATTTGGGAGGATCATACATGAGGTACTTCAGGTGATATTGAAGTGTTGAGGAAAATAAAACATTAAAAATAACAGATTCAAAATACGCAAATAAATTTTACTCAAAACTAGTTATATTGTGTTCGTTATAGTGATACTGGTATTTGCTGTCAGAAATTAAACAATGAGATTACCTTAAAAATACAGCGCATATTTTGCATTGCATATACATGATTTAAATAGTATTATGGAAACTCATTGCAATAACTTTGTCTGTTCACCTGTCAACTCTTTTTTTTCCATTGTCGAAAAGTTATTAATTGTTGTGGGTATGTCATGAATGTGTTCCCGAAATATTTCAGATGTCTTCAGTTACATTCAGATGATGTATGAATTTGAGGGAGAAGAGAGCAGGCCAAACCATTTGAGCAATATTATGACTTTCTAATTGCATTTCAACGACTGCAATACAATGGGATGTCATACTATCAAATCTAAAGATTAAAAGGAGGCCAATGCACATGAGAAATAATGGCATTTACATGTTATACTGTACTAGAATCCATTATCTGAAGCTTTGTATGTGCATTTAGCATAATTCCTTCTCTGGGGAGAACATTTGAATTACTAAATTAGTCTATTTCAGTAACATCTGCAGGAAGAATATCGTGTACCAGTTTCTTGCCTGTTTAGCTGATTTATAGATTTACTACTGAGACTAAATCTCTTCTGATTTGTAAACAGCACCTTACAACATTTCAGTATTGTTTTGTCTTTGTGTTCATTGAAATATTGCAATAGATGACACCTAGAAACTAATGTTAAAAAATTTAATTAGACTTAAATTTTCAATAAGACGTATTGGCTACCAGGATCATACTGATCGTTTGAAAATTTATTCATAAGTACTTCTGCTTTTATTGTTGTGACTAAAATTTTAATATTCACCAGCTTCCTAAGAAAAGTGCTTTAAAATTTCCAAGCTTTTGAAGTGTAAGATTTGTGTAAGGCATCAGCCTCAGTTTTAAAGATTATGCTTTCAGATATAATGTTGAGGTTGTAATGCTTAAAAATATCATTCCTTTAGTTTTGCATGCCATTGTATACTTTATGAAGTAAATTAGTTGATAAGAGAAAGAAAATGAAAAAAGAGTTAAAAATCTTTTAAAGGTATGCAGTAACTATAGCATGCTAATAAAATTTTTAATGAGTTATGGGTTGTAGTGAAAATTCTTGGTAAAATGTTTTCCTATAATGCTTGCTTTTAGAGTTCATATTATCATACAGACTGATGCATAGCACAGAAATATTTTCATAACGAAAGTATTTTATGATCCAGCAAAAAAATTTGAGAAGTCCTGGACTAAAAGATTTATACAGCCTTCTGAAGATCTTAATAAGTTTACAGTCTTTCAGAAGTACTGAAGAATATTCTAATAGCATACTAGTTCAATCTTCAGCATAAAGGAATGTTTAGACATATTATCATGAGAAATTATTAAGATATTACTCTATAATCCAGTAGAATTTTATATTTTTGTACAATTCTATTGAAAATTTAAATGAGATTTGCATACAAATTAATTATCTTACTGAATAAAATTTTGATTTCTCTTTAGGAACTTTTGGCTCGATTTGTCTCCCTGATTCCTACAGTATCTGACAGCATTGCTTTTCCAGGATTATGTGATATATGGAGTACATCTGACGTAAATATGTATACATGTATTTATATATGCTTGTTTAGGCAAAACAACAACCTTATGTTTGGCATAAATTTTAATTGAAATTATGTTAGTTTCCGGGGCAAACAGGTACAAGTCCCTCTTTATTAAGAGCAAAAAAATTTTGCAAAGAAGGTTGATATGTTGTAAGTTGATACTAAGGTGTATTGTTTCACCAGGAATACAGTTATTAATATAGCTCTTGCCTGGAATCGGAGGTGATTCTGTTTTAGGCCTGATGAGATGAACATGCATGAAATGAGCTTCCAAAGAGAACAAGTTAACATATGGAAGGGAAACTATAGTGACACTTTGCCCACTGTGAGAAAATAATCTGAACCTTTTCAATAAAGGCTGAAGATTCTTAAAGATTTCATCTCTGATTTTGGTTCTTGGGAATTTCTAGCATATCTTGTCAGTGATATATAAGCCGGACTAAAAAAGTATTAAAATTTTGGGTATTAGAACATGAATTTTGTGTCAAAAAGAAGAAATAAACAAATGTTTGATAGCTAATAATAGATAAAAATTCAATCAAAGTCTGCAAAAGTCATGCATAAAACTTCTTCAATTGGTGAATTGCATTCTCTTAAAGCTTTTCACATTCAAAAAAATTTATCTTGGTTAGTAAATGATATTAATTCCAATCAAGTCCTTCATAGTGTTTCTAATATTCTAATAGCTTAATTTTTTGTTTTTGTTTCTCAGCCAAGACTACATACTCATGAATTTACACATTTTCTTTTAATCAACCATGAACTCCAACTATCCCTATATGGGTAAACTTAGCAAATTAAGATCCTACAGCTGACACTCCATACAGTTGACCAACGACAATGCATCATAATTCAGCGTACTAGCTTGAATGTATGTAGTGTAAATAGCTGTATATATTTTTCTCATTTCTTCCTTAGAATTGCACATTGTTAATAGTATTTGTGTTGTTTTCATATACTGTGTATTTCTCTATTGCTACAAACAACTCAAGATTCTTCCATTTATTTCTGCCATGATTTTTAAGTCCATTTTATTACAATGTCTGATCTCAAGTCTAAAATCACCACAGGGGGATGGCGACATATGACTGTAGCATTCCCATACTGCCCACACTGCACTTATCACCACCAGCTTGAACATACACCATTTTCTTGCCGTAAATGGTGGCACTAATTAGTGCTTATTTTCTAAATTACTGCTAACTGCCCCTATGCACATGCAAATTATAGGTTAAAGACCACAGTTTCTAAATGCCTACATACGTCATGATCAATAGTCCCTTCTTTCAACATTCTTTTGTTCCTGATAAAGAAGGACCCGTATCTGTTCTCTCTTGAAATCGTTTTAGTTAGAGTTTTAAGTAAAATCTGTGCCAAACGCAAGGTTGTTGTTTTGCCTAATTTTAGGTTTTATTTTCTGTGTTTTTTTCTTTGTTGATGTGCTTGTGTATTTGTAATATATTTATAAATTATATTTCTCTTCAGTGGTATGTTAGGAAGGTGTACAAATGGTGAAAAAATAAGAAACACACCAGTTATAGAAATAGTTAAGGCTCTTAAAACTCCCACGATTTTTTTTTTTATTTAGAAGTTGAAATCAGATTTCCATTACATTTTTTTAATATTATGGCAAAATTTATTTTTTAATAATGTGATATTTGACACATTATGAGTTTTTTAACATTTTTTGGTTTACAACTGCATGTGATTGGAAACAGTATGTAAATTTAACGAGATTTTACAAAAAAAGTCATTTCATGATTTTTTTGAAGACTGAAGATCAAAAGCATTTAATTAAAGGAATGAGTAATAAAAAAATCAGAAACTTTAGCAAACTAACTAGAAGACAATGCCTCAATCAGCAACCAGTTAAATGACAAGATCTGTAGTATGGTTTTAAATCCAAAAAAATCACTACTGATAGTGAAGAAAGTGACAGAAAAGTTTTTAAAAATAAAAAGATTTCAATTGACAATTTAGTCAGAATGCTCAGTTGGCAGTTACAGGACTTGAATAATGAAATTTTGTAACTGAACAAAAAATTACGTTGATCTGTAAAATCAAAGAGCAAATATTTGCGTAAAACATTAAACAGCTTAACAATTTATATTGAGAGAAATGTTTAAAAAAACAATAAATAAATATTGAATTTTTTTGTAAATTTTGACTCCCTTAAGATCATAAATGCTGAATAATGGAACTTTGTAAATGAAAAAAAAAATATCTCTATCTGTAAAATTAAGGAAAAAGTACTGGCACAAAAAATGAAACATCTTAACAAATTTACAGAGAGAAATGTTTAATAAAACTGACAAATAAATATTGAGCCTTTTTTTTTGTAAATTTTGTTTCTCTGGAGATCATAAATGCTTAGTTATTTCATAAATAACTAATTCTTGTTTTTAATTTTATAATTTCTATATGTCATCTTACTAGATTTAAACTGGCAATCAAAAATCTGGAATTGTTGACGATTTTGTATCTCGGACTTTGTACTCTATATGCAGTGCATTTTTGAGTTCATCACATGTAAATACAGAATTATATATGAAAAATATTATATGTGAAAATGTAATTATATATGAAAACTATTTATCAAATGTATATTGTAGCAGGAATATTGTGTTTAGTTTTGTTTATTCTATTATAGCAATTCCTTCAAATGTTAACTGGGGATGAAGAGGAACATGCCATTCTTTTGTGCAATTATTTCCTTCATCTTGGGAAAAAAGCAATGCTGCTGTTAGGGTCTGGAGTCCCAGAAGGACCAACGGCTTATGTTGCTACTTGGGAGAAATCAAAAGATGTGCTTGTGTGGAATGCTTCAACTGGAGATCATTTCAGTGTCAGAGATAATTACTGCCCCCTTCAAAGTGTTGGATGCTTAATCAGTCCAGATAATGTAATATGCATTTTGAAATATTAAACAAATAAACTGAAATATTTAAAATGCACTATTATTCATTTTAAATGAGATTTTTTTGTGTTATATTCCAAATTACAATTGTCCTCCAATAAATGAAGTTGCATTAAAATTTTGTTTTGTATTATTTAAAATTTTATTTAAAATTTTTTTTTTATTCTTATATATATATATATATATTCAAAAAATGAAAAGTTATTATTATGAAAAATGAATGACATTAAGAAAGCTGTATAATTCTATTTTATTTTATTTTAAGTGTTCATAATGTGAAGTATCTCCAATTATTCAGAATTAATTTCATAACTAGTATTCACAATGTTTGTAATATTATTTGAACAACATACTGTATTTTTAAAATGCACTACAAGGCTAAGTGTTTGTGATGATGGCAAAGACTCGAGGGCTATCTGCCTAAGGGAAGGAATGCCTTCGTGGAGGACTTACTAAGGGAACCTGGTTCGTATACATGTTACACAACCACAAGGTTTAGAAAGTCACAAATATTATTTTAAATGATGAACATTTAATTATATGTTTTCATGAAGAGAGAAAGATCTCTTAAAGATCTTATCTCTAATTTAATTTATGAAGGATGTGGTTACAGTAAGAACATAACAAATGAAAAGTAGTCGTTGATAAACTGTAAGAAATTAGCACAATATTAGTTCTTTAAAAGAAACTTACATTTTGATAAGAATTCATAGTAATACTATTATACTTTCCTGTGATTTGAATCTCATCCATTCTTACTGCTATCTCTGCCACTCTTTAGACTTCAAACAATCCATAAATAATTAGAGAAGGAGAATGTGCAGCTTTCTCATCGAAATCATAGACTGAATGTCAGTTCATGTTTCCTTCGCAGTGATTGGACATTTCTTGTTTTAGGCTGGCATAAAGTTCAGCAGTTAGAATGGAAAGGTTCAGTGTAACCTTTGAAGGTAGTTTGCAAGGGTTTGTCTTTGTTAGTAAGACAAGAACTAGTACTACATGCACAAATCTATTTAAAAATTTACAGGAATTCATTCTTTGTATGCATTGAAAAAGGGGACAATTATGCAAATATTTTTAGAATCTTCAGACTCTGGCTCTAAAAAGGTAAGGGAGAGAAATATGGTATGCCTTATTTGTATATGTAAAATGGGATAAATTAATAATCTGGGTCTGTTAGTTTGTAATACAACATGTATATATTTACATTTAAAGATAACAATGGTAAATTACTTCAAAGAATTATTTACATAAAAATCTGAAATGAATAATTATAAATAATGCTTAAAAGCAAAAAAATGTGTTACTTAAATATAGATGTGTTATTCTTTGTGTTTCAGATTACATTTAAATAGCATGCTTACTAAGTTTCTTTCAAAAGCTTCCATTTATAATCCACCCATTTTATCAGAAAGGCCAAAAAATATTCTTCTTTGAATTCTAACTGTATAAGAGGGAGGCAGAACTTTGTAAAACTTCTGAAAGAGTTTTAGCAAGGGAATGTTTTCAAATCATTTTGAACGTTTAGAACTTAAATTATATCTTTGATATATTTATTTGCTGTATATGCCAACAAGTTCTTCAAGATCTTCTATTTCATTAATAAATTTTAAAAGATTATTCTAAAAAATGTAGTTGTTAAATTAAAAAGTGGATATATTAAATAAAAAAGGATTTAAATAATCATAATATTGCTCTTTATTGCATACAAAAACAACTAATTTCCATGGCATTTGAAACAAAGAATAATTCTTTTTGCCTTCAACTAGAAGTGATATTATTATATGCTATGCATAATTTTCTTAGAATTAAAAATTACAGTATTTACTTATTTGTTTTGGTAAGACATTCCAGCTAGTATTTGTTATGATTTATAAAATTTGATTTGACCTTTCTTTAATTATTTATTTTTTCACTGTGCTTTTTTTTTACTTTTTAGGTTTGGGCCAATATCCAAAAGAATAATCATCCTTCTAGAATAAATTTTGATTTGAATAAAAGTGGGGAATGGAAACCATTTTTTAGTCGTAGCTTTCCGAATCTTGGACTAAGAAGTATACAGGTATGTGTATTACATATAAATAATAAAATGAGCAAATTTTTATTTATACTTTTCCATACTGAGAACCAAGAAAAATCAAATCTACAAATGAATTAAAAACAGAGAATTAATAACAATATTCTGTTAATATTTTTGCAAGACATTCACACAGATATTACAATTTAATCAAATTTCAATTTAAAATTCTTAATACCATATTATGTTTCTAATCTTGGGCTAAATTTTACATACAAGAATTCTAATACTTTATTAACATTGAGCCTGTTATTTTGATTAGCATAGATATTTAGGAAGTTTGTTTAAATGCATAATATTAAAAAAAAAATCTGTGCAATGTGTGAACATTTTAATTAATGTATTAATAATTAATTCATTTTGCAAATGATAAACATGAAGAAATCAAATTTACTTCTGAGTAATTTTAAATTGATTATCTTCTTAAACTGGGCTCACTTTGGAACTACTGGTATGAATGGGCTGATAAACTAGCTTAAAAAAAGACTGAAATTTTGCAATCAAATAATAGTGGTGTACCATTTACATCAATGAAAAACATAGTAAACAATACCCAGAGGAAAAATTTTGAAGTTAAATGATTTGAAGAAATTAAGAATAAGTGGAAGGACTCAATTTGTAATATGCCAGACTCTCCCAGATCCATCGCAGTTGTGGCATTTCATTCGGAGACTGGGCATGATTATTTTGCTAAACAACTACACTGCATTGGTATATATGACAGTTCCTTGTGTCCAACCAGAATTCTGATATGGACAGAGATGATTTGCTAAAATGTTCCTCATTGAAGGAAGAAAACCTACACAGTCGCTATTGGTAGGCTAGAAAGTTGATGCATTTGACATCCAGAGACTAATTTATTATTATCAATGCTTAATGTAGTCATTTAATATTCTATTTCCCAGTTTTGATGTAGTTATTGTTCTTGTAATGAGGTTAATTACTGTTTTGTCTTTTGTATTTCTATTTTTGTATTTTTTTTTTCATGCTTTAATATCGTCTTTGATGCATGGGGGCCAATAATATATAATCAAGTGCCTTTGCAATAATAAAATAAAACTCCTTAAAATGTATTTTTATTATTTTGCACAGGAAAAGCCATTCATTCTTTTTCCTGTTTGGGTTGGTTCACTAAAATTATAAAATTGTTAAAATTCATTGATTTCAAAGTCCTCGCCCAGTTATGTCTGTTTGAGGCTTTGTGAAATGTTGTTCCTCAATTCTTTAAAATTCGGTTTAAAAAAAAATTTTTTTTTTTTGCTAATTATGCATTTAAGTGACTTTTTCTCCTTTTAAGCCAACTGCTTTAAATTATAATTCTACTGATCCTGATTATGTTAAAAATCTGGAAGAAGGCATACGAAATAATCTTGAAGAAACCATTATGAAATGGAGATACAAAACTACAACATCTTGGAATAGCAACTGCAATAAAGTTTTGTACAAAATATTAACCAGGTAGGTACATTTGCAAGCAGCAATTTCAAATAGGTTATTTATAAAATTATTTTCATATTTTATCTCAATGTTATATAAAATAAAACTTTAAAAGGATTTATAATTTGCCTTTTAATATTTTATTAATGTAAGTATGAATTAAAAGATTAAATTTGTATTAAATGTGAGTGATGAATTAAAACATTAAAATTTATATTACTGTAGACTCCACTTAATGTGATAATGCCTGTCCATCTGTTTTGATAATATTAAGTGATGAGAAAATATCTTTCAACATATTGATAGAATTTAACTAATTTAATATAAATATACCTAGAAACATATAAATACTTGCTTTTACTGCATTTTAATTAGAAAAAAGGTCATTAATAGTTGATTATCTACAATTGTTATATAAAAGTTCATTCGTGGACTGTGCATATTCATAATGTTTCCTGAAATTATTTGACTGATGCTGAACCCTAAAATTACTTCACCAATGTTGATCTTAATACCTGTAGTGCATCTTACCATTAAGGAAAATTCATCAATTTTGTCATTATCATCTTCAGAATTTTTATTGTATGATGTGTTTGAATTTGTTTGAGAAAGTGACTGTCAAGGTATCTTCTGTCATTGATGCTGCAACTTTAGTTTTTACACCAAAATTCACTCTATTGTTAAATTCGTCACATTTTATATTAGTTTGAGAATTTGAGACATTCTTTTCAGTTTTTCAACTTCTTCCATTTTATCATTTATTAAAATGTTTAAAACAGTTCTTTATTACCTTTTCTGAGACATGGTATCAACAGATACAGCAGCATATCAGGCAAGGCTAGTTTCCCTTGCTAATTAATTTGCATTTATATTAGTGTCATGTAAGTTATAAAGGAATCTAACACATATTTTATGACAATAATGTTCTTTCATCGCTGTAATAATCCCTTAATCATAATGACTGGATTATGACTTTGATATTTGTTGGCAAATATACAACTTCAACATGTTTAAGAGTGGCATTTATTTGCTGCACAATTTTCACGAAGAAGAAGGATATCATTCTTCAGTTTGTTATCCCATTTTAAAACTGTCAGGTACACAGATTATAAGTGTGCTATGTCATATCAACTGCTATTCTTTTTAAGCAAACTTTTTAAAGCGTACTTTTATAACCTGTTACATTTCTTAAAGTATGCTGCTCCAGTGTTTGAGCTAAAAGTGCATGTTGCATTCATTACAATCAATTTTGCATAAATTACAGAAATGAAGAATAATAAATGTAAGAAATATTTAACCCTTAAGAAATCATACTAACTGTATTGTATACTGCTGGCCACCGTAAATGCAGCACCCTGAAGGAAGCATGCAAATAACATGAAATTTACAACATGCATTAGAGGAGGTGAGATATGCAAATGATTAAAATTTCAGTGCAGACAGACATCACGTATGCCTGTGGCGCCACTTCAAAGCGCTATTTAAGGCTTTGAGTTTTTGACGATTTCAAGTTGGGCAATTGTGTTTTTCTTGTGGTTTTTCGAAAAAAAAAAAAAAAAAAAAAAAAAAAAAAAAACGATTAATTATGCCTCATAGTAAACAGCGATCATTGTTTGATCAAGTATCCGAGTTCGACGAAGGATAGTGGCTTACCAAGAGTGTGGATTATCTTTCAGGGAAATTGGTAGTCGTGTTGGCTGAAACCAAACAACTGTAATGTGGATATCTGACGTGTTTGATCGCATCCACCTCAGTGCACCACTTCACGTGATGATAGGAACATTGCACGCATGGCAGTGACGGATTGCTCAGTCACATCACGAACCACAGCACAGCACATTCAGTCTGTAACGCATCATCCAGTGTTTATGCGTACCATTGGACGCTGTTTAGAGCAGAGTGGTCTGCCCACAAGATGTCCATTGCTTCGTCTACCCTTGACGCAGAACCACTAACATCTCTGCCGCCAATGGTGCGATGAAAGAAGGATGTGGACAGCAGAATGGAATGAAATTGTCTTTACTGACGAGTCATGCTTCTGTCTGCAACACCACAATGGTCGGATTCGAGTCTGGAGACATCATGGAGAGAGGATGCTGAACAGCTGCGTTTATGCATCGCCACACTAGTCCTGCACCAGGTATTGTGGTATGGGGTGGTATTAGATATCACTTCCTCTCACTCCTCTAATACGCATTGCCGGTACTTTAAACAGCCAGCGCTACATCCCCGATGTGTTGGTGCCAGTTGTCCTTCCTTAACTTCAGGGCTTGCCCACAGACATATTTCAACAGGATAATGTGCGACCACACGTGGCACGCATTGTCCAAGGGTTCTTTGTCAATCGCTATATTGAATTGCTTCCCTGGCCAGCTCACTCTCCGGATCTTTCACCGATAGAAAACATGTGGCCCATGGTTGCTGAATAATTGACCCAGATTACATCCCAAGCTGCCACACCAGATCAATTTTGGCAACGTGTGGAAGCTGCTTGGTCTGCTGTACCCCAAGAACACATCCAAAGTCTCTTTGAATCAATGCCGAGGCGTGTGGCAGCAGTGATCTCCGACAATGGCGGCTACTCTGGCTACTGATCCTGGAAGGAATTACAGTTCACAGAAGTCTATAAATTTAATCATTTGATACTTGATCAACATGTTATGAACTATAAATTTTGTTGTGATATCTCTTGTCTTTCTTGGTTCTGCAATTTGGGTGGCCAGCAGTATATATTAAAATTGACATAATTTAAACAAACTGAACAAAAATAATCTGAGAGTTCTCAGTGTCACATATCTAGTTGTAAGTGTAACATAATATATGTAACCATAACTGTACTATAGAATAGTAGCTACTAATAGTAGAATAAACAAAGTTTAGCTTGAAAGCTCACCTGTTTTATTCCTGTAAAATTGATAAATGTTATCAGCACCACACTTTCATTTATGTAGCAGTTTTATTATGTGAATTTATTTTAATGATACATTTTTCTTGACAACTGAATTTAATATCACTAAATATATTTATAATATATAATATACATGAATATAAATTTACATGATATTTAATTTATACTGCAAAGATTTTTAATGCTTTTGTTTATTACAGACTTGAAAGAAATGCTGGTAGAACAGCTAGTGATGATTCCTTGCAAGAATTAGAACAGATACTTCGTACGCATAAAGTTAGTAACATATTTTATATGCTGAAATAAGCTTAAAAATATTTTGAGAATTAATGAAATAGTATAATTAACATTTTGTAAAGTATTTAATATATCTAAATCTTTTATGCAAATTCAACTAAGAAGCAAAATCATCATTACTTTACAATAGTAATTTAAAACAGAATGAATAAATATTTCCCGTCCCATGTAAATTTTACATTACTTGATGTAAAAAAGATCATGAGCAATGGCCCACATGAATTTATAACTTCAAAATTTGTATAAATTACACAACAGAACAATTCATTAAGCATACATTTGTATATAAAATACATATTTTAAGATCAAATGACTTCTCTTCATCAATATTATTTTGCGTAATTTACATAATACTAGAGATTAAAATCGCAATAACAACCTTGTATTTAGCATACATATATTAAAACACTCAATCGATTTTGAGGGCAGTTAAAGGTCCCTCCTCATCAGGAGAACGAAATTAATGAGGAGGGACCTTTAGCTGCTCTCGAAATCGATTGAGTGTTTTAATATACGTACGCTAAACACAAGGTTGTTATTGCGGTTTTAATTATCACATTGGCATGTTTTTCTTCTATTTTAATATTAGAGATATTTAGAACTGAATACCACTCATATGATTCTCATACAGAAACTCCATTAATAATTGTTTTGAAATTTGAAAATTTTGACCAGGATTCATTTGTATTTATTAATTTTAATATTATACTTGTACAGTCAAAAGTCTTTAATCCGGACTCGTCGGGACTTTGGCGATTCCGGATTATCGATTTTTCCGGATTATAGATCATCAGTTTAAATCTGGCATGCAGAAATTATAAAATTAAAAATATGAAACCGTAATTTATAAAATAATGAGCAGTTATGATCTAAAGGGTATCAAAATTTACCAAAAAAGAAGCCTAATATTTATTTGTTTACTTTATTAAACATTTCTTTCAACGCGCGGATGCGTAAAGCATACCTTACGCATAGCCGAAATTAGAAAATTGCAACCAGAAAACTATTTGATTTGTATTCGTGATATTTATAATGACGAGGAATTTGATTTAAATCATATCAAAGACGGAGTACATCGAAATTAAATACTACATTTAGTAAGGAATTATAAGCACAATAAAATAAAAACATCTGCCCTGAAGATAAGGATAGTGTTGACAGATCAACTTCCAGTTCATTGCGCACCGCGACGTCCCCCCCCCCGCGCAAAGCAGCGTGAAATTGATAAACAGATTTCGGAACGGTTAGATAAACAAAGAATATGCTTTTATCCATTTTTTGTAGCAATTCGTTTTTTGTTTGATGGACATCGAAACATACTTTCGTTTTCTAGATCCTTTGGGAGCTCCAGCATCGGAAATTCTATTTGACATAATCGAAAGTTCAAGCTTACTTTTAGAAAATTGCTCTTACAGTCTGCAAAAAATAATAAGCCGGATCCAATTCGAAGATTAAGGAACAACGCAATTATCAACATTAACTGAAATAGATAATTAGATAATTTTAGCTTATACCGTCCGTTATACATTAAACGCGCACGTGAAAACGTATTCTGCACTTGCGCAGACGCATATGCTCAGTCGTAAATGTCTTGCGCGCACGAGTAAAACGCCTATGCGCATGAGTCAATGCGGCGCATGCGCAGAAAGATTTTAGCTTTGAGGTCCGGATTATAGATCATTCCGGATTACGGGTGTCCGAATTAACGACTTTTGACTGTAGTAAATTAAAATTATTGAATAATTTTAAATTCTCATCATTTTTGCCTGATTTTAGTTGTTCAAACTTTCTCTTAGTTTTAGTAGTTTTGCAATTAAATATGATTTAATTTTTATGATTGCTTCTTCATTGTTTATTATCTGCATAAAAGTTTTTTGCATTATAACTTCTTGGTCAAATCTACTGGTTTTCAAAAATTAAGGAAAAATCACAAGAATAGTGGATAACTCCTTCAAAAATAATCCAATCCATATAAAATTTGAATATGTTGTCAAATAAGTACTGCTGAGTAAACCTGCAGTATGTAAATTAGTAGTGCTGCAATCAAAATACGTCATCTGTGAGGAGCATAAAATTGCATGTTTCAGAGTATGGCCACAGATTTCACTGTGATACTGAGATAAGAAATCTGGGGTAACCAATTATTAACATTGACCAAGCATCATTTGCCAAAAGAACTGCGATGGCAAGGTATTGGGAGACTAGAGGCAGGACAATCAGATAAAAGTGGCCAGATGGATAAATGTGAGTTCTTCTGTGGTTCACAAACTCACAACAATTTCTAACCACAGATTTGGCATCCAGGAGGTTCAGCCAAGGACACCCAACTACTACAATGAGTGCTGATGACCTATATTTATTATTATGCACATGAAGAGTAGAACCTCAATTCAACTTAGATCCTCCTTTGCTGCAGCCACTGGAAGGTTGGTGTCAACATCAACCATGTGTAGAAAGCTTCACAAAGGACGTTTGTACGCGAAGCAACCAGCCATTTGTGTTCCACACACGTCACGTCATAGAAAAAATATTTGAGGTGGGCACGTCAACATGTCTACTGGACAGCTGATCAGTGGAGGGTGTTCTCTATGGATGAATCCAGGTTTAGCCTCCAAAGTGATAGCTGGCACTATTTGATTTGGAGAGAACATGGAACCCATCATCATCCATCAAACATCTGTGAAAGAGATGAATATGGAGGAGGTAGTGTTTGTGTTTGTAGTGGTATCTCTTTGGGTGGATGCACAGATCTCCACATTTTTCCATAGGAACAATGAATGCTCATGCATATACATATGACATCCTTGATGTTTATGTGCACCCTTATGCCAAGGCAATGGCTGATAATTTCCTGCTACAGGATAACAATGCTAGGCACAGGGCTTGCATCGTGGATGATTATCTTTAGCAGCAAACAATTCAGCACATAGAGTGGCCAGCTCGATCACTGAACATGAATCCTATTGAGCATATTTGAGATGCTTTAGGAATACATATACTAGGTGCTCTCAATTCTTCTCTTTAGACCCTTGCCATGCTTGCAACTGCTTTGCAAGAGGCAATGGCTCTCACTTCCTACGGAACTGATAGATTGCAAAATTGACAGCATCATACATCGCTGTATGTGTTCTATTGCTTCTAGGGAAGATCTTACTCCATATTGAAGATAATTTTCCTATACCAAACTGACACATCCGATTTGTGCATTTTATGTATATGCTAATTTCTATAACACCAGAATTGTCTGGTAATTTCTTTTCATGTTTTTTTATACCTTACTATGTTTTGTATACTGTGAATCAGTTTCATTAAATTCCACATGTAACTTTTTGAGTAATCATCATTTTTGTGATTTTTCCTTAAATTATAACCAGTGTATATAAGCAAATCAGTTCCGGTAAAGAGAAATTTAGTACTTCAGAATTTATTTTCAGTATCTAATCTATTTAAATCTTGTGTGCAGTAGAGGACCTAATTTAAAGCAACAAAAATCAGATGTCTTTTTATCTAAACATTATCTAAATTTGTTAGGATCTAAAATGTTACATCTGCTGTGTAATATATTAAATAGCAGATCTGTACATTTAGCAATAAATATTTAGCATATGAATAATTTATAAAATAAATAAAATGTTTATGCAGTCAGCAAAAGATCAAGCTAAGTTATTTAGATATGTATAGTTTTAATTGCACTAAATAAAAATAAATAATGTAGTGACAGTGATTGAAATTAATAATGCCTGAATATTTATGAGGCATCAGCCAAAATGATGCTAGCAAGAAATGCAGTTTACATGTGGAAGCTTGTTTATTTTGATAAAAATTATGAGTTTTAATGAAGTTTTAAATTTATGAGTATTAAATAGCACCACTGATACTAAAATATTTGTTTTATTATTTATTTGATTATTAATTATGTAGCAATGTATTTAAATATATATATATATGTATAATATATTTAAATATGTATACCTTCTTCAAGAAGAATTACTTTACTTCATTAAAATCTTACAAAGCAATCTTATTCCAAAAACAATCATTAAAAATTCCTTAAATAAAGCTGGCATTTACCTTTTATTTTAGGTTACTTGGTTTGGAGATATGAAATTTTTTACCCAAATCCGATAGGAAGGTAGATGATAGATGGCTAAATCAAGTGATTCTAATGTAAAAATGTAACATAGTTTCTTGATACTGCATCACTTTTTTCTCTCTTGAATTGGCACAGAACTTCAGTTAATTTAATAAATTTATTATTTAATATCCCTATCCTTTCATTAATTTTAAGGGCCAATTTCATTTCGAACTCGCTTTTTAGCTTTCTAGCGCGAAGAATTACGACTTTAACTAACAAATTGCTGATTTTTCCAATTTCAACCTGCTTTTAGCCAGATCAGCACTTTCTTTGATTTTCACCATTTTTTTTAAAGTCTTCACTTTTTAAAATGACTTAGTCTTGAGCAAGACACCATTTTGTAAGAGTTGCATCCTTCCTAACCCCCCTTTTGGCCCCTATGTTTTTTACCCCACAGACCGTTTAGTACCATTGGCTACTACACTTGTTTTCCCCTTCAACATCATCTCACCCAGTTGGTGAAATTTGACTGCTTTTCTATTCTGGAAGCATTTTTTTTATTTCATCTAATTCTGAAAACCTTTTTTCGCGACATTTATTCACTTTAATCTGAAAAGGCTATCGCAATAGACGCAGGTATGTCATTTGTTTTTTTTCTTCGCCTTTGGTTTTAGAAGGACCCATTTTGTGTCTTTTTTTTATTTTTAGCAAAGTTTTTAGTCTTCGATTTAATAGAGCTTACTTTTAATTATGTATTTTTATGACTAATAGCTTTTAAGCTGTTTATTTTAATTGTACATTTTTCAACCCAGGCTACCTTGTATAGGTTTTTCTTTCATCCATTTCATCGTTTTCTATTTTGTGCCTTAAGTTCAATTTTAATTTAAATTGCAGGCACGTCGGGAAAAGAGATGAAGCTATTGAAACATAGCTAAAATAAGATAATTTAATTAATGAATTACCACTTTCAATCTCAATTGTTTCGTTTGACGAAACATGCCTATGGTATTAGCTAAATTGGAGTTTTCTCACACTTTTCCCTTGATAAGTCTGTGTGAAACCTCGAATTGGGCTAATTGACTATTTATTGCAATTCTTTGTATATAATTTCTTTTTCTTTAAAATGTTTTTGATTGTTTGCAAACAAAATATGTTTTTTAGATTTAAAAAATTTTTTTGGTCTTTTCTATTTTTCAATTTTGTTTTTGTAGTTTACATGGTTTAGTAGTTATTACAGCAAGTTTTTTCACGTAAACTTTAACTACTTTAGTATTGTATTATTGTTTGTACTTGGTGTTACATGTGTACTCTGGAACTGCAGTATCAAATGTACTAAAGCATTAGCAAATTTTAACTTTCCTCTTCTGTGCAAATATTTTAAAATTTGTGGCCCAATGCGCAAATTTTTTTACCAAATAGGTCTCTCTTTTTAGTTTACTACTCTCTACTTTTATAATTATAAAATATATCAATTATATACTTATTAGCTCATCATTATTTCCTTTTGGATTCAATAAATTTAAATGAAATTTCATATATTATTTAATAAATTGCAGCAACATTTTTGATGATATAATTATTCTGCTTAATAATACATATAATTTAAACTGAGTGTGGTACTTTAATTTATAAATTATTTTCATTTCCTTAAAATAAGAATTTTTTACTTAAAATAGATTTTTTTCCTGTTTCGAATTATTGAAGTAAATAGATTTAACATTGGTTTTAGTGACCAGAAATGTTTTCTTACTCTAATGTTTTAAAATACTTCTGGTTATTTCGTTGTTATTATTCTTTCTATTATTTTAATATGGTTCGTCTGCCTTGATTTTGGTAAGATATGGGCATGTACAGTGCAACTTTAAAATTTTAAATAAATTCGGAATTTGGAGAAAGCAACATTCTTACTGTTTAACTTTTAATGTGTAATCTTTGGAAGTCTATAAAACATTTGGCATGTTCATACAGCTACTTGTTTTGTATAGAACTCATCTTTTGGAAAAAATTTTAACACCATAACTGCTGCATGACCAATCAGTGGATCTGATAGATTTATTTTTGTGTGTGTGTGTGGGGGGGGGGGGTCATGTGATCCTCATTTATTATATTTTTTACCTCTTGTTTTTGCAGAAGTTTTTAATCCCAGAAATTTATAGTAAGTACAGTTCAACTGTGATAAGTTGGCAGATGTCCTTGGGGCCATTCAGTTTTAAGTAGGGGCTACTAGGTTAGGAATGCTAAAAGCAGATGATACTTGTCCACTGTAATTTTTGCAAATGATTCTTTTGATTGCAACTGTTATGCTTACTAATGGTTATAACTTTATCATCAATTTCAAATTATAATTTCTAACAACAACAGCAGCAGGAAAAAAAAAAAAAAAAAGCGATACAGCTATTTATAGTGATTTGATGCACAATACCATTTTGGGACTAATAGCCCTTCTGGGTTTATGCCCCTTTGGGCTAATGAATTTAAGTGATATTTATAATAGTTATGAAGATAGGTTACAGCATTATAATTATAAATGTTCCTAAATTTTTACATCTTTCATCAACAGGTGAATGGATTTCCTTTGACAATGCCATATACTGACAATGATGCTGTTGTGGAAAGTGTCTTTGCTACTGGTGTTCACCAAACAGAAGATAAAAATGCTGAATTTTCTTTAGCTGTATATATCCATGCATATCCTTGCTCAGTTCTGGCTGTATGGGTATATGTTGCCACTTTGATACGCCGCCGGAATTCAGATGACACAGAGTAAGATCAAAAACTTCAATATTTGGTAAGTTTCCTAACTTTGCAATTGATGATAAAAGTCATCTGATTTCCATGAGAAATTTTACCAATTTTATATTTTTAGTTTAAATTTAACTGAAGATATTACTACTTACATTTTATGGATTAAGCCAGCTAATTCCTTTCTCACTTTATCGATAATCAAAATTTTAGAAAATCTGAATCGTGGTGTGGTGTTATTTCATAATATGTATCTTCAAATGTGTAATTTTTCAAATTAGTAATGTAATTGTATTGGCTCAGTTTCTCTTAATTTGAAATAATATAACCCTTTCAGCCTTGGATTTGTTTTAAGAATAAGTGTGTGTGGGTTCTACAAAACGTGTCCATTGGCAGCATATTAAGAAGTTCCTACTTGAGTTGTAGAAACTAGACGTTGTGGCAGTTGCCACATCAAGTGCTGCTCATATTAATATATCCCAATATTTTACCTTCATTTAAACATTTACTGCTAATACTAAAAAATTCTGAGAGAGATTTATATAAAATGCTTTTATCATATTTATGGTGACCGGAAAAATACTCACAGGTATAAAAGCTCACAGGAAAAAAGCCCACAAGGAAATATGCCCACATAGGAAAAAGCTCACATGGACAAATGCTCACATTAACCTTTTCAGGGGCGATAAATAAAAGCATGAACACTGTAGTAAAATTTTGCATGTACTGTAATATTTTATACCACTGCCCCTGTATGACATTTTTTTCCCCTGTAACTGCTAATAATTAATTTTTGTTTCTTTACTCTATTTTTGCATTTTTTTGATGTGTATCTGTAGAAATTGATGTTTGAAGGTCGTTTTTCAAGTTTTGAGCCAAAAAAGTTGTAAAATTTCTGCAGAAATTAAAAATTTTAGAAATAAAATTAACATTTTTAGGCACTTTTAATGATGCATCTCAATTGAACATAATGAAGCAGCCTTCAGAAAGTCTCCTAAAACCACAAATTGTTGCGAAGGCTCTCATAATGCACTAAATTCATTATGTAATTGTAGCCATCCCAGTATGTGGTTTTTATTTGACGGAGTGAAAAAAGATTTAGCCTCTCAACATTTGTTATTAGCTAATGTAAATACAGGATGTGCTGAAGTAGAAAAAAATAAAACATGAAAAACTTACATTTGGTAATCGTGAATCATGTTAGAAACTATGATGAAATCAATAATAAAATTAAGTATTTTAAGTAATTTTAATAAAATAACCATTCTAAATTCTCATTCATTATTCTTCTAAATGCTTATATTAAAAAATGTGTAACTTATATTTATTATTTTTTTAACAATTAAAATTATAATAATTTTTAACTGTATAATTCTGTTTCATGTTTATTTCCTTTCTCCTCTCCTTTTAATTCAAAACGGCCCATTTGTTAATTTTATGTAGCAACTGAATCTAGTCATAAGTTATAAAGTTTTTGAAATATATACCATAGATGTTTTGGTAATTTAAATGATTTTTCTTTAGAAAATTCAGTAGGTGTATGATGTTCAAATCGATTAATTAATGTAGGGATATTTCTATGTGAATTATTTATCAGTGGGCTTATTTCCATGTGAGCATACTTCTGTGTGAGCTTTTTTTCCATGTGAGCATATTTCTAAGTGAACATTTTTACATGTGAGCTTTTTTCTATGTGGGCATATTTCAGTGTGGGGTTTTTTTTTCAGTGAGTATTTATACCTGTGAGCATTATTCCTGTGGGCTTTTTTCCTAGAACTCATATTTACATAGCTGCCAATTCGTCTGGTTTTTCATCATATCTCACTGCTTTTAATAAGGAAAGTGTTTCTCAGCAATAAATGAAATTTATTGAATTAATAAAACTTAAATAGTGCAAATTCCATTCCTCTACTTCAAGATATTTTCAGCATGCTTTCTCTTACAAAATTCTATATAATCTGCTTGTTTTTAATATTTGTAGAACTACTTAAAAGAGATTCAGTGTATAATCAGTTAAAAAAGTATCTGTATCATTTAATTTTGTGTTACTTTAATATGTGATGTAGTACTAAGTTCATCCATGCAGTAGTATGTGAATTAATTTTGTTTTCATCATATTTAAAATACTTTGATTTAAAAGCTTTCCTTTACTACTTAGGATTTTCTCAGTATAAAAGAATAAGAAAACTATAAAATGAAATTAATTAAAGAACATAAAACTTAAAACATCTAATTAAATTTTAATATATTTTACATCAAAAATCATATTACAAATAGTCCAGTTACTTGAATTATGTATTATAAAGTGAGTAAAAATCAATATCTCTATATAAATCTTTTGAAATAATGTTGTCTAACATTAAAGCTTCCCAGAAACTCTCAATTTTCACATTACAACCTCCAGAGTTTTCATATTTCAACTTGGCAGCTGGGTATTTATGTAAATTAGTTAAGTTTTACGCTTAAATATTACTTTGAAGACTTTAATTATTGTGTATGTGTCAAGATTGTATTTACTGACTACACTGCAATTCAAAATAGCTTTTTAAAAAAGAAACAACAGTTAACATGTTAACAACAGTGTCATAGTTACTTGGCATATAGGCAGTGGTACTAGTGTTTTCACCATTTTTATCAATAGAAAATAATTGAAAAGTGAATGTATATACATCTTTTTAGATGTCAGGTAATGCAGTTAAAATTTTGTTTCTATTTTTGTGAATTAATTTCTGAAGAAACTTATTAATTATTTTTAAGTTACCTTAAATCTAGTACTTACTTTGAAAACCATAGAGGTTTTATGCTATAAAATTTGATGTTAATAAGGTTATTATTTGAAGTTAAGCAATCAAAAAATAGGAAAAATCATCACTGTATGTAATTTTACAATTTATATTTATAATATAATTAATTATAAATGCAATTAGAATTATATGTATAATAACTGTAACATATAATTAAATCAATTAGTATTCATAATTTATCTTTCCTTGAAAAAGGTACATTTTTATTTATCATATAAAATGCCATCCTCAGAAAATAGAATTCCATGTCATTTGGCGTCAGAAATGTTGTCATTTGGTGAAGTATGAGGTCTTTAATCTACACTATCCTCCAAATGTTAAGCAACAGCTTGTTTTTCGTGTCTAATTTAAGAATGAAGCAACATAGAAACAAAAAATTTGCAAGACAAGTTCACTAAACAGTTCTTTAATGAATGTGACATAGAATGTTTCTAAAGTTCAACACAAACATGAATTACAACAAAAAATTTCACTCTTGACAGAGAAATTCACTTTTGGAGAAATAGTATATCACAGTTTTTTGAGGAAAAATGGATTCTAATAAAGAATGTGTCCACCCCATAGCTGCATAATACATTGGCAGCAGTGACTTTCCATGCTGTCAATTAAGTTGTCAGTCAATGAAATGGGAAGCAACGACCAGACACGTAGTAATTCAAGCTCATCTAATGACCTTGGAGGACTTAAAGCAACAACCTGTCTCCCACTGTAGTTCCAAAGATGTTCTATCGTATTCAGGCTTGCAGATTGAGCTGGCCATTCCATCCGCTCCATACCATGGCCCTCAAGATATTCTTCAGCAACCTGAGCTCAGTGCGGTCGTACATTGTCGTCCATCAGAAGAAATCCAGGACCAATAGCAGCGACATATGAGTAGACATATTGATCAAAAATCTCGTCTTGATATCTCACACCAGTCAAAGTTCCTCATGAAACACATGCAGGTTAGTGTAACCACTGAGAGTGATCCCAGCCCAAACTATTATTCCACCACCTCTGTAATTGTTTCTTTCCACAATATGGGAATGGTTGTACCTGGTGCATTGTTCCCTCCAGATCAGCTGATGACCTGAATCACTCTCCAGTGTGAACATGGACTCGTCTGTGAAGAAAACAGATGTCCATTGTTGACTGGTCCAGGAGATGTGCTCTCTTGCCAACTTAAATGGACACCTCTGTGTCCTCGGGTCAAGGGGACACAAACAATTGATCATCTTGCATACAGACCTGCATTGTGCAGGTGTCTGCTCAGTGTAGTAGCTGAGATTCTTGTTCCTGTTACCACTAAATGATTTGCCATGAGCTGAGGCACAGTAATGTTATTCCTCTTTCGGGCCGAAAAAGCTAAATAATGGTCTCATGCAGGCTTTGTAACTCTAGGTCTGCCTGGAACATGTCTTCTAAACACAGAATCCTCGGATTCAAATTGATTGCATAGTAGATGGGCAAGAGACATTGAGACTAGCAGCATTAGCTTGTGACATCTCCATTTCCATCCACCCGATCGTCCATCACCTCAATGAATTGGGCAAATGACTTCTCCTGGGTATTGTCCACAAAACTATCATAAAAACTGAAGATCAACACTCATGAACAAAAATTTTTGCATTTTTTCTCCAACTTCTATATAAGTATTCATTTCTATAAAATAAAAATGAATATTTTCTTAAACTGCATTACTGTCATGCATATGAACTGTTAATTTAAACGTTATTGACATTTTTGTAATGGTGAGCTTTGAAAAACATGCTGTTCCTTAACTTTTGGAGGACAGTGTATTTTCCATATCCGTCACAAATAGCAGATTCTTAGAATGTTACCATTTGACAAAGCATAAGATCTTTATCTTTGAAAGTTATGCAATCTATTATTGGTTGAACTTGGTATTTACATTTTAATTACTTTGTAGTTAAAACTACTGTTAATTCTGCAGTAATTGCAGTTATAATACAATGCAATTTTGAGTTGCAATATGATTGAAATAACAGTTATAATTTGGCACAACAGTAGCCAAGGTTAGATTAGACTTTTTATTAAATAATGGTTATTTCTGCATATCTTTATAATTTCTCTGTATATAACATGAATAGGAACCATTTTCTCCAAGAAACTCTTCTACAAGGTCATCGCTCTTCTTAGATGTTTTGCCAAATTCAATTTCACAAACAATTCATGCATATTTTTGCTTAACAATTTACACACTTTTATTTTAATCTGAAATATTTCCTGCATATAAAAGCAGCCTATAACAAAACTTAATTTATTATAAATAAATGTTGTGTTTAACAAAGGTCTAATTCAAGTTGAATATCATTACTGTAAGTTGGAGTTCATATCGTAATTAAGTATGAGAGTCTCAAATAGCAAATAAAGCTATTTTATAAATAAAATATAAAGAAATTATAAAGAAATATAATAATTTATAAAGAAAATAAAGTCACTTGCAAGCACTTAACAGTATTGTGCATTTTTTTCCTACATGAAGCTGTGGAAAGTAGTTTATGCAAGTGCATTTACTTGTAAAAAATTTTATATATTCTATTTATTTAAAATATATGTTGTATTTAATAAAAAAACAAGTTCATAATTAGTATTCTTGTTGAGACTGTTGGTACACATAGCAATTAAGCAGGATTATTATGGATGGAAAGCAGTCATTTTTCTACCAGTTAGGAGGAATAGCGATTGAGTTGGATAAAATTATTTAGCCCTGTTTTCAATCCCTTTGAGGAATCAGGAAGGCCAAATGATTATTTATTCATCTGAACAGATAAATTATTCATTATTTTTTAAAATTACACAAGCCTTTATATATCTCCTTAATTAAAATGATCATAAATATGCCTTTCCTTAACAAAGTTATATTTATTTATTTCTATGATATAACTAAAATTAGTCCTTTTAAATTTTAATTATATTTCTACATTTATATAAATTTATTTTGTTTCTTTCACATATTTACTGAAAATATATATATTAGTTAATAAAGGACTGAGGACTAATTCATAATTTATGCCATTTAGAAACTGTAATACATGTGCAGGATAAGGCAGACGGAATATACTAATACTTTTTTTTTACAAGCAGCAATATTTCTATGTTTTTAACAACTTGTTATCTAAAATGGTGAACCATCTCAGATACCGAGTTTTACTGTAATTTATAATATTGATCATGATTTTCCTAGGTTATATTACTTTAAGGAACAATTACTTTCATAACTAATTACAAGCTATAATTACAATTACACTGTAATTGTCAACATACTATATACAGTTACTTTGCAAGTACAAAATAACTGATTATCTTTTGCTCAAGTGTAATAATCTGGCTATTATAATTCAGCACTCTTTATGTTTTTTCACATTCTTAATTTTATGTCTGTGCAGCTGGTAATTTATTACAAATTAACATTCACGTGGTGCCAAGGCAACTCATTTCTTTTTTTATCTCTAAGAAAAGAAAATGATTAATCATAAAAGAATCTAATAAGCCGATTTCATTAGGCAATTATTTTAATACGCAGTGAGTATTCTTGAAATTATTAGTTTGCAGACTGTAAGGATATTTTAATAAACATTGTTTTTGAAATTGCGAAACAGAATATAAGAATTCGCCTGCCCACTTAAACGCAAGATCTGTTTCCATATTTTAAAATACGTAGCATATTTTTGAAGGGCCGTTTTGTTATATACAATAATACATTTCACGTGAGCGGCTATGAGCGTTTGCGTCGTTGCCGCCCACGCGAGACTCAGAATCTTTGGAAACAACTGTGCTCAGTTGCAGCTGTGTAGGTAACCTGTAGGGTCTGTTTGGTGTCTTTAAAAGGTTCAAGACTATCGAATCGCCTGCCCCGTGCGAGATTCGGTCAGTGATACGTTTTTTTGACTGAACCTGTCTACAGCAGACAGTCGCTGGCAGATTTGTGAAGTTTCTAGAGCGACTGCCATGAGTGAATGCAAAGTGCGTTAGTGAGTCGGGGACTTCAAAGTGGGCTGCGACAATGTATTTAATGAGTCTAGCTCTTGTTGCCTATCTGTGATCACAGACAATATGGTGGCTTCAGTTGAGGCGAAAATTCTTAAGAACAGACCGTTCATCCTTAGCACTCTTTTCAAATGAACTTCCTCAAGCGTCTAGTCTAGGACGTGAAAACAGCCGTGACCTCAGGTTTATCAAAACAGGCGGCAAGTTTCCGTGAAGAGGGTATTCAAAATCTAGTTCTAAGGTATGATAAGTGTTCAAACAAATTTGGCAACTATGTTGAAAAATAGAGTAATGTACGAGGGCCATCCAGGAAGTAGATTACGTTTCCGTCTGTGTCCGCTAGGGCGGCCATCTTGGGGTCAGAGCGTTGCGCAGCTCAGTCTGCATCTAGCCGTGCTAGTGAGAGGTTCGTGCTGTGCTCCGTTCAGATACTGTGACGGTTTGAAATGTCTGCGTTAATTGAAAATCCCGCGAGCTGCGCTCAGTAATAAGGTTTCTGACTGCAAAAAACTGTAAACCGATAGAAATCTATCGGCAGCTTCGTGAAGTGTATGGGGACAACATTATCACTGAAGGTGGAGTGCGTCAGTGGGTCATAAGATTTCAAAATGGCCGAACCAATGTTCACGACGAAGATCGAAGTGGGAGACCCAGCATAGTGACCGCCGAACTTCTCGAAAAAGTCGATGCTAAAGTCCGTGAAAATCGAAATTTCACAATAACGGAACTTTCTTTGAGTTTTCCACAAATTTCGCGAAGTTTGTTGCACGAAATCATCAGCGAAAAGCTTGGTTACCACAAGTTTTGTGCAAGATGGATTCCAAAAGTCTTGACAGAGGACCACAAAAATCAGCGAATGGCTGCAGCGTTGAACTTTTTGGACGCTTACCATAAGGATGGTGACTCTTTACTCGATCGCATCGTTACTGGTGACGAAACATGGGTGAAACATGTGAACTGTGAAACGAAATTGCAATCAATGCAGTGGGGGCACACAAGTTCTCCCCAAAAACCCAAGAAATGCATGCAAACAATGTCGGCAAGGAAGATGATGGCGACTGTTTTTTGGGACAGAAAAGGTGTAATTTTGGTGGACTTCCTGGAAAGAGGCACTACAATAAACTCTCAAAGGTATTGCCAAACTCTCCAAAAACTCAGAAGAGCAATTCAAAACAAGCGCAGAGGAATGTTGAGCTCTAAGATCTTGTTGATTCACGACAACGCCCGGCCCCACACGGCAAATGTCACTCGTAAAGTTCTTGAATCTTTTAAGTGGGAGTTGTTATCCGCCGTACAGTCCCGACCTGGCACCGAGCGACTTCCACCTATTTCCAGCAATGAAGAAGTGGCTGGCTATGCAGCGTTTTGATGACGACGCACAGCTGCAAGAAGAGGTAACGAAGTGGTTGAAGGCGCAGGCGGCCGAATTTTTCGACGAAGGAATTTCCAAGCTCGTACATCGCTACGATAAATGCCTTAATTTGTATGGTGACTATGTAGAAAAGTAGTATTTGAGTGTGGCTTTCATCTGTATGTAATAAAATTTGTTTCCTATACTTTGTTTATTTTTTTATTCCAAAACGTAATCTACTTTCTGGATAGCCCTCGTATGTAGAATCTGAAAATAAATTTGGTTTTCAAAAATTTTCTTTCATTTGGTTTTTTTTTTCAAACGGCCCTTACGTAAAAAACACCCCTTGTATAACATTCACTGATATTTTTTTTTTCAAAATTCTTTTTTGTGACATCATTTGCTACTTATTTTTTCAATTAATTTATAAATTTGTTAATATAATGATAGAAATAAACTAAAGTACTTCACTTCTACTTCAGTATTTTGTTTTAATAGACACAGGCTCAAGAAAAAGTTATGCAAATTGATAATCATCAATAGTCATCTTTGTTAAGATGGCCAATATTAGCTGAAACAGTGGTCATTATTTAGTGTACATTGCATTAAAATTTAAATTCTTGCTGCTACCATACTAATTTTGAAAGTAGCCTGAAACCATATTAGATTTTTATATGTAGAACAGCTTAGCTACTTTTCATGCATATATATGTGATGAAAAAGAAGTAGCAGTGTTGATGGCATAGATTTTAGATCCCTATTGAAGAGGAAACTTGACAGCAAAGTAATATTAAATATTCAATTTTATTTCAGTTGACATATGCAGCCACAATTTACCTGGCCAGTCTAACCGTGCCTAATTTTTGATATTCTTGCAATAGGAAGAGAGCAGAGCGAAATAGAGTCCAAGCAGCAACAGATATAGAAGCAGAAGTGCGCAATTATCCAGTATGGAGGTTCACAAAGAGAAGGTTTTAGTTTAGGTTGCTTAATTAGAAAAAGGTTTCAGTTCCTGACATTCTAGGTTCAGGTTCTGAATTAGCTAGGTGATCAGCACTATGCAAGCTATGTGATATAGATTGATCTAGAAATGATGCAAAAATCAGCTTTTTAATTTAGTAATAGCCTCTTCATTCCTCATTTTAAATTTGGGTATTTCCTCTCAGTAACAGAAATAACTTTTCTGGACTGCATCATTTCTAGAACAGTCTATGTTACATGGCTTGAATAATGCTGATGACATAGCTAATTTGTAACCTAAGAACCTGGAATTTTGAGAACTGAAGTCTTTTTCAAATCAGCAACCTAAACCAAAACCTTTTGTTGATGAGTCTATATACTGGATAATTGCGCACTTTTGCTTCTATCTCTGTTGCCGCTTGGGCATTATTCTGCTCTGCTCTCTTCCTATAACAACAGTATCAAAAATCACATTCTATGCTATCAGCATTGCTATGTCTTTTCCATCACTGCAACAGCCACTTTGTAACACATCACATTAAAAATTCCTCCTCGCTTCTGTTTCATTATTTCTTGCATTTTTAGCATTAAAATAATCCTAGGGAATCTCACTTATGCTGCATTTAATCTGCAAAGGGGGAAGAAGATATGAAAGTTATGGTATTTTCTCATATTTTCAGCACGAACTCCTTTAAAAATTATTTAGGATTACTGGGATAAGTTTCAGAGTTGACATGGATCAAAAATAATTTTTCATTATTGATAGAATTAACACAGCAAAACAATAGATAAGGAATTATCACACTTCCCCTTGCATTCTATAAGTAGTTAGCACTGGAAGATACATATTTGAATTCCAGCGAGGGCTTAATTGATTCTTCACATTTCCTGGCTCCATAAAAACCTAATGTCTGTACAAATGTTAATAGCCTCAAAAGATAAAAAAAAGTTTCACGCAGACATTTTTTAAGTTATAGAATTTATAAACCAGTATTATCTAATTGTCCTGAATACTTATATAAATTACTTTTCATACTTGCATATTAAAAGGGTTGAAGTAATTTTGAAGTTAAAATTATAGGAATTAAGATAACTGTAAAACAATTTTTTTAAAAATGTTGTCGTAAAAAATAAGTTTTTATATGTAGAACCTTTATTTATTAATTTAAGAGTACAATTTACAACACTGTTGTTACAATTTTTAAATTTTGATGTATTTAATGTTTATTGTATTTTTAACATATATGTGCATTTTTATCTTTTACTCAAGTCATTCATCAGCTTACAGTATTACAGAATATATTATATAAACTTTATTCTTTAAGTTTGAAGTATTAATACTATTAAGATGTTCTTTAAATTAGATTTAAATTTTAAGAATTTCTTTTTCACATCCAAAAAAGTGAAATCACTGCTTATATATGAGTACTCCCTACTGCATCAACTTAGTTAAGAATTTTATAGGCACAGCATTAAAAAAATAATAATGCTCTTTTTTCTTACCCATAGGTATAAGAAAACTAATGATGAAGATACACAGTTAAAAATCTCTCATAATTAATTCAACAAGTTTGATGTGCCTTGTCTACTGAATATATCAAAACATCTAAAATTTTATATTTTCTAGTCATATACTTCTATTTATTTTAGAAATTTTTCTATGTGAATGAAAACTGGGTGTATTTTTTCATCTAAAGAGTTTTTAATAAAATAAAAATCCAATCTGTTTACAGTTTTTAATATAAAATTTAAAACTTAGCAACAATAACAATTCTACATGTAAACTATGACAAGATACACTCAATGTACAGAATACTATAAATTTTGAACAACCAACTAGTGCAATTTCAAAATCAGTAATTGATACATAATACTGAAATATTATCAAAACTGATACATCAATAATGAAAGGGGAAAAAGTCGTTCACAAAAGTGTTCACATTAGAAATGCTGAAAGCATCAAACAAATGTAGTTTTTTAATAACTGTCAAATTAAAGGCAGTACTTACTTACTTATTCCTTTTTTTTTTTACACAAGTCTGCGTAAATGATTGCAACAATTAATGCTTTTGTATCTCTACAGCTACATAAACGAATTACAACACACATACATCTTTTTTGGGTTGAGGATTGATAATAATAAAAAGAAATGAATATCAATGTTTTTAATTTGAAAAGATGACTAATTTTTTGAAATTGAAGAAAATTTGAATTTAATGTTAGGATGAAACATTTCTGATAATTTTTACTTCAAGTATCTTCTGAATTCTGAAATATTTTTAGTAAAAATCCCTTCATTGCAATTATCCTAGAAAAGATTAAACAGAACGAAAAAATTTAGCTTTATCTGTTTCAAACTGGGTAGAGTTGTACTGTCACTTGTTAGGTGTCCATGCCAGTACCAGATGCTATCTTGCACTCTGTGCATCATGATAAAATTCTTCTATTTACTTCCTGTTTGATTTTGTCAAGTTTTATATATATATATATATATATATATATATATATATAAAACTTGACAATATATATATATATATATATATATATATATATATAGAATAGTAGTAGGTAGGAACATTGCAGCAACCTTGCTAAAAAGTTACCAGGAGCTGTAGCTTCATGAAATGTTGTAACATAGTACTACATAGACAATAAGAAATTTGCCTGGTAAAACTGGAAAAACTGTATAAGCACGATAAAATTGCCAAATTTTAGTGCTGGAAGACTTGCTATTGCACGAAAAAATTAATTAATCTGACTGTTGTGTAATGTGAAAAGTGACTCACATGAAAAAAAGATGGACGGAAAAAATATATATAAATATCAGGTAGTTACAAAAACATGGATTATAAATGTCAATATATAAAATGCCTATGCATAAAAAATTAAAATTAAAATTGCCAATATATAATATGCCAATACATAAAAATTAAAACCAAAATTAAAAAAATAATAAAAAGACACAAAAAGCATCAAAAACTAGCTACAAAAACAATAATTAAATAGCGGAAGAATGGTATATTAGCCCACTCGCACTCTCAGTTGGCTTTTCCGTCCATCTTTTTTTCATGTGAGTTAACTTTTCACATTACACAACAGTCAGATTAATTAATTTTTTCGTGCAATAGCAAGTCTTCCAGCACTAAAATTTGGCAATTTTATCGTGCTTATACAGTTTTTCCAGGCAAATTTCTTATTGTCTATGTAGTACTATGTTACAACATTTTGTGGAGCTACAGCTCCTGGTAACCTTTTAGCAAGGTTGCTGCAATGTTCCTACCTACTACTATTCTTTCAAATCTTTTTGCAGCATTATGTGCAAAAGTTTTTGAGACCAGATAGGTCTTTCATCTAATTACCAGTTCGCTTTACATTTTCTTTTTCAATTAATATATATATATATATATATGTAAAGCATTTTCTGTTCTGTAACATAATTAGGGATTTTTTTTTTTTTTTTTAATATTATCCACAAGAATTGAAATTTTATCTCGCACACAGTGCAAGAACACTTTTATCTAGCTAAAGGTACAATAGTTATATAATAGTTGAGTTTAAATTAAATCACTTCTATTTACAGTGTAAAACGAGAGATACAAGCATTGATTATTTTAGTTATTTACAATAAATTATTAATATTTGTAGAACTAATTATCTTGAATAAATCTACTCATCTGAATATGTAGTACATTTGACAGAGGAACATAAAAGTGGAAGTGCAGTGATTTAAAAAAGAAAATGCATAAAAAGGTTTATATAAACTTATACTGCACATTAATATACATATATTAGAGACATCAACACAAGTCTACCAATACACCAAAGAATTGTAAACTATATAAATTTATGCTTTTATATACTTATTTTAAAGCATTAAAAATGTAATCTTAAAAACATAAAAATGTATTATTTTGAGAATCTAGAAGAATCTAAAATACAAAAATAAAATTTTTTATGGAAATGATAAATGCTTGATTTGCTTTTTCTTGTGCATAATATTTTTTTTTTCATTCTAAAATTCATTAAACATACGTGTGAAATATTTGTTTTCACACAATTTTGTAAATTGAGATCTTCAATCAATAATCCATGTTAAGAATATATTTTCAGAAATTTTTTCTGAAAACATAACATTATAAAATATTACTTTCAGCTACCTGACTTCTAGAGGAGTTGCATGATGCTAAACTTGTATTATTCTGCTCTGCTCTCTTCCTATAACAACAGTATCAAAAATCACATTCTATGCTATCAGCATTGCTATGTCTTTTCCATCACTGCAACAGCCACTTTGTAACACATCACATTAAAAATTCCTCCTCGCTTCTGTTTCATTATTTCTTGCATTTTTAGCATTAAAATAATCCTAGGGAATCTCACTTATGCTGCATTTAATCTGCAAAGGGGGAAGAAGATATGAAAGTTATGGTATTTTCTCATATTTTCAGCACGAACTCCTTTAAAAATTATTTAGGATTACTGGGATAAGTTTCAGAGTTGACATGGATCAAAAATAATTTTTCATTATTGATAGAATTAACACAGCAAAACAATAGATAAGGAATTATCACACTTCCCCTTGCATTCTATAAGTAGTTAGCACTGGAAGATACATATTTGAATTCCAGCGAGGGCTTAATTGATTCTTCACATTTCCTGGCTCCATAAAAACCTAATGTCTGTACAAATGTTAATAGCCTCAAAAGATAAAAAAAAGTTTCACGCAGACATTTTTTAAGTTATAGAATTTATAAACCAGTATTATCTAATTGTCCTGAATACTTATATAAATTACTTTTCATACTTGCATATTAAAAGGGTTGAAGTAATTTTGAAGTTAAAATTATAGGAATTAAGATAACTGTAAAACAATTTTTTTAAAAATGTTGTCGTAAAAAATAAGTTTTTATATGTAGAACCTTTATTTATTAATTTAAGAGTACAATTTACAACACTGTTGTTACAATTTTTAAATTTTGATGTATTTAATGTTTATTGTATTTTTAACATATATGTGCATTTTTATCTTTTACTCAAGTCATTCATCAGCTTACAGTATTACAGAATATATTATATAAACTTTATTCTTTAAGTTTGAAGTATTAATACTATTAAGATGTTCTTTAAATTAGATTTAAATTTTAAGAATTTCTTTTTCACATCCAAAAAAGTGAAATCACTGCTTATATATGAGTACTCCCTACTGCATCAACTTAGTTAAGAATTTTATAGGCATAGCATTAAAAAAATAATAATGCTCTTTTTTCTTACCCATAGGTATAAGAAAACTAATGATGAAGATACACAGTTAAAAATCTCTCATAATTAATTCAACAAGTTTGATGTGCCTTGTCTACTGAATATATCAAAACATCTAAAATTTTATATTTTCTAGTCATATACTTCTATTTATTTTAGAAATTTTTCTATGTGAATGAAAACTGGGTGTATTTTTTCATCTAAAGAGTTTTTAATAAAATAAAAATCCAATCTGTTTACAGTTTTTAATATAAAATTTAAAACTTAGCAACAATAACAATTCTACATGTAAACTATGACAAGATACACTCAATGTACAGAATACTATAAATTTTGAACAACCAACTAGTGCAATTTCAAAATCAGTAATCGATACATAATACTGAAATATTATCAAAACTGATACATCAATAATGAAAGGGGAAAAAGTCGTTCACAAAAGTGTTCACATTAGAAATGCTGAAAGCATCAAACAAATGTAGTTTTTTAATAACTGTCAAATTAAAGGCAGTACTTACTTACTTATTCCTTTTTTTTTTACACAAGTCTGCGTAAATGATTGCAACAATTAATGCTTTTGTATCTCTACAGCTACATAAACGAATTACAACACACATACATCTTTTTTGGGTTGAGGATTGATAATAATAAAAAGAAATGAATATCAATGTTTTTAATTTGAAAAGATGACTAATTTTTTGAAATTGAAGAAAATTTGAATTTAATGTTAGGATGAAACATTTCTGATAATTTTTACTTCAAGTATCTTCTGAATTCTGAAATATTTTTAGTAAAAATCCCTTCATTGCAATTATCCTAGAAAAGATTAAACAGAACGAAAAAATTTAGCTTTATCTGTTTCAAACTGGGTAGAGTTGTACTGTCACTTGTTAGGTGTCCATGCCAGTACCAGATGCTATCTTGCACTCTGTGCATCATGATAAAATTCTTCTATTTACTTCCTGTTTGATTTTGTCAAGTTTTATATATATATATATATATATAAAACTTGACAATATATATATATATATATATATATATATATATATAGAATAGTAGTAGGTAGGAACATTGCAGCAACCTTGCTAAAAAGTTACCAGGAGCTGTAGCTTCATGAAATGTTGTAACATAGTACTACATAGACAATAAGAAATTTGCCTGGTAAAACTGGAAAAACTGTATAAGCACGATAAAATTGCCAAATTTTAGTGCTGGAAGACTTGCTATTGCACGAAAAAATTAATTAATCTGACTGTTGTGTAATGTGAAAAGTGACTCACATGAAAAAAAGATGGACGGAAAAAATATATATAAATATCAGGTAGTTACAAAAACATGGATTATAAATGTCAATATATAAAATGCCTATGCATAAAAAATTAAAATTAAAATTGCCAATATATAATATGCCAATACATAAAAATTAAAACCAAAATTAAAAAAATAATAAAAAGACACAAAAAGCATCAAAAACTAGCTACAAAAACAATAATTAAATAGCGGAAGAATGGTATATTAGCCCACTCGCACTCTCAGTTGGCTTTTCCGTCCATCTTTTTTTCATGTGAGTTAACTTTTCACATTACACAACAGTCAGATTAATTAATTTTTTCGTGCAATAGCAAGTCTTCCAGCACTAAAATTTGGCAATTTTATCGTGCTTATACAGTTTTTCCAGGCAAATTTCTTATTGTCTATGTAGTACTATGTTACAACATTTTGTGGAGCTACAGCTCCTGGTAACCTTTTAGCAAGGTTGCTGCAATGTTCCTACCTACTACTATTCTTTCAAATCTTTTTGCAGCATTATGTGCAAAAGTTTTTGAGACCAGATAGGTCTTTCATCTAATTACCAGTTCGCTTTACATTTTCTTTTTCAATTAATATATATATATATATATATGTAAAGCATTTTCTGTTCTGTAACATAATTAGGGATTTTTTTTTTTTTTTTTAATATTATCCACAAGAATTGAAATTTTATCTCGCACACAGTGCAAGAACACTTTTATCTAGCTAAAGGTACAATAGTTATATAATAGTTGAGTTTAAATTAAATCACTTCTATTTACAGTGTAAAACGAGAGATACAAGCATTGATTATTTTAGTTATTTACAATAAATTATTAATATTTGTAGAACTAATTATCTTGAATAAATCTACTCATCTGAATATGTAGTACATTTGACAGAGGAACATAAAAGTGGAAGTGCAGTGATTTAAAAAAGAAAATGCATAAAAAGGTTTATATAAACTTATACTGCACATTAATATACATATATTAGAGACATCAACACAAGTCTACCAATACACCAAAGAATTGTAAACTATATAAATTTATGCTTTTATATACTTATTTTAAAGCATTAAAAATGTGATCTTAGAAACATAAAAATGTATTATTTTGAGAATCTAGAAGAATCTAAAATACAAAAATAAAATTTTTTATGGAAATGATAAATGCTTGATTTGCTTTTTCTTGTGCATATTTTTTTTTTTTTCATTCTAAAATTCATTAAACATACGTGTGAAATATTTGTTTTCACACATTTTTGTAAATTGAGATCTTCAATCAATAATCCATGTTAAGAATATATTTTCAGAAATTTTTTCTGAAAACATAACATTATAAAATATTACTTTCAGCTACCTGACTTCTAGAGGAGTTGCATGATGCTAAACTTGTATTATTCTGAGAATTAATAAATTCTTAGAATAACACACTTATTATAATTTAAATACAGTTTAAATCTAACATTTTACATATATTTTAAATATATCTGACTATAATGATGAAATAATTCATAATAATACTCACTACTAATGCCACTTAGGTTAGGTAGTAAAGGCAAAGGAAGTAGTATTATTCCGCTAACTCTAACTAAATTAATACAAAGTGAAGAGATGAAAATTTTAGTGATGATTTCTAAAAACGGTTAGATATTTGTACAAACTATCTTTTTGGTATTTTACAGCTTATTACGAATCAATACAAAGGAGAAAATTCTTTAGTGAATTGCTAATTGTATTACTCTCGTCAAAATTTTGTAAATGTTGCTTATTTGAACAATATAAAAAATTTTAATCAGGCTAAAGCCAATATTAAATTGATTTGGTTTCATAGGAAATGATACAAATGCTACTTCCTTTTATTTATTCATTTCACTTATACACAGTTTCTAACCTACAAGACAGAATACTTTTGCTTCTTGAGGAAGAAATTCCGTGTTCTTATCTCCCTTGAAATAGTTTTTCTAGCAAACTAATGTCCATCTAAAGTTTATTTTTGCCTAATTTTAAATTCATTATTGATGCGCATTTTCTTTTATATGTCATAAGAAGAGTATTCAGATTTTCAAAATTTTAAACAGGCTTTTACTACATAAATAAAACTTAAGAACAAAGGATTACTCGAAACTCGCAAACTACATATATATACACACACACATGTATATTTTCATATACTTGTGTTTATTTTGCCTTTTAATTTATTATCATGACTGTTTTCATCAAAAAGAACAAGTTGAAAAATTTAAAAACAAAATACAAACCTCTCAAATCTTAATGGCCTTTATATCTTTCCATACAACGTTGACAGTATGCATATAGCAGCAGATATTAGAATATTCATTAGCCTTTCTCATTATGCATATATACTGTGAGCTGAAAGCAGACCATTTATTTTAAATTCTAATTTAAAATGCTTCTTATCTTACTTATTTATGTGAGTGATGCATCTTATTATGGTACATTTACTGAACATCAATACTAAAATTTAAACCTTCACCTGGATTAAATTGAAGAAGTTTAAGTAATCATTCAAATTACAAATAATGTTTAGGAAGAAAAATACAGTCATTCATCAATAGAAAATTAAGAAGTTGTGCTTCTTTTAAACATAACATAAATTTAAAGAATTTCCCAAATTCTATCTGAATTTATCTCTGCTGCTCAATTAACATTGCCCTCAAAATTCTCAGATATATTACTATTCCTGATGAACCAATAAAATAGACTTTTATTATCTTTAATAAAGTTAAGATGCTCCTTCTGAAATTCTAATCTTCTCACTTTTTTGTTGAATTATTCATTATCCGATTTTATTTTTAGAAACAAAAACTTTGAAAGTATCTGAAACAGTGCTAAAATCTAAGGTCCTTTATTCTCGGCAAGACAAACTGTATATTTTTTCAAGGTGTCTGAAAGTGTTCTGGAGATTTTTCTAACCATTAATACAAATTTCTCCTATATTGTTGCTCCATGCAGTGTTCCAGTGAGAAGATATTTGTACTGGCAATAACTAAAAATTATAGACTAAAATAATACTACACAATTTTATTCCACCTCTTGTATCATTCTCAACAAACACTATATAACCTCATCAAGTAATTAATAATCCTTTGATCAATGAGCTCTGTTAACTGTTGTAACAGTCATGGGTGACAACAAACCATGAAGTAACTTATAAGCATATTTAAAAATGAATCTTGAAAATTTTTAAAATAAATTAAGAATAAACTGAAAATGGAAACTTTGAAAAAGGTATAATTAAAACTGAAAATGTAATTAATAAGCCAAGTAATTATTAATTACATTTTCAATTTATTCTTGATTCATTTTTGATGTTTTCATTTAAAAATTTTTCAAGATTCATTTTTTAAATATGCTTATAAGTTGCGCCATTTCAATAGAATTCTAACTACCTTTATCAAAGGAGATAATATCCTAAATAATCCAATATTAAATAAATAATTATTTTATTACCATTTCAATAGAATTCTAACTACTATTATCAAAGGAGATAATATACTAAATAATCCATTATTAAATAAATATTTATTTTACCATTTCAATAGAATTCTAACTACCTTTATGAAAGGAGATAAAATACTAAATAATCCATTAGTAAATAAATAATTATTTTATTACTTTGCAGCTTTTGCACAAGTAGTAGACATTTATTACGATTAATTAAAATGTTTACTTATATATATTAAGAAGGACCATATTAAGGTTAATTTAAAAAGTACATTGCAGTTTGATTCACAAATTCGAACCAACTGCTGACTTTTCTGATGTGTAAAAAGAAATCCTTTTCATGTTTTTAAAACATATTCTATGCACATATCAATCTAAATTTTTTACTTTTGGTGACAGATGTATGATTGCAATGAAGAAATTACTTCATTAGATTAGATCTAATGAAGGACAGGGGCTAAATCTAAGTGTCTGCAAATTATATAGAAAATAAGTTTAATTACAGAACTGAACAACTTTTGTTAATGAAAAAAAAAGGACTTTGATTATTAATATTATTTACAAGCCAATCTATATCTAAGAACTAACTTGATAGAATGAAAAAAACTGCCTAAAATTTTGCGTATGCCATGTCTTCTCAAAAATAAGATCTAGCATGATTTTTCAGGTTACTACTATTAGTCCTATTTCTAAAATATGCTCTAGTTAAAGACTGTCAGCCAGACAAATGCCTTATTACATGGAAGCCTTATTACTCAATGATCAAGTACAGATGCAACATACATGTACATCTGAAACAAAAAGGACATTGTTGCAAAAAATTAGAATTTTCAGTATTCAATATGTAACATTAGCAAAAGATGTTTAGCATTTGATTCAATAATAAATTTAAAGGATGATAAATTTTGATGCTCAGATAAAATGTCTGCACAAAGAAAGAACTATTCCGTTGACTCCAAGAAAAAAATAATCATACAGTTTTCTGCAAAGTGAAGCTGAATCGACGGATTGTTAAAAAATGGTGCCACAGTGCAGTAAGCTCAGTCAACAGGTCAACAAGGGAAATGCCAAGACGTATAAATTTTGGATCTGGTCGGCAAACATTATTTCCTGAATTGGAACACATTACCTGTGAACGGACTGCTAACAGAGAGATTATCTGCAATATACATTCCCAACACTGGTCATGAAAGTGCACACATTATCTGCATTTTGGCAATTGTCTTGATGGAAACTCCCTCTAATCATCTCTACGAGCAAGAAACAGGAAATTTAACATGTTTCAGGTACTTATGTTCTTGAAACTGAAAAAACTTGGTGCACACAAGCAAACAATCAGTAAGTGGATTAATTTATTTCTACTACTTGTTCCGCAAGGTGGCCACAGAGGTATGCTAGCGTGGGATTCTGCTAGCGCTCAGTGTGCTAAAACCATAAAGAACTTCCTTGTGGAAAGAAGAATTAATCCAATAATGATTCCTGCATATCTCCAAACTCTTGATATCACAATGAACAAGCCATTTAAAAACCATTTGTGCAGAGGAATCAATGACAATGTTAAAAATAGAATGGAGAGAAATCAACAAAATGGGATAAAATAATAGACACCTGCATTGCCAATGCCCTCCCTTTAAGCAGGCTTTAAAGACAAGAAGAGCTCTATTGTTCAACATGAGAGGCTAGGGCTCTAGCCAGTCTTGGAAGTCTCAGACTCATTGGCCCTAACCATTCCAGCCTTAGGAAAAATAAAGCTGCAAAAAATTTAGGCTGGAATTTATAATTTGGAGCTTTATGGTGATGTTCAGAAGATGATAACATGGTTGTATTAGAATAAATGATTTTGTTCATTTTTGAATGTTTCTGGAACATGAATATAAATGTATTTCTTAAACCTTAAGAAATGTGTTCCTTCAACAGATGTTAATTATTGTGCATGAAAAATAAGACATCCCCAGAAAATAATCCTTAGGGGATCTTTAGCAGTAAAAATAAATATAAGACCGAGTTTTACTTTCGGGGAAACAAAGCAATTGTGCTTGTTCAAACATAAAAGCCACTAGCTGGAGATAAAATTTTTTTTTAGCATGTCTCTCTTCACCCCCTCGGAAAAAAAACAGTAATGAACTACATTTATTTATTCATTTGTTGCAGTGTCTAAAGTATATTTAATGTAACAATTTTTTTGTTACACATTAATAAAACAATCATTAAAATTCTCATACTATAATTTTTTAATGGAAAAAGAATATTAATAAGGCATGCTTGACTAATCTGTTTGGCATCTATGCATAAAATGTAAACTGAATTTTTGTTTTATATTCATATATATATGACCCATTCCTCATGAATTATGTATGAATTTTACTCACAGAAACTATTAATGGCGTCTTGCTGCATGGAATTAAAAGCATTTTTAATGTTACAAACCTGTGGCAAAATTAATTTGAAACATAATAACCCAACTTCATTAAATTTATGTCTAAAATCCTTTTAAAGGAATTACTGCCAGCTTTTGAAACGTATTAAACTTCAAAATATTTGATAAACTTATTACTAAATTATTTTTTAAGGAATCATTGCTCACTTCAGAAAGCAATGAATGCAGTACTGAACCCTTTCTTTTAATCCAATCGCTGTTCTTCATTTTATTTAAAAAAATAAATGAAATTTCTCAAATTTCTCAAAATTTAAATACATTTATTGAAAAACAGTCATCGTTTTATATAAGTTCATCTGGGTACTCTAATTATTCATTCATTTCTTGAATAAATCAACAGTGAGATCTGTCTAAATATAATGCAGGAAACTTTAAAAAAATAATCATTATCTATAGATCTTGTTTCCTTAAATACTGATTCCAATTATGACATGAATTTCCAATTATGAAGTTTCTCAAAGTAAGAAACAATTTTGTGAGAACAGTTACAATACTGGAACTAGGGAGATTCCATAACTATAAAATCTTAGTTCATAAAGCAAAAGTTAAATTAGAAAATAATTAGTATATTATGCTATGTATTAATGAAATAAGCTCTACACTTATTATATGCAAAATTTGCCAAGCTATTTGTAATTAATATTAGTAATATAGGGCAGAAACAAATTTAATAATAGTGCTGTTTTACCTAATACACAACTATTGATAACTAAAATTAGCAACTTTTATAGTTACCCTTGGAGCTTAAAAATTAATTCATTTCAATCAAAAATATGTAGTGAAATGTAATCCATGTGAGGCAACTCATTCTTTAACATATCTGTGGATTCTGCACATAAAGGTTTGGAACATTTTATGTTTACATGTTAAAGTCTAATCAATATTATTCTAATTGGAATTTTCAGTTGATGGAGGCCGTACAAAAAATAAAACCTACAGCTACCATTTCCCCCAAACAGCTTATTTTAAGTATGTATGTATTGAATGTGTGTGTGTGTGTATATATATATATTAAGAAAACCAATTTATCCAACTGATTAATTAGGGAGTTAAAAAATATCCAAGCAGTAATAAAATATGACTTAAGAAAATTATATTTATATTAATAAATTTCATGAGATTAACATCATATGGAATTATTAACTTAACACACATAAAGCATATTAAAAAGTTTCAAGTTAATCCTTACAGTAAAATTTAATTTATAAAATGATAAACACAATTTTTTATAAACATTAATATATATTCCACACTGATATAAAAATAAGAAATTCAAATTTTTGAGGCTATGATTAGAAATAATTAAAATTAAGGCAAATAGAACTTAAATTTAGATATAAATAAAATGAAACTGAACAATAAACATCAACAGTTATGTCTATTTATTATCATGAATAATGGAAAAATAACTACATCTATTATTTTTAATTGCAATACAAACATTTTAATTTTATACATATTTAGAATAAAGTTACACTGTTGACTAACAGTGCTATTTTATGTCTGCTGTGCTAACACTTATGAAAATGAAAATATACTGAATTTTAAGAAATCGTTTAAGAATATTAACAATATAATTAAAAATAAAATCGAAGAATTATATTTAAAAATTGATTTGAGGCACTTGAAAATTACTGTTATTACTATTATTATTAATAATACCAAGTTCCTACTTATTTTATTTTCATCTCAAATTATCTCTCTGATGAACTATTTCACAAACAATTAAATCTGAAACTTGATATTTGACACAAAATATAAAAAGAACTATGTAAAATTAATATTAAAGACAACATGAACACCATAGATAACATTGACAATAACAAGAACACTATAGAAAATCTCAGCTCTAAAAATGCACAAAGTTTAATACAAATTGAAATTTCAAGTTTTCTTACATAGTTTTATAAAAACAATATTTATTACATTTGATAAAAATCTGATATATTGTTTTCTATAATAGATATATGCTCTATGCTTTCTTGTTAATAATTTAAACACTAGACTAATTAAAATATTAACTTTTCGCAATTACTTCCAACATACTTTTATTATCAATAGCACACAGGACTGGATTAAGCAATAACAACACATACTAATGGCTTCAAGAGGGCACCACAAAAAGTCCTTGGGAACCAAAAAATTTCCCACTGCCGGTTTACCGTGGAGTGCATGGTGCAGCTAAACCAAAACCAAAACCAAAAGAGAAACAGAATGAAGAAAAAAAAAACCAAAGCTCTTTTTAAGTGCTTAGGCCTCTAAAAGTCTTTATTTTGGCCCTGATAGTACATCTAAGTTTATGCTGCTACAGTACAAATAATAAATAATAAATAATTTAGCTTGCTTTGAAGCAGTGGTTCTCAACTGGGGTCATGCAAAACCATATACGAAATGAAAATTATAAATACATATAATTTCTAACTAATTTATACCTTTCATAAATAAATTAATTTTAGTCTTTAAATGCATAAATCTAATATTACTTCTTCAAAAAATAATGGATAAATGATAATCTAGAGCTACAATATGGAGTATGATATTTGATAGAAAAATTTTGTTACATAATAGGGTGGCCATAGCGCAGCTTTCATGCAAATAAAATCCATATGTAAAATAAGGTAAACTAAAACTACTCAATGTAAAAACATTTAATTTATTTTATTTCTTTTTACAAAGTTGTCAGAAGTGTCTGTCTATATGAAGCCCGTTTCACTACTTTTTAAAATGATATAAATATGGACTTGTTGCTTTTGAAAAATCTGAAATGTTCCTGAATTCCAACAACTCTTACTGATACAAAGTTTGGCCGTCCCTATTGTATGTGATTTTCTTGCATTTTTAAGTAAATGACAGTTTTATATTTCTGACACAATACATTTTTAATAGAAGAAAATGATTAAAAGCCACAGGATGGTGTCAAAAGTATATTTTATCAATAGTTTCAATTCCAAATTGTGATATTTATATTTCGGTTTGGTTATTAAATACAATTAAAGCAATAAAAATACAACTTACATGATTTTTGAGATACAAATTAAAAGGACCTGATTTCTTTCACTGAACAGCTGCTAAAATCTATATAAGTAAGCATGCAAGCAAATTAAAATAAATCACATGTTTCTTGGACAAAAATCATCTATTTCTTAAAGTTAATAAAAATAACAAAAATGGAGATTATTTTACTGGACAAGAAAAATCACATAATACAAAATATGTATACTAAGAAAATGCACTACTTTTCCTGAATATATAGGCAATGCTTAGAAGCAAAGTTAATTTCTAGCAACAATTAAAATCCAAAATTAATTTCTATAACAAATGGAATCAAATACAACTTAAATTTGAGAAAATTTCATTTTTTAGTGAAAAAATATTCAAAGGTGATTTTAAATTATATAACATTTAGCTCAAAGGTATTACAACATACAGCAGCCTAATTCAACTCATTACTTTAATTTTATATATTTCATTTATAAAAAATATTAAACGAATACCAAATAAAAAATTTTCAATTTTAAACAAAACTCAGTATGGAAAAAAAAAAAAAAAAAAGAAAAAAGAAAAGATGTCAGAATGCATATTTAAAAAATTATTCAGCTAGCAAAAAAAAAAAAAAAAAAGGGGGGGGGCTGCAATTAATGGCACCAACAACATGTAAATATTTTTATAGGAACATACTTAGTACTCCAAATATTTTAAAATTTTCATACAAATAAACTTTACTCATCATTATTAAAGTAAATCCTACTTATTATTTTAATAATATGTGCTATAATACATAACTTGCTGTTCATCTTTCCCCTCTTGAGAACGCAGTAATTTTTTAGAATTCTATCTTTGCTCTCCAGGCTTTGACAAGCAACCAGGAGAAAGGAATTCCATCATACAGAAAGCTCTTGAAGGGGATTCAGGGAAAAAGTTGCTTTTCAATAGATAACATCACATTGTGGTCTCCATGGAAGCAAAATGGCGGACTGTTTGACAGAAAAAAAAAGGGAACTGATACTCTTCAAAAGTTTTATAGAGACCTTCCGCTCCACTTTGATAAACTAGATATAAAGAGCATTTTCAAGCAATCAATTTCATCATGTGGCTTCCCACGCTGCTGGTTGATCTTAGACTGACTAATTCACCTGAATGTGTTCTGTGTGACTCTGAACAAAACATGACTGCTGCTCATTTGGACGAGTGTTTTGCACCAAATGATTCGCATTGTAGTATTGTTAAAAGGCATTGGAGAGCATGTCGCCTAAATGACCTGATGGTCAATGGCCTGACATTTGTTTAGTAATAATAGTATTATAATACATGTTGGAAAAATATTAAATATGATATGGCTTTTATGATTCTAGGTGAATTTAAAAAATTATAACATGATACCACAGTTCCATTGGGTATGAAAAGGACAACACAACTAAAATTAGCTTAACTTTATTATTTAAAATAATTGCACTGTTTGAGGTTGGCATGATGGTTAGTAAAAGGCAATTGTGCATTGATGTGATCAAGTTCAAATTCCAAATAAGGTATGAATGTTTATGATTGTGGTGTCTAGGAAATAAACACTTAAAAGACACACACACTTATTTATCTCAATGCACTCTCAGAATGTCAACTGTCTGAGGCATAAGACCCTAAAATTCCATCACCAATGATTTACACAATCGTGACCACAATGAATATAGGTGGTATGCAAGTCTCACATCTTTACTTATTCCATTCAAAATAAATAAATAAATCTGAAAGGCTTCAGATTTTAAATTACGTCCAAAGGGGCGTTTTTTTAATGTTTTGTGTGTTACCTTTATTTATTAAATATCATGTTCTTTGCACTTACACCATAAAATTCAGTTCAATAGCAATGTCGCAAAATAATTTTAAAATGAGCATTAGAATTTAGAATTTCCGACACACAGTTCCGCGTGCTGGAGATAAAAAGGTTCCTCCCCCCAATGAAACAATGCTTATCTTGTATCAACGCAAAATGCCAAAATGAAATTAATAGGCCTTCAGGGCAAACTGCCCCTTTGGACTTAGAAAAAAAAGAGAGAGAGAGGAACAGATAAGCTTTTTAAAACAGCAACTTACTAGATAAGGAACTCTTATAATTATCTCATCTTAATTGCTTTTATTGGAGAAGTTACGAGCTATGAGGTCTAATTTCTTTTCTTGAAGAACAATATTCACAAATTCTCTACAGTTACAAATGCATAGTCAATAGAAACAGAAAATGGCAGTCACGAAATAAGATTATTTGGCATATTTATAGATCATTAATAAGATGTGCTTGTTCCTAGTGATGACTTCCATAAACATAGTCAAGTACAAAACTTGCAAGTTCCAAATATGATTACAGATAACAATTTTGATAAATAGTACTATATAAATTATTTTTCTGTCCAAAAAGGATGACAGTGATATTAAGTTTGTACTTTTATTTATACACAGCAGAAAATGTTCAAGTAAAATTGAACTATTTCTGCCTCTTAAGAGATCTATTATATTTTTAATGATAACTGTTATAAAACTATGTTTTTTATTAATCTTAATAACTGTAAATTAAAAATATTCATGCAAAATATCATAAAGACATTCATTAAAATATTTTAGTCAGATTACCTATAATTTTCATATGAATTTGTAATAATTTTAACACTTTTAATAGAATACTACAAAACATTGAAATGCAAATTACACATATTTAACAATTAATATACACTTTTCAACTATACACATATTTAACAATTAATATACACTTTTCAGTTATAATACTGAAATACCTTCAATGAACAGTATTATAAAATTATATAATTTTGAATTTATATTGCAATAAATAATAGCTTCAAATTTGCATGCATCAACAAGTGGTTTACTTCCCCATAGGGGCTTCTAATGTAAAACTGATAAAAAAAAAAGAATGGTACCTTTTACTTTAAAGTGCACACACAAAATAAAATTAAAAAAACATTGAATTAAAATATTTCCAATAAGCTTGGAAATGCATACAACAAAATTACATTTGTAGATTTGTATATTAACTGTAATTAAACATACTAACATGAATAATTATAGAGATAATGTATCTCAAGATATAAGTAAACATTACAATTGCACTAATTAACCAAATTTAAACTGCACAGAATAAATGTTTAGCATATTTATTATGTACAAAGCACTTTTAGAAATTTCCTTCTCAAAAATTAAATACTACAATCAGTTTCAAATAGTAATATATTGTGGGTAAAAGTATGTTATTAATGTACCTATTTTATTATTTTGAAGGCAGAATATGTAAATATTAATTCATATTTAATAAATATCATTATAAATGCTCATTTTGTTTTTGAGTTCTGTGAATAAGAATCATAAAGTTGATTTATAAATGCACATTTTATCTGTTAGATTGCAACCAGTACTGAATGGTCTTAAATGAAGCTAATAAAAAAAGAGTGAATATATATTACATCCAATTATGTAATCAATAACTAATAAAATAATTACTATATATATTCATAATAATACTGTTTTAAAGATATTTAAATCATATATGCATGTATAAATATCATGGAATATTAAATACATTGGGAAAAAATTCTGAGAATGTAAAGTATTCTCATCATATGATTTGTCAATTTTTTATATGAAAATGGATTCTAAAATATTTATTTCTAGTAGATAAATGGGTAAAACTATATTTCAAATGTTTTCATGAATCTACTTAATAGATGCCAGTGGAATAGGAAATATGGGGAAATTAATATGCAGATATCTTTGTTCCTTAGCAGCTTAAAGTATTTTTAAAACTTTTTTTGATCCCTTATTTTAATCATATTTTCTAACTATCCTCCACTTCACCAGTGGCTCAGTTACAGGTGAATCCTGGGTTTGAAATCAGGCAAATGGTTGGATGCATGATTGATTTTTTGTGATCTCCCTATGTCTAATGTGAATATAAGTCAAGAATGTTCTTCCCAAAGGCATTCCTTCACATATGTAGATGTGTGCTTTGCCGTATTAAATAATCCAACATCTAACTACCTTCTTCCCCAGAATTTAATTTTGACATCATATATACAAAATATATAAACACACAAAATATTAATTTAGGATAAGATTTATGAACAACTAAGAATTACTAAACATTTAATAAATAAACTAATTAATAAAAAAGCATAAAAATATATGCTACTTAAAAGTTTCTTTATTTTCCATTTAATTCAAATAACCTGAAATAATTTCCTTATTCAAAGCTAAAAATTTTTTAATGTAAAGGATAATATTTATTTATTACCAAAGAAAGAATTCTGTCTGAGTTTGCTCAAACATTATCTGATATTTACTTGTTTTTAACATTTTAAATATTTTAATAAAAAATTACACTGCTTTGATCTGGCACAATCAGCAATTTTACAATACAGTTTGCTCTTTATTTTGCCTTTATTATAATTTACATACTAAAATTATAATTCAGAAGATGTATCTAAGACATAAAACTTTTACTCTCAAAATAACTGGAAATCAGAATTTATGAACTATTAATATGAATATACTTAAGATATATTCCATTTGACTTTTTCTGAGAAAAAGTTTTAGTACCTCCTTTAATGGAGACTAAAAAAAATTTTTTTTGAAGTGCTATAAACTCATCTCTCAAAGTTCAAAAGATCAGAAAAAATATTCAAAAATAAAAAAATTCAAAATGAGATAAAATTAGAAAAATGTGTTATTCATTTTTATAACAAATTTAATATGATACTAACAACAACATAAAATACTATAGTATTGCACAGAAAAACTTCATAAAAATTCTCAGAAAGCTGTTAAACTTGCTTAAAAATATTCCGCTTATCTTCAGATTTTAAAATCTGAATAGGAAATTACTGTTCATTTACATAGATGAATTACTCATTGTACATTTGTAGGAATTTCTGTGTTGATCTGAGTAACTGACACTAATTTCCATATCTTTTAATAATAATTATTAGATAATTTTGAAGCCAAAGAACTCAGTACCTATCATTTTATGATACAATTTTTCATACAGAATTTTCCATAGAACTTTTTATACAGTAACATTTTATTCTCAAGCATCTGTACTATGTTTAAAGCATTACATAATACTTTTTTGTTTCAATAATCTAAAGTTTTGGCATTTTTCCTTGATATTTTATCATACAAATTTGAAAAGACAAACAAAAAAAGACAACTGTGAACAACATTTTGTCAAAACTTGAATGGACATAAATTTACAACTCATAAAATGCATTTCATTATATCTGTGCAATCATTTTCATTTTAAACGTTGATAAAATAATGTATGAGAAATAAATGAAGAGAAATGAGATTTTTGGCAAAAGCATTTCATTTAAATGCTGTTTATCTTCACAAGGATAAAACAGTACCTAAATTTACTGTAATAAAATTTTTTATTAAAAATAGGCAAATAGGTAAATGATGATTTAAGTGCAGATGAAAATAAACATTTCTTTTACTTCTCCTCAAAAATAGGACAGAGAAAAGAAAGAAAATATTCCATTACAAACAGAAATTACAGACAACTAGTTCAGAATATCAAGGGTTCTTTATCTTTTGACTTAAAGTTTTGGATTTTGATATCTGAGGATGATTTTAGTATTTGTAACATCATAATAGTTTAATTTTAATAATCGTTTAATTTTTCTGTTCTAGACTGTATAGACATTTCACAATTCTGAAAATAGAATTTTTGGGTAGTTACAAAATTTTAAATACAGATTTTCAGTCTTAGCGTAGTATATAATTTAATTTGCATTTAGATAAAATCAAAAAGTTTAAAGCTATCTAACATTATTGAAAAGCAATAATTATGAAAAAATTATAAAGGTTTGCATGGATAATTCATAACATTAAATTAATACTATTGGAAATAAATAAAACCATAGAGGAGAGAAATAAAAGATTTGGTATTCATTGTATAGAAGAAAATAATGAGTAGAAATCAACAAAATTCTGTGTATACATTATTTAAATTTTACCATCACATAAAATAGGTATAAATGATAATGACAGTGACCACAGTAACACTTCTATATTATGCTCTATCTCTCGGAAGTTATATGATGAACATAAATGATCTTTCGGCATTAAATATTCCTATATCAATAATTCTTAACCAGTATTATACGAGGGCCATCCAGGAAGTAGATTACATTTCCGTCTGTGTCCGCTAGGGGCGGGGCTAGCGCGGCCATCTTGGGGTCAGAGCGTTGCGCAGCTCAGTCTGCATCTAGCCGTGCTAGTGAGAGGTTCGTGCTGTGCTCCGTTCAGATACTGTGACGGTTTGAAATGTCTGCGTTAATTGAAAATCCCGCGAGCTGCGAGGTGCACTCAGTAATAAGGTTTCTGACTGCAAAAAACTGTAAACCGATAGAAATCTATCGGCAGCTTCGTGAAGTGTATGGGGACAACATTATCACTGAAGGTGGAGTGCGTCAGTGGGTCATAAGATTTCAAAATGGCCGAACCAATGTTCACGACGAAGATCGAAGTGGGAGACCCAGCATAGTGACCGCCGAACTTCTCGAAAAAGTCGATGCTAAAGTCCGTGAAAATCGAAATTTCACAATAACGGAACTTTCTTTGAGTTTTCCACAAATTTCGCGAAGTTTGTTGCACGAAATCATCAGCAAAAAGCTTGGTTACCACAAGTTTTATGCAAGATGGATTCCAAAAATCTTGACAGAGGACCACAAAAATCAGCGAATGGCTGCAGCGTTGAACTTTTTGGACGCTTACCATAAGGATGGTGACTCTTTACTCGATCGCATCGTTACTGGTGACGAAACATGGGTGAAACATGTGAACTGTGAAACGAAATTGCAATCAATGCAGTGGGGGCACACAAGTTCTCCCCAAAAACCCAAGAAATGCATGCAAACAATGTCGGCAAGGAAGATGATGGCGACTGTTTTTTGGGACAGAAAAGGTGTAATTTTGGTGGACTTTCTGGAAAGAGGCACTACAATAAACTCTCAAAGGTATTGCCAAACTCTCCAAAAACTCAGAAGAGCAATTCAAAACAAGCGCAGAGGAATGTTGAGCTCTAAGATCTTGTTGATTCACGACAACGCCCGGCCCCACACGGCAAATGTCACTCGTAAAGTTCTTGAATCTTTTAAGTGGGAGTTGTTTCCTCATCCGCCGTACAGTCCCGACCTGGCACCGAGCGACTTCCACCTATTCCCAGCAATGAAGAAGTGGCTGGCTATGCAGCGTTTTGATGACGACGCACAGCTGCAAGAAGAGGTAACGAAGTGGTTGAAGGCGCAGGCGGCCGAATTTTTCGACGAAGGAATTTCCAAGCTCGTACATCGCTACGATAAATGCCTTAATTTGTATGGTGACTATGTAGAAAAGTAGTATTTGAGTGTGGCTTTCATCTGTATATAATAAAATTTGTTTCCTATACTTTGTTTATTTTTTTATTCCAAAACGTAATCTACTTTCTGGATAGCCCTCGTATATAGAAGAACCATCGGCTATTATATTACAACAAAATTATTAAATCTGCAAAAATAATACTCCATATTTTTGAAGTTTTTCAAATACAAATTAACAAAACTAACGTAATGATGTTTACTTCAGTTTGGAAATTAGTATTCATAATACTGAAGCATTCGCAAAAAGCTACATAGATCAACATGTTTAATAATAATAACCATAAAGCAATACTTTCGAAAACACAAATATTTGCAAGCAAATTTTTAACAATTCTTATATATTAAAAGAGCATTAATAATAATAATAATAATAATAATAAAAGGATGCATAACACATATGAAACCATAACTTATACTTTTCTAAAGTAAAACATTTTTTTGGTTATTGTTATTTGCTTCTGTTTTCAGGTATTTTACATACACAAATTCTATAACTAAAAACACAACAGGAAATATTTAAACAGCACGGAAAAGAAAGAATAACATGTAAAGCTTCACTCATACAACAGTGGCAATTTCCACATTGGAAAATAGATAAGGAAATATACATGATGTTAATACATAGTATTTGGTTAGCTTTACATGATTCCTCTGAAGGAAAAATACAACTAACACATTTTCTATGTGTTAGTTACTTATGCTATAATTGTCTAGCAGTTTTACATAATTTTTAATTAAAAAATAAACAAAGAAAAATTCTTAGCGGTAAGACTTATTCTTATGCATATATATATATACAGTCATAAAAAAAAACTTCAATTTAAATTATATGCTAAACAATACTGCAATTTTGATGACAACAAAAGAAATGATAAAAACCAATGATTATGTACAAAAACTTTTGCAGTAAAACTTCTTCAGAAGTGTTTCTGAATTTTAATTAAAAATATAAATAATTCTTTGTAATATCTGTACAGAGTTACTTACATCAAGGTTAATTAATATCTGAGAAAGACAAAAATAACAATGAGTAAGTGAAAAACAATGACTTTAAAATATATAAAAGGACATCAAAATTTACTACAACAGATTAAATATGTCTTATCAAAACTGGAAAACTTCTTAACTAATTTTCATTATCATACTTGCATGATTAAAATTTGCTGTTACCATTTAAGTAACTTAAATGATCATTGGTACAGTAACATGAAATGTTGACTAGGAATTTGTAAAACACAATTTTCATGCAAAAAAAAATAAAATAATCCTGACTGCTAAAATTAAGACTAAATTCATAACACACAGATTAGAAAACCAATATGTGAATCATATTTGGAAAATATGAGCGATAAAAAATTTGCCGACATTATAAAAAATATTTTTAATAGGAAGTGGAAAGAAATAGAATAACACACACCGGGAAGGAAACTTGAGGAATATAAAAACCTTTATACATATATTATAGATCAGGACTTTTTTATAGAAATATTGCCTAAAGGTCTTAACTATACCTAGCTCTATCAGAGCAGGCCACTTTAATTGGCTACTATCAAAGCTTTAGACCATGGCCAGAATTCACATTTTAGTGTTTCCAGTGATAAGACAATTAGATATATCTACATGAATTATATTTCAAACAACATTTTAATACTCTACATAAATTATTTACATTCTAAAACAGGAAATGAGAACAATTATTTTTATTATTCATTTTACTAAATATAATATGTATAAACATGTGATGATAAAATTCATAAATTAATTGTGCCTATGCTTAATGAAATTTCTTCCAGTTCTACTAAACTTATTCTAGAATTATTTTAAAGAATAAAAACATACATCACAGTTAATAAATGCAAAAACAAAATGTGGTTGAAGACAATAAATACTCTAAGAATAGGTTTTGCAATGATATAAAATTAAAACATTGAAAATGGTACATATTTTACATCTTTTAATAGAAAGTAAAGTAAAGCAAATCAATCACAGATATGTTAAAAAATAGTCATGATTTTGAAATCCTTTCATTCATTCATTTTACTAAAATTTAGATTCTTCCCATGAATATCACCTGAGTCAAAAACATTAAATAAATACAATCATTCTTGACTCAAACACATTACTTCACAGTTATTATCACAATTCAAAGCTAAAAAGCCACTTTTGTTACATATCATTTAACTTTGTAAAATATATAACTACTAGAAATGTAGTTCCTTACAGCTTTCACCAAGGTATTTACAATAATAAATATCAACCATACACAGAACTAAAACACAAAAATAACTGCATAAAATAATATTTCAACAATACTGAAATTTATAATACTGATTTCATAAATGCCAAAAAAGCAAAAGACTAAAAAACAGTCAGGTTTTAATTAAAGATCTAAAAATGTCAAACGAGATTTAATACGGTTTCAACATAAAATGAGATAAACAGGGTTGACTGAAATAATTCTCCAATCCAGATTTGTTTACATGTTATTTTACTAGAAAATTGCACTTTTGCTTTTTGCAGCCTCTTCTAATGACATCGTAACATAGCTCTACACATAACTCTTATATAGTTTTGCACACACTCTAATAATATATTCATATTTATTATAAAACTATAATTAATGAGTAATCTGAAATGCAGCCAAAGTTAAAATAAGATGCACAGCATATAAAATGTATAACTTATTTCAAACAAAATACTAATATCTTATTTTCTCTATTAATTTAGATAAGGAATTACACTGATCTCTCCTTTAAACTAATTCTACTCACTTCCTTTACACTGTACTTCACCTGCTATTCACATGATGAAATTTTGAAATAAATAATTATTTTTTGTCAGTAATTTGGGAAGATTTAACAATGGTATACCTAATAAATAGTAGATTCTGTAAAGATTTAAAAGAAAATTATGATTAAAAATTTTTTAAAAGAAATCAACTGAAAGTTTCTTAAATGAATTTTCTTGCAGAAATCTAATAAGTTAATGTTAGCACATGTGTTACATATAATATTACTTGTGAAAACTTTACTTTCAATGATTTGTAAAAACAGCTAAATGCATATAAAAGTAAATGAATAAATGTAAAGCAAAAATAAAATAATGCTTACAACATACTACATTACTTAAATACTACAAAATGCATATCAAATACTTTTCATTTTATGCAGACCTAAAAAACATCCAATATAAAATTTATTTCTACATTGATTAAAAAATTTTTTTTATGATTTAGACTAACAATTTGTGAAGAGAGAGAAAAAAAAAAAACTTAGAGAAACAGTTATGTTTACTTTACTATCAAAAAAACTATATGCATATTTTTTACAGATTCTTGAGATGCTTTCATAAATTACTTTGCATAACATTAATATTTGATAATTATTAACATGAATACCAAATTACAGTAGATTTACAGATAATATAAATTTAAAAGTGTAAATTTTGAATAACAGAATTTAAGCAATTAAGGATAATTAAGGGTATATTCTACTTATAAAACTTATTACTAAAACAAATTTAGGTACTTTTCAGTTAATGGAGCACCAGTCGCCAGGTATGATAGCCTATTTATATCATGTCACTGCCCAGTTAGTATAGCAGCTAGTTACCTTGATTATTGTAGCGATGGGCCGAGGTTCGAATCCCGGCGAAGGCATGGTAGTAACTGCGCGTCCCTTCAATAGGAGGCAATTTTGAACACTTAATTGGGTGCTTCCATAATGAAATGGCCACCAAATCTGGCCCTTGTAGTGGTGCAAGGCTAATGGCCATTAATATGTATATATTTATATATATATATGTAATAATAAAATTCCATAGTGAAGAATACACTTAAAATTCTAACTGTTTTTTTCATTTTTAATGGCGACGGTCTATTATTTGAAAGCACATGGAATTAAATCCACAGCCTTGTAGTCAAGTTGTTTTTCCCGCCTTTTCTACACGTACAGTTATAGAATGTTCTGGAAATATTTAAAGGGAACTGGAATGGTTGATGAGGCTGGCGTCATTTCTTGGAAACTCCGCCTTTCCAGAGGCTATAAAAGGACTCGCAAAGGAATATCGGGGGCTTTTCTTTAATGTAACGATGCAGTAAACTTCATAAGAAAGTTATTAGTAATTCTTTTTATTTACTCCGTATATCTGATTTTGTAAATGCTATTGCTCCTGAATAATAATAAATGGATCCTGTTTTTTAAACTTATCGTCTGATAATTTAAGCTACGATTACATTTATGATTCTTCACCAATCTATTTATTCTGGACAAAAGCTGGTACATCACATGTATATATATATATATATATAGAGAGAGAGAGAGAGAGATAAATACATAGAGGCAAAAATTAAAAAAAAAAAAAAAAATTAAACCTATCCTGTACTATAGTTGCAGGATTGAAGTAAAATAAACTTAAAACATCTACAGTTAAAAGTAAATTGGAGTCAAAGCAAGGCAATTCCTCAACAATATTAATAACTGCATTCTTGTAATCCGGTAAAACATAAAATCTAAACAATTCAAAATAAAAATGATCACAGTAATACAAACTCGAAAACTAAAAATGCAAAAGGGAAAAATATATACAAGATAATAAAAATATAAAATCTCCCTTTATTGAAACTCCAATTCAGAACTCATCAGGCGAAAATGACTTAAAGCTTCATAGAAGTTGATTAATATGTTTCGTTCTCTCGGTAAATTTGAGATCAAAAACCGGAAAAAAAAAAAAGAAACAAATTTACATTACATAAAAACTCTTATAAAATCATAAAAAGTGAATCTCAAATGTACCAGGACCCCTTTACAAAGATGCAATTATTAATATTGTTGAGGAATTGCTGTGCTTTGACTCCAATTTACTTTTTAATTTTAGAGAGATAGATGGATATCGATATCATATCATGAACAGTTATATGATAACATCATTGAAAATAAGAGGGAAGAATGAACAAAACAGCATCAATCCATGAATTTTTTCTCTTAGATTTTCAGTTTCTCAAGTGGATGAATTGGCAACTACTGGATACAAGTATCTTCAAGTTTAACCACAAATACAATATCACTGATCCTGATTTGCAATACCATGTGAAAAATGATTAAATAAACATCAGTACACCTCTGGTCACTACCATTTAGATCCCTAATTCATCGAATTCATGTGATGATGAATGCATGAAAACACACAAATAGGTAATACTTTATTAAAACAGCTGCCTTTGGCCATTCGTCAGAATTGGAAGATAAATCACCAGAATTGATAAACTTGCAATAATAGTAAATGTGTATTAATAGTTCTGTGTTGTATAATCAGAACTAAATTAACCACTAAGCAAAATAAGCATGTGCTTAGGCATCAAGGATAGAGACACCATAAAAAGATTCTTGAAACTCAAAAAAAAAAAAAAAAAAAAAGCATCATAAAAATTTCTCAATGCCAGTTTCTGTGGAATGTATGGTGCAGCTAAACCAAGACTGACAGAAAAAAATGAAGAGAAAAAACGGTGAAAATGAATGTGAGAGCACCAAAATTTCTGAAGTGCTTAGGTCCTCTAAGTCTTTATTTGGCCATGCATATAATATATATATGTATCATGTTTAATGCACATGATGTTGAAATTAAGCAATTTTTGTGATGATTCTCTGATATTTTTTAAGCGAAAAGAGATTGCTGCATACATGAGGAGAACAACAGTGTCGTTTTCCCCATGTACACAGCCACATTGACTTGTTTTTCCTCCAAAAAAAAAAAAAAAAAAAAGAAAAATCAGATAACTGCATAAATTTGGCATCACACACAGCCTTCGCATTGCAAACATTACAAATTTTATATATCATATGATATGCTATGGTTTTCCATTTTTTTTTAAGGTTTCTATAGTATTTTTGGTACTTATATATTATTCCACTACCCACGAAAGTTGGCAGAGATCCTCCAAAGCTGGGTCAACCATTAGGTGGAATTCTAATTCATAATTTTATTTAATAAACAATTATTATTTGCTTCACTTCATTTTTGTGCTTTGTTAAAAGGCTTTCGTTGATTTATATCATTTTGTTAGGCCCTCCAATTTTCCCAGAAGATCTATTTAGAATGCAATTAACACAAAATTCCTTTAGGTAGTTATTTCAGTTTATTACTGTTCTGTTGGCAATACTCAGCCAATCACATCAAAAAAGGTACGATCCCATAACTTTAGAAATAATCCACTGCTTGCTGCTTTTGATAAGAAAGTTCCAAATTCTAATCTTTCTTTTTCAAAATGCAAGAAAAATACAGGAACAGCAATTAATTTATATCTTTGTTAATAAAAACAAAATATAGCTTATCAAAAAATCAATCGGTGTTCCAAAAAAAAAAAAAAAAAAAAAAAAAAAAAAAAAAAAAAAAAAAGCACAACAAATGTTATGCGTGCATTGTTAACTCATGCTTATCTATAACTGGAACTAAATTGTGTTGGTTGCCAACAATTTCATAAAATGTGAAATAATATATAAGCAGCACATTTTCTAGTTTCTTTTTGCCATGAAGCTTTATGTATTAATAAGGATGCTATAGTTAAATTTTGCACCAATGTTTATGTCTGCAGCTAAAATGGTGCACCATTAACAGAAAAGCTCATACTTTTAAACATTTTACTTAGAGCATACTGATCAACTTGAAAAATATATTTAACTGTAATACATAATTTTCTTCTTTTGTACTCAAATTTTTCAAGATGTATTGTGACTTGTGACCATATAAATTCAAAATTGCACACATGATTAACAATGTAATTTTCAAAATTTCTATTAGAATAATTAGGTAAGGATGTTTATTTCAATAAAGTTCAATAAAGGCTTAAGAATCGAGGACACATACAAATTTGTTCAGTTCTTGAGCCCTTGGAAGAATAATGAGAGAATTACAGTACATCCTTAAATCATTAAGATATATAAATGCCGAGTAACATGTCTAGAAAACAACTTCTGGTTTTTCGCTATAACAGAAATAAAAAAAAATTGTATATAAATAGAAATTTATTTCTCTGTTCGCTGAATCTCTTTTAAATGAGCTATAAGATTTTCTAAACCAAATAAGTAACCTTCATCTGGGCCTTCATGAGTCACTGGAGGATTAGGCATCTTACTATGAGTTGAATGTGCAAAATCAATCATACACAGATCTACAACAGGAAGAGATTCTTCACATTCTGCCTTCTCTATAGATTTGCCAATTTTATGATTTATACACAAAGTTGTATCACTAGAAGCTGAACCTTTATCACAACATTTAGATTGAGATTCTTTAGTTTCTTTTTGTTTATCTGCAATATTACCATTATCAGATAGTTGTAAAGTTATACTTTGCTCCCCGCAAGCATTTTTATTATTTCTTATATAATGCTCTGAATTGCCATCATATATTATCAGTAGGGAGCTAGTGAAAAAACGGAATGTATTCAAGCTTTGGACCACAGAATATAATTTGTGTAACTTTTCAAGAAGTGCAGATATAACACACTGACGTACCTTTGTGCCGTCATATAAAAAGTTGTAGAGAGCTTGGTGAAATCCATCTACAGTTAAACTGCGCCCATAATACTTGTTATGGCATGTATAACGACCAGATTCTTGATGATATACCTAAAAATTAAATTTGGAATATAAATCACAGAAACAATGTACTTTAAAAGATTTTTAAGCAGAAGTCAATTCAAATGCAAGGCAGACTAATTTTCACTACTTCAAGGGGAGTTAATTTTTAAAGATTTATATTTCAGGAACAACAGAAAAAAATAATACTTCCTAACACAACTTTCAGAGTAATAAATGACAAAAACAAATGACTACAGTAAAATTTCTCACCTTTTTTCAGAGCCAAAACCATTAATTTAAATGGTGGAATTCATAATTTTAAGATCTTTTTAATTTTCTCTACGGGATTTATTACATTGTGGAGATTCTGATGTAAAGAATTATGTTACTTCTCAATAACATTCAGCACTAGCCAGAACCAGCAAGACAAAAGCCCTTCAACAACAAAAAATAATTTCAAACAAAACACAGAACACAGAAGAAAAATCAATTTTTTTGCACTTTTTTTCATTTTAAAAATTTGTTGGCTTTCTCAACTATTGTCATATCCTTTTTCTACCATTTCACAATCATATAAATAATTTTCAGTTGCCACTGTTCAATTTTCAGTTGTTTCCATTTAAAATTTTAGTATAATTAAAATTCCAATAATAAAGAATGTTTTCTGAAATGCACAAATACTTCCTAATGAGGAATTTTTTCAACGATTAGAAGTCAACGTTTGTTTCAGAATGGTACTTAAGAGCTGAAGTCTTTAAAAAGTAGCCCATGGCCTTCCATAAATTAATTTTGAAGAACTTTGTCAATTCACTTTTTTGAAAAATTCAATAGCAAAGAATTTTACCGTTTGGCTGTTGAATTAGCAAAAAATAATTAAACTGTGCAATTACGGACTTTTATTAATCCTGAAATAAAATTTTTGCTTTTTAAAAAACTACAATGCATGTTTTGTGTAGTAATTATAAAACTGCAAGATTTTTAATTTTGAAACATAACATTTATTATTTTATTGTGCACAATAAATACAGTACAAAGTCCGTAATCCAGAATCATCGGGACTTCGCCGATTCCAGATTAGGGATTTTTCCGGATTATCGATGATCAATTTAAATCTGGTAAGATGGCATGCAGAAATTATACAATTAAAAATATGAAACCTTAATTTATGAAATAAAGAGCAATTATGATCTAAAGAGTATCAAAATTTACAAAAAAAAAAAAAAAAAAAAAAGCTTAATATTTATTTTTTTTACTTTAATAAACATTTCTATCAACGTAAGTTGCTTCATTTTTTGTGCTAATACTTTCTCTTTAATTCTATAAACAGACATAATTTTTGTTACAAAGTTCCACTGTCCTGCAATTGCTGTGTCGAGAATACCGACTAACTTGTCAATGGAAATTTTTTCATTTACAATAAAGTTCTCTGTTACTTTCTTCACTATCGGAAGCACACATGGGTAAACGCTTTACTGGCTTCACGTGCATGCATAGCGGGCGGGCGAATCAAATGCGCATGCGTAAGTTTGTGGCTTTGAGGTCCGGATTATAGATCATTCCGGATAATGGACATCCGGATTCCAAACTTTGTACTGTACACTATTTTGCTATTTACTTTGATCATATGGATAATTTCTATATCATTAAGCAAGCAGAATTTATATAAATAGATATATGCCATGATGAAGATTACATGTTTGTGTTTGTTACATTTAACACAGTTTGAATAAACACAAAACCTATATTTCTTCATAAAAAAAAAAAAAAAAAAAAAAAAAAAAAAAAAAGCTTTCTTATATACATGCAAGATAAAAATATGTAAATTAAAATTCTATTTTAAATGTGTAATAGTTCCTATATCCTTTGTTTTAATTTGGATATTTTTCCTTTCTATATTAAAAATAACAAATGCTTATACATTTCCTTTGGACTGCTTCATTTCCAGATTAATCCACACCGATTCATGATGCAGAAAATTATGCATATAGATACTGAAGCATACATAGTAGATCCATAATGAAAAGCAAATTTGACAGCCGAGATAGATTTAATAAAACACAGTTGTGGCAGAGTTAATATTTTTTTTTATTGACATTTATGGACACAAATAGCTTGGGACTTTAATTGTGCCTATTTAAGAACATTTACATTTTTGAAATCATTGCGATAAAAAGAAAGCAGCGGAGTAGCAGCCTAGTTAGGCTGAGAAGCCGAAGTGAAGTATGATGTATGCAGGATGAAATCCAAATTCAGAGTAAGTTAATTTCACTTTCAAAGGCTTTAGATTGGATAATTAAAGAAGTTCTAAAATTATTATTGGTTGTTGGGAGTTTTAGTTCACAAAACTATTTATATCACCAGTATTATGTAAAAGTCACATGATATAGATTAATCCAGAAATGACGCAGAGCAGAGACATTTTATTATACGCCAAAGCTATTTTTAGAACAGAAGGAGGAATTACCTACATAAAACGAAGAATTAAAAAATTACTGAAAATTTAAGTTAGACTTTTGATTTACATATTTTTTATCTTTTATATATATATATGTATAAACAAAAACAATTTAATGAAGGGCAAGTTAATCGCTGCCCAGACGGTATAGTGGCTAGGGAAGCCTGACTGTGATATTGAAGGGCCCGGATTTGAATCCTGGAGAAGGCATGGATGTAAAATTGTCTGTCACTTCATAGGAGGTAACAATGGCCGCCTATTAGGCGCCTCCACAATAAAATAGCCATTACTTCCTGCCTTAGTAGTGGCCAATGCCACTATGAGCAAGTGCTCGCTGTTTGGGGGGGGGAAAGACAAATTAATTTTAAAATCAAAACTATGCACCCATAAGCTGCATTAATTCAGTAGCAATGGATCTTAAATTCAAAACACAGTCCGAGGAAATTTAACCCTCCGAGCGTTACGCGTTTAGCTCTGAAATTTCAAAGTTCCTCAAAATGTCATGAATAAGTGGTATTTTCTTGATTTTAATTGAAAAATGGCTCTCTCATTTTGTACCTTGATTCCTTTTCTTCCAATATACATCCAAACCAAAATCAGATACATTAAAATCTAGCAGAAATTTTCATATATAATGAATATAGAAGGCAGCCTTCTGTGCGGAATTTTCCGGCCGTAACGCTGAGAGGGCTAAATATCATATTCAAATTTGGAATATTGAATTGGCATAAAAAATTGCTCATGCAAAACTATTGTAAAAAATAACAAGAAAAGGGAAGCCCTTCCAAAGCCCCCCCCCCTTTGAACAAACTAACACTATGCAAAAACAAATTTTATACAAAAATTACCACATAAACAAGATAATTGCAAAAACGTTCCAAACAATGATAAAGGCAAATGGATGGTACATTTCCTTGTACATATTTGCCTGGGGGTTGGGTGTATGAAGAAAAAGCTTGTTTCTGAATATAATTATAAATTTTCAGTCATTCTTTGTGCAGCATTTTACATTTTAGAATTCGCATTCATTTTTGATATGCTGTTTAACTGCATTTAAATTTTGGCAAGGTGCCTTTCAATTGTAGCCTGTATGGACTGGACTGATGAATCCACATATTGATTTAATTTACATTTTCCTGATTTAAGATTATTTCCATGTGCTTGTGCATTTGTTAGTGCATTAAACAGGCCTTCTTTTATGTTTCTTCATACAACAATCCTCTGACAAAGATGCAGCAACATAAAATTATAAAATCCATTTGCCTTTATTTCTTTTTGCACTTATCTTGTGTACATGGTAACTTTTGCACAAATTTTGATTCTGCACAGCATTGATTTAACTGAGAATTCTGGAGCAGTATTCTCATATTCTCGCTAGTTTTTTGCATTAGCAATTCTTTTTGTACCAACTCATTATTCAAGAATTGAATATACTACTTAAATTTGCTTGGATTGTGTTTTGAATTTAATACATACATAATATGCAAGGTGTCTATAATTAAAGAACCCTATTTCAGAGCTGCATATAAACGAAACCATTGATCAGAAAATAGTAAAATTTTGTGGCAGACTTAAATGAAGGGATAAAAATTTCTTTCAGAGGGGAAAAAAAAAAAAAAAAAGTTATAAATAGCATCACCAGAGGGCATTTTATTAATAAATTATACATTTAGGCACACCTTTACAATAGTTTTACAATTTTACAAATTTTGTTAAAAAAAAAACATGTTTCACATGAAGGCCATCATTTTGAACTACCATCTGAAAGTGCAAGATGGCATGTTCCACAACTGACCGAAGTGTGTGCCGAGAAATGTTCAGCACATGGTGCGTGAAATGCTGGCTTTAAGGTCAGGTAAAGATCTTGGATTGTCACAACTTACCAGATGTTTCAAATGTTTCTAAATCCGAAAATCACATGGATTGAGGTTTGGGGATTGGAGAGCAACACATCGGTTATCATTTTCCAAAGGTTTTCAGCATTGTTCATTGGACCTCTTAGAATCCCCTTCAAATTTCTGTAGAGCAACTACTGCCGAATTACTGTTGTGACAGAACAATTTTACTAACTAAGCACGATCTAGTAAACTTATTATCATTGTGAACAACATGAACATTTAAAACAAAGTCTTCGCATATGTATCTAGGTCTTATAACAGCTGCTGCATGACGACAAACATTTGCGCTTTTTCTAAAGTAAAACGCCCTTTGTTATAGACACCTTGTTTATGTGTAACACAAAAAAATCAGCAACTAAAATTATAACTTAAATTAGCAACAGCCCCAAAATACTTAATTTTAATTTGGGTATCTCCTGTTTCTGTTCTAAATTGCTTATAATACATTTTTCTGAATTGCCTCTTTCTAAATTAACTTATTTCATGCTTGCTTAAGTAATTCTCATGGAGGTAAGAAGTAAGATGGAGTGGTCCTAACTGGTTTCCCCAATACCCTGCTTTGAAGCACTGGCGATCCCTTCGTTGGTGGCCAAAACATTGGGTAATTTACCATCAAGTTCAATGGATTTTGACATGATTGGATGTAAATATTTTGTAATTATGTCGTAAATATACATATAAATGTATATACAGTACAAAGTCTGTAATCCGGACTCGTCGAAACTTTGGTGATTCCGGATTATGGATGATCAATTTAAATCTGGTAAGATGGCATGCAGAAATTATATAATTAAAAATATGAAACCGTAATTTACGAAACAAAGAGCGATTACGATCTAAAGGGTATCAAATTTTCCAAAAGAAGAGGAAGAAGAAAAAAAAAATATCGCTTAACATTTATTTGTTTACTTTATTAAACATTTCTTTCAATGCGCGCATGGGTAAAGCATACATTATGCACATGCACATTCTTTACGTGCATGCATAAAGCATACCAAAAAAAAGTTTGCGGCTTTGAGGTCCGGATTATAGATCATTCCAGATAATGGATGTCCGGATTACGGACTTTGTACTGTATTTTTTTTTTTTACAATACTTCAGAGTCCAAAGTATATGAAAAGAATGCATTTTTAAACAACATTTAATTCTGAAAGGTAATAAATACTATACTTTTCATAGAACAGTTTGCTCAGAATGGTTTAATTTGATTGAAATATTTTCACAAGTTTTTGTTAATTACATTAGAAAAAAAAATTAAGGTCATTTTATTTTATTCAGTTAAGGATTACAAAAATTAAGATCAAAGTTTATTGTATTATTAATGTTAAAATTATGCATTATTTCTTTTCTATTTATGCAGCTTCTTCCTAAAATAATTTCTCAAATATGTGTGAGATTATGGCAAAGCCTCGAGGGCTATCTGCCTAAAGGGGGATGCCTTCATGGAGGATTTTTCCAAGGAAAACTGGCTCATATACACATTACACATGGAGAAACCACGAAACGCCCATGCAGCCAGCCCATTCGCGGGATTCGAACCTCAGACCAAACTACCAGTGTCCAGCGACTTTACAGCTTGGCCACTAGTGGGCCCTTTCTCAAATATGACATGATTTTTTAGCTTTTGATACATCTTTTTAAATCAAAAAATATAAGTCAATTAATAATTAATGCTCTATTTGGTCCATTTCAAATTAGAGCATCTTTTATTTAAATAGCGAAATACTTTAAATAGTACTTAACTTTCTCTGAATATTTCTGAAAGGGAATAAAATAAGGATTTTTAAAAAATATTATTTAAAATTTTAAACTGAGTTATTATAAAATCTAAGGAGAATAATTCTTTTAATTATCAGATTTTTTACTCTTTATTTCAACAACATATATTCCAAAACTCTTCTTTATTACTTTCTTAAGTATGCATCTCACAGAATTTGCTTTATAACACCTTTTAACAGATTGATTTCCAATATGAACAATTCTTGCTCAAATAGTTTTATAACTTATTTGTTAACAGAATTTCAATTTATGTTTACAATTCATTGTTAAGGTTATTATATATTTAGATAATATTTATAATCATTGTAAATTGACCGCACATGGTACTTCCGCCGAATTCGCAAATGCATCCGTCTTCTGTTCCATACATTTGTGTAAAACTGTACATAATTTTACACAAATGTCTGGTTACAAATCAAGGAAAAGTTAACTTATTGGCATATCTGTGCATATATTTATTAATTTTGACAAGGATTGCAGCATTTGATGGTAATTTTATTTTTATTAACACAAATAAGTAAAATGCGTAAGTCTAAAGTGTTTATTTTTGAGATATATAAAAATAAAATGATGAGTTTAAAATGAGCAACAGTAAAGCCTCTGCTCTAAAAAATTTTAAAAAGTATATATTACAATAAAATGTGGATGTGAAAAATTTTTATTTTATTTAAAATATTTTGGAGTTTGAAACATAAAATAAAAGTAGCGAATACTCTATCAATGGTATTGAAAGGTGTATACAATTTTAAAGGTACCGTAAGGTATTTTTTTTCTTTCTTTAATAGCATAACATTTTTGCTAAAATCTACATTTTTGTAGTTCAACAGCTTAGAATTTTATAAAACAAATTCATAATCAAAATCACTCTTCTTAGTTATTGAAAAATAAACAAGATGTGATTTTTGCATAAAAGTCACTAAACTATACAAATTGCTATTATGTTTTCATTTATGCGGAAGTGCCCCATTTTTTGATTTGTTGGAATTGTCATGTGTCAAAATACTATCACAGCACTGTCAAGAGAGCTTCTGAATGTAAACAAAAAACACCCCATCTGGTGACCAAAGCTTCAGAGCAGTGCCGGTTTGGCCACTTCTTCCTTTCTTACCTCCATGGTAATTCTACAATGCATATAGCTCTTATCCAATCAGATTAAAGAAACTTTAGTCTAAACATATCACATTGTTGTAGCTTTTTTTTCTGCTCCACCTAGCTGCTAGCCGGGCATAGTTTGCTGCTCTGCTTCATCCTTTGTCTTAGACATTAGTGTACAGAATTGTGAGATGCATATCCTACCCATAACGACGAAGAACATATGTCCTAAAAATAGGTTATTAAGAAATAAAATTTTGTGTGGAAATGATGGCCATATCTGCCTACAAATACCATTCTTCTAACATTGCAGTAATGCCAAATTATTACAATACAAAGAACCATCACCAATATATTGCAGCTATTCACTAATCATCCCACTGTAATGATTCTATGACAATTGAATCTATGCTATTTCAATAAATTTCACTTTCTGCATGTCTAACAAAACATCTCTCTGGGAAAATATATATATATATATTCATTTATCTGTGATTTCATAAGTGCTTCAAAACTTACTTGGAGTCTATGGAATACTCTTTGAAGTGTTTCAAAGCTTTAGCAGTACAGTCATTAATTTGTATTTACAAGAACTGCTGATATAAAAAATCAGCCGAGATCCTCAATTACGAGAGCCATTTATTTTGTATGTGCGCCTTATTAAAGTGGAACAAAATTCAAATATGTGCAATGACCCTGAGATGCCTGTTTTAAAGTTTTAAAGTTTGAAACACTCGTAGGCTATGACCCCAGTTTACCAGTTTATGACCCAGTGCCAAGTTTTATTTAAGCCTAAAATTATTACTTTTTATTATAAATTAATTTTAATTGGTACATGATATATTAAAATATATGAGTTTAATGATATATTAAAAACTTTTAAGTATCAAAAAGTAGCACAAAAAATGACGGAGAGGTGGAAATTTCGAATAAATTTTAGTGGCACTGATTTGTCAAAAGTAGCAAATGCAAGAAAAAGTGTATGATTTGGCAACAATGTATCTCCCTTGATCTATCAGAACATATTAAACTAAAAAATCCCCAAAATGAAATTTCACAACTAAGTTTTAACACATGCATTCTGCCAGTGCATCATTACCATGCATAGCATAAGTCTCTTTATGTGCATCTGCAGTTCTTTGTTCTTTTAATTTTGTGGGAATAAAAAAGTAAATATAACAACAATGTTATACATTTTCCCCCCTTTAAAAATGGCTTTCAACATGCTATATAAATATTCCCTAATTCTGATAAGTTTTACTTAAAGCACATGCAAAAATATGTCTATTGAAACAATGACTCTTCAAAAAATTGTTTAGAATAATGATAAAAGGAAAAATAGAACACTGTTTCTGGACAATCCAATATTCAACAGTTTCTTAATTTAAAAAATTTTACAAGTCCTTTAAAGCAAAATATTTTAAACTTCACTTGACAAATGCAAATAACGAATTAAATTCAATGTGAGTTTAAATTACCTGCATTCCAGATATTCTTATTCCAAGAATAGCTGATGTTGAAGCAGCTGCCTTTGCCGTGTGTGAGGTTCTTTTAGCAAGTGAAGCAGTGTCTCCATATTGTCTTGTTCCCATCTTTATATCCAAAATGCAGGGAAATTCAAATTTTGAAACTCGGTTTTCAAGTAATATATATTCTGAAGGAACAGAAAAGTAAGTGAAAAACTATTTAGCAGATGAAAGATTTCAGGAATCACAGGAAATTGAACTATGCGGCATTTTGTATCTTACCAAGTGCAAGATAAAACAGTTCTGCATGCATTCAACTCCATTAAGCAATAGACTCTAAAAATTGGAGGAGGAAAAAAGAGAGCAAAGTTAGTGCTCTACTCCTTGATACCATGAAGTAAGAAACAAATGTTTTCACAAACCTGACTAAAACAATGTGGAAAGCTTCATACTGTTATATAAAAAAATTAATTTCCTTATTTTTTGTATAAAATTATAACCCAATGTTCACAAACATTTTAATTCAAACATCACATTTTTAAAATTCATCCCATCCAACTAAGCTTGCTTCTTATGCCACAGAAGACTGGATGTAATGCAGAAGCGGCTGCCATCTTAAGGTTACTTATAATCTATTTCTGTAAGGAAGCAGTAACATTAGTTTCTTTCTGAGACACTTTACATGTTTAATATGCCACTAGTTGATTGTTCAAAAGTATTAAAAATCTAAATTTAGAAACTTAAGCCCTTTTCCTTTAGTGCAGATAATTGTCATCACATTGTGGAATATGGATGTCATAAGAAATTGAAATTGCTGTAAAGGTAACAAGTAACGTTTGAATTACTATTAGAAACTACACCCTGTTTATCAGCAATAGATTTATATTATTATTATTATCCATATATACATAACTGCTCAACTACGATACAGCTCCAACTATCAAGACTTCAGTAGCAGGAGTTGATAAAGTCGCTATGCAATTAGGTTTCTTGTTCGAATCTTTTCAACTGATTTAAATAGTATAAGAGGATAAACACAGAACTGCACATATTTTCAGGAAACTAATAAGTTTATTTAGATGAATGTTTACAATATCAAATTGGTCTGAAATGCTTATTTAATAAATAAAAGTATAAAAATTAATTTAAAACTAATTACACATTAGTTCCAGGCCACCTGCCTTTCATTCGGCAAGTCATTATTTTCTTATGACATGTGCTTCTTTTCTAATAGCAGCAAGCTAAATAAAATTGACAACATTATATCAATTCTCTCATGTACAAGGAACTTTGGTCTTATAATACATATGCAGCAGTTATACAGAAAAAAATTATTTTCCCCCCTTTTTTGGTGCTTTTGTATTTATTTATTTTATATTTCTTTATTTATCCTTCTGTACAGTAAATATTAAAAGATAATTTTATATATATATACACACATAATTTCAAACTACATATAAATAAAATGAATTTTGTTTTATTTGAGAAAGCAGGACCGTATTAAGTATTGAGGAAAAAAAATAATTTATTAGTTTAATTTTGAAGAAAAAATGCATTTTGTGCTATGTTTTACAGAAATATTTATTATTTTTGACAGCATAAACTCTCTTGAAATATAACAAGGGATCAAATTATTTGGAATTTTAAAATCCATATGGGTTGTAAATCCATTTAGTCCAGATATTTGGAGTTCACCGTGTTTATCATGATCAGCTGAATTGACTTCTAATACACTAAAATCCCAGCATTATACCAAGTGGAAAGCTGAAGTAACTCAAATATATTAGAATTTTAGGAAAATTTAGTAAATGAGAGATTTGAAATGGCATCATAGAGCTTGTTATATGCAAACATTGGCACTAAACAGTGTGATTTAGCACCAATAACAGATAAGCAAATGTCACAGCACAATCACAAGAAGTTTGTTTTGTAAATATAACGTATTTGTATTAAATATAACGTATTTGTATTTATATATACGTATTTGTATTAAATATAACGTATTTGTATTTTGTAAATATAATGCTGATTTTTGTTGTTTGACTTCTGAATTAGTATTTATTCGGCATGTTATTGTGTCTTAATTAAGTTTGTTTTGGTTTAATGTAAAAGACTAATTCTTGATAAGCCAGTTAAATTTTTTTGAAGAATTATATAATTTGCATTTTCCCCTCGAATTTGGAAAAAAAAAATTCATATCTGGGATAGCATCCAATGGGGTATTTTTAAAATTACAGGATCCAGGTATTTAAAAAAAGGGGGGAGGCAAAGAAAGAAAGAAAAAAGGCTGCAACGCACAATTTTCAAAACTGAATAATAGCAAAGGAGAACTGATGAGCATCAATTTAAGTTTTTTTATTCTATATCTACTTTTGTATCTGTTGATTATTTAACTACTAAATAAAGAACAAGCTGTTTGCTTAAACTTCTAACAGAATAATTGGTGACTTCCCACCAACTTTCACATTTGGCAGGATTTCATAATCAGATCAGATGATTTATTTTCATGTTTAAGGCCTGCAAAATACCTCACTTTTTTATGCTGGAAATGCAGACTTTTTTTCTAAATCTTACATAATTTTAAACATAGGCCTTTGATATTATAATTTTAAACATAGGCCTTTGATATTATAATTTTAAACATAGGCCTTTGATATTATAATTTTAAACATAGGCTTTTGATATTCAAGTTGGTAACAAACGAGATGATTGTTTTTATAATTTTAGAGTGGAAATTTTTTCCATTCATTTTGCTTTCCTAACTCAAATTCCAAATGATTGGCTGAATCACTGGCATTTCCCGAGCGTTCCAGATAATCGAGCTTTTACTGTAAATGATGAGGCCAGTTCAGCATTTTAAAATACTACGATGATTCATCTAATAACACCAATTCCCCCGCTGAGCAACTTAACACTTGATGAATGGATACTAAATATAAATATCTCCAGTTAAGTCAGAGATCTTAAATTTTGTTGCTGGAAAGAGCTCACACAGTTGAATCTTTATGAATTTGCACAGAGATTCAGCTATGTGGCTAAACCAATTGCACTTAGTTCAGCTTTTCTGGCCAAGAATGGTTCCTCAGTTTGCCCTTACAACTAATAACACTTGCAGCAATATAATGAACCCAAAGACCACCATCTAAGGTTTCAAATAAATTTCTTCTGCAAAGACAGGTACAAGCAATAAAGAACTACTTACTCACACATCTGTACTGTTATACTCTTAAGAACTAAAGAGAGTTTGAAAGAGAACAGTTTAAATAAATATTTCTAGTGCTGCTTAATGTAACTAGTAACACTATGTAAGGAAAAACTGCACTGCAGTGAAACCTCTCTAAGAAACCATATATGGTTCCAGATGGTTTTGGTCTTCTCTGGAGGAAAGTAGAAGCAATAAAGGAAAACACTTAGTGCTCCTTAGTGAGTTACTTTTATCAATTTTAATTAGTAGTATAGTAAGAAAAGTAACATTTCTGTTACACTTACAATTTTTTTCTTTTAGTTTGGTACTTATTAATTAAAATTACTTAGTTAACATATATATAAAAGAATTCCCGCAATTCTTTTATTTACTCCGGATATCTGATTTTGTAACTGCTATTTCTCCTGAATAATAATAAATGGATCCTGTTTTTTTAAACTTATTGTCTGATAATGTAAGCTACGACTAAAGCTGGTACATCACATATATATATTTTGAGTTCTCCTAAAGTTTGTATATATTGTAGCATATTTTGGAATAAGATGTGATAAACATTTTAGCTTTGCAACCAAAGACAGTTTCCTATGGTGATCTCTTAGAAATAGAATGAAATATCCTATTATTCATTACTTAAACATAGTCCCTCAGTCTTCACTTCAATGGCCAGCTTTTTCCTTTTATATCCATGCACATAGCATATTTCCGATGTCCTAATTAGCTCCTCTGTAATTCCCTTGTCTTTATGGCTGAGACTTGCTATGGATAATCTTAAAAATTGCTTAGTATTTCTTCAGGCTTCTCATCACATCAGAACAAATTCTCTGCCACTGTTAGAATGTAAAATTGATGATGGTCAAATGCAATGAAAATATATTCATGAGGTTACATGCCATCTTCTTTAGCATCTTCAGCATCATATTCTTGAGAAACCCCAACTTAGTGAGATGATCTTGACATACCATTATAAACTTCAATTCCTCATCAGGATATATGACTAAAAATTGATAAGATCAAACTGATAACACAAACAAAAATCTTAAAAAACAGTCTTGATTAATAATGTTTCTTGTACTTGTGCAAGACAGTTTTTTTTTAAACATTCTATCACAGTGTTTCTCAAACTGTGATCCACCGACCATAGGTGTTCTTGTAGCCTGCACACGTGGTCCTCCTAGACTTGCAAAAATGTCATACTACACTCACGTTTGTGAAAATTGCAACACCATGAAGGACTTACGCGAGTGAGCTGAAATTTTCAGGAAATGCAAAGTAGCGCATGATATGCAAATGATTAGAATTGCAAATCCGTAGCGCATGCGTATGCTGAGCAGCGCCCTCTGAACGGCTGATGGATCCGAATAAATAGACGGCTGTAGCGAGGCGTGTATGGTTATCGGTGGTTATCTGCTAATGGTAAACGTTAACTCAATCTGTACTTATGCCTCGTCGACGAAAGAGAGCGAGATTTGAACAACTTACAGAGTTTGAACAAGGAAGAATCATCGGCCTTCGTGAAGCTGGATTGTCGTATCATGCAGTAGCCTCTCGTGTGCAGCGTAACAGCAGCACAGTGATGCGCGTTTGGAAGCAGTGGACGGACGAGTGTCGGACAACTCGGAAATCCGGGAGTGGACCCCGAAATGTGACGTCAGCTCGCGATGATAGACACCTGGTCCGCATGGCGCGGACGGACCGTACAGCTTCCTCTAGACAATTGGCAGCACTGTGGTCAATAGCTACAGGTGTTTCATTGTGTGCTTCATCAATTCGTAGACGTCTGCTGCAGTGTGGACTGCGCGCACGGACTCCTTTATACAGGATCCCCCTAACGCACGACCATCGCCGCCTGCGGCTACAATGGGCCAATCAGCATAGAGACTGGCGTGCTGATTGGCAGCATGTCGTGTTTTCTGACGAATCCCGCTTTAATTTGTGGTACCATGATGGCCGCATTCGTGTCAGACGCTATGAAGGTGAACGCCACCTTCCGGAGTGCATTATCGAACGCCACAGTGGACGAACACCCGGAGTTATGGTCTGGGGCGCCATAGCATATCATTGACGATCTCAATTGCTACGAATTGTGGGCAATCTGAACAGCAACCGGTATATCCGTGAAGTTCTACAGCCCGAAGCTGTTCCCTTCCTTCAAAGCTTGCCAGGCGCTGTATTTCAACAGGACAATGCCCGCCCTCATACTGCTCGGATTGTTAAATCCTTCTTTGCAGCGCAGCAGGTACAGCTTCTTCCTTGGCCTGCGTGTTCCCCGGATATGTCGCCAATTGAACATGTGTGGGATGTCATTGGTCGGCGCCTTGCTCGTGATCCTCGTCCTGTTGCGTCTGCAGACGAACTTTGGGTACGCATACAAACGATATGGAATGCTCTTCCTCAGTCAGACATTCAAACTTTGTTTGACTCCATGCCACGTCGTGTAGCAGCACTTATTGCGGCGCGTGGTGGCCACACAAAATACTGATTCTGATCTCTTGTTCTTGTTTGTTTGCTTTGAACATTTAATCATTTATTTGTACCACTACCACTCAACTGTGTATTAAATTGCATTCAATTATGACGATTCCTTCTTGGTGTTGCAATTTTCACAAACGAGAGTGTATTTATAAATGAAATTAACAAAATTTTACTTCATTTCTTGCTCATGACATGTGACTAAGTACACTGGCATATCGTTCAGGTGTATTTTCATAACTAAATGAACTAAATCACTGCCTACAAGATAACTTTTGGTAACCATGAGAAATTAAAGGAGTCTGAGAAGAAACTTCGTTTTGTGGATTAGTTATGTAAAAACATTTTCACCATTTCCAACCTTAGAAGGTTTTTTTTTAGAAAATTGTAACATTATTGGAAAAAGAATAATCCAATGACATTTTGCATCTCAAAACTTTAAAAGCCACAATCTAAAACTTATTTCTCAAGGGGTAAATTTAGGAATATTTATGGGTTGTTGATTCTTTCCACTGTGATTCAGAAAATAACGAACTGACGTTGAATGAAAGAGAACAGTTAACTGAACTCTTGAATGACACCAGACTTAAAACGAAATTCCAAGCAGAAAGTGTAGTTAATTTCTGGACCTTATTACAGTTAAAAGTCGTTAATCCGGACTCGTCGGGACTTCGGCGATTCCGAATTATCGATTTTTCCGGATTATAGATCATCAGTTTAAATCTCGTAAGATGGCATGCAGAAATTCTAAAATTAAAAATATGAAACCGTAATTTATGAAATAAAGAACAATTATGATCTAAAGGGTATCAAAATTTACAAAAAAAAAAAAAAAAAAAAAAAGCTTAATACTTATTTGTTTACATTATTAAACATTTCTTTCAATGTAAGTTGTTTAAGTTGCTTCGTTTTATGGGATAATACTTTCTCTTTAATTCTAGAAATAGACATAATTTCTTCTTCAGTTAAAAAGTTCCGCTGTTCAAGTCCCGTTAATTGCTGTGCCGAGAATACCGACTAACTTGTCAATTGAAATTTTTTCGTTTTCACTAACCTCTCTGTCACATTCTTCATGTCTTTATCCATTTTTTGCAGCAATTCCACTGCGTTTGCGCACATGCATATGCGCAGTAGTCAAGGTCTTACGCGTACGCGTAAAATGCCTGTGCGCATGTGCCAACGCGGCGCATGCGCAGAAAGTTTTTAGTTTTGAGGTCCGGATTATAGATCATTCCGGATTATGGGTGTCCGAATTAACGACTTTTGACTGTACTGGTGTAAATGGAATATAGTGAATTGCACAATGGTGCTTTAAAAATTATAATTCAGTTTTTTTTATATGTATCCGTTAGAAAGCATTTTCATCATTAATACATATATAAAAACAAGGAGCCAAAATCAAATTGATGGTAAATGCCATTCTCATCCATGTCAATAATGTAAGTACTAGCATTTACTTAATTTTTAGTTAATAAAACAAAGAGTATCCAAACTCTAATAGCCTTGAATTATTGAAAACGAATTTAACATTTCTCCTATCAACTTAATTGATTAATACTAATATCTTCAATATCATATTAATTTTAATTAATTGTATGTAAAAAATCTAAGCATACTGGTACAGTCAAAAGTCGTTAATTCGGACACCCATAATCTGGAATGATCTATAATCTGGACCTCAAAGCTACAAACTTTCTGTGCATGCCTTGCGTTGACGCATGCGCGTAAGACTTTTACGTCTGCGAATACGCATGTGTGCACGCGCATAATACGTTTACGCTTGCGCATTTAATGTATAATGGACGGTATAAGCTAAGCTAAAATTATCTAATTCAGTTAATGTTGCAGATTGCGTTGTTCCTCAATCTTCGAATTGGATTCGGCTTATTATTTTTTGCAGACTGTTAGAGCAATTTTATAAAAGTAAGATTGAACTTTTGATTATGTCAAATAGAATTTCCGATATATATTTACTAATATGTAAAGGATCTACAAAGCGAAAGTATGTTTCGAAGTCCATTAAACCAAAAGTGGAATTGCTGCAAAAAATGGATAAAGGCATGTCATTCGTTTCTCAAACCATTCCGAAATCTGTTTATCAATTTCACGCTGCTCTGCGGCCCGGGGAGGGGGGGGGGAACGCCGAAACGATGCGGCGCGCAATGAATTGAAAGGTAATCTGTCAGCACTATCCTTATTTTCAGGGCAGATGTTTTTATTTTATTTGGCTTATAATTCCTTACTACATGTAGTATTTCATCTCGATGTACTCTGTCTTTGATATGATTTAAATCAAATTCCTCGTCATTATAATCCGCTTCTGGTAAAGTAAAGAGAAAGTATTATCACATAAAACGAAGCAACTTAAACAACTTACATTGAAAGAAATGTTTAATAAAGTAAACAAATAAATATTAAGCTTTTTTTTTTTTTTGTTTTTTTTTTTGTAAATTTTGATACCCTTTAGATCATAATTGTTCTTTATTTCAGAAATTACGGTTTAATATTTTTAATTTTATAATTTCTGCATGCCATCTAACCAGATTTAAACTGGTGATCTATAATCCAGAAAAATTGATAATCCGGAATCGCCGATAATCCGAAGTCCCGACGAGTCCGGATTAATGACTTTTGACTGTAGTAAACATATGCTAAAACTTTGCTTTCAAAAGAGACAAGAGTAAGGTAGTCCACAGAACATTCCACTTTCAGAAAGCTGTCCTCACTTGAAAAATGCTTGAGAAACATTGTTCTCCATGTCCAAATGATCTTCATGAAATATATTAAATAACATAGAAACTGTCATTTAAAACTGGATTTTAACACAAAAAATCAACCTACGCCTACATTTAACAGTAATTTTACATTACAGCAATTAAGCAGTCAAATATCACATGATTTTCTTCTTGTAGCAGTTTTAGCATTTTTCACACCATTTACTAACTTTTGGGAGATAGTTTAAAAAATGCAGCTTTTAATAGCATTGGCTTGAAAGCTTGTTCTTCATATTAATGTTATTCCATGTCCGTATACCATGATTCCTGCCAGGACAGTGTAGCTTGCTCAGCCACTTTTTATGGAACGGGGCCAAATTGAAATAATTTTTTTTCCACTTCTTTTCCTTACCAGTGAACAAAGCCAGAAATGTAAACAACAGAAGTATTCTTACTCTTTGCTTGAGGCACGTGTTAAAAGTCATGTGATTCACTTTACGACACCAAATGTCACTACTCGAATTTTTAGCACTCTGAAGAAGACCCAATTATGTGAACATCGTTTATACTGTAATGCATTTTATAGATGCCAAATTTCACACTTTGCCAATAATGTACACCAAGTCCCCCTTTTAAAAATCAATAAAATTAAAACTTTAAAATAAACTTGAATATAGCAAAGCATGAATTTTTTAAATGAATGTATTTCCAGCTAAAACAATCAGAGTTTGATTCTTTTTAATATTTTTTTCACTATTTCCAAGATTTTCAACTATTTCACCTATTCTCAATATATCATAACATGCTAAGTTTGAATTGACATTAAAGAAATATTATATGACACCACAGAATTCATTGATTCAATTTCATGTACTTCAAAGGGATAGCTTTGTATCAAGTCCAGATGTCCCAGCAACATATAATCAAGAAGTTTATATGAATGCACATGTTTTACATGCAAAAACATTAAGCAAATGTATGGTAAATAGTCCATAGGACAATTTTTTAAATTGAGAATAGGTATGAAAAGTTTCATTAATTCTTGAGTGAATAATAAGAAAATAACGCTGTAATAATACACACTTATTTTTCTGGTAAGATACATTCCATGTTAGTTATGTTTATGAATTAAACTTACATAATATCTTTTAATTAAAAATTAATTCCTAAAACTAGCAAATTTGAAATTAGTTTATTACATGTATACAGAAATTTTTAATTACAGTTTTGGAACTAAAAAGTCATGTTATTTAAACAGTCTTAGACTAATATCAGTTTTGTAGAAAAACTGAGCATTTTCAGATGACTTTTCCATTTTAAGGAACAAAAGTATTCTACGCCCTTTGTCTGGAAATATATCACTAAAAACAGATGAAATCAAAAGGAGGAGAGAAAAAGCAACACTTATAGCATCATCTACTAAACAAAATAAGAATGCAAAGAAAAAAAAAAAAAAATTCCGAACAAGCGATATCTATCAAAATGCACAGTTTTTCTGCAAACCCAATGCTAATCTTAAGACTGGAATTTGCCTAATTTTAGATGGAATGCTTCTTTTTCATAAACCATTTTAACTTATTATACATTGAAAAATCTCACTTTGACTTATAGTAGATGATGATTTCCACAATTTTTTCATTTGCTCTTGATGGCAGTGGATTACCCAAGGATTAAACAATTTTCCATTTTGACCCTGTTCAATATTGCTTTCTTCTTTAGCTTTTTTTGCTTCAACACTCTCAATTTGAATATTCCCAGACTGGCATAAACGGATTCTGCACAAATATTATAAAACATTTCAACTAAACGTTAAACACAATATATTTTTTTCAAATTACTTAAATTCTTAATTATATATTAAAATGTTTAGTATTAACATTTCAAGCACTTTTTATTTTAAAAACAGTCCATAAATAATATTTTGCATTCATTTTAAGCATATTAAACTACTATAGCATTTGTATGACAATATAAAAAATACAAACACAATATATTTACACAAATATGGTATATTCTATACTTGATAAAATAACAAAAATATATTTACTTTATGAAATAATAAAATATATTGGCTTGATTATAAAAAGTCTCGCATAATACGATGACTGGGTATTTTAGATGATTTTTAAGACAGATTTTGCATATAATATAGTCTGATATATATAAGTTTAACGTATTGAAGATTTTCTATAGGAAAGATATTAGTCTGATTACCACACACAACAGCAAAATTAAATAAATATGTTTTATTTTAATGCAAAAGCTAGACAATGAATGATATGTTAATGTTAGGTTCTAATTTTAAGTCCTGCACTCTTTTTAAGTTTAATATGCTAAAAAGGTTTCTTTAAAAAAATACAGAGACAGAACAAAGTTGCATAATCAAATTTTACTAAGAAAATATTACAAAAATTCACTTTTATGCATCCAAGCAATTTCTGAATTTTGTTTCAATTGATAATAAGGCAGTAAATCCATACTTACATAAGCATATTATTGTAAATGGGATGAGCATATAAATATAATATTTTAATCCTTTTTCATTGTAGTTTTGCTCTTGTATATTGCTGTATTTTTTATATTCTTTTATTTATTTATTTATAGTTTTAGAATGGCAGTTTTATGGTATATTCTAATTTTTGACCACATCTTGCATTCAAGAGTTTATTTGCTGCAAATAATTATACACCTTTTGATTCTGAGTACAATGGCTTTGGAATTTAAAAAAAATCTCAATTAGAAGACGAGATGTAAACAATTCAGTTCCTACACCTACTTCCTAAAAGTCACCTGTGACATTTGGAAAAATCTCACTTTACTCAGCAACTTTCTGGAAGTTTCATGAAAACACATTTGCGAAACCCTACATTCCATTCTTCCAAAGTTTCCAAAAACCATGCCACAAAATATAAATATGAGTCAGAGAACTAGGGAGTTCAGTTGTGAATGAGCTATGAGACATGGTAAGCTGAACTAAAAGTCAGGTGATTTGGCAAGACTGATTTGATGAATTTGATGAGTGAGAGTGATTTGACAAACTGATTTATTTCATGTGCTAAGGAGGAAATGGTAAATATCCACATTCTCATATTAATGTAGATGTCAAACAACAAAAATCAGCGTTATATTTCCAAATTTTCACAGGACTAGTTTTGATGGTTTTACCGAATCATCAAACTCAGCTGCAAAAACGCAAATGAATGAGATAAGATATAATGATAAGATAAGAAAGCCTGGACAGGAGACAAGCTACTGGCACCATCTGTTGATGAAACCAGAACTAAAACATAATTTTTTTTAAAGGCTTAAGGCAAAGATGGATTGGAATTAGGGTCGTTAACTAGAACAGAAAGATTTCTTTGAAATGCCTCTAGTAAATGTGAAATGCCTCTAGAAAATCCAGTTCACCAATGGAAGATGTTTTTTGAATAATTTTGGCAGCAGAAAAATCAAAAGTGTGATTTTCGGACTAACAATGCTGGGCAACAGAAGACTTCTGTGTTTCCTTTTTTCTAACATATGCCTTATGTTCCTTAACGCGAAATTTTAAGGCTCTCTTAGTTTGGTCAATGTAAATTAAACCAAACTGGCAAGGAATCCTGTAAATACCCCAAGAATTCATATCCGAAATGGAGTCCTTGCATATGGAACTTGGAATTTTATTGAAGGGAGAATAAACAAGCCGAAAGTTAAATTTCTGCAAAATACGTGCAACTTTATAGGTGATTGATGGAAAGAGGGGAATGACAAGAGAATTTTTACAATCTCCTAAAACAAGAGTGTGCCTTTTGGTGTGTTGAGATGGGAATTTCTTAACTGCTTGATTAATAATGTTGGGTGAAAAGCCCCTGTCAATAGCTACTGCTTTTAAATAATTCAGTTCTTCATCAAGGGACAGTTTGGAGGAGCAAACTTGAAGAGCACGGAAAACATAGGAATAAAATGAATCTAACTTTCGTTTAATCGGATGACATGATTTGAAGTGTGGTGGTAGGCAAACCGATGAAGGTTTACGGTAAACCATAGTACTGAAGTTGGATGTGTTACGTGTGACCAGAATGTCGAGAAACGGAAGGGAATTGCAAGTCTCAAGTTCAAAAGTAAACTGAATAGCAGGATCAATGGAATTCATTGTTAAAGAACTTTATTTAAATCATCTTTATTAACCTTCAAACAGGGTAAAATTATCGTCTACGTAGCGGAACCATGCCAGGAAGTTTAAAGTTTCAAACAATTTTGATTCAAAATAATGCATGTAGATATCAGCCAGGATGGGACTCAGGGTGCTTCTCATGGCTAATCCCTCAGTTTGCTTGTAATATTTATTTTGGAAAACAAAATGCATTTATTTCAAACAAAGTTGAGTAAGAGAAATAAGCTCATCAAGAGAAATGAAATTCGAAAGTCTGGTTTCTAGACATCTTAATGCACCCTCCACTAGAACATTGGTGAATAATGATTTTACATCAAAAGAAACCATGAGTAAATTTCTAGGAGAAATATGTTAAACCTTTTTTACTAATTCTATTGAACTTTTTATGGTCTAATAAAATTGAAAATTTAGAATTTAAATATTTAGCTAACAGATATGAGACAGTACCTAAATTTGATACAAAAATGTTCTTTCCATTGTTTCCATTGATCCTGCTATTCAGTTCACTTTTGAACTTGAGATTTGCAATTCTCTTCCGTTTCTCGACATTCTGGTCACACATAACGCACCCAACATCAGTACTATGGTTTACCGTAAACCTTCATCGGTTTGCCTTCCACCACACTTCAAATCCTGTCATCCGACTAAACAAAAGTTACCTTTATTTTATTCCTATGTTTTCCGTGCTCTTCAAGTTTGCTCCTCCAAACTATCCCTTGATGAAGAACTAAATTATTTAAAAGCAATAGCTATTGACAGGGGCTTTTCACCCAACATTATTAATCAAGCAGTTAAAAAATTTTCATCTCAACACACCAAAAGGCTAACTCTTGTTTTAAGAGATTATAAAAATTCTGCTGTCATTCCTTTCTTTCCATCAATTAGCTATAAAGTTGCACGTATTTTTCAGAAATTTAACTTTGATATGATACTTATTCCTCCTTGTGTAAAAGATACAAACACAAGAAAATAATCACCATTATAAAGATCATTCCCAATACTAAATGTACAAAAGGGCAAAAGAGATAGTGAACAGATGGCAAGATCAAGGACTACCAAAAACATAAAATATTCTTGTAGGTTCATGGACATAGGTATCCTTTCCCCTACTCAACAGCCAAAGGGCAATGACCTTCAGTCATCTGCTCAATAGGTCTGAAGTCTTTTAATGTCAGTGAGATTCTAGTGGAAGCCACGACAACTCCATGAAACAAGAGTGGTCAATATGTTCGATGTTTGTTTTTCCTATGCTGGTTTCTGCTTTATGAGGAAGTTGGTGCCTCAGGATGTCCAGTTTTTTGTACACATCATATCATCATCAAAGCTCAGATTTTCAGAACTAATATTTCCAAAGGAGGACTTGGATTTCTGGTAAGTCAGGAGTTTTTTTTTTTCTTTCGTGTTTTCAGTCTGATTATTTTTCTTCTCTTTACCAATAAGTATTTTTGATACAGATGCTACTAATTTCTGCACTTCATTTCCTTGTAAATTTTGAGCTGGCTGTTATATATATATATATATTGTTTGCATTGTTTTGTACTGTTTTGTATGCTTATAGATTTTACTGCACTGGAACAATAAGCTTTTGCACAGATGGAAATCTGTTACTAATTTTGTTTCCTCTGCCAAAAAAAGCGGGGGAGGATTTGGCCTCTGCCCAAAAAAAAAAAAAAAAAGGGGTCTTTTTATCACCTGCATGTATCTCCTTTTCAGACTCCATTTTGGCACAGCTGAGAGAATGCTACATGTTCTCTTTTGTAATTAACGCACAGTGGACTGGCATTGCAAATAAAGCCATCATGGCCTTTCATAGAGCAATGCATTCATCAGTTTACCACAAGATATTTTGAAGTGATAAAAATGCTGCCACTGAAAGCATTGTGAAATTTTTGGTATGTAATATCTTATGGGGGCAGCGCAAGTACCTGGCTTTAATACTTTTTGCCAGATTAGGTCAGATGAAGGTCAGGATCACTTGCTTCATATTTATAAAGTGACTTTCTTAATGTAACATGATACACCTAGCAGCACAAACATTCTGGTCGGACAAATCAGAGACAATTTCCTTTTCTGCTATAAAGAGGAAGTCCCTCTCTGAAATTACGCCTTGACAATGATTTTAAGTTTTGTGCTCTGAAACAATTATGTCAATTAGCCCAAGCTTTTTAATACAAGGACTATAACGGATTGAGAACAAAAAGAGGTTTAGACAAAATGACTATATATTGCAGCTGTCTGATAGTTTTGTGTTCACAAACATAGAACTGTATATACTTCTGAATGAGAATAGGTGACTTTTTGCAGACCACCTATTCAGTTGTTAATAACCAGAAATCAAGGCCTCTTTTAATCTTTGTTTGTATTTACATTTATCTTGACTTTTTCAGATGGAACAATATCAGTAGAAGTTATGTTAGTTAAAGAGGCCATAATTTAATATTAAGAAAAATCTGAACCTGTTGATCCCAGCCACCACTGATTCCAACACGGAGATGCAAATTTCTGCACTACAGCTAACTGGATCTATACAGTCTGAAGCCCCACAGGCAGCTTTTTTGAAAGCAGGAACTCCAAAAGCTTATCTCCAAGCCACAATTTATAAAACACAATTTATAAAAAAAGGGTAAAAAGAAATGAGGAAAGATCACTGGGCTCCAGAATTGAGACTATTTCATAAAGAGGGTGATTCCTTACAGTACCTTGGCACTGCCACACTCATATTTAGAAAGAGTGAACTCAGCTTTTTTTATTGAAATTTATTTATTTATCTAATTTATCTAACACAAGAACTAGTGAACAGATGATTTTGACTAGTGGAGACAGCTAAGTGCCTCCCATTCCATTCTAAAGAGGCCAAAGCAGTATTTTGAGGACAGTACCTCAACCAGTATGACCCTTGCTTTCAGACTATGGCAAATGCTTTACTATGGCAAATGCTTAGGCAGTTTTCTCTCCATGAGAAATTAGAAAAAAGGGATGTAACAGAATTTCACTTTGTGCCCCACCATCTGAAAAGGAAAACCACAAAGAAGAAAAAACTGGAAACACAATTTATAAAAAAAGGGTAAAAAGAAATGAGGAAAGATCACTGGGCTCCAGAATTGAGACTATTTCATAAAGAGGGTGATTCCTTACAGTACCTTGGCACTGCCACACTCATATTTAGAAAGAGTGAACTCAGCTTTTTTTATTGAAATTTATTTATTTATCTAATTAAAGAAGATAGAACTAAAAATAAAGTAAATAATATTCAAATATATATTGTGCCTATGGACCTTGATAATGAAAATATAACAATTGCTAGAGTTTAGATTAAATACAAGAATTAAAAGTTCTGATATTGGACAAAATTTTCAGTTTTCCTCCCTATATGTCTTCTGCTGGTCTATTCCACTCATTGACTATATTTACGGAAAAGGTTTACTGTTCTGACAAATAGCATAGAGTATTTGTTAATATAAAAACATTGTGGAATAAAAACAGAAAAAGACATAATAGCAATGCTGTTTGGTGTAGAACATAGATCCATATTGAAGAGGAAGAATTCTGATTGTGTAGAATACCGAAATGCTGATCTACAATGAATAAGAAACTTGGCAATCGAGGTAGATTAAATCTTCATTTTTATTTCAACTGACATGTAGCTACAATTTGTTTGGCACTCTAATCATGCCTATTCAAGAACACATTTTTTGATACTATTGCAATAGGAAGAAAAGCATAGCGAAACAGCTTCCAAGCAGCACAGAAGATAAAAGCAAAGTATGCATTTATCCAATATGGAAGATCACCAAGAGGAAGGTTTTGGTTTAGGTTAGAAAGCTTTTAGTTTTCAAAGTTTAGGTTCCCAACTAACTATGGCATCAGCCTTACACAAGCTCTGGCACAGATTTATCTAGAAATGATGCAGTCCAGAAATGTTATTATTTTTAGAATAGAGAGACGAAATACTCAAATTAAAAAAAAAGGAATTAAAAGACTATTACTGAATGAAATTATAAAGCTGATTTAGATATTTTCTATATTACATGTATATGTATGTGTGTGTATGAAGGGTGCGAAAAAAAGATATTTGAGCCTTTCAAAACTAATTAAAATCAAAAAGGTAATTTTGATTTAAGACTGCTTAAAATAATTACTAAAATATTAAATATGAATGAAAAATTACAGCCGTTGAGAACAAAATTCTACCTATAAAGGATTATTAATGTCTCTTTTTAAATGTAATACCATTTCCTGACTACAGTGATACATATTCAATGGAACATTTATTAAAGACATCAGTAGAAGGAAATTAGGCTGGCACTTTACATACAGTACAAAGTCCGTAATCCGGACTTGTCGGGACTTTGGCGATTCCGGATTAGGGGTTTTTCTGGATTACAGATCATCAATTTAAATCTGGTAAGATGGCATGCAGAAATTATACAATTAAAAATATGAAACCCTAATTTATGAAATAGAGCAATTATGATCTAAAGGGTATCAAAATTTACAAAGAAAAAAGCTTAATATTTATTTGTTTACTTTAGTAAACATTTCTTTCAATGTAAGTTGTTTAAGTTGCTTCATTTTTTGTGCTAATACTTTCTCTTTAATTCTATAAACAGATAAAGTTCCACTGTTCAAGTCCTATAATTGCTATGTCGAGAATTCCGACTAACTTGTCAATCAAGATTTTTTCATTTTCAATAAAGTTCTCTGTTACTTTCTTCACTATCGGAAGCGTGCATGGGTAAACGCTTTACTGGCTTTACGCGCAAGCGTAGCGGACACGCGCATCAAATACATGCGTGTTTGATGCTTGCGTAAGTTTGTGGCTTTGAGGTCCAGATTATATATACATCATTCCGGATAATGGATGTTCGGATTACAGACTTTGTACTGTATTTCATTATTGCTTTCAGTTGCTGCAATATAAATATAAAAATTAAAAAAAACTATAAAAATATTAAAGCACCCACTCATACCTATGTTTAGTTTTATGCTCATTTTCTGCAAGTGAATTGTGACGAGAGCCTTGTCTTTTGGGTGAAGTTTTGTATGTAGATGGCATATAAGCCACTAAATCTAAATAACCATCCACAGCTTCTGAAAATGTAACCTCTATCACACCTAAATATAAATTAATAAGATAAAGCATGTAAGTGGAACAACATGTTCTAAATTAAAAACTACAGACTCTTAAAGAATTTGCTATAGATGTTAGAGATACAAAACAATGAGCCTTATCTGAAAATATGGTACTTTTTGATTATCCACACTTTGACTGAAATGTAGACAGTTACATGGCAACCCATAATGTCACCAAAAGATATTTGTGCAAGAACCTAGCAAGAGCATAGCACATCTGTTTCTGCTGATGCTCAATGCCAAGTTTGTGCAATTCTGTGAATTTTTATAAAAAAATTTAAACTAATTGCTATGTACATGGGAAGAATAACAGGGATTGGGGAACCTAAAAAGGTAAATGTTTTATTACAAATGTTACTTGCTTTTTTATTTTGCTTCATTTAATTTATTTTTTCTTGTTTTACTGAATGATTGCTCTAGATGGAATTCTAAATGCATTACAATTTTGAAAATAACTTTAATAAAAAAATTAATGACCAAATTTTTGGTGGGATTATGGATAATCGGAAAGTACTGAGAGCATTAATATAAAAATACATTTAATACTAAATTCCTAATATCAACTAAATATGCTCTTGCTTCATTACCTATAAAATGTACATATTTTATATTACTATATTACACTAAGTTTGTTTGCACCGAGAAAATTTAATAGAGAATGCATGATTTATCTTTCCATAAAATCACGGATAGTAAATACAGATAGTATGACTTTTAATGTCCTTAATGCACAACTTGATTCAAGTGAACTGAGGTAGCTCTATTACATCACATACAATCGACGAAGACTGATAATTCTGTTTTGTTCTAAAACTTCACACAAACACTTAAATGGATTATAGTCACAAAGTGGCCAAGGTTTGTTGTTATCTTGTCCATGAATTTCATGGAAGAATGGTTGCCAGAGCCTCAAGGTGGTTGGACTTCTACTTCTACACCAGAGTGCCCCAGTCCAAGGGTCTCCCACCTCTCTCTCCTTCCACCCCACCATACAAGAGGACTTTTGGCTCGCATTACATTTAGAGTGCCCCCATGCCGTGAAGGCACTGTACATTTACAAACATCCATGCCTTCTATGGGATTCGAACCTGGGCCCTTCAGTATCACAGAAGGCTACCCTAAACACTATACCGTCTGGGCGGCAGTGGCCAAGGTGTAATGCGACAAAACTGTTGATCTGTTCTTCCAACTACTTAGTAATTAAACAAATTGCATGAAAAAGTGTATTGCTTTGTTGAAAGACAGCAGCAATGTGTATTCATTCATATCCTGCAGGTATACATATTATCAGTTAACAAGTCCCTCATGAAGTTACTGCTGAGTGTTTGAAGGGCAATAACTAATGCACCTGAATGTGTCAGAAAAATGCTTCCTAGACTATAGCATCTAACCTACTGAATTCCAACACTGCAATCAATGGATACAACTTTATAATTGTTTACAACATACACAAAATTAATAATTTGTATGATACCAAAGGAAATAAAATTTATCATCTCAGTGAACCTTCTTTCCCCTTTCTGATGATCCATGTTTCATGTGGGTCAGAGTTACTTGGCTCAAATTTAACAGACAACCACAGTGGCTGTTTCTGAAATGCTGGCCACTGCCCTCCAAGGTCCTACTATCTGGTCATGGTAAAATTAGCTGAAGTTAGAACATTTCTCCACCATTAGAAAACAAGTATCAAATTAAAGAACAGAAAAGTAGTGGACCACATAAATAGTAACCTTCGGGTGAGAATGATACGTGATCCTTAATTATTGCTCTTTCAATACACAGAGCACACACGGAATTATATTGTCTTCACAAGATAATCATAAAACTGATCAGGTCCAAGTTAAGCATTAGCAAGTTTAATAATAATAATAATTAATAATAAATTAAACATTGTTTATTTACCTCTTTGTGTATGATATACATTTCTGTCTAATTATTCATCAGTTTACAAAGAAATTCTAAATATGCTACTGTCTAAAACAACACTTTTAAAACCTTTTTCTGCCCCTTAGCAGAATGTTAAAAAACTAAAAGGATATCAATTCCAATTCATATCAGCAGATAGAATAAATAACATTATTTTAATTCTTTAGCTCAGAATTGTATTAAATATGCTTAAAATAATGACAAATTTCAAGACATTACCAAAGGTGATGAATGCACAAAATTAGTACCTCATTTAAAAACCAACATCTAGTAAATGTACCTTTCTTGAAAAATGTAAATAATTCGCCTTAATGGTTATTGTAAATTTTAACAGAATTACTTAGATAAGAAATAACATCATGTGAATTAATATTCTATGAGAATTCTATGAAACATAATTTTGTCATAGTAAATATACTGGCAACACATATAATAATGCTGTAAATTATTTTCATTTACATATCATAATCTCATATTTGTGGCATGGCCCATTTTGAATTTAAAAATGGTGTCAATAAAACTATAATACATACCATTAATTTTGATAATAAGCATCAATATCAAGCCATCAAGATAGCTTTTTAGAACTGCACAGACATGTTTCTAATAACATGATTTATAATAGAAGAATATGTTCTCCTGCCACAGGAGAAACTACTGTGCTTCTGGAGAACTTGATTAGTGTACATGTAAGAGATAGTTACACAATTTCTTTAAATAATAATGAAATAATATTTCTACTCTTCAGATACTTCAAAGATTATGCACAAATTTTTTACAAACCTCTGTATTCAGCTAAGAATTCTTTTAATTTATCAGGTGCAGTTTTATAAAAATTTAGTTCTTGTGGAATCAAAGGTTTGCAAATGGTATCCTCATCCAACTGAAGCATAGAAGAATGACCACCAACCTGAAAATTAAAAAGGCATCTTTCATTAAACAGATATATTGTGAAGGAAAAAAATATGGCCAAGAATAGAAGTCATATTAATGTCCACATGCACAAAATATATTTCATAAATGATTAACATGGTAACTGCCTTCATATTTTTATCACAAAATAAAGAACTGTTCTGTTATCAGGACTGGAATCAGAAATGTATGAATGCATTTGCGTGTGTATGAATGTATGTACATAGATGTGTAGAAACTTCATTTTTTACTACCTGGATTGCCTTGTAACCATGGGAATGACAGCTATAGCAGATGGTTCCAGTCACCCAATTTTTTGTCTTCACTACATTTCAGTTTATTTGCTTAACAAAGAGCATGCGAATGAAAGCTGACTTAGACCTCCACACACATATATTCGTACTTACATAAATACATACTTTTTTGGATTTGATCTTGATAACAGAACAGTACCCAAAATAATTTACATTAAAAGCCTTATATGTTTTGGAGTACGAAGCAATTAAAGATCCCACACTAAAAAAATCTACAAGCTTTAGAATGGAAGTAAATTTACCATACGATGCTTTATTCTCAATACAAGTAAAAAATGCAGATTATATATTAAGTATAGAATTACTTTTTAATTTTAAGTGTTAGTTTTAATCGAATATTTATTAAGGCAGGAATTGTAGTTTCAATGTATAAGTACACTCAGATAATAGAAAAAATTCATTATCATATATTAATTTTTTTGGAAAAATGCAAATAACTAGCAGTAAAATTTTAAGGCAATTACAAAGACCGCTAACTAATAGCTCCCAAAAAAGCTATTAATTATTTGCTAAATATTTAAATTTTGATTAAAATCCAACTTGCAATATGTAAATCATTGCTAAATTACATCAACAAATAAGTTATAATACAACACAAATAAGTTAAAAACAATGCAATAAGTTACACACTACAATACAATTTATAATACGAATAAGTTAAAAGAAATACTAGAAAAGAATAAGTTAAAAGATACAAACTAGAAAAATATTTCACTATTTATTAAATTAAATATTAATGGCATTTAATTCATAATTTCTCATAATAGAAATTTTTACATCAACATAATTAATGCTGTAAATTATTATATGTTACATGCTAATGTTGTCATATATATATATATATATATATATATGTGATGTACCAGCTTTAGTCGTAGCTTAAATTATCAGATGATAAGTTTTTTAAAAAAAACAGGATCCATTTATTATTATTCAGGAGAAATAGCAATTACAAAATCAGATATCCGGAGTAAATAAAAAGAATTACTAATAACTTTTTGTATGAAGTTTACTGAATCGTGACATTTAAGAAAAAGCCCCGATATTCCTTTTGCGAGTCCTTTTATAGCCTCTGGAAAGGTGGAACTTCCAAGAAATGACGTCAGCCTCAATAGCCAATCCAGTTCGCTTTAAATATATTATCAGAACATTCTAAAACTGTACGTGTAGAAAAAGGCGGGAAAAAACAACTTGACTACAGGGCTGTGGATTTAATTCCACATACTTTCAAATAAGAGAACGTCGCCAATAAAAAATGAAAAGAACATACAATTAAATTTTAAGTGTTTCTTGACTATGGAATTTTATCATTACATATACAGTCAAAAGTCGTTAATTCGGACACCCATAATCCGGACCTCAAATCTACAAACTTTCTGCGCATGCGTCAAGGCTGCGAATATGCGTGTGCGCATGCGCATAATACGTTTACGCAAGCGCGTTTAATGTATAACGGACGGTATAAGCTAAGCTGAAATTATCTAATTCAGGTAATGTTGCAGATTGCGTTGTTCCTTAATCTTCGAATTGGATCCGGCTTATTATTTTTTGCAGACTGTTACAGCAATTTTATAAAAGTAAGCTTGAACTTTCGATTATGTCAAATAGAATTTCCGATATATACAGTCAAAAGTCGTTAATCCGGACTCGTCGGGACTTCGGCGATTCCGGATTATCGATTTTTCCGGATTATAGATCATCAGTTTAAATCTGGTAAGATGGCATGCAGAAATTACAAAATTAAAAATATGAAACCATAATTTATGAAATAAAGAAAAATTATGATCTAAAGGGTATCAAAATTTACAAAAAGAAAAAGCTTAATATTTATTTGTTTACTTTATTAAACATTTCTTTCAATGTAAGTTGCTTTGTTTCATGTGATAATACTTTCTCTTTAATTCTACTAACAGACATAATTTCTTGTTTAGTTACAAAGTTCCGCTGTTCAAGTCCTATAATTGCTGTGTTGAGAATACCGACTAATTTGTCAATCGAAATGTTTTCGTTTTCAATAACCTCTGGGTCACTTTCTTCACTATCGGAAGCGAATTATAACGACGAGGAACTTGATTTAAATCATATCAAAGACGGAGTATATCGAGATGAAATACTACACTTAGTACGGAATTATAAACCAAATAAAATAAAAACATCTGCTCTGAAGATAAGGATAGTGCTGACAGATCAACTTCCAATCCGCAGCGTGAAATTGATAAACAGATTTCGGATTTCAAAACATACTTTCGCTTTGTAGATACAAATTACATATTAGTAAATATATATCGGAAATTCTATTTGACATATAATGGATGACATATAATAAAAAAATGGATAAAGGCATATCCTTTGATTATCTAATCATTCCGAAATATGTTTATCAATTTCACGCTGCTCTGCGGGGGAAGGGAAACAACACGGCGCGCAATGAATTAGAAGTTGATCTGTCAGCACTATCCTTATCTTCAGGGCAGATGTTTTTATTTTATTTGTCTTATAATTCCTTACTAAATGTAGTATTTTATCTCGATGTACTCCGTCTTTGATATGATTTAAATCAATTTCCTCCTCATTATAATTCGCTTCCGATAGTGAAGAAAGTGACACAGAGGTTATTGAAAACGAAAAAATTTCGATTGACAAATTAGTCGGTATTCTCGACACAGCAATTATAGGACTTGAACAGCGGAACTTTGTAACTAAACAAGAAATTATGTCTGTTAGTAGAATTAAAGAGAAAGTATTATCACATAAAACAAAGCAACTTAAACAACTTACATTGAAAGAAATGTTTAATAAAAAAAAAAACAAATAATAAATATTAAGCTTTTTTTTTTTTTTTTTTTTTTTTTTTTTAAATTTTGATATCCTTTAGATCATAATTGTTCTTTATTTCATAAATTACGGTTTCATATTTTTAATTTTATAACTTCTGCATGCCATCTTACCAGATTTAAACTGATGATCTATAATCTGGAAAAATCGATAATCCGGAATCGCCGAAGTCCCGACGAGTCCGGATTAAAGACTTTTGACTGTATATATTATAAACTTCTAAGTTGCCCCCCTTTTTTAATACTTTATTTAATTTTTAGGATGCATTGTAGAGTCATTATATTTATTTTGGAAGCAGGAGAGATGGAAAATTAGCAACGCCTTCGCTGGGAATTGAACCGCAGACCTCCGGAATACGCACCCAGCATGCAGACCACCACACCACAAAGGCATGCCAAGGCAGGAGAAATATCTTATAGCATTAGTATAATTTAATCTGTTATTCCTCTGATTTTCACTATATTTGTTTATATTTTATTTATTTACAGTTTATTTAGATTTGATTCAAAAGCTATGAAATAAATAATTTACAAATAAATAAATTAATAATTATATTGATTTACAGATGTTTTGTCATTTTTACAGTTTAATTTTTAATTATTTATCATTTTATTTATCTAATTTTGCTCTTTCTTATTACCTTGTGTAGGATTCCAATACTTCTAATTATAGAAATTAAGTCTTGAGTAAATAAAAAAGCATAATGATGTATAGTGAGTGTTGGCAAACTTTAGTCACTCTTAAAAATAAGTTCTTATCAGATGGAGACAAATCTCTATGAAACCATGAAAAGGAAGTTGCTATCATTTTAATGACACGGTATCTAAAGATGGAATCCATTACACCTAACAGTATAAGAGGAGTGGTCAAACTTCAAGGTTTGGTTTAGTTGATTATGGCAAAGCACACTAGGGCTATCTAAGGGAACTGATGCCATATATATATTATAAACTTTTTCTAAGGAAAACTGGCTCGTATACATGCAGCCCATCCATGCCCATGCAGCTAACTCGTTTGGTACGGATGGGGGAATCAAACCCAGCTCAGAACTACCAGTGTCCAGCGATTTTACCGCTTGGCTGCTGGTGGTTTGCCAAACTTCATGATAGTAGGAGTCATGTTAGAATTTAAAAATTTAAGATCCCAAACTAGATTTTTCAAAATCTACAAGTCTATAATAGATAATGAAACAGGATCAGATTGAATGGAAAGAAATAGTTATGTAAGATGTAAAATCAGTTACTTACTTCTTTGGAAAGAAGTAAGTAACTGAGAATTTCACATTTTTAATGTATTTATATAAAAATATAAACAAATCATTCCTGCTTCTTCTGCTCCATATTGAATGAATAAATTGATGGTTTTTGTTGAAGATTAATTTACCTTCTAATAATATTTGGCAACATTGATGTTATTTATTTAAAAGATAGAGTTCCTTCATCTGGCATCTTCAGATTTAGTTAACAATCTCTGGATTTAAAAAGTTATTAAAAGCTGTTGGATATTCACTAAAAAGAGCAAAAAGAATAATTATAAACAACTTAAAAAGCATGATTAGTAGTGACTAGATTTAACTACAGAAAATTATGGTAGAATACATCGTCTCGACGAATTCAGTCCAGCAACGAGTCTTGCAACAGCAGTTTACAAAATAATTTTTTTTTAATGTAAAAACTGCATATTCAGATGAACACTTAAATAAATCAACGTACTAACAGGTTATCCCATTGACCATGAAACCGTTGCCAAGCAGCATGATTTAGCACCAATTATGCATAACACAACGCATTCATACCATCTTACTTTCATTTCATCTAATCTTGCTTCATTCTTGATAAGTTATGTTTTGTTTTTATGAATAAAGATATAAATTAACTGTTGTTATTGCACTTTTTTTTGGCATTCTGGGAAGGGAAAGATTAAAATTTAGAGCCTGCCTTCCACAGAACAGCAAGCACTATATTATTTTCAAATTTATAGGATCTTACCACCAAAGAAGCATGTATGACATGATATGATCAGCTGAATATAGCCAACAAAAGAGTAATAAATTGGAACAATTAATTATCTGCAGGAATGTTATACTTACAGCATTCTAAACAGAACTTCTGATGAAACCAAGAAGCCTAATAAAACAGTAGAAATTGGCAAAATCTTTTTACAAAGCACAAAAAAAAAAAAAAAAAAAAAAAGCAGACAAATCCTTATTGTTTATTAAAAAAAGATGCTCCAGTTTCTTTACAATTCCACAGGAATGATTGACCCAACTTCAGTGTGATCAACAGAATAATATGAAAGTATCTAAATCAATTTACATGGAACAACAACCTGGTTTGATCTCGGATTTCAGCTAAGTATATCTTGTGAACAAAAGTGTATATGGATTACCACAGTCAGGAAGATGCTGATAGGAAGAACTACGCAAAATTCTCAGAAAAATGAATTTAACAAAATTAAAAATTGATTCAAGCATTATATTCCATTGTAGTTACAAATACAATCCCAGATGCCTTATTGTAGCAGCTTATGTAAATGGTTTGACTGTTACTGGAAATTCAAATTCTGAAATAGAAGACTTTAGCAGTCAGAGTAGATTGAAGGATGCTCCTTGTATTATCGCAAAGTTGTTGTTTCATTTATCATCAAGTTGTTGTTTCATTTATGGTATCCTGAGAAGTTAAATGTTATGGAAACCCTATTATTACATAATCAATTGCATTATTGCAGTAAATTTTGAATGATGGGAAAAAATTTGTTAGAGTGTGTGTTAGTTAGGAAGTACATTGCTTGTTTTGTGGCTTAGGCGGTAGAATGACTGAATGTGGTAAGATTAATTTGAAGTTTTTTTACGATTTGGAAAAGAAAGGGAGAAAACAGCATTAATTGACTGGTGTGCAAATGAAGGTTTACTTAGTAGCCATTATAAGTGTCCTGTTTGCAGGAAGGAAATGCGTATGGTCGAACGTAAAGATCCTTCCGATGGCTTTGAATGGGTTTGAAGCGAGAAAGGTTCATGCAAGAAATGCCACCGGCAGCCTGACACTACGGAGGATATTTTTTACTCTTATTTTTGTGAATGTATGTGGTGACGCCGATATACGGATTGTAGTTCAGATAACTGTAGGAAGTTTTTGAATGCTGTTAAGGAATTTTGTGTGTCACAGACTGAAGACGGAGAAATTTCTAAATAAGGTAAGTGGATATTTGCTTTGTCTAGTGCTTATATGCATAAGATGAATTTCCTTTTTTATGTTATTTTATTGTTTGATTTAAAACATAGTTTATTGAGATTGTGTATTTTTTGTTTGGCTCTACAGTAGAACTGGGTGCTCCTTTGAATTTTTAAGAGAAAATAGTTTGATGTGTACATGGACGAAGTCAAGGGCATGTACAATGCCAAGTTTGTGCAATTCTCTGATGTTTTTCAAGTGAAAATAGGTCAATGTGTGCATTTATAAAGTCAAGCGAGTGCGAAATGCTAAGTTTGTGCAATTCTCTGATGTTTTTTCCAAGTGAAAATAGGTTGATATGTACATGGATACCGAGTTGGTACAATTCTCTGACTTGCTATTTTGTCTTTGTGTAGTGGCGATTTTTGTGCCAAAAATCACTGTTACACAAAGACACCTGAGTAGGGTCATTTATGGGTGCCTCTTGGTGAAAATTGACAGTACATGGATACTGAGAATTGCCAAAACTCAATATCCATGTACCACCAATTTTTGCCAACAGGCACCCATAAATATATTTTTACTGACTTCATCTCTTAATTTTTTAAAATAATTCAACTTGTGAAAAGTTACGAAAACACCAATTGTTGAGAACTAACATCAGACATCAATCTGAAAAATTTATTCTAAGTAAACTATATAACTTAAGTCTTAAAAACTGTGAAATGAATTAATACAAGCTTGTTAAGATTCTATGAATATTGGATCAAAATCTTTATGATGTAACATTTCCCCCATCCGTACCAAAAAAAAAAAAAAAAAAAAAAGTCAGGAAAGCAGTAGGTTTATTAATATGCTTAACAATAGGCTAGTCATAGCTTTCTCTATTTGTAATTTGTCACAATACAATACATATCCTAAAGAGAATTATTGCAAAGTAGTGAATAGGCTGTTTAAATATATTGAAAGAACGCAAAATGCTTATCTAACATATACCTCAAATGATGGAAAGTTAAATGCTGTTTCAGATGCAAGCTAGGTACCGGTAAATCATATTGAAATTATTTTATTAAATTCAGTAAAAATTTCATAAATTGGAAATGCAACAAACAAAGAAAAGTTGCTCTATCTAAAATGGAAGTTGAACTCCTAGCATTCTGCAAATATACATATGAAATTAAATGGTACATCAATTTGATTAAGATAAGATGATTTAAAAGAGAAACCTATGGAAATAAAAATTGACTACCCAGTGTTAACCCCTTAAAGTGATATCTCAACGAAGTGAATTTTGTACTCGCAGTAAAAACCGGTCTGAAAAATGTTATTGTCTGCTTCAAATACAGTTAGTTTCCCTGCCTAACACTTTATTTCTCCTCTCTGTGAAGTACTGTCTTAAACCACAAACCTAGATGCTGACACCTAATTTCTAAAGCATCGCAAGCATCCAAAGAAGAGAGGGAAGTTTTGTTCTTCAGCAGAACCTCCCAAGGTTGAAAATTTCTATTATTACTTCTTTTGTAGCACTGAATGCTAGCAGTTGTTTTGATGGTGGGGAAGGAAAACATACTTTGCAGTGAAAACTGCAGTTACTTACTTTTTGTGCTTGGGTTAGTCCTAAGTTAAACGTTTGAGGAAACAGAGTATACTTGAGTGAATGACTGCACGATGGTTTTCTGAACCCAACGTAACTTGAGCAAATTAGGGAGAGGGTTAAAAAACTGGATGCAAAATACAAAATAAAGTAGTGACTCAAGGCACATTAAACTAAAAGATTTCTTTGCAAAAGACAAATATGAAATTGAGGCAGAACATCATTTAGCTTGTGTGTTCTTTAAAATCAAGAAACAGACATTTGAACCAACTAGCTACCAACTGCAAAACTGAAAGGTGAACTCTTAAAATACGGACATAAGTGAATGATTAAAACTAAGACTTTTTAGCACAAATAAGAGGGAAAGGGGAATTAATGTCATTTATTTATAATAATAATAATAATAATAATAATAATTAAAAAAAGAAAGAAAGATTTAGTTTTTAATACTTGAAAATTGAGTTTCTTAGATCAGGCATCTGTTGAGGATGTTTTTTGTGTAGAAAATGGTTTAGCTGTGGTAAATGTTCTTTGATAAAGCAGTTTTAGATATTTCATTTTAATGGTTATATTTGAAATATTTGATATTTAGAAATATAAAACTTAAAAAAATTGAAATTATTGCAAAATAAAACTTAATGTTCTTTTTCAGACAAGAAAACATTTTCTTTTTGTTTATCTTCCATTCTCTTTCTTTACTGACTGATTTTTGTATGAAAATATTGAAATTGTAAGAATATGGGATGATCATTACTAATACAATAACTTAAAAAGTTTTCTATTTTATTAGGAAAAAATACAATACTATTGGGCTGTTCAGAAAGTAATTTCCTTTTTTCCCAACAGAGGGCTAAAGTTTATTTTCCACAAAAATTTCATACTGCATACTCATTCTATATTCTGAGAGCTGATACAGCACGGCTTACCTGTGAAAAAGTACGATTGATTCTATATAGTAGTTTTTGGTTGGTGCCCTTTCAAATATGAAAAATGAAAGGCAACATTTTCGCATATTTTACTTTTTTACTATTAGAAAGGTAAAAATGCTGTTAGAGGAAGAAAAAAATTAACTGATGTGTATGAAGAAGGTGTATTGACAAAACACCACTGGCAAAACTGGTTTACAAAATTTCTATATGAGAAAATAAGATGGTAAGGAATTATTGCACTTCCCTGGATGTGCTCTTGTATCTTAAATAGTTCCAACATACAGCTCTGTTAAGAAGATTTAGTGTTCAAATTCCAGAAAAAGAATAGTTAATTTTTTATGGTTCATGTTGAAAAATGCCTGATTATTTCTACAGGATAGAAATAAGCATGAGGGGCACATGACATTTATTAATTAAAAAAACTTGTTATCCCACCATTCTACTATATCAAATATAACATCCAAAGGCCTAAAAGCCTCACCCCCTCCCTCACAGACACTGGAGATTGACATGTGGTCACCACTGTTTCACAATGCCTACCAAGCTCCTGGGATCCTCAAATTTTTTTGCAGGTGTCCAGGTCCAGCTATTTGCACAGTTCCTTTCCTTTTTAAATTAAATTCAAAAAGTTTCCATATGTTGTTATACGTAGGCTATTCAGAAAGTAAGGAACATTTCCGTCTGACGTTGCTAGGCGCGCGCCGATCACATATATTTTGGTGTCTGCGTGCTCGGCATCTCAGTCGGCGTCCAGCCATCACAACAGGAACATTTCCATGCTGCCCGTTTTTTCGTTATTCAAATTTAAAATGTGTGCTGCGATTGAAAATCCCGCAAGTTGTGAGGTGCAGTCTCTGATACGGTTTTTGTTGGCAAAAAAACCTAAAACCTATGGAAATTTATCGGCAAGTGTGTGAAGTGTACGGAAACAACGTAATGAATGAAAGTTCAATCTGGAAATGGTGCATTCAGTTTAAAAAATGGCCGAACTAACGTTCACGATGAAGAGACGAGTGGACGCCCTAGCACTGTGACTGATGAACTGAGCGCTAAAGTTGATGAAAAGATTCGTGAAAACCGCCGTTTCACAATAACGGAGCTTTTGCCTAGTTTTCCACAAGTTTCATGGACTTTGTTGTTTGAAATTGTCACACAAAAGCTAGGCTACCGCAAATTTTGTGCAAGATGGGTGCCGAAATTGCTTATAGACCACCATAAAGGTCAGCGTATGGGGGCAGCTTTGACATTTCTGGATGCCTATGACAGACATGGTGATTCATTACTGGATCGAATCGTAACTGGTGACGATACGTGGGTGAGATACGTGAACTGCGAGACAAAATTACAGTCCATGCAGTGGGGACACACAAGTTCCCCCAAAAGACCAAGAAAATGTTTGCAAACCTTGTCACCTAAGAAGATTATAGCGACTGTGTTTTGGAATAGGCAAGGTGTGCTTCTGATTGATTTTATCGAACGTGGTGCCACAATAAACTCTGAGCGGTACTGTCAAACTTTGCGCAACCTTAGGAGAGCAGTTCAGACGTCCAAAATTTTGTTTTTGCACGACAATGCCCGACCTCACATGGCAAACCACATTCAAGAACTCCTTAATTCATTCAAATGGGAGGTTTTTCCTCATACGCCCTATAGTCCCGATCTTGCACCTAGTGATTTTCACTCGTTTCCAAGAATGAAGAACTGGCTAGAAACACAGAGCTTTGACGACGACAAGGAGCTGCGGGTGCGCGTCACTGAGTGGCTGAGATCGCAGGCAGCAGAATTCTATGACGAAGGAATTTCAAAGCTTGTCCACTGCTATGATAAGTGCCTCAATTTGTTTGGTGAATATGTAGAAAAGTGCAATTTCAATCACTCTTTCTGATGCATATAATAATTTTTTTTCTTGTACTTAGTTTCTTTTTAATTCCAAAACGTTCTTTACTTTCTGAATACCTCTGGTATAAGTGAGTGGTAACATATACTTTTTTCAAAGGAAAATACAATGTTCTGCATTTCTCAGAAGATTTACAAAGTCAAATACAGTACAAAGTCTGTTATACGGAAGTCCATAATCTGGAATGATCTATAATCCGTACCTCAAAGCTACAAACTTTATGTGCATGTGTAAATGCATAATGCATTTACGCATGCACGTTTAATGTATAATGGACGGTATAAGCTAGGCTAAAATTATCTAAGGCATTTCAGTTAATGTTGCAGATTGTGCTGTTCCTTAATCTTCTAACTGGATCCGGCTTATTATTTTTTGCAGACTGTTAGAACAATTTTATAAAAATTAAGCTTCAACTTTCGATTATGTCAAAAAAGAGTTTCCAATTCTGGAGCTGCAAAAGGAACTACAAAGCGAAAGCATGTTTCGATGACCATTAAACAAAAAGAGGAATTGCTGTAAAAAATGGATAAAGGCCTATCCATCTCAAAATTATGTGAGAAGAATGGCACTGGAAAGTCCACTATATATGACACGAGAAAAAGGAACTTTTTAAATTTTTTGTGAAAGCATCTTAAACAACTTACATTGAAAGAAATGTTTAATAAAGTAAACAAATAAATATTAAGCTTTTTTTTGTTGTAAATTTTGATACTCTTTAGATCATAATTGTTCTTTATTTCATAAATTACGATTTCATATTTTTAATTGTATAATTTCTGCATGCCATCTTACCAGATTTAAATTGATGATCTATAATCTGGAAAAACCCCTAATCCGGAATCACCGAAGTCCAGACGAGTCCAGATTACGGACTTTGTACTGTATAGTTAAAGGAAGAATGGTGCTTTCTGATTATCTACACCCCAACTAAAAGTTCACAAAAAAGTTTGATAATGGCAACCTACAGGTTCGCCAAAAAGCATTTATGTGGCAACCAAGGTATGTGTGTGTCCTTAAGAGCATATTCTAGAATACCTTTTGAACAGCAGGCACCATTTACTTTTTCAATGTGAATTATAGTTGGATAAAGTTAATAATACATGCACATAAAAAAGAGATCAGTCGTATTTTGCTTTGTGCCAGCATCTGTGTTGGATGCAATTTCTATTTCATTAAAAATGAGAAAACTGTCACATAGAATTTTATTGAAAACTAAAACATTTTTATTATGATCGCACACGTTATATGACTGGCAGGCACCATGGAGCCCATGGGCACAGGGTCGGGAATCTCCACTCTAAATGACTTTCTACTTCTCCTGAAATTTACACCAGTATTCCTACAAACTACGATCTCTAACAGTTATAGAAGTATATAAGACACCTAGATCATATATACTGAGATCAGGAGGAATGGTATGTAGAAGAAGTAGAAAAGATATTAGAGATTAAAGAAAACAGTTCAGCTTCCGAAAGGAATATGAGAAGAACAGAACACGAAGTTACTGCATAGAAAACAATTGCCTCTTTTCAAGAGCTAAGTTTAGAAGATTAATTACTAAACTTCACTAACTCAGAAGAAAAGAACAGTGATAAATATTAATACAGTCAAAAGTCATTAATCCGGACTCGTCGGGACTTCGGCGATTCCAGATTATCGATTTTTCCGGATTATGGATGATCAGTTTAAATCTGGTAAGGTGGCATGCAGAAATTTTAAAATTAAACATATGAAACCGTAATTTATGAAATAAAGGACAATTATGATCTAAAGGGTATCAAAATTTACAAAAAAAAAAAAAAAAAAAAAAAAAAAAACTTAATATTTATTTGTTTACTTTATTAAACATTTTTTTCAATGTAAGTTGTTTCAGTTGCTTTGTTTTATGTGCTAATACTTTCTCTTTAATTCTATATAAACAGACATAATTTCTTGTTCAGTTACAAAGTTCCACTGTTTAAGTCCCGTAATTGCTGTGCCGAGAATACCGACTAACTTGTCAATGGAAATTTTTTCCTTTTCACTAACCTCTCTGTCACTTTCTTCATGCCTTTATCCATTTTTTGCAGCAATTCCACTTTTTGTTTGATGGAAATCGAAACATGCTTTCGCTTTGTAAGATCCTTTGGGAACTCCAGCATCGGAAATTCTATTTGACATAATCGAAAATTCAAGCTTACTTTTATAAAATTGCTCTAACAGTCTGAAAAAAATAATAAGCCGGATCCAAATCAAAGTTTAAGGAACAACGCAATCTGCAACATTAACTGAAATAGATAATTAGATAATTTTAGCTTATACCGTACGTTATACATTAAGCGCGCATGCGTAAACGTATTATGTGCATGCACACACGCATATGTGCAGCTGTAAAGGTCTTACGTGCATGCGTTAACACGACGCATGTGCAGAAAGTTTGTAGTTTGAGGTCCAGATTATAGATCATTCCAGATTATGGGTGTCCGAATTAACGGCTTTTGATTGTATACTATACTAGAACCTGGATCTCCAATGGGTAATCATTATTTTCTATGCAAAAGATTTTTTGTGGAAACAGCCATGTATTAGTAGTGTTTCGGTTTGACTAGAAACTTTCACTCTGCCGATGTTTCAGTTTGATTAGAAACAAACTTTTCTCTGCCTCAGAATGGCAACGGTGAGAACTTGACTTTCGATTTGTTATGATGCAACTCGAACGCTGCTCATGAGATGTAACATTAGATTCGATTCTAGATTAGATTAATTTTAGTACTTAATAAATCTTTTAAAACTAGATTGAGTATTTTATCATAGAATTATAACTGAACCACTGCTTGCAGAAATTTAGATGTGGCATTTAGATACATCGTTACATTCATAGTTAGATTAGTTGGGCAACGCCATCAACTTGATTCTATTAGTGCACATTAGTGCATAGATAAACAACTAGAGACAAATGTTCATTATGTTTAGAATTTGAAACGCTGAATAAATATGTGATCTTTTATTATGTATTAGAATTTTATTACTTTTAGCTATTATTACAGTTTATTTTGATTTGTAAGTTGATTCAATGAATGAAAAGTTCCTTTTTGAACATTTGGCAAAGCAAGGTAGGACTTCTGAGGAAATTACTTTTGCTTTTTCTCTTTTGTAATGGACATGTTGAAAGCTAAGTACACTCAGTTTCAGTAGCAAAGCGAAGGGGGGCAAGGGGCTGTATGATGCCCCGGGTACCACTCGCAGAGAGGCGCCAAATGGTTTCCAAACAAGACTTTCATCATATCGCTGTGTTTTTTTCGGGGTGCGTCAAAAAGGTATTTTGCCCTGGGCACCAGTTATGCTCACTACTCCTCTGCTCAGTTTAGATGATTATTATTAAAGCATTATAAAATTATGAAAAATTGAAATCATTTTATCAAAGGAATCGAAACTTCATGTGTTAGAAATTCTCAGCATTGTAAGAAATTAACATGCGGCAATGTTGTATTCACCAGTGATATCATCATTACTTAACGAAACTCTTTGTGTGTGGAAAAGATTCAGAGTTCTTAACTGAAAGCACAAAGAATCTGAAACAGACGGTGATCAAAATAATGGAGATTACTTCTATTATTTTGATCCTTAGTTATTTTTATTTTTCCTTAGTTATTTTTATTTTTACTTGATGAAGGAGAGAAGCGAGTCTCTATAGACACTAACTGTTTTGGAACTAATCAGCTGTCGAAAAGTTACAGCTCAGAAGGTACCCGACTTTAAAAATCACAGTAAATCTCCACCAATTCCACTGGCATATTCTTTGATTTTAATTACAGAAGCAAATAACTTTATATTTTGTTTAGTTTCCATAAATCATACGACTGCTATAAAGGTCGAAAAATGGCAGAAGATGGACAAAACATTGTATAGAAGAGGCAGAGTTATTTCCTTTGCTTATATCAGGGTCACAGGATAGCTAAGTGCCAGAAAAATGTTTCATGTGGGGGAAAAAACATCATGAATGCCTGTGGGATAGCTCTACAAGCGGAAAAGAACAGAGCAGTCAAATTCCTCTTTAGGCAAAACATTGAACAATTTTTCAAAGTCACCAAATGTTCTACTTCAAAATTTAATTGTTACTTTTAGAAGGCAAATCAGTAAACATCTATCACAGGTTATAATAGATTCTGCTTCCCAATGATTATATATTTTACAGAGCACTGCAGCAGAAAAATATTTAGAAAAAGGTGTTAAAATGTCTGTCACTCCTTATTTCTATGGGTATAACATACCACAATATTTTCACCACATTTATATCCAGAGCTGAAGTTACCTGTGGTAATGTGCCTTCAATCATTACTAGGGAACGGGTAGATAAATCAGTCAAAAATAGTATTAAATGTAATGATCAAAATTCTGGTCCTGCTGAAATCTTAATAAGGGTTGATATAGTGGGTAAGTTAATGATGGGAGGCTTCCGACTTCTAACGTCGGGACTTGTCACCATAGAGATGAAATTAGATCGGATTATAATGGGTAAAAATAGCATTTCAGAGACCTTGGGTCATTTAACATTATCAGCTACATCAATGTTGAATAAGGAAGTGCTAATATCCGACTTATAACCTCTTGATTCAATAAGGATTTTAGAACCTTCTGAATAGAAAAATCTATTAGAGTTGCATGCAGTTGCAACAGAACAATTCTTAAAACACAATTATAGTGAATGGTGGAGGTTGCTTTCAAGTAAACTTACCACTACTCGAAAACCATGTACCCTTGCAGGATAATTTTGATTTAGCTACTAAAAGATTAATTAACACAGTCAAATGGCTGAAACTGAAAAACCTACATGAAGCTTATAAGGAAACAGTATTAAAAGAATGGTAACAACAAGGAATAAGTGAAAAGACACCGGATAGTGAAAGTGAATTACTGTGGTATTATTTACCTCATAGGCATATTGTAAAAGAAAACACCATTACCATAATTAAACCTGTTTTTCAATGCTTTAGTGAAGCAGAAAAGAGCACCTAGTTTAAAGAATGTATTGAAAAAGGAATGAATCTCAATGAATTAATTCATTCAATTATTAATAGATTTCATATAAAGCAAATTGACATTATATCTGATATCCAGAAGGCTTTTTTCACAAATCAGCATCCATCCTAGAGATAATCTAATATAATTCTTTGTGGTACAGATTTGATGGATTTTTAAAGTACTTCCGACACTATACAACCGTTCTTGGTGTTTCCTGTAATCCACGTTTTACTGGCCTTATGATTCATTATCATTTGGAATGCACTTTGAATGGAACAAGTGAAGAAAATTACAAGTATCCTTTGAAAATCGTAAAAAAGCTGAAAAATAGCTTTTATGTGGATAACTGTTTAACTAGTATCAGTAAAAATGAGGAATTTCATTAATTTATATAAGCTGATACATTAGGTGGGAGAAAATTTAATCTCCATGGTTGGGAATATACCAATCCTTTAGATGACTAGCAGCAGACACATTCCCAGCAGACAAACCAGTCTGCTAGGAATGTGTTGGGAATGTAAAAGCGATATGCAATATGTAATCTTGCGAATGTAAATGAGATGCTTTGCCTATATATTTCTACCACTTATTGAAGACCTGCTGGAAAAGATGACTAAAAGATCGGCTAATCTTTGGATTATGGTAACTTGGCGATTTTTTGGTGACCAACCCTGCCACAGCAACCTGCTTTTTTTTTTTTGGATGCCATTTTGTTTTCACAAAGTAAAGGCATTTTTTTTTTTTTACTCAACATTTTTTTCCAACAATCTGCTAGCCGAATTACGCTTATGCTAGAACTTTTATGGAACAAAAGTGCTTAATCATGACGAAGATTAGATGCGAAATTGGGAGAAAGTGCAGAATCGCCCACTGCTTGCCACGTTTTTAAGAATTGCACATACACCTATACATGTATCCATGTACACGTCAACCTATTTTCACTTAAAAAATCATCCCAGAATTGCACAAAAATGGTATTGCACACACTCTTGACCTTATCCATGTACACTGCTAAAGTCCTAGCTAGTAACCTTTATCGCCTTACCAAAATGTCGCCAAACTACCCGTTACCATATTCTAAAGATTAGCCAAAAGATCAAATTTTAGCATTTGTGAATAAAATATTTGATCCTCTTGGAATATCTTCTCCGGTTTTAGAAAATGCTGATGCTTTCAAAAAGAGATTTGGTTGATCTTTATAATACGGTAACTGGTAGTTTGGCGACATTTTAGAGGCGATAAAGGTTACTACCTGGGACTTTGGTAATAATGTGAGCAGTACTCAATTCCGATTACGCATTATTTTGCGTGAGGGAAATGGCAGATCATGGTCATGTGATATTAATGGACAAATTACAGTTCTTTAATCGAAAAAGGGGGGAAATCGGGAAAAAATGTGGAAATTTTGTATTTAGCTTTATTCTGTGTTGCGTGAAACAGTGTTCGTTAATTTTTGGATCCCATGGCCGTAACTAAAGTGAATTCGAAATAGGTATTTATGTATGTGCTCATTTATATTTTAAGTAGTGTTTTTGAATTTAAATATATTTTAATGAAATGATAGTTATTTTGTGAATTTTATGTTTGTAGGAATTTGGTATACGTTTAAGTTGAAATAAACGTGCATGGAAATAATTTAAATATTTGATACTAAGTATTTGTAATGCTTGCGGTATGAATTCGTTGGTGACGTGTATAATGTAATAGATGATTTAGAGGTAAAAGTTTTTGGATATTTTATTTATTTTATATGTGGAAATGTTCATATTTGTAAAGGGTAAATACTTTTTCGCGATCAGGTAATTTCATATATGTTCTTTTTACCGGGTTTAAAGATTGAGAAAATTTTCATGTATTTTCGTGAAATTTTTCTAATTTATGAGAAAAAAGCAGTGTACATGGATATAGTGAAGAGTGTGCGCAATGCCATTTTTGTACAATTCTGGGATGTTTTTTTAAGTAAAAATAAGTCGGCGTGTACATGGTTTATGTGTATGTGTTATTTTGAAAAACGCGTAAGGAGTATAGTATTGTGCACTTTTTCCCAATTTTACAGTGAATATTTGTCATGATTAAGCAGTTTTGTTTGATAAAATTTCTAGCATAAGTATAATTCGGCTAGTAGATTGCTGGAAGAAGTGTTCAGTAGATAAAAAGAAAAGAAACATGTCTTTACTTCGTGAAGACAAAATGGCGGCGGGGGAAAAAAATAGAGGGTTGCTGTAGGAGAGTTGGTTGCCAAATTTTCGCCAAAAAATCGCCAAGTTACCATAATGTAAAGATCAACCAGAGATTTTGCCAAGAATATCTTGGATCTTTAAAAATATCAAAAAATATAATAAGTCATCTAAAGCAGCAGTTCTCAACCTTTTGACTAACGTGAAACATCTAAACAAAAATTGAAAATCTTTAGTGTGTGTGTGTGTATTTAATTATGGCAAAGCACACTAGGGCTATCTGCCTAACGGGAGGGATGCCTTTCGTGGAGGACTTTCTAAGGGAAACTGGCTCGTATACACGTTACACATGGGGAAAACCACGAAAACGCCCATGCAGCCAGCCCGTTCGCGGGATTCGAACCTCGGACCAAACTACCAGTGTTCAGCGACTTTATCGCTCGGCCGCTGGTGGGCTGAAAATCTTTAGTACCACTACTACAAAGTACTACTATCATTACCACTCTTGAACAAAACTTCAGATCGCATAAATTTACGAGTGTTGGAGAAAAAACGGTACTTACGTATTAACGCAACCAGGCCAAAATTCGCATAAATCGCCAAATTTGGCGACCCTACTTACGGCAACCCTACGTATAGACGAAAGTTTATGTGTAAAAAGAAAAAATAACACTGGGCGTGTACTACCACAGCAATGGATTTTCGGCGGAATTTGCCGAGAAAAGAAAGAGACTTTTTTGGTTACTGTACTTATTAATTTTCCTAAACTATATTTTTATTTTTTGCACTGTGACAGTATTTTACTTTTTTTGTATTTTTAGTGCTTTGTATTCTGTTATTTTATTGGTATTCCTCACCACTTACGTATGCAGTTTAAATTTTAGCATTTTCTAAAAACTTTTTTTTATCATTTAATTCTTGCAAAGTTAAATTTTCACATTGCAAGATGAGAGGATGATAAATACTAATGTACTATGCGGGTGCCTGTATCTCCAATGCATAATAATTATTTTTCACATAAAAGAATTTTTGGGCAACAATGATGTATTGTTGATTAGGTCTAGAATTCGAAAGAGAGATTAAACATATTATCTTTAAATATGTATTTGAGATTCTTCAGAGTTTTACTATTTTCATGTTCTTATTGGAATTTATTCGGATTTGCTATTTGATTCAAAGAATGAAGCCTCTCTTTTAGAACAGACAGTGATCAAAGAACTAGAAGTGGTAGAGTGATTAGAAAGCTGCCCAAAAATTTAGACTAACTTGCGAATTTTTCAAAATAAGGAAGATGTAACTTGTAAATGGTAGCATTTAGTCTCAGTTCTGAATGTATGTAAAACATGGAGTACGTTAGTATTGCAACTTTGTATAATACATACTATTTAATATTCTCCAGGGTTTCAAATAAATAGTTTAGACAGACACTCTTTATTTTATAATCCTGATGAATTTTTCCTCTAGTTCTATGAAAACAGAAATGTGTTTTACATGAAAAACTTCTTAAAAAGCAATATGCAGAAATTCTCGAAGTAAATTTTTCGATAATTAAAACTGTTTCAGTATAAATTTTAATGACCTGGCCGATTGTTAAGCAGCATTGCAAATGCAGATGGCGCCACGAGTACCGATACACGCAAATGAACCGACACGTCACAGAGACCCGATGATTTGCGCACAGCGCTGGAAATGTTTGTTTATGTTATGTCGGCAGCATGCACGTAAGATAAGTTTTCTATTCCAAGGTCCTAATTTAAAAAAGAAAAATGTTCAAGACTATGAGAAGACCCGTAGAATATGAATGTGTCAGAATTGCTTTCAATCAAAAAATAAATACCCACAATGTTTTCATAATATTAAAAAAAAAAACACTTTTCTTAAGAATTTTACAAAATATTCCTTATTTATAAAAGCACAAAACAAAAGATCTCATTTAGCTTCTACGCCTGTGATAACTTTTAGTCACGAATTATAAGCGAGAGGAAAATTAAAAATTCGAATTAAACTCACTCAGATTTGAATATGAGTGTATACACATAGAATTAAATCCTTCATCTAGACTTTAGATTTAATCATTAATTAATCTGTGAGTCAAATGACTTTTTTTCTAAAAACATGCGACTCATAAAAGTGACTAATAAATATAATACACATTCCAAAATGCATGCAACAATAACATATAGCTATACAGATTAAGACCTCAAATATTCATAAAAATTCAACAATTTTCATGAAAAATGTCAATAACCTGATTACAGATACTGTTAACCGTTTACTGTTTTCTAAAACAGACATATTAATTCATATGAGTTTTATGCTCTGATTAAAAGTATTTTCTATTTTTAATTAAACAATATATAATTTTTGGCTAATTACTTTTCAGTTAGTTATACACATAAAGCCCAAAATACAATATTATGTGGTATTAATTTTATATTTCACAGACGTATAAATTCATACGAATTTTATGTACTAATTAAAAATACTTCGCACCTTGAATTAAACAATATATCATTTTTTGGCTAATTACCTTTCAGTTACATACACACATAAAGCCCAAAATATCATGTGATATTAATCTTATACTTTAAAGCATACTAAACTTTTGAACAAAGAAGCAACATTTTCAGCTAATATTATTAATTAAAAATGGACTCACTTGATGAATAAAAGGTTCCAATTGTAAAGGTTCGTTAATACCTCCAGAATCAGCTGCCATGCTCTACAACTCCACGCAATAATATTTTCACGGTACATCCGAACATATATCCTACTTTTCTGTTTCGTTATCTTGTCACTGAAATAATACAGAGATACATTAAATCACAATTTAATTTAATGACACATATTAGTTATATCTGATCGTCAATATAGGTCAATACAGGTTGACGATTACTTGAATATTGTCTCCATGTAATAAATAATTCACATAAAAGTTCATGCACAAATTAAAAATACTCATATTGAACACATATGACCTGAAACAGTCTTAATCCGTTTAATCCAATGTCAAAATACCAGTTACCGCATTGAATAAAATTTTATTTGACAAGACTATTTCTAAAGTACCTATAAATTTAAACAGGTGAGAATAGAAAAAATATTAATACTAACCTATATATTAAAAACTCTTCGCAAAATTGGACCCACTAATTTCACACTTAACAAATATCCCACATTCATACAGAGATAATTTCGAATGCATTAATTTTCTAAACATCAGGTCATGCATAGAGGAGAATCGACGGTGTCACACATTTTTTGCTGCTGCATTCACTGCGGCGGTTGTGACGTAAATGTCGGTTCTTGGCGTGGATGATTTTCAGCAGGGATAAGTTAACGCATGTTGGACGAAAAGCATACATCCTTGAGGTAGGTGTTCGTAGAAGTAAATACTTCGTATGTGTGAAAGGCTCTACGAAATATTTCGATTATACTGAAGAAATCTTTTAAATTTATCAATGCCAATTCACAAATTAATAGATAAATATTTTCTTTACGAAGATGAGTGGATGTTACATCCTGACTTCAGGAGTAATCAGAAGAGATCCTGAATCTGCACTGCTACGAAAAGATCTTGCGCTATCGAGTCTGCAACTGCAATACCTAGTAAGAAAAGCGGAGAACATGGCTACGTAGCCCGCAACCGATCTTACTACTTTTAGGCATTAGTCAAAATATTTTTCTTTTCACTCTCTATAAAATGGTGAAGGAAAAACCAAATTCCACCAGAACATATGACGAAGATGGATTTAGGCGCAGAGCTGCTTGTCTTTGTGTAAAAGATGAACAAGAGACTGAGGTTCGTAAATACATATCATGTACATTTATTTAGCATTTTTGTCCTTTCCTATATATTTCTATACCATTCTAGAATTTATTTAACAACATATTATTAACAAATGTACTCTCTTAAGTTCCGCGATCTTCTTCTGACTTTAAGGCTTATCCGATTAGAATATTTTACATGATTATCTTACTCGAGAAACCTTCAGTATTTATGAAAATATTGTCTTTTATTCACATTATATTATGAACGTAATTAATAAAGTACAATTTGTGTAAAATCATTTGTTGAGAAATATATTCGCAAAGGAACGTGAGAACATTGGTCTCTAAAATTTTGCCTTTATCCTTATCTCTATAGGATTAGAAATGGGCTCAGCAGCGAGATGCAAGAAATGTCCTAATGACTAACATTAAAAATTTGATTAACCTTAATAGTTGATGCATTAGCGATCTGATTAATATTATTCTAGAATCATAAAATCATGATTTAAAATTTTTTTGTATAGCATTTCATATTTTAATTTATTGCAAAAAAATGCTGTGAATTGTTAAAAAGTTATATGTATATGAATGTTTTTTGGTAATGTCTTTTTTTTAAGACCCATATTATAGATTGTGATTTTCTAATACATAATCACTGTAAATTTTTCAGTATGTTACTGAACTGTGAAGATTCTTTTAATTTATTTTGCACTTTGCAATAATGTTTGTCAGCTCTATGCTCAGTGATGTCTGAAATTAATATATTTTGCATCCATACATACTGGCAGAAATTATATAACATATATTCCAGTTGCAGTGTTAGTAGTATATAAATGTTGGTGGTAACTTGGCATGGTAGATAAAATCGTTTTACCTTATTTGCTAATTTTTGTTTGTTTGCAACACAAATTTCCTATGTCCTGTTTCCTCTACATTATTTTTGTTGTGAAAGCTTTTTTTAGGTACTAAAAAAATCTACCAAAATAAAAAAAATAATAATAATAATAATAAAAAAAACAAGATATTTAGTGTTTAAATGCAAATAGAGAATTTGTTCATGACTGTTAGATTTTATTCCTTGTTTTTATTTGATTATTTTTAGTGATTGTTTAAAAAATTCTCCATTTTCACTAAATTAAATCATTTTTATATCCTCATTCTGCTTATGTCAGTATTTTCTAATTAACGATTACATATGATAAATAATTTAGGTATATTTTCCATATTCCAAGTGTACACATTATAGAAAGAAATTACATATGTGTAAAGTAAATGAGTGTTAACAGTACAGAAAATTTTGTAAACTCATGAAAAGGCCAAAATGTCTTCTTATAAAAACTGTTTAGAAATACAGGAGAAAACGGAAGCTGCTACATGTTTAAAATGCATACCCAGGCGCGTTAAGCACAGAAAAGATGCCTGAGCATTTTCCCTTTCAAATACTGCCAAGTCAAAAAACATAATTTTATGAACTTCTGATAGATACAAATTAGAAGAATATTTTATTAGAAATAATTTTAAAATTTTTATACTCTGATTTCAATTTTCATATAAATAGTATTTTTGATACACTGGCAAAGAATTAATAAAAAGCTTAATTTCCTTTCTCTTAGTATAAACCGAGTACCTGAAATAAGAAATATAGTAGGTAAAGAGCAATTAATATTTAATGGAAAAGAAATTGGGGAAAGTGCAAAATCGCCCACTGCTTCGCGCATTTTTCAAAATTGCCAACTTGAAAATAATAAGTAAGAGAATTGCACAAACTCAGTATCCATGTACACACATCAACCTATTTTCATTTAAAAAAAATCGGAGAATTGCACAAACTTGGTATTGCACACTCTGTTGACTTTGTCCATGTACACATCGATACACGCTTATAAGTGGGCGATTCTGCATCAACTTGAAAATAACAAGTCAAAGAATTGCACAAACTTGGTATTCATATACACATTGACCTGTTTTCACTTAAATAAACATCAGGGAATTGCACAAACTTGGCATTGCGCATTCCCTGGACTTTGTCCATGTACACATCGATATGCACCAGTGATTCTGCACTTTACCCAAGAAATATAACTCTTCTAAAAGCAGAGTGTTTTTATAATCTTAGTCATTTGGCTGTACCACATTGAAAAAATATAGTTTGACAAGTTGCCATTTAATGACTGCAAAAATAATTTGACAGTGAGAGGAACGTAACATTTTGTATAATTGCTTTCTGTAGCATTTTTTGGTTAATCTTCGGATTATGGTAACTTGGCGATTTTTTGGCGAACATTTGGAAACCAACCCTGTTACAGCAACCTGCTAGTTTTTTTTTTTTTTTTTTTTTTTTTTGATGCCATTTTGTTTTCACGAAGTAAAGGCATGTTTTATTTTATTTTATTTATTTTTTAAATTTTTACTCAACATTTTTTTCCAACAATCTGCTAGCCGAATTACGCTTATGCTAGAACTTTTATGGAACAAAAGTGCTTAATCATGACGAAGATTAGATGCGAAATTGGGAGAAAGTGCAGAATCGCCCACTGCTTGCCACGTTTTTAAGAATTGCACATACACCTATACATGTATCCATGTACACGTCGACCTATTTTCACTTAAAGAAAACATCCCAGAATTGCACAAAAATAGCATTGCGCACAATCTTAACAGTATCCATGTACACTGCTAAAGTCCTAGCTAGTAACCTTTATCGCCTTACCAAAATGTCGCCAAACTACCTGTTACCATATTCCAAAGATTAGCCCATTTTTTTTTTTAAATTTCAAATATAGCAGTAAAAGTAACAAAGATGTACAAAGTTATTTTCTATTTAGTATTTTTCAACCTCATAATCTAGTAAGCTTAAATTCTTGAAATGCCCATATTTAGGAATTCCTACTTGAAAAAAGAACCTAAGAAAACTACCTGGAAATTTACCGCCTGTCCAGGGTAGTGGTTAGCAACACTGACTGCTGTACCGAGGATCAGGGTACGAATCCTGGAGAAGGCATGTGTATTGTCCGTGCAACATGGGGCCACTGTAAATATGCAGCTAGCTGAAAATCTTCTCGAGAGGTTGGTAATCGGGGAAAAGGTGTTGGAGAAATTAGGACCCTTGGGGTGCTCTCCATCCAAATTGGGGAAAGAACTAAGCAAAGTTGTACTGTCACCTGTATAGTGCTCAAGGCATTTGCCAATGACATGCTCAATCTTGCACTCCTTGGCATGATGAATGTTGTGGGCTTGTTTTGATATTGCTGTCAGACAAGTGAGATAAGTCAAACACAACCTGGAAATTTAACTGTTGCTTACTTAACTAAGTGGTTACTTTTCCATTATGTCTTTTTCTATTAGGACATTTCACTTTCGTCCATTGGGCAAGCTGCAGTTGTGGCTAGCAGTACTTGCAAGACCAGAATGCAGAACGGCAACAAGAAGGAAAGTATGTAAAAATATAGGGTAGAGTAGACGTTGAGGCACCCCTTGTATTATGGCGAAGTTGTTGTTTGATTTATCGCCAAGTTGTTGTTTCATTTATGGTAGCCCGAGTAGTTGAATGTTATGGAAACCCTATTGTGACGTAATCGGGTGCATGATTCTGGGAAATTTTGAATCATGGGATGTTTTGTAAGTGTTTTTGTGGTGTGTGTTAAAACCGTTTAGATGGATTTGAATGGGTTTGTAGGAAGAAAGGTTCAGATGGTCACTATGTGAAGCGTTCGATCAGAAAGAGTACCTGGTTTGAAAAAAGTCATTTGAGTATGATTGATATTTTGATTTTTACGTGGCTCTGGGTGTACGAAGCGAACCCGAAAATCATGGTAAGTGAATATTTGCTTTTGGTAGTGCTTAAATGTATAACATGTTTTCCTTTTTTTATGTTATTTTATTGTTTGGTTTAAAATGTATTTTATTGAGATTATGTATTTTTTGTTTGCCTATATTGTAGACTTCGGTGCTCCTTTGACTTTTTAAGTGAAAATATATCGATGTGTACATGGACAAAGTCAAGGGAGTGTGCGATGCAAGTTTGTGCAACTCTGGGATTTTTTTAAGTGAAAATAGGTTGACGTGTACATGGATAAAGTTAAAAGAGTGTGCAATGCCATTTTTGTGCAATTCGGGGATTTTTTTTAAAGTGAAAATAGGTCGACGTGTACATGGATAAAGGAGTGCGCAGTGCCATTTTTGTACAATTCGAGTGGTTTTTTTTTAAGTGAAAATAAGTCGATGTGTACGTGGATACTGAGTTTGTGCAATTGTTTGTCTTGTTATTTTGGCTTTGTGTAGCGGCGATTTTTGGCGCAAAAATTGCCGCGAGCCAAAATAACGAGTCAAAGCATTGCACAAAATTGGTATCCATGTACCACTAAAAATCGTTCAGTTTCGCCAAGGGGTACCCTAAACTATACTTTTACCAAAATATATTTAAAGGTACCCCTTGGTGAAAATGAGCTTTTTTTTTTTTTTTTTTTTTTTTTTGTGTGTGTCATTCTTGTTTACGTCCTATGCCCTCCTCAGTAAAATGGTATCCAAAACATAATTAAAACAAAACATATCTAATCTCAATAAACTGCATTTTAAATCAAACAAGTAAATAACATAAGAAAGGAAATACAGTCAAAAGTCGTTAATCCAGACTCGTCGGGACTTCAGCGATTCCGGATTATAGATCATCAGTTTAAATCGCGTAAGATGGCATGCAGAAATTCTAAAATTAAAAATATGAAACCGTAATTTATGAAATAAAGAACAATTATGATCTAAAGTGTATCAAAATTTACAAAAAAAAAAAAGTTTCATATTTTTTTGTTTACTTTATTAAACATTTCTTTCAATGTAAGTTGTTTAAGTTGCTTCGTTTTATGTGATAATACTTTCTCTTTAATTCTATAAACATACATAATTTTTTGTTCAGTTACAAAGTTCCGCTGTTCAAGTCCCGTTAATTGCTGTGCCGAGAATACCGACTAACTTGTCAATCGAAATTTTTTCGTTTTCACTAACCTCTGTGTCACATTCTTCATGTCTTTATCCATTTTTTGCAGCAATTCCACTTTTTGTTTGAGGGACATCAAAACATACTTTCATTTTGTACAATCCTTTGGAAGCTCCAGATTCAGAAATTCTATTTGACATAATCGAAAGTCCAAGTTTACTTTTATAGTATTGCTCTTACAGTCTGCAAAAAATAATAAGCTGGATCCAATTCGAAAATTAAGGAACAACGCAATCATCAACATTAACTGAAATAGATAATTAGATAATTTTAGCTTATACCGTTCGTAATACATAAAACGTGCACGCAAAAATGTATTCTGCGCTTGCGCACACGCAAATGCGCAGTCGTAAGAGGTCTTACGCGCATGTGTCAACGTGGCGCATGCACAGAAAGTTTTTAGCTTTGAGGTCCGGATTATAGATCATTCCGGATTATGGGTGTCCGAATTAACGACTTTTGACTGTACATGTTATGTAATCTATGTAATACAAAACGGAAATATCGACTTATTTAAAAATTTCTGTTTCTTCAGTATGTGAGGCACACAGAATTCCTTAACAGCATCCAAAAACTATTTATAATGATTCTAAACTGGAATCTGTATATTGCTGTCGCCGTAGGCAGCATTGCCAAGTTAGTTTACTGTAAGCGTAAGCAGTTAAATAGAAATAGTAATAAAGTGTTTTTGGTAGTGATACAGAGAGTTGTTACTTACAAACCTAGGACAGGAAAACATTATAATATCTATTTAAACATACATATGAGACCAGTTCGATTGCTTTGTTTTAGTTGTGCTGTTTTGTGTTTTCATAAAGAGTCACAAAATGGAAAGATTTTAAATAAGCAAGTCAGAGGGATCAAGCCTCGACAAGTGGCTGGGGAGCAAAACTGTGTAAATATTGCAAATATGATGGTAGCTATTTGAACTTTGGTGTTATTTCAGTAGAAGTAAACAACGAAGAAAGATCGCAATGTGTGCTCTGTTTGAAAATTTTATCTTTTGAGAGTTATTTTGGAATAAGCTAAAATGACATCTGGAGACCATTCACCCTACCATGTTTGAAAAATAGTGCGAATGTTTTAGTAAGAAATTGCAAAATTTACAAAAACAAAAAAATCATGTTCACCCAACAAGCTTCAGTAATTAAGACACAATAACACGCCGATATAGACACAATAAATACTAATTCAGAAGACAAACAACAAAAATCAGCGTTATGTTTACAAAATTTCACAGGACTAGTTTCGATGGTTTTACTGAACCACCATCCTCAGCTGCAAAACCGCAAAAAGCTTCAGTACCTAGCAATGCACAGCTAGCATATAGGATGACGAAGTGCAAGAAATCTCATAACATTGCAGAAGAAATTATTTTACCTGTTGCTCTCGGTATAGATAATTTTATGGTAGGAGAATCAGCGGGAAAACTAATTACAAAGGTACCTTTACCTAACAACACTATTAGTGGAAGAATCCATTATATGGCCGAGGATATCGATGACCAATTAATGGAGAAAATGAAAGGCAAGGAATTTGATCTACAATCTTAACCTCTTTTTTCATAATTACTTTATAACCATGAATTCAGAAGTTATATGCTTCACATGTTGTTGAAGTGTAATTTGGGGGGAGGGATGAATGCAAGTAGATTTTTAATAAATGCATGTACCACAGTTAGTTATTGCATTTTTTTTTTTTTTTTACTTGTGAAAATGTTATCAAAAGTCATTTGTACAGTTTTAATTTTTTTTTTTAATCATAAATTCTACAATAACAAGCAAAGTGATTCTTTAAATCCTGGCAAACAAGCAAGTAAGTTAAGATGCAAATTTGTTATTTTTTTGCCAGTTATATACTGGCAAACAGCAATTTTGTTGTCTTAAATATCTTGTTTGTTCTTAACTAACTTTTGGCCTCTGAATCCCCAAATAACCTCATAATCTTCACAAAGAATAGTTTTTTTTTTTTTTTTTTTTTTCCATACAAAGGCTACATATACTTATTGCAAGTTAAATTTTGTTCATACAAATAGTAAAGTTTTTTTTCCAAATGGTAAACACTCATGTTAAGGTAAAAAATTTTGCTTATTATTATTATTATTATTATTATTATTATTATTATTATTTTTCTGGAGTGTTTAATCTGTGGACATTCTTGCTTGATGCTCCAGCAATGGTTAGTCATCATACGTACATTCTGTATATTCTTGGTACCATGCCTCCATAATCTTCAAATCTGGGTGAAATCGTTCACTCTGCTCATCACTTGCTGCAGCAAGAATTTTCGTGAAGTTTTCAAGATGGAAATATAAAAAATGCAATTTGATGCTCTTCATGTTGCAACTAAGCATTTTGAAGTTCTCCAAAAGTTGCTGGACAATTTCTTTGTAATTTTGTGCTTGTGTACTTCCAAGAAAATCTGTGACAATGTTTTTGAATGCCAACCAAACTTCTTTTGAAGTTCTGTCATTGTTCTGTTGAAATGTTCATCTTTAAAGAGCTGCTGAATTTGAGGACCATCAAAAATCATCTTCTTCTTTAGATTGAGTTTGTCAGGTATCGAGCACCTCTGCTAAATAACATTTTGTGCCAAATGCCCTAAACCCAGTGCTTGTTACCTCCATTTGTTTGGTTTGCCCACTTTGTTTATAAAGTGTAACAGCCCCATAATAGAGCTCAGGTGTAACTTTTAAGTACTGAGAATTCCTAAAGTGGTGTACATTATCAAAAGTTCAAGGTCAGTAGCTGTTTCCCCAGTAAATGTTTTTCAGGATGTTCCTCAGTGAGTAGAGCTATTTTAGTAGTAACCACCATAAGAGCCTCCCTAAAGGTATAAGCTTCAGATCTGTTTCTTTTGGCAGTCTTTGGGGCTGTATTCTGCTCTATCTTTTGAAGTTGCCTTTTTTCACCTTTCCCTAAGGTTTTTCAACCCATGTACCTTTGCAGATTTTCAATTCTCGGGCATGTTTTTTTTTTTTTTTTTTTTTTTTTTTTTTTTTGGCTTAGTACATTCTTTTTTGATTTTATTTAGAGAGGCAGTCATGCTTTTAACGGCTTCCTGCCCTTCTCCAGATGTGCATTGGGCAGAGGTCATTTCTGCCTCGCTCGATGAAGGATTAATTTCTGCTCCTTCGATTCATTTCCTCTGGGTTTTCTTGTTTTGAAGAAAAAGGTCTAATTCAGAGGTTTATGTCTGCAAAAGCAGAATTTATAGTTATATTGTCATTTTAAGCCATAAATAAACTAGAAAAGAAAGTACAGGATAAATAGGTCCACCCATTATTGCCTGTTACTTTGTAAGACAAAATACTGTAGATATTGCCAGGCATTCTAGACACTATAACCGCAGTGTCATTTACCCTAGGCACAGGTTGCCTAACACCAGGGTTACAAGAGGGGGTTCGCGGCTTTTTATTTATTATTCGAAGCTATGCTGTCGGATAATACAGGACATCTAGCTATCCACCACCTACCGACGTGCCTGGTAGGCACTCAAGCCCCAGGGCCATCAAATGTACTGGGCTCTTTTTTTTTCAAATAGGCCAGGAAGTGCCAAGATGAGATACTTGAAAATGTTTCCTTCAATTGACAAAGCTTTCACAAATTGCTTCGTGAGGCCAGTTTTACATGCAGAGATGGAAATATAATGTTCTTTTTGTCACAAGTGTCTGATGTAGAATGTTTGGATTATCATGTTTCAGATCAGATCTTCACGGCCAATTTGACTGCACCCAATGCTTCTCACGAGCTCTGCTTTCCCACACGCGCAGAAAACAGAGATACTTGGTATACCCACGTTATTAGCCAAGGAGGAAGCAGACCATTTTGAGGTCAACACAGATGATCCATTGGTGTATGTGATATAACAGCAAATAAATACTCTCTTTATGTGTTTATATTCTTCACATAAGCAAACTGAATGGCCTATTAGAACTGCACCAAATATATTTCCATTGTGGAGGAGGAACACAATTCAAGCTCCACTTTGAGCTATTGAAGGACAATAGACATTGAGTTGCATTATAGGTTGAAATTCCCAACTCTTCTATCAAATCATGCACATTATGGCTGTATACAACTTCAAAAGTGTTGCAGAAACAGATTTTGTCTTGATCAAAAGTAGGATACCTTAATTCCTTTTTCAAGTAGTTTTTATCGTGCAGTCTTGATGCTTTGAAGTCCCAAAGATTTCGATTGATTTCCCAGAGGAAATCAGAGTTTGCTTTGAAGCTCTTTTGAAGTCTCAAATCTTCTGCCAATAAATGCTGGTCAAATCCCTTATCTTAACGAAATCATTTTCAGTTTCAAAATCTTCATCGTTGGGGTCAGTTGGATATTCACCAGAATCGTATTCTTTTATTTCCTAAGAGGGTAATTCTTTGAAAACTGGCACTGGGAGTATAGCTGGTAGTAAACTAGGATTTTCTAATTTACATTTGTTTTTCTTTTTATATCCTGATGTTTTCACTATGCAAACAAGTAACGACCAACACGAACACTGATGGTCGTCACTTTCCATATAACAAACATTTGAGTGATCTTTGGGCTCTCACCAAATCGTAGGTTTACCAGAATGGAAATTTAGAATATGTTCCTTTCATCCACATCTGTGAACTCTAAACACACTACTTGTGCACTTTGTGAGGGCCCCATGATTTGTCTTGGTCACCAATTTTTCACTTTAAAATAGGCAAAATAGGCTTGCCTGATAAATGTACTGATCTTTGTCTTTTGACTGAGTAAAATTACCCCATATGTAACAAAACAAATCAAGTCTGTGTAAGTACTTAAGACAAGGACTGGCAGGTGCAGGATTAAGGAAACGTTTCAGTTTATGTACAGATAAAAACTAAATACTGCTAATTTTGTATGCAAACAAAAATTCGGATTCCATGTTGAAATGCACTTCACTATAGTAGAGGTCTTGCTATAGTGTCTTGGGCGTAATTGAATTAGTCTAGACAAGTATACACCTGTCATTGGTCTTCTATAGCATCATTCACCCGGTGCCACTCAGAGGGTTTTTTTGGCCAATAAGAAATTAGTAGTACTTCTTATGACCCACACTTAATGCCGCAGAGCATGATTACATCCACATAAAATGTAGGCAAGAACTTGATGTGGTAGAAGAAAACTAACTACAATTTTGAAATGAGCATGCCTAGTTAACTCTTAAACAGCTTAAAAATCTAACTTGACAAAAATTGTGTTACAAATTTATTCCCCAGTGTTTGTTGCTTCAAGAAATATTTTTCAGTTCTGTGACTGTAATCGAACTTGAAACAAGAATTGCATAATTAAAAACTGTAGCATTGTAACTCTGAAACTGAAGTAAAATACTACTGTCCTGTGGATCACATAATGTCAAATGCATTGGAATCTTAATCTGTAACGGCAGAAATCATTTCTGTGAAACAAACTCATCAAAAGTTAAAGTACATATATACAGTGGCTCACAAAAATGATTGGGCACTTTAAAATTTTGTATTCTTTTAATGAACATAAAAACTAAAAAATATTTTTATTTTCTTTATGTATACCTTCAATATATTTTTATAAAAAATACATTTTCAAAAAGATGAAAATTAAATTAAAAAATCGTTACCTTTTGTTTAATGAGGAAAAATATTCTCACAAAAGTAATCAGACACTTTTAGTAACAGCCAAAAATAACAAAAACTTATATTTTGCTTTTTAATGTCTTATAGGATTACCTTTACACTTGATCACTTCGTTTAATCTTTTGGGCACTGAGTCTGCAAGTTTTTTTTTTTTTTTTTTGTTATTTTTTGACTTATTTTATGCCATTCCTCTCGAATCGCTGCTTTCAGTTGCTGCTGCAAAGATATGCTCTGTTTTCGAATTTTTGATACTAGGTCCTGCTGGATATATTCAACAGGATTAAAATCTGGCATTTGGATTGGTGCCTTAATTACTTTTGGACACTTACATAACAGCCAAATTCTAACATTGTCCATAGTATGCTTTGGATCAATGTTGTCCTGGTAACATTTAAAACTATTTTATATAATAAAGTTTTGTGCTGACGATGCCAAATTTCGGTTCAAATACTAATCCATCATACCATAACTTCTCGTCCATCGTGTTCTCCCAAAATTCTTCTTTGGGTTTTTGTCCACACTAGCCACTCCTCCATGTGAGCCAAAGATGTTAAATTTGCTTACAGTCTGCAAAAAATAATAAGCCGAATCAAATTCGAAGATTAAGGAACAACACAATCATCAACATTAACTGAAATAGATAATTAGATAATTTTAGCTTATACCGTCTGTTATACATTAAACGCGCACGCAAAAACACCTACGAGCATGTGTCAACGCGGCGCATGCGCAGAAAGATTTTAGCTTTGAGGTCCGGATTATGGGTGTCCGAATTAACGACTTTTGACTGTAACGCATAATAATATCTAAAACTGTAGAATTACTTTAATGAAGTAAATAGGCAATTTTTCTAATAGATTTCCTCTTTCTTTTGATGCAAATAAATTACTAATTTGTGGGTTTCTAACCATGTTTCCTTTTGTGATCGAGCCATTGCAAGAAAATATTAAACTAATGAATATTTTTTAAAAAGAAAATTCAAATTATACAAGCAAACAAATTTTAGCCTTTTGCGTAGCTTCCTTATCCAAACTAATTCCACAAAATTTAGTTTTTTATTTATTGCAGATAATTTTAACTAGAAATTATAAAAAATGTCCAATTAATTTTGTGGTATCTCTTTTTTTATTTATTTATTTATTTATTTTATTTTCCATTTCAGCCTAAAATGTTATTTTTTTAAATTTACTGTTTTGACTTAAAATTTTCAAATTTATTTTATACAAAGAAAGAGAGAGAGCTAAGAAAATATGTATTCAGAGGGAAAATATGCTTTATTATTTTATTTCAAAGCTTTTCTCCTATTACTTAAAAAAATAAAAAATTATAGTGGCCGATCATTTTTGCAAGACATTGTATATTTAATTTTAAGTAATTCTTATTTTAAGAATATTGTATGCTTCTGTTTTAAAAATCTTCTATATAAAAACTTCTTGATTAATTTCATCAAAATTATAACATTTTAGGTATTGTTAGTGACAAGCAGCAGAGCGCCTGAAAGATGGATTGTTCCTGGTGGAGGATTAGAGCCAAATGAAGAGCCTAGTGTTGCTGCCATTCGGGAAGTAGTTGAAGAGGCTGGTGTGAGGGGGCACTTAGGCCGATGCCTTGGCACTTTTGAAGTATGATAAGTCAACTTTTTGTTAAAACAATATTTGTGAAATAAATGAATTTAAGATAATGTTCTTTAATGACAGTAGATGTTAGATTTTTGTGTGTGTTTATTGACGACTTTAAAAAAAAATGGGGGGGGGGAGATGATAAATCGCTGAATTAGAATTTGAAAGTAAGAACTTTTAGTTAAGGTTATTATTTGTTTTAAAAATATGCAAATGTATATCTGTTATGATAATTTGTAATTTTATTCTTTTTTCATCATAATTACTTTATTTTATTTGAAAATTATTCTTTGTTTTGACTTAAATTTTTATCTTAAAGCTTATGTTTCAAAAGTATAAAAATAAATTGTTTCAAACAACATTTAAGTATTAAATCTTTTCCTAGAATCCTGAGCGAAAACATCGAACATCAGTGTTCGTGTTGGTCGTCACTGAAGAGCTTGATGAATGGGAAGATTCCAAAAGTATAGGTACATTTATTCATAATATGTAGTGCATATATAAATTACAGTAAAATTTAAAGTTTTCTCTTGTCTTTCTCTCTCTTTTTTTTTTTTTTTTTTTTTTTTTTTTTTTGTGGGGAGATGGCGAATAGATGTCTCATTGACAAGGTGACATTTTTTTTAGTATGAAGAATTTTTTTTCAGAAATTGCTCATACTTATATACTGACAATTCTTGTCACTCTTAAATCCATTTATATGTTATGTATTAGATTAAAGTCCATTTCACATTTTACTGTATATTTATATATGTATAATTTTATTATTGCAGAAATAGATTTTTTTTCTTGCTTTATTACTCTTATGCATTACATAAGAGTAGATGCTGAATGTTGAGTTTATTTGTTTGAGGTTTTATTGATTCAATTTTCTTAACATAAAGGTAATCATATTTGTGATAGAATATTTATTTAAATTGATTTTTAAATATTTTAGTACATTTCATATTTAAAAATTTCTTATTTATTATATTAGAATTTTTTTCTTTATTAGTGTAAGTGTTAAAGATTTGAATCTATTTTTGGCCATTATGAATTGAAGCATTAAGACTAATAGTGAGAGCATGTTTTTCAGTCAGTAATCAGTTACACATAATTACTATGCAGTACATAAAACCTTAATTAAAGGACATTGTTACATTCATAATATTCATAATCGACCAACTAAATAACTACAAATAATTTTTTCCCCCTTGAATCAGTAAAGCTGGTGGATCACCAAAAATGCAACTGGAAAATAATCTTCAAATGTTATGTACTATTTTTTTACTCCTTTTTTTAATCCAAAGCACTTTATATAGTTTAGGAAAATCAATTTTAGAAATTTTTCTGCTAGTTATCATACATCCAGAATGCTGAGGACTTCAGTAATTACTAGAGAAATAAGTGCAAAGATTCTGAAAAATACTAATCTCATTAAATGTACTGAGCTTGCATGGTTAAGATGGATTGAACTAAGCATTGAGCATAAGCCAGTAAAAGATACTATGTAATATATTACAGTATATCTATTACATAGTGTGTAATATATAATTTTTCATAAGAATAAATTTAATTTAATTAAATAAATTTAATTTAAATACAAATTTAGTTAAATATTCTTTGCGCCATTGCTGCAAGGAATGAAATTTAAATTTTAACAAACATGTATAAAAGTAAAAAAGCAAATTTAAAGCCAAAATAAAGAAAAAAAAAAAGCCAAAATAATTTTTAAAAAATGTGCAGCATATAAAAGATTTAATTCTCGAACTAATCTACAATATCATTTAAATTCAGAAGCATAAGCAAATCAAGTGCAAAACCAATCCATGCATGGATTGGTTTTGCACTTGATTCGAGAATTAAATCTTTTATATGTTGCACATTTTTTATTTTGGCTTTAAATTTGCTTTTTTACTTTTAAACGTGTGTAATATATATATATCCTGTTGCATATTATGTAATATATATTACATATGTATTTATAGTATACATATGTACCGTTATCTGCCACTAGAATGAATTAATAATTTATTAACATAACTTATTTAATGATTATTATATTAAAGTGTGATATGCATCAGTCAAGCAATATTGAATTATGACTCTAGGATATAAACTTATCTGAAAAAATATTCTTAGACCTTAAATCTGATCAATTTAAAATTTTTATTGTGCGTGTTTCTTTATTTTACATGCTGTGTAATATTATTTAATAGTATGTTAATACACAAATATTATAGCCAACTTTTGGACTCATGTAATTCTAACTTCCATTCATAATTTTTTTTTTTAAATTTATTATTTGGCAGCATGACCTTTATGAAAACACAGGATACATCCCTGCTCGATGGGGGAAAAGTATTACAGTCAAAAGTCATTAATTCGGACACCCATAATCCGGACCTCAAAGCTACAAACTTTCTGTGCATGCCTCACATAGACGCATGTGCATAAGACCTTTACGGCTGCGAATATGCGTGTGCGCATGCGCATAATATGTTTACACATGCGCGTTTAATGTATGACGGACGGTATAAGCTAAGCTAAAATTATCTAATTCAGTTAATGTTGCAGATTGCGTTGTTCCTTAATCTTCGAATTGGATCCGGCATATTATTTTTTGCAGACTGTTAGAGCAATTTTATAAAAGTAAGCTTGGACTTTCGATTATGTCAAATAGAATTTCCGATATATAGTTACTAATATGTAAAGGATCTACAAAGCGAAAGTATGTTTCGAAGTCCATTAAGCAAAAAGTGGAATTGCTGCAAAAAATGGATAAAGGCATATCCTTCATTTCTCTAACCATTCTGAAATCTATTTATCAATTTCACGCTGCTTTGCGGCGGGGGGAGGGGGGAGGACGCCGCGGCGCGCATTGAATTGGAAGTGTTGATCTGTCAGCACTATCCTTATCTTCAGGGCAGATGTTTTTATTTTATTTGGCTTGTAATTCCTTACTAAATGTAGTATTTTATCTTGATGTACTCCGTCTTTGATATGATTTAAATCAAATTCCTCGTCATTATAATTCGCTTCCGATAGTGAAGAAAGTGACACAGAGGTTATTGAAAACAAAAAAATTTCGATTGACAAATTAGTCGGTATTCTCGACACAGCAATTATAGGACTTGAACAGCGGAACTTTTTAACTGAAGAAGAAATTATGTCTATTTCTAGAATTAAAGAGAAAGTATTATCCCATAAAACGAAGCAACTTAAACAACTTACATTGAAAGAAATGTTTAATAATGTAAACAAATAAGTATTAAGCTTTTTTTTTTTTTTTTTTTTTTTGTAAATTTTGATACCCTTTAGATCATAATTGTTCTTTATTTCATAAATTACGGTTTCATATTTTTAATTTTATAATTTCTGCATGCCATCTTACCAGATTTAAACTGATAATGTATAATCTGGAAAAATCGATGATCGGGAATCGCCGAAGTCCCGACGAGTCCGGATTAACGACTTTTGACTGTAAACCTCTTTGTAGTTTCCAAAATTAAGAATTTTTATGGCAGAACTTTGCAGTGTACTTGGAGAAACCTAAAGCTTAACTCACTTTTAGACAAAAGAGGCATAAAACAACTCCCTATTTTAATTAATTACTAAGGCAAAAATTAGTTTTCTCATGTGGTTGCAGCTGTATGTTGATGTGTACTATTCTCCCATCTTATATTCCGACTCAAAGACATTAACAGCCGTAATAATCTGGATTAGTAGAATAAGTCTATACTTTTATAATTCCTAAGTATTAATATTAAACTTCGTATGCAACAGATGAGAAAGCAGGGGATACTAATTAATCTTCTAAATTTTTAATTCTCATATTTGAATACATTTCCCTGCATTAAAACTGGGTATATTAATCAATATTATACCCTAAAAAAGATAATATGTGAAATTTGCAGTAATTGAATTTGGCTGTTGGAGAGTTTTAGTGACTGTTAAAGAGTGTTTGTGGAAGAAATATATGAAGTGATGTCATCTCGTACAGTGTAGTTTTATATTGTAGTTCAAGTGGAGTTCAAGCATCTTTTGCTTATTTGGCATGATACTATATTTTAAGTAAAAATACTTCAGTTTCTTTGACTAGAAACTGGTCACTGTCTTGTCTCAATTACTGTATTTTCCAGATATGTCATCCTTTGACTCCTGTGTAATTTTTTTCTGTCAAGCCTATGGTATGAATGACAGTTTACTGACAGTTTTGAGCTAACCATAACAAGATGACAATTAATCTATGATAGATAGTGAAAAAAAGCACTCTGTTAATGCTTCCATTAATGTAGAAATGCTTGAACAAGTGTATGTATTAATTTGTAGGCGACTTCCCAGTATTTTTTGGAATTTCAATAGAATTGCATTACACACCTTCTTCTGCTCTTTTGAACATAAAAGTATTTATTTTTAAACTTAATAACTAAGCAGTGATAAAAATATGTTAACACGTTAACTGCCCAACATGAGATAACTCGTATTAGTGCTCAGGATGCTCAATAGAGTTAGTTATCTGGTAGTTTCTTGTCTTGCCACTTTTGCGCTGCTACGAGTTACTTACTCACTTAGCACTTGTTTTAGCTGTACTGAGGCGACAAGTCAAAGCATGTCTGTACGAATCAACTCGTAGTGAAGAGCTTGGTCTAACAAAAGCAGACTACGAAATAATTCATAGGGCCCTTTAAAAAAAAAAAAAAAAAAAAATCCTGTAAGCTTTTTAATGATTTCTATGAATCATAATTAGTATTTTTAATAATATAATATGATTAAATCAATTTGGCTTCTCGGACTGGAATCCAAAAAGTGCTGTGGCAGTCAACATTTTAAAATCAGCAGTTAATTGTGGGAGAATGATTTAATATCATATCAAGTATTGTAAGCATCCATCCTCTACCTGGAGACATATCTCTGCATGTTTAACAACTTTTTTTGGGGAGGGGGAATGCATTTTAACATTTTTTTCTATAAATGATATTAACCCAGAGATTACTTCTGATTTGTCAGTGCATTAATTTTACAGTATTTTTGTAACTTTTGTATTTCCTCTGTGTTGCAGTAATGGTCCAGCCAAGGACACTGATTTTTCACCATAAACATTTACTCCTTCTGTATATTATGACATATTCCTCCTTATGCTGCAACTGACAGGTTAATGCAAAAATAACTATTAAAGCCTTCAGTAATACCATCTGCAAAAATTTCTACATTCTGCTTATTGTTTTTGAGCACTCTGGTTTTACATATTATAATAGCTGAAATTGTGTATAATAGATATTATAATAATGCTTTAAGAAGTTAAATTACTAATTAAAAAGTGGAATAACCTGCTGAAAATCTTTATGAATTCTGAGGAAGAAATGCTTTAAAGTAAAAAGTCACAAGAAAAAAATATATGTATACAGTGAAAAACCTACCTTGAATAACCACCCACTGCTCCAAGAAGATTTTAATTTCTGTAGAAATGGTAACATTAGAGGAGACTATCAGTGATTCTGAATATCACAATTTAATTATATTTTCACAAATACTTGTACTTTATAGTGGTTGCTGTTTAAAAGTTTGTTATATTTTATTGGTTGACAGCAGATGCTTCTGTATCTAGTTTCAGAAAAGTGATCCATACTTTCAAGATACAGAGTAGTTTCAGATTATGATTGTATGCTATCCAAGAATTTAATTCTTAAAGAGTCATTCTGTTAGTTCTGTATTACTAATGATAAAAGAATTATTGTAAAACTATGGTAATGTGCTTTATAAAATTCACAGAACTAATGTCTGTACATCAAATTTGTTATTTTTTTTTAAATACAGTTAGTCCACAAATAAGAATGATTTACTTTTATGATGGAAAAAAATAAGGTTAACAATTTTAAAAAGTTGTTGAATGTTATTGTGAAATATTTGAAGGGGGAATACTCAAGCAGACGACATTAACAAATTTTCTGATCAAAGGAGTACAGCTGAATGAATCATCCAAATGAATAATAGTTGTTGTTTTTACCTGATACCTGTTGTTTTTATTTAAAGACATTTATAAGATTTTTGTGTGTTTGTTGAATTTAGGAAGAACATGCTAATTTTATGAAATATGTATTATGTGTGTAGGTTTATAAATAAGTACACTGCAGTCCAAAAGTTAAGGAACAGCATATTTTCTAAAGCTCACCATTACAAAAATATTAGTAACATTTAAATTCACAATTTATATGTATGATAGTAACAAAGTTTAAGGAAATATATGCAAAAAAAAAAAAAAAATAGCTACCACTTTTGTTTTATAGAAATGAATACTGATACAGGTGTAGGAGAAAAAATGCAAAAATTGTTATTTTTGTTCGCAAGTGCTGATATTTAATTGCTATTAGCAGTTTTGTTGACAATATCCAGAAGAGTCTGTCAATATCCAGGAGAAGTCGTTTGCCCAATTTGTTGAGGTAGTGGGCAGAAATGGGGATGTCACAAGCTGATGCTCCTAGATTTCTCAATGTCTCTCTCAGTGTAGTCCAGCGACTATAGAATCAGTTTGAATCCAATGATTCTGTGCCTAGAACATATGTTCAAGGCATATCAAGAGTTACACAATCTCCGGAAGACTGTCATTTAGTTCTTCGAGCTGAAGGAGGAGTGACATTACTGTGCCTGAGCTCATGACAGATCATTTAGTGGTCACAGAAACAAGAATCTCAGCTAACAGAGTGTGCAGATGCCTGCACAGCACAGGCTTATATGTTAGATGACCAGTTATTTATGTTCTCTTGCTCTGAGAGGATACAGGAACACGGAGGAGAACAAACACGTGGACCACTTTACAATGGGCTTCTTTTCTCTTCACAGAAGAGTCCAGGTTTATACGGGTGAGTAATTCAAATTGTCAGCTGATCTAGAGGAAACATGACACTAAATACAACCAATCCCATATTATGAAATGTCACAGTTAACAGAGGTGGTGGAATAATGCTTTGAGCTGGGATCTCTCTCGGTGGTCACACTGACCTGCATGTATTCCATGATGGAACTTTGACCAGTTTAAGATAGAGACAAGATCCTTGATCCATATGCCGCTGTTATTGGTCCTCGATTTCTTCTGATGGAGGACATTGCGCGACTGTGCTGAGCTCGGGTTGCTGAAGAATATCTTGAGAGTCATGGTATGGAGGGGATGAAATGACCAGCTCAATCCCCAGACCAGAATCCGATACAGCATCTTTGGGACTATCTTGGTAGACAGGTTGCTACTTTAAGTCCTCTTCCAAGGTCGTTAGCTGAGCTTGAACAAGGATTACTCTATCTGGTCACTGCTTCCCATTTCGCTGACCAACAACTTAATTGATAGCATGAAACATCACTGCTGCCAATTTATTGCAGGTAGGAATGGACACATTCCTTATTAGAACCCATTTTCGTAATGTTACCACTACACTCCCCCCCAAAAAAGCTGTAATGTACTGTTTCTCTAACACTCCCCCCCCCCAAAAAAAGCTGTAATGTACTGTTTCTCTAAGACTGGAGTTTTCTGCCAAGGATGCAATTTTTTGTTATAATTCATGTTTGTGTTAAACTTTAGAAAAATTCCATGTCGCATTCATTAAAGATCTGTTTAAAGAACATGTCCTCTCAATTTCGTGTTTCTCTGCTGCTTTATTCTCAAATTAGGCGCAAAAACATGCTGTTCCTTAACTTCTGGAAGACGGAGTAGTTTTAATTGCTAAGTAAGTTTATACATTCTTAAAACTATTTTATGTTAAATAAAATCCTAAACTACAAAAATACTATCAAGGATACAGTAAATCCCCAAATTATATCAGAAATGACTTACAATGAGTCTGCTGGAACAGCTCAGGTCGTATGTCAAGAACTATCTAATACAGAGTGGAATACTATTTTATAAATTATTCATAAATGTTTATAATATGTACTAATAGATTTTAAATTTGGTAAAAAGATATCTGACATATATGTTAACAAGTGTATTTTCAATTGCAGGTCGTAAGCGAAAGTGGTTTCCTATTGATGAAGCTCTTGATCTTTTGTCCATACATAAGCCTGTACAGTGCTCCTATCTAAAGCTGCTCACAAGGAATGACAAGGTCCCATGACACATTTTCTTATTTGTAAGATACATGATGCAAATAATAAAGGATGCCGATATACAACCACCATAAGCATCAAAGTGAAAATCTAAATTGTGTTTTGCTTTTAGTAGGTGTAAGGATCATATTTCTGTTGTCTGCTTAGACATTTTTAATCTTAATAATGCAATTTACTTGATGTGTACTATAGCACTTTGTGATTGAAAATTATAATAGTAGTAAAATAATGTTGCAGATTTTTTAATACATCGTATGTGTGATATTTTTTGTTTCATATAAGCATAAATGTCTTAAGCAAAAAGAAGTAGAATATTTATTTTCCATTATAAATGATTTAATGAACAATTAAACATTCTTTCACTGTACATCATTCAGTTATATATATTTCAGGTACACTGTATTAGTGGCAGCTAGAATAGAAATTAATAACTGCTACTGTAAATACAGAACTTTCAATTTGTTAGTGTACTTAATATATATCTTCTAAGAGAGTTCATAATTAATATTTTCTCTGCAGGATGAAGCAAAATTTTATTTTAATTGATATCATAATCTGTTTGTTATGCCATATTATTTTGCACTGTTAAAATACTTTTTTATAAATAAATAATCAAAACTCTAAATGAATCATTATATAAACATCTTGTTGAATGTTTACTATAAAAGTGAAACACTCCCATTAAAGTCGTTAATCTGTAGAAAAACTTAATATATTTGATTGTTTTTATCTTCATAAGTTTAAAAAAAATTATGAAGAAATCTTTCCTGTAACTAGCATTCAAAGTTTTTATTAGTCCTTCATGTTAAAAAAAAAATGATTGATGATTTTCTGGATGGGGGGAAAAAAAAAAAAAAATTAGATGTTGCTGCCAAACAGGTGAAAATTTAAATCGGGTTAAAATGTATTTGCTTTATAAGTTTTATTACAGAATGTATCTGAATGCATCATGTTCAGATAGGTAGATGATTTTAAATCATGTAAACCTGTATGAGTGATTTATTTTCAGTTTCTAAACATAATCTCAAAATTAGATGAAAAAAAAAAAATTCTACTTTATTATATGTTCCTTCTTTAAATACTTATAGGCAGTTACTGTAAAGATACAGATAAATTGTTATAAAAAATATTGGCTTAAAATAATGAATATACTTTATATCTACTTTGATGTTTTTAAATACATAAAAGATAAAAATTTGATTTAATTTTAGTTTGTTTTTAAAATTAAAAGCTAACTATTTAAGCTTTATTAATATAGCCCATATTAACTGTTATTCTGCTGTATAAATAGACATTCAGTGTTTAAAAAAAGGCATTATCTTTGGAGCTATATTCAAATGAATATTTAATGTTTAGTTTTTTTTATCTCATTTATATTGTTACTTTAAAAAAAAAAGTATCTAATAAGAAAAATAATTTTTAAAAGTTCTCAATATTGTGAGTCCTTTGAAAAATTCCATTTATTTTCTGAATAATTCTTTTTATATATTTATAAAAAATCATCATATGTGAAATTGGGAGTACTTACTTTGCATTAATAAAAATGTCATTATCGTAACTATTGAGCTAGAATTTAATCAACTTCGCAAAAAAATGAATCACAATTTAAAATGTACCATATGTCACAGCAAATATTAGTATAATCATGAAAATTATTTTAAATTATACTATGAAATGTATATTTAGAAAGCATGACGAAATTTCTAAATTATCTGAAGTTTTATTTCAGAATAGTGTAAATATTTAAACATAGTTATTTGTTGCTGCTGTTTTTGTTTGTTATGAAAGTTAAAACAAGCATTTAGAAAAGATGAAACAAAAATATATACTTGAAGAACTGTGATGAATGATAATCTTTGAAATTCTGCTTTTACGATTTGATGTTCTATTCTGGTGTGTTGTATTGTATATACTGTTCTGGTGTGACTTGTATAATGCTATTCTTTTCCTAAAAGTGTTTTAAAAAAAAGAGTCCTCCCCCTTTTTTTTAAACCTGTGGCTGAAAGTTTCAAATAGTTTTTTTTAAAAAAATCTGAAATGAAATTGAGTGAATGTTTGAGCTAATGAAAGATGATGCTTATTCATCATTATTTACTTAAATATGTTACAGTACAGTTGAACAGTTCTCGAACTCTAATCTAATTTTTAACTAATTGCCAATTTATTTTGTTTTAATTATATAGATTCACACATAGAATTACCCAAATTATGAGAATAAATAAAAAATGTTCTTTTACAGAAGATTACGAAATGACCATGTCCTTCAATACACAAAATCGCATGACAATATTACTTCTCGTCACTTTTTTCGAAGTGCTATTGATTAGGTATCACACATGCTGTTTTTGTTCGTCTTTCAGCTTCTGCCAGAACAAGACTATGTTCTTGCATGAGATTTATGGTGCACTGCATTTGTTATTCTGCTATGTAATACACACGATTACTTAACCCAAACCACAAACAGCAGTATTTGTCAATGTTTTTCATTTTAGAGTAAATAATATTCACAGAGAGAGTATGGGGACTTCAGATTTTGTTTTGCATGATGAAAGGTCATGAAAAAATTTGGCAACTTGTTAATTGAAATAGGAAATATACTTAAAAGCTGAAGTTGTAAAATTACTTTATGCTTGAAAGTTACCAACTTCTCTGTATTTTTTAGTAGTTGATTAATTTGTTCAAATTACTAAAATTAATGACTAAATATTCCTAATTGCTTATTCATTTTATGTTTTTACAAATATTATTAGGTATCTGTAATTTTGTGAAAATCAAATTAAATACATTTTATATACCACCTGTATCATAATATTTATTGATTTTTTTTAAAAATAGAAAAGTTAAAAGGAACATATCATACACATTGCAAATTTTACTGCTCACTGATTATTATTATTAATAATTATTTTTGGTGGGAGGGGGGGTAAGAATGAATGCTCAGATGTTTACTCAATTTCAACTCGGAAGAAAAAAAAATGTAATTATTACCCTTACTGGAAGACTTAAAAAATACCTCTTAGAATTTGTGTAAAGTTCTTTCAGTATTTTTAGCAAAACTGTGTCTAAATATATCAAGGTACATTTCAAGCTAAAAAATACATTTTGAAGACTATAGTTCCCAAATAATTTGAATATGTGCAACAAATATCTAAATGTTATGTTGAATTTCTGGCACAGTTATTTCATAAATATACTTTTAATGCAAAAATGTATTATTTGAATATTCAGGACCTTCATTGAGTAGTAACAGTTGATTAATAATGGCAGATGTTAGAAGTATTCTGTAGATTATTTTGTACATAAACTAGTCAAACTGCTGTGTTCCTCGTATTATATTTATTTGAAAATACTATTTGAGATAATTATATGCTATGTGAGGTAAATTTTTATAGAAATTTTCAACTTTTATTTAAAAAATGCAAGTCTTAATGCCATAATTCATTGTTTGTGATTGCTCAGAATATTTAAATATAGAGTTAGCATTATACTTCTAGTAAAAATGTCATTTTGGCAGTTTCAGGTTGTCGTTTTTATTATTACTGCTTGTATTTTTCATCTGTTGTGAAAGGGAATCTGAGTCATATCAAAGAGTTTGACTAAATTTCAAATAACTTGATAAAGTTTAATGAAAACTGAGTACATAATAAAAATTTGTAATTTTTTTAATACATATCTGTAGTATTTGTTTCTGAAGGTACTTTTAAAATGAATCTTATAAAGTGAATAAATCTAGCAGTGAATATGCTGCAAATGTATATATTTTATTAATATTTATGAATATATTTTATGTGATATTTGCCATAGCAAATTATGCAAAGTATATGTTTGTTGTACAATGATCAGCATCTTTGAATATGTTTTGTCTCTGTGTTTATCTGTTATTTGTATAAATTTTTAAATTTCAAAGAGCACAGTATAATGTATCTTATCAGCAGTCCTTTTCATCTGTATAAGTACAGAGCACTATTGAGCTCTAATAAGATAAGTCTTCTTCTAATGAAGTATTTTCTTCAGTTTGAATTTTGATTTAGATTAGCAGATTATTGAATAAGCATTGCATTAAATTTTCAGAAAATGAAAAAAAAAAAAATTTTTTTTAATTAGACTTAAATTTTCATTTGATGAACATGGTGGTTGTTATTGGAAAGATGTGCTGTTTTAAGTGTGATGTTTATAGAACAGTTAATATATCATTATTTTTTTCTCCCCTTACCAGAATTTAAATTTATGTAATATTATGTAAAAATTCACTATTTTCTTTACATAGAACTTTATTTGCCTAGGATAAAAGTGCATAGTTAAAAACTAAGTAGGCAGTCCCTCCCACAGTTTTCAGCTGTTTAATTTTTTCAACAGCTTAAATGTTTTTCATATATTAGGTTTTAAATTTTTTAAGTGTTAGACTTAACCTTTCAGTGTTATGAATGATAGATCTCTTTTTTACAGGAGTTGTACGGAAATCTGTTGAATTTTATATATTAATGATTTTGTGTGATACTTAGTTCATATTTTATATATTCAAATTGAATTATTTTCTTGTGAAATTAAAATACTGTTCTGTTGTTTATTTCATAAATATATTTTGTAATAACTCTTTTAGTATCCAGCAGATGATGCTTGTGAGGCCAAAAAATGCTTGGTATGCACCATTTCAGGCAGATGATATAATTTAGCATTTTGGAACTCAAAGATGGTTAAGTACTAAACATGTCTGAATCACTGATGTTAATAAAGTCAGATGAATCTTGCATTAACATCTGATGTCTTTCTACAGCATAATACCTGTATAGGTTAATTTTAATTTATTTTATGAGTATTATGCTACATATAATTAGGTGTCTTATTGGATGGGTGCATCGTGCAAGTACTTGCATGGCTGAAAATTAATCTTTTTCATTTAACACAGCTATGTATTCAGTTATAAAGCTTGGATATACATACTGTAAAATAATATATTTGCAATAAAATGCAGGTCCATACCACCAGAACATGATAAAGCGTGAAAAAAGTACATCCTATACAAAATTACATATACAGATTTGGATTTTCGGTTAGCATGTTTCATTTCATTGTCCATTACATTGCAATTCTGAAATGCAACGATTCAAATCTTAATTGAAATACGAAACATCATAAAACTACTACTATGGTATTTTTCCAAAAAGTTATTTTTAAAATTTAGACGTACAGCTTTTAATGTACATAAATCACATTTCATTTATTTTTAAAATATTAATTTATTGGAAATTAGATTTTAAAATATATGTATAAATCTTGAATTGCTAATGTGTATGCTGCAAAAAAATTTCTTGCACTGATTTAAGCAATAAAATGTTAAAAAAAAAAATAATAATAATAATATAGTCAAAAGATCTTTTTTACACTAATGTTAATATAAAATAAATATTCACATTATATATATATGTGCAAAGCAATTATTTGTAAAATAATATCACCTTGTCTCCAAATTTTTAGCCATTCTAAATCATTGCAGAAGTTAATGAAATAGAAAGTCCAGAGCTTTCAGAATTGAAATATGAAGCCATTATGAGTTTATGAAAAACAATAAACCACAAGTGAGCATACACACAAATGTTTCTTAGCAACTCATGTGTCCTGTTTTTGATCAAAATTTTCATAATTGTTATGGATATAAATATAGGACATAAAAATTTAATAGTTTTGAGCTGTTAAGACATATCATTAAATGTAGCATGCATACCATGGAAGGATATATATCACGTAAGTAAAGAAATATGCATTTCCAAAAATTTCAGAAATCAAGTCCCCCCCCCCAAATAACGAGGAAAAATTAGCTTATATAAAAACCAGTATTTCATATTTGCTTTATCAGTTAACTTTTTTAAGCAATGTTGCAAGTTCATATTAGTGTCTATTTAATTTAAAAAAAAAAATAAAAAAATAAGCAAATAAGAACTAGAGAAAAGCAAAATACAAAATTTTTTAAACCACCTGTTTGTATTCAATAAAGTACTTTTATCATGTGCAAGTAAGATGTACGTGCACTTTAATTTTATATTTGATAAAACCTGTGCTAAAATGGAGGGAAGAAAGAATTAAGGTTAAGATCCTAAATATAAATTTATATTCTAATCATACTAGTAAAAAAAAAAAAAAAAAAAAAAAAAAAAAAACCTCTCCCCCTTTTTTGTGCTAAATTTTATGCATCTATTTCCAAAGATTACAGATTTTTTTTAATCAGATACTTTTGGCAGTGATAGGCATCTTGGGTACTATAAGAGTTAACACCAATCACTTTCATAATTTAATTCATTTTTTATGCACTGAAAGGATATCTTTCTGAATCTCAATATCATAGTTTTCATTTTGCATCACTAAATTCATTGCTACTAAGTCCCAATTTCAGTATGTTGAATGTATATGTGTCCAGTTTTCCATAATAAAAATAGTACTCTAATAATGTTTTGATTTTTTTCTAGTGTTTCTCTTTCAAAATTGCAGGAAATGGAAATAGGTTCATACAAACTGGCCCTTAAAATTATATCAAGCATTTCTGACACTAGTTTTAAAAAGTTGTTTGTTAGAATGTCATTTCTAGATTCATTTTTTAACAAAGGTAGTAAGTAATTATTAATACACTTTGCACAAAATTGAATTTGTGGATTTCCCTAAATAAGCAATATTACTTAGTTTAAAGATGTACAACTTGAATGCCTGAACTGATATATAATGATGTGTAAACTCTGCGAGCATACACACAAAAAAGGGAGGGAAAAAAGAAAGGGGAAAAATTGCTGCATTTAACAATATCGTACGCAGAACTAAAAATATAAATATTGATACAAACCAACTCCCCAAAATGTAACTTAATCTGAAAAGATATAAAGAGACATATGTCTAATTTTCTTTTACAAGAAGCCTGATAATTAAAAGTTATGATGTAAGTTTATTTTCAGAGTTTTATTTCATTTAAAGATGAAAAATACCATTTTCAAGCAATTCATATTAAACCATCAAGCTTTTGATATTTGTGATGCAATTTTACTTACAAGACTCTAAGATGAAAGTTTTAGACTTCTTGTGGTTTTCCTTAGAAGTATAAACTTGTATATATAGTTACATCAGTTTATTGATAAATGGATCATTACATTACTGTGTACTATAATCAGCAAATGCTACTACATACATACAGTGATTATTGAATACTGTATTCTAGAATACTGCTGGAATTGCAATACATTGTTTAAGGAAACTGCTTCCACAAAATCAGTTCTAGAAAAAATATAAAACATTATTTAATAAATTTCTTTTTATGCTTTTGATAATTTTTAAGCTGTTCACTAACTGTAGTTCGTATTGACACGATGCACTTAAGTGGATGCTTGCAAGTAGAGCAGGTATTATTTTCTACATAGCTGTTCATGGAAATTTTTGCTCTAAGCATAGAATACATGGACTGAAATACATAATACAGTGTCTTGTGTAAAATGGTCCTCAGCATCTTTGAGTACACTTTTTTTTACATATTGGCAGCTTTTTTAATTGTATTTATTACTACTTTTTCTATTATTTCATGACTTGAATTGTAAATTCATTTTTGTTGCCCATTATGAGCTTTTTTTACACAATATAATAACCATGCAGCAAATTGGGGAGTGGGGGAACCAGCATTCTAAATTCTAGATGATCAATTATTCTCACATTATTTTTATAATAAAATAGCAGTTAATGGTTTTTAATTTATTAAAACGTGTTTTAGCTTTAGATATAGTTAATTTGAGAAAAACTTCTTTAGAAATACATTTTTGACCTGATTGAGATTCATCCATAAAATTCTAATAATATAATATCTTTATAGAAGATGGCTTGAATAGGATAAGATGCAAAGTGTTGCATGCATAAAGGTTGATAGGTTGCTAAAATTTATTTTATCAACAGAAACACAGAACGTTCCATAGAAATACTCTTATAGGTGTTCACAATATCACGAAGTACAATCTGTAGTTTTACTTCAAACTACTAAGGAGAACGTTAAACACAATGCAAGGAAAGCACATCTAAAAGGTGAGGCTTTCAATACTCCAACGTTGCTGAGAGCTAACAACTTACAAGAACAACTAAGAGCAGATACTCTCTTCATCCTTATATAATTTTCACCCAGTCGCCGAGATATTTCTAGTACTTTCTGCTTCTCAAAAATTACTGAAAGACAATATGAGGATCGAATTATTGTTACAGCTAATTATAGCAATCAATAACATTTATTCAATTATAATGCCTATTATGGTGATACAGAGACAGGACCAAATTGTCACCATTTTGACAAATTTGGTGACAAAAATTAGTTGCCAACTTGGCGATATCTCACCAAATTACCGAGATACCCATTTACTCAATGTTAATGGACCTGTATTCTTACTTTTCTGGCATAGCTTCTCTCTGTAGATTTTTTTTTTTTTTTTGTTAGATTACACAGAAAAATGCACAACAATTTCACATATAATTGCATTAAAATCATCAATTTATGTACAATATTTGTAACAAAGGAAAAGCTAAGTTTGATTAGAGCAGTCTTGACCAAAATGACAAATGAGTTGAAAATGCTTTAATTACAGTTAGTAGAATTTTAGAGTAAAATCTTGTGTAGGCGTTATAGAGCTTAAAAAGATATATTCTACCAAATGTGAAGGGAAAACTATTGACTTGGTTAAAACATCCACTTCATAAATGGTTTTATACTAAGAAAGGAAGTTGAGATTGCCAATAAACTTTATGTGGAATTAGAAGGATTATAATTGGTAATTAAGTCATATTTTAAAAAAAATGGGTCCAGGTTAGTGTATGAAACTACTTATGAGGGATCAGGAAATGTTAATAGATTAGGGGAATTAAAGAATGTAATATTTTCTTAAGCAATAACTTTATAGCATATTCATTGCTGGTGAGGTAAATTTTTATGAAACTACTTATGAAGGATCAGGAAATGTTAATAATAGATTAGGAGAATTAAGAGAATGTAATATTTTGTTAAGCAATAACTTTATGGCATATTCATTGCCGGTGAGGTAAATTTTTTTGTATGATTATAGCAGAAAATGTTGCAAAGGGGGTAGGAAAATAGCAAGGAATAAGATAACCATACACATTGTCTTTCCTTATGTTAAAAACTTCTCTATGCAGATAAGAGAAAATAAACAGCCTATATAATTTGTCTCACTTTTGCTGAATGTGAAGATAGGATAAAATGGAAAAACTGTATTATTACAATATAAAAATATTTTGCGTGTGTGTGTAACGATTATGAATTATTTTATTTTCATTTTAACACAGATTGTTTCATAAAAAAAAGTTTGCTTCCAAATCAGCTGAATGCAGACTTTATTGATTCTAATAAAATTCTGAAAGCTGCTGTTTTACTCAGAACAAATAAGCCTTTATCATTGCCGCTCACATCGTACATCTTAGCATAAGTTATGAAAATTTGCAGTTTAGGGTGTTTTAAAAAATTATTCACGTATAATTGCTTTATAATTACTTAAAATTTTGGGATCATATACAGATATGTGAAGTTTCTTAATATAAATATCTGAAAGCTATCTTTTAGGCACAAAAAATATAGAAGCATAGATTTTATTTTCTCTATGTGATGAAATGTGAAATTTTTTTTCATCCTACAAAATTCAATTTTTATGACTTTTAAAGTGATTTTTTTTTTTTTAATTTGAAGAAAAGAATTTGGTCATATGATTTTAAAATTTCTTCATGACCAATTTTTTGGATTACTGATACAAAGCTTTTTCTAGGACTTGTGGAATAAACAGGATACTCATTAGAACTTTAGAATCGGGAGGTGTGTGACAGATACTCTGCATAAAATTTTTGAATTTTTTTACCAAAATATTATATGATATCCTAAAACCCTATCTGATTGAATTCACTTTTCAAATTGCAACCACACCTTATAACTATATTTCCAAGGCATAGTTAATCTGGCAGTAACAATGAAACAGTAATAATTCCATGATTATGGAGATTAGATTGTGCTTTTAGTTAAAATAAGAATGAAAACGTTTTTGCATTATCTTTTGTGAATGCTCCAAAGTGGCACCCCCAAAACAATGTTAGTTTACTTTAGGTTGTATTTGTGAAATTTGAATGCAGGAGTTGCATGAAGTTTTCATATATATTATAAATACAAATCAATTTATTTTATAAAGCACTTCATGAAGGCATCCCTTTGCATTTGCAGACAATATTTGCGAAAGTCAAATCTAGTCATTGGTCAAAGGATTATAGAAACTAAAACACCAATTGAAAGCAGGAATATTCATTGTACAATATTGTTTACACAAATAAAATATCTGCTGAGTTGTATAAAACTGAACCTCAAAAGGTTTGCTCTCCTACTGGAAGCCAAATTAAAAAAAAAAAAAAAAAAAAAAAAAAAAAAAAAAAAAAATTGCCAAACTATAAAACATATTATTGCAACAAGAAATTGTCTATGATAACTGAAGCAGAGGGGAAAAAAAGGCTTGCAGTCCCTTAAAAAAATACGTTCCTGAAAATTTAAAGATCTTGATTATGGGCATTCAGTATTAACAACTTAATTGAAATATTCATAGTAATAAATTTCTCGAATTTTAATATTTATTATATACTTTTTGTAAATATATTTATAACAATTATACTAAGAAAGTATACTAGTAAGTTAGTATTATACTAAGAAATGATGTCATTTTAAAATCCAAACCAGGACTTTAAATCCTCAATTACTCTTCAGTTTTGCTAGATCTTTGAAATGAAAAATAACCAATAAACAGTTTAAATCTTTTTCTTGTGCATTAAATATTAGCCTGAAGAGGCTATTAATTTCGTTTTGGCATTTTGCATCGGTTCACTTTTCCTGCATTATATTTAAAGAAATTAAATTATGAAGAATCTGCATGAATGTATGTTTCTCGCACTATGAAAAAACAACGGTATAGTTCGACCGCCCCATCCGCGACCATGAGCGCAAACACGCATGCGCCATTCGAACCGAATTATTCTCAAACTAGGTTGGAAGGATGGGGATTTTCTTTCCCTACAGCATAGGTCTTTCCGGAGAAGAGAAGACCTTTCATGTCACAGCAAGCCGCCCCTTTTGGACGAGTCTATGTGTTTTGGCAGAATGCCAACCAGGGTTGCGCTTCAGACGGTCGAACCATACCTAGAGACATCAAATTTTGAATAATGTAGTCCTCCATTCGAATATGGGCATCTGTAAGCCTGAATTTGATTTATTATCTATTTCATATTTTGTCAAACATTAAATAATTGTTGATTAACAAATTCAACGATGTCAAAATAAGCAATGACAACACCGTACAGAAAAAAAATTATCTTCAGCACACAACATTATGTATCAGAAATTCTACAGATATGCTCTTTTAAATATTTTGTGATATTGCTGCTGAGTTGAATTTTATATTTTAAGTGTGAACAATATGATATTTAAATAGTAAAGGTAACACACAAAAGATTAAAAAATGTCCCTTAGGATGTAATATAAAATCTGAAAGCTTTCAGATTTTTTTAAATATTATTTTATGTTTTTTACTGTAAAATTTGATTAGTTTATAAATTTAAAGATCAGTTTAAAAACATACATAATATACTTAATTATACATTACATATTTATTTTATTGCTGCTTTGTTTTAGCCATAGATACCAACTTTGAAAATAAAAGCCAAAATGTTTATTTATTATATTAGGCAACTTTAAAAAGTCTGCTAATAAATGACATAATTTATACTGCATATTCAAATTATTGAACTAATTAGACACAATATTGATATAAAGTATAGTAAGTTGGCATTTACTACTTTATTTCACATCACTGTTGCAAGTTAATATGTTAGCACTTAACTCATTAATTTTTCATTTTAACTTACATTTTTTTGGTTAACTGTGTTTGATTTTATAATTTTCTTAAAATTTCATATTGATGAAAATCCAAATAAAAAAAGGTAAACTTTTTAAAGTGCTTTTGTGCTCAATGGAAATAAAATAAATATGCACAAAATTGTATAAGTAAACTTAATAATTCATCTTTTCTTAATATTTAAAGGAAACTGAAATATAAATATTTATCTATTAAATACAAGCAGAAAAATTAACGAACATTACTTATTAATGATTAATAAAGTCTTTATAAAATATTGTAAACCAATATAATAGATTAAAACATTTTAGATAAAATTTTTAAAAAAATACTGGGAAAAAATGAATTTACATAATTTGGGAATTTTAAAGATGATATAATCATTTCTCTAGCCATTTTTTAAAGAATTTGTTATCAAAATAGTTTTCATGATATTTTCTTTCCTTTCAATATATGAGCAAGCAACAATGGCAGAACTACAGCTATCGAGGCCTGGGTGGAAGTCTTCCTAAAGTCCCCCTTATTGGAATGATCACCATACAGAATGTCAGCACAAATATATAATTTAATTGATTTGGAAAACAAGAAATCTTAAGATTAAAGAATAGCTTACATCTAATAAATAAACATATATTTAAAAAAGTGTAACTTTTCTGTCAATAAAAAAAGGTAAAACTGATTTTTTGCAAGCTTTGTTTTCTGAAAATTTTTTTTAGAGATCATTAAAATTAATGTTTTTAACTAATGCATTTTCAGTGGCAAAGATTGCCATTGTCTTACTATTGATTGAAGACAGCTTCTAACCAGCTTGAACTTTGCAAAACTGTTGAAGCAATTGAAACATACACTGTCAAAAAAGATTGTAGAGATTCAGTTGATAGGTTAACTACAAAATACTCTGAAATCACCAGTTTGAAGAAGAAAAATACTAAAAATTGTATATCTTCAAAGGATACTCCTTGTTTATTATTATTTTTTTTAATGATTTTTGCTCCTTAAAAGTCTAATTTTGGCCAAAATATATGGTCCTTAATTATGCTCATCCGAAATGCCCATCTTTTTTGTGTGTGTGACTGTCTTTTTGAGTGTGAAATGATATTTTGGATGAATACAGATTTGAAAGAAAGCCATCTCAGACTGGATTTGTAAACAATAAGGAACAATCACCCACCCTAGAAAGGTTTTAGGGTATATGATTTGTTGCTCACCTAACCTTTCAAAACAAATATTATAAACAAGAATACTGTCTGTATACTTGAAAAATAATTTTTGGACTCAAGTCTTGACTACTGTGATAAAAGGTAACAATCATTCAAGAAAGTCTAAAAATTATGCCAGTTTGGATAAATTTTGTTTGTATTGTCATGTCTGACGATTTTAAAATCAATTTTGTCTAAAAAATTTTGATTAGTGAATTCCTTGATTTTTGAATAATTATGACATTGTTAAAACAATGACAATAAATTTAAATTATGTTTTGGAGAAAATATTTTTATATCCATCATGTTTTAATATGTGGATCTTTTTTTTTTGGCAATTTTTTAATATCTTGATTCTAAAATTTATACGAGATAAACGTTTTTGAATTACCTATTAGCAAAAATGCGATTAGCTATTATGATTATGTAAAAAAAAAACTTTTTTTTTATGGTAACAGTTTTTTTGTGTGTGTAATCCTTTTAAAATATTCAGATATATACTAGCATTCTCTATAAAATTCATTTTACATTTTTTAAAATTAAATTGACCAATTTTTTATTCTCATAAAGCAGGCAAGTATTTTACTGGCTAAAAATGCCCTGACAAAGTGAAAAATGTATCAATGGTAATATTAATACAGAACAGACAGAGTTTCTCATACTGTTTGGAGAAATTTTGGGGAAATGTGTTCATTATGGTTCCTGTTATTTAGAGTAATAAGAGCCCTCATGTTAATGGTCTGTGACAAAGCTGCAAGCCTACTCGGATCTATTTTCATGACAGGTGGGCTATAAGCAAGTGTGGTCAACAGTGCCTTGTCACTTGGCTACCAAATTGTGAAAGAGCTCCAAGTAATCTTGTTGCTTTGGTGCAGTTCAATTACAAGAGAGCTATTGCTATAATTTAGTTTTGGTTTGGCTTGTTTGATTATGGAAATACACATATGAGCTATCTGCCTAAGGGAAGGGATACCTTCATGGAGGACTAGCTTAGGAAAACTGGTATTAACATTATGTATGGGGAAAACCATGAAAATGTTCATGCTGCTAGCCCGTTTGCCAGAATTTGAACTTGAATGCCCAGTTGCTAGCATTTCGTGTAAAGTATACTTAAAAGTCAATAAATAAAAAATAAATGAATGCATAATTTTTATCGAAGGATGAAATGCACTTCACTCCCATTACTGAATTTAATACATATTGTTTCCAATTCTTCTATGATAAATTTCAGTGAATAAACAATATATCCAAATTGTAAGATTTATATATGGATTGCCAGCAAAGCAAAAGAGATTTCTTCATGCACAAAATAAATATGGACCTTTTTTTTTTTTTTTTTTTTCTTTTTTTCTTTTTAAATTCTCTATAGAGGTAAGCCCTGCCATAAGCAGATAACCCTACTATACAATTTCTTTATTAAGTTATCCTAAAATTTATAGGTTGGTGTGCTATGTAATGATTTTCTGCCTTTATCAGATAGAAACACTCTGAATTTTGAATAAAGGTGGCATGAAATTATTAAAAGGACAACAATATTTTAAAATCATGTCAGAGTGTACAAGTTCCTAAGAACTATAATCAACAGAATGCATCAAATCAAATGCCACACACACAAACAATCAAAAATTACAAATGGAAGAAACTGGGAGTTGAACAGTCTCTCTCGTATCATTATGAATTAAATTCTGATATCATCAAAATACTACATGGATACAATGATTTAAATAGAAACAAGGTGTGTGTGCATGTACATAAGAAGATACTAAATGTCCAGTTTACAATCACAGATTTACTTTTAATAGACCTGTATTTGGCATTCATTTCAGCTTCTCAGTTTTTTCCAGATGTCATCTGTATCTCTACAAAAGCTTAAAAGTATAATAATAACATATCTTGGAATACGACTTCTGCATACTTTATGTAAGTATCTACATATTAATTTTCATGATATTTATATTTTCAGGTACAAATTTTTTCGCATATACATAGAGAGAGAACCTGATGCAAAAAGCACTCAAAATGACAATTATCAAGAACATAAGTTGCTTTAGAGTAGGGGTTTTTAACCTTTCATACCCGGAAGCCACATCAATAAATTCACAAAGATACACAAGCCATGTGTTTGCAGTCAGAAAACGTATATAAAAAAGGAGGTTAGTTTTGCAAAACTACATTTGATTCTAAGCAAAGAGATAGTGTTACAGATTTGTATATGTATACATTGGCTTCAAAAAGTCAAACGGAAATCGAATTAAAATGTTTTGCAACTTTTTTTCAACTATGAAAAAAATAAAAGTATAAAGATGACTGTACAGAACGATGTTCCAAAATGCATTTACAATAAAAAAAAAATAATGAAAAAACTAACATTACTGGCAGGAGATGGTAATTACTTTAGTTTCAATGTGAAATCTGACATTGTTTTTGCTTGATTAAAGCTTCAATATCCGGTTTAATCTGTGTTGTTGCAATTCATAAAAGTTTCCTCCAAATGTCTGTCTGTCAGCTGAGTTCTTGTTTTTGATTTTAGGATTTTTATTTCACTAAAATGATGTCACATATGTAGGCTCTGCCAAAGAAAGAAGACACGAAGAGTGCATGTTTACGAATTGCTGGATACTGGTCTTCGCTCGCGTACTTCGAATAAAAATCAATTAATTAATCAATAGAGGATTTTCAAGAAACTTTCATTTTACTGCAGAATCACACTGTAAATCTATAAATTCTAATTATATACATAAGATAAAGTGAAATTTTTGAAAAATTCATCATTTTCAGAAAACTTTATCCCACATAATACCAGGCATGTCAATAAAATGTTTTAAATATCAAGAATAAGAGAGAAAAAAAAAATTTACAACAAAAAGCTGATAAGGCAATTTTTCTTGAAATCAAAATTTCTTTAAAATTTTTCAATTTTTCTTCAAATTCAAATGTGGCCACTAAAATACCTTAAACGGGCCACGGGTTGAAGACCCCTACCTTAGAGAGTCTAATTCACACAAAATCCAACATAGTAGTTGGCTATTGTATTGGTATGATGTTCAAAGCTTCTAATTGAACTTTGATTAACTCTAAGAATAAAGATGCCTCCAAATGAATTTCTTTAATTTAATTGCTTGTTACCAGTTTATTAAAATGGAAGATTATAAAAATGAAATGTGGAATAAAAGGTTGGATTCAGCCAGTGTGGCAGAAAAGATTGTTAAAATATTTTTAATTTGGTGAATCGAGTTCTAATAATTTTCTAAATAATTTATAATTGTTTAGTAGCAATTTTATTGCTCATTTAGACAATGAATTCGCTCTTAAATTGTTTCAATCCTATCATTTCATGGAATCATTAAAATGCAAACCTTATCGACTAGAGGTGTGTATAAAAGCTTGTGTAAGTTGCCGAATCTTGTCCAAAAAACCTCTTAAGAACTACTCTTATATTAACCAAAAAAAAAAAAAAAAAAGTTAAAAAGCCTACATCATACTTTTTGTTGAAATGTACATTTAACACGCATATACTGAAAAAATTAATTTTTATTTCAAGCAAATTGGAAATTCAGTTGTCTCAAGATTTCAATCCACTTGATTTACAAGCATCTCAAAACATTAACATGGATGTTTAAATGTTATTTATTTTACAGATGAAAATATAAATTAGTAAAAGGAATATATATGATAAAATCGATATATAAAGATTATTTACAGTAAATATTCCTATGACTACAACCAGTGCTAAGAATCATCATTACGTCTTGGAGGTCTTAAAGTGTTTCTTCTGACACATTGCACAACCCATTCTATACCTTCATGAACTCCATCCCTAGAAAGATGAATAAAATTTTTGTATATAATAAAAAAAATATAGATGTGTAAAAAGATGTTTAAAAAATACCGAGTGCAGGGTTTGATTTACTGCCCAATGATTTTTAATAATAAAACTCTTTTTTCTATCTAATAAATGGGCATAAAATTCTGGACTGGAATACTTGACAATATATCCAATACAAATACAATTGAAAATATATTTCTGAAAATTAATTTTAATAATTTCATACTTTTTTAAATTTTGATCAAATTTTTAACATTTACAAATGTATTACCACTTCTTGCAAATTTTAATGATAGATTATGGATGACATTTACAGAACAATTAAAAAATCTCATAATAATACATTTAATGTTGTATTTATCCATTTTCCCCCAATAAATTATTTATCAGTATTGCATATAATGCTTTAAGATGAAAATTTTATATTTAACATATTTATCACGTTTGACCTGAACTTTAATAAAACACTCTTTGAAAGAAATATGCAGCAAAACCAAATGATTCTCTATTTTACTAAAAAATAATTTAAATCATCAAGAAGTACATTTACTAGTTTCAAATCACTATATTATAATTACTGCTCCCCCTAAACTCACATTTGGCTATCCTTCAAAATTAGTACAGACTTAAAAGAACCAGCCCCTCCCCCTAGCACATTGTAATTGCACTCTATCCATTATCATCTCCACTGCAGCCAATAGCCAGCCTCCCCTGGTAGCAACAAGAAACTTACTTCATTATTCTTGCCTCTCCCTCTTATTGCAGTCGCCAGTACAGCACTCAGCTCCACTCTATGGGATTATATATCTGAACGATAGACTCTTCTTCACCATCTTCTCCATCTACACTCTTTAGGACTTTGCCATACTACAAATTTTCTGACTGCCAAATTAGTTTCCTCAAGACTTTGCCATTTTCCAAATTGCTCCATCATTACGAAATTGGCTACACAGCTATATCATTTCAACTTTCTTACCACACTGCCATGCCTAGCCAATGTTCAGAAACTGAACGACCTCATTACACTGGGATAAGGCCTTGCCCATGCACTCAAGGAAACTGAACTTGTTCACCGAAGAAATAAGTTTATTAAGCAATCACGGATTGATCAAATTAAAAAAATAAATTAAAGATCTTATTTTTTACTAAATATCAACATTCTGGTTATTATACAAACTACTATCTGACTAAAATGGAAGATAAATTAAAATTTCCTGCTTAATTCAATAGCAATTCTTGCTAAGATGCATGCATGGTAATGATACTTATATTGTAATAGTTAAAAAAACTTTCTAAGATTGTAAAATGAATATTTTACTGCATGTCTCAGCAAATCTTCAATCATTTGCAGATACCAAGAAAACATAAATCAATTTCAGTAATGGTTACAAGATATCTTACAAATACAAGATTTTTTTCATAAAAAAATTTAATTATATTTAAGTAGTTACAATAATTTTACTATCATTTTTTCCTTAAAATTAGATACATTTTAGATCAGGGGTTCACAACCTTATTCTCTACAGCAGCGGACAAACGTTAAACGATCGGCAGAGGCTATGGTGTCAACCCTATGCCCGTTGGCACCATAGCCTCTGCCAATAGTTTAACGTTTGTCCGCTGCTGTGAGATCACAATAAAATTGTTTTAGTTTTCAATAAAATTCTAAGTGAAAGTTTTCTCATTTTTAATGACATAGAAATTCTGTCCAACACAGATACCAGCATAAAGCGAAATGTGACTGATCTCTCTCTCTCTCTCTTTTTTTTTTTTTTTTTATGTGCATGTATTATTAATGCTAACTGTAAATTCACCTTTAAAAAGTAATTGGCACCCGCCGTAGAACAGATATTCTAGAATGTGTTGTTAGGAAGAGTGACATATCAACTCTTGCTAAAGCCAATTTAAACTGGATATTTTGTCATTTGCATATAAAAATGACAGAGTTATTTTCATTTACTGAGAAGACACTGTACAAAGAAATTTGCTTCAAGATAGAACAACATGGCACCATTAAATTTTGTTACAAATTAGATAAATCTGCTACCAAAACATTTGAGATAATTCAAACAATTTATGATGATGCATCGTTATCAAAAACATAAGACATATGAGTGAAACAACCACTTTAAATTTGGGTGCAAAAGCATTCAAAACAAACTAAAAAGGTGCCCTTCAACTTTAAAGAATGAGGAAATAGAAAATATTTGCTCTTCGGTAAAAGCTGAAAGACATATAACAACTCAGCAACTTTCAGACATACTTGAAATAAGCAAAGAAAGCTGTAGGTTAATTTTAATTGAAAATGAAGGAAGTTTGTGCCCAAATTTGTGACCTAGATTTTGACAGAACAAAATGAGAAAAGCTTGCTGCGAAGATTTACTGACTACTGTGACACAAGACAAGTTGTTAAGTGTATCGTTGCGGCAGATGAGACTTGGTGTCTACGATACGATCCAGAAACAAAAAGACAAAGTGCACAGTAAAAAAGACGACTGTCTTTTCCCATACAATAATAATCTCATACAATTTTTCCTCGTTCAAAACAGTAACACTATTACTTATATTTCCGTCTGCCACGCTGCCTAAAAGCACAAGCTTTTCAATTAAATCATGTATGGTATCATAGTGAAAAGCAAACAGTATCTGGAAACTGTATAAAGAATGATTTAATTAACTAATAATAACTGGCTGGAATGTGACTTGCGATGCCCTTTTTATTGCATCCGTGTGACAGAGGTCTCTCTTGAATCAAAGATAGAAAACTAGCCTCATTTATGTTATGTATCAGATATTTTCATGACAATTATAGTTGCCAATCTTGAAATATGAAACTTGGGAGTTTCTCAAAGGTCTTCATTGTCATTTCAAAAAAATTCCAAACTGTTTTACATTCACTTTGTGATGCATGTTTCAGGTTACTGAATATTTTTAACACAATTCTGGTGTAAAATGTATTAATATTTAATTACGTATTTGAATTTTATGTTCTTTAGCTGATTTCATTTTGTAATTATCTTTAATACAAATATTAACTAATTTTAATTAAACATGGGCTGAATTTTTATAAAAAGTTCTACTAACATCTACAGTAGATTAAGACAACTCAAATCAAATAAAATTTAATAAAAAATATTATGCTGAAAATCACAAAGGGTTGGGTGACAGCAATTGGCACAATTTAAGTTTAATTAATTTAATAAATTTAATTTACAACTAGGAAATATGACATAAAAGTGAATTTCAATATTTTTCTCAAAATGTAAGTTTTAATAGTTTTCTCACAATAGCAAGTATCTACATCCACTACAGAGATAATTTATTTTCACACCTCTTGTAACTGATTTAAACCTTTTCATTGCCTGGCATCGGCAATATTTTTTCGTGTTATATGTCATAGAATTTGGTCGCTAGAATGAAGCTGACCTATAACTATTTCAATATTTATTTTTAATTGAACTGTGTTGTCAGATTATTATTAGATACATCTATATGGATATTTAGCTATGGAATGCTTGCGATTTGATTTGAGACAGGTAAGTGCATTTTTTATCTATACCTAAATTTGATCTTTGAAGTTTTTATATACGTATTTTGTACTGTCTTATTCAGTTACAAAGTTTCATTGTTCAAGTCCAGTAATTGCTGTGTTAAGAATTCCAACTTGTCAATCGAAATTTTTTGTTTCCAATAACCTCTCTGACCTTTTCTTCACTATCCGTAACGGTATTTTTTGGATTTAGAACCATACTACAGATTTTGTCATTCATTAATTGATTGATGATTGAGAAACATTGACATCATAATGAAAAACTTCTTTCATATAATCTTCATTTACTACCTCTTCTCCAAATTTCTTTACAAAATCCGTTAATTGGAAAATTTAACCTTTGCTTTGCGATATCCAAAAACCTTTAAAATTAGCGGCTATCATCATCAAATTTAGCTATCTTTACATATTTGGCTATGCATCACGAGCTTGGCGACTAACGACAAGTTGTTCCGTTAAATTTTATCTTGCTTCTATCGTGCACTGAGACAATTAAGCCTAAACTGTATTAGTTTAGTTATTTATTATACTTATGTCTATTTCTGGCACATGCTTGAGGCTTATCAGAGTTCTGAATAAATAATTTTCCACATATACTTAAGCCTTATTGAGGGCCAGCGCTAGGTATCTTACCGCCTGATGCTGTCTCTGTGGGTCCTAAATTTTGCGACTCGGTGCGGCCATACGAGCCCTAGTGCTGGTTCTGGGTTTATGTGAATAACAAATCAGTTATTCTTAATTCAAATAGCCCTAAATATAATCTTTGGGCCTATGAATATCATCAACAAAATCTATTTTTAACATATGGAAAGATATAATCATCATCATCATTTAATAAAGCATCATTATTGTTTGTATAATAAATAATGATCTGCGAGGTTGGGGCATCAGGGCTATAAAATATTAGTAGGTACAAAATCAACGATGTTTCCATCTAGAATGTTTTCGTTTGATATGTATGCCAAGGAGATATGCAGCTATGGAGCCAAATTATTGATCACACAAATTTATACTAAATTATTGTTTCTTCAATAACGTGGTATTTATTTAGTGCGGATGAAAAATTAAGAATCGGGACTCTCCATAAGTTTTATTTATGGGGGTTGAAATGAAATGCGCATGCGAAAAGCATTGAAAAAAAGTGTTTGGCAGTTTTGAGGTCAGGATTTCAGATCATTCTGGATATTGAACATTCGGATCTCAGACTTACTAGCTCAGACTTACATACTGTACTAGCTTTTCGAGATATTGAAATAATATATTTAGCTGAACAGTGTGCTTGGAAAGTAGCTTCCTAAGTATATAGATAATATAAAAAGAATTTAATGTATATAAAAATAGCAGTGCTTACAGAAATTCCTATAAATTTGCATATAGATTAATATTTTAAAAGATTGTTATCTGACAAAAATTAAGAGTCATGCAGTCCTAAAGTAATTAGAACAAAAAAGAACTGATTTCTTTAAAAGAAGAGAAATGTTCTTCTTTGGGAAATTTACTGCAAACTTAAAAATTAGGGTCTTAATTTAACATTTGGTATCACAATTATAATCATGAAGTAACTAAATGTATTTTTTTAATTATGAATAAAGATAAATATAAGAATAAATTTAATTTATCATCAACATTCTTAAAGTTCCGAAACGAAACATTATCACTGCTACTAAGAGTTCTCTTTAAAGTTCTTATCCTCGAAGGTACTGCTTTAATATTATAGTTTAAGAACTAAAAGAGACTATTAAAATAAACTAGAAAAATTTTTATAACTACAACAATAATTTATTCTATTCTTTTATTAAATAACATCTCCCCATTTTTTAATATTCAAACTAAGTATAATTAGCCTTAGCCATATAACATTAAATATAGCTTTTGAAGAACTTCACAATGATATTTTTTTTTTCACACACACAAATAAATGAAAATAAAAAAATAATACATAAATAAAATTTTCAGATTTACCACTGAAACATAAAGTAGAAAAGCTTGCTTTTGACTTGTGCCCTTTCATTTATGTGGGCTTTTATCAATATGGCCTTTTATCATTGTGCTTTCATCAATATGGGTATTTATCACATAGGCAATGTGGGTATTTATCACATAATCAGAGTGAGGTTATTTTTATGGGCTTTTGTTGTATGCTCTTTCACCCAGTGGGCTTTTATTTGGTCATCCCTAAAGACATATCATGAAAGTGAAAAAAGAGTGTACAGAAAAATATAAAATATACTATTAAAAGAATGTGATTATGATATGCATGACTGCAACAGCTAGTCTGATATTCACTGGTAAGCTATTATCAATGAAAATAAAATGGTGCCATTACTAACAAGTTACTGTCTGCAGAAATTAGAAGCATCAGTTAATGTTCAAGTTGCATTTCTTATACTATACACAAACATACTTTACACAGAATAATGCATCAAGATAATTTTACCCATGTAATGCTGAAGTGGCTAAAACATGGCAGTCTCTTCTTCCAATGAGATGCTTACTTTCCCGAAAAACTTCTTTTATCCTATTAACTGTCAAACATTTCTACAGGATAAAAAAAAAAAAAAAAAAAAAAGGAGAAAAAATGAAATAATAGATAATTTATAGTAATTATGAAATGTCTGATATTTTTTAATACTGATGATATCAATCTCTACAGCAATCAGAACACATTATATGGGCTTGATATAAATTACTTCTCTTATTCATTTATACCATATTATGAGCATAATTTTCCTAATACAAGCTCATGCTTAAAAAAGAATTTAAAAAACAAATAGAAAGTTAATGAAGAATTTAATATTATAATGGAAAAGCAGTAGCTTTCTTCCCTAATTTATTAACTCTGAAAATTACTTCAAATCTTTTATTTTAATATCATCGCAAACAGTGTGATATGTTAGCTGAAGTAACTGATAACTGATATGGCACATTAACTGAATAACTTGTACATATCAAAATATCTTCTTAATTAAGTAAAAGAATAAATGGCGAGAAAACCAACAAAACGTACATCATTATAAAAGTGGTCCTTTAAGGACCATTGTGCTAACAAGTAAGATTGCCATCACATGTTCTGATCAGAAGAATTAGAAGCTGACACAGTGTCAAAAACATTTTTGTCAGAGAGAGATATTGTAAAAATAAAACTAATTATACTGTAAGATCATCATCTTAATACTGAATGCATTTTCTATATATAGAACAGTTAGACATTTCTAAAGGAAATGAGTTATAACTAAACTAGTTTAAAGTGTTTACACTGTTTTAGATATAATCATATTTTCATTTTCAATCATAGAATTGACAAAAGCATGATTAAGACATTTTTGTTAAATTTACTTACAGGAATATCTTGCTTGTTAGCAACTAACAAAAGTGGAACTCCAATAAGGGCATGATTTGTAATCATTTTATCTAAAATTATTAAAAACAAAATCTTTACATACATATATTTATATATAAGAAACAATAGTTTATCATTAAACAAAGTGAATAAATACTACCATAAAAATTACTCGCTCAAAGAAATTCCTACCATAAAATAATAGTTGTTTATAGTTAATTACGTATTTTATGCAGCACAATTTATTTAGTACTGAAGTTTTCTTGGAATCATTTATTAATGCTTTTTTTTTTTTTTTAATTTGCTAAGAACATAATCTACATTGCTGGATGCAAAGAATATTGAGACAGCATATGTTGGAGGTTGGAAAATTTAAAAGCACTTCACTGAAATTATTAGGCAGTAGAATAAATTTCAAGCTCAATATAAGCACAGCACTTGGATCCCTCAATTATAACCAAACTCTTAATTTACGAATATGTGTCAGTTTTATTCTGTTTTGAGCAGAGTGTACAAAAAGTATAGGAAATTTGTGTTCATTAGTACTTGCTGCATAATTGAAAATTGTTACGAAGATCTGCTATAAATGGAAGCAGCACAGATAATACGTACATGTATCAAGGTCACAATTTGTGTTTTACAAATAAGTATACTGTTATTGCCTTTCAATGCTCGTTGAGGAGTTTGTCTGAAATATCTACACTGTTTTTGTGTTTCATGACTCATGTGAGAGTGCGGGCATCATCTGTATCATGATGATTATGACTGCTGGAAGGTCACAGTTTTGTCCAATATCTTGCAAAAATTATCAATGATTTCTGAGCAAGCCTATAATTACAATTATGATGTGATACTTAATGCCAAGTCAAGAGTATAAGTGTCAAGATGGTGTGTGGTTTTCTAGTATGGTATGAGCAAAAATTTGAAAGGATTTCATTGAAATTTCAAAGTAGAAACTTATCAACATCAGCCAGGAGAAATTGAGTAAATAAACTGCAGTTCTGCTTCTTATTCAAGTTCATATCATAAAAAGACAATGAAGTATTTTGATTTCTCAGTTATGATCAAACTTGTATCTAATGAATATGTTTCTTTTTTTTATTTTCTTTTTAGCACTCTGTAGGGACAGTATTATAATTTTGTATTTATTCATATTTGCCACACAGAGGAAGAATGATGTTACAAAGTTCAGATGCAAGTACAAGCACCATCGATAATAAATAGATGTATTAAGGTGATGATCTATATTCTAGGAATAAGCAGCTTGCTGTCCTGTCAACAATACTGGTGTTAGAATTTGTCTGAAAAGTTCACAGTATTTCTGTAATATATGGTTTCTGTGAAAGTGCAGGTATTTCTACTGTCAAGTTGGCTAAGACTGCTGGAAGGTTACAGTTTCATCCAGAACCCAAGATCTCATGAGAATGATTGAAGATTCCCAAATAAAAGTTTCAGTATTGATGGATAACTGAGTACTCAACCAATGATTAACTCTGAAAACCATGAACTGTGTTACCGTTATGCCTTTTTATGGTTCATCTCACTGAAATCCTGGACTGTATTATTTGGATAGTATAAAGTGGGAGTTCTCGATCAGGGGGAATTTCATAGTTTCAGGGAAGAATGTGATGAGCCTTTTATTTGCCTGCTAGGTATTTAATTTAGGAATATGGTTGGTTTATGTGATTATGGCAAAGCCTCAAGGGCTATCTGCCTAAAATCCCTGAGATGCTTTCGTGGAAGACTTCTAAGGGAAACTACTTGTATAACACGTTACACATGGGAAAAACAAAGAAAATGCCCATGCAGCCAGCCCGTTTGCAGGATTTGAACCTCAGACCGAACTACCAGTGTTCAGCAACTTTACTACTCGGCCGCTGGGGGACCAGTTTAGGAATATGAAAACTACATTTATTCAAATTTTGGTATCTATCAACCTTTTCTATACTTTTTCTTGCTTAATTTATAAAATACATTAAAAAGTCTTCTTTGATTTTTTCTAGATTTATATTAATTAAATATTTTAATATTAAAGTTAAAAAAAATTTTTAATAAAACAAAGATAGCAGCTTGGCACTCAACTTTACTTACATAAGCGCCATCTATATGATTTGCAGAACACACTTACATCACTTAGGAAATACTTTTACAGACCCCAACGCCATATGGTAGGTAAGTTAGAATTAAAACTAACTATTTACTTGCTTTTAAGTATTTTTTATGTAGTATTTAAGTATTTTTTTGTATTTGTTTTTTATAAATTATGAATTAGTTCTTTTTAGTTTCTTATTGGTTTATATAAATTATGTCTAGTTCCTTTTTAGTTTCTTTTTGATTGATATGCATATTCGTGTCGGGGAGGTTTCTGTAGACAAGGGTTTCTATAATGCATTGGTTTCTAAATTAATTTTTCTGAAAAATTTAATTAAATTTTTTTTTTAAATTTAATTTAATACTAGACTTTACATTGCTTAATTCTCAAAATACTTCATTATTGGTATTTTCCTTTTAGACCTTTATTTTAATTGCTAATTTCTCAAGGTATCACTTTATTGGTATTTCTTTTTGGACATTCTTCAATACGTATTTACTTTTGGTTTTGACCTTTACCCTTGCCTGCAGAGTCGTAGCTAGGGTTTTCAGCGCACAGGGACAACTGAAGATTTCGTGCCCCCTACTGATTACCAAGGATGGAAAACATTTAATTCTAAAATGTCGTAACATCAGTTTGGCGCCCCTTGGATTCTGCGCCCGGGGACAGATGCCCCCCTCTTGCTACGCCCCTGCTTGCCTGCATGAATGACGAAACACGAATTGAATGATTGTAGAGTTAGGTTTGGAGGCAACTTCCCCTTGATAAGTCTGTCTCCTGCCTGCTCAACGGTCATTCACTTATGCATTTAAAAAAAAAATTTTTTAGATTAATTTTAATTTGCTAAATTGGTGAATTTATTTTCATGGTTTGGTTTTGCACTTGATTTACTTATGCTATCTGAATTTAAATGATATTGTAGATTAGTTTGAAAATTAAATCTTTTATATGTTTGCACATTTTAAAATTATTTTAACTTTAAATTTGCTTTTTACGCACACAATCATCTTTATAAGAATTTAGAATGAGTTGATTCATGTAGATACCTCATATTTAAAATGCAAGGCACTAGATTGCTTTTTATATGGGACACCTTATATAAAAATGTTAATGATAATTTCTTTAAATGTCATTTTTACCTCTCTTAAATATTCATAAAGCTCTGCTTGTTTAAGTTACTTTTTAAACCAATTACGTTTTTTTCACTTTTAGTCAAACTGATCTACAAATGTTAATAATGTTTTATCAGAATGGTTAACAATCTTTTGAAAGTAATTACATTCTCTAACTGTAAAAAAGTACAGTATTATAAAATATCACAGTCATTATTTCTCTCATGGTAAAAAATAAAAAAAACATATCACTAAATGAAGCAAAATGTATATTTCTTTACCAAAAGCCTCCTTGGATTCTTGTAACCGATCTATATCGGAAGAATCTACAATATACACAACTGCATGACACTCTGCATAATATTTATCCCATAATACTTGAAGATCTTCTTGACCTCCAAGATCCCAAAAATTAAGGCGTACGCCGTGCATATCAATGCGGCCAACTGTTAAGAAAAAATACAAATTAATTCTTTACTCTCATTCCAAGATAAGAAATTCATAGAAACACTGATAGATACATTTTTATAAAATTGTATACTCACTGTTTAAACCAACAGTTGTAGTTATTTTTGTTGGATTCAAACCCTTATAATTTTTGGAGAATTTTGTTTTTGTTTGCTCAAGAAATGTCTACAAGAGAAAAATAAAAAAACTTTATCCGTGAAAACTTTTATTTTTTAATACAAAAAAAAAAAAAAAAAAAAAAAAAAAAAAAAAAAAAACCGATACTATTCTGTTTTGAGGACCGTAAAAAAATTGCAATGAAAATGTATGCGCAAAAGTGCCAAATCTAGCAAACGCGGCCATTTAACAGCACGCCAAATCTAGTGTACACGCTGATTTCAGATTGCATAAGTTTATATAGTTCTATATTTCTTAAGACGCCATTGAAATACTAGTTTAATTTTTAAATCCTTTTTTGTTATCCTATGGATTTAACAATTTCGGAATTGCCCATGACGAAAATTCTGCAATAGAATTTTGGGTAAGTGCAGAATCATCCACTGCTTGACGAGTTTTTAAGAATAGCACATACTCGGTATCCATGTACACATCAACCTATTTTTACTACAAAAATAATTCTCAGAATTGCACAAAAATGGCACTGCGCACACCGTTGACTTTATCCATGTACACATCAACCTATTTTCACTTAAAAAGTAATTGACAAAAATCCAATTATTTTTACCCTTGTAAAAAGCGGCAAACAAATAAATGGGCGATTCTGCCTTTTACCGAGAATTTTTTCAAAGAAAAAGCATCATTCATAATAGAAAATTATGTTTGAACAACCGACGAGATGAAATTATGATTTAGCAATAACTCGGTAATAAGCGAAATAGCGATGCAGGCATCCATTCAGTTATATTTAGGAATTTTTATATAAATTATAATAACGTTCTGAAATAGTTATTTACTCTTGTGCTTCCATTCAGTTATGTTTAGTCTTTTTTGTATAAATTATAATAATAAAAAAGTATTATATGAAATTAACCTTTCATCTAAATTAAAACAACAATCTTAGATAGTTATTTACTATTATACTTCTTTTCTTGTGTTAGGGTTGCTGCAATTATTTTTAGCAGCACTGGCATCAACAATAGTTTGGAAATTTTTTGCGGCCCTCAAAACCGAATAGTACCAAAATGCAATTATGGAAAATAAATTTTGCATGTATCATTATTCAATAAAATATCACAAATTTAATATTGTCTCAGAATTCGTACACATTTATACACACTGAAATTAAGTACTTTTAAGAACTGCTAATGGAAAAAAAAAAAAAAAAATTAAAGACCTATCAGGAAAGGGAATTGAATAAACTAAAGCGATTATCTACATCTGAATTTCACTTGTGTTAATACCGTTCTAAGAATTAAATAAATCAGTAAGTATCTGCATTATTAGAAAACATAATCTTATACTTAGTGTAACTATAAAACAAAACAAAGAATAAAATCATCTTTGTAAAATTAATCACTTAATTAGCATTAAATTACAAAATTCATCCAAAATTTACACTGATATTCATATTTTACCTTTATAATAATACCACATATTTTAACGAAGATTAAACTTCAGTAACATTTAATTTTATGATGATTCTTTCTTTCATGCCTCATTTCGTCATATACTCGCTCAGTCCAGAGATTTATGCAAATTTTATGTCAAGTAATATAGATTAAAAGAGAAGTAAAACCATAACCAGCATGGTTTGTAAAACAAGCTTGGCTGTTGCTACCATTGCTGCTTGTCTAGACAGAGACCTCCTGATCAGAACAGACCCGAGTGCCTGATATTGGCAAGAATGGTATGTGTTGAAAGTTAGTTGCACTTTGTCTGTATGACCCGGTCATTTTTAACAGAAAACTGACACACATTTGAATATTCTGAAACAACACCATGGGGAGAAACTAAACAAATACAGAAAAAAAAAAAAAAAAAATGAAATTAATTTTTAAATAACTAAAGTAGATTTTACTTTTATCAAGAAACGTTCCAGAAGCTGTGCTTTGTAGCATTTATTATCTTATTTATATTCAGAATCAAAATATTCCTAAGACACCATTATTCATTTCCATAAGGAAATAAAAATGTTTTACTTTTCCGTTTTGACGGCTCAAATCTCGCCAAGTAGACTTTATTGGAGACAACATACAGTATACACATAAAAAATGTTAGTTCTAATAATTTTTTACTTTGAAGGCATAAACATTTTAATATCGTTTAAAATTTTGTAAAAAAGACACTAATTTAAGAATTTACTATGCTTTCTTGGTTCAACATCCTGATTTGCAGGTTTATATCACACGACCCCAAGTGACCATCTCACGTAAACTATGCTACAAATATCTAATTCTCTCAGTAATTATCTACATTAATTTTAAGTTAAATCTTAATTTGGAATACAAGTTTAAAATCAAGAATTATTTCAATTCAATATGAATAGCTTACTCAGAAATTATATAAAACCACAGTGCTTTACTTCGCTAGTGCATTTTCATTAGAATTGATGAATTTAACCTTTGACTTTGCCAATTTTCGCCATCAGGTAATGACATCCTAATTGACTTAATTACCACGAATGGCCTTAGGGCATAAAATGGAACTCTGGTAAAAATTCTATGTAATTGTATGCCAGCATTGAAAGAAACAATCAATCTGATAAGAAATGGCTGCAACTTGTTTTGAATATGAGGCGTAAAAGGTTACCAGCAAAGATATTCCGTTTGGCATCAGTTGTACCATTATTGCCGACTTTAATGCCTACGCCGGCAAAACGCAAAAGTACCATGTTTTACTTCATTTCTATTTCTTAATTGCAATTTTAATATAGTGTCACTAATTTATCAATTTTTATTATGTTTGTAAAAATTAATCTTTGAAAAATTCATAAATATCCAGATAAAAAATTTTGTATCCGAAATGATCTATAAATCTCGACATTTAGTGCCACATAATAAAAGAAATATCTCAAGAAAGCAAAGGGCATTTCCAATGTAAATGAATTCAAATGATAACCCATCAAATACATAAATAACAAAATGGCAATGAAGCGAAAAATATTTCTCCAATACAGTTATTCAAACTCAAAATAGCAGTTGTAGATGAGTAAAATTAAGGATCTCTTACCTATTTGGCCTAAAATTAAGGACTTTAAAGGACGAGAAATCGTATTTAGTAGCACATAATAAAAGAAGTCATATCTCAAAAAAGGAATGGTGGTTTTTGACGTAATATTCCATGTGCATTCTCAAACAAAGAAATACAAGATGTTAATATTTCAATCAAGGCAGGGCCTCCTGGCCTATTATAAAGTAAGAAAGAATTTAAATGATCCATCAGATACATATTTGACAAAGAATCATAAAATATTCCGGCCCACCAGCGGGCGAGCGGTAACATTGCTGAACACTGGTAGTTCGGTCCAAGGTTTGAATTCCCCAAACGGGCTGGCTGCACGGGCGTTTTCATGGTTTTCCCCATGTGTAACGTATATACAAGCCAGTTTCCCTTAGAAAGTACTCCACGAAGGCATCCCTCCCTTAAGGCAGATAGCCTTCGAGTGCTCTGCTAATCAATGTAATCCACACTCAAAATGGTAGTTGTAAAAACCAAACAAAAATGGCAGATGAGTAAAATCTGGACCAAAGTTAAGGACTTTTAAGGAACATTAATAAAATCATTTCTAAAAAACCTAAAGACTTTTTAAATAGTTTTAGGGACTGTACGAACCCTGTTTCAACTTGAATAAAAAAAAAGGTTCAACACTTAAACAAATTTTTTTTAAATAGTGTTCATATGACTTATTACTGGAAATATATGCAAATATTTTGAAAAAGTACCTACAGATACCATACTTTTAAATTTATTTAAGAATTTAATTAATATGGAAAAAATCAATAAAAAAATTAAATATATTAAGAACTTACAGTTTTTCCAGCATTATCTAATCCAAGTATAAGAACAAAGTATTCATCTTTTTGAAATAAATACTTCCAAAGTCCATATAAGAGAGTATACATCACAATGACTAAAACAACTCAGCAGTCTTCCTATAATTTCATCTGAAATATCAACAATGTTAAGTGAGAAACTTGGAATATAATTTGAAGGCAAAAGTGTCTGTAATCTTTGATCTTAATTACATGCAAGAATTTCTCATTTGACATGATTATTAATATTTGTGAAATTAAACCTGTGAGAAAGATAAATTAATATCCATGTAAAGAAATCAAGAAACATAATAAAAGTTTTATAATACATGCACCTGTCCAGTAAAAAGGTCTTTCTTTTCCAGCAACTTCAACACACTTGCTCCCCAAGTTAGTATTGTGATTTTAAAAATTATTTCCTGTGGTTTAAATTTAATGTACATATACTTTGCTGTAATTAAAAATAGAAATCGCATAAAGTTTTATTTAAATTAAAAATATTTTCTGAAAATTTTGGGAAGAAATACGAATAAAATAAGTATGAATGGGAAACAAATGATCCGTATCAAAGCCAAAAAGACTAAGCCCCTCCTCATTAACTTAAAAAAACCACAAATTTCATGTGCCAGATGAAAAGAAACTAACACTGGACATATACCAGTGAAATTTAGATCCAATCAGTGTACATTTTCTAGCACAAGGAAGAAACCTCATTGAAGAAGATACATGTGGCAAAACGTGCAATGTGGGCATGCATGTACCAAAAAGACAAAACATGCTTTGAACAACGTCACAAAAAATATTTGTTCTTTGAAATTAAAAAAAAAAAAAAAAAAGTTTCCTCCACTCTCTTTTTTTTTCTTATTGTACTGAGTTTTTTAATCCACGTAGCCAAACGTCCTTAATATGTAGGTACTTTCACTGCTATAGAAAAATTACATAAATGTTTATTTTTTTAATTTTTTCTGACGATTTACTTTGTAAAATAATGTAAAAAATATATATATTATATATTATGCAATTCCTACATGCATTTTGTTTTAAATTCGTAAATTTCGTCATTTATTGGGAACGCGCACGAAGAAAGGTAAGTTTTTTTTTCCCTACTTACCTCGGTAAGTTTCAAGTCCTAGACGTGCGGTGGTTTCACAGTGCGACCACCACCCACAGAACAATGGGCAAGAGTAGATTTTTTTAAATTCATACATTATTTGTCTCTAGGATCATAATATTAAATTTTTAGAGTTTTTAGTTAAAAAAATTATAAAAATAAAATCGCGCGCGTCAAACGGTTAAACATATATACATGCATACAGTTCTGGATACGGTCCTGTTAATAGAACAGTACCAAAATTACGAACACCAAATGCAGCAAAATTATAGACACAAGTAAATTTAAAAAGAATATCACTGAATGGCATTTAAGAGAGAGAAATCAAGTTTAAATCAACTATTTACTAATTGATCTTTTAATGCATATTCAAAATGTCAAATTCCATCCCTAAAATAACAGAATTAAATATTAACACGCTTGGAATGTTTCTAAAATTTAATGTTTTATACATCTATAAAATTATCATATATTACACAACTTTATAAATAGTGAAAATTACTCAAGTATTACATTCAATAGCCTAATCTTAACTGTATGGTCCCTCTTGATTTTTTTCGAAAAAAGTCACCAAACGGTATTGGTTGTTTGTGAAATCTAGAAGCCCACTGCGCTTTTTTTTTTTTTTTTTTTTTGGTAATAGTAACACTTTTGTATGGACTCGGGTTTTTGGTTCTTACTATTCTTTTCAGTTGCTGTGTTTGCTTGCACGTGCGTGGTATGGTTTTGGATTTTGAACTTGCTATTATTTTGCTGTAGGTACCATCATTTGAGTATGTCCGACATGGGTAAGAGGATGAATGTTGATTAACAGCAGATGAGCCGAAACGATGAAAAATTTAATTGAATTGCTTACCTGGAGAATGGAGGAAATGGTGGTAAGAAGCCTAAGCATATGCACATGAAAAAAGGTATGTTAAAAAATTAAACGTTTAATTTATTTATTCGTCTGTGGGTGTTAATTTTTGTTAAAGTAAGTAATTTTTGTTTGTTGTTTAATGTTTCTATATTAGGAAATATGTATTTTTTGTTATTTGTTCGTCTCTGTGTGTTAAGACAGCAGCAATTTTGGCTAATCTTTAAAATATGGTAACAGGTAGTTTGGCGACATTTTGGTAAGGCAATAAAGGTTACTAGCTAGGACTTTAGCAATAATCTGAGAAGTATACGGTTCGAATCACAGATTATTTTGTCTCAGAGAAATGAGAGATCATGAGACATGTCATGTGACATTTTTCCGGAGAATTCCGATCGTGATTTTAGCTAATAAGCACTTAGAAACAATTTCGCTGCTAAAGTGCAGAATCGCCCACTTATTTATTTGGCGCTTTTTACAAGAGTAAGAAGAATTGGATTTTTGTCAATTATCTTTGACTTTTTAAGTGAAAATAGGTTGATGTGTACATAGATAAAGTCAAGAATGCCATTTGGATGTTTCTCGGATGTTTTTTTTAAGTGAAAATAGGTCAACGTGTACATGGATACCGTGTATATGCAATTCTTAAAAACGCGGCAAGCAGTTTGTGATTCTGCACTTTCTCCCAATTTCGCACCTAATCTTCGTCACGATTAAGCATTTTTGTTCCATAAAAGTTCTAGTATAAGCGTAATTCGGCTAGCAGATTGTTGGAAAAAATGTTGAGTAAAAAATAAAAACATGCCTTTACTTTGTGAAAACAAAACTAGCAGGTTGCTGTAGCAGGGTTGGTAGCTAAAGTTTTGCCAAGTTACCATAATGTAAAGATTCACCGCAATTTTTTTTTCTGGTTACTTTGTTTTAGCTTCCTGATTTTGTTTAAGTGACAATAGATCGATGTATACATGGACAAAGTTAAGGGAGTATGCAATGCCTAGCTTAAGCAATTCTCTGATGTTTTTTTAAGTGAAAATAAGTCGATGTGTACATGAGCAAAGTTAAGGCAATGTGCAATGCGTAGTTTGTGTAATTCTCCGATTTTTTTAAAGTGAAAATCGGTCAATGTGTACATGAACGGCGAGTTTGTGCAAATCTTTGATTTCTGTACTGGCCATTATGAAATTGCCTATCGATCCTTCCTAGCACCGATCTTGTGGTCAAAAAAGAAACGATTTGCCAAGGAGCACCGTAGAGTAAATTTTTATCCATTCAATAGTATTTTAAGCCCTGATATAAACACTGTGATTTTCAAATGAGTCAGAATTAATATATAGCAATGCGTTTTAATTTAACCACCAAATGGAAGAAACAGATCACAGAACAACATATATATATGTATATATATATAAATTTCTTTTTGGATAATTTTATTAACTAAGTATCTAAATACACTTTCCTGCACTCTATTTACAACTTTTCAAATTTCTTAGATCATTCAACATTTCACAATATATAAACTATAAAAAAGAATAATAAAGCTTAGTACGGATAAACTCTCTACCCAATTAAAGATTCATTTGTGTTTGGCAATCTTGGTACAATTTTATTAATCTAGTTTCTAACATTCATAGAAATATAAACACAACGAATAATTGTCTATGAAAGATAATGGGTTTTGTACCAAATAAATATAATTTTAGAAGATAACATAAGCTGAAATTGATATAAACTAAATTACTCTCACCAACGTTGATACAATTCTTTGTCTAATCTCGTAGTACTAACATTAAGTATAAATCTGCATTATATTTTTCAGAAAAAGTTATAATCACAAGACACCAATGTTTATATTAACAGCTGGATTTCAAAATTCCGCTTGAAATCTACATCTATAAAAAATTTTAGAATACATACTTGTGCTGCCAAATATATTGAAGTATATGATACATACACATTATACAGTAATCAAAGAACTGTAATAATCTATAAAAAATCTTTATACTTACTTTTAGAATTTTTCTAACAATACAAAATAGACATTTCTCCAGTAAGCAATAAATACGTCAAAAAATTGAGATAATGAAAATCACTTTATTTGCATCAAGAGCTCTTAAAATTCACAGAAATAACAAAATATGGGTGCAGGAGAAGACATCAATTAAAGTGGTAATTAACTATACAACTTTAATACAATTAGTAATTAATTACACAACGCTAATATAATTATGCAGCCTGTCACCTGTTGTACGAAACGTTAACAAACATCTCTAGCCGTTACTCTTATGAGTTGAGTTGAAACTGCCTGCTGAGTATGCAAATTATTTACGTGAAGAAGTTTAAAGGCATGTTCTTCGGATTCATGGGTGCCGCCATTGTACTAGTCATTTAAGAAATAATGCAATCTTATCAGACATACCATTTCCATCTCTAGTAATATTGCATTTATATCACTTTGTGATGTTACATTCATGTCACTTTGTAAAGTTGTATCAAATTCGTATAATGACGTTACATTATTGTCGTAGTGGGACTTCACTAGATCATCACGGTGTAACTTCACAGCAATGTATCAGCGTAATTTCGCATCAACATCACAGTGTGTCTTTATATTAACGTCTCATAGACGTATCAATATGTCATCTTATGACTACAACTTCACTGCGATGTTGTGTGACTTTACGTGGAATGACAGTTATGTTGCAATTGTCTTAGCGACACAGCGATATCGCCATGCTACTGGGTATGCAACTCGCAATGAATCTGTGATTGCAGTCACCTGTTAGACTATTTCTAGGACTGCATTGCTCTTCGGTAGCCTTCTACTCATTAGGGGCTGGAAGGGAATGAAAAAAGCAGTTAAAAACGATACTGGTGGTTTCAAAAATCTAAAACACTTCGATATACGTTTAATGCACTTTCATATTTCAAACAAGTGCAGATTTAAATAATTTATCCTCAATCAAGAATTAGGCTTCAGTAAGAGAATCGCAATGTATCCTTGATCAAAGGTTTCTTTTCAAGCCTACGTTGCAAACTGGTTATGCATTTCTTTTCTTGACAAGTCATGATTTTTATGGTATCCATTTCTGTCGTATTAACTACTATGAAGCTTTCTTGTTTGCATTCCTTGTAACTCTGTGATACGACTGAATGCGCTAATACTGATGGTGTTCTGCACTCATTTGTTTTAACTGCATATGTAAAAGGTACAACAAAACCAGAAGGCAAATGCCATAGTAGACAAACGCTTGGCATTTGAAAATAATAAATAATTTATTATTTTTTAAGTTTGTAATACAAACGTAAAAGAAACCATCTATTGAAGTCAATGAGCGTTATTAGGAAATGAAATATTTTTATAACTGTAATAACATTTAATATTAATTTGTGGAAATAAACAAACAAAGTGTACAATTATATCTAATTTTTTTTATCATGGCGGAATTGGGGTCATTGAAGGGGGGGGGAAGTGGCACCAGATATCAATTAACCACTACTAAACTAGCAGTATCATTAATGTGTAATGATAGGAAACATTGATTATTCGAACCTCACAACATATCTCACTAACAAGTGTCACTTGCATTACAAAAGTCATTAAAGATATTCTGAGGCTCAATCACTTGCCCAGTTGTTGGAAACACGAAATTATATTCAGTGTACTCTCGATTTCCCCGCGGGGGATAATCCGGCTTGTCAATTATCCTTACCTAGCGTTGCCCACGCGTACACTCATCGTTGTGAGCGAGAGTGTATAAGAAACAAACACGCGAATGTTCGATTATGGAGAAAGATTTTTCCTCTTTGATTTATCTAATTGTGAAGAAGTGGAATAATAACTGAAGTTGTATTCGAAAAAATGGCAAACCTAAAATTCTTTGAAAATGTCGATTGAGAAAACGAGGAATGGCTCGATGGTGATTCGACTGAACTGAGATTTCAGTGAGTGATGCGAATATCGTTTCATATGTCCCAAGAACAGAAGATACAGACAATAGCATTGAATAAAACAAGTGAAGAAGGCACTGACAATTACAGCAATCCTGAGACAGCAATGACTTTCTGTTGAAACGCTGTTGGACTTCGTCGACCAAATAGGATCAAAATACAATGATAAAATATCATTTCGTAAAATAATCATTAAAATATTTGAAACAAATATTTTAAAGCTATTATTGGCTGTCTGTCTCGAACAGGAGATCAAGGGAAAGAATACCATATAGCGTTCTTCTCAATGTAGATGGTTCTTGTCAATGTAGACGTTCTTGCCTAACATCTTGCCAATGTACCTTTTACGTATCTAACGGAAACTCAGCCATACGGAGCAAATTTCACATTTTGTAAAGCATTTATGAGCTTTTCATTAAGAAACTCAACGATTTCAAAGAGGGTTAATGGCAACACTGTACGAAAAAAATTTTTAAAAAAATTATCTCCAATACGCGAGACTGTGTATCGGAAAATCTAAAGGTATGTTCTTTTAACCATTTTGTGATATTGAATTAAATTGAATTTTATGGTTTAAGTGCGAAGAACACGATATTTAATAAATAAAAGTAACACACAAAACGTTAAAAAAAGTCCCTTTGGGCGTTATATAAAAATCTGAAAGCTTTCAGTGTTTATTTATTTATTTATTGTTTCCTTCCTTCCTGACAGTCTTCCATAGGGCTCCGGCACTTTTAATTTTAGAAATTAAGTTCTGCGCTACATTACATAACTAGCATGTCAGTTTGCTTCTCTGAGTAATTTACTAAGTGGGGGTGGGGAACTTGGTACTTTTTATTTCATTTCATTTCCGCAACACTATCATGAAAACTGCCGAATTAGCAGATATGGGCTGACATGACTATGCAGAAGCTTTATTCTGTAAGGTATAAGGTATTTCTTCCGCCTTCCTAGCATGTAGTATAGTGGTCAGCGCACTGGCGCGTATTCCGGAGGTCTGTGGTTCGATTCCAGGCGAAGGGTTGCTCATTTTTCATCACTCCTGCTTCTAAAACAACCTAATTGTCTTTACAAAGTTATTTCCTCCCTCTTTTCCGCATGGCGTCGTGTTGTAATTGGAAGCATCCTCGAATCGTATTCGAGATTCCACGGTTCGAAGCCCGGAGAGGCCACTGCACATTTTTCAGATCTCTAACTTAAAAAAACTACTAATAACTTTATGATTCTTATATAATAACGCTTCAAGATTTGCAGTCATACATAGCAGTCCGAAATCTTTATGTTGGTTGTAAGAAGTTGCCGAAGTTACCTGTACATGAAAAAGCATTCTGAGGAAATATTTTTTTAAACCTTTCTATGAATATGCCGACAGAGTCAGTACCGAACAAAAATTCTCTTTATTTTTTTACCCTTGCATCTCTTTCACTATTGCTGGACGATCATCCCTTCCCTCCTTTCCCAAACTCAAAAAACATATATGCATCTATTTAAATTTGGATTATTTTTTAATGTATCTTATAAATGAGATACATTCCGCAAGAGAAGAAGAGGAAGAATGACCTTGCTTGTTTGCATTAGCTGTACATAAGTCACGTGATCTCTGAGGTCATCTGCATTGTTTGTTCACAAAAGGTATACATAAGTCACGTGATCTCTGAGGTCATCTACATTGTTTGTTTACAAAAGGTATACATAAGTCACGTGATAAGTGAGGTCATCGGAATGTATCTCATTAAACAAGAAAAAGCATAGGAAATGTTGATAAATAACAAAACCTGAATAATTTTGAGTCCAAAGAGCAATTTGTCGTGAAGGACTATTAATCTCGTTTTGGCATTTTGCGATAAAATCTATAAACAGCGAATTACTTTTCAGACTGTTGCCACAAAATATTAGAGTCCTGCATTATATTTGAAGAAATTAAGTAATGAAGAATCTGCATCAATGTATGTATGTTTCTTGCATTGTGATAAAACAACGGTACCTAGCTCCACCCAAATTTGAATAACGTAATCTTCCATAGATATGGCAGAAATGGGCAAAAAAATTCCATAGATAAATTCCATAGATATGGCATAAAGTTATTAGTAGTTTTCGATCGCGGGACAAAAATCGGAATAAAAAAAATTTTGGCAACCAAGATAAATTTTTCTAAAATTTTAAAAACAATATACAAGTATTATAATTTAAATATATTATTGAGATGAACAAAATTGCGATTTCATTTTTAAAAGTTCCTTATATTGAGATTCGAAGTGAGATGTACTGATTCTATGGAACGAGGCTAAATGCTCATCTGTCAGTGTACTTCTGAAATAATTCTTTTCTAAGGTTCATAGTTGAAACACTTGTTCACATATATAAGAGGAAGCAAACATAGCACTGATTTTCTGGGCGTGAGATATTAAATTTGGGAAACTTACTTTCGATAATGATTTGTAGAACTCTAACTTTGTCATATTTAGAAACAACAGCTTGAGATGACTGCTAGATTGCAACTCAATTAATTCAAGCTGCAAATCTGAACACACTGCTTCACAACTTATGTTGAAAGGCAAGGTAAAAACAGTCACTTCTGTTTGAATGGCATTGAAATCTTGAAATCTGGGTACTGTTTATCTTCTTAAAAAATTTTGTCGGTCTGATAATTTTTTACAAAGACTTTCTGTATTTTGTTTTCTTCAGAGTCGTAGCTAGGGTTTTCAGCGCCCAGGGACAAGTCAAGTTTTCGCGCCCCCTACTGCTTGCAAGGATGGAAAACATTTAATTCTAAAATGTCGTAAAATATTTCCAGGTCCATTCATCATTAAAAGCACGACACTCTGAATCAACGTTTTTAGTAGCCATTTCGGGGTTGAAATATTTTGCCAATAATCCCCAAAAAGCACTAGCTAAGCTGTACTTTTAGTAATTTTACCACTATTCACAATGATGCTATATGTCTGCAATCTTTTCATACGCAGTCAATGATATTAGAACTCGCGCCGAAAGAAAAAGCCGCTGTGTGGAGCTTAAAATGCACAGTCTGCCACATGTCAGATCTAATTCACCTATAATGAATTCCCACATGTCTGCTCCCCGAGAAAGCGATAACGCTTGTTGGCGCTAATCTACAGCTATAACTAACAAAGAACTTTCCGCTTTTTAACACTTTACCGATTGATTGATTTCTGTGCTTGCTATTTCCGTCGATTTAGGTTTTGTAGAACAAAAATATAGAAAATAAAAAGATCAGCAGTCCTTTGAGAAAGGAAGAAAAAAAAATATTTAAACGAAGTAGAAAAGGAGATGGATATATAAATATATATTTCTTTCAATTTGCCTCCGACCGGCAAATTAAAATTCTATCCGCGGGCCGGATAGAATCTTCAGGCGGGCCGTAGTTTGCTCATCCCTGGAATATGAGTATGTGGAAGCCCTAATTTGAATTTGAAATTTTTTTTATTATCGATTTCGTATTTTGGCCCACCAGCGGCCGAGCGGTAAAGTCGCTGAACACTGGTAGTTCGGTCCGAGGTTCGAATCCCGCGAACAAGCTGGCTGCATGGGCGTTTTCGTGGTTTTCCCCATGTTTGACGTGTATACGAGCCAGTTTCCCTTAGAATGTCCTCCACGAAGGCATCCCTCCTCTTAGGCAGATAGCCCTCGAGGCTTTGCCATCATCACACACCACACGATTTCGTATTTTGTAACATTTCAACGGGTACTTTTCCGTTTCGCTGGCGCAAATCTCGGCAAGCAGACTTTATTGGCGACAACATACAGTATACACATAAAAAAAGTTAACAAATGTTAGTTCTAAGAATTTTTTATTTTGAAGGCATAGACATTTTAATATCGTTTAAAATTTTGTAAAAAGCCAATAAATTTGTAAAAAGATATTAATTTAAGAATTTACTATGCTTTCATGGTTCAACATCCTGATTCGCTGGTTCGTATCACGTGATCCCAAGTGATCTCATCTCGCGTAAACTACACTACAAAAATCTACTTTTTTCAGTAATTATTTACATTAATTTTAAGTTAAATCTTAATTTGGAATACAAGTTTAAATGAAAGAATTATTTCATTTCGTACGAACAGCTTACTCAGAAAGCGCAGTGCTTTACTTCGCTAGAGTGCTTCACTTTCTCATTAGAATTGATTGACTCTTGACTTTGCATTTTCTATATTTTTGCCTTCGGGTGAAAGGTGTGATTGCATCCCAATTGACTTAATTACCGCGAATGGCCTTAGGGCATAAAATTTAACTATCTGGTGAAAATTCTATGTAATTGTATGCCAGTATTGAAAGAAACAATCAATCGAATAAGAAATGGCTACTACTTGTTTTGAAAATGAGGCGTGAAAGGTTACCAGCGAGGATATTCCGTTTGGCATCAGTTCTACCATTATTGGCGACTTTATCGCCTGCGCCGGCAAAACGGAAAAGTACCTTTCAACGAATTTTTCATTAACAAACTAAACGATTTCAAATCGAGCAGTGGGAACACAGTTCTGAAGGGGGGGGGGAATTATCTACAGCGCGCGAAACTATGTACAGGAAATTCTAAAGATATGCTCATTTTAAAATTATTTTGCGATATTGCTGTTGAACTCATTTCTATGGTTTGAGAACGTAGAACTATAAGGTTCTACTCCCGCCTTCTTGGCATGCCTTCGTGGTGTGGTGGGCAGCACGCTCAGCGCGTAATTGAGAGGTCCGTGGTTCGATTCCCGGCGAAGGCGTTGCATATTTTCATCTTGCCTGCTTCCAAAAAATACCTAATGTCTCTACTGAACATGATATTTAATAAATAAATATAACATACAAAACGTTTAAAAAGCACTTCTTTGGACCTAATTTAAAATCTGAAAAATTTCAGATTTATTTCATTATGTTATATATATATACTATATATATATGTAATAATAAAATTCCATAGTCAAGAATACACTTAAAATTCTAAGTGTATGTTCTTTTCATTTTTAATGGCGACGTTCTCTTATTTGAAAGTACGTGGAATTAAATCCACAGCCCCGTAGTCAAGTTGTTTTTCCCGCCTTTTCTACACGTACAGTTATAGAATGCTCTGGAAATATTTAAAGCGAACTGGATTGGCTGACGAGGCTGACGTCATTTCTTGGAAGCTCCGCCTTTCCAGAGGCTATAAAAGGACTCGCAAAAGAATATCGGGGCTTTTTCTTAAATGTCACGATGCAGTAAACTTCATACAAAATTTATTAGTAATTCATTTTATTTACTCCGGATATCTGAATTTGTAACTGCTATTTCTCCTGAATAATAATAAATTGATCCTGTTTTTTTTTTTTTTTTTTTTTTTTTTTTTTACTTATCATCTGATAATTTAAGCTACGACTAAAGCTGGTACATCACACACACACACACACATATATATATATATTACATTCATAAACTAAAGCTAAATGCTTAACATCTAAACAAAAGACTGGTCGCATTACTCCCTTAAACTGTAACATCCCCCCCCCACCGTGCTTGAGAACCCCTGGCTTAGAGTTATCGCAGTTCTAGGAAATATTTTAAAAGTTAAGAAAAGATAAGTTACCCAAATGATACTAAATTTTATCTCACAGCTACTTCAGTGTAACAACATTTTCCCCACTTTGTTTAGATTTTTAAAATTAATATGAGAGTAAGATTATATGAGAATAAATTAATTAATACGAAAACAGAGAGAGAATAATATGATTACATTGGATTGGATTATGTAATTCAGACACAGTCCACGAGGATTTTCTACCTCAGCACCTTAGGGATGGAATATGAAGATCTTTAATGCCCTCTTCTTGTACTAACAGCTTCTTGAAAGGACTTTAGTTCGACAGGTTTTTAAATATAATCTTTCTATGAAGACACTACGCTACATCGCTTTAAATGATGGGATGATATTAGAAAATTTTGCATTGTGAAAACTTAATATTACAGTCTAACGTTCCAAAGAAGCGCTAACTGTTAATTAATTTTTTTTTTTTAAATTTAAAAAAAAAAAAAAAAAATGTCGAAAGCACTTAAGCACTTGCCCTAATGCCATGTTATGCTAAATATATTAAAAAAATATATATATCTTTTGAATTTCGAAAAGACAGTCTCGCGCGCTAGAGATAAAAGTGTTTTATTCCCTACAGTGTTGCCACTGCTCACTTTGAAATTGTTGAGTTTTTTAACCAAAGGTTTTACAAAATATGAAATATGTCATGAATCAAATTCGAAATTCCAAATTCGGGCTTCCAGATGCCAATGTTCGGGTAGAGGACTATGTTATTCAAAATTTGTTGACTCTAGGTACCGTTGTTTTTTTGACAGTGCGCGAAACATACATACATTCATGTAGATTCTTCATTATTCAGGTAATTTAAAGAAGATGCAGGGGGGGTAATATTTGGTGGCAACGATTTAAAAAGTTTTTATATTATTAACTTAAGCTGGACTGGCCAACGTACTTTTAATATTGAAGGTGAATGAAAGATCTAATACGACATTCGATTGATAATAACGTCTATTTATCGCGGAAATAATTTTATAGTAAAGTAAAAAAAAAAAAAAAAAATATTACGCCCAAAGGGAATTTTTTTTTACGTTTTGTGTATTACTTTTATTTATTAAATCTCATGTTCTTCTCACTTAAACCACAAAATATTCAGTTCTGCAGCACTATCACGAAATAATTTCAAAAGAGCATATCTTTAGATTTTATCTTAGAATATCTTTAGAACACAGTTTCGCTCGCTGAAGATATATTCCCCCCCACGTTAAGTTTTCCAAAATAAAATTCCGTTAAGTTCGTTAAAGTTTTCCAAAATATGAAGTAGACAATGAAAGAAAATCTAAATTAGGGCTTCCAAAATGCCTCTATTCGAGTGGATAATTACGTTATTCAAAATTTGATGGCTCTAGGTACCGTTGTTTTATCACAATGCGAGAAACATACATGCATTTATGCAGATTTTTCATTATTTAATTTCTTTATTTTAAATATGAACAGGGTGATAATTTGGTGGCAACAATTTGAAAAGTGATTCGCTGCTTATGGTGGTTAACGCAAAATGCCAAAACAAAATTAATAGTCCTCGTCAAATTGCCCCTTTTCCCTAAAAAGTTATTAACGAAGAGTTTTAATTCCGAAAAGAATTTGAAATAGACAATCTCGAAGAAAATTTGTTTCGTGGTGTTTAAAAAAAAAATTGGATATTTGGAATTATAATTTATCGGTGAAATAGACGCTAATTTCTAAAAATATGTATGTGGTTCATATACAGTTTGAAGATTACTAGTAAATTTGACCACATTTAAGAAAATTATAAATAATTAATAATAAAAAAAAAAAAAAAAAAAAAAAAAAAAAAAAAAAAAAAACGAAATCCTTGACGGGTTTTTTTAATCGTGATAGATATTCATCACACTAAGATTATGTTGATACACTTTGCAGGGGTTTGCTAAACAGAGAAAATCATTAAATTCGAATTCGTTACATTGGGATTCGATTGTACTGAACGCTTAAATTTATAATGATAAATGCGCTTAAAAAAAGAACTTGATATGAATTTGAGCTTATGACATAAAACTTCACGGTTTGAAGACACGAACATAAAACTGAATGAAAGAGAAGGGGGGGGGATGACAAGATCGAAACAAACCGTTTCCCTTTCGTTGGATGAATCTCCACCTGCATGACGTCACAATTCCTCTGTTTGTGACATCACTCATAGAATTTTGCAAACGACCGTTTATTTTTCATTCGTCCTTTTTCGCATCAGGTTAGTGTAAACAGCCTCTTCTACTCTCTGGGTTACTGTGTTCTTCGAAAGAAAGAATGTCGATCGGTGGTGGTGGACTTTGTTTTTTGATTCGTGTCCCAACACAGGAATACGAAAAAGATATTTATGATTCTCGAAGCAGGACCCTGCAAGTGCCGGCTCCGACTAACGGTAAGTTAAATTAATATGCAACTTACTTTTTTAATTAGTTTGCTGTGCAAAATTATGCCAGTAGCAAATAATAATAAAGCGGGAAACCCTGTGCTTTGTAAATCTTGAAATAATTTGATGTATTACAAACGCTGAATAATTTTTCCTGATGCAACTATTTTTTTTAAGAATTCAGTAAATAAAGGAGATATATATATACATTTTCTGTTTTTAGTAAAAAATTTTTCCTCTTTGGCAAGTATATTTTAGGATAATAGTAATAGAGAAGTGAAATAATGTTACTGTAAATAATTACTCTGTTTGATGAAATTTCGAATTTATATCACTTAAGTATTGTTCTTATTTTCCATATAGTATGGTAACTACTTGAAATAATTTAAAAACTAATGATTTTTTTATTTCTCTGAAAAGTTTTACGTTGAGTGAAATTTGTTTGATTCTTCATTTTTGAGAGAGAATTCTCCAATGAAGAATTGTAATCTTATATAATCAGAAAAAGGTAATATATCACTTTAAATGTTTTTTTCTATTTATTTATTTATTTATTTTTATTCTAAGGATAAAAATACATATTATTTTGAAAAATAGAATAGCGAATTAAGTCATCCATTTGGCGCACCAACTTTCAGTATCTTTTTGCCCAATGAGCTAACTTTCAATTTTGTGCACCACAAATTTTGTTTTTCTGTCCAAACTGCTTGTTTTTGTGTAGAAACTAATTTTAATTCTGAAAATTTCTTTTTTAACTCTATTTAGTGTTTTAGGTTTAGATTTTAATAAAGATATATTGAGTTTTTATGCATTTTTGCCTTCCCGCGAAATGAGAACTGAATTGATTGAATGAGAAATATATCTCTAAAGAAATTCGAGGAAATAAGTTTTAGTGAAATTCAAACCAAAAATATGCATAATTAATAGGCTGTACAAGGAAGTCATGGCCGTCCTCATCAAATATTTTATATTTGTCTAAACTTTGCTTAATTTCGTTGTTTAATTTCGTCAGAAGTGCATTTTATATTTCATTTTAGGTAGGAAAATTAAAATATTTTATTTTGTATAATTGTTTAAAATTTGCTTTTAGGTAATACTTTAACGAGTTTAATAGTATCGTTGGTACAGAGTGTTTAATCAAACTGTTTGTATTTTCTGAATTTCAGATATCTTATAAACATTTTCAGGCGTTTCGAAAAATTTTATTTATTAGCGTAAATTTAGACATCTGTGTGTAAAAGACAGTTAGTGTGTAAAAGTATCTCCTACTCCCCAAAAAGTAGATTCCGTAAATAAGTTACTTTTCTTTTGAAAATTAAAATGTAATTGCGAATACAATATACTGACTGCTGACATCAACAATTCATCGTGACTATAAGATTTAATTCATCTTACGTCTGTACAGTTTAAAAAATAAAAACTTAAAAAAAAATACTCTATTTTCTGACAGGACAAAATTCGAATTTTTTTCGAGCTAAATTTGACACAATAAAAGTCGATTTTTAAGTTAACAATAAAATTCAAGCCATTCGAAACTTTGGAACGTAATGAAACAAATGAAAAGTGTTTTTGAAGTTACATGGACAGTAATAGGTTCTTGCATTTTAAATTCATTTAACATACGAAAATTTTCGAATTGTCTTGCATGCAGTAGAAAATTCAATAGTCTTGATATTATCTGTCTAAATATTATCTGTCTTAATATATTCTGTGCAATTTGACGTAAATATTTAATACATTTTCGATTTACAGTAGCATAGCAATAATATAAGAAAGCGTTTTTCCTTAAGGTATCTTGACAGAAATTAAATCTAGAAACTGATAAAATGCCATATCTAATATGTAAATTTAGATTCTATAATTAAATTTAAAAACAGATCACTATTATAAAATGAAAAATATATTTTATTATTTGAAAATAATAAAATACAAAAAAAATTGAAATATATTAATGGATTTTGAATTTTAAGACTTTAGACTGTTTATGGTATTTATGGAACTTTCAATTCTTCAACAAATTATCCATCATTTTCAAATTATGTGCAGCTGTTATTAGCCCAAAGGGCGTTAGCCCAAAAGTTCTATTAATTCCGTTGTGGCATTTTGCGTTGTTTCGCTCTTTAAACGGTTGCCACCAAATATTAAAGCCCTGTATTATATTTAAAGAAATTAAATAACAAAGAATCTGCATAAATGTATGCATGTTTCTCGTATTGTGAGAAAACAACGGTACATAGAGCTATCCAGTTTTGAATAACGTAGTCCTTCACCGAATATGGTCATCTGGAAGCCCTAATTTGGAATTTGTTTTATTACCTATTTCATATTTTGTCAGACATTAAAGAATTTTTGATTAACAAACTCTACGATTTCAAGGCGACACTATACGAAAAAAAATCTGTTGTATACACCACATGACTTCCTTGTACGGAATATTAAATTATACGCATTTTTTCTTGCATTTCATTTAAACTTATTGGATTGAATTAAATCTACTTGGCCGACAGCGCATAAACCACAATAGAATAAATGCATTCTTTAAAATTCACTCTAGTATTTGTTTACCATAGCGACACTCTGGCGCTAGATTCACTTAGCAGTATTAATAATTATATGACAGTTAACTTATATAATAATTATATAACGGAAACTAAGTTATACAATCCAATAATTATATAACAGTTAACTTATATATTTCGTTCATATTATAACTCATAATGCACAAAATTTATATCATTTAAAGAATAGAATTAAGTAATCGTTGCCACATGTTTTATTCAAATACTATAATACAGCTAGAACGATGTATAAAAGAAATTAAGCAAACAAAACAAAAAAGAAACAGTTTTTCACAGACGATTGAGTATTTCTCATTGAATTAATTCAGTTCTCTCTTCGCGAGAAGGCAAAAATACATAAAAACTCAAAATATCTGCATTAAAAATTACGAAGTAAATCTTAAACACCTATTTCATAGAAAAAATTCCAGAAAGAATTAAGAATGACTTAAATAAATTGGCAATAATAAATGAATGCGTTATCTTTGTTGTTGCGAAGCTAAGTTTCTCTAGATTGGCAACAAATCCACTAGTCTCTGTTTCAAATGTAAACATCAATGGCCGCCATATAAAAAAGGCTTAGCTGCACTTAGACAACTTTAAAATTGTTGATAATTCTCAAAATATTGCATACAGATTTACTAAAGGTATAAAAACGTTAACCGGAAGATAAAAACAACATAATACAATCATTTTTAAAGCAAAAAATGTACAATTTACAAACATATAAGAGTAAAGAAACTGAGCCGGGTAACAGAGTGGATATATATATAAATATATTTATATACGTTTGGTGCGGCCGATTGCAACCAAAATACGAGGTGCACATCTACATGTTATAGCAGTCCTATATACAAAATTTCAACGTTCTGAGGCTACTCGTTTTCGAGTTATGCGAGATACATACATACGCACATACGTACATAAGTTCATACCAGACGCCACGAAAAATTCTCTTCAGAATTAATTTTAAAGCAGTTTTATAATTTTTTTGAAGGAAAAGAGTCTTTTATTCTGTCCTTGCGTACAGAGATCACGCAAAAACATCGTTAAATTGCATTCGATAGCGGTCAAAATGGATATTTTCGTTGAAATATGCTGCCTGAAACTTTTCGCGATTACAATACTTCTTTTTTACTTCGTACAAGGAAGTAAAAAAAAAAAAAAAAAAAAAAAAAAAAAAAAAAAAATCTCTAGAGCACGAGACTGTGTATCGGAAATTCTAAAGATATGCTCATTTTAAAATTATTTTGCGATATTGCTGTTGAATTAAATTTATGGTTTAAGTGCGAAGAACATATTTAATAAATAAAGGTAAGACACAAAACGTTAAAAAAACCTTCTGGGCTTCGAGGGAGAAAATACCTTAAAGTGTATGTGAAATTATTATTATTATTATTATTATTATTATTATTATTATTATTATTTGCTCGATAGATAGCATTATTTTTACGGTTTTTGGGGCCTGCCAGCGGCTGAGCGGAGTCACTGAACCCTGGGATACTGTTCAGTTATCGGAAAGGGATTCAGAAACGTATTAATGTAGGCTCGTGTGTATGTATGTACGTATGTGCATATATATGCATATGTATACACACAGATACATTCGTGCTTATATATATGTAATAAAAATAAAGAATATGTAAAAGATTAAATTAGCAGCGTAAATTAATTTCCCTTCTCTATTCTAAAAATAGCAACATCTATTTGCACTGCATCATTTCGAGAAAAATCTATGTCATATGACTCTTACGTAATTCTGGTGATGCAAATTGAACTAAAGCAGCCAATAATAATTTTACAGCAATATTAACTGTCCAATTAAAATGCTTTGAGAACCAAAACTGATTCAATTTGACTTAAGATATCATCCTGGATCCGCTTTGCCTTAGCTGGACTGCAATCTATCTGCTTCTTCTTTTTTGCTGCAAATCTATAAAAAAATGTAAGCCCTTTGGAACAGGCACATTTAATGTGGCGACTTGTGTGTACCCGCAACATGTTGCTGAAAATAAAGCTGAAGATTTAATCTGCCTTCGCCTCCAATTTCCTAGTTATTATGGATCAACACTTCCACGCCATCAAAATTCCTGCTCCTGAATTTATTACATATATATATATATATGCATACATGAACACATCCATCCATCCATAAATGCATACATACATAGTGTTACGAAATGTACAGGCGCGGTAATATGGCTTTCCCGCAAAGCAGTTTTAGGGTTGCCATAAAACAGCAAGAACGACAGGGTTGCCACATTTGGCGAGAAATCTTCCATTTGGCGACAAAATTGGTTATAACCAAGGACGGTTGGAGAACCTTCTGGAACGAATTCTTACCGGTTTAGCCCAGAATGTTCTCGAACACAAGCCGAAAGCTATACAAATCCTGCTGGTCCGCAGTCAGTCAGCAGAGTGTGTCTTGTCTAGCGAGCTGATAGTCAGTCATTGAGCGAGTGTCTCGAAGTCTAGCGCCGAGGTGGTCGTCGAGTGCATCGAGAGAGTCTTTTAGTGCATCGTCGAGTTTTGTCTTAGACTGTGCTGAGTCGAGAGCTATACTCTTGTGTATCGTCGAGCGCATCGCGTGGAGAGTCTCGAGAGTACGTAGAGTTCCGAGAACGACCAAACTGTACGGAAGTCGTACTCTGGTGCTTTGCAGTGAAGCTGTCTCCACCGTTATTGCCTGACAGTGTGAAGGCTGTATCGCTGAACGTGTCAGCGTGTTTATAACAGTTCGACGACTGAAAAAGTGATTTTGGAGCTGTCCTGAGAATATTGGTAAATAAAGTGTGTTTCGATACTTCATCAAGTGTCGTCGTTATTCACTTCAAATCGAACCCCGTACAAACGTGAAGGAATAAAATAACGTAACAATGCGTACATACATTTCTGGATACGTACATCCCCTGATAACAGAGCACTACCCACTGGTATTTCGGCTTGGGGCTCAAATCCCGGCGAACGGCTAGCTGCATGAGCGTTTTCATAATGTGTAACTTGCAAGTTAGTCAGTTTCTCCAAGTCCTCCACAAAGGCATCTCCTCTAAGGCAGATAGACCTCGAGTACTGTGCCGTAATCAACTAAACAAAACCAATCTTACGGTTTTTGAAATAGTGCGTTTGCGCAGAAAAATATCTGTTACTGCCCAAAAGGAACTACATTTCCTTTGAAAGTATTTTTAGCCTGTAAATAAGCTCCAATGTTAAACTGTTTTTTATCATTTGCTAGTCATATCCTCCCTCCATTAATAAGTCGGTGCGTGTTCAAAGTATACGTTAAACCCTTGTTCCCGGAGGTTTGTTGCAAAGCAAACTCTAAATCAAGGTTAAGCAGAAAATTAAAAACAAAAATTACTCTTTGGAAGTTTGAGAGTGAAATGAGAAAGGAAGTCCTTGCTGTTACGCTATATCCGTCTTTATTGTGATCATTTAAAGGCAGAGAGAAGGCCATAGTGAGTATTAGAAAAAAAAATGCATATCGGAATTTTCTAACTCATGTTATTCACTAAAATTACTTTCTCAGTAATTCAATTTTGATATATTTCACTAATGTATCGAATCAATCATCCATATATCAAAATTGGTGTCAGGAACATCTATTTGCAGTTCTTTGTTGCGAATGTTTTTAAAAACATTTATGATAAAATCTTTGCATTCAAAAATTGCTTTCAGTACCTCAACACTTTTTTTTTTTCAACTTCAGCAGAATTTGGTTAATCTTCGGATTATGGTAACTTGGTAATTTTTTGGCGAAAATTTGGCGACCAACCTGGACGCCATTTTGTTTTCACGAAGTAAAGGCACGTTTTATTATTTATTTATTTATTTATTTATTTTACTCAACATTTTTTCCCAACAATCTGCTAGCCGAATTACGCTTATGCTAGAACTTTTATGGAACAAAAGTGCTTAATCATGACGAAGATTAGGTGCGAAATTGGGAGAAAGTGCAGAATCGCCCACTGCTTGCCGCGTTTTTAAGAATTGCACATACACGGTATCCATGTACACGTCGACCTATTTTCACTTAAAAAAACATCCCAGAATTGCACAAAAATGACATTGCGCACACTTTTGACTTTATCCATGTACATTGCTAAAGTCCTAGCTAGTAACCTTTATCGCCTTACCAAAATGTCGCGAAACTACCTGTTCCAAAGATTAGCCCAGAATTTTATATTAAGTTCCATCGAAACTGGGCGATATATAAATGGAAATAAAATTTTAAAAAAAAATCTGAAAGGTTTCAGATTTTAAATTACGTCCGAAGAGGCGTTTTTGTAACGTTTTGTGTATTGCCTTTATTTATTAAATATCACGTTCTTCTCATTCAAAGCATAAAATTCAGTTTAACAGCAATATCGCAAATTAATTTTAAAATGAGCATATCGTTAGAATTTCCGATGCAGAGGCTTGCGCGCTGGAGATAAAAAAAAATTTTTTTTTCGTATAGTTTTGCCATTGCTCGCTTTGAAATCATTTAGTTTTTTAATCAAAAATTCGTTGAAAAAATACAAAATTTGAGATCGATAATAAAACAAATTTCAAATTCAAATTAGGGCTTCCACATGCCCATATTCTATGGAAGATTACATTATTCAAATTTTGATGGCTTTAGGTATCGTTGTTTTATCACAGTGCGAGAAACATGTATACATTTATGCAGATTCTTCATTATTTAATTTCTTTAAATAAAAGACAGTGCGAAAGTATATGGTGGCAACGATTTGAAAAGTGATATAGCCTCTTAAAAGTTTCGACACAAACTGCCAAAACGAAATTAATAGTCGTACAGCAGGGCAAGTTGTCCCTTTGTACTTAAAAAAAAAAAAAAAAAAAAAAAAAAAAAATCTGAAATGTTTCAGATTTTAAATTACATCCAAAGGGGCGTTTTTTAACATTTTGTGTCTTACCTTTCTTTATTAAATATCATTTTCCTCGCACTTAAACCATAAGATCCAGTGCAACAGCAATATCGCAAAATAGTTTTAAAACGAGCATATCTTTAGAATTTCCGATACAGAGACTCACGCGCTGGAGATAAAAATGTTTTTTCTGCACAACGTTGCCATTGCTCGCTTTGAAATCCTTGAGTTTGTTAATCAAAAATTCGTCAAAGTTTTAAAAAATAGGAAATCGATCATAAAACAAATTTCAAATTTCAAATTTGGTCTTCCACATGCTCATATTCGTTGGAGGATTACGTTATTCAAAATTCGATGATATTGTGAAAATATCACAATACGAGAAATATACATACATTTATGCAGATTTTTCATTATTTAATTTCTTCAAAGATAATGCAGGACTCTAACATTTTGTGGCAACAGTTTGAAAAGTGAACCGACATTTATGAGTCCGACGCAAAATGCCAAAACGAAACTAATAGTCCTTCGGGATTCAAATCCCTTTGGACTAAAAAAAAAAAAAAAAAAAAAAAAAAAAAAAAAAAAAAAAAAACTGAAAGGTTTTAAATATTTTAAATTACGTCCAAAGGGGCGTTTTTTTGTGTGTTACTTTTATTTATTAAACATCATGTTCTTTGCAATTAAACCATAAAATTCAGTTCAATAGCAAAATAATTTTAAAATACGCCTATCTTTAGAATTTCCAATACACAGTTCCGCGCTCTGGATATAAAAAGGATTTTTTTTTATTCCCGTAGAGTGTTGTCATGGCTCGCTTTGAAATCCTTGAGTTTGTTAATCAAAAATTCGTTAAAGGTTAACAAAACATGAAATCGAAAATAAAACAAATTCCAAATTTCAAATTTGGTCTTTGACTTGCCCATATTCGTAGGAGGATTACGTCATTCAAAATTCGATGGCTCTATAAACCGTTGTTTTATCACAATGCGAGAAATATACATAAATTTATGAAGATTTTTCATTATTTAATTTCTTCAAACATAATGCAGGATTCTAACATTTGGTGGAAACAATTTGAAAAGTGAAACGGACATTTATAATGATTCAACGCAAAATCGCAAAACGAAAACAATAGTCCTTCAGGAACAAAGTCCCTTTTGAACTAAAGAAAAAAAAAATCTGAAGGTTTTCAGACTTTATATTACGCCCAAACGGTCGTTTTCTTAACGTTTTGTGCGTCATTATTAAATATCATGTTCATCGCACGTAAACCATAAAACTGAACTAAACAGCAATATCACAAAATAATTTAAAAAGAGCACATCTCTAGAATTTCAGATTCACAGTCTCCCGCCGTGGAGACAAAAAAGTGTTTTTTTTTTTTTTTTTTTCCCGTACAGTGCTCGCTTTGAAATCGTTGAATTTTTTAATCAAAAAATCATAAATGCTTTAGAAAATATGAAATAGTAATAAAACAAACTCCAAATTTGGGCTTCTGTACGCCCATATTCGACTGCAAATATACGTTATTCAAAATTTGGTGTCTCTATGTGCCGTTGTTTTATCACAGTGCGAGAAACATACATACATTCATGCTGATTCTTCATTATTTAATTTCTTTAAATATAATGCGGAGCTCTAATATTTGGTGGCAACAGTGTCAAAAGTGAAACGCCGTTTTGTAGTGGACGATGCAATATGCGAAAACGAAATTAATAGCTTCTATAGGAAAATTGCTCTTTTAGGCTAAAAAAATGTTAAATATGAAATTTATGAGTTGACTAGGAAATTCTCAGATTTTATTTAAATGAAACATGTTTCACCGGAATAATGAAAATACTCATGCTGTGAAGCATTTAAGATAAAAACATGTAAAAATTCTTTCAGAGTTCATTGAGTTGTAAATCTTCTACATAAAGAAACTTAAAATAAATTTGTCTTAAAGTTAATTACTTACGTTACCAGTAAGTACGCATTAAAAAAAGTGCTTTCTAAAATTTTTCAATCTTGTTAGCAAAAGATCATTGAATGTGTTCAATATGTTAACTTTTGATAATTAGGTCGTTTGTCTGAGTATATCACAATTATACAATAGCCATATAATTCCGAGAAAATATGAGCTTTGTAATATCCACATGCAAACAGTTACATGATCAATATAAAGAGTTACAGATTTAAATCATTGTGTCGTAAAGAATACTTACACAGGGCGGCGTATGGTATTCAGATAAAGAAACAGTGATTTTTGCTTCCTTATATAAAGTAAAAGAAGTATTGTAATCGCGATAAATTTCGGCTATCATATTTCAACGGAAATATTAATTTTGACCGGCCTCGAATCCCCTTCAACACTTTTTTTGCGTGACATCTGTACATATGAACAGAACAAAATGGATTAAAAAATTGGATTTAAAATGGATTCAGAAGAGATTTTTTCGTGACGGCTGTACGTACGCATGTACGTATCTCTCATAACTCAAAAACGAGCAGCCTTAGAACGTTGAAATCTTGTATATAAGACTGCTATATCATATAGTTGTGCACCTCTCATTTTCGTTGCAATCCAGAGCAACGAACGAATATACCCTGTTAGGAGGCTCGGTGAGCTCAGTATTTTTATTCTTATATGTTAGTAAATTGCTGATTTTTTTCTTTAAATGTGATTGAATTATGTTGTTCTTATGTTACGGTTAAGGTTTTGTGCCTTTACTTAATATGCATGCAATAGTTATAGCATTATCATCAATTAAAAAGTGGAATTGTTGCTAAGCCTAACGAGGCCGCCATTTGTTTACATTTGAAACTCTTAGTAGTACAGTGAATTAAGTCAGTTGGTGCACCAGCTTCAGCGACGCTCCGGCCATAACTTAAAACTTTGGTGCATCACAAATTTGGTCTTCCTGCACGTTGACCGAGGTGCATATTTTCCCGTACAAACTTTAATTTTAATTGTAAAAAATGTTTTTTTTATTGTTTTTAATTGTATTTGGTGTTTAAATTTTTTGTATTTTATATTTTACAATTTTTAATGAAGATGTTATGCGTTTTTATGTATATTTGCTTTGCCGGGAAGTGAGAACTAAATTGATTGAATGAGAAATATATCTCTGACGAAATTCGAGGAAATAATTTTGAAACGAACTCCAGCAAACAATATGTACAATTTAATAGCCCGCACAAAGAAGTCCACATAAGATTTTTTTTTTTTGGAGAAAGAAAGAATATCCTATTTAAAAATTAAAATTAATATTAAAATTAAGCTCCTTTAGTTATTTGATACAGTGTCTCACAAAAGTGATGGGACACTTGTGCTTTACAAAAGGAAACTGTAATAAAATAAATTAAAATCATATAAAAATTTTTTGTGAGTGTGTTTCATACTTAAATTTAGTAACAATTATTACATAACATACATTTTCTCAAAATATTAAAATATTAATTTAACAAAAATAAAATTGTTTAGAAAGGAGCAAAAAATGGCTCGCATAAGTGATGGGACACCATTAGATACTACTACGTACTACAATAAAAATATTTTTTTTGGTTTTTATTTTTACTCAAAAGCAATTGGCAATAATTTATAAAATCGTCTGTAGTATTTCTCTCGAGTTTGTTTTGGAATTTTTGAGTTTTTTAGTTCTGTGCAGCCATGAATGCTAAACGAAAAGAAACTTAGCCTGAAATTCGAAAATAAGTTATTAATTTGCATATTGAACGTGGAAATTCTATTAGAGAAACTGCTGAAACAGTTAACCTGAGTCATTCAACAGTTTTCAATATCATTAAACGATATAAAAAGAATCATGTCATTCAGGATAAAAGAAGACCTGGCCGACCATCAAAGCTATCCGATGGAATAAAGCGAATTATCGTTCGAAATATTAAAAAAAAATTAAGAATGAGTGCTCCTACAGTTGCTGCTGATTTACAAGCATTATATGGAGTAATTGTTAATCCTAAGACTATTGGAAGAGTAATTCGATCTGCTGGATATCACGGTAGAGCAGCCAGGAAAAAATTATTCGTGAGTGAAAAGAATAGAAACCTCAGGCGTTATTTTTGTGTTGCGAAGCTTAGTCTCTCTAGATTGGCAACAAATCTGCAATTCTGCTGTTTCAAATGTAAACAAATATGTCCGCCATGTTATTTAAAACTTAACCGCACTTAAACAGCTCTTAAATTGTTGATAATTGTACAAATATTGCTTCCAGAATTACGAAATGCATAAAACCCTTAACCGGAAGATAAAAACAACATAATTCAATGATTTTTAAAGCAAAGAATGCACAATTTACAAACATATAAGAATAATAAAACTGAGATCGCTGAGTCGGGTAACGGAGTGGATATATATATAAATATATTTATATACGTTTGGTGCGGCCGATCGCAACCAAAATACGAGGTGCACATCTACATGTTATAGCAGTCCTATATTCAAAATTTCAACGTTCTGAGGCTACTTGTTTTTGAGTTATTCGAGATACGTACGTACATACGTTCGTACAGACGCCACAAAAAATTCTCTTCAGAATTCATTTTAAGGCAGTTTTATAATTTTTTTGGAGGAAAGGTGTCTTTTATTCTGTCCTTACGCACAGATATCAAGCAAAAATATCGTTAAATTGCATTCGATAGCGGTCAAAATGGATATTTTCGTTGAAATATGTTGCCTGAAACTTTTCGCGATTACAATACTTCCTTTTTACTTCGTACAAGGAAGTAAAAATAAAGCATCCACAAAGCATCGCATGACGATAGCATCGCAGACATGCGTTTTTCGGGGTTTAAAAGGTGTAATTCATGTTATAAGGTATTTCTCCCGCTTTCCTAACGTCCCTTTGTGGTGTAGTGGTTCTGCACGCTGGGCCGTGCACGCTGGGCCAGAGGTCCGTGCAGGGGCGTAGCCAGAGGGGAGCATCTGTCCCCTGGCGCAGAATCCAAGGGCCGCCAAACTGATGTTACGACACTTTAGAATTAAATGTTTTCCTTGGCAAGCAGTATGGGGCGCGAAATCTTCAGTTGTCCCTGGGCGCTGAAAATTCTAGCTACTACTCTAGGTCCGTGGTTCGATTCCAGGCGAAGGCGTTGCTAATTTTTCATTTCTTCTGCTCCGAAATATATTCTTAATGTCTCTAGAATGTAATGATTTGTGAAAGCAAGAAGGAATGAGGAATATTTTCAAATTCGGATCTTCCCAATTACTGATATAAAAGCGAACTAGTGTCATGCTACAATGGCCAGCCACAGTGACCGAGCGGTAAAAATCACTGAACACTGGTAGTTCGATCCAACGAATGAGATGAATGCATAAGATTTTGATAGTTTTCCTGATGCATAACGTCGGTATAAGGCAGTTCCTGAAGCCTATGTTCTCCACAAAGGCATCCTTCTCCTTAAGCAGATAGCTTGCCATAAGTCAATGAATCCAAATTCCATATTAAAATTATGTTGCTGATATGTTTTGCAATAACTAACAGATCAGCATGCATACAGTGTTAATGAAAATGTTAATGACACTTTAAGAAGACGAATAAACTGAACAAGACAAGATTTTATTATATTTTCACTAAAAGATTATCAGATAAATAAAGGTGAAAGAAAATAATATGATAAGTTGATAATTAACAAAACACTTTTAACAGAGGTAACCTTAAGCACTTACTCATCTTCCATTTCCTAGTCTTTTCTCAGATATTTTTCATGAAAAAATGCCAATAAAACTTTAAATAAGAGTTTAATTAATTAATGACCTTTATTAGGTAACTAAGTAAGCTTAAAATTCCGTTAATTGTTATAAGTAGATTTAATTTCCGACTCATTTTCAGTTTTTGAATGCTTAAGTTTCTTATTTTTTCAGCAAAAAATTATTAGTTAATTAAAAAAAAAAATAAATGCAAAAGTAAAAATATTCCTCATTCTTTCTTGCTCTCATAAATCACTATGCGAATAAGCATTTAAAAATTTTAAAGCATGTAAAACATATGTCTGCGATGTTATCGTCATACGATGATTCGCAGGTGCTTTAGTTTTACCACGATATTTACGACGACGATGTTTCTAACTGCGAAGTTTTTGAACCACTTTATTTTCAATGACGTTGTTTTGTATCACTATATTTTAGAACTGCGATGTTTTCTTCTTGCTTTCTTTTCTCTCACGATGTTTTGTCCGAAAACATTTTCTCCTTGCGTTGTTTTCTACGCGACGTTTTCTCTGTAGCCGAATTATTAGTTATTTTTTCGAAGTCAGAAACAGGAAAAATTAGCCATGCCCTTGCTGGGATTTTTTCGATTGCTAGCGGAATATGCTACTATGAACATACGATATGTAAGGGGGAAGGTGAGAATTAAATGTAATTTTTACGTTTTCATTCTGTAATGGATAAAAGCATAGCATCAACCTTAGCAATACTCAGATTGTCATACAGTATGCTTTATTTAGAAATGGAAAACACTCGTATTATTTAATTTCATAGCATCATATGATTCAAAAGCAAATTTCAAATTTTAAAAATCACTCGTAAGGGCTTCTGTTTGATGTTTTTTGTTTTTACTTCCTTGTACGAAATAAAGGAAGTATTGTAATCACGAAAAATTCCGGAAGCCATATTTCAACGAAAATATCCATTTTTATCACTATCAAATGCAATTTAACAATGTTTTTCAAAACGTTGAAATTTTGTATATAGGACTGCTATAACATGTAGATGTGCACATCGTATTTTGGTTGCACTCAGTCGCATCAAACGTATATATATATATATATATATATATATATATATATATCCACTTTGTTACCCGGCTCAGCGATCTGAGTTTTATTATTCTTATATGTTTGTAAATTGTGCATTTTTTGCTTTTAAAAATCATTGAATTATGTTGTTATTATCTTCCGGTTAAGGTTTTTATGTCTTTAGGAAATCTGCAAGCAATATTTGTAGAATTATCAACGAAAGTTGTTTAAGTGCTGTTAAGCCTAATTTTTAAATAACATGGCGAACATATTTGTTTACATTTGATACAGAAGAATAGCGGATTTGTTGTCAATCTAGAGAGACTAAGCTTCGCAACAACAAAGATAACGCTTTCTTTTATTATTGCGAATCAAGTCATGCTGAATCCATTCTGGAATTTATTCGAGAAAATAAGTGCTTAAGATTTATTTCGTAATTTTTAATATAGGTATTTTGAGTTTTTATGTATTTTTGCCTTGTCGCAAAGTAAGAACTGAATTAACTGAATTTAGAAATACTCAATCGTCTGTGAAAAAACTGTTTCTTTTTTGTTTTGTTTGCTTAATTTCTTTTATACAACGTTCTAGCTTTATTATAGTATTTGAATAGAACATGTGGCAACGATTAGATAATTCTTTAAAAGATATAAATTTTGTGCATTCTGAGTTATAATATGAACGAAATAGGATACTGTAAAGTGAACCTAGCGCCAGAGTGTCGCTATGGTAAACAAATAAACTGAATTTTAAGGAATGCATTTGCGTGGTTTATGCGTTGTCGGAGAAGTGGGTTTAATTCAATACAGTAAGTTTAAACGAAATGCAAGAAAAAATGCGTATAATTTAATATTCCGTACAAGGAAGTCATGTGGTGTACGTATCAGATTTTTTAAAAATTTATTTTCGATACACTTCGAGTGAGTGAGAGAGTCATGCGCAGTAACAAGAACTCCAAAAATGGAATACCGTTGCTAAGAAATTAGTTTGAAATTGGCCAAAACGAACATAACTACCAGCTTTCTCCAAATACATTTCTGGAGATAATTGTTTACAAGCGAAGAAAATTATAAGTCCCGTTCCTGCACATGATCTATGTACGTATTTACTAAGTGAAATATAAGTACACATGATTTATTTACGAAATCTTTTTGACCTAGTTTTCCTTTTCTTGTCGACTAATAACTCAGGAATTTTTCTTTTCCCTATTTTCACGACGTTTGCGACATGATCATCACGCTATATTGTGTATGTTTCTTCTACTTTCACGCGAGACAACAGCTGTGTTTCTTTTAAGTTGGAGTATGCAACTACTGTATTTTCATGCGAAGGCGAATGTGATGTAATGATATTCATATGATTGATTCCAGAATGTGTTGCAGTCGATAAATAGTCTGTTACCAAGAAAAGCCATTTCTTTGTCAGTTTTCGTATCAAAATAAAAATCATAAATAATTCGACGGTTTAATTCGAGGAATACTTTTCAAGTGTTGCTACTCATCTGAGAGGCGAAACATGCCACTAATTGAACTTAGATTCCTGAACATCCTACGGAAGGCAGGGTATCAAATCACTAAAAGACACATCAAATCAGAAAAGGCAAGTTCAACACGCCCAAAGATCCCATTAGAGATAGCCGACTTGTGGAACTTGGATCTAACTGAGCTAGCTCATTTCACATTCACTTAAAATCCTGACAAATGCTTAGCTCCTGACAGGAGCAGATGGAGATCGCTTACTTTTACTTGCATTTGGTTTCAGACAGTTTTTGTCACGAGCTTTGAGCTGTGCATTCTTTTGTATTATATAACATTTAATCTATTGTTGCGTGCGTACGGGTTCGTTACGAAATGAATGCACAAGTCCGATGAAAAATGAACAAAAATTTATCATTATCACAACAAATATGCTTAAATTTCGTAAAATATTCGTGCAGTATTACAATATCTCACAGTAGTTATCTTTTAACTACTCAAACGTTCAAGAGAACTTAATTCAAAACAGCTAAAGAAAGCTAATCCGCGAATTCGCTACAGTCAACAAGAGCAGTTTTCTAAACAACAACAAACTAAGTAACTACTACGAACGGAGAGGTTTTCCTCCTTTTATAAGATTTTAAAATCGCGTGCGAGAATTTTCTAGTACTTTCTCGAAACCAAAAAGAGATATTTATTAAATGTTACATGCACGCGCTCTTGTATTTTCAATTTTCCGGCTTAGCTTTCTTTTAATATTCGTCACGCGCTGCATTGCGCGGGAGATAAAACTTATTTTATAATTGAATTAACATTAGCTTTTTAAATACCAAATTCGTAACACTATGTATCTATACACATATAAAGAAGAAAGTCTGTTTGTTTGTCCTCTAATAACTCTGTCACTACTATAGCTATCGTCACCAAACTTTCTACCATTCTTTTCTGGGTCCTGGAAAAGGTCGAAGTCAAAAAAAAAAAAAAAAAAAAAAAAAAAAAAAAAAAAAAAATGTAGCAGCTAAAATCAGAGATATTAATTAAAAACTCGGAAAAACAATTATTTTCGCCCTCATTTTTCCGAGTGGCAAATTGTGTGTTTTTTTTAAACCTTTTCTGTGTTATCTTTATTTATTAAATATCATGTTCTTTGCACTTAAACCATAAAATCACATTCAACAACAATATCTCAAAATAATTTAAAAACAGCATATCTTTAGTATTTCCGACACGCAGTATCTCTCTGAAGATAATTTTTTCCCCCGTAGAGTGTTGCCATTGCTCGCTTTGAAATCGTTGAGTATATGCTAGTCTGAGGAACGTTATGTATATTGCTGGTAATACAAGACTTTCTATTAGAAATAGAAATTAAATTACAGCAGCCAAATCATTTTCAAAAAACTTTTTTATTATAAAAGAATGCGATTTTTACTCGAAGACTTTTTTCAGTTGAGAAAATATCTGCCTATTTTATTGACGTGAATAGCTAATAGACTATGAAACATAAATCATATAACATGGGTCGAAATTTTTCAGCTATGTTGCATAGCAATTTTCAAGGCCAAGATTGCTTAAGGATTCTTACCACGCTACATTGCGTGTGTAATTTATTTCTTATATCACCTGCTTAGTTCACAGTCTATGATTTTCACTACAGTTGATTTCTTTTTTTCTGTTCGATTGAATTTCTATTTGCTGCCAAATTGTTCGTTCTTTTTTGAAATAAAAAAATAAATGAAAGCTTTCAGATTTTATATTATGCCCAAAGGAGAGTTTTTTAAACGTTATATATATATATATATAATATATATATTATTACATATATATATGAATATATATATGTAATAATAAAATTTTCCATAGTCAAGAATACACTTAAAATTCTAACTGTATGTTCTTTTCATTTTTAATGGCGACGTTCTCTTATTTGAAAGTACGTGGAATTAAATCCACAGCCCCGTAGTCAAGTTGTTTTTCCCGCTTTTTCTACAGTACAGTTATAGAATGTTCTGGAAATATTTAAAGCGAACTGGATTGGCTGACGTCATTTCTTGGAAGCTCCGCCTTTCCAAAGGCTATAAAAGGACTCCCAAAAGGAATATCGGGGCTTTTTCTTTAATGTAACAATGCAGTAAGCTTCATACAAAAAAATATTAGTGATTCTTTTTTATTTACTCCGGAGATATGAATTTTGTAACTGCTATTTCTCCTGACCAATAATAAATGGATCCTGTTTTTTAAACTTATCGTCTGATAATTTGAACTACGACTACATCTTCACAAATCTATTTATTCCGGACAAAAGCTGGTACATCACATTTATATTATAAAATATAATTTATTTATTAAATATCATGGTCTTCGAACTTAAACCACATGAAATTCAATTCACAACACTATCACAAAATATTTAAAAGAACATTTCTTTTAGAATTTCCGATACACGGTCTCGCGCGCTGGAGATAAAAATGTTTTTTTCCATACAGTGTTGCCATTGCTCGCTTTAAAATCGTTGAGTTTGTTAACCAAAAATTCGTTAAAGTTTTGCAAAAAATATGAAAACGATAATAAAACCAATTCCAAATTCCAATTGAGGTCTTCCAAATGCTCATATTCGGTTGGAGGAGTACGTTATTCAAAATTGGATGGCTCTAGGTACTGTTGTTTCTTCACAATGCGAGAAACATTCATGCATTCATGCAGATTCTTCATTATTTAGTTTCTTTAAATATAGTACATGGCAATAATATTTGGTGGCAACAGTTTGAAATCGACGCAAAATGCTGTTATGAAATTAATAGTGGCTGATGGGCTATTAATTAAAATAATAATTTAATAAATTATTAAATTTATTAAATTATTAAATATTATGAATTAAATAAATTATTAAATGTATTAAATTATTAAACATTATGGATTAAATAAATTATTAAATACATTAATGATAAATTATAAATTAATGATAAATAGTTAAATAAAAGAAATAAAATATCGACCTCGGGCTCCGACTGGACTTATAATCATTTTTATAGAAAAACTGAGAAACAGCTCAGGCGTCCTCCAGCTGATTTGACAGTTTAGATATAGAGTATAACATATATTTCGATTGGGGGGCTATTCTTTTTCCATCAATCAAGTAGAAAAACGTAAAACAATTGAAGCGTCACTAATGAAAATAGAGAGAATGCTAAAAACAATATGCCAACCATTCTTCCATGTAATATGGACACCGCAAAAACAACAACTTAACAGCCATTTATTTTCAAATCTAATGTAAAGACATGGAACCGGAATAAAATAATAATTATTATTATGGGCAGAAGTAAGAAGAATGTCAACAGAGCGAAGCTTAAGGAGATTATTGTCGTAAGAAAACAAAATTATTGATATTATATTTTTAACCGAATAAAGATCTGATCTTGATGCTCCTTAGTGAAATAACCTCTGGCTATCAAAGTTGTGCTGTTTGTAGGATATTTCTCAACAAAACTAAACCATCTGAACTTATTTTTTTCGAGGTAAAAATAGCAATATGTGTACTTCGAATAATAAAACAGAAGGTTTTATTGAAAAGAACAATAAATATTTAAAAGAACAGGGAGGAAAATCATTCATTCGAAATGCTTTCTGCTATCAACAATTTTATAGAAATAAAATGTCTAACGTAAATAAAAAATATTTAGCGTATCGCGCAGCAGCTTCACAGGTCCGGGGTTGGAACCCCGAGCTGGGCAAGGTCGACTCAGCCTTTCATCCCTTGATTTCCATCCTTTGGGTCGGCCCACCAGCGGCCGAGCGGTAAAGTCGCTGAACACTGGTAGTTCGGTCTGAGGTTCGAATCCCGCGAACGGGCTAGCTGCATGGTCGTTTTCGTGGTTTTCCCCATGTGTAACGTGTATACGAGCCAGTTTCTCTTAGAAAGTCCTCCACGAAGGCATCCCTCCCCTTAGGCAGATAGCCCTCGTGTGCTTTGCCATAATCATACCTACCAGCTTTTACGAATTTTTCGTAATTTTTACGAAAATGCGTTTGTCTTTACGATTTTACGATCGTAATCCATTTTTTACGATTTTTTCCTTTTTCAAGTGTTTTTGGTCGAAATTTTAGAATTTTTCGCCAATTCAGCGATTTTTGCCAATTGCATCGTGTTTTACCGCCAACTACCGACTACTTCGAATCCAGTAACCTGCGGTTTCTCCCAACTCGCCGCTTAACCAGCCAATCCAATGCGCTGAACTTGTTTCTCCCACTCTTTTCTTTGTGGGCGCCAGTTTCGGCCTGCCTACAAAGCCGAATTTCCAATAATTAAAGAATCCTTCAAAGGAAATAACTATGCATTTTTGCAACGTGTGCGCCTTCATAATAAGTCACGGTGAAAGAAGCGACATTGTGAAGCATGTTAAGTCTAAAAATCATGAAGTTAATGCTTCGGCTTCGACAACGTCAAAGAAAGTGGATGATTTTTTTTCAAATTCGGCTGCGAATTCGGATGCCGATGTCATTTTGGAAGAGTGTTTGTTTACTGCATTCCTCATCGAACACAACATGCCGCTAAGCGCTGCCGATCATGCCGGTCAACTTTTCAGATGGATGTTTCATCTTTTGACAAATTGAAAATTCATCTTTTGAAAAGATTCGTTTTTTTATTGATAAATTTCCATTTTTATTAACAATTAAAGAAAATGAATGCCATAATGATGCTTTAGATGAACTACAGAACCAATTTTCTGCTGCACAGTTTGAAGACTTTGCCAGTTCTGGAGAAGATAGACTTGATGTCCTCGTTGGTGCCTTAAAAAGAATAAAAAGAGTTCATGGAACACCAAAATATGATAGACTAGCAAGGGTTTTTATGTGCTATTCTCGTAATTCCACACAGTAAAGCTGAGTGCGAGAGAGTCTTCAGTGTTGTAAAGAAAAACAAAACTATGTTTCGTTCTTCAATTTCACCAAAAACTCTAGAAAACATTTTAATTGCTAAATGTTATGAGGAAACTAATTGTTATGACAGGAATTTTCCAAAGAATTTTTGGCTAAAGCCAAAAAATGCACTCTAAATTCATTGCAATAATTTTTTTGTGTAACATTAAGTTCTTGTTTTATGTTTCCTAATAAATTTTTTAGTTACTACTTAACTGAGATTTACTAATGTAAGTATAATTTTCTTTTTTCTATTTGTATAAATTGTTATTTTTTCAATATCAAAGCATGATATTAATTCTTCGTGTTCTTCTGAATTTTGGAGAAATCTTCTGAATTTGGGGGAGAAATCTTCTGAATTTTTATTTTTAGAGTTTGGCAAGTATGCATAATTAAATACACACACACACATCCCTTGGGTCGATAAAGTGAGTATTAAGTTCGCTTGGGGACTAAACACTGCGGGTCCTGCGACCAAGCTGACCACTTGTTCAGAGCATATGCTTACGCACCCCGGGGCCCACGGTCAAGAAAAGCAGATTTCAGGGCACTGCAGGCCTTAGCCCGTTAGGGCTATTTGCGCCACTGAGTTTAGTTTAGTTTAAATAAAAAATATTACAGAAATAGAATGTCTCTAAATTTTGTATCTTCAAAATTTCTAAAATTAAAAATAAAATCTTAAACCGACATAAATATTAAATAAAAGTTTTATGGATATAGGTCCCTTCCCTTAAGAAGCAGAAAGTTTTCTCCAAAATTCTAACATTCTCCAAATTCTAAAAGTAAGGAAAAATTTTAAAATGATGTAAATATTAAATAAAAATTTTATATGCCCTTTTCTTCAGAAACAAAAGGTTTTCTCTCAAATTCTAAAATTCTCCAAAATTGTAAAGTCGGGGAGAAAAGTGTTACACTGACGTAAACATTAAATGAAAATTTTATTAATATACACAATTTTTCATCAAAAACAAAATGTTTTCTCCAAAATTTTAATATTAGGAAACAATTTTAAAGTAACGTAAATGTTAAATAAAAGTTTTTTTAACACAGCCCTTTCTTACAAAAACAAAAGCATTTCTCCGAAATTATAAAATTCTTCAAAATAATATAATTAGAAACAAAAAATATTAAACTGACCAAAATATTAAAAAAATATTTAAAAATACAAATTAAAAAAAAATAAAAATCTGAAAGTTTCCAGATTTTAAATTACGTCCAAAGGGGCGTTTTTTTAACATTTTGTGTGTTATATTCATTTATTAAATATCACGTTCTTCGCACTTAAACCATAAAATTCAGTTCAAGAGCAACATCGCAAAATAGTTTTAAATTGAGCATATCTTTAGAATTTCTGATACAGAGACTCACGCGCTGGAGATAAAAATATTTTTTTCCTGTACAACGTTGCCATAACTCGCTTTGAAATCCTTGAGTTTCTTAATCAAAAATTCGTTAAATGTTTACAAAATATGAAACTGATAATAAAACAAATTCCAAATTTCAAATTAGGGCTTCCACATGCCCATATTCGTAGGAGGATTACGTCATTCAAAATTCTATGGCTCTGGTACTGTTGTTTTATCACAATGCGAGAAATATATACATACATTAAGCAGATTTTACATTATTTAATTTCTTCAAATATAATGCAGGACTGTAATATTTGGTGGCAACAGTTTGAAAAGTGAAACGGGCATTTATATTGAACCAACACAAAATCGCAAAAGGAAAACAATAGTCCTTCAAGGAACAAAGTTCCTTTGGACTAAAAACAGAATGTCTCCAAAATTTATTTCTTCAAAATTCTAAAATTAGGAATAAAATCTTAAACTGACGTAAATATTAAGTACAAATTTTATTAATTTAAGCCCCTTTTCTTCAGAGAGAAAAGTTTTTCTGTAAAATTCTAAAGTAATGTAAATATTAAAAAAAAATTACATTAATTTACAGGCGTTTTTCTTCAGGACAAAAGGATTTCTCCAAAATTCTAAAAGTTTTCAAAATTCCAAAACAGATCACTATAGTATTTTTAAGGGACCTGTATAGATCGCTTAAAAGCCTTAGAAACACAGCTTTGCAAATATTTTATATCGAATTTTGATTTCAAAACGTTATGTTGAATTCAAAAACCATTTTCGATTGACAATTAGTTGATGAGATTAATCGTCTGCTACATGAAACCCAAGAGGAATTTGTTGAGCTGTCGAGCAACGAAAACTTTTCACAAAAATACATTACTGATTTTGGATCGTAGCTAGAAATGAATTTCCCATAATTCCTTAAAATGACATTAAATATTCTTCTGTCATTCAGCTCCAAATATTTGTATGAAACTACTTTTTCAACTTAAATGCTTGTTAAATCCAAAGATCAACTCTGCGTTGAAGATGTTTACTTTGCCGAATATTGCACCAAAATTTAATTTATTATGCAGCAAAATACATCCCATTAAAACAGGTTTTTCTTTCATTCATTTTTAAATGCTTGAAACAAATCCTAAAACTATTACTTTTCCTATTGTTTACTGAAAAAAAAAAAAAGTTATTTATGCAAAAATATTAATTTTTATGTTTTAGTTTATATTTAATGCCTGAGGTCTTTATAATTCCTCATGTTAATTTGCCTATGTCTTCTTCCTGCGTTAAAATCTACTAATATATGAATCTAAAGTGCATCGTCTGAAAACTAATCCGCGTTATGTCATCTTATTACTTCTGCAGTGCGGTCAGCTCTTGTCCAATTATAAGGTATTTCTCCCGCCTTCTTAGCGGGCCTTCGTGGTGTAGTGGTCTGCAAACTGGGCGCGTATTCCAGAGGTCCGTGGTTCGATTCCCGGCGAAGGTGTTGCTCGCGTTTCATCTCTCCTGCTTTAAAATTAACCTAATGACTCTGCAGTAGCCCCGAACTAAAAGGGTGGTGGATGATGATTCTCTACACCCAGATTTGACGATAGCTTCCACTAAAAACCCCAGTCGCCCTTTAAAAGGGGGAGTATATAAAGTATTTCTCCCGTCTTCTTAGCGTGCCTACGTGGTGTAGTGGATTGTACGCTGGCGCATATTCCAGAGGTCCATGGTTTGATTCTCGCCGAAGGTGTTGCTAATGTTTCATCTTTCCTGCTTCCAAATAACATAATTTTTCTACACAATCACCGTTCAAAATTTGAACAAAGAAACCAACTCTATAAATACTCCTCTTCTGAAATGCGCAGCAACATTCCTGGCTTTTTCTGAATTAAATAAGCTTGAATTGCAGTCGTTAATGACATTTCATTTTACTCATTTTTGATTTGTTTTCATTATTCACATTGATATATTAGCTATTGGATATGGGATTATTCACATTGATATATTAGCTATTGGATATTGGATCACATTGATATATTAGCTATTGAAGATATGGCAGCTATTTTATCCATTGGAGTTTGAAGCCCCAGGCACACATGCTAGTCAACTAATTTAAACTGTAATAAATTCTGCAGATCTCTTGAGATTAGATCACAGTCGATACATAAGTTGACTTAAAGGCAAAGAACTTAGCAGACGTGGCGTAGGTACAACACATTGATTTAATTTCGTGAGAAATTATTTTTTAGGCCACATATTCTTCTTACGCATCATCGTTAAGGACAGCACCCCCACAATCTTATGTAACTATTTACATCTCCAGACAATGGACCTCACAGAATGGAATGACAGGGTAAGCAGAGCTCGTGGAAGGCAGGAAAGTTTATGCGCATTTCCAGCAGAGGGATATTTGATATTTATAGAGTTAATTTCTTTGCTTCAGTTTTGAACGATGATTGGATTGCTTAAAAGTAATTTATACCTCTTTAAATCTGTGTTCTTTGAACGCAGTGAAAATACACAGGGGAAAAATTAGAACAGAAAAAAAATCCCTACTACATGATTCATGTTCCTTCCACCCTATTTCATAAATAAGTTGATCCGAATAGCGCATGCGCACGGAGTTGAATTATATAAACTCGAAATTTAAAATAAAAAATCTGATGTGTACACCACATGACTTCCTTGTACGGAATATTAAATTATACGCATTTTTTTTTAGCATTTCATTTAAACTTATTGGATTGAATTAAATCTACTTCGCCGACAGCGCATAAATCACAATAAAATAAATGCATTCTTTAAAATTCACTGTATTTGTTTGCCATAGCGACACTCTGGCGCTAGGTTTACTTAACAGTATTATATTTCGTCCATTTTATAACTCAGAATGCACAAAATTGATATCATTTAAAGAATTATCTAATCGTTGCACCATGTTCTATTCAAATACTATGATAAAGCTAGAACGATGTATAAAAGAAATTAAGTAAACAAAACAAAAAAGAAACAGTTTTTCACAGACGATTGAGTATTTCTCATTCAATTAATTCAGTTCTCTCTTCGCAACAAGGCAAAAATACATAAAAACTCAAAATATCTGTGTTAAAAATTACGAATTAAATCTTAAACACTTATTTCCTCGAAAAAAATTCCAGAAAGGATTAGGCATGATTTAATTCGCAATAATAAACGAAGGCGTTATCTTTGTTTTTGCGAAGCTAAGTTTCTCTAGATTGGCAACAAATCCACTATCCTGCTGTTTCAAATGTAAACAAGCAATGGCCGCCATCAAAAAATTTATTAGGCTTAGCGGCACTTAAACAACTTTAAAATTGTTGATAATTCTAAAAATATTGCATACAAATTTACTAAAGGCATAAAAACCTTAACCGGAAGAAAAGAACAACATAATTCAATCATTTTTAAAGGAAAAATGTACAATTTACAAACGTATAAGAGTAAAGAAACTGAGATTACTGAGCCGGGTAACAGAGTGGATATAATATATAAATATATTTATATACGTTTAGTGCGTCTAATTGTAACCAAATTACGAGGTGCACATCTACATGTTATAGTAGTCCCATATACAAAATTTCAACGTTCTGAGGCTACTCGTTTTTGAGTTATGCGAGATACGTACGTACGTACGTACATACGTTCGTACAGACGCTCTGAAAAATTATCTTCGGAATCCATTTTAAAGCAGATTTATAATTTTTTTGGAGGAAAAGGGTATTTTATTCTTTCCTTACGTACAGATATCACGCAAAAACATCGTTAAATTGCATTCGATAGCGGTCAAAATGGATATTTTCGTTGAAATATGCTGCCTGAAACTTTTCGCGATTACAATACTTCCTTTTTACTTCGTACAAGGAAGTAAAAATAAAACAAGATTGTTAGCTAAAGATGAATTCAACACGACTCTTCCTAAGACTGCAAATTTTTGTCATTTTTTATTCGTGCAGATATGAATTTTAAATATAGATTATCAGCTAACAAATTTAATACTGAAAGGTATGATATAATGTATGACTGTGATTTTTGAAAATTCTACATTAATGTTTTCCCCACTAACCGAAAATATTGCATCGGTAATTTGTTGAATTTTTTGATGGTTTTATTAGCCACATGTGCTAATAATGCAGTAGCAATAGCTGATATAATAATGCTGAAACACTAATATTCATGTAAATTAAACTGAGCCTTTAATAAATAACTTCTGCAGTATCTAGCAAGAGATAGCCTATCTTTAGCAATCCAAGTGGAAGGTCTCATCTTTTCTTATCTTTTCAAAACTACAAAGTTGCCGCATAGTGGCCGGATTTGTAAAATCTTCTAAAAGCGATTCAGTTTCCTCATAGTGACGCAAATCTTATCTCTTATCAGCGAATTATTCAGTTTCTAGGATAAAAAAGACTTTATCGTATGCCATGAGCTTTATGTTGACTTTATTGCTTTTTACACTGTCACAATATTTAAAAAAAATGCATTGAGGATGGAACACATCTGGCTTAAGTCCGTAAATAATATTTATCTTCTTATTCTAAGAATGTCCCATTCATGTGTTGGACATCCTAGGTATTAGAGATGCTGAAAACGTGAATGAAATTACATTCGAAATAACGTTTCTTTACAGCTTTTGAGTTTTCGTTCCTTCAGAGATGGAAACTGTAGAATCTAATAAGAAATGCTGCATGTCATTAAATAATTATTATAATGTCATTTCTTTGTCTCTAATTGAAGACTGACACTGAGGTTTTACAATATAACTTTGACATTGAAATATAACAGTTCAGTATAAATTTGACCTTGAGGTCTTCAATATAAATAAGACATTGAAAAGTTTTTCAAATCTTTCTTTTTTTGTAATTTATCTGATAAGAAACAAAATTGAATGCAGCACACCTATGTAAATTGTAAAATTAGGAACGAATCTTAAATTCACATGAAAAAAAGTTTTATTAACATAAGCCCCTTTTCTTCGGAAACAAAAAGTTTTGCCCAAAATTCTAAAATTAAGAAAAAAACTTAAAATGGCGGAAATATTAAATAAAAGTTTTATCAACATAGGCCCGTAAGGCCTATGTTGATAATTTAATAATTTTTATAATTAATAATCCTTAATAAATTTAATTTTATCAACTTATAATTTTTATCAACATAGTCAAATTTATACGTAGTCATTTTATTAACTTATAATTTTTATCAACATATCTTTTTGAGTGGGATCTTACACCACTCAAAAATCAATGCTCTCCGAAGTCCCGGTAGACATGTAGGAGGAGGTTGACGGGCTGCAACTCGTCGGTCAAGCATGTCCCACACGTGCTCTACTGGATTCAAGTCCGGCGAGAATGCTGGCCAGTCTATACGGGTGATATCCTCCGATTGAAAGCATTCACTTACGATGTTTGCACGGTGAGGACGGGCGTTGTCATCCATAAACTCAAATTGTGCGCCCATGGCGCCCCGAAACAAACGTACATGTTGTTCCAGAATGACGTCCCGATAGATTTGGCTTGTCATGGTTCCAATTTGAACATGCAGGTCAGTTCTGGACGTTCTGGAACGTTTGGGGTGGAATCGAGCACTCCTGCACCACCGTAACGGTGTCGTTCAATGATGTTTTCTCGGTGGTAACGGGTACCTGGAGCTCTTCATATGAAAGTCAGGCGAGAATCAGACTGCAAGCTAAACCTGGACTCGTCGGAAAACATCACACAAGCACGCTGTTGCGGTGTTCACAATGCATGCTCTCTACTCTAGGCTAACCGCAGGCGACAGTGAGTTGCAATAAGTGGAACGCATCTGATAGGTCTACGAGCATATAGACCAATCTGCCATAAGCGTCTGTACACCGTATGCCTTGAAATTGTCGTACCAGTGGCTGAAGAGAGCTGACGAAACAGGTCTGAGGCTGTGCTCCGCCTGTTTCTTTTGGCAGTAACTGCCAAATACCGGTCCTCATTCGGCGTTGTAACTCTGGGGCGACCTGTGCTGTAACGTCTACTCACATTACCATCATCTTGGAATCGTTGCCAAAGCCTGGAGATGACACTCTGGCCAGTTCCAAGTTTGTCTGATACATCCAGTTGGGTACGCCCACATTCCAGACAGCCGATAATTCTACCACGTAAAAAATCATCCAAATACGTCCTTTGTGTCATAACTATTCGGTTATTGCACTGAAATGTTTATAAAGTTTTTGCGAACAATTTTACTTCTTTGCCTGTATTCCTTATGTATCACTCTCTTACACTCTCGTCATTGTGACGTACCATCGGTGTCATCTGGTTACTTCCTGAAATTTGCATATGAATCTTGAAGATGTGTGTAGTGATTTTACAGGTGATATATTTATTTTAAAGTTCGATTTCGGTGTGACTTCGAATTATCCTTAATTTATGGACATGAGTGTACATGTACGTAAGGACAGAATAAAGGATTCTTTTTCCTCAAACGAATTATAAAACTGATTTAAAATGGATTGAAGAGATTTTTTTCGTGGCGTCTGTACGTATGTACCTTATGTATGTATGTATCTCGCTTAACTCAAAAATGAATAGCCACAGAATGTTGAAATTTTGTATATAGGACTGCTATAATATCTAGTTATGCACCTCCCTTTTTGGTTCCAATCAGCCGCAACGAAAGTATGTAAATATACACATAATTTATTTACTAAAGAAATATTGATTATATTATCTCCTAAGATTAATCTTAGTAGAATTATCTGAAAAGAGTGAATCCATAGTTAGTAAGTTTAATTCAGAAAATTGTTTTAAAGGAACTTGAATGTAAATTGTTAAAAATGTTTAACGGGGACTTGAATTAAATCATGAATAACAAAATTTCAATTGTAAAAAGAAATTAAAGTAAAAGCAAGTAATCATTGCCATTGATCGGAAATTAGTTGACTTTTCAAGGGGAACAAATCAACTCCCCTTCAATGAACAATAATTAAGAAATAAATACGAAGGTGTTTCGTCCTTTACTCGAGTAATAAGGCGATGCCCATATTGGCAATTTAAGTTAGGCCAAATATTTCCGTGAATTGAAGGGATCAAGAAACAACACCAGGGATAAAGAACCAACTCAAGAACCGGTTACTTTAAAACAATTTTCGGAATTAAACTTACTAACTAAGTTACTTTAAAACAATTTTCGGAATTAAACTTACTAACTAAGTTACTTTAAAACAATTTTCGGAATTAAACTTACTAACTAAGTTACTTTAAAACAATTTTCGGAATTAAACTTACTAACTATAGATTCACTCTTTTTAGATAATTCTACTAAAATTAATCTTAGGAGATAATATAATCAATATTTCTTTAGTAAATAAATTATTATTAACTTACTTTGCAGCTATTGCGCAAGTAGTAGAATAACTCGATTTCGCACTAAGTGAATTTAAGATCATACAACATTAAATATATATATACAACATTAAATATATATACACATATATATATAACTACTATGTTACTCGGCTTCTTGAGCTCAGTTTTTTTTTTCATTCTTATATGCTGACAAATTGCGTACTTTTTGCTTTAAAAATGATTGAATTACATTGTTCTTATCTTCCGGTTAATGTTTTTAATGCCTTTAGTTAATCTGCATGCAATAGTTATAGAATTACCAACAATTTAAAAGTTGTTTAAGTGCTGCTAAGCCTACTTTTTTTTTGCCATGGCAACGATATTTATTTACATTTGAAACTTAGCAGAATAGTTAATTAATTCTTTCTGCACCTTCGGAGACTTTTTGCCGAATGGGACCAAAAGGAAACTTTGCACCGAAAAATCTGCCTTCTTGCCTGCTGGTCGAATTGTTTGTTTTTGCGTAAAAACTATAATTATAATTGTTTTTTTAAATAGTTTTAACTGTATTTCGTGTTTTATTTTTTTTTTTATTTATTTTTTTCTATATTTTTCAATTTTTAATAAAGGTAATTTGAGGTTGTATGTACTTTTGGCTTGTCGCTAACTGAGAACAGAATTAATTGAATGAGAAATATATCTCTAATGAAATTCGAGGGAATAAGTTTAAATGAAATGCAGGAAAAAATGCGTACAATTAAATAGGCCTGTACAAGAAAGTGATGTGGTGTACACATGAGCGTTTTTTCGGTATGGAAAATTATCTGGTGTGTGTATTTAATTATGGCAAAGCACACTAGGGCTATCTGCCTAAGGGGAGGGATGCCTTCGTGGAGGACTTTCTAAGGGAAACTGGCTCGTATACACGTTACACATGGGAAAAACCACGAAAACTCCCATGCAGCCAGCCCGTTCGCGGGATTCGAACCTCGGACCGAACTACCAGGGGAAATTATCTGAAAACGAATAATAAAGTTCATAAATAATAAAGTTAATATATTAATGAGTAATTAATATATAACAATAAGCTCTTAAATTATATATTAATAATAGGTAATAAAATAAACATTTTTTTTATCATCGGGAAGTGAAGAAGCAAACATCTACATTTGATCGATATCGGTAAAGGGTAATAGAATTTAGCAATATTAATGCATAGAGAAAAGTGCAGTTACAGTGAAGGTTATTTCAATAGGTATTAATCTAGTGAATGGCTTTGAGCGGTACGGAAAGTATCTACATTCTAAATGTCTTCTGTAATGCGATTCATTTCCATCTTGTAATTGACAGATCTGTGTGTTTGCTTCCTTTGTTTCTCAGAATAATAGAACGTGTGACATCCAATCATTGCTTTTTACCATTCAATCAGCATCCAATGATTCAGCAATATGAACTGCGGCTGTGCTTCCTAGATGCGATTGTACGTATCATTATGGTTTTGCATGTGTCATTAACGCTTGCGAAAAAGTAAGCGCATTGTTACGCAATATTTATGAACACTTCATGGCATCAGGATAATTCCATACAATTCCAAATCTTAAGACCTGTTAAAGTTTTTGTCAGAATTGTCTTTAAGTACTAATAAATAAAAGTTCGTTAGATTTTACTTCAATCTCAGCTTTAATTAATTTTTTTCCTTTTTAGCTATTAATTTCGTTTTGGCATTTTGTGGCGTTTCACTATAAATGGCGTGTCACTTTCCAAATTGTTGCCACCGAATATTAGAGCCCTGTATTATATTTAAACAAATTAAATAACGAAGAATCTGCATAAATGTATGTATAGTTCTCGCTTTCTGATAAAGCAATGGTACCTAGAGCCATCCAGTTTTGAATGACGTAATCCTACTACTAATATGGGCATGTGGAACCCCAAATTTGGTTTTTGGAATTCGTTTTACTATCCGTTTCATATTTTGTAAAACATTTATGAGTTTTTGATTAACAACCTCAACGATTTCAATGCGAGCAATAGCAACACTTTACGGAAAAAAAAATATCTCCAGCTCGCGACACTGTGTATCGGAAATACTAAAGATAATCTCTTTTTAAATTATTTTGCGATATTGCTGTTGAACTGAAATGTCTCTGAGTTTTATTTCCGATATTTCTGGAGAAAGTGAAACAGATATGTGAAAATGCAGTACCTTGGAACTTTCGCAGTTTATTGAAAATTAAATCTCTAAACAAAAATTCCAAACATTATAATATTACTGCGAATTTTTTTCTCAATTGCTTTGAGTCTTACTAGTTGTTATGAAATAGCAACCATTAAGAAATATTTAAGATCTATAAATATATATGTTACGGTGAAACACCGAAATCTGGAGAATGTCGACTTTCACCGGTGAATGTCAACATTCACATAGTCTCTTGGTGTATGTCCGAAATATTTTCCAAATACTCTTATTTCTGACTTAATACTCTTATTTCTTTTTATCTTCTTTTTATCCAAATACTCTTATTTCTGACTTTCTGACGGTCAATGTCAACATTCACCATGTACTAATGGTGAATTTGAACATATAACAATATTATATTTTCTTCTCCGTTATTCAGTCGCGAATAAACGCACTTGAAACTTGAAATAAGAACTTAAGAACATGAGAACCTAAAACACTCAATACATTCAAAATGAGAAAGGAAAATAATACAAGTTAAAAACTTACTGTACAGTACGTTCTAAATGAGAAAATAAAATAACAGTCATAAAAAACTTACTAATATATGTGATTCAAATCTTATTTATTGCAACAACTTAAACTATTATGTCACTTTATGACCTCTCTTTTCGACTTTCACCAGAGCATATCTGTGATTGTCGACATACACCAGTGAGGGTCCGAATATACAAGAATGTAGTGAAATATTCGGTCTTTCACCGACGTATTTGGTGAATGTTGATATTCTCTGGTGAAAGTCGACATTCTCCAATTTCGGTCTTTCACAGTAACATACATACATTGGGGGGCGGGAACAGTTCTATATCTCCCGTTTTACTGGACCGATTGTCGAAATTTTACTTATGTTTTCCATGTCTCCAAAACTCGACTTAGGATATATATTAGATTTACATATAGCATTGTTCTAACATAAGTAGTTTGGCACAAAATCAGACTTTTCCTGAAACTACATACCAATTTTTTCCATATAGTTCAATTCTACGATATAGTTCAATTATGCCAAACTGCCAAGTTTTGTAAAAATCGCAGAAGTAATTTTTTAAAAATTAGCTCTAAATATATTAGCTCTTCCATGTTAATAGAATTTGGTATATATTTATTACTATATCTTTTTTTTTATTAAACTTATTTGATTTTTCCTTTCACGTTTCGAAATTTAGGTTAATTCAAAATAAAATTTGCACAATTTTTATAAATTTTTCGAAAAAAAAATTTAAAATATATAAAATATACGAACATTTTTACCTATAAAATGTTTACCATCATTCTAAAATAGATATCAAACTTGAAAAGCTCACCTGAAAAATTAAGAGTTTTTAATTCAAAATTTCCAGCTCGCGAGCTAAGCACACCTGAAAAATTAGAGTTTTTTATTCAAAATTTCCTAAGATATACGTGAATTTACACACTGGCGCGTTTTGAAATTTGGCATATTTCTTATGAGCGATAATAACGCCGAATGAGGTTTACGCACTTTCTTAAAATTATTTAAAAGTATGAACGATGACCTTTTTTCCACTCGTGTAAAATCAAAAAAAGGAAAGGAAAATAGGTTGCTATAAGAAGTTCGCCAAATGAATTATTCTTGGCGCAAACTGACAAAATGCGCCAAGATAATTTTTTAAAAGTTTGAACGATGAGCTTTTTTCCACTCGTGTAGAATGAAAAGAAGGAAAGGAAAATAGGTTGCTATAAGAAGTTCGCCAAATGAATTATTCTTGGCACAAAATGACAAAATGCGCCAAGATAAATTTTTAAATTTCTCCATAAATTTCTGACCAAAAATTACAAAATTTAATATCTAGACATCATTTGAGTCGTAGAATTGAAATATGGAAAAAAACTGGTATGTTATTTCTGAAAAAGTCCGATTTTATATGAAAATACCTATGCTAGAACAATGCTATATATAAATCTAATATATATCCTAAGTCACACTTTTGAGACATGGAAAACGCAAGTTAAATTTCGATAATTTTCCAGTAGAAGAGGTGTAAATCTGTCTCATTTTTTGTGCAAGGTGTATATTTTTGTATTTAAAAACTATTTCTATACTGTTTGCGTAACAGCAAATGAAGCAATCAAGTAGAATTCTAAAATATTTTGCGGTTTTGTGAAGAACAAAACAAGCAAAATAATAGTGTAAGTTCTCTTCACCGCTTAGCCATTTTCGCGGAGTTTCGCCAGTCTGAAGTAACATAATAAATGCAAGAAGAAAACAGCACACTCTTCCATCTTATTCCTTCTTACGGAATCATCCGCTAAGCCATTGCAGTAATTACCGAGACATTCTTTTTGATTGTATTGGAGGAAAACATAATCTGTAAGTCTACAGCGGAAAATGGAAACATTTTTGCTTTAGAACTAACCCATCTGTCATACATAATATTTTTCTTCATTTTTCCTTCGGAGTAACAAAAGAAGGAATTTTTTTTTTTTTTTTTTCTTCTGTCGTGCATTTTTGCCGAGTCAAGAACTGTTTTGGTCTCCTACCGCCGCAGGTGGGGAGACACATAACGACACTAACACTTGCGGAAACGCAAATTCTGTGTAAAGACTGAATGACAACTTACCTTGAACTCTACCGTCGAGGAAACGTAACGCTTGGGTGAACGTACAACTCTGCACACACAAAAAAAGACAATTCTATATCTCCTGCTTGGCCTACTGAAATTTAACTTGCCTTTTTCACGTCTCGTACTCGCGAGTTAGAATATATATCAGATTTTTATATAGCGCTGCCTCAACTCAGGTGACAGAAATCGGAATTTTTCTGTACGACATACCATTTTTTTCATATTTTTCTTTTCTAAGACTAAAATCATGCCAGAGTGAAATGTTGTAAAAATAGCACACGTATTTTTACTTCCTTGTACGAAGTAAAAGGGAAGTATTGTAATCGAGAAAAGTTTCAGGCAATATATTTCAACGAAAATATCCATTTTCACCGCTATCGAATGCAATTTAACGACGTTTTTGCGTGACATCTGTACGTAAAGACAGAATAAAGGACTCTTTTCCTCCAAAAAAGTTATAAAACTGCTTTAAAATGAATTCTGAAGAGAATTTGTCGTGACGTCTGTATGAACGTATGTATGTATCTCGCATAACTCAAAAACGAGTAGCCTCAGAACTTTTAAATTTTATGTATAGGACTGCTATAACATGTAGATGTGCATCTCGTATTTTGGTTGCAATCGGCCGCACCAAACGTATATAAATATATCTATAGTATATATATCCAATTTGTTACCCGGCTCAGTGATCTCAGTTTCTTTACTCTTATATGTTTGTAAATTGTACATTTTTTGCTTTAAAAAATGGTTGAATTATGTTGTTCTTATCTTCAGGTTAAGGTTTTTATGCCTTTAGTAAATCTGCAAGCAATATTTGTAGAATTAATCAACAATATAAAAGCTGTTTAAGTGCGGTTAAGCCTTAAGTTTTAAATAACATGGCGGACATATTTGTTTACATTTGAAACAGCAGAATAGTAGATTGGTTGCCAATCTAGAGAGACTAAGCTTCGCAGCAACAAAGATAAAGCCTTCATTTATTATCGCGAATTAAATCATGCTTAATCCTTTATGGAATTTATTCGAGGAAGTAAGTGTTTAAGATTTACTTCGTAATTTTTAATACAGATATTTTGAGTTTTTATGTATTTTTGCCTTGTCGCGAAGTGAGAACTGAATTAATTGAATGAGAAATACTCAATCGTCTGTGAAAAACTGTTTCTTTTTTGTTTTGCTTGCTTTATTTCTTTATACATCGTTCTAGCTTTATTATAGTATTTGAATGGAACGTATGGCAACGATCAGATAATTTTTCAAATGATATAAATTTTGTGCATTCTGAGTTACAATATGTTCGAAATGCAACGCTGTTAAGTGAATCTAGCGCCAGAGTGTCGCTATAGTAAACAATTAGAGTGAATTTTAAAGAATGCATTTATTCTATTGTGGTTTATGCGCTGTGGACGAAGTAGATTTAATTCAACCTAATAAGTTTAAATGAAATGCATGAAAAAATGCGTATAATTTAATATTCCGTACAAGGAAGTCATGTGGTCTACACATCAGATTTTTTTAAAATTAGCAATCAAAGTTTAACTCCTAAGGGTTCATTGAATTTGGTATATTTTTACTAATTTCTCTTTTTTATGAAACTTACTTGATTCTTCATTTCCCAGTTCGACATTTGTGTTGAATCCAAATAAAATTCGCAGATATTTCTTGATTTATTTTTAAGATTTGTATTTTTTAGCAATTTTTATAAATTTTCGAAACATTTTTTGAATTATAAACTAGAAAATTTTTATCATCACCTTAAAGTAGGTATTGTAGGCCTACCTGAAAAAAATTACTGTTTTTTTTTTATTTTAAATTTTCAGAAGTGTCCTTGACTAGGTGCGTTTTGAAATTTAGCATATTTATTAGAAGCGATAATAGCGCCAAATGGGGTTTATGCACTTTGTGAAAATTATTTCAAAGAATGAAGCAAGCACCTTTTTTTCGGTCTGTACTCAACGAAAGGGAAAGGAAAATCGGTTAAATCAAATTGAAAATTTACGTTAAATGAAATATTGGTGCTACTTTGGTAGACGGTTGCACGGATTTTGGCGATGTTTTGGCGATTTTCCTTTGGCGAGTAATACAACTTATGGTAAACCCATTGCTGGATAAGTTATTTATGGTAACCGATACTTTGTTGTCATTTTATTTAAAAAATAATGCGTTTTATTGTGCATAAATTCCGTGTTTAAAATATTATTTATGGCTTTTAAATATTAAAAATCAATTTAATTTTGCATTTTTATTTGAAATAAAAATTTTATTGTTTATCATATTTTATGAAATTTTATGTTGTGGATGATGTAATCAATGACGTCACCTTACTTTAAAAGTAATTCGTTTTAATATGTATAAATTTAATCTAATGTTTTAAACATTATTTATGGCTCTTAAATATTAAAATACAATTTAATTTTGCATTTTTTTAAAAAATGATTTTATTATGTATGAATTTTTAAATAATTTTAATTCTAGCCGTGATGTAATAAGCTCTCTGATTGGTTATAGAATATTTGTGCATTGGCGAGCTGTAATCAGCTCCCTGATTGGTTACTGACAATTTGTGCATTTCTGCGCCGTTTTAAAATTTAATTCATATCTTCGAATTCCTTCAAAGATGTCTTCAAAGATGTTATCTAAATTATGATTCTGATTTTTTATTGTGGTACTTATCAGTAAAGAATAGGTTAAACACTCAAAAAAATGTAAGTACATATTTTTCTTTTATTTTATAATTGTATACTTCAATTTTTGTTAAAAAAATTAATACACTATTTTCAGAAATTGCTGAGATAATTATTGTCCATATGTTTTAATGTTAATTATATTCTATATAACGTATTTTAAAGTATTTGAATTTAATAATATTCTAATTCTTTTAAATGTTGGTATGATGGTTTTTAATTCGATATTCAATTTCAGTAATATTTTAATCTAATTAAACGTTGGCGCAATGTTTTTATAGCGGTGTTTTTATTCTCTTCTTTGCTATATGAAAGTAATAATAACCTTACTTTAGTATTTTATACTCATAGTAAATGTATTTATTTACACTTGCCTGCCATCTTAAAAAACGACATTTTCAACAAAAAATTAATCCATTACTTTTAACGATATTTATTTTTTTTAAGTTTCGAATACTTTACTATGCGTAAAAACAGCGTTTTTCAAGATGGCTGACGTTTTTAAAAATCGCGCCAACAATTGCGCCAACGTAAACCGCCAAAAATCCGTGCAACCGTCTACCAAAGTAGCACCGAAATATTTTTAGCGCAAACTGAAAAAGGTGTGTCAAGATAAATTTTTAAATTTCTCGGTAAGTTTCTCATCACATTTTACAAATTTCAATATTTAATCTTAATTTGAGTTTCAGAATTGAAATACGGAAAAAAAATCAGTGTGTCATTTCAGAAAAAGTCCGATTTTATGTTAGTAGCTATGTTAACACAATGTTATATATAAATCTAATGTTCATCCTAAGTCGCGCTTTCGAGAGAGGAAAAACGCAAGTGAAATTTCGTCAATCTGCGCAGTAGGAAAAGAGACGGTCGCCCCCCTTTTTTTTGTGCGGTGGTTTTCAGCATTAATATTCAATTGTCTTCGTAAAGCGGACTAGCAAAAACTGTGTTCTGCACTTGATTTGTCATTTCATTATTTTGTTTTCAACACTACTACTAGTTTTCATACCTTTTTAAACTTCTGTATATTTACATTCTAACGAAAGTTTACACGAAAGAAAAGAAAACCTTATTTTAAATGCTCTGAATGCTGATAAGAATTTATGTTATTGAAATTGAATTTATGTCATGAAAAATATTTTGTAAAAGTGTGTGGTGCAGCGTGGCCCCCAACTTGCCCGCAACGATAGTAGTGACTGCTAAGAACAGGAATTACACAAACTCTTGAGAAGGGTTTAACTCCCGTTTTATTCCACTTTAAAAGTTACAGATGCGTTCACTTGACGCTCACAAACTACGCCGACCCGGCGGTAAAATAAAAATAAGAAACTAAAAATGAATAATAACAAGTTACTACCTACGAGGCTCTCTAAACGTAACTAACCTAACCGTGTTCTAAGATACAGCTGATATTTCAGCAAACGTTCTGAATATTAAGTTGAAAGATTCAACTATCTGCCGAAGCAAGCACACAGGCCGAAACGCGCGGTTCTTCAATTTCTACCTAGCAACCTTCACGCTCGTGAAGCAAGAAAGCACACTTTCGAACTCGTTTCCCTTCTATTTAACTCAAATTACTTCCGCTGACAATTTGAATATTTTGCGCGTTCTACTAAAATTTACACACTCTGGCATTGGCAATTCCAGGGGAAAGTAAGGCTTGACAGGAAAGATATCTTAAAATAAATGTTAGTTAAAATAAATATAAACCCTACAAGTGGTAATGTGATATTCTTGTTTAACAGTTTTTCCGCTAGTTAGCCCAAAGGACCGTTAGGCCCAAAGGACTAGTCTCAAAACGGCATTTTGCGTCATTTCACTTTCTGCGTTGATACACTTTTCAAACTGTTGCCACCAAATATTATCGCCCTGTATTATATTTAAAGAAACTAAATAATGAGGAATCTGCTTAAATGTATGAATGTTTCTTGCAGGGTGAAAAACAACGATACGCAGAGCCATCACATTTTCAATAACGTAGTCCTCCAACCGAACATGAGCACTTGGAAGCCCGAATTTTGAATTTCGAATTTGTTTTATTATTAATTTCAAATTTTGCAAAACTTTAACGAATTTTTGATGAACAAGCTCAACAATTCCAAAGCGAGCAATGGCAACACATTAAGAAAACAACAACAATAATAATATTAATAAAACAGTTCTATCTCCAGCTTGCGAGACTGTGCATCGAAATTCTAAAGATATGCTGTTTTTATGTATTTTGCGATATTGCTGTTGAATTGAATTTTATGTTGTATAAGTGCAAAGAACATGATATTTAATAAATAAAGGCAACACAAAAACCTCCGTTTTGTCCGTAATGTCGTTAAAAAAAAAAACGCCCTTTGGGTCGTAATGTAAAATCTTTTTACGAAAAGGGCGTTAGCACAGAAGGGCTATTAATTTCGTTTTGGCATTTTGCGTTGGTACACTATAAATGTCTGTTTCACTTTTCAAATTGTTGCCACCAAATATTAGAGTCCTCTGTAATATTTAAAGAAATTAAATAATGAAGAATCTGCATAAATGTCTGTATGTTTTTCGAATTCTTATAAAACAGCGGTGCCTAGACCCATCCAATTTTCAATAATGTAATCCTCCTGCGAATATGGGCATCTGTAAGCCCAAATTTGAAATTTGGAATTTGTTTTATGATCGATTTCATATTTTGTAAAATTTAAAAGAATTTTTGATTAACAAACTCAAGCATTTCAAAGCGAGCAATGGCAACATTGTACAGAAAAAACATTTTTATCTGCAGCGCGCGAGACTGTTTATCGAAATTCTAAAGATATGATCATTTTAAATTTATTTTCCGAATAACCTTTCGAACTCAATTTTATGGTTTAAGTGGGAAGAACATGATATTTAATAAATAAAGGTAAAGCACAAAATGTTAAAAAAAAGGCCCCTTTGGATGTAATTTAAAATCTGAAACCTTTCCGATTTTTATTTATTTATTTTTTAAATTTAGCTTGTCTTCATTTCGTACAGTTTTCTAGCCTCATTTATTTATCCTTTTTGTAGGGATAACTGTAGGGATAACTGTGTAGTATTAATTAAAATTTTCTTCAGACCTTATCAGACTTGCAAGCGAATTCCCCTTTCATCTATTTACTACAGTGTGCAAATTGATTGGGACAAAGTGGTTTTACCACGGAATTTTAAGTTGGTTGCCAGCTGGCGCCAGCAGTTTTATCTGCCTTAATGTCATTTGAATATGTGCTTTTGAATAGTTAGAACCAGTTTAGACAATAAATTAAAATTATTGTACCATTTTTAAGTTTGTTTCTGTAAGAAGATGAAGTTACTTTTGCATACTGAATTAAGTACATTTTTTATTTGTTCATTTAAGTGTACTAAAAAGGTATATAACGCTAGAAAAAGAACAATGATTATTGCACTTGACAATCACACACCCTACGTCTTTTCATGTTCTGCGTTGATTTACTTTTCAAACTATTGTCAGCAAATATTATCGCAATCTATTATCTTTAAAGAAACTAAATAATGAAGAATTTGCATGAATGCCTGAATGTTTCTCGCATTGTGATTAAACAACGGTACCTAGAGCCATCCAATTTTGAATGACGTAATCCTCCGACCGAACATACGCACTTAAAAACCTGAAATTTGAATTTGGAATTTTTTTTATTATCTGTTTCAAATTTTGTAAAACTTCAACGAATTTTTGATTAACAAACTCAACTCAAAGCGAGCGATGGCAGCACTGTACGGGAAAAAAAAAAGATTATCTCCAGGGCGAGACTATGTACCTTAAATTCTAAAGATAGGCTGTTTTGCTGTTTTTAAATATTTTGTGATATTGCTGCTGAATTGAGTTTTATGCGGTTTAAGCGCGAAGAACATGATATTTAATAAATAAAGGTAACGTAAAAAACTTTAAAAACAAGTTGGACGTAATATAAAATCTGAAAGCTTTAGGATTTTATTTTTTTATATTTTTTGGTATTTATCTTGAATGTATTTGATTAGTTTACCTGGTACTTATCTTGAAGAAAACTTTATCAGTAAGCATTTGGAATGTAATATATGATCATTCTAATGTTTATCTTGTAGGGACATTAGGTATTTTTTGGAAACAGGCAAGATGAAAAATTAGCAACGCCTTCACCGGGAATCGAACCGCAGACCTCTCAATTACGCGCTGAGCGTGCAGACCACCACACCACGAAGGCTCGCTAAAAAGGCGGGAGAGATACCTTATAATCTAATTAAACTTTACTTACGGTACTTAAAGCTAATTTTGTCGGATTATACAACGTCGCATGTACAAGTTAAATATTTTACTTGCAAACAAAGAATGAACTCTTAACAGAAAAATCTGATGTGTACACCACATGACTTCCTTGTAAGGAATATTAAATTATACGCATTTTTTCTTACATTTCGTTTAAACTTATTGGATTGAATTAAACCTACTTCGCCGACAGCTCATAAACCACAATAGAATAAATGCATTCTTTAAAATTCACTCTATTAGTTTACCATAGCGACATTCTGGCGCTAGGTTCACTTAACAGTATTATATTTCGTTCATATTATAACTCAGAATGCACAAAATTTATATCAATTAAAGAATTATCTAATCGTTGCCACTTGTTCTATTCAAATACTATAATAAAGCTAAAACGATGTATAAAAGAAATAAAGCAAACAAAACAAAAAAGAAACAGTTTTTCACAGACGATTGAGTATTTCTAATTCAATTAATTTAGTTCTCACTTCGCGGCAAGGCAAAAATACATAAAAACTCAAAATATCTGTATTAAAAATTACGAAGTAAATCTTAAACACTTACTTCCTCGAATAAATTCCATAAAGGATTAAGCATGATTTAATTCGCGATAATAAATGAAGGCTTTATCTTTGTTGCTGCGAAGCTTAGTCTCTCTAGATTGGCAACCAATCTACTATTCTGCTGTTTCAAATGTAAACAAATATGTCCGCCATGTTATTTAAAACTTAAGGCTTAACCGCACTTAAACAGCTTTTATATTGTTGATTAATTCTACAAATATTGCTTGCAGATTTACTAAAGGCATAAAAACCTTAACCTGAAGATAAGAACAACATAATTCAACCATTTTTTAAAGCAAAAAATGTACAATTTACAAACATATAAGAGTAAAGAAACTGAGATCACTGAGCCGGGTAACAAATTGGATATATATACTATAGATATATTTATATACGTTTGGTGCGGCCGATTGCAACCAAAATACGAGGTGCACATCTACATGTTATAGCAGTCCTATACATAAAATTTAAAAGTTCTGAGGCTACTCGTTTTTGAGTTATGCGAGATACATACATACGTTCGTACAGACGTTCGTACAGACGCCACGAAAAATTCTCTTCAGAATTAATTTTAAAGCAGTTTTATAATTTTTTTGGAGGAAAAGAGTCTTTTATTCTGTCCTTACGTACAGATGTCACGCAAAAACATCGTTAAATAGCATTCGAAAGCGATGAGAATGGATATTTTCGTTGAAATATGCTGCCTGAAACTTTTCGCGATTACAATACTTCCTTTTTGCTTCGTAGAAGGAAGTAAAAAAGGTAAAAATGAATAGTTAGACAGAGTCCTAAGTTAAACATAATGATCGTCTGTGATGGCGAAGATACTTAATACATAGGAAAGATAAAAGATCATAAGATTAGCATAACCATCACGAAATATTTCAACATTTAAACTATATACTGACCATAAATATTCAGTTCACGTGAAGTTGTCGTCAGATGGATTTTGCAAGAAGTGTATCAAGTGTGTTTGTTATGTTGCAGTGGAATTTTACTAGGTTAACAAATGGAAGCTTTTTGTTGGTTTTTTAATGGTGCTAGGTGACCCATTATTTTTGTAATCAAAATTACCATACAGGACTTCACAACGTTTCAGCAAACAAAATGAAATAATGCTCTTGTTTTCATCAAGTGCCAGTCTTATCACTATACATATTTCCCGTGATGTTAGAATCTTTTTATAAATAGTGAAACTTAAGTTTTGATTTATAGCTTTCGTAAACTTAAGATTGAACAAGGGTTCATAAAATAGTTTTAATTTTTCAACGAATCCCTACTTTAAAATTATTTTAGTTACTAGTTAAATTTTTTTTTTGCGATTAGTTAAATAATATGTTTTAATTCTCTAATAAAAGAATAAAAAAGTTTTTATAAATTAAGTTTTTAATTAAAATTCATAAAATAATTAATGAACTAAAGAAAAATAATTTATCATCTAGTTTAATGGAGACAAGAGATTAAAAAATTCTCTTTACAAAATTCATCTACAATTTTATATCTTTTGTAAAAAAAGCGGTGGGAATTTTTCATAAATTTATAAACATAATGGCTTATACTTTAGAAGATCCAATTCGATTTATAGATTTCGTTATTTAAGCTTCCACGTTTTTATTATTCCTGATATAAAACTGTAGATGAATTTTGTAAAGAGAACTATTTTATGTTCCTCATTAAACTATATAATGAAATGTTTTCTTTTTTTATTTCATTAGTTATTTTATGAGTTTATTAAAAACCTAACTTTTTTAAAAAAAATTTTCGTCTTTTTAGTCTAGTAATTTCCGCAGCATTCAACTTAGTTCCAGATCAATAGTAACCTTTTTAGGAAGAAGAAAATTTCTTACATTCTCTCCCCACTTAAAGGAGACTGGGAAGGAGGGAGATCACCAAATAAAGGTTATGACGAATTATCGTCCGTTACATTTTAATAGTTCGGGCGCTACTTGCAGAGCGATTTAAAAATTTTTCAAAGCCGAGAAATATGAGTAATCAGGGATGCTTTCGTCGGGATTCGAACTCCGGACCTTTCAACTGTTAGCCGGACGCGCTTCTAATTACACCACCAAGGCAATCTATAACAAAAGAGAAAATTTTTTACAACTAAACTTTAAGGATGCATATACAATAAGATTTTAAAGCGTATCATAAAGATTTGATTTTAGAGGAAATTCGTTGTGTTGTTCTTTATTTTCAGGAGCGGGAATAAAAAGAGAAGAAATTTACAGAAAAATTCAAATTTGATTCCTAGACAACGTTTTTGCATTTTTGATTTTATTTACATAACTTTCATTTTTTTTCATTTCTTTACATAATTGGATTTTATTTACATAATTTACGCACATATAGTTAATCCAAAGGTGTAATTTGCCCAGAAGGACTATTAATTTCGTTTTGGCATTTTGCGTCGAGTCACGATAAGCGTTGCTTCACTTTTTAAATTGTTGCCACCAAATATTATCGCCCTGTATTATATTTATAGAAATTAAATAATCAAGAATCTGCATGAATGTGTGTATGTTTCTCGCATTGCGATAAAACAACGGTACCTTGGGCCATCAAAATTTGAATAATTTAATATTCCATAGAATATGGGCATCTGGAAGCCATAATTTGAATTTGAAATTTGTTTTATTATCGATTTCATATTTTATCAACGAATTTTTGATTAACAAACTCAACGATTTCAAAGCGAGCAACGGCAACACTACGAGGGCGGGGGTAAATCTCCAGCGCGCGGAACTATGTATCGGAAATTTTAAAGATATGCTCATTTTAAAGTTATATTGTGATATTGCTGTTGAACTAAATTTTATTGTTTAAGTATAGAACATGATATTTAATAAATAAAGGTAACACACAAAACGTTAACAAAACTCTCCTTTGGTCGTAATTTAAAATCTGAAACCTTTTAGATTTTTTTTCATTATTTAATTTCTTCAAATACAACGCAGGAAATTTGGTGGCAACAGTTCTAAAAGTGAAACGGATATTAATACTGATTAATATTAATTAAATTAAAATTTAATTAAATAAAAATCACAAAACGAAAACAATAGTCCTTCAGGGACAAAGCACCTTTGGGCTTAAAAAAAAAAAGAAATATAGCTAAAATCAGAGATATTATTTAAAAGCTCCGAAAAACGATAATTTTCGCTCTCATTATTCTGAGTGGCAACAGTCTAGCAAGCTGAAGATGAAAATCTGCTTTATTTCGAAAGTTGGTGCCACTGTTTGCTTTCAAGTCGTAGAGTATGTTAATAAGAATTTTCTAAGTTTTACAATGATATAAAAATAGCGTTGTCAGACATTAAATATATTACTCCCGATTCCAAGAATTCTTGGCAAGCCAGTTCCACTGCGTAGGACTTTAATCAGCCGAGATTATAATTAAAAACTCCGAAAACATTAATTTTCGCTCTCATTTTTCCGAGTGGCAACGGTCTCGCGCGTTGGAGATAAAAATACATTATTTCGAAAAGCGTTGCCACTGCTCGCTTTCAAATCGTAAAGTTAAACTATATATATATAAGGAAGAATGTTTGTGTGATTATTTGTTTGATCGCGTTATTGATGTCTGATTAATTATGATCAATGTTTTGCTACATTTAATCGACTAAAATTGATTATGAGTGAAATGCTGGATGAAACTTGAGCTTTTAAGACCATTTGATTAGAAAGACGAAAATCATTAAAACTCTCGTGCCATTGTTGCTGATATAATAATAGAGAATTAGTTTATTTTTCTATCGAAATTTTTTATGTGGGTTCCATATCGCAGACTGAAATATGTATGACTGTGAATCGTATTTTTTGCATCGCTATTAGAGAAGGATTAGAGCGATATCGTTCTCTCTGTTGTCAGATGCATTACACCTCAATCTAACTTGACTGCCTTCGGGTACTTCCGCTAGTAAACAAATAAAATGATTAATAAAATAATTAATTATTAAAATCATTAATTAATTAATGATTAGAATAATTAAATAATTAAAATTTAATAAAATGTTTGGAGATAAACAAAAATTTGATAAGTAAAGGGTAAATAGTTAAATAATAAAATAAAGTATTAAACCTTCACTTATTTGGCGTTGCGGCTGGAATTTAAATTTCACACAAAAGCTGAGAAATAGCTTAGCCGGTCTCCTGTTGAATTCAAGCCCTGATTATAATGTATAACTTCAAGGAATGATAGAAATAAAGCCCATTCCTTTTTCCAACACACCAATGAAAAGTGTTAAAATGGTTAAAGCGTCGCTAATGCGACTACAGAGAATGCTATAAAAAGCAAGAAAATCGAGAGAAAATTTTAACGGATGATGTGTAAATATGAAAACAAAAAGAGAGCTCGGTAAAGCCATCGAAACTAGTCCTGTAAAAATTTGAAAATATAACGCTGATTTTTGTTGTTTGACTTCTAAATTAAAAAAAGAAAAGTCTAAAATCCATTGTTAATCTCCTAGAAAAATGGAACAAGAAACGGGAATCAAGGACGTACCCTTATAAGGCATTTCTCCCGCCTTCTTAGCATGCCTTCGTGGTGTAGTGGCCAGCACGCTCGGCGCGTATTCGATCTCGCATAAAAAAATACGTAATGGCTCTACAGTTGCGCCTGAACTAAAAGGGTGGTGGATGATAATTATCCACCACCAGGATTTAGGGGCTGAGTCTCCTAATTCCTAGTCGCCCTTTAAAAGGGAAAGTATATAAGGTATTTTTCCCGCCTTCTTAGCATGCCTTCGTAGAGTAGTGGTCAGCACGCTCGGCGCGTATTCGATAGGTCCGTGGTTCGAATCTCGGCGAGGGCATTGCTGATTTTTGACATCTCTCCTGCTTCAAAATAACTTTACTCTCAAAAATAACTTTACTTCAAAATAACGTTACTTCAAAATAACTTTACTTTGAAATATGCTGCCTGAAACTTCAAAATAGCTCTACACCATGCAATCATATCCCTACCAAATCTCCTGGTGTATCATCCGCGGATTTTTGTGCTTTTGGACGTTTAAAAAGCGGATTGTCCAATCGATCTACAACCCCTCTTGGACTTTGGAAAGTTGTTCAAGAGGGATGGGGTAAAATACTTCTTCCGATGCTACAAAAGGCTTTATTGTCTTGGAAATTACGGTGGAGAAAGAAAGTAAAGAATACGCGTTATCAAACAGATCATTTAAAACACACAAATTTTAAGTAAAATATTTCTGTAAATATAATGAAAATCTTCTAAAAAATGGGCGAACAACCTCTGTAATTCGAATCGACCCAATACGCACCTGGAATACGCACCCAGCGTGCAGACCACTACACTACGAAGGCATGGTAGGAAGGCGGGAGAAATACCTTATCTGCTCCCTCTTTTAAAGGGCGATTGGGGTTTAGTGGACCCACTCGCCAAATCCTGGGTGTGGAGAATCATCATCCACCATTCTTCTAGTTCCGGCGCCACTGTAGAGACATTAGGTGTTTTTTAAAGCAGGAGTGATGAAAAATGAGCAATGTCCTCACCGGGACTTGAACCACGGACCTCTCGAATACGCGTCGAGCGTAGTAATAGCTTAGAGAGAGTGTAGCCAAAAGGCGAACGCGAGCTAGTCAGAATCTCTGACTCCCTAACGAAGTCAATGGAACTTCGAGTTAAGAACTCTTCTTCCTTCATTTGCATTCAGCCGCGATTCTAGAAACACACTCTGGCAGGAAATTTGTCAGCTGAAATTAGAAGGGATAGGAAAGTAGCTTTAACTAAAGATAACTGTTAAAAACCTAAGATAAACCTTACAAGTTAATCTGCATGCAATAGTTGTAGAATGATGAACAATTTAAAAGTTGTTTAAGCTCTACTAAGCCTAACGAAGCCGCATTTGTTTACATTTTGAACTCTGTCCTTACGTACAGATATCACGCAAAAACATCGTTGAATTGCATTCGATATCGGTCAAAATGGATATTTTCTTTGAAATATGCTGCCTGAAACTTTTCGCGATTTCCTTTTTACTTCGTACGAGGAAGTAAAAAGAGCGGTTGGATTAATTTTAAATTTGGATAATTTAGTTATAATGCCACAAAAGCCGCTTCAATTGGTATTTATAATACACATATTAATACTTATGAAATATGAAAGAAAAACAAAAGTCCTTTTCTGAAGTGTAAAGATGACAATAAGATAATTCTTTCAAAGAATGCACCTTTTTCTTTTGCAAACAATAACGCAATCTTCCAAAACTGTTGATTGCTTAAACTTGCCGCCTTCTCCGAAATTCTGATCAGCAACGATTCGTTGAGCAAGACCTTAGCGCCAATCTTTTTCTTTTCTGATAACGGACACATCTCTATTGATCTCGTTTCTCGCACTGTAAAAGTACAATAGAGCTGGATGAAATTCAACCTTCTCCCGGTGTGAAATACCCGGCTTTATGAACTTCCTGCTGCTATAAAAGCTGTCAGGAAAAACCTTGATTTTGGCTGAATCGAGGACATCAACCTTATTGTTGGCGGGAATTTTTTCCACTTTTCTTCTTAGTGCTTCTGCTATTTGCTTTGCAGACGCGTCCGTGTCCATTCTGAGAATTGAGGGGAAATTGAATGAGTTCAATGCAATGCAAAATATGCAAAGAGACTTACTTAATTCTCATTTTACCCAACCAAGTTAGCTCGTAAAATATTGCTTCCGAAAAAGTAACAAAATTCTGTCTAGGTTGGTGCAATATAGTTTCATCTTGTAAGGTTCACTTTGCAAGGTCATGATTAGATCTTTTTCAGTAGCGAAACATGAGCTTCTACAGATTATTGTACCTTAACCACGGATAGAAATCAAAGTTTGTTGAATAAAAGATGGCAAAGTTTAACTACAGTTATATCGTTTAAAGTAGATTGTTTATTAATTATACAAAATTTCAATATTTTATGATACATCCCATTAAGATTTCTTCATTTTTTACTAAATAACTTGGTTTTTGACTTAGTTTGAACTTTATATATTTCTATTTTTTATATTAGTCTGTCACAGAAGACAAAATAATATAGCTCATCTTCTATTTACTTGCTCTTGTTTGTACTCCTTGTACGAAGTAAAAAGGAAGTATTGTAATAGCGAAAAGCTTCAGGCAGCATATTTCAACGAAAATATCCATTTTGACCGCTATCGAATGCAATTTAACGATGTTTTTGCTTGATATCTGTACGTAAGGAAAGAATAAAATACCCTTTTCCTCCAAAAAAATTATAAATCTGCTTTAAAATGGATTCCGAAGATAATTTTTCAGAGCGTCTGTACGAACGTATGTACGTACGTACGTACGTATCTCGCATAACTCAAAAACGAGTAGCCTCAGAACGTTGAAATTTTGTATATAAGACTCCTATAACATGTAGCTGTGCACCTCGTATTTTGGTTTCAATCGGCCGCGCCAAACGTATATAAATATATTTATAAATATATCCACTCTGTTACCCGGCTCAGTGATCTCGGTTTCTTTACTCTTATATGTTTGTAAATCGTACATTTTTTGCTTTAAAAAGGATTGAATTATGTTGTTTTTATCTTCCGGTTAAGGGTTTTATGCCTTTAGTAAATCTGTATGTATTTTTAGAATTATCAACCTGTATCTATTTTTAGAATTATCAACCTGTATCTATTTTTAGAATTATCAACCTGTATCTATTTTTAGAATTATCAACCTGTATCTATTTTTAGAATTATCTTTAGTATTTTTAGAATTATCAACAATTTTAAAATTGTTTAAGTGCAGCTAAGCCTAATTTGATGGCGGCCATTGCTCTTGTTTACATTTGAAACAGCTGAGTAGCGGATTTGTTGCCAATCTAAAGAAACTTAGCTTCGCAACAAGAAAGATAACGCCTTCATTTATTATTTAAATCATGCTTATTCCTTTCTGGAATTTTTTCGAGGAAATAAGCGTTTCAAATTTACTTCGTAATTTTTAATACAGATATTTTGAGTTTTTATGTATTTTTGCCTTGTCGCGAAGTGAGGACTCAATTAATTGAATGAGAAATACTCAATCGTCTGTGAAAAACTGTTTCTTTTTCGTTTTGTTTGCTTAATTTCTTCTATACATAGTTCTAGCTTTATTATAGTATTTGAATTGAACATGTGGCAACGATTAGATAATTCTTTAAATGATATACATTTTGTGCATTCTGAGTTATAATATGAAGGAAATATAATACTGTTAAGTAAACCTAGCGGCAGAGTGTCGCTATGGTAAACAAAGTGAATTTTAAAGAATGCATTTATTCTGTTTTGGTTTATGCGCTGTCGGCGAAGTAGATTTAATTCAGTCCAATAAGTTTAAACGAAATGCAATAAGAAATGCGTATAATTTAATATTCCGTACAAGGAAGTCATGTGGTGTACACATCAGATTTTTTTTTTTTTTTTTATTTCTACCTTTCTATTATTTTACTTTATCCTATTCTGTTTATTTATTAGAATGTCGCAGAAAATTAACATTAATTCAGGAAAAATTAATCTATAAGTGGGAATTCTATTTTCTGGAGGAAGTTTACGAAATTTCTCGAATATCTTGTGAGGGTTATTTTAAGCTTCCACCAGTTATTTTAATTTTTAAACGTGCTTTACTTTCTATTTTGGTTAGCCACCCACTGTTCCCTACCAGAATAAGTTTTTAGTATCGCGTTACATGTAAATAAGAAAGAAAGAGTATTTAAAGGAAGGTTTCCCTTACTTTAAGAGAAGACCTTAGGAGTTCTTAGTGGCATGTGTTTGACGTCAGGCTGCTTCGTTGTTTAAAACCTACTTTAGGCCGTGTTGAATGTGGCCGCTGATATTCGCCGCTTAAATTTAATGAGAGCAAACTACGACAGATAGACTACTATCTATCGAGCCAACTACAATTACCGATTTAATCTCTTTTCACAACCAATATTTATATTTAATAGTCGAAAACTGGATGATAAAAGTTTCTGTCCAAGAGTTGATTTTTATTCAAAAGAAAAATAGAAAAGAAATCAGAAATTTTCTTTTCCTTACTTCCTTTAAGTATTGTAATCAAGGAAAATTCCGAGTATCATATTTCAACGAAAATATCCATTTTTACGGCTACTGAATGCAATTTAATGATGTTTTTGTGTGACATCTGTACGTAAGGACAGAATAAAGAACTTTTTTCCAGAAACGAATTATAAAACTGATTTAAAACCCTCTAAGCGGCAAGGCCGTATATATACGGCCTAGAATATTTATTGTGATATCTGTAAGAACGTATATATACGTGCATATCAAAATATGTCAACGAAATTAAGGCAATATATCAAAAGAAATCAAATCCAGGTATGAAATACCAGGAGAGTTTTTGCATTAAAATCAAAAAAATATAATTTGTTCTCATAGAAGTTTTGGGAAATTGGTGCTTTCTTAGCGAAAATCCTGGCCGCCCAGAGGGTTAAAATGGATTCAGGAGATTTTCTTTGTGACATCTGTACGTACGTATGTATGTATGTACCTCGCATAACTCAAAAAACGAGTAACATCAGAACGTTAAAATTTCAGTTTTTTTTATTCTTACATGTTGGTAAATATTTTGCTTTAAAAATGATTATGTTATTCTTATCTTCCGATAAGGTTTTTAATGCCTTTAGTTAATCTGCATGCTATAGCTGTAGAATTATCAACATTTTAAAAGTTGTTTAAGTGTGGCTAAGCCAAATTTTTTTTTTTACCATATCAGCCATATTGGTTTACATTTGAAACTTAGTAGAGTAGTCAATTAAGTCTTTCTGCATCTTCCGTTTTCTTTTGCAGCCCATCAGCGGTCGAGCGGTAAAGTCGCTGAACACTGGTAGTTCGGTCCGAAGTTCGAATCCAGCAAACGGGCTGGCTGCATGGTTGTTTTCGTGGTTTTCCCCATGTGTAACGTGTATACGAGCCAGTTTCCGTTAGAAAGTCCTCCACGAAGGCATCCCTCCCCTTAGGCAGATAGCCCTAGTGTGCTTTGCCATAATTAAATACACCACCAACACCACACCGTGTCCTTTTGCGGAGTTGTGCCAGAAGTAAAATTTTTAGTTTTGTGCATTATAAAATCTGCTTGCTGGCCGAATTCCTTGCTTTTGCGTAGAAACTTTAATCTTAATTTTAAAAATTATTTTTTAATTGTTTTCATTGTATTTGGTGTCTTATGCTTTTCTATATCTTTCAAGTTTTTTGAAGATATTTTGAATTTTTATGTATATTGGCGCTGCCGCAAAGTGAGAACTGAATTAATGGAATGAGAAATATATCTCTAATGAAATTCGAGAAAATAAGTTTAAATGAAATGGAGTAAAAAATGCGTATAATTTAATATCCCGTACAAGGAAGTCATATGGTGTACACATCAGATATTTTATTTTTTATTTTGATGACGATTTACAAATTTGTCTCGAGATTATTTAAATTTAATCTTATTCTTTAAATTGATATGAGAACTACCCTCATGTCCATAAATTAAGGAGGAAGTCAGTTCTGGCAAGTAAAGGTTCAGAAACAAACCAGACGTGATTTATTCATTAAAGCCCATTTATTAATCGAAATATATAGAACAAAAATGATGGTGTATGTGTAATACATACAACCTTGAATTATTTTCAGCTGTGAAATGTTTAAAGACCTTACATTTGACTTCCGAACAAAAACGTGCTGGGCAATAATTTGTAACCCCTGAATCTTATGATTGCCTTCCCGCCTCTCCATTCATCTTTAAAGTGGGGAAGAATACAGGAACTTTCTCCTTCTTTACTGTATACTATCATAATGTAATTGGAAAGCTCATCCGGCTAGCAGTCGAAAGGTCCGGAGTTCGAGTCCTGGAGACAGCACTGCTCGCTTTTTGTGGTTCCCGCTTCGAAAATTAAATTCGAAAACTTAACAAGCCGCGTCTAAACCAAAATGTCATAGAGCAAAAACTCTTCACTGCTTCAATTTGGCTACTGAATGTCTTCCTCCCTTAAGTGGGGAAGAATGCTAGAAATTATCGCCTTCCTTGCCAGCGTGCTTTCTTTGTGTAATATTTTGCGATAATATTTGTTGGCAACAGTTTGAAATGTGCAACGGACATTCAGAGTGATTCGACGCAAAATCGCAAAACGAAAACAATAGTCCCTCAGGGACAAAGCCCCTTTAGACTAATAATCTAATATATAATATATTTAATCTAATAATTTTAAAATCACTAAAGAAATAAATTTTAATATATTTCTTTAATTATTAATTACTTTAATCATTAATTATTTTAATGATTAATGGTGGTAGTGGTGTGGTGGTGTATTTAATTATGGCAAAGCACACTAGGGCTATCTGCCTAAGGAGGGGGATGCCTTCGTGGAGGACTTTATAAGGGAAACTGGCTTGTATACACGTTACACATGGGGAAAACCACGAAAACGCCCATGCAGCCAGCCCGTTCGCGGGATTCGAACCTCGGACCGAACTACCAGTGTTCAGCGACTTTACCGCTCGGCCGCTGGTGGGCCGTAGTGTTTTCTACTTTGAAAAATAACCAAATGACCCAACGACACCGAATTAAAAATTTCCTTTCTTGAATTTTTAAGATTTATATAATTTTAAAAAATTTGATAAGATGTTTTAAAGTATTTTCTTCCTCCTTCTAACACGCGTTCGTGGTGTAACGTTATCACACTCGGTGTGTATTCGAGAGTCCAGATTCGAGTTCATTTTTCATGTCTGCTGCTTTAAAAAAAACTAATGACTCTACAGTGGCGCCCGAACTAAAAGGTGGTGGATAATAATTCGTCATCACCAGGATTTGACGATTGGGTCCCCTAATCCCCAGTCACCCTTTAAAAGGGGTTGTGTGTAAGATATATTCTCTTTCCTTCCAGCATGCTTCGTGGTGTAACGGTAGCACGTCCGGGGCGCATTCGAGAGCTCCAAGTTCGAGCCCCGGCTAGGGCATTGCTCCTTTTTCATGTCTCCTCCTTCCCCCCCACCAAAAATAAACTATTGACTCTACAAAGATGTAAAGCATTTTGCAGCAAAACAAATCGCCGAATATGAAAATTAAGTCTTTGAAGTTTACATGTTAAATATTAGTAACAATGGAAAAAAATATAAAAATTTCATTAAAAGCATTATGCTGACGAAATGGTTTACTGGAATCCGAGAAACACAAGGGCAGTTTTTCTGTAATCATTGCACAATTAAGAAAATGCGTGAGTTAGAGATATAAACAATAAAATAAAATTCTCTTTTTGAAGAATTCATTGACAGAACTCGTACTTCGAGAAAGTTAATTAAATTTTCACTCAAACAAAGAACAATCATAAACTTACAAAAACTTAGAAAATAAATTTCATAGATAAAATTACGAATTATTTATTGTACACTCAGGGAAAAAAAAAGCATTGTTCTAACATAGGTATTTTGGCATAAAATCAGACTTTTTCTAAAGTGACATACCGTTTTTTTTTATATTTCGTTTCTACGGCTCAAATTATGCCTACGTATTAAATTATGCAATATTTGGTAAAAAGCTTGTCAAGAAATTAAAAATTTTATCTTGGCACACTTCATTCAGTTTGCGCCAAGAATAATTCACTTGGCAAAATTCTTAATTTATGGTAACCTATTTTCCTTTCCTTTTCGTTGCGCACGAGCATAAAAAAAGGTTCATTGTGTATTCTTCCAAATAATTTTAAACAAGTGGCGTAAACCGTATTTGGAGATATGATCGCTTATAACAAATATGCGATGATATATAAGTTCATGTATATTTTGAAAATTTTGAATAAAAACGTCTAAATTTTTGCAGATGTGCCTAGAGGTGCATCGACTTTAAGGTGACGGTAAAAATTTTATAGGTTATAATTTAAAACATTTTCATGAAACGTATAGAAATTTTAAAAAATACAAATTTTGAAAATATATCAGAAAATATTTGCGAATATTTTGAAATGTGAAAGGAGTTGAGTAAGTTTAATAAAAAAGAGATATTAATAAATATATACCAATATATATATCTTAAGTATATATATATCCTAAGTCGCACTTTCGAGACATGAAAAGCGCATTTCGTCAATGGGCCCAGTAGAACGGGAGCTATAGATTCGCCCCCCCCTTTTTTGTGCACGATGTACACTGCGCGAGAAAAAAAAAAGGGGGGGGGCAGTTCTATATCTTTCATTCTACTGTGCCGATTGATGAAATTCAAATTGCATGTTTCATGTCTCGAAAGCGCGACTTAGTATATATATTAGATTTATATATAGCATCATTCTAACATAGGTATTTTGACACAAAATCGAACTTTTTCTGAAATGACATGCCAAATTTTTTCCATATTTCGATTTCTACGACTGATGTCTAAATATTAAATCTTGTAAAATTTGGAGCGAAATTTACGGAGAAATTAAAAAATTTAATTTGGAGCGAAATTTACGGAGAAATTTAAAAATTTATCTTGGCATATTTTTTCAGTTTTCGCCAAGAATAATGTGTTTGGCGAACTTCTTAATTTATAGCAACCTATTTTCCTTTTCTTTCTTTCATCGTATATAAGCGGAAAAAGTTATTGTTCATTCTTTCAAATAATTTTAACAAATTGTGTAAATCACATTTTCGTTATTATCGCTTATAATAAATATGGCAAATTTCAAAACGCTCCAAAATGTAAATTTTGAATCAAAAACTCTATTTTTTTGCAGGTAGGCTTAGAAATACATCTACTTTAAGAAGATGGGAAAAATTTTATAGGTTTTGATTAAATTTTTTTTCGGAAAATTTATAAAAAATATGTAAAAATACAAATGTTAAAAATAAATCATAAAAAAAATGTGCGAATTATATTTTGACTAAGCCCAAATTTCGAACTCTGAAAGAAGGAATCAAGTAAGTATAATAGAAAAAGAGATATTAATAAATATATATATAAGAGATATTAATAAATATATATTAATAAATATATAATAGAAAAAGAGATATTAATAAATATATATCAAATTTAATTAACACTGAGGAGCTAAAATTTTGAGAGCTAATTTTTTTAAAAACGACTCGTGCGACTTTTACAAAACTTGTCAGTTTGGCATAATTGGAGTCGTAGAATCGAAATATGGAAAAAAAGTTGATATATCATTTCAGAAAAGTCCGAGTTTGTGCCAAAAATACCTATGTTAAAACAATGTGATATATAAATCTAATACATATCTTAAATCGCGCTTTTGAGACATGGAAAAGGCAAGTTAAATTTCGACAATCGATCCAGTAGAACGGGAGATATAGAACTGTACTTTTTTTGTGTGTGCAAAGTGTACAACCGTCATTCTTGACAAAATTACTGCTCTGGCTTCTTTGGGCTTGCCACCTGCAGAAATCATATTACACCTGAGAGTGCAATTTATATGAGCGGGAATCTATCACATTTAAGTTTGGTTTGGCTTATTTAATTACAGCAAAGCACACTAGGGCTATCTGCCTAAGGGGAGGGATGCCTTTGCGGAGGACTTTCTAAGGGAAACTGGCTCGTATACTCGTTACACATCCGGAAAACCACGAAACCGTCCATGCAGCCAGCCTGCCCGCGGGATTCGAACCTCGGACCGAATTACCAGTGTTCAGCGACTTTACCGCTCGGCCGCTGGTGGGCCTGTACCACATTTATGTCTTAACTGAGGTACTTTAGATTTATTGCCAGTTCCTTAATCCTTACAGAGAAGACAAGTGTCGGAATTGGTTTTTCCTGAGTTAGCAGATGTTACCAGTAAATAAAGGAGTATTACTTACTTTTCTAAGTTTCATTATGCAGGCATAGAAAAGTTGCATAAATATAAGAAAATAGATTTAAATACATAATATACACTTTTATTTTAGTATTGTTGCTTGCATACGGTTTCGCAATAAATTGAATGAACAAGTTCGATGAAAAGTTAATAAAATGTATCATTATCCCAAGAAATAAAACAAAATGCTGAAATTTCCTCAGGTATATTCGTACAATATTGCAATATTTCACAGTAGTTATATTTTAAACTACTAAAACATTTTACAGAACACAATTCAAAACAGAAAAAGCTGATTCCATTTCACCGCGGATTCGCTACAGGAAGAACTAAGTAAACAACTGAATTGAGATGTTTTCCTCCAGCTTTTATATGCTTTTTAAATCAAGCACGAGAATATTCTGGTATTTTCTCGACTTCTCCGGAAAGCAAAAGTGTACAATTACGAGATATCTATTTATTAAATGCGCCTGCTGCTGTATTTTTAATTTTTTTGGTTGTAGCTTTATCTTCAAATAAGTCTCCTGCTGCATTACACGGGGATATAAAACAATTTTAATTAATTCTACTAAAAATAGCTAATTAAGTACAAACATCGTTACAATATAATTAGTTCTACATGCGTCGTAATATAAAATACTACGATCAATTTTGATGTTAATTTCCAAAAGAAATAAGGGAGATTACTTACAGAAGTACGAGTATAATGTATGAAACTTTTAGGGAAAGCCCATTTTTATGAATTTATTAAAGATATTTATTATAGTAATTTACGATAAGTTAATATAGAATTTAATGAGAAATAATAATATATTCTTGCTTTATGACAAATTAAAAAATTTTAAGTCAGATATTCTACTTATTCATAAAAGAAATCAGATGTGCAATGGGCCCTTTTAAAGAAAGATATTCATACTGAAGTACGTTTGCTAAAACCATTTTTATTCTTTTACATTTCGGCAAACCTTCTTTGCTTCCTTGTACGAAGTAAAAAGGAAGTATTGTTATAGCGAAAAATTTCAGGCATCAAATTTCAACGCAAATATATATTTTTACCACTATCGAATCAATTTAATGTTGTTTTTGCGTGGCATCTGTACGCAAGGACAAAATAAAGGACTCTTTTCCTCCAAAAAAATTATAAAACTGCTCTAAAATGAATTCCGAAGAGATTTTTTTCGTGGCGTCTGTGTGTACGTACGTATCTTGCGTAATTAAAAAACGAGTAGCCTCAAGAACGTTGAAATTTTGTATATAGGACTGCTATAACATGTAGATGTGCACCTCGTATTTTGGTTGCTATCAGCCGCACCAAACGTATATAAATATATTTATATAAATATATATCCACTCCGTTACCAGGCTCAATCAAGTTTCTTTACTCTTATATGTTTGTAAACTGTGCATTTTTTGCTTTAAAAATGATTGAATTATGTTGTTTTTATCTTCCGGTTAAGATTTTTATGTGTTTAGTAAGTCTGTAAGCAATATTTTTAAAATTATCAACAATTTTAAAGTTGTTTAAGTGCCGCTAAGCCTAATATTTCTTTTGATGACGGCCATTGCTTGTTTATATTTGAAACAGCAGAATAGTGGATTTGTTGACAATCTAGAGAAACTTAGCTTCGCAACAACAAAGATAACGCCTTCATTTATTATTGCGAATTAAATCATGCTTAATCCTTTATTGAATTTTTTCGAGTAAATAAGTGTTTAAGATTTAACTGAATTAACTGATTTTTTAAGAAGGGAATTAATTGAATGCGAAATACTCAATCGTCTGTGCAAAACATTTTCTTTTTTGTTTTGTTTGCTTAATTTCTTTTATACATCGTTGTAGCTTTATTATAGTATTTGAATAGAACATGTGTCAACGATTAGATAATTCTTTAAATGATATAAATTTTGTGCATTCTAAGTTATAATATGCACGGAATATAATACTGTTAAGTGAACGTAGCGCCATAGTGTCGCTATGGTAAAAAAATAGAGTGAATTTTAAAGAATGCATTTATTCCTTTGTGGTTTATGCGCTGTCGGCGAAGTAGATTAAATTCAATCAATAAATTTAAATGAAATGCAAGAAAAAATGCGTATAATTTAGTACTTCGTACAAGGAAGTGATGTGGTGTACACATCAGATTTTTTGCTTTAAAAATGATTGAATTATGTTGTTCTTATCTTTCGGTTAAGGTTTTTATGCCTTTAGGAAATCTGGAAGCAATATTTGTAGAATTATCAACAATTGAAAAGCTATTTAAGTGCGGTTAAGCATAATTTTTAAATAACATGGCGGACATATTTGTTTATATTTGAAACTGCAGAATAGTAGATTGGTTGCCAGTCTAGCGGGACTAAGTTTCGCAACAACAAAGATAATGCCTTTATTTATTACTGCGAATTAAATCATGCTTAATCCATTCTGGAATTAATTCGAGACATAAGTGTTTAAGAGTTACTTCGTAATTTTTAATTTATACATTTTGAGTTTTTATGTATTTTTGCCTTGTCGCGAAATGAGAACTGAATTAATTGAATGAGAAATACTGAATCGTCTGTGAAAAACTGTATTTGTTTTTGTTTGTTTGCTTAATTTCTTTTATACATCGTTCTAGATCTATTATAGTATTTAAATAGAACATGTGGCAACGATTAGATAATTCTTCACATGATATAGATTTGGTGCATTCTGTGTTATAATATGGACGAAATATAACGCTGTTAAGTGAACCTAGCGCCAAAGTGTCGCTATGGTAAACAAATATAGTGACTTTTAATGAGTACATTTATTTTATTGTGGTTTATGCGCTATCGACGAAGTAGATTGAATTCAATCCAATAAGTTTAAATGAAATGCAAGAAAAAATGCGTATAATTTAATATTCCGCACAAGGAATTTATGTGGTGTACACATCAGTTTTTTTTTTTTTTTTTTTTTTTTTTTTTTTGTGTATGTGTGTGTATGTGTGTGTGTCTGTTTAAGACGAATCGGGAAAACTCGAGAGATTTAAAGTCAAAATTGAACTTCCACTCAGCACTTTGAAAACACGGGACTGTATAACAGTTCAGAATTGGAATTAAGCAACTGGTCTAAGCTGCCTTTTATGTACAACCGTAAGCAAAATAAAATTCTTTCTTTTACAAATGTTTACAAGAATATTCATACCATCATTGCAATATGACGTCACAAAGACACACTGTTATGGAATTTTGGAAGCATTAACTTCTTCAGCGTCTAATGTTACTCATTGTTCCTTTTCTCATTCCCAAAATTTATTATCCACGAAAGCATGTACTGTATTCAGACCTGTTTAAATAAGCATACTTGCTCTTTTAAGACATTGCTGACTACGAACAAGGTCGGTCGTAAATCAACGATATTTTGCATGTCATGTGACAGACCGCTGTAAAAAAAAAAAAAAAAAAAAAAAAAAAAAAAAAAAAAAAAAATGAAATAGCTTTTGTGCACGAAATATTCATACAGAATTTTTATTTTTTGTGTTATAAGAGCAAATGCTTTAAGTGAAGCATTTTTTTACAATGTTTAGTCAGTTTTTACAAATAAGTATTGTAAATGCGAAAAAAATTCGGGTGTCATATTTCAACAAAAATATCCATTTTGACCGCTACTTAATGCATCGGCACAATTTTTTTTTTTTACCTGACATCTGTACCCATGGACAGAATAAAGCACAGTTTTTTTCCGAAACGGATTGTAAAATGGATTTGGAATAGATTCAGTAGGGATGTTTTGGTGACGTTTGTATGTACGTACGCACGTACGTATGTGTCTTCCACAACTCCAAAACGATTAACCGTAGAATGTTGAAATTTTCCGTATGGACTGCTATAACATCCAGTTGCACGCCCCTTTTTCTATTACAATCGGCTGAACCAACTCGGTTAGCTCTGTTTTCTTATGTTGGTAAATAGTGCAATTGTTTGCTTTAAGAGTGATTGAATTGTGTTATTCTTATGCTACGGTTAAGGTTTTTATGACTTCGCATGCAGTAGTGGTAGAATTACTAACAATTTAAAAGTGCAAAGAGGTTATCACATATGGCTACTGTCCCTGCTAGATGGGACTTTTCTGAGAAACGAGATTCTGGTAGCATTGGTTTAAACGGGAGGATTCCTAGAAAAAAGAGCCACGCCTAGCTACGGAAACGATGTCGCGGCTACGCGGGATTTTTTTCAAACCTCACCGAAAATGTCTCGGCTGGACATCAGTCCTGGGTAGAGACAACCAATCAGACGAAAGTTCTGCTTCTGAAGGATCACGTGATTCCAATTTGAGCGATAATCGATTACTGTTTGGGCGTTCAAGTCTTTGTAGTAAGTGAGAATGGTAACCTAGCTACGTGTGTTTCCCGGAATTGTGCGGGTTCTGAGAATTGTCCCTTTTGACGTCAAGTCCCTCGTAGCAGAAACATAGTGTGATTGGGACCTAAGTGGAGCTAAACCTAAAGCGGCGTAAATTTGTTTACATTTAGAAAATTTTAATGGTATAGTTGTAGAGATATTAGGTTAATTTTGGAAGCAGGCAAGACGAAAAATGAGCAACGTCTTCCCCGGGAATCGAAGCACGGATTTCTGGAATATGTTCCCAGCGTGCTAAACACTACCCTACGAAGGCATGTTAAGAAGGCGGGAGAAATACCTTATATAGTGAATTAAGTTAGTTGGTGCACCAGCTTCAGTGGCGCTTTGCTCAGTGGGACCATGTGACAAACCGCTGTAAAAGTTAAGTTAAAATTTTAGCGCGCTGAGAACTTTGTCTTTCCAACTGTTGGGCGAGTCGTTGGTTTTTTGCGGTACAAGCTCTAATTTTAATTGCAAAAAAATTTTTAACTGTTTTTAGCTTTATTCGGTGTTTTAGTTTTATTTATTTATTTATTTTTTGTATGTTTTACAATTTTTAATGAAGGTGTTTTAAGTTTTTATGTAGTTTTGCTTTGTGCGGAGTGAGACCTTTAATGATTGAATGAGAAATATATCTCTAACGAAATTCGGGGAAGTAAGTTTGAATGAAGTGCAGGAAAAAATTCGTATGATTTAAATAGTCCGTGCAAGTCGTGTGGTGTCCACATTATATTTTTTTAGTTTCATAAGAAAGAATCCGAAAAATCAGTTTGGAAATGCCAGTTTTAAATGTTCTTAATCATATGCAAATTTTTTGATATGATTAGATAATAGAGATTAAAAAAATTTGAAAGTATTATACTTCTGACAGTACAGTTAACTGAGCTATTGTTTTCAAGAACTGTTACACTGAGTATTGAAATATATTCTCATTTCTTCTTCTTTTCCTCTCATTTTCTCTTCTTTGTACGAAGTAAAGGAAACAGTGTAATGTCAAAAATTCTCGGGTATCATAGTTCAACGAAAATATCCATTTTGACGGCTATCGAATGCAGTTTAACGATGTTCTTGTGTGACATCTGTACGTAAGAACAGAATAAAGGACTCTTTTTCCCAAAATGGGTTACAAGGACAAAAGGATTTAAAATGGATTCAGAAGAGATTATTTTCATGATGTCTGTACGAGATACGTACATACATACGTACGTGCATTCGCATAACTCAAAAACGAGTAGCCTTAGAACGTTGAAATTTTGTATATAGGACTGCTATAGCATGTAGCTGTGCACCTTAAGTTCCGGTTAAGGTTTTTATTAATTTAATTCCGGTTAAGGTTAGTTAATCTGCATGCGATAGTTGTAGAATAATCAACAATTTATAAGTTGTTTAAGTGCTGCTAGGCCTAATTTTTGTACCACAGCAGCCATATTTGTTTATATTATAAACTTAGCAGAACAGTGATTTAAGTCATTTTTTGCACCTTCAAGTGCCTATTTGCGGAGTGGAACCAAACGTAAACTTTCAGTTTTGTGTAGACCGAAAACTCTCCCTTCCCACTGGTCGAATCGCTTGTAGAAATTGTTATTTCAGTTGTTTAAACCGTATTTGGCGTTTTATATTTTTCAATTTTTAACAAATGCATTTTGAGGTTTTATGTATTGCCGCGAAATGAGAGCTGATTTAATTGAATGAGAAATCCATCTTTAATGAAATTCGAGAAAAGAAGTTTAAATGAAATGTAGCAAAAAATGCGTATAATTTAATATTCCGTACAAGGATGTCATGTGATCATGTGTCATGTGGTCAAGTCATGTGGTGTACACATCAGATTTTTAGTCCAAAGGGACTTGAATCCCGAAGAACTATTACTTTCGTTTTGGCATTTTGCGTCGGACTCATAAATGTCGGTTCACTTTTCAAACTGTTGCCACAAAATGTTAGAGTCCTGCATTATATTTGAAGAAATTAAATAATGAAAAATCTGCATAAATGTATGTATATTTCTCGTATTGTGATATTTTCACAATATCATCGAATTTTGAATAACGTAATCCTCCAACGAATATGAGCATGTGGAAGACCAAATTTGAAATTTGAAATTTGTTTTATGATCGATTTCCTATTTTTTAAAACTTTGACGAATTTTTGATTAACAAACTCAAGGATTTCAAAGCGAGCAATGGCAACGTTGTGCAGAAAAAACATTTTTATCTCCAGCGCGTGAGTCTCTGTATCGGAAATTCTAAAGATATGCTCGTTTTAAAACTATTTTGCGATATTGCTGTTGCACTGGATCTTATGGTTTAAGTGCGAGGAACATGATATTTAATAAAGAAAGGTAACACACAAAATGTTAAAAAACGCCCCTTTGGACGTAATTTAAAATCTGAAACATTTCAGATTTTTTTTTTTTTTATTTATTTATTTTTTATTTTTTATTTACATGATAGATTTGTAATAATCGTAGCCAATGATAAATGCACATTTTGAGCCACCATTAATTATTCACGAGGTCTTTGGATTTTGAGAAATAACGAGACAACAAGAATTAGCAACAACAAGAATAAAAAAAAAATATAAATCTGGAAGCTTTCAGATTTTACATTACAAGGGACTTTTTTAACGTTTCGTGTGTTACCTTTATTAATTAAATATCATATTTATTAATGTTTTTCGCACTTAAACTATAAAATTCAGTTCAACAGCAATATCGAAAACAAATTTTAAAATGAGCATATCTTTAGAACTTTCCATACATAGTCTCGCGCGCTGGAGATTATTTTATTTATTTATTTATATTTTTTTTCGTACAGTGTCGCTATTGCTTGCTTTGAAATCGTGGAGTTTGTTAATCAAAAAATCGTTATAGTTTTACAAAATAGGAAATAGCTAATGAAACAAATTCCAGATTCTAAATTTGGTCTTCCAGATGCCCATATTAGGAGAGAATTACGTTATTCAAAATTTAATGGCTCTAGGTACCGTTGTTTTATCACAATACGAGAAACATACATACATTTATGCAAGATTCTTCATTATTTAATTATTTTTAAATATACTACAGGCCGATAATATTTGGTGGCAGCAATCTGAAAAATGAAACGGACATTTAATGTTTTTGACGCAAAATGCCAAAACGAAATTAACAGCCCTTCTGGGCTAACGACCTTTGGGATAACAAATTATTTTTTTAGATAACATTGCTACATTAACAGAATAATTCTACCTTTCTTAGAAATTATAAATTATTTTAAGGTAATATTATTAATGTTCTTTACTATCCGTTAACCAAATGGCGCCGAAGTTGAATGAGAAGTTTCGTTTTATTTATACACATTTCTCCAATAAATTCAACTACTCGCAAGTTATACAAATCAAACTGTAAATATTTAATAATTAAATATCCATACGTAAACATCTAATAATAATACGATAACAAAGCTCAATTAAAAATAAATTTTAAAACAGTTACAAGTCATCGAAATTCTATTAAGTTCAATGCTTGACAACTCGAAAGCGTGTTGCCAACGCAGGGTAACGAATAGATATAAATTAGCTACGAGACTTATGAAAGAAAACGATACTAAATTAATTAATTACATTTTCTTCGAAATATGATACTAAATTAATTAATTACATTTTCTTCGAAATATGATACTAAATTAATTAATTACATTTTCTTCGAAATACGATACTAAATTAATTAATTACATTTTCTTCGAAATATTTTTCTAAGCTAGTATTATATTACGTAGATAATTATATTTGCTTAGGAATTATAAACTATTTTCTTCGGTTAAGTAATTCTACGAAAGCTATTTTATAAACAAGCCTCATATTAAATAATTATATGACTACTCTAAACAAGGCTTAACATAATTTTATGAGAGGTATAAATAAAACAATCTTTTGATTATTAAAGTTTCAGGAATAATTATTTTCATTTTATAATAAAAAAAACTTTTTGCTTCAAATGCAAATACGGTTTTATTGTTGAGTTTATTATGGTTCTGTAGAATTTCTTCACGTTTTGATTGTCAGCTTACCAGCCCGTTGTTTTGCCCATGGCTCTTAATTCTTTATGTTCCTATAGCAACTTCTCCACATTTTGGTTGTTAACGTGCTACCCCATTGTTTTGCCTACTGACATCTTATAGATAACAAGAAAGTCTTAAAGATTCTGCCTGCAACCCAATGTGGTCATAATTTTCCCTATAGCGAATTCGTGGCCCTATTATAATGTATTTTTCCTGCCTTCTTAGCGTGTCTTCGTGGTGTAGTGGTCTACACGCTGGGCGTGTATTCCAGAGGTCCGCAGTTCGATTCCCGGCGAAGGGGTTTCTAATTTTTCATCTCTTCATCTTCCAAAAATTATCTAATGTCTCTAAAGTGGCGCCCGAACTAAAAGGATGTTGGATGATGATTCTCCACACCCAGGATTTGGCGATTGGGTCTCCTAAAAACTCCAGTCGCCCTTTAAAAGGGGGCGTATATAAGGTATTTCTCTCGCCTTCTTAGCATGCCTTCGTGGTGTGGTGATCTGCACGCTCGGCGCGTATTCCAGAGGTCTGCGGTTCGATTCCCGGCAAAGCTTTGCTAATTTATCATCTTTCCTGCTTCTAAAAAAATCCTAATATCTCTACAAGTTTAATATAATTAGTTTCCAGAAACCGAAAACGTTGAATTTTTCTCAACAAAATTAATTTTAATTTTATTTATTACAGGATCCGTAAACGGAAGTGGTGTACCGAGTCTAAAGGAAAGTTTAGATTCATCAAAGTCTGATGAGACGGAGGTGAAAACAAGAATATCAGAACCTCTCGAACAGGTAATAAATTTAATTTTTCCCTGTAGAACGATGTTTTAATCTGATTTCCATTTACTTAGCAAAAACCGTCAGTTAAGGCATCAGTTTCAAAATGATTAAAAGAATTAATATAATGGGATTCATTAAGCAAAATTTAAGCAGGAATCAATTAGAGCTGAAAATAATAAAATTAATTGGAACTAGTTAAGTAAACACAGAAAAATGGAATTAATGTAGTAAAGATCAATGATTTCTAGGTTCATCTTCACACAGAATCTTCACATAGAAATCGTTACCAAAAATGGAATTAATATACTGAAGATTAACGATTTCTATGTGCAGATTCTGTACTCAGTTTATATCTTCCAAATATGAGAAATTACTGCTTGGAATTTCTTTTTTGGAAGATATAAACTGACTACAGAATCTTCACATAGAAATCGTTAATCGTTATCAAAAATGGAATTAATATAGTGAAGATTAACGATTTCTATGTGCAGATTCTGTACTCAGTTTATATCTTCTAAATGTGAAACATTACTGCTTGAAATTTCTTTTTTTTGGAAGATATAAACGGACTACAGAATCTTCACATAGAAATTGTTAATCTTTACCAAAAATGGAATTAATAATATATTGAAGATTAAACGATTTCTATGGGCAGATTCTGTACTCAGTTTATATCTTCCAAATATGAGAAATTACTGCTTGGAATTTCTTTTTTTGGAAGATATAAACGGACTACAGAATCTTCACATAGAAATTGTTAATCTTTACCAAAAATGGAATTAATAATATATTGAAGATTAACGATTTCTATGTGCAAATTCTGTATTCAGTTTATATCCTCTAAATGTGAGAAATTACTGCTTGAAATTTCTTTTTTTTTTTTTTTTTTTGGAAGATATAAACTGACTACAGAATCTTCACATAGAAATTGTTAATCTTTACCAAAAACGGAATTAATATATTGAAGATTAACGAATTTCTATGTGCAAATTCTGTACTCAGTTTATATCTTCCAAATGTGAAAAATTACTACTTAAAATTTCTTTTTGGAAGATATAGACTACAGAATCTTGACATAGAAATCGTTAACCTTTACTAAAAATGGAATTAATATAACAAAGATTAACGATTTCTGTGTGCAAATTCTGTACTCGGTTTTATCTTCCAAATGTGAAAAATTACTGCTTTAAATTTCTTTTTTGGAACATATAAACTGACTACAGAGTCTTCATATAGAAATCGTTAATCGTTACCAAAAATGGAATTAATATAGTGAAGATTAACGATTTCTATGTGCAGATTCTGTACACAGTTTATATCTTCCAAATGTGAGAAATTACTACTCAAAATTTATTCTTTTTTCCTAAAGGAAATCAAAGATAAAACAATTCAGTTTTGTAAAGATATTCTCTAATGAAAAGCTCAACAGACTTTTTATTGCGTCGGATGGTAGAAAAGCCTTCAAGGTAATATGAATCATTTAAAATAAGTACACACACATAAAAAAATAGAAAAAAAATCTGAAAGCTTTCAGATTTTACATTACGTCCAAAGGGGCACGTTTTTTCACGTTTTGTGGGTTACCTTTATTTATTAAATACCATGCTCTTTGTACTTAAACCATAAAATTCAGTTTAACAGCAGTATCGCAAAATAATTTTAAAATGAGCAAATCTTTAGAATTTCCGATACACAGTCTCGCGCGCTGGAGATAGAAGTGTTTTTTTTTTTTTTTTTTTTCATTACAGTGTTGCCATTGCTCACTTTGAAATCGTTGAATTTGTTTGTCAAAAATTCGCTAAAGGTTTAAAAAATATGTAACCGATAATAAAACAAATTCCAAATCAAGGTTTCCCATATTGAGGACTACGTTATTTAAAATTGGATGGCTCTAGGTATCATTGTATTTTCACATTGCGAGAAAAATTCGTGCATTCATGCAGATTATTCATTATTTAGTTTCTTTAAATATAATACACGGCGATAATTTTTGGTGGCAACAGTTTGCAAAGTGAACCAACGCAGAAAGTGAAAGAACGCAAAATGCCGTTTTGTAACATATAGCCCTTTGGGTTTAACGCTTCTTTGGGGTAAAAAAAAAAAAAAAAAAAAAAAAAAATCTGAAATGTTTCAGATTTTAAATTACGTCCAAAGGGGCGTTTTTTAACATTTTGTGTGTTACCTTTCTTTATTAAATATCATGTTCCTCGCACTTAAACCATCGCACTTAAACCAGTGCAACAGCAATATCGCAAAATAGTTTTAAAACGAGCATATCTTTAGAATTTCCGAGATACGGAGACTCACGCGCTGGAGATAAAAATGTTTTTTCTGCACAACGTTGCCATTGCTCGCTTCGAAATCCTTGAGTTTGTTAATCAAAAATTCGTCAAAGTTTTAAAAAATAGGAAATCGATCATAAAACAAATTTCAAATTTCAAATTTGGTCTTCCACATGCTCATATTCGTTGGAGGATTACGTTATTCAAAATTGGATGACTCTATGTACCGTTGTTTTATCACAATACGAGAAATATACATACATTTATGCAGATTTTTCATTATTTAATTTCTTCAAATATAATGCAGGACTCTAACATTTTGTGGCAACAGTTTGAAAAGTGAACCGACATTTATGAGTCCGACGCAAAATGCCAAAACGAAACTAATAGTCCTTCGGGATTCAAATCCCTTTGGACTAAAAAAAAAAAAAAAAAAAAAAAAAAAAAAAAAAGCACCGTGAAAGATATTGCGACGAAATTTGAAGGAACATATAATGTAGATATGAAAGGTTTCCGAGCATTCTTTATGCTGACATAAAAGCCACCTTATATCATGCGCTGCAAAGGAAAAACAATGGCTAAATCTACCATAGAGAAGGCGTTTTATATATTAGAATTTAGCGTAACGAAATCCATTACGTTGCCCTGTAGAGATATTAGGAAATTTTTTGAAGTAGGAGACACGAAGAAATATGTAATGCCTCGTCGGGACTCGAACCACGGACCTCTCGAATACACGCCGAATGCGCTGACCACTACACCACGAAGGCACACTAAGAAAACGGGAGAAATACCTTATATACTCTCCCTTTTAAACGGAGACTAGGGGACCCAATCGCCAAGTCCTGTTGGCGGAGAATCATAATTACCCATCATTTTTAGTTCGGGCGCCACTGTAGAGACATTAGGATTTTTTTGAAGCAAGAGACGTGCGCCGGGACTCGAACTTTGGGCCTCTCGAATACGCACCGAGCGTGCTGTCCATTACACCACGAAGGCACGCTAAGAAGGCGGGAGAAATACTAGCGCAACATAAATTTCTTTCAGGGAAATCACTTCCAGACAGAAAATAAATCTAAGATCGTTTCAAGAAATTTTAAAGTATGGCTTGTTTGTGCGAAAGTGCTTGTTTGTGCTGCCCTGGTGGACGTTGCGTATGTGAAGAATAAACTGAATATATATTCGCGTAGATGCCTTCTAACTGTGAAAATCAATAACAGGAATAAGTATTCAATTTTAAGTTCTCCCAATTGAAGATTTTGCAGAAATGGTTGACTTGATTAAATTCAAACTGAAATTATTACTAGGGCTACAGCTAGGTTATGCGCAACTTATCACGTAATGTATTCTTCATTCTAAATTCTGCGAACGTTTCTCACCTGAAATCTAAAAATTTTGTCATCACAAAATTTTTTTTCTCTCGATGCTGCCACGCATGTTGCATCAGCTCTAAGCCGATCTTGATTGCCTCAACATCGAAATGAGCTTGACAGAACAAAACAAAGCTTCTCCACTGTAGGCGTGGTTATAGAATGAGTCATGTGACACACAGCTACTGCCTACATCGCTACCCGAATTGATGGGGAAAACCATATCTGAAGCATGGACATATTCTTTCAACTGTCATATCCATATCTTTCACTGAAGTAATACTTCTTTTGTCATAACACTTTCTTAATTCAGAGTAAGGTTTTCTGCCTCACTGTCTCTTTTTGAGGTATACTAGCGGATAAGCCCGCCAGATGAGCGGGCTGTTGCCAAAGCAAAATGTATAAGTTCTACGTATATTTGAATTAAAAATGTATAAAAACATTTCAATATTAATGAAATCAGTTCATTCTTTCGATGCAACAACCAATTCGTAATTAATTTTTTGTTGCCAAACCAGGAAACAAAAACTTTTGACACATAAGGTTAATATGTATATGTATGACGTCATGACTTAATGTAATATAACAACTTTTGCTCAATATCAATCAAAGAATTAACGTTTCAATAAGATACTGTGTTAATGATACTAAGCTGAAACAAAAAAAGTCATTCTTTTTTTACGTTAGAATACGACCTTATGTAATAATAAGTAAAAATCAGTCTGAAAGGTTTCAGATTTTATAATTACCCGCACAAAGCGGCTTTATTTAACGTTTTGTGTGTTACCTTTTTATCGAGTTCTTCGCACTTAAACCATAAAATTCAATTCAACAACAATATCACAAAGTAATTAAAAAAGAGCATATCTTTAGAATTTCCATTACACAGTCTTGCGCGCTGGAGATAAAAATGTTTTTTTACCCCCTTACAGTGTTGTCATTACTCGCTTTGAAATCCTGAAGTTTGTTAATCAAAAATTCGTTTAAGTTTTACAAAATATGAAATAGATAATAAAACAAATTTGAAATTTGTTGATCAAAAATTCGTTTAAGTTTTACAAAATATGAAATAGATAATAAAACAAATTTGAAATTTGTTAATCAAAAATTCGTTTAAGTTTTACAAAATATGAAATAGATAATAAAACAAATTTGAAATTTGTTAATCAAAAATTCGTTTAAGTTTTACAAAATATGAAATAGATAATAAAACAAATTTCAAATTCCAAATTTGGGCTTCTAGATGCCCATATTTGGGTGGAAACGTTAAGTTATTGAAAATTGGATGGCTCTAGGTCCCGCTGTTTTATCACAATGTGAGAAACATGCATACATTTAAGCAGATTCTTTATTATTTAATTTCCTTAACTATAATACAGGGCTCTAATATTAGGTGACAACAATTTGAAAAGTGATACCCCGTTTATTGTGTTTCGACGGAAAATGCCAAAACGAAATTAATAGCCGCTCTAGGCTAACTCCCTTTGCGCTAATAATACATTTAAAGTTTGGCACTGCTATTTTTACTTCCTATTTTGTAAAACTTACAAATATTTCATTAACAAACTCTACGATTTGAAAGCCAGCAGCAGCAATACATTTCGAAATAGAGCATTTTTATCTCAAACGCGCAAGATTGTTGTTGCCACTCGGAAAAATGAATGCGAAAATTAGCATTTTCAGAGTTTTCAATTAATGTCTAGGCTGATTAAAGTCGTACGGAGATAAGAATGGCCGAAATTGCTTCGCACGAATTTTTGCAATCGGGAATGATGTATTTAATGTTTGGCAGTGCTACTTTTATTTCATATTTTGTAAAACTCAGAACGTTTTTTTAAGAAACTCTACGATTTGAAAGCGGGCAGTGCAAAACTTTTCGAAATAAAGCAGATTTGTATCTCCAGCGTGCGAGACTGTTGCCACTCCGAAAAATGAGAACGGAAATTAGCATTTTCAGAGTTTTTAATCAATAGCTCAGATAATTAAAGTCGTACGAAGATGATGAGAATGGTCAAAATGGCTTCCCACGAATTTTTCCAATCTGGAGAGGGGGGGGGGTTACCTCTGTTGAAACTCAGCTTCTCGCCGTTCCGGAGGAGATAATGCCACAAACAAACAACATTTCAGATAGAAAAGAAATATAAATTTCAATTTTTACAAAATCAGCTTATTGCAATCTGTTCCACCTTTTAATGTTTACCACATAATTTTAAATCACTGCATATATGTAAAATATATATACCTGTAGAGTCATTAGGTTAACTGGAAGCAGAAAAGATGAAAAATATGCAACCGCCTTCGCCGGGAATCGAACCACGGACCTCTGGAATACCGGCCCAGCGTGCTACCGTTACACCACGAAGGCACGCTAGGGAAGTGGGAGAAATACCTTATATACCTACCCACATATACATTATTAATAATTATACTACTCTTTAATAATTAATTAATATTAAACTCTTAGTTAATATTAAACATTGAAGAATCTTGTATGTATGTATGAATGTGCGTATGTTTGTTCCACGATATGTATGTACTATATATATGTTATACGATATATCACTTCCACGATATAATATATATATTTCCATGATATTGTTGCGTGCGTACGACATCCGATGAAGAGTGAATAAAATTTATTCTTATCACAACAACAAATAAAACAAAATACTGAAATTTTCTCAGAGATAACCGTACAATATCGCAATATTTCACAGTAGCTTTATTTTAAATTATTAAAACGTTTAATGGAACTCACTTCAAAACAAACACAGTGAAAGCTAATCCTATCTCACAGCGAATTCGCCGCAATCAATAACAGCACCACGTAAACAACTGAACTGAGATATTTTACCCCAGCTTTTATAAGCTTTTTAATCCTGCATGAGAATATTCTGGTATTTTCTCAGTTTTTCTGGATAGCAAAAGAGTACAATTACGAAATATTTATTTATTAAAATGTTAAATGCGCATGCTCCTGTATTTTAATTTTTCCGACCTAGCTCTCTTTTCAAATAAGTCTCGTGTTGCTTTCGCAGGAACATAAGACAATTTTAATTACAAATTCTACTAAAAATAGCTAAATAAATACAAAAACAGTAATATTATATATGCTGTTCCACATATGCATTTCCATGATATATATGTTGTTTCACTATATGCTCCACGATATGTACGTGTGTGTATTTGTTCCACGATATATTTACCGAAACTTGCTTCAAATTTAAAAAAAAAAAAAAGGCTTAGATTTAAAAAAGAAATAAGTTGCCGGTCGACAAAGCGTAAGATTTTTGTTTTTAAAATTTCTTCAAGAAACTTAGAGACTTTGAAGGAATATTTGCCACTGCCCGAAATAAAAATATTTTATCTTCCACAGGAAAGTATTTTGCCATTTGGCAAAGCTTAAGATATTTAATTTTCTTTCAAATACAACTCGTCTGTTATCGGTTAACGAGCAATAAAAGCAATAAAAACATCTCGTAATGTCTATTATTATTAGTTAATAGCTGGACTCAGTAAAATAATTATACTTTTTTTCTATGATAACTATTTTAAGCGGCTGGGCGTAAGTGGCTAGTGTATGTATATTTATACAGTGAGCGTGTATATATATATCTATATATATATATATATATAGATATATATATGTGTGTGTGTGTGTAATGAAAGCACAAATTTTGGAAGCACTATGCGCAGAAAACATGAATGATTTGATTTAGAATGCGGCACAAATTTGCTTTAAAATTTTCGGTGAAACAGAACTTTTCCCATGATGCACTGTGAACATAGCTTAACAAACTCGTGTAGAATTTTTCATAATTAGAACTGGCCGAAGAATGTAATGACAGAACACTTTTGGAGACACTGAAATACGAAAACTGAAACGTAGATGCGTAGAGATACTAATTGCGTAGATACTTGAAGCTTAGAGCGTCCATCCATTTTTGAAGAAGGAGCAGTCGAGCCGGATTAAATTCCTTTTATTTATTTAAATTCACTTGTGGCCACAATTCACTTGGCACTCTACTCGTGCCTATTAAAGAGCATTTTCAATTTTGATATTATTCCCATAGAAGCGAAAGTAGCAGCACACACATAATTGCAGAAAGACGTCTAGCCAAGAGGAAAGCATAAGCAAAAGTGACGCATCAGTTTGTAAGGATCTTAAGTTTTACTAACGTTTATTTTATTTTAAATCTTTACTATCACTTCTTATTTTCTACTTCCGGCCAGAATTATAAGCGTGAAGGAGTTTATGCAAAGTTGTCTGGCGAACGCCAAGTATTTAAGTGTGGCCTTTTTGCCAAGCAGAGGAGAGGAAGCCGTGAGTTCGAAGCAGGCCGCTTACCTTAGAAGTTACGCAGTTGCTACTTTGCCTTCCAGGCCAGAGGTTTTAATCCTCTTGATAAATTAAACGTATTGTAGTGTTCACAGTCTCTGTGCTACATACGCTTTCTGTTATTATAAGGCCAATCTTATTCTAAAGTTAAATTAGAGTTTAGTTTTATTTTGATATCTTTTAAGTTAGACCCCGAGTGGAGGGTCATTGTATTCCGAAGTACGGAAGTCATTGTATATAAAGAAAAAAATAAAGGGTTTTGTATACCCTTCGTCTGTATCCTGTCTACTTACTACAATTAGTGAACATAGCTTTAGTAAGCTCTCTGTTCTAGTTAGGTCATTGTATGTTTCCGAAGAAGGTTAGAAGAAACATTGAACCTGATAGTGGCGCCCGACGAAGAATAACCATGGCCGAGTTTCAAGAAGAACCTGTGCTGCCTGCAGAAACAGCTCAGAATCCAGAAATGCCAGCTGCCGCCCTGGAAGGATTTGGGTATATTGTCCAGACCATGCGCGCTTCGATGAAACCAGAAGCAACGTTTAATGGAAACTCACAGGTAACCAGTTTTTTGGAAAAATTGGATGACCACTTCATGCTCTACCCCGTGCACGAGTTTCAAAAAGTTACCTTAGCTACCAGCGCTTTGAGGGGCCAAGCGCTTAACTGGTTCAAATGTATCGGCAGAAGTCTCTTGGGTCAAGCAGGAAGTCCCACCTATACCTACGAAAATTTCAAGACTGCCCTACAAAAAGCCTTCCCTGTTGTAAGGCATCGTGCGAAATTAGAAACAGAACTTTTCAGTATATATCAACAAAGAATGGAAAACCTCTCCAGGTTTATTTTAAGAAAAATTCACGTTTTCAAGCTCTTGTATGGAAACCGTCCGGATCCTGAAATAATTCAAGTGATTTTGCCGAGGTTACTACCCCAAGTGCAAGACTTTATTGAATTGAGAAATCCGACTACACTGGAAAAATTATTTGAGCTAGCAATCCAGTTTGAAAGTAGAAGAACGGCGGACGTCGAAAGAAGACGCCAATATCAACAGCGAAACCAATTTGGTACGCCAAGACTACAGCAAACTCAAGCACATGGCTACGGAGAAAAAGCGAATCAGTGGGCAAGGAAACCCGAGCATTCAAAAACAGCCGGCGAACGTCGACAGTTCAATAGCAACCCAGGAAAAAAGTCTCAAGGCCAGTGGAGAAAGAAGGAAAGCACCGAAAGAAAAAATAATTTAAACTAAAACGGATTTCTGCTGACGAGAGGGTGCGGAAATCCGAAGGCCACGAAAACCCCTCTTCCTACAAGTTAAATACAGTAATGGTGAAAAATTTAACTCTTCCGAAGATTGAAGTCTTGGTAAATAATATCCCGGCCACCGCACTCCTGGATACCGGCGCGCAGTGTTCCTGTGTGGCAGAAGTCTTTTTTAGAAAGTATTTTCGCAAATACCGCATATATAATGCGGATAATACAACAGTATTAGCGGCGCAAGGAGAACAATGTAAGTGCGTAGGTAAAGTACCTTTGTACATCCGTATCAAGGACGAACAAGTAAAGGTGATGTTTTTTATAGTAAAGAATTTGCAAGCACACTTAATACTAGGAATAGACTTTCTTTCAGACGCACAAGCTACACTGGATTTTAATGAAGCGTCTCTTAAGCTGACGATGAAGCCAGTGCGTGTAGAAAAGGTTGAACCGCCAAGGGTAAATCTCGACCACCTGCCTAATGACGAGCAAGATAGAATCCGACAAGTGGTAAGTGAATTTGCTTCCTTATTTAGTGATATTCCAGGATTTACCCAGGTTACTAACCATAGTATTGACACCGGAGATGCATTGCCGGTTCGTCAAAAACCATACCGGTATGATAAGAATAAGGAAAAAATTATAGAATGGCATATTACCGATATGCTACGTAAAAAGATCGTAACGCCTATCTCAAGTAGTTATGCTAGTCCGGTGGTTTTATGTAAGAAAAATAATGATTATCCTTTGGAGCATCCAAAAAGGTGGAGATTCGCTATTGATTACCGTAAATTAAATTCCATAACGAAATATCCGGTATATCCGTTACCGATTATAGAAGAAATTTTAAGGAACATAAAATCAACCAAATTTATGACAACTTTAGACTTAACGAATGGTTATTTTCAAATAGGGATCAGGCCTGAGGACGTGCCTAAGACTGCTTTTATAACCAAGTCTGGCACTTATGCATTTTTGCGAATGCCGTTTGGCCTTTCAGGCGCCCCAGCAACATTTCAGCGATGCATGGACATTGTGTTAAGACCTGTTCTCGGAAAGTCCACATTTATCTATTTAGACGATATCATTATTACTAGTGATAATCTAGACCAACATGTACAGGATTTAAGACAGGTGTTTTCTTTATTAAATGAGGCCGGTCTAAAAGTTAATGTCGAAAAATGCAAATTTGCAGCCCCTGAATTAAAATATTTAGGTTACAAAATATCGCAAAAAGGGATCGAGACAGATGAATCAAAAATAATCGCGGTACAAAAGTATCCCACTCCAAACACGGCAAAGAAGCTCTCTTCTTTTCTAGGACTTTGTTCATATTATAGGTCCTTTATAAAAGATTTTGCGGCTATCGCTGAGCCATTGTTAAAATTAAAAAGGAAAAAGGCAAGATTCTCGTGGACGGCCGAAGCCAATAGTGCTTTCGAAAAATTAAAACAAGCATTAACGCAAGCCCCTGTGTTGAAATTTCCTGAAAAGGATGAAAATTTAGAAATTTCAGCGGATGCTTCGGATTATGCGGTAGGAGCGGTACTTTCGCAAAATCAGCAGCCAGTAGCATTTTTTAGCCGAACTTTAAATCAAACACAAAGAAACTATTCCGCGACCGAGAGAGAGGCACTTGCAGTTCTGTTAGCAGTGCAAAAGTTCCGAGTCTATTTTGGAAAGGCGCCGATAACAGTATATTCTGATCATGCGGCGGTAACTAGATTGTACTCTGGAAAAAATTTATCCCCAAGGTTAATAAGATGGGCACTCAAGCTGCAAGAATATAATCTGGTAATCAAGCATACCCCCGGAAAGGAAAATATCGTAGCAGATGCCCTGTCACGAATTAAATTAGACGAACAGGGTAATACCGTAAAAGTTGCAATGCTGACAGCGTGTACAATAAATTCCCGAGAAACTGTAATAACCGAACTGGGTAAGGATCCTGAGTTTGGAAGTATTTATGAGTATTTGAAGGATCCTGAAAATTTTAGCCACCAAGATATTGTGGCGATAAGAAATAGGGCGGCCCATTACGAACTAATAGATGGTCTATTATTTTATACAAAAACTACGAATTCCAACAACGAATTTCGACCTGTTATCCCAGCTAGTCTTAGATTAAATATCCTGCAAGAGCTCCATGACAGCCCTTTAGCTTCTCATGCTGGTATTCGAAAAACTACTCAACGCGTACGCGAGGCAGTCTACTTTCCTGAACTGCAAAAGTTAACAAGGGCGTATGTCCAGTCCTGCCCAACATGTCAAGCCGTTAATTATATTAATTTCCGCCCGGCCGGGTTTCTAAATAGTATTAAATCCGAATTTCCAAATGAAATAATCGGTATCGATTTATTGGGCCCTTTCCCAAAAAGTCAGTTAAACAAAAGTCGCTATCTCCTTGTTATAGTTGATCATTTTAGTAAATGGACCGAAATTGTTCCCTTAAAACGAGCCTCCGCGAAATTAGTTACCGATTCTATTTTAAATAAATATATTTTAAAATACGGGGCGCCCCTAAAAGTTATATCGGATAATGGTCCTCAATTTGTAAGTAATATATTTGAAGACATGTGCCAAAAACTGGGCATACGTCATTTAAAAATGGTCCCGTATCGGCCGCAATCAAATATAGCGGAACGGGTCAACAGAAATATAGTGAAAATTATCCGTAGTTATGTTAAAAATTTTCATAAAAGCTGGGATAACTATGTCAATGAATTTGCTTTCGCCCTTAGGACCGCAAAACATGATACAACGGGCAAAACTCCTGCTGAGTTATTTCTAGGCAGAAAGATTATGACACCGTTAGATAAATTATTTTATGTGCAACAAAGAGCCCCAGAATTTAAAATGGGTGATATAGAAAAACTAATTAAGGAAGCAAAGAAGAATACGGAAGTAGCACAAAGAAAACAGAAGCTCTATTATGATTTGAAACGACGGGGAGTAACTTATAAAGTAGGGGATGAAGTACTAAAAATTAAGCATTCACTTTCTTCAGCACCAGAAGATAAAACTGCCAAATTTTTCCCACGCTTTGAAGGACCATATGTTATAGAAAAAATAACTCACGCTGTTGTAGTATTAAAGGCAAGAAATGGCGAAACCTGTTCCGCAAACATTGACCAGATAAAACCATTCTATGACCGTAATAAAATGCAAATCTTTTCAGATCTTTTGCAGGATCCGGTACGGCAGACACCGCAGGTACAAGTTCCAGAGGTGGGAAAACGACAAGTACAAGGGCAAGCCAATGAGAGACAGAAGCAAGTGAAAAGAAAATTGCCCCGCGGAAAAATTGAAGGTACAAAGAAAAAGAAGTCGTTCCACCGTCCAAAAAACAGAGTTCACGAACACCCCCAGAATGAAGAAGGGAGAAGGACGACGTATGTGGAAAAGACCGGGAGAAAGGACGGCAACTATAACCCGGCTGTGAAACGGAAGATTGACTCATCCGACAGAACTCTCCGCAGCAAAAGTCGCCGAACTGCGGAAGGGCCATCAGCGGCGGAGGAAAAAGTACAAGAAAAATTTGAACGGCCAACAACGAGGTCCAAGCAGGATCACGACAGAAGTTTCCCGGTTCCACCAAGACCAGCTGCCTTCAAGCGGCCAAGACCACAAGCAGAGGACAGAAGGAAGATGTTCAAGGGTGGCCGTAGTGGTGAAAAACGGAAGCTTCCAGAGGAAAGCACTGAAGGGCGAGCCCGTACAAGAAGGAGGATCAACCAAGCAACGGTCTGCAGCACCTTTAAAGACTGGGCCCAGAAAAGGATGTCTGAATATTACAAAGATAAGTAAAATTTTGTGTTACTTTACAAACTTAAGTTAATCTTTCATTCTTACTGCAAGTGGCAGATTTGAAGAAGTTTTACCTCATGCGAGGTCTACCTTTATCGCCAAAAGGGCGAGAAATGAGTTGTGACCGATTTTCTTATTATGTTTTTCAATTACTCGCGCGTAAAACTAAAGTTGATGTATAATAGCGTTGTATAAAGACTTAAATATTGTAAAAAGTTATTATATAAATTTTATTTAAAACATTCTAACAAGAAAGAAGTTTTAGTCTGAAAGACTTTTTGAAATGTAGTATTATTTCAATGTAGAAAGAATTGACACTTGCTTTGAAAAGAATAGAAGTTAACAATGTACTACTAATGTATGTTTTCAAATGTGTAAAATTAACGGCATCTTGATATGTTCTTGTATACATGTGAACTGTTATTTTGAATGTTTAGAAATAACGTGATATGGTAAAAGTGAAAGTAATGTTAAAAAATTTGTTATTCGTGTGACTGTAAAGATTAAATCATGCTGAATATGTGTTAAAGGTTGAATGATGTAGTTAGGCTCTCTGACGCTACACTTTAGAGTTAGCCACTTTCAGAATAGTACCTCAGGGTCTAGAGTTGAAATTAGGGTGTGTTAAGAGGTCTCGTATGTTGAATTTTAACACGTTAGTGTTTTGATTGTAGGAGGAAGTGTTGAACACATAGACAGAAACACATTCGTGTTTGGTGTTTTTACAACACATGTCAGAGAGCACGGGGAGAGATAATTAAAATAGTCATGAATGAAATAAGAATGTTAAGAAAAGTATATTCTATATGTTATTTGCAATGTCATTCTGTAACATTTCATTAAACTAGTTTTCCTTCCAGATCTCTGGAAGGAACCAGAATTGAATAAAGCTCCTGTTTTGATGCACTACAGATGAAAAAGAAAAAAGATTGTTGTATATTCCGGGAGCTGCTATTGTAACAAATTTCTTTCTTTTAAAATTTTCTAGTTTCTAGCTAAGTTATGTTTGTAAAAGTTTGGCCTCGCGTTAGTTTCTAGAGCTAAAAGTTTTCAACAAGGTCGTTTTAGACCTCAGTTTCAAACTAATTAACTCTGGCGGGAAGTATGTAAGGATCTTAAGTTTTACTAACGTTTATTTTATTTTAAATCTTTACTATCACTTCTTATTTTCTACTTCCGGCCAGAATTATAAGCGTGAAGGAGTTTATGCAAAGTTGTCTGGCGAACGCCAAGTATTTAAGTGTGGCCTTTTTGCCAAGCAGAGGAGAGGAAGCCGTGAGTTCGAAGCAGGCCGCTTACCTTAGAAGTTACGCAGTTGCTACTTTGCCTTCCAGGCCAGAGGTTTTAATCCTCTTGATAAATTAAACGTATTGTAGTGTTCACAGTCTCTGTGCTACATACGCTTTCTGTTATTATAAGGCCAATCTTATTCTAAAGTTAAATTAGAGTTTAGTTTTATTTTGATATCTTTTAAGTTAGACCCCGAGTGGAGGGTCATTGTATTCCGAAGTACGGAAGTCATTGTATATAAAGAAAAAAATAAAGGGTTTTGTATACCCTTCGTCTGTATCCTGTCTACTTACTACAATTAGTGAACATAGCTTTAGTAAGCTCTCTGTTCTAGTTAGGTCATTGTATGTTTCCGAAGAAGGTTAGAAGAAACATTGAACCTGATAAGTTCATAGAAAGAAGGGAGAGAGTTAAAAGTTTAAGTTTTTTTTTTAGTTTTACTTTGCAATTTGGTGATGGGTCAAGAGGCATCTGCATTAAGGGTTACGTAAGATCGCATGATTAATTTGAATGACACAGTTTAGACTTACAGCGCTATTTTTAGGACAGATAGATGAAGTTCCCAAATGAAATAAAAAATAAAAGAGGTTATAGTGACTTAAATTTAGAAGTTTGCTTTCATATTTTTTATTTTACATATATATATATGTGATGTACTAGCTTTTGTCCGGAATAAATAGATTGGTGAAGAATCATAGATGTAGTCGTAGCTTAAATTATCAGACGATAAGTTTAAAAAACAGGATCCATTTATTATTGGTCAGGAGAAACAGCAGTTACAAAATTCATATCTCCGGAGTAAAATAAAAAGAATTACTAATAACTTTTTGTATGAAGTTTACTGCATCGTTACATTAAAGAAAAGACCCCGATATTCCTTTGCGAGTCCTTTTATAGCCTCTGGAAAGGCGGAGCTTCCAAGAAATGACGTCAGCCTCTTCACCCATTCCAGTTCCCTTTAAATATCTCCAGAACATTCTATAACTGTACGTGAAGAAAAGGCGGGAAAAACAACTTGACTACGGGGCTGTGGATTTAATTCCACGTACTTTCAAATAAGAGAACGTCGCCATTAAAAATGAAAAGAACATACAGTTAGAATTTTAAGTGTATTTTTGCCTATGGAATTTTATTATATCTATATCTATATATATATATATATATATATATATATATATGTCATAATTACGGGGAACGTAGAAGAAGAATCAGCTTGCAGTCGTTTTGGCTAAGAGTGAAGGCTTATAGGCAACTATAACAAAACATAAACTTGACGAAATTCCCAGTCTTTATTTCCTCGCATATACATAAAATCATCTCCATAGATGTTTATCCAATCATAATGAAATCCGAGACATTTCTGTGATTCAATTACAACGAAAACACGATAAATTTCTAAGTACATTTATTCTTAATATTAAGACGCAGGCAGTTTAGACCGAAAAGCAAAGCGAGGAGCTATTAGCAAGGTGGAAACTATAAAAAGAGTGACGCAGTTTATTTTTGAGCGGTATTTGTACAAAGTACATGCAGAAAGTACTCTAAGCTATGATTGGTTAATTTGAGGATGTTATATAATCATGGAAGATTCTCGAATTTGGGAGAACAGATGAATTTAGAGGAAGAGCACAAATTTAGAATGTTAATTTTGAAGTCGCCAATTATTTTTTAACCATTTGCGGCACAGTGTGTCCTGTCTCGACACACTTGAAAATTTCCTTCTGTACGCACAGAAAAATTGAATGAAAAAGGATTTATAGGTTGCTATAGGTTACTCTGAACCTTCTTTACTTATATTAGATGGCAGCCCAACACAAACCAGTCCATATACTTTAGCCATATTTAGTTTATTAAGACCCTCATTTTTCAAAGAAATCTTACAGATTTTTTTTAGGGTATAAAAGAAATTGTTTGAAAAGAAATTGCTATGTTATTTTTTTTGACTGTATGCTAATCTTATTATTCTATATCAGTTTTAAATTTTTACTTTGAAATCTTGCCTAAAATCAAACGGCGAACCCTAGGTGTACCCAGACCGGGCTCACCGATAATCTAGGACAAATAAAAGTCTGTATTCTTTGTTTCTCTGCATCTCATCGGTCAGTTCATTGACAACAATGTTCGTTTCAGCACTCTTTCCGAAGCTGTATTCAATCAGTGGGCCCACTTTGGGCACACCCACAGAATTAAAACGATAAGTGCTATCTTCACAAAATTTTACTTGTGTATTCCTCTAGGCCTAATTAGACTGCCTACCTTTTTTTTTTTTTAAATCAAACCCTTAGCATGCCGGAAAGGGTTAAAACAGCTATTGTATTTTGTTATATCTTAGATATATATAGTTATACAGTATATATATTTATGGATCCATAAATTAAGTTTATTGAATTATGAAGATGTTAAAAAAGTATATACACATATACTTTTATATATACGTATTTTTCCTTCCCCTCTTTAATTTAGATATTAAAAAAGTCTCTAGAAGAACTAAGGATATTTGACGCTCTTTGGGTTTTAGACAAAGACGAGAAATTTCATCAGGTAAGTTTTTTTCTTCATTTATTGCTTAGCAAAATTATTAAAAATTTGCGAAAGCTACCTCTCTCAAGATATGTTAAATTTAGATCTAATTTACAGATTATTTATTAAAATTGAGGTGTTGTCTCAGTAAGATTTAAGGAATGCAAACTTTTAATGAAATATAGCTACCAATTTAATAATGCAATACAGATGTTAAGTATTTTTCCGTGCACATAATATCAAGTTACTCTAAGAGTACTGAAAACTAAAACTGTTACAGAAATACTCTTCGGATATTTTTATGTATTACATGATCCTAGAATTTACAGGCATCAAAAGCTTAAAATTCATACGACGATAAATTTTTATTAAATTTAATTTTAGTGACAGAGTTCTTTCCGGCTAATTAATTAATTAATTAATTAGTTTACCGTTTCGTTTCATCTGCTGCTTCTCTTTTATAAATCTGAATTTTTTTTTAAAAGCAGACATTATTGAGTCTAAATCACGTATTTATTATGTTAATATGATTTTTGTCAAAAATTATTTAACAGAATTTCGTATCAAAATCGTACGACAAGATTTACGATCAATATTGCTTAGCTGCTGATTAGATTTTTTAGGCAACACAGACGGTTTGGAAAAGAGATATATTCTTTCTAAGTCTGCTTACGGTAATAAAAATAGATGTTATCAGTAAGTTTATTAAACTGAGAAAATATTAAACGATTAAAAAGCTAGCGGCCGAGCGATAAAAGTCTCTGAACACTCGCAGTTTCCCTTAGAAAGTCCACTATGAATGCAGCCCTCCCTACCGTGTAGTGCCTTAGCAGGTAAATAATAGTAATAATGCACTACTTATAAATTGTAAAATCCCATTAGAAGAAGAGATGTATATGTTATTGTGAAAGACCGAAATTGGAGAATGTCGACTTTCACCGGAGAATGTCAACTTTCACCAAATACATCGATGAAAGATCGAATATTTCTTTACATTCTTGTACATTCGGACCCTCACCGGTGCATGTCGACAATCACAGATATGCTCTGGTGTAGGTTGAAAAGAGAGGAGTATATGTACACGCTGCCATTCCAAAAGGAAGTGTTCCACAAATAAATGCAGTTGTAAAAGCAAGGGCCTCTTGTGCAATTCAAAGTGTCATAATAGTTTAAGTTGTTGCAATAAATAAGATTTAAATCACCCTAGGTGTACCCAGACCGGGTGTAATTTGGTAAGTTTATAACTTCTATTATTTTCCTTTCTCATTTTGAATGTACTGTGTATTTTAAGTTCTTATGTTCTTAAGTTCTTATTTTGAGTTTCAAGTGCGTTTTTTCGCGAATGAATTACGGAGAAGGAAATATAATATTCTTATATGTTCAACATTCACCATTAGTACATGGTGAATGTCGACATTCACCGGTGTAAGTCAGAAATAAGAGTATTTGGAAAATATTTGGGACATACACCAAGCGACTATGTGAATGTTGACATTCACCGGTGAAAGTCGACATTCTCCAGATTTCGGTGTTTCACCGTAACATATATACAAGGCCCCCCCACTACCATTGACGATGTATTAGTCTTCTTTCACGAAAGTACGAAATAAGAATTCTCATAAAATTATTATGAAGAAAATAATGTTGTGGAATTTCGAAGTGAACAAATGAAGAAATTCAACTTAAAATTCAACAGAAAAATATAAAATTTTTTGCTGACCAGTTCTATTAAAGCGTTGTTGTTACCGCTAGTCTTTCATTGGAAGTTGCCGTTTTCTTACAACTTCATTGGAGGCGTGAAGAAATCTGTTCCATATCAAACCATTCTTTTTACAGTCAAGTGCTTCCTCTTCAAAGTATAATTACTACAACTTTCACTGAAAGTGTTAGCTATGAAAGCAGTGATTTGATAATGTTAGATTGAGTTTCAACGAAACTGCAGTCTGCAATAAATTTCAAGTTCTTGTGCCAATTTTTTAATTCAATATCTTGAATTATTTTCTCTTACGAATTCATATTTTGAATACTACACTCATGTCCATAAATTAAGGATAATTCGGAGTCACGCGGAAATCGAACTCTAAAATAAATATATCACCTGTAAAATCACTACACACATCTTCAAGAATCATATGCAAATTTCAGGAAGTAACCAAATGACACCGATGGTACGTCACAATGACGAGAGTGTAAGAGAGTTATATATAAGGAATACAGGTAAAGAAGTAAAATTGTTCGCAGGCGCTTTATAAGCATTTCAGTGCAATAGCCGAATAGTTATGACACAGAGGACGCATTTGGATGATTTTTTACGTGGTAGAATTATCGGCCGTCTGAAATGTGGGCGTACCCAACTGGATGTATCAGACGAACTTTGAATTGGCCAGAGTGTCATCTCCAGGCTTTGGCAACGATTTCAAGATGATGGTAATGTTAGTAGACGTTACAGCACAGGTCGCCCCAGAGTTACAACGCCGAATGAGAACCGGTATTTGGCAGTTACTGCCAAAAGAAACAGGCGGAGCACAGCCTCAGACCTGTCTCGTCAGCTCTCTTCAGCACAATTTCAAGGCAGACAGTGTACAGACGCTTAGGGCAGATTGGTCTATATACTCGTAGACCTGTCAGATGCGTTCCACTTACTGCAACTGTCACCTGCGGTAAGCCTGGAGTAGAGACCATGTATTGTGGACACCGCAACAGTGGGCTTGTATGATGTTTTCCGACGAGTCCAGGTTTAGCTTGCAGTCTGATTCTCGCCGAACTTTCATATGGAGAGCTCCAGGTACCCGTTACCACCAAGAAAACATCATTGAACGACACCGTTACGGTGGCGCAGGAGTGCTCGTTTGGGATGGAATTATTCTGGGTTCCAGAACTGACCTGCATGTTTAAATTGGAACCATGACAAGCCAAATCTATCGGGACGTCATTCTGGAACAACAAGTACGTTTGTTTCGGGGCGCCATGGGCGCACAATTTGTGTTTATGGATGACAACGCCCGTCCTCACCGTGCAAACATCGTAAGCGAATGCCTTCAATCCGAGGATATAACCCGTATGGACTGGCCAGCATTCTCACCGGACTTGAATCCAGTAGAGCACGTGTGGGACATGCTTGGCCGACGAGTTGCAGCCCATCAACCTCCTCCTACATGTCTACCGGAACTTCGGAGGGCATTACTTTTTGAGTGGTGTAATATCCCCCATAATATGCCCCATGATCGATAATTTGATACTCAGCATGCCTTGGCGTTGTACGGACTGTATTGCATCGTCTGGGAGACATATAATGTATTAACAATCATTTCAACCATGTAATATTGGTTTTTTGTAAATAGGTTTTTTTTAATTTGCTCCAGGGAGAAAAAATCGCTAATTTTTTTTAATAATATCAAACATATAGCATCTTTTTATGCTCTTTACCTTTTGTTTAATAAATAAGCTTTACAAATAATTCAAATTTGTTTTGCTTCTAACTCTTCCTTTGCCTGATTTTGCATTATCCTTAATTTATGGACATGAGTGTATTTAACTTACTAAATGAGATTAAAGACAAATTTAGGTATTTAAGCTTGAAATGATTATTGATAATCATAAATCGTTTTAACGTCATTGTATTGAAATAATTGATATCAAATGTGACGTAAGTGTAAAGAGAAAGTCGTAATAACGATTTACATGTAATGAAGTTATATTTAATATCATCTGCCAAACAGTGTCTGCTATACTTATAGAGTGAAGAAATATGAAATATTGTAAAGAAAGAAAAGATTAGCAAACGTAGGGCAAATTTTATTAGTTTATTCCAAATATTAGTTTAGAACAAAATAATCAATAAGACCCATGGAACATCACTAACAGGTAACGGTAACGCTATTGTTCTTGAACAGTTGGCGATGCCAAACAGCAGCTTAATAAAAAAAAATCATTGCAGCAAAGTTTTGTGGGTTATTAGACTTTCCAGAGGAGTGCAAAAGTTAAACAGATTTTCATATTAATATAATTTACAAAAGTTAGCTTTTGGAGAAGGCATATAACGGGATATATTTGATTAAAGAATGCATTGATTGCCAACAGGTGTCCACTGGTTAAGAGAATAGAATTTATTATTATTGATCAGCGGATTTTCGGAATTTGGCACATTTTTATACATTTAACCCTCTTAAGGCTATCTTCAGGAGTTGTTTAGAATATCAATAATATCACTGAAAGTTGACTTGAGTGAATTTGTTTTTCGCATAAACGTCTCCAAAATTCTCTTTAACACGCATTATTCTTAAGACTATAAAACTTCAGGATATAAACGTTTTCCTTAAAAGTATATTAAAAATGGCATTTTGAATTTCTTTGTATAATCTTAGATTTGCTTTTACACTGGAACGTCTAAGACGCCGTGCAGAAATGTTCCACATCGACTCAAATCATACCATAAGATCCTCAAGATGTGAAAGTATAGGGCACGTGAGAAAAATCATTCAAACTAGGAATTTAAAGTATAAAAAGACACTTTATTGTAAAGGTAGCTCCGGGCACAACTGGAGAGGAGACAGAAAGGTTCATGTGATACGCGCCTTGCAAGAAAAATTCAACATTTAGAAGGGGATATGATCACTCCTGACTGCGATACAGGAATTAATACGTCTGTATGTGCTGAGGAGAAGACTGTCAAGGAACTTTTTTGAAAACGTTACCCATTCCTCTTTCAGTGCCATTTTCAGCTGCAGATGCGTTGCTGGGATTTGGTCACGTGTTGCACACGTCTTCCGAGGAGGTTCCATACGTGTTCTTTGGAATTTCTGTAGGTCAATCCATACGCTGGATATCATCCTCGCCAAGAGCTCTGCTACAGCTTTACTGTGCAAATATTTGTATTCCACGAAGAGGAAGCTTCTAGGCAAAAGAACCTCAGTACAATAGCGGACACCAGGTGATTGAATCTCTTTTAGAGATGTGGAGTTCAGTCCATCTACAAAACACGGCGCCTCCTAAAGAACTCCAACACCTCCCAAATGGTTCCTTTCGATGATTTTGGAGGACTGTTTGCATTTTGCCTTCTGTCTTCAGATGTGTATTCTTCTAGAATCGCTCGACAGACTAAATCAAATCTCATCCGTAAGCAGCACTCGCACTTCTGTTGTATTCATTTCCTGTGTTCCCGGCAGCACAGAAACCGGAGTGTTCGATGGGTAAGCATTAATGGCACACACCGTGCTGGTCGTCGTGTATATAGATCACATTTGTGCAGCCTCCTGGCGATGGTAAAACGTGGCCACGATAACCAGTTGCATGAGCCTTGATATTTTCCTCTGTTTGCTTCCTGTCCTCGCCATTAAGACAATATACCTGTCGTCCACCGTCGTTGTTGCTCGTGGACGAGCACTGCTAAACGCTCAAACAGCTTCCTAACTTTTGAAATGTTCCACAGGTCTGTGAAACGATGTTGCGACTGTATTTTTCCGCTACACGTTTTAGACTTCGTCCTTGTTCCAGCTTCCCAATAACACGATTTTGGGTAAAGTTATCCAGACCGATGTGTCCTGGATTGCTTGTTGGCCATATGACATGGTAGCAGCAACTCGACGTCGACGAAGCCGAACACCGTGCAAGAGTTTTAACGGATTTCCAAGCGTGCACCGCTCATACCAGCGGTTTTCAGACTAACGCGTACCATCTAAACAAAAATTGGAAACCTTTTGTACCACCACTACAAAGTACTACTACCACCACCACTCTTGCATAAAGCTCAGATCGCATAAATTTACGAGTGTTAGAGAAAAACCTCAATCAGGATGGTTGAGATTTTAATTTTTAAGGTTAAAAATACTTTGTTTCTTTGAGTACCACCTATTTATCGCTTGAGTACCACCGGTTGAGTACCCATGCTTTATACCATTCCCCTGAATCATATGCCATCATGTCCTATCGTACCGGTTACAAACCTATTTCCTGCTTGGTCTCTCGGTCCATTCTGTTGCCTTTTCCTACTTTTATGCTAATTTTTTTATGTTGTCTTCACGATTTGCTCACCGTTGGTTGTACAAAACACCTTACAAAGATGATTGGAAACGAATACGAAAAGCATATTGAGATAATCTGTTTTTATCATTCCACGGAGAATTCCTAGATAGCCGCTAGCCTAAACAAACGTTGTGGTCCATGGTCCAAAGGCTCAACTTGTAGATACATTGGTTATTTAGAAGATAGATAGATAAAAAATGAGCAATGCCCTCGCCGGGAATCGAACCATGGACCTCTCGCATACGCACCGAGGGTGCTGACCACTACACCACGAAGGCATGCTAAGAAGGCCGGAGATATACCTTATAAACTCAGACTAGTCCTCGAAGACTTAGAAGGTAGTTACCACCGATATAGCGCATAGGTCTGGAGGAAAATGTTATGAAAGCAAAAGGCACTTAAATTTCAGGATCGAAGAGAAATAAAATTTCCACTTTACTAGCTTCTTGATGCATTGCTCATGCAGCTTTGCTACATTTGATATATACTCTTTCGTCAGCATTATACTACAAGGCGTGGACTACAGAGGATGTTCACACATTTTTTAGACGATGTATATTGTATTCACAAAACTAAATTACATAAAATTCTTGTGTTTTAAATGTTCTATTTGACATCCCTTATTCTGAACTATCTATCGACACTGCAATTTCCAGGATAATAATGCCTTTTGAAGTGGCAGAAAAGGTATTCTATCCCCTTCCTCCCGAACAACTAACTTTCCAGAGTCCTGTTAGGGTTTTGGGACAACATTTGGATAATACAGTTTTTAAAAGTCCGAAAGCACAAAAATCCATAGGTGACACATCGAAAGATTTAGTAGGGATATCAGTGAAGGGTATGGCCTTGATACCAGTATTTTGTTCCATTTCTTTTAGGAAATTTACAGTTGATTTTGATGTGTGACTGCTAGCTTTGTCCTGATGGAGTCTCACAGATGGATGGCACTGTGGGTAAAGCGATGGTATTTCATTCAGAAAAATTGGCGATAAAATAGGTTCCTGATAGTATTTGGAGTTAATCTTGACATTTTTTTTGCACTCTCTTTATTTTTAACTTGCCATTATAAGAAAAACCAGCAACAATCATGAATTCCTTAGAAAAACTTTCTTTCGATTCTTTGAACCATGTACTTAAATTTTTTCCTCTCCTTTTATGATAATAAATGGCTCTTTTTTTGCTACGATCATTTAAATACACCCATGCTTCATCTATTGTGACAATTGTTTTCCATTTTTCTTTGGATAAGTGTTTCTCATATAGAATTCTGCAGCGTGTCCTGCGTTGAGCGATATGCTTTGGAAGAAGACGATGCACATTGCGTTTTTTCGCTTTCTTAAGATTTAAATCAACGTTTATCATTTTATTTACAGTGGACACCGAGCATTTTAATGATTTTGTAACTGTCCTTTCACTAGGGAGATTTTCTTTTAACATTAAACAACGTACCTTTCCAATAGTCGAAGATGTCCGTTTTTTTCCTTGGATACTTGTTTGGAGTTTTTGTCCCACTTGAGGCTCTAATTTGACGTTTTTTCCTTTCTTGTTGATGATATTACCTATCGACGCTTTAGATATCACAAAACCATGACTCTCACATCGTTTTTGGATAACGGAGTATGCATATTTCTCTTCGGAAAGAGCGTAAATGTAGCCTTCGAACCACAGTTTTGTTAAATTCACTATTTTGAATAAAAACAAAACTTTCAAGCCACAGACGATAATTTTGACTTTTAAAAACATAGCAATTACTTCTTTTGCAGCAAACGATTTTTTATTACCGCTTACCAAAATCGGCTAAAAAATGTGCGAACAGCCTCTGTATAATGTGTTTTTTACCAGTTAGAAATTATTATCCAGAATTATTTAATGCTGGTCAAATCGATAAATAAATACAATTGTTTCTTTGCTATAAATTCAACAAGTATGAACCGCTGAAAGGTTTTTAAACATCCAAGGCATATCTGATAAAGACACGTACAACACGTATCAAACGTTGACTCCTTAATTAGTTCACTTTTTTATACTTTTCAGGTGACCTTCACGTGCAGTCCTGGATTGCCATGCGATCTCATACTGACGTCACTAGCTACTAATGGAATAGGGATGTGTAAAGGGTCGTCTCTAGTGTTGGTATTCTATTAAATTTTCAATGCTAATCTTTTATTTCATAATTAGGAGTAAACCGTAATAAATTAACTTTTTAATAGCAATATAAGCTCAAAGACAAGGAAATTAAATATGAAGCCAGATAAAATTTTCAGATTTTCAGAGGGGGTTATCTTTTTTATGCCCCCCCCATTTTCTCAAGAAGTTTTGAGGGCAGTTTGGAACTAACATGAACACTTTCCCTTATATTTAAGTCAGTGGTAGGCTGTTCCAAAAGAAAGTGCCTATTTTTGTGAAATCAAAATACTTAAAAAATACAAGTCTGTTATGTTTAGGATGTTTCAAATATGCTAAAGGTTTACTAAATTTATTTTTGTATGTAAAGGTGTTCCAAGATATTTATTTTATGTTCCAGAATTTAGTATCTATTTTGGCTCATTTAAAAAAAAATATCTTTACTTTTGAAATTCCATTATAATTACGAGGGTAAGTTGAAAAATAAGTTTCCCCTGTCGACTGTGGTCAGAGTTGTGTATGAAAGTCAAAAAATAGAATGAGACATTAAAGATATGACATACCTTTATTTTTCCACATAGGTACCAAGTACATTGAGACATTTGCCATATCGCTTGATAAGCTTCAAAAAGCCCTCCAGGAAAAAATCAGGGCTTTGCATATGGAAGAAGCGTTGACCGGGTTGTTTCACTTCAGTATTGCTTCCAAAGCGCCTTTCCCCGAGATTTTTCTTCAAAGCCGGAATCAGATGGAAGTCGCTCGGTGCGAGATCAGGACTGTATGGCGGATGGTGTAGGCGCTCCCAACCAAGAGTTGAAATATGGTTTTGAGTTGCCGTCGCCGATTGTGGTCTGGCATTGTCATCCAACAGCAGAACGACAGATGTGAGAAGGCCAGGCCGCTTTTTCCGAATCGCCTCTTTCAGTTTGTGAATAATGTTGGGTGAAAAGCTCCTGTCAATAGCTATTGCTTTTAAATAATTTAGTTCTTCATCAAGATGAACAATAGCTATTGACAGGGGCTTTTCACCCAACATTATTAATCAAGCAGTTAAAAAATTCTCATCTCAACACACTAAAAGGCACACTCTTGTTTTAGGAGATTATAAAAATTCTGTTGTCATTCCTTTCTTTCCATCAATTAGCTATATAATAAGTTGCACATATTTTGCAGAAATTTAACTTTCGGGTTCTTTATTCCTCCATCAATAAAATTCCGAGTTCCATACTCAAAGACCCCATTCCGGATATGAATTCCTGGGGTATTTATAGGATTCCTTGCCAGTGTGGTTTAATTTACATTGGCCAAACTAAGAGAGCCGTAAAATTTCGCGTCAAGGAACATGAGGTGTATGTTAGAAAAAAGGAAACACAGAAGTCTTCTGTTGCTCAACATTGTTGGTCCGAAAATCACACTTTCAATTTTTCTGCTGCCAAAATTATTCAAAAAACCTCTTCCATTGGAGAACTGGATTTCCTAGAGGCATTTCACATTCAAAAAAATCTGTCTCTTCTTGTTAACGATCCTAATTCCAATCCATCTTTGCCTTTGGCCTTTAAAGAAATATAATGTTTTAGTTCTGGTTTCACCAGCAGATGGCGACACTTTCTTATTCTTGTCCATGCTTTCTTATCTTATCTAATCATTATTTCCTATCTTGTTCATTTGCGGTTTTGCAGCTGAGGATGGTGGTTCGGTAAAACCATCGAAACTAGTCCTGCGAAATTTTTGTAAACATAACGCTGAATTTTGTTGTTTGACTTCTGAATTAATGAACTGCATTAGTTTAAAAACTGAAAATTAGGAAAATTGATGTATCGCAAATTTTACTAAAAAATTACTAAAAAAATTAGTAATTTTTAATCGAGAGAATATATAATTGCATTACAAATTTTTAGAAGCATTTCACTTTCGTAAAAATCTTTCAGTTTTGGTTAACGATCCCAATTCCAATCGATCTTTATGTTCAACTTTAAGGAAATTACTTCACAATAGTTTTCGTTTCTCGTCAATAGATGACGCCAGTAATATGACTTCCTTTACCTTATCACTGGCTTTTCTGAAGCTGAAGAAGAAGGTTCTACAGGGTGTTCCACTCAAAATAGGCCCCGGGAAAAGTGTGATAGAAATATTATAACAGAAGGAAATGAAGCCAAATTTTTACATACCATGCTTTTATGTTTGAGAAATGAAAGTGCATTGGAAGAAATGCTGGAAGTGACCTGTATACACAGTTAAACACTGTCTTGCTTTTCGTGTATGTAGATTACATGTGGTAGAGTGATGAAGCGTGGTTCCACTTGTCAGGATAACGTGAACTAGCGAAACACACGTTTATAGAGTAGTGACAACTAGCATGCAGCCGTAGATACATTTCTAGGCACACCTGCAAAAAGCTAGAGTTTTTATTCAACATTTTCTAAGATATACATGAATTTACATATTGGCGCTTTTTTAAAATTTCACTAAGCGATAATAACGCCAAATGTGGTTTACGCACTTTGTTAAAATTATTTGAAAGTATGAATGATGACGTTTTTTACTCTCGTCTGCAAGGGAAAAAAATCTGATGTGTGCAGCACATGACTTCCTTGTACAGAATATTAAATACAAGCATTTTTTCTTGCATTTCATTTAAATTATTGGATGGAATTAAATCTACTTCGCCGACAGCGCATAAACCACAATAGAATAAATGCATTCTTTAAAATTCACTCTAGTATTTGTTTACCATAGCGACACTCTGGCGCTAGATTCACTTAACAGTATTAATAATTATATAACAGTTAACTTATATAATAATTATATAACGGAAACTAAGTTAACTGTTATATAATCCAATAATTATATAACAGTTAACGTATATATTTCGTTCATATTATAACTCATAATGCACAAAATTTATATCATTTAAAGAATAAAATTATCTAATCGTTGCCACATGTTCTATTCAAATACTATAATAAAGCTATAATGATTTATAAAAGAAATTAAGCAAACAAAACAAAAAAGAAACATTTTTTCACATAAATTGAGTATTTCTCATTTAATTAACTCAGTTCTCACTTCGCGAGAAGGCAAAAATACATAAAAACTCAAAATATCTGCATTAAAAATTACGAAGTAAATCTTAAACGCTTATTTCCTCGAAAAAATTCCACAAAGGATTAAGCATGATTTAAATAATAAATGAAGGCGTTATCTCTGTTGTTGCGAAGCTAAGTTTCTCTAGATTGGCAACAAATCCGCTACTCAGCTGTTTCAAATGTAAACAAGAAAATGGCCGCCATCAAATTAGGCTTAGCGGCATTGAAACAACTTTAAAATTGTTGATAATTCTAAAAATATTGCATACAGATTTACTGAAGGCATAAAACCCTTAACCGGAAGATAAAATCAACATAATTCAATCATTTTTAAAGCAAAAAATATACAATTTACAAACATATAAGAGTAAAGAAACTGAGATCACTGAGCCGGGTAACAGAGTGGATATATTTATAAATATATTTATATACGTTTGGTGCAGCCGATTGAAACCAAAATACGAGGTGCACATTTACATGTTATAGCAGTCCTATATATAATATTTAAACGCTCTGAGGCTACTCGTTTTTGAGTTATGCGAGATACGTACATACGTTCGTACAGACACCACGAAAAATTCTCTTCGGAATTAATTTTAAAGCAGTTTTATAATTTTTTTTGAAGGAAAAGAGTCTTTTATTCTGTCCTTACGTACAGATATCACGCAAAAACATCGTTAAATTGCATTCGATAGCGGTCAAAATGGATATTTTCGTTGAAATATGCTGCCTGAAAATTTTCGCGATTACAATACTTCCTTTTTACTTCGTACAAGGAAGTAAAAAGGAAAGGAAAATAGGTTGGTTTAAATTAAGAAGTTCGCCAAGTGAATTATTCTTGGCGCAAACGAAAAATATGTGCCAAGTTGAATTTTTGAATTTCGCATCAAATTTTACAAAATTTAGTATTTAGGAAAAATTTGAGTCGTAGAATCGAAATATGGAAATAAATTGGCATGTCATTTCAGAAAAAAGTCCGATTTGCTGTCAAAATATGTCTATAAGAACCAGTGGCGGGTCTTGGCTAAAATTAGTGGTGGGGCTGTTACAAAATAATTCACCCTTTGTTTTAAAATTGTCTAAAAGGAAACAAACATGTATAAAAGGAAAATTTATTTTGAAACTTCATGAAATCTTACAAGGAAAAAATTAAACATTTCTTAATGACTTTAACCAAATTGTTACAGTTCAATCTTTGTCTAATCATTTAAAAATGAAATCCATTCTTCTTGTTTTAATTTGAACGAAAAGATCAGTAATTTTCTCCTTGATCTCTGGATAACAACTGAGGAAATTTTTCTTTATTGAAAGCAATACAAGCGCATTTAGTCTGCCCAAATTCTTAGTGCTTCTTAGAAAAGTTTTCATTCTTTTCAGAGTTGAAAAACAGCGTTCTGCCTCTGATGTAGTCCTGGGAACTCTCAATAGAATTTTTATCAGTTTCATAATTTCACTAATAACATCATCTAGATTATTTTCGAAGATAAAGTTCAGTAGCTCAATTAATTTGCAGTATTCATGGATATCAGACCTACAATAAAACACTTTTAGTTCAGTTTCAAGCTTTTCTTTGTCAATCATTGGATATGCTTCAGTGGACAGTTACTATTTCTTCTGTAGAATGTTGTTTCCTAAGACTAGCGAAGCATTTCTTGTTTAACAATTTAGCAGCTGCTAAGTGTTTAGTGGAAGAATATCTGTGCATTATATCAATACATAGTTATAAAGTCACATATTTCCTTAGCTTTTGCCATCAAGGTCTTTGAAAAATTCTCGCAGTACTTTGAGTTTCTTAATTCTAAAATAGCAGTTTTGAAATTTGTTATATATTCGTTAACTTTAAACGTACTAATTTCTGGATTGCATTTAGTTATATATTATTTCAACATGGGGCATCTGATAAAAAAGCTGTAACCAAAACTTGAAATTATCATCATTTAGATATTTTAAAATTCTCGTTGCTTTTGCAATAGGAACAGTTGTTTCATTTCTTGTTGTTGTTCTGCATTTGATATTCATTGAATTTCAATAAGGCAATTTTAAAGGTTGCGAATTTTCATGAACTCTGTTTATGGTCTGTATGATGAAGTTCCACCTTGTGGAGGAATACTACACACGAAGTTCCACCTTGTGGAGGAATACTATACTCTATAAGTAAAGAGAGTAAAAAGAAATCACGTTTCCAACAACATGCCAGAATTTCGGCACTGCACAAGCGACAATGCTCTTTTCTCTGCCTGGCTCGCGTGCTGCTTTCTGTCTGCGCATGCGCAGAACAGCCAACACTACGTCACTGGAACTGTGAAGCGCGCAGTTCCAAACAAAGACTTTTGTACCTTTTTCACAAAGTGGTAGAAGGCTACTGACATGAAGCTTAAGGATTATGTATTGTAAAAGTATAAGGAAAGAATTAAAGACTAAAATGCACACTGTATTAAATATTAAAAATAATACAGTCAAAAGTCGTTAATTCGGACACCCATAATCCGGAATGATCTATAATTCGGACCTCAAAGCTAAAATCTTTCTGCGCATGCGCCGCGTTGACGCATGCTCATAGGCGTTTTACGCGTGTGCACAAGACATTTACGACTGCGCATATGCGTCTGCGCAAGCGCAGAATACGTTTTCGCGTGCGCGTTTAATGTATAACAGACGGTATAAGCTAAAATTATCTAATTATCTATTTCAGTTAATGTTGATGATTGCGTTGTTCCTTAATCTTCGAATTGGATCCGGCTTATTATTTTTTGCAGACTGTAAGAGCAATTTTATAAAAGTAAACTTGAACTTTCGATTATGTCAAATAGAATTTCCGATGCTGGAGCTCCCAAAGGATCTAGAAAACGAAAGTATGTTTCGATGTCCATCAAACAAAAAACGAATTGCTACAAAAAATGGATAAAGGTATATCCTTTGTTTATCTAACCGTTCCGAAATCTGTTTATCAATTTCACGCTGCTCTGCGCGGGCGGGGAACGTCGCGGCGCGCAATGAACTGGAAGTTGATCTGTCAGCACTATCGTTATCTTCAGGGCAGATGTTTTTATTTTATTCGGCTTATAATTCCTTACTAAATGTACTATTTAATCTCGATGTGCTCCGTCTTTGATATGATTTAAATCAAATTCCTCGTCATTATAAATATCACGAATACAAATCAAATAGTTTTCTGGTTGCAATTTTCTAATTTCGGCTATGCGTAAGGTATGCTTTACGCATGCGCGCGTTGAAAGAAATGTTTAATAAAGTAAACAAATAAATATTAAGCTTCTTTTTTTGTAAATTTTGATACCCTTTAGATCATAATTGCTCATTATTTTATAAATTACGGTTTCATATTTTTAATTTTATAATTTCTGCATGCCATCTTACCAGATTTAAACTGATGATCTATAATCCGGAAAAATCGATAATCCGCAATCGCCGAAGTCCCGACGAGTCCGGATTAAAGACTTTTGACTGTAATAAGTGAAAATAGGCAGAGTCGTAGCTAGGGTTTTCAGCGCCCAGGGACAACTGAAGATTTCGCGCCCCCTACTGCTTGCCAAGGATGGAAAACATTTAATTCTAAAATGTCGTAACATCAGTTTGGCGCCCCTTGGATTCTGCGCCTGGGGACAGATGCCCCCCCTCTAGCTACGCTCCTGGAAATAGAGGGTGCTGCAGTTCCACAGTGCTTATTACAAGCCGCCTCTGATAAGAACAATGCTATATAAAAAACTAATATAGATCACAAGTTGCGCTTTCGAGACATGAAAAACGCAGTTCGAATTATGTCAATCGGCCCAGTAGAACGGAAGATATAGAACTGTTCACCCCTCCCCCAGTGTGCATATATTAGTTGATGAATTACGTCAGTTCAAAGTTAAGCTGCACTAAAAAAATTCTCTGATATGGATGAATTATCAAAAACTGGAGCAACATAGACTAAAATTAGTAGTCTTAGTCTTTATAGTCTTTTTTTCTCTCAGCGCGTGTAAAGAGAAATTTTACGATCTTAACAAGAATGAAGCTTTCTAACCATTCGAAATGGCGGGAAAAATCTGTGAAGCTCAGCTTACATGACGCCTACTATAAAGATATAAAGTTATTTTGCAGTTACTGCCTAGACTTTCTTATGTAAAACTTAAATGAAAAAGTCACAAAAAATTAAGTTTATTACTAATTAGTTTATTTACTTTGAAATACATTTGAAAATAACATTATTGTTGAAAATGCTGTTCGGAAAATGAACCGTTCTTGTTTTTCGGTGTCTGCCGAAAACATCGCGGCAAATACATCGTGGACAAAAATGTCGCGGAGAAACAAAGGCAAGACATAAACGTCGTCTTGCAAAACACCATGCGAGAAAACAAAGCAAGGAGAAAACATCGGCGTTCTAAAACATCGTTATCGAAAAAAAAGGTTCAAAAGTTCCGCAGTTTATAAACATCCATGTCGAAAAAATCGTGGTAAAAAATAAAGCACCTAAAATCATCGTATGATGATAATATTGCAGACATGCGGTTTTCAGGATTTAAAAAATTTTAAATGCAGAATTCGTCGCATAATGAATGCTATGTGACACGAAGTCATGATTTTTACTTTTGCATTTCATATTTTTGAATTAACTGATAAATTCTTGCTGAAAAAATAAGAATAATATTTAAAAACTAAAAAAATGAGTAGAAAAATAACGCTAGGTAAAGTAAGCAGTTAATAGAATTTTAAACGAATATTGTTAACTAATATAGGCCATTAATTAATTATCTCTTTTATGAAAACTTTACTGATATTTTTCGTGCAAAATATAGTCCAAAAATAAGAAAAAGGAAGATGAACAACTGCATGCTGTTACATTCATTAAAATTGTTTAATTAATTATCAGATAATAAAATTCTGTCAACTGCTATATCTAGCGTTAGTTTTCTAGCCATTTTCAGTTTCTGAATGCTTAAGTTTCTTTCTTAATTTTCAGCAAAAATTTATTAGTTAATTCAAAAATACAAAAATATTCCTGATTTCTGCTTCATCTCACAAATCATTATGCAAATATGCATTTACAACTTTTAAAGCCTGAAAAATGCATTTCTGCGATGTTACCGATTTTTATTGATGATTTTTGTAGGTGCTTTATTTTTTACCACGGCATTTTCGACGTCGATGTTTTAAACTGCGAAGTTTTTTATTAACCTTTTTCCCTATAACGATGTTTTAGAATTGTGATCTTTTCTCTCACGATATTTTGTACGACGACATTTTCGTCTTGCGATGTTTTATGTTTTCTCCACGACGTTTTGGTCCGTGATGTTTTCTCCTGTAACCCTGTTTCATAGAAGTAAGTTTGGTTATGAAAATATTATCCGGCAGTATTTAGCCAGTTAATTTGGATAAATGGGGTTTTACTGTATAACAAATGCAAGTGTATGTCTCCCCACATACATTCCTATGCAAATTAAAATAAAGAGGTAGTAAATAATTAATAATTTAAATAACTAGGTATGTGTGTATGTATATTGGGTCATATAAAATGTCTCCGTGCTTTTTTGGTACATTATTGAACAAAAAATTTCTTTATTGAAAATAAATTTTAATCAAGTACATATTGACGATTATTATCTAATATCTTTTGCCATTTTTAGGGTAGCTTCATAATTCCATCGGTGTAGAACTTCTATGGTTTGTAGTCGAAAAACTTTGGGCGAGTGATTTTCAATAGCTCTTCGGTCGGCCAATTTTTTACCATCAAGAGAGTTTTGCAGAGATCGAAGAAAATGGTAGTCAGACGGTGCAAGGTTTGGGATGTATGGTGGATGCGTCAAAACTTCCCAACCAAGTTCCGAGTTTCGAGAACTTGTTTCGAGTCATCAAAGATGTGTGTGGCCGCGCATTGTCCTGATGGAACACAACTCCTTTCTTTTTATTGCTTCGTTCAAACGGTCGAGTTGTGTACAGTACAGGACCGAATTGATGGTTTCACCAGGTTGCAATTCATGTGGCACCCAAACATTGAGCTTTTTGTTGTAACCTGTTCTTTTCAAATGATTCAAATGTAGGTGATTCAAATGTAGTTGATTTCAAATGTAGTTAATGTTTAGTGCCTCTGATATTTCCTGACAGCTTGCGAGACGGTCTTGCTCCACCAGTTGCAAAATTTCATCGACTTTTTCTGTGACTGGCCGATCAGAGCGAGGTGCATATTTGATATCGAATTTCCGGAACGGAATCGAGCAAACCACTCCTGGGTCCTTCGTTCACTCACAGTATTCTCATCTTCCACTTCACAAATTTTTCGGCATGTTTTTGCAGTCTTTTTACCTTTTTTATAGTAAAAGAAGCATCCCGTAACATATTTCTTCAGATATTTCACTCATTTTCAAATCAATATAACTTTTTACACGAGCAACGAATTAGAAAACTGTTTTCTCAAACAATGGAAGTGAATGTCACCTTTCAAGTACATGTTCGTTTGAGACAATCAGATGAGTGTTACCGGATATAAAGGCATCAACACCATCTAGTGGCAAAAAGCCGCGGAGACGTTTTATATGACCCAATATAATCTCTACATATAAATAAAACAAAGAGTCTGTCTGTGTGTGTGTGTCTTTCGTTCGCGCTGCGCGTTAGCTAATAGACCCACTGCTACGAAATTTGGTACATAGGTGCATCTAGATAAGAGCCAGTGCACCTCCAAGCGATTTTTTCGAAATTCGAATTCGATTTTTTTTATTTTGTTTTGTGACGAAATCGCGTCATTTTGTGACATAATGGGCTATAGGAAAGCGAGATTTTTACTCTACACACTCCATTTTCGCATCGTCATGAAACGTAGGCACTTAGCTATTTTACGAACTTAAAATAAATTTCGTGTTTCAATAAATCGATTAAATACGAATTTATTTAATAAAGGGAGCTTAACACCTTTTCAATGGGATTTTTTCTAAAAAAGTGCATTTTTAAAAATGTATAGTTTGTTTTACTTTGATTTTTGGACACGTTAAATTTTCATCCTTGCGACTGCTTTTACAAAAAGAATTTTCGAAAAATGATAATATTTTGTATTTTTAAAAGATTTTTTAAATGAAGCTTCCGAGTACACTTCTCACATCTCACATCTTTAAAAATGTGATTTTGGCAACAGTTTTCCTGTCTTATTGTTGTTGATAGATTTTTAAAGAAATCGCATCATTTTGAATAGTTTCATTCTTTTAGAAATATTGGTTTGGCAACAATTTTTCATCGTATTTCTTATGTCACTGTTTTTAAGAGATTGGCATATTTCGTTGTCATTTATATATATATATATATATATAATACATTTTTATTGATTTTTTTTATAAAGTTGTTCTGCAGAGTAAAATTCTACGCGGAATTTTTTGTTTTTTGAGTTGCTTTCATGTTATTTTTTGCTTATTTCACTGTTTGTAAGATATTGAAAAGTTTTGTATGATCTTTTTTCTTCAACGGAAAGTTGTTTAATTTTTTTATTAGGATAATTAATATTTGTATTAAGGGATATAGCTTATTTCATCGTAATTTTTTTCTCTTGAAAATATAAGATAAAATATAATTAATTGTACTTTGCTTTTCAGAATTTTTTGTTTTTTGTATTCTTTTATGTTATTTATGGCTTATTTCATTGTCTTTAAGATATTGAAAAGTTTTGAGTGATTTTTTTTAGGAAACAAAATTCTTAACCTCCTTTATACCATTTGAGTTTTTATGATTTTGCAAAGGGAAGTTGGTTAATTTATTTATTAGAATAATTAATATTTGTATAAAGGGATATTGCTTATTTCATTGTAATTTTGTTATACGTAATAACTTTTTTTTTAATGAGGTTGTTCTGCAGAGTAAAATTCTACGCAGTTTTTAAATTTAACGTTTGGTGTTCCCTTCAGACGTTTTTACAGTACATTTAAAAGCCAGACGAAGGCTAGCAGCTAAGCTGCTAGTAGAAGTATAAAATAATAGAGAAATCGTATCAAGATACAGTGCTACTTTGGTAGACGGTTGCACGGATTTTGGCGAGTTTTTGGCAATTTTTCTTTTGGCGAGTAATACGACTTATGGTAAACCCATTGCTGGATAAGTTATTTATGGTAACCGATACTTTGTTGACATTTTATTTAAAAAATAATGCGGGTTATTATGCATAAATTCCGTTTTTTAAATATTATTTATGGCTTCTAAATATTAAAAATCAATTTAATTTTGCATTTTTAGTTGAAATAAAAATTTTATTCTTTATCATATTTTATGAAATTTTATGCTGTGGATGATGTAATCAGTGACGTCACCTTACTTTAAAAATAATTGGTTTTAATATCTATAAATTTAATCTAATGTTTTAAACATTATTTATGGCTGTTAAATATTAAAATACAATTTAATTTTGCATTTCTTTTTAAAATGATTTTATTATGTATGATTATTTAAATAATTTTAATTCTAGGCGTGATGTAATCAGCTCTCTGATTGGTTTTAGAATAATTGTGCATTAATGAGCTGTAATCAGCTCCCTGATAGGTTGCTGAAAATTTGTGCATTACCGCGCCATTTTAAAATTTAATTCATATCTTCGAATTCCTTCAAAACTGTCTCCTTCAAAGATGAATGTTGTTTTTGATAAGTACCAAGAATTTTTGGTTTCGGAATCAAAAAATTGTCCTTTGAGACCTTATTTTCGCCAGCCTGGCTTTCCTAATCAAAGATTTATTTATAAATTCTTACAAGGGTCAGAGGAAATTTATTTTAAATTTTTGAAGGAAACGTCGCTAACTGTTTCTTCAATGAAGTGCGAAAATGTAGATCACAGATGAAGACCGTTAGAAGAGCCGATTCTGAGACGGCCGTATATGATATTGTGGCCATGTTGGAAGAAATAACCGCTGTAACGGTAAGAAAATTATTAGACATTCCTCCTTTTTTACCGACAATAAACTAATTGCTGTCATTTTAGCTCTAGTGTACGAAGCGTTCTTGTTTACTTATTTTAAAGTATTTAATTTAAGTAATATTTTAATTCTTTTAAACGTTGGTATGATGGTTTTTAATTCGATATTCAATTTATGTAATATTTTAATCCAATTAAACGTTTGCGCAATGTTTTTATAGTGGTATTTTTATTCTATTTCTATGCTATATGAAAGTAATAATTTAACCTTTCTTTAGTATTTTATACTCGTAGTAAATGTATTTATTCTATATAATATATATATATATATATATATATATATATATATATATTATATTCTATATAACGTATTTTAAAGTATTTAAATTTAATAATATTCTAATTCTTTTAAATGTTGGATGATGTTTTTTATTTCGATATTCAATTTCAGTAATATTTTAATCTAATTAAACGTTGGCACAATGTTTTTATAGCGGTGTTTTTATTCTCTTCTTTGCTATATAAAAGTAATAATAACCTTACTTTAGTATTTTATACTCATAGTAAATGTATTTATTTACACTTGCCTGCCATCTTAAAAAACGACATTTTCAACAAAAAAATTAATCCATTATTTCTAACGATATTTATTTTTTTTTTAAAGTTTCGAATTTTTTACTATGCGTAAAAACAGCGTTTTTCAAAATGGCTGACGTTTGTTGAAATCGCGCCAACAATTGCGCCAACGTAAATCGCCAAAAATCCGTGCAACTGTCTACCAAAGTAGCACCCAAAATCAATATAGCTAATATTTTTCTATTGTAACAGATCTTTGTTATAGTATTGCGTACGCTACTGCATAAAACTTTCCTAGATTTTAGGCTGTAATATTGAGAACAAATCTAAAACGGCAGTTTCAAGTTTAGTCTTCAAGTATAATATTTTCAATAACTAAATAAAAAATATTTTGAAATATTTTAAATCAATTTAAAGTTATTTTTAATGGAATAAATATAGTTTTTTTTTTTTTACTTTTATGGCATAATATTTTGTGAACTATAGAATTAAACTGAATTAAAGAATTTGAAATTAAAGAATTTAACTGAAAAACTGATTAGTTTGCTGATATTTTTTAAGATTCGTGATATGAGATAAAACATTCATTCCTATTTAAATCGTTTCAGACAAGTATTTTATTACAGTAAAGTAGATTTCTGTAATAGTAAAGTGAAATAATATAATTTTTTAGCAAGTGAAGTTAAATGTATGAATGTGTTTGAATTTTCAGTGTTCTACCTTGTACCGTTTGGCTGCAAGACGATGGGGATAATTCTACTCAAGGATCTCGTGATAACGAGACCAAATTAAGTTTTATTAGCGAAGAAGAAAAGAAAAGGTAATTTTTATGTCTTTTAATTATATAACACCCAAAGACGTTTCTAGCATGTTAGTAATTTCAATTCACACGAGATTGAGTTCAAAATTCTAAAACAATTTTTACTCTTAAAGACCTCGAATATGTATATTTCAGCTCACTAACGTAAACCGCACTCACGTAAAATAGCTGTCGAGTCATTACGATTTTATTATCTTGGAGATGTAAATGTGCAGTATCCCCGCCAGGTGTCGAATCCTGGACCTATCGAATACGCATGGAGTATGTTTCCAATTACACCAAGAAGGCATGCAGAAAGGATGCGAAAAATACTTTATAAAGCATCACAGAAAATTTAGAGGGACACGTTTTCAAGGAAAAGGGGATTGCACTTAAAATTAGATTTAGAATAAATCGATTTGAATATTATTTAAAATAAACAGTTATGACAAAGTAGGCAAGTATTTATTAATCATTCGGCATGATTTTGGCTAAGAAAACTCAAAACTACCATGATAAAGAAATTATAATTTTTTAAATTTTAATACCAAAACACCCCTAGTACTTTATATAATCTATTATTTATTTATGTACGTTTAGCATATTGCCTTAATTTATTGGACATACATGCACGTATATATACGTTTATTTCAGGCCGCATATATACGGCCTAGATATAATACCAAAATACCCCTAGTATTTTATAATATATTATTTAAGTACTTTTAGCATATTGCCTTAATTTATTGGACATACTTCAAGATGCACGTATATATACGTTTCTTTAAGACATCACAAAAAATATTCTAGGCCGTATATATACGGCTTTGCCGGTCATAGGGTAATTTTTACTAACCGAACACAATTACTATTTCTTACTTGCACCTATTTTATAGAAAAACGAACTCAAATTTCAAAGCAAACGTTTTTGGCAAGAAATGTGATAATAAAGATAATAAACAGCACTTTAACCATTAAATTCTTCACAGACGGTGAAAATTCAAATAATCTTAATACCCGAGAAATTTCGTGGTATTTCGTTTCTAGGTAAAGCGACGTCGAAACGTCGCTAAAACAAGGCAAACGTTTTTATAAACGCAATATTAAAATAGAGAGGGTGCTACCGACACTTTATTTTCCCTCGCAAATAAATAAATAAATAAAAACTAAAACTAAAAATAAAAAATAAACAAATAAATAAAATTTGCTAATTGTTGTTGTCTTCTCCATGTATTTCATATGTATTTGCCAGAGCCTCAAGCCTCTGGTTGGACTTCTACTTCCACCCCAGTCGAGAGGAAGCACCTCGAGGGGGGTGATCCATGGGTCTTCCCTCAGATGGGACGTCAACTGTTCTTGCGGTTTTCGCGGGGAAGACGCGGTCGCACTTCATTACCTGCTCTCCTGCCCTCTGACAGAGCACCTTCGACAGCAGTTCTTTCCTTCCGACTACATCACATGTCTTGTGAATAGACTGTTCACGGACTATTACTGCAACAAGAGCATCTTAGAGATAATGAAGCAAGTGAATGAAAATAATTATATCCAAGAAACTACAGATTAATGTAAAATGTAGAAAGGCGGCCTAATCGTCATATTGCTAGCAATGACTAGGATGACTTCCTAACCCTGTAGTGCCATTAACTCAGTTTGGCGGAACAGGTTAAGTAAAGTGACTATATCCCTCTTCCCTACCACCAAACACGAGAGGAATTTTGCCTAACCATATATTTAGAGCACTCCCATGCCGCAAAGACATTTTACATTTAGAAACATCCATGTCTTCGCCGGGATTCGAACTCGAGCCTTTCGGTACCGAAGTAGGCTCCCCTATCCACTAAACCAGTGGTAATCAACCCTTTTTTAGTGCTGGGACACACAAGGCAGTTTAAGAAAACGAAGCAGACACCACATAACATTTCTGTCCCGGGTGATATTCAAGCCATCCCTTGGCGATATTATCACGTTACCCTTGGCGATATTATCACGTTACTAGTTAACGCTAGCCCTAAGGGAAAAAAACGCGCCCTCATAAAGAAGATAGGAAAAAAAAAAAAAGGATCGAGATCGAAAAAAATATACTGTTGCGTTATTTTCTTTTCTGACACTAGTTCGTACGTTATTACCTTCTTTCATGTTCGTACGGGGTTCGTGTGGATTTGGAGTGAATAACGACGACAGCACTTGATGGAATATCGAAACACACTTTATTGGCCGATATTAATCAGGACAGCTCCAAAATCTCGTTTACAGTTATCAAAGATCTACTATACACTCGCTGGAACAATCAACAACACAGCCTTCCCACTCACCGTAAAATTCAACTCATCAGCATTATCGCCAAAAATTTTTTAAATGAGTATATCTTTAGAATTTCTGATACACAGTCTTGCGCGCTGGAGATAATTTTTTTCCATACAGTGTTGCCATTGCTCGCTTTGAAATCCTTGAGTTTGTTAATCAAAACATCGTTAAAGTTCATATTCCAAATTTGGGCTACCAGATGCTAATTTTCGGTGGATGATTACGTTATTAAAAATTGGATGGCTTCAGGCACTGTTGTTTTATCACAATGCGAGAAACACGCATACATTCATGCAGATTCTTCGTTATTGAATTTCTTTAAATATAATACAGGGCTGTAGTATTTGGTGGCAACAGTTTGGAAAATGAAACGGACATTTAAAGGCTTCGACGGAAAAGGCCAAAACGAAATTAATAGCCCTTCTGGGCTAACGACCTGGAAGCTAAAAGAGCTTACTTTCCTTCATAATTTTTTTTTTTTTTACTCTGTAATCAGTTATCTAAGAATTATTATTTAATTGTTGAAATTTCTCTCTTTATGTGAAAGATTTTAGAAATTTTTCTGCTTTCAATCGAAGACAGTATTTTTCTTTTCAAAACTATCCTTATGACATAATTGCTATTTATTTCACTTTCGCCAGTTACAAAATTTCTTATATTCTTCATAGATTTAACTTCTGCTCTTAAAGATTTCAGACAAAATTCGAAGTCTCAGAGAACGTAGAATATACTTTCTAGTGCGTTTTATGATGCATCCATCAACATCTATCAAACTAGCTTTTGATATTTTTCCTTAAGAAATGTGAATATCATGTCAGAAAATCAAAAATGAACAGATTTTCGATCACTCATCATTACATACAGTGTCTCACAAAAGCGATGGGACACCTGTGCTTTACAAAAGGAAACTATGGTAAAATAAGTTTAAAAAACATGTAAAAATTTTTTGTGGGTGTGTTTCATACTTAAATTTAGTAACAATTATTACATCACATACATTTTCTCAAAATATTAAAATATTAATTTAATAAAAATACAGTTGTTTAGAACGGAGCAAAAAATGGCTCACATAAGTGATGGGACACTTACTTTTCCATCAAATATTTATCCAAAAATTTTATTTTTTAAAAGGTTTTAATATTCTATTGGATTTCCGTTCACTTTAAAAACATGATTTAATCTTCTTGGGATGGATTTGACTAATTTTTTTGTGATTTCTGGAGTGCTTTTACCCCATTCTTCTTGAAGCACCGATTTTAATTGTTGTTTTGCAGAAATGGTGTGTTTGCGAATTCTTGATTCCAATTCTTGCCAAATATTCTCTATGGGATTTAAGTCTGGAGATTGTGGTGGTGTTTTTATTATTTCAGGACAGTTATACAGCAGCCAGGGTCTAACGTTCAAAGCAGTGTGCTTGGGGTCATTGTCCTGGTAGAATTTAAAATCGTTATGAAGGTTCAATTTTCGTGCTGAAGATTTCAAATTTTGATTTAAAATGTCAATATACTTGTAATGATCCATTATACTGTCAATAAAAACAAGATTACCAACTCCAGCGGACAACATACACCCCCATACCATAAGTCCTTCTCCAGCATGTTTTACTGTTGGCACCAAGTTCTGTTTGCAAAGTTCTTCCCTGGGTTTTCTCCGCACCAAGATTCTACCGTCAGAACCAAATATATTAAATTCACTCTCATCAGCGAATGTAACTTCATTCCAGTAATCAGAATTCTTATTTATGTTGGATTTTGCGAAAGCCAGTCTGAGTTTTCTTTCGTTTCACTTACGAAGAATATTTTCCTGGCTGCTCTACCGTGATATCCAGTAGATCGAATTACTCTTCTATTAGTCTCAGGATTAACAATTACTCCATATAATTCTTGAAAATCAGCAGCAACTTTAGGAGCACTCATTCTTGGATTTTTTTTTAATATTTCGAACAATAATTCGCTTTATTCCATTGGATAGCTTTGATGGTCGGCCAGATCTTCTTTTATCCTGAATCATATGATTCTTTTTATATCATTTAATGATATTGAAAACTGTTAAATGACTCAAGTTAACTGTTTCGGCAGTTTCTCTAATAGATTTTCCACGTTCAATATGCAAAATTAATAACTAATTTTGGAATTTCAGGCAAAGTTTCTTTTCGTTTAGCATTCATGGCTGCACAGAGCTAAAAAACGCAAAAATTCCAAAACAAACTCGAGAGAAATACTGCAGACGATTTTATAAATTACTGCCAATTGCTTGTGAGTAAAAATAAAAACCCCCAAAAATATTTTTATTGTAGTACGTAGTAGTATCTAATGGTGTCCCATCACTTATGTGAGCCATTTTTTGCTCCGTTCTAAACAATTGTATTTTTATTAAATTAATATTTTAATATTTTGAGAAAATGTATGTTATGTAATAATTGTTACTAAATTTAAGTATGAAACACACCCACAAAAAATTTTTACATTTTTTTAAATTTATTTTATTACAGTTTCCTTTTGTAAAGCACAAGTGTCCCATCACTTTTGTGAGACACTGTATCTCTCAAACATTTTTTGATATCCTGTCAGAATTATTTAAATTACTGCAGTTCGTTATTTAGACCGCCGATCGTTTGTTATTAAATTACTGCAGTTCGTTTTCGTTTTTCGCACAGTGTTGCCATAGCTCGCTTTGAAACCGTTTAATTGTTTAATCAAAAATTCGTTGAAGTGTTACAAAATCTGAAATCGATAATAAAACAAATTTCAAATCCAAATTAGGGCTTCCGCATGCCCATATTCTATGGAAGATTACGTTATTCAAATTTGGATGGCTCTAGGTACCGTTGTTTTATCACAATGCGAGAAACATACATACATTTATCCAGATTCTTAATTATTTAATTTCTTTAAATATAATACAGCGCGATGATATTTGGTGGCAACGATGTGAAAAGTGATACAGCCTTTTAAAGTTTCGACGCAAAATGCCAAAACGAAATTAATAGTCCTTCAGGGCAAATTGCTCTTTTGGATTAAACATTTAAATGCTATGTTTAAGCACATGATTTATTTTTAACCCTTCCATGATTGCGAGATTAAGCAATAATATCTTCCCAAATGTGCGCGGTATCTCCCAGTCATAAATTTGTAATGCGAACTCGTCCGTTTGTGCTTATTGGGGTGCATGAACGGAACGCGAGCTGAGCTCTGATGATGAGTTTAAGTAAAAGAGCAAAGGGATAAGTAAAAGGCTTCTATAATTAGGTTTTGAAAAAAGTATTAACTTGAAAGTATTTTTTTTAGTATAAAACAATTGAACCAATACAATTTAAGTAAAAAATATAAGTACTATTCGGTTTCGAGGGCCGTAAAAAATCGCCAAACTATTGTTGATGCCAATGCTGCCAAAAATAATTGCGGCAACCCTAATAATTGCGGCAAGAAAGAAAGTATAATAGTAAATAACTATCTAAGATTGATGTTTTAATTTAGATGAAAGGTTAATTTCATATAATACTTTTTTATTAGTATAATTTATATGAAAAAGGCTAAATATGACTGAATGGAAGCATAAGAGTCAATAACTATTTCAGATCATTATTATAATTTATATAAAAATTGCTAAACATAACTGAATGGATGCCTGCATCGCTATTTCGCTACCAACTTATCGCTAAAGCATCATTTCATCTCGTTGGTTGTTCAAACGTAATTTTCTATAATGAATGATGCCTTTTCTTTGAAAATATTTTCGGTAAAGTGCAGAATCGCTCACTTATTTGTTTGCCTCATTTTACAAGGGTAAAAACAATTGAATTTTTGTCAATTTTCTTTTACTTTTTTCAGTGAAAATAGGTTGATGTGTACATAGATAATGTCAAGGGTGTGTGCAGTGCCATTTTTTTTGCAATTCTGAGATTTTTTAGTCGAAGTAGGTCGATGTGCACATGGATACCGAGTATATACAATTCTTAAAAACGCGTCATACAGTGGGTGATTCTGCACTTTATCCAAAATTCTATTGCCGACTTTTCGTCATGGGCAATTCCCAAATTGTTAAATCCATAGGATATTAAAAAAGGATTTAAAATTAAAAAAGGATTTAAAAATTAAACTAGTATTTCAATGGCGTCTTAAGAAATATAGAAGTATATAAACTTAACGCAATCTGAAATCGGCGCGTACGCTAGATTTGGCACGCTGTTAAATGGGTGCATTTGCTAGATTTGGCGCTTTTGCGCATGTATTTTCGCTGCAATTTTTTACGGTCCTCGAAACGGAATAATACCAAAATGGGGTAATATAAGTCTCTAATAAATCAGACTGGATCGAATTTAAAGTAATAAATAGAAAGCGTTATTATTCTCTACAACGTTTATTGACGAACACCAAAGACGAACAGCTACATAACACAATTATGATATCACAGTTTCTTTTTACAAATAAACACTACTGCCATCTATTGGCAATCTGAGGATACGTAATTATAAACTCATATTTAACACTATTTATCTAATGAAAGATATCTATTAAAAACTTATAAAGCCCTCAAATTAATTATTAAAGCAATAACTAATTAGATACAAATATCAATACAAGTGTCTCGAGATGGCTGAGGTTCTTTAGAATATTCGCATTCAATATTTTCTGAAATTCTTGGTTTTAAGCAGTGTATAGATCTATCGTTTCTGAGAATCTTGTTGTCTGATCATCTTAATATTTTAATTTATACCCAAATTAATATTTTTTTTACTCATATAATGCTTAGGTTTATTGTGTTCTTTACAGCGACAGTGATGTGTCTACACTTTCGAAGACAAAATCGGAAGTGAAAAAAGCTTTTCGGAATTTTAGGGACATGCAGAAAAAGTTCCTTAAGACAGTAACTGCCAGACTTACCGTGGCACAGGTAAAGCAATTTTATCTTCTGCTGATATTACATACGCATGTTCAGAAATGAAAACACATTCTGTATTGGTAAAACTTGCAAATGGCGATTAAAGATAAAAATTCTTGATATTAACTCATGCAAAATAAATCTTGATATTAATTCTGGTTTTTCTAACATGAAATTATGTTCTACCGAAAATGAAATATTATGATATTGGATAGCAGATTTAGGATTCGTAAGTTGACGAATTAGGGAAATTGTTTGGATATGTATTTAATGTTTATATTTCTTTTCTTTTGCGTTGTATATTTTATCAGTATTTAAATCATGTTATTATTAATACACGATAATCTCGTTACTGGCAACATATTTTATTTTGATACTGAATTGGTGTGAATGGCAACAATATATTCTATATTTATTCTTTTTAGTACGGAATAGTTTTCTCAGCCGCTTTGTGCTGTAGGCATTTTTCGGTTAAATAATATTTATGTTTTTAGAGCGATAATAAACTTTGTCCTTTTAGTTGAAGGCGACTAGAAATGCTAATGAAATAATATTTATGTTAGTTAACAAGCTGCTTTATATAAGTTTAGAAAGATTAAGAGTGGTTCTGTGATTGTAATAAGAAAAAAAAAAAAAAAAAAAGAAAAATCAGCAACAGATTTGGCCAAATAAGCATGGTAGATTTTACACTGCTGGCCACCCAAATTGCAACACCAAGAAAGACAAGAGATATCACAACAAAATTTATTTAGTAGATAACATGTTGACCAAATATCAAATGATTAAATTTATAGACTTCTGTGAAGTGTGGTTCCTTCCAGAATCAATAGCCAGAGTAGCCGCCATTGTCGGAGATCACTGCTGCCACATGCCTCGGCATTGATTCAAAGAGACTTTGGATGTGTTCTTGGAGTACAGCAGACCAAGCACACGTTGCCAAAGTTGATTTGGTGTGGCAGATGTAATCTAAGGCAATCGTTCAGCAACCATGGACCACATGTTTTCTATCGGCGAAAGATCCGGAGAGCGAGCCGGCCAGGGAAGCAATTCAATCTGGCGATTGACGAAGAAGCCTTGGACAATACGTGCCACTTGTGGTCGCGCATTATCCTGTTGAAATATGGCTGTGGCAAGTCCTGAAGGTAAGGAAGGACAACTGGCTCCAACACTTCGGAGATGTAGCGCTGGCTATTTAAAGTACCAGCAATGCGTATTAGAGGAGTGCGAGAGTGATATCCAGTACCGCCCCATACCATAATACCTGGTGCAGGATTAATGTGGCGGTGCATAACGCAGCTGTTCATCATCCACTCTCCACGGTGTCTCCAGACTCGAATCCGACCATCGCGGTGTTGCAGACAGAAGCGTGACTCGTCAGTAAAGACAATTTCATTCCATTCTGCCGTCCACATCCTTCTTTCATCGCACCATTAGCGGCGGAGACGTCTGTGGTTCTGCGTCAAAGGTAGACGAAGCAATGGACGTCTTGCGGACAGACCACTCTTCTGTAAACGGCATTGAATGGTACGCGCAGGTACTGGATGATGCGTTACAGACTGAATGTGCTGTGCTATGGTTCGTGATGTGACTGAGCGATCCGTCACTGCCATGCGCAAAATGTTCCTATCATCACGTTAAGTGGTGCACTGAGGTGGATGCGATCGAACACGTCGGTCCGTCGTACACACCTGCATCCAACGGCCACATATTCGCATTACAGTTGTTTGGTTTCGTCCAACACGACTACCGATTTCCTTGAAAGATAATCCACACTCTCGGTAGGCCACTATCCTAGCTCTGTCGAACTCGGATACTTGATCAAACTATGATCGCTGTTTACTACGAGGCATAGTTGATCGTTTTTTTTTTTTTTTGAAAAAAAAAAAAAAAAAAAAAAAAAAACCACAAGGAAGACATAATTGCCGAACCTGAAATCGTCGAAAACTCCAAGCCTTAAACAGCGACATGAAGTGGCGGCACAGGCGCGCGTGATGTGCGTCTGCGCTGAAATTCTTATCATTTGCATATCTCCCCTCCGCTAATGTATTTTGTAAATTTCATGTTATTCGCATGTTTCCTTAAAGGGTGTTGCATTTACGGTTGTCAACAGTGTACTTAAAACTGCAAGTTTTCAGTATTTTAATTGTGTAAGAGATTAGGTAGCACCGTTATATCTATAGATAGGCAATTCTATATCTTCCGTTCTACTGGGCCGATTGACGAAATTTAACTTGCGTTTTTCATGTCTCGAAAACGCGACTTGGGATATATATTAGATTTATATTTCGGTTTTACGACTCAAATTATGCCAAACTGTCAAGTTTTGTAAAAATCACACGACTAGTTTTTTAAAAATTAGCTCTCAAAACTTTAGTTAATTGAATTTGGTACATATTTATTAATATATTTTTTTATTAAATTTATTTGATTTCTTCTTTCACAACTCAAAATTTAGGTTCGATTCAAATACAATTCGCATCTATTTTGTGATTTGCCTTTAAAAAATATATATTTTTAGTAATTTTTACAAAATATTTTTTATTATAACCTAAAATAAAAAAATTTGCCATCATTTTAAAAGTAATGTATTTCTAAGTAATGCAAAAAATTACAGCTTTTTCTTCAAAATTTCCAAAGATATACGTGAATTTATATATTGGCGCGTTTTGAAATTTCGCATATTTGTTATAAGCCATAATAACGTTAAATGTACTTTATGCACATTGTTAAAATTATTTGAAAGAATGAACGATGCACCTTTTTTCTGCGTTGCTACTTTGGTAGACGGTTGCACGGATTTTTGGCGATTTACGTTGGCGCAATTGTTGGCGCGATTTTTACAATCGTCAGCCATCTTGAAAAACGCTGTTTTTACGCATAGTTTTTATGCATGTTTTTACGTATTCGAAACTTAAAAAAAAATAAATATCGTTAAAAGTAATGGATTAATTTTTTGTTGAAAATGTCGTTTTTTAAGATGGCAGGAAAGTGTAAATAAATACATTTACTATGAGTATAAAATACTAAAGTAAGGCTATTATTACTTTCATATAGCAAAAAAGAGAATAAAAACACCGCTATAAAAACATTGTGCCAACGTTTAATTACATTAAAATATTACTGAAATTGAATATCGAATTAAAAACCATCCTACCAACATTTAAAAGAATTAGAATATTATTAAATTCAAATACTTTAAAATACGTTATATAAAATATAATTAACATTAAAACATATGTGACAATAATTATCTCAGCAATTTTTGAAAATAGTGTATTAATTTTTTTTAACAAAAATTGAAGTATACAATTATAAAATAAAAGAAAAATATGTACTTACATTTTTTTGAGTATTGATAAGTACCATAAAAATCGAAATCATAATTGAATCGGATCTTTTAACCATCTTCATCTGTTATCCACATATCTCGCACTTCATTGAAGAAACAATTAGCGAAATTTCCTCCAAAAATTTAAAATAAATTTCCTCTGACGCTATTAACAATTTAAAAATAAATCTTTGATTAGGAAAGACAGGTTGGCCAAAATAAGGTCTCAAAGTGCAACTTTTTTATTCCAATACCAATAATTCTTGGTAATTACTAATAACAGCATTGTTCTTCGAAACGGAGATATCCATTCCATTTGAAATCTGAGGAATTCGAAGAGATGAATAATAAAATTTTAAAATGGCGCGGTAATGCACAAAATATTCAGTAACCAATCAAGGAACTGATTACGTCATGCATAGAATTAAAATTATTTAAATAATCATTCATAATAAAATCATTTTTAAAATAAATGCAAAATTAAATTCCATTTTAATATTTAACAGCCATAAATAATGTTTAAAACATTAGAGTAAATTTATAAATATTAATAAAACCAATTACTTTTTTTAAGTAAGGTGACGTCATTGATTACATCATCCACAACATAAAATTATATAAAATATTATAAACAACAAAATTTTCATTTCAAATAAAAATGTAAAATTAAATTGATTTTTAATATTTAGAAGCCATAAATAATATTTAAAACATGGAAGTTATGCATAATAAAACGCATTATTTTTTAAATAAAATGACAACAAAGTACCGGTTACCATAAATAATTTATCCAGCAATGGGTTTACCATAAGTTGTATTACTCGCCAAAAGAAAAATCGCCAAAAAATCGCCAAAATCCGTGCAACCGTCTACCAAAGTAGCACCTTTTCTGCTAATGCACAATGAAAAAGGGAAAGGAAAATAGGTTGCTATAAATTAAGAATTTTTCAACTGAAAAAAGTGCGCCAAGATAAATTTTCTAATTTCTGAGCAAGTTTCTCTCTAAATTTTACAAAATTTAATATTTGGACATAATTTGTACCGTACAGTCGAAAAATAACAAACAAACAAAAAAAAAAAAAAAAAAAGTGTCATTTGAGAAAAAATTCGACTTTGTGTTAAAATACTTATGTTGGAACGGTTGCTAAGCATAAATCTAATATATATCGCAAGTCGCGCTTTCGAGACATGTAAAGTTAAATTTTGTCAATCGGCTCAGTAGAACGGGAGATATAGAACTGCCCATTTTTTTTTGTGAGTGTACTTTCGAAACATTCGTTATTAAATTAAAAGCAGTGTTAGTAAGACAAGATCATATTAATAAGCTATATGCGCAAAATAAACAACTGGAACAAAAGAAAATTGCTTATATTGAATCAGGATGCTTGCTCATAAAGTGAATTTTTTCGGATTGACCAGTATGCCATTTAGACCTTTTGTTGGCTGTTTGTAATTAAATTTATCAGATTTAAACTCTTTTTAATATTTATGTGAGCAACTTCTGAAACGATATTTTAAGGTCGACATTTCGATGATATCGATATTTTTGCAAGTTGCACTGGTAACGCTGATCCAGTCGTTGTTGTTGCTATGTCTTATCTCACTTGTCTGACAGTAACATCAGGAAAAAATCCACGAAATTTGTCGTGGAAAGAACTGCAAGGTTGCGCTTTTCTTTTGGCAGGATCCTTGAGCACCATACTGGCGACAGTTCGACTTTGCTCAGTTCCGCTCCCAATTTTTATTATCCCGCCCTTCTTTCCCTACCACCAACCTCTCAAGAGGACTTTTGGCTCGCCGCGTATTTAGAGTGCCCCATGCCACACAGACACTATACATTTACAAACACCCATGCCTTCTATGTGATTTGAACCCAGACACTTCGGTGCGGCAGTCAGCGTCGCTAACCACTATCCGGTTGGGCGGCTGATGCACTTCGAATTATGGTAACTTGGCGATTTTTTGGCGAAAATTTGGCGACCAACCCTATTACAGCAACCTGCTAGTTTTTTTTTTTTTTTTTAAACTGAAAATTTTTCCAACAATCTGCTAGCCGAATTACGCTTATGCTAGAACTTTTATGGAACAAAAGTGCTTAATCATGACGAAAATTAGGTGCGAAATTGGGACAAAGTGCAGAATCGCCCACTGCTTGCCGCGTTTTTAAGAATTGCACATACACGGTATCCATGTACACGTCGACGTATTTTCACTTAAAAAAACATCCCAGAATTGCACAAAAATGGCATTGCGCACACTCTTGGTTTTATCCATGTACACATCGATCTATTTTCATATAAAAAGTCAAAGAAAATTGACAAAAATCCAATTCTTCTTACTCTTGTAAAAAGTGCCAAACAAATAAGTGGGCGATTCTGTACTTTAGCAGCGAAATTGTTTTTAAGTGCTTCTTAGCTAAAATCACGATTGGAATTTTCCGGAAAATGTCGCATTACATGTCTCATGATCTCTCATTTCTCTGAGACAAAATAATCTGTGATTCGAACCGTGTACTTCTCAGATTATTCCTAAAGTCCTAGCTAGTAACCTTTATCGCCTTATCAAAGTGTCACCAAACTACCTGTTAACATATTCCAAAGATTAGCCCTTGTTTTATTTACTATATCAGCTGTTACAATGAAGTTATTTGCGAAAATTACACCTATTTTGTCCAAGACTCGTGAAAAAAATGACCACTTCTGATGGTTTAGTGTCAGTGACCACTGCCCACCGAACACATCCCTACAAATCAGTCTCTATGGTACTCATGGAAACAGTTTTTCTTTTTCAAGCAGAGTGCAACTTTGCATTTGCTGCATTCCCACACTGTTCTTACAGACATTTCTTGGTGCTGCAGAGTGCACATCGTCGTGATGATGTCTTCCATGGCTGATGCATCAACTGGCTTATGTTTTTTGACTGCCATCTAGTGAGCTACAAGGGAACTTCAGAAACGGTCCGTCTTTAAAACCATTCACACGAGTGAGTAAGACGTTCAATAGGAAAGGTGGATACTGTAGGTTACCCATCGCCCTTCAAATTGTAATATAAATTTCCTAAGTCCTGTCATCAATTTCCTAAGTCAACTTCAACTTCTTCAACTTGAGCTTTTTCATATTTGTACTACAGGGAAAGTTAATAGCTGACGTTAGAAGTGAACGTAAATTTCTATAATCAAGCAGATGTATACATGAAATGAGTTTAAATAAGATTATAGTAACACGTAATAAATATATATCTTTATATATATAAGCGGATAAAGTGTGTGTCGCCGATAGTTTATTGTTGCCACTCGGAAAAATGAGCGCAGAAATTAAAGTTTCCGCAGTTTTTAATTAATATCTCAATCGATTAAAGTCGTACCAAGATGAGAACGATATCGATGGATTAAGAGAATTTTTTGGAATCCGAGGATATGCGTCTCGAATTTCAACTCGGCGCAATTCCGCAGATATTCGAGAAAAAATAATTTGGCACGTAGCCAAATCCCTCTAATAGGGAAAACCCAAGAAAGAAAGTGGAAAATGCAGGGAAAACGTACGGGAAAATTAGTTTTCAATTAATTTCTCGGCTAATTAAAGTCCCAAGAAGACGGGAATGGTCAAAATGGCATGCCACGGACCTGCGGAATCCAACAGTGTGCTTCACTAAGCCCGGGAGCCAGCCGTTTCAGAGGAGAGGATGTTACTTTACCCCCTATATATATGCGGCTTAAGTGTCTGTTTGTCGCGGATAGTTTATGTTTTGCTTGCATAACTGTACTAGCCAATGGGGTGAAGTTGCCAAGACACAGGGTTGCCGTTTCAGTTGAGACGTAGACAATTTCCTATGAAAGCTTGCCTTTGCTATGACCATAAGTCTCAGGGCAAACGCTTAAGCGTGTTGGCATTTTTTTACCTGAGCCTGCATTTGGACACGGTCAACTTTATGTTGCCTGTTCAAGAGTTCGTGAAAGAACGGACGTAAAATTAAAAATATTGGATGGTCCTCTGCAAGGCGAGCTTAAAAACGATGGAAAGATCTACACAAGAAATGTTGTGTACAAAGAGACCTTTGACATGTGAATTGACATTTCACTAACATTTCATAAATCGCCTTTATTGATTGAGCTAGCGGTGGGCTCTTAAGAAATGTACCGCCAATGGTTTCCTTCATTGTACTCTACTTTAAGCAATTAAGCAAATAGAAGGGGGAAACTCCGTGGGGCAGTAAGCAAAGGGGTGTCCTCGCCGCCTGCCCTGGGTAATTCAGTTTGAATTAGCAGACACCTTAGCACAAATTATTTTAATTATAATTTATAATATCTAGAACAGCGGTCATTTCGTATGACCGCCGGGCTTTCTAGTAGCTATATAATCAAGCTAGTTCTCAAAATAATTGCAGTTTTTCTTAGTGAAGCAAGCCTTTTCGCAAGTGTTTGAACTGTAATTAAATTTTTGTGCACATTGTTTTTTTAACATAGAAATAAAGATTATGTGAATTAAAAACCTTAAACTACATTTAGTGCTTAAAAGGTAAATGAAATAGGGCGTTTTATTCACAGGTTGTCGACGGAGTGCGAGCGGGTGCTGAACCAACATTTGACTTCATTATGTTTGTTTTAATTGCCAGGTGAGTAACATTTTAAAAATTTTATTTACTTTTTAATTTTATTTATTTACTTAATTTTTTGTGTTCTTACATCTGATCTTTTCATCCAGGAAAACAGCGTGCTTTATTGACTTTAAATTTATTTACAAAAATTTATAAATTAGTAGGTAAATTTAATTTGCTTTGCTTGATTTTCCTTTTTATTGTTTTCTCAAGTTATTGCGCAAACAGATATGCAGGTATCTTAATATTTGAAGGTTATTCTTTGTTTAATTTAGTTGGGAGTGACAGATATTAACGGCCTGGCTCTTTCGCTAAATAAAAAGAAAAAATCTGATGTGTACACCACATGACTTCCTAGTACGGAATATTAAATTATACGCATTTTTTTCTTGCATTTCATTTAAACTTATTGGATTGAATTAAATCTACTTCGCCGACAGCGCATAAACCACAATAGAATAAATGCAGTCTTTAAAATTCACTCTAGTATTTGTTTACCATAGCGACACTCTGGCGCTAGATTCACTTAGCAGTATTAATAATTATATGACAGTTAACTTATATAATAATTATATAACGGAAACTAAGTTATACAATCCAATAATTATATAACAGTTAACTTATATATTTTGTTCATATTATAACTCATAATGCACAAAATTTATATCATTTAAAGAATAGAATTATGTAATCGTTGCCACATGTTTTATTCAAATACTATAATACAGCTAGAACGATGTATAAAAGAAATTAAGCAAACAAAACAAAAATGCAACAGTTTTTCACAGACGATTGAGTATTTCTCATTCAATTAATTCAGTTCTCACTTCGCGACAAGGCAAAAATACATAAAAACTCAAAATATCTGTGTTAAAAATTACGAAGTAAATCTTAAACACTTATTTCCTCGAAAAAAATTCTAGAAAGGATTAAGCATGATTTAATTCGCAATAATAAATGAAGGCGTTATCTTTGTTGTTGCGAAGCTAAGTTTCTCTAGATTGTCAACAAATCCACTATTCTGCTGTTTCAAATATAAACAAGCAATGGCCGTCATCAAAAAAAATATTAGGCTTAGCGGCACTTAAACAACTTTAAAATTGTTGATAATTTTAAAAATATTGCTTACAGACTTACTAAACACATAAAAATCTTAACCGGAAGATAAAAACAACATAATTCAATCATTTTTAAAGCAAAAAATGCACAGTTTACAAACATATAAGAGTAAAGAAACTTGATTGAGCCTGGTAACGGAGTGGATATATATTTATATAAATATATTTATATACGTTTGGTGCGGCTGATAGCAACCAAAATACGAGGTGCACATCTACATGTTATAGCAGTCCTATATACAAAATTTCAACGTTCTGAGGCTACTCGTTTTTGAGTTATGCGAGATACGTACGTTCGTACATACAGACGCCACGAAAAATTCTCTTGAGAATTAATTTTAAAGCAGTTTTATAATTTTTTTGAAGGAAAAGAGTATTTTATTCTGTCCTTACGTACAGATATCACGCAAAAACATCGTTAAATTGCATTCGATAGCGGTCAAAATGGATATTTTCGTTGAAATATGCTGCCTGAAACTTTTCGCGATTACAATACTTCCTTTTTACTTCGTACAAGGAAGTAAAAATGATTAATGCACAATGAGATAAATATTGCCTTTTTAAAATGTGTATTCATTATATGTGCTCATAGAGTAAAAGTCTGTATGTTTGCTTGTCCTCTAATAACTCAGTCAGTATTATAACTATATTCACCGAACTTTCTGAAATTCTTTTATGGGTCCTGGAAAAGGTCGATGTCCACTTTTCCCCCAAAAAAGTAGCTGAAATAAGAGATATTAATTAAAAACTCGAAAAACGATCATTTTCGCCTTCATATTTCCGAGCGGCAACAGTTTCGCAAGCTGGAGATGTCAATCTGCTTTATTTCGAAAGTTGTTGCCACTGCTAGATTTCAAATCCTAGAGTTTGCTAATAAAATATTTCTGAGTTTTACGATGAAATAAAATTAGCATTGCCAAACATTAAATGCATTATTCTCGATTCCAAAAATTCGTGGGAAGCTGTTTCGACTATTCCCATCTTCGCACGACTATAATCAGACGAAATATTAATTAAAAATTCTAAAAGCTCTCTTTTTCGCAATCATTTTTCTAATTGGTAAGAGTTTCGCGCGTTGGAGATAAAAAATGCTTTATTTCGAAATGTGTTGCTACTGCTTCCTTACAAATCGTACAGTTTGTTAATCAAAAATTTGTAAGTTATACAAAATCTATACATGTAAAGAAGAATGTCTGCTTATGTGTTGGCTCGCTTTATTCATTTTTGATTAGTTACGATCAATTTTTGCCTCATTTAACCGACTAAAATTGAATATGAGTGAAATATTGGATGGAACTTGAGCTTTTACGACCATGTGATTAGAAAGACGAAAATTATTAAAAACTGCGTGCCATCGTTGCTGATACAATGAGAGAGAATTAGCTTATTTTTCTATCGAAATATTTATGTGTTTCCATATCGTATCAGACTGAAAAATGTATGACTATGAATCGTATTTTTTGCATAGTTATTAGAGAAGGATTACAGCAGTATCGTTCTCTCTATTGTTAGGTGCTTTACTCTCAATCTAACTGCTGGCATCGGGTACTTCCGCTAGCTGCTGAATATGCATTACTTGTAATTCAACTTTAATGTATTACATTAAACATAATATTTTTGAGTATTTTTAATGTATTACATTAAACATGATAATCAACTTTAATGTATTACAAAACATGATAATATTTTTGAGGTTTTCTTTACATACGGGTTCGTGAATTTGGAATGAATAACTACGACATTTGATGAAATATCCAGACACAGTTTATTAATTAGTATTACTCAGGACAGCTCCAAAATCCATTTTACAGTCGTCTAAGAACTACTATAAACACGCTGAAACAATCAGCGACACAGCCTTCAGGCTATTAGGCTATAATGGTGACGACAGCTTCACTGCAAAGCACCAGAGTACAGCTCCCGACTCTGCTCGATCGTTCTCGGAACTCTACGTACTATCTCGAGACTCTCCACGCTACAACTCTCGATGCCCTCGACGATACACTAGAGTACAGCTCCCGACACAGCTTTCAGGCTATTAGGCTAAAATGGTGACGACAGCTTCACTGCAAAGCGCCAGAGTACAGCTCCCGACTCTGCTCGATCGCTCTCGGAACTCTACGTACTATCTCGAGACTCACCACGCTACAACTCTCGATGCACTCGAGGATACACTAGAGTACAGCTCCCGACTCGGTTCCGTCGTTCTCGGAGCTCAAAACACTTTTAAAAGACAAAACTCGACGATGCACTAACTGTCGATGCACTCGACGACCAATTCGGCACTAGTCTACGAGACACTCGCTCACTAACTATTAACTGACTCGACTAGGCACACTGGCTGTCCGCGTACCAGCAGGGTTTATATAGCTTTTGGCTTGCATTCGAGAACATTCCGGGGCAAACCGGTACGAATTCGTTGCAGAAAGTTCTCCATCCGTCTATGGCATATTGCCAATCTTGTCGCCAAATTGGGGAATTTCTCGCCAACTATGGCAACCCTTCCTAGCATGCTTTCATGGTGTGGTGGTCTGCACTCTGGTCGCGTAGACTAGAGGTTCGTGGTTCGATTCCCGGCGAAGGCGTTGCTCATTTTTCACTTCTTTCTGTTCCAAAAAAGTCGTAATATCTCTACAATGGCGCCAGAACTGTGGTGGATGATAATTCTCCACACCAAGGATTTGGCGATTGGGTCCCGTAAAAAACACCAGTCGCCTTTTAGAAGGGGGAGTATATAAGCTATTTCTCCCGCCCTCTTAGCGTGCCTTTGTGGTGTAGTGGTCTGCACGCTGGGCGCGTATTCCAGATGTCCATGGTTCGATTCCCGGCGAAGGTGTTGCTCATTTATCATCTTGCCTGCTTCCAAAAAATACTTTATGTCTCTACAACCCTTTCTCTTGCCATTTTCTAGCAACTTTGCGGGGAAGCTATCTTACGCAGCTGGACATTTCGTAACAATGAGAAAAAGTCTGCAGTAGTCGCCGTGCTGAAATTATGCTGAAATTTACAGTGCTTCTTTATGTCATAATCTTGCTGACTAACCGACGTAAAATGATTAAATACAAATACCTGCATACGCCAAGTTCCTGAGCTGCGACACGACTCAAGATTATTAAGAAAACTGAAACTACTGTGTAGGACGTTCCATGGTACTTTTATTATAATGCACATGGATGCTTTTCAATTATTTTGCGGCTATAAAAGCCCTTTTTATGATGAAAAATAATGCATTAAAACCGAAGCAAGACTGCACGCATGGGCTGTTTGTAGTAAAAACGGAATGTTTCAATGACTGCTGTTAGGGCGAAAGCGGTTTTTATTTTCGATATATTAACATGGAATGCTGTTCGAAATTTTCTTACCCACAATGGAATTTCTGTATTGCAGCATTTTTAGAGAATTTTCTAAATTCCTAAGACATTTGTAAATTGGAATATTTATCTGAAGAAATGTCTGATTCACGAATAAACTAAGAACGACGTAAGTAATTTGTTTCGACGAAATTATTAGGACGTTTTATAGCTGTCGTAAAAGTAATGTTTTATGCTCAGAAAGAAATGATAAGAAACTCAGTTTAGCTTTAACACTCATATTATTTACAAAATTTCTCATTTCTAGTCTCAAGAGAATTTAATCCGAAAATATAAAACACATTTGAGCAATGGTATATCTACCGATGAGTTTTAAAAATGCGCAATTATTTGTTTAGTTACAGATTTAGCAGAAAAGTAAAACTGTTGCTTTATCTCTATATAGTATAATAAAAGAAAGAGTCTATCTGTGTGTGTCTTTCGTTCGTGTTGCGCCGTAAGCTAATAGACCCAGGGCTACAAAATTTGGTACATCTGTGCATGTAGACAAGAGCCAGACCACCTAGATACGATTTTTTCAAGATTCGAATCATATTTTTTTTTTAATTTTATCTTTTTTAATAAAATCGCATCATTTTGAATAGTTTCATTCTCTTAGAAATGTGGTTTTGGCAACAGTTTTTCATTCGATGCTTTGTATACTGGACTGCTGACTGTTGAAAATATGAGATAAAATGCTGCTTATTTTCTTTTGATTTTTAGACATGCAACACGTACATCGCAATCTTCTTATTCTGACGCGCATGTGTCTCACGAGGCACAACAGAAAGAATTTCCTTTTTTTCCCCTTTCTCTCTCTCTCTCGCTCTCTTTATTAGCTAATGGCAAATAGGTTTGTATATTTTGAATTATGTCATCCACTAAGCAGAATTTTGATTGGCTATTGCTTTCTGATGATAGTTTCATTCTTTTAGAAATGTGGTTTTGGCAACAAGTTTTTCATTCATTCCTTTGGATACTGGACTGCTACTGTTTTCTCTCGAAAATATGAGATTTATTTATTGTTTATTTCATTGCAATTTTTTACTTCCTTGTACGAAGTAAAAAGGAAGTATTTTAATCGCGAAAAGTTTCAGGCAGCATATTTCAACGAAAATATCCATTTTGACCGCTATCGAATGCAATTTAACGATGTTTTTGCGTGATATCTGTACGTAAGGACAGAATAAAAGACTCGTTTCCTCCAAAAAATGATAAAACTGCTTTAAAATTAATTCTGAAGAGAAATTTTCGTGGCCCTATCAACAATTTAAAAGCTGTTTAAGTGCGGTTAAGTTTTAAATAACATGGCGGACATACTTGTTTACATTTGAAACAGCAGAATTGTAGATTTGTTGCCAATCTAGAGAGACTAAGCTTCGCAACAACAAAAATAACGCTTTCATTTATTATTGCGAATTAAATCATGCTTAATCCTTTCTGGAATTTTTTTTTGAGGAAATAAGTGTTTAAGATTTACTTAATTTTTAATAATTAGTAATTTAATTTTTAATAATTAGTAATTTTTAATACAGATATTTTGAGCTTTTATGTATTTTTGTTTTGTCGCGAAGTGGAAATACTCAATCGTCTGTGAAAAACTGTTTCTTTTTGTTTTGTTTGCTTAATTTGTTTTTTACATCGTTCTAGCTTTATTATAGTATTTGAAAAGAACATGTGGCAACGATTCGATAATTCTTTAAATGATATACATTTTGTGCATTCTGAGTGATAATATGAATGAAATATAATACTGTTAAGTAAACCTAGCGCCAGAGTGTCGCTATGTTAAACAAATAGAGTGAATTTTAAAGAATGCCTTTATTCTATTGTGGTTTATGCGCTGTCGGCGAAGTAGATTTAATTTAAAAGTTTAAAAGAAATGCAAGAAACAAATGCGTATAATTTAATATTCCATGCATGGAAGTCATGTGGTGTACACATCAGATTTTTTATATTATATTTTAATTATATATAATTTTAATTATATAAAAGGTTTTGCATGATTTGTTTTTTAGGAAACAAAGTTCTTAACTTCCTTTATATCATTTGAACTCTTAAGATTTTACTACGGGAAGCTGATTAATATATTTATTAGAATAATTAATATATGTATTAAGGGATATTGCTTATTTTACAGCAATTTTTTTATCTATGATACATTTTTATTGAAATTTCTGGGTTGTCTTTTTTTTTTTTTTTTTTTTTGATAAATTTGTTTTGCAAAGTAAAATTCTGTGCAGGTTTTAAATTTAATATTTGCTGTTCCTTTTAGGCATTTTTATGATACATTTAAAAGCCAGACGAAGGCTGTCTGCGTAGCGGCCAGTTAGTTTGTAAACGTAATGATTATTTAAAGTACTGACCGTTAAATAAAGTATAAATATTTTTCTAAATTCTGAGTATAGCTTGCAAAGTTTTATTAAAATTTCTAATCATTATTTTCCTAAACGTAATTTAGAAGGAATTTTGGCTTTCCCCAGTTCATGATGTGGAAGTGTAATTGCTAAAACATCCAATTGGTTAATGGAAAATACGTAGATTGCATTTGACGAGGGTATAATTAATTTCTCACGCTTCCGACTCTGAGAAATACTTAGAAAATAGAATAATTAGAGAAATATTGCGAAATATTTTTGACATCACTCAGCAATGAGATCCACCTAGACCTAGTCCGTCTAGCAGCTCGTAACACGGTTTTCATAGTCTCTCGTTTCAGTGGGAAGCACGGAAGGCTAAAAGCTCCAAGGACCACCATATTATTTAATATCAGCAATCACACAGCCCGAGACAGACTTGACATTGGCCCATCAGCGGTCGATCGCTAAAGTCGCTGAACACTAGGCGATCGGTCCGGGGTTCGAATCCCGGCAAACGAGCAGGCTGCATGGGCGTTTTAGTAGTACGTGTTCACGCATATACGAGCAAGTTTCCCTTACAAAATCCTCTACTAAGGCATCCCTCCTCTTAGGTAGAAAGACCTCGAGTGACAAAGTTAAACAAACCAAACCAGACTAGACTTGACAACGATTCACCGCATCTGGAAGATGTTAGTATTGAAAAGACAAATTAGGAAGATGGTCTGTATATACAGATGAAGCAGCAAAAAGCGCCAGACCCGCCGTGCTAGAAATGATGTCACAAGGTCTTTATTTCAAGTTTTTCAGTTGTTCATTAAATATTGCGAAAAGTATAATTTAGTGTAATGTACTCAAATTTAAAAAAAGAAAAGTGTACATGGCTAGTATAGTTATCGAATTTTGAAAACGAAAATCAGTTACGATAAATTTTAATACGTCTACGTATTTTTGTAAAACTGTTTTTAACATACTGTTGCGTGATAATAGATATATTGCGTTGTCATAATAGACTGAATGCCCAAGCCTGATGAAAAATTTATTCTTATCTCAAGAAATACACTCATGTCCATAAATTAAGGATAATGCAAAATCAGGCAAAGGAAGAGTTAGAAGCAAAACAAATTTGACTTATTTGTAAAGCTTATTTATTAAACAAAAGGTAAAGAACAAAAAAAGATGCTATATGTTTGATATTATTAAAAATATAAGCGAATTTTTCTCCCTGGAGCAAGTTACAAAAAATCCTATTTACAAAAAACCAATATTACATGGTTGGTATGATTGTTAGTACATTGCATGTCTCCCAGATGATGCAATAGAGTCCGTACAACGTCTAGGCATGCTGAATATCAAATTATCGATCTGATCTTGGGGGATATTACACCACTCAAAAAGCACTGCTCTCCGAAGTTCCGGTAGACATGTAGGAGATTGACGGGCTGCAACTCGTCGGCCAAGCATTTCCCACACGTGCTCTACTGGATTCAAGTCCAGTGAGAATGCTGTCCAGTCCATACGGGTGATATCCTCCGATTGAAGGCATTCGCTTACGATGTTTGCACGGTGAGGAAGGGCGTTGTCATCCATAAACACAAATTGTGCGCCCATGAAGGCCCGAAACAAACGTTTATGTTGTTCCAGAATGACGTCCCGATAGATATGGCTTGTCATGGTTCCAATTTGAACATGCAGGTCAGTTCTGGAACCCAGAATAATTCCACTCCAAACGAGCACTCCTGCACCACCGTAACGGTGTCGTTCAGTGATGTTTTCTTGGTGGTAACGGGTACCTGGAGCTCTCCATATGAAAGTCCGCCCAGAATCAGACTGCAAGCTAAACCTGGACTTGTCGGAAAACATCACATAAGCCCACTGTTGCGGTGTCCACATTGCATGCTCTCTACTCCAGGGTAACCGCAGGCGACAGTGAGTTGCAGTAAGTGGAACGCATCTTACAGGTCTACGAGCATATAGCCCAATCTGCTCTAAGCGTCTGTACACGGTCTGCCTTGAAATTGTCGTACCAGTAGCTGAAGAGAGCTGACGAGACAGGTCTGAGTCTGTGCGCCGCCTGTTTTTTTTGGCATTAACTGCCAAATACCTGTCCTCATTCGGCGTTGTAACTCTGGGGCGACATGTGCTGTACCGTCTACTCACATTACCATCATCTTGGAATTGTTGCCAAAGCCTAGAGATGACACTCTGGGCTATTCCAAGTTCGTGTGATACTTCCAGTTGAGTACGCCCACATTCCAGACGGCCGATAATTCTACCACGTAAAAAATCATCCAAATGCCTCCTTTGTGTCATAACTTTTCGGTTATTGCACTGAAATGCTTATAAAGCGCCTGCGAACAATTTTACTTCTTTGCCTGTATTCCTTATAATATCACTCTCTTACACTCTCATCATTGTGACGTACCATCGGTGTCATCTGGTTACTTCCTGAAATTTGCATATGATTCTTGAAGATGTGTGTAGTGATTTTACTACTAAAACTACTAAAACGTTAAATAGAACGCAATCCAAAGCACAGAGAACGCTAACCCGATCTAACTCGAATTCGCTACAATCAACAACAAAAACAACTAATAAACAACTGAACTGAGATGTTCTGCTCCGGCTTTTATATGCTGTTTAATCATGCACGAGAACATTCTGGTATATTCTCGAGGTTTCTGGAAAGCAAAAATGTACAATTACGAGATATCTATTTATTAAATGTTAAGTGCCCGTGCTCCTGTATTTTTACTTTTTCGGCGTAGCTTTCTCTTAAAACTCGTCACGCGCTGCATCGCACAGGCAAATAAAGTAATTTTAATTACAATTTTACTAAAAATAGCTAGTTAAATACAAAATCCGTAACAATACTACTATAGTTATATGCGCTGTATTAAACAAGGAGGAATAAAAAAAAATATATATAAATTCACATTTTGTATTACGCCCAAAGGAGCGTTTTATTCACGTTGTCTGTGTTACTTTTATTTATTAAATAACATGTTCTTCGCACTTAAACCATAAAATTCAGTTCAACAGCAATATCCCAAAATAATTTAGAAACAGCCATATGTTTAGATTTCCGATACGTATTGCGAGCTAGAGATAAAAATGTTTTTCTCTTTTTTGTCTCCCCCCTCCGTACGGTGTTGCCATTGCTCGCTTTAAAATCGTTGAGCAAAAATTCGTTAATGTTTCACAAAATATGAAATAGGTAATAAAACAAATTCCAAATATGGGCTTACAAATGCCCATAATCGAGTGGAAGCCTACGTTATTCAAAACTTGATGTCTCTAGGTACCGTTGTTTTTTCACAACGCGAGAAACATACATACATTGATGGAGATACTTCATCATTTAATTTCCTTAAATATAACGCAGGTCTCTAATAATTGGTGGAAACAATGAAAGCGAAACGTCGTTTGTAGTGAACCAATGCAAAATGATAAAACGAAATTAGAAGCTTAGAAATAATTGCTTAGAGAAGCAAATTGTCTTTTTGTGCTAAAAAGAAGAAGAAGAAAAGAAAAAGTTCATGATTTATTTTTTACAAATACAAATAAATTATTCATAAAGATTAATTTATAAAACATTTAAAAATCTGAAATTCTGAGATATATTTTAATGCGAGTCTTACATTCAAATCAAATAAGAAGAATATTTGAAGAAAAGCAATGCATTTACATTTGTGATACTGTACGAATGAAACACTGTATAAATTACTTTATTATTTGTTTTGTTGCAATTAAATGTTGACACTGAATATTTCATTTTTAATAACGAGAGTATTTACGAAGATAAAAATTGATATCTCTAATTATATACTGGTCTACTTATATAAACTTCAGAATTCATAATAGTATATAATGAATAATAATATTGATATTAATCTGTCTATTGATATTAATCTTAAGATAAAAATATATATTCATATTAAGATAAAATCATTGAAAATCTTAAGATAAAATTATTGAAAATCTTGAGATAAAAATTATTAGTATCGATCTTAAGATAAAAATTATTAGTATCGATATTTTTACAAATACAAATAAATTATTCAGAAAGTTTAATTTATAAAACGTTAAAAATCTGAAATTTTGAGATATATTTTGATGCGCAATCTTGCATTCGAATCAAATAAGAATATTTGAGGAAAAGCAATGCATTTACATTTGTGATACTGTACGAATGAAACACTGTATAAATTACTTTATTATTTGTTTTGTGGCAATTAAATGTTGACACTGAATATTTCATTTTTAATAACGATTACGAAGATAAAAATTTCTATCTCTAATTATATACTGGTCTACTTATATAAACTTCAGAATTCATAATAGTATATAATGAATAATAATATTGATATTAATCTTAAGATAAAAATATATATTAATCTTAAGATAAAATATATATTCATATTAAGATAAAATCATTGAAAATCTTAAGATAAAATTATCGAAAATCTTGAGATAAAAATTATTAGTATCGATCTCAAGATAAAAATTATTAGCATCGATCTTAAGATAAATATTCGTTGAAGATAAAAATTATTAGTATCGATCTTAAGATAAATATTCGTTTAAGATAAAAATTATTAGTATCGATCTTAAGATAAATATTCGTTTAAAGTAAAATTTTTTAAGATAATCTTAAAATAAAAATTCATTTAAGATATTCATGGGAGATAAAAATTACTGAAAATCACTCCAATTTCGTAAACAGAAGTAGTATTTAAAAGAACAGAAATAAATCATCATAACTGATATGTATGCAATTCTAAATTCTCTGCTATGAAATATTTTATCTTATTACACATTTTGTGTGTCATAGTTTTTCATCTAATTTTTATTTCATATAAGAAAAAGCTTAAGAATTATCTTCTTCTTATGTTTTTAGTATGATTGCTGCTCTGGGTCTGCTGGAGAACAGTTCTGTCATTATTGTAGCCTCCATGCTCATCTCACCCATCATGGTGAGTAAACTATGGTGAGTACCCAAAGCGTTGGCGGTACTTAATTGAGAGAATTTATGAATTGAGATGAAATGTTAAGTTTACAATTTCAAAGAACACAATTGAAGCTTTTAATTTAACTGTCTTTAATGATATTCCAGTTCATCAGTGCGGGAGGGTGATCAAATTCTTCGAGGTATTTTTTTATTGATTTAAAACGGAAAATATAAAATTCTTTTTTTTTCCATCTTGACTTCGAATGATGGATTATTTAGCGTTCTTTTATAACATTTGTTTTTTTAACAGATTTTTCTCCCAGAAAAAAAAATTCTGAAAGGTTTCAGATATTAACGGTCGGCCAAAAGGGTCTGTTAAGGCTTTTTATACTCTTGCTGAACCCACACTTAAGCCATGTAAAATTCAATTCGAGAGCAGAATCACAAAACATTTAAAAGCTGCATTATCTCTTGAATTTTCCATAGATAGTCTTGTGCGTTGGACATAAACATATTTTATTCCATGCAGTGTTGCCATTGCTTGCTTTGAAATTGTTGAGTTTATTAAGCAAAAATTAATTAAAATTTTATAATATATGAAATATAAAATTCCTGATTCAAAATTTGACCTTCCAGGTAAACATGTTAGGGTAGAAGACTACGTTATTCAAAATTTTACTGCCCTAGTTACCGTCGTTTTCCCACAATGTAATGAGCAGACATGCATATTCTTCATTATTTAATTTTTTTAAAAATAATACAAGGCAATACTATTTGGGGACAAAAATTTGAAAAGTGTTTATAGGAAACCCATGCAAAATACCATTTCAAGACTAATACCCTCTTTTGGGCTTTAAAAATTAAAATAAAATAAAGGCCGTGTAAGAACTTTTAAACCGGATGAGGAGTTAGGCTATGTATATATATATATATATATATGTAATAATAAAATTCCATAATCAATAATACACTTAAAATTCTAACTGTATGTTCTTTTCATTTTTAATGGCGACGTTCTCTTATTTGAAAGTACGTGGAATTAAATCCACAGCCCCGTAGTGTTTTTCCCGCCTTTTCTACATGTACAGTTATAGAATGTTCTCGAGATATTTAAAGCGAACTGGATTGGCTGACGAGGCTGACGTCATTTCTTGGAAGCTCCGCCTTTCCAGAGGCTATAAAAGGACACGCAAAAGAATATCGGGGGCTTTTTCTTTAATGCAACGATGCAGTAAACTTCATACAAAAAGTTATTAGTAATTCTTTTTATTTACTCCGGATATCTGATTTTGTAACTGCTAATTCTCCTGAATAATAATAAATGGATCCGGTTTCTTAAACTTATCGTCTGATAATTTAAGCTACGACTACATCTATATTTCTTCAACGACCTATTTATTCTGGACAAAAGCCGATACAACACATATACATATATATAGCTGATACATATACATATACATATATATATATATATAGAGAGAGAGAGAGATTACGTTTAAAAGTAGCAAAAGAAAGTAAAGAAATCTGTTAAGCTTTCAAATTTCACCCTAAAGGGTGCATTTTTTCATTTACACATACATACACATTTTGAGAGCATTTAGCGTAACGTTCCTTTGAGCTAAAAGCATTTTAAAAAAAGCATATCTTTAAAAAATGCACAGTCTCGCGCGCTAGAGATAATTAATTTTTTTTTTTCTTTTGGGTATAGTGTTGCCATTGCTCGCTTTGAAATCGTTGTGTTTCTTAATCAGAAACTCTTCATAGTTTTGCAAAATATAAAATAGGTAATAAAACAAATTCCAAATTTGGGCTTCCAGATACCCATATTGGAGTGGAGGACTACATTACTCAAAATGGAATGTCTCTAGGTAGCGTTGTTTTTTCACAGTGCGAGAAGCATACATGTAGTCATGTAGCTTATTTATTATTTAAATTCTTTAAATATAATGCAGGGCGATAATATTTGGTGGCAACAATTTGAAACGTGAAACGCCGTTTATGGTAAGCCAACGCGAAATGCTAAAACGAAATTAATAGCCGTCCTGGGAAAATTGCTCGTTTGGGCTGAAAAATTTCATTACTTGTAAGGGATAATTTAAAATAAAGAGAACTTCTCTGAAGATTTAATTTTGAACAGGCGCTTCTTTCGCAGACGAGATTCAGGTGACAAAATTAAGGAAAAACGATCCTTCTTGCATGGCATATGCAGTAATCATTCATATATATATCTTAATTTCACGATGTAAATTAAAAGAATAAAAAAATTGCGTGAAACCGTAATAATCAGTACACAGTTCAGGATCGAACCCTGTAATCGCATCGGTTAAACTATAATGATTTAAAACTGTTTAATAATTTGTTTTAAAAGTTTTATTTTCAACACATAATGTGTAGTTTAAAATTTTTACTTGAATTTGGCTTTTTTTTTTCTGCTTTCTTTCCCCAAACGTTTACAATTAGTTCTTCTATAGAAAATTCTTCTCACATTTCTACAGAAATAATAAGTCGATGTATTTAAAAGAAGTGACATATTTTACAAGATAATATCTTAAATCCTTTCAACTTTCTAGCTCCTCTTATAAGAGAATTGGGGGGGGGGATCAGACTTTACTGCATTTGGTTGCAACGTAATTTTTTTTTTTTTCATTTGCAGGGTCCTATTCTGGCCGGAACGTTCGGAGCTGTTATTCGGGACAGGAAATTGCGAAACCTCGGTATTAAGACAGAGATATTGGGTTTATTTCTTTGCGTCTTCATAGGTAAGTCAAAGGTCAAAAAAGATATTAACTAATGTTATATAATAAGACCAAATTTGTACTAAATTTAAGATGCGAGGTCGGGGGGAAAAAGTTCTATATCTCCCGTTCTACTGGGCCGATTGACAAAATTCTAATTGCGTTTTTCATGTCTGGAAAGCGCGATTTACGATATACAGTGTTTCACAAAAGTGATGGGACACTTGTGCTTTACAAAAGGAAACTGTAATAAAATAAATTAAAAAAAACATGTAAACATTTTTTGTGGGTGTGTTTCATACTTAAATTTAGTAACAATTATTACATAAAATACATTTTCTCAAAATATTAAAGTATTAATTTAATAAAAATACAATTGTTTAGAACGGAGCAAAAAATGGCTCACATAAGTGATGGGACACCATTAGATACTACTATATACTACAATAAAAATATTTTTTGGGGTTTTTATTTTTACTCAAAAGCAATTAGCAATAATTTATAAAATAGTCTGCAGTATTTCTCTCCAGTTTGTTTTGGAATTTTTGTGTTTTTTAGCTCTGTGCAGCCATGAATGCTAAACGAAAAGAAACTTTGCCTGAAATTCGAAAATTAGTTATTAATTTTATTAAATTTTATTAATTCGAAAATTAGTTATTATTTAGCTCTGTGCAGCCATGAATGCTAAACGAAAAGAAACTTTGCCTGAAATTCGAAAATTAGTCATTAATTTGCATATTGAACGTGGAAAATCTATTAGAGAAACTCCTGAAGCAGTTAACTTCAGTCATTTAACAATTTTCAATATCATTAAACGATATAAAAGTAATCATATGATTCAGGATAAAAGAAGACATGGCCGACCATCAAAGCTATCCAATGGAAGAAAGCGAATTACCGTTCGAAATATTAAAACAAAATCTAAGAATGTGTGCTCCTAAAGTTGCTGCTGATTTACAAGCATTATATGGAGTAATTGTTAATCTTGAGACTATTAGAAGAGTAATTCGATCTGCTGGATATCACGGTAGAGCAGCCAGGAAAATATTCTTCGTAAGTGAAAAGAATAAAAAACTCAGACTGGCTTTCGCAAAATCCAACATAAATAAGAATTCTGATTACTGGAATGAAGTTATATTTGCTGATGAGAGTAAATTTAATATATTTGGTTCTGACGGTAGAATCTTGGTGTGGAGAAAACCCAGGGAAGAATTTCGCAAACGGTGCCAACAGCAAAACATGGTGGACGAAGAGATATGGTATGTCGTGCGCTGGAGTTGGTAATTTTGTTTTTATTGACAGTATAATGGATCAGTACAAGTATATTGACATTTTAAATCAAAATTTGAAATCTTCAGCACGAAAATTGATCCACCACAATCTCCAGACTTAAATCCCATAGAGAATATTTGGCAAGAATTGGAATCAAGAATTCGCAAACGCACCATTTCTTCAAAACAACAATTAAAATCGGTGCTTCAAGAAGAATGGGGTAAAATCACTCCAGAAATCACAAAAGAATTAGTCGAATCCATCCCAAGAAGATTAAATCATGTTTTAAAAGTAAAAGGAAATTCAACAAAATATTAAAACCTTTTAAAAAGTAAAATTTTTGGATAAATATTTGATGGAAAAGTAAGTGTCCCATCACTTATGTGAGCCATTTTTTGCTCCGTTCTAAACAATTGTATTTTTATTAAATTAATATTTTAATGTTTTGAGAAAATGTATGCTATGCAATAATTGTTACTAAATTTAAGTATGAAACACACTCATAAAAAAGTTTTACATGTTTTTTTAATTTATTTTACTACAGTTTCCTTTTGTAAAGCACAAGTGTTCCATCACTTTTGTGAGACACTGTATATTAGATTTTTATATAGCATTGTTCTAATATAGGTATTTTGACACAAAATCGGGATTTTTCTGAAATAACATACCAATCTTTTTTACATATTTCGATTCTACGACTCAAATTATGCCTATATATTAAATTTTGTAAAATTTGGTGGGAAATTTACTGACAAATTCGAAAATTTATCTTGGCAGAATTTTTTCAGTTTGCGAATTCTGTTGGCGAACTTCTTGTGGCAACGCATTTTCCTTTCCCTTCCATTATGCTGGACGGAAAAAAAAAAGGAACCTCGTTCCTACCTTTTTACATGGTTTCATGAGCAGAAAAAAAAGCTACATCGTTTCTACTTCCAAATAAATTTAGCAAAGTGTCTAAACCCCATTTGATGTTTTATCGCTTTCAACAAATATGCCAAATTTCAAAACGCGCCAATATATAAATTCACGTGTATCTTTCGGAAATTTTGAATAAAAATCTGTAATTTTTTTGCAAGTACGCTTAGAAATACGTCTACTTTTAGATGATGGGAAAAATTTTATACATTATAATTCAAAAATATTTTTGAAAAAATTATAAAAATTATTTAAAAATTAAAAAATAAATCTTAAAAAATGGGTTAATTTTATTTGGAATGAACCTAAATTTCGAAATGTGAAAGGAAGAATCAAATAAATTTAATAAAAAAAAAGAGAGATTAATAAATATATATACCAAACTCAATTAACATCGAGGAGCTAAAATTTTGAGAGGTAATTCCTTACAAACTACTCGTGCGATTTTTACAAAACTTGGTAGTTTGGCGTAATTTGTATCGTAGAATCGAAATATGGCAAAAAATTGGTATGCTATTTCAGAAAAAGTCCAATTTTGTGTCAAAATACCAAAATATAACAGTGCTATATATAAATCTAATACATATCCTAAATCGCGCTTTCGAGACATGAAAAACGCAAGTTGAATTTTGTCAATCGGCCCAGTAGAACGGGAGATATAGAACTGCTCCTCTTTTTTTGTGCGCAGTGTACATGCTACACAACGATTAGCATTTTAACGACCCATAAGGACCGATGAAGTGAGATGCTATAATAAATACTTGTAGTATTGAATCAAGATGAAAAAGAAATTTATTATGAGTCGTCATACTGAAGATTGTGTTGATGCGAGTCGAAGCTAAAATGTAACGTATTTAAGGAGAAAAGGTAAGGTAAACTACTAACTGACATCAATTTAACATTTGCTTAAAAAAATAATTCTGTTTATGCGAAAAGCGAAATACCATTGAAGTTATTCTTTATTTAATAGAGCTTGAAATACGCTTGTTTAACACAACAGCCATTTTTTTCACTCGCGATCTCAATATCTTCGCCTGCGCATCAGTGGTTTGAAGATTCAGTGGTAATGCAACTTTCAATAGTGTGGTGGTTCATAGTATTACATAAAATTTCAATTAAGGCAATCAATAAAATATTAATTAAATAGAATAATATTAAAATATCAGAAATCTCACATCTTCCATCAACTGTCTGAACACACTCAATGGCGCTCTCAGCGTCCTTAGCGAATTTAACCCTTGACCAAAGAAAGTCTATGTAAAGAAGGAAAGGCTCCATAGACGTAATGTAAACCAGTTTGTCTTCTATACCGTTACAAAGAAGAGGGACAATTCGCCAAGAGATTTGGCGAGGAAACCTGTTGGCGAGAATTTCCCCCTTTGTGATGTACCTGGCCGAGATTTTCCACCTCCGCCACGTGTACAGGAAATTGAGGAAGACGGGTTAAGATGAATCGTTTTTTGACTTTTCGCCATAATTTAAACTCGAATTTCCCTGCGTTTTTTTGCTTTACTAGTTGAACTTGTATTATCCATATCGCAGTTTGATGTCTGATTTTATATCTGTCAATATGTAGGGGGAAAAAAAAATGGAGTCACACAGCTTTAAACTCTTGATAAACGTGACCGTCGAACCTGTTCAAACTTCGACATCAGCTTCGAGCTTTGGCGCTTTTTTGGCGATAAATATTTCACGCATGCGCAATTGTGTCCCTTTTCGTTCGGAGGGAGCCACTCCTGCTGCTGCGAAGCTTTCCTTCTTAACAATACATAATCTTTGCTCTAGCGTTACGCGGGTTTTACCACCGCCCAACCGGGATAATGGTTAGTGACTCTAATTACCATACCGAAACGCCTGAGTTCGAACCTCGGAGAAAGCTGTGGTTGTTTGTAAATGTATAGTGTGTCTGTGCGGCATGGAGGCACTCTAAGTATGCGGCGAACCGAAAGTCCTCTCAAGCGGTTTATCCTCTCAAGGGGTTTTCGTTTTGGTAGGGGAAGAGGGGTAGAAGACTCTCCGGACCCTTACCCCCGGGGTGCTGTTCATCAAAACTGGGGAATGAACTGAACAAAGCCTAATTGTCACCAATATGGTGCTAAAGGCACTTGCTGGCCCACCAGCGGTAAAAGTCGCTGAACTCTGGTAATTCGGTCCGAGGCTCGAACCCCGCGAACGAGCTGGCTGCATGGGCGTTTTCGTGGTTTTCCCTATGTGTTACCTATATACGAGCCAATTTCCCTTAGAAAGTCCTCTACGAAGGCGTCCCCTATCTTAGGCAGATGGCCTTCGAGGCTTTGCCATAATCACATAAAAAACAACCAAAATCAAACCAAGCTGTTGCCAACGATGGACGTAGTCTTGCACTTCTTGACGCGGTGAATTTCGTGGACAAGTTCTCAGGTTGTTGTCAGACAAGTGAGATAAGTCGCAACAACATTATTATCTTAATAAACATCTTTTTCGGCAACAGTTTTCTTCCCTTTTAATTAGCAAAATTCAAATTTACAAGCTCTATTAAATAAAGAATAACCTAGTTTTCTTTATTTTTGAAACTGCAAGGTGACTAAAAATCGAATAGAAAGAAAAAGTTTATTTAAAACTGAATTCTTTTGAATACGAGTAAAATCTAGAACTTTAAGAATTTATTAAAAAATGGAACATTCTAAGCACGTTTGTATAGCAATTAAAACTACTTTGCTATGGTGGCTACAGTCCTTTAAATTTCATAATGATTAAATGCTTATTTTGAATATTATGTTATTTTTCATTACATTAGCTTGAGACACAGAAACTTCAAAATTTAACAAACTATGAATACACGTTGATAAGCTTGTAGAGTCATTAGGTTATTTCAAAAGCAGGAGAGATGAAAAATGAGCAATGTTCTCCCCGGGACTCGAACCACGGACCTATCGAATACGCGCCGAGAGTGCTGACCACTGCACCACTAAGGCATGTTAAGAAGGCGGGAGAAATACCTTATACAGTCAAAAGTCTTTAATCCGGACTCGTCGGGACTTCGGCGATTCCGGATTATCGGTTTTTCCGAATTATAGATCATCAATTTAAATCTGGTAAGATGGCATGCAGAAATTATAAAATTAAAAATATGAAACCGTAATTTATGGAATAAAGAGCAATTATGATCTAAAGGGTATCAAAATTTACAAAAAAAAAAAAAAAAAAAAAAAAAAAAAAAGCTTAATATTTATTTGTTTATTTTATTAAACATTTCTTTCAACGCGCGCATGCGTAAAGAATACATTACGCATAGTCGGAATTAGAAAATTGCTACCAGAAAACTATTTGATGTGTATTCGTGATATTTATAATGACGAGGAATTTGATTTAAATCATATCATAACGGAGTACATCGAGATGAAATACTACATTTAGTAAGGAATTATAAGCCGGATAAAATAAAAACATCTGCCCTGAAGATGAGGATAGTGCTGACAGATCAACAACTTCCAGTTCATTGCGCGCCGCGACGTCCCTCCCCTCCCGGCAGACCAGCGTGAAACTGATAAACAGATTTCGGAATGGTTAGAAAAACAAATGATATGCCTTTATCCATTTTATGCAGCAATTCCACTTTTCGTTTGATGGACATCGAAACATGCTTTCGCTTTGTAGATCCTTTGGCAGCTCAAGAATCGGAAATTCTTTTTGACATAATCGAAAGTTCAAGCTTACTTTTATAAAATTGCTATAACAGTCTACAACAAAATAATGAGCCGGATTCTATTAGAAGATTAAGGAACAACGCAATTTGCAACATTAATTGAAATAGATAATTAGATAATTTTAGCTTAGCTTATACCGTCCTTTATACATTAAATGCGCGTGCGTATACTCATTATGCGTTTACGTATGCGCAGAAAGTTTGTAGCTTTGATGTCCGGATTATAGATCATTCCGGATTATGGACGTCCGGATTAAAGACTTTTGACTGTATACTCCCCCCTTTTAAAGGGCGACTGGCGATTAGGAGACCCAATCGCTAAATACAGGTGGGAGAGATTCATCAGCCACCACCTTTTTCAGTTCGGGTGCCACTGTAGAGTCATTAGATTATTTCGAAATCAGGAGAGATTAATGAACAATGCTCTCATCGGGACTCGAACCACGGACCTCTCGAATACGCTAGACTGGAAGCTGTTTCTGCAATTTTTTGTTTTAAATATAAAATTAAGTACTTGGTTTTTAGGAGAACATTTCATAATGCGCAGTATGTGAGTAAATAGGAGGATTATGGAACACATGCGTCTAGTTTAAACGTCAATCTTCGTTGTGAGAAGTATTAATGGATTAAATCTGTGCGAATTTATTATTACTAATAGGAGTATTCCTCTGTAAATAGTAAATTAATTCCAAAATCCCACATGATAAAAATTTTAAACTCAGACGCTTTGAACTTTCAAGTGTTGGTATTACAATCGAAAAGGAATTTAAATATTGTTTTTAATACAAGCTTTCTGAATTGAAAAAACTTATCTTGAGTTCTAAGATAAATATATTTTTCTCATGCCTTTGTAATTACTATATGTTAAAATTTCGTATATTTTAAACTGTTCTTATGCCTTTGTAACAATTCTAAGTATTCCATTTTAATTGACAGTATGTTATGCAAACAAAATATTTCTGAACATTTAAATACCTATGAATTGAAAATTTGGAGTAATATGAATATTTTATTAGTCTCTGTTAGATTTCAAAAGCGTCTAAAAATACACCAAAAAGTGCATGCATAATTTTTCTCTCATTTGCCCGAACATGAAGGAAAAAATGAAATTTAAAATTTTTGGCACCATGATAAATCTATGATTAATTAAAGTACATTAATTAGCAAAGAAACACAAAAATAACACAAAATTATAAGAATGAGCTTTTTCGAAATCTTTTTCATTCTAAAAATTTAAAAAATTGCAAGATTAAACTGTTTCCACAAATTCTGGAAGGAAAATGCTTCAGACAATAGCGCAGAAAGTCAAAGATGTTTCACTTAAGGGGTCTCGTACACCTTAAACCCCTTACGATCTTCGAATTATGTGACTGTTGCAGGAATTGGGATATTTTATTTATTTTAAAAGCACATACTTCGAACTTTTTACAGCTGACTGCATAATATAGCTGCTTTGGAAACTAGTAACCAGAAAGTTTATGTTGCCACAAATATTTTTGTAATTTAATCCGCTTTGTGACAAAATGTTTCGTCATATTTCCATCTTGCGCGCATGGTATTTTAAAAATGCTAATGGTACATACTTGAAATTTCATAGAATTCTTTATATGGGCACTATTTTTAACTGAACCAAAAATCTGATGAATATTTTAATATTAAAAAAAAAAAAAAAACAAAATCTGAAATGTTTCAGATTTTAAATTACGTCCAAAGGGGCGTTTTTTAACATTTTGTGTGTTACCTTTCTTTATTAAATATCATGTTCCTCGCACTTAAACCATAAGATCCAGTGCAACAGCAATATCGCAAAATAGTTTTAAAACGAGCATATCTTTAGAATTTCCGATACAGAGACTCACGCGCTGGAGATAAAAATGTTTTTTCTGCACAACGTTGCCATTGCTCGCTTTGAAATCCTTGAGTTTGTTAATCAAAAATTCGTCAAAGTTTTAAAAAATAGGAAATCGATCATAAAACAAATTTCAAATTTCAAATTTGGTCTTCCACATGCTCATATTCGTTGGAGGATTACGTTATTCAAAATTCGATGACTCTATGTACCGCTGTTTTATCACAATACGAGAAATATACATACATTTATGCAGATTTTTCATTATTTAATTTCTTCAAATATAATGCAGGACTCTAACATTTTGTGGCAACAGTTTGAAAAGTGAACCCACATTTATGAGTCCGACGCAAAATGCCAAAACGAAATTAATAGTCGTACAGCAGGGCAAGTTGTCCCTTTGTACTTAAAAAAAAAAAAAAAAAAAAAAAAATCTGAAATGTTTCAGATTTTAAATTACATCCAAAGGGGCGTTTTTTAACATTTTGTGTCTTACCTTTCTTTATTAAATATCATTTTCCTCGCACTTAAACCATAAGATCCAGTGCAACAGCAATATCGCAAAATAGTTTTAAAACGAGCATATCTTTAGAATTTCCGATACAGAGACTCACGCGCTGGAGATAAAAATGTTTTTTCTGCACAACGTTGCCATTGCTCGCTTTGAAATCCTTGAGTTTGTTAATCAAAAATTCGTCAAAGTTTTAAAAAATAGGAAATCGATCATAAAACAAATTTCAAATTTCAAATTTGGTCTTCCACATGCTCATATTCGTTGGAGGATTACGTTATTCAAAATTCGATGATATTGTGAAAATATCACAATACGAGAAATATACATACATTTATGCAGATTTTTCATTATTTAATTTCTTCAAAGATAATGCAGGACTCTAACATTTTGTGGCAACAGTTTGAAAAGTGAACCGACATTTATGAGTCCGACGCAAAATGCCAAAACGAAACTAATAGTCCTTCGGGATTCAAATCCCTTTGGACTAAAAATTTTATGCACGAAAATATTACAGATATTTTTTAATAAAATACATTTGATAAATTCAACTTTAATTAAATAAAACTTTAACAAGAAATACTTAGAATTTTTGGTTCACGGTAGTTTCCAGATGTTATAAAACCTATATATTAAATATGGAATTAAATTATGCGACAGAATGTTTTAAGCTATGTGCGCAAGGTGGAAACACGACGAAAAATTTTGTCACAGAGCGGATTCAATTATAAAAATATTTGTGGCAACACAAACTTTCTGATGACTATTTCAGAAAGCAGCTATATTATGTAGTCAGTTGTAAAAGTTTGGAAGTAATTGCTTTTAAAATAAATAAGTTATCCCAATTCTTGCTACAGTCACATGTTCGAAGATCTTATGGGTTTTAAGGTGTATGAGTCCCCTTAAGGTTAAAATTTGAGAAATCGTCGTTTCTCGCCGAGAAACGTATTTTGCATATATACATCCGAATAACTCGGGAACGGCTGGATGGTATTTCAAACCGCTTTCACAGTACCTCGCATTTAGGTGGCTGAAGAAGCCTATGAACGCATTTCGTTCTATTTCAGTTTTTGAGACTTGGGTGTTCGACCGTGTTTCCAATGTTATGTCTATGGGAGCATTGGATGGAGTAAGGAATAGGAGCAAAGGATAAAAATAAAGATTTCGATGTTAAACTGTATCAGCGTCTTTTGGCCCGGAAATGCATTCGATTACAGCAACTCGGATCAAAATCGCTTCATTATTTCCCGAGGTTTAATTTTCATAATTTTCAGCTGTCTTGAAAATATTGTTTATTTGAAAAACCTCTACTGAAAAATGCAGCGTAACAGTTTTAAAATATTTCTTAAAATTTTGTGAATTATGAAATTCGCCTGCTGCTTTAAATTGAAATCTGTTACCAGGATTAGTAATTTTAAAAGTAGTAAAGTTTGCTTATACATTCAGATCTTTTTTTTTTCTAACAAGTTTGACATCATCAAAAAATTTGATTGATTTTTTGACATCATCAATGTTTTCCTTTTTTTAAAAAAAATTTGATTGTTTTTTTTTTGACATCATGAATTCTCTCTTTTTTTAATATGATTGATTTTTTGACATCATCAATTTTTTCTTTTTTAAAAAAATTTGATTGTTTTTTGACATCATCAATTTTTCCTTTTTAAAAAATTTCATTAATTTTTTGACATCATCAAATTTTTGACATCATCAAAAAATTAATCAAATTAAAAGAAAGCCTAAATAGAAATTCCTTACTTCTTTAGTTTCTATTTAGGCTGATAATATCGCATAAGGATTTTCTTTTATATCTTTGAGTAACAACTTAATTTTTTCAGTTTAGTTCCTAACTTCATAGTTTCAAGTTCTGCTAATAATTATTTTACTGTTAGCAATATTTTCTTCAGAAAAATTTCCAGGAGGCATGTGCTTATATTGTTATTTTCTGTGTCCATTATAGGCTATATATTTGGTCTCACCAGCGAAGGTATCAACAGTGTCTGGGGAAGAAGGGAATGGCCTAATTCTGAGATGATTAGCAGGTAATTGTGGTAACCTTTCCAGTTCAGTTTGGAATTATCCGTCACAAAGTTAGTTACACTTCTAAGTTGGAGAATAGTCCCACTAAAAATGATTCTAAAAGCAGCAGAAAGTAACTGTTTATTAGATCTTCAAAACATAATATATAGATGAGAAAAAAAATCGAAATATTTTTACCCCTACTTTTTAGAGAGTTCGTCTAATTCCACTAACGAAGCTATCAAGGGTACGGCCGAACGTTGTAAGACTTTAGAGAGACGTGGCCAAAAGGCTAACGCGCGCTAGTCAGAAACTCTGCTTCTCTCTCTCGAAGTCAGTGGAACTTCGTCATGAATACTACTCTTGCTGATTTGCATTATACGCGATTCTAAAAACACATTCTGGTAAGGAATTTGTTAGCTGAAATTAGGAGAGATAGGAAAGGACCTTTAACTTAAAAATAACTGTTATAAACTTAGGCTAAAACTTACATGTTTACTGATGAAAGTAGCAGTCAAAAAAGTGGCTAATGATTTTAATGATAATAGTTTAACTTTTGTAATATTATTTTATTACTTTTTAGTCCAAAGGGACTTGAGTCCCGGAGGACTATCACTTTCGTTTTGGCATTTTGCGTCGGACGGATAAATGTCGGTTCACTTTTCAAACTGTTGCCATAAAATGTTAGAGTCCTGCATTATATTTGAAGAAATTAAATAATAATGAAAATCTGCGTAAATGTATGTATATTTCTCACATTGTCATAAAATAACGGTACATAGAGTCATCGAATTTTGAATAACGTAATCCTCCAACGAATATGAGCATGTGGAAGACCAAATTTGAAATTTGAAATTTGTTTTATGATCGATTTCCTATTTTTTAAAACTTTGACGAATTTTTGATTAATAAACTCAAGGATTTCAAAGCGAGCAATGGCAACGTTGTGCAGAAAAAACATTTTTATCTCCAGCGCGTGAGTCTCTGTATCGGAAATTCTAAAGATATGCTCGTTTTAAAACTATTTTGCGATATTGCTGTTGCACTGGATCTTATGGTTTAAGTGCGAGGAACATGATATTTAATAAAGAAAGGTAAGGTAACACACAAAATGTTAAAAAAACGCCCCTTTGGACGTAATTTAAAATCTGAAACATTTCAGATTTTTTTTTATTTTTTATTTTTATTATATTAGTTTCTTATTAGCCCAAAGGGCATTAGTCCAGAAGAGCTATTAATTTCATTGTGCCATTTTGCGTTGAAAACTTTAAATGGCGGTTCACTTTTCAAATTGTTGCCACCTAATATTTACATTGTTACATTTAAAGAAATTAAATAATGAAGAATCTGTATGTATGTATGTATGTATGTCTCTCGCATTGTGATAAAACAACGGTATCTAAAGCCATTTAATTTTGAATAACGTAATCTTCTACCGAACACTTTAACAAATTTTTGATTAACAAACTCAGCGATTTCAAAGCGAACAATGGCAACGTTGTACAGAAAAAAACCTTTTCTTTTCCTCCAGCTCGTGAGACTGTGTATCGGAAATTCTAAAGATAAGCTCAATTTAAAATTATATTGCGATATTGCTCTTGAACTGAATTTTATGGTTTAAGTGCGAGGAACGTTTATTAAATAAAGGTAACAGACAAAAGGTTAAAAAAAAGGTCCGTTTGTGTGTAATGTAAAATCTGAAAGCTTTTAGATTTTCGTCTTTTCCTTAGTATTTAGTTTTTTATTTTATTAGTTTCATATTTATTTTATTAACATTATTTGATTTTGTTAAATAATTTTTCTAAATTGTTTAATTTTCTCATAATTTTTAAAATACTCAGAATTGTAAAATCAGAAAATTATAATCTTCTCAGAATCTCAGACCTTATGTCAAAAAGTATCCACTAACAACTCTGCTCATCAACTTTGCATTACTCTTCGTGAAATATTCCACAACAGTGCTTTAATTTATCAAAACTTACGCAGCTTCAAAATCCTTTATGGTGTCGTCTATGTTGTACATTTAACAAAATTTTATACTTCACAGTAAAAAACCTCTGTAACATGTAACATTCTTTGTAACAGTGTATTTTACACGTAATTATTTGTAAACGTGTAAGAAATTCTTTATAACATTTATATCACAACTATATCAAAATTTTGTATTCAAAGAATATTTTTTTAAAAAATAAAAGCTACTAAATGAGAATAAAAAGGTGAAATCTTTCAGTCGGAGCAGCTGCTCATTCTGTGGTTTCCTGTGTACTTAAGTAGTAGATGAACATTCTGAAAGTAAAGATAAACTAGCGCAGTGAGTAAAGGCTTAACATTTAATCAAAAATAAATTTAAAAAATAAATAATTAAAAAATAAGTAACAAATTTAAAATCTGAAATCTTTCAGATTTTATATTATGCCCAAAGGGGTATTTTAACGTTTTGTGTGTCACCTTTATTTATTAAGTATCACGTTCCTCTCACGTAAACCACAAAATTCAGTTCAACATCGCGAAATAATTTTAAAATAAGCGTATCTTTAGAATTTCCGATACACAGTCTCGCGCGCTGGAGAAAAAAAGTGGCGTCGTTCCTACTTTCAAGTAATTAAATATATATATATAGTACAAAGTCTATAATCCGGTCGTCCATAATCCGGAATGATCTATAATCTGGACATAAAGCTACAAACTTTATGCACTTAATGCGTTTTCGCATGCGCAGTTAATGTATAACGGACGGTATAAGCTAGGCTAAAACTATCTAAGGCATTTCAATTAATGTTGCAGATTACGCTGTTCCTTAATCTTCTAATTGGAACCGGCTTATTATTTTTTGCAGACTGTTAAAGTAATTTCATAAAAATTAAGCTTGAACTTTCAATTATGTCAAAAAGAGTTTCTAATTCTGGATCTACAAAACGAAAGCATGTTTCGATGTCCATTAAACAAAAAGTGGAATTGCTGCAAAAAATGGATAAAGGCCTATCCGTCTCAAAATTATGCGAGAAGTATGGCATTGGGAAGTCCACTATATATAACACAAGAAAAAGGAACTCTTTGAATTTTTTGTGGAAGCATCTTAAACAACTTATATTTAAAGAAATGTTTAATAAAGTAAACAAATAAATATTAACCTTTTTTTTTTTTGTAAATTTTGATACCCTTTAGATCATAATTGTTCTTTATTTCATAAATTACGATTTCATATTTTTAATTGTATAATTTCTGCATGCTATCGTACCGGATTTAAACTGATGATCTATAATCTGGAAAAACCCCTAATCCGGAATCGGCGAAGTCCCGACAAGTCCGGATTACGGAATTTGTACTGTACATATAAAAAAATATTAAAAAAAAGTATGAAAGGTTTCAGATTTTAAATTATGTCCAAAGGGGCGTTTTTTTAACGTTTTGTGTGTTACCTTTATTTATTAAATATCACGTTCTTTGAACTTAAGCCATAAAATTCAGTTCAATAGCAATGTCGCAAAATAATTTTAAAATGAGCATATCTTTAGGTTTTCCGATACACAGTTCCGCGCGCTGGAGATAAATTTTTTTTTTTTTTTTCCTTTACAGTGTTGCCATTTGCTCGCTTTGAAATCTTTTTGAGTTTGTTTATCAAAAATTCGTTCAATTTTTACAAAATATGAAATAGATAATAAAACAAATTCCAGATTCGAAATTTAGACCTGCAGATGCCCATATTCGGGTGAATACTTACGTTATTCAAAATTTGATGGCTCTAACAAATATGCGGGTTCTTCATAATTTAATTTCTTTAAATATAATGCACGGCAATAATATTTTGTGGAAACGATTTGAAAAGTGAACCGACATTTTTCGTGAACCAACGGACGATACGAAAACGAAATTAATAGTCCTTCTGGGCAAATTGTTTCTTTGGACTAAAAATCTGATGTGTACACCACATGACGTCCTTGTACGGAATATTAAATTATACGCATTTTTTCTTGCATTTCATTTAAACTTATTAGATTGAATTAAACCTACTTCGCCGACAGCGCATAAACCACAATAGAATAAATGCATTCTTTAAAATTCACTTTGCTTACCATAGCGACACTCTGGCGTTAGGTTTACTTAACAGTCTTATATTTCGTTCATATTATAACTCAGAATGCACAAAATTTATATCATTTAAAGAATTATCTAATCGTTGCCACATGTCCTATACAGATACTATAATAAAGCTAGAACGATGTATAAAAGAAATTAAGAAAACAAAACAAAAAAGAAACAGTTTTTCACAGACGATTGAGTATTTCTCATTCAATTACTTCAGTTTTCACTTCGCGACAAGGCAGAAATACATAAAAACTCAAAATATCTGTATTAAAAATTACGAAGTAAATCTGAAACGCTTATTTCCTCGAAAAAATTCTAGAAAGGATTAAGCATGATTTAAATAATAAATGAAGGCGTTATCTTTGTTGTTGCGAAGTTATGTTTCTCTAGATTGGCAACAAATCCGCTACTCAGCTGTTTCAAATGTAAACAAGAGCAATGGCCGCCATCAAATTAGGCTTAGCGGCACTTAAACAACTTTAAAATTGTTGATAATTCTAAAAATATTGCATACAGATTTACTAAAGGCATAAAACCCTTAACCGGAAGATAGAAACAACATAATTCAATCATTTTTACAGCAAAAAATTTACAATTTACAAACATATAAGAGTAAAGAAACTGAGATCACTCAGCCGGGTAACAGAGTGGATATATTTATAAATATATTTATATACGTTTGGCGCGGCCGATTGAAACCAAAATACGATGTGCACATCTACATGTTATAGTAGTCTTATGTACAAAAATTTCAACGTTCTGAGGCTACTCCTTTTGAATTATGCGAGATACGTACGTACACACGCACGTACGTACGTACATACGTTCGTATAGACTCCACGAAAAATTCTCTTCAGAATTCATTTTAAAGCAGTTTTTTAGTTTTTTTTGGAGGAAAAGAGTCTTTTATTTATGTCTGCATTAGAAGTGCACATTATTATCTAATTATTTTTTCAGGGGTGTAGAAAGAAGTTTATGGATAGGCATATTTATTGCACTTCCTTCGGGTGCTGGTGTAGCGTTATCTGTGCTAGCCGGAAATGCAGGATCTCTGGTGGGAGTAGCCATCTCTGCTTCGCTGTTGCCACCTGCTGTGAACGCTGTGAGTATTCCCGTTAATGATTTACTTTTCGCAGTGTTTTTGATCTCTTTCCATGATAATGATTAAGCTATATTTCAAAGTGTATACTCTGTCACTTCATAAGAAGATCTTAGGACACTCAGAAAATCCTATAAGTTTCCTACAGATGTATTTATACTATACTGGTTCAGTTAGTTCATTAGATCATACAGTTCTATGAAACAGGTGATATTTTGGTTATATATTAGACAATATGTTTCCTGTACGTAGGCATATGTTTTTGTTTTCGTCATTTTTACTCACATCGCTGCAGAAGAGGAATCTGTGTATAATCTTCGAAAATATAGTTATGAGAATTTATTTACGTTACTCCAGTTCTTGTTGCTTATAGCTGGCCTTTTTAAATTCCTACTATTAGCTCACACTCCTATATTTTGTTCAAATTTTCAGTCATTAATAAAATACTTTTCATTCATCCACTCAAGTTCAAATACACTTTTTTAAACTTGTAGTGGATGACACTTGATGTTAATACTAAAATATTTTTTTGGATTTAAAAAAATTTTCTTTGTTGACAATTTTTTTATTTAATTAATTATTAATTAATTAGTTTTCAATCGTTAATAAAATACTTTTTATTCATCCACTCAAATTCAAATATATTTTTTTAAACTTGTAGGGTAGGACACTTGATGTTAATACAGTTTTTTCATATATTAAAAATGTTTAAAATTTTTAATTAATTTTTTTTGTTTTAATTTAAAAAAAATTTTTCTTTGTTGACAAATTTTTGATTTAATTAATTAGTGTTCAATTGTTAGTCAAATACTTTTTATTCATCCACTCAAATTCAAATACTTTTTTTTTAAACTTGCAGAGGATGATGCTTGATGTTAATACAGTTTTTTCACATATTAAAAATTTTAAATTAAAAAACTTTTTTGCATTTAAAATTTTTTTTTCGTATTTTTAAATTTTTTTTGACCTAAATAGGAATTGACTTCAAAAAAATTTTTTTTATATTACTTATTTAGCTCTTAATTTGCAAACGATAAAATGAAAAATTAGAATCTGTTTAAATATTTTATTTTCTAAACCAATATTTTAATAAAGCAATTATTTTGCAATTCCTTCCATGATCATATTTTACATAAAACATGCTGATAAATATTTCATAATTAAATCCATAATGAGATTTTTATAAGTCAAATAATTTTTAATGTTTTAGGTTTAATTTGAAAACATTATCTTCCAATGCAGTGTTGTTTTTTTTTATCAAGCAGCATCATTTTCTTAGAGTATTTACTTTTTTTTTTTAATTGAGAAACATAAATATTTGGAATTTAGAGTAAATATTTATCTTTTCTTTTCTCTTTCAGGGTTTATTGTGGGGAATGGCAACCATTAAAACACTTCGTGCTCAAGAAGAACAGTATCAGTTTGTACGCTTTAACTCTGTCTGATCAATATTTTTGTTATAGCTGTTTCTGTTATTCTGTTGTATTTCTTTTTCCTCTCTTTTCTTTTTTTTTTTTTTTTTTTTTTCTTTTTAAATATGCAGTATGCGATATTTTATAAATTTCAATAGCATATTTATGACATTTGGTGCGCTAATAATTGTTATTAATTAATTTCTTTCTCATTGTCATCAGATAAAAATGAGATATTAATGAATTTTTTTATCATTAAAGTTTTTTCAAAATAGAAACTATGTTTTTTTACTATATCTGAAGAGTAAACTGCATTTTAATGTTTTCATATAGAAAATTGGATATTAATTCGGAATACGAGGCGTATTCGGAAACTAAGTACCGTTTTGAAAAAAAAAAAAAAAATATTAAAACAATTTTTTCGAATCCAATTTTATTTTTACATGAAAATACATGTTTTAAACTATTTTTCAACATAGTTTCCGCCAATGATCAAACACTTGTCATAGCGGGTGACCAGTTTTTGTATACCATCGTCAAAGAAACTTCCCGATAGTTTCGATAACCACGACTCCACAGCATTTTTCGTGTCATCGTCAGATCCAAAGCGCTTGCCACCAAGCTCGCGCTGCATGTGCAGGAACAAGTGATAGTAGGACGGCGCCAAGTCCGGGCTGTACGGCGGGTGATCGAACTGCTCCCAATGAAACTGTCGAATTAACGATTGAGTGACACCAGCAGTATGGAGCCGAGCATTGTCATGGAGCAACACAATTCCTGTACTGAGCATTCCTGTTCGTTTGTTTTGAATGGCACGCCTTAGTTTTGTTAAAGTCTCACAATATCGTGCCGCATTAATGGTTTCACCTCTGGGAAGAAATTCAGTAAGCAAAACGCCTTTCCTATCCCAGAAGACAGTGCACATGATTTTTTGTGGTGACTTTGTCACTTCGAACTTTTGTTTTTTCGGAGAATGAGTGTGTCTCCACTCCATCGATTGTTGTTTCGATTCTGGTGTGAAATGACACACCCAAGTTTCATCACCTGTCACAATTCGGTTTAAAACGTTTTCTCCCTCATCACTGTAGCGCGTGAGAAATGTCAGAGCACTACCAAGTCGCTTTGTTTTGTGAACATCAGTGAGCATTTTTGGAACCCACCGGGAACAAAGTTTGCGATAATTCAAGCGGTCAGACACAATTTCGAACAAAACAGTACGTGAAATTTGTGGAAATGCCTCTGAAAGATAAGCATTGTGAAGCGTCTGTTGTCATGAATTGCTTCATCAACTTTCCTTTCCAAATCATCGGTGACAACAGAAGGCCGACCACCCCGAGCCTCGGCGTGGACATTTGTTCGACCTGCATTAAACATTCTTACCCACTTTCTCACCTTTCCATCACTTATCGCGTACTCACCGTAAACTTCTGTCACTTGACGATAAATTTCGACCGGTTTAACATTCCTCGCGTTCAAAAATTTAATCACGGCACGAATTTCTCAGGCAGCGGGAGAACTAATTGTCTGAAACATTTTGAATGTGCACAGCAAACTGAAAACACAACATAGAGCAACCAAAATGGCGACAATTGAAAGTCAGTGAACAAGAAAGACTAGTGCGCATGCGCGGGACGCCTACCACAGCACTGCGATGGCGCTAGAATGAAACGGTACTTAGTTTCCGAATACGCTACGTATATAGATTTAATGTGCTCTTAAAAATAATTTTAATGGATGATTTAATTAAATAAATACATTTTATATCCTATATTAATTTTTTAAAAGAAAATATGTAGGTGCAATATTTACGACCATTTTTATCACTATAGTAATTTGATAATTAAAATTTCTGTAATTGTAGAGTTTAGCTATTCTGAAAGAATTTTGATATAAATGAATCGTGCCTTATTATATCAAATTACTACATATTGAGTTTTGATCAACATACCCTGATAGTTGTCTTCCCCTTGAAGATGTACGTAACATGCTACCTAAATTTATTGATGTAATCGATACCAATTATCACTTTGATGATTTAAATATCATTGTTAAATTTCACCTGTACTTTTAACAATTTGGTACTAGAGTAAGCGATGTAATTTTCGAAAATCAAATGAAAGGACAGAAGCTTATTTGATATTTGACATCCATCAAAAATTTCACATTTGTTTTATTGCCTATTTCCCTACTTCCGAAATTATTTTACAATAGTATATCTTATCATTTACAGTAATAACTGCCATTTAGATACTTCGTAATGTTTTTAATAGTGCACTGATAAGAAATGATATAGATCTTCGTTCTCCTTCTCATGAATAAATCTGGAAATCTTATTTATAGAATTTTATCGAAACTTACGACGAATGTATTTATCCATTTAAGTACTAAGGTTGTGATCAATGGAGAAAATAAAATGATATTTTTCACGAAATTTAAGCTCCGTTTTTCATGTCTTAAAAGCGGACTTAGGATATATATTAGATTTATATATAGCATTGATCTAACGTAGGAATTTTAACACAAAATCGGACTTTTTCTGAATTACATATTGATTGTTTCCATATACCGATTCTAACCCTTTAACTGTCAAGTTATTTTGATGATTTGGGTACACAAATTGTCAAATTTTTTTATTGCAAAAATCAAATGTTTAGTACAAAATAAAATATTCTTAAGTAGTTAAAAATTGATATTTTGAAGTACATAGGTAAAATTTTTAAAGTTTTGTAGCCACTGCATATTTGCTTGAGGAGGCTGCCACTCAACATGGCAGTTGTAAAGTTCGCTTCTAGTGGAGCATTATTTTCTAAAAATGAAAAAAAAATTATTATTTTCTAAAAAAGAAGTAAATATAAGTGAATACCTATTAGTAGTTCAGTAATTCAGTCTTGTGTGGTACAACTGGAAACACTTTTCCAAGCACAAACCAACTCCACAATCACTACACCAGAATCGTGATTCCTTCCTTATCTTTTCCTCATTTTTATCCTTTCTCGAACAACACACTTTGCACTGTCTTGTAGGCGCACGTTTCGCAGGAGTAGGAGGAATATGGGATATGAAATGTCGTTCAGTAAGACGGGCAGGGTTATCTATTGTAGGTGGTCTGCCAACATTCTTTTGTCCAGAAGCTGCATCATTATATTTATGTAAAAGCTCTTCTACAACTTGGATTCGAAATTCTAGAAATGTAATATGTTTCCCAACTACATTTTTATAGAGTAAATATGATTTCCAAAGTACCTTGTCTAGTAAATGTAAAAATATCTTTTTATAATATTTTTTCTGACGTTTAACGGATTGTTGGATGAAAGGATATTTCCTAATCACAGCGATCTACACCACCCATAGTTAGACTGCAATTAGAAACAATCTTCGCCTTGAGTATATCTCCATTTTTTTATTTTTGAGGCTGACCATGGAAGTATCATGAATACTGCTCATCAAACACACATCCTTCATCTTCGGTTGAAGAATCTAAATCATCTATATAACGTTTCAAAGAACTGGACGCCATTTTACAACAAAAAGATCCCATGCATTTTGAACGAAAGAACTTATAACCTCTAACCTTTGAAATCTTCAGTAAAGTGCTGTCATCTATTGAAATAAGCGCACATTAACTTTTCCCGAGATACAGTCGGGTTTGACAAAGAGATGAAGCCGAAATAAACGTCTCCCGATATATATTCGGGTATAACAATACGATGCACTCAAAAAAAAAAAAAAAAAAAAAAAAAAAAACCCACTCCGAGTAATACTCGGGCGTGACATTTTCGAACACCAGTGCTGTGCCCGAGATTATCTCGGGCATGACAGTTAAAAGGCTAAGGCTCAAATTATGCCTAAATATTAAATTTTGTAAAATTCGGCGAGAAACCTAACGATAAATTTATAAATTTATCTCGGCGTACTTCTTCTCAGTTTCCGCCCAGAATAATTCACTTTATGAAATTCTTAATTTATGTAGTAACCTATTTTCTTTCCCTTTTTTGCACTGTGTTCAAGCGAAAAAAAAGTTTAAAAGGTTCATTGTTCATTCTTTCAAATAATTTTACCAAAGTCCGTAAAGCACATTCGTCGTTATTATCGCTTATAACAAATATACCAAATTTCAAAACGCGCCAATAAATAAAATCACATATATCTATGAAAATTTTGAATAAGGAACTCTAATTTTTTACAGGTATGCCTAGAAATACAACTAATTTAAGGTGATAATAAAAATTTTACAGGTCATGTTTCAAAACGTTTTTCGAAAAATTTACAAAAATTACTAAAAATGCAAATTTAAGGGGACTCATACACCTTAAAACCCATAAGATGTTCGAATAGGTGACTGTTGCAAGAATTCGGATAACTTATTTATTTTAAAAGCAATTACTACCAACTTTTTACAGCTGACTACATAATATAGCTGCTTTCTCAAATAGTCATCAGAAAGTTTGTGTTGCCGGAAATATTTTTATAATTTAATCCGCTTTGTGACAACATTTTTCGTCATGTTTCCAACTTGCGCGCACAGTTTAAAACATTCTGTTTCATAATTTAATTCCATATTTAATATATAGCTTTTATAACGTCTGGAAACTACTGTGAACCTAAAATTCTAAAAATTTCGTGTTGAATTTTAATTTTTTTTTTTTTTGAGTTGAGTTTATAAAATGTATTTTATTAAAAAAAATTTGTAATGTTTTCGTCCATAAAATTTTTCAATAGTAAAACATTCATCAGATTGTTGGTTCAGTTAGAAAATAGTGCCCATATAAAGAATTCCATCCAATTTCAGGTATGTACCATTAGCCATTTTTAAAATATCATGCGCGCAAGGTGGAAAAATGGCGAAATATTTTGTCACAAAGAGGACTAAATTACAAAAATATTTGTGGCAACACAAACTTTCTGGTTACTAGTTTCCAAAGCAGCTATATCATGAAGTCAGCTGTAAAAAGTTGGAAGTAATTGCTTTTAAAATAAATAAAATATCCCAATTCTTGCAATAGTCACATATTCGAAGATCATGAGGGGCTTAAGGTGTATGAGTCCCCTTAAAATTAAATCAGAAGTTAGTTGCGAATTTCATTTGAATTGAACATAACTTTCGAAAAGCGAAAGAGGGAGTCAAGTAAAGTTAATAAAAAAAAAAGATATATTAATAAATATAATGTATAACAAATTCAATTTGGTTTGGAGGTAACATTTTGAGAGCTGAGTTTTTAACAACTACTCGTGCAATTTTTACGAAAGCTGACACTTTGGCAGAATTTGAGCAGTACATTTGAAATATGGAAAAAAAGAATCCGCATGTTATTTCATAAAAATTCCGATTTTGTATCAAAATGCCTTTGTTAGAACAGTGCTACACAGAGTGTACCGGAAATGTTGCGACGAACTTACAGGGGAGGTAGCGCATATCATAAGGATTAAGAATTGCATAGGAACCCATGCCCGGAAATGTCAGGAGTAAGTGGTAGCAGATGTAGAAGATGGGAAAAGAAACAGAAGGAATTAATTTGAAACATTTATTGGACATGAATACAAATGGTGTACGACAGCTTGAATGTCACAACAGATGATTGAAGTCTGCACCATCAGACGCCAAATATGCCTGATCAGATCAATTGACTGGTTAGGGCAGCATATAGCAGCAATTACTGCTTTAACTATCTCGTTTGGGAATTACCCTAAGGCGTCGGTAGGTAATTTTGAAAAAGGCGATTAACGCCGCGCCGTATAAGCCAGGTACTTAGCTAGTCATGTACTTAGTGTACGTAGTTTGAGATTATTGAATAAATCTGGAGAAGCATTTGGTAAGTCCTCATTGGATGCCGCTCGAGCTGTGAATTCTCTTCACTGAGATGGAGTGATGGTTCGTCGGAGCCAGTCACGTGGTTGGTCACCCACCCAAGTACTGACCCCGAGAGGAACTTCTTGAATATGGATGTTCAGATTGAGATAACTGGCATTTCCAAAGTCCAAAGTCTAATCTTCAATTTCTGCAAACTTCATCAGAGTTAAGGAAGCTCGGAAACCTGCAGCAAACTTCTCCGCAGTGTATCTTCTTTAGTTACAGCTGCACGTATCTTCTCTATACTTGCGATGAATGTACTTAAGAAATTTTTAATCTTCTTATCTTGCAGCCAAGACATTGCTTCCGACATCTCTTCGGGAGGAGGCTGAATTCGCTTCTTCGCTCCTTCTTCGTTCTCTCTTTAAGATAACTAAAAATCTTTCTTTTCCGCTTTTGCATCAGAAATGGTCAGCTGGGGAAAATCTGCTGGAGTTGGTACTAGCATCTTCTATTTTGGCATAGTTCTCTTCCTGTAGAAACGTTTTTTATACGCCGAACAACCTCGATAAGAACTCACATGTGCTTCAATACAGAAAATACAGGTGGGCTTCTCTTCATCTTTTAACGGGCATAGCCTTACTTATGTGGGATTTCCCCCACTTATAACACCGTTCAGGATTTGAGCAGAGGTGCTGGGAATGCCCATATTCCTGGCACCGGTAGCACTGCAGAGGTCTCTTTTTCGGTACGAATTTTTCAATTTTTATGTTCAGTCCGAACATACTATTGAGCTGGTGCATCGCAAAACCCGCCGCCGTCTTCTTCAATTCCACTAAGAATATGGGAAGCTTCTCAAAATTATTCTTGCGACTTCTTCGAAACTGTTTCACCTTCATCGCAGGAAATTTCCTTTTTTCCAGGTCCTGTAGAATTGCTTCTTTAGTTACAGCATTTGGTAAATTCTTTATTACCACTCAAAGCGATTTTTCGCTCTGCAGCTGGAAGGAGTGATAGCGAATACTTCGTTCCTGAAGTATTTTCGTAGCATTCTTGTAGTCGTCTTTGTTCTTCACGTTGACGTAGATAGAAGTAACCTTTATTTCAGTTTCAAATTCGTCCTCACACACTTATACAAACAGTTCATGTACTTTCAATCAATCCGGAGTTTTCTGCTGCAATACAATTGGTGAGGGCGTTTCTTCGTAACTTGTTCCTCCTTCGTCTGCATTAGCTGCCGTTTCAAGGACTTGGAATCTACTTTCCTTGTAAATCTGCATCGGTTCTTCAATCTGTTTATTTTTGGCAGTCTTCTTCGGGGAAATCCATTTTTTAACTTCGGTTGCTTTGCTTCTTCACTTTTTTTCTCAGGAATCAGTCCTTTTTCGGTAGTGACTTGTCCAGAGTTCTGTGGGTTAGTTTTCAGTAATTGCTCAGGGGTAGAAGCCTTTATGACTTCGAGCATTGCATCAACTCCACGAACTTTGAAGATTATTTTCTATATATCTCTGCCTTTCTTTCTGTTCTTAATGAGGTTGTCTTCATTTCCGTTATCCTTGTTCAGTCTGCTTCTGCGCTGATCCTGTATCCATATCCATCGTTTTGGCCTTCTTCGCTTTACCTTTCTTCATCTTTAACCACAAAGTCCTCTTTCCTAAGTGGTAACGTCTTGTTCGAATAAAAGGAGCTTAAGGAATCTCTTTCACTAAGGTTGTCATCTTCATCAGATTAGTCTCGAGGTGTCCTATATAAGGGCATTTTACCCGCAAGTAACTAATCAAAGAGTAGTAATATAATTATTGACCTCTTACGGGACTGGGTCAGTTCAAGTCAAGAATGAAAGAGAAAACTGCGATACGACCTACCTGTTCGCTGTCACCGCTACGAATATGATCGTTGCCTGAAACCGATGCACCATTTATTGCCGGACATGTTCAAACCCACCGGCAGTTTCTTTGATTGTAGCAGCTTCGCAGGTGAGTCTTGCCGTCAGATGCATTTCACACACAACAGCATCGTGATGTACGACGCTTTTGATGGCTTCCCACAAAAAGAAATCAAGGCTTGATAAATCCGGTGAGCGTGGGGGCCGGAACGAGTCCACCACGCCCAATCCATCGACGCGGGAATGATCTGTTCAAATGGCTCCGAACATCAAGTCCAAAATGAGCAGGGTACCCATCATGTTGGAATCCCATGTTGCGCCTCACATTTTGTTGAACATTGTTCAAGCAAATCGGGAAGAACCTGCTCCAGAAAGATTCAATAATTCGCGGCGTTCAAATGGTCCGGTGTCAGGCATGTTTTGTGTCTGATGGTGCAGACTTCGAGCATCTGTTGTAACATTCAAGCTGTCGTATACCATTTGTATTTATGTCCAATAAACGCTTCAAATTAATCCCTCTTGCTTCTTGTCCTATCTTCTACCTCGGCTACCACTTACCCCTGATATTTCTGGGATAATATATATCTTAAATGGAGCTTTCCAGATATGAAAAAGCACAAGTTAAGGGGGCTTATACACTTTAAACCCCTTATGATCTTCGAATATGTGACTATTACAAGAGTTGTGATATTTTATTTATTTTAAAAGCAATTACTTCCAACTTTTTACAGTTGACTACATAATATAGCTGCTTTGGGAACTAGTAACCAGAAAGTTTGTGTTGCCACAAATATTTTTGTAATTTTATCCGCTTTGTAACAAAATGTTTCGTTATGTTTCCACCTTGCGCTCACGATATTTCAAAAAAATGGCTCATGGTACATACTTGAAATTGGATAGAATTCTTTATATGGGCGCTATTTTCTAACTGAACCAAAAATCTGATGAATGTTTTAATATTAAAAAAATGTATACACGAAAACATTACAGATTTTTTAATAAAATACATTTTTATAAACTCAACTTCAAATAAAATAAAAATTTAACATGAAATTCCGAGAATTTGTGGTTCACAGTAGTTTCCAAATATTATAAAAGCTATATATTAAACATGGAATTAAATTATGCAACAGAATGTCTTAAACTGTGCGCGCAAGGTGGAAACATGACAAAACATTTTGTCGCAAAGCCGATTAAAGTATAAAAATATTCGTGGCATTAAAAACTTTCTGATGACTATTTCAGAAAGCAGCTATATTATGTAGTCAGCTGTAAAACGCTGGAAGTAACTGCTTTTAAAATAAATAAGTTACCCCCATTCTTGCAACAGCCACATATTCGAAGATCTTTCGGGTTTTAAGGTGTATAAGTCCCCTTAAATTTAGTCAATAGGCGCATTAAAAAGGTAGATGTAGAACTGTCCCTTTTTTTTTTTTTTTTTTTTTTTTTTTGTGTGTGTGTGACAGGTATTCATGTTGCATGGTACATTACCATCTAGAAAATCATTATTGTATCTTCCTTCTACATTATGCTTGAGGAAAAAAAAAAACGAACATCCTATTATCTGCCTTTTATGATAATTGAATTTAAAATATAATTCTGTCCCTTATATAGTCTCAACAAAATCTTTGAATATGTAAATATAAGATTTAATGGTTTGCTACGATATGGACACATCTAATAACTTAAAACATAAAATAAGAATAAATAATATTTTTGCTTAGAAGCTTTTGTCTGGTTTCTTTTCATAATTTGCAGTAGAAGTCTGCATTCATTTAAAATTATTTCAAGTATTATATTTGATGAATTATTCAAAGCGTAAATCTGCAGCCTCAGTTTATAAGAACCATAGAAGATATGTGGTTTTTAATGAACTCTGCGAGCATATATGCTCTTAAAGCTTAGCCTTCCAGCTTGAGTCGCCAATTTATAGATTTTCGTTCATAATTAATCTTCTAATGTGGCTTAAATTCCTGGTCATCTGCCATTATCGCTAAAATATATATCATCGGTACTTTAGCAGTTACCAATCTTCTTTATAACTAGGACTGAAATTTTTTGAGTTTCTCAGCCAAGCCCTTAATTAAGCATTTCATTATATTAGCCCTCACGGATATTATACAGAAGTAAATATTTACATATTTTACATAAGATCTTTACTTTTTTCTGTTTGGAAGACTATTAATGCTGAGGCAATTTACTATTACTGTGGATATGTGTATCTTCCGAAGAAAGATATAATATGACTTTAATTCTGTTTATTATTGTTTTGCGACAGGTACGCGTTGAAGGAGTAACTCACCTGCTGAAACCTTCTCTTGTACCTCCTGAAGCGTATGAAGTCAACTACTTTACAGAAATGGATAGGGAGTGCGTTATCTTAGGTTTAGTTTCTCTAGCTCTGGCACTAGTCAACATCGTCTGCATATTCTTATCAGCAGTTGTCGTACTTAAGGTAAAGTAAGAGGAACATTCCTTTTTCCGCTATATTGAGGGAACTCTGTAACTGCGTTATTCATTAGACGTTTTCAGCCGTCTAATAAATTAAATCTGCTTGAATAAAATAAATAAATAAATAAATAAATTAATTAATTAAAAGTAAATAAAAAATCTGAAAGAATTCATATTTTACATTACGCCCAAAGGGACGTTTTTTTAACGTTTTGTGAATTACCTTTATTTATTAAATATGACGTTCTTCGCACTTAAACCATAAAATTCAATTCAACAGCAATATCGCAAAATAATTTAAAAATGGGCATATCTTTAGAATTTCCGATACGCAGTCTCGCGCGTTGGAGATAAAAAAACGTTATTTTTTCCTTACAGTGTTTCCATTTTTCGCTTTGAAGTAGTTGAGTTTGTTAATCAAAATTTCGTTAACGTTCTAGAAAATATATAATAAAACAAATTCCAAATTTGGACTTCCAGATCCCCATATTCGAGTTATTCAAAATTTGATGTCTTTAGGTATCGATGTTTCTTCACAATGCCAGAAACATACAATCATTTATGCAAATTCTTCATTATTTAATTTCTTTGAATATAATGCAGGTCTCTAATATTTGGTGGCATCAATATGAAAAGTGATTTACACTTTTATAATAAACCAAGGATGTCAAACTCGCGGCCCGCGGGCCGCATGTTGCCCACAACAAATATTTTTGCGGCTCGGCCAATATATAGGCAAATAATAATATATAAAAATAAAATAACTTATCGACGAAGAAAACAATGAAATGTTTACTGCTAAGTAATTAACGATAATTTATTCAGTGTTGTTAGATTACTCACAGCGAGATGACACACACACACTACTTAAATTACAAATGCGTGTGAGTAGCTTGCGTTCAGCTATCTTCGGCTTTTGGGGGACACGTGCACTCAGAACTTGTACCATCCCCCGATAGCCGAACTCATGGTCTCAGTTTTCCAATCATAGTTTTGTACGATAGGAAAAGATCATATCATTAAGAACATGTTTGACATAATTAAAGCATTCAAATGTCAACTAGTTCTTTGGGAAAACCAACTTAAAAATTAAGATTTGACGCACTTCCCGACGTGCAGCATGAACAAATCAAGTTTAGATGATACTTGTTCGTATCAAAAATACGCAGAAAAAATTGCAAATTTAACAACTGAATTTGAAACGAGGTTTAATGATTTTAGTTCCCCCGAAGACAATTTTTTTTTTTTTTTTTTTTTTGTTTTCTTCGATTTTCTCAATAAGTATTGACTCAGTACCCAGCCATATGCAAATGGAGCTGATCGAGATTCAATGCAACTCAAATTTGAAAGCAAAATTCATTGAAGTGGGCGTGCCTGAATTTTACAAATATTTACCAGCCAGGTTTGAAAATACTCGAAAATTCGCATATGAAATTATTTCCGTGTTTGGTAGCACTTATCGGTGCGAGCAGTTATTTTCAGTCATGAAAGGTAATAAGTCTCCTATTAGAAACCGTATTAATGATGCTCACCTTGGGTCAGCGTTGAAAGTTATCACTGCAAACAAAATTTCTCCCGAAATAGGAAAGATAATAGCAGAGAAGAGATGTCAAATATCAGGACGTAAACATTAAATTTTTCTTGTTCTTTTCTATATAAATATATATATATGTTTATTATTGTATTATTCGAAATAAATCTACGTTTCTATGAATATTGATTTTTTTTTTTTTTTTTCTTTGCGGCCCGCCTAAAGTTAAGCCTTATTTGTTTGGCCCAAGTGCACCTATGAGTTTGACATCCCTGGACTAGATGTTGAAATGCATTACTTAGCAGTCGCGGTTGGGATGATAACAGAGAGGTACATAGCTTATACACGAATAGCGTATATAAGCTATGCACTGAAGCTAAATTGAAACGAAGAACGTGAATGAAGCTAACTTGAAACTGTTGCATAAATGACTGGAGCTCTGGAACTGATAAATTACTGGATAGTTAAAATGTCATTTTATTCCTGGACGACTAATTTCATAGTACATATTTTCCTGACTGGTACAATACTAGAGGTGCTCTAAGCTCATCAAATTTTTATATACACATCACATTTTAAGAGTATTTTAGTTCAAATAATAACAGATACAGCTGGGCGAAGAGACCTTGGTTACTCAAGCAGAAATCAAAGAGTGACTGCGTACTTTAGCAGGCGTATACATAAGCTCGGGAGATTTTCTTTAGAGCGATTGGGCAAGAGCTTACAGCATTGCGGATTACTGCAGAACTAATGACGCAAAAGGCGCGGTGCAGATCCTTTGAAGGGGGTTCTATTTAAATTAAAATTAGGAATTAAAAATCTGTTGTCAATTAAATTAGTTATTTTGTTAATAGTTGCTTTTTATGTTTTGTATCTTGCATATATATATATGTAATTTGTTGTATACATTTGCAGCTTCGTATAAATAATATTTGTATATATGTATAACTCTGCAGATCAAAGAAGTCGCTCCGAGACTAAGCATGTCAAAAACATCTCGGTTTTGGAAAGAAGATATTAAAGTAAGCTTTGAACTCATTTTTTCAAATTTAATATTTATTATATTAATATTTCGCAAAATATAAGAGTTTTCATTCATGCTTTATATGTAAATATTGATCACCGAAGTGAAACACTTTTTTGGGGGGAAGAGGGAATGTAAAGCTCCGTTCAGACGGTGGTATAAATGTCATAGAGTTATAGTCATAAGGCTTAAAATGCGAGAGTTTCGTTCACACTTGCGATACAAAGTCTAAGTTGTAGCCAATTAGAGAAGCTAAACTTCCGCATGCGTGGATGTGTCTATAGCTTTTTCGGTTTTGCGCATTCGCTGTGATTCGTCGACTCTTATACCAAGTAGGCATAAGGTTGAAAACTTCGAACTTCATACCAAAAATCCTAAACCAGTTTTTGTTGCGTAACAAGATCTGGTTACCTAGCAACAAAGCTCAGTTATGACATTTATACTACTGTCTAAACGAAGCCTAAAAGGTGAATGAAATATTCTTTCTGGTTTAAGGATTTTAATTTTCTGTTTATTCGCGGCTGAAGGCTTATCCTGGAAGCCAAAAAATGTACAGAGGCTGTGCGCACATTTTTTAGACGATTTTGATAAGCGGTAATAAAAAATCGTTTCCTGCAAAAGAAGTAATTGCAATTGTACTATGGTTTTAAAAGTCAAAATTATCGTCTGTGGCTTGAAAGTTTTGTTTTTATTCAAAATGGCGAATTTAACAAAGCAGTGGTTCCAAGGCTACATTAACGCTCTTTGCGAAGAGAAATATGCATACTCCGTTATCCAAAAACGATGTGAGAGTCATGGTTTTGTGATATCTAAAGCGTCGATAGATAATATCGTCAACAAGAAAGGGGGAAAAAAACGTCAAACTGGAGCCTCAAGTGGAACAAAAATTCCAAACAAGTATCCAAGGAAACGGACATCTTCGACTATTGCAAAGGTACGTTGTTTAATGTTAAAAGAAAATCCCCCTAGTCAAAGGACAGTTGCAAAATCATTAAAATGCTCGGTGTCCACTGTAAACAAAATGATAAACGTTGATTTAAATCTTAAGAAAGCGAAAAAACGCAATGTGCATCGTCTTCTTCCAAAGCATATCGCTAAACTCAGGACACGTTGCAGAATTCTATACGAGAAACACTTATCCAAAGAAAAATGGAAAACAATTGTCACAATAGATGAAGCATGCGTGTATTTAAATGATTGTAGCAAAAAAGAGCCAAAAGGAGAGAAAAAATTTTAAGTACATGGTTAAAAGAATCGAAAGAAAGTTTTTCTAAGGGATTCATGATTGTTGCTGGTTTTTCTTATAATGGCAAGTTAAAAAATACAGAGAGTGCAAAAACTGTCAAGATTAACTCCAAATACTATCAGGAACATATTTTATCGCCAATTTTTCTGAATGAAATACCATCGCTTTACCCACAGTGCCTGTGAGACTTCATCAGGACAAAGCTAGCAGTCACACATCAAAATCCACTGTCAATTTCCTAAAAGAAATGGAACAAAAAACTTTTATCAAGGCCATACCTTTCACTGATATCACTACTAAATCTCCCTATGTGTCACCTATGGATTTTTGTGCTTTCGGGTTTTTAAAAGCTGCATTATCCAAACGTTGTCCCCAAACCTTAACAGGACTCTGGAAAGTTGTTCGGGAGGAATGGTATAGAATATCTCTTCTGTGACTTCAAAAGGCATTATTATCCTGGAAATTGCGGTGTCGAAAGATAGTTCAGAATAAGGAATGTCAAATAGAACATTTAAAACACAATTTTATGTAATTTAGTTTTGTGAATACAATATGCATCGTCTAAAAAATGTGTGAACAGCCTCTGTACGACTAGTTTTGTAAATTTATTCCAACTATAGATATTATTCATATATTTATTTTTATTGAATTTATTTATTTTTATTGCAGATTGCTCGGGACTACAATACTTCCATGCCTGTATCGGAAGCAGACGAGCTGGGAAAACAGTTCCTTGCGGAATGGGCTGTGAGTACTTAAAATTGCTCATTTAAATCCTACCTTTCTAGAAAACAATAATAAACGACGAAGGATGTTTCTGGAATTCAGACAGAATTATCGAACTTCTCAACTGGGACGTCCAGCACTAGTCATATATACTTATTTTAAAATTTTAATTATTTATATCGTCAGGATCACGAAACAAAACTTTTGTGCAGAGGGTATCGCCTTTAAACATCAGGCATGTCTTTGGCTTGAAAAAAAAAATCGAATTTCGACTTCTACATTCATAATTTTCACATTTTTATTTTTTAGAATGTGCAATTCTTTCTTTTAATTTAATGTAAAACATCGAAAAATAATGCAGAAGATGCATGCGGATGAAAACTGCAAACAACGCACATTCGTAATTTTGACGTCGTGTCAATACTAAGTTAAATTTGCAACAGAATACGAGGCGTATTCAGGAACTAAGTACCGTTTTGAAAAAAAGACAAAAAAAAGTAAAACAATTTTTTCGAATCCAGTTTTATTTTTACATGAAAATACATGTCTTAAACTAATTTTCAACATAGTTTCCGCCAATGATCAAACACTTGTCATAGCGGGTGACCAGTTTTTGTATACCATCGTCAAAGAAACTTCTTGCCAGTTTCGATAACCACGACTCCACTGCATTTTTCGTGTCATCGTCAGATCCAAAGCGCTTGCCACGAAGCTCGCGCTTCATGTGCAGGAACAAGTGATAGTCGGACGGCGCCAAGTCCGGGCTGTACGGCGGGTGATCGAACAGCTCCCAATGAAACTGTCGAATTAACGATTGAGTGACACCAGCAGTATGGGGCCGAGCATTGTCATGGAGCAACACAATTCCTGTACTGAGCATTCCTCTTCGTTTGTTTTGAATGGCACGCCTTAGTTTTGTTAAAGTCTCAAAATATCGTGCCGCATTAATGGTTTCACCTCTGGGAAGAAATTCAGTAAGCAAAACGCCTTTCCTATGCCAGAAGACAGTGCACATGATTTTTTGTGGTGACATTGTAACTTCGAACTTTTGTTTTTACGGAGAATGAGTGTGTCTCCACTCCATCGATTGTTGTTTCGATTCTGGTGTGAAATGACACACCCAAGTTTCATCACCTGTCACAATTTGGTTTAAAAAGTTTTCTCCCTCATCACTGAACCGCGTGAGAAATGTCAGGGCACTACCAAGTCGTTTTGTTTTGTGAACATCAGTGAGCATTTTTGGAACCCATCGGGAACACAGTTTGCGATAATTCAAGCGGTCAGACACAATTTCGAACAAAACAGTACGCGAAATTTGTGGAAATGCCTCTGAAAGAGTTGTTATTGTGAAGTGTCTGTTCTCATGAATTGCTTCATCAACTTTCCTTACCAAATCATCGGTGACAACAGAAGGCCGACCACTCCGAGCCTCGGCGTGGACATTTGTTCGATCTGCCTTAAACATTAAACCCACTTTCTCACCGTTCCATTACTTATCGCGTATTCACCGTAAACGTCTGTCACTTGACGATAAATTTCGGCCAGTTTAACATTCCTCGCGTTTAGAAATTTAATCACGGCACGAATCTCGCAGTCAGCGGGAGAACTAATTGTCTTAAACATTTTGAATATGCACAGCAAACTGAAAACACAACATAGAGCAACCAAAATGGCGACAATTGAAAGTCAGTGAACAAGAAAGACTAGTGCGCATGCGCGGGACGCCTACCACAGCGCTGCGACGCCGCTAGAATGAAACGGTACTTAATTTCCGAATACGTACATTTGAAAAACGAAGCTTTTTTCATAATTTAAAAGCATTTTCTAATGTTGTTAAGCGCCTTTTTCCTACAACATTTGCTTAACTTTCTTTCTTTCTTTTTTCCTCCTCTCCCGAACATTATTAGCTCCATGTTTCTTTCCACAGACCCTTCCCCTTTGGTTGTAATTTGCAGTGAAAGGGAAAACATAATTTGGATTTGTTAAAATATTTTACCCTTGATTAGAGATTACGATTTTTGGAATTTGATAAGAATCTAACTGCGTTAAGCCGTGCATTAAATTTAGCTTTAGTAAATTTAGTTTGGAATTTGATAAGAATCTAACTGCGTTAAGCCGTGCATTAAATTTAGCTTAACAGGGCAAGTTTTCATTGTGTTATTTCAATTAGCAGTACTAGTATTTACTCATATTTTCATTTTACGGGAAAATTAATCTAATTACAGATTATATATAAAACTTCTGCTTATGTATTAAGTTATTTTTCATTAACTAGTGTACATAATTTTAAAATAAAATTTCAAGGCCAGCAGACTATCGTTCGATGAATGGGTGTTTCAAACTTTGCATACTAAATAAATTATAAGGCTCTTTGATTGTTGGTTTTCATATCCAACGAAATCGTTATTTATATAGATCTACATCGATTAAATTTTCTTGCACAATTTTATGAATTTGTTTCTTAGAGAGATAAAATTGTTAATGATAACCTGCATCCATGAAGCTTAATACTGAGCAATTTTATTTACTTGTTTGTTTATAGTTAAAAAGAGTGCAAATTTTAAGTATCCAAAAATAATATTGTTACGAAATGTACAGGTACGGTAAGATAGCTTCCCCGCAAAGCAGTTTTAGGGTTGCCATAAAATGGCAAGGGAAGGCAGGGTTGCCACATTTGGCGAGACATCGCCCATTTGGCGACAAAATTGGCGATATACCATGGACGGATGGAAAACTTTCTGGAACGAATTCTTACCGGTTTAACCCAGAATGTTCTCGAACACAAGCTATATAAACCCTGCTGGTCCGCAGTCAGAGAAGAGTGCGCCTCGTGGAGAGGGTGAGTTAGAGAGTGCCTCGTCTAGAGTGTGTCTCATCTAGTTAGTCCGTGCGGGGACGATCGAGTTGACAGCCGGGCAGCGAGGGCCGAGTGGGTCGTCGAATGCATCGAAGAGTCTCTTAGTGTATTGCGGTTAGTGCATCGTCGAGAGAGTGTGCTAAGCTCCGGGAACGACTGAACCGAAGAGTCGGGAGCTGTGCTCTGTGTGTCGTCGAGTGCATCGCCAGTTGCAGCGTGGAGAGTCTCGAGAGTACGTGGAGTTCCCAGAACGACCAAAGCACAGTCGGGAGCTGTACTCTGGTGCTTTGCAGTGAAGCTGTCTCCACCGTTATAGCCAACATGCCAACTGTTAAGTAGGCTTCGTATTGTTAAGAAATGTCAAGGCGCGGTGAGATGGCTTCCCCGCAAAACAGTTTTAGGGTTGCCATAAACAGCAAGGTAATGCAGGGTTGCCACTTTTGGCGAGAAATCGCCCATTTGGCGACAAAATTGACGATTAACATTCTGGGTAAAACAAGCCGAAAGCTATATAAACCCTGCTGGTCCGCAGTCAGTCAGTTAGTATCGAATGTGTGTGCCTCTCCTAGCGAGCTGATAGAGAGTGTCTCGTCGAGAGGGCGAGTGAGAGTGTGCCTCGTCGAGTGCGAGATAGTTAATATCGAGTTGGTGTCTCGTCTAGCAAGTCAATCCCTGCGGAGTCGATCGAGTTGACAGCCAGGCAGCGAGTACCGAGCGGGTCGTCGAGTTTACCGAAGGAGTCTCTTAGTGTATCGCGGTTAGTGCATCGTCGAGAGAGCGTATTGAGCTCCGGGAACGACTGAACCGAAGAGTCGGGAGCTGTGCTTTGTGTGTCATCGAGTGCATCGCCAGTTGCAGCAGGGAGAGTCTCGAGAGTACGTGGAGTTCCCAGAACGACCAAGCAGAGTCGGGAGCTGTACTCTGGTGCTTTGCAGTGAAGCTGTCTCCACCGTTATAGCCTAATAGTGTGAAGGCTGTATCGCTGACTGTGTCAGCGTGTTTATAGTAGAGCTTCGACGACTATAAAAAGTGACTTTGGAGCTGTCCGATTAAGATTAGCTAAATAAAGTGTGTTTCGATATTTCATCAAGTAGTATCGTCATTATTCACTCCAAATCCACACGAACCCTGTACGAGCGTGAAGAAAGCAAATAATGAAACAACTGGTATCAGAAGAAAGCGTAACAACACCCACAAGGCTTAATCCTCTCTTTTGCCTGTCTTGTCCAAACTTAAAATTTTATCTTTCGGTTTCCCATTATTCAGTATTTAATATTATGTTTTCCTTGTTTATGCCTTTTTTTTTTCTCTTTTATTATTTATTTAATCAGTTGCATATGGGTATCTGTCTAAACACAGAGAAGAATCTTTGAAGGATTTTGTAAAGGAAACTGGCTATGTTAAGGATAAGTGTTATGCTAACCACCCAGAGACGATTGATACCTTGAAACAGGAAATCTAAGTTGCCATTCATGCGACTGGAACCCAAATAATCTAAAATGTACTGGATAATTGGGTTGATCGGATGGAGTACTGTCAAGCCGGCCGTGGTAGTCATTTGAATGATGTTGTGTTTCATTCTTAAATGAAAATCTCCAATATTTCTAATAAATTCATAATTTTGAAGAAATATTCATTAGTTTATTCAAATTCCAAAAGTAAAATGGCACCCCCTATATAATCCTTTACAGCAGTGTTTGGCAAAATGTAGATACGACCCGCCAGTGAATCAGAAGACAAACTTTTCTGGATAGCAATTTTTTCTTTGTTTTGCTATAAATTTACACCCATTTTAGTAATAATTATCACCTGATTATTTTTCAGTATTTATTTTTTACATTATTTATCTCCTATTCTTCGTTTTGTTGAGTTTCAACAAGCAGTTCAAGAAGAAAAGAGATCATACCTAGTTGAATCTGTCTCTCGAGTTTTATATTGAATCGCTACGCTTAAAAAATACTCCTTCTTCACTTGTTTGTGTAGCTTAATAATTACATACTTCTTATTTTAAAATTTGGAATTTCAGACGGGAAGTAAGATGATATTAATTTTTTTACAGACTTTAAATGGCTTGGAACCCAATGCCCTTCTTAGCGACGACGCCGAAGCTGCTTTGACCAGAATGGAAACGCTGAAAGATATTATGCAGGTGAGAAAATATTTCATAAAATGTGATTCTAATGTGTGAAATTCATCCTTCCTTTCGTGTTAATTTCAGATTAAATATTCTAGCACATTTCACCGAAAACAATAAACAATCATTTTTCTTTAAGTGCTAAATTTTAAAGCAGTTTTGTTTTTGCATGATGCTTATAGTTTGTTCTTTTAAAAAAATCTGATGTGTACACCACATGACTTCCTTGTACGGAATATTAAATTATACGCATTTTTTTCTTGAATTTCATTTAAATTGATTCGACTGAATTAAATCTACTTCGTCGACAGCGCATAAACCGCAATAGAATAAATGCACTCTTTAAAATTCACTATATTTGTTTACTATAACGACATTCTGAATGCACAAAATTTATATCATTTGAAGAATTATCGTTGCCACATGTTCTATCCAAATACTATAATAAAGCTAAAACGATGCATGAAAGCAATTAAGCAAACAAAACAGAAAAGAAGGAGTTTTCCACAGACGATTCAGTATTTCTCATTCAATTAATTCAGTTCTCACTTCGCGACAAGGCAAAAATACATAAAAACTCAAAATATCTGCATTAAAAATTACGAAGTAAATCTTCACTTATTTCCTCGAAAAAATTCCACAAAGGATTAAGCATGATTTAATTCGCAATAATAAATGAAGGCGTTATTTTTGTGTTGCGAAGCTTAGTCTCTCTAGATTGGCAACAAATCTACAATTCTGCTGTTTCAAATGTAAACAAATATGTCCACCATGTTATTTAAAACTTAACCGCACTTAAACAGCTTTTAAATTGTTGATAATTGTACAAATATTGCTTCCAGAATTACGAAAGGCATAAAAACCTTAACCGGAAGATAAAAACAACATAATTCAATCATTTTTAAAGCAAAAAATGTACAATTTACAAACGCATAAGAGTGAAGAAACTGAGATCACTGAGCCGGGTAACAGAGTTGATATATATATAAATATATTTATATAGGTTTGGTGCGGCCGATTGCAATCAAAATACTAGGTGCACATCTACATGTTATAGCAGTCCTATATACAAAATTTCAACGTTCTGAGGCTACTCGTTTTTGATTTTGAGTTATGCGAGATACGTACGTACATACGTTCGTACAGACGCCACGAAACATTCTCGTCAGAATTAATTTTAAAGTAGTTTTATCATTTTTTTGGAGGAAACGAGTCTTTTATTCTGTCCTTACGTACAGATATCAAAACATCGTTAAATTGCATTCGAAAGCGGTCAAAATGGATATTTTCGTTGAAATATGTTGCCTGAAACTTTTCGCTATATTACAATACTTCCTTTTTACTTCGTACAAGGAAGTAAAAATGCAAACATTTTTCGTTAAAAAACATTAAATAATTTCTTTTATTAATTCTGGAGGTAATTTTTATACTACAAAAAGCATTCTTTATCAGAAAATGTTCTGAATGGTCTCATGACTTGTAAATATGATAATTTCAGGTTGTAACTGCTCAAGAAAGTATATCTTACGTTAACCGTTTTAGTTATGCAATGATTGAATGAAACAGTAAATTAAAAGAAATATGGATGACATCCAAAAGGAGTTCAAAATCGCTGTTTTGATTTATATTTCAAACAAACGAAAATTTTTTAAATAAAAAGAAAGATAGTTTTTCTCGTTATTTTATACGTGAATGATACATTCACATGTGAAACAAATCAATTCCATTCTTGTATCTTTTATAAGTAGAAAATTTCATCTCGCAACTTAAACTCTTAGAATATTAAAAGTTATTGCCGTCTTTCTCTGTGTTGTTATTAATAATCTACTATTACATCTTCACAGTAATATTTCGCCGCTAAAAAACACATTCTTTCGTAGCTGAAGTAGATCTCCTTTTTATAATAACATTAGAGTTAAGTTATTAGACAACTGACTGAAAAATAAAGACCACATTATGCAGGGATATTAGGTATTTTTTTAGAAGCAGACAAGATGAAAAATTAGCAATGCCTTCGCCGGGAATCGAACCACGGACCTCTGGAATACCGGCCCAGAGTGCAGAACCACTACACCACGAAGGCACGCTAGAAAGGCGGGAAAAATACTTTATAATTTGTGTGGACATCCACAATCTATTATAGATCATTTAACTATCGTGGGGAAAAAAATAAAATCTGAAAGCTTTCAGATTTTAAATTACGTAAAAAAAGGCATTTTTGTAGCTTTCGTGTGTTACCTTTATTTATTAAATATCATTTTCTACGTTCTCAACCCATAAAACTCAGTTCAACAGCCATATCGTAAAATAATTTTAAACTCAGCATTTCTTTAGAATTTTCTGATACAGAGTCTCGTGCGCTAGAGATACATTTTTTTTCGTACAGTGTTGCCCTTCCTTGCTTTGAAACCGTTGAGTTGGTTAATCAAAAATTCGTTGAAGTGTTACAAAATATGAAATCGATAATAAAAAACAAATTTCAAATTCAAATTAGGGCTTCCACATGCCCATACTCAGTGGAAGATTACTTTATTCAAATTTTGATGGCTCTAGGTACCGTTGTTTTATCACAATGCATACATACGTATGTATGTTTTTCGCGTTGTGATAAAACATCGCATTGTGATAAAACATACATACAATGAGAAAAACATACATAATACAGATTCTTCATCACTTAATTTCTTTAAATATAATACAGGGCGATAATATTGGGGAGAAACAATTTGGAAAGTGATTTGCCGTTTACAGTTTTCAACGCAAAATGCCAAAACGAAATTAATAGTCCTGAGCAAATTTCTCCTTTTGACCTTGAGTTGAAAGTCTGTCTCAGAAGATTTTCCATTTAGATGCAAAAGCTGATACAATTTGTCTATTTACTATGATTAATAATTGATTACGAACAAAAGGAAATAGTTTGGAAAGCATTCGTATTCGCTGCTGAGTTTGAATGCTATTTTGGTTAAAAAGTACGGCAATTTTAAAATTAGCCAAAATCAAACATTAGAATTATATATACTATATATGTGTATATATAAAAAGATTTTTGTAGCTTATTATTGGATGCTATTTCATGTAACCTTTTTTATTGACTTTTTAGTCCAAACAGGCAATTTGCCCAGAAGAGCTATTAATTTCGTTGTGGCATTTTGCATTGATTCACTGTAAACGGGGAATCACTTTTTAAATTGTTGCCACCTTATATTATAGCCCTGTATTACATTTAAAGAAATTAAATAATGAAGAATCTGCATAAATGTATGCATGTTTCTCGCATTGTGATAAAACAACGATATCTAGAGACATAGAATTTTGAATAGAATCTGAAATCCCAAATTTTATCTATTTCATATTTTGAGAAATATTAAAGAATTTTTGATTAATAAACTCAACGATTTCAAAGCGAGCAATGGCAACACCGTACGGGAAAAAATTATCTCCAGCGCGCGAGACTGTGTATCGAAAATTCTAAAGATATGCTCTTTTAAATATTTTGTGTTTGCTCTTGAATTCACTTTTATGGTTTAGGTGTGAAGAACATGGTATTTAATGAATAAAGGCAACGCGCAAAATGGGGGGGGGGGGAACCGCCCCTTTGGGAGTAATATAAAATCTGAAAGCTTTCAGATTCCTTTTTTTTATTATTATTTACTTTATTAACTTTTTTCCTCCCCAGATTGTGGCAGATTTTATTTGCGCATTGATAAACATGTTTTTTATTTTTTTCGTATAATTTGACGCGTGTCGCTTTCATTTTGCTGCACTGGTGTTACAAAAAATTTATTTATTTTATTCTTATGTGTTGGTAAATTGTACACTTTTTGCCTTAAAATGACTGATTTATGTTGCTCGTATGTTCCGATTAAGGTTTTTATGCTTTTAGTTAATCTGCATGCAACAGCTGTAGAATTATCAACAATTTGAAAGCTGTTTAAGTGGTACTAAGCCTAACACGACCACCATTTGTTTACATTTGAATCTCTTAGGACAATAGTGAATTAAGTCCGTTCGTTTACCAACTTCAGTATGTTTTTGCCGAGGGGGATCAAAAGGAAATTTTGTGCACCAAAAAAATCTGCCTGTTTGCCCGCTGACCAAATTGCTTGTTTTTGCGTAAAAACTCTTAATTTTAATTGTAAAAATTGTTTTTTTAATTGTTTTAACTGTATTTGGTGTTTTATATGTTTCTATATTTTTCAATATTTAATAAAGACATTTTGAGGTTTTATGTTTTTTTGGCTTGTCGCGAAGTCAGAACAAAAATGATTGTTTTTCTTCATGTTTTTGGATAAATAATACATTAAAAATGTTTTATTACTTTGTTTCCATGTTTAGAAATTCATGCTTTTGTTTTTATAGGATGTCGAAACTGACGAAGTCTTTCAAACTGTCGCCCGTTCTGTGAGTAGCGTCGCCGATCCAAGGGTAAGTATCGTTGAGATCTTGCCCGTATAGAACTCTTGTGGTGACATTTTATTTCTCATTCGTGTATTCGAAACTGTATGAAATAAAAACTAAGCACGCTAAGCAGAATGTTAAAAATAATTCAGAGGTTAAAAAAAAGTTTTTTAGTGTCACGTACATTAAACTTATTTTGCTTTTAAATCGTTTCTTTTGTGCAAAATTACTGTTTTTTTTTTTTTTTTTTTTTTTTAATTTTATTTCTACGATTGCAAACAGAAATTCTGGAAAGCTCTGTCTGAAAAATTAATTATTATTATCTTTCTCATATTCTGTTCTGTGATTTCTAACCGAATGATGAAGCCAGAAAAGAATTAAGTAATTCTTACTATTTTTTCCACATAAAAAATTTGACAAAGTTTTTAATGTTATCAGAATTGGACTTAAGATAAAACAAATAGAAAAAGATTAAAGATTAATGGGCATTTTTTGAAGGAGTTTTGAATTTATAAGAAGCTTTGAATTTTAGGAGTTTTAAATTTGAATTTCGAAGGAGTTTTGAATTTTAGTTTTTAATCTTTGTTTTAATTCGAAGGAGTTTTGAATTTATAAGAAGCTTTGAATTTTAGGAGTTTTAAATTTGAATTTCGAAGGAGTTTTGAATTTTAGTTTTTAATCTTTGTTTTAATTCGAAGGCGTCTTGAATTATTTTTGAAAGGAAGAATCATCAGAAGAGAACAAATTATTTCCATTTCCCTCGCTTTTTTTGGTAGTATTTTTATTAGGTACTTTTTATGTATGAATTTATTCAAGGTATTTTAATCTTACGCATAATAGAAATTTATGAAAGTGTGCAAGGTAGAACTCTCTCATGCATATTTAACATCAAGTAAATGTTTCAAAATTATGTATGTTATGAGCTTCATTTTTGTGACACCCAAACATTTATCAGTTTCAATAACTTTATTATTTTCTGTGTCAACATGCATTCATATTTTATATTTTACTTTTTTATTGTCCCCGAGGGACTATTGTTTTCGTTTTGCGATTTTCCGTTGAAACATTATAAATGGCTGTATCACTTTTCAAACTGTTGCCACCAAATTTTATCGCCCTGTATTATATTTGAAGAAATTAAATAATGAAGAATCTGTATAAATGTATGTATGTTTCTCGCATTGGGATAAAACAATGGTACGCAGAGCTATCCAACTCTGAATGACGTAATCCTACTGCGAATATGGGCCCAAATTTGACATATGGAATTTGTTTTATTATCGACTGGCACAGCCTTTGTCTGGCTTTTAAATGTACCGGAAAAATGGCTGAAAGCAACACCGAACATTAAATTTAAAAACTGCTTAGAATTTTACTCTGCAGAACAACTTCAGAAAAAAAAACTTATTACGTATAACAAAATTACAATGAAATAAGCAATATCCCTTAATACAAATATGAATTATCCTAATAAATAAATTAACCAACTTCCCTTTGCAAAATCTTAAGAACTCAAATGGTATAAAGGAGGTTAAGAACTTTGTTTCCTAAAAAAATCACTCAAAACCTTTCAATAATATCTTAAAGACAGTGAAATGAGCAATAAATAACATAAAAGAATACAAAAAACAAAAAAAATTCTGAAAAGCAAAGTATAATTAATGATATTTTATCTTATATTTTCAAGAAAAAAAATTACAATGAAATAAGCTATATCCCTTAATACAAATATTAATTATCCTAATAAAATTAACCAACTTTCCGTTGAAGAAAAAAAATCATGCAAAACATTTCAATATCTTACAAACGGTGAAATAAGCAAAAAATAACATGAAAGAAACTCAAAAAACAAAAAAATTCCGCCCAGAATTTTACTCTGCAGAACAACTTTATCAAAAAAAAAATCAATAAAAATGTATTGTATATATAAAAAAATAACAATGAAATATGCCAATCTCTTAAAAACAGTGACATAAATACGATGAAAAATTGTTGCCAAACCCATATTTCTAAAAGAATGAAACCATTCAAAATGATGCGATTTCATCAGAAATCTATCAACAACAATAACAAAGGAAAATTGTTGCCAAAATCACATTTTTAAAGATGTGAGATATGAGAAGTGTACTCGGAAACTTCATTAAATTTTTTTTTTAAATACAAAATATTATCATTTTTTTTCAAAATTCTTTTTGTAAAACCAGTCGCAGGTATGAAAGTTTAACGTGTCCAAAAATGAAAGAAAAATAAACTGTACATTTTTAAAAATAAACTTTTTTAGAAAAAATCCCGTTGAAAAGGTGTTAAGCTCACTTTGTTAAATAAATTCGTATTTAATCGATTTATTGAAGCACGAAATTTATTTTAAGTTCGTAAAATAGCTAAATGCCTACGTTTCATGACGATGTGAAAATGGAGTTTGTAGAGTAAAATCTCGCTTTCCTATAGCCCATTATGTCTCAAAATGACGTGATTTCGTATTTCGAAAATATCGCTTCGAGGTGCACTGGCTCTTGTCTAGATGCACCTAGTCTAGATGATAGTTCTAGTCCTGTCTAGATGTACCAAATTCCGTAGCCGTGGTCTATTAGCTTACGCGCAACACAAACGAAAAACACACTGACACACACACAGATAAACTCTTTCTTTTATTATAGGTAGAGATTTCACATTTTGTAAAACTTTTAACGAATTTTTGATTAACAAACTCAAGGATTTCAAAGCGAGCCATGGCAACGTTAAAAAAATATTTTTATCTCCAGCGCGTGAGACTGCATATCGGAAATTCTAAAGATAGGCTCAATTTAAAATTATTTTGCGTTATTTCTCTTGGACTGAATTTTATGGTTAAGTGCGAAGTATATGATATTTAATAAATAAAAGGTAACACACAAAAATTTTAAAAAACGCCTTTTTGGACGTAATTTAAAATCTGAAACCTTTCAGATTTTCTTTTTTTAAAAGCTTTTTCTATTTTAATTTCTAAGTAAAATAATACATTAAGTAATAAATAGAAGAAGCACTACTGAAGTGGATTCTTTTCGGAAAATATTCTAACATACTAATGTGTTACGAAATACTTTTGACACTTAAACAAAATCGCTCGAAAGTTTCTACGAACAAACCTACAATGAAAATAGGTAAAGACAGCATACGAAACCTTTATTCTTAAAAACAGTACAATGGCCATTTCTTTAACGGAGTGTCACTGTATATCAGTTTTTGTAAATTTAGAAATGGTTGTATAATATTTGTAATATTGTGGGGGTTTATTTTAATTTCCTAATAGTTATTTTTATTTTTGAATAAACTTTCCTTTAATTGCTTATTTCCACCTACAGTTCCCTGCCAGAATTGAGTTTTTAGGATCGCGTTTTATATAAATGATAAGGATAAGGATAAGGAACGGGGGAGGTGGGCACTATGCCTCTACCATACGGTTAATTAGTATAGCACCACGTCCACCATGATCTAGAGAACCTTTAAGACAACACTAATTCAAATACGTGAGTATATAATTGAAAATAAATTACTGATTACAAACAATTATGGTATACCTTGGCAGTAAAAATTGTTACATTTGTGTAAATAACAGGTTACGATACATTTAACATAATACGATGTAATTAAGAAGTGATATGTGTCATTGCATAAGACTTCTAACAAGTGATATATAATTATACTTAATGCATGATACAGCGCGAGGATAAACTCCCGAAGAGGAATCTCCAGTATTTAAGTTGAAATGCCCGTCACTTCAGTAGAAGATCTTAGAACTTAGAGCTTAGAAGAGCATTCTTCCTTCTGGCCACGTCGTTGCTTTTAAGACATATCGTATGGCCGTATTGTTACTTGCCTGCTAATACGAATCAGGTTTCGCGGGCAGTAATTTGGAAACCCTTGCTTTAGAACGTTAACATTTTGGACTTAAGCGAGTTTTGTTGTTGGCTTTTCATACATGTATGCTGTTAATACATGCTCCCTCCCCCCCGGAGGTCAATGAACTTTCTTAAGGGCCAACTCTGTTAGTTATTTGTTATTTCTGTTCAGCGTCGGCTGGTTTTTAATTTAGTTAGCATTAGATTAGTTTCGTATTTTCTAGCTGAAGTTAAATCTCGAGTGGAGGCTTCATGTAAGCCCCTGTGAATATTTTGAGTTGAACGAAAGGGTAATTTATAACCCTTCTTTGGACTTCTGTCGTAGCGTTAGAGCTCAGCTATTAGTTGCTAACAGTTCTTAAGGATTCTAGCTGCTAAAGGCTATCAGGTTCAGTGTTCCTCCTTACTTGCTTGGGGAACATTCAAAATCCTGACTCGGAACAGGGAGCTTACTAAAGCTATGTTCAATAAATGTGGGAAGTAGACAAGATACACAGGAAGGGTATACGAAACCCTTTATTTTTCACTGTTTACAATAATTTACGGACTTCGGAATACAGAGACCAACCACTTGTGGTCTGAAAGTTGTAGGGTTTATATTTATTTAAACTATCTTTCCTGTCAATCCTTACTTTCCCCTGGAACTGCCAATGCCAGAATATGTAAATTTGAGTAGAACGCGCAAGCATTCAAATTATCAGCGGAAGTAGTATGATTTAAATAGAAGGAAACAAGTTCGGTGAGAGAGAGTTATTCTTACTTAGCGAGCGCGGAGGTAGTTATAGAGATTTGAAAAACCCCGCGTTGCGGCCTATGTGCTTGGCGGGAAGTAGTTGCAATTGTTCCAGTGAGCTTCAAGTCTGCTGAATTAGCAGCCGTATTGTAAAACGCGGTGAGTTAGTTATTTGAGAGAGCCTCGTAGTTAGAATATTGTCTTTAATTTCTTTTCAGGTTTTTATTTTTATTTTGACTGCCGAGTTGGCACCGTTTGTAAGCGTCAAGAGAACGCAATTGTAAATTAGTACGTTGAATAAAAAGGGACTTAAACCCTTTATAAGACTCTGTGGTTTATACAAGCTTTCACAGTCACCTCTTGGTTGCGTGCTAGTTAGAGGCGCGCAACGTTATATTGGCGCCCGAACACTTATCGAACTGAAATGGCCGAAAACTGGATGGAAGCCGCTGGACAACACCAAGAAATGACAACGCAGTTAGAAGGATTTGGATACCTGGTCCAGACTTTGAGAGCATCAATCAAGCCAAACGTCTATTTCGACGGAAAAAATTCGGTGTCCGTATTTTTAGAAGGTATAGAAAACCACTTTCAGCTCTATCCTGTGCCCGAAAGACAAAAAGTTGCTATCGCCACATCAGCACTAAGAGGACAGGCCGCGCTATGGTGGAAAAATATAGGCAAATTTCTTCTAGGTGAATTTGGAAGCCCGACGTATACTTTTGAAAATTTCAAAAAATCGTTAGTAAAGGCCTTACCCATAGTGAAAGATAGCGCACGGCTGGAAGCCGAGCTATATAGTTTCTATCAACGGGATACAGCACAATTGACGGACTTTATTTTACGAAAAATCAAGCTAACGGATATGTTGTATGGGAAAAAACCCGATGCGGAGATTATTGAAATAATATTACCAAGATTGTTACCCGCTGTCCAAGACTACTTTGAAATTAGAAACCCAACCACATTGCAGGAACTTTTCGAATTGGCGGTGAAGTTTCAAAATCGGAGAATCGCGGAAAGAGCGAGAGGGGAAACATATTCTCAAAGTACCAGAAGGAAGGAGGAAACAAGAAATGGAAATCGCTCATATGGGGGAAAGAACTATCAAGCTAACGCATCGAAACTTGAAGGGCAAGGCCCAAAAAGAAAATTTGAAAATAAGCATCCGCGTACCCAGAAGACACAGATTGAAAGGAAAGCTTTAAACGACTAGAGGGGCCTGTGAAAGGGAGGGTCCAGACCCCGGAAGTTTTAGAAAAACCCTCAAATAGACATCTAAATACAGTCATCGTAAAAAACTCACAGCTACCAATTATACAAGTCCTGGTTGGCGATGTACCAGTAGAAGCCCTCATCGATACAGGGGCAGAAGGCAATTTCATGAGTGAAAAGTTCTTCAAAAAGAATTTTTATAGGATACGACTCTTTAAAACCAGAAATACGGAAATTATAGCGGCGCAAGGAAAAACATGTCACTGCATCGGGAAAGTAGCATTAAACGTACAGGTAAAAGAGGAAAATCTCAAAGTATTAATTTTTGTGGTGAAACACCTCCAACACTCTCTTATTTTAGGTATGGACTTTTTAAGGGCCGCGAGGGCCAAATTAAATTTTCAAGATAGTTCCGTGGTGCTGGAGATGGACCAGAGGGTGGTGGAACCGGTGGAGACACCTGAATTGGACCTTAGCCATTTGAATGACCAGGAAAGTAAAGCAATACAGCAAGTGGTGAGTAATTTTTCTCATTTGTTTTCAGAAAAGCCGGGAAACTGTCAGATTGTAACTCACAATATTCAATTAAATGCCGAAAAACCTTGTAGGACTAAACCTTACCGCTATGACAAACAAAAAGACGTAATCATCGAAGAACATATTCAGGAGATGTTAAAGAATAAAATAATAACGCCCATAAATAGTGAATACGCGAGTCCAGTCGTACTATGTAGGAAAAAGAACGAGTTTCCTCCTTCAGATAAAAGGGCTTGGAGGTTTGCTATCGATTATAGAAAACTAAATAGCATAACTAAATTCCCAGTTTACCCTTTGCCGGTTATAAACGAGATCATTAGACAGATCAAATCGACGAGATATATGTCTACTTTGGACTTAACGTCTGGCTACTATCAAATAGCTATGAGACCCGAAGATATACATAAAACCGCGTTTATAACAAAATCGGGCACTTATGCATTTTTACGCATGTCTTTTGGGTTGTGTGGGGCCCCGTCAACATTCCAGAGAGCTATGGACATTGTTCTAAAGCCTGTCCTAGGAAAATCAACTTTAATTTATCTAGATGATATAATTATAACGAGTAGTACGTTGGAACAACACATTAGTGATCTCGAACAAGTTTTTAAATTATTAAAAGAGGCCGGTCTTACAATTAACGCCTCAAAATGCAAGTTCGCAACTAAAGAACTTAAATATCTCGGTTATAAAATTTCGCAAAAGGGTATAGAAACGCAAGATTCAAAAATAAAAGCTATTAAGAATTTCCCACCGCCCAACACCGCCAAGAAACTTTCGTCTTTCCTTGGACTATGTTCTTACTATCGATCTTTCATAAAAGATTTCGCTAATATTGTTGAACCACTCTTAGTAATCAAAAGAAAAAAGAGTAAATTTACGTGGACAGCGGAAGCTAACACGGCTTTTGAAAGATTAAAAGGAGCGCTTATTAATGCCCCTGTTTTAAAATTCCCTGAGGGGGACGAAAACCTGGAAATTGCGGCAGATGCATCAGACTATGCGGTGGGCGCCGTTCTTATGCAAAATAACCATCCGCTGGCATTTTTTAGTAAAACATTGAATCAAACACAAAGGAATTATACAGCTACAGAAAGAGAAACATTAGCCGTATTAATGGCTGTACACAAATTTCGAGTTTATTTCGGCAAATCGGCAGTAACTGTCTTTTCGGATCATGCGGCTGTTGGTAGACTTAACTCGGGAAAAAACCTAACGCCCAGGTTAATAAGATGGGCTTTAAAACTCCAAGAATATAATATCACAATAAAATATAAACCGGGTAAGGAAAACAATGTAGCTGACGCACTTTCTCGTATAAAACTGGACGAGGAAGGTAATGAACTTAAATGCGCTGTGTTGACTTCAAAAATTTTAGATTCTAGAGATACTGTTATTACTGAACTGAAAGCTGATCCTGAATTTGGAAATATCTATGCTTATTTGAAAGACCCCGAAGGCTTTGAACATACAGATATCGATGCGATAAGAAATAGAGCAAAAAACTATGAAATAATAGATAATTTATTATTCTATACGAAAACAACGAACGAAAATCTTGAGTATAAGCCAGTCATCCCAGCCTCGCTTCGATTAAGCATTTTGAGGGAGTTGCACGAAAAAAAAACAGCGGGCCACCTCGGGGTCAGAAAGACTTTAAAAAGGGTACGCGAGGCGGTATATTTCCCGCAATTATACAAAATAGTAACGGCGTATGTCAGGTCCTGCAATCAATGTCAGTTAATAAATGATATTAATTACAGCCCGGCCGGGTACTTAAATAGCATTCGCGCTACATTTCCGAATGAAATTTTAGGCATAGATCTCCTTGGTCCCTTCCCCCAGAGCGAGTTAAATAAAAATCGTTTTCTTTTAGTAATAGTAGATCATTTTTCAAAATGGATAGAAATTGTTCCACTTAAACGCGCGTCAGCCAAAACAGTCGCAGATGCATTCTTACACAGATACATTTTAAAATACGGTGCACCGATAAAAGTCATTAGCGATAACGGAAAACAATTCATTAGTCAAATATTTGAAAACATATGCAATGGACTTGATATACGCCATATCAAAATGGTTCCGTATAGACCACAGGCTAACATAGCAGAAAGAGTTAATAAAAACATTGTAAAAATAATTCGCAGTTACGTTAGCACACATCACAAGCGCTGGGATGGCTACATAAATGAATTAGCTTATGCTTTAAGAACGGCACATCATGATACTACGGGAAAAACTCCAGCAGAATTATTTTTAGGCAGAAAGTTAATTACGCCTTTAGATAAATTATTCTTTGTGCAACAAAGAGAGCAGGAATTCAAACAAAAGGACGTGCAAAAACTAATTGATCAGGCGCTTAAAACCTCGGATACGGCAAGAAATAGGCAGAAAATTTATTACGATAAAAAACGCCGTGAAGCAGATTTTAAAGTTGGTGATAAAGTATTGAAACGGAAATTTTCTTTATCAAGTGCCCCAGACAATTTTATGGCAAAGCTAGCTCCAAAGTTTGAAGGCCCCTATGTAATTCAGGAAATCAAAGGAGTAGTTTTATATCTTAAAAACGAGAGAGGGGAAATCTGTAAAGCAAGTCCCGACCAGGTGAAAAAATACTATAATCCCAATGATTTTGAAATCCTTAAAAGTTTCTTGCAGGACTCAAGTCTAAACGAAATAGAAGGGCCAGAGACTGCAACAACTATTCCACCACCCAAGAAACGGAGAACTGAAGAGAGACCTAGCACTTCTACAACCCGGACGTCGGTATCAAAAAGAAAAAATGATTATCAAACTCCGGCGTTTAAGAAAAACAAAAGTACAGATGAACCGGGTAAAGAAACCGTGGTAAAAAGAAAAACACCACCTACAAAGGATGGCAGGAGGAATTACACATCAAGAAGAACGCGCACACGGCCACAGAGTCAGGTGCCAGCAAGGCCGCCGTTCCGGAAACTGAAATGCCAACAGGAAGCACAGAAGTACGAGGAACAGAAGAAATTCAAGGACTCCAGACCGGAGGACGTCAAGACCAGCCGTCCCAGGCAGAAACGCAAAAGCCAACAACCAGATGATTACTCCGTCAAGAGGCCAGCATGTACAGGACGCAAAAGAAAGATCAACGGGGACGACAATTGGAGATCAACAAGGAGAAGATTGACATCCATGACACCTCTAACTTGGGATCAATTTTGTCAAAAACGGATGACGGAGTTTCAAGCATCAAAAACTCAAAGATAAGTTAAAACCTTCTATAAATATTTTTCTCTTTTGTTCCGAAATGTTATGCATAAGTACGAAGTTCTATGTTTTGACGAAAGTCAATATGTCTCGGTTGAGACTTAGTTTTGTTTTACTTTATTTAGCTAAGGCAAAAGTATTATTTTCTTTAAGTGTAAAAGCTAAAAACAAGCATTTTCTGTTGGTCGAAAGACTAATTCTGTTATGTTAAAGCCAAAATTTGGCCGGAGATAAAAATAACTTCGTATTCTTGTATGTACTAATAAGAATTTTAGTTTCAGTGCCGCCAGCTTGGCGAAGGATGAGTAAAGTAAAAATTTATTTTCTCTTATTCATTTTATGGTAAATTGTAAAAAGCATATGTATTAAATTTTTGTAAATGTATGTAAATACTTGCATGTTATGTAAAAGTAGAATTTAGTCTAGAAGCATAAAATTGTAGATGCTAAAAGTGAATGCTTAAAAGCAATGAAGTCAAAATTTAAGTATTAAACTGTAAAGTCATGCTTTAGAGCGAAAGCCTGCATGTTTAAAAGATGAATGAGGGGGAAGTTAGAATGAATGTGTTTTGTAGGGTTCTCCACCTACATTTGAATTTTTAAGAATATTAAAGTAGCTCATTGAGTTGTAGAATGTCGAGTAAGGTGTGTCTATTTTGTCGTTGAATTCTAATAAATCATGGTGGTTAGGGGAAGTGTTGTAAGACTAAAACACGAATATTCCCGTTTGACACCACACACGGTGGAGAGCCAGGGTAAAGTTAAATTAATGCTTGAAAAATTGAATGAATGTGAAGTAAGCAATAACTAAGAAAAACGAAACGTTAAAAACAAAAATTTATTGTGTCAAGAAAGTGTAAATTATAATGTATGTAGAAAGATACTGATACTTATTCCTTCCAGATGCTGGAAGGAAAGACCAAGATTGATTGATGAAGTCCAGGAAAAGTTGCTGTAAGAAGAAACCTTTGTAAAGAGTAACAGAATTTTAATTGTTACATAAGATTATTTTTGTGTAAACGAGGCTTTCGCCAGTTAGTTCAGAATTAGATAAACTTACAACAGGTCGTTTGTAGGACCTGCTTCCAAGTTTTCAAAATTCTGGCAGCGGCAAATGTAGGGTTTATATTTATTTTAACTAACATTTATTTTAAGTTTAAACTATCTTTCCTGTCAATCCTTACTTTCCCCTGGAACTGCCAATGCCAGAATATGTAAATTTGAGTAGAACGCGCAAGCATTCAAATTATCAGCGGAAGTAGTATGATTTAAATAGAAGGAAACAAGTTCGGTGAGAGAGAGTTATTCTTACTTAGCGAGCGCGGAGGTAGTTATAGAGATTTGAAAAACCCCGCGTTGCGGCCTATGTGCTTGGCGGGAAGTAGTTGCAATTGTTCCAGTGAGCTTCAAGTCTGCTGAATTAGCAGCCGTATTGTAAAACGCGGTGAGTTAGTTATTTGAGAGAGCCTCGTAGTTAGAATATTGTCTTTAATTTCTTTTCAGGTTTTTATTTTTATTTTGACTGCCGAGTTGGCACCGTTTGTAAGCGTCAAGAGAACGCAATTGTAAATTAGTACGTTGAATAAAAAGGGACTTAAACCCTTTATAAGACTCTGTGGTTTATACAAGCTTTCACAGTCACCTCTTGGTTGCGTGCTAGTTAGAGGCGCGCAACGTTATATTGGCGCCCGAACACTTATCGAACTGAAATGGCCGAAAACTGGATGGAAGCCGCTGGACAACACCAAGAAATGACAACGCAGTTAGAAGGATTTGGATACCTGGTCCAGACTTTGAGAGCATCAATCAAGCCAAACGTCTATTTCGACGGAAAAAATTCGGTGTCCGTATTTTTAGAAGGTATAGAAAACCACTTTCAGCTCTATCCTGTGCCCGAAAGACAAAAAGTTGCTATCGCCACATCAGCACTAAGAGGACAGGCCGCGCTATGGTGGAAAAATATAGGCAAATTTCTTCTAGGTGAATTTGGAAGCCCGACGTATACTTTTGAAAATTTCAAAAAATCGTTAGTAAAGGCCTTACCCATAGTGAAAGATAGCGCACGGCTGGAAGCCGAGCTATATAGTTTCTATCAACGGGATACAGCACAATTGACGGACTTTATTTTACGAAAAATCAAGCTAACGGATATGTTGTATGGGAAAAAACCCGATGCGGAGATTATTGAAATAATATTACCAAGATTGTTACCCGCTGTCCAAGACTACTTTGAAATTAGAAACCCAACCACATTGCAGGAACTTTTCGAATTGGCGGTGAAGTTTCAAAATCGGAGAATCGCGGAAAGAGCGAGAGGGGAAACATATTCTCAAAGTACCAGAAGGAAGGAGGAAACAAGAAATGGAAATCGCTCATATGGGGGAAAGAACTATCAAGCTAACGCATCGAAACTTGAAGGGCAAGGCCCAAAAAGAAAATTTGAAAATAAGCATCCGCGTACCCAGAAGACACAGATTGAAAGGAAAGCTTTAAACGACTAGAGGGGCCTGTGAAAGGGAGGGTCCAGACCCCGGAAGTTTTAGAAAAACCCTCAAATAGACATCTAAATACAGTCATCGTAAAAAACTCACAGCTACCAATTATACAAGTCCTGGTTGGCGATGTACCAGTAGAAGCCCTCATCGATACAGGGGCAGAAGGCAATTTCATGAGTGAAAAGTTCTTCAAAAAGAATTTTTATAGGATACGACTCTTTAAAACCAGAAATACGGAAATTATAGCGGCGCAAGGAAAAACATGTCACTGCATCGGGAAAGTAGCATTAAACGTACAGGTAAAAGAGGAAAATCTCAAAGTATTAATTTTTGTGGTGAAACACCTCCAACACTCTCTTATTTTAGGTATGGACTTTTTAAGGGCCGCGAGGGCCAAATTAAATTTTCAAGATAGTTCCGTGGTGCTGGAGATGGACCAGAGGGTGGTGGAACCGGTGGAGACACCTGAATTGGACCTTAGCCATTTGAATGACCAGGAAAGTAAAGCAATACAGCAAGTGGTGAGTAATTTTTCTCATTTGTTTTCAGAAAAGCCGGGAAACTGTCAGATTGTAACTCACAATATTCAATTAAATGCCGAAAAACCTTGTAGGACTAAACCTTACCGCTATGACAAACAAAAAGACGTAATCATCGAAGAACATATTCAGGAGATGTTAAAGAATAAAATAATAACGCCCATAAATAGTGAATACGCGAGTCCAGTCGTACTATGTAGGAAAAAGAACGAGTTTCCTCCTTCAGATAAAAGGGCTTGGAGGTTTGCTATCGATTATAGAAAACTAAATAGCATAACTAAATTCCCAGTTTACCCTTTGCCGGTTATAAACGAGATCATTAGACAGATCAAATCGACGAGATATATGTCTACTTTGGACTTAACGTCTGGCTACTATCAAATAGCTATGAGACCCGAAGATATACATAAAACCGCGTTTATAACAAAATCGGGCACTTATGCATTTTTACGCATGTCTTTTGGGTTGTGTGGGGCCCCGTCAACATTCCAGAGAGCTATGGACATTGTTCTAAAGCCTGTCCTAGGAAAATCAACTTTAATTTATCTAGATGATATAATTATAACGAGTAGTACGTTGGAACAACACATTAGTGATCTCGAACAAGTTTTTAAATTATTAAAAGAGGCCGGTCTTACAATTAACGCCTCAAAATGCAAGTTCGCAACTAAAGAACTTAAATATCTCGGTTATAAAATTTCGCAAAAGGGTATAGAAACGCAAGATTCAAAAATAAAAGCTATTAAGAATTTCCCACCGCCCAACACCGCCAAGAAACTTTCGTCTTTCCTTGGACTATGTTCTTACTATCGATCTTTCATAAAAGATTTCGCTAATATTGTTGAACCACTCTTAGTAATCAAAAGAAAAAAGAGTAAATTTACGTGGACAGCGGAAGCTAACACGGCTTTTGAAAGATTAAAAGGAGCGCTTATTAATGCCCCTGTTTTAAAATTCCCTGAGGGGGACGAAAACCTGGAAATTGCGGCAGATGCATCAGACTATGCGGTGGGCGCCGTTCTTATGCAAAATAACCATCCGCTGGCATTTTTTAGTAAAACATTGAATCAAACACAAAGGAATTATACAGCTACAGAAAGAGAAACATTAGCCGTATTAATGGCTGTACACAAATTTCGAGTTTATTTCGGCAAATCGGCAGTAACTGTCTTTTCGGATCATGCGGCTGTTGGTAGACTTAACTCGGGAAAAAACCTAACGCCCAGGTTAATAAGATGGGCTTTAAAACTCCAAGAATATAATATCACAATAAAATATAAACCGGGTAAGGAAAACAATGTAGCTGACGCACTTTCTCGTATAAAACTGGACGAGGAAGGTAATGAACTTAAATGCGCTGTGTTGACTTCAAAAATTTTAGATTCTAGAGATACTGTTATTACTGAACTGAAAGCTGATCCTGAATTTGGAAATATCTATGCTTATTTGAAAGACCCCGAAGGCTTTGAACATACAGATATCGATGCGATAAGAAATAGAGCAAAAAACTATGAAATAATAGATAATTTATTATTCTATACGAAAACAACGAACGAAAATCTTGAGTATAAGCCAGTCATCCCAGCCTCGCTTCGATTAAGCATTTTGAGGGAGTTGCACGAAAAAAAAACAGCGGGCCACCTCGGGGTCAGAAAGACTTTAAAAAGGGTACGCGAGGCGGTATATTTCCCGCAATTATACAAAATAGTAACGGCGTATGTCAGGTCCTGCAATCAATGTCAGTTAATAAATGATATTAATTACAGCCCGGCCGGGTACTTAAATAGCATTCGCGCTACATTTCCGAATGAAATTTTAGGCATAGATCTCCTTGGTCCCTTCCCCCAGAGCGAGTTAAATAAAAATCGTTTTCTTTTAGTAATAGTAGATCATTTTTCAAAATGGATAGAAATTGTTCCACTTAAACGCGCGTCAGCCAAAACAGTCGCAGATGCATTCTTACACAGATACATTTTAAAATACGGTGCACCGATAAAAGTCATTAGCGATAACGGAAAACAATTCATTAGTCAAATATTTGAAAACATATGCAATGGACTTGATATACGCCATATCAAAATGGTTCCGTATAGACCACAGGCTAACATAGCAGAAAGAGTTAATAAAAACATTGTAAAAATAATTCGCAGTTACGTTAGCACACATCACAAGCGCTGGGATGGCTACATAAATGAATTAGCTTATGCTTTAAGAACGGCACATCATGATACTACGGGAAAAACTCCAGCAGAATTATTTTTAGGCAGAAAGTTAATTACGCCTTTAGATAAATTATTCTTTGTGCAACAAAGAGAGCAGGAATTCAAACAAAAGGACGTGCAAAAACTAATTGATCAGGCGCTTAAAACCTCGGATACGGCAAGAAATAGGCAGAAAATTTATTACGATAAAAAACGCCGTGAAGCAGATTTTAAAGTTGGTGATAAAGTATTGAAACGGAAATTTTCTTTATCAAGTGCCCCAGACAATTTTATGGCAAAGCTAGCTCCAAAGTTTGAAGGCCCCTATGTAATTCAGGAAATCAAAGGAGTAGTTTTATATCTTAAAAACGAGAGAGGGGAAATCTGTAAAGCAAGTCCCGACCAGGTGAAAAAATACTATAATCCCAATGATTTTGAAATCCTTAAAAGTTTCTTGCAGGACTCAAGTCTAAACGAAATAGAAGGGCCAGAGACTGCAACAACTATTCCACCACCCAAGAAACGGAGAACTGAAGAGAGACCTAGCACTTCTACAACCCGGACGTCGGTATCAAAAAGAAAAAATGATTATCAAACTCCGGCGTTTAAGAAAAACAAAAGTACAGATGAACCGGGTAAAGAAACCGTGGTAAAAAGAAAAACACCACCTACAAAGGATGGCAGGAGGAATTACACATCAAGAAGAACGCGCACACGGCCACAGAGTCAGGTGCCAGCAAGGCCGCCGTTCCGGAAACTGAAATGCCAACAGGAAGCACAGAAGTACGAGGAACAGAAGAAATTCAAGGACTCCAGACCGGAGGACGTCAAGACCAGCCGTCCCAGGCAGAAACGCAAAAGCCAACAACCAGATGATTACTCCGTCAAGAGGCCAGCATGTACAGGACGCAAAAGAAAGATCAACGGGGACGACAATTGGAGATCAACAAGGAGAAGATTGACATCCATGACACCTCTAACTTGGGATCAATTTTGTCAAAAACGGATGACGGAGTTTCAAGCATCAAAAACTCAAAGATAAGTTAAAACCTTCTATAAATATTTTTCTCTTTTGTTCCGAAATGTTATGCATAAGTACGAAGTTCTATGTTTTGACGAAAGTCAATATGTCTCGGTTGAGACTTAGTTTTGTTTTACTTTATTTAGCTAAGGCAAAAGTATTATTTTCTTTAAGTGTAAAAGCTAAAAACAAGCATTTTCTGTTGGTCGAAAGACTAATTCTGTTATGTTAAAGCCAAAATTTGGCCGGAGATAAAAATAACTTCGTATTCTTGTATGTACTAATAAGAATTTTAGTTTCAGTGCCGCCAGCTTGGCGAAGGATGAGTAAAGTAAAAATTTATTTTCTCTTATTCATTTTATGGTAAATTGTAAAAAGCATATGTATTAAATTTTTGTAAATGTATGTAAATACTTGCATGTTATGTAAAAGTAGAATTTAGTCTAGAAGCATAAAATTGTAGATGCTAAAAGTGAATGCTTAAAAGCAATGAAGTCAAAATTTAAGTATTAAACTGTAAAGTCATGCTTTAGAGCGAAAGCCTGCATGTTTAAAAGATGAATGAGGGGGAAGTTAGAATGAATGTGTTTTGTAGGGTTCTCCACCTACATTTGAATTTTTAAGAATATTAAAGTAGCTCATTGAGTTGTAGAATGTCGAGTAAGGTGTGTCTATTTGGTTGTTGAATTCTAACAAATCATGGTGGTTAGGGGAAGTGTTGTAAGACTAAAACACGAATATTCCCGTTTGACACCACACACGGTGGAGAGCCAGGGTAAAGTTAAATTAATGCTTGAAAAATTGAATGAATGTGAAGTAAGCAATAACTAAGAAAAACGAAACGTTAAAAACAAAAATTTATTGTGTCAAGAAAGTGTAAATTATAATGTATGTAGAAAGATACTGATACTTATTCCTTCCAGATGCTGGAAGGAAAGACCAAGATTGATTGATGAAGTCCAGGAAAAGTTGCTGTAAGAAGAAACCTTTGTAAAGAGTAACAGAATTTTAATTGTTACATAAGATTATTTTTGTGTAAACGAGGCTTTCGCCAGTTAGTTCAGAATTAGATAAACTTACAACAGGTCGTTTGTAGGACCTGCTTCCAAGTTTTCAAAATTCTGGCAGCGGCAAATGTAGGGTTTATATTTATTTTAACTAACATTTATTTTAAGTTTAAACTATCTTTCCTGTCAATCCTTACTTTCCCCTGGAACTGCCAATGCCAGAATATGTAAATTTGAGTAGAACGCGCAAGCATTCAAATTATCAGCGGAAGTAGTATGATTTAAATAGAAGGAAACAAGTTCGGTGAGAGAGAGTTATTCTTACTTAGCGAGCGCGGAGGTAGTTATAGAGATTTGAAAAACCCCGCGTTGCGGCCTATGTGCTTGGCGGGAAGTAGTTGCAATTGTTCCAGTGAGCTTCAAGTCTGCTGAATTAGCAGCCGTATTGTAAAACGCGGTGAGTTAGTTATTTGAGAGAGCCTCGTAGTTAGAATATTGTCTTTAATTTCTTTTCAGGTTTTTATTTTTATTTTGACTGCCGAGTTGGCACCGTTTGTAAGCGTCAAGAGAACGCAATTGTAAATTAGTACGTTGAATAAAAAGGGACTTAAACCCTTTATAAGACTCTGTGGTTTATACAAGCTTTCACAGTCACCTCTTGGTTGCGTGCTAGTTAGAGGCGCGCAACGTTATAAAGTAAGAATATAAAAATATTAACTAAACTTTGGAATAACAAACAAGGGCCTCCGAGAAGATTGGCCGTATATTAACAGGAAGCCGTATGTAGTACAGAGAACTGTTAACACTACAATACGTTTAAAATTATTAAGAGGATTAAACCTCTGGTCTGGAAGGCAACCAGCAACCGAGTAAAACTGCTAAGGCAAGCGGCCTGCTTCTACTAACTCCTTCCTCTCTCTTGCTTGGCAAAAAGCCACAACTTAAGTACTTGGCGTTCGCCAGACAAATTTTCATAAATAAGTTAAAGCTTTTAATTCTGGCCGGAAGTAGAAAATAAGAAGTGATAGTAAAGATTTAAAATAAAATAAACGTTAGTAAAACTTAAGATCCTTATAAGGCTACAAATTTAGCTAGAACATTATAATATGCTTTATAAAGATGATGCATGACAGAAAATGTATTTATAGATTGGTTATTAGTTAAAGCGCATGTTAAACGTTCGGCGGACTGGATTGATAGAGCTCCAGGACTTCAGTTTGGAGACCGTAGTTTAGAATGTTAAAATTTTGGACTTAATTAAGTCTTGTTGTTGGCTTTTCAGATACGTTTGCTGTCAATACATGTTCCCTCCGAGGCGGGGGTCTTCTGTGGAAAAATTAACATCTTCGCAGTGACCAGAACCATCGTTTATTCGGTGGTAGGTCCAGAGTGAGCAGAGACCGTATGGTACTGTCTTGCTTGGTTGTGGGGACGTTATAGGTTGAGATATCGAAGGTTGTCCTTGAGAGTTTGGCTCCCCTTGGTCAGGATGGTATATGTCAAACTCTGTTCTAAGCTTTTTTTGTGGATGCCAGCCGTCGAGAAAGCTTAGAACACAGTTCGGCATCTACCACCCTGACCAAGGGGATCCAAACTCTCAAGGACAACCTTCGATATCTCATCCTATAACGTCCCCACAACCAAAGGGCAGACAAGACAGTACCATATGGTCCATGCTGACCCTGGACCTGCCAGCCGTCGAGAAAGCTTAGAACATAATTCGGCATCTACCACCCTGACCAAGGGGATCCAAACTCTCAAGGACAACCTTCGATATCTCACCTTATAACGTCCCCACAACCAAGGGGCAGACAAGACAGTATCATATGGTCCCTGCTGACCCTGGACCTGCCAGCCGTCGAGAAAGCTTAGAACATAGTCCCGCCATTGTCATTGGTCGTCCACCATTGTCATTGTATTGCATTTGCCAGATCTTATGAAACAAAAGTCGTCCGTCTGGGTTGACCGGGAGAGGGTTATACTATAGGGTATTTTCTCCTTTCTTTCTGTATGCTTTCGTGGTGTAACGATAGCACACTCGGCGAGTATTCGAGGGGTTTAGGTTGTTCGAGTCCCGGCAAGGGAATTGCTCATTTTTCGTGTTCCCTACTTCCAAAATCGTATTGATTCTACAATGTCTCCTTGGATGGCTTCCAGGGGTTGCTAAGGCGGCCATCGAACCAGCCAGGTCTGGGTGCCCCTTCGTCCTAGTACACTACTACTTCGTCCTAGTACTCAATACATGTTGAATATCAATGCTATGTACTTTACACTCATTTAATTTTTTTTTTCTTTTTCTTAGCCACTCAGCCAGCGTTTTAGTATATTGCCAGTCACTCCCCCCGCTTCCACTACGTCTCCTACAAGTCAACGGAAAAGTGGATTGAGGAGTTGGTTAAGATCTTCTTTGCAACCAACAGAGGTAAATTTGAATGTTTATTAAACCGTGCGATTGCAAAAGTTTATTTATAATTATACATAATATATATATATATTATGTATGCCGTCGAGAAGCTGTATACTATACTACTATATATACTGCCGTCCTCTATGCCCTTAAATGGATATTGAAAAGCAATTTTGCAAGAAATTCTAACTTCTATATTTTTACAGATTGCATGTCTTGTTTAAATGCACTTTATAATGCAGAAAATAATAATGGTCTGATTATCGATATTAAAGATCTTTTCCAAAAACTATCCTTATCCTTTAATATTAAGTTTGGTTGGGTTAAAGCCCATATCGGAATATACGGTAATGAGAGAGCGGATGTGCTCGCAAAAGAGGCTGCCATAGGGAGTGTTTCGGGGACGCCTTATGTTCAGGGTTAAAAAAAAATAGCAACTAAAGTTATTTATTCGTTTTATTTTAAACAATGGCAGTTACAATGGAATTCTTCTAAAAGGAAAAGTCGCTATTCAAAACATTTAGAAGTGATTAGGAAAAAAAAAATTATCTTTAATGATTTTGAAGTTAACCAGTTTCTGACCGGACATGGGCGTTTCCCGGGATACTTCGCTAGGTTTAAGATACAGAACGACGATAAATGTAAACTATGTGGTCTGTTTGGTGATGCTAAGCATTTCCTCGAGGTCTGTCCCTACTTTGATGGCTTGAGAAACAATAAAAATATTGATTTTGAAAATCCCTTTTTATGTTATAAAGATTTCACACAATTATGTAAATCTGTGATGAAATTTATTGACGGTGAGCGCCGGGCAGTGGGAATCAAGTGTATGATATTTGCATTTTATTGCCATCACTAATTAGTATATTTTAATAATTTGTTGTTACCATTGTTTGTGTTTATTATTCGCTTATTTGTTTTTGTCTTTAGTGTCTGCTCTTGTCTAAATGTTTGTATTTTTATTCTATTCTTCACTTTTATGCTTATAATTATTATTTACACATGATTATTCTCATTTAGATATTTTGTGTTTCATTTTTTCATTTGTTGAAATGGGCATGGCCTGTCATGACCATAAGACCGACTTGTTTGGTTAGGCGGGTCGGGCTGCTCCCGCTACTGATACTTATACTACTATATATACTTTTGATGTAAGAGAATGATTCAAGTAAGATTTTGAGAGGGTTTTTTTTCCCCTCATTTCAGTCAAATTTAATGCAGTATTAATATAGCATGAGATTTTTACTGTAATTAAATTACAAAATTCATTCCAGTAATGAAACTATTACATTTAATCTAAGCATACTTTAAACTAGACATTATGAAGCCTTTACCTCAACCGTAAACTGGTCGAGATTAATTAGTTCAAAGGGGTTTGTCCATGAAGGACTATTGTTTTCGTTTTGCGATTTTGCTTTGAAAATTTTAAAAGGCTGTATCATGTTTCAAATCGTTGCCACCGAATACTATCGCCCTGTATAATATTTGAAAAATTTAAATAATGAAGAATCTGCATAAATGCAAGTATGTTTCTCGCATTGTCATAAAACAACGCTACCTAGGACTATTCAATTTTGAATGACGTAATCCTACTACGAATATGGACATCTGAAAGCCCAAATTGGGAATTTGGAATTTGTTTTATGATAAATTTCATATTTTGTAAAACTTTAACGAATTTTTGATTCACAAACTCAACGATTTAAAAATGAGAGATGGCAACACTCTAACGGAGGGGAGGAAACCTTTTTATTTCCACCGCGCGGAACTGTGTATCGGAAGTTCTAAAGATAGGCTCATTTTAAAATTATTTTGCGAATTGCTGTTGAACTGAATTTTATGCTTTAAGTGCGAAGAACATGATATTTAATAAATACCGGTAACATACAAAACTTTCAAAAAAAACGCCCCTTTAGACGTAATTTAAAATCTGAAACCTTTCAGATTTGTTGTTGTTGTTTTTTGTTTGTTTGTTTACTTTTTCTTAATTTCGTAGCATCGATAAAAAGAAAGACATGAAACTGCCTGAAAATTGAAATACGTTTTGTTGAAAAAAGCAGCGTGGATCTGTCAGAGTTGCAAAACCAGCAGTCATCTGTAATTAATACCGTATTTCCTCGCGCATTTCCCCCCCTCTTTTTTTCACTAATTTTGTCCCCCGAAAATCAAGAGGGGAAATTATGCGAATAACTAAATTACTAAAGGAAGCGGTTACAGTAAGAACATAAAAAAATGAGACGCAGTTACGGTTGAAGTGCAGGTAACTATCACAATATTATTTCTTAAAAGAAATCTACATTCCAATAAGAATACATAGTATTATTAACATTATAATACCAAATTAGATATTTTCATGTCTACTTCCCTATAACTTAAATATCGACCATTCTTACTGTTGTGTCTGCTACTCCTTAGGCCTTAAATCATCCATAAATAATTAGAGAAAGTGAATGAGCAGCTGGCTCATAGAAATCGTAGGGTGAATGTCAGCTCATGTTTGCTTCGCTGTGATGGGTCAGTTCTTGTATTAGGCTGTTATAAAGTTCAACAATTCGAAGGAAAGTTCGGCGTGACCTTTACAGGTAGTTTGCGAGATTTTGGATGTAGTAGCACGAAAATAATCACTACGTGGATGAATCCATTTTAAAATTTGGGAGTTCAATCTCTGAACTCATTAGGGAGGGGCTTGAGGGCTCATTAGGCAATTGAGCGAATATTTTTTACTTTTCAGAATCTGGCACTGAAACGTTAGGGGGCAATATGGGAGGATATGCGGTAATTATAAATATATAAACAACTTTTTAATTATTCAGAATTACACATTCGGCTTCAGAGATAAGAAATACGATGAATTTGTTTTATCTAACCGAGTCATCTTTCATGGAGAATTTCCAATTAAACCAGTGCTGCTTATTAATTATTCTCTCTGTTCGAAAATTAATATCAGATATGCAAAATTCATTTAGAATTTAACAGTTTTATTTCAATTTTGGGAACTCTACCAAATAAAAAACATTTAAAATCGTAAAAACAACCTTGTATTTAGCGTAGGTATAATGAAACACTCAATCGATTTCGAGGTCAGCTAAAGGTCCCTCCTCATCAGGAGAAAGAAATACCTAGAAAGAAGAAAATAAAGGAGAAGGAGTCACAGAAACACGTGGTCCTTATCAGCACTGCTTTTGTCTAAAAAACATTTGTTAGCTGAATCAGACAACCAAAGAATACTACGCCATTTTCTTTTTTACTCTGAACAATGGCTAGCAGGAAAAGAAATAAAACCCCTATCATTTCGAACTTTAATATTAATTTAAATATAAATTGATGTATGAAAATTTCGGGTTTGCTACCATAAACCGCAAATGACAAAATGGCAAATAACATTCATAATGTCCATTTTGAGGTTTTTTAATTACATCGAAAAAGAAATATGTAAGCATAATGGCCAAGAAGTCTTCTGAAAAGAGGTTCTGTAATGTGTTGAAAATGTTTGGAATAAAAACAGAAAAAACGTTCACTGGCAAAGCTAACGTTGGGTAATGATGAAACCTTTCTATGAAGTTTAAAAGAAGTTCCAAAATACCAAAATTCCTTTCGGGACCTTTAAATGTTGATATGATAACAGAAAACTCATTCTTTGTGCCGACATTTCCTTTTAGAAAGTTTAGCTCCATAAAGCTGAAATTTGAACGTGCATGACTTCCTTCTTTTTACTTCCTTATACGAAGTAAAGGAAGTATTGTAATCGAAAAAAAAAATCGGGTGTCATATTTCAACGATAATATCCATTTTGATCAATGTCGAATGCAATTTATGGATGCTTTTCAGTCACATCTGTACGTAAGGATAGAATAAAGAACTTTTTTTCCCAAAACGAATATAAAATGAATTAAGAAGAGATATTTTCGTGACGTCTATACGTATGTACGTACGTACGTATCTTGCATAACTCAAAAACGATTAGCCTCAGAACGTTGGTCTGCTATAACATGTAGCTGTGTACTTTTCGTTTTGGTTATAATAGGCTACACTATATATATATATATATATATATATATACTCGCTCTGTTACTCGGCTCGGTGAACTCAGTTTTGTTCTTGTTATAAGTTGGTAAATTGTGCAAATTTTTTTTTGCTTTAAAAATGTTTGAATTGTATTGTTCTTATGTTCTACTGAAAGTTTTTATGCCTTTATTGAATCTGCATGCAATATTTGTAGAATTATCAAGAATTTAAAAGTTGTTTAAATGCGGCTAAGCCTAATGGAACAGCCATATTTTTTTACATTTGAAACTTAGCAGAAAAGTAAATGAAGTCAGTTTCTTTAATTTCAGTGTCTTTTTGCCGAGTGGGGCCAAAAGTAAACTTTCAGTTTTGTGCACTGCAGAATCTGTCTTCTTGAACGCTGGCCGAATTGTTTCTTTTTGCATAGAAATTCTAATTTTAAGTGTAAAAATTATTTTTTTAATGAGATACATTCCGATGACTTCATTGATCACATGACTTATGTATACCTTTTGTAAACAAACAATGCAGATAACCTCAGAGATCACGTGACTTATGTACAGCTAATGCAAACAAGCAAGGTCATTCTTTCTCTTCTTATGTTGCGGGATGTATCTCGTTGTTTTAAGTGTATGTGTTGTTTTGTATTTCTTCATATTTTTTAATTTTTAATGATGATATTTTGAGTTTTTGTGTACCGCGAAGTGAGGGCTGAATTAATTGAATGAGAACTATAACTTCAATAAAATTTGAGGCAATAAATTTAAATGAAATTCAGGAAGAAATGTGTATAATTTAATATGCCGTACAAGGAAGTCGTGTGGTGTCCACATGAGATTTTTTCTTTACCTGATGTTGCAATTTTGTCTCTGCAGCACCATGTATTTATTTACAACAATCGTTGTAATAGATGAACTAACCGAATAAGTAAAAGTAAATTTAAAAAATATGGAAGTTAAAAGGTAAGAAAAGAATTTATTGGTATTATAGACTTTTAATGGAATGTGTAATGGTGTCATTAAAAAGTAATTCTGACATAATTATACACATTGAACAGAAGAAAAAAAAAAAAAAAAAAAAAAAAAAAAAAAAAAAAAAACTTTCAAAATACATTAATATCAGCTGTAATCCCGAAGTATAAATAAAGCTAAATGCTGTCTTTATGTATAATTTATGTACCAAATTAGAAAAAAAAATTTTTATAGATGGAATAACTACACTTATGTCCATAAATTAAGGATAATGCAAAATAAGGCAAAGGAAGAGTTAGAAGCAAAACAAATTTGACTTATTTGTAAAGCTTATTTTTTAAACAAAAGGTAAAGAGCAAAAAAAGATGCTATATGTTTGATATTATTAAAAAAAAAATTAGCGATTTTTTCTCCCGGGAGCAAATTAAAAAAAAAAAAAAAAAAAAAAAACCCTATTTACAAAAAAAACCAATATTACATGCTTGGTATGATTATTAATACATTGTATGTCTCCCAGACGATGCAATACAGTCCGTACAACGCCTAGGCATGCTGAATATCAAATTATCGATCTGATCTTGGGGGATATTACACCACTCAAAAAGCAATGCTCTCCGAAGTTCCGGTAGACATGTAGGAGGAGGTTGACGGGCTGCAACTCGTCGGAAAAGCATGTCCCACACGTGCTCTACTGGATTCAAGTCCGGTGAGAATGCTGGCCAGTCCATACGGGTGATATCCTCCGATTGAAGGCATTCGCTTACGATGTTTGCACGGTGAGGACGGGCGTTGTCATCCATAAACACAAATTGTGCGCCCAAAACAAACGTACATGTTGTTCCACAATGACGTCCCGATAGATTTGGCTTGTCATGGTTCCAATTTGAACATGCAGGTCAGTTATGGAACCCACAATAATTCCACCCCAAACGAGCCCTCCTGCACCACCGTAACGGTGTCGTTCAATGATGTTTTCTTGGTGGTAACGGGTACCTGGAGCTCTCCATATGAAAGTCCGGCGAGAATCAGACTGCAAGCTAAACCTGGACACGTCGGAAAACATCACACAAGCCCACTGTTGCGGTGTCTACAATGCATGCTCTCTACTCCAGGCTAACCGCAGGCGACAGTGAGTTTCAGTAAGTGGAACGCATCTGACAGGTCTACGAGCATATAGACCAATCTGCTCTAAGCGTCTGTACACGGTCTGCCTCGAAATTGTCGTACCAATGGCTGAAGAGAGCTGACGAGACAGATCTGAGGCTGTGCTCTGCCTGTTTCTTTTGGCAGTAACTGTCAAATACCGGTCCTCATTCGGCGTTGTAACTCTGGGGCGACCTGTGCTGTAACGTCTACTCACATTACCATTATCTTGGAATCGTTGCCAAAGCCTGGAGTTGACACTCTGGGCAATTCCAAGTTCGTCTGATACTTCCAGTTGTGTACGCCCACATTCCAGACGGCCGATAATTCTACCACGTAAAAAATCATCCAAATGCGTCCTTTGTGTCATAACTATTCGGTTATTGCACTGAAATGCTTATAAAGCGCCTGCGAACAATTTTACTTCATTGCCTGTATTCCTTATATATCACTCTCTTACACTCTCGTCATTGCGACGTACCATCGGTGTCATCTGCTTACTTCCTGAAATTTGCATATGATTCTTGAAAATGTGTGTAGTGATTTTACAGGTAATATATTTATTTTAGAGTTCGATTTCAGAGTGACTCCGAATTATCCTTAATTTATGGACATGAGTGTATATAGGAACAAAACTCAAGCATAAAATGTCAACTTATTTTGAGTTGGAGAGAGGTTTTAATAGATTATACATCTAGTAATTTGCATAACTTCTGGAAACTTACATATTTATATTGTATTTCGATTCCAGAATGGTACTTCCCATCAACAGCTGGATCCAGTGCTTAAAGATGTTGAACTTAGACGTCCACATCCACAGTCATCAGTCGGAGTCGGCTCTTGCATGCCATCTGGTTCCAGGAGTAGTGTTGCCCTCTTAAGGCAATCTTTGATAAACGCTGACAACCCTTATACACTCTGGCCTTCGGCAAGCACAGAAACCAGCAATAAGGTACGATTCTTGGTTACGCCAGTACCAGAAGAAGCTCCTCTTGGCGTTCCGACATCACCGGTCCGACGTAGAGTAAGCCGGTTCCTACAAGATCCTTGTGTTATTCTCAAGGAGACTACTTGCTGACTAACTGCGCTTAAGGCTGGTTCTTAATTATTACACCGAGCAGATAACTTAATACTTCATTGCAGTCTGCTAAGACATCATTTCAACAGATACCACATACATTTTTCTCATTTCTCATAAAAATGTGTGCAGGTCACGAAAGAGATTTCCGGATTTTGTCTGAGAAAGTTGAAAAGCCAAAATATTTTAGGCATCTCTTGACTGCAAAAATTATTTATTGTTCAGAATAATTACTAAGTCCTGAAAGGGCAATCAAGTATTGTTTCAAAAGCAGGACTTGCTCTTATTGTCAAGTTATTCTGGGCATGTACTTGGGTAGGCTAATTTGCAAATCATACTTTGGCAGAAATCAAGCTTCCTGTTAAATATGGGTCATATAAAAAGCCTCCGCGCTTTCTTGGTACATTTTTGCACACAAATCATTAAAAATCAATTTTAATCAAGTATATATTGACGATTATTATCTATGATCTTTTGCCATTTTTCGGGTAGCTTCATAATTCCATCGGTGTAGAACTTCTATGGCTTGTCGTCGAAAAACTTGGGAGAGTGATTTTCAGTAGCTCTTTGGTCGACCAATGTCTTACCATCAAAGAGAGTTTTGCAGAGACCGAAGAAAATGGTAGTCAGACGATGCAAGGTTCGGGCTTATATGGTGGATGCATCAAAACTTCCCAACCAAGTTCCGTCAATTTGCTCCGAGTCATCAAAGATGTGTGTGGCCGCGCATTGCCATGTTGGAACATGGCAATGCGCGGCCTTTCTTTTGCCAATTTTGGTTCAACTTCTTTTCTTTTGCCAATTCTGGTCCAACTTCCTTTCTTTTGACCAATTCTGGTCGCTGTTCCTGTATTGCTTCGTTCAAAATGGTCGAGTTGCGCACAGAACAGGGCCAAATTGATGATTTCGCCAGGTTGCACCAGATTGCAATTTATTCTGTGCCAGCTTCTTTTCTTTTGGCCAATTTTGGTCGCTGTTTGGTTCCACCAGAGCAACCAATTCTGGTTGCACCAGATAGCAATTTATTCTGTGCCAACTTCCTTTCTTTTGGCCAATTCTGGTCGCTCTTTCTGTATTTCTTCGTTCAAAATGGTCGAGTTGCGCACAGAACAGGGCTGAATTGATGATTTCGCCAGGTTGCACCAGATTGCAATTTATTCTGTGCCAGCTTCTTTTCTTTTGGCCAATTTTGGTCGCTGTTTGGTTCCACCAGAGCAACCAATTCTGGTTGCACCAGATAGCAATTTATTCTGTGTCAACTTCCTTTCTTTTGGCCAATTCTGGTCGCTCTTTCTGTATTGCTTCGTTCAAAATGGTCGAGTTATGCACAGAACAGGGTCGAATTGATGATTTCGCCAGGTTTCACCAGATTGCAATTTATGGGGCACCCAAACACTGAGCTTCTTTCTGTAACCTGTTCTTTTCAAATGATTCCAAACTGTCATGTGGTTGATGTTTAGTGCCTTCGCTATTTCGTGACAGATTACTTGCCGATCTTGCTCCACCAGTTGCAAAATTTCATCGACTTTTTCAGTGACTGGCCGACCAGAGCGAGGTGCATCTTTGATATCGAAATTTCCAGAACGAAATCGAGCAAACGCCTCCTGGGTCCTTCGTTCACTGACAGCATTCTCATCATACACTTCACAAATTTGTCGGCATGTTTTTGCAACCTTTTTATATTTTTCATAGTAAAAAAGCATCACATAACATATTTCTTCAGATATTTCATTCATTTCCAAATCAATATAACTTTTTACACAAGCAAAGAATTAGAAAACTATTTTCACAAACAATGGAAGCCAAATGTCACTTTTTAAGCACATGTTTGAGACAATCGGTTGAGTGTTGCCGGATACATAGCCATCAACACCATCTGGTGGCAAAAAAACGCGAAGACTTTTTATATGACCCAATATATGGATGTTAGGAATATTAAATTTCGAACCGAATTTTAAAATTTAGTGAATTTCCAAAGGATTCTTTTGCTTTTACTTTTAGAAAACGCTGGAAATAAATAATTTTACTTAATTGTGAACTAAAATTATTGGTTCCGAGATAGAAGATCAAATATAAAGCAATTTTTCAAATACTAATCCAAAATATCCAGAATATATGGTTGTAGGTATTACAGCATTTCTGCAGTTAGATTTACTGTTTCTGCATTTTTACTTATTTGTATGGGATAGTTTTTGAATGTTTTCTCTCTTTTTTTTTCAAAACCCCCTAATGAACTATAAAATAAGTATCGATACTATTTTGCTTTTTGAAAAGCTCCTTTCCATTTCACAGTATTTTGTAAAATGCCTTCTAAAATTCGTAAAATGTTGTTTATCTTAGATTTCTTGAAAATAAATTTTCGTCTTTAATAAATCTGAAAAATGTTAAAGCAGATCATATATTTAAATCAATTTTGTATTTAATTAATTAAAAATGGGCCCACCAGCGGCCGAGCGGTAAAGACGCTGAACACTGGTAGTTCGGTCTGAGGTTCGAATCCCGCGAACGGGCTGGCTGCATGGGCGTTTTCGTGGTTTTCCCCATGTGTAACGTGTATACGAGCCAGTTTCCCTTAGAAAGTCCTCCACGAAAGGCATCCCTCCCTTTAGGCAGATAGCCCTCGTGTGCTTTGCCATAATTAAATACACCAAATAATTAAAAATGATTAAAACCAAATCCTGTTAAAACTAATTATGTCTCAGTATTTGAAAGCAAAATTACTGAAATTTTGTATTTTCAATAATTTTCGTACTTTTGGCGCAATTTATTACATGCACACTGCGGGAAAAAAAAAAAAAATAAAAAATGGGACAGTTCTATATCTCCCGTTCTACTGGGCCGATTGACGAAAGTCAAATTGTGTTTTTCATATCTCGAAAGTGCGACTTATTATATATATTAGATTTATATATAGCATTTTTCTAACATAGGTGCTTTGACACAAAATGGGAGTTTTTCTGAAGTAACATACCAATTTTTTTCCAAATTTCGATTGTACTATTCATATTATGCCTAAATATTAAAATTTGTAAAATTTGGTGCGGAATTTACAGAGAAATTCACAAATTTATCTTGGCGACTTTTTTTTCAATTTGCGCCAAGAATAATTCACTTGGCGAACTTCTTAATATATGGCAACCCATTTTCCTTTTCCTTCAACTGTAAAGGACCGGATAAAAAGTCACATCGTTCTCCCTTCAAATAATTTTAACAAAGTGCCTAAACCGTATTTGATTTTATTATCGCTTTCGACAACGATGCCAAATTTCAAAACGAGCCAATATATGAATTCACGTATATCTTTGGAAATTTTCAATAAAAATTTTTCATTTTTTGCAAGTATGATTAGAACTACATCTACTTGAGATGATGGTAAATATTTTATAGATTTCAAAATATGTTTTCGAAAAATTTATAAAAATTATTTTAAAATATAAATTTTGGGGCGAATTTTATTTGGAATGAACCTCAACTTCGAAATGTCAAAGGAAGAATCAAATAAGTTTAATAAAAAGCAAATATATATACCAAACTCAATTACCATGGAGGGGCTAAAATTTTGAGAGCTAATGTTTTAAAAACTACTCGTGTGATATTTACAAAACTTGTCAGTTTGGCTTAATTTGAGTGGTAGAATCGGAATATGGAAAAATATTTTTATGTTGTATCAGAAAAAGTCCGATTTTGTGTCAAAATATCTATATTAAACTATATATATAAGTCTAATACATATCCTAAATCGCTCTTTTTAGACATGAAAAACGCAAGTTGAGTTTCGTCAGTTGGCTCTGTAAAACGGGAGATAAAGAACTAATTAATTTTTTTCTCAATGTACATGTATTTTAATCATTCCATTTCTTTCCAAAACTGTAGGTCCTTTAGTATTACTCCGTGGATTCTTAATTGACAGACATTGGGGAAGATTACAATGAAGGAAAATTAAATGAATTCATATGCTTATGCAATGAAACTGAGCGCAGAAAGTTCTAAAAAATATGTAATTCTTTTAGGTATTGTTTAAGTCGAACTAATCTAAATCACCTGGTTTGCAGTCAGTGTCTGTACGTCTACGGAAACATTAGTTGTGATATGTTTCATATACTATTGAAACAAAAACAAGTTCCTTTCAATCATCTTCCGTGTTAATTTTGTCTATCTTGTCTTTTCTACATTTTTTAAAAATAAAATATCATGGTATTTGTGAGAGCTGTAAAATGAGTGTTAAAAGAATTTACCGTATTCGAAATTTTGTAAAATGTGAATAACCCATGTTTTATGGTCTTATCCAGACCTCCACTGATGATTCCATTAATAATAATAATAATACAATTAAAAATATTATGAGAATAATTCCTAGGTATTTATTTAGAAGAAATAAAATACAACGTTATTAAAACAAGAAGAAATTTATCAAATTTCTATCTATGCTTTTATTTAAGCAAACATTTAATCGACGATTTCTTTTTTATCTAATATCGTTTGGCAGAAAAAGTGAAATTCTATATTCAGTGAGCGAAACAAGTTCCGAATTAAATTACCTTACATTATTTTGAGTTGTAAAATGATGTTGCCAATGCAGGTCAAGCTAATAATTTAAACGCATTTTAAAAATTTCCAGGGCAGCTGTATGCTACAGAAATTTTGAAAACGTTTTTCAACTTTAAATTTTTGTTTAAAAGGTTTTGAAAAAGCTTGGACAATTTTTGTTTATGTTCATTCAAAATGATTTTATTATTTAAATGTATTTATTTGTTAGCCAAGAATTATCTACTGTCTTTCTATGCTTATAATGGAAGTCCTTCGTAAAATAAAATTATTTTTGTTTTTGTTTCTTGTCTTGTTTTATTCTCATGGCCTGCGTATATTTTCAAGAAGAGCTGTATAATTACCGTTGAATTTATATTTAAAACTTGTAATAACAAAAATCTGATAGATCTAAGAATGTTTTTATTACGAAGTCGCTTTGTTTTCGTTTTGCGATTTTGCGTTGAATCACTATAAATGGCTGTACCACTTTTCAAACTGTTGCCACCAAATACTATCTCCCTGTATTATATTTGAAGAAATTAAATAATGAAGAATCTGCATAAATGTATGTATTTTTCTCACATTGGGATAAAACAACGGTACATAGAACCATCGAATTTTGAATTACATAATCCTACTGCGAATATGGACATGCGGAAGCCCAAATGCAAATGTGAAATTTGGAATTTCTTTTATGATCAATTTCATATTTTGTAAAACTTGAACGAATTTTTGAGTAACAAACTCAACGATTTAAAAGCGAGAAATGGCAACACTCTACGGGGGGGGGAAACTTTTTATCTCTCAGCGTGCAGAACTGTGTATTGGAAATTCTAAAGATAGGCTCATTTTAAAATTATTTTATGATATTGCTCTAGAACTGGATTTTATGTTTTAAATGCAAAGAATTATGATATTTAATAAATAAAGGTAACACACAAAACGTTAAATAAAAAACGCCCCCTTGGACTTAATTTAAAATCTAAACCCTTTCAGATATTTAAATTTTTTTTTTTAAATTTTAAATTTCAGTATAATCTTAGATATGTTTTCTTAGGTATGTTATATAAATCTTAGGTATGTTATATAATCTTAGGTTAGGTAATCTTAGTATAATCGGTCGTTTAACAGTAGAAATAGAAATGCAAAAGAATAAAACTGAATTATTTCTTTTTTCTCTTTTTACTTCCTTGTACAAAGTAAAAAGGAAGTATTGTAATCGCGAAAACTTTCAGGCATCATATTTCAACGAAAGTACCCATTTTGATTGCTATCGAATGCAATTTAACGATGTTTTTGCGTGACATCTGTACGTAAGGACAGAATAAAAGACTCTGCCCCCCCAAAAAAAAATCATAAAACTGATTTAAAAGGAATTCTGAAGATAATTTTTAAAATTAAATTTTATATGCTTCTCTTATATGTCTCTTATATGTTTGTAAATCGTGCATTTTTTGCTTTAAAAATGATAGAATGATGTTGTTCTTATCTTCCGGTTAATGTTTTTATGTAATCTTTAGTAAATCTGCCTGCGATATTTGTAGAGTTATCAACAATTTAAAAGTTGTTTAAGTGCGGGTATGCCTAATTATTTTTGCCATGGTGGCCATGTTTGTTTACATTTCAAACTTGGCAAAATAGCGGATTTGTTGCCAATCTAGAGAAACTTATCTTCGCAACAACAAAGATAACGCCTTATTTTATTATTGGGAATTAAATCATGCTTAATACAGTCTGGAATTTATTCGAGGAAATAAGTGTTTCAGATTTACTTCGAAATTTTTAATATAGATATTTTGAGTTTTTATGTATTTTTGCCTTGTCACGAAGTGAAAACTGAATTAATTGAATGAGAAATGCTGAATCGTCTGTGAAAAAAAAATTGTTTCGTTTATTTGCTTAATTTCTTTTATTCGCTTTAGATTTATTATAGTACTTGAATAGAACATGTGGCAACGATTAGATAATTCTTCAAATGATATAAATTTTGTACATTCTGAGTTATAATATGAACGAAGTGTAGCGCTGTTAAGTGAACGTCAGAGTATCGATATGAAAAACAAATACAGTGAATTTTAAAGAGTGCATTTATTCTAATGTGGTTTATGCGCTATCGACGAAGTAGATTTAATTCAATCGAAAAAGTTTAAATGAAATGCAAGAAAAAATACGTATAATTTAATATTCCTTACAAGGAAATCATGTCGTGTATACATCAAATTTGTTATGTAAGTATTCTTATATTATCTGAAAGTGTAGGATACGTAAGCTACAGAACAACTGAAAGTGTTAACTACAAAACAACTTCTAACACAAGTATTTTTAACAAGGTAGTTTTAATTGGAAAAATTACATTTACTAACATAATGTTTTAGTACAAGTTGTTAATAAATAATACTTACAAAAGATGCATTTTTACACTTAATGCCACATTTTGATATGGCTAACGTGCAAATACATAATGAAGTTCAAAATGACAGTAAAATTCGTTTGGTCAATCCAGCGATAACAGTAATATGGCACAGCTAAAATGGCAGAAGTCCGAGAGATTTTAAAGAATCGCAGTTGAAAACTGAGAGTATATACTGCAGTATTTATGTAATTCGACGCTGCGTTATTAAGCAAATAAACTACCCATCCACTACTTTTTTCAACTGCAGGTTTTGTTGATTTTCTTTTGCATTCAATAAAAATATTTTTATTTACATATCTGTAAACAGGTAATAAATAACTATAAAAGAATTATAATATAAATTTGGTTTTAAAAATTTCTGCTTTTAATAATCTGATCGTATTCTTTTATGCTTCTTTTAAAATTTTAAATAAGCAAATTGTAAAAAATGCCTATTGTCTTTTTTTATGGTTTCATTGCTTCTTCTATCTTTTTACATTATTGATAATTTTATTGTAGCATTTTACAGCTTTAACTCTTTTATATAGCTAAATTACACAGAATAGAAAAAAATTAAAAACTAATAATTTTTAAGAAGCATCAATTTAAATTTCGTTGGAAAAATTTCATTTTTCTCCCATAAGTTTCCATATATATATGAAAATTTACTAGAAGAAAATTTTTCTAACAAGTTTCTGAAATTATGTCTCAGTTATATGAGTTAGACTGTAGAGTTATATGAGTTAGACTTCTAAACTGTAGAGGATTTAAGAAGTAAATTTAAATGTAATATACAAATTTAAAAAGAAAAGCGATATTGATAGACTTTCTTTTTATTATTAAATTCCTACTCTCCTTATATCTTGCTCAAATTTTCAATCGTTAATAAAATTCTTTTTATTCCTCCACTCAAGTTCAAATACATTTTTTTAAAACTTGTAGTTGATGACGCTTCGATGTTAATACAGCTTTTTCATATTCAGTTAATACAGTCAATTCCTACTTATTTATTCGCGTTTATCGGAAATAAAGATATGCTATTTATATAAGACTTACAAATAATGACCGTTTATTAGGAATTCTTACGTGCTGTAAAAATTAATTTTATATCAACTTATAAATAATAGTACACGACTGTGAGAAATGGGATTCTAATATTTAACAAAAATAAATGGCAACAGTAAGACAGAGTTCTAAAGATTTTTAAAGTGTATGGAATTAAAGAATTGTAGTTTTATAGAGTTAGATGAAACGGATGTAATGTCCCATTAATGTAGCGAAAATTCTCGCCATATTTCTATGTTAACGTAATAATAATATACGTTTAAAATATAACCCTTCAAAATGTCTCTTGTTTATTAAAATAAATAAATAGCACTGTAGATTATGCAGTAATATAATCTAGGACGAAAACTCTTCGCAGTAGGTCAAGCATACGTCTCCTTGAGTCGTGTGAAATTATTAGATGGAATATTAATTGAAGAACTGGACTGCTCGAATCTCACTGGAAAGATTTCTTGCAGTAATGAAGCATAATTAGAGAGAGATATAATGAGAAATTATAGACCACCATCAACTTAGAGTAAATTAGAAACAAAAAATGTTAATAATGTTAATAAAAAGTAACCAAAATAAAATTTTTCTTTGTTGACCTACGTAGGAATTAATTATTTTTAATATTATTTGTTTAGATTAAAATTATGAAATAATGTAAGCAATATTTTGTTCTATATCACTTGACATTTAAAAGCTCTTACGAACTGCAAAATAAGGAACTTTGATACTATTCCGTTTTGTGGACCGTAAAAAATCGCCAAACTCTTTTTGATGCCAGTGCTGCCAAAAATAATTGTGGCAACCCTAACGTAAGAAATAAAGTATAATAGTAAATAACTATCTAAGATTATTGTTTTAATTTATATGAAAAGTTAAATTTCATATAATGCTTTTTTATTATTATAATTTGTATAAAAAAGGCTAAACATAACTGAAAGGAAGCATAAGAGTAAATAACTATTTTAGATCATTATTATAATTTATATATAAAAAGGCTAAGCATAACTGAATGGATTCCTGCATCGCTATTTCGTTACCGAGTTATCGATAAAGTATAATTTCATCTCGTTGGTTATTCAAACATAATTTTCTATAATAAATGATGCCTTTTCTTTGAAAAAATTCTATTGCAGACTTTTCCTCATGGGCAATTCCCAAATTGTTAAATCCATAGGATATCAAAAAAGGATTTAAAAACTGAACTACTATTTCAATAGCATCTTAAAAAATATAAAACTATCTAAACTTACGCAATTTTGAAATCAGCGCGTACGCTAGATTTGGCGCGCTGTTAAATGAGGACGTTTGCTAGATTTGGCGCTTTTGCGGATACATTTTCGCTGCAATTTTCTACGGTTCTCAAAACGGAATAATGCCAGAACTTTTTTTTATGAGTAAACATTCTTCAATATAAAAATTACACGGTTTAAAATGTTTTGGCTTGTGATAGGAAAATATATTAATTCTCGCAAATAATTAATGCCCTTTTGAAATAGGAAATTGGACAGCTATTTGGAAAAGCATGTAGAGTCGCATGGCTTGCTAAGATTTGCCAAACTTCGTTAATGAGAGTGTTACCTCAATTTTTGTATGTGTGTGGTTGTTTGACTGAAAATAAAGTAAAAAATATTTAACGCGTACAGCAGGAGATCACGATTTTCTTCTTCCTTCCGGCACCAAAACTTGGTCGATGCAATGAACAATTCCGTCTTTGGTGAGAACATCAGGTTCGATAACGTGGGCTGAATTTACCATGAGTCCATTCTTTTCTTTGTGAACCTTCACAGTCTGGTACTCTGTTCGAACATTATATTGCAGCTTGGTGTGGATGGAGCCTGTCGAGAACATGTTGTCCACTACATGATTCTGCACCATCTAAAACGAGACATATATAATTTAATAGAAAGAACAGCTTATTGGGGATCTAAGCGGAACACAATATGGAAAAGGGATCTAAATGTATATAAAGAATGGAATAACCCTTTCCGACACGCTACCTTTTAATATTGGAATTTCGCCCCTACACCCCGCCCCCAAAAAAATCTGAAAGTCTTCAGATTTCACATTGCGTCTAAAGGGGCGTTTTTTTTTAACGTTTTGTGTGTTACCTTTATTTATTAAATATCATATTCTTTGCACTTAAACCGTAAAATTCACTTCAACTGCAATGTCGCAAAATAATTTTTAAATGAGCCTATCTTTAAAATTTCCGATACAGAGTTCCACGCGCTGGAGATTAAAAGGTTTCCCCTTTCCCCGTAGAGTGTTGCTATTGCTCGCTTTTAAGTCGTTGAGTTTGTTAATCAAGAATTCGTCAAAGTTTAAAAAATATAAAATCGATAATAAAACAAATTTCAAATTTTGGGCTTTCAGATACCCATATTCGCAAATGGATTACGTCACTCAAAATTGGATGGCTGTAGGTATACAGTCAAGAGCCAAAACATTATGACCAGCCCTACATTTTCCGATGAACGCGCCTGGATGACGTGGAAGGCACGTGATCAGGTAGAAGTGGTATTTAACTGGTGCTGGAGAGTCTGAAGAATCATTCTTTCACTTACTTCTGTGTGTGATGGGAAAGGCTGCAGACCTAAGCGACTTTGATAGAAGGCAGATTGTAATGGCTCGAAGTCTCGGAACAAGTATTTCCGAAACTGCACGATTCGTGGGTTTTTCGCGATCTACAGTTGTTAGTACGTATGAAAAGTGGATGAATGACGGTGAAACCAGCAGTAGACGACATGGTGTTGGACATCCACACGCTATCAAAGAAAAAGGTTGTCGGAGACTGTCTCGCATGGTGAAGCAAAACCGGAGCCAGACAGTGGCTCAGCTGACAGCCGAATACAATGCAGGGCCAAGTAGAAAAGTATCGGAGCACACTGTTCAGCGGACACTGTTGGATATGTGGCTACGCAGCAAACGTCCCACTCGTGTGCCTTTACTGACCAAGCGTCATCGCCATCTGCGCCTGCGCTGGGCCCGGGAACATCGCGACTGGTCCATGGATCAGTGGGAGAGAGTTGCCTGGTCAGATGAATCATGGTTTGTCATTCATAACGCCGATGGCCGTGTCAGGATACGCCGTCTTTCAGGCGAACAGTTGCTCCCTCAATGCACAGTAGGTCATATACAGGCCGGTGGTGGCGGTATTATGCTCTGGGGGACGTTCTCTGAGACCCATGGTTGTGGGAGAGATGAATGCTACAGGGTATCTGAACATCATTGCGGACCAGTTGCACTCTTACATGGCCTCTGTTTTTCCAGCTGGAAATGGAATGTTCCAACAGGACAACGCCCAGTGTCACAAGGATACAAATGTGTTGGAGTGGTTCCAGGAACATGATGCTGATTTCCAGTTAATGTCCTGGCCGCGTAACTCACCGGATCTCAATCCGATAGAACACATTTGGGATGTCATGGGACGGCAACACAGAGGTCAAAGACCGCCAATTCGCAATATCTCGGATTTGCATGACCATCTATCCATGGCCATCTATCAAGGACTTGTGGCATCCATGCCAAGGCGGGTTGAAGCTGTGTTGCGCGCCAAAGGTGGCCCAACTAGTTATTGACAGATGGTCATAATGTTTTGGCTCTTGCGTGTAGTTCGACCGTTTCAACCGCAACCCTGGTTGGGATTCTGCCAAAACACGTAGACTCGTCCAAAAGGGGCGGTATTACTTGCTGCAACGTGAAAGGTCTTCTCTTCTCCGGAAAGAGCTATGCTCGAGGGAAAGAAAATCCCCACCCTTCCACCCTATTTTGAGAATAATTCGGTCCGAATGGCGCATGCGTGTTTGCGCTCATGGTCGCGGATGAGCTGGTCGAACTATACAATTGTTTTATCACAATGCGAGAAACATACATACATTTATGCAGATTCTTCAATATTTAATTTCTTCAAATATAATACAGGGCGAAAGCATTTGGTGGCAACGATTTGAAAAGTAATATAGGGTTCCAACGCAAAATCGCAAAACGAAAACAATAGTCCTTCAGCGACAAAGCCCCTTTGGACTAAAAATGGTAGACAGTCTAATCAGGCCTAGAGGAGTACATACAGCACTTACCGTTTTAATTCTGTGTGTATGAAGTGTTTCCTGAAGCGGGCATCGAAAAGAGTGCAGAAGTGAGCATTGCTCGGAAGCACGTAATAGATTTTGCCTACGATTAAAAACACACTACATTCTAAATACCGTAGCAGATTAAGCATTACCCAGGGTGTGCCACAGGGAGGCCTGCTACTCTATCCCCGTCCCCCCCAAAAGCTCTTCTTGGTAATATGATGATTACATGCATATAAATGAGAAAAAAAAATAACTTGAGTATATGATATTTACATTTCATATTTACACCTTTGTGTATTGTTTTTTCGTGGTGGTACCTTTCGATGAAAGTGACACCACATTTACAAATGCACAACCCAACATTGCATGTTTTGCACATGTACCGGGATCCATATCAAATACACTATCTGAAAGCAATTCGTGTAGCACTTTCAGTGCTTCAGAAATGGCCAGCCCTTTCGTAACCATTTGCAAAATAATTAAAAATCAGAAAAAATAAACTAATATTATATTAATAATAGAAATAATTAGAAAATAATAATTAGAAAAATTTAAACTATAAAATAAAATTGAATAAACCGTTTACAACTCAAAACTGTCAAAACGTAGCGCTAACAAAACTTCTTTGAACGAAAGCGAAAGAGAACTGCTCTAGTGAAAAACCAAACAGCTGACTAATAAAATTACCCCTGACCTTCAGAAAATCACTCCAACAATTTCTTAGTTGATAACGAAACCTGCCCTTCAACAGCAACAAACAAAAAAAAAGGGGGGACATGAAATACAGATGTGGACCCACCTTTCTATTGTGAAGACGTAGAGCTGCAGTGAAAAAAATACAGTTGTTGTTTTGGTCCTAGTCGCTTAGTGAGCCCCCTCTGGGCACACCTGATGTTCGTCGTTCGATTTTAGGCATTATTTCAAGGTCAAAATTTAAAACTACTATAGAATAAGAAGATTAGCATATAGCCAAGAAAAATAACATAGAAATTTATTATCAAACTATTCCTTTTATATACTTTCTTTCTTTTCACCATCGACGGAACAGCTGGCCCACTGGGTTAGGTGCTTTTCCTTTTATATACTAAAAAATATCTGGAAGATTTCTTTGAAAAATGTAGGTCTTTAAAAACTAAACATGGCTAAAATATATGGACTGTTTTGTGTTGTGCTGGCCATCTAGTATAAATAAAGAAGTTTCAGCGTAACTTATAGTAAACCATAAATCCTTTTCATTCATTTTTTCCTGTGAGTACAGAGGGAAATTTTTAGGTGTGCCCAGACCGGGCATACCGTGCCGCAAAGGGATAAAAAATGGAGTGATTCAGATCGTAGAAAGGACTACTTAGAAAACACTGAAGTCTGGATAAAAATGAAAACCAAAACCGATGAAGACCTCTGTCACATTCTTTTGGGTTATGGTAGATTCCCGGCTTACGTAAACAAATTTAAAATTCAAGAAAACGCTAACTGTTTACTATGCAGAAAGCTGGTAAATAACAAGCACTAGGTGGAAGAATGTTATTAGGTATTTTCTCCTGCCCTTCGTGGTGTGGTGGTCTGCACCCTGGGCGCGTATTCCAGAGGTCCCTGGTTCGATTAACGGCGAAGGCAGGACTCCTTCTTCTGTCATTTTTCCTTACTCCTGCTTCTCAAAAATTCCTAATGTCTCTACAAGTGGCGCCTGATTTAAAAGAGTGGTGGATGATGATTCTCCACACCCAGGATTTGGCGATTGGGTCCCCTAAAAACTCCAATCGCCCTTTAAAAGGGAGAGTATATAAGGTATATCTCCCGTCTTCTTAGCGTGCCTTTGTGGTGTGGTGGTCTGCACGTTGGGCGCGTATTCCAGAGGTCCGTGGTTCGATTCCCGGCGAAGGAATTGCTCATCTTTCCGACTTTCACAAAATGAAGCAAAATACATAGCAAAAGAAATTATGGAAAAATTAATAAAACCCCGTTCGCAATTGGAATAGAACAATAACAAAGAACAACCCAATATGGCTGCTGGAGACTTCGTTTATTCATATTGTGTTGTCCTATATATTTTTTCCTTCGTGGCCAGTCTAGAAAAGCCACAAGGCGAGCTTGGGCTTGCCAGGAAATTGGACCGGGCCATACCTACACACCTACATAATTTAGACGACAGTATTTTCAACTTTCACAACTGAAGACAGAAATATTAGTTGATGCAAGAAGCCAGCCATCTTAAACTCTAAAATTAAGCAAAATTTATAAACTTTTTATGTTATTTAACTCAAATATCTCGTAATTTTAGCTAGAATGCAAATTAATTAATTTGTCAACTCCTGCTAGAATTAATCTGTCGACTCTTGCTGTCCCATTTTTGTCAACTCCTGCTAGAATGCAAATTAATTAAGTATACGAACGCATTGAGTGTTCCTGAGTTTCAGAAACAGCTTTTGGTAGCCTTGCTGATCGTTCCTTCATGACGCATCCTTGCTGCTTGAACTGATGCATCGGCTTTAGTTTTGCCAAGCCGCATTTGCTTCAAGAGTATTTAGGACCGAGTGAAGACTAATTTATATATGTGCTAATTGTGTTTCACATTATAGTTTGACTTAAACGATTGTTCTGTTTACCAACAAACTGCAGAAATTAATTATGTTTCCGTTATACTTTTGAGGTTTATGTAACAGTGAGGTTGATGTGTTGATAAATACAAGGTGATCCAAAATAAACCGAACGAGATTTGTGAAAGCAGAAACCAAAAATCATTAGTGTATTCAACGTAGCAACAAGCAATAATATCAACGCATCAAGCAACAATAATATCAACACATCAAGCAACAATAACAACAAGCAGTCATACACACTGAACTTATCTGTCATCTACTTGTATAATAGTGACGTACAATTCATGTGTTTTTCATTTCCTTTCGGTTTAGTTTATCTTGAGTCAAACCTGTAGGTTTTATTTTTAATCTTAGCTTGTATTTGCGGATAAGATTCGTTTTTTGTCTTTTCGAGTAGTTTGGAAGTACAATAGTGTAGAACTGTTAAAGTTATGCCTCAAATTGGAGTAATTTCAGATGCATGTGCATTTTCAGGGAATTTGATATAGCCTATCTTCATTAAAAATGAAAATTCTATCAAATATTTTTGCTTCTTACTGAAGACAGAGTTTTACAAACTCTCTTGATAAACTTAGAGGTTATCTAAAAGTAATAGGCATCTAAAGTTGAATTTTACCGAGTTATAAAAAACTGAATAAAAAGTTTTATAAATCTCAGTTTGATTGAATGTACGCGTACACTTCTAAGCCATTCATTCTTGCTTTAAAAAGTTTTAAAGTTTAATTTAACACAAAAAATTAATAAACTTTAACCACTTATTGCATTTTTGAGATTCTAAGACGCCAGTTGATCATAAGACACTTCCCTTAATTTCAGTCAGTACCACACCTAAAATATTTGATTTCAATAAAATGCAATGAATAAATGAAATAAAAGAGATTGCTGAAATACGCATAGACATTTTGGCATTTTGAGTTGAAGACTTTAAAAGGCTGTTTCACATTTCAAATTATTGCCAACAAATATTATCGCCCTGTATTATATTTAAAGAAATTAAATAATGAAGAATCTGCATAAATGTATGTATGTTTCAAGCACTGTGATAAAACAATGGTACCTAGGGCCATCAAATTTTGAATAACGTAATCCTCCACCCGAATATGAGCACCTGAAGCCCAAATTTGCAATTAGGAATTTGTTTTCGTATTTATTTCGTATTTTGTAAAACTTGAAAGAATTTTTGATTAACAAACTTAACGATGTCAAAGCGATCAATGGCCACACTGTACAGAAAAATAAAAACATTTTTATCGTCAGCGTGCGAAACTGTGTATCGGAAATTCTAAATACATGCTCTTTTAAAATTATTTTGTGATATTGCTGTTGAATTGAATTTTATGCTTTAAGCGCGAAGAACATGATATTTAATAAATAAAGATAACACACAAAACGTGAACAAAAGCCCCTTTGGGCGTAATATAAAACCTGAAAACGTTCAGATTTTTTTATTCTCTTTTGTTATTATAATAAAATTATATTTTTAAATAATAATAGCGCCTATTTATTGGTAGATACGTTATTCGTAAATTCATTTGGAATCTAATTCCATCAGCTGTCGATAATTTTGTATGCCAACTTTCAAACGAAATTATTATTCATTTTCACCGCCTCATAAATACATGGACGTTTTAGCTATTGACTGTTGATAATACAATAATTTTTAAATGAATAAAGCAAGTCGAAGCAAATCTCTGAATGCAGCTTCCAAAGCGCACGAAAAAATTCGGGGAAATTGGGATTATTCCTTAGATGCTGTGGCAACATCAGCCAAATCGTTTGTTTTGACTCAGAAAACGAACGCATTCGGATGAAAACAGCTGAGCTGTTATGAATATTTTATCATAATTTAGATGGAAATAATAATTGATTTATTTACCTCCAGTTTGGAATACTCTTTGTATTTATACTTAAACTAAGCACAAACTTAGTGTTGGAATTCTTCAAGCTTTTTCAAAATTATGAGCCGGATTGTAGAAGATGGAATCAAAGAGATAACGTGAGTTTCCATTTTTGTGTTAAGAGATTTAAGTTCTTTGAAAGTTTTACTTTCAACAAATGTTGTCAAAATGCTATTCATTTTGCACGGAAACTGTGTCTTACAATCGAAGAAATACGATAATAGCTAGAAATAACATATTGAAGAAATGCATACTAATCAATGCTAAATCAACCTTTTTTTTCGGTTTTAATAAATAACATGATTTTGTTTCTGGTGAAAATTACTCTGCGCACAGAATAAATAAATCTTCCAGAAATAATTGCGCACAGAATAAATTAATCTTCCAGAAATAATTGCGCACAGAATAAATTAATCTTCCAGAAATATATTCAACAAAAGTAAATTCAATAAGACGAGCTGAACGAAGGATAAAGAACGAAGAACTTATACTTATTCCTAAACGCATTAAACCAGCATTTCTCTCTTTTTTTTTAAAGTTGGAACCACTTTTATAAATTAGAATGTTCTATTGACCATTTATCCCCCTACCAAAGCAATTTTTTCACAATATTTTGTTCCTAATATAATTATATTTTAAAAATAAAATTAATTAGAGTAATTTAATTTATATTTGTATTAAATAATTAAGTTAATAGAACATTTATATCTGTTTTTAACTATAGAACATTTCTAGAGTTTTGATAATATTTGTCGTATTAACTCCGCCGATGACAGATTGAGAAACGCTGAATTAAGGTATTTTCCTTTTGAATTAAATGCGAAACGAAACAGAATTTTGCTAATTACTAAAACTTTCGCTAGTTATTGTATTGTATCAACAGGTAGGAGGGGGTATCCTAAGATTTCAATAAAAGACGTGCTGCTGCACACCAATTTGTTTAAAATTATATCAATAAATTTAAATTAACAACATATATATTTGAAATTTGTCTACAGTATTTACATATTAACATAGTTCTTAACCTCCTTTATACCATTTGAGTTGTTAAGAATTTACAAAGGGAAGTTGGTTAATTTATTTATTAGGGTAATTAATATTTGTATTAAGGGATATTGCTTATTTCATTGTAATTTTGTTATACGTAATAACTTTTTTTTATGAAGTTGTTCTGCAGAGTAAAATTCTACGCAGTTTTTAAATTTAACGTTTGGTGTTCCCTTTAGCCATTTTTCCGGTACATTTAAAAGCCAGACGAAGGCTGACTGGCTATTATATAATAAAAGAAAGACTCTGTCTGTGTGTGTGTGTGTGTGTGTGTGCTTTCGTTTGTTCTGCACGTAAGCTAATAGACCCAGGGCAACAGAATTTGGTACATAGGTGAATCTAAATAAGAGGCCCGTGCACCTTGAAGCGATTTTTTCAAAATTCGAGTCGATTTTTTTTTTAAATTTTAGCTTTTTCTCATGAAATTGCATCATTTTGAACAGTTTCATTCTTTTAGAAATGTGGTTTTGGCAACAGTTTTTCATTCAATGCTTTGTATAGTGAACTGCTGACTGTTGAAAATATGAGATAAAATATTATTAATTATACACGCAACACGCACATCGCAATCTTCTTATTCTGACGCGCATGTGTCTCACCAGGTACCAACAGAAAGAATTTCCTTTTTTTCCCTTTTTCTCTTTATTAGCTAATGCCAAAGAGGTTTGTATATTTTGAATTATGTCATCCACAAAGCACAATTCTGATTGGTTATTGCTTTCTTGATTGATAGTTTCGTTCTTTTAGAAGTGTGGTTTTTGTCAACAGTTTTTCATTCATTGCTTTGGACTGGTTTTCTCTTGAAAATATGAGATTTATTGCTTATTTAATTGTAATTTTTTTATGTTTTTAAGTATATGTAATTTTAATTCTATAAAAAAAATTTTTGCATGATTTATTTTAGGAAACAAAGTTCTTAACTTCCTTTATACCATTTGAATTCTTAAGATTTTGCAACGGGAAGTTGGTTAATTTATTTATTAAGATAATTAATATTTGTGTTAAGGGATATTGTTTATTTCATTGCAATTTTTTATATATATATTACATTTTTATTAAAATTTCTGTTTTTTCTTTTTTTGATAAAGTTGTTCTGCAGAGTAAAATTCTGTGCAGTTTTTAAATTTAATGTAATGTTATTAGCATAAAATAATGCAAAGTATATAAAAGAATGATATACACATTATAAAATTTTAAATTCACTTTAGTCTGAATTGGAAATTTTTAAGTTAATGTTTACAAACAATTTACAGTGTCTCAGAAAAATGTTCGCGTGCTCATGACCTTCAGTGAAATATCTCTTTATTCATTAATAAAAATCAATATTTTAGAATGAAAATGTTTTAATAATATCTATAAACTTCTCTTAGCAAAACTACACCAATTATTTTATGAACATATTAAAACGTTTTTTTGGAAGAATCATTAATAAAAAAGTAACAAAAAAGTTACTTCACGAAAGTCTTCGTACGGTTTAAAGAAATCTGTGTATATTAGTAAATATTGTAGTATTTCCGTCAGTTAGTATTTTGTAATATATACTGTAGCATTTATGACAGCTTTTAAACGTCTGGGCATAGAGTTAACCAATTTATTTTCTTGTAATATCTACATCAATGTTCCTCCATTCTTCAATCATTACGTTTTTTAGTTCGGTTTTTCTTTTAATGCTATGTCTTCATACTCTAACTTCTAATTCTCTTGGGTTTAAATCTGGTTTCTGAGGTAATATTTTTAGAACTTGTGGATGATTATAGACATCCAAAAGGCAAACGTTGAGAGCCATGTTCTGACGATCGTTCCTCTGATAAAAAAATACAGTTATTTACAGTGTCCAAATTTTGGACGGATAATTTTAAATTATCCTTTAAAATATTTGAATAAATAGCATGGTTCATTGTGTGATCAATAAATACTAAATTATTTAATCCTGATGCTGACATGCACCCTCACGCTAGAACACCTCCACTGCTATTTTTTTACTGTTCCAAGCGAGATTTTGGGATTAAGTTCCTCATTTTCTTTTCTACATACATCCATTGGAATTAAAAATATTGAACTTGCTTTCGTCTGCGAATAAGGCATGATTCTAATGAGCTTCGGGCTTATTTACCATTGACTTTGAGAAGAAAAAAACCTAAGATTTATATTTTTTTGCACTTCCAAAATTTTTCATCGAGCAGAGCGCCCACATAATTCAGCTAATCTAAGCACTTGTCGAACAGTTGTAAGTGAAACTGAAGTAGGAAAATTTTCAGTAAATTCTGTAAAAATCTTTGCAACACTCAAACGTGAATTTTTTACAGATTTTCTAACTATAAATGTTTGATCACGTTGAGTTATAAGGTATTTCTATCGCCTTTGTAGTGTAGTGGTCAGCAAGCTCGGCGCGCATTCGAGGTTCGAGTCCCGGCGAAGGCACTGCCTCTCCTGCTTCGAAATAACCTAATGACTCTACAATGGAGTCCGATCTAAAAGGGTGGATGAATATGATTCTCCACACCCAGGATTTGGCTACTGGTTCCCTAAAACCACAGTCGCTATTTAAAGGGGGTATATAAGTTATCTTTCCTGCCTTCTTAGCGTGCCTTCGTGGTGTAGTGGTCTGTATGCTGGGAGCGTATCCAGAGGCGAAGGCGTTGCTCATTTTTCATCTTTCATGCTTCCAAAAGATCCTAATGTTTCTATAAGCTTAGAGAATAAATTCTGAAACGGAATTTATCTACCTCTTTGAACCAAAGTCTCTTTGACGTCATGCAGAGCTGACTAAAACGAATTTTATTGGCTGTCGACTGTATTTATATGATGATTCTCCACCCCCAGGATTAGCGGCTTGGGTCCCCTAATCCACAGTCGCCCTTTAAAAGGGAGTGTATATCAGGTATTTCTCCCGCCTTCTTAGCATGCCTTCGTAGTGTAGTGGTCAACACGCTCGGCGCGCATTCGAGAGGCCCGTGGTTCGAGTCCTGGTGAAGGCTTTGCTCATTTTTCATCTCTCCTTCTTCGAAATAACCTAATGACTCTACAGAGTCACGCCGAATCGTCTTTGCCCGATAACATCTTCTTACTTTATTTTGGATCCAATTTTCTTCTTTAAAGCACTGTATCGCATACTGCACCGTATAATGGGATAAATTTACTAATTTAGCGATATCCCGAATCGAAATTCCATCCTTATAATAAAAAATGATCAATTTTTGAATGCTGTCCGTTGCTTCGTTTCGACTACAAGACATTTTTAAACATTAAATAAAATATAACCAAGTAAGCAAGGAAAAGATAAAGTCAAACAATTTTTTAAACGTCACCAAAATGAAATGAAATTTTGATCACTTTTGTGGCGTGTTTTATCTATGCTTCCTTACATTCTCAATTTTTGAAAAAGAAAATAAGTCAGTATTAAAAATTTAAAAGTTTGGTTTTATTCAAAAGTACATAGAGATCATATGAAAAAATATTAGGCTTTATAATTTCGGGTTATTGCGCTTTTTCTGCAAATTTTGAAAGTGTGCGAAAGCTTTTGTGAAACACTGTATACATCGGAGAGTCATTACTGAATTTCGCTTGGTTTATACGTATAGCATTATGTATATCTTCCTAGTGCCGATAAAAACAGACTCTAGTAGTGTCTACGTTGATAATGGTAAAACTAGTGAATCAATCTTTAAATTTCATTCTTAAATAGCTGAACTACCCGCGGTTGCCCAGGCTTGACGCAGAGTGAAGAGGTTTCAGTTAGGGAGATGGAAGCAGTTTTTTTTTTTAAATTCTCGGGTAAACTGATTTTCCTCAACAGCTCTCTGCAGTGCATCTCTAACACTGGTATCCAGATGTACAAGATCACTAGAGGATGCCCACAAAGGTCTTGTTTAGGACTAGTCTTTTGGAACCTAATTGCCAATTGAAATGTTTGTCCCCCACACGCTTTCCCAGGCCTATGCCGACGATTTCTTGTTGATCATGCAGAGCATAAGCCGCAGGGTAGTACAGGAATACTCAAGCAATTCACTTATATTGTTCAAAGAACGGGTGGATAAATTTCAACTGAAGATATCGATGCAAAAATGCAAAGCACTTTACATTCCAAACCCAGGAGCTTTGCTCAGAAATACTAGATACCCAAAAATAGGAATATGAAATACTCTTTTTCAAATTTTGTACTTTATCTATTCAGTTGACTTTTGGTAACTGTTGTAGTTTACTATTTCGCTCTTTCTTATTGTATTGTCTTTTTAAGTTGTATTCCTTCAAAATTGAAATAGTTTTCAAACGTATCAAGCCAAGAGGCATTAAAAACAAATAATCCTAAATCCACTGCTCTTGAAATTTAAGACTCACAGCGCCTACATTTCTCTTCGTTAATGAAGTCATCTTAACCAATGTTTGATCGCAAATTCACAAATGTACGTAGAGACTGGCAACTACTTTCAGTGGTAGTGAGCATGATCATATTGACGGCAACAGAAGAGTCAATAAAGTCATGACCACCAACCACTGGCAATTAAAGGTGAAATTCCATTGGGGAGGAAGGTGGAAATGAAAATGAAAAATTTTTAAAATGGGTAAAAAATTCTGAAAACAGAAGTTTTACAAAATTATTCATTACAACTGTGTGTATTCATTTTTAAAGAGTTAACGGCCACATTCTGTGGTATTAGGAAAAGTCGTCGCGGGCCATACCAAAAATCGCATGGAAAATGCACCAAAAAACGCATGGAAAAACACAAAAAAAGGCATGGAAAAACATAAAAAAAGCATGGAAAAACACTAAAAAACGCATGGAAGAAACAAAAACAAAACCCAAAAAAAAAAAAAAACCCGCATGGAAAAAACACCAAAAAACGCATGGAAAAACACCAAAAAAGGCATGGAAAAACATAAAAAGCATGGAAAAAACACTAAAAAACGCATGGGAGAAACACCAAAAAACGCATGGAAAAACACCAAAAAAGGCATGGAAAAACATAAAAAAGCATGGGAAAAACACTAAAAAACGCATGGAAAAAACACAAAAAAAAAACCGCATGGAAAAAACACCAAAAAACGCATGGAAAAACACCAAAAAAGGCATGGAAAAACATAAAAAAGCATGGAAAAAACACTAAAAAACGCATGGGAGAAACACCAAAAAACGCATGGAAAAACATAAAAAAGCATGGAAAAAACACTAAAAAATGCATGGGAGAAACACCAAAAAACGCATGGAAAAAACAAACAAAAAAAACTCGCATGGAAAAAATACCAAAAAACGCATGGAAAAACACCAAAAAAGGCATGGAAAAACATAAAAAAGCATGGAAAAAACACTAAAAAACGCATGGGAGAAACACCAAAAAAAACGCATGGAAAAACACCAAAAAAGGCATGGAAAAACATAAAAAAGCATGAAAAAAAAACACTAAAAAACGCATGGGAGAAACACCAAAAAACGCATGGAAAAAACAAAAAAAAAAACCGCATGGAAAAAACACCAAACATAAAAAAACACATGGAAAAAACGGAGGAAAAAGCATGGAAAAAACACCAAAAAACACATGGGAGAACACCAAAAAAACGCATGGAAAAACGAAAAAAAAAAAAAAAACCCGCATGGAAAAAACACCAAACATGGAAAAACACATGGAAAAAACGGGGGGGGGGAAAGCATGGAAAGAACACCAAAAAGCGCATGGAAAAAGGACCCGAGCCATGTGATGCACATGCCTGCTTCAAGACGATGCTCCTAGGGGTAGGTGATAAGTACAGTTGCAAGTATACATACATTTATAAATACGTTGGTCCTTACCTTCTTTAGCCTCTTCCTGTTTTTCATAAGTGAATTCAAGTTTTCTTCTCCTAGTTTCTCGAAGGCTTTGTTAGTGGGGACGAATATAGTAAACGACTTGTTCGTGCTTGTATCCAAGAAATGAGGCTCGAATTCTTGTACGTGATTAATAGCATCCGCCATCATGCTGAAAAATAAATTAGAATAAATGTCATTCAATAAAGTTAAAAACCTAACTTTAACCCCCTGCGCTCGAGAGGCGACTCTTGATCGCCACTCGGTTTGACCAGTGGTAACGATATTTATTAAGGTTTGGTTTGGGAAATATCGCCTTATGAGTGTATTCAACAATACATGCGTATATAAGAACTGCGAATCTCTCGACAATCGTAGCAAAAGGAATACTATTTTCAAAAATGCGGGGCCCAATAAGCATAGACTACGATGAGCTCGATTTTTCGTTTAAGAGCGAAATTACGTCTATGCATTGACGATAGATAGCAGGAAAGCATTGATGAAGATAGCTATGGAAATAAGAGATGTAAGAAGGCGAAAAATCAGTGTAATAAGATAATGAATGTAAAAGCGACAATGATTCCGCAGAAGAGACAAAAAATTCAGAATGAATAATGTGCACAAAATCCGAGCAAATACCGCAAATAATATCATTTGTAACCGGCGAAAAAGCCGTAGGTATCTTCAGACAAAGAACCATTAGATTTCTTTAACCCGGCGGAAGTCGCACCAAGAAAAGTTACTAGAGTGGGCGCGTGGGGTATCACATACCCCAATATTTAAAATACAATAAAAACAGTATTATTTAGTTTTAAAACTTTTTTTTTGTTCTCGTGTATTATAAATAAGTGAATAATAATTGGGTTTCAAAAAAATTAATTTCCGAAATAATCTTAGGATTAAAATTAAGATAAATGAAAATAATAAAAAAAAACAAACATCATGCCTGTAAGTTTCATTGCATCTCTAATACACCATGCTTATTTTATTTCTTCCCACTTTGAACGAAATACATTCATGTGTTCTTGGCACAGAATGTTTTCACATTTTAAATATTGCATTAACGTTCTTCTGTCCTTGGCGCGAGGGCAAAAAATTTATCACATCTTTCATATTTAGTTGTTTCTAATTTCATGTATTCGTTTTAATTCTTCGTCGAAACTTCTGCGTTGTTTTGCATGCAATACGTCAATTTCTTGGAAAAGTATTAATCTCTGATCTTTGTTCAATACTTTTTTTCATTAATTGTAAGGCTAAGTCCTTCAAAAACAGACTTCTGTTTCTGGTTGGTGGATTAGCAGTTGAATGTAATATAATTCAAGCATTTATTACAGCAACATTTAGTGCAGGAAAGAAAATTACCATTGGCCACCTCCTTGTTATTCTGGTAATTGAATAATTGGCTGACATTTCATCCCCCATATCCACTGCTCTTTTAGTCATATTATTCAAACATATAATTCCTGACGTTTTATTTTCTCCAATAGTATCATCTATAGTATGATCGTTATATAATGTTGAAAGCATAAGAACAGTTTTTCCTTTTTTAGGAACATCAGGAATTAATGTTTTATCTTTTTGGAAACCAAAACATTGTAGAAAATATTCTTAGTTTCATCTTCAGTTTCCGAAATGCAATCTTCATCGCTTTCAAATATTTCTAATAAGTCTCACATGCGTTGCATCTCCAGTTCATAGGGACTCATTCTTTTTACAATAATGCAGTTAGAAATTTTTAAGAATTTAATGTCAAGTACTTTAAAATCACTTGTGAGTAGAAATATTTACTGTTACACTCTAGAAATAAATTTCTGAACTAAATATTCAGTCAGAAAAACACTTACACGGACAGGCGCATGGGGTGTGTCATACCCCAGTTCCAACAAAATACCGATAAATATTTTTCTGAAACACACAGACAAAGAAAAAGCTGTTCTGAAAGTCAACCACAACTAGAAATTCAGCTACTAAAAGCATCACAGAATTTCAGTTTCACAAGTTAGGAATATTCCACTTTTATGTAGGGTTGGGGTATGATACACCCCACTGCCTTCCCGCGGGTTAAACGTGTGTGAAATTATTTTTAGTTAGCCGTAAAAAATTCGCCAAATGTACGAAAAATCGTCTCGAGTTGCTGGTTTACCCGAGCGAAAAAGGCCTCAAGCGCAAAGAGGCATTTTTATTCGCTTGTTTTCCCGCTGAACAAGTTTAATTTACTTAAGTCATTACATACAAAGGTATAAAAATTTAAGTTCACTTTAGACGGTTAAAAAAAATCACCAGACATATACGTTCTGTTGATGAATATTAGTCATACGTCTGTTTTCTCTTTATTTCCAAACTTAGTTTTGTTTTGTAAAAAACAAATTGTTGTTTAAAAGAAGTGTGAGGTGTTTGAAAGAAGTTTCTGATATTTTTAAGGAAGGAAAATAGAAAAAAGAGCTTCTTTTGAAAAAAGCTTTTATTTAAAACACATGAAATAATAAGCGAACTAGAAATGGAAAAATAATTTATAAGGTATTTTTTCCTCCTTTCGGCTTTGCCTTGTAAAGTTGTTACCGTGAAAGACCGAAATTGGAGAATGTTGACTTTCACCAGAGAATATCAACATTCACCAAATACGTCGGTGAAAGACTGAATATTTCACTACATTCTTGTATATTCGGACCCTCACCGGTGTATGTCGACAATCACAGATATGCTCTGGTGAAAGTCGAAAAGAGAGGTCATAAAGTGCCATAATAGTTTGTTGCAATAAATAAGATTTGAATGACATAATTTAGTAAGTTTTTAATGACTGTTATTTTATTTTCTCACTTAGAACGTACTGTATAATTAAGTAAGTTTTTAACTTCTATTATTTTCCTTTCTCGTTTTGATTGTATTGTGTGCTTTAGGTTCTCATGTTCTTAAGATCTTATTTCAAGTTTCAAGTGCGTTTATTCGCGACTGAATAATGGAGAGGAAAATATAATATTGTTATATGTTCAACATTCACCATTAGTACATGGTGAATGTCGACATTGACCGGTGTAAGTCAGAAATAAGAGTATTTGGAAAATATTTCGGACATACACCAAGAGACTACGTGAATGCTGACATTCACCGGTGAAAGTCGACATTCTCCCGATTTCGGTGTTTCACCGTAACAGAGTGTAACAGCTTAAATATTGTTATTAATCTCTCGTGCATTTGAAATAGATGAATAATAAATAATGTACAGTTTACTGGCAATATTGAAATGCAGGCTCGAGAGCTGCATGCATTTTCTCGAACGAAGCATGTAATTATTTTTTTTTTAAATAAGTTTTTAAAATATGTTTTATTTTCTTGTTTGTTTGTTGCCATTTTTTTTAGTGTTAAATAAAAGTTATTGCTGTGTTCCATCATTGGAGTTGCTTCATATCGCTAAAGAAGTATCACAAGAGTCATTAGGTTAATTGGTAACAGAAAAGATGAAAAATATGCAACCGCCTTCGCCAGGAATCGAACCACGGACCTCTGAAATACCGTCTCAGTGTGCAGAACCACTACACCACGAAGGCACGCTGGGAAAGTTGGAGAAATACTTTATATACTCCTTTTTTTAAAGGGCGACTAAGGTTTTAGGGGACGTAGTCGCCAAATCCTGGGTGCGGAGAATCATCATCCACAACACTTTTTTATTTCGGGCACCACTTGTAGAGTCATTAAGTTAATTGGAAGCAGAAAAGATGAAAAATATGCAACCGCCTTCGCCGGGAATCGAACCACGGACTTCTGAAATACCGGCTCAGTGTGCAGAACCACTACACCACGAAGGCACGAAATACCTTATAACGTTCGTGGTATAATTGGAAGCTGATTTCACGCATATTCGATAGGTCCAGGTTCGATTCCCAGCGAGGGCATTGCTCATTTCTTTCTTTTCCTTAATTCGAAAAATTCTATAAGAGTTCTACAGTGGCGCCCGAACTGAAAGATTGATGGATGATGATTCTTCACTATCAGAATCTGGCGACTGGGTCTCCTAATCCCCAGTCGCCCTTTATCCCTCTATAAGAACCTATATGTCCGTGCATATTAATATACATCAAAGAAATTATGGCAATTCTTACTGCAATATGAATGAAACAATCCTATTTAATAATATCGATCGGTAAAAGATGAATTTTAAATCTATGCACAAGAAAAGGAATCAGTTTATATAGCATGTAACTTTTAAGTTCTGTAATATTATATAGCGGTATATATAATATTATATAGCAGAATGCTGATTTTAGCATTATTTTTAAACGGAACTTCCCTTTAATACTGAACGTTTAGCAGGAAAAAAAGATTTTGTGTATCAAATAGCTCCTTGAAGAGAGCAAAACTGTAATTAACAGTAAAACTGTAACTAAGAGTAAACCGTATGAACATAAACATTTTAAAAAGCAATTTCGAAATGTCACGTGACAAAATGGTATTTAACACAACATTACATTAAAACTGCGCGAGATTAGAATAGCAAATGGAAGACTAGTGATTTTAAATAATAAATAAAATGTAAACCATATGTTAAGTAAATTCATTCATTTCAAAGAAATGTATTTAAGATACATGCCTGTATTCTTCTTTGCTGTGAAGCAGTTCCATGAGATTGTGACTTGGTGGCGTGAGAACCCTGTCGACTACGTGGAGAACGCCATTTTGGCCTTCTATATCAGATTCTTCAATAATGGCCGATTCGACGCCAATTTCCTAAAAAATAAATAACTTTTAGTGCATTTGATATAAAATACGCTTTTTTAATATTTGAATTTATTTTTTAAAATTCTTAATGTTCTAGCTTATTGATGGTCAAAGAGCTTCTCACCAATCTATTTTATTACGAGCTTCATATCATATCACGAAATGTTATTCAGTTCATTTTATTTTACTAATTACTCAAGCAGGAAATTTCTGTTGTATATTTGAAAGGGTTTGTATAGATCTGTCAGATTTGCTTCACGTTTATTCACTTCCAAACTTCAGCATTGGGAAGAAATTACAAAACGAAAGCAAAATTCTGTATTATATGCTTAGTACATAACATATAATTTAGACACTTATTTTAGTAGCTACAACAACGTAATTTAAAGTATATTAATTTACATAAATTAGATGTATTACAAAAATAAACTAACGATTTAGATTATGGAACCTATTTACTGCTTTCAAATGTGTCAGTTTATTCAAAAATTAAATCTTGATTAAACTCGAAAAATGAACTAATGTTCTGCCTTATGGTAATAACATTCGGAAAACTGGTCGTATCTGAAGCGCATGGAGGATGAATTAACTACTTTATTATTTGCTAATTAACTACTTTATATTATATAATCGGAAGCACTAACTTTATATTATATCCACGCGTATTTGATAGGTCCAGGTTTGATTCCCGGTGAGGGCATTACTCATTTTTTCCCTTTCCTTAATTCGAAAAATTCTATAAGAGTTCTACAGTGGCGCCCTAACTGAAAGATTGGTGGAGCAGCAATACTAGAATTTAGAGAAAATATCCACTTTTATGGGCTCAGTCACTGTCAGTGATGGTAATTGATGGTAATTAATTTAACAGGAAGAACTTTCTGAGAATCTTGGTTAACACTTGATGTTAATTCCTGTGGGCCGCTGCACATACTAATGCATCACACAAGTAGATGATAAACATAATATCTCTTTCTCGTAATTAACAAGATTTATTTTAGAACATGGCTCCTTTCCCGAATATTTTAATAGGCATGGCATCAGGAACACCGATCTCTTTGAAGAAACTGGGACCCTAGACCAGAGGTCCCTAACCTTTTTGTCCCTAAGAGCACATTCTAGAATATCTGTTGGACGGGGGCACCGTTTACGTTTTCAAGGTGAATTTATAGTTGGAGAGAGTTTAATAATACATGCACATACGAAAAGAGATCTGTCGCATTTCGCTTTGTGCTGATATCTGTGTTGGACATTTGAAACAGCAGAATAGTAATTAAGACACAATAACACGCCGAATAAATACTAATTCAGAAGGTCAAACAACAAAAATCAGCGTTAAGTTTACAAAATTTTCACAGGACTAGTTTCGATGGTTTTACCGAACCACCATCCTCAGCTGCAAAACCGCAAATGAAGAAGATAGGAAATAATGATTAGATAAGATAAGAAAGCCTGGACAAGAATAAGCAAGTGGCGCCATCTGTTGTTGAAACCAGAACTAAAACATAATTTCTTTAAAGGCCGAAGGCAAATTTGGATTGGAATTAGGATCGTTAACTAGAACAGAAAAATTTTTATGAATGTGAAATGCCTCTAGAAAATCCAGTTCTCCAAAGGAAGATGTTTTTTGAATAATTTTGGCAGTAGAATTGAAAGTGTGATTTTCGGACCAACAATGTTGAGCAACAGAAGACTTCTGTGTTTCCTTTTTTCTAACATATGCCTCATTTTCCTTGACGCTTGAGCCGTATATTGTGTTATGACTTCCGAAATTTAGATATATCCCACAAAAAAATGTTTTCAGCGACGAAACATGCATTGAACTTAGAAAACGTTTCGATATTAATCACAGAAGTATTTTTAGCACTTTCCAGTTTTTTACTTCAACATTTTACATTTTAAAGAGTTACATTTTACAAATCGGAATGTCAATCATTTAAGATAATTGTTAATGTGAAAAATATTCAAAAATTTATTACGAAGTTAATTTCACATTTTATTGGAATCATTATTGAAGACAACTGCCATTACTACGAAAAGTCTTGAGATATTCATCTTAATGTTTCATTGCGTTCTGTTTAATTATCTGTGTCTAATTATCTGTGTTTAATTAAAGTCTCTGCTAAAACATGAATAATTACAAAATGTGGGTTCAATACGCATTGTTTACTCGTAAGATTTCTCTTAGTGTGAATAATCAATTATTTTAATTTTGGTACCTTTTCTGAACTTCATATTTTTTCTCGCCAAGATGCAAATTATGTTAAATGAAGAGAGTATTTAAACAGGTGGAAACGAGAAGGTCAGACAGAGCATGATTTCGCTAGTGTAGCGTAAGTTTACTATTTTTTCCTCCGGCAGTTAGTGGCTGCTACGTATTCTGGCCGTTTATTAAGTATATCGCCGGTGTAAGTTACTGAGCAGCCGGTATAGGTCTTTTGGCATTTAAAAATGCAGGAAAAAATATACAAAGAAGTAAAAAATATTTAAAAGAAAGCCGTTTTGAACTCATGAGAACTGAAAAGTATTTGCTATGTTCCGTAGTCTGTAAAGTTAGTTTCTTTCCATACAAGGTGCAAGTGGGAAATTCTTATATTTACATATTCTGTTTCTATAATTTTTATTTGTATTTGTATTTTATAACTTTATAAGGTATTTTCTCCCTCTTTTCTGCATGTCTTCGTGGTGTAGCGGTAGCACACTCGGCGCGTGCTCGAAAGCTCCAGGTTCAAGTCCGGGAGAAGGCATCACGCATTTTTCATGCCTTCAGCTTCAAAATAACCTAATAAATCTACAATTTTTATAATAAATTACTTTTCCCAAAAACGTTTCCTTTGTCGCTGCAGTTGCTGTCTTCTCTTAATACAAAGAATTGTATAAATTCGGTTGCACTCACCTTTCGATAAACCTTAAGTCTGAGAGCATTTTCGTCATCTATAGAGTCGACCTTCTGATTGTCAGATATGCTTTCTGTCTTCACTCGTCCGATGACTACGTGATGTTTCATCAGCTCTTCAAGCTTCCTGTTTGTAAAAAGTCAATTAAGTAGACACAGTCAATAGCTGAATCACTAAATAATCTAGCAAATTAAAAAAAAAAAAAAAAAAAAAAAAAAAAAAAACTTCTTAAAGGGAAATTCAAAGCTTTTGTAGCAATATTTTAAAACTGGATTCAGTTCGCTAAGCAAGGCTATTACATTACAGTTTTGGTGTTAAAATAAAAAACGTTAATAAAAAATTAAATAATAGTAAACATTGCTGCGAGCTACGAGTTCGTAGAAATCTCTTCAAATATGACCCTAGATAAGGAAGCAAAAATTAATAGTCGGAGTTGACAGAATAATAAAAGCTATAAATAAGTTGAGGAAAATACAGAAATAAGGCAAGTTCTCTTACGAAACTGTATGCAACAAACACACAAAAAATATCGTAGATTACCAAAAAAGCTTATAAATTATTTCTCCCCCCTTCTTAGGGTGCCTTCGTGGTGTTACGGTCTGTATGCTGGGCCGGTATCCAGAGATCCGTGGTTCGATTCCCGGCGAAGGCGTTTGCTAATTTTTCATCTTGCCAGCTTCCAAAAATGCTAATGTTCCTACAAGCTTAGAGAATAAATTCTGAAACGGAATTTATCTACCTCTTTGAACCACAGTCTCTTTGACATTATGCAGAGCTGACTAAAACGAATTTTATTGGCTGTAAAGTGCATTTATATAGTTTTACCTAGTTTTCTGGAAGGTTCAAGAAAAATCACTGTCAGAGGTTCGGAAATACGTTTTTCTAAACTTCCAAGAAGTCATCAAAATGGCAAGAAATTTTTAATGTCGACAAGTTAAGAATCAATATTGTCGCTAAGTACCGTTATGAGAATTTCGTTTTAGACTTCGGATTCTAAATGATCTGTTTTCTACAATTTGAACGTTGCTGAATTTGGAATCACAAGATCAGTAATTCTACGCAACATATACAAAATATGCGTAATACATAGCCAGAAATTTAGTGCACAAAAAATGCATCCTATAATTATTATACAATGTGCAACATTTAAGCAAATAACTTATAACGTTGCGCGCCTCCAACTTGCACGCAACCAAGGGGTGACTGTGGAAACTGTATAAAAGATAGTCTTGTGAAGGGTTTAAGTCCCTTTTTATTCAACGTAATAAATTACAATTGCGTGCTCTTGACGCTTACAGACGGTGCCAACTCGGCAGTCAAATAAAAATAATAACCTGAAAAGAAAGTAAAGACAAGATTCTAACTACGAGGCTCTCTAAAATAACTAACTCACCGCGTTTTACAATACCGCTGCTAATTCAGCAGACTTGAAGCTCACTGGAACGATTACCACTACTTCCCGCCAAGCACATAGGCCGCAACGCGGGGTTCTTCAATTCTCGCTAACTACCTCCGCGCTCGCTAAGTAAGAATATATCACACACCGAACTTGTTTCCTTCCTATTTAAATCATACTACTTCCGCTGATAATTTGAATCCTTGCGCGTTCTACTAAAATTTACATATTCTGGCATTGGCAGTTCCAGGGGAAAGTAAGGCTTGACAGGAAAGATAGTTTAAACTTAAAATAAATGTTAGTTAAAATAAATATAAACCCTACATTTGCCGCTGCCAGAATTTGGAAAACTTGGAAGCAGGTCCTACAAACGACCTGTTGTAAGTTTCTCTAATTCTGAACTAATTGGCGAGAACCTCGTTTACACAAAAAATATATCTTATGTAACCATTTGTATACTAAAATTCTGTTGATCGTTACAAAGCTTTCTTCTTACGGCAACTTTTCCTGGACTTCATCAATCAATCTTGGTCTTTCCTTCCAGCATTTGGAAGGAATAAGTATCAGTATCTTTCTACATACATTATAATTTACACTTTCTTGACACAATTTTTGTTTTTAAACGATTCGTTTTTCTTAGTTATTGCTTACTTCACATTCATTCAATTTTTCAAGCATTAATTTAACTTTACCCTGGCTCTCCACCGTGTGTGGTGTCAAACGGGAATATTCGTGTTTTAGTCTTACAACACTTCCCCTAACCACCATGATTTGTTAGAATTCAACGACAAAATAGACACACCTTACTCGACATTCTACAACTCAATGAGCTACTTTAATATTCTTAAAAATTCAAATGTAGGTGGAGAACCCTACAAAACACATTCATTCTAACTTCCCCCTCATTCATCTTTAAACATGCAGGCTTTCGCTCTAAAGCATGACTTTATCTACAATTTACTACTTAAATTTTGACTTCATTGCTTTTAAGCATTCACTTTTAGCATCTACAATTTTATGCTTCTAGACTAAATTCTACTTTTACATAACCTTCAAGTATTTACATACATTTACAAATTTTTAATACATATGCTTTTTACAATTTACCATAAAATGAATAAGAGAAAATAAATTTTTACTTTACTCATTCTTCGCCAAGCTGGCGGCACTGAAAGTAAAATTCTTATTAATACAAGAATACGAAGTTATTTTTATCTTCGGCCAAATTACATTTACATACAAAATTTTAGTCTTACAACACTTCCCCTAACCACCATGATTTATTAGAATTCAACGACAAAATAGACACACCTTACTCGACATTCTACAACTCAATGAGCTACTTTAATATTCTTAAAAATTCAAATGTAGGTGGAGAACCCTACAAAACACATTCATTCTAACTTCCCCCTCATTCATCTTTAAACATGCAGGCTTTCGCTCTAAAGCATGACTTTATCTACAATTTACTACTTAAATTTTGACTTCATTGCTTTTAAGCATTCACTTTTAGCATCTACAATTTTATGCTTCTAGACTAAATTCTACTTTTACATAACCTTCAAGTATTTACATACATTTACAAATTTTTAATACATATGCTTTTTACAATTTACCATAAAATGAATAAGAGAAAATAAATTTTTACTTTACTCATTCTTCGCCAAGCTGGCGGCACTGAAAGTAAAATTCTTATTAATACAAGAATACGAAGTTATTTTTATCTTCGGCCAAATTTTGGCTTTAACATAACAGAATTAGTCTTTCGACCAACAGAAAATGCTTGTTTTTAGCTTTTACACTTAAAGAAAATAATACTTTTGCCTTAGCTAAATAAAGTAAAACAAAACTAAGTCTCAACCGAGACATATTGACTTTCGTCAAAACATAGAACTTCGTACTTATGCATAACATTTCGGAACAAAAGAGAGAAGAAAAAATTTATAGAAGGTTTTAACTTATCTTTGAGTTTTCGATGCTTGAAACTCCGTCATCCGTTTTGGCAAAATTGATCCCAAGTTAGAGGTTTCATGGATGTCAATCTTCTCCTTATTGATCTCCGAGTGTCGTCCACGTTGCTTTTTCTTTTGCGTCCTCTACATGCTGGCCTCTTGACGGAGTAATCGTCTGGTTGTTGGCCTTTCCGTTTCTGCCTGAGACGGCTGGTCTTGACGTCCTCCGGTCTGGAGTCCTTCTTGAATTTCTTCTGTTCGTCGTATTTTTGTGCCTCCTGTTGGCGTTTCAGTTTCCGGAACGGCGGCCTTGCTGGCACCTGACTCTGTGGCCGTGTGCGCGTTTTCCTTGATGTGTAATTTCTCCTGCTATCCTTTGTAGGTGGTGTTTTTCTCTTTACCACGGTTTCTTTACCCGGTGCATCTGTATTTTTGTTTTTTTTTTTAAACGCCGGAGTTTGAAAATTATTTTTTCTTTTTGATACCGACGTCCGGGTTGTAGAAGTGCTAGGTCTCACTTCAGTTCTCTGTTTCTTGGGTGGTGGAATAGTTGTTGTAGACTCTGTACCTTCTATTTCGTTTAGACTTGAGTCCTGCAAGAAACTTTTAAGGATTTCAAAATTATTTGGATTATAGTATTTTTTCACCTGGTCGGGACTTGCTTTACAGATTTCCCCTCTCTCGTTCTTAAGATATAAGACTACTCCTTTGATTTCCTGAATTACATAGGGGCCTTCAAACTTTGGAGCTAGCTTTGCCATAAAATTGTCTGGGGCACTTAAATAGCATTCGCAGATGCTATTTAAGTGCCCCAGACTTAAATAGCATCTGCGAATGCTATTTAAGTGCCCCAGAAAATTCCCGCTTCAATACTTTATCCCCAACTTTAAAATCTGCTTCACGGCGTTTTCTATCGTAATATAGTTTCTGCCTATTTCTTGCCGTATCCGAGGTTTTAAGCGCCTGATCAATCAACTTTTGCACATCTTTTTGTTTAAACTCCTGCTCTCTTTGTTGCACAAAGAATAATTTATCTAAAGGCGTAATTAATTTTCGGCCTAAGAATAATTCTGCTGGAGTTTTTCCCGTAGTATCATGATGTGCCGTTCTTAAAGCATAAGCTAATTCATTTATGTAGCCATCCCAGCGCTTGTGATGTGTGCTAACGTAACTGCGAATTATTTTTACAATGTTTTTATTAACTCTTTCTGCTATGTTAGCCTGTGGTCTATACGGAACCATTTTGATATGGCGTATATCAAGTCCATTGCATATGTTTTCAAATATTTGACTAATGAATTGTTTTCCGTTATCGCTAATGACTTTTATCGGTGCACCGTATTTTAAAATGTATCTGTGTAAGAATGCATCTGCGACTGTTTTGGCTGACGCGCGTTTAAGTGGAACAATTTCTATCCATTTTGAAAAATGATCTACTATTACTAAAAGAAAACGATTTTTATTTAACTCGCTCTGGGGGAAGGGGCCAAGGAGATCTATGCCTAAAATTTCATTCGGAAATGTAGCGCGAATGCTATTTAAGTACCCGGCCGGGCTGTAATTAATATCATTTATTAACTGACATTGATTGCAGGACCTGACATACGCCGTTACTATTTTGTATAATTGCGGGAAATATACCGCCTCGCGTACCCTTTTTATAGTCTTTCTGACCCCGAGGTGGCCCGCTGTTTTTACTTCGTGCAACTCCTTCAAAATGCTTAATCGAAGCGAGGTTGGGATGACTGGTTTATACCCAAGATTTTCGTTTGTTGTTTTCGTATAGAATAATAAATTATCTATTATTTCATAGTTTTTTGCTCTATTTCTTATCGCATCGATATCTGTATGCTCAAAGCTTTCGGGGTCTTTCAAATAAGCATAGATATTTCCAAATTCAGGATCAGCTTTCAGTTGAGTAATAACCGTATCTCTAGAATCTAAAATTTTTGAAGTCAACACAGCGCATTTAAGTTCATTTCCTTCATCGTCCAGTTTTATACGAGAAAGTGCGTCAGCTACATTGTTTTCCTTACCCGGTTTATATTTTATTGTGATATTATATTCTTGGAGTTTTAAAGCCCATCTTATTAACCTGGGCGTTAGGTTTTTTCCCGAGTAAAGTCTACCAACAGCCGCATGATCCGAAAAGACTGTTACTGGCGATTTGCCGAAATAAACTCGAAATTTGTGTACAGCCATTAATACGGCTAATGTTTCTCTTTCTGTAGCTGTATAATTCCTTTGTGTCTGATTCAATGTTTTACTAAAAAATGCCAGCGGATGGTTATTTTGCATAAGAACCGCGCCCACCGCATAGTCTGACGCATCTGCTGCAATTTCCAGGTTTTCGTCCCCCTCAGGGAATTTTAAAACAGGGGCATTAATAAGCGCTTCTTTTAATCTTTCAAAAGCTGTATTAGCTTCCGCTGTCCACGTAAATTTACTCTTTTTTCTTTTGATTACTAAGAGTGGTTCAACAATATTAGCGAAATCTTTTATGAAAGATCGATAGTAAGAACATAACCCAAGGAAAGATGAAAGTTTCTTGGCGGTGGGAAATCCTTAATAGCTTTTATTTTTGAATCTTGCGTTTCTATACCCTTTTGCGAAATTTTATAACCGAGATATTTAAGTTCTTTAGTTGCGAACTTGCATTTTGAGGCGTTAATTGTAAGACCGGCCTCTTTTAATAATTTAAAAACTTGTTCGAGGTCATTAATGTGTTGTTCCAACGTACTACCCGTTATAATTATATCATCTAGATAAATTAAAGTTGATTTTCCTAGGACAGGCTTTAGAACAATGTCCATAGCTCTCTGGAATGTTGATGGGGCCCCACACAACCCAAAGGGCATGCGTAAAAATGCATAAGTGCCCGATTTTGTTATAAACGCGGTTTTGTGTATATCTTCGGGTCTCATAGCTATTTGATAGTAGCCAGACGTTAAGTCCAAAGTAGACATATATCTTGTCGATTTGATCTGTCTAATGATCTGGTCTATAACCGGCAAAGGGTAAACTGGAAATTTAGTAATACTATTTAGTTTTCTGTAATCAATAGCAAACCTCCAAGCCCTTTTATCCGAAGGAGGAAACTCGTTCTTTTTCCTACATAGTACGACTGGACTCGCGTACTCACTATTTATGGGCGTTATTATTTTATTCTTTAACATCTCCTGAATATGTTCTTCGATGATTAGGTCTTTTTGTTTATCATAACGATACGGTTTAGTCCTACAAGGTTTTTCGGCATTTAATTGAATCTTGTGAGTCACGATTTGGCAGTTTCCTGGTTTTTCTGAAAACAAATGAGAAAAATTACTCACCACTTGCTGTATTGCTTTACTTTCATGGTCATTCAGATGGCTAAGGTCCAATTCAGGTGTCTCCACAGGTTCCACCACCCTCTGGTCCATCTCCAACACCACGGAACTATCTTGAAAATTTAATTTGGCCCTCGCGGCCCTTAAAAAGTCCATACCTAAAATAAGAGAGTGTTGTAGGTCTTTCACCACAAAAATTAATACTTTGAGACTTTCCTCTTTTACCTGTAAGTTTAATGATAATTTCCCGATGCAGTGACATGTTTTTCCTTGCGCCGCTATAATTTCCGTATTTTTGGTTTTAAATAGTCGTATCCTATAAAAATTCTTTTTGAAGAACTTTTCACTCATAAAATTTCCTTCTGCTCCTGTATCGATGAGGGCTTCTACTGGTACATCGCCAACCAGGACTTGTATAATTGGTAGCTGTGAGTTTTTTACGATGACCGTGTTTAAATGTCTATTTGAGGGTTTTTTTAAAACTTCCGGGGTCTGGACCCTCCCTTTCACAGGCCCCTCTAGTCGTTTAAAGCTTTCCTTTCAATCTGTGTCTTCTGGGTACGCGGATGTTTATTTTCAAATTTTCTTTTTGGGCCTTGACCTTCGAGTTTCGATGCGTTAGCTTGATAGTTCTTTCCCCCATACGAGCGATTTCCATTTCTGGTTTCCTCCTTCCTTCGGGTACTTTGAGAATATGTTTCCCCTCTCGCTCTTTCCGCTATTCTGCGATTTTGAAACTTCACCGCCAATTCGAAAAGTTCCTGCAATGTGCTTGGGTTTCTAATTTCAAAGTAGTCTTGGACAGCGGGTAACAATCTTGGTAATATTATTTCAATTATCTCCGCATCGGGTTTTTTTTTCCATACAGCATATCCGTTGCTTGATTTTTCGTAAAATAAAGTCCGTCAATTGTGCTGTATCCCGTTGATAGAAACTATATAGTTCGGCTTCCAGCCGTGCGCGATCTTTCACTATGGGGAAGGCCTTTACTAACGATTTTTTGAAATTTTCAAATATATATGTCTGGCTTCCAAATTCCCCTAATAAAAATTTGCCTATATTTTTCCACCATAGCGCGGCCTGTCCTCTTAGTGCTGATGTGGCGATGGCAACTTTTTGTCTTTCAGGAACAGGGTAGAGCTGAAAGTGGTTTTCTAGAGCTTCTAGAAATACCGCCACCGAATTTTTTCCGTCGAAATGGACGTTTGGCTTGATTGACGCTCTCAAAGTCTGGACCAGGTATCCAAATCCTTCTAACTGAGTTGTCATTTCTTGGTGTTGTCCAGCGGCTTCCATCCAATTTTCGGCCATTTCAGTTCGATAAGTGTTCGGGCGCCAATATAACGTTGCGCGCCTCCAACTTGCACGCAACCAAGGGGTGACTGTGGAAACTGTATAAAAGATAGAGTCTTGTGAAGGGTTTAAGTCCCTTTTTATTCAACGTAATAAATTACAATTGCGTGCTCTTGACGCTTACAGACGGTGCCAACTCGGCAGTCAAATAAAAATAATAACCTGAAAAGAAAGTAAAGACAAGATTCTAACTACGAGGCTCTCTAAAATAACTAACTCACCGCGTTTTACAATACCGCTGCTAATTCAGCAGACTTGAAGCTCACTGGAACGATTACCACTACTTCCCGCCAAGCACATAGGCCGCAACGCGGGGTTCTTCAATTCTCGCTAACTACCTCCGCGCTCGCTAAGTAAGAATATATCACACACCGAACTTGTTTCCTTCCTATTTAAATCATACTACTTCCGCTGATAATTTGAATCCTTGCGCGTTCTACTAAAATTTACATATTCTGGCATTGGCAGTTCCAGGGGAAAGTAAGGCTTGACAGGAAAGATAGTTTAAACTTAAAATAAATGTTAGTTAAAATAAATATAAACCCTACAAACTAAATAAAAATAACACGCAACATTATACAAAAAACATCTTTCAATCGAATGGACTCGGATATTTATTGAAATCTACAGCAATATATTCTTCATATGCATGGAAAGCTGCCTGCTATATTCTTCATATGCATGAAAAGTATTTACAGGATATTCGAACGAATAACTTGTAAATATCGGACGAAACAGATGAAATATCTGTTAAATGCTTCGTAATAATCGTAAATTCAGTACATCAATTTCCAGTAGAAGACTCAGATTAATTTTTCATTCAATTTTGGCCGAGGATTCATATAGGAGAGAACAGAAAAACCAGGAAATATCCACATTCTTCCTAATATCCACATTAAGATTAGATTTTGAATTTCTTTAGTGGACTGAAATTCCTTGAGCTTTATCAGGTGCAATGAACAATTAAAACATTTTTACTAGAAAACTCTATTTCATCACATGCAAGCTAGACCCCTGAAAAAATTGTTAATAACAATAAGGTATTTGAGACTCGAATATAATTAAGTTTCATTAATTAAACATAAAATTTCAAATTCTAGTATTTTTATAAATGGCAATTTCAAAACAAGGCTTATAAATTAATATCATTCTAGTGTAAGTGAATAGAAATTCCCATTCAGAAAATCAGCATGTTGGAAAATAGACTAGAAGAGAAACACGCTAATGCGACAATCAAAATCGTAAAAACAACCTTGTATTTAGCGTAAGTATAATGAAACACTCAATCGATTTCGAGGGCAGCTAAAGGTCCCTCCTCATCAGGACAAAGAAATACTTAGAAAGAAGAAAATAAAGGAGAAGGAGTCTCAGAAACACGTGGTCCTTATCAGCACTGCACATGGTTATAACTGGATTTTTAATCAGAGTTGCACTGGTCGCCTACTTTTATTGAGCCAGGCTATCTGATCAAGCATAAAGGACAAGAAAAATTAGCGAAGTTAAAATAGGGAGCGAGGGGCAAATGCACCTTCACGCTCAAAATCTGAGTTTCAAATAATGGAAAGCAACCACTGAATGGATTTTTATACCCTCTGGTAGTACCAAACGCGAGGAGGTAACGCCATCTATCGGCAAAAATAACTGAATTAAGATAGTAGAATTTTAAAGGCATTAGGAAGGACTGGATTGGACTTCAAATCATTAACTCAACCTGCAAAATCTTTGTGAATGTGAAAAGCCTCAAGAAAATCCAATTCACCTATGGAAGAAGCCTTTGGGATAATTTTTGCAGACCCAAATTCAAAATTATGGTTAAATGTCCAATTATGATACGCTATTGAAGACTTGTTAATTTCGCCTTTTCTGACATAAGATTCATGTTCCTTGATACGAAACTTCAACGTTTTTTTGTTTGGCCAATATATCTTAAACCACACTGACACGATCTACTATAAATTCCCCAAGAATTCAAGACAGAAACGCAATTTTTTAGAATCGAAGGGTGAATTTTATTAATAGGGGAGAAACCGACTTGAAAATTGAATTTCTGGAGAATCCGTGCAATTTTATAGCTAACAGAAGGATAAAATGGAAGCACGACAAGGTCATTAATATTATTTATAACAGTGGAATGACTTCTTTAATGGGAATCTGAAAACTTTTTAACGGCTTTATCAATAATCACGGGAGAAAATCCACGGTCAATCGCAACTTTCATGCCATGGTAATTATAACTTAAAAAGATCAGTTTAATAAAAAAAAACCCCAAATCTAACTTTTTACACGCTCTCGCAGTCTACATACTAATAATTTGTAAAAGTGTATACTTATACTAAAGAAATAAAACCTTATTTGACTCCATAAAATTGATTGAGGAATTTAAAGTTTGCGATTTTTAAATAGCTTCAGGGCCAGAAGAGAACAAATCGCCCTATTTGAACAGTTGGTTAAAAAATAACTTTCTATGATTGAAATTTGACTTTTTATTTTATTTAAGGTCCCTGAATAATGTTCCTTTTTAATTTAATAGGATGTAATTTAATTTATAATGTTGCGAAATGCCCAGCTGCGGTAAGATAGTTTCCTCGCAAAGCGAGGTTAGGTTAGAAGGTGGCAGGGAAAGACAGGGTTACCAGATTTGGAGAGAAATTGCCCATTTGGCGACATCTGCCGACAAAATTGGCGATATGCCATAGACTGAGGGAGAACACTCTAAAACGCATTCTTAGCTGCTGCTGCGAGAATGTTCTCGAAGGCAGGTCAAAGCTATATATATCCTGCCTGTACGGGGAGTAGGAGAGAATGTTGTGTTGAGTCGTAGTGTTTTGAGTTCAGAGATTAGCTTGAGAGCGACCAAATCGAGTCGGGAGCTGTACTTTAGTGATTTGCTTTAAAGCTGTCTTCACTGTAGTAGTTTGAAGACTGTGTTGCTTATTGTTTCAGAGTGTTTATCGTAGTTTTTAGGCGACTATAAATGTGTCTTTGGAACTCTCCCATGTAATACTGGTGAATAAGTTGTGTCTTGATTCTTCCTCAAGTGTTATTGATGATAACACTTGAGGAAGAATAACACTTTCCTCGACAATAACACTTTCCTCGACACTCTGCTTATTATTGTTAGTCACGTGATCTGCTAACATCAGAAACTTTGCTCTAAACCTATATTTCATTTTTTATGATGTACAAATTTAACCTTGCGATTTAAAAAATGAACATGATTTCAAACTTTTAAATTAAATATATCGGTCAATTTTGATGGTAAAACACGTATAAAGTACCACTTTGCCAGTAAAGCATATATCAAAATGCGGTAACGTCTCAATCTGCAAAACGCTCTAACCTGTCTTTGCCAGTGACTTCCGAAAAAAAAAAAAAAAAAAAAAAAAAAAGTTATTCTCTCCTCTCTAAAGACGTAAACCAGTAATTCTGCAAAGACTTTTGATTGCGTTATCTACTTATGCTAAAACCTTTAGGTATATTTAAGGAATTTATAAATTTATTGGGAATTTTCTAAGAGGCACTGGTTCTTCTTTATGTTATACAGGAAGAAAACCGCACAAATATCCATGCAATTTTATCCTTCTCTGTTGTCAAGAATCTACACCTAAAAGCAAGGTTCTAGCAATTGTACACGAGAATCCTGTTGCTAAAAATCTCGAAATTCATAAGAAAATTAAGAATTTCGAATCTTAAAAAAAAAGTCTCAAGAGAAATTCTTAAAAGTTTCAAGAATTTAACTGAATATAAGGAACACACACACACACACACACACACACAAAAAAAAAAAAAAAAAAAAAACCGCTTATTTGAAATATTACGACTACCGAGAACTGAAAGCTATTTTTTTTTTCAAACTGTATAACGCATTTTTAGCTCCTGATTCGGCTATTATAAAGTAAAATGGAATCAATTAAATGAAATACATGAAATGTATATTAAATGATTTGAAAAAAGAAAAAAAAAAAAAAAACTCAGATTACGGAATTAAGTTCAATGTTTTCATGCGAGGAGTTTTGACTGAAGTTATGAAATGAAGTGACATCACAAGATCAGCAACTGTTTTAAAAAACAGCAATTTTATCGTCTAATCGAATTCAATCTAATTTACTTAGTATCACACAGAACTAAGAAGGATATTCTACTTAAATGTAGAATGAAATTTCATAAAGCAAATTACGTATCGATCAATGCTATAATGTTTGTGTGGATCAATGGTATAATGTCCTTTTACCATGATTATGGAGTCTCATATTTAACGCCTCAGAGGCACATCACAAAATAACCTCGAAAATCAAACTTCTGCAAAATTGATGATTTTAGATAAATCAAAGCCAACGTAAGCGAGAAATTCTCCGATTCGGGAATGTATTTATGTCTTTAAACACAAAAACCTATGGAGTAGATAAATCAGTAAACTTTAAAAATGTGTTAAAATTATTTAATAAGAATGTTATTTAACTACTTAATAAGAATGCTATTCGGTTATTTAATAAGAAAGATTTTAATTATGTAATAAGAACGTTATTTAATTATTTAATAAGAACATTTAGAAGCAAATATTACTACATTTTCAATGTAACTATAAAATTAAGTAAACATAAAACTAAATATTTTTTATTTTTATTTTACATCAATTTCTTACCTCATTTTTACTTCCTTTTACGAAGTAAAAAGGAAGTATTGTAATCGCGAAAAGTTTCAGGCAGTATATTTCAACGAAAATATCCATTTTGATCGCTATCGAATGCAATTTAATAATGTTTTTGCATGACATCTGTACATAAGGACAGAATAAAAGACTCTTTTCTCTAAAAAATTATAAAACTGCTTTAAAATGAATTCTAAAGAGAATTTTTAGTGGCGTCTGACGTACGTATGTATCTCGCATAACTCAAAAACAAGTAGTCTCAGAACGTTGAAAGTTTGTATATAGGGGGACTGCTATAACATGTAGATGTGCACCTCGTATTTTGGTTGGAATCGGCAGCACCAAAAGTATATAAATATATATATATCCATTTTGTTACCGGGCTCAGTGATCTCAGTTTCTTTACGCTTATATGTTTGTAAATTGTCCATTTTTTGCTTTAAAAATGATAGAATTATGTTGTTCTTATCTTCCGGTTAATGTTTTTATGTAATCTTTAGTAAATCTGCCTTTGATATTTGTAGAGGTATCAACAATTTAAAAGTTGTTTAAGTGCGGCTAAGCCTAAACATTTTTGCCATGGTGGCCATGTTTGTTTACATTTAAAACTTGGCAAAAAAGCGGATTTGTTGCCAATCTAGAGAAACTTATCTTCGCAACAACAAAAATAACGCTTTATTTTATTATTGGGAGTTAAATCATGCTTAATCCATTCTGGGATTTATTCGAGGAAATAAGTGTTTCAGATTTACTTCGAAATTTTTAATATAGATATTTTGAGTTTTTATGTATTTTTGCCTTGTCGCGAAGTGAGAACTGAATTAATTGAATGATAAATGCTGAATCGTCTGTGAAAAAAAAAATTGTTTCGTTTATTTGCTTAATTTCTTTTATTCGCTTTAGATTTATTATAGTATTTGAATAGAACATGTGGCAACGATTCGATAATTCTTCAAAAGTTATAAATTTTGTGCGTTCTGAGTTATAATATGAACGAAATATAACGCTGTTAAGTGAACCTAGCGCCAGAGCGTCGCTATGGTAAATAAAGATAGGGAACTTTTAAGAGTGCATATGTTGGTTTGTGGTTTATGAGCTATTGACGAAGTAGATTTAATTCAATCCAATAAGTTTAAATGAAATGCAAGAAAAAGTGCCTATAATTTAATATTCCGTACAAGGAAGTTATGTGGTATACACATCAGATTTTTTTCTACTGCGAAAGCAATTGTTTCTAGTAACTAGATATTCTCGAAAATTTCGGAAGGTAAAGAAGACCTTGAAAAAGAAAAACATTAGAAAAAACACAATCATTGTTAAGTTCCACGCATTAGGCAGTAGGCGCTGTTGACAAAAAGCAGATTTTGTGCACTTGAAACTCACCATTTAAAAAAAAAAAAAAAATACTTAGGAACACGGTAATCTACTTAATAAATTACAGCATGCATTTTGCCTTTTTTAGCCCAAGGGGCTATTAGTTTCGAAGCGGCATTTTGCGTTGTTTCACTATAAATGCCCGTTTCACTCTTCAAATTATTGCCACCAAATATCACGCTGCCTTAAAGAAATTAAGTAATGAATAACCTGCATGAATGTATGTATGTTTCTCGCAGTGCGAAAAAATGGCATTACCTAGAGCCATCCAGTTTTGAATGACGTAATCCTCCACCCAAATATGGCCACCTGGACGCCCGAATTTCGAATTTGTTTTAATATCTCTTTCATATTTTGTAAAACTTTTATTACAATTTTTAATTAACAAACTCAACGAATTCAAAGCGAAAAATGGCAACACTGTACGGAAACAAAAACATTTTTATCTCCAGGGCTGGAGACTTTGTATCAGAAATTCTAAAGATATGCTGTTTTTAATATGGGCACCTGGACGCCCGAATTTCGAATTTGTTTTAATATCTATTTCATATTTTGTAAAACTTTAACGAATTTTTAATTAACAAACTCAACGAATTCAAAGCGGAAAATGGCAACACTGTACGGAAACAAAAACATTTTTATCTCCAGGGCTGGAGACTTTGTATCAGAAATTCTAAAGATATGCTGTTTTTAAATATTTTGTGATACTGCTGTTGAATTAAATTTTATGAGATTTAAGTGCGAAGAACAGGATATTTAATAGATGAACATAACACACAATACGTTAAAAAAACGCCCCTTTGGGCGTAATGTAAATTTTTTTTTATTTTCTATTTTTTTTTTTTTTTTAAATTTATAAGCTGAATGTAAAAACTTACAATTAAAATTCATGTTTGAGACTCTCATTGCAAATTATAAATTTATAAATGACAACAATTATCGTACACTTGAAATACTTTTTCTCTGCACTGAAAGAAAAAAGAATTTACTTACTCCTGGTTATCATTTATAAGAGTGAAGTCCTCCTCTGGCATTTGATTGAATGCATAATTAGAAGGCGCAAACACTGTGACCGTGATGTTCGGTTTTTCCAAGTACGCTTCCACTCCTGACTTCTTGAGCAAACGAGAGAAAGTTGAAACAAGTTCAGGTCTTGCTTCCAGCAAGGCCATTACACTCCGAGCTGGCGTTAAGAAAAAATATTCATTACAAATGAAAAAAAAAAAAAAAAGTTTTTTTCTTATTCAACAACTGACAAGAAAACTAGAAATGAGTATCTGTAAAAGTGTGAGATGTAACATGCAAATTCATCTGTTAAGAAATAAAAGGATGATGAAAAAATATCATTTGTTCAAGTAGGAGGAACTAGGAGCAAGTAAAAAATAAGGAAAAACTGAAATTAGAATGAAAGATGTTTGCGGATATCGGAAATTTCAAGAAAATCTCGGGATAAAAAATGTGGCACAAAAATATTTAGAAAATGGACATGATACGAAAAGTGGTGAAGAACGGTAGAGTTTTGTGAATTTATTTTTGAGAGCACTTTTCGTATTTATTAATCAGAAATTTATTTATTTTGATAATTTAGATGAAATATATATATATATATATATATATATATATATATGTAATGATATTTTTAAATCAATTGATTAAATTAAATTCTAATAATATTGCTTAATAATGTGTTGGCGATGCTCTACCTAAATTGCATCCCTGTTCCTAAATTTTGGCGAAATCCTTTCTTTAGTATAAAATATATTAACATATTGGTGCCCGCCAAATCGCCAAACTCATAAATCTGTCATATTACATAAAGTCCTTAAGAACACTCCTGATGAGAAGATAGCGTCACCTCGTGATTTCAATTAATATCGCTGATTGGATGAGCCTCGTGACGCACACATATGTATAAATAGGGCTTCTGCTCAAGGTACGATAAAAAACGCTTGTGAGATGGATGCTAAAATGAACCTACCACTTTATATTCCAAAATTTGTCTCATTCCTGTTGCCCCGGCTGCACAAAACAAATAATGTATGAGAAATTACATTTCATATATATATACATTAAATAATAAAAAGTATAAAAGTAAAAAGGATAACAAAGTACAGGGACTTTTAGTATTGATTCCTCATAAAATTTAACTAATCGAAATTTAGAATTCAGTACTGAAATTTTGCGAAATAAAATATCTACACAAAGACGAGACAAGCACAAGGACTGAAATGAGGACAGTATTCTCAAGTAGCTGTTGAGGCATCGAGGCCCATTCATATTGTTGCGTCAATCACAGGTACGGAATCGTTGCTGACGGCACGTATTCTATCGGATTTATGTCCTTAGACCTCGCAGACCAATCCTTGCTTTGAATATATTCACTCTCCAAGAGCACTGCGACCGCTAGTGTAAGAAGGTGTAGCATTATCGTCCATGAAAAGGAAGTTCAGCTAAACAAACGCATGCAATGCAATAGGACCTCAGTGCAAAGCGGACACTAGTGATTGAACCTCCTTGGAAGATGTTGCATGTAAGAACGGCTATAAAGCAGGATTCCACCTCAAACGAGAACTCTGGCACCTCCAGAACGGTCCTTTTCGATGATGTCGGAGAGGTAACTGCGTGTATAAATCAGTTTCCAGATGTGTATAAAGCCCACTAGCGGCCGAGCGGTAAAGTCGCTGAACACTGGTAGTTCGGTCCGAGGTTCGAATCCCGCGAACGGGCTGGCTGCATGGGTGTTTTCGTGGTTTTCCTCATGTGTAACGTGTATACGAGCCAGTTCCCCTTAGAAAGTCCTCCACGAAGGCATCCCTCCCCTTAGGCAGATAGCCCTAGTGTGCTTTGCCATAATTAAATACACCACACCAGACGTGTATAAATCCAGAATCGTTCTTCTCTCTATCGGTTCTCATCCACGAAGAGCACTCAACCTCACTCCTTTTTGTCTAGTTCTCGTATTCCCGGCACCACAGGAAACTTCCCATTAATGGCACACTTCGTACTGGTTGTCGTACCTTGTACCACGCTTGTACAGTCGCCTGGCCAACTGCGAAATTTGACATCGAAAGTCCAGTAGACTGTTTGTTGCCTTGAGATTTCTTCTACTATATACTGCCTGTTTCTTCTCCCTTGTAGGATAATATACTGATCGTCCGCCACCGTCGTTGGTCGTGGGCGGCAGCTGATGGATATTTGGGCAGCTTTCCTCCTGCCGTTCGAAATTCTGTCGAAGCTCGTGAAACGACGCTTTGAGCAATCCCGAACTTCCCCGTCACACTTCGATCTTTTTGCAACTTCCCAACGATCCCCTGTTGACCATATCACGCATTACTAAAATCACTATACATCATTCAATAACTTTCAGCGAATAGTTGAATGAAGGTTGTCCGTGTGCAATTTAGAATAATTTCGGTTATATTTGAGAGCAAATATAACCAAAATAAATTATCATTTCGACAATACTCCTGCCCCTACGCCCTATACCATATATGTGCATGTTCTACTGTACTAGTCCCAAGACTATTTCCTGATTATTCTTCAGTCCGTTCTGTTGCCTTGTTCCACTTTTATGCTAATTTCTTCACCTCGCCATTAATTTTTGCAGGTGCAGGTAAGTGTATTTCAGCATTTGAGAGCAAATATAACCAATTAGTTAGTACTCTCAAGTTTGAAAGAAACATATGATCAGTTTTATGGGGAGAAACGAAAAATGCTGCTTTAAAGCGTGGGGAATCAAGAATACCTTTCTGTTGCTATAGTATTTGCTTGCTCAGAAGCATTTGCTTTTCCTGTAACAATCAGATATACGTAAAGGATCCACGATAATAAATCACAATTTTTAATTGTATTTCAGCTTTATATTCATTTTAATATCATTCTAGCACTTCATCGCAATTTTATTCCTATAGATATATATAGGGGTGTAAAGTATGCATTATCTGAGTTGATGCCTTTCAACAAGAGTCTCCAATTAATTGGCACTGCTCATGCAAATATTTCAGTATTGGAGTTTAGTCTTCTGCCATTCATGGAAGTCAGCTAAAAGGCAGAAAACGATTTAAAGCAAATTCGTATTTTGTCTTCAGAAAATTGGCAGTCATATGTAGAGTGATCATTTGAAATGACTTGGCAGTTTAGTATTGATTTTTAAGTATCTGCACTAGCGTTAAAATGTTAAAACATTGCACTAATTTTTGTAAATAACGTATTAAAAATTCTTTTATTTAGAAATCAGTGAATTATTGTGTTAAGTAACAGGTACTGTAAAGTACCTGTTACTTAACACAAAGTAAAGTCCTTTTTAAGTTGTTTTCAAATTCGAAATGGAGTCAACTAAAGCATTAAATACATCTCAATTTTGAAAATATATCTTACACTAAGGACTATAGATTCCAATTAAAACATTAAACTGAAAACAAGATGAAAGGACATTTCATAGTGATATCAATTAAACAAACTTTAGCGCTTTCAAAATTTGAAAAATCCTATAGTTAATTACACTGGTATACAAAAATTAACGAACTTTTAAAATCAAGTTAAAATTTTGCTACAGGACCAAAGAAGTAAAATTTGTCTCTAAATATTTAGGAAACATATTGAAAACATAATACCTCTTTGTAAATTTAATTATGCTAAAATACTCTACTGAAACCAAGGTTATGCTCCAAGTGTGATTTGTATGTAACTTATTAAGATGTGTTTTGGAATTCTTTCCATTTCTTCAAAGCTTCATTCATGGTTGCGGTTTGCATAAACTTTTCCTTTCCTTGTAATGTTGCGCGCTCCCAACCTGCACGCAACAATAGTGGTGACTGCTATGAACTGGAAAGTATACAAAGTCTTGAGAAGGGTTTAAATCCCTTTTTATTCAACTTTAGAAATTACAGATGCGTGCTCTTGACGCTCACAAACTACGCCGACCCGGCGGTAAAATAAAAATAAGAAACTAAAAATGAATAATAACAAGTGACTACCTACGAGGCTCTCTAAAACGTAACTAACCTAACCACGTTCTAAGATACCGCTGACAATTCAGCAAACTTCTGAATATTACGTTGAAAGATTTAACTATCTGCCGAGGCAAGCACACAGGCCGAAACGCGTGGTTCTTCAATTTCTACCTAGCCATCTCCACGCTCGTGAAGCAAGAAAGCACACATTCGAACTCGTTTCCCTTCTATTTAACTCAGATTACTTCCGCTGACAATTTTGAATACTTTGCGCGTTCTACTCAAATTTACATACTCTGGTATTGGCAATTCCAGGGGAAAGTAAGGCTTGACAGGAAAGATAGTTTAAACTTAAAATAAATGTTAGTTAAAGTAAATATAAACCCTACATCCTAACTAAGATAAAAATAAATCGAGGCTTATTTCGCTGAAACTTATCGAGGCTATTTGGTTTCACTATAAATACTTTAAAGACTATTAAAATTTTAGAGCAAGAACCGTGAAAAATTCAATTGCGTTTTTCCATGGATTCCGATAACGGATCTTCAGACTGATAACTGAATGTGTTAACAGTTTTACACCACAAAATCATGTGAAGACGAATGCAATAAATCTTTATAGTCTCCACTCCGCCCTGAAAAGTATATTCCCCTCTGCGAGAAAAATGTTACAATTGAATTATGAAAGTGCGTTTGCATTGAAAACTTACCTCTGTCTGGGACGAGAACTTTGGAGACAATGCTGATGACACCATTCTGTGCAATGATTTGCTCAGAACTGACCTTGCCATCGTTGACATAAACTCCAGACTTATTGCACGATAACTCTAGTCTTCCTCCATCTACATTCTTCATCTTATGTGTGTCGATGACAGCGGGTATGCAAACAGTGTGGGGAATGATATGATTCTTCATCAACGCTGTAAAATAATCATAAAAGTTTGAAGCATCCAGTTTAAAGCAGTACTAGTTTACTATCTAATTACTCCTAAAGATGTAAAAGCATGCAAATAAGACTCCTGTGTGGAGACAGGCAACATAGAAGAGAGCGCTGACCTTTAGATAAAATTAATCTTTGATAAGATTAGATCATTAGATAAGATTAATCTTTAATAAGATTAAATCATTAAATAAGATTAATTAGATCAGACCGCTAACCTTAGATAAGATTGATGAAATCACACTTATTATTTAGATTTTTTTTATTTTTAATTTTGTAATTAGCGTCATCGTCTATTATATTTTACGAAAAGAATTGCGCACTTATAAATTGATGTAAAAGAAGCACGTTAAATTTAAAACTAGGCAAATTCAAATATCAAATTCTCCAAGCATTATTTCTTCCGCAGAATATTTTTGCTGTCTTGTACCAAGTTAAAGGAAATAGTGTAATCACGGAATACTTAGGGTATCATATTTCAATGAAAATATACATTTTGATCGCCCTTTTGATCGCCCTCGAATTCACTTGTACGAATTTTTGCGTGATATGTGTACGTACGGATAGAATAAAGGATTACGCTTTACAAAACGGATTCTAAAATAGATTTCAAATAGCTTTGAAGTGATTTTTTTTCGTGACATCTGTACAAATGTATATATGCATCACGCGTAACTCAAAAATGATTAGCCGTAGAGAACTGGCATTTTGTACATGGAACTGCTATAACATGTAGTTGTACATCCCCCTTTTTTGTAGTAATCGGCAGCACAAAACGTATATACATATACCCTTTTGTCCCGGATCTGTGTTTTTATTCTTATATGTTGGTTAAACTGCCCATTTTTTTTTTGCTTTACAAGTGACTAAATTATTCTGTTATTATGTTCCGGTTAAGGTTTTTATGTTTTAAGTTAATCTGCATGCAATATTTGCAGAATTATTATTAACTTAAAAGTGTAAATGGCGGTTACGCCTAACGCGGCGCTGTTTGTTTATATTTGAAACTCTTTGTTGTGCAGTGAATTAAGTTAGATGTTGCATCAACTTCAGTGGCTTTTTGCCCGCTGAGACTGAAAGTTAACTTTATAAATTTTTGTGCACCAAAAAATTTACTTTTCGCCCATTGTTTTAAAGTACAAACTCTAATTTTAATCGGAAAAAAAAAATTTTTTTTAACTGCATTTAACTGTATTTTGTGTTTAATGTTTTTCTGCATTTTACAATTTTGCCTTACCACAATGTGAGAACTGAAATTAATGAACGAGAAATAGAACTCTAATGAAGTTCGAGGAAATAACTTTATTTGAAGTGCAGCAAAAAATGTGTATAATTGAATAGGCCGTTCAAAGAAGCCATGTGGTGTCCACATTATTTTTTATCTTTGTAGTAAAAGAGACTTCTTTACTACAAAGATTCTTACAAAATATACGAGAGGATGTGACAAATATATGCCAGCACTAAACATATTCATAACTACGAAACTGTATTAGAAAGATAATTTCTATAATAATTTATGGAATTTTGCGGTCCTATATAAAAATTTTGTATTGCAGGATGAGACACAGGTCATGCCTGAAGCTCAGTTTTGGCTTGAGCAACATGTCATAACACCATGCATCGAAAGGGAAACAGGGATGTTCTTCCCCGTATGATTTTCTTTCTTTGGCGATGATCGTGCCAAATTTCTGTATTCAGGAAAACTTAAACCGCATATTATAAGTAAAATTTGGCAAATCCAATAATTCTTAAGGTATCTGCCTACGTTCGGAGCACTTTTCTTTTAAAACATAGGATTCTGATGAAATATATATTTATTTAGTCAAAATATGATATCATATCATGAAAATAGGTAAATTTTTAGGAATATTTTCATAAATTTTTGAAATATATGCAATTTTATGCACATTTTTAGGAGAATTTAACACTTACGTTAAATTTCGCATATTTTTTCCCACAGCATAAATTTCAATTTTATTTATACTGTATACTACTACAACACTCATCTGTGTTATGAACTAAAATGTTTATGATATTTCTAAAATTAACTGAAATATGTGTAATTACATGAAGAAACACAGTTTTTTGTAAAATATTTCTTATCGTTTTATATAGAAATACTTATAAAACAATCAAATTAATAAATATAACTTAGATTGTAGCTTAAAACCTAGTAAATAATATAGAAAATACTTTAGTGAAATTTAATAGAGATACCTTTAAAACATTTTGAGTAATTACATTTCTTGTATGTAAAAACACTAGAAAAATTAGTTTTCCAGAAAACGCATTTAAAGATTTCACATCAACAGAAAAACTGTTCTGTTGTATTTACACACTTAAAATTCTCCACATTTATACATCACACCCTCCATATCTTTATACTTAAGTAATTTTGATTTTCTATTTGATTTTAATTTTTTTCTGGCTACTTTCGAAGTGAGCGACGAATGACGTTTCGAGTTCTTTATTCTTTCGTTATCAATTCCAAAGTAATTTTTAATCATTTCTTGTTCAATTGATATGCCTAAATGTTCAAACACAGGAAGTAATCCAAGATACCCTGAATTAAAAATTAAAACTGCTATACTATATGCACCCAGCAACATAGTCTTTATACCTAATCGCAATGTTGCCAGACACAGTTCAAAAAACCGCAATGTTGCCAGTCCCAGTTCCAAAAATTAAGGCAAATAATTATTACCAGAAACAAAACAAAAAAAAAAAAAAAAAAAAAAAAAAGTATCCAGAATTAAAATGAAATGTTTTAGCACAAGTTTACACACAAACAGGTAAAAAAAAAAAAAAAAAAAAAAAAACACGGATAGCAACATTGTTTACCTTTAAGTTGAGCCTTTTAAATGGCACTTCCGGTCTTTCTGCTTTCACTTCCAGTGCAGTTAATTGGCTATACCTTCTCTTCTAATTATCACAAACGTAAAAATGAACCATTTTCGGAATCCTACAAAACTGACCTTTCAAATTGAGCAATTAAAAAAAATCGAATTTTTTCACCGAAATCGTTTTTTTAACGTAGGCAGATAGATACCTTAAGATATCTAAATAAATTGCAATAAACCCTCTTCAAATTTTTAACTGTGCCCGTATATGTTCTACTTCATTTCTTCATAACATTGCCATAAAAATGATCATATCTATCCTTATCTATACTTATCTTCACAACAAAACAATACTAAATTCGTTAAACTCCAAAAATAAAGGTAATATAATGCTCAAAAGCGAATTCTTACCTAATCTTGCATCAGGATCGTTTGTTATTCGGTCTAACTCCAGGGCGCTTATGCTCTGGAATGCTTCATCCGTTGGCGCAAGAAGGGTAAATGGTCCACCTCGCCGCAGGTCGTTCACATAGTTCGATTGCAGCATGATCCGTGACATCTCTCTAAAACGACCATCATTGAAAAGGGCTTCTGGGATAGTGGGCCGTCCTGCAGGATTGGATGGTGGAACTAGAACCTGATCGATGAGATGGACGATGCCATTTGTGGCTTGCTGATCTTTGCGTACTATTGGTGCGCAGTTGACCGTCATCATCTAGAACCGAAAGAATATCGTACATATTTATTACCAAAAATCTATCGTTGCATACAACTATGCAAGTCAACGAGAATAAAATATGCTTCCGAAGAAGTTTTGGTTCTTTTACATAACTACAAATGATGCAAATATTTGCAAAGGAACTATAAGATTTATGATAATGCATTGATTTGCTTTCGTGAGGCAATTTCGTATAGTCAATTGTAACAGAAGAAAAAGAGTTGCTCTGTGCAATGAGATTTGTAAGACGTTTCATAATTTTTAGACCAAAGGACGTTAGCCCAGAAGAGCTATTAATTTCGTTTTGGCATTATGTGGCGTTTCACTTAAAACGGCGTTTTTCTTTTCAAGTTGTTGCCACCAAATAGTAGAGCCCCGTATTATATTTAAAGAAATTAAATAATGAAGAATCTTCATAAATGAATGTTTGTTTCTCGCATTGTGGAAAAACGATGGTACCTAGAACCCTCAAATTTTGAATAACGTACGTCTCCACCCGAATGTGGCATCTGGAAGCCCAAATTTGAAATTTGTTTTATTATCGATTTCCTATTTTGTAAAACTAACGAATTTTTGATTAACAAACTCAACGATTACAAAACAATAAATGGCAACTCTGTACGAAAAAAAAAATTTTTTTTTTTCATCTCCAGCGCGCGAGACTGTGTATCGAAAATTCTAAAGATATGCTCTTTTTAAATTATTTTGCGACTTTGCTGTTGAACTGAATTTTATGTTTAAGCGTGAAGAACATGATATTTAATAAATAAAGGTAACACACAAATTGCTAAGTAAAAGCCTCTTTGGGCGTAATAGATTTTACTTTTTATTAAGTGTTTTAGATCGAATTTTGCTTTCAACTTCTTAGCCACGCTTGCTGTAATGAAGAAGGAAGAGTGAGCTTATAATATCTGAACCATGATCTATGCAAGTTTTTAGACTATCCGAGCATCTACGAAAATTTTGTTTCAGCAAGATAAGTGCTTACGGGAAAAACGTAAAATTGGTAGCAGTACCAACTGCAATGAAAAACGATTGTAAATTGACCATTTTCACTGTTTGAGTACAAACTTCAGGATCTACTTAATTTTGAAAACTGTAAGTCTTTTACCCTTATTTTTTTACTGTAGAATTTGATAGGTAATTAGTAGACACGTCCGGAGACAAAATATTATCTCTAAATAGAAAGACAGATAATATTTTGTTATTTAGTTTATTTTGAAATAAAAAAATAATATTATTAAAATAAACACATAATATTTACGCAAAATTAATATATTATTTATACCTCGATAAAATATTTTAAATGTTGTAGCATTCTTCCATTTTATTCTACTAAACTAAGTGTTGAGAAACCTAGTGAACTACTAAAGCGAATGATCATTTAAGTTCAAGAACAGAAACGTAAACTCGAGAAGGGTTAATTACACTTTAAGTCAGTGAACTTTGACTTAAATACTTTTTCCTTCTCATTTGATTCTAAAAACTCATTCTGGTAAGGAATTGTAAGCTGAAGCCAGAAGAGATAGGAAGGGTAAACTAAGTAACTGTTATAAAATTAGCATATACCTTACGATGTATTTCAGGAATGCATTTATACGTATTTGAATACATTTCGATTTCTTCCTAATAGTTCTATTAAAAAAAGTGCATAATTTTCTAATTCATTTATTTACATCACACTTTCAGTTAAAAGTATGCTAAGCAAAATAATTTTAATCATCCCGACACATCCATTTACAGAATTTACATTGATACTGCAATTCTCTCAAATATATTAAAATTCTAACTAATATTATAAATGCGAATGTGAATTTGTTTGTTACGCTTTCTCGCCTTAATTACTTAACCGATTATCATGAAATTTTCAAGAAATATTTTTGATATATTACAAAAGGTTATCCTAATTAATATTATAAATACGAATGTGAGTTTGTTTGTGTATTTGTTTGTTTGTTTGTTTGTTACACTTTTACGCCTTAATTACTTAAGCGATCATCATGAAAGTTTCAAGAAATATTTTCGATATATTAGAAAAGGTTATCCTAATTAATATTATAAATGCGAATGTGAGTTTGTTTGTTTGTTACGCTTTCATGCCTTAATTACTTAACCGATCATCATGAAATTTTCAAGAAATATTTTTGATATATTAGAAAAGGTTATCCTAACTAATATTATAAATGCGAATGTGAGTTTGTTTGTGTGTTTGTTTGTTACGCTTTTACGCCTTAATTACTTAACCGATCATCATGAAATTTTCAAGAAATATTTTTGATATATTAGAAAAGGTTATAGGCTATAAAATGTCTTCGTACGACTTTAATTAGCCGAAATATTAATTAAAAACTACTTTTCCCCTACATTTTTTACTTACTTTGTTGGGTTTTTCCCTATTAAAGGGATTTTTCCAATATTAGAAAATGTTATATAGTTTATAAAATGTTTGCGTAGTTTAAGCCACGCATTTGCACGCGCAGACAAATTTTTACATCGTTTAACTTATCGTTACGAAACTTTCAACATTTAATGTTTATGCAACGACAATCATTTTAAGCTATAGAACATGAGCATAGTGTGTACCACTCACTTATGACTGTAGCTTGACAAATTACTTACATTTTAATTTTGATATACTTTTTGCATCCTTTTATAGCAACATCTGTTAATTGTTTAGGAAACTACGAATGTCATACTATACTTAATATTACGCCTGTCACACGTTAGAGTGCACTGGTATTATAGAGTAGGTCTTCTCACAGAGAAATGTTTATAGTGTCACAACTGAAGAAGGAACGGTTATGATTATTTGAAATCGCATATTTTCTATGAAATACTTTTATTGTTTTCATTTTTCGAATAATTATTTTTCGTTTGTAAGACAATTTTTTGTATAAGTTGTATATTAAGTACTTTTTTTACTACGATCCTAACCAACATCTGTTTTAATTTTAGAGGAGAGATATATCTTTTTGTTTTTTTCTTTACTAGAACGCCCACCAGCGGCCGAGCGATAAAGAGTCACTGAACACTGGTAGTTCGGTCCGAGGTTCGAATTCCGCGAACGGGCTGGCTGCATGAGCGTTTTCGTGGTTTTCTCCATGTGTAACGTGTATACGAGTCAGTTTCCCTTAGAAAGTCCTCCACGAAGGCATCTCTCCTCTTAGGCAGATAGCCCTCGAGGCTTTGCCATAATCACACACACACACTTTACTAGAGCTATTAGGTATACCCTCCCATAAACTTCAATTGAAACTAAATGTGCCGGTTATGCTTATGCGAAATATAGATGCACCTCTACTGCGTAATGGAACGAGGCTTCGGATCACACAATTGGGGCAGAATATAATCGGTGCCACTATTTTAACAGGTGTAGGAAAAGGGGAAACTGTTATTATAACCTCGAATCCCAATCTTTCTCACTGACCTACCATTTCACTTTAAAAGACTGAAGTTTCCAATCAAACTTAGGTTTGCTGTTACTATTAACAAAGCTCAAGGGAGTGCATTTGGAAAAGTCAATGCTTCTCCCATGGTCAACTTTATGTTGTCTGTTCGCGTGTATTCAAATCCAGGAATCAGAGCCGAATGGAAAAACATATAATGTAGTATGCAAAAGCATCCTAGAATAACACTCTTATTCGTGCTCTTCTGAAAAAGAATTAATGTTCTTAACGTTTTGTTAATACTTTAAAATTTTTGAAATCTTGGTAATGAAAATTATTTATTTTTGTAGTGAAATATCTTAATAAAGCATGCTTTTCAATTTTTTAAATTATATTTTAGTTTAAAAATTTTTTAGAAAAAAAAAAAAAGAAAAACATACGATAAGATTGCAATGTTTGATATATCCAAATCGGATTTTAAGAATTATGCAGAATAGCGTCTTAGCGACATCAATATGGATTTCTTTTTATCTCAATGAAGAAGTGCAGTATTTACTAAAATTTTACGAGGAGAGTATTTTTTACTTAAAAAATAAGTAATAGTAACTAAAATTTTATCCTGATTATCCTAGTCAGGCAATAACCCCTCCTGCCTACTACTCAATACTCGGAAAAGGCTTCTCACGTCACTCATTCGGATAGATGATAAATAAGAGCCCAATTTGTGTATTTTATCTCTCAGAGCCAAAACTGTCAGAGTACGTACAGTTCTTTAGATGGTATAATAAACAACTTCTGGAAAGGGAAGATGTAGTGCGGTAAAAGAAACCTGTTACCATGACTGTCATTAAAAGAAAATAAGATTAGATCTTTACGAGTTTTGTTGGAAAAACAATTTTAAAAGAATGCTTTTAAGCTTTTAAGTAACAAAATCTGATTCTATTTTATAATTTTATGTAAAGCTTTAAGCTGTTACCTACTGCTGAACTATATATTATTAAATTTTACTAACAAATTTTATTAAAAAAGAATAAAGATAAAATGTGACGTACCCCATGGTTATACCTGTTGATGCGGACGGTGTTGCCATTCAGCGTTTCCACTTCTTGCTCACCCTTGAAATCCTTTGAGTGCAATTTCCGACCACCAACCACATGATGCAACAGGAACGGTGACTCTTGCTCCAGAAGACTAACTCTTAAAGATTCCTGGTCAGCTGGAGTGAGTTGCTGTTAAGATTAAAAAATCTGATGTGTACACCACATGACTTCCTTGTATTGGAATATTACATTATACGCATTTTTTCTTGTATTTCATTTAAACTTATTGAATTGAATTAAATCTACTTCGCCGACAGCGGATAAACCACAATAGAATAAATGCATTCTTTAAAATTCACTCTAGTATGTGTTTACCATAGCGACACTCTGGCGCTAGATTCACTTAACAGTATTAATAATTATATAACAGCTAACGTATATATAATAATTATATAACGGAAACTAAGTTAACTTTTATATAATCCAATAATTATATAACAGTTAACTTATATATTTCGTTCATATTATAACTCATAATGCACAAAATTTATATCATTTAAAGAATAGAATTATCTAATCGTTGCCACATGTTCTATTCAAATACTATAATAAAGCTAGAACGATGTATAAAAGAAATTAAGAAAACAAAACAAAAAAGAAACAGTTTTTCACAGACGATTGAGTATATCTCGTTCAATTAATTCAGTTCTCACTTCGCGCGAAGGCAAAAATACATAAAAATTCAAAATATCTGTATTAAAAATTACGAAGTAAATCTCAAACGCTTCTTTCCTCGAAAAAATTCCAGAAAGAATTAAGCATGATTTAATTGGCAATAATAAATGAAGGCGTTATCTTTGTTGTTGCGAAGCTAAGTTTCTCTAGATTGGCAACAAATCCACTAGTCTCCTGTTTCAAATGTAAACATCAATGGCCGCTATTAAAAACAGGCTTAGCGGCAATTAAACAACTTTAAAATTGCTGCTAATTCTAAAAATATTGCACACAGATTTACCAAAGGCATAAAATCCTTAACCGGAAGATAAAAACAACCTAATATAATCATTTTTAAAGAAAAAAAAATACAATTTACAAACATATAAGAGTAAAGAAACTGAGATCACTGTGCCGAGTAACAAAGTGGATATATATATAAATATAGTATTTATATACGTTTGGTGCGGCCGATTGCAACCAAAATACGAGGTGCACATCTACATGTTATAGCAGTCCTATATACAAAATTTCAACGTTCTGAGGCTACTACTCGTTTTTGAGTTATGCGACGTACGTACGCACGTACGTACATAAGTTCGTACAGACGCCACGAAAAATTCTCTTCAGAATTAATTTTAAAGCAGTTTTATAATTTTTTTGAAGGAAAGGAGTATTTTATTCTGTCCTTACGTACAGATATCACGCAAAAACATCGTGAAATTGCATTCGATAGCGGTCAAAATGGATATTTTCGTTGAAATATGCTGCCTGAAACTTTTCGCGATTACAATACTTCCTTTTTACTTAATACAAGGAAGTAAAAAACATGTTATATAAAAAATTAACACATACAAACCCATATATTGCTCTTCGGTATAATTCACATATTAATGACAATTCAGTCACCGAAAGAATAAATTATTTAAAGTGCTTTGGAGAATCTCAGAAATAGATGTCAGGAATCTGAGCACATTTTTTCGAATATTTCATTTAGAAATGAACTGTAACCTCCATGCGGTACTGTAGTCAGTAACGCTGATTGCCATACCGAAGGACCCACCCGGAACGGAAAGTAAGTTCCATTATCAGATTATATTCGTGACTGGACAGATGAATGACCCAACAAAGCGGACCGATGCCAGTGGCATGCAAAGCAACATCATTTGTTTTTGTTTTTTTTTAAATTCAGGTTAAATGAAATCAATAGGCATCCACTATCCCTTTCGCTAAGTGTGGGGAGTAAATTACAACTGGGGCTTCAGTCACCATCTAATAAAAATCATTCCTGAAATAGTTCAAAGCATCTTTCGTCAAATATAGTTTCCTAAAGTATAGTCATTAGGTTTATTTATGGAAGCAAGAGTTATAAGGTATTTCTCCCACTTCCCTAGCGTGCCTTCGTGGTGTAACGGTAGCACGCTGGGCCGGTATTCCAGGAGTCCGTGGTTCGATTCCCGGCGAAGGCGATTGCATATTTTTCATCTTTTCTGCTTCCAATTAACCTAATGACTCTACAGAGTCATGAAAAATGAGCAGATAATCGAACCGCGTACCTATGCAATACGCGCCCAGCGTGCAGACCACTACACCACGAAGGCACGCTAAGAAGACGGGAGAAATACCTTATATACTCGCCCTTTTAAAGGGCGACTGGGGTTTTAGGGGACCGAATCACCAAATCCTGGGTGTGGAGAATCGTCATACACCACAATTTTAGTTCGGACACCACTGTACAGCTATTAGGTCATTATGAAGCTGGAGAGATGAAAAATGACCAACGACGTCGCCGGGAATTGAACCACGGACCTCTGGATTGCGCGCCCAGCATGCAGACCAATACACTACGAAGGCGGGAGAAATACGGAGGCGGAGTTTACGACTGCAACGAATGCCCTCCGAATCTTAGCCGGGTTACTACCACTCTCTTTACAAGCTGAAATCAATGCAACCATAGCCAGAGTCCTTCAACTTAAAAGGACTACAGCACATGCCGGAATAACATACGTACCTAATAACTATGAAGAAAAATCTCTTAAATATTACAAGATACTTTCTCTCTCTTTTCCTGGGAAAATGGCAGCCTATTTCATGAATTTCAGTCATGTACGTTTGTGGGTTTTTTGTTGAATTGACAGAATGAGTCACTTTTAGTCCTGTAAAAAAGGAATATTAAAAACCTCATATCAATTGTAATTATGGTTACGCTTGAAAAATTCGCTGTATTTCGGTATGTATCGAAATATAGCGGTTATATGCTCACTATTTTCTACCGTCTGCATCTTTATAAAAATTAATAAACTGCCTTTCGCTTTTACTTTGTGTCTAAATAATATATTTTCTTTGTAAGGATATTGAAATTTCTAATAAAAATAATTGTATTTCTAGCATAATAGATTACCTCGAATTAAGACTACCGGTATCGTCGCTCACTGCCGTGCCGAGGGTCCCAGGCTCGAATTCCGCAGAAGGAATGATTGTGAAGGTATAGTGTCGGTGCGGCATGGTGGCACTCTAAATATGCGGCGAGCCGAAAGTCCTCTCGTGTGGTTGGGTGGAAGGGGAGAGTATCAAGATGGCATTCATGTATCAAGATGTATCAAGATGGCATTCATGTATATGTGTGCTTAATAGTGATAATATTATTTTGTGAAATTCAGTAATTTTATTTCATGTATACATTATTCTTGATAATGAACTATATCAGTATCTCACGCTCCCAGCCATAAAATTTTGTACACATGTCATTCTGATAAATATTGCATGTGTGTAAAAATGTCTACCTGCTGTATATTTAAGTGATGCATTTAATAAGCTTGTTTCTTTGCCTAACTTTAAATGCATATATATCTATAATTGTGTATATACCTCATTCTACTTACCATTGTGGGCATGTGTGATGGATATATTATTTATATTCAGCCATTGCAAGTTTTCAAATTTTATCCTTGATATACAGAACTGAACGTTTTCTTAAGTATATATTGTGATTATGACAGTTATTATTTTTTTTTGTGTGCTGTTAAAATATATTTTATGATGTGTCACTTTTATTTATAACAAAAAGAGTGATTTGATTAATAGCTTTATCAAAAATTTCATTAGAAAAATTGAAGTTTCTCTAACACTGAAAATGGTGGTGTGTGTGATTATTGCAAAGCCTCGAGGGCTATCTGCCTAAGAGGAGGCATGCCTTCGCGGAGGACTTTCTAAGGGAAACTGGCTCGTATACACGTTACACATGGGGAAAACCACGAAAGCACCCATGCAGTCAGCTCGCTCGCGGGATTCGAACCTCGGACCGAACTACCAGTGTTCAGTGGGTTTTACCCCTGAGAATGTAAATTGCTGCAATGCACTTAATTCAATTACTAGTTTCTTGATGTTAACATCAATGAAATTTAGAATACAAATGAAAGTGTAGAGAAACACACCTGTGTAATATTAAAATTAGTCAAAAAAGCAACTTTGGTTTTGAGTTTCACTCAAAATCTATGCCACAGTAAGACTTTTTTTTTTTTTTTTTTTTTTTTTGACTCATAATTTTACAATGTCTTTGAATATCTGCAATGCAAATACTGCACAGAGATCAAAATCTGCATTATTTAAACTTTTATTGTTTAAGATTTCCTAAAAACAGTTATTTAATAATTAAAAAAAGTTCTTCAGTATGTAAAATTTAATCTCTTTAAGTAATATTTTTACTTTAATCTCTTTAAGTAATATATTTTTACTCCAATGTCGTGGAAACAGATATATAAATTTTAGATCACGGTGTATTAATATGTTAATTACATCTTTGATAAGGGATACTAAATTATTTTTTGGCCCAGTACAGCCGATAGAAATATTTTGAAAATTTTTCATTGAAATAGTACATGATCTGAAGCTATCTGTTAACTTCTTACTATATAAATAATTAAAAAATAAGGTGTATACTCTGAATGACCTTTAAATTAGAATAAATAGTTGTAATGCGTACAATTCAGAATAGCGCATGTCTAGATGAAAGCAGGAATTAAAATCGAGACCAAATAGTGTGGAAAAAAAAAAAAAAAAAAAAAGGTGAGATAGCTTAAAATTCCATGCTTTCCTTCTAATTAAAATATTTTTACTAATAAGAAATCAACAATTTCTGACTGCTATGGATTAATCGTTTTCAACTTTGCATATAACAAGACAGAATTCGTTTTTGGTACTTTTCCGATCTTCGTAAACATCGCAAAGTGCAGCAGAATTGTAGCGCCATCTTGCGGTCAGTAGGAATATCACGCAGGCAACCGAAAACACAAAAGAATATTTTCGCACTGGCAGGCCTTGAGTATAAGTTGGCCTTGGCCTTTTTCCAATTTTTTAATTTAAAAAAAAATTAAAAAATTCTTACGGTAAATTCATCTTTGAGATGTTAACCTGTTATCTGAAGTCTTCAGTTTGATTAATTATTATGTGCAGACGCTCGTATTTATCCTTCTGCTTCAGGTTAAGAAATTTTTGGCATTGCTCTGCGCAAAACAAGCGCAAAAATCTCCCATAATAATAACATTAAGTTCTTAACATTAATGATTGATATATCACCTTTGCAGGCTATGGGCTAATCCTCCATGAATAAGTAATTAATTTATTTTTGACAGGTGCTGTTATCTAATATATAGTATTAAAACGTATCCCTATATTTGACAGATTGCCATTCTCAACTTCTTTCAAAATATTTAATAAACAACAAAACCATGTGGTGTATAATAGCTTTCATTAAATATAATTTCATTAATAGTAATCTAATTTATATAATTTTTAATAAATGGAATTTGATTTAATTAAATAGTTAATCAATTTTAATAAATATAATTTAACAAGCTGAAATGCAAAGTTAGTCATTTTAATTAAAAAAATTAACTTCCAGTTTGAGTTTTTCGGGTTCTCTTCCCTTGTAGAGACATTCGGTATTTTTTTGGAAGCAGGCAAAATGAAAAATGAGCAATCCCCTTCGCCGGGAATCGAACCACTGATTTCTGGAATACCACCCCAGCGTGCAGAACCACTACACCACGAAGGCACGCTGGAAAGGCGGGAGAAATACCTTATATACTTCCCCTTTTAAGGGAAGACTGGTATTTTTTTAGGGGACCCAGTCGCCAAATATCCTGGGTGTGGAGATTCATCGTCCACCACCCTTTTTGTTCGGGCGCCACTGTAGAGACATTAGGTATTTTTTGGAAGCAGGCAAGATAAAAATATCCAAAGCCTTCTCCAGGAATCGAACTACAGACCTCTGGAATATGCGCCGAGCGTGCAGACAACCACACCACGAAGGCACGCCAAGAAGGCAGGATAAACACCTTACATTTTAACTAAGCTGTAATCCTTTCAATCCCAAAAATGATTTCTAGGTCATGCATAACGTAAAACCTCTCACTAGTGTGATTTCAATGACGCAATACACCCGCCTTTGGCTGTAACGTGAAGTATAAAAATATACATTCTACGAACATACAGTGTTAATTTTCCAACATTTAACTTTGCCTGCCTTCCTAAGGAAAGTCTGCAAACATTTGACAGGCAACCGTATGTTTTCATAATGTGGTGTGAAACGCAAGCTGACAAGGATATTATTATTCAAACTGGCAACCATATCACTGACCATAAAAATGATAATCGGTAATTATGCAAATTGGCAAGCATGTTACCAATTCCCTTTGAGCATTCTCGAGTTTAAGAATCAATGATATAGTTGCCAATCTGTAAAAATGGTTTTGAAATTTAAGCATAATTAATACCAGTTTTTTTTAAAATTATGTATCTTCTGTATATAAAATGAAAACGACAATGTTTACAGATTACTAGGCCTTCTAAAAGCGTAAACGTGCAAAGAATCAGCCGTGCCTTCACCGAGATTTGAATTGCAGGTAAAATAAATGTAACTTTTTAACTCGATGAGTTCATGGCGCTCACTTTCAAAAGCTTATGAAGAAAGCTTAAAAATCAGAAGTTTTCAAAAAAATTAAAATCATCCCAGCAAATGCTTATAAATATACTTTGGCGTGAAATTTTATATTCAGCATTCTTCGCAATGTTTTGCTTAAGATACCTGCAAATAGTAACTATTTTTAGAAAATTATATTTTTCAATTCCTTTTGGAAAGTTAATGTTTCTATGAACGTAGTTTAAAAAGGCCTTAGTAATTTATGTGTTTAAAATCATGCATGAGTACTAATTTCATGCTTTTTTTTTTAAGTCTGAAAGGTTTCAGATTTTAAATTACGTCCAAATGGGCATTTCTTTAACTTTATTACCTTTATTTATTAAATATCATGTTCTACGTATTCAAACCATAAAATTCACTTCAACAGGAACATCGCAAAAGAATTTTAAAATGAGCCTATCTTTAGAATTTCCGATACAGTCTCGCGTGCTGGAGATAAAAAATGATTTTTTTTTCGTACAGTGTTACCATTGCTCTCTTTCAAATCCTTTAGTTTGTTAATCAAAAATTCGTTGAAGTGTTACAAAATATGAAATCGATAATAAAGCAAATTTCATATTCAAATTAGGCCTTCCAAATGCCCATATTCTAAGGAAGATTACGTTATTCCAATTTTGATGGCTCTAGGTACCGTTGTTTTATCACAATGAGAGAATCATGCATACATTCATGCAGACTCTTCATTATTTAATTTCTTTAAATATAATACGGGGCGATAATATTTGATAGCAACAATGTGAAAAGTGAAACAACGCTTATCGTGAATCAATGCGAAATTCCAAAACTAAACCAATAGTTCTTCTGGGCAACTTGCCCTTTTGGACTAAAAATTGTATACAGAGAAAAGCTGTTATTTGGTAAGATTTGCCTTAAAATATCAAATCAAATTCATATTGGAAGAAAACTTTTATAATGAGAAAATAATCGTTTAATTTTTTTATTCAAAATTGCCGAAGATGTAGGTGAATTTATATATTGGCGCATTTTGAAATTTGGCATATTTGTTGAAAGCGATAATAACATCATACGTGGTTTAGGCACTTTGTTAAAATTATTTGAAAATAGAAACGATGTGACCTTTTTTCCGCTCCTGCACAATGGAAGGGAGAGGAAAATAGGTTGCCATATAATAAGAAGTTCGTCAAGTAAATTATTCTTGACGCAAACTAAAACAAACGCGCCAAGATAAATTTTTGAATTTCTCCGTAAATTTCGCACCAAATTTTACAAAATTTAATATTTAGGCATAATTTGAGTCATAGAATCGAAATATGAAAAAAAGAATGGTATGTCATTTCAGAAAAAGTCCGATTTTGTGTTAAAATTCCTATGTTAGAACAATGTTATATATAAATCTAATATATATAAGTCGCGCTTTCGAGACATGAAAAACATAATTTGATTTTCGCCAATCGGCCCAATAGAACGGGAGATACAGAACTGTCCTTTTTTCTTTCGCAGTGTACGTACGAACATTTCTCCGAGCTCCAACGTATAAACGCTTCGAGTAGAAATTCTGTTCTGCTCGATGCGTTTATACGTTGGAAGTGTTCAATATGTAAAAATAATCATCTTCCCAAGAGACTAGAGGCAACTGTTTTATTCGATGGTATGTTCAGGCTCGGCAGGAACCGTAAGGGTACTACCACGTCTGTTTCGGCCTGTCTTGGGTGGCTACATCTCACTGTAAGATATGCTCCAGATTTCGAATAATAATCGTGTATGCTTGGGTTAGAGCCCCAGTCTGGTTCAAGTACTTACGAACAGAGTAAAGACTCTTTTTCCAAAATGAACTGAATGGATTTAAAATGGATTTTTTTGTGACATTTATACGTACGTATGTATCTCTATAACGCAAAAACGATTAACCGTAGAACGTTGGAACCCTTACCGCCTTTATTTTCGCGATCGTTTGTCATGGTCATATACAGGGTGATCAGCGAATAAGCCCTGATTTCAAAATTAAATATCTCTACAATAAAGATCGATAGAATTATGCGGTAAACTGTACGTTTTTTAGCAAAACTGTAAAAATGGTGTACAAAAGTTTATAAAATTTAGTTATGAAATTCGTTAACAGATGGCGCTCTAATCTCAATGACCTATCAATAGCCTTTAAAATGTACTTCGAAGTCGAAAGTGATCAGTACAACTGTTTGCTAGTGAAAAGAGGCTAGCGTAGAAAGTGAAATAATGTATTCCATTGAACAACGTGTATTTTGGTTCTGGAATTTCACCGATTAGAACACAGTCCTACGGCAACACGTCGCAGTTTTCGAAACCGATTCAATGTTCCAGTTGGACACGATGCGAAAACCCTTCGCATGCTGTTCGCGAAATTCGAATGGACTGGCAGCGTGACTTATCATCGAAAGGGAAATGTTGGGCCTAAGGAAACTATAGTCAGCCCTGAAAATGCAGCCAAAGTTTCTGGATTTGTTCAGCAAAATCCTAGGAAAAGCATCCGATGTATTGCATCAGAGACAGGTTTGAAGTACATGAGCTCACAAAAAATATTTAAAAATAGCCTACGGCTGTTTCCATACAAAATCCAAAGTCATCAGACCATACCCATGAAAGCTGTGCAACAAAGGGTTGACTTTACGAATCAGAGTCTAACAATGATCGACAACGGCAGATTTGATGTGAGCTGCATCTGGTTCACAGATGAGGCACATTTTCATTTGAATGGAATCGTTAATAAACAAAACTGGAGGGGTACCGAAAATCCTCATTTGTGTGAAAACAAAGTACTGCATTCGCCTAAAGTTATGGCATGGGCTGCGGTATGCGCCAGAGGCATTATCGGACCCTTTTTCGTACGAGAAACGATAACTACTGAACGTTACGTTACAATTTTGGAACAATTTGTCAGCACTCAACTAGCGTTGGAGGATTGACCAGATATTGACTGGTTCCTGCAAGATGGGGCTCGACCACATCGAACAAATAAAGTTTTTCACTTTCTTCATGAATACTTTGGGAATAGAGTAATTGCGTTAGATTATCCTCAATTTACTGACACAGGAATAGCTTGGCCTCCATACTCTCCCGATCTGACTCCTTGTGACTTCTTTCTGTGGGGCGCATTGAGAGACGCTGTCTATCGAAATAATCTTGCTACTCTAGATGAGCTTGAATCGTTGATTGGTGGTTGCATGTGATTCCATTTCCCTCCAGACATTGCAAGACGTGATGTCAAATTTCATTGTTCCTTTACGCCACCTAACTGTTTCGAACGGTGAACATTTTGAAAAAGTTGTATTTTGATTGCAAAGGCTGCTCCACTTTATTTTTTAACTAATTTTTTTTACTCTTTTCAGAGAAAGTTTTCAGTGCAGAGCGCCATCTGTTAACGATTTTCGTAACTAAATTTTCTAAATTTCTGTACACCATGTTTACAGTTTTGCTAATAAATGTACAGTTTACCGCATAATTCTACCGATTTTTGTTGTAGAGATATTTAATTTTGAAATCAGGGCTTATTCGCTGATCACCCTGTACATCCAGTCAGGCAACTTCAATTTAACAAAAAATTAAGGAATAATGAAATCCAATTTTTAATGCGGTCTACCTGTGCCTCTACTTATATTCGGGAAAGTTTTATACTCATTATAAAAAAAATAAAATTAGAAGAAGTATGACTCCCATGTAACAAAAATTAATCGGAATATTTAATTTCAAGATTTGTAATTTTTTATGTCATTTTCAACTTGCTTTGAAACATCCGTTGATTATTAATACCAGCCTAATATAAGGTAATACTAAAGGGTAATACTTGAATAAAGGTCGATTTTTTTCTAGTTTTCAAATTTTTTTGCAGGTATAGAAATACATCTACTTTAAGATGATGGTAAAAATTTTATAGGTTATAATTCAAATTTTTTTTTTGGAAAAATTTATAAAAACTATTTAAAAATACAAATTTAAAAATTAAATCATAAAAATGGGCGAATTTTATTTGGAACGAACCTAAATTTCGTATTGTGAAAGGAAGAATCAAATAAGTTTAATCAAAAAAGAGAGATTAATGAATATATATCAAACTCAATTAACACTGAGGAGTTAAAATTTTGAAAGCTTAAGTTTTTAATAACTACTCGTGCAACTTTTACAAAACTTGGTAGTTCGGCGTAATTTGAGTTTTAGAACTTTTTTTTTTGTGTGTGTGTGTGTGGAGTGTACATGAAGCCAGACGGGCATGAAGCTCATGCACGATTATTATTCCAACGCTGAAGTGCATGTAATAGTGCGATGAAGCGATCTGAACCCGAGACAGAGCTAACAGTACTCGTACGGTCCCTGCTGAACCTGAAGGTACCACAGAATAGACGCTTAGCTAGAACAACCGTGGGTTCCTCCTATTGAAACTCCGGGGGGCTTAATGGCAAACCGCACATTGAGTTAATCAATGTTAATGAATTTGATGATCAATGGTGTACCGCTGACGTGGGAGAAAATACTGGCGACTAAGCATAAGCAACCCTACACAAACCTGTTCGTCATGTAGGTCTTATCGACTGTTTACAATTGCAACAGTCTATTTCATTTTACTTACAGTAATTTGTTTGACCTTTAATTCAGTAATTTAAACTAGATTTAATGCTTAATTTGTTAAAGCATATATGAATGGAACGCATGGTAAATACTCAATTGTTTTTATTCCTCAGAAGTATAATTAGCTAATACATCTTTTAATGTTTCCTGTTCTGTAGTCCTTTTTAAAAGAAAATTTGGGTAGTTTACAATCGACATTTACACTCCAAGTAATGAAGCAACTTACAACCTGACACTTTTTAAAACCTCGAGCTGTTTACGCCCAAGATAACACAATATGAACCATATACCGTATTTATGTTCTTTTAAAATTGCGCCAAAGTCGTAACTGCGCCAAATTCTCTTTTGGGCATGCGCAGTAAGCGAAATTCGTTTAACATTGGTCAACTCAATGTGCGGTTTGCCATTACGCCTCCGGGAGTGTGTTCAACGTGCAGACGTCAGGCACAAAAATCGTCCAGATGGATTCGAAAGCTGTCAAAATGGATATTACCACTAAAATATGGTACCCAAAATGTTTGGAGATGCCAATACTTAGTACAAAAAAGTAAAAATAAGGTAAGAAATTTAAGAGACTTACATCGAAGGCTTCGTTCGTTGGGGCGAAGAGAGTGATCGCTTGCCCCGGTCTTCTCAGACGATCAGCCAGTCCTGCTTCGTGTAGGTAATCCACGAAAACTGTCGCTCCCAGATCTCGAGCTGTTCTGACAACATCTGACATGGGTTTCACTTTGGGAAAAGAAACAGTTCAAAACTTCATTAAATGATAAAAAAAATTACCGTATTGAAATAAATGTAACGACAGACTACAGTGATGGGTCTAACATAAGAGTATGCATATAATACAATGTAAAAAAAAATGTAAATAATTCACTCAATTTATATAAAGGTAAACATAGCGTCAAGCTTGAACCACAAACAACGTCTTGTAAATTCCAATTTTTAACTTGCAACAGCTTCTTTTTAAGGAGAGATAATTTGTTTGATGTTCTGATGAGTTATAACCAACACGCGATTAACTGGACTGCGGATTAATCGAGTCCTGTCTTAAAAAGAACGTTAAAAGTTTATTTTTTGGAAAACAAGGGAAAAAGTTTTGTTACAAACTATCAGCATAAAATAAAACTGTCTACAGGTAAGGCAGAAAGGAAAAGGAAACGAGAGAGATAACAGCAGATGATATCAGAGTACTTTTTATTAATTTTTTTATTATGTGCTCCACCATTAGGCACTATTGTTGCCCGTGGAGAACTTTTGAGGACAGGGAACCTGACACGTATCCACGTTACACATGAGGAAAACCACGAAAAGGCCCATGCAGTCAGCCCGGTTGACAGGACACAGACCCCAACCGAACTAAATGTTCAACGGCTTTTGCTTTTCGGGTTGTAGTGAGCTATGTCAAAGTATTTTGATTTTATTATTTATTCTTTGCGAGCGTATCGCAGCTTTTTTATCTTTAAATTCGTAATTTAACTACATGCACTCTGAAATATGTAAACACTAGCAGCCTTCGTCTGGCTTTTAAATGTACAGGAAAAATGCCTGAAGAGAACACAAAACGTTAAATTTAAAAACCGCGCAGAATTTTACTCTGAAGAACAACTTCATCAAATGAATAAATAAAAATAAAAATAGAAAAATTTTTAAAAAATCTGAAAGATTTCACATTTTAAATTACGTCTAAAGGGCCGTTTTTTAACTTAACTAAAGGGCCGTTTATTTATTAAATATAAAAATGTATTATATATATAAAAAAATGACAATAAAATATGCCAATCTCTTAAAAACAGTGACATAAGAAATACGATGAAAAATTGTTGCCAAAACCATATTTCTAAAAGAATGAAACTATTCAAAATGATGCGATTTCATCAAAAATATATCAACAAACAATAAGAAAGGAAAATTCTTGCCAAAATCACATTTTTAAAGGTGTGACATGTGAGAAGTGTACTCGGAAGTTTCATTTAAAAATTTTTTTATAAATACAAAATATTATCATTTTTCCAAAATTCTTTTTGTAAAAGCAGTCGCAAGGATGAAAGTTTAACGTGTCCAAAAATCAAAGAAAAATAAACTGTCCATTTTTAAAAATAAACTTTTTTAGAAAAAACCCCGTTGAAAGGTGTTAAGCTCACTTTGTTAAATAAATTCGTATTTAATCGATTTACTGAAGCACGAAATTTATTTTAAGTTCGTAAAATAGCTAAGTGCCTATGTTTCATGACGATGTGAAAATGGTGTAGAGTAAAATCTCGCTTTCCTATAGCCCATTATGTCTCAAAATGACGCGATTTCGTCCCAAAACATAAAATTAAAAAAAAAAAATTCGAATTCGAATTTCGAAAAAATCGCTTCGATGTGCACTGGCTCTTTGTCTAGATGCACCTATGTACCAAATTTCGTAGCCGTGGGTCTATTAGCTTACGCGCAATGCGAACGAAAGACGCACACACAGACAGACTCTTTCTCTTATCATATGTAGAGAAGAGATAATAGAATAAAAAATGAAAAGTTCTAACCAAATTTTTACGTGAGTTTGTGCTCATTGAAATATTTCAAGCTCTCTTATTAATACTGTTCCTTATTGCATTTCTAACTTTATTTGTTTCGAACAACTTTTCTTCTTTTGTCATTTATGATGTGCTCTTTTTGTTCTGAAGACTGATTTAATTTACGTAGCCAAATAACCTTATTCTTCACATTAAATAGCATCAAAATACAGGCAAATTTTAATATCATTTTCCTGTTTCTTATAACATGGATTATTCATTTCTCCTGAGCATTTTTAAATTTTCAGAATAACCGTGATTTTAAGTTAACAGTGAACGTTGTCCTCAGTGTTACTCAACAGCATCGAGATAATGACTGCACAGTATTTTTTAAGCCGCTTTTCATGACATGAAGCAAGAAATTTTTTAGCAAAGTTAGTTAACCATGTGTGTTTGAAGGATGCATCTGCTGCAGAATAGTAATTTTTGCTGCATACAATGTATCTAGAGTAATTAAAATTCTCAGCTATGGAAATCATGCCATCATTACGTTATGCTGGGTTTCATTTCATCGTATCTTTACAGTTCTCAGAAATTTACCTCTAGTTTTATTGTTTGTCAATAGATGGCAGCACTATGAATCTGACATTGGTCTGAAAGGTTGCATCGCAAGCATACGTCTAGCTGTAGTCGCAAACTAGGCGACTCCCGAAACAATTTTTATGCGACCCACGAGCACATTTTAGATATGTATTTGCTGCAAATGCGATGTCAAAAGTTTTCGGATGGATAAGGCTATGGAAACAATGATAAAACTGTAACCATTATCAGCGGACAAGCTCTGAATCATCGAGTTTGTTGCATCTCTTGAAGAAATTGAAAATGAGTGTAGAGAAATTATTAAAGTGTAACAAGGTGAGGTAGTTATGTACAGGAGCAAAATTAAAACAATTTTTCGCTTTAATAAATGAAATAGAGATTTTCGTGATACAAAATAATTAAACAAAACCATTGGTGAGCTATATAATATTATATTGATAGCAGATTTAGCCTATCTTGTTGACTTGACCAAACATTTAAATATTCCCAATAAAGAGCTGTAAAGAAAGAATAAACTTATCATTCATATATATGCTTGTATTAAGGGGACTCATACACCTTAAAACCCATAAGATGTTCGAATAGGTGACTGTTGCAAGAATTCGGATAACTTATTTATTTTAAAAGCAATTACTACCAACTTTTTACAGCTGACTACATAATATAGCTGCTTTCTGAAATAGTAATCATAAAGTTTGTGTTGCCACAAATATTTTTATAATTTAATCCGCTTTGTGACAACATTTTTCGTCATGTTTCCAACTTGCGCGCACAGTTTAAAACATTCTGTTGCATAATTTAATTCCATATTTAATATATAGCTTTTATAACATTTGGAAACTACTGTGAACCTAAAATTCTAAAAACTTCATGTTAAATTTTTATTTTATTTGGAGTTGAGTTTATAAAATGTATTTTATTTAAAAAATTTTTAATGTTTTCGCCCATAAAATTTTTCAATATTAAAATATTCATCAGATTGTTGGTTCAGTTAGAAAATAGGGCCCATATAAAGAATTCCATCAAATTTTAAGTGTGTACCATTAGCCATTTTTAAAATATCATGCGCGCAAGGTGGAAACACGGCGAAATATTTTGTCACAAAGAGAATTAAATTACAAAAATATTTGTGGCAACACAAACGTTCTGGTTACTAGTTTCCAAAGCAGCTATATTCTGTAGTCAGCTGTAAAAAGTTGGAAGTAATTGCTTTTAAAATAAATAAAATAACCCAATTCTTGCAACAATCACCTATTCGAAGATCATGAGGGGTTTAAGGTGTATGAGTCCCCTTAAAACTTTTAAAATTGCAATTATAGGAACACAATTTGAATCAAAATATTTCGTATATTCCCTACCTTCTTAAATCCTGCCATATTATTGCAAATCAAAAATTTCAAAAATATGCAAGAAAAATAGTATTATTACTACAAGAATTTGAAGAAACATTGATTGATTTTGAGGATTTATAGTTCACTTTTACATTATTTTCGTTATCATTAAAACGAAAGTGAATAACGCACCAGAAATTCTACAAATGGAGTCATTAATTTAAAGAATCCGATTGACAATTGAGAATCTATAGTCCTTGATGAAAATAGTTTCTAGTAATTTTTTTTCTGAGGTTACAAACCATAACAGAATTGAAATGCTATCAAGTGTCAAGTTGTAGTAAGAAAGAAAAAGGTTATAATTATTTACATATAAATAAATGTATTTTTTCTGCGTGGTTATAAAAGTGTAATAAATAAAAGAAAGAAGGGTGCCATTATTTATTCTCAAATTTTGTATAATGAGAAAATTTTCTTTAAAAATTTTAAATGTTTTCACCAAAAGAATTTCTTGCAGATACCAACATTTTGATTTCAGATAATTAATTACAAAATTATTTCCTTTGCGTATTATTATTTATTATGCTTTAATAATTATGTGTAAGATATTAGACACCTAAGGGAAACAGAAAAGGAATTTAACCCCCCCCCCTCCACAAAAAATAAATGAAAAGAATTTTATATTTTCAAGGTCAGAAAATTATGATAAATAAAAAGTGAGTATAAACAAAAACATTGTAGAAAATACATCTCAATATTATTTAAATAAATTTTCAATAAAACCATGTTTCAGGTAAATTAAATTTTAAAAATTTAATTTATTTTAGAAGCATATTATAGACTCGCACACAACATACCACACTTACATGTCACGTGAAACATCAGGTTATAAAGGAGTAACATCTATACATAAGGTGCATATACGGAGCACTATATTTTTGTGTGTTATAAATAGGTTTTCCAACTATATCTTATTTCATTGGATTATCTGTTTAAAGTTAAACAATTTGATTTAAGAAATTATTCACTGAAGTAGTTTGTTTTTCCACTTGTCTTTTTTCACTTTCATTTTCAAAACTTTTCAAAGAATATAATTCTTTTTTAAGATTATGAAGCAGGCACATGAAGAACAAAAAACACAAACTGGAAACACAAACTTTATTTAATCATAGCATTTGTTCAAAGTGTTTTCATATGAGTAAGACTAATGTTCAAAGCATATTACAGCGTGTAGCGGTAAAGTTTTCTCGATCATTTGCAGAAATATGATGCGATGACGTAAATGCATATATTCTAATTATTCGAGAGATCGAAGCTTATTCTTCGCTGCATCAAAATTAACAAGTGTTAACTAACATACCAAGAGAAGGAAAGATATATTTTAAGATTAGCTCAATGGAAAATTGGGCGAAAATAAATTAACTTTTTTTCAAAAAAATATTTTCAATAACATTTTGAAGAAGTCTATTAATACAAAAAACTTAAGCACACATTGATTATTATTACAAGACACATACATGATTTAATGAAAAAATATGTGCGTATTAATAACAACTCAAAATACTCAAAATAACATGGAAAATATTGTTGCGTGCGTACGGGTTCGTTACGAATTGAATGCACAAGTCCGATGAAAAATGAACAAAAATTTAATATTATCACAACAAAAATGCTTAAATCTTCTCAAATTATCATGCAGTATTACAATATCTCACAGTAGTTATCTTTTAACTACTCAAATGTCCAATAGAACGTAAATCAAAACAGCTAAAGAACGCTAATCCGCGAATTCGCTATAATCAACAAGAGCAGTTTTCTAAACAACAACAAACTAAGCAACTACTACGAACTGAGAGGTTTTTCTCCTTTTATAAGATTTTAAAATCACACGCTAGAATTTTCTGGTACTTTCTCGAAATCAAAAAGACATATTTATTTATTAAATGCACGCGCTCTTGTATTTTCAATTTTCCGGCTTAGCTTTCTTTTAATATTCGACACGCGTTGCACTGCGCGAGAAATAAAACCATTTAATTTATAATTGAACTAACATAAGCTTTTTGAATACCAAATTCGTAACAATATATTAAATTTAAGTTTATTACGTTCAGAAAACTAAAAACTCTTACCTCCCGTGCAACCATCTTGTCTGGGTATTTGGTGATAACCTTCACAGCATTCGTATCTCAGAACTCTGGAAAAGAAAAATAGGAATTTTTAGATTCATAGTTTTTTTTGGGGGCGAGGGGAGTTAGAATCAATGAGCAAACAAAAAATCATCAATGCTCTATCTAGGATTTAAATTAGGGACCTTCCAGTTCCAGCTGGACGTGCTATCGGTTACAACACAAGAAGCACGAGGAAATGCAATAATTCCTTATATCCTCCATCAGTTGAAGAATTGACTGAGGAGAAGACAAGATTCAGATGACCACGGCTAGGTGGAGAAGAATTATTACCTACCTCATTTTAGTTCGGAAGCCATTGTAAAGACATTAAATTTTATTTTTTGTCAGGAACGTAAAAAATCAGCAATGCTCTTGCCCGAGTTCGAACCAAAAATCTTTCAGTTACTGGTTGGACGTACTATTAATTACACCGTGACAACACACACACGTGGCAATATGCGATAATTCCTTATAAATTATCAATTACCTGAAAACATACATATTAATTTTAGAAACGTCTGTAACTGAAGTCTTTCAATTTTTAGTGTCCCAGTCCCATTGCGTTTTGTTATGTTACTAGAGCATATATCATTTCCGTGATAGCGAATTACTAAAGCTCAGAGATGTTGCCATTCGATATGGCTTACTTTAGTTTACTTTTCAAATCATAGCTATACGTTGCTTAACTAACTATAAGTGATTTAAAAGCAATATATGTACTTTTTGCTGTTGTGGATGGTATATGTCCTTATTATAGTTTTGTATTATGAGTATTAGTGTTATAGTTAGCTCTGTACTTTAGTTATCAAGATTTATTGCTGTAATATTTCAACATTTATAAAAAGTGGTTCAATATTAATCATCTTTCCCAAGTTTTACACTTTTCAACTTACTATCTATGCACCTCCTTCTCTTAGGGCTTACCTTAAATATCTTTTCTTCAATAAATTTATAATACTCCTTTTCTTATTATTTTCTTATTATTAATTATAATACTTTTTTCTCATAGCTATGAGATTATTCCTTAACTATAAGATAATTAGTTAGAAGATTATTTAATATAAGATGGTTAATATTTTTAGTCCAAAGGGATTTGAATCCCGAAGGACTATTAGTTTCGTTTTGGCATTTTGCGTCTGACTCATAAATGTCGGTTCACTTTTCAAACTGTTGCCACAAAATGTTAGAGTCCTGCATTATATTTGAAGAAATTAAATAATGAAAAATCTGCATAAATGTGTGTATATTTCTCGTATTGTGATAAAACAATGGTACATAGAGTCATCGAATTTTGAATGACGTAATCCTCCAACGAATATGAGCATGTGGAAGACCAAATTTGAAATTTGAAATTTGTTTTATGATCGATTTCCTATTTTTTGAAACTTTGACGAATTTTTGATTAACAAACTCAAGGATTTCAAAGCGAGCAATGGCAACGTTGTGCAGAAAAAACATTTTTATCTCCAGCGCGTGAGTCTCTGTATCGGAAATTCTAAAGATATGCTCGTTTTAAAACTATTTTGCGATATTGCTGTTGCACTGGATCTTATGGTTTAAGTGCGAGGAACATGATATTTAATAAAGAAAGGTAACACACAAAATGTTAAAAAACGCCCCTTTGGACGTAATTTAAAATCTGAAACATTTCAGATTTTTTTTATTATTATTATTATTTCATTTATTATTTACTTTTAGCATATCTTTAATATTTATATCTAGTCTACATTTTACATTTTTCTAAATTTCTTTAATGTTTATTCTATATTTAGTGTTTTTCTCATTCTTTTTTAATTTGGCTTAATTATTTCTAAATTATATATATCTAAATTCTTTAAATGTATAATGACATTTTGTATTATATAATTTGGTTATTCTTCAAAATTAATATATAAAAATCAGTAAACATAAATTTTCAACTTAAGTAACAATTCTCTAAATATTTATGTTATGAGCTTTATTGTAAACATTGCCATCTATGTAAACATCTATGTAACAATTCTATAAATATTTATGTTATGAGCTTTATTGTAAACATTGCCATCTATGTAAACATCTATGTAACAGTTCTCTAAATATTTATGTTATGAGCTTTATTGTAAACATTGCCATCTATGTAAACACCGCAAGACCTGTATAATATGTCTCTGTATGTCATATGTATATTTGCACAACCATTGTAACTTTGTAAAATTTTATTTCAAATAAATACCGCTGATAGCGGATGGTAGATAGTTTTCATCAATATAGCACAAAAGCTGAGAGTCGTAATGGTGGTGCAGTTGCTCTGTTGATGGTCTCCTGTTGTGGATGGTGCCGTTGTCCTCAGAGTAGGAGATTTTCAGCAAACACTGCCTGTGATTCTTCACTGTACGTTAATGGATGAACTTATTACCCACCTTCAGCCATTGTTCTTACATAGACAGGTGCGAAAATGGATCTCAAAATGAATAAGAGGGCATAGTTACAAGGAGAAATAAACGCAGTGTACATAGTAGTTGCTGTCATTGGGCATAACAAGAATTTCCTGTCAACTTCATTATCGGTTTTTTTGTTTCCTTCAAATTTCTTCAATAAGTCACTCGAAGAACTAATAGCTAAAGTGTTTTCCGATATACGGGATAATTGCAACTCACATCGATGGTTCTGAGAAAGATATATGAAAAGAACCACATACTCACCAGGTTTATACATTCTCTACAAATATTCAGTATGTGCCCCTTTGGTGACACGACTCACGTCCAGACGAGCCATACATATTGTAGCATTGTTGTCCAGATGTTTGTTCTGTCAATTGACCAGATGTTCGGAATATCGCAAAAACTGCATCTGAAGTCAATAAACGACAGCTTTAACTATATTACTGGACTTATTCTGAAATTGTTTCTCAGCAACTCTCGCACCTTTTCGTCCACTGATTCAGTAATGGATACAGAGCAAGCTGTGCATTACACGACATAATTTTGAAGTGCTTTTGAGCCCTCAGGAATGCCCCGCATGAGCCCACTTCATAAAAGAATCCCATGTCCACGTAAACATCGACCCGCCAAAACTGTACAAATGTTCACATTGCCCGTATTCTGTTGATACCCAGCGATTCAAACATACCCTTTGATTTCAAGCGATTGAAGTTTCCCTTCAGCTTGCATTCGCTATAAATATGAACAAGGCAGAAGAGCAGTCATTTAGTATGGTAGGTATTAACTTTGACATGCAATGCTTTTCACGAGGTCAAATATACTGGTACGTTTTTCTCTTCTGACACCAGTTGTTGCGTTATTTTCTTCCTTCACGTTCGTACGGGGTTTGTATGGATTTGGAGTGAATAAGGACGACACTGGATGAAGTATCGAAACACACTTTATTTACCAATGTTAATCAGGACAGCTCCAAAACACTTTTTACAGTCGTCGAAGATCTACTATAAACACGTTGGAACAATGTCAGGCAATAACGGTAGAGACAGCTTCACGGCAAAGCACCAGAGTACAGCTCCCGACCGTGCTTGGCCGTTCTCGGAACTTTATGTACTCTCGAGACTCTCCGCGCTACAACTCGCGATGCACTCGACGACACACAGAGCACGGCTCCCAACTCTTCGGGTCAGTCGTTCCAGGAGCTCAACACGCTCTCTCGACGATACACTAAGAGACTCCTTCGGTAAACTCGACGACCCGCTCGGTACTCACTGCCCGGCTGTCAACTCGATCGACTCCGCAGGGATTGACTTGCTAGACGAGACACCAACTCGATATTAACTATCTTGCACTCGACGAAGCACACTCTCACTCGCCCTCTCGACGAGGCACTCTCTATCAGCTCGCTAGGCGAGGCACACACACTGGATACTAACTGACTGACTGCGGACCAGCAGGGTTTATATAGAGCTTTCGGCTTGTTTTACCCAGCATGTTTGGGCTAAACCGGTAAGAATTCGTTCCAAAAAGTTCTCCATCAGTCCATGGCATATCGCCAATTTTGTCGCCAAATAGACGATTTCTCGCCAAATGTGGCAACCCTGCATCATCTTGCCGTTTTATGGCAACCCTAAAACTGCTTTGCGGGGAAGCCATCTCACCGCACCTTGACATTTCGTAACAATACGAAGCCTACTTAACAGTTGGCATGTCGAATAATTAGAATAAATACTCCTGTATTGTAATACTACATTAGGAAGAGAAAGCTGGGAAGAGTAAGCTACTATATTATTAGTGTTACTGAAGTTAATACGTATTTACTTCTAAAATATACATATGGTTTTCCCCATGTGTAACGTGTATACGAACCAGTTTCCCTTAGAAAGTCCTCCCCGAAGGTGTCCCTCCTCTTAGGCAGATAGCCCTCGAGGCTTTGCCATAATCACACACACACACACACACACACACACACACACACACACACACACACTAAAATATACATGACCATTCTGCAGCGAGATACATAATATTCAAAAATTATTAACTGGATATATTTAAGTTAGGTTAGTTATATATGCTATTAGAAATAAAATGAGGTTTAAAATATTAAGAAACGAGTTTGTTTTTAAATCCTCATTTGTTATGAAATACAATGAACATTTTAAAAATAAAGATCTTTCAAATTGTGACACTTTGGCTCTTTGACAGCTTGCATGGAAGGCAGACGCTTTTGAGAATTAAATTCCAAATTTTATTAATAAAAGAAAAAAAAAACTGTAGAATAAACATAAAATCCGTACAGTTTCCTGACAAATAGAGAGAAAGAAAAGAAAAAAACTGCATAAATTTTCTGCACTTAAATATTGCAGATCTGCACTTAAATATTGCAGATTCCTTTTCATGAGGGAAGAGAACCCGAAAAACTCAAACTAGAATTTAATTTTTTTAGTTAAAATGACTAACTTTCCATTTCAGCTCGTTAAATCATACTTATTAAAATTGATTAATTAAATTTAATCAAACTGCATTTATTAAAAATTATATATATTAGATTATTATTAATGAAATTATATTAAATAAATTATATTTAATAAAAGCTATTATATATGCCGCATAGTCTTGTCGTTTATTAAAACTTTTGAAAGAAGTTGAGAAAGGTAATCTGTCAAATATAGGGATACGTTTTAATACTAATTAGATAACAGCACCTGTCAAAATTAAATTAATTACTTATGTATGGAGGATTAGCCCATGGCCTGCAAAGGCGATACATCAATGATTAATGTTATTACTATGGGAGATTTTTGCGCTTGTTTTGCGCAGAGAAATGCCAAAAAATTTTTATCTGAGGCAGAAACATAAATACGAGCGTCTGTACGTAATAATTAAATCAAACTGAAGACTTCAGATACCAGGTTAAATTAATTTAATTAATTTACTTCGAAAATTAATTTACCTCGAAAATTAATTAAAAAATTCAACTTTACTGATGTGACGTGACGTCATAATCTCATTTTTCATGACGTTACTTCCTGACATGTAACTCTTGTATACTACTGCTATGAAGTGTCCAGCTGCGGTAAGATAGCTTTCTCGCAAAGCAAAGGGTTACCAAAAAGCGGCAAGGAAAGACGGAGTTGTCAGATGCAGTGCAAAATCCCCCATTTGGCGATAAAATCGGTGATATGCCAAAAGCGAAGCGAGAACATTCTAGAACGAATTCTTACCGGTTTCCCCGAGAATATTCTCGATGGCGGGTCAAAAGCTATGTACACTCGGTCTGTACGCAGAGTAGTAGTGTTGTGCTCAGTGGTAGTGTCTTGAGTTCAGAGATTTGTATTTTAGTGCTTTGCCCTGAAGCTGCCTTCACTGTTGTTCACTTGTGTTGCTGATTGTTTCAGTGTGTCTGTCGTAGTTTTTGGACGACTTTGACGCTTCCTTGGAACTATTCTGTATAATACCGACGAATAAATTATGTTTTGATTCTTCATTAAGTTTTGTCATGAGTCACCCCAAATCCACGAACCCATATGCAACACTACATAACCATCTTTTAACTCAGAAGTACTATTTGTTTCTTACTTCATATTTATATCTTTGTAATTTCAGTGAGTGATGTGCGAGTAATCGCTAAAAGGCGCCAAATAGCATGGCTGCAATTTTCTATGAAATTTAGAAAATCGATAAACGGCGCCAAAATAGCATGACTGCAATTTTCTATGAAATTTGGAAAATATTACTTAATTAGGTAATTAAAGCTCATAGAAACCACATTTTTATAAAATTCAGTTTCACTCTATATTAAAAAAGTATACTATATATAAAACTTACGTTTTTGCTCCACAAATTTCTCGATTCATCCAGTATTTGCATTCCGTCCAGTATTTCTTATTAGTACCCGGGACTTCTTCAACGGCGCATGTATTCGGCCTGTAATAAGAAACGACTTTTAGAACGTGCAAAAAGTTAAGAATTTTCTAGTAATAAAAAGTAAAAATCCTATATATAAATCCTATAAGGTAAAAATTCACAACACGTATACATACATATACATCGTGTTACTAAAATCCTTACCCGGCCTTCTTGCGTTTTGACACATTTCACTTAGCCCACGAATTAGAACAAGCCCACAAATTTTTCTCGTGCCAAAGAGTACCAGATTGCGTCTTAGCCCACGAATAGCCCACGAATTTCTTAGCCCACGAATTTCACTTAGCCCACGAATTAGAACAAGCCCACAAATTTTATCGTGCCAAAGAGTACCAGATTGCGTCTTAGCCCACGAATTAGAACAAGCCCACAAATTTTATCGTGCCAAAGAGTACCAGATTGCGTCTGTCACTGGCAAGAGTCTTGAGCACCTGACAGTTCGACTTTGCTCAATCCCCCCCCCCCACAAATTTAGAAAGACAGCACACCAGGAGACGATTCTGACGGTTTTCCAGCCTCTTAAACTACCATCAACCTCTAGAAAAGAATTTCGGCTCGCCGTATGTTTTTAATGCCTCTATGCCATGCCGTACAGACCGCAAAATATCAAAGCAAATCTAGTAGCCCTTCAGGGCAAATTACGGCTTTGGGTTAATAAATGAATTTGAGGAATATTAGAGCCCTGCATTATATTTAAAGAAATTAAATAATGAAGAATCGGCATAAATGTATGTATGTTTCTCGCATTGTAATAAAACAACGGTACCTAGGACCATCAAATTTTGAATAATATGTCTCCACTCGAATATGGGCATCTGGAAGACCAAATTTGGAATTTGTTTTATTATCTGTTTCTAATTTTATCAACCATTAAAGAATTTTTGATTAAGATACTCAACGATTTTAAAGCGAGCTATGGCAACACTGTACGGAAAAAAAAAAAATATCTCCAACGCGCGAGACTGTGTATCGGAAATTCTAAAGATATGCTCTTTTAAATATTCTGTGTGTTGTTGAATTGACTTTTACGGTTAAATTGCGTAGAACATGATATTTAATAAGTAAAGGTAATACATAAAACGTTAAGAAACGCCCCTTTCAGCGTAGTATAACATCTGTAAGGTGGTTCAGGTGGGTGTTTTTTTCTGAATTTCATTTTTTATTTACTTTTTTTTATAAAAATTTAGGTTAGAGCCTGGTTTCTGCAGTGTAGCGTATTTTGCAGTTTTTATCGAAATAACCTGTCAGCTTCTTAGTAAAACATAAGTTTTATTCTCAATTCCACGAAGATAGATCATTTAAATACAATTCTATTCATTACAACTTCATTACAGCTTACTATTACAGTTTCTTTCTCTATATATTTTTCATACATCTATCAGGTTCAATGTTTCTTCTAACCTTCTTCGGAAACATACAATGACCTGACTAGGAACAGAGAGCTTACTAAAGCTATGTTCACTAATTGTAGTAAGTAGACAGGATACAGACGAAGGGTATACAAGACCCTTTATTTTTCTTTATATACAATGACTTCCGTACTTCGGAATACAATGACCCTCCACTCGGGGTCTAACGTAAAAGGTATAAAAATAAAACTAAACTCTAATTTAACTTTAGAATAAGATTGGCCTTATAATAACAGGAAGCGTATGTAGCACAGAGACTGTGAACACTACAATACGTTTAATTTATCAAGAGGATTAAAACCTCTGGCCTGGAAGGCAAATAGCAACTGCGTAACTTCTAAGGTAAGCGGCCTGCTTCGAACTCACTGCTTCCTCTCTCTCTCTTGGCAAAAAGGCCACACTTAAATACTTGGCGTTCGCCAGACAACTTTGCATAAACTCCTTCACGCTTATAATTCTGGCCAGAAGTAGAAAATAAGAAGTAATAGTAAAGATTTAAAATAAAATAAACGTTAGTAAAACTTAAGATCCTTACACATCTACTAATGGTAAAACGTTTAGAATAACAATTAAAAAAATTTTTTTGATGTTGCTTAGCAACGATTACAGGATAGAAATATGGCGTTGCCACTCCAATATCGAGGATAATAAATATAATTTGTTAAACAATGAAATATTTTCTCTATTTTCTCTGTTTTTTATTTTTCTTATTTATATATTATTTATATATATTTAAAGGTATCTCGTTAAAACGTTTTCGTTGGTCATCGTATTAATAATCCACTTTCTTCTTAAGATAAATTTCATAGCAAAGTTATCTCTCACATTTAGATATGGAATTATCCTTCCCGTATTTTATATCCAGACACATAAAAATCAGAAAAAAGGAAAACCCTTTCGTTATTTCTCTCTGAAGGTGACTTAGTCATTCATGAATTTTCTGCCGAGTCTAGAAATCCGATGTGAGAATCCTCAACTATTTATGAATATTATCAAAACCAGTTCCTGCCGACCGCTCTTCAGCATTGTCTACGACCAAACAAATAAAAAAAATTGACCGCATCCTTATGTTGATTGATACTGATACGAGTTTTTGCACCTGTTGTCAGTTTTTTTTTCAACTATCTACCATTCTTAACGCGTCACTTGACAACAAGATGGATATTCAGTTGAAGGACCTCAAGACGAGAGGGCTAAAAATAAAAAATGGCTCACAAGAGACTATTTTATACTTCTTTTCACCTCGCATATCATGGCAACTTCGTCTTCCTGCACTCATAAATTGTTCCTTAAGGAAGTTTATAGCATCCTTATTTTGTAGGGTACTTAGTAGCTTCTCACATATCGTTGTGATATTTTAAGTAGGGCCACCCTTCTTTCCATGAGTAAGATCAAACACCTTTTGGAGGTGCGCTAAAGGTCTCAGTGCTCTGGTGCTATTTAGAGAATAATATAAACATGGAACTGCGAGTTTAAGAATCGAGATGAAAAGGGGAAAAAGTAAGTTTCAAAGATATCCAGTATGGTTCTGCACAGAGAAATCAATACCATTTGATATTTCAATGCATTTTTCAGGGAGGGGCATTTATGAGAATAGAGAATTCCTATACACAAACAAAAGTTGTTTTGTTGCTGTTGCCAATGCTCACTTATCTCACCTCTAGTCAGCCCAATCCCACGACATTCCTGCAAGTTTGCACCTATCGTTGGCAACAGCCTTGAGCACCTTACAGGTGACAATGCGATTTAACTCAGTTCCGCCCTTAATTTTGATGGAAGCACCCCGGGGGGGATGGGTGCGAAGATTTGTCACCCCTCTTTCCCTACCACCAAACTCTCCAGAGGACTTTCGGCTCGCCGCATATTTAGAGTGCCCCCATGCTGCACAGACACTATACATCAGTAGTATCAGAAGCGGGCGCAGCCCGTCCCGCCTGACCAAACCAGTTGGTCTTATGATCATGACAGGCCACGCCCATTTCAACAAAAGATTGAATTTTTGGATTATTCATTTATGGCAAAGCACACGAGGGCTGTCTGCCTAAAGGGAGGGATGCCTTCGTGGAGGACTTTCTAAGGGAAACTGGCTCGTATACAAGTTACACATGGGGAAAACGCCCATGCAGCCAGCCCGTTCGCGGGATTCAAACCTCGGACCGAACTACCAGTGTTCAGCGTCTTTGCCGCTCAGCCGCTGGTGGGCCATTTCAACAAAGGAAAAAAAATGAAACATAAAATATCTAAATGAGAATAAGCATGTGTTAATAATAATTGTAAACATAAAAGAGAAGAAAAAGAACAAATACAAACATTTAGACAAGAGCAGACACCAAAGACAAAAACAAACAAGAAGAAAATAAAAACGCGAACAACAAACACAAACAATGGTAACAACAAATTAGTAAAATAGACCAAATAGTGATGGCGATAAAACGCAAATATCATACACTGATTCCCACTGCGCGGCGCTCACCGTCAATAAATTTCATCACAGATTTACATAATTGTGCGAAATCTTTATAGAATAAAAAGCGCTTTTTCAAAATCAATATTTTTATTGTTTCTCAAGTAGGGACAGACCTCGAGGAAATGCTTAGCATCACCAAACAGACCACATAGTTTACATTTATCGTCGTTATGTATCTTAAACCTAGCGAAGTATCCCGGGAAACGCCCATGTCCGGTCAGAAACTGGTTAACTTCAAAATCATTAAAGATAATAATCTTTTTCTTAATCCGTTCTAAGTGTTTCAAATAACGATTTTTCCTTTCAGAAGTATTCCATTGTAACTGCCATTGCTTAAAATAATACGAATAAATAACTTTGGTTGCAAATTTTTTTTTTTTTTGAACCCTGAACATAGGGCGTCCCCGAAACACTCCCTATGGAAGACACTATACATATACAAACATCAATACCTTCTCTGGGATTTGGGCCCGCGCCTTTCGGGACGGCAGCCAGCGACGCTAGCGACTGTACCGGTTTGGGAGGCCAAACATAAGTAGAGAATGTTCACTTTTCTAAGCTACCACCTTCACAAATTATCAAAATCATTTGGAACTGCGTGTGACTATTTAGAAAAGGTTCCTTATACCTTTAACTATGCAAAAATTCTACTCCCGTTTTGGGAATAACGGTTCTGTTTCCAACCACATGAATGATCTTATGATAATTATCACAGTCAATTATTTTATAATAATTACCACAGTCAATTATCTTATGATGTTATGCCAATTTTAGTTTAATTGAAAATAAAAACGGTGCTTTGATTACTGAAAAGGCTTGAAATTTGGAGTTAAGAGTAACTTGAAGGTAAACTGGTAAGGTTGAAATTTCTTAAATGCTTTAAAATGTGTTGAAAAATTTTTACCGATACGGTGTGCAATTGCAAGTGGCTTTGCAAGGATTTTCTGAATCATGATTAATTAAAGTACAATTTAGTACAATTTGTTAATTAAATTTAATTTAAGTTACGTGTATTTTTAACATAGTCTAGTCTTAGTTATTTTAAATCGCTCGGTTTTTAACTTAAATCAGCTTTCAGCTTCTTACTTCCATGTACGAAGTATTGTAATCGCGAAAATTTTGGAGTATCATATTTCAACGAAAATACCTATTTTGACCGCTTTTCGAATGCAATTTAATGATGTTTTTGCGTGACATCTGTACGTAAGAACAGAATAAAGGACTCTTTTTTTTTTCTCAAACGGATTATAAAATAGATTTAAAATAGATTCAGAAGAGGTTTTTTTTTTTTTTTTTTTTTTTTTTTTTTGCGTGATATCTTTTGAGCATGCCTACGTGTGCTTAAAAGCTGACTGTATCTCTCTCTCAGAACTCAAAAACGAGTAATCTCAGAATGTTGAAATTTTGTATTTAAGACTTCTATAGCATGTAGATGCGCACTTCTCTTTTTGGTTGCAACCGGTAACACCACAAATATATACATATATACATGTATATCCACTCTGTTACTCGACTCCCTGAATTCAATTTTTTTTTATTCTTATATGTTGGTAAATTGTGCATCTTTCCTTTTAAAAATGATTGAATTATGTTGTTCTATCTTCCAGTTAAGGTTTTTATGACCTTTAACTATGCAAAAATTCTACCAATTCTACTCTGCATGCTGTAGTTGTAGAATTATTAACAATTTAAAAGTTGTTTAAGTGCGACTAATACTAATTTTTTTTTTTTTTTTTTTTTTTTTTTACTATAGCAGCCATAATTGCTTACATTTGAAACTTAGCAGAATTTTGAATTAAGTCAGCTTCTGCCCCTTCAGTGTCTTTTTTCTAATTGGGGCCAAAAGTAAACTTACAGTTTTGTGCACCGAAAAATTTGTCTTCTTGCCGGCTGGCCGAATTTCTTGTTCTTGCGTAGAAACTCTAATTTTAATTGTAAAAATTGTTTTTTTAATTGCTTCAACTGTATTTGATGTTTTATATTTTTCTGCATTTTTCAATATTTAATAAAACTATTTTGAGGTTTTATTTATTTTTGCCTTGCAGCGAAGTATGAGAACTGAATTAATTGAATGAGAAATGTATCTCTAATGAAGTTCGAGGAAATAAGTTAAAATGAAATGCAGCAAAAATGCGTATAATTTAATATTCCGTATACAAGGAAGTCATGTGGTGTACAAATCAGATTTTTTAATATAATTATTTAGAAAACTGAAGATTTAAGTACTTGTTTTATTCATGTTGAACTAATTCTTTGTTTTAGAAGATTTGAGACAAGTATAAGTTTTATTGTTTTAACTTATTTTAAGAGATATAATTAATTCTTCAACTCTGATTTGTAAGCTAATGTTATTTAGCAGCAGTTCGTTAGACATACAGCAATTGTTGAAAGAACTTTGCTATAGCTTGCATTTATTTTTCTATAGAAGTATAACGTTATAAAACAGTAAAACAATCGTAAACTGCACAGTTATTTCTTATAGATTTTAAACATATCTAAATTTTTTTTCTCCCGAATTTTCTACTTATTATTGAAAAGAAAGTTTATCAGAGTTTAGTACTTTTTTCCATTAATTTGTTAGGAAATTTCTTCTATCACTTGGGGACTTTAAGAAGATTAGTTTTTAAAATCAAATCAGAGTCTCAGGCAGGGCTACGCTACGAAACTGCAATTTCATTCTCTGACTCTGCTGCCTAAGCAGTACTTCCCGGAGTAATAACAGAATTCTTTATGGAGCTTGAGAATGGATGCTACATGAAATATGCCCTTCGTAGGAGGTCTTAGATGGTGAAAAAAAAAGAAGCAGCTTTTTTTTTTTTTTTTTTTTTTTTTTTTTTTTTTTTTTTTATGTGTTTTTGCCGCAGCTAGAGTCGTCACGCATCCGGTGCCGTCTGTAGAATTAGAAGAAAATCCAGGTAGGAGAAAGAAGGGAAAGATGAATGTTCCCAACTGTGAAAGTAGCATTAGCTTCTTGGTAGCACTGTCCAATCCAAGCAACATACGAGATAGGAAAATATGTAGTATTTAAGAACTTGCATCATGAAGCGTAATACGTAGTTCGGGTATGTGTTGGTGAGGCTTGAAACCGATTGCTAGATGACAAATACTTTTTGCCGCAGAAGATATGCAGCATAAGGACGAATGAAAAAAATCTTCCACTAAGATTTCATAATTTAGAAGTGCAGCGGAGTTTGCAGTAGCGTTGGCTGCCGGGGGCCTTCTATTAGCAATTTACATTAAACTTGTTTAGGTATTCCTTTACCGTGTCAGTTTTCAATTCATACAGCAAATTTTAATTTCGTATGAAGCAAGAGGCAACGAAGATATTCCGCAACAATTTGCAATTTCTTAAGCTTAGTTTCTTCCCCACTTGCCCAGGCAGGTGACGCATAAAAAAAGATCGGGGGGGGGAAATGATAGACTTATAAAGACGTAACTGGCATGACTGAACAACTACACAGTCAGTTGATCGTCACTTTGCCATAGGCATACGATTTCATAGAATCTTAACCTGTATCAGTATCAGTATCAGTAGCGGGCACAGCCCGACCCGCCTAACCAAACAAGTTGGTCTTATGGTTATAACAGGTCATGTCCATTTCAACAAATGAAAACATGAAACATAAAATATCTAAAAAAAACTTTAAAAAAAACAAAATCAGAAATGTTTCAGATTTTAAATTACGTCCAAAGGGGCGTTTTTTAACATTTTGTGTGTTACTTTTCTTTATTAAATATCATGTTCCTCGCACTTAAACCATAAGATCCAGTGCAACAGCAATATCGCAAAATAGTTTTAAAACGAGCCTATCTTTAGAATTTCCGATACAGAGACTCACGCGCTGGAGATAAAAATGTTTTTTCTGCACAACGTTGCCATTGCTCGCTTTGAAATCCTTGAGTTTGTTAATCAAAAATTCGTCAAAGTTTTAAAAAATAGGAAATCGATCATAAAACAAATTTCAAATTTCAAATTGGGTCTTCCACATGCTCATATTCGTTGGAGGATTACGTTATTCAAAATTCGATGACTCTATGTACCGCTGTTTTATCATAATACGAGAAATATACATACATTTATGCAGATTTTTCATTATTTAATTTCTTCAAATATAATGCAGGACTCTAACATTTAGTGGCAACAGTTTGAAAAGTGAACCGACATTTATGAGTCCGACGCAAAATGCCAAAACGAAGCTAATAGTCCTTCGGGATTCAAATCCCTTTGGACTAATAAGAATAATCATGTGTAAATAATAATTATAAAGAATCTTAACCTGTAAATTAAATACACTTGCCATTGGCTTTTTGCGGTAATTAAAAAAGAAATGGTGTTAACGCCATCATCTGAGTCCGTTCTTGAAATAGCCAGGCAATTTTCATAGTCAAAAAGCAATTTATCCTGCCATCCGTCACATCAAAGGCAATGAGATGGCATTTCATTGAAGCAATTAAGATAGAAAAACGTTCGTAGAAGCAATAATACTAAAAATTTTCGTAAAAGCGCAATTTTTTAGGCATATCCATGATGGCAAAGAGAAACAAAATATAGCAAGAATGATGGCATTTTTGAATTTGATAAGCAATTAATGCTGCGTCCTTCGTGTGCGAACCATTCATGGTAGATGGCCTTCCTTTAAATGAGCGTAGGAGCGAAGAGAGCATAAAGTCACGTGGTATGAAGCGGCCAGTAACGTGATTTCTGTTGTTGAAAATCTAAATGTGGAGAAGGTATAGTATCTTTACCGATATTTTCATCTCCCGATGGGTAAGAAACGGTTGATTACGCAGAAGCCCACTAACCCTACCGACCTGAGGAAAAGTTTGTCTTCCTGGAGGACTTTCCTTTGTTTTCCTGGGCCACTTTCCTAAAAAGTAATTGTTCGTATGTATGTAACTCGTGAGAAAATCCACCAAAATCCCAGCCTAGTATGTGTCGGGATTTGGATCTGAATCAAAATGAAATGATCATGATCATATTAACTGAGTAGTAAGCCTCTACTCCTTTAAGGTATCTGCCTACGTTCGGAGCACTTTTTTTTTAAAAACATAGAATTCTGATGAAATATATATTTATTTAGTCAAAATATGATATCAAATCACGAAAATAGGTAATTTTTTAGAAATATTTTTATAAATTTTTGAAATATATGCAATTTTATGCAAATTTTTAGGAGAATTTAAGACTTACGTTAAATGCCGTATATTTTTTCTCACAGCATATATTTAAATTTTTTTTATACTGTATACTACTACAACACTTATCTGTGTTATGAACTAAAATGTATATGATATTTCTAAAATTTACTAAAATATGTGTAATTACATGAAAAAACACAGTTTTTTGTAAAATATTTCTTATCGTTTTATATAGAAATACTTATAAAACAATCAAATTAATAAATATTACTTAGATTGTAGCTTAAAACTTAATAAATAATATAGAAAACATTTTAGTGAAATTTAATAGAGATATCTTTAGAACATTTTGAGTAATTACATTTCTTGTATGTAAAAACACTAGAAAAATTAGTTTTTCAGAAAACGCATTTAAAGATTTCACATTAACAGAAAAACTGTTCTGTTGTATTTACACACTTAAAATTCTCCACATTTGTACATCACACCCTCCATATCTTTATACTTAAGTAATTTTGATTTCCTATTTGATTTTAATTTTTTTCTGGCTATTTTCGAAATGAGCGACGAATGAATTTTCGAGTTCTTTATTCTTTCGTTATCAATTCCAAAGTAATTTTTAATCATTTCTTGTTCAATTGATATGCCTAAATGTTCAAACACAGGAAGTAATCCAAGATACCCTGAATTAAAAATTAAAACGGCCATATATGCACCCAGCAACATAGTCTTTATACCTAATCGCAATGTTGCCAAACCCAGTTAAAAAAACCGCAATGTTGCCAGTCCCAGTTCAAAGAATTAAGGCAAATAATTATTGCCAGAAACAAAAAAAAGTACCCAGAATTAAAATGAAATGTTTTAGCACAATTTTACACACAAACAGTTAAAAAAAAAAAAAAAACACGGATAACAACATTGTTTACCTTTAAGTTGAGCCTTTTAAATGGCACTTCCGGTCTTTCTGCTTTCACTTCCAGTGCAGTTAATTGGCTATACCTTCTCTTCTAATTATCACAAACGTAAAAATGAACCATTTTCGGAATCCTACAAAATTGACCTTTCAAATTGGGCAATAAAAAAAATCGAATTTTTTCGCCGAAATCGTTTTTTTAACGTAGGCAGATACCTTAAGGTGACAATATAATAGAGTATGACATCCGAGTTATCATCTTCCTGATACTACATTTCGCTCTGTGGCCATAGATTTGTGATGCCCCATTTTCTCTTTATCGATTTTCTAAAGTATCATCTCCACTTTCTGGAGTCGAAGACTATGATTTACTAAAATACTTACTTCAATACTTACGCTTCGTATTTTAAATACTGCGAATTTCATGCAGGTGATTCCAACATCATGTTGATTGCATGACGTGGAAATGTTGGCTTTTCCTTGTTTAGCAGGTGACAGGTGACGGAGGACGGGGGCGCCTGGTGTCTAACATAGGTAAATAGGCATATGCCCCGCGTCTTCCACTGTGTAGAGGCAACAACTCCCTGGAGCCCCATGAAGACATGCAGATTACTAAACCTCGAAGGCACCCTGGGAAAGCGAGAGAAATACCTTATATACTTCCCTTTTTAAAGGGCGACTAGGATTTTAGGGGACCTATTCGCCAAATCCTGAGTGCGGAGAATCATCATCCACACACGCTAGGGAAGTGGGAGAAATACCTTATAAGTTTAGCTCACAAGTACTCCATTGGCGAAACGGTCAACAATATTTCTGGTTAGCTAATTGAAAGTTTGAGTTTCATTCTCAGTGAGGGTACCATTGCTATTCATAATTTCTGTTTATAATAAAATTATGATTGAGAGCCTAATCCCCGGGAGTTTATTAGGATCTTAAAAGTTAACATGGCCATACAAGGGCTAGACTACATGTAGTACATTGTAAGAACGTGAGACAACTGAAGGTTATGGTTACAGAGGTAGAACAAAATAAGACATAAACATAAAACATAATGCTAAAACTGCTAAAAATCCTTGTTTAGCAGTCAAATCTTAATTTATCCTTTCAGTTTTCGTTCAGGATTTTGTTAAAAATTAATGAATATTTTATTCCAGTTTTTTAGACGGAAGCACACATAGTCTTGCCTTAATATATCGTTAAGAATTTTGTATATATGTAAATAATTTTTGTAAAATTGCATGTAAATTGCAGTATCTCTTGTATAATGTAACATGAAAGGCTTCAAAATAATAAGCTTAGCAGGAAAGATAACGCTACAGGGGTAAGTCTATTCAACATTGAGGTAAAAATGGATATCTCTCCAGTTTGGCGAGAAATCCCCAGAAGTCTCCAAACTTAGAGATCATTTGGCAACATTTGGGTCTTGCACTTATGTAATTGTAACTGGTTCAGAGAAAAATCACCAAAAGTCGCCAAACTTAGCAGTCATTTGGCGACCTGGTCCGACTAACTGTAACTGTATCCGGTTTTATGTACTGTAAATGTGTATGCCTTTTAACAGTCTCAAGAAATCGAAGCAACTGGAAATTTCTCAGCGGACGGAGGAAAACTAGATTACGCTAGAGAGAGCATCAGTTTAGTTCTAATTCAGAGTTAAGTTCAGAGTATTGAGAGTAATGAGAGATCACTGTGAGAACTTGTTCATTTGAGAATTTTTGTCTTGTTCTCAGTAGTTTGAAAAGAAAACAACTGATTGTGCTCTGTCATACTAAGAAGAGCTATACGAGTACTTCTGTGTGAAAAGTTCCAGAATTGTATAGTGTTTTCCGAAAAAAAAATGAAGTTTATGAAGCTATTATCGGTTCTGTGTGCGTTCAATACATTGCGAACACGTTTGCACGTAAAAATATGCTTAGGCTGAAGTTGAAAGAAAATGTTAAATATTAAGGTAAATATTTATGTACTGAAAGAAAATAAATGATGAAACCTGACGGAATTCTTTTTAGAACTCTATAATAGAATAATAATTAATATGTATGTAATAATAAAATTCCATAATAAAGAATACACTTAAAATTCTAACTGTATGTTCTTTTCATTTTTAATGGCGACGGTCTCTTACTTGAAAGTACGTGCAACTAAATCCACAGCCCAGTAGTCAAGTTGTTTTTCCCGCCTTTTCTACACGTACAGTTATAGAATGTTCTGGAAATATTTAAAGCGAACTGGATCGGCTGACGAGGCTGACGTCATTTCTTGGAAGCTCCGCCTTTCCAGAGGCTATAAAAGGACTCGCAAAAGGAATATCGTGGCGTTTTCTTAAATGTCACGATGCAGTAAACTTCATACAAAAAGTTATTAGTAATTCTTTTTTATTTACTCTGGATATCTGATTTTGTAAAAGCTATTTCTCCTGTATAATAAATAATAAATGGATCCTGTTTTTTTTTAAACTTATCGTCTGATAATTTAAGCTACGACTAAAGGCGGTACATAACATGTATATAAACATGTAACAGGAAAGAATATTTATTGCTATGTGCAGGCGCATTAGGTATTTTTGGAAGCAGGCAAGATAAAAAATTAGCAAACGCCTTCGCCGGGAATCAAACCACGGATCTCTGGATACCGGCTCAGCATATAGACCACTCTGCCCCGAAAGCACGCTAGGAAAGCGGAAGAAATACCTTATATACTCCTCTTTTTAAAGGGTTAGGGGACTAGGGTTTTAGGACTAGGATTTTAGGGGACCTAATCGCCGAATCCTGGGTGTAGAGAATCATTATCCAACACCCTTTTAGTTCGGGCACCAGAGTAGGGATAATAGGTATTTTTGGAAGCAGATAAGATGAAAAATTAGCAAATGCCTTCGCCGGGAATCGGTCCACGGACCTCTGGATACCGGCCCAGCATGCAGACTACTAAACCTCGAAGGCACCCTGGGAAAGCGAGAGAAATACCTTATATACTCCCCTTTTTAAAGGGCGACTAGGGTTTTAGGGGACTTATTCGTCAAATCCTGGGTGCGAAGAATCATCATCCACACACGCTAGGGAAGTGGGAGAAATACCTTATAAGCTTAGCTCACAAGTACTTCATTGGCGGAACGGTCAACAATATTTCTGGTTAGCTAATTGAAACAGTTTGAGTTTCATTCTCAGTGAGGGTACGATTGCTACTCATAATTTCTGTTTATAATAAAATTATGATTGAGAGCCTAATCCTTTGGATGTACTGGCCGTGCAACCAAAAAAACACATATGCAGGAATAGCTAAATTACTCGTATTTTTACCATTCCTAAATATGAAATCGCTCACCTTTTTTTTTTTTTTTTGAGGTGCCAGATGTGGTGCTAAATTACGTTTAGGAGCAGAGAATTTTAAAGTAAATTTTAAAATTTCAACCATAGTCTTACCCAGAGTTAAAAATAGCACATTTATCAGTTTCGTGTTGCTGATAAAATATATTATTTTGACACAGAACTCCTGAAAGATTTTTCAAACTTCGATTTCTGCACAGAAATAAATAAATTTCCTGTTGCCATAGTTATGAGTCATAGTTTAAGAAAAGGAAATGACACTGAAATGCCTGTTCTGAAAAAAAAAAAAAAAAAAAAAAAAAAAAAAAAAAAAAAAAAGAGATTGCAACAGGGATTTTAAACAGGCATAATCCTGGTCGACTTTTCTTTCATAATGATATTTTGAATGTGGAAATTGTTCATTTTTGTACTTCTACAACCGTATTATTTTCTATGAGAGAAAAAGTGCTTGTAATATTCTAGATACGAAATTTTGATAAGTTTTGTATTAATTAGCATAAGCAATAAATTATAAAATCGGAATAGTTTGAAACCAAAATCACGTATTAATCAAATTTAATTTCTTTAAATTTCCGTTTTTATTCTATGAATTCACTGGGATATCGTTGTCCAAATTAATCAAATCTTTTAAATTCAGAATAACGGCCATGATTACATAAGCCTTTAGAAGAAACGTCTTCGCAGCTTTAAGAGTAATAAATCAAGAAAATGACCCAGCTTAACCAAATATATGTTAAGTGCCATATCTCCTGAAAGTTACAACCCGCCTTTATTCTCCTAAAAAAGATACAACAGGTGATGAGAGAGCGTTTCTAATCTATGGGTATTTGAAAGAAATTATAGCGTTCTAAAAACCTAGAACACGAATAATCCATCTAAAATTACATGACATTCTAATCACTCCAAGACAACGGAAATGCCAAGCCAAAAACAAAATAGAAACACACGCCTGCTGTTGATGGATCTATGTTATCCAGGCGAGAAGCAGTTCAAAAATAACAGCTCGGCTATTTTTTCCATCAGAGAGGATCTGTGTGATGGAAAAAACGTGGAAAGAAGGTTAAAATGTCAGAATAACTTTGCCTCCTCCTTATAAGACACGAATACATTATTTTAATGTTAAATATTCTTAGATCTTGGACAAAACTACTCATTTAATGAATGCAGCGAAAAATATGAACTCGATCACCACCCTAATATGATAGCCGCTAAAAGGGATCAGTTACGTCTAAAAAACGTAAATATGCTCTATAACATAAAAAGGCGCATCAAAGAGTTATCTGAATGGTAGGAAAATCGGTAGGTGTAAAGTACATGTATTGGAAACGAAACGCTAACAGTATCATAGAAACTGAATATTTTATTTAGAAAATACACCTTCGAAAGCAAAATAATAATAATATAGCGTTGGCCCACCTGTAGCCCTGATGCAAGCTGTTTCTTATCCGGTTGGGTATTGACGGTAGAGTTGGCGGATGTCCTCTTGCGACATTTATTGCCATACACGTTTCAGTTGAATAGTTAGATCGGTCAGTCCGTGAACGGTCAGGACACCTGCTCATCAAAGTCCAAACGTGCTGTGTTGGAGAGAGAGAGAGATATCTGGCGATCACGCCGGCCAAGGAAGTCGAGAAGCACGAAGACAAGTAGTAAAAAGGCATGCCATGGGCGACTGGACATTATTCTGTTAATCAATACATGAGAGGAAAGGCAAAACTACGGGGCGTAGAATTATAAAGGTGTCACTGTGCTGTAAGGGTGTCACTGATGACAACTAAAAGGTCCGGTTATCAAATGAAATGGGACTTCCTACTATAACTCTTGGTTGTTGGGTAGTGTGGCGGGTGGCAGTTAATTGAGTATCTGGTCAGTATCTCGACTTCTACAGACACTTCTCCGCCGATCATCGGAGCTCATTTGGAAGCGGTACTCATGGCTGAAAACAATTCTACGCCAGTTCGTGAGATCCCAGTTCGAATGGGCCCGGCATCGCCGCTACCGAAGGGGCTGTCCGTGTGCAGCTGTGAGAGGCAGTCGGCAGGCCTGTCCATGTGCAGAGGGGGCATGTGCGTGGTGTACCAAAGGGCCTGCCCGTGCGCAGCGGTGAGGGGCAGTAGAATTGTAAAGGTGTCACTGATGACAACCTAAAATGTACGGCTATCAAATTAAATGGTACTCCCTACTATAACTCCTGCTTGTTGGGTAGTGTAACGGAGTGTAGTTAAGTGAGTATCCGGTCATTATCCTCGACGTCTACAGTCACTTTCTTTGCTGATCATTGGAGCTCATTTGGAAGCGGGACTTATGACTGAAAACAATTTTACTACAGTTTGTGAGATCCCAGTTCGAATAGGCCTGCCACCACTACCAACGTGCCTGACGATATGCAGCGGTGAGGGAACAATCGGCGTAATGGCCTTTGTAATCTCATGCATATCTCTGCAGTGACCATTGATAGGTTCCCTGAATCGCCTGTTAATAGGCATTGTAGTTTTGTGGACTTTGAGTTTTGGAAGGGTTTGAAATGAAGAAGGAAAGTAACTTGAATCACAGTTAGACATCGTATCGTTAATAAAGGACGCATCAGGTCTATGAAACCCTACAGACGATCACTCTGTTGTCGCTCTCGGCAGACCGATACTTTCTTGACAGCATGGTTCGTTCATTCCAGCCATCATCGTCGAATGGTATAATCGCGTAGATGCGGTTTGACCACACTGCTTCATTTAGTCCAATTGCACGTTCTCTCTCAAATAGTAACATTTGCTTATATTATCCACGAACCTGTCTGCGAGGCATTGGTATTAGTGATGAGTCGGTACTACCGAACCGGGTATTTTGTAACGGGTACTTAGTTGTAACGGGTACTGAAAATCGGTACATTCAAGTACCCGTTACTTCAGTACCGAAATCGGTACTTTTCTGTATTCGTTACTCTGTACCGAAACGGGCACTTTCCGGTATTCGTTACTTTTGTACCGAAACGGATACTTTTCGGTATTTGTTACTTCTGTATCGAAACGGGTACTTTTCGGTATTCGTTACTTCTGTACCGAAACGGGTGCTTTTCGGTATTCGTTACTTTGTAACGAAAATATGCGTTTCGGTATTCGTTACTGGAGGATCGATGAGGGTTCAGCTCACTTCGGTTTTGGTACGAGGACAGTAGTATCTGGTTGTATTTGCGAAATGGTGATATGCGCTCCTTGTGTCCATGAATGGTCTGCTCTTCAGACACTTCCTCAGTTGACATGTTTTCTGATATTAGAAATCTTACTCCGTACAGATAAAATCAAACACGTGGTGACGTGGCAGAGTTCCTTCAGTGCGCAAAATCGTTAGCTGCGTATTTCGGTACTCCAAATCGTTACTAGGGCATTTCGGTACTCCAAATCGTTACTAGGGCACTTCGGTACTCCAAATCGTTACTAGGGTACTTCGGTACTCCAAATCGTTACTAGGGTACTCTGGTACAGCAAACCATACTAGGGTACTACGGTACAGCAAACCGTTACTCCGGTATTTCGTTACTTCGGTACTTCAAATCGTTACTTGGGTACTCGGTACTTGAAATCTGTTTTCGGTACTTTTCAAAGTAACGGTTACTTGAGTAACGGGTATTTTGTACCGGGTACTTGTCTGTACCCGTTACTTAACGGGTACAAGAATGTACCGAAGTTGCCCATCACTAATTGGTATAGTCCACATGGATCGACGAAACCACATTCCCATGGAAGTTATGCTTTAGCATTGGAATGTCCTCTATTTTATACACCATCTGAATGCTCCGCTGCCATGCGCTAGAGCTCCAACTAATCAGTCATTGATTGCAAAAATTAATCATGTGCATATTTTATCGTAAGGTGTGGGCGTATGCAATTTCATCCCATTCGGATAAATAACTCCTTCTTGGTACATCTCTTTTTATGTTACTAGAATGTAAATAAAGTTATTGAACATCATCGATAATGATGTTTTCTAAGGCTACTTTTTTTAATTGCTACAAAAGACCAAAATCATCTAGACTCGGGGTGGTCGTTTTAGAAAAGTTTTGCTGTGTCTAAAATATGGTTAGTTAAAGTTTTTTGTTTAAATTCATAAGCAGCTTTAAATTTAGTTATTAGCTTAATTGAAATTACAAGTTAAGAAATTGAAAATCATGAGTTAGAAATAAAAACTAACTCTGAGATTTCTAATCTTCTGACGTTCTGAGTTTGAATTTTCTTTCTGTGTAATTAGTACGCAACACATAAAGAAGAAAAAAATTATATTAAGAGTATATGAATCAACTGGACTTGTTATTTAATTAAGGAAAAGTACGCCCGGGCTATCTGGCTCTATCAAAATAAATAAACAAACGTTTTTTAAATAGCATTGGTAGTAGTAGGAGAATAGAGCAATGTCTGCTGAAAATTCTGATGGAATACCTGACAAGTGATTTGAATCTGTGTCGAAGATTTCCAAAAAGAGATTAATGCATTGCCAGTCGTAGCTAAACTAATTTTTAATAGGGATACAGCGGAGCATTAATTCGTAGATTTAAGCTCCCATAGAGAATATTTGTATCTGCAGGTTGTAATATAATTTTTTAATTCTCGCTGTGTACTAGAGCCATAAATAACGAAAATAGTGTTACGAAATGCCCAGTAGCGGTAAGATAGCTTCCACGCAAAGTTTAGGGTAGCCAGAAAATGGCAAGGGAAGTCGGGTTGCCAGATTTGGCGAAAAACCGACTATTTGGCGATATGCCATGGGCGAAGACAAAACATTCTAGAACGAATTCTTCCCGGTTTACCCCAGAATGTTCTCGAAGGCAGGTCAAAACCTATATAAATCCTGCCTGTACGCAGAGTAGTAGTGTATCGCAGAGTTTTTTCTTGAGTGTGTTGAACTCCGAGAGCGATCGACGGAGTCGGGAGCTGTACTGTGGTGCTTTGCCGCGAAGCTGCTTTCACCGTTATAGCCTGAAAGCCTGAAGGCTGTGTTGCTGATTGTTTCAGCCTGTTTGTCGTAGTATTTCGAGGGCTGTAAACGTCATTTTGGAATTGTCCTGAATAATACTAGCTAAATAAATTATGTTTTGATTCTTCATCACGTGTTATCACCAATCACTCCAAATCCATGAACCCGTAGAACGCAACTATATATACTGTGCATTTGTATAAAGAAGGAATCGTTGAATAAACAGATTCAATGTGCACCTTAGGTTTTCTAGGCATCATAACCTATTTAATAACCCAGGTGTTGAGTTAATTTTTTGGATAAAGGCTATGGACTTAATTTATTGAAATGCTATGAATAAACAACACGAAATGATCAAAAATATATATTCTTGAAATTAAAATTTAAACAAATTTGAATTTAAATTATAACAAACACGAATAAAAGTAAAAAAGCAAATTTAAAGCCTTAAAAAAGAAAATAATAATGATATTGTAGATTAGTTCGAGAATTAAATCTTTTATATGTTTGCACATTTTTTAAAAATTTTTTAAAAAATTATTTTGGCTTTTTTTCTTTTTTTAGGCTTTAAATTTGCTTTTTTTCTTTTTTTAGGCTTTAAATTTGCTTTTTTACTTTTATACGTGTTTATTAAAATTTAAATTTAAATTTGTTTAAATTTAAATTTCATTCCTTGCAGCAATTGCGCAAAGAATATTTAATTAAATTTGTATTTAAATTTAATTTTTTAATTAAATTCAATTTATTCTTATGAAACAATATTCTTGAAATTACTAATTTTACGTCTGCGACCAGTTGTTTAAACGATTCAACATTAATACACTAAATTGGGTAAAATTTAAAGAATTAATCTGTAACAAATAAAGCAACTTGCACAAAGTTCTAGAGGAAATTAATGTCTTTATAAAGGAAACAATTTATGCGTTAATTAAGTTCGCTAGAAGCTGAGAAAAAGAACACTTTTTCATCTGCTCCCCAAAAAAGAAAATTTTCACCTTCTAGAACGTTTCGCTGTGAAGCAAAAGAGGGTATGTGCATTTAGATACTAATTTCAGATATGCAGAATAACGGAAATGAAAGAAATTCCTTAATGGTCTTAAATAAAGAAGAAGCAGAACATTGTTTTTTATTTTTATTCAGTTACGATAATTATTACGGTGACAAAGGGACCGAACCAAAATATCGCCAAGTTTTGGGGATATCTCGCCAAATTCCCGAGAGACTTATACTTGAAACAATTACTGGACTGAAACTTGGGCATAATTAACTCATTAACCTAGAAATAATTCATTTAATTTCTATATTAAGCACAACATAATGTAAAGCACACCTAAAGAAAAAGCTAACCCGGAGATATCTCACTTCCCACTGAACTAGCAACTCGCAACAACAATAACTAAACAAGTGAGTGCAGGTGCTCTCTCCAGCCTTATATACACTGGTTATAAACACTGGTTATAACACTGGTATACACTGGTTATACTATAACCAGTGTATAACCAGTGTATACCAGTTATACCAGTATATACCATATACTGGTTATACCAGTGTATAACCAGTATATACACTGGTTATAACACTGGTAAATTAATGAAAAATCACAAAAATCCCGATTCCTCAAAAAGTTACATGTAGAATTTAATGAAACGTACCCACAATATACAACACATAGTAAGGTATCATATAACATAAAAAGAAATTATCAGACAAATATGGTAATATAGAAATTAGCACATGTATAAAATGAAAAAATCAAAGGTGTCAGTTTGCTATAGGAAAAGTACCTTCAATGTGGAATATGATCGCCTCTAGAAGCAATACAGCACATACAGCGATGTGTGATACTTTCAATTATGCGGTCTATTAGATCCATAGGAAGCGAGAGCCATTGTTCTTGCAAAGCGGTTGCAAGCGCGGCAAGGATCTAATGGGACGGATTGAGAGCAGCTATACGTCTCCCTAAAGCATCCCAAACGTGCTCGATAGGACTCAAGTCCCGGGATCGAGCTGGCCACTCCATGCGCATAATTGTTTCCTCTTGAAGATAATCATCTACTATGCGAGTTCTGTGTGGTCTTGCGTTGTCGTCCTGTAACAGGAAAGCATCACCTATTGTCCCGGCATATGGGCGCACATAAACATCAAGGATGTCATCTCTATAAATCTGAGCATTCACGATTCCCCTTGGAAAGACATGGAGGTCTGTGCGTCGACCCAAAGAGATGCCACCCCAAACACAGACACTGCCTCTTCCGTATGCATCTCTTTCACGGATGTTTGACGGATGATAACGGGTTCTGGGTTCTCTCCATATCAAATAACGCCTACTATCGCTTTCTAGACAAAACCTGGACTCATCCGTAAAGAGAACCGCCCTCCAGTGATCAGGCATCCAGTGGGCATGTTGTCGTGCTCACTGAGAACGGTCCCTCCTATGGCGTGACGTGAGCGGCACACAAATGGCTGGTCGCCTCGCATACAGACCACCTTCGTGAAGTCTTCTACGCACAGTTGACGTTGACACGAACATTCCGGTGGCTGCAGCAAGGGAGGATCTAAGAAGAGTCGGAGTAGCGGTTCTATTCCAGCGTGCATATAATGTCAAATATCGGTCATCGGCGCTTGTCGTAGCAGTTGGCCGTCCTTGGCTGAACCTCCTAGATGCTGAATCTGTGGTTTGAAATTGCCTCCAAAGTCTATGAACCACAGAAGGACTCACATTTAGCCATCTGGCCACTTCTGTTTGACTTTGTCCTCCTCTCTCACAATGGCTCTCCATCGCAGTTCTGCAGGCAAATGATGCCTGGAGGTCATTGTTACGAATTGGCTATCTCAGATTTCTGATGCCACTATCACAGTGAAATATGTGGACTTTTATGCTCCTCGCAGATGATCGATTCCGAAAGCAGCGCCACTAATTTGCATATCGTAGTTTTACTCAACTACTCTTACTTGGCAACATTTTCAAATTTTACACGGTTTGGCTTATTTTTGAGGGAGTTATCGCTATTTTTGTGATTTTTCCTTAATTTTTGATAACCAGTGTAGTTTTCAACCGGCCGCCGAAATATTTTTAGTACTTTCTGTTCCTCGAAATTACTGGAAAGCAATACGAGTGTCGAATTGCGGTTGCAGCTAATATAGTGATCAATTACATTTATTCAGTTAAGATACTTATTACGGCGATACAGCGACTGGACCAAAATGTCGCCAAATAATCGCCAAGTTTTGCGACTTTGGGTGACAAAATAAGTCTTGAAAACCTTTGCCAGCTTGGCGATATCTCCCTAAATTGCCGAGATACTCATTTATTTAAATGGACTTCCTCGTGTATTCTTACTTTTCCGGCGTAGCTCAACTCTTTAGATTTTTCATGTTATCTTATGCAAAATCAATACAACAATTTTATCTATAATTTCATTAAAATTACCTATCTAAATACAGAAATCATAACATTATTTTTATTATGCGATGCTGAGTAACATTAACTCCTAATATTATTTTAATGTAAATTGCTTTAGACAAGTAGCGTCTTACAAGGTTTGGCTTGTTATATCATGCAATTTTTTTTAGCACAAAGACTAATAATTAGCAATTTTTATTAATAATTTTTAATAATTAATAATAATCAATAATTATTAAAAAATCAATAATAATTAATAATTAATAATTTAATTAATAATAATTAGCAATTAATAACTTTTTATTAGCTCAGAAACTCTATTAATTTTGTTTTGGCATTTTGCGTCGAAACCTTTAAAAGTCTGAATTAATTTTTGAAATTATTGCCAACAAATGTTAGAGAATTATATTAAAGAATGAATTATATTTAAAGAAATTAAATAATGAAGAATCTGTATAAATGTATGTATGTTTCTCACATTCTCAAAAAACAACGGTACCTAGAACCATCCAATTAGGAATAACGTACGTTTTCACCCGAATATAAGCATCTCGAAGCCCAAATTTGGAATTTAGATTTTGTTTTATTATCTATTTCATATTTTGTAAAGCATTTATAAGTTTTTGATTATGAAACGATTTCAAAGCGAGCAATGGCAACACTGTATGAAAAAAAATAAATAAATAAAAAAAAGTTTTATCCGTTGTGAGTGACATAGTGTATCAGAAATTCTAAAGCTTTGCTGTTTTTAAATTATTTTGTGATATTGCTGTTGAATTGAATTTTATAGTTTAAGTGCGAAGAATATGATATTTATTAAATAAAGGTAAGACACAAAACGGTACTATTTCGTTTTGAGGACCGTAAAACAATTGCAGCGAAAATGCATGCGCAAAAGCCCAAATCTAGCGTACGCGCTGATTTCAGATTGCGTAAGTTTATATAGTTCTATATTTCTCGAGAGACCATTGAATACACCATTGAGACACCATACTATTTTAATTTTTTAATCCTTTTTTGATATCCTATGGATTTAACAATTTGGGAACTGCCCATGAGAAAAAGTCAGCAATAGAATTTTAGGTAAAATGCGGAATAGCCCAACTGCTTCACACGTTTTTAAGAATTGCACATACTCGGTATCCATGTACACAGCGACCTATTTTCACTTAAAAAAATCTCAGAATTGCACAAAAATGGCACTACGCATACCATTGACTTTATCCATGTACACAGCGACCTATTTTCACTTTAAAAAAAAAATCTCAGAATTGCACAAAAATGGCACTGCGCACACTCTTAACTTTATATATGTACACATCGATCTATTTTCACTTAAAAAGTAAAAGAAAATTGACAAAAATCCAATTGTTTTTACTCTTGTAAAAAGCGGCAAACAAATAAGTGGGAGATTATGCACTTTAAAACCGAGAGTTTTTTCAAAGAAAAAGCATCATTCATTATAGAAAATTATGTTTGAAAAACCAACGAGATGAAATTTTGCTTTAGCGATAACTCGGTAGCGAAATAGCGATGCAGCATCCATTCAGTTATGTTTAGCAATTTTTATATAAATTATAATAATGATTTGAAATAGTTATTTACTCTTATGCTTCCATTCATTCATGTTTAGCCTTTTTTATATAAATTATAATAATAAGAAAGTATTATATGAAATTAACCTTTCATCTAAATTAAAACATCAATCTTAGGTAGTTATTTACTATTATACTTCCTTTCTTGCATTAGGGTTGCCGCAATTATTTTTAACAGCACTGTCATCAACAATAGTTTGGCGATTTTTTACGCCCCTCAAAACCGAATAGTACTTTGAGAGTAATATAAAATCTGAAAGCTTTAAGATTTTTTTGGCATTATCGTAAATTTTATTGATTTATTTATTTTATGTGCTGATGCTATCGATTTTTATATAGACGTACGATTTATTGTAAATATTGCTATCTTCTGCGTTACTAAAGACTAATTCCGTATTTTGGTGGATGCCAACGAATTTGTTTTCGAATGGACAAATTTTGTCTTACTTTTTCTTTGCCAACTAGGCTTTCGTCTTATTTTTCTGCTTGGCAGACTAGGTTTTAGCAAAATGGCAATTACTTTTTTCTTATTTAATTAGTTTATTTTTACTGTATAAAATACAAATATAATGCTCTGCTACAAAATGTAAGGCTACTAGAGGGTGAACGGGTAAAATTGCTGAACGCCGATTTGCTTTGAACATACCGACTGCGTGGGCGTTTTCCATGTTTTCCTTGTGCGCCGCGTGAAAGTGTTCAACTTTCCTATTAGATGTGGTGTGTGGTGTATTTAATTATGGCAAAGCACACTAGGGCTATCTGCCTAAGAGGAGGGATGCCTTTCGTGAAGGACTTTCTAAGGGAAACTGGCTCGTATACACGTTACACATGGGGAAAACCACGAAAACGCCCATGCAGCCAGCCCGTTCGCGGGATTCGAACCTCGGACCGAACTACCAGTGTTCAGCGACTTTACCGCTCGGCCGCTGGTGGGCCCTTTCCTATTAGAAAGTGTTTCACCAAGATAGTCCTTTTGTTTGGCAGAACAGTCTTAAGTGTATTTTGCCATAATTAAATAATCTAATTTACATGAAGTTTTAAGCTTCTGTACCAGGCATAAATAATTTCTTTGACATGCTGAGATTTCAAATATACAGAAGGGAAAACAGTGCATATAGTTTCATAATTTGAAACCGGTTTTAAAATTTATAAAATTTTTAATTTAAATACTTTGCTTACTATTTAATTGAATGAAATCCTCGCTGAAAAATATTTCAGCATATATTTAATATAATAAAAGTATGTATGTAATAAAAACAAAAAGCTAATTTTACATATAGTGATAAAATGGATAAAAGAATTCTTCATTTCATATTATTCAAGGGATAAAAGTATTCGTACGGGTAATATTATGTTCATATTGAAATAAAGGAAAACATTTGAATATTTAATGCAATATTCTTATGCATTACTTATGACATTAAGATAATTTAGGCATTGAATTTCCTAAACGTTCAAGTCCAGTTCTTTGTTAATTTTCCTCATTTTTGAACTTAATGATGCTTAAATTCATGTTATTTGATACTTAACGCTTTTGAAGTCCCTCCTCTCACACGTATATTCGCCTGAGTTAGCATATGGTGACAGTGCAGTGTTTCCAGAATATGGGGTACATATTCTATAGAGAACACTTTTTCTCACTTCGGGGTTTGTGTCTGAAATCATCGTCTTGTTGAGACTAAAATGTTTTCAGGAAACTCTAATTTGTGCGCATTTTATTTCAGCGGTCAGATAACCATATTAGTTAGAAATACCTTCACTTAAGATACAAATTTCCGACACTGTTTCTAGCCCCACACAAATAGATTTCCACCAATATATTTTATTATGACTTGCATATTTTTTTTCTTTGTGACTTCAGGAAATTTCCTGTTGGCTAATTAATGTCTAGCTGATTGCTAAATATTGAATTTACTTTAACTCCAAACGAATTTGGGGTCCTAGTGGTAAAGTTGCTGAACACTGGTACTTCCGTCCTAGGTTTCGAATCCCGAAATCGGGCTGGCTGCATTTACGCTTTTGTGGTTTTCCCCATGTGTAACGTGTATATGAGCCAGTTTCCCTTAAAAGGTCCTCCACGAAGTCGTCCCTCCCTTTAGGCAGATAGCCCTCGAAGATTTGCTGTAATCACATAAATCAAACACATTTCTTGGCGCTGAAATTGTTTAGCCTTGTTAATAAACTCTTCCGAAGTTTCTACTAGTGGCGAAATGCTTAAAACCGGAGAATACTGGTAGTTTGACCAGGCTTTGAGTCCTGGGAATGGGCCGTCTGTATGGCTGGTGTTCGAAATTTTCTCCATTGGTAACGTGAGTGAGTATAAGGTAGTTTTCCTTAGGAGATGCTTCACGGTGTCCCTTCCCTTACGCAAATAACCTTCATGCGCTTTGCGCATTCAGATAACCTATCCTCAAATTCTTTTTCCAATTCTAATTTTGCCCACCAGCGGCCGAGCGGTAAAGACGCTGAACACTGATAGTTCGGTCCGAGGTTCGAATCCCGCTAACGGGCTGGCTGCATGGGAGTTTTCGTGGTTTTCCCCATGTGTAACGTGTATACGAGCCAGTTTCCCTTAGAAAGTCCTCCACGAAAGGCATCCCTCCCCTTAGGCAGATAGCCCTAGTGTGCTTTGCCATAATTAAAAATACACCAACACACACCAATTCTAATTTTTTTTTTTTTTTTTTTTTTTTTTGTTAGCTTTACTACTGAATGGTTTCTGTTTAGCTACTCAAGCACGATATCCAGCGCACTTGCCTAATTATTTTCTTCTTGTGTCTCTTTTAATTTCTTTCTTTTGTAGTTTCTCGAAGTTTTAATAATAGGGGGACCGGAAAGTAATGTCGTTTCTGCGCATTTTTGATTAAGAAACTCAGCGATTTCAAAGCGAGCAATGGCAACACAGTACGGGGGGGGGACTTTTCTATCTCCAGCGTGAGAGACTGTGCATAGGAAATTCTAAGGATATGCGCATTTAAAATTATTTTGTGATATTGCTGTTGAATTGAATTTTATAGTTTAAGTGCAAAGAAGATGATATTTGATAAAAAGTAACACACAAAACGTTAAAAAAACGTCCATTAATCGTAACATAGTATGAAAACCTTTTTTTTTTTTTTTTTTTTTTTTTTTTTTTTTTTAGTCCAAAGGGATTTGAATCCCGAAGGACTATTAGTTTCGTTTTGGCATTTTGCGTCGGACTCATAAATGTCGGTTCACTTTTCAAACTGTTGCCACAAAATGTTAGAGTCCTGCATTATATTTGAAGAAATTAAATAATGAAAAATCTGCATAAATGTATGTATATTTCTCGTATTGTGATAAAACAACGGTACATAGAGTCATCGAATTTTGAATAACGTAATCCTCCAACGAATATGAGCATGTGGAAGACCCAATTTGAAATTTGAAATTTGTTTTATGATCGATTTCCTATTTTTTAAAACTTTGACGAATTTTTGATTAACAAACTCAAGGATTTCAAAGCGAGCAATGGCAACGTTGTGCAGAAAAAACATTTTTATCTCCAGCGCGTGAGTCTCTGTATCGGAAATTCTAAAGATAGGCTCGTTTTAAAACTATTTTGCGATATTGCTGTTGCACTGGATCTTATGGTTTAAGTGCGAGGAACATGATATTTAATAAAGAAAGGTAACACACAAAATGTTAAAAAACGCCCCTTTGGACGTAATTTAAAATCTGAAACATTTCAGATTTTTTTTTTTTTTTTTTTTTTTTTTGGTCAGACGCAGATTTGTTGCAGCTTAAAATGTAAGCTGCAACAAAAGACTGTGGAAAACAATTGCTGTTGCTTTTACACTCTGTTTTCTTCTTTGAAGATGATTTTGGATTGAGATCAAAAACAACATTAGAGCCATAAACCTATACGCAGCGGTTAATGCTATTCGTTGCTATGCTTATTTTAAATGTACATTGAAAGCAATTTAATTGATTGTAACTGAAAAATAATAAAATATTATATTTGAAATGTAATTTAACTGCAAAGAATACGATGTGTAAAATATTCGTATCTCGAGATTTCACTGTAATTCGTATTGAATTTTTTTAATCGTAACCGCTCTTGAAATAAATTTAGCTTCATAGTTTTCAGCTGCTTTTAAATGATCAAATCGAATCCTAAGCGTATAGTTTCGAAAAGATGTTTACAAACAAATATTTGTTTTGCGCTTTTCGTTTTCTGAAGGAATAACGTATTGTTACGAATTTTGTATTTACGTAGCTAATTTTAGTAGAACTATAATTCAAATTGCTGTATTTCCCCGTGCAACGCAGCGCGAGACAAAGTTCGAGAGAAAAATATGTCGGAAAAGTAAAAATACAAGAGCACGTGCATTTAACATTTAATAAAAAGGTATCTCTTTAATTTGTATTGGAACCGAATAAATGTAATTGGCCACTATGCTAGCTGTAACCGCAATTCCATCCTCTTATTGCTTTCCAGAAATCTCGGGAAGCAGAAATTACAAGAAATTTTTTGCCACAGATTGAAAGCTATAAAAGGCCAAAAAGAGAGCATCTCAGCTCAGTTGTCTGTTTAGCTATTGTTGTTACTGTTGCGAGTTCAGCATGAGATTGTATTAGCTTTCCCTTCGCATTGCGTTGTATTTTAATGCTTTTAGTAGTTAAGTACAACCACTGGTATATTACGTGATATAGTGAACACTTGTACGAATATCTCTGAGCAAACTTCCAGCGTTCTGTTATATTCCTTTTGATAAGAATAAATTTTATTACCCCTTTTATCGGACTTGTGCATTCAATCCCGCAATGAAACCGTACGCACGCAACTGTATGCATATTTAGCTTAGTGAATATACAGGGGTTGGACAAAAATATGGAAACACCTTTAAACAAACACGTTTCTTTGCTTAATATGGTGTAAGAAACCCGTTGGCATCCAAAACAGCTTGCCGTCTTCTCGGAATGGATAAATACAGTTCCTGTATGTTTGCCAAGGGAATATTATACCATTCTTCCTGCAAAACGGTGGCAAGTTCAGATAACGATGTTGGCGGTGGATAACGAGAACGCACTTTCCGTTCCAATGTAGACCACAAAGGTTCGATTAATATTCAGGTCTGGTGACTGTGGTGGCCAGGGGAGATGGGACAACTCATCCTCGTGCTCAGAAAACCAGTCCTGGACAATGTGAGCTGCGTGAACAGGGGCTTTGTCGTCTTGGAAGACACCATCACCATCGAGGAACATAGTTTGTACCATGGGATGAACTTGATCGGTTGATCGGCCAAAACGTTCACATAAGTCTTGGCAGTCATGTGCCCTGACACAGTTATCATGGGCTGGCAGAGAACCACGATATGGCTGCCCAAACCATATCAGAACCCCCGCCATGTTTCATTCTCGGCAACAAGCAGTCTGTATTATAGGTTTGAGAAGGCGTTCTCCAGACGTAAACTCGGCCAGAAGTGGGAAACAATGTGAAAGAAGACTCGTCAGACCATATTACTCGCTTCCACTGCTCTATAGTCCAGGCTTTATGACTTAAACACCACCTTTTCCTGTTACGGGCATTAGCATCACTGATGAGTGGCTTCTCAATTGCAGTACGGCCAGCAATTCCCTGTTTATGAAGCTCCCTTCTAATTGTTTTGGTACTCACAGGGTTCGGTAACACAACATTCATTTCGGCAATAACTTTTGCAGCTGTGGTCTTCTTATTTTTCGTCGCAATTGCCCTTAATGATCGTCTGTCACGATCCCTCGGGACACACTTTCGTCCGCGCTCTGATTTAGCAGATGATGTTTTTCCGCTTTGCAAATATGCGGAGTAAATCTTCGATACAGTACCTCTTGAAACACTAAACACCTCGGCTACCTTGCCTACGGAAGCACCTACCATACGTGCTCCAACAATTTGCCCACGTTCGAAGTCTGTTAACTCTGACATAACGCAATGACAACCTCACATATCAGTACTCCGACAACAACTGAACTGTTTAGCACATTTACGAAGTTGTATAGGTGGCGTCAGTAGTCAAAAACGCCAGCGCCACCTACATATTTCATTAAAATCAATCTTTCTTTTCAAACATGCATTTCACAAGGTGTTTCCATATTTTTGTCCATCCACTGTATATCTTAGTATCATTAAAAAAAGCAATGCTTACGCAGGGTGGAATCATAAAATAATATATCTTTAATCTAATAATATATTTATGAATCTGGTTATGCTAATAAAAGAGGGCTGTTTTGCTCTATTTAGATAGTTTAATGATGATCAGCTGTGATTCTGAAGGAATTCCTTTTGCTCAATTACAAATTATTAATAACTCATCGAAATGCCAAGTAATTTTAATATAATTTTTGATAATATAAAAAAAAAAAAAACATAGCTTGGTAGAGTTGTGGAAAATTTGCACAAAATATTCAGTTTATACTTCAGACTGATTATCCAACATGTTTCGATTCAAATACAATAAAATTTCACAAGCTGACCATTTTCTGTAGGTGACCATTTCTGAAAGTGACCAATATCTCTGTCAGATAATAAAATAAACGTAACATAATAACAACAAATAAGCATCAGTGTTAAACTTCAGTGACAATCATTCTCACTTCCCAAAAGATCGAAAATGAATGGAACTACAGGTGACAGGTGACGGAGGACGGGGACGCGTGGTGTTTAACAGAGGTAAACAGGCATATGTCCCGCGCCCTCCCCTATCTACCGGGGGTTTATTGAGATCTTAAAAGATTTATTACATTGCCATACAGGGGCAGATGAGAGATACATTGGCTATTTATATTGTATTACAGATTATAGGTTTGCAAGGTATACGTTACATAACATACTGGTTACACATTTAAGAAAAAGAAAAAAAAGAAAAAAAAAAAAGAAAAAAAATTATTAACATAAAACATACATGACATGACACATAAATACTATTACTAAAGAAGGTACATGCGCTTAGCAGAAGGAAGATACTGTATTTCCTTAGATGCAGAGGAGTATTACATTCACTTAAGACCCTGAATTAGTGGGGTTGGCATAGGTCTTGCCCCAGGGCGGTTATCTGGCTGATTATTCTGCAGATGGTATTCACTGTGCCTTTGTTATTAACTATGAATCGTTTAAAGGCTATTTGGTTGTCTGCTGGCAAGTGGAGGTGATTATCCTCCGTGAGCGGGCATTCAAAGATGTAATGGTCTGGAGTTCTGAGCGACCCACAGACGCACAAGCCTGTATTAGAGATACCAAATCGCTCAAAATAGGTGGGAAAGGGCTCGTGCCCCTAGATGTAATTAGTGATGGGAGGTATGGAGTATTGGCGCTCCATTTTTACTCTAGGCAGAAATAAATTGGTTCTGCGACCCGTATCACAGGTCTCCCATTCAGCTTGCCATTTCTGCAGACCTTTTTCCTTAAGAGTTCTCCTGAGATACGAGGGTGGCGCTGGAATAGTTACCATCTGTGCAGCTATGTTGCTTGCTGCCTCCTTTGCCAGTTGGTCAGCTGTCTCGTTACCCTCGTTGTTAACGTGTGCCTTAGTCCATATTAAATTTACAATTAGTTGAGGATGTGATTGTAGAATATTCTGGAGGTCCGCTACCAATGGGGAGGTGTGGTTATGGTTGACTATGGTTCTGCAAACAGCATTGAATGGAACTACAACTGGACTACTCGTCTCAGATAGGTTTCACTGTCTGCAATTGGTAGTTTTAAAGCAGGATTTAAAATGCAGAAGCATCATCCCGGCATAGTACAAAAGAACAGAGAATGCCAGAGAACGCGTGGATGTTTTTAAGTGTTTAGTATCATTGCGGCATGGGGGCAATTAAAATACTGTCGAGCAGGAAATCATCTTTAGAGGTTGGTGGTTAAAGACGAAGAGTATAAAACGCTGTGATCCGTATCTCGGATATTAAAACTAGGACAGAGCCGCCTTCTTCTCGCGAATATAATTCGGCCATTCCCTGCGATTCACCATAGGCAATGTTCTCGGAGATAAGAGTGTCGAGACATTAGTTTATTTCGAAGCAGGAGATATGAAAAATGAGCAATGCTCTCGCCGAGACTCGAACCTCGGACCTCCCTTTAATTTGCATTCCATTACAAAAAGCAACAACCTACACCCAACTCTGTTCTGGATCCATCTGGAAAAATTTGTAATAAATTAGTCGGTAAGTTTGTAACCAAGTTTTCCGTGAATAAATATGCTGGATGAATGTTTTGATTTGTCTGAGCAAAAAAAGCAGAAGTAATCCAATATTGAGAACATTTAGAATACCTAGTGCTTGAGACGGATGAAACGTTTTTAGTACACTGGTGTGCAAGAATTAAGGACGAAGTCGAAAAATTAGCATATCAGCTGAACGAAGAGGCAGAGCGGACAGAAAGACCAATCAGGAGATTAAGTAAGGTGATGTACGGTAGCACATGCAGGTAGACGTAATGGGGGAGTGTCTGAATAGCATAAAGCATGTTGTCGGTGAAAGATCAGTATTTCTGACAAAGAGATTGCACGCCGTATAGCAGTTAAAATCACACCGAGTTGCTGCCTCAGCGAGAAATGGCGAATAATCACGACATCTGGATGCTTTTACCCGTGGTCGAATCATTGGGAAGTTGGAGGAAGGCCGCAGTGTGACAAGTGTGGCTGCAGAGTTCGGAATGGCTCACAGCATCGTTACACGACTTTGGAGACAATTTCAAACTACAGAAACAGCTATCCGGGGTTTTAGTAGTGGTCGTCCACGAGGAACCACACCTTTCAGATGATCGGTATATTGCCTTACAGGCCAGAAGAAACAGGCGGCAGACAGCGGGAGAAATCGCTAGACACACGACACGACGACTGGACGACCGATATCGCGTTTTACCGTTGCCAGAAGACTGCACGGTGGTGGTCTGTTTGCAAGACGCCCTGTACGGTGTGTACCTCTAACGCTTGCCCATCGGAGAAGACGTTCTCTGTGGTGCCGGGAACACCTCAATTGGAGATACAATGAATGGGGACGAGTACTCTTTACAGATGAGAGCAGATTCAGTCTGAGTAGCGATTCTCATCGCATACTCATCTGGAGAGAGCGGGGAAGCCGCAATCATCCCTCGAACATCATTGAAAGAGACAGGTATGGCGGTGGCGGTGTTCTCGTTTGGGGAGGCATCATGCTTGGTAGTCGTCCAGACCTTCACATCTTCGACGCAGGTTCAGTCAACGGGACCCGTTATTGTAACGAGATTCTTCTTCCATATATGCGTCTTTTTAGAGGCGCTATGGGTCCGCACTTCCTTTTCATGGACGACAATGCACAATGTCATCGCACAGTAGCTGCCGAACAGCTCTTAGAGAGTGAGGATATTGAATGTATGGATTGGCCGGCACGATCTCTGGATCTCAATCCCATCGAGCATGTATGGGATTTTCTAGGCAGACGCCTGGCAGCTCGTGCCTTACCACCAGTAACGATTCCGGAGCTTCGATTGGCGCTGCAAGACGAATGGGCAGCAATGCCTCAACAACTCATTGACACCCTCATTCTCAGCATGGGCAGACGCTGTGAAACCTGCTTAGCAGTCAGGGGAGATCATATCCCCCATTAAAGACCGGATTTTTCTTGCTGGACACCCATCACAGGGATGTTTCGGCCTTCAGTCGCATTGCGCTCCATGGTACTTTTTCAATAAAGCTTCTTTTTATCCCTCTGATTTCTCTTTTAGTAAGTGTTGCTTACATTACTCATATCCTTACGTATTGGGGATCTTACGGTATTAAATGTGTTGATTTGGAAAGCTTTTGTGCAAAGTTATATTGAAAAAACCGTCTCGTCCTTAATTTTTGCACACCAGTGTATTGCAGAGTTTACCGCCGTAGTGAAGTCTGTATAGGTGCAGATTATGCCCTCAATGAATATAATATCATCATGCAACGTAACGTTATAACACTATTTTTTTTTGCAGTGATGCGCTTTTGTAATACTGAGATTTTCTTTGCTAGAATTAGCCGCAGTTACATCGAGGCAGATGCATAACGTCCAAAAGGGAAACTCCAAACTCTTCCGTCTTTTAAAGGTAGATTAATGTGTTTATCTCATATTCAAGCTTTCGATGACCGAAGGGTGCTGAATTAAAATTATCAACATCGTAAATGAATCTCGCAGAAGATACGTGATCAATTTGTAAAATGTTCCTATTTCAATTTTATCCGTGATTTTGCTATTAAGTTTTAACATATGAAGGGGCGGATCCGTTTATACCGAATAAAAAGTGTTACTAAACGGCAGTAATTATTTCCAGAGGGTGAAGAATGATTTACGGCTCACTGCACAGTAGTCTTCAAGTGTCTCATTAAACACTGCCTGCTTTCGTATGCTACTCAGCACACCATTCAACGCACAAATAAAGATTTGACTGTGCCTTGCGGATGAAATAGCACTTCCCGCACCCTCTAGTGACAAAGACTTTGCTTTTACATGACATTCGATGCCCGAGAGCTTAATAATTGCAAAGATACACGCCGACAGGGGGCGTTCACAAATGACAGCTTTGATATCTCCGACAGGACATATCAATTTCCGTTTTCTTGACAGCTACCTCAGGGGAACTAATTAGGCAATCACTGTCCAGGCCTGTTGAACTGGAACCTGAACTATTTTATTAATGTTGTAAATAATGAAAGCGTACACTGTAAAGTCTTGACTGCAGTAAATGCCCGATAGTGGCCAAGTAAATAATACAACAGTGCATATAGTTTCTTCCAGAGTCTAGTTAAAAACGGTTAAGGGGACTCATACACCGTAAAACCCATAAGATCTTGGAATATGTGACTGTTGCAAGAATTGGGATAACTTATTTCTTTTAAAAGCAATTACTTCCAACTTTTTACAGCTGACTACATAATACAGCTGCTTTCTGATAAAGTCATCAGAAAGTTTGTGTTGCCACAAATATTTTTTTAATTTAATCCGCTTCGTGACAAAATTTTTCGTTATGTTTCCACCTTGCGCGCACAGTTTAAAACATTCTGTTGCATAATTTAATTCCATATTTAATATATAGCTTTTATAACATTTGGAAACTACCGTGAACCAAAAATCATAAGAATTCCATGTTAGATTTTTATTTTATTTGGAGTTGAGTTTAAAAAATGTATTTTATTAAAAAAAATCTGTAATGTTTTCGTGCATAAAATTTTTTAATATTAAAATAGTCGTCAGATTTAGAAAATAGTGCCCATATAAAGAATTCCATCAAATTTCAAGTGTGTACCATTAGCCATTTTTAAAATATCGTGCGCACAAGGTGGAAACAGGACAAAACATTTTGTCACAAAGCGGATTAAATTACAAAAATATTTGTGGCAACGTAAACTTTCTGGTTACTAGTTCCCAAAGCAGCTATATTATGTACTCAGCTGTAAAAAGTTGGAAGTAATTGCTTTTAAAATAAGTAAAATATCCCAATTCAACAAATCATCGCATGACGATAACATCGCAAACATGCTTTTTTCAGGTTTTAATAATTGTAAATGGATATCCCCATAATAACTTGTGAGGGCAAGATGTGAAGAACGATAATTTTTACATTTTTTTATAAACTAATAAATTTTTGTTGAGAAAATAAGAAAACTTAAGCATAGAAAATTAATGCAACTTATAATCACTTAATAGAATTTTAAAGCGACATAGTTACCTAAAAAAGGCCATTAATAAATCATTTTTTATAAAGTTTTTACTGGTAATTTTTCATGAAAAGTATAATCTATAAGTTGCATTTAATTTTCTATGCTTAAGTTTCCTTCTTACTTTTTTAAGCAAAAATTTATTAATTAATAAAAAAATGTGAAAGTAAAAATTATCCTTCTTCACATCTTGCGCTCAGAAATCATTATGAAAATATCCATTTACAATTATTAAAACCTGAAAAAGCATGTCTGCGATGTTATCGTCATGCGATGATTTGTAGACACTTTATTTTTTACCACGATATTTTCGACGACGATGTTTTTAAACTGCGAAGTTTTTGAACCGCTTTATTTTTGACGACGATGTTTTGTACCACGATGTTTTAGAACTGCGATGTTTTCTCTTTGCGATGTTTTCTCCCACGATGTTTTGTAGCACGATGTTTTTGCCTTGCGTTGTTTTCTCCGCAACGTTTTCGTCCGCGATGTTTTTGCCGCGATGTTATCGGCGGACACCGCGCCGTTTAATGTGATTAGAATCGTTCACGGCTATTTTAGTAACATTAGCCGAATGGTAATATTAAACCTTTTGGAAAATGTCCTCAAAATAACAACGGAAGTTAACTAATTTAATATAAATACAGTAAGAGACATATAAATAAGTATTTTCACAGCATTTTAACTACGAAAAAGGTCATTATAAAAGGATTTTTTGCAAGCTAAAGTTCATTTAGCCACTGGTTTATAAAGTTTCTAGAAATTATTTGATCGATGCTATTCAACTAATCTGACTATTCGGAGGGCGTTCTTTATATCAGTGTTACCGTGAAAGACCGAAATCAGAAGAATTTCGACATTCTGCGGTGAATTTCAACGTTTACATAGTCGCTTGATGTACCGGGTGATAAAAAAGTCAGTATAAATTTGAAAACTGAATAAATCACGGAATAATGCAGATAGAGAGGTAAAAATTGACACACATACTTAGAATGACATGGGGTTTTATTAGAACCCAAAAAAAGTTCAAAAAATATCCGACAGATGGCGCTGGACAGCAAAACGTCAGTGACTGCGCATGAAAATCGTACACCGATATGTTACAGAATCGCATCGTCCTCATCCTGGCTGATAAACACCTGCTGGAACGTACGATTTTTATGCAGGATGGCGCTCTACCCCATATTGCTAGACGCGTGAAAGATGTCTTGCGCGCGTCGTTTGGTGATGATCGTGTACTCAGCCGCCACTTTCGTCATGCTTGGCCTCCCAGGTCCCTAGACCTCAGTCCGTGCGATTATTGGCTTTGGGGTTACCTGAAGTCGCAAGTGTAACGTGATCGACCGACATCTCTATGGATGCTGAAAGACAACATCCGACGCCAATGCCTCACCATAACTCCGGACATGATTCACAACATTATTCCTCGACTACAGCCATTGTTGAGGAATGATGGTGAACATATTGAGCATTTCCTATAAAGAACATCATCTTTGCTTTGTCTTAATTTGTTATGCTAATTATTGCTTTGCTGATCAGATTATTGCTTTTCTAATTATTGCTTTTTTAATAAAACCCCATGTTATTCTAAGTATGTGTGTCAATTTTTACCTCTCTATCTACATTATTCCGGGATTTATTAAGTTTTCAAATTTATACTGACTTTTTGATCACCCGGTATGTCCGAAATGTTTGCTAAATATCCGTATATCTTAGTTAACCGGCCATTGTCTACATGGATAAAAATATATTTGTACTCCTCTTACAGAATAAATGTCATATGAATCATCCTATAAAGTATTTCTCCCGCTTCTTAGCATGCCTTCGTGGTGTAATGGCCAGCACACTCAACGCGTATTCGAGAGGTCCGGGGTTCGAGTCCCGGCGACGGCATGGCTCATTTTTCATCTCTCCTGCTTTCAAAAATACCTAATGTCTCTATAATCCGTTTCTTGTTCTTCGATGTCTGGACAGAAATGGGTGGGCTCTGGTCTTCTCCAGGCATCTCTACTATTGGCGCCTGTTTCCCAGTTTTTAACCTTAATATGTATTAAGATCTTTTTCGACACAATTAATCCATCTTAGCAGGGAAGTCTACCCCGAGGTCTATTTCCCATGAGTTTTGCGAGAAAAATTTTCTTGAAGCGACGATCTTCATTCGTTCTAGCCAGATCGCCAGCCCATTTCAGTTTCTGTAAATTGACGAATTATACAATATCAGGTTGTTCGTAAATTTTATAGAGCTCTAAATTAGATTTTCTTTTCCATGATACCATTCACTTGGATACCACCAAGAATGCAACGTAAAATCTTTCGCTCAAAAATTCTCAGAGCTTCCTCATCTTTGCCTTTGGCCTTTAAAGAAATAATGTTTTAGTTCTGGTTTCACCAGCAGATGGCGCCACTTGCTTATTCTTGTCCAGGCTTTCTTATCTTATCTAATCATTATTTCCTATCTTGTTCATTTGCGGTTTTGCAGCTGAGGATGGTGGTTCGGTGAAACCATCGAAACTAGTCCTGTGAAAATTTTCAAAATATAACGCTGATTTTTGTTGTTTGACTTCTGAATTAGTATTTATTCGGCGTGTTATTGTGTCTTAATTAAACGCTTACTTGTTCGAAAATCAACACCCTATTACTCCGGGATAGCAATAAAACGCGGACTAGCTAGCAATAAAAAGTCTCTGATGCATAAGTCAGAGACAAATCTAATAAGACGTTTCTAAAGAAGCAATTTAGTTCTTAATTTAAGAAAGCTGGATTTTAAATAACTCTTCAAGGCATAAAAACATCTATCCGCAGCAATGATTCCTTTATATATTTCTGGGGCACCACATTTTTATTATTTATCTCCGTGAATTATCCGTTTAAGCTAATAAAATTTTTTCATGTAGAAAATTTTTAAGACCATTGCCTTTATTAAGCCATTTTTATCAATCTCTTCGCTACTGTATGATACTCTGACATTGAGTTTCATAGCCTGTAATCCCCTGCTCACGTAATTTATTTCCTGCAAAAAGTTCTGCGATTCATTTGCAACGGCAGATCGTTCCATTCCACCATTCTGTGGCCCTTAAGGGTCCCAAAGGAACGTTCAAGTCATCTAAATATCATTTATCATTGGTGGATTTTTGATTCCAGCTCTAATTAACTCTTGCGTGCCTAATCGATGAAAAACCTATCATCGACCAATCCCGTCAGGTAGCGTGACTCAATCTTGCGTAATTATCAAGCTCGAGGCGTGATGCGGAGAATTTAAACTGATGCCGGATATTAACTCACCAACACCCTTTAAGCAGAATGTTTACCGCTGCACGTTTTCCTCCGAGTCATTGCCTCGTTAATCGTTCAAGTGTTTCTATTACATTCAAATTAGGACTCATAATAAAAAGTTAAGTGTTATTTATGTTTGCAAGAACAAAATGACATACCTTAATTACTCGTATATTCCCACTAGGCTCAAATTCTCAGTTTGAAGACAAGTTGTCTTAGTTATTATCAGATAACACTCGCCTTATTTTTCAAGAAATAGGCCAAAATAACAATGTACTATATAGCTATGGATGTTCTTTGCATCGGTTTCAATTCATTGCATCTGCAGACGCTGCTATCTAAATTCATCTATCCAGTATGCGTTATATACAGTGGCTCCCAAAAGTTTTCGTACACTTATGATTTTCATTGAAAAGGGCTCTATCCATTAATTAAAAGTAAACTTTCTGAATGAGATTTTAATAATAAGAGCTATAATCTATTCGTAACAAAATTACATGAAATATTTTAAAATATAGCGAAGCTTTATTTTTAAGAAATTAATAGTCGAAAAATGACGAACATTTTATCTCACAAAAGTCTTCGTACACTGAAATATTTTTGGATAAAATCAAAATTAGAATTACCGTTTGCCGCTTTTTTTTAATTTTTGCATTGTGGTGGCATTTAAAAAATCGTTTGCTTTAATTTTTTATTGTTTACTTAATAATATTCTATTTATTATTGATAAATGGGTCGCAGTCGTAAAGAAATTACATACAGCATTCGAAAATTGATAATTTTTCACCACAGTAGTGTTAAATCAATTCGAAATGTCGCTAATTTAGTTAATTTATCCCATTCTGCAGTGCAGTATGTGATAAAACGCTTTAAAGAAGAAAATCGGATTGAAAACAAGATAAGAAAAGGTCGATCGGGAGAGTTAACTAAACGTGATAAGAGATTTATTATTAGAAAATTTGTGAAAAGCCCACATTTGAGTGCTGTAAAAGTTTCTGCAGAATTTAATGCAAAGTTTTCTACTTCAATTTCACCTTAAACTGTTCAACGAGTTCTCAGAGAAGCTGGATTATATGAGCGTTGTAAAAAAAAAAAATTGTTAGTGAGAAAAACTGAAAGCTTACGCTTTCATTCGCAAAATCAATGATAAATACACCCGAAATGTACTGGAATAATGTCCTATTTGCTGACGAAAGCAAATTTAACAATTTTCGTTCCGATGGTAGAATAACTGTATGGAGAAGAAAAAATGAGGAACTTCATTCTAAGAACTTAGTTGGAACAGTTAAGCATGGCGGTGGAGGTGTTCTTGTGTGAAGGGGGGGGGGCATGACAGCATCAGGACTAGGTAATTTGGTATTTACTGATGGCATAATGAATCATTCTCTTTATTTAAATATTTTAAGAGACTTATTTAAAATTATCAACCCAAAATTTGGGTATTGGAAACAACTTTATATTTAATCATGATAACGATTCTAAGTATACGGCTCTCAACGTTCGCCTGTAGTGTCTCTATAATGGTTACAGTCGAAAACATCGCGGCAAAAACATAGCGGACGAAAATGTCGCGGAGAAAACAACGCAAGGCGAAAACGTCGTGATACAAAACATCGTGGGAGAAAACATCGCAAAGAGAAAACATCGCAGTTCTAAAACATCGTGATACAAAATATCGTTGTCCAAAATAAAGCGGTTCAGAAATTTCGCAGTTTAAAAACATCGTCGTCGAAAATTTCGTGGTACAAATCATCGCATGACGATAACATCGCAAACATGCTTTTTTTCAGGCTTTAATAATTGTAAATGGAGATTTCCATAATGATTTGTGAGCGCAAGATGGAAAGAAGGATAATCTTTACTTTTATATTTTTTATTAACTGTAATAATTTTTTGCTGAAAAAGTAAGAAGGATATTTAAGCATAGAAAATTAAGGCAACTTATAGCACTTAATAGAATTTTAAACTGACATAGTTAATTAACAAAGGTCATTAATAAATCATTTTTATGAAGTTTTTACTGGTAATTTTTCATCAAAAGTATAATCTAAAAATGTTTAGAAAAAGGAAGCTACGTAACTGCATGACCTTATAAAAAATTGCTAATTGTGAGATTATTTTCTTCACTTTTGTCAATCTAATACTCTTATAATGAAAATTATTTCTTGTTCTGCTTCAGATTATTCTTAAGTATTAAGTTTCCTTCTTACTTTTTCAGCAAAAATTTATTAGTTAATAAAAAATATGAAGGTAAAAATTATCTTTTTTTCCATCTCGCGCTCACAAATCATTATGGAAATATCCATTTACAATTATTAAAGCCTGAAAAAAGCAGGTCTGCGATGTTATCGTCCTGCGATGATTTGTCGATACTTTATTTTTTACCGCGATATTTTCGACGACGATATTTTTAAACTGCGAAGTTTTTGAACCGCTTTATTTTCGACGACGATATTTTGTACCACGATGTTTTAGAATTGGGATGTTTTCTCTTTGCAATGTTTTCTCCTACGATGTTTTGTAGCACGGCATTTTCGCCTTGCGTTGTTTTCTCCGCGACGTTTTCGCCCGCGATGATTTTGCCGCGATGTTATCGGCGGACACCCTCTATAATTGTCCACAGGTTTTGAAAACACCACCTCAGTCGCCAGATTTAAACCCCATAGAACATATTTGGAAACCCCATAGAACCCCATAGAACATATTTGGAAAACCCTATAGAACATATTTGGAAAGAGCTGGAGGTTAGAATACGAAAACACGACATCAAAACGAAAAGCGAACTCAAAACAGCCATGATGGAAGAATGGATGAACATTGATACAGAAATTATAAAAAAAACTTATAAAATCTATTTCCAGACGTTTAAAAGCTGTTGTGGATGCTAAAGGATATCCTATTAATATTAATTTAACGAAAAATGAAAATATTTACTAATAAGTCAAGATTTTTTTGAAGTGTACGAAGACTTTTGTGAGATAAAATATTTGTCATTTTTTTGATTATTAATTTCTTAAAAATAAAAGTTTCGCTATAAATCTGGCTCTGCAGATTTAGAATTGGTAAAAAATATTTCATGTAATTTTGTTAAAAATTTTCTAATAATAAATCTCCCATCTCGTTTAGTTAACTTTCTCGGTCGACCTTTTCTTACCTTGTTTTCAATCCTATTTTCTTCGTTAAAGCGTTTTATCACAAACTGCACTGTAGAATGGGATAAATTAACTAAATTAGCGATATTTCGAATTGATTTACCACTACTATGGTGAAGAATTATCAATTTTCGAATGCTGTTTGTAATATCTTTATGACTGCGACCCATTTTTCAGTAATAAAATAGAATATTATGAAGTAAACAATGAAAAATTAAAGCAAACGATTTTTTAAATGCCACCAAAATGCAAAAATTTTAAAAAGCGGCAAACGATAATTCTAATTTTGTTTTTATCCAAAAATATTTCAGTGCACGAAGACTTTTGTGAGATAAAATGTTTGTCATTTTTTTTATTATTAATTTCCTAAAAATAAAGTTTCGCTATATTTTAAAAATATTTCATGTAATTTTGTTACGAATAGATTATAGATCTTTTTATTAAAATCTCATTCAAAACGTTTACTTTTAATTAATGGATAGAGCCCTATTTCAATGAAAATCATAAGTGTACGAACACTTTTGGGAGCCACTGTATTCCATTACTGAGAATGATCACAAACTGATCAAAAGTTTTTGTCTATTAGCTGTACCATACAGAGCATCAGTGCAGGATTTAAAGTATAAGCTACACAAGCTATATCTTAGGGCCCCTACTTTCTTGGAAGATACCCCCCTCCAAAATTAAAATTTAATATAAAAATAGTATAACAGACTCATGAAGGGTCCCGCATTTCAAATAGGTTAGAGCCTTACAAAGTCTAAATCTGGCTCTGCAGAGCATTAAGTCTCGCAAGATTGAATTATATACTTAGTTACATGTAGCATTTTGCATTAATATATCGCTGAAAATTCTAATTGGATTTCATAAGGGACAAAGTCCAGCTTCGATTCGACGTTAATATTAATTTTGTAGCCAAAAGGGACAGTTTGCCCTGAAGGGCTATTAATTTCGTTTTGTTTTGGCCTTTTGCGTAGTCCACGGCAAAACCATGTTTCACTTTTCTATACGGAATGAATGTACAGTTTTTCAAGCAGAACTTCTGTGCATTTATCTTGCCGTCAAATGGATCCAGGATCATGGGACAACATCCTCAAAGTACCTTATTTGTTCTGATTCTCTTTCTTCTCTTCAACTTTTGAACAGTATTACCAGCTGCGATAAATTAGCTATCGAAACCCTAGTAACTGTTAGTTCACTTAGAATTAGAGGTATTGATATCTGCTTTGCTTATGTGCGTCCTCATCATGGTTTCTACGGAAATGAAAGAGCTGATTTCTTAGCTAAAGATGCCTTAAATTTACCCATTGATATCAACATTTGCATTCCAAAAGAGTTATTGTAAGTCCTTTCATTATAAAAAGCTTTTAGCTATGTGGAATGAGGAATACATTTCATCTTGTAATGCTGAAGTCACCAAAAAGTTCCTTCCTTCTATTTACCATAGACTGAATTCCGAGTCTTTCCTCTCGTTAAATTTTAAAGTGTCTCAGTTTTTATCTGGTCACGGTAAATTTGCAAGTTATCTGTTTCGTTTTAATCTACGATCAAACAATTTATGTGAATGTTCAAAAAGAGTTCCTCAGGATGTGGAGCATTTGATTTTCTCGTGCCCTACATTGGATGGCCCTAGATTATACTTACAGAAAGATTTGAAAATGTTCGGAGTGACTTGGCCAGTGAACTTACCTGTTTTCGTGAAGTCCAGACTGCTGTTCTCTGCTTTTGTTCGCTTTATTTATGCATGCAATTTTTAATGTTTATTTATACATGTAACCTTTAATGTTCCAGTTAACTTACTTCTGTAAGCCCCGTGTTGTACATATGTGGTGCACGGGGAGTCTGTATGTTCTCAAAGTAAAAAAAAAAAAAAAAATTGTTGCCACCAAATATTAGAGCCATACATTATATTTAAAGAAATTAAATAATGAAGAATGTGCATGAGTGTACGTATGTTTCTGGCATTTCGAAAAAACAACGGTACTTAGAGACATCAAATATTTAATAACATACACCTCTATTCGAATATAGGCATCTGGAAAACCAAATTTCGAATTTGTTTTATTACCTATTTCATATTTTTAAAACTATAAAGAATGTTTTATTAATAAATTCAACGATTTCAAAGGGAGCAATGGCAACACTGTACGGGGGGAAAAAAAGTTTTATCTCCGCGCGAGACTGTGTATCGGAAATTCTAAATAAATTCTCTTTTTAAATATTTTATGGTATTGCCGTTGTATTGAATTTTATGGTTTAAGTGCGAAGAATGTGATATTTAATAAATAAAGGTAACCCACAAAACGTTAAAAAAAACGCCCCTAATGTAAAATCTGAAAGCTTTCGCGTTTTCTTTTTATTATTTCATTTTATTCTCTTATTTATTGTGCTTCTGTATTCTCATTCCTCATTTATCTTTAAGTACAAGTCCTTCTTCGTTTTCTTTTCATTTCTTTTGCGTTGAAGACATGACCTGTAAATTAATCTCTTGATCACTTATAATTTAACTAGAAAGCCTGGCGGTCATATAAAATGACCGCTGTTCTAGATATTATAAATTGTAATTAAAATGATTTGTGCAAAGGTGTCTTCTAAATTAAACTGAATTACCCAGGGCAGGCGGCGAGGACGCCCCTTTACTTACTGCCCCACGGGGTTTCCCCCTCCTACTTGCTTAATTGCTTAGAATGCAATGAAGGAAACCACTGGCGGTATATTTCTTAAGAGCCACCGCTAGCTCAGTCAATAAAGGTGATTTAAACAATGAAATGTTATTTCACATGTCACAGATCTCTTTGTACTCAACATTTCTTGTGTAGATCTTTGCATCATTTTTAAGCTCGCCTTGCAGAGGACCATCCATTATTTTTAATTTTACGTCCGTTCTTTCACGAATTCTTGAACAGGCAACATAAAGTTGACCGTGTCCAAATGCAGGTTCAGGTAAAAAAATGCCAACACGCTTAAGCGCTTGGTCCTGAGACTTATGGATGGTCATAGCAAAGGCAAGTTTTACAGGAAATTGGCTACGTGCAAAATTCTTTTTTCTCGAATATCTACGAAACGGCGCAGAGTTGAAATTCGAGACGCATATCCTCGAATTCCAAAAAATTCTCCGAATCCATCGATGCCGTTCTCATCTTCGTACGACTTTAATCGGGCGAGATATTAATTAAAAACTGCGGAAACGTTAATTTCCGCGCTCATTTTTCCGAGTGGCAACAATAAACTATCGGCGACACACATTTTAGCCGCTTATATATATATAAAGATTCACAACTTCCATTCAACAAGAGGAATTTTCGTATGATAGACGCAGTCAAAATCTATGCATAATGCTCAACGATAGGCAATGATGTAATGTAAATCTAACGATAAGTATACAAATAAACAAATAGGTTTAGAAAGCCTTAAATGTTTAATGATTTTTCTTCGTTTGATGAATGTATCTCTTCATCTGATATTGACGAAATTTTATAGCTATATTACATTTTAACTTCATACTAGAATTTTAATTTGAAATCAACTTCACACGAAAGTTAAACTTTTCTAATTAATCTACTATAATATACTAGCTTTTACTTTTATCTGCGTCATTAAAATCCTTCTATGATACACGTTCTGTATTTGAAGATTCTTTTCTCGGGGTTTTTATTTCTTTGAACTTTTGTGGCAACATTGCTCTCAGGCAGTTGAGATCGTCTGGGCCGCCATGAGGAGAGCTTGTCTTCTCAGTTCTCGATACGAAACTGTATAACTAATTGTAAATAATTTGTATATTAAAGTTCGTGTTGTGAAAATGTTCGTGTTGTGAAAATATTCGTGTTGTGAAAATTTTCGTGTTGTGAAAATTTTCGTGTTGTGAAAGCAGTCTGCTAATTCGACGGATATCACGAAACAATACAAAATTATTAAAAATTATTTATTTGCTTCCTAACCTACTCATAAGAAAAATACTCGAGGTAAAACCTATAAGTTAAAGTTCCTCAGTGTGCTTAAATGAAAATTTAATCTCTTTGTTTCATTTATAAACTTTTTCTTCGACACTTACAGAAAAAGTATGTAAAAATAATTATAAACTTCATTTCTTATTGCAGTTTGACACTTGAGGCCATTTAGTTACATAGCGTAATTCTCCCACCTTCTTAGCATGCCTTCGTGGTGTAGTGGTCAGCACACTCGCCGCGTATTCGACAGGTCCGTGGTTCGAATCCCGGCGAGGGCATTGCTCAGTTTTCATCTCTTCTGTTTCGAAATAACCTAGAGCCCAGCAGCGGCCGAGCGGTAAAGTCGATGAACACTGGTAGTTCGGTCCCAGGTTCGAATCCCGCGAACGGGCTGGCTGCATGGGCGTTTTCGTGGTTTTCCCCATGTGTAACGTGTATACGAGCCAGTTTCCCTTAGAAAGTCCTCCACGAAGGCATCCTTCCCCTTAGGCAGATAGCCCTCGAGGCTTTGCCATAACCACACACACATATAAGTTTGTAGTATATAACTTCCTAAAATTATCTAAACTAGAAAACGTATATCGACGTCGCCAGATAAATTCACAAAAATAAGAGTGAAAAATATCCTACGTATTCCGGACTGTCCGGAAAATTGCTACCAAGTAATAGTAAGCCTTCATTTACACACCAGTCAATGAATGCACCTTTCCCCTTTCGTTCCATGCCCACCAGCGGTCGAGCGGTAAAGTCGCTGAACACTGGTAGTTCGGTCCGAATTTCAAATCCCGCGAATAGGCTGGCTGCATCGGCGTTTTCGTAGTTTTTTCCATGTGTAACTTGTATACAAACAAATTTTCCTCAGAAAGTCCTCCACGAAGGCATCCCTCCCCTTAGGCAGATAGCCCTAGTGTGCTTTATCGTAATTAAATAAACCAAATCGATATAACCTAATGGTTCTACAGTGGCGCCCGAACTAAAAACAAAATATGGTAGATGATGATTCTCCACCACGAGGATTTGGCGATTGGGTCCTCTAATTCCCTGTCGCCCTTTAAAAGGGGAAGTATATAAGGTATTTCTCCTACCTTCTTAGCATGCCTTCGTGGTGTAGTTGTCAGCATACTCGGCGCGTATTTAGGAGGTCCGTGGTTCGAGTCCCGGTTAGGATATTGCTCATTTTTCATCTCTCCTACTTTAAAAAAATGCCTAATATTTCTACAGTTAAAATTTACAAAACGTTTATTCATACTAACTCGAGTATGTTATTTTTATTTAAGTAAACCCCATTTTCCCTTTCACATTACGCAATACGCAATTAAACCAAGCATAGTACTACACTGCATAGGTAATTAGATTATGTCAGCCATTTACTACCATATTTCAGAAAAATCGATTTCGAAATAAGCTTGAAGTGTCCTTTAATTGCATGAACCATTAATAACGCTGAGTAGATTGTCAACTGCATTACAGACAAGAAAAATAAAACTGTTTTATTTTTCAAATATTGACAGCTGCGTTTACAAATTTCTCTGTCATTCTATTTTCGATGGACATTTGTACAAAAGAAATAAACCAAGCGGCGAGTTTCTCAAGAGCAGACAAAACTTTTGCCCTGATTAAATTGACCTCATTTAAACTGCATTAAATGACGGCACATTTATCTCTGCATAATTACAGGAAAGAGAGCAGCCAGCAGATAATTTCGTAATTTACCCCTAAATGAATACCTGCTTCTAAAAAACCCCAAATAATCCTGACATTTCTTTAATGTTGCCATTGCAAAAGTACAGAAAAATAAAAACTAGTGCCGGATGAAAGAACTGTCAACCGTCAATACATCAAACACAGTCTTTAATATTTACAGAAAGATAGTTCATCACCCTTAATTTTAACGAAAGAGAAAGTGCGTGTTCTGTTTTTGCATTGCCCACCAGCGTCCGGGAGGTAAAATCCTTGAACACTGGAGTACAACCTCTTCAGCGAGGGAATACGTTCAGATTTGTAATAGTTGTCCACGGGATGGCTTCATTTTGTGAAAGCTTCGTTTTCAAAACTAGAATACACTACCTTGGAAATATTCTGGATCTGAAGCAGATATTACACGGAGTTCTGGTTTACTAGCATGAATATTTTGATCCCTCGATAATATTTATGATTTTAACCCGGCGGAAGTCGCACCAAGAAAAGTTACTAGAGTGGGCGCGTGGGGTATCGCATACCCCAATATTTAAAATACAATTAAAAATAGTATTTAGTTTTAAAACTTTTTAGTCCAAAGGGATTTGAATCCCGAAGGACTATTAGTTTCGTTTTGGCATTTTGCGTCAGACTCATAAATGTCGGTTCACTTTTCAAACTGTTGCCACAAAAATGTTAGAGTCCTGCATTATATTTGAAGAAATTAAATAATGAAAAATCTGCATAAATGTATGTATATTTCTCGTATTGTGATAAAACAACGGTACATAGAGTCATCGAATTTTGAATAACGTAATCCTCCAACGAATATGAGCATGTGGAAGACCAAATTTGAAATTTGAAATTTGTTTTATGATCGATTTCCTATTTTTTAAAACTTTGACGAATTTTTGATTAACAAACTCAAGGATTTCAAAGCGAGCAATGGCAACATTGTGCAGAAAAAACATTTTTATCTCCAGCGCGTGAGTCTCTGTATCGGAAATTCTAAAGATATGCTCGTTTTAAAACTATTTTGCGATATTGCTGTTGCACTGGATCTTATGGTTTAAGTGCGAGGAACATGATATTTAATAAAGAAAGGTAACACACAAAATGTTAAAAAAACGCCCCTTTGGACGTAATTTAAAATCTGAAACATTTCAGATTTTTTTTTTTTTTTTTTTTTTTTTTTGTTTTCGTGTATTATAAATAAGTGAATAATAATTGGGTTTCAAAAAATTAATTTCCGAAATAATCTTAGAGTTAAAATTAAGATAAATGAAAATAATAAACATCATGCCTCTCAGTTTCATTGCATCTCTAATACACCATGCTTTTTTTTATTTCTTCACACTTTGAACGAAATACATTCATGTGTTCTTCGCACAGAATGTTTTCACATTTTAAGCATTGCATTCACGTTCTTCTGTCCTTGGCGCGAGGGCAAAACATTTATCACATCTTTCATATTTAATTGTTTCTAATTTCATGTATTCGTTTTAATTCTTCGTCGAAACTTCTGCTAATGTTTTGCATGAAATACGTCAATTTCTTGGAAAAGTATTAATCTCTGATCTTTGTTCAATACTTTTTTTCATAATTGTAATGCTAAGTCCTTCAGAAACAGACTTCTGTTTCTTGTTGGTGGATTAGCAGTTGAATTTAATATAATTCAAGCATTTATTACAGCAACATTCTGTGCAGGAAAGAAAATTACCATTGGCCACCTTCTCGTTATTCTGGCAATTGAATAATTGGCTGACATTTCATCCCCCATATCCACTGCTCCTTTAGTCATATTATTCAAACATATAATTCCTGACGTTTTATTTTCTCCAATAGTATCATCTATAGTATGATCGTTATATAATGTTGAAAGCATAAGAACAGTTTTTCCTTTTTTAGGAACATCAGGAATTAATGTTTTATCTTTTTGGAAACCAAAACATTGTAGAAAATATTCTTAGTTTCATCTTCAGTTTCCGAAATGCAATCTTCATCGCTTTCAAATATTTCTAATAAATCTCACATGCGTTGCATCTCCAGTTCATAGGGACTCATTTATTTTACCATAATGCAGTTAGAAATGTTTAAGAATTTAATGTCAAGTACTTTAAAATCACTTGCTAGTAGAAATATTTACTGTTACACTCTAGAAATAAATTTCTGAACTAAATATTCAGTCAGAAAAACACTTACACGGACAGGCGCGGGGGTGTGTCATACCCCAGTTCCAACAAAATACCGATAAATCTTTTTCTGAAACACACAGGCAAAGAAAAAGCGGTTCTGAGAGTCAACCACAACTAGAAACTCAGCTACTGAAAGCAGCACAGAATTTTAGTTTCACAAGTTAGGAATATTCCACTTTTATGTAGGGTTGGGGTATCATACACGCGCCTTCCCGCGGGTTAAGAAAATCAATCTATCCACGACAAAACTCTGGAGCCAGTTTCCCTTAGAAAGACCTTCACGAAAGCATTCCTCTCTGTAAGCAGAACCCCTAGTGTGCTTCACCGCAATAAACTAAACCGAAACAAAGCTCCAATAACAATCGTTGCAAATTATCTCTGTAGGATATTAGTAAATGCATTAGAAATGTTTGTGACCATTGGGATTTTCTCTCAAGGACTGGCAAAGAATTTATGTAGAAGTTATTCTAAATCTGAGAGTCCTGCCATTTCCAAGAATTACGCGCGAATAGGGTTGATATAATAAACATAACCTGCACGCCGAGTGGGAAAGCCCATTTTAAAGATTATTTTAATACCAATTTCTCTATAATATTTTATATTTGTTTTTAAATGTTGTAATGTGTACTGTAATGTATATAAGCAGTTGTAAATGTCAGTGTGTACTTACGCAATCAGATTGACACGCAATGATTAACGTAGTGATTATCTAAAGCAGTGTATTAAACGTAATGTACATAAGCAGACGTAATTGTAAGTGTATATTGCAATAATAGTGTTCTGAATGTAAAAATGTCATAAATGTAAAGCAAGCGCGTTCCCCCCTTTTTTTTTCAAATTAAGGATAGTGTTTTTAAATATTTTAATGTGTAATGTAATGTATATAAGCAGCTGGAAATGTGTGTAATTATGCAAATAGATTGAAACGCAATAATTAATGTAGTGATTAACTGAAGCAGTGTATTAGACGTAATGTACATAATCAGACGTAAATATAAGCGTGTATTGCAATAATAGTGTCTTAAACGTAAATGTGTTGTTCTAATTATAAAACAAACAAGTAGATGTAAAAGCAAGAGTGTTTCTAAAAATTAATGATATATATTTTTTTTTAATTTGTCATGTGTAATGTAATGTATGTATGCAGTAGTAAATGTAAGTGTGTAGTATGTAAGCTGCTAGTATGTATAAATGTAAGCTGCTAGTATGTATATACACTGACTACCAATAAGTATTTGGACACCTATGCAAATGACGATATCTGCGGTCTTAAGGTACGTTACGGACTCTGCCGGTATATATCGTGTAGGAAACAGCATCGGCTTTAGTCGCATGCAAGACGCCTCGCAGTTCGGAGCTCTCTGATTTCGAGAAAGGTATAATTATCGGGTATCACAAATGTGGCCGATCCTTAAGGGACATATCTAGCGATCTGAAGTACTCAAAATCGACAGTGACCTATGTGATTAAGAAGTGGAAGGTGAGCGGTGATTGTCGGAATGTGCCCCGAGTCAGCAGACCAACGAAACTGGGAGATAGAGACCGACGAGCGCTGTCCAGAGAAATTCGGAAGAACCGCACCCAACCGATGACTCCGGCAACGGGCATCCGGGAGTTTTTTGTTTGTAGTTTGTTTTTCATTGTTTCAATGAATACCATCCGTGAGGAAGCACATCTGCTTGGTTTTCATGGTCGTGCTGCTGCCCATAAGCCTTTGATCACAAAGTCCAACCGCGCTGCTCGGTTAATGTGGTGCAAAGCACATCGAAATTGGACCGTAGATCAGTGGAAACGGGTTCTTTGGAGTGACGAATCACCCTTTACCGCTCGGATGGCAGGGTCTGGGTCTGGCGTCTACCTAGAGAACGTCTCCTTCCAGAATGCATTGTGCCAACAGTCAAGTTCGGCGGAGGGTGGAATTATGGTCTGGGGGTGTTTCTCCTGGTATAAGCTGGGACCCTTGGTCCCCATTCATGGTAAGCTCAACTCCGATGCCTACTGCATTATTTTGGATGACAATGTGCTTCTTACGTTGTGGCACTTTTACGGGTTGGACCCCTGTTACTTTCAGGACGACAATGCCAGTTGTCAAGTTTCGACGTTAACCAAGGCTTGGTATGGTGCCAATGGAGTTCGTAGAATGGACTGGCCTGCCCAGAGTCCAGACCTGAACCCTATCGAGAACCCCTGGGACGAGTTGCATCGCCGAACTCAGGGGTACACTACCCGTGCAAAATCGGTGAAGGAACTTCTATGTCTTCTCTAAGCGGAGTGGAAAAAAATACCACTAGCTGTCATACAAAGACTTGTGGAAAATATGTCCCGGAGGGTCCACGCTGTAATTATCTCTCGTGGAGGCTCTACCAACTATTGATTTTGAATAAAGTTAGTTTTTCTTTTCTATCACAGGTGTCCAAATACTTATTGGTAGCCAATGTATTACAAAAGGCGCACGGAAAGCTCTACGACTCTTCGCGTTACTTGTTGTACTCATCATTATCGAACCTAATGACAAGTATGCGTCATAATGCATTGCTAGGACATTTGGGAATTATTATAGCTTATTTTAAAATTTGTCTCGAAAAGCTTTAAGATACAGTTCGCAATATAAAGTATTGTTGGTTGGTTTATTCCATTATGGTAAAGCACACAAAATCTATCTGCCTAAAGGGATGTATGCTTTCGTGGAGGACTTTCTAAGGAAAACTGGCTCGTATACACGTTACGCATGGGGAAAACCACGAAAACGCCCAAGCAGCCAGCACGTTCGCGGGATCCGAACCTCGGACCGAACTGCTACAAGTGTTTAGCGACTTTACCGCTTAGCCGCTGGTCGGTCCTGCAATATAAAGGGAAAAGGAATTCAACAAGATAAAATGCATGGGAAACAGCTTAAAGTGGGCATTTTAACATGATGTTACTGCACAAGCCCAACGTATTAGAACATCATGAAGGCCAGCAATGGTAGTTCCCATGGGCCGGAGTGAGTGTATCGTTTTACTATTACATATTTAGATCTTCGATCAGATAATATTCCCATTCAAAGTGCTTATAATAAAACTTAAATTTGACTTATTTCATATGCATTAAAATTAGCCGTATTGTGAATACTCAAAAATGAGTTGGTACTTTTCCGTTTTGCCGGCGCAAGCGATAAAGTCGCCAATAATGGTACAACCGATGCCAAACGGAATATTCACGCTGGTAACCTTTTACGCCTTATTTTCAAAACAAGTCGCAGCTTTTTCTTATCAGATTGATTGTTTCTTTCAATACTGGCATATAATTACATAGAATTTTTATCAGATAGTTCAGTTTTATGTCTAAGGCCATTTTCGGTAATTAGGCCAATTAGGATGCAATCACAGCTCTTACCCGAAGCCGAAAATATAGAAAAGGAAAGTCAAGGGTTAAATTCATCCATTCTAATGAGAATGCATTAGTGAAGTAAAGCACTGCGGTTTTACATAATTTCTGAGTAAGCTATTCGTACGCATTAAAATACTTCTTGCATTTAAACTTGTGTTCCAAATTAAGATTTAACTTGAAATTAATGTAGATAATTACTGAGAGCATTAGATTTTTGTAGAGTAGTTTACGTGAGATGAGATCGCTTGGAGTCACGTGATATGAACCGGCGAATTAGGATGTTGAACCATGAAAGCATATTAAATTCTTAAATTTAATGTCTTTTTACAAATTTATTGTCTTTATTTATTGGCTTTTAATAAAGTTTTAAGCGATATCAAAATGTTTATGCCTTAAAAAAAATTCTTAGAATTAAAATTTTTTATGTGTATACTGTATGTTGTCGCCAATAAAGTCTGCTTGGCGAGATTTGCGCCGGCGAAACGGAAAAGTACCAATGAGTTATTTCTATTGTTTACGAAGACAAAATTCGTGGATTATACAAAAGAATAATTTCCGAAATTACTATATCCAGTTACTTCGGATAAATGAAAGGTAAAAAATAATTTGTGCTGCAAAATCTTATTAATAAATAAAGATAAAATTATTTTTACGTTGCATACATTGTTCGTAAATTCATCCATTGTCAATAGTTCTGATTTTTATTTGAAGTGGATAAATTCCGCTAAATAAAAACAGTAACAATCTTCCAGACTTTCCTTCAAAAAGAAAAAAATAATGAAGCATCCTAAAATATCACTTTGATAATTTTTTTAAATACAATATATAAAAAGAATTATTAGTAAAGTATTGATATTTGTAGAGTCATCAGGTTATTTTCAAGCAGGAGACATTGAAAATGAGCAATACCGTCACCGGGAATCGCACCCGGACCTCTCGAATACGCGCCGAGTGTGCTGGCCATTACACCAGGAAGGCATGCAGAAAGGCTTGGAAAATACCTTATATACTTCCCCTTTTAAAGAGCGACTTGAGATTAGGGGACACAGTCGCCAAATTCTAGTGGTGAAGAATTATTATCCACCACCTTTTAGTTCGGGCGCCACTGTAGAATTTTCGATGCTCTCGAATACGCGCCGAGTGTGCTAACCTTTAATACTGGAACGAAGGAGAAAATCCCTTATATATTTCTCTAATAATTCCCTGTAATAAGATAAAAATTTCTAAAATAACACATTGCTATAATTCTCCTATATACAAGAGCAGTTATGTTAAATTGGAACTAGCTATGAACTAGGTTCACTGATCTACGAGATAAGTTGCAAAATGTGTCGGCGAAATGAAACTGGAAAGTTGATGTTCTGGAAAAAATAAGAAAAGTAATTCAGGCGAATTGCGATTCTCTGAAATCGAAAGTATATTCTAATTTGATTAATTCAACAAACGTCCTTTTTTTATGTAAGCAAGTATTTTTGTTTACCTGTACGTTCGGAAAGCTTTAGCAACCACAGCAAATTTATCACCAGCTTCAGTCAAATCGTTCTGAGGAACTATTTTGAAATTTGTCTTGACTACCCAAGTCGCAATCGAAAAACCAGAGTCCATTCGTGAATCATCGATCATATTCACCTCCCCCGTTTCACTCCAAACAAGTACATTATTGTTGCGAGTAAAGTAACCGCAATTCAGAAACATTTGCTTTTTTATCAATTGAGGTTGACCATTTATGGTCAAAGGAAACAAACATCCGCAAGTAAAATTTCGGAGCAGTTTTTGCTTTAGGCGCACATCTTCTTTTTCTGCAGAGCATAGTTCGAAATTCTTTATGTGAAGCATTTTTTTAAATAGATAAGAAATATTTAATTAAATGAATAAATTCCTTGCTTAAAAACTAGAAAAAAAAATCTGAAAGCTTTCAGACTTTATATTATGCCCAAAGGGACGTTTTTTGTAACGTTTTGTGTGTTACCTTTATTTATCAAATATCATGTTCTCCGCTCTTAAACCATAAAATTCAATCTAACAACAAAATCGCAAAATATTTAAAACACCATATCTTTAGAATTTTCGATACAAACTCTCGCTTGCTGGAGATAAAAATATCCCCCCCCCCGCACAGTATTGCAATTGCTCGCTTTGAAATCATTGAGTTTGTTAATTAAAAATTCGTTAAAGTTCTACAAAACATGAAATAGATAGTAAAACAAGTTCGAAATTTGGGCGTCCAGGTGCCTATGTTCGGGTAGAGGATTACGTTACTCAGAATTTCATGGCTCTGGGTACCGTTGTTTTTTCGCAAAGTGAGAAAAATTCATGCAGATTCTTCATTATTTAGTTTTTTTTAATATAATACATGGCGATAATATTTGGTGGCAACAGTTTAAAGAGGCCTACCAGCGGCCGAGCGTTAAAAGCCACTGAACACTGGTAGTTCGGTCCGGGGTTCGAGTCCCGGCGAATGGGCTGGCTGCATGGGCGTTTTCGTGGTTTTCCCCATGTGTAACATGGATACGAGCCAGTTTCCCTTAGAAAGACCTCCACGGGGCATCCCTCCTTTTCCGTGTAGTGCCTAAGGGCGGAGCACGTAATAAGAAAAAAAAAAAAAAAAAAAAAAAAAAACCAGTTTAAAAAAAGAATCAACGCAGAAAGTGGAACGACTCAAAATGCCGTTTTGAGACTAATAGCCCTTTGGATGTAACGCCCCTTTGGGCTAATAATTTTACATCATTTTCACAGAAATTATAATTTTTGGAAATTTTTAAACTAACATAAAATAAACTTTTTTCACGAAATACAGTTTCGTTCACTGTGCTGTTATTTAATCTTAATTTGTAGTAAATTTACATGAATATTTACTTAGTTAATTATTTAAGTCAGTTAAAAGTATAATATTGTCTGAATACAAAGTATGATGTTTACTCTGCATTTAATGCGAAAAATGGTACTTTTTCGCTATAGTTGCCTCGGAAATTGTATCGCCAATCAGCCGAGATATCTCGCCAAAATCTGGCTGCGTGTTCTTGTACCTCGCCATATGATCGGTAAATCATCACCAGCTGCCTTAGGAAACGACATGTGAGTATTATTGCTATTATTATATACTGTGTTGTTTATTTTTACATTCGCGCTTAAATCTAAAACCCCCCAATACGGTTGGGGGCCTATATAACAAAGAAATACCGAAAAAAATTATCTAATTAGACATAAAAAATGTTAAAAGTTTAATTGCAGTAACAGACGGTAAGCATTAATAGAGTTAACGGATCGTCAGACTGTAATTAGAATGAATCGAAAACGAGTACAGCTAGAAAGAAATGTTCAATAGTCTTACCTTTTTTGGCTATTGGTGAGCCGAGTACTGTATAAAACTTTTGTGAATCTAAATTTAAGTTTTTCTTAATTTTAAACATGTGTTTGCTTTAGAGAAGATATGTAGGCATCTGTAGTGATGTATAGAATATTTTTTGCCCTGGCGTTTTCAAAAATTAATAAAAGGATATCTTGTAATTACCGTATTTGCCGGCGTATAAGACACACTTTTTTACTTCCTTGTACGAAGTAAAAAGGAAGTATTGTAATCGCAAAAAGTTTCAGGCAGCATATTTCAACGAAAATATCCATTTTGACCGCTATCGAATGCAATTTAACGATGTTTTTGCGTGATATCTGTACGTAAGGACAGAATAAAATACGCTTTTCCTTCAAAAAAATTATAAAACTGCTTTAAAATTAATTCTGAAGAGAATTTTTCGTGGCGTCTGTACGAACGTATGTACGTACGTGCGTGCGTACGTACATATCTCGCATAACTCAAAAACGAGTAGCCTCAGAACGTGGAAATTTAGTATATAGGACTGTTATAACATGTAGATGTGCACCTCGTATTTTGGTTGCAATCGGACACACCAAACGTATATAAATATATTTATATATATATCCACTCTATTACCCGGCTCAGTGATCTCAGTTTCTTTACTCTTATATGTTTGTAAATTGTACATTTTTTGCTTTAAAAATGATTGAATTATGTTGTTTTTATCTTCCGGTTAAGGTTTTTATGCCTTTCGTAATTCTGGAAGCAATATTTGTACAATTATCAACAATTTAAAAGCTGTTTAAGTGCGGTTAAGTTTTAAATAACATGGCGGACATATTTGTTTACATTTGAAACAGCAGAATTGTAGATTTGTTGCCAATCTGGAGAGACTAAGCTTCGCAACAACAAAGATAACGCCTTCATTTATTATTGCCAATTAAATCATGCTTAATTCTTTCTGGAATTTTTTCGAGGAAATAAGCGTTTGAGATTTACTTCGTAATTTTTAATATAGATATTTTGAGTTTTTATGTATTTCTGCCTTCTCGCGAAGTGAGAACTGAATTAATTAAATGAGAAATACTCAGTCGTCTGTGAAAAAGTGTTTCTGTTTTGTTTTGTTTGCTTAATTTCTTTTATACATAGTTCTAGCTTTATTATGGTATTTGAATAGAACATGTGGCAACGATTAGATAATTCTTTAAATGATATACATTTTGTGCATTCTGAGTTATAATATGAACAAAATATAATACTGTTAAGTGAACCTAGCGCCAGAGAGTCGCTATGGTAAACAAAGTGAATTTTAAAGAATGCATTTATTCTGTTGTGGTTTATGCGCTGTCGGCGAAGTAGGTTTAATTCAATCTAATAAGTTTAAATAAAATGCAAGAAAAAATGCGTATAATTTAATATTCCGTACAAGGAAGTCATGTGGTGTACACATCAGATTTTTTATATTTTGAATACAGTTTGTTTTAAAAAGATATAAATGAGTATTTGACTACTTTTGGAGTTGGTGAATAAAATTATATGCGGTGTTGATATGGTAATCTTTTTATTTATTTATTTATTTTATAGTTCAGTCAAACATCCTTGGAATAGTAATATTTTGTGTGCGTCTTATTACGTTGAATCAACCGAGGACTAATTACAGTTGTATTACTTATACCATACTCAAACTTTTAAGTTATGGGTGAGGGCGAAAAGGACTTTAACGCGGCACTGACCTTAACCATGAGATTCTTATTTGAGTTAATGTATCGGGAGCAGCGTTCTAAAAGCTTTTCAGATATTTTAAATATCCGCAGTTCTATGCCTCCATTAATCTTAATTCATTAAATTCTCTAACTGATTTTTCGTTTTCTAATTTTACTGGTAAGTTGCTTAATTCGTACAATTATAAATTTCTAATTTCTAATTTCTAATTCTAGAAATTAAAAATTTCTAATTGTACGAATATCTGTTATTTTTCCCATTGGATTTTTCCTCAACTAAAACCGTATCGTAAATATATTAACGATTATTTTTATGCTTTGAAATTTTAGCCAGATCGTCAGCTTTTGGCGACATTTGAGTCGGATTCCGATAACAGAAACAGTACCCTCTATTTCCTGACTTTAATTACTAAGTCACTGATAGGCTTTAAACTCACGGTACTATTCCGTTAAAGCGGCGTCCGTCAAAAATGCATCACTTTTTTGGGGTCACAAATATAAATTTTTGGGAAAAGTATAAAATTATAAAATAATAATAGAGTTCAAAAGACTAAGAAAAATTACTTCTGTAAAAAGTAAATTCTTTAAACTTCATAATTCTTAAAGTAAGTAATTTTTCTAAAATTTTTTAATCTAGACTATTTTTTAATCTAGACTAATTTTTAATCTATCTAACTATTTTTTAAATTTTTTAATCTAGAGTATTCTACACCTAAATAAAAAATAACAAAACAAAACGAAATTTAATCTAAAGTAGCGTAAAGAATATTCTACATATAAATAAAAAAATAATGAAACAAAAGGAAATTCGATCTAAACAGGTGGCATAAAATTACAAATATCATTCAGTATTACAGAAAAAATTTCAGTTATTGAATATAACCCACATCACATAAATTCTATCAAATATGACTCTAAACGGTAGTGCCCCGCTGAAACGAGTAGTGCCCCGCTGAAACTTGTTTCTTCATTTAGCTCACAATCGTTCCACAGTTTGGGTTCGCCAACCAGTTTCGGGAAGCTACAAAATTATAACTGTGATTCACAGTGAAATGTTCAACATTTCTTAATTCCTCTTTATTATATCCTTTCTAGCAGTCTGAAAATATTATACTGCCATCTGCGATGTTTTCCTGAATGGCAGTCATCAATGTTGTAGAGCAACGATCGGGAAACGGCGACCAGTAAACATTCTTTACTTTTCCGCATAAACCCCCGAATACTCTTTGTTCCGAAAGAACACATCCAAAGTTGTTTTTGTCTTTTTGTGAAAAAACTTTCGTCAATTTCTACGGTTTTATTTCTTTTACGAGACATCAAACTATTTGCACATACCTCCCTCAAGTAGTTGTTCTAAAAGTACTGTCCTATTATGGCTGATTTCTAACTAAAGTCGGCAAAATTCAATCGACGTCAATTCCTGACACCGCCGATAGATAAAACGAACGGCACCGAGGAAAAAAAGACGCGAGCCTTCAAACCATGTTTTGATTCTCAATCCTTTTTCTTTCCACAGCAAGAACGTACGTAAGAACGCCCCGTAGGAGCTTTGTTTGAGTCAAAAGTTAACTTCATCGAATGATTTTCAGAACAACGTCAACTGCTATGAATTATTCCTTTGCCCTGAAGGAATCTTATGGCAGCCTCTTCGTCATTAGGTAATTTCCAAATTGTGTAGTCCATCGTACTAAAACAAAATGGCGAATTATGGCAAAACAAAAAATAACGTGTGATGATATTTCAAACGAAAATTGGAAATCTCGAGCCTCGATAATTGTTGTGTTATTGTAGCATTGTTTTTTTTTTTTTTTTTTTTTTTTTCTCTCTCTCTCTCATTTTTCTTCATTTTTAACTGACGCCGCTCTAACAGAATAGCAACAAACTCAACGGCTTAGATTACCTGTTGCTCAAATGAGCAGCAAATCTTTGAATTGACACTACTTGAAAGACAAGAATCGAAACGCTTTATTTCAAGTGTATCTCAATTTTCAGTAAGTATTGTTTTGAATAACTAGCCGATATTAAATTGTGAGGATTCAGCAAGACAGCCTCTGTTTTGGGTAATAATTCAAAGGTTAGGAAAGCCGAATTTTATACTTTTAAGTAAACTAACTATCTGAGATAGTAAGGTGCAAGACGCTTTTTATATTATTCCCTTCTGGATTCGCTTGCTTTAATCCTTTTGATTCCATTGAAACTGGTTTGTCGTTGGATACCAGTAACATTTCTTTGTAATTATTTTAATTGTAGACAGACGTGTTTTTAACGTATAAAAATATACGATGCTTTAATTGTCGACAGAAGTGTATTTAAAGTATAAAAAGTATATGATGCTTCAGGAAACAGCAATATTTATTCTTAGAAACATCTTATAATTACGAATCTCGTTATCTGCATAATTAGTATTTGTTTCACCGGTGAAGCCAATTAGGCTCATGATTGGCATAAATATTACTTTTAGGCGCACTTTTTTAATTCTATTTTTGATGCTGTATTAAAGCTCCTATGTAATTAGTGTCAATACGGGAGCAAGAGTAGCATGCCAGTTTGAGTTATTAACCAACAACTTGACATACTACGCTTTCGTCTGGTTATGTTATCTGTTTACAGGGTTTAACAGAATTATAAGAGTGTTTGATTTTACACAGCTTTTAAGTTTACGCGAGTTATTCCGAACAAAAATTAAGCTTTTAACCAACTGTTTACTCATAAAGCGCAATGTCGGCGGTCACCGATAACCGGTAGTAAGAAATTCATATATCCGCACTCTGATAAGAAAATGATATTGATTCATATTGTTTCCGCATAGTAATAGTATTTCTGTAAAAATAAAAATACTCTTGCGTACGTACGGTTTCGTAATAGATGGAAAGCACATAGATCCGATGATAAGTTAGTAAAATTTTATTTGGCACAGCTTCAGTATAGCCCACCCAGAATTTTAACCAAAAAATATCGCCAAGAGGTGGCGATAAATGATATGATGTGGTAACCCATACTATTCGCCAAGATATCCATTTACTCATAGTTAAATGCACGTGCCAATGTATTCTTACATAGCTTCTCTTAAAATTTATCTCGCGCACGGGGAAATAAAACATTTTTTAAATTAGAATTGTACTAAAATTAACTATTCTACACAAAATTCGTAACACTATTTTCGGCGATTATTTAACGCTCAGATATTGTGGATAATACTGTTTTGGAGATCAGATTTTTGCATTTAGTTATGGATTGCTCTAAACCTGCTGTTAGTAATGTTGTAATTAAGTATCGAGAGATTTTAAAGGAAAATTTAAGGTGGGAGTTTTCAAACAAGCGTAAAAACTTAGTAAAGCAAGGCATTCCAAACAGATATTTTATGTATCAATTAACAAGAGAGTATGAACTTTTTAGAGGATTTTTAATGGATTGTGGATTACTGAAGGATCAAACTTGTTGTGAAAAATGTAAGATACAATGCAAAGGTATCTTACATTTGGGAAAGACCAAGCAAAGGTAAGATTCTCCGGCATTGTTTTTAAAATTACATCCTTTTAACTTTAATCACTTTCATTAATCATTCCTTAATATTTCTTTCTTTTAAAATCGTGTATAATAGTCGCAAATTTATTCCTATTATCCACGATTTCTGGTGAAATCAAGATGGCCGCCATTTTTGAAACACGGAGTTTCGTCGAAAATCTAAATGGCAACCATTTTTCGAAACAACGTATTTCATGTGCTTTCGCGCCAAAACAAATTCGCCAAACTTTAAAGGTGGGCTACACTGAAGCTGTTCCTTTTATTTTATCAAAATAAACACTTCTAAGTTCTGAAATTTTCCGCAGAAATACTCGTACAGGCGTTTACAGTATTCACACAGTACAATTAGTAGTTGCGTATCACACTACTAAGAACCTTAAACACAACGCAACAATGCAAAGCGCATCTAAAGAGAAAGCTAACCCCGATATCTCAGTTCACGCAGAACTAATAATTCGCGACAATAACTAAGCAACTCAGAGCAGAATAGTTTTTAACCATCCGCCGAGACACTTCTAGTACTTTCTGCTTCTCGAAATTACTGGAAAGCAATACCAGGGTGGAAGTACGGTTACAGCTAACACAGTGCTCAATTACATTTATTCAGTTTTAATATATATTACGGAAATACAGGAACCAAACCAAAATGTTGCCAAATGGTCGCCAAATTTGGCAACGTTTCGCGATTTTTCGCCAAATTACCGAAGTACTTATTTACTCACTGTCAAATGCACCTGCTCTCTCTAATGCATTTAAAATGCATTTACTCTTACTTTTCCGGCATAGTTTCGCTTTTTTATCATATTGCGAAACAGAAACAGACTTTTCATGTTAGACACAGATGTTTCATGTTAGAAAATAAATACAACAGTTTTACTTATAATTCCACTAAAATCATCTTTTTATGTACAAAATTCGTAACAATATCATATAGAATTATTTTATGAGTGCAGGAAAAAAGTAAATGGACTGCAGTCTTGCTGTGTACTAAATAAAATCTGTGGATGGTGTAAGTGTCTGCACATCGTGTAAGAGAAATTTAGCAGTGAAAAGTAAATAAGGAGAAAGGAAGTAAAGTAAAGCTGAAGTAAATAAGAAACAGCGAGTAAGGAATAAAGAGGGTTAAAAAAGCATCTAAAGGATGGGTGCTAAAAAGAGCTGCACAAAAAGCGAAGAAAAAAGAAAGTAGAAAAGAAAATATAGTATGTCTCGGCAATACCATTCAGAAAAGGGTCTTGCGATTTGCCTCGCCAAAATTTGGCTACGATCGGACCACAAAGTTGCGCTGGTTATTCTTTTGGAATTCTGAGCCGCGTTTCTATCTGCAACCTTTTAGAATAAAACATTCGTCAGTCTCTCAGATAGCCACTGCTGTAAAAGTATTCAACCTGCTTCGCTTTTGTGCTTCGTCAAGGCTTCCAGCGGTTTCCACTATTTTGTTAGACCCTCCGCTCTTTTAAGAAATTCTTTTTAGGATGCTGTTAAGTGCAGACTTCCCGCAGGTAATTTTTCCAATCTATTATCGTTTTGTCGACCATTGAACAGGTGCTAATTCTCTAAATTAGCTGTAAATAAACCGGATAGTAGTCACAGATGTGATTCTACAGTCCTCAATCTCATTATTATTTTTTTTTTCTTTTCAAAAATTCTATTCTCTCTCTTTTTTTTTTTTTTTTTTGTTTTTGTTTTTATTTATTTATTTATTTATTTTTTTTTTTTTTTCAAAAATTCTTCCCCCCCCCCCCGAAAAAAAACGCATTACAGTCGATTTACATCCTTGTTCGTAAAATCAAAAAGAAGCTTGACTTAGACTCTATAATTGACCGAGCTATTGCGAAGAGCAATGTTGCCGGTTCCAGAATTAAAGCCCAAGGGCACTTGATGTAAAGAAATCCGGACGTGGAGAAAATCTCAGAGGAGAAAAGGGGAAGAAGAGAAGTACCAAAAGGAGCAAGACAATCCAATCGGACAAGTTTGCAAAACGTGACGAGCGATCATAGCTTTCAAGGAGGACCCAAGACAATGCAAATCAATGACAACAATATGAGAAGATACACTACAGCAATAGTTCCAATGACAAATTCAAATACAATTAAACAACCTCAATCAATAGTGCTAAATACAACACAATACAATATAACTATACAACACAATTTTAATACAACTATTCAACGCAATACACTACAGCAACTCAACAACAACCTAAGCAACCTATTTACAACACTACTATATCATCACAATGCGAAAAATCTCACAGCATTAGTTTTATCAATCTCCAAGAATAATATTCAAGCTACAGAAGAACTTTAATCAAAATCAGATGCATTGGAAATATAAACAGCTACCGATTCAGGAGCTAAGTGAAAAAATTGTCGTCTCCTCCCATGAAGGTGTGAGCTGCAAGTGGTCTGACGCTTCTATCTTCGAAGAGAATTTCATAATTAAAAACTTGGGAGTAATTAACAAAGTCACATTGCACCAAAAAAAAAAGAAGCTTGTCGAAAATCAGTCGAATTTATTATATTACGATTATCCACAATTGACGCTAAATCACACTACTTGGTGATATTTTCACGGTCGACGGGATGACACATAAATACCCAAAAAAACTTTCAAAGTAAAAGACATTTTAAATGTAATGGATAAATTGAAAATTATAAACTTGTGAAAAAATTTTCTTGGTGAAAATGAAAGTGAAATTGATAATTTATCAGAAAACGAGTAATCGGAAAACAAGGATTGCTGTTCCCCCATAGCACAGAACATCCTCAGGATGTCCTATTTAAGTCGCAATATCCCGGGACATACTTATGATATCCTGAGTATGTTGATTCTCAAATGTCCTGAGGACATCTTAATTTAACATCCTGAGTATGTTGATTCTCAAATGTCCTGAGGACATCTTAATTTAACATCCTGAGTATGTTGATTCTCAAATGTCCTGAGGACATCGTAATTTAACATCCTGAGGATGTCTTATTTAAGTCGCTATGTCCCGGGATATGACCGGATGTCCTGAATATGTTGACTCTCAGATGTCCTGAGGATTTCACCAATTTCACATCCTCAGGACATTCATATTGCATTGTCCGGAGGACTTAGGTTGTCAAACATTCTGAGGATATTTGTTCTCAAACTTACCAGTTTTAGTTTTTGACATTGCACATTATTTAATTTTCATATGTATTTTACTAAGTTGTTTCTAAATGCTGTACATTAAAAATATTGATATTGATGAATATTGATATAATTGATGACTTATTCTTTTTATTTTGTTATTAATTTTAACTGCTATTTTTTCTGACGTTTTTAAACATTTACTTAGGCAGGAGAAAAAGATTTTTCAATGGATTAGCATTTTCTAGAATTAAATAGCTAAATTCTGAAAGCATTTTCTAAATTAAAAGCTAAATTCTGAATAACATATATTTTTATAAAATATGTTTAAATTACATGTATAATTACTTGCAGATTACAAACGCTACTAAAAATATAGACAAAATTGTGGGGGGGGGAGGTCACTAATTACACGACGGAAAAGGCTTTTCAATCGTGCACACAGTTATTGATACTGAATTTACAGTCGTGCGATAATTTCGCAGGAAAACGAATTCTCTCTAATGACTATCCAAGATTATATATAATTATATATACATAAGAATAAACCAATGGAGTAATCAGGTACATAAAATAAACAAAACATTTCTTGCGGTAATGTAACAGTAAAAATTGGTCCAGATTATGTGTTTAAGATTAATTTTTAAAAAACAAATCTGAGAACATATATTTCCTTCCTACTTTGAAAACAGAAACTCAAAGCTGTCTCTGCATATACGCAACTATTCTGTTTATCCTATATAGAGCATTTTATTATCAGTTCTTCGTATTTCTTATTTTACATCTTTATTGCTCTTGAGAAGTTGCGAGGTTTCCTACGAAAATGAATGAAAGTTATCGAGCTTATATACTGAATGACTTGAGTGAAGTAATTAGAAATTTTATTTAAAATTTTCGGATAAGATTGCTGAGATTACAGGACCGTATTTTCTTTATGCGCATAAAATTATGCTATGTTTTTAGTTGATTAAATTCTTTTAATTTTTAGCCTGTAGCTCAGAAAATTTCGAAACGACATTTTGCGTTTTCTCACTATGTCCCTTTTCAAATTGTTGTCACCAAATATTATTGCCTTGTATTTTATTTAAAGAAATTAAATAATGAAGAATCTGCATAAATGAATATATGTTTCTCGTACTGTGATAAAACAACCGTATCTAGAGACATCTAATTTTGAATAACGTAGTCCTCCATTCGAATATGCGTATCTGGAAGCCCAAATTCGGAATTTGAAATTTGTTTTATTATCTATTTCATATTTTGTAAACCTTTAACGAATTTTTGATTAACAAATTCAAAGATTTCAAAGCGAGCAATGGCAACATTGTTACGAAAAAAATAAACAATTTTATATCCAGCGCGCAAGACTGAATTTATCTGAAATTCTAAAGATATGCTCCTTTTGATATTGGTGTTGAATTGGATTTTATTGTTTAAGTGCGAAGAACATGATACTTAACAAATAAAGTTAACACACAAAACATTAAAAAAACGCCGCTTTGGGCATAATATAAAATTTTAAACTTTAGGGATTTTTTTAGTCCAAAGGGGCTTTGTCCCTGTGTTTTCGTTTTGCGATTTTGCGTCGAGTCAGTCTGAATGCCCGTTTCACTTTTCAAACTGTCGCCACCCAATATTATAGCTCTGTATTTTATTTGAAGAAAGTAAATAATAAAGAATCTGCAAAAATAAATGTATATTTCTCTCATTGTGATAAAGCAACAGTACCTAGAGCCATCAAATTTTGAAGACGTAATCCTACTGCGAATATGGGCATCTGGAAGCTCAAACTTGAAATTTGGAATTTGTTTTATGATCTACTAGCAGTTTCGCTGCCAGCCTTTGTCTGGCTTTTAAATGTACCGGGAAAATGTCTAAAGGCAACACCAAACGTTAAATTTAAAAACTGCGTAGAATTTTACTCTGCAGAACAACTTCATAAAAAAAAGTTGTTACATATAACAAAATTACAATGAAGTAAGCAATATCTCTTGATACAAATATTAATTATCCTAATAAATAAATTAACCAACTTTCCTTTGCAAAACCTTAAGAACTCAAATGGTATAAAGGAGGTTAAGAACCTTGTTTCCTAAAAAAAATCACTCAAAACTTTTCAATATCTTAAAAACAGTGAAATGAGCAATAAATAACATAAAAGAATACAAAAGACAAAAAATTCTGAAAAGCAAAGTATAATATTATACTTTAGTATAATATCATTAATATTAATGATATTTTATCTTATATTTTCAAGAGAAAAAATTACAATGAAATAGCTATATCTCTTAATACAAATGTTAATTATCCTAATAAAAAAATTAACCAACTTTCCGTTGAAGAAAAAAAAACATACAAACAGTGAAATAAGCAAAAATTAACATTAAAGAAACTCAAAAAACAAAAAATTACGCGCAGAAGTTTACTCTGCTGAACAACTTTATCAATAAAATGTATTATATATATATAAAAATGACAATGAAATATGCCAATCTCTTAAAAACAGATACATAAGAAATACGATGAAAAATTGATGCCAAACCCATATTTCTAAAAGAACGAAACTATTCAAAATGACGCGATTTCATCAAAAATCTATCAACAACAATAAGAAAGGAAAATTGTTGCCAAAATCACATTTTTAAAGATGTGAGAAGTGTACTCGGAAGCTTCATTTAAAAAAATTTTTTAAAAATACAAAATACTATCATTTTTCCAAAATTCTCTTTGTAAAAGCAGTCGCAAGGATGAAAGTTTAACATGTCCAAAAAGTCAAAGAAAAATAAACTGTCCATTTTTAAAAATAAACTATTTTGGAAAAAATCTCGTTGAAAAGGTGTTAAGCTCACTTTGTTAAATAAATTCGTATTCAATCGATTTATTGAAACACGAAGTTTATTTTAAGTTCGTAAAATAGCTAAGTGCCTAAGATTCATGACGATGTGAAAATAGAGTGTGTAGAGTAAAATCTCGCTTTCCTATAGCCCATTATGTCTGAAAATGACGCGATTTCGTCCCAAAACATAAAATAAAAAAAATTCGAATTCGAATTTCGAAAAAATCGCTTCGAGGTGCACTGAGTCTTGTCTAGAAGCACCCTATGTACCAAATTTTGTAGCCGTGGGTCTATTAGCTTACGCGCAGCGCGAACGAAAGACACTGAGACACACACACAGACAGACTCTTTCTTTTATTATATGTAGAGATTTCATATTTTGTAAAACTTTAACGAATTTTTGATTCACAAACTCAACGATTTAAAAGTCAGAGATGGCAACATTCTACAGCGGTGGGTGGGGGAACTTTTTTATCTCCACCGCGCGGAACTGTGTATCGGAAATTCTAAAGGTAGCCTCATTTTAAAATTATTTCATATTTTGTACGAAATTTTGATTAACAAACTCAAGGATTTCAAAGCGAGCGATGGCAACGTTGTATAGAAGAAACATTTTTATCACCAGCGCGCTAGACTGTGTATCGAAAATTCTAAAGATATGCTCAGTAATTATTTTGCGATATTGCTCTTGAACTGAATTTTATGGTTTAAGTGCGAAAACCATGATATTTAATAAATAAAGGTAACACGCAAAATGTTAAAAAAACGCCCTTTTGGTTTAATTTAAAATATGAAACCGTTCGGATTTTTTTCCTTTTTATTTATTTTTCTCTTTCTATTTTTTTAAATGTTTAAAATGATTTAATACTTTACTTTAACAGATAATTTGGTAATTAATATTGTCTAAAAATAGTTCTTATTTTTGTTAGGTGTTGCACCCTTTGGTTTTTGTAGATTAATATCATGAGATTTATCAAAATTATCAAAATTTAAATTTATCGCATTCTCGCTGAGATTCTTTGAAATCTCTACAGAAGAAGGTTATGGATTTTATGCAAAGCAGCTGTATATACGAAAAGCTGCTGTTCATAATCTGCTAGCTATGCATATAAGTGGTAAACCGTCCATGATTGACTAGAAAACTCAATAAAATTCCCCTCGCGTGACAAAGATTGCAGTATCAAAGATCTCATTTATCAATCATTTTTTCACTCGCTGAGTAAGTGGTAGTGCTCGGCACTGCTTGTAATTTAAGCAATCAGATCACATTTTCAGATGTAGCGCCTATCCATCATATACCCTATCCTAGATAGAATAATTTAGAGTGGAATAACATGATTGTTCAGTCCAGGAATTAATAGCCATACTTTCCTATCAAGTATACTACCGAAAGAGGTGGAGGAGATTATAATTTCAGGCGAAGTTTTGCAGGATGGATGATCTGTTTGCGTACGTCGATGTGCTTCCTGTCTTTTATATCTCATGTCGATGTCGGGCAATAAGAATAATGAAGATGTCAACGTAACCTAATCAAATTAATTTTCTTTCTTTTTTTTTCCAAGTCATGTCAGAATGGTTATCTAAAAACTTTCATTCAGTTGAAAACATCATTTTATTTTCATATTTCATGGGTAAATTCTTCTGTAGGTATTGATGGAAAATTAAAATCGAAAAAAAAAAAAAAAAAAAAAAAATCCAGAGCTTTTCGTAATTTAAATAAAATTTCATTTTAGCCTTTAAAAACAGCATCTTTGTTTTTACATAACTATCATACTTATTTGTTACCTTTTACTTATTTTTAATAACATAAATTTGGGCCTTCTTAGCGTGCCTTCGGGGTGTAGTACTCTGCATGCTGGGCGCGTATTCTAGAGGTGCGCGGTTCGATTCTCGGCGAAGGCGCTGCTCATTTTTCATGACTCCTGCTTGCAAAAAAACACCTAATGTCTCTACAGGCTTAGGCAACGATATTCCTGGAACATACAAAGTAGCAACTTTTTGAGCTGAACTCGTTGTTGCCACACAGCGGATCTTAATAACTTTGCAAAACCATTAAACCATGTTGCCACTTATAAAATCTTAATAACTATATAAAAACATTAAATTATGTTCCACTGAATTAGTTCTGTTTCCGCGATTCCTCTTTCGCGTTTTTCAAAATTCTTCCTGTTCCCGCGAAATCGGAGAGTACAGTCCACAGTTCCTCAGAAGATGTCCATGAAGGTAAGAAAGAACTTCCTACCTCCATGGAGATGTCACGATGAGTCATTAAGAAGAGCGGGGCAGTTTCTTTATGAATAAGTCTTCGTTAAATTGAAGACGTGTATTAGTTTCGGCTCCTCTCGAAATCTTTAGTTTCATTCCATTTGTAATTTTGCTACAATATTATCTGTTATTTTCGCATCTTATGTTAATCAATGTGGATGTTTTAGACATTATTGGAACTAAAAGGGAAAAAAACCTTTAGCTCTTTATAAAGGTTATCAGAATCGAATTTAGAATAAAAATAAGGAAAATGTAGTTTATTACATCTGCAAAAAGCGCAATTAAGACCAAAGAAGTCGTCATTTTAGAAGAAAGAACGTACTTTTACAACGAATATGTTTTCTGAAAGATTTTTATTATAACTTACCTTTATGCAGAATTTTGTAAGAATATTGTTTTTACTTTAGGAAATAATCTTTTAGTTCATTGCCAAAATCATCGCAGAGTTTGAAAATCTCTCTCTCTCCTTTTAAATACAGTATTAGCTTCATTCATGCAAAGATCTGAGATCGTAAATGTTTTCCGATTATTTCTTTTAAAATCTAAAAATTTTTTGGCTTTCTACATTTCGGGAGAGGCCAAGCGCCACTCGACCCCCCACTATGTAACCCCTTTGGGAAGGGGGTAATGATTTCGCGATTTGGGAAGATTGATGATTTCGCGAACAGGAACGTTTTTGACAACCGCGCAAACAGGAATCGCGGAAAAAGGAATACACCGTTCCACTGCACTTCTCGCTTTTATTGTAATTGAAATTATTACTCTATTGTTTAGTCCTGAAATTAAGCACGTGCTGCTGTCAGGAAAATCTGACAACATGATGTTGAGGTAAAGTATGCCTGTCTCATAAGTCGCTTCTTTTATTCTATTGTATGGTGATATGATTTTTGTATTCCTAACAACGCTGCTGTCGAACGCCGATTTTTTTATCAAGCCCATGGAATAGTTTTACTACATTGTTGGATGCTGAAGTCTTAATTTGTTTCGCTGTATGCCATTTTGTGGCTGTATGCCATTTTGTGCTTTTCACCTTGTACAGAATTTCTATGAGGTAGGTTTGCTCTTCGAAATCCTCCAATTAGGTATCCGTCTAATTAAAAAGATAATACTCGAGCGCTTTTCAGAAATAAATTAATCTATTAAATCACACTTACACAACATTTTCTGATCAGTGGTATACTGTTTAGCTAATCCTGTTTGAAAATAAAATATTCAACTTAAAATAAAATATCCGATAATTTTGAAGAACATCAAACTTTGATCAGAATCTTAATGACTAAGATACAATAACACGCCGAACAAATATTAATTTAGAAGTCAAACAACAAAAATCAGCGATATATTTTCAAATTTTAACAGGATGAGTTTCGATGGTTTTACCGAACCATCAGCCTCAGCTGCAAAAACGCAAATCTCGCTCAATTCTCGTTCTTATCTCGTTCATTTGCGCTTTCGCAGCTGAGGCTGATGGTTCGGTAAAACCATCGAAACTAGTCCTGTGAAAATTTGAAAATATAACGCTGATTTTTGTTGTTCTAAATTATCAGATCTTAATGGTTTATTTAACAGAAAAAGCTTGTAAGGTTTATCTTAAGTTTTTAACAGTTATCTTTAGTTAAAGCTACTTTCCTATAACTTCTAATTTCAGCTTACAAATTTCCTGGCAGAGTGCGTTTTTAGAATCGCGGTTAAATGCAAATGAAGGATGAGCAGTATTTAAGGCGAAGTTCCACTGATTTCGTTAGAGAGCCAGAGATTCTGACTAGCGCGCGTTTGCCTTTTGGCTACACTCGCTCTAAGCTATTACTACGCTCGGCCGTATTTCAAGCCCTTGATAGCTTCGCTAGTTACTTAACATTTAAGGGCCAACTCCTGTAGAATTTTGATAGCTTTGGCTATATAACTTTAGTTAAGCAGTTTTGTTTAAGTTTTATGTTTGATTTTCTTAGTACACTTGAGTTCAAGCCCAAGTGGAGGCTTTTCTGTACGTCCTGAGAAAGGGCCATCTGTCAACCTTTATTTTGATCAATAGATGGTAATTAACTCTTCTTGAGTTTACATTTCTGTTTCCTGAGTTAAAGCGATTATTCGCTTACCAATTCTCAAGGTTCCACACACATAGCTGTAACTTTAAGGTAGGAACCTTATAAGCTTTCAAAGATGAAAACTTCACATCCAAAATAAACATAACATCTTAGGCGTAGATTCTTCTTGTGAAGGTAAACTCGTAAGAGATGCTCTCTTTTAACTGGCAGCTACTCAGCAACTAGGGAGAAGACCCCGTCTTGCATATAGACCCAAAACCACTTTCTTTCCTTGGTATAAATCTCCATCAAGGTTAGGCTGGACTTTACTGCAGCTGTTACCGAACTATTCCTAGAGTTGGTCTACTGGAGTTGAATCAGACCGGATAGGGCTGGTGACTGGAAATCCCATTCGTCAAACATCCTTTCAGAGATCCTTCGGCAACCTTGCTTCGCCGTTAACAAACCGGATTAGGGCTTATTTTCGGGGAAGGGCAAAAATAAAAGTATATTTATATATTTTTATTTAATATTTATTTTACACCGAATACAGAAATTTAAATTTATTCAATTACAGTCATGTCATCTTCTTCTGGAACATCGTCATAAATAAAATTCTGAATTATATTCTGATTTTCTTCTAAATCCATTTCCTGTTGAATCGTTGGTTCGAATCTCTCATGTCTTGCGCTATAGCTATCGTTAAATGAATACTTCTTGTTTAAGTAGCCTCTTCGTAGTGCATTGGAAACATCACTATCAGTTATCTTGTCCCATGAATTTTTTACCCATCAATCACCCCTTTTGATTTTCGACTCATTCTGTGGGGGTTGGAAAAAGGTCGCTGCGTCGTATGTGTCTCGGGGGTTACGCTTCAGCCCAAATTTCACCCCGACGAGAGTTGCCGACGCTAACGGATGACGATGCCTTTCCTGTGAACGTATCTCTCTCGAGGCAAATGGTGAACTGGTTAAGATAAATTCCAAGAATTAATTTGAAACGAACTGTAGAGGTAAACAATTAATTTCTCGGAATATTTTGTTTCAAACATTTCTCTGAAATACGAGTATTAGGAAAGCTAAACGTATTATTACTTATACTTAATAAATCAACAGCATTTTTGAACGAATTCTTTTTGTCACATTATTTTAACTAGGGATTATTTTCGGGAGATGTCTTATTTTACAAAATTGTTCCGAAAATCACGATAGGGATTATTTTCGGAGGATGTCTTATTTTACAAATAGTTCCGAAAATCACAATAGGGCTTATTTCCAGAGGATGTCTGATTTTCATAAAAAGACGGTAATATGAAATATAGTTTCATCTGAAAGAAAGATGCGGTTTAGAACATCGTTTCATTTTCGATGCGAGATAAGATCTCCACAGCAAATGCTGCACGTTGCGGCCTATCATTTGGTTGCAGTTTCTGCACATTCTGCATCTTATATGAGTGCATCCTCAGTTTCCGATTAAGAACATCATGAATAGTTGATCGTAGCATAGATAATTTAGAAGCTGCCTGCCTGATCGACTGACGAGGGCTCCAAACGAAAGCTTGTCGAACATCTTCCACACGAATGTGAACGCCGATCATCTCCTTATATTTCCCGTACACTTCCCGTTTTGAGAAACGTTTGGTGCCACTTTTTTATGCCCTTAGCCTGGGGTGGATTTCTTTTATAAACTGTATGAAACATGCTGTGCACTTTTACTACAGATTTGTGTTCTGCATACCACTGAACAGTTTACGCCTTCTCTTGCGGTGACGCCATTTTTCCGTTTGTCGGCGCAGCAAACGCGCAGGTGCGTCAAACTAGAGAAAAAAAAAATATTGTCACCAAACTCTACGAATTCAGCTCCCACATACGGCCAATAATATCACCCTCGTAGCGCTAAAACTTTGTTTTTAATAGACTGTCCAAAATAGGTACATTTGATTCGGACACCCTGTATAATGGGCTTGACATTTGAGTAATGTTTATAAAGAAAAATATCAAGCTTTCTTTTTACGGAAATAGAACACTTTTATTTCCCTTCATCCAGACATTAAAATAAGAGCTTTCTTTAATTATGTACGAGGCCCACCAGCGGCCGAGCTGAACACTGGTAGTTCGGTCCAAGTCGCTGAACACTGGTAGTTCGGTCCGAGGGTCGAATCCCGCGAACGGGCTGGCTGCATGGGCGTTTTCGTGGTTTTCCCCGTGTGTAACGTGTTTAAGAGACAGTTTCCCTTAGAAAGTCCTCCCCGAAGGCATCCCTTCCCTTAGGTAGATAACCCTAGTGTGCTTTGCCGTAATTAAAATAAACCAAACCAAACTTAATTATGTACGGGTACAACATTCTGTCTGTTTTATTTTAAGATTACTTCAAAACACTGTAATAGCTTTCGGATCTATACACATCTGTGGAACTTTCTTTTTAAGAAGATAAATTTATTATATTTTCCATTGGAATAACATATGGTATTTCCGATATTAATTAAAGTGTATAATCACCAATATTGAAATACTCTACAGAAATGGTGGTGGGGTGTATTTAATTATGGCAAAGCACACTAGGGCTATCTGCCTAAGGGGAGGGGTGCCTTCGTGGAGGACTTTCTAAGGGAAACTGGCTCGTATACACGTTACACACGGGGAAAACCACGAAAACACCCATGCAGCCAGCAGCATTCGCGGGATTCGAACCTCGGACCCAACTACCAGTGTTCAGCGACTTTAGCGCTCGGCCGCTGGTGGGCACCCTACAGAAATGAATGATCGCAAAGTTATCCCACATTTGTCGCATTTGACTTCAAATGCGAATAATACAATCTAATACGGCATAAGATTTTTTTTTTACTTCAACTATAGCTAAAGTAAAGTTGACATTTTCTCTTGTCGAGAGGCAGAGGTAGACTTGCTATGTTCGAGCCATTTGCTAAAGCTATTAAAAATGCTAAAATATTTCACAAATTTCGATTTTGCATAAGATAGCAATTTATGTGATAGATTTATGAGGTAAATGATGAAGTCTTTGTTATTATAAGCTTTAATTTGATATCGAATTAAACTCGTTGTCCTTCGAAATTATTTTAATACTCTGCGATTTTTTTTCCAGTTTTGTAAGCGCTGTCACCATGCTTGTCATGAATTATTCACATGCTGAGAGCAAATGTCCATATTCGCTGATGGAAGGACTGGTCCTTTTCCGGCGCTCGCGTGCCCACGCGAAATGTTAATCGAGCATCATTAGGTGAACAGTGCAAAGAAAACCACTCGTGACTAATGGCTAGAGTCAGAACAAGAGACGGATTCAAACGAGAGGGAAAAAAAAAGGAGCTGTCGTCGAGACGTAGATTGAAACAATGAAACTTTCTCACGATCCTGAACCGAAGCAAAAAGTTTTTAATCTTAATTTCTTACTTTCTTTTTTATTTAATTTTTTTCAGGATTTTATTTAATTTTTTAAGATTTGCTTTCATTTATTTCCATTTGTTGAGCTCAATGATTTTAAATTTATTTTCCCAAACTCCTTTAAATTTATCACTGGGGTACGGGGGAAGTTTTTAAAAATGTACTACAAACTTATATGTGTGTGTGGTTATGGCAAAGCCACGAGGGCTATCTGCATAAGGGGAAGGATGCCTTCGTGGAGGACTTTCTAAGGGAAACTGGCTCGTATACACGTTACACATGGGGAAAACCATTAAAACGCCCATGCAGCCAGCCCGTTTGCGGGATTCGAACCTCGGACCGAACTACCAGTGTTCAGCGACTTTACCGCTCGGCTGCTGTACGAACTTATATGAAAAGAACTTATTTTCTCAGTTCTGGATGACCCGCGAATTGCGGATGGCAATGTTTGAGTTCTAAGGTACCATATACTGTATACATTATAATATATTGCCGCCCAGACGGTAAAGTGGTTGGAGGAGCCTGTAGAGTCATTAGGTTAATTGGAAGCAGAAAAGATGAAAAATATGCAACCGCCTTCGCCGGGAATCGAACCACGGACCTCTGGAATACCGGCCCAGCGTGCTACCGTTACACCACGAAGGCACGCTAGGGAAGTGGGAGAAATACCTTATAAGCCTACTGCAGGAAAATCCCGGAGAAGGCATGGATGTTTGTAAATGTATAGTGTCTTTGCGGCATGGGGGAAGTCTAAATATATGGCCAGCCGAAAGTCCTCTCATGTGATTTGATGGCAGGGAAGAAGGACGGGATACATCTCCCACCCGGGGGTGCTCTTCCTCAAAATTGGGGTGGAAAGTAAAAGACCAACCTCCTTGAGAGAATGGCAAACATTTTTTTTTTTTTTTCTTCTACGAAATTACAGGGACAAGACTACAACAATTACAACATTATAATATATTGTTGCATGCGTACAGGTTCGTAATGCATTGAAGTCCGATAAATGAGTTAATAAAAATTAAATAAATAAAATCTGAAAGTTTCCAGATTTCAAATTACGTCCAAAGGGGCGTTTTTTTAACGTTTTGTGTGTCACCTTTATTTATAAATATTGTTACGAATTTGGTATTTAAATAGCTAATGTTAGTTCAATTATAAATTAGAGGGTTTTATTTCTCGCGCAGTGCAGCGCGTGAGGAATATTAAAAGAAAGCTAAGCCGGAAAATTGAAAATACAAGAGCGCGTGCATTAAATAAATAAATATCTCTTTTTGATTTCGAGAAAGTACTAGAAAATTCTAGCGCGTGATTTTAAAATCTTATAAAAGGAGGAAAACATCTCAGTTTATAGTAGTTGCTTAGTTTGTTGTAGTTTAGAAAACTGCTCTTGTTGACTGTAGCGAATTCGCGAATTAGCTTTCTTTAGCTGTTTTGAATTACGTTCTATTGGACGTTTGAGTAGTTAAAAGATAACTACTGTGAGATATTGTAATACTGCATGATAATTTGAGGAAATTTAAGCATTTTTGTTGAGATAATAATAAATTTTTGTTCATTTTTCATCGAACTTGTGCATTCATTTCGTAACAAACCCGTACGCATGCAACAATTTTTGGTGTCAGGAGTGGGGTTGTACTCGAATCGCTTCTTCTCTGCTTTTCCTTGAACTCAACAGCCATCCGCCAGACCCGACTTCCAAAGGCAGCTGGATTACACCCCCAAAAATTGTTGCATGCGTACGGGTTCGTTACGAAATAAATGCACAAGTTCTATGAAAAATGAACAAAAATTTATTATTATCTCAACAAAAATGCTTAAATTTCCTCAAATTATCATGCAGTATTACAATATCTCACAGTAGATATCTTTTAACTACTCGAATGACTCCCATACTCGAAATTCTGTGATACTGGAAAGCCATATTCCTTCTCTCTTTGTATTCTGATTATGTAGAGTTCTGCTCTTTTTTCATTCTGTCCTCGAGAATATTTCTTTACTTTGCATTTCAAGAACTAAAAGAGACTTAAAGCTACCCTGTTATTGCTAAAAAATATTTATTATTTTCTTTCATTTTTTAAACAACATCTCGTTGTTTTTTTAATATTGAACCACACGTGTAATTCATCTTAGCTGTATAACTTTAAAATAGTTTTTGAAGAACTTAAGAATAAACTCATACACACGCACACACACATGAAATAAATAAATAAATATAAAAAAAATTTTTAAATTGAAAGCTTTCAAATTTTATATTACTTCCAAAGGGCCGTGTTTTAACGTTTTGTGTGTTACCGTTATTAAAATTCAGATCAACAGCAATATCACAATATAATTTAAAAAGAGCATATGCATAGAGTTTACGATGCACAGTCTTGCGGGCTGAAGCTATTTTTTTTTCCCCAGTACAATGTTATCATAGCTCGCTTTGAAATCTCTGAGTTTGTTAATCAAATTTCGTTATAGTTTTACAAAATATGAAGTAGATAATAAAACAAATTCCAAATTCTACATTTGGGCTCACAGATCCCCATATTCGAAGGGAGGACTACGTTTTTCAAAATTTGATATTCTAAGTACCGTTGTTTTTCCATACTAAGAGAAACATATATATATACATTCACGCAGATTCTTCATTATTTAATTTCTTTAATGCAGGGCTCTAATATTCGGTCGCAACTATTCAAAAAAGGGAAATTTCTTTAAAGTGTGTGTGTGTGTGTGATTATGGCAAAGCCTCGAGGGCTATCTGCCTAAGGGGAGGGATGCCTTCGTGAAGGTCTTTCTAAGGGAAACTGGCTCGTATACACGTTACACATGGGGAAAACCACGAAAACGCCCATGCAGCCAGCCCGTTCGCGGGATTCGAACCTCGGACCGAACTACCTGTGTTCAGCGACTTTACCGCTCGGCCGCTGGTGGGCTCTTTAAAGTGAACCAACGCAAAATGTACAAACGAAATTAATAGTCCTTCTGGGATAATTGCCCCTTTGTGCTGATAAATCAAATAAATTTTCGGATTTATCATCTAAATATTATAGCCAACTAATTAACCCAGAAAGCGGAAAAGCTTGTTTTCGATCTAATAAAACAAACGAATAATGTAGTGATCAAACATATTTTTGACAGACAGGTATCTCGTTTATCGTACTAACAATCATAAATACATTTTATAATGTTATAAAGTCTGGGAGTCTTGAGCAACACCTTCGCCGGGAATCGAACCACGGACCTCTAGAATACGCGCCGAGCGTGCTGACCACTACACTATGAAGGCATGTTAAGAAGGCGAGAGAAATACCTTATATACTCCCTTTTTTAAAGGGCGAGTGGGTTTTTAGGGGACCCAGTCGCCATATCCTGGGTGTGGAGAATCATCATCCACCACCTTTTTAGTTAGGGGCGAGAATGTAGAATCATTAAGATTTTTTTTTAGAAGCAAGAAAGATGAAAAAAAAAGCAATGCCTTCACCGGGAATCGAACCACGGACTTCTGGAATACGCGCCCAGCGTGCTGACCACTACACTACGAAGACAGCTAAGAAGGCGGGATAAATGCCTTATAGTATGACTCTGAATCGTATTTTACTAGAGAAGGATCACAGCGGTATCGTTTCGTCTGTTGTTAGTCTGTTATTACTCTTAGTCTAACTTAATTGGCATCGGCTACTTTCGCTAGTAATAAATATTACGCAATCCACATGGGAAAATACGTAAAAAAATATTTTCGGATACATAGCAAGATAAAAGAAGGCGCTTAACCTTTTGAGGCCGGGGCTTTGGTAGCAGTAAAAGCTACCAAAGAACGGGGAATCTTGAACCGAATGCTTTCCCCCCTTTAAGAAATCATCTCCTATTTGCAAAAAAAATTCTTGTGTGTACTTTAATGGATTCTCAGAGGGGTGCATCTATGTCGCAAAAGGAAGACCTTTGAAAGAGATAAGTGGTTAAAACCCTAGGGACGTCAAATTTGACATTATACCCCACTTTTCAGCCTGGAAAATGGGGGAAAAAGACATGGCCCCTAAAGTGGACAACCCCGTCTTTTCAAAGAGAGGACTCTATGGTCACTATAATGGCCATCCCGTCTTCAAAAGGTTAAGTTCACCAATTTTTCACTGAGTTTTTATGTGTAGACCTAAATACTCAGAATAAAAGTCCTCGCGTTTCTCATCATTCAAGTTCATTATCCTTCGGGCCTCACTGAAATATCGCAAGGATGAGTAATGAAATGAGAAGCTTTATTGTTATTAGCTTTACAAGAGCAGCTATAAAATCACAACAGAGAATGGTCTTATAATGCAATAATCTGGCCATCAAATGGATGTTGCAATCTTCGGTGAATAACTGACGGACAGACTCCCATTAAAAATAAAAAATAAATTTTCATTTTCTCCTAAACCCATACTCTCCCTCAGTATTCTGAGAATTTGAACGACACCAATCTGTGCCCTTTATGGTAAGAAATCTAATTATCTTTAATAAAAAGGATATTTAGTCGGGATGGAAATTCCACTGTTTCGCGATTAATTTTGATAGAGTCACGTGACCATGCCGAAAGGAAACAAGCATTCTCACAATTCATCCGTGACCTAGTGTCTGCCCAAACGGCCGCCCACAAACCTTTGCTATTGTTACAATCGAGAAGAGTTCTGCTTTACGACATCGTTAAAAAAGAATCAAATCTAGCCCACGCTCTTTAACAGTGTTTGGGTTGTTTCACTGGCCAGATGTGTCACAGATGTCACAGGATGACCTTGCCGGGACGACTAGTCTCGATAAAAAGCAAAAGGACTTCAGTCGTTTTTTAATATCACATTTTGTTGAGAATATTGTTTACGATAATAATATTCAGATTACGTAGGTAGGTGATAGTGTCATAAAATTTTCTTTCAATTACAGACCCCAATTTAAATCATTATTTCAAACGATGGAACGTTACGAAGGCTCTAATCCCTAAAAACATTTTATACACATTTTATTTGAAACATTATCACTCACGATCATCGACTTCCCAATTATTTGCAAGAGTGGCATGTGCACTTTTGTGGGTGAGATAAAATACGTGACGAATGCAGACTAAATGCATTCAACCCCTAGAGGGTTCAAAACAATTTTGTAATATATGATAATACATTTAATGACGACACTTTTATATGACAATGTATTTAACCCTTAAACCCCTATAGCATTATGTTTCCGCTATGCTGGACCGGACGTCGAAAGGAACAATTCTCAGAACCCGCACATTTCCAGGAAACCCACGTAGCTAGGTTACCATTTTCCCTTACTACAAAGACTTGAACGCTAAACAGTCATCGATTATCGCTCAGATTGGGATCACGTGATCCCTTAGAAGCAAAACTTTCGTCTGATTTAGTTGTTGTTCTCTACGCGGGACAGAGCTGCAGCCGAAACGTTTCCGGCGACGTTTTAAAAAAGTCTCGCGTAGCCGGTACATCGTTTCCGTAACTAGGCGGGACTTCACTTCCAGCGGGACTCTTTTTTTTTCTAGGAATCCTCTCGTTTAAACCAGTGCTTCCAGAATCTCGTTTCTCAGAAATGTCCCGTCTAGAAAGGACCATCGCCAGATGTGATAAGGGTTTTAGAGGTATCATGTAATATTTTTTTTAAAATGGTTCTGAATAATTCATTAAATAAACACTCAGAATTCATTTTAAATTAATTATTCTAATGCAAAAAAAATGAAGTAATTGTTATTTTAAAAAAAATTTGAGTAGTAGAGAACTGGGAAAACTGGTATTTGTATTGTCACTTTGTCCAAAGCCTAAACCAAAGGCAATTCATCATAATAATAATGCTACCGCCCTTTGAAAAAATGTTAAAGCGTGTCGCTCTTTCACGCACTGTTACAAAACGCCTAACTTGGCACGGGACATTGCAAATATTTGATAAACCCCTATATCAGAAAATCGTAAAATATCTGGTTGTAAAGAAAGTTTTCCGCCAAAAAACGTTCTTAATAAAATTAGGGGAAAAAAAATAGTGTCGAGTGGGGATAACTGTCGGTTTTGTCCATCCAAAATTGCTCACTGGCAGATTTCTTGTTTTATGATTGTAACTCTAGTTTTAGTTGTAATTTTTTTAACTCTTTTTAATTTTTCTTTTGAAGTTTTTTTTAACTCTTTTGGTTTTTCTGTATTTTACAGTTTTAAATGAATGTCTTTTGAGTTCTTATCGATTTTTACCTTCTCGCGAAATGAGAATTGAATTGTTTGAATGACAAATATATCTCTAATGGAATTCGAGGAAATAAGCTTAAATGAAGTTCAAATAATTTGTATAATTTAATAGGCCATACAAGAAAGTCATGTGGTGTACGCATCAGATAATTTAAATTTAAGAAAGGATTATTCGAAATCGACTTTGTTAGTACTCTGAGAATTAAAGAATAACAAAATTTCGCTGCTTTTAAGGAAATGGCCTTTTTTACCGCTTCCGTTAAACATAGACCTTGACGTTACATGTAATTTTGGGAATTAAGTCAAGGTTCAAATCTTGGTTTGGTTTTGAACTTAGGATAACTTTGCATAAAATTTGCATAAATTATAATTTTAAAAAAATGCGTAATGTGTGTGTGTAATTATGGCAAAGCCTCGAGGGCTATCTGCCTAAGAGGAGGGATGCCTTCGTGGAGGACTTTCTAAGGGAAACTGGCTCGTATACACGTTACACATGGGGAAAACCACGAAAACGCCCATGCAGCCAGCCCGTTCGCGGGATTCAAACCTCGGACCGAACTACCAGTGTTCAGCGACTTTACCGCTCGGCCGCTGGTGGGCTAAAATGCGTAATGTATCAGTTACAATGGAAGCTAGAAAATTGTAATATAAAAACGGAAATTCGTGTTCATATTCAAGAAATCTCATAAAATTTTCACTCTCTCATCACTTCGAAAAAATATTCGCCGAAATTATAACTGAAATAAAACTACTATCATATTTTTAATTGGCTGTACAACTTATCGCAAAATCTGTATTCGATTGGTCGGCCGACAGGTAAAATCGCTGAACAGAAATGGTAGTTTGACCTGGGTTTGGTTTGGTTAGGCTAAGTTAGGTTAGGTTATTTAATTACGGCAAAACTTCGAGGGCTATCTGCCTAAGGGGAGGGATGCCTTCGTGGAGGACTTTCTAAGGGAACTGGCTCGTATACACGTTACACATGGGGAAAACCACGAAAACACCCATGCAGCCAGCCCGTTCGCGGGATTCGAACCTCGGACCGAACTACCAGTGTTCAGCGACTTTACCGCTCGGCCGCTGGTGGGCCGACCTGGGTTTGGATTCCAGGAAATAGGCTGGCAGCATGAGCACTTTCGTGGTTTTTTGTTGCGTAACGTGGATACGAGTCAGTTTTACTTATAAAGTCCTCCTCGAAGGCATCCCTTCTCTCAAGCAGATAGCCCTCGAATGTTTTGTCATAATCAAATAAACCAAAACCTAATTTTTCGCATTTTCAAATTTTCTTCAGTTTAACTTTCTAAAAGCACCATTCTTTGAGCTCTATGAAAATTAGAACTGTAAAAAATCTAGTTTTAATTTGTCATCGTAATGAATTTAATGCAATAGTAATGAAAGCATTTTTCATAAATGAGGATTTTTGCATAAAAACGCGTTTTTCTCCAAAAGTGATTTTTTTATACTCGATGTACCTTTTCTCAGGAACTATAGTGCTCACAGATATCTAAAATTTAAAGATATTTAAAATTTGTATGCCTTATTTATTATGTTTTCTAATATGTACTGAAAGGAGCTTTTTGTGATAAACTAAGAAAAAAAAAATTAAACAACTTTTTGTGCGAGAAAAGTTCTAAATTTTACTATGCCTAAATATTCTGTAAATTATCTAAAATTCAAAATATTTCAAAAGCTCATTTCAGCATAATCAGATAGGTATACTTTAATCACGCAAAAAATTTCAAGCGTGTATCTACAAATTTTGAGAAAAGGTACATCGAAAATACCCAACTTAACATTGTTGGTATAGGGGTTTCCAACACCCCTTCATGTCCTGTTTTTAATTCTGCTTTGGGTAACTTTTTTTCGATGTTTCTACTACAGTGTAGTAAGGAATCTCAACACTTTAAATTTTTCAGAAAGCTACGGAATTAAGAAATGTACACAAAGATGAGAAAATATCAAACTATATATAATTATTTGAACAATTTACTTCAATTATTTCGATGCTACAATACAAATTATTATTAATGATCTACAAAGTAAGAGATGCGTATAATTAGAAATGAAGATTGGCGACTACAAAATCATCATTCTGTTATAGAATTGTTATTATTGGGAAAAAATGATTTATTGTATGGTCCAAAAAGAAGTATAGTTATAACTATACTTCCTTTTGGATGCTACTTACTCGTCGTATCTGTTTTCAGGGAAATTGATCTGTGTAAAATATGCATCTTTACCAAAGTTCACCAGCGGCCGAGCGGTAAAATCGACGAGCCAGTTTTCCTCAGAAAGTCTTCCACGAAGACATACCTCCGATTAGGCAGACACACCTAGAGTGCTTTGCCATAATCAACTAAACCAAAAACCAATCTCTTTACCAATGATATTAAATTACATTTAATTTATATGAGGTTAATTCTATGAAATGATTTGACAGAGACCAACAAAATCATAAGTACTATTCCGTTTTGAGGACCGTAAAAAAATTGCAGCGAAAATACAGGCGCAAAAGCGCCAAATCTAGCAAACGCGCCCATTTAACAGCGTGCCAAATCTAGCGTACGCGCTGATTTCAGATTGCGTAAGTTTATATAGTTCTATATTTCTTAAGACGCCATTGAAATACTAGTTTAATTTTTAAATCCTTTTTTGATATCCTATGGATTTAACAATTTTTGGGAATTGCCCATGACGAAAAGTCTGCAATAGAATTTTGGGTAAAGTGCAGAATCACCCACTGCTTGACGCGTTTTTTAAAGAATTTCACATACTTCGGTATCACATCGACCTATTTTCACTTAAAAAAAAAAAAAAAAAAATCCCAGAATTGCACAAAAATGGCACTGCGCACACTCTTGACTTTATCTATGTACAAATGGACTTATTTTCACTAAAAAGGTAAAAGAAAATTGACAAAATTCCAATTGTTTTTACCCTTGTAAAAAGCGAGAAACAAATAAGTGGGAGATTCTGCTTTTTACCGAGAATTTTTTCAAAGAAAAGGCATCATTCATTATAGAAAATTATGTTTTAACAATCAACGAGATGAAATTACGTTTCAGTGATAACTCAGTAGCGAAATAGCGATGCTGGCATCCATTCAGTTACGTTTAGCAATTTTTATATAAATTATAATAATGATCTGAAATACTTATTTACTCTTATACTTCCATTTAGTCATGTTTAGCCTTTTTTTATGTAAATTATAATAATAAAAAAGTATTATATGAAACTAACTTTTCATCTAAATTAAAACATCAATCTTAGTGATAAGTGACGGAGGACGTGGGCACTGTCCCTTTACCTTAATGGTTAATCAGTAAAGCATCACGTCCGCCATTATCCAGAGCCGCCAATGGGGTTCGCTGCCGTCCAACTGCCCGGGTCCCAGTGTTCATCAATCTTAGATAGTTATTTACTATTATAATTCATTTCTTGCATTAGGGTTGCCGCAATTATTTTTGGCAGCACTGGCATCAACGATTTTTTACGGCCTTCAAAATCGAATAGTACCGAATCATGAAATGAAACATTTCTTTTTAAATCTTGTGCGATATCGCAAAAGTAAACTAAAAATTTTCTTTTGTTGGCTTCAGATGATTTTCTATCAAATGAGAGTAAGTTTATTCACAAATATTAAATGAACAGAATTTCATTTTTTCATCTTTTGAGAACTTTTTTTTTTTTTTTTTTTTTTTTTTTGCTTGAAACCGCTCGGTTTCACTCTTGTCAGATGCTTGTTACAGCTGATAGTTTCTGTCTTCTGTAAAATCGATGCTCCTCCACATTCTTCAGCAGAAGTATTATCTTTCCATTAATTATCTCGATTTTAGGTAAAATGTACACAGGTTTTGAGTCATAGAGCTAAATTGATTACGAACCAAAGCCATATTAAGTTACGATTAGATATATTCTCAATAAATTATATTTTCATCCTCAAAAAAGGTTCAAGGTTTTCTTCTAAATTAATACTAGCCTTGCTGGGGGAATATTCTGTTATTGTTGTATATCAAATGATAACATTAATAGCATAGACTTTTATGATTCCCGTTTCAAAACTTTTTCCTCCCTTCATTGCAGATTTCTTTACATTCATTTCTAACTGAAATGCACAACATTCAACGAACTGTTGATTCGATAAAAATGAAAAATATTACAAATTAAAAAATAATAAAAAAATAAAATCTGAAAGCTTTCAGATTACGTCCAAAGAGGCGTTTATTTAACGTTTTGTGTGTTACCTTTATTTATCAAATATCGTGTTCTTCGCACTTAAACCATAAAATCCAATTCAACAGCAATATCACAAAATATTTTTTTAAATGAGCATGTCTTCAGAATTTCCTATACACAGCCTCGCGAACTGGAGATAAAAATGATTTTTCTGTACATCGTTGCCATGGCTCGCTTTGGAATCGTTGAGTTTATTAATCTATTCGTTAAAGTTTTACAAAATATGAATTCGATAATGAAACGAATTCCAAATTAAAAATTAGGGCTTCCAGGTGCCCATATTCGGTGGAGAATTACGTTACTCAAAATTAGATGGCTCCAGATACCGTTGCATCATCAAAATGCCAGAAACATACATACATTTATACAGATTCTTCATTATTTAATTTCTTTAAATATAATACAGAACGATAACATTTGGTAGAAACAATTTGAAAAGTGTAACAGACATTCAAAGTTTTCAAAGCAAAATGTCAAAACGAAATTAATAGCCCTTCTGGGCTAACACCCTTCGGGCTAAATAATAATTTTTACTTCCCTGTACGAAGTAAAAAGGAAATATTGCAATCGCGAAAAGTTTCAGGCAGCATATTTCAACGAAAATATCCATTTTGACCGCTATCGAATGCAATTTAACGATGTTTTTGAGTGATATCTGTACGTAAGGACAGAATAAAAGACTCGTTTCCTTCAAAAAAATTATAAAACTGCTTTAAAATTAATTCTGAAGAAAATTTTTCGTGGCGTCTGTACGAACTTATGTACGTACGTGCCTATCTCGCATAACTCAAAAACGAGTCGCCTCAAGAACGTTGAAATGTTGTATATAGGACTGCTATAACATGTAGATGTGCACCTCGTATTTTGGTTGCAATCGGCCGCACCAAACGTATATAAATATATTTATATATATATCCACTCTGTTACCCGGCTCAGTGATCTCAGTTTCTTTAGTCTTATATGTTTGTAAATTGTACATGTTTTGCTTTAAGAATGATTGAATTATGTTGTTTTTATCTTCCGGTTAAGGTTTTTATGCCTTTAGTAAATCTATATACAATATTTTTAGAATTATCAACAATTTTAAAGTTGTTTATGTGCCGCTAAGCCTTTTTTTTTTATGGCGGCCGTTGATTGTTTACAATCTGAAACAGCAGAATAGTGGATTTGTTGCCAATCTAGAGAAACTGAGCTTCGCAACAACAAAGATCACGCATTCATTTATTATTGCCAATTAAATCATGCTTAATCTTTTTCTGGAATTTTTTCGAGGAAAGAAGTGTTTGAGATTTACTTTGTAATTTTTAATATAGATATTTTGAGTTTTTATGTATTTTTGCCTTTTCGCGAAGTGAGAACTGAATTAATTGAATGAGAAATACTCAATCGTCTGTGAAAAACCGTTTCTTTTTTGTTTTGTTTGCTTAATTTCTTTTATACATCGTTCTAGCTTTATTATAGAACATTTTAATAGAACATGTGGCAACGATTCGATAATTCTATTCTTTAAATTATATAAATTTTGCGCATTATGAGTTATAATATGAACGAAATATAATACTGTTAGGTGAATCTAGCGCCAGAGTGTTGCTATGGTAAAGTAAATTTTAAAGAATGCATTTATTCTATTGTGGTTTATGCGCTGTCGGCGAAGTAGATTTAATTCAATCCAGTAAGTTTAAATGAAATGCAAGAAAAAATGCGTATAATTTAATATTCCAGTTTAATATTCCAATACAAGAAAGTCATGTGGTGTACACATTAGATTTTTTTTTTTTTTTTTTTTTTGTAATTGCAAAGTTCTTTAACTGGATTAAAATGGCGCTAAACACATCTGTCCCAGATAACTGGTTGCTCCTACTCTTGACTTCTTCAAGTCTTGAAAAATCAGTAATTCATCATGACTCTGATAGCTACTTCTCTTTTCATTAATTCTTCCGCGCGGCGAAGAAAGGTCTCCAGGAAATGAAATAAAATAAAAGGAATAATATTAGTCTTAGAACGTGATGCCAAACATACTTTGTCAGAAGACAGATGGTAAATTTCAAGGTTTTCCGATCATTTTCTGCGAACAGTATGTATTTTTGTGTCATGGTGAATTCAAAGAAAGCTGCAAAACGTACCGACTGACCTTCGTCGTTGAAGCAGGGTATCATTTTAGTCTGGCTAATCATAGTGTTCCGACGTTAAAACGTTTTACGGAGGAAGGTCTCACAAGTTTAGAGTACAGTGAATGAATGTTTATTGTTATATGCCAGTATTCAAGGATTCTGATGAATCATATAGTTAAGGTGATGGATCAAAATTGTCCTTACATCCGAGCTAAGGTTAACTTAAATTAAGTAAAAAGGGAGCAGGCCAATTAATTAAATCACTTTAAAATTAGAGAACACAATTTTTGTAAGTTTTACAAAATATGATATAAAAAAAATATGAGAGCTTTCAGGTATTGTATTACATCCAAAGGTGCATTTTTTTTCATCCACAGATATACAGTGGTGGCCAAAATTGTGGACACTTTTTGAAATTTTTATGTTTTTGAACTTTGTATGCTTATAGAACACGTTACGTTTCACAAAATGCAAACTTGTACATATCATTTTAAAGAGAATTTATTACTGAATTCAATACAAAACACAAAATTCAATTATTTGCAATACAAAAAAAAGTTAAACGATAATAGTTATCGATATACATTTGATAGTGATGTTTGCAGTGAGTTATCAGTACTTAGTAGGGTACCCTTTATTTTTGATTACAGCTTTATATCGACGTTTCATTGAGCTGACAAGAGTTTTAAGCTCTTCTTTCGTTATTACATGATGCCAGGAAGCAATTATAGCCTCAGTTAGTTCCCTTTTATTTGATGGGCACCTCCTTCCGACGAGAGTTTTCAAACGGTGCCACAAATTTTCGATAGGATTGAGGTCAGGACTGTTTCCTGGCCATGACAACAATTTAATGCTCTTTGTACGAAACCACCCTTTCGATATTTTGGCCGTGTGGCAAGAAGCAGAATCCTGCTGAAAAATAAACGAAGCATTGTTGGGAAAGAGATCTCTGATGGAAGGTAGAAGTTTTGGTTCTAGAATAGTGTTCTAGAATAATTGAAATTAGACAATGTATTTTCTGGCATTCAGTGTCAAATCGAGGACATGAAGGCGACCAATACCATCTGCTGACATGCATGACGATATTATAACACTAACTGGGTTCTTCACAGTTGCTTGAATGCAGTCAGGATGTAGCTCTTCTCCTATTCTACGTCTTACATATTTTCGCCCATCACTACCCAATAACGATATCTTAGTTTCATCACTCCATATAACTTGTGACCACTGATCATCTGTCCAATTAATGTTTTCCTTTGCCCACTGCAGTCTTTTCTTTCGTTTCTGAAAATTAAGATAAGGCTTTTTTCTTGGAATTCTACCTCTCAGTCCAACATCTGTTAATCTTCTCCTGATTGTTCTTGAACTGACAGAAACACCAGCATCATTCAGATCACTTCTGATGGCCGCTGATGACATTTTTCTATCTTGGAGACATAGTCTTTTTATTCTTCTGTCATCAATAGATGTGGTGCACCTTTTTCGGCCTTTTCCTACTTTGTTTCTTTATTGAATTTGTCTCCTGATGTCGTAAACAAAACTTTCGGACTCCAGATGTAGTCACTGAACCACCCACCTGTCTTGCAATTTCAGCATAGGAAAGACCACTTTCTCGTAACACAATAATATTACATCTCTTTCTAGGTGTCCAATCTACTCTTTTATTTCATGTCATTGCTTCTTGACTAAATATTAAAAATTTTTACAAAAATTCCTACTTGTAATTGCAGTGTATAAGAAACAGATCCTCCTTCTATAGAACAAAGCAAAATAATGGTTTCAAGTGTAAACATGATGTCATCTTCTACTGGCAGTTACTAACATTTGATTGGTTCTCAGAACAAGAACAGTGATTGGCCAGGAAAGCTAGACATTACAAACCACTTCAAAACTTTGTTTTTTATTTATATTAAAGTATTGCAAATAATTGAATTTTGTGTTTTGTATTGAATTCAGTAATAAATTCTCTTCAAAATGATATATATAAGTTTGCATTTTGCGAAACGTAACATTATCTATAAGCATACAAAGTTCAAAAACATGAAAATTTCCAAAAGTGTCCACAATTTTGGCCACCACTGTATATGTTACCGCGAAATTAGAGAATGTCGACTTTCACCGGAGAATATCAACATTCACCAAATACGTCGGTGAAAGACCGAATATTTCACTACATTCTTGTACATTCGGACCCTCACCGGTGTATGTCGACAATCACAGATATGCTCTGGTGAAAGTCGAAAAGAGAGGTCATAAAGTGCCATAATAGTTTTAAGTTGTTGCAATAAATAAGATTTTAATACCATAATTTAGTAAGATTTTTTATTACTGTTATTTTATTTTCTCATCATTTAGAACGTACTGTATAATTAAGTAAGTTTTTAACTTCTATTATTTTCCTTTCTCATTTTGAATGTATTGTGTGTTTTAGGTTCTCATGTTCTTAAGTTCTTATTTCAAGTCTCAAGTGCGTTTATTCGCGACTGAATTACGGAGAAGAAAATATAATATTGTTATATGTTCAACATTCACCATTAGTACATGGTGAATGTCGACATTAAACGGTGTAAGTCAGAAATAAGAGTATTTGGAAAATATTTCGGACATACACCAAGAGACTATGTGAATGTTGACATTCACCGGTGAAAGTCGACATTCTCCGGATTTCGGTGTCTCGCCGTAACATATATACATATATGTTTCGAGAGCATTCAGGATAACGCCAAGTCGGACTAAAACTATTTAAAAACAGCATATATTTAGAATTTCCGACAGACAGTCTGAAGCGCTGGCGATAAAAATGTCTTATTCCCTACAGTGTTGCCACTGTTCGCTTTGAAATTGATGAGTTTGTTAATCAAAAATTCGTTTAAGTTTTATAAAATATGAAAGAGATAATAAAACAAAGTCCAGATTCCAATTCAGGCTTCCGGGCCCACCAGCGGCCGAGCGGTAAAGTCGCTGAACACTGGTAGTTCGGTCCAAGGTTCGAATCCCGCGAACGGGCTGTCTGCATGGGCGTTTTCGTGGTTTTCCCCATGTGTAACGTGTATACGAGCCAGTTTCCCTTAGAAAGTCCTCCACGAAGGCATCCCTCCCCTTTGGCAGATTGCCCTCGAGGCTTTGCCATAATCACACACACACACACCAATTCAGGCTTCCATGTGCTCATCTTCGGATGCGGGACTACGTTATTCAAAATTTGATGACTGTAGTAGCGTTATTTCTTCACAGTGCGAGAAGCATACATACATTCATGAAGATTCTTCATTATTTAGTTTCTTTAAATATTATACGGCGCGATAACATTTGATGACAACAATTTGAAAAGTGATTCGGACATTTAAAGTGATTCGAAGCAAAATGCTGTTTTGAGAATAATATCCCTTTTATCCCTTTTTTTAAATAACGCTTCTTTTAATCCCTTATATCTTTTTATATACCTTTTTTAAATCCCTTTAATCCTTTTATTTTTTATCTTTTATCCTTTCTATTTCTATCCTAATACGCCCGTTTGGGCTAATTAGATTTTAGTTTGGTGTCGAAATCGAACTCAAGTTGAACTTCTGGTATTCTGCGATCTTAACCACATTGGTTTATGTGATTACGGCAAAGCCTCGAGGGCTATCTGTTTAAGGGAAGGGAAGCCTTCGTGGAGGACTTTCTAAGGGAAACTGGTTCATATACACGTTACACATGGGAAAAAACACGAAAACGCCCATTCAGCCAGTGCATTCGCGGGATTCGAAGCTCGGACCGAACTACCAGTGTTCAGCGACTTTACCGCTCGGCCGCTAGTGGACCCGCGGTCTTAATCACAACCACTCCGCCACTATTGGGGCGCTTTTATGGAAGAACGCATGAAAGAACCTGACACTTACTTATCTTCTTAAAGAAGCAAAAGACCTGACACTTACTTATCTTCTTAAAAAAGCAAAAGCATCAAAGATATATATACAGTGTCTCAAAAAAGTGATGGGACACTTATGCTTTACAAAAGGAAACTGCAATAAAATGAATTAAAAAACATTTTTGTGGGTGTGTTTCATACTTAAATTTAGTAACAATTATTACATATCATACATTTTCTCAAAATATTAAAATATTAATTTAATAAAAATACAATTGTTTAGAACGGAGCAGAAAATGGCTCACTTAAGTGATGGGACACTTACTTTTCCATCAAATATTTATCCAAAAATTTTACTTTTTAAAAGGTTTTAATATTTTGTTGGATTTCCTTTTACTTTTAAAACATGATTTAATCTTCTTGGGATGGATTCGACTCATTTTTTTGTGATTTCTGGAGTGATTTTACCCCATTCTTCTTGAAGCACCGATTTTAATTGTTGTTTTGAAGAAATGTTGTGTTTGCGAATTCTTGATTCCAATTCTTGCCAAATATTCTCTATGGGATTTAATTGTGGAGATTGTGGGGGGCGTTTTTATTATTTCAGGACAGTTATACAGCAGCCAGAGTCTAACGTTCAAAGCACTGTGCTTGGGGTCATTGTCCTGGTAGAATTTAAAATCGTTATGAAGGTTCAATTTTCGTGCTGAAGATTTCAAATTTTGATTTAAAATGTCAATATACTTGTACTGATCCATTATACTGTCAATAAAAACAAGATTACCAACTCCAGCGGACGACATACACCCCCATAGCATAACTCCTCCTCCACCATGTTTTACTGTTGGCATTAAGTTCTGTTTGCGAAATTCTTCCCTGGGTTTTCTCCACACCAAGATTCTACCGTCAGAACCAAATATATTAAATTTACTCTCATCAGCAAATATAACTTCATTCCAGTAATCAGAATTCTTATTTATGTTGGATTTTGCGAAAGCCAGTCTGAGTTTTCTATTCTTTTCACTTACGAAGAATTTTTTCCTGGCTGCTCTACCGTGATATCCAGTAGATCGAATTACTCTTCTAATAGTCTCAGAATTAACAATTACTCCATATAATGCTTGTAAATCAGCAGCAACTTTAGGAGCACTCATTCTTGGATTTTTTTAAAAATATTTCGAACGATAATTCGCCTTATTCCATCGGATAGCTTTGATGGTCGGCCAGGTCTTCTTTTATCCTGAATCATATGATTCTTTTTATATCGTTTAATGATATTGAAAACTGTTGAATGACTGAAGTTAACTGTTTCAGTAGTTTCTCTAATAGATTTTCCACGTTCAATATGCAAATTAATAACTAATTTTCGAATTCCAGGCAAAGTTTCTTTTCGTTTAGCATTCATGGCTGCACAGAGCTAAAAAACACAAAAATTCCAAAACAAACTGGAGAGAAATACTGCAGACGATGTTATAAATTATTGGCAATTGCTTTTGAGTAAAAATAAATACCCCAAAAGATATTTTTATTGCTTACTTCAGACGATTTTTGTTGCATAGTACGTAGTGTCCCATCACTTAAGTGAGCCATTTTCTGCTCCGTTGTAAACAATTTTATTTTTGTTAAATTAATATTTTAATATTTTGAGAAAATGTATGTTATGTAATAAATGTTACTAAATTTAAGTATGAAACACACCCACAAAAAATTTTACATGTTTTTTAAATTTATTTTATTGCAGTTTCCTTTTGTAAAACTCAAGTGTCCCATCACTTTTTTGAGACACTGTATGCAGAGACAGAAAGAGCTTTTTTAATGCAGCGGTTATTTAATTTAATATTGTTGTTAATGATGATTTATAAGAGTAATACCCCTGCCTGAATTTTTATTCATACAGCAAGAATATTTTGGTGGTTTATAAGCCAATGGGTTTGCATGAAAAACTAACAGGTCAATTATATTAACTTTTATATTATTTTAAATCCATCTCCTCTCTAGATTGAGGAGAAAATTAAAATAACATTAATGTGCTATTAGTTTTGTGCATGGTATGTATTATAGTCAGAAATAATTTCAAAATTATGCACGAATGCAGTCTGGTGTTTGAGAACAGGTGAGTCACATCTCTGCACAAACCAAACTTTAAAATGAAAGCTGCCCTTTATTTATAGTAAATTAATCGATCGTTAATTTACTCTAAAAAAATAACCCATCATTATTATCTTGTCATAGCCTAATGAATGCTTTAACTTGTTAATATACTTTATTATTATTATTTACGTGCTCCGCCCTTGACACTTACACAGAAAGGAAGGGATGCCTTAGTGGAGGACCTTTCTGAGGCAAACTGGCTCGTATACACGTTACACATGGGAAATACCATGGAGGTAGGAAAGGGAGGAGGGGCCATTCGGCGCTAGAAGTGAAGCACTGCTTTGAAGCTTGGGTCACCAGACGGGGTGTTCTTTGTTTACATTCAGAAGCTCGCTTGACAAGATTCTGATAGTATTTCGACACACGACAGTTCCATAGAAATAGAAAAAGGGACACTCTCGCATGAAAGAAACATTCATAGTGTGATGGATAATAGCAATTTGTATAGTTTACTGACATTTACGCAAAAATCACATCTTGGTTATTTTCCGATAACTAACAACAGCGATTTTGATTATGAATTTGTTTTATAAAATTCTAAGCTGTTGCACTACAGAAATATAGATTTTAAGAAAATTGCTAAAAGAGATCTGCCAAAATTCATTTTCTAGAAGATTTGAAAAGTTTGAAACTTGATGGCTAAATGTAAATATAAAATTATGTATGTTAAAATATTTGTAATTAGGCACATAGGTCAGATTAAGTTTTTATTAAATAGAGAACGCATGCAAGGGCTATCTGCCTAAAGAGAGAGATGCCATCGTGGAGGAATTTTGAAGAAAAACTGACCTTTGAGTGGGTATTAAAAATAATACTTATAATTTTCATTCAAATTATATTCATATATATTTTTTATGTAAAACTTTCGGGTGTATGCTAAATTAGTGTAAATTACTTTACACGAAAAATATAGTGAATGCACGGAAATTAAAGATTTGCACATGCCGGAAATGAAAAATAGGACATATGTATGAGTATTTATGCATGTGCTTGCAAAAAGCATGTATCTGCCTTTGACAAAATACTTAAATATTCATTAAATTATTTATAAATGTATTTGAAATGAATAATTTATTCACTTATAAACAACTGTGAAAGTACTGTGAAGAAATCTAATGATTAAATGTATCTAATTTATAATGATTATAAATGTTATCTAAATATATAATAACCTTAATATTGAATTGTAAACATAAATTGAAATCCTGTTGACAAATACGTTATAAAACTATTTAAGCAAGAATTGTTCGTATTGGAAAGCAATCTGTTAAAAGGTATTGTAAAGCAAATGCTATGAGATGCGCACTTAAGAACGTAATAAAGAGTTTTGGAATATGTATTGTTGAAATGAAGGGTAAAAAAAAAAAAATCTGATAAGTATAATTAAAAGAATTATTCCCTTTACATTTTATAATAACTCAGTTACATGTTTTAAATAATAATAAAATTAAAAAAAAAAAAAACTTATTTTATTCCCTTTCAGAAATGTTCAGAGAAAGTCAAATACTATTTAATTCCTAATAATTCTCTAATTTAAAATGAACCGAATAGAGCATTAATTATAAATTGACTTACATTTTTCGATTTAAAAGAAGCCAAAAAATCATGTCATATTTAAGAAAGTATTTTAGGAAGAAGCTCTATAAATAGAAAAGAAATAATGCATAATTTTATTATTAATAATACAATAAACTTTGATCTTAATTTTTGTACCTTAACCGAATAAAATCGAATTACCTTAATTTTTTTTTCTAATGTAATTAACGAAAACTTGTGAAAATATTTCATTCAAATTAAACCATTCTGAGAAAACTGTCCTGTGAAAAGTATAGCATTTAATTCCGTTCAGAATGAAATGTTGTTTAAAAATATGTTGTTTTCACATACTTAGGACTCTGAAGTGTTGTAGAAAAAGAAAATATATACATTTATATGTATATTTGCGACGTAATTACAAAATATTTACACCCGAACGCGTCAAATCCCATAGAACTCAATGGTAAATGACCCAATGTTTTGGTCACCACGTAGGGATCGCCGGTGCTTCAGAGCAGGGTACGGAGAAACTTGTTTAGGGCGACTCCATCTTACTTCCTACCTCCATGGGAAAAACCATGAAAACGCCCACTCAGCCAGCCCGTTCCCGGACCAAACTACAAATGTTCAGCGATCTTACCACTCCGCTGCTGGTGGGCCGTTAATATACTGTATCTTTGTAAAAATTTTATTTCATACATTACAGTGTTAACCTCTTTATACCAGTAACTTATTTACTAAATGATTTGAAAATAATAACCTCATCATTTAGAATATCTTAGATTAATGCTGAGTTTTAGAAATAAATTCAGGATGATTCATCGAGTCCTAACTAACGATAATACACAAAGGGGGGGGACTACGTCCAATGTACGCTTTCCTAATCATCATGTTTAGATGTTGCTCAAAATTCCTAACCTATTGAAGAGAGCACTGCGAAGAACTTCCGCTGATATAATGAAAAGTTCCCCCCCTTTATTTATTGTTTTTAATGTCGAGGAGTTCTGCGAATTCTATCGAGGAGTAATACTCAATCAAAAGATCTGAGCCCAAATAACTAAAGACTAATAAGGATTATAATCCCCAATTAATATTAGTAGAACCTTAGAATTATTATAAGAGCATTTGCGGAAAAACTGAAAAATAATCAAAACGTCAAGGAAATTTGGCGTAAAATACTCAAAAGGGAAAAAAAAGGGAGGATTAGTAAGTAGTAATCCTCCTCCCTTTTCCCTCCTGGCCCACCAGTGGCAGAGCGGTAAAGTCGCTGAACACTGGTAGTTCGGCCCGAGGTTAGAGGGCAGGCTGCATGGGAGTTTTCGTGGTTGTCTCCATGTGTAACGTGTATACGAGCCAGTTTCCCTTAGAAAGTCCTCCACGAAGGCATTCCTGCCCTTAGGCAGATAGCCCTCGAGGCTTTGCCACAATCAGACACACACACACCCTTTTCCCTCCGCGAAGTAAATTAAGGATTAATTTACTTCGCGGGAGACGAAGGGAATCCTTTTGTATTTTCCCATGGCAGGCAACACAAGGAAACGTACAAAAGAAAAACGCCGGGAAAATATACAAAAATTATAGAATGGGATGCAGAGTGTATATAATATGTAATGACATGTAGAATAGTAGAATAGTAGCAGTATATGTGTCACTGGAGCAGCCCATTGATTGGTTGTATCTAAGAAAGGAAGATATTCTGCAATATTCTTCCAGATGAATAGATTCTGCTAGATTTTTGACACTAAGCCTTGATAGAAAAATGGGAAAGAAAGAAAGGAAAATTGGAGCAAGTAATGCTCAATCAAAAGATCTGAGCCCAAATAACTAAATACTAAAGATTAATAGGGATTATAATCCTCAATTAATATTAATAGAACCGTAGAATTAATCCGTTATATTTAAAATTCATAATATTACTTCATTATGCATAGCTCTTTTTTTTATTTTAATCTCTTAGATTTTATGCTATTAAAATCTGTGCACATTTGTGTGTTTGAGACATAGTCCCGCTCCAGAAAGGCGGGGAGTTGAGTTTCGAGAGAGGCACCCACGGATTACAAAAATTTCGTGAGAAGCCATTTCGTCTAATTTCATTTTCGCAAGACTTTAATCAGCCGAGATATTGATTCATATCTCTGAAAACGCTAATTTTCGTCTTCGCTTTTCCGTGTGGCAACATTCTCGCGCGCTGGAGATAAAAATCTGCTTTATTTCGAAAAGTGTTGCCACTGCTTGCTTTCAAATCGTAGAGTTTGTTTAAAAAATTTGTATGTTTTACAAAATATAAAATAGAAGTAGCATTGACAAACGTTTAATAAATTACTCTGGATTCCAAAAATTCGTAGAAATCCATCTCTTCTATGCTCATGATCTTTTAATAGGTCTTTAATCAGCCTAGATATTAATTAAAAACTCTGAAAACACTAATTTCCGCAGTCCTTTTTCGGAGTGGCAACAGTATCGCGCGCTGGAGATAAAAATCTGCTTTATTTCGAAAAGTGTTGCCACTGCTCGCTTTCAAATCGCTGAGTTTGTTAATAAAAAATTTCTAACTTTTACAAAATATGAAATAAAAATAGTATTGCCAGCATTAAATATATTATAATATACGGTCATATTCTGATGTAGAAGAAAGCACGCGATTGCATGTGACGTCATTGTATGTCGAAACTTTTTTCGTGGATGTCAGCATTTCAAATAAACAGCTGCTGTTGCCAACTATTTTTGTTTCAGATTAGTATAATTGACACGATATGTTATAGCAACGTTGATTCGTTTACTGATATTGAGAAAAAGTTGTTATATTACGTTAATTTAAATCATGACGTCATGCGTATTAACCTGAAGTGTGCAAAATTTTTGTTCCCTGGTTTGGCAACGAAAAATTATTTACGAATTGGTCATTGCTTGGAAAGAATGAACTGATTTCATTCATACTGAAATGTTTTTATACATTTGATTTTCAGGCGTACATAGAACTTATAAATCGTGCTTTGGCTGCAGCCCGCTAATTATTATTTTAAAATTAATTTGTAGAATACGTTTAGGACATATCAAAAGTCTTGTTACAGAAATGATTTAATGCTAATTGTTACCATACAGAAGCAAACAGGGAATGAAATCCATTAAGGAACTGCCATGCGCAATCTAACGCAGAAGCGTTAAAAAAAGAAAAAGAAAAGCAACTTGCTGGAACACATTAATTGCTCTTACTGCAATGAAATACACCCGTTAAACACCCAACTCGTAAAAAAAAAATTACAACACGGACTTGAAATGATAAGAATTTGTCAACGAGTAAAGAATAAATCTTATGATTCATGATAGCACTACTGAAAGACCTTCACGGTTCTCCTTCAAGGTCTCATTTATGTGAAACCAAATACCCATTAGAAACGCGGAACGGGAATCTTAGATATAACTAAAACTAGAGCTTTTTCGTTGCAGGTTGCAATTCGAGTTTCATTTTTAAAATTAAATTTTATTTCTTAAATTTCTTTGGCATCCTTTGCTCTGTGTTGTCGGTTATCTGAGTTCTTAATTCACTTTTTGAGGGATAAAGTTCACCGATGAGTGAAACTTTTTGTTATATTTGAAACAACCTTTAATAATTAGCTACTTGTGTTTGGATTGCGTCCCTCTTTACCAGGTTGTTGTTGGGTCTCCCAGACGGTATAGTGGTTAGGGGAGGTAAACCGCTGAGTTGGCTTCTAACCCCCAGTGTAGATACAGTGGATGGACAAAAATATGGAAACACCTTGTGAAATGCATGTTTGAAAAGAAAGATTGATTTTAATGAAATATGTAGGCGGCGCTGGCGTTTTTGACTACTGACGCCAACTATACAGCTTCGTAAATGTGCTAAACAGTTCAGTTGTTGTCGGAGTACTGTTATGTGAGGTTGTCATTGCATTATGTCAGAGTTAACAGACTTCGAACGTGGACAAAGTGTTGGAGCACGTATGGTAGGTGCTTCCGTAGGCAAGGTAGCCGAGGTGTTTAGTGTTTCAAGAGATACTGTATCGAAGATTTATTCCGCATATTTGAAAAGCGGAAAAACATCATCTGCTAAATCACAGCCGAAAGTGTGTCCTGAGTGATCGTGACAGACGATCATTAAGGGCAATTGCGACGAAAAATAAGACCACAGCTGCAAAAGTTACTGCTGAAATGAATGTTGTGTTACCGAACCCTGTGAGTACCAAAACAATTAGAAGGGAGCTTCATAAACAGGGAATTGCTGGCCGTGTTGCAATTGAGAAGCCACTCATCAGTGATGCTAATGCCCGTAACAGGAAAAGGTGGTGTTTAAGTCATAAAGCCTGGACTATAGAGCGGTGGAAGCGAGTAATAGGGTCTGACGAGTCTTTTTTCACATTGTTTCTCACTTCTGGCCGAGTTTATGTCTGGAGAACGCCCTCTCAAGCCTATAATACAGACTGCTTGTTGCCAAGAGTGAAACATGGCGGGGGTTCTGTTATGATTTGGGCAGCCATATCGTGGTTCTCTGCTAGCCCCATGATAACTGTGTCAGGGCGCATGACTGCCAAGACTTATGTGAACATTTTGGCCGATCAAGTTCATCCCATGGTACAAACTTTGTTCCCCGATGGTGTGGTGTCTTCCAAGACGACAAAGCCCCTGTTCACGCAGCTCACATTGTCCAGGACTGGTTTTCTGAGCACGAGGATGAGTTGTCCCATCTCCCCTGGCCACCACAGTCACCAGACCTGAATATTATCGAACCTTTGTGGTCTACATTGGAACGGAAAGTGCGTTCTCGTTATCCACTGCCAACATCCTTATCTGAACTTGCCACCGTTTTGCAGGAAGAATGGTATAATATTCCCTTCGCAAACATACAGAAACTGTATTTATCCATTTCAAGAAGGCCGCAAGCTGTTTTGGATGCCAACGGGTTTCCTACACCATATTAAGCAAAGAAACATGTTTTTTTAAAGGTGTTCCATATTTTTGTCCAACCCCTGTATATCCATGCGGAATTGGTTACCAACTCGGCGGGAGTCAACCACTAGCTACCAGGCCGCAGCCCTGGGCAGCCTCGGCTGAGCAGACGACATTTATAAAATGCAAAAAAGAGATATGCATATGCATACAAGACACTTGAAGAAGAGTACAAGAAGGTACAAAGAAATATATACATACGCAAACAAGGCACTTGAAGAAGAGTACAATCAAAATATATGTATATACATATAAATACAAACTCATACAGATATATAGTACACACTTACATAAACAGATATTCCGAAACAAATAAAAGTATACATACTCTCACTCATATTGATATATACACCCATACATATACGTTATCATGATAGTTAAAGTTTACATGAAGCATGCCTTTGAGGTACGCGTGATCCTTAGTATAAATTAAGTACCATAAGTAAAAAATATAAACATGTACAGATACATTACAGCTTTCAGATACAATACGAACTTTATGCATGAAAACCTGGCACAGCATAAATACAAAATTACATATTGTACATATATATCACATACTCTATTGCTGACATATTGAACTAGCTTATATAGACTTTTATGACTACTGTCTTCCAGTGTCAGAAGAGTAATTGTTAGTACAGTAGTCAATTATTGTTTTCAGTTTCCGCTGGGCAACTCTATTACTTTGTAGATTCTGGAGCCCCGGGTTCGAATCCCAGAGAAGACATAGATGTTTGTAAGTGTATAGTGTCGGTACGGCATAGCGGCACTCTAAATATGCGGCGAGCCGAAAGCCCTTTCGTATGGATTGGTGGGAATGGAGAGGGGTGTGAAACCCCCGGATCCCCCCCCCGGAATGCTCTTCCTCAAAATTGGGGTAGAAAATAGAAGGCCAACCTATGTTTGAAGTAGGCTATGGCAACCATTGTTCCATATAATACGGACAAGACAACAACAACAAAGCACTCACGGGCTATCTGCCTAAGGGGAGTATGCGTTCGTGGAGGACTTTCTGATGGAAACTGGCTCGTATACACGTTACACATAGGAAAAACCACGAAAGCACCCATGCAGCCAGCCAACTTATGGGATCCTAACCTCGGACCGAACTACCAGTGTTCAGATACTTTACCGCTCGGCCGGTATGAAAAATTTGGATTAAAAATGATTTCTGCATACTTGGATACATGATTAACAGCAACCAGTCTAGACGAGGTAGTTTCCTAACTCCTCAGAAAATATCTGCACAATGTAGTTTGCTTAGTACGAATTGCTTTATTTTTATTTCATTTTTACATCCTTTTACGGAGTAAAGGAACTATCGTAATCGCGAAATATTTCGGGTATGATATTTCGACAAAAATAACCATTTTACCCGCGCTCGAATTCATTTAAACGATGTTTTTGAGTAACTTCTGTACGTACGGAAGAATACAGGACTTTTTTTCCAAAACGGATTGTAAAATGTATTCAAAAAAGATTTTTTTTTTGTGCCATCTCGCATTACTCAAAAACGAGTAGCCTCAGAACGTTGAAAGTTTGTATATGGAACTACTATAACATGAGCATCCCTTTTTAGTTGCAATCGGCTGCACCGAACGTAAATATATAAGTATAAACGCACAATGCGGAAACTAAATAAAAATCATAATTCAACGGAAATATCTTCCGACGACTTCGAACCCAATATCAACGCACAGCGGTTTGCCAGAGCAAGGGATATGTCACGTGTCATCTGTCAATCGTGCATGCCAAAAAATGGCTCAAGACCTAAGGAACGATCTGCAGTCATTGCGTCCAGTCAGTGTATTTCAAAGTGCTCCATTCAAGTTTCATTTCGCACGATGGAGAAGAAGTATTAGATGATTATTAGCAATATCATTATACAATTAAAGAAAAGTACTATGTTTACTGTATTCTGACTTAACACCCTTCTTTAGTCATCATAAGTTATTCAAGAAGAGATACTGAATTATTAAGAAGAATAGTTAATATTAACGAAGACTGCTTGGATACAAGCTCTAGTAAGTGTGTTAAAACTACCGTTAAAGGTTCGTTTATCGGTAGTTGCAATGTTAAGATCAAGTTCTTTAAAATTAAATTAATCGTTTCTAGCCCAGAAGGGAAATTTATAGCCCTTCTGGGCTATAAATTTCGTTTTGGCATTTTGTGTTGGTTCACTACAAAATTCTGAATCACTTTTCAAATTGTTGCCACCAAATATATTAAAGAAATTAATATTTAATATTAACGAAGACTGCTTGGATACAAGCAAGCTCTAGTAAGTGTGTTAAAACTACCGGGTAACGTTCGTTTATCGGTAGTTGTAGTGTTAAGATCAAGTTCTTTAAAATTAAATTAATCGTTTTTACCCCAAAAGGCGTTAGCCCAGGAGGGCTATAGATTTCCTTTTGGCATTTTGTGTTGGTTCACTACAAAATTCTGAATCAGTTTTCAAATTGTTGCCACTAAATATATTAAAGAAATTAATATTTAATATTAACGAAGACTGCTTGGATACAAGCAAGCTCTAGTAAGTGTGTTAAAACTACCGTAACGTTCGTTTATCGGTAGTTGTAGTGTTAAGATCAAGTTCTTTAAAATTAAATTAATCGTTTTTACCCCAAAGGGCGTTAGCCCAGGAGGGTTATAAATTTCCTTTTGGCATTTTGCGTTGGTTCACTACAAAATTCTGAGTCACTTTTCAAACTGTTGCCACCAAATATATTAAAGAGATTAATATTTAAATATTAGTGTTTAATTAATTAATATTTAATAATATTAATACTTTTTAAATATTTAATTAAATTAAAGAAATTAAATAATGAAGCATCTACATATATGTGTGTTTCTCGCATTGTGATTAAGCAACGGAACCTAGAGACATCCAATTTTGAATAACATAATCCTCCACCCGAATATGGGCATCTGAAAGCCCAAATTTTGGAATCTGGAATTCGGTTTTATATCTATTTCATAGTTTATAAAACTTTAACGAATTTTTGTTAACAAACTCAACGATTTCAAAGCTCTCCATTAATGAATGCATCTTCAAGCACGAAAATTTTATGTGCGCGAGGTTTCTTTACATTTCTTATTCGTGTTATGTTGGAAGCATAGCAAGGCAAAGACGTTACAATGTCTAACGGTATTTTTGCGTTGAACGATTTTGAATGTCTGTATTACTTTCCAAACCCTGTTTTTGAATCCGTCGGGGGGACAAAAAGATCCTTTTTGGGCGCAATGTAAAATCTGAAAGCTTTCAGTTTTTTATTTTGATTGCCATTAAATTCAGATTGTTGCCATTAAATGTTATAGCTATGTATTATATTTAAAGAAATTAAATAATGGAGAATCCGTATAAATGTATATACGTTTCTCGCATTGTGATAAAACAATGGTACCTAGAGCCATCCAATTTTGAATAACGTACCTCTCCACCCGAATATGGGAAGCTGAAAGCCCGAATTTCTTTCATTATTATTTCATATTTCGTAAATATTTATGAGTTTTTGACTAAGAAATTGTACGATATCAAAGCCAGCAATGGCAACACTGTACGGGAAAGAAAAAAACATTTTTATTTCCAGCGCGAGAGACTGTGTATCAGAAATTCTACAGATATGCTCTTTATAAATTATTTCGCGATATTGCTGTTGAGTTGAATTTTTTTATTTAGGAATTTTATGGAAAGACATTAAATTTGATAAATAAAGGTAGCACACAAAACGTTAAAAAACCACCCCTTTGGGCGTAATGTAAAATCTGAAAGCCTTTAGATATTTTTTGTTGTTAATTTTTTATTTATTTATTTTTAGAATTACTTGGTTTTCTATTCCCATAAATACAGTGTACAAAAATGTTCGTAAACCTATCAGGTTCAATGGTCCGTCTTACTTTCTTTGGGAATATGCAAGGACCTGACTCGGAACAGGGAGCTTAGTAAAGCTATGTTCAATAACTGTGGGAAGTCGACAAGATGCACAGGAAGGGTATACAAAACCCTTTATTTTTCACTCTTTACAATAATTTCCGTACTTCGGAATACAGAGACCAACTACTTGTGGTCTGAACGTAAGAATATAAAACTATAACTAAACTCTAACTTAAATTTGGAATAATAAACGTGGAAGATTGGCATTATATTAACAGGAAGCCGTATGTAGTACAGAGAACTGTTAACACTACAATACGTTTAAAATTATCACGAGGATTAAACCTCTGGCCTGGAAGGCAAACAGCAACTGAGTAAAACTTCTAAGGCAAGCGGCCTGCTTCGTCTAACTCCTTCCTCTCTCTCGCTTGGCAAAAAGCCACAACTTAAGTACTTGGCGTTCGCCAGACAAATTTTGCATAAATAAGTTAAAGCTTTTAATTCTGGCCGGAAGTAGAAAATAAGAAGTGATAGTTAAGATTTAAAATAAAATAAACGTTAGTAAAACTTAAGATCCTTACAAACCTAGTGTCAAATGCGTAGATTTAATTTGTTGGGAAATTGAGAAACAACTCTCACGAAACAGTAGTTCCATAGTATCAGAGTCTGTTTCTACAGTAAAGATCAGTTGTTTAACTTGGCTTTCGTATTTCAAAATAACTGTCCAAAAATATCTAAAATACACAGACAACGGTAAGCAAAGGTTTAAAGAATATGCATCCTTTGGAAACTTTCAGCGTGGAGGGAAATGTGTGTTTTTAATGTTATATATTTTCTGAAAGAATGATAAGTAACTATAAAACATTCATTATTTCTGTAGCTACAAAAAAATATAAAATCTGCAAATTTTATAACAAAGATTATTAAAAGCTGCAAAATCTTTGATATGACATTCGTAATAAACAATGTCATAGTTTTAAAATTTCAAGTACAGTAGAACTGTAATTATCCGAATTGGGACGGACTCCATTCTGATAATTGGATTTTTTTTCAAAAGAAGGGTCTACGTTCACTTTAGTTAAATACTGTACGTACTGTATGTTGAAAATGAGAGAAAAAAAAGCTCTTGTTGCGTGCCGTACGGGTTCGTAACAGATTAAATGCACCAGTCGATAAAAAATTAATAAAATTGATTCTTATTTCAAGAAATAAAACAAAATGCTGAAATTTCCTCAGAGCTATTCGTACAATATCGCAATATCTCACAATTATATTTTAAACTACTAAAGTGTGAAATAGTACTCAATTCAAAATAGAGAAAACTAATCCGATAACAAGAACTAAGTAAACAACTGAATTGAGATGTTTTCCTCCCGCTTTTATAAGCTTTTTAAATCATGTACGAGAACATTCTGGTATTTTCTTGATTTTTCTGGTTAGCAAAAGTGTACAATTACGAGATATATATTTATTAAATGTTAAAAGGCGCGGGCTCCTGTATTTGAACTTTTCCAGCGTAGCTTTCTCTTCAAATAAGTCTCGTGCTGCATTGCACGAGAATGAAATTATATGAAACAATTGATAAATATATGGATATGAAACAATTTTAATAAATTGTACTAAAAGTAGCTAAATAAATACAAAAACCGTAACACGAGTTTAAAGGAAAAAAAGCTTTTAATTAATTAAAATGAAGAGGCAACACTTTTGCGTGCTTATTATATAGCGTACTGTATACGCTATACAATACTTACAAATGCTGAAAGTCATTGCTTGCTAAACATCTCGGTCAAAGTTGCATGTGGTCACACTCGGGCTGACGCTCCATCCACTTCAAGGCCGGCAACCGTTTCACTAGCGGTTGGTCTCGTGTCTGCTTCAACCTCGATATTAAGCTCATCTTCTTTCTCGACACTTTCAATAAGTTTATCATCATATATAATTTAAAACCCATGATCTGACGAATCACACGCCATCCATTCTGCTGCATCCTCAAAACTAACTTCTGAACATCCAAGCAATTTGCAAAAGAATGTTTCTTAATTTCTCACGTGACACGTCATCCTCATCTTCTCCCTTTCCTTGAGCTTCTTTTTCCCTTTTACTCTTTTTCTTTCCCTTCTTCAGTTGATTCCGAAAGACTCTGAAATTCTAAAAGCAATTCGGATAATCAGCGATTTGGATAAGTGGAGTTGTACTGCTAAAACATTCGTTATCTCATCTCACTGTTACTTTTCATTCCATTGTCACTGGTAAATTGCTGGTCCTACTGGGCAATTGCTACAAAGTAACAGTTTTTTATACCATAAAATTGTAATTAATATGTGAAGTAGAGTGTTTTCCTTTTTTTTACTTCCTTGTACAAAGCAAAGAATGTAATGTAATGGCGAAAAAGTTTTCGTGTCATATTTTCAACGAAAATATTAAATCCGTTTTGGCAGCTCTCGAATCCCGTTCTACTGGGCCGATTGACGAAATTCAAATTGCGTTTCTCCTGTCTCGAAAGCGTGACTTGGGATATGTATTAGATTTATATATAGCATTGTTCTAATATAGGTATTTTGACACAAAATCGAATTTTTTCTGAAATCACATGCCACGTTTTTCCATATTTCGATTCTACGACTCAAATTAAGGAAAGAAAAATAGGTTGCTATAAATTAAGAAGTTCGCCAAGTGAATTGTTCTTGGCGCAACCTAAAAAATGCGCCAAGACAAATTTTTAAATTTCTTCGTAAATTTGTCTCCGAAAATTACAAAATTTATTATCTAGCCATATTTTGAGTCGTACAATTGAAGTATGAAAAAAAATTGGCAAGTTATTTCAGAAAAAGTGAAATTTTTGTGTCAAAATACCTATATTAGAGCAAAGCTATATATAAATCTAATAAACATGCTAAGTTGCGCTTTCGAGATATGAAAAACGCAATTTGAATTTCGTCAATCGGCCCAGTAGAACGGGAGTTATAGAACTGTTTCATTTTTTATTTCGCAGTGTATGTACATACATATATATGTCTACTCAAAAATGAGTAGTCATAGAACGTTGAAATTTTGTGTATAGGGCTGTTATAACATCTAGTTGTGTTCTTCTCTTTTTCTTTGCAATCGGCCGCACCAAAAGTATATATATGTGATGTACCAGCTTTTGTCAGGAATAAATAGATGGTTGAAGAATCATCAATGTAGTCGTAGCTTAAATTATCAGACGATAGTTTTAAAAAACAGGATCCATTTATTATATTTCAGGAGAAAATAGCAATTAAAAAAATCTGATCTCCGGAGAAAATAAAAAAGAACTACTAATAACATTTTGTATGAAATTTACTGCATCGTGACATTTAAGAAAAAGCCCCGATATTCCTTTTGCGAGTCTTTTTATAGCCTCTGGAAAGGCGGAGCTTCCATGAAATGACGTCAGCCTCGTCAGCTAATCCAGTTCGCTTAAAATATTTCCAGAACATTTTAAAACTGTACATGTAGAAAAGGCGGGAAAAACAACTTGACTACGGGGCTATGGATTTAATTCCACGTACTTTCAAATAAGAGAACGTCGCCATTAAAAATGAAAAGAACATACAGTTAGAATTTTAATTGTATTCTTGACTATGGAATTTTATTATTACAAATATATATATATGTTGTATGATCTTAAATTCATTTAGTGCGAAAACAAGTTACCACTACTTGCGCAATTGCTACAAAGAAAGTTAATAATAATTTATTTACTAAATAATATTGATTAATTGATTATATTATCTCGTAAGTTTAATTATAGTAGGATTATCTTAAAAAGAGTGAATCCATACTAGTAAGTAAAATGTTAAAAATGTTTTAACGGGGACTGGAATTAAATCAGGAATAACAAAATTTCAATTGTAAAAGGAATAAATTAAAGGCAAGAATTAAATTAAATGCATGTAATGGCTGTAAGTCTAAAGAGGCCGCCATTTGTTTACATTTGAAATTCTTAGTAGAATAGTAATTCAGTTGGTGCACCAATTCCAGTGTCTTTTTGCCCAGTGGGACCGAAAGTTAAGTTTAAATTTCGTGCACCGAAAATTTTGTCCTCCTGACCCCTGGACGAATTGCTTGTTTTTGCGAGAAACTCAATTTCAGTTGCAAATATTGTTTTTTACTTGTGTTCGATGTTTTAGGCTTTTCTGTATTTTATAATTCTTAATGCAGATGTTTTGAGTGCTTAAGTAATTTTGCCTTTTTTGAAAGTTTTTGCAAATAAATATTATAAAATCCTTAGTTTTGAAGACTTTAACTTGTGACGTGATTTTAACTTAAAAGTATTTTTAGTTTTTGTGTTAACAACACATAGCTTTCTAGAAATTTCATTTAACAACAGTCATATCAGATAAAGAAATACTAATACTTACCTACAGGGGGGGGGAATTATTTAAAAAATAACGCAAGTGTTAATAGGTTGCATAATATCCCTAATACGGAAATCTCAAATTCGAACAATTTTATATTTAATAAATTCAACACATACTGAGATATAAAGACAATATTATTAAAATCTACATAATATGACGGAAAATGCGTATTTTTGTACGCATTTCTTACTTACGTATAAACAGCAAACATGTCTTATTAGTGTCAAATAGTAAGAGAAGTACAAAGGATTTCAATTAACCGGGGTAATACTGAGAACGCAGTCCTACAGCAGTCGAAAACAGTCACATGAAAGAGAAATAACCCATGTTATAACTAACTGAAAAAATATTGTTAACAATTTACCTGTAATTTTAAGCAGTTTAGTCTACTTAATTATGTAGACTATATCGGCTGACTGTAGAATGAATAACGGCTACCAGACAATGATTTTGTCTCCCACCAGTGTTGGTGCTTTTCTGAAATGATGTTAGCAACGGAAATGTTACGCTCATTAGTAATAATAATATTTCATGTATTATGCGGAGAGCATAACTATTTAAAAATTTCCCAAGACAAGCAGAAGTTACTCTTTGTATGTACAGTGTGATCAGCAAATAAGCCCTGATTTCAAAATTAAATATCTCTACAACAAAAATCGATAGAATTATGCGGTAAACTGTACATTTATTAGCAAAACTGTAAACATGGTGTACAGAAATTTAGAAAATTTAGTTACGAAAATCGTTAACAGATGGCGCTCTGCACTAAAAACTCTTTCTCTGAAAAAGAGTAAAAAAAAAAAATTAGTTAAAAAATACAGTGGAGCAGCCTTTGCAATCAAAATACAACTTTTTCAAAATGTTCACCGTTCGAAACAATTAAATGGCGTAAACGAACAATGAAATTTGACATCACGTCTTGCAATGTCTGGAGGGAAATGGAATCACATGCTACCACCAATCAACGATTCAAGCTCATCTAGAGTAGCAGGATTATTTCGATAGACAGCGTCTCTCAATGCACCCCACAGAAAGAAGTCACAAGGAGTCAGATCGGGAGAATAGGGAGGCCAAGCTATTCCTGTGTCAGTAAATTGAGGATAATCTAACGCAATTACTCTATTCCCAAAGTATTCATGAAGAACTTTATTTGCTCGATGTGGTCGAGCCCCACCTTGCAGGAACCAGTCAATACCTGATCAATCCTCCAACGCTAGTTGAGTGCTGACAAATTGTTCCAAAATTGTAACGTAACGTTCAGTAGTTATCGTTTCTCGTACGAAAAAGGGTCCGATAATGCCTCTGGCGCATACCGCAGCCCATGCCATAACTTTAGGCGAATGCAGTGCTTTTTCTTCACACAAATGAGGATTTTCGGTACCCCAAAATCTCCAGTTTTGTTTATTAACTATTCCATTCAAATGAAAATGTGCCTCATCTGTGAACCAGATGCAGCTCACATCAAATCTGCCGTCGTCGATCATTGTTAGACTCTGATTCGTAAAGTCAACCCTTTGTTGCACAGCTTTCATGGGTATGGCCTGATGACTTTGGATTTTGTATGGAAACAGCCGTAGGCTATTTTTAAATATTTTTTGTGAGCTCATGTACTTCAAACCTGTCTCTGATGCAATACGTCGGATGCTTTTCCTAGGATTTTGCTGAACAAATCCAGAAACTTTGGCTGCATTTTCAGGGGTGACTATAGTTTCCATAGGCCCAACATTTCTTATTCGATCATCAGTCACGCTGCCAGTCCATTCGAATTTCGCGAACAGCATGCGAATTGTTTTCGCATCGGGTTCAACTGGAACATTGAATCGGTTTCGAAAACTGCGACGTGCTGCCGTAGGACTGTGTTCTAATCGGTGAAATTCCAGAACCAAAATACACGTTGTTCAATGGAATACATTATTTCACTTTCTACGCTAGCCTCTTTTCACTAGCTAATAGTTGTACCGACTTCGAAGCACATTTTAAAGGCTATTAATAGGTCATTGGGATTAGAGCGCCATCTGTTAACGAATTTCATAACTAAATTTTATAAACTTTTGTACACCATTTTTACAGTTTTGCTAAAAAACGTACAGTTTTCCGCATAATTCTATCGATCTTTATTGTAGAGATATTTAATTTTGAAATCAGGGCTTATTCGCTGATCACCCAGTATGAAGGAAGGAAGACCGACAGAGAATCGGAATGCAGTTAAGGGGACTCATACACCTTAAAACCCATAAGATGTTCGAATAGGTGACTGTTGTAAGAACTGGGATAACTTATTTATTTTAAAAGCAATTACTACCAACTTTTTACAAATGACTACATAATATAGCTGCTTTCTGAAATAGTAATCAGAAAGTTTGTGTTGCCACAAATATTTTTATAATTTAATCTGCTTTGTGACAACATTTTTCGTCATATTTCCAATTTGCGCGCACAGTTTAAAACATTCTGTTTCATAATTTAATTCCATATTTAATATATAACTTTTATAACATCTGGAAACTACTGTGGACCTAAAATTCTAAAAATTTCATGTTAAATTTTTATTTTATTTTGAGTTGAGTTTATAAAATGTATTTTATTAAAAAAATGTGTAATGTTTTCGTCCATAAAATTTTTTAATATTAAAATATTCATCAGATTGTTGTTTCAGTTAGAAAATAGGGCCCATATAAAGAAGTCCATCATATTTCAAGTATGTACCATTAGCCGTTTTTAAAATATCATGCGCGCAAAGTGGAAAGTTGGCGAAATATTTTGTCACAAAGAGGATTAAATTAGAAAAATATTTGTGGCAACACAAACTTTCTGGTTACTAGTTTCCAAAGCAGCTATATCATGAAGTCGGCTGTAAAAAGTTGGAAGTAATTGCTTTTAAAATAAATCAAATATCCGAATTCTTGCAATAGTCCCATCTCTCTGCCAGCTCGCCCAAAAATGCCCTGCTTGTGGAGCTCGCTTCTTATTGTTTTGGTACTGACACGGTTTGGTCACGTTTGCGACTGCAGTCGTCCTATTTTTCATCCCAATCCTTCTGTCATTATCACTCAACACATATTTTCGTCCGCGCTGTGATTTAGCTGATGCGGTTTTTCCGACTTTCCTGCAGCATGAGCTAAAAATTTTAGATTCTGTGCCTCTTTGAAACATCAAATATTTCAGCTACCTTGATTACGGAAGCACCCACCCAACGGAGCCCCAACAATTTCTTCACTTTCGAATTCATTTAACTCCGACATGATGTACTCACAACAGCAAGAGCACTGTCTCGATAACGAATGACACTTACAACTTACTGAGGATGTTGTACAGGTGTGTTAGTGAGCAAACACGCCAGCTCCACTAACAGCTTTTGAAAGAATGAGCATTTCAATTCAAACATGCATTTTCTGAGGTGTTTCCATATTCTTGTGCAACTCTTGTAGCTCTCTCATGAAATAATAGGCCTAGAATCTTCTAATAACGGCTGTTTTGCAAATGCGAGATAGACCAAAGCTGTCACAACATAAGAAAAATTACCATTCCAACTTTGACTGCTTTGTTAATGTGCTGTCCTGCTAATGCGAGGCAGACCAAAGCTGTCACAACACAAGAAATGAACATTCTTACTCTAACTGCTCTGTTAAGGGGATGTCTCAAATAAACTTTTTCCCGAAACAGCCTTAACGATTTTATTCGTGATTTCGAACGAACCAGAAATAACCTTTTCGCATCATTCCATCTCAATCCTCGTTTTCCACTCCTTAGTGCAATCTCAAAGGAGGATGAGTTTATGACTAATCACCCTCCGTTCGTTATACATAAATATAAAAATGTAAATAGGCAAGAGTCTAACAACCAGAATGGAAGTTATAAGTACAAATGATCAAGTCATTGACGAGAAACTTCTATGAACATAATGTTCCACTTGAGCTAAATAGCTGATGGCTAGGAAAATGTTAGCTGTTTGCTGATTTTAAAAATAAAAGCCTAATAACAAAGGGAAACCTCCTTATGAATTTCCTGTCTAATAACGTAGATGAAATAAAGCTGCTTCTTAAAACGTTTTTATTGTTCAGTATTGCTTTGTGGTTGATTCATTGGTATATTTTAAGCAACAACATTTTGAACGTTTAAATTTCTATAACCTAGAATAGTGTAGCACGTATGTACCACGCAATTAGTTTGTATATATGCATGTTGCATATCTAAAAATGCAAATTATCCAGATGCCGATGATATTGTATACAATGAGTTTATTATATTAATGACCATTGCCTTCGAAAATTGAAATGAATACATTAAGGCCATTCAGTAGGAAGTTGAATTAACTGTTATTAACAGCTTGTGCGAAGGCGTATTGTGTAGGCAAGGCAGTGAACTTGAGCTACCAGTAAATGATGTTATCAGACCATGGCACGCGTAGAAACATGAGAACAATTCTAAAACATTGTGCTGTCGCGAAAGGACACCAAGCAAGAGCAATGAAGCGTTGTACGATATCTCTTAACCGAAGAGTGAAGACTTTATTGACAAATGAGATTAGAGTACGATGATATGTGTATGAGTTCTACATAAGTATACATAGAGAGAGACAGAATGGACAGCGAAGACGGAGACTAATGCTACTAATGCAGAGGATTCGTCTCGACTGGATTCAGCAGATACGAAAGATAGCCAGCCAGATAGAACTTAAACTGAAAAACCGGCCCATCAGAATCAAATAGAAAGTATCATACCAGACATCAACACTAGATAAGCACATTACATCAATCCTGATGAATCATTGAATGTTCATCAAGCTTTCAATGAAATTCCGAGAAGCACATTGTAAAATGGTATGCAAGATATTGGTGCCTAAAACAAAAGAAAGATATGTTGATACTTACTAAGACATTCTCCATCGATATGAGACTGATTATAAACAAGATTATCACTAAATATGAGAGTTGGATACCATTTTGAGGGAAATTAAGTTCTGGAATTCACTTGTCTGAAAGTAATATCCGAACAAGCTCACGGAATTCATCATGGCAAGGAGTGCAAGATTGCGCCTGTGGTTGGCTGGTCCGAGGATCTCCTACCAACAACCTCTCGGAAGGACCTTTGGCTCGCCATATATTTAGAGTGCCCACATGACGCACTGACGCAGACATTTATCGCTAACTATTATTATCCCGTTTGGGCGGCGTATACTTTTATAGATATAAAGACTTATATATAAATTTTTGGTACCGCCGATTGCAATATAGAAGAAAGGTGCACAACTAGATGTTAAAGTTGTGTCGAATATACAAAACTGAACATTCAATAAAATTAATTCTATAAAAATTAATTCTATAAAAATTTATAGAATAAACATTCAAAAGATAGTCGAATATACAAAACTGCAACATTCTACGTCTAATCGTTTTTGTGTTATGCGAGATAAACGCGTACGTAAGTATAGACGTTGTAAGATTCTCACTAGTGTATTTCTGAGTTGCTGTAGGTAGTGACGAATCTTAAGAACTAGTTAGCGAATAATCGTTTAAGTTCGTGTTGTAAGGATCTTGAGTTTTACTAACGTTTATTTTATTTTAAATCTTTACTATCACTTCTTATTTTCTACTTCCGGCCAGAATTAAAAGCTTTAACTTATTTATGCAAATTTGTCTTGCGAACGCCAAGTACTTAAGTTGTGGCTTTTTGCCAAGCGAGAGAGAGGAAGGAGTGATTAGGAGCAGGCCGCTTGCCATAGCAGTTTTACTCGGTTGCTGGTTGCCTTCAAGGCCAGAGATTTAATCCTCTTGATAATTTTAAACGTATCGTAGTGTTAACAGTTCTCTGTACTAGGCCTTTCTGTTAATATACGGCCAATCTTCAAGTAAACACTTGTTTATTAATCCAAAGTTAGTTTAGTTAGAATTTAGTTAATATTTTTATATTCTTACGTTCAGATCACAAGTGGTTGGTCTCTGTATTCCGAAGTCCGGAAATCATTGTAAAGAGAGAAAAATAAAGGGTTTCGTATACCCTTCCTGTGTAACTTGTCTACTTCCCACATTTATTGAACATAGCTTTAGTAAGCTCCCTGTTCCGAGTCAGGTCATTTAATGTTCCCAAAGCAAGTAAGGAGGAACACAGAACCTGATAGTGTAACAAGAAACAACAAGATGGAAGGGTAACTAACCCTTTATTATTCCAATAAGATTTAACGAAACCCCGTCTGGGAGTGCACAATCAATTCCGACACTTGAGCTTGAACTTAAGAGACTAAAAATTAAACTAAAACTAAGATTAACTAAAGAGATATAGCCGAAGCTAAATCAAGATTCTAATCGAGTTGGCCCCTTAACTCTATTTGACTACGAAGCTTATCAAGGGCCGAGCGTAATAACAGCTTTGAGAGAGAGAGAGTAGCAAATGGCAGACGAGCGCAAATCAGAAACTCTGATTCTCTCTAACTCTGCAAGTAGACTTCGCGGTTTAAATACCGCTCCTCCACATTAAGTATTGAGAATGATTGCAAAACTACGTTCTGGCCGGAGGTAGTGAGTTGAAGTTAAGAATTTGACAGGAAAGGAACTTAAAATTTAACTGTTAATAAAATTAGCATAATCCTTACAACGTGACCAAAAAAAATAAATAAATCCAGGAAAGGCTAATGAGATTCGTCCGTATTAAATGGCTACATATCTTCAAAAAGAATTCATTTCCCGTGATATATTACTGCTTACGCGTAATGTACTAAATTAGATAGGACATAAGTATGTTGAATAGCAATATTATAATTATTTCCGTGTTTGAGATAAATATTCTGTAAAAGAATGTTTCAGTCTTTCATTGAATGCAATAATATATTGCTACGTGGATTCTAGTATTGCATGGGGCGTTGAACTAATATTCCGTAGTGTTCAGCAGTGTGTACAGAATTCTGCGTTTTTTATCTTGCCTGCACAAGGTGTTTACAGAGGCTGTTCGCACATTTTTTAGACGATTTTGGTAAGCAGTAATAAAAACTCGTTTGCTGCAAAAGAAGTAATTGCAATTGTACTATGTTTTTAAGAGGTCAAAATTATCGTCTGTGGCTTGAAAATTTTGTTTTTATTCAAAATGGTGATTTTAACAAAGCAGTGGTTCGAGAGCTACATTTACGCTCTTTCCGAAGAGAAATATGCATACTCCGTTATCCAAAAACGATGTGAGAGTCATGGTTTTGTGATATCTAAAGCATCGATGGGTTATATCATCAACAAGAAAGGAAACCAACGTCAAATTGGGGCCTCAAGTGGGACAAAAATTCCAAACAAATATCCACGGAAAAAACGGACATCTTCGACTATTGCAAAAGTACGTTGTTTAATGTCAAAAGAAAATCTCCTTAGTCAAAGGACAGTTGCAAAATCATTAAAATGCTCGATGTCCACTGTAAGCAAAATGATAAACGTTGATTTAAATCTTAAGAAAGCGAAAAAACACAATGTGCATCGTCTTTTTCCAAAGCATATCGCTCGACGCAGGACACGCTGCAGAATTCTATATGAGAAACACTTATCCAAAGAAAAATGGAAAACAATTGTCACAATAGATGAAGCATGGATGTATTTGAATGATTGTAACAAAAAAAAGAGCCATTTATTATCACAAAAGGAGAGGAAAAAATTTAAGTACATGGTTCAAAGAATCGAAAGAAAGTTTTTCTAAGAGATTCATGATTGTTGCTGGTTTCTCTTATAATGACAAGTTAAAAATAAAGAGAGTTAAAAAAATGTCAAGATTAACTCCAAATACTATCAGGAACATATTTTATCGCCAATTTTTCTGAATGAAATACCGTCGCTTTACCCACAGTGCCATCGATCTGTGAGACTCGATCAGGACAAAGCTAGCAGTCACACATTCAAATCCCCTGTAAATTTCCTAAACGAAATGGAACAAAAAACTGGTATCAAACTGGTATAACCTTCACTGATATCCCTACTAAATCTCTCGATGGATTTTTGTGCTTTCGGACCTATGGATTTTTGTGCTTTCGGACTTTTAAAAACTGCATTATCCAAACGTTGTCCCAAAACCCTAACAGGACTCTGGAAAGCTGTTCGGGAGGAATGGGATAGAATACCTCTTCTGCCACTTCAAAAGGCATTATTATCCTGGAAATTGCGGTGTCGAAAGATAGTTCAGAATAAGGGATGTCAAATAGAACATTTAAAACACAATTTTATGTAATTTAGTTTTGTGAATACAATATACTTCGTCTAAAAAATGTTTGAACAGCCTCTGTAATAGCAATTATAATTCTTCATCATCGACATCTGCATAATTTGCCTACAACTGACTTGCATTTGTATAAGCATTACCAAGTATTCATGTTGTCATGATTTGTTTTGTATTTAATGCTGTTTTAGCTACCTTTTCCATATTTTCACTGGGTCTGACGCATAGAGGATTATTTCCGCTGGCATATGCTAAGCTCAAAGTTTAGAAGTGAGGTAGTTCTTCGGTTAGTAACATAACACTACTGGGTCAAAAAAAGAGCGCCCAGCACTTTCATTGCTTCAGTGTTACCTTTCCATGTAATACGAGCTCATAGAAAGTTCTGCACGAAATCATCCTTCCTTAACACAGAGTTCCCAAATGATTTATAGTAAAATAAAATAGAATGAATAACACTAAAATAGTTTTGTAACTAAAGAATGTTTTAAATATGATGGTGAAAATAATTTTCAGGATGTAAATCATTAACACAGAGTTCCCAAATGATTGATAGTAAAATAAAATAGAGTGAATAACACTAAAATAGGTTTGTAACTAAAGAATGTTTTAAATATGATGGTGAAAATAATTTTCAGGATGTAAATCATTAACACAGAGTTCCCAAATGATTTATAGTAAAATAAAATAGAGTGAATAGCACTAAAATAGTTTTGTAACTAAAGAATCTTTTAGATATGATGCTGAAAATAATTTTCAGAATGTAAACATTTTGAAAAACATTGAGTTAGATTTTTCAAAATTAAAAAAATAGCTTTTCATAAGAAGCTAGGGAAAACGTATTGCCCTTCCGAAATTCTCTATTGCTTGATAGAAAATTCTATAATTTAAAAAAACGCAAAAATTAATTCACTTTTTTTTAAAGTTTATTTTCGGATTCACAATGATCTCCTAAAAATTTTTATAGAATTAATTCATGTTCATTCCTTTTTCAGCTTACATATATATCATCAGAAAAATTAATATCGTTTACTTACTGTAAGAAATAAGAAAGCTGTTGAAAATGATATTGTTACGAATTTGGTATTTAAAAAGCTAATGTTAGTTCAATTATAAATTAAATGGTTTTATTTCTCGCGGAGTGCAGCGCGTGACGAATATTAAAAGAAAGCTAAGCCGGAAAAATTAAAAATACAAGAGCGCGTGCGTTAAATAAATAAATATCTCTTTTTGATTTCGAGAAAGTGCTGGAAAATTCTAGCCCGTGATTTTAAAATCTTATAAAAGGAGGAAAATATCTCAGTTCGTAGTATTAATTTCTCAGACCAAGACTTCACTGAATTGTGATATCTACTATTTCAAGATGCATTGGGCTGTGGACAGTTCACGGGAGGGTGACTCCCAGGTGACTACCACTGTCCAATCTGTGTTTTACAGAAAGGATGAATTTGAATATTTTGTTTAGCTAAGCTGTTGCACTTAGTTGTGCCATTTGTCTTCATTTAGATCGTGATATTAGTTTAATTATTCCAATCTAGATAACCTGTTTCAAAACTTGATAATTATTAATATTTCCAATATTTCTCATTGTACGCGTAAGCTGGTGACCACCCGCCGTGACATTCTCCTGCCAATCATCTCCCTTACTCCACCTACATTTCACAAAATTTGACAAGTTTCGCCTAGTTGGCGCGGCGTAAATCGCCTTAATTAAAAACTTAAGTACCAACGCCTTAGGGCAATTTACCAACAGAGACGGTTAAAGTAGCGGTTGGCTACTAATTGTCGCCTAGCCATTGACTCGATTTCGATTTCAGTTCGTAGTAGTTGCTTAGTTTGTTGTTGTTTAGAAAACTACTGTTGTTGATTGTAGCGAATTCGCGGATTAGCGTTCTTTAGCTGTTTTGAATTACGATCTATTGGACATTTGAGTAGTTAAAAGATAACTACTGTGAGATATTGTAATACTGCATGATAATTTGAGAAAATTTAAGCATTTTTGTTGTGATAATAATAAATTTTTGTTCATTTTTCATCGGACTTGTGCATTCATTTCATAACGAACCCGTACGCACGCAAGAATTTTTGGTGTCAGAAGTGGGATTTGAATGCCAATCACAAGAGCGATGGAAGAGCAGTTAAGACAGCTGATATCAGCCTTTGCTGCATTTAAGGAAGAAATGAAATTGGGCCAGGAATCCGTTAAGGAAGAAATGAAATTGGGCCAAGATTCCGTTAAAGGAGAGATGAGATCCGTTAAAAAGGAAATGGAAGCCGTTCACGAAAAGTTGGAAGCTGGTCAAGTAACTTTTAAAGAAGACATAAAAGCTGTACAAGAAAAGATTGAACCAGGTCAAGACGAAATGAAAAGAGAAATAACCTGCGTAATAGAAAGTAAATTTGAGGCTATGGAAGACAGAATAGGAGCTGTCGAAAATAAAGTCGGGCAAATTGAAGAAAAGGTTTCTTCTGTCAAAGATGAAATAGAAGATAGAGTGTCGGCTGTGGAGCAACGAGTCGAAGGAAGAGTTTCGGCCTTCCAACAACAAATTGAAGAAAGAGTTTCTGCCGTCGAACAACAAATTGATGATAGGGTTTCTGCTGCCGTCGCCAAAGAAGTTGACAGCCTAAAGAACTGCATAGCGACGGTAGGAAACAATTCTGAAGGTTTCAAGTTTTTATCGATGCCTGCTCGTTCCGTTCTGAAACTATCTACATATGATGGGAATACCTCCTGGCAGGTGTATAGGACACAATTTTCTATCGTTGCGGATGCGAATGGATGGGATTCCCAAGCTAAGGCCTGTCATCTCGCCGCTTCTCTGAGAGCAGACGCAGCGGATATCCTGCAGACGCTTCCCGAAAATCAAAGGCTAGATTTCGAAGCTCTATCCAGCGCTTTGGAGCTGCGCTTCGGCGAGAAATGTTTAAAAGACTACAGCAGGCTCCAATTAAAATCTCGTCAACAGAAGCTCACCGAAACGCTTCAGAAGCTCGCCACGGATGTTGAAAGGCTGTCACATCATGCCTTTTCGGAGTGCCCGACAGAAACAAGGGAAATCCTGTTCTTGCAATATTTCATCGATGGCATCCGGGACCCTGAAATACAGAAAGCACTGCGAATGGCGGATGTTAAAGATCTGAAAAGTGCTTTAGTGTATGCCATGAAATTTGAGGCAGCCCAGCAAGCCACCCGTCGAGATCGCCATCCAGTCAGAGCTGCCCAAGTCCAGGAGCCAGGGGATCAAGTCACTGCTCGTCTAGACGATTTAACTAGACAACTGAACGCCTTGAGACAGAATATTGGTGACAAGAAACTGACCGTAAAGTGCTGGAACTGCGGTGCTGAAGGACACATACGACGAAACTGCAGAACACCCCAGGGCACGGATGCTAAGACCGCTCCTAACAAACAGCAGGGAAACTAATTAGTGGCCATCTCGCGGGGCGGAGGTTGCCAGATCATGAAAACCCCAGTTTAAAGCGCTTCAGATTTCTGCAGTGAGAGGCGGCAGTAATGGACTTTTCATAATGGGACATATTAACGGAGTTCCCTGCAATATGACGATAGATACAGGAGCCAACGTTACCATCATCCGAAAAGATTTGGCTCAACAACTGGGAAGCAAACTTATCTGGACGCCGCCCTGCGTTACCCTACAGACTGTGTCCGGTGAGAAGATCAACATCGATGGAAAAGTAAATGCTAACATCACGTTTGGAAGTGCCGCTTACCATCACACGGCATATGTAGCAGAGATCACTGATTCTTGCATACTCGGATTGGACTTTCTAAGGAAATACAATTTTTCCTTGGACTTTAAAAATAACGAATTGCATTCTACATCTGAGGACATAGCGTTATTTGGAGTCAATGATGAAGTTAAATCTGTCCATAAAATCATAGCACAAGACAATATCACAATACCGGCAAGAACAGAAATTTTACTTCCTGGATCCATAGCCGAAAACAGAAATTTCCGCTACGGCATCATAGAATATCCCAATAACTGTAATAGCCCAAAAGGAGTACTAGTAGCCTCAACACTCGTCGACCTATCCAGAACGGTTATCCCGGTGAGAGTCGCCAATGTAACTGAGAAGGGGAGAATTATTAAGAAAGGTGAAGTGGTTGCAGCATGTACTCCAGTAACCACCGTTGAAAGAAAGAGTAACATCCAAGAATCCGTGTCCTCAGAGAGAATTACATCGGAGTTATTGCAGAATGCACAATTAAACGATAAAGAGAGGAATGCTGCCGATCGCGTCATTAAAGATCTTCAAGTTGTTTTCTCCCGCTCGTCTTCTGACGTGGGTCGAACTAGTTTGACACAACATAGAATAGATACCGGCGATCATCCCCCGATCAAGCAACATCCAAGACGTCTACCGTTTGCTAAACAGGAAGAGGTGCGAACACTGTTAAAAGATATGGAAGAAAGCGATGTCATCGAGCCTTCAGTAAGTCCATGGGCATCTCCCATCGTCCTAGTCAGAAAGAAAGACGGCTCAACAAGATTTTGCGTCGACTATCGCCGGTTGAATGAGGTTACGAAGAAAGACAGTTACCCTCTTCCTAGAATTGACGACATTCTAGACACTCTTTCTGGAAGCAAGTGGTTCTCAACACTTGATTTAAAGAGTGGGTATTGGCAGGTAGAAATACAGCCTGAAGACCGAGAAAAGACGGCATTTACTACGGGACAAGGGCTTTGGCAATTCAAGGTGATGCCGTTTGGACTGTGTAATGCGCCGGCAACATTCGAACGTCTTATGGAAACTGTTTTGAAAGGCCTTTCCTACGAAGCCTGCCTCATATACCTGGACGACATCATCATCGTCGGAAAGAGTTTTGAAGAACATTTAGAAAATCTTAGGAAGGTGCTTCAGAAACTGAAAGAAGCCAATCTGAAGCTGAGTCCCGCTAAATGCAAATTGTTCCGAAAGGAAGTGACTTACCTGGGACATGTCATCTCTGCAGAAGGTGTGCGCACGGATCCTGATAAGGTATCAGCCGTTAAATCCTGGAAACGTCCCGAAAATGTCCATCAGCTGAGAAGCTTCCTAGGGCTTTGCACCCTACTATAGGAAATTCGTGAAGGACTTTTCTTCCATCGCAAGACCCCTACACAAGCTGACAGAGAGCAACCAGAAGTTCTTGTGGACAAACGAATGCGAGGATGCATTTAACAACTTAAAGGAGGCTTTAACATCTGCTCCAATCCTGACGTATCCTCAGCTTGACCGACCATTTATTCTCGACACCGACGCGAGTAATGAAAGTGTTGGTGCTGTTTTGTCCCAAGAAATAGACGGCCAAGAACGTGTAGTGGCATACTGGAGCAAGTGCCTGTCTAAACCGGAGAGGAATTATTGTGTCACCAGGAAAGAGTTGCTCGCCATAGTCAAAGCTGTAGAACAGTTCCATCACTATCTATACGGCAGAAAATTCCTGCTCCGCACCGATCATGCATCATTGACCTGGCTTTTAAATTTCAAGAACCTTGAGGGTCAAATAGCCAGGTGGATACAGAGACTCCAAGAATATGACACCACTATCCGTCATCGTAAGGGATCATCACACGGAAACGCCGACGCCCTGTCTAGAAGACCTTGCCAAGAAAGCTGCCGATATTGTTCCAGGGTGGAAGCGAAATACGAGCTGCTGACTCCGGTCGCAAGACAAATTGCAACATCAACATCGGCTGATCGAGAACCGTGGAGTGATGATGAAGTCAGGAAAGACCAGCTGGAAGACCGCGACATTAAACCCATAATTGATTTAATGGAGTCATCAAACAGAAAACCTACCTGGCAGGACATTTCTATCTGTAGTCCTACAACCAAACAATACTGGGCACTCTGGGATTCACTTCACATTCGAAACGGCGTCTTATACCGGAAATTCGAATCGGATGATGGGAAGACGTTCCGATGGCAACTTATACTTCCAAGATCCCGCATTCCTGATGTCCTTAAAGAGTTACATAGCACCCCTACTGGAGGTCACTTTGGAATAATGAAGACCTTGCAGAGAGTTCGTGAGCGCTTTTACTGGAATAATGCAAAGGATGACGTGCAAAAGTGGTGCCGATCTTGCGATGCCTGTGCAGGTCGGAAAGGACCGAGGAGACGCAGCCGAGGCAAGCTGCAACGTTACAACGTAGGGGCGCCTTTTGAATGTATCGCCATTGACATCCTGGGACCTCTGCCACGAACTGCTGATGGCAACAAATACATACTCGTTGTCATTGATTACTTCACCAAGTGGCCTGAAGCTTATCCTATTCCTGATCAAGAGGCTGTCACAGTAACTGAGGTAATGATACAGCACTGGATTTCCAGGTTCGGAGTGCCTCTTCAGTTACATTCCGATCAGGGAAGGAATTTTGCCTCGGCAGTAATCAAAGAACTATGCAAACTACTCGGCATTGACAAAACTCAAACGACGCCATTGCATCCCCAGTCGGACGGCATGGTAGAGAGGTTCAATCGAACCATCCTTAAAAACCTCTCATTAGTGGTTTCCAGAAACCAACAGGACTGGGACAAGAAATTACCACTCTTTTTACTGGCTTACTGCAGTGCTGTCCACGAGACTACCGGCTATTCTCCATCACAAATGCTCTTCGGTCGTGACCTTCGTCTGCCTTGTGATCTATTGTTTGGCCGCCCTCCGGATGCTCCTTCATCGTCTGAGGAATATATTCAAGATCTCCAGGCCCGGTTTGAAGTGATGCACAACTTTGCACGAGAGCGAGTCAACTTGGCGACGGAGAAGATGAAGACCCGCTACGACACAAGAGCTACTGAACATCAGTTCCACGAAGGAGACAAGGTGTGGTTGTGGAATCCGACTCGACGGAAAGGATTTTGTCCGAAATTACAGTCACCTTGGGATGGCCCGTATACAGTCCTTAAAAGGCTGAATGACGTCGTGGTTCGGATTCGTAAGTCTTCGAACTCTAAACCTAAAGTCGTTCATTACGACAGGTTAGCTCATTACTATGGCCATAGTACGTAATGTAAATAATTGTAAATAGTATCAGACCATGGTCGTTTTTGTTTATAAATGTGTATTTGATTTGATTTGTATTTAGTATTTGATTTGCATTTAGTATTTGATTTGTATTTAGTATTTGTTTTGTATTTAGTATTTGATAGCATTTGATTTGTTTAAGTTAGTTATTGCATTTATTGTTTATATTGTTTGATATTGTAAAGTAATGTTTATGCCTCAGTTGCATTTATGCCACAGTTGTAAGTTTAGCTTCCTGTCCAGGGATTGTACTGCCCGGGACGTGCAGTCCTTGGGAAGGGGGCAGTGTTACGAATTTGGTATTTAAAAAGCTAATGTTAGTTCAATTATAAATTAAATGGTTTTATTTCTCGCGCAGTGCAGCGCGTGACGAATATTAAAAGAAAGCTAAGCCGGAAAAATTAAAAATACACGAGCGCGTGCGTTAAATAAATAAATATCTCTTTTTGATATCGAGAAAGTGCTGGAAAATTCTAGCGCGTGATTTTAAAATCTTATAAAAGGAGGAAAACATCTCAGTTTGTAGCAGTTGCCTAATTTGTTGTTGTTTAGAAAACTACTGTTGTTGATTGTAACGAATTCGCGGATTAGCGTTCTTTAGCTGTTTTGAATTACGTTCTATTGGACATTTGAGTAGTTAAAAGATAACTACTGTGAGATATTGTAATACTGCATGATAATTTGAGAAAATTTAAGCATTTTTGTTGTGATAATAATAAATTTTTGTTCATTTTTCATCGGACTTGTGCATTCATTTCATAACGAACCCGTACGCACGCAAGAATATAAAAAATTGCAGATTTTGAAATTAAATACCCCGCTCAATTTTTGTCGAACGAGAATCAAAGTTTATTTTTTTATGACGAGTATGAAACTTTCCCAAATATAGTATAGTATAGGAACCAAAGACCGCATTAAAACTTAAATTTCGTTATTTGTCGAAAATAACTTTCTTTAAAACACTGCGGTAACTGGAAGTATATGTCAACGACTGCGAAAATAAAGGCCGGGCAAGGACTTTACATATACTTTTTTTTAGTCCAAAGGGGCTTTTGTCCCTGAAGAACTATTGTTTTCGTTTTGCGATTTTGCGTTGGTTCACTATAGAAGTCCGTTTCACTTATCAAACTGTTGCCACCCAATATTAGAGTCCTGCATTATATTTAAAGAAATTAAATAATTAAATATATGCATAAATGCATGTGTATTTCTCGCACTGTGATAAAGCAACGGTACACACAGCCATCGAATTTTGAATGACGTAATCCTACTGCAAATATGGGCATGTGGAAGCCCAAATTTGAAATTTTGAATTTATTTTATGATCGATTTCATATTTTTCGAAACTTTAACGAATTTTTGATTAACAAACTCAAGTATTTTAAAGCGAGCTTTGGCAACGTAGTACAGTAAAAACATTTTCATCCCCAGCGCGCGAGACTGTGTATCGGGAATTCTAACGATATGCTCTTTCTGAATTATTTTGTGATATTACTGTTGAACTGAGTTTCATAGTGTAAGTGCTAAGTACGACACAAGTATCGTTTTTGAGTTATGCGAGATACATACGTAGGCACAGACGCCACGAATAATTCTCTTCAGAATTCATTTTAAATTAGTTTTACATTTTGAGGGGAAAGAGTCCTTTATCCTGTCCTTACGTACAGATGTCACGCAAAAACATCGTTAAATTGCATTCGATAGCGGTGAAAATGGATATTTTCGTTGAAATATGCTGCCTGAATCTTTTCGCGATTACAATACTTCCTTTTTACTTCGTACAAGGAAATAAAAAGAAACTAATCTAATACTAACTAAAATAGACTTAGTCGGAGCTAGACACAAGTATCTAACGCAGTCAGTCCGTAATTTAAACAAGACGGCGATCAACAGCGAGGCACGTACAATACGGCCGAGCGTAATTAAATTCAAAAACGCTGTAGCCAGAAGGTAAGCACGCGCTACTAAGGACTCCTAAGCACTCTCTTTCGCAGTAAGTTGAACTTCCTTTTAATACTAGTTTTAACTCATTTGCATTCAACGCGAATCTAAAAACTCATTCTGGTAGGGAGTTGGGTACTTTTCCGTTTTGCCGGCGCAGGCGATAAAGTCACCAGTAATGGTACAATTGATGCCAAACAGAATATCGCTGGTAACCTTTTACGCCTCGCTTTCAAAACAAATCGCAGCCATTTTTTTATCAGATTGATTGTTTCTTTCAATACTGGCATGCAATTACGTAGAATTTTTACCAGATAGTTCAATTTCATGCCCTATGGCCATATTCGCGGTAATTAAGTCAATTAGGATGCAATCACACCGCTCACCCAAAGGCGAAAACATAGAAAAGGCAAAGGGTTAAATTCATCCATTCTAATGAGAATGCACTAGCGAAGTAAAGTACTGCGGTTTTACATAATTTCTGAGTAAGCTATTCGTACGAATGGAAATAATTCACGCATTTAAACATCTATTCCAAATTAAGATCTAACTTGAAATGAATGTAGATAATTACTGAGAGAATTAGATTTTTGCAGCGTAGTTTACGTGAGATGAGATCACGTGATACGAACCGGCGAATCAGGATGTTGTGCGATGAAAGCGTAGTGAATTCTTAAATTAACGCACTTTTTACAAATTTATTGTCTTTATTTATCGGCTTTTACAAAATTTTAAACCATATTAAAATGTTTATGCCTTCAAAATAAAAAATTCTTAGAACTAACATTCGTTAACATTTTTTATTTGTGTATATTGCATGTTGTCTTGTCATGCAAAGTCTGCTTGGCGAGATTTGCGCCGGCGAAATGGAAAAGTACCGGGAGTTGTAAGTGGGAAACAAGAATTGAAAGGAAAGGATTTCAAAATTAAAAATCTGATGTGTACACCACATGATTTCCTTGTACGGAATATTAAATTATACGCATTTGTCTTGCATTTCATTTAAACTTATTGGATTGAATGAAATCTACTTCGCCGACAGCGCATAAACCACAATACAATAAATGTATTCTTTAAAATTCACTCTTTGTATTTGATTATGTATGAATTTAACCCTTTGCCTTTTGTATTTACCATAGCTACACTCTGGCGCTAGATTCACTTAAAAATTATTACTGTAACTAAGTCCTATATACAAAATTTCAATGTTCTGAGGCTACTCGTTTTTGAGTTATGCGAGATACGTACGTACATACGTTCGTACAGACGCCACGAAAAATTCTCTTCAGAATTAATTTTAAAGCAGTTTTATAATTTTTTTGAAAAAAAAGAGTCTTTTATTCTGTTCTTACGTACAGATATCACGCAAAAACATCGTTTAATTGCATTCGATAGCGGTCAAAATGGATATTTTCGTTGAAATATGCTGCCTGAAACTTTTCGCGATTACAATACTTCCTTTTTACTTTGTACAAGGAAGTAAAAATAACTGTTATAAAGTTCACATGCACCTTACATATTAATTTTGTTTAATCAGAAGTTCATATTTTTCAGTTTGTTAAAAAGTATATAAATGGAACAACGAATAATTTATCGAAAGGGATTATCTGCAATTCTGTTGCATTAATAATAAAACCAGTCGGTACTTTCGTATAATCGCAACCACCTTAGTAGAAGTCGTCAAATTTTCAGATGTGCCAAAGTCTGGCAACCATAAGAATAACCATTCTTAACACAATCACGCGTATAACAGTTTTTCAATCATGCAATGTCGCCATTTTCCTATGCGTTCTTTTTGTTGTACTTGAAGATCAACGTTTTTATAGACAAATAGTTTCATTCTAGCATTAAACTCGATTTTAAAATATGCTTTTGAAGAAATTGGCAGCAAAGGAAAAACTGCGGTAGAAATTCTGCAGGAATACAGCATTTTGCCTCAAAATGGCGAAAGAGAACAATGATGAGATGCGTTAGTAAATAGCCAGCTCGCAATAAAGAGGTTCCTCGATATCATGATTGTGCAATTCTGGGATGCTTTCCATGTGAAAACAGATCGCTGTGTACACGGGAAGAAGAACAGGAGAAAAAAATTACAGAGGATATCTCCGAAAAATTGTACTTTTTAGTATTAATACTCGTACGTTTTTACTATTTAATATAAAAATTTTATTTTAAATTTCTAAAGTATGTTTCCTTTTGTTGTGTTGGTAATTTTTCAGACTTACAATAAATATCAATACATTGTAAATCATTTTTTAAAATGTCGCGAAAATTGCTAGCCAAGGTGGTAGCGTTAATACGTAAGTACCAACCACTCTACTTCAATAAAAAATTTTAAATATTTTCTACAGGCTATTTCTTGTATAATAACTCTAAAATTATCTGGATTCGAAATATTCTTATTGCATATACGGCTACTTATTCTTCATTCTAGGCCCAGTAAAATAAAGCTTGTTGTTCATTGGTTTACGCATATAATACTTAATTTTGTTAAAAAAAAAGAAGACGATTTTATATTTCGATTACAAGACGATTTTGCATTTTACGAGGATTTTACATTTCATATTCTGAACGACAGAAAGAGTTATTAAAACAAAATAAGCTTCGTCTGAAAATAAAGTTTCTCTATTGCATTAAAATCAATACATTTTTAACCCACAGAAAAAAGACAAACGTTATTATCTAGATTTTTTGGAAATCCAGATGGGCTGCATCTCAATTACTCTGGATATTTGGAGTTTTGTTGCATTTAAAGTAGCAAAATATCTCTGAGACGTATATACGTAGGGATTCCAGACCATTTTGACCACTTGAGGAGGTAGTATTTAGACGCCTTAGAGTATATGGTTTGTGCAAATAATCATCTTAATGCACATGTTTTATGATTATCTTAAGATAAGATAAAGTACCAGACCGCACTCAGAAATGTATGTATGTATGTATGTATGTATGTATGTATGTGTGTGTGTATGTGTGTATACACACACATATACGTACGCACATATATACATATACACGTGCATACATACATACATACATTTCTAAATCTATTTCCAATAACAGAATAGTACACAAATTAAGGCTTTAAATCAAGTTCTCAGTCAGTGTTTTATTATCCGGCAAAATTTACATTTAATGAAAAGTTCGATCGATGCATTACACAAGAGAGACTATTATTTATTTCTAACTGCATCAAAATTATTTCTAAAACCGTGAAAAACTCGCAAATGATACTTACGCCATCTTTTGAGGAAACAGGCAAACATTTTCTTGCGTTAAAAGTGGTTGAAAAAAACATAAAACAAATAATTGTAATTACAAGTACTTTGAACCACCCAATGACTTATTGACTAAAAAATGCAAAACATTGCTTATTTTCCTTCTGTTGTGATGGTTGAAAGGGGTAGCTGAGTAGATGTTTTGTGATTTTACTCCTGTAAATAAATACGCACACATTTCTCACTGAAATATTAGGCTGTTTCTCTTGAAAACCTGCTTAGGTAGATGTTCTTTCCTTTTGTTTACCATGAGAAAATAGACTAACTTGTTTATGGGGGCAGAGGGAGCAAATGAAATAATCCTAAGGCCCTCTTCATTTTCGAAATTAAAAGGCTAACTTTTAGGAGTTCAAGCTGTCGAATACTTTAAATTTGGACATTTATTAAAGTAAGTCTTAAAGGAAAGAAGTTGTTCAGGAATTTAGAAATTTGACTTTTAGTCGTTGTATAGGTATATTTCGAGAAAGTCATTAAATAAATGCTGCCTTAAGTTTCAGCTCCTCAATTTCATCCACAAGATCATCAGAACATTACTACTGTTCCATGGTTTACTATTATAAACTACTAAAAGTAAATACAATAAATAAACAAATACAAGAATAAATTTTTTCTTCATTTCTCAGAAAATTCTTTTAAGAGCTCATTTTTATTAAATTATTATTTCCTTTGTATTATTATATTTATAATTAACTATTATTAATTATTATTATTATATTATAATTAATTATTATTTATTTTATATTATTATATTTATTTCATGCTTACTTAATTTTAGGTATTTTGCAAATGAGAAATGTTTACATTTTTCTAATAAACCTACTAACTAAGATATTGATTTTTTATAGTAGCGCTAGATTAAAATATTGATTTATTATAATTGGTGATTTTTATAATTGGTGATCTTGCAATTACTATATTGGCATTTTTCATGCTAAAAACGTTTAAATCGCTTAGTTCGGTGTTTGTCATCTTTTTACCCCATACATTCGTTTCATCACTGCTATCCCTCCTTTCCAAAATTCGAAAAATAAATAAATACATTTATCTAGATTTAGGGGATTTTTAACAAGTTTTATAAAATGAACAAAAAGTAGAAAATGTTGATAAACACCAAAACTTGAACGGAAACATTTGTTTTATACTTGAAAGCTAAATACTTAACAAACATCTAAATAAAAGGCTAACTGAATTCTTCCCCTATATCTTAAACCACTCCCAGGCGGAATCTCCCCTGTTTTAGTTGAACCCCTCATTTAGTTTGATTCCAATAGAAACTTCATAACGAAAATATTTTCGCTATGAGGCCTGTGTTAAAGTATTTTAGAATATCTAACTATATAAAATAATTTATCTATTCATCATTCATTTTTCTACTACATGAAGTAATTTACCTATTCAGCATTCCTTTATCTGCTAAATAAAATAATTTATCTACTCATCATTCATTTATCTACTAAATAAAACCATTCATCTATTCATCATTCATTTATCTACCTAAATAAAATAACTTATCTGTTCATAATTCATTTATCTACTAAATAAAATAATTTATCTACTGGATAAAATTATTTATCTATTCATAATTCATTTTTCTATTAAATAAAATAATTTATCCATCATTCATTTTTCTACTGGATAAAAAAAATTTATCTATTCATAATTCATTTTTCTATTAAATAAAATAATTTATCTATTCATCATTCATTTTTCTACTAAATAAAATAATTTATCTATTCATCATTCGTTTATGTACTAAATAAAATAATTTATCTACCGCATAAAATAATTTATCTATTCATTTGTCTGTATAAAACGGTATAAAAAACATCATTATAGGTTACTTTATGTTACGGAACTTAGCTGGGTTAAGCTCATTTTATGCGATGCATCTGAACATCAAACTTCTAAAATTAATATCTGTTCGGCTTTTTATATTCGTTCACAGACACATCAGCGATATCAAAAAGAAATTGCAGTCGCCATTTCACCCGTAATAAAAGCATTCAACGAATTTGCAATTTTTGCTATAAACTCAGCTTAAGGAAAATATTTTCATTTTAAGGTTTTACAATATCAGACAGAAAATTTTTTAAATGCTTGAATATTAGCACACTAATTTCTTAGATTAAAAATAAGTTGAAAACTAAGTTTAGATACAAAGATGAAATTTTTAAGGAAGGAGGAAATATTTATTTTAATTGATCAATTTTCGTTTTTAATACCATAATTTCTAAATAAACGATTAAAATTGATAAAGTTTCTTAAAACTATGCAATGAATATTATATAAGCATTAAAAAATCACTGGAAAATCCAAGTAGAAGGATCAATGTAGAAACATTTTATTATAGAAACTAAAGAGAATCCACAAATTTGAAACTAATATTTTAGGTATTAAATCAATCTAACGAACTTACTAATATCAAATGTTGGTAATGCTTCAATTATAATAGAAGAAATAATGAGAAAATTAATTAAATCTAAAATTATATGTATGTATTTATTTAACCTTAATCCTGAAGTGATTAATTAGAGATCAGATGATTAATTAGATGAAGATGATGACTTAAAGTGATTATCTGGTCTTTCACATTCGAAAAGTATAGAAATTGAAATGAATTTTTCAGAAGTGTTCAAGACTTATAAAGGAATATAAAAGGATTAATAAGCATTTACAGCGCTTCAAAAATTATATATATTAATTTAATACACGAATCAGTATACGTCCACTAACACTAAACAGTATAAGTCCTTAAATATTTGACGTCATGTTTGGGAATTTAAATTTACTTTTATACTGCATATAGAAAGCAATGCAATCTGTAACTGTTGAAGAATAAGTTATGTAAAAGAAATGACAATACATTATTTATCTTTTCAAGTAAAAATTAAAAATTTCGCATTAATTTTAGTGTTTTCAGACGTTCTGGATGCAATTAATACACTTTTAATACATTTACGAACATGAAATTATTAATGTTCGTTTACAACAAGCCCAAATCCTGATACTAAAATACAAATATGAAGATTTTCACGAATGTTTATTATTTTAAGTTCCTTTTTTTAGTTATATGAATACAAAAATTATTGCTCTTTCAACATTTAGACAAATCGCATTATTCGCTATTTTTATATTTTTGATGGAACATTTACCAACCAAACTTTTGAAAATTCACAGAAATCCGTAAGAGATATTACGACACAAAATAGATTTACCGGATCTGTATGGATATAAATTTAAGCTCCACTTTGAAATAAGTAATAATACAGAATGTTATAAAATTTGCCTCGTAAGCTTTTTAAATAAATGGGAAAACGTAGACCTCAAGAAAAATAAATGTGCTTTAATTATGCTTACTCCCCATATCAATAAGCTCAGCTGAGATGGAAATTTTAGTTTTAAAAAGCAAAAATGACTGTATGTTACCCCATTGTATACGTCATTATCATCAAGTTCAACAGAAACCTGTAGGTTTTCGAGCTATATGACCAAAAACAAAGTTTGTGCTAATATTGTAACAAATCCTATTTTTAATAAAGAATACCATTATGTAAAATATTATTTAAATGTAATAAAAATTCTGCTAGCTATAAATTTCAGTATTAGATTAGTTTTATTACTATAGATTTCAATATTAGATAAGTTTTATTACGCTACTAGCAGCTACACTGCCAGCCTTCGTCTGGCTTTTAAATGTACCGAGAAAATGCCTGAAGGGAACACCAAACGTTAAATTTAAAAACTGCGCAGAATTTTACTCTGCAGAACAACTTCATAGAAAAAAAAAGAGAGAGAGAGAGAGAAAAAACAATTTTTTTTAAAATTTATTATGTCTAACAAAATTACAATGAAATAAGCAATATCCCTTAATAAAAATATTAATTATTTTAATAAATAAATTAACCAACTTTCCGATGCCTTCCCTTAAAACAAACGTCCAGTATCCAAGAGAAACATTAAATTTAAAAACTGCACAGAATGATCGCTCTAATTTTCCCAAGTGGCAACGGTGCTGATTTTCAACAGTCAGCAGTCCAGTGTACAGTTGAATGAAAAACTGTTGCCAAAATCACATTTCTAAAAGAACGAAACTATTTAAAATGATGCGATAAAATCGAAAAGATAAAATTTAAAAAATTTTGATTCGAATTTTGAAAAAATCCCTTCGAGGTGCACTGGCTCTTGTCTAGATGCACCTATATACCAAATTTCGTAGCCCTCGTCTATTGCACGAACGAAAGACACACAGACATTTTCTTTTATTATATGTCGAGAAGAGATTGATTTCAGTATTCGATGCAGCATTTTAGACAGAGACGAAAAAACACTCCACTTTCTATTCCAAAAAAATACAAGCCTTTTCTTTAGACAGATATCAAGTCTTTAGAAAATTATTCTTTGTTCAAAATAGCGTTAGCAATTATTTTTTTCACATTTCAAGCTGTAGTTTAATTGAGAGAACTATAAAAAATTAAGGACTTTAGCTATAAATATTATACGATGGTATCTGAAGAGAATTATTTCAAAAGTTCTTTTTCACAATAGGCAATTCACGAGAAAAATGGTATAGAGTAGTAAAAGAATAGCCTTTCATGAAAAATGGCATCAGTTTAACTTTTTAATAAAATATAAAATTAGAATAATAAATTTAATAAAAAGAAACTTTCTTAGTCTTGAAATCTAAAGAGAGAAATAAACAATTAAAAAGATTACATACCCTTGACTCTGAGCAATCTTTAAATGCCATTTTGGGATACGTTTAGTCTCAGCAACCGAAACAAGTAACTTGAAAACAAATGCAATAGCACACAGTTTCCATATTCTTGCGATCATTTTATTTATTTATTTATATTCGCGGAATACTTCACCTTTTTCTGAACGAAAAACCAATTTCTCCAGATCGCGTTAGAAGAAGATGACAGAAACACTTTCTCACGGTGCTCCAGAAACCACTTAAATGGCTTACTTCCGAAACCTTCGATCAGGTCGGGTCTCTCTTCTGTCTCAACCAGGAGTAAGTAGTTTCTGAAGTATCGTCTGCTTCTGAGAGCAGAACTTTAGGGAAAGATAATGCACGCGGCCGGCCTCTAAAAAGTTTCGCCGGCGAGAGTGGGCGAGGACTTGGAGGCCGTGACGTCACATTGATTGACGGACGATGACTGAAGCCTTAATTCGTTCGACCTCTCCGCCGTCAGGTGAGTTTTATTATTGCGGAGAGGTTGCAAGTTCGTATGCCGTTTGCTGGCTACTACTGGGGTTTCGGTTTTTCTTTTACTTCGCTTGTAAATTAGTGCTTATTCGTCAGTGTTCTTGAATTGCTTTAATTACGCCTGTCGTAAACTTGTCTCTTGAAGTGTGAATGACTTCGTTAAACCTAGATGGCGCAGACGACGCTGTTGCCATTTGTAATATATTTTCGGTGAAGATCATAATTACGAAATCATTTTTATTTGCATCTTTTGAGTAATAAAAGATATTTACATTTAACTCTGATAAAAAAGGATTTCAAAGCTTTTTCTGTGGCAGTTTTTTGTATCAAAAATATTATTATACACACACACACAAAAAAAAAAAAAAAAAAAAAATCTGATGTGTACACAACATGATTTCCTTGTACGGAATATTAAATTATACGCATTTTTTCTTGCATTTTATTTAAACTTATTAGACTGAATTAAACCTACTTCGCCGACAGCGCATAAACCACAATAGAATAAATGCAATTTTTTAAATTCATTTTGTTTACCATAGCGACACTTTGGCGCTAGGTTTACTTAACAGTATTATATTTCGTTCATATTATAACTCATGCACAAAATTTATATCATTTAAAGAATTATCGAATCGTTGCCACATGTTCAATTTAAATACTATAATAAAGCTAGAACGATGTATAAAAGAAATTAAGCAAACAAAACAAAACAGAAAGAGTTTTCCACAGATGATTGAGTATTTCTCATTCAATTAATTCAGTTCTCACTTCGCGACAAGGCAAAAACACATAAAAATTAAAAATATCTGTATTAAAAATTACGAAATAAATCTTAAACGCTTATTTCCTCGAAAAAATTCCAAAAAGGATTAAGTATGATTTAAATAATAAATGAAGGCGTTATCTTTGTTGTTGCGAAGCTAAGTTTCTCTAGATTGGCAACAAATCCGCTAGTCTCCTGTTTCAAATGTAAACAAGAGCAATGGCCGCCATCAAAATAGGCTTAGCGGCACTTAAACAATTTTAAAATTGTTGATAATTCTAAAAATATGGCATACAGATTTACTAAAGGCATAAAACCCTTAACCGGAAGATGAAAACAACATAATTCAATCATTTTTAAAGCAAAAAATGTACAATTTACAAACATATAAGAGTAAAGAGACTGAGATCACTGAGCCGGGTAACAGAGTGGATATATTTATAAATATATTTATATACGCTTGGCGTGGTCAATTGAAACCAAAATACGAGGTGCACATCTACATGTTATAGTAGTCTTATATACAAAATTCCAACGTTCTGAGGCTACTCGTTTTTGAGTTATGCGAGATACGTACGTAGTACGTTCATACATACGTTCGTACAGACGCCACGAAAAAATATCTTCAGAATTCATTTTAAGGCAGTTTTATAATTTTTTTGAAGGAAAAGAGTCTTTTATTCTGTCCTTACCTACAGATATCAAGCAAAAACATCGTTAAATTGCATTCGAATGCGGTCAAAGTGGATATTTTCGTTGAAATATGCTGCCTGAAGCTTTTCGCGATTACAATTCTTCCTTTTTACTTCGTACGAGGAAGTAAAAAAGTTTGGAGACAGCATCAAGAAACAGAAATTTTGATAATGATAAATAGGTTTTTTTTGTAACAGACCACTGAGAGGTAATTTTTCCATTTAGTTATTGGTCATCAGTTAAATGCCGCTAAAAAGTTATAAATTTTGCTATTTCGATAAATGACTTTTTACTTTATTATTTATAGGAATAATTTTGATAAATAAATAAATAAAATTTCTTTCACAGTGTAATGAAGTTTTAAAGAAATCTCGCCGTTTTGGGGTCGAACAACCAACTTTTTTCAAGCAGGGTTATTTTATGCGCGAGGTTTCTTTACATTTCTTTGTGGAAATATGTTCGCAGCCTAGCAACGCAAATATGTTACAACAGGCTATAGAAACAGTTATAAGACTATAAAAAATTTTGTACCATATTTATAAGCCCTCATAATTAATAAGTTCATTTAAATTGCCCCAGTGTTCACAAGTTTCGTTAAAAAAGCGCTCAAAAAATTAATTTTAAAACTAAAAGATAATGATTTCTTTGAATTTACTCTTACTTCTCAATTTCCTTAACATTTTAGCTTTTTTTTTAATTATTTATTTATTTATTTTGAATTCAAGCGAAGAAACGTAAATGAATTTCAAAAAGTAACTAAAATTTTTCATAAAACAGAATATCTATGCAATATTTGCATTTATATTTATGAATGTAAATGAAATCAGTAGATTAGTGAAAATTTAAATTCCGTAAATTAGTACGATTTTTAATAGTTGATTAGATAATGGCTACGATTTAATAAAATTTCTAAAGAAAAAGAAAAAAAAAAAAAAAAAAAGGAAAGGGACGAAGGAGTAAAAAAGACATAAAAGAAAGAAAAAAGTTTCAGTGTTCTGTTTCGTATTCTAATCATTCAGCAGTGAATTGCACATTTGCAAAGATCTGTTCCTCTTCACGACACTCCTTCGTGGTGTTATCTGAAACGCTCATTGGGTAGTTACTCTGGTCCGACGAATACCTAACTGATGCCCAAATTTAATTTTAAATTTAAAATAATTCTAATACGCGCGCTGTATCAGAAATTCGAAAGATATGCTCAATTTAAAACTATTTTGCGGTATTGCTTTGAACTGAATTTTATGGTTTAAGTGCGAAGGACGTGATATTTAATAAATAAAAGTAACACACAATATGTTAAAAAAAAACGTCCCTTTGGACGTAATTTAAAATCTATAACCTTTCAGATTTTTACTTCTTTGTACGAAGTAAAAAGGAAGTGTTGTAATCGCGAAAAGTTTCAGGCAGCATATTTCAATGAAAATATCCATTTTGACTGCTTTCAAATGCAATTTAACGAAGTTTTTGTGTGATATCTGTACGTAAGGACAGAATAAAATATTCTTTTCCTTCAAAAAAATTATAAAACTGCTTTAAAATGAATTCTGAAGAGATTTTGGTTGCAATCGGCCGCACCAAACGTATATAAATATATTTATATATATATCCACTCTGTTACCCGGCTCAGTAATCTCAGTTTCTTTACTTTTACATGTTTGTAAATTGTACATTTTTTTCTTTAAAAATGATTGAATTTATGTTGTTCTTATCTTCCTGTGAAGGTTTTTATGCCTTTAGTAAATCTGTATGGAATATTTTTAGGATTATCAGCAATTTTAAAGTTGTTTAATTGCCGCTAAGCTTTTTTTCAATGGCGGCCATTGATGTTTACATTTGAAACAGGAGACTAGTGGATTTGTTGCCAATCTAGAGAAACTTAGCTTCGCAACAACAAAGATAACGCCTTCATTTATTATTGCGAATTAAATCATGCTTAATCCTTTCTGGAATTTTTTCGAGGAAATAAGCGTTTAAGATTTACTTCGTAATTTTTAATACAAATATTTTGAGTTTTTATGTATTTTTGCCTTGTCTCGAAGTGAAAACTGAATTAATTGAATGAGAAATACTCAATCGTCTGTGAAAAACTGTTTCTTTTTTGTTTTATTTGCTTAATTTCTTTTATACATCGTTCTAGCTTTATTATAGTATTTGAATAGAACATGTGGCAACGATTCGATAATTCTTTCAATGATATACATTTTGTGCATTCTGAGTTATAATATGAATGAAATATAATACTGTTAAGTAAACCTAGTGCCAGAGTGTCGCTATGGTAAACAAAGTGAATTTTAAAGAATGCATTTATTCTATTGTGGATTATGCGCTGTCGGCGAAGTAGGTTTAATTCAATCCAATAAGTTTAAATAAAATGCAGGAAAAAATGCGTATAATTTAATATTCTGTACAAGGAAGTCATGTGGTGTACACATCAGATTTTTGTATTAAAAGTGCGTGTTATACGCAGGAATATACGGTACATATTTTTAGCACTAGTGCCAAAATTCCAAAAGAAATGTGCAATAAATCACAAAAACTTCAGGCATTCGAATTCGATATGTCTTTTTACTTCAATTCTTTATAGTTAGGTACATAAACGAACAATAAATGAAAAACATTTTAACCACATTCTTTAATAGAATGCTACAGCAAAAAGCCTGACAATAAATCATTTGTGGAAGACAAAAGGAAAACAATAATATATTTTAATAAAGCTAAGCAAACAAACATCTGTGACAGCTTGGGGTCCGGCGTTTATTCGAATTCTGAACATTCCGAGTGCTGTCTGAAAATACATCCAAAGTAGATGTTAGATGGAATGCCAGCTTATAGCGTCTTCATAGTGTTATTATTATTATTATTATTATTATTATTATTATTGTTATTATTATTGTTATTATTATTGTTATTATTATTGTTATTATTATTATATGCAGTTATATAGAGAGATTTTTCGCTCATTTTGACAGTTTTGCTTTGCTATTAAAAAAAATCGTCTGCTTCGAAATATTTTTTAACTGCAACTGCATTTTTGAAAGTGTAAAAAATTATACTCTGCTATTTGATAATTTTGTTTTCATGCAAAATGGCGCAATAGACGGAAAGCTATGTTAGTGGTCTTTCGAAGGAAATTATTTGTATTTAGTTATTAAAAAATGCCATGAAAGAAATGATTTTTCTGCATCTAAAGCAGCGATATTGTCAATAATATGGCTCTATTTATTCAAAATACATATCCAGAGGAAAAACGGAATGTTTCGAATGTTGCAAAACTTAATGTTATTAGAAAATCATCGAAGTCAAAGAACAGTTGCATAGTTATAAAAATGATAAGTGCCGATTGTAAACAAAGTGATTAATGCTGATTTGAATCTTACAAAGGCAACAAAACTTAATGTGCATTTCTCCACGACATATCGCCGAAAGCAGAACGCGCTGCAAAAGTCACTATGAGAAACAATTATTCGGACAAAAACGGAAAAATGTTGTCACAGTTCATGAATCTTGGCTATATTTAAATAACCGCAATAAAAAGAGATCCATTTATTACCATCAAAGAGAAGAAAAAATCTTCGATTAATTTCATGATTCCAAAAATCTAGAGAAAATCTTTCAAAGGGATTTATGATTGTTGCTGGTTTTTGATATAAAGAAAAACAAAAATTAAAGAGAGTGTAGAAACCTGTTAAGGTCAACTCTACATATTATCAGAAACATATTTTATACTTAGTTTTCAAATAGGAAGTATCTTCTCTTTACCCACAATGCCATCAATCAGTAGAACTGCATCAAGACAAAGCAAGCAGCCATATATCAAAATCCACTTTTAATTTCCTGGATAGGTTAGGTTAGGTTACGTTATTTAATTACGGCAGAGCCTCGAGGGCTATCTGTCTAAGGGGAGGAATGCCTTCGTGGAGAACTTTCTAAGGGATTCGAACCTCGGACCGAACTACCAGTGTTCAGGGACTTGTACCGCTCGGCCGCTAGTTTTAACTTCCTGGAAAATATGGAACAAGAAACGGATATCAAGGTCATAACCTTCTCTCATATCCCTACTAAATCTCCTGATGTATCATCCACAGAATATTTGCGCTATTGGACTTTAAAAAAGCGAATTGTCCAGGCGTCGACGTAAAACCCTCTTCAAACTTTGCCAAGTTCAAGAGGAATGGGATAAAATACCTCTGCCGCTACTAAAAAACAGCTTTATTGTCTTGGAAATTACGGCGTAGGCAGATAGTGAAGATTAAGAATTATCAAATGGAACATTCAAAACGCAAAATCTTTAGGTAAAATATTTCTTTAAATACAATGAAAGTCGTCTAAAAAATGTGCAGTCTTACTACATTAAGCACAATTTTCCAACTATACTTTGAGAACATTCTCTTAAACATATACATTATTAACAATTTAATAAACATAAACAATTTTATTTTATTTCTTCAAAAATATGCTTGCGGTATTCAATTTCTATCAGCAACCTTCATCGCTGCTGTCAAAGGGCGTTCTGCCAGCGCAAGATGGATTGGAATAACATTTGGTTCCTTTGGAGAGCCACTACGAATATTATCACCCTATACCCTCTGGATGAACACTCAGAGTTCATCAGAGAGTTCAATTATTAATAAAATATTTGAAAGTAAGATTTTTTAAACATTGCTACAAAATTGTAATAATTACTTACTTCATTGATAATTAAAATTCAAAAATTCATGAAATTATTCTGTGTTAAAATCCAAAATGGCAAAAAGAAATTTAATGCAATATTAAGACTAAAAATTACTTAATAAGCACTAATGCAAAGTATGGCAAGTTACCACTAAATTAATATTCAAGTAATGGTATCTATATATACCAAAACATTAACTCAGTTTCCATGTACATTGAAAACCTCTCAAATACGTTAACTGAAAAGAAAAAAAAAAAAAAAAATGTAACACAATTTGAACTACAAATTTTTAAATGAAATAACAGATATACTAGTTCTGGATCTATAAGTTTTATAAAAGCTCTATTGGTCTTTTAATTAGTAACTGCTTAAGATCTTATAAAACTATTGCAAGGATTATGTAAATTCTATTAACAGTTAAATTTGGAGTTAAACTTCCTTTCCTGTCGCTTCTTAATTTTATCTTACCACTTCCGGCCAGAAAGTAGTTTTAGAATCATGTCTGAATGCTAATGAGGAAGAGCGGTATTTAACTGTGAAGTTCTACTGTCTTAGAGAGAGAGAGATACTAGATATTCTGGCTGCACGCGTTCGGCTTTTTAGGCTACTCTCTCGTAAGCTATTATTACGCTCGGCCGTACTTTAGGCCCTTGATAGCTTCGCAGTCAATTAGCGTTAAGGGACCAACTCTGTTAGAATTTTGATAGCTTCGGCTAAGTCTCTTTAGTTCAGATTAGTTTAGTTTGGTTCTTAGTCTCTTAAGTTCAAGCCCAAGTGTCGGCTTTATTGTAAAACTCCAAGACGGAGTTCTGTTAAATCTTATTTGAATAATAAAGGGTCTTTTAACCCTTTCCAAGTTTATTTATTGTCTCACGAACTCGAGCGATTATTCGCTTACTAGTTCTTAAGAGTCTTCACTTTTAACTGTAACTTAGAATTACACAGGGGGGGGGGAATACTACACTATCTCTATTAGGACTAGTGTTTCTTTTAACTTGCTTTGGAAACAGGAATGGTCCTGAATAGGAACAGGGAGCTTACTCAAACTACGTTCAAGAATGTGTGATGTAGACAATACAAGCAGGAAGGGTATACGAAACCCTTTATTTTCTTTACTTTACAGGAATTTCTGAAACTTCGGAATACAGAGACCAACCACTTGTGGTCTGAACGTAAGAATATAAAAACTACTAACTAAAACTAACTATAAATTAGTATACAAGTGCCTAGCACTAAGATTGGCCTTTATTTAAAGAAAGGTACGTATGTAGTACGCCGAGCTGCTAAAACTACGATACGTCTGCAATTATCAAGAGGGCTAAACCTCTGGCTTTGAAGGTAACCAGCAACAGAGTGAAAACTCGTAAAACTACAGTGGCAAGCGGCTTGCTTCCAATAACTCCTTCCTCTCTCTTGCTTGGCAAAAAGCCACAACTTAAGTACTTGGCGTTAGCAAGACAATTTGCATAAATAAGTTAAAACGTTTTAATTCTGGCCGGAAGTATAAAATAAGAAGTGATAGTACAGTTTTAAAATAAAATAAACGTTAGTAAAACTTAGGATCCTTACATCTCTATCAGGAAAAGTTTCGATAATTCTACCAAGTTTTGTCATGTAGTTTATCATCTTGTATAATCACTACGTCACCAGTTTTGAATCTGTCAGGAAATCAATGGAATCTGCTTATTTCAGCGCATTGTCATGATGGAACACATGACACATGGTGTCATGTGTTCCATCATAACAATGTGTTCATGACGCATGTCATGTGTTCCATCATGACAAAATGGACACACATGAGTATGGCACGCACTCCTCGTGTGGCACCCAAACATCGAACTTCTTTTTGTAGCCTTCTCTTTTTAAATGATTCCAATTGGCCATGTGGCTGATGTTTAGTACCTATGGCACGCACTCCTCATGTGGCACCCAAACATCGAACTTCTTTTTGTAGCCTTCTCTTTTTAAATGATTCCAATCGGCCATGTGGCTGATGTTTAGTACCTATGGCACGCACTCCTCGTGTGGCACCCAAACATCGAACTTCTTTTTGTAGCCTTCTCTTTTTAAATGATTCCAATCGGCCATGTGGCTGATGTTTAGTACCTATGGCACGCACTCCTCGTGTTGCACCCAAACATCGAACTTCTTTTTGTAGCCTTCTCTTTTTAAATGATTCCAATTGGCCATGTGGCTGATGTTTAGTACCTATGGCACGCACTCCTCGTGTGGCACCCAAACATCGAACTTCTTTTTGTAGCCTTCTCTTTTTAAATGATTCCAATCGGCCATGTGGCTGATGTTTAGTACCTATGGCACGCACTCCTCATGTGGCACCCAAACATCGAACTTCTTTTTGTAGCCTTCTCTTTTTAAATGATTCCAATCGGCCATGTGGCTGATGTTTAGTACCTATGGCACGCACTCCTCGTGTGGCACCCAAACATCGAACTTCTTTTTGTAGCCTTCTCTTTTTAAATGATTCCAATTGGCCATGGGGCTGATGTTTAGTACCTATGGCACGCACTCCTCGTGTGGCACCCAAACATCGAACTTCTTTTTGTAGCCTTCTCTTTTTAAATGATTCCAATCGGCCATGTGGCTGATGTTTAGTACCTATGGCACGCACTCCTCGTGTGGCACCCAAACATCGAACTTCTTTTTGTAGCCTTCTCTTTTTAAATGATTCCAATCGGCCATGTGGCTGATGTTTAGTACCTATGGCACGCACTCCTCATGTGGCACCCAAACATCGAACTTCTTTTTGTAGCCTTCTCTTTTTAAATGATTCCAATCGGCCATGTGGCTGATGTTTAGTACCTATGGCACGCACTCCTCATGTGGCACCCAAACATCGAACTTCTTTTTGTAGCCTTCTCTTTTTAAATGATTCCAATCGGCCATGTGGCTGATGTTTAGTACCTATGGCACGCACTCCTCGTGTGGCACAAAAACATCGAACTTCTTTTTGTAGCCTTCTCTTTTTAAATGATTCCAATCGGCCATGTGGCTGATGTTTAGTACCTATGGCACGCACTCCTCGTGTGGCACCCAAACATCGAACTTCTTTTTGTAGCCTTCTCTTTTTAAATGATTCCAATCGGCCATGTGGCTGATGTTTAGTACCTATGGCACGCACTCCTCGTGTGGCACCCAAACATCGAACTTCTTTTTGTAGCCTTCTCTTTTTAAATGATTCCAATCGGCCATGTGGCTGATGTTTAGTACCTATGGCACGCACTCCTCATGTGGCACCCAAACATCGAACTTCTTTTTGTAGCCTTCTCTTTTTAAATGATTCCAATCGGCCATGTCGCTGATGTTTAGTACCTATGGCACGCACTCCTCATGTGGCACCCAAACATCGAACTTCTTTTTGTAGCCTTCTCTTTTTAAATGATTCCAATCGGCCATGTGGCTGATGTTTAGTACCTATGGCACGCACTCCTCGTGTGGTACCCAAACATCGAACTTCTTTTTGTAGCCTTCTCTTTTTAAATGATTCCAATCGGCCATGTGGCTGATGTTTAGTACCTATGGCACGCCCTCCTCATGTGGCACCCAAACATCGAACTTCTTTTTGTAGCCTTCTCTTTTTAAATGATTCCAATCGGCCATGTGGCTGATGTTTAGTACCTATGGCAAGCACTCCTCATGTGGCACCCAAACATCGAACTTCTTTTTGTAGCCTTCTCTTTTTTAATTATCCAATCGGCCATGTGGCTGATGTTTAGTACCTATGGCACGCACTCCTCGTGTGGCACCCAAACATCGAACTTCTTTTTGTAGCCTTCTCTTTTTAAATGATTCCAATCGGCCATGTGGCTGATGTTTGGAACCTATGGCACGCACTCCTCATGTGGCACCCAAACATCGAACTTCTTTTTGTAGCCTTCTCTTTTTAAATGATTCCAATCGGCCATGTGGCTGATGTTTAGTACCTATGGCACGCACTCCTCATGTGGCACCCAAACATCGAACTTCTTTTTGTAGCCTTCTCTTTTTAAATGATTCCAATCGGCCATGTGGCTGATGTTTAGTACTTATGGCACGCACTCCTCGTGTGGCACCCAAACATCGAACTTCTTTTTGTAGCCTTCTCTTTTTAAATGATTCCAATCGGCCATGTGGCTGATGTTTAGTACCTATGGCACGCACTCCTCGTGTGGCACCCAAACATCGAAGTTCTTTTTGTAGCCTTCTCTTTTTAAATGATTCCAATCGGCCATGTGACTGATGTTTAGTACCTATGGCACGCACTCCTCATGTGGCACCCAAACATCGAACTTCTTTTTCTAGCCTGCTCTTTTTAAATGATTCCAATCGGCCATGTGGTTGATGTTTAGTACCTATGGCACGCACTCCTCGTGTGGCACCCAAACATCGAACTTCTTTTTGTAGCCTTCTCTTTTTAAATGATTCCAATTGGCCATGTGGCTGATGTTTAGTACCTATGGCACGCACTCCTCATGTGGCACCCAAACATCGAACTTCTTTTTGTAGCCTTCTCTTTTTAAATGATTCCAATCGGCCATGTGGCTGATGTTTAGTAACTATGGCACGCACTCCTCGTGTGGCACCCAAACATCGAACTTCTTTTTGTAGCCTTCTCTTTTTAAATGATTCCAATCGGCCATGTGACTGATGTTTAGTACCTATGGCACGCACTCCTCATGTGGCACCCAAACATCGCACTTCTTTTTGTAGCCTTCTCTTTTTAAATGATTCCAATCGGCCATGTGGCTGATGTTTAGTACTTATGGCACGCACTCCTCGTGTGGCACCCAAACATCGAACTTCTTTTTGTAGCCTTCTCTTTTTAAATGATTCCAATCGGCCATGTGGCTGATGTTTAGTACCTATGGCACGCACTCCTCGTGTGGCACCCAAACATCGAACTTCTTTTTGTAGCCTTCTCTTTTTAAATGATTCCAATCGGCCATGTGACTGATGTTTAGTACCTATGGCACGCACTCCTCATGTGGCACCCAAACATCGAACTTCTTTTTGTAGCCTGCTCTTTTTAAATGATTCCAATCGGCCATGTGGCTGATGTTTAGTACCTATGGCACGCACTCCTCGTGTGGCACCCAAACATCGAACTTCTTTTTGTAGCCTTCTCTTTTTAAATGATTCCAATTGGCCATGTCGCTGATGTTTAGTACCTATGGCACGCACTCCTCATGTGGCACCCAAACATCGAACTTCTTTTTGTAGCCTTCTCTTTTTAAATGATTCCAATCGGCCATGTGGCTGATGTTTAGTACCTATGGCACGCACTCCTCGTGTGGTACCCAAACATCGAACTTCTTTTTGTAGCCTTCTCTTTTTAAATGATTCCAATCGGCCATGTGGCTGATGTTTAGTACCTATGGCACGCCCTCCTCATGTGGCACCCAAACATCGAACTTCTTTTTGTAGCCTTCTCTTTTTAAATGATTCCAATCGGCCATGTGGCTGATGTTTAGTACCTATGGCAAGCACTCCTCATGTGGCACCCAAACATCGAACTTCTTTTTGTAGCCTTCTCTTTTTTAATTATCCAATCGGCCATGTGGCTGATGTTTAGTACCTATGGCACGCACTCCTCGTGTGGCACCCAAACATCGAACTTCTTTTTGTAGCCTTCTCTTTTTAAATGATTCCAATCGGCCATGTGGCTGATGTTTGGAACCTATGGCACGCACTCCTCATGTGGCACCCAAACATCGAACTTCTTTTTGTAGCCTTCTCTTTTTAAATGATTCCAATCGGCCATGTGGCTGATGTTTAGTACCTATGGCACGCACTCCTCGTGTGGTACCCAAACATCGAACTTCTTTTTGTAGCCTTCTCTTTTTAAATGATTCCAATCGGCCATGTGGCTGATGTTTAGTACCTATGGCACGCCCTCCTCATGTGGCACCCAAACATCGAACTTCTTTTTGTAGCCTTCTCTTTTTAAATGATTCCAATCGGCCATGTGGCTGATGTTTAGTACCTATGGCAAGCACTCCTCATGTGGCACCCAAACATCGAACTTCTTTTTGTAGCCTTCTCTTTTTTAATTATCCAATCGGCCATGTGGCTGATGTTTAGTACCTATGGCACGCACTCCTCGTGTGGCACCCAAACATCGAACTTCTTTTTGTAGCCTTCTCTTTTTAAATGATTCCAATCGGCCATGTGGCTGATGTTTGGAACCTATGGCACGCACTCCTCATGTGGCACCCAAACATCGAACTTCTTTTTGTAGCCTTCTCTTTTTAAATGATTCCAATCGGCCATGTGGCTGATGTTTAGTACCTATGGCACGCACTCCTCATGTGGCACCCAAACATCGAACTTCTTTTTGTAGCCTTCTCTTTTTAAATGATTCCAATCGGCCATGTGGCTGATGTTTAGTACTTATGGCACGCACTCCTCGTGTGGCACCCAAACATCGAACTTCTTTTTGTAGCCTTCTCTTTTTAAATGATTCCAATCGGCCATGTGGCTGATGTTTAGTACCTATGGCACGCACTCCTCGTGTGGCACCCAAACATCGAAGTTCTTTTTGTAGCCTTCTCTTTTTAAATGATTCCAATCGGCCATGTGACTGATGTTTAGTACCTATGGCACGCACTCCTCATGTGGCACCCAAACATCGAACTTCTTTTTCTAGCCTGCTCTTTTTAAATGATTCCAATCGGCCATGTGGTTGATGTTTAGTACCTATGGCACGCACTCCTCGTGTGGCACCCAAACATCGAACTTCTTTTTGTAGCCTTCTCTTTTTAAATGATTCCAATTGGCCATGTGGCTGATGTTTAGTACCTATGGCACGCACTCCTCATGTGGCACCCAAACATCGAACTTCTTTTTGTAGCCTTCTCTTTTTAAATGATTCCAATCGGCCATGTGGCTGATGTTTAGTAACTATGGCACGCACTCCTCGTGTGGCACCCAAACATCGAACTTCTTTTTGTAGCCTTCTCTTTTTAAATGATTCCAATCGGCCATGTGACTGATGTTTAGTACCTATGGCACGCACTCCTCATGTGGCACCCAAACATCGCACTTCTTTTTGTAGCCTTCTCTTTTTAAATGATTCCAATCGGCCATGTGGCTGATGTTTAGTACTTATGGCACGCACTCCTCGTGTGGCACCCAAACATCGAACTTCTTTTTGTAGCCTTCTCTTTTTAAATGATTCCAATCGGCCATGTGGCTGATGTTTAGTACCTATGGCACGCACTCCTCGTGTGGCACCCAAACATCGAACTTCTTTTTGTAGCCTTCTCTTTTTAAATGATTCCAATCGGCCATGTGACTGATGTTTAGTACCTATGGCACGCACTCCTCATGTGGCACCCAAACATCGAACTTCTTTTTGTAGCCTGCTCTTTTTAAATGATTCCAATCGGCCATGTGGCTGATGTTTAGTACCTATGGCACGCACTCCTCGTGTGGCACCCAAACATCGAACTTCTTTTTGTAGCCTTCTCTTTTTAAATGATTCCAATTGGCCATGTGGCTGATGTTTAGTACCTATGGCACGCACTCCTCATGTGGCACCCAAACATCGAACTTCTTTTTGTAGCCTGCTCTTTTTAAATGATTCCAAATCGGCCATGTGGCTGATGTTTAGTACCTCTGATGTTTCCTTACAGTTTGCGTGCAAGTCTTTCTCCACCAGTTGCAAACCTTCACCGACATTTTCGGTGACAGGCCAACAAGAGCAAAGTGCGTCTTTGACTTCGAAATTTCCGGAACGGATTCGAGCAGACCCCTCCTGGCACTATTTTCACTCACAGCATTCTCAACGTACACTTGACAAATTTTCAACATGTTTTTGCAGCAGTTTTTTTTTTCCTTTTATATAGTAGTAAAAAGCATCACATAGCGTATTGTTTCAGATATTTCACTCATTTTCAAATCAATATAACCTTTTAAAAGAACAACGAATTATAAAACGATATCTTCACAAGCATTGGAAGCTGAATGTCACCGTTTAAGCACATGTTCGTTTGAGACAATCGCGCCGGATATATAGGCATCAACACCATCTAGTGGGAAAAAACCGCGAAGACATTTTATATGACCCAATATTTATATATGAAAGAAAAATAAAGAATATGTAAAAAGATTAAAATAGCAGCGTAAATTAATTTCCCTTCTCTATTCTAAAAATAGTAACCCCTCTCTGCACTGCGTCATTTCGAGACAATTCTATGGCATGTGATTCATACCACAGCCAACTCTATAATGGCCTTGAAGGCGCTAAAGTCACGTGATCCAGATGGTCGATGTGTGTGGTTGTGAAGTATGTGTTCGTGGATTTTTTGGATGTTAATTTTGCTATTCTAAGTGATTTTAAATCTCTTAAACTAAGGTAAATAATATTTTTATTTATATTTCGTTTTATACCTTTTTAATTTTTAGATTTATTTGGGAAAATTTATAGCTGTTCTCAATCGTATTCAAGTATTTCGTTTTAACATAATGTCGAATACATTTACTCTAGTTTGAACATTTTGCATAGTATTGTTTTGAATATTTGTTTGGTATAGTACATTAGGAATTCTTTATTTTGATTATTTCTTTCTAATAGAATATTTGACAGTCTATCCCAATAAAAGAAACTTTATCACCACAAACATTTCAGGCATTAATAACAATTACAGACGCATTCATTCAATTGATTCCACATTTGTTTTAAAAGTATGAAGCTGAATACATATTGTTAGGAAAATTTCAAACTGATGCTACGGAATCTCGTTTAGGAATCTATCGCCAAATGTCAGGTTCAAATTATTAAATAAATGACCTACAATTATTAGAAAGTGAGAAGAAGCTTCATTTTAGAAACAATATTATAACTTCATCATCAAATATGAATGTCCCTTTTCCTAGATTATGATAAGGATTCTATCTTTACTTTTGCGAATATTAATGATTATTCAAATTTGCTGATTAATGATTTTTTTATAGGAAATGTTTCTACTGATATTTTAACAGTGCTAGTTTAGATTACAGATTACGATGCCGTGAAAACATTAAGGGTGATAAAATGCAATATTTGCCAGGACTGGTTGCAAAATATTCATTCAGTAGATACGGCAGATGATATTTTTGGTTTTCTGAAAGAATTAGATTTTCTTAAAGAATTTTACTTATAATTATTTTAAGACAAACTATTATTTTCAGCAAAGTTAAGCTCTGGGATTATAGTGAAGAGAAGGAGATCGACTATTTCGATTCACCTGACCTTCCGAAACTGATTTCGCTTCAAGGCCATGATACAGTCGGCTGTGGATTCATACATAATTACGATGATGTAAATGGAACTTAACCTGCCAATAGTAATTTTAGAGGAATATTAACTATCCAATCAAAATGCTTTGAGAACCAAAACTCACTCACTCTGACTTAAGATTACATCCTGAACATTGCACATTTGCTTTCCACGCTTTGGCCTAGCTGCACTGCTGTGTGTCTGCTGCTGATTTCTTGTTACAAAGTTATCAAAAATGTAAGCCTTTTGGAACAGGCACATTTAATGTGCCGACATGTTGCTGAAAATGGTAAACTGAAGATTTAATCTGCTTTCGCCTCCAGTTTTCTGGTCATTGCTTCTGAGTTTGAATATATTACATATATATCAACAAATACAGTTTGTGAGCATTTTTGTATGTTTTGCAATTTTTGCTGCGGTTTTAATGCAACAATTTCCAAAGATCCCAATTTTACACCGAAGTAGCTTTGTTTTGAGCTTACAAGATTTAAATTTAAACTGCCTTAAAAAAGAGTGAGATATTAAGATTGCATCCAGGTGGTAAGACTCTTTGAACCGCCACTCATCACTGGAAAAGTTGGTTCCTAAGTCCCCTGCCACTTACTCAGTTTGGACCCATTCGAAGTGTAGTGACTTCAGTCCTTGTTAGTTACTTGGGAATCTACTATTAAGAAAATGAGAAAAATTATACAAAAGATCACGCTCGTAATCATTTATAATGCATAAGTGTATATAATTAAGTGTAATTTGTCATTTGAGATATTAATATTCATTACTAAAAACGTAACATTCATTTCTGTGCGAGCATATATGTCGATTTTTTTCTTCTTCTCCACGTCGCTAACAAAGGAAAAAATGAAATATAGCCATTTTCCATCTCATAAATTGAAACTATTTTTCTTTCTCAAATCTCGCAAGAGCTTCAAAATGACTTAAATCTAGAAAATTTCAACGATGGAAATTTTAATTGGAACTTTTAAATTAAAAAAATTTTATATTTCTTTTTAACCTCTTTTACTACCTGTCATGTTTTATTTGTACTTTTCACATCATTAAATAAAGAAAATAAATAAATAAAAATAAATAAATAAAAATCTGAAATGTTTCAGATTTTAAATTACGTCCAAAGGGGCGTTTTTTAACATTTTGTGTGTTACTTTTCTTTATTAAATATCATGTTCCTCGCACTTAAACCATAAGATCCAGTGCAACAGCAATATCGCAAAATAGTTTTAAAACGAGCCTATCTTTAGAATTTCCGATACAGAGACTCACGCGCTGGAGATAAAAATGTTTTTTCTGCACAACGTTGCCATTGCTCGCTTTGAAATCCTTGAGTTTGTTAATCAAAAATTCGTCAAAGTTTTAAAAAATAGGAAATCGATCATAAAACAAATTTCAAATTTCAAATTTGGTCTTCCACATGCTCATATTCGTTGGAGGATTACGTTATTCAAAATTCGATGACTCTATGTACCGTTGTTTTATCACAATACGAGAAATATACATACATTTATGCAGATTTTTCATTATTTAATTTCTTCAAATATAATGCAGGACTCTAACATTTTGTGGCAACAGTTTGAAAAGTGAACCGACATTTATGAGTCCGACGCAAAATGCCAAAACGAAACTAATAGTCCTTCGGGATTCAAATCCCTTTGGACTAAAAATTCTGAAAGCTTTCAGATTTTATATTACACCCCATGGGGGCATTTTCTTAGCGTTTTGTGTGTTACCTTTATTTATTAAATATCATGTTTTCTGCTCTTAAAACATAAAATTCCGTCCAACAGCAGTATCGCAAAATAATTTTAAAATGAGGGTATCTTTAGAATTTCTGATACTCAGACTCGCGCGCTGGAGATAAAATGTTTTCCCCGTTCAGTGTTGCCATGGTTCGCTTTGCAATGCTTGAGTTTAATAATCAGAAATTCGTTAAAGTGTTATAAAAATATGAAATAAATAATAAAATAAATTCCAAATTAGGTCTTCCAGATGCCCATATTCGCTGAAGGATTACGTTATTCAAAATTTGGTAACTCTAGGTACAGTTGTTTTATCACAGTGCGAGAAACATACATACATTTGTGCAGGTTCTTCGTTATTTAATTTCTTTAAATATAACACAGGGCGATAATATTTGGTGGCAACAATTTCAAAAGTGATTCGCTGTGTATAGTGAATCGACGCAAAATGGAAATATGAAAAAAATTGGTATGTTATTTCAGAAAAGGCCCGATTTTGTGTCAAAATACCTATGTTAGAATAAAACTGTATATAAATCTAATATATATCCGAAGTCGTGCGAGACATGGAAAACTCAAGTTAAATTTCAGCAATAGGTTCAGTAGAACGGAAGATATAGAACTGCTTTAAATTGTAGTATTTATTTCAAAATTCAATAATTTCAAAAGTGATTCGCCATTTATAGTGAATGTATATGTTACGGTGAAACACCGAAATCTGGAGAATGTCGACTTTCACCGGTGAATGTCAACATTCACATAGTCTCTTGGTGTATGTCCGAAATATTTTCCAAATACTCTTATTTCTTACTTACACCGGTGAATGTCGACATTCACCATGTACTAATGGTGAATGTTGAACATATAACAATATTATATTTTCTTCTCCGTCATTCAGTCGCGAATAAATGCACTTGAGACTTGAAATAAGATCTTAAGAACATAAGAACCTAAAACACACAATACATTCAAAATAAGAAAAGAAAATAATAGAAGTTAAAAACTTACTTAATTATAAAGTACCTTCTAAATGAGGAAATAAAATAACAGTAATAAAAAACTTACTAAGTTAAGTGATTCAAATCTTATTGATTTCAAAAACTTAAACTATTATGGCACTTTATGACCTCTCTTTTCGACTTACACCAGAGTATATCTGTGATTGTGGACATACACCGGTGAGGGTCCGAATGTACAAGAATGTAGTGCAATATTCGATCTTTGACCGACGTATTTGGTGAATGTTGACATTCTCCGGTGAAAGTCGACATTCTCCAATTTCGGTCTTTCACGGTAACATATACATTATATAGCCTGCAGGAGATAAAAATGTTTTTTTCTTTTCGTGAATGTTGCCACTGTTCGCTTTTAAATCGCTGAGTTTTTTAATCAAAAATTCGTTAAAGCTTTAAAAAATGTGAAATTGTTAATAAAACAAATTCCAGATTTTGGATTCCAGATGCTCATGTTCGAGTGAAGGACTATTTTGCTCTTCACCCGGACTAAAACACCCGGTCTCTGCATGCCGTTGTTTTTTCACAGTGCGAGAAACATACATACATTCATGCAGATTCTTCATTATTTAATTTCTTTAAATATTATTCAGGGCTCTGATATTTGGTGGCAACACTCTGAAAAGTGAAACGCCGTTTTACAGTAGACGACGCAAAATGCCAAAACGAAATTAGTAGTCCTTCTGGACAAATCCCTTCTTTCGACTAATAAATAAGATCTTTTTCTTACGTTCAAGTATTATTCGGAGTTCTAAATATTGAATTCTTTATGAAAGCAATTCAGAATGTCTTTTCTGGTAGCAAAATAATTTTGCAACATTTATCTTTCTTTAGGAAGTGAGCCACCGCTGTTTTCTTAAATGTAATTTTAATTGAAATCTACATCCCTCCTTGAAACATTTGGCTCCTAGAGCGTTGTTAATCGAGCATCGTTAATCAGTAAATTGCACCCTAGTTGGGATAAGCCGCACCCAACGGAAGACCACCCAATCATCGCTTCTGGGCGGTCCATCGCCCAGACGGCAGGGAGACGTGTGCAATGAGCTAAAGTGACAGTTTTCGGTGATAAAAGAAATTTAATATTTCACACATCTCTAGATAAAACACATATTAACCTAACTCATATTCTTAGCTCGTTCTGAAAAGGAATATGTATTTTATATTATATCCACGTTAGAAAATTTGGAATGATCCTGATTTTGTAATGGCTTTTTAGTTAGCCAGGAAAAGCTAATTCATATTTGCAATAAATGGAATCTTTTTACTTCCTCGTATAAAGTAAAAGAAGTATTGCAATCGCGAAAAATTTTCGGTATCATATTTCAACGCAAATATTCATTTTGATCGCTCTCGATTCCATTTGAACGAAGTTTTTGCGTTAGTCTGTACGCTTCCTTGTACGAAGTAAAAAGGAAGTATTGCAATCGCGAAAAGTTTCAGGCAGCATATTTCAACGAAAATATCCATTTTGACCGCTATCGAATGCAATTTAACGATGTTTTTGCGTGATATCTGTACGTAAGGACAGAATAAAATACTCATTTCCTTCAAAAAAAATTATAAAACTGCTTTAAAATAAATTCTGAATAGAATTTTTCGTGGCGTATGTACGAACGTATGTACGTACGTCCGTACGTATCTCGCATAACTCAAAAACGAGTAGCCTCAGAACGTTGAAATTTTGTATATAGGACTGCTATAACATGTAGATGTGTACCTCGTATTTTGGTTCCAATCGGCCGCACCAAACGTATATAAATATATATATTTATATATATATCCATTCTGTTACCCGGCTCGGTGATCTCTCTTCGCAACAACAAAGATAACGCCTTCATTTATTATTCAAATCATGCTTAATCCTTTCTGGAATGTTTTCGAGGAAATAAGCGTTTAAGATTTACTTCGTAATTTTTAATATAGATATTTTGAGTTTTTATGTATTTTTGCCTTCTAGCGAAGTGAGAACTGAATTAATTAAATGAGAAATACTCAAACGTCTGTGAATAACTGTTTCTTTTTTGTTTTGTTTGCTTAATTTCTTTTATACATCATTCTAGCTTTATTATAGTGTTTGAATAGAACATGTGGCAACAATTAGATAATTCTATTCTTTAAATGATATAAATTTTGTGCATTATGAGTTATAATATGAACGAAATATATAAGTTAACTGTTATATAATTATTGGATTATATAACAGTTAACTTAGTTTCCGTTATATAATTATTATATAAGTTAACTGATATATAATTATTAATACTGTTAAGTAAATCTAGCGCCAGAGTGTCGCTATGGTAAACAAAATACTAGAGTGAATTTTAAAGAATGCATTTATTCTATTGTGGTTTATGCGCTGTCGGCGAAGTAGATTTAATTCAATCCAATGAGTTTAAATGAAATGCAAGAAAAAATGCGTATAATTTAGTATTCCAATACAAGGAAGTCATGTGGTGTACACATCAGATTTTCTGCAAAACGGATTGTGGCATGAATTTCAAATGGATTCAGTAGGGATTTTTCTCGTGACGACTATACGTACGTAAGTATGTACGTATGTATCTCGCATAACTCAAAAACGAGTACCCTCAGAACGTTGAAATTTTGTATATGGGATCGCTATAACATGTAGACGTGCACATCCCTGTTTGGTTGCAATCGACCTCATCAAAAGTATATAAGTATATGTATCTAATTGGAAAACAATCCTTTCGAAAACAAAATATAAACATGCCTAGTATTTCCGCGCATTAAGCTGCAGAAAAATTATCATTAAAGAGATAATGTTCACCTCTTTATGGAAGTTGTTGGATCATAAATATTTTACTTTTACTCCAGCGTGCAAACACGACACAAATATTACATCTTTAGAACACAATTATAATAAAAAATAATCGCGTGTTGCCACATTTCTCAAACAAAATCACAGAAAACTTCATTCATTTAAAATGAGAAATAAATTATTTTTAGCTTTTTACGAATAATAGGAACGCTCTCTTTCCGCGAGCAGTATGTCATAACACATAAAATAAGAAATTTAGAACTAGTTTTTTACAAAGACCAAAAATTGAAATTCATAATTAATATATATAGTAAAAAATCTGATGTGTACACCACATGAATTCCTTGTACGGAATATTAAATTATACGCATTTTTTCTTGCATTTCGTTTAAACTTATTGGATTGAATTAAATCTATTTCGTCGACAGCGCATAAACCACAATAGAAAAAATGCACTCTTTAAAATTCACTCTATTTGTTTACCATACCACTTAACAGCGTTATATTTCGTTCATATTATAACTCATAATGCACAAAATTTATATCATTTAAAGAATAGAATTATCTAATCGTTGCCACATGTTCTATTCAAATACTATAATAAAGCTAGAATGATGTATAAAAGAAATTAAGCAAACAAAACAAAAAAGAAACAGTTTTTCACAGACGATTGAGTATTTCTCATTTAATTAATTTAGTTCTCACTTCGCGAGAAGGCAAAAATACATAAAAACTCAAAATATCTATATTAAAAATTACGAAGTAAATCTCAAACACTTATTTCCTCGAATAAATTCCAGAAAGAATTAAGCATGATTTAATTGGCAATAATAAATGAATGCGTTATCTTTGTTGTTGCGAAGCTAAGTTTCTCTAGATTGGCAACAAATCCACTAGTCTCCTGTTTCAAATGTAAACATCAATGGCCGCCATTAAAAAAGGCTTAGCGGCAATTAAACAACTTTAAAATTGCTGATAATTCTAAAAATATTGCACACAGATTTACTAAAGGCATAAAATACTTAACCGGAAGATAAAAACAACATAATTCAATCATTTTTAAAAGCAAAAAATATACAATTTACAAACATATAAGAGTAAAGAAACTGAGATTACTGAGCCGGGTAACAGAGTGGATATATATATTTATATATATTAGATATTTATTATACATATATTTATATAAGTTTGGTGCGGCCGATTGCATCCAAAATACGAGGTGCACATCTAAATGTTATAGCAGTCCTATATACAAAATTTCAACGTTTTTGAGGGTACTCGTTTTTGAGTTATGCGAGATACGTACGTACAGATGCCACAAAAAATTCTTTTCAGAATTCATTTTAAAGCAGTTTTATAAATTTTCTTGGAAAGAAAAGAGTCTTTTATTCTGTCTTTACGTACAGATCACACGCAACATCGTTAAATTGGATATTTTTGTTGAAATATGCTGCCTGAAACTTTTCGCGATTACAATACTTCCTTTTTACTTCGTACAAGGAAGTAAAATGTAGTAAATCACAAAAGCGTGAGGCCTAGTCGGTCAAAATTGCGCGTTGAGCTGCAAATTTTTTTTAAAAGATTTTAAAGAAGGAGAAAACTCAAAAGTTACTAGACAAAGCTTTCTTAAAAGATTTCTAAAATAAAGTTAAAAAACTAAGAGACGACCTGTGCAATTGCTGCAGGTTCGAAAATAATAAAAATTCAAAAGAATAGAAAATAGTCAGAGCTTCAATGCAAATTTACAATTTCCTTCCTAAGAAGGCCCTAATTTCTCGACAATAGTCGTATCCAAAGGTCGTTTGGGTAGGACTGTCTTCGAGATAATAAAAATGTTTTATTCCGTATAGTGTTGTCACTGCTCCTTTTGAAATCGTTGAGTTTGTTAATCAGAAATTCGTTATTTTACGAAATATGAAATAGAGAATAAAACAAATTCGAGATTCAAAATTTGGGCTTTCAGTTGCCCATGATTACGTTATTGAAAATTTGATGACTCTAAGTGTCGTCGGTTTTTCACAAAGCGAAAGACATACATACGTAGCGTATTCGGAAACTAAGTACCGTTTCATCCTAGCGCCGTCGCAGCGCTGTGGAAGGCGTCCCGCGCATGCGCACAAGTCTTTCTTGTTCACTGACTTTCAATTGTCGCCATTTTGGTTGCTCTATGTTGTGGTTTCAGTTTGCTGTGCGCATTCAAAATGTTTAAGACAATTAGTTCTCCCGCTGACTGTGAGATTCGTGCCGTGATTAAATTTTTGAACGCGAGGAATGTTAAGCCGGCCGAAATTTTATCGTCAAGTGACAGACGTTTACGGTGAATACGCGATAAGTGATGGAATGGTGAGAAAGTGGGTACGAATGTTTAATGCAGGTCGAACAAATGTCCACGCCGAGGCTCGGAGTGGTCGGCCTTCTGTTGTCACTTATGATTTGGTAAGGAAAGCTTATGAAGCAATTCCTGAGTTGTCACAGAGGCATTTCCACAAATTTCACGTACTGTTTTGTTCGAAATTGTACCTGACAGCTTGAATTATCGCAAACTGTGTTCCCGATGGGTTCCAAAAATGCTCACTGATGTTCACAAAACAAAGCGACTTGGTAGTGCCCTGACATTTCTCACGCGGTACAGTGATGAGGGAGAAAACGTTTTAAACCAAATTGTGACAGGTGATGAAACTTGGGTGTGTCATTTCACACCGGAATCGAAACAACAATCGATGGAGTGGAGACACACTCATTCTCCGAAAAAACAAATGTTCAAAGTGACAATGTCATCACAAAAAATCATGTGCACTGTCTTCTGGGATAGGAAAGGCGTTTTGCTTACTGAATTTCTTCCCAGAGGTGAAACCATTAATGCGGCACGATATTGTGAGACTTTAACAAAACTAAGGCGTGCCATTCAAAACAAACGAAGAGGAATGCTCGGTAAAGGAATTGTGTTGCTCCATGACAAGGCTCGGCCCCATACTGCTGGAATCGTTCATTCGACAGTTTCATTGGGAGCAGTTCGATCACCCACCGTACAGCCCGGACTTGGCGCCGTCCTACTATCACTTGTTCCTGCACATGAAGCGCGAGCTTGGTGGCAAGCGCTTTGGATCTGACGATGACACGAAAAATGCTGTGGAGTCGTGGTTATCGAAACTGGCGGGAAGTTTCTTTGACGATGGTATACAAAAACTGGTCACCCGCTATGACAAGTGTTTGATCATCGGCGGAAACTATGTTGAAAAATAGTTTAAGACATGTATTTTTATGTAAAAATAAAATTGGATTCGAAAAAATTGTTTTAATATTTTTTTTTTTTTTTTTTTTTTCAAAACGGTACTTAGTTTCCGAATACGCCTCGTACATTCATGTAGATTCTTCATTATTCAGTTTCTTGAAACATAATGCAGGGCGGTAGTATTTAGTGATAGCAATTAAAACAGTGGAATTCGAACTTTTACGACGATTTTATTAGAAGGACGAAAATCATTAAAAACTGCGTGCAATTGTTGCTGATATAAAGAGAGAGAATTAGTTTATTCTTCTATCGAAATTTTTTATGCGCCTTCCATATCGCATAAGACCGAAAAATGTATGACTATGAATCATACCTTTTGCATCGTTATTAGAGAAGGATTACAGCGGTATCGTTTTCTCTGTTGTTAGATGCATTACTCTGAATCTAACTCTGTTTCCCAACGTGGGGCCCACGCGCCACAGGTGGGCAATTCGATTGTTAAGGGAGGCAATTCGAAAAGGGACTCATCCAGAGTTTTAGGACAAGAGGCGTTCAAATTTCCAAATTTTCTTCAAGAAGAAGTCGAAATTTTAATTTTTATTCTCAAAGAACAGTGTAAGAGATGTATACGTAAAAAAGTTTCTAAATTGCGGTTCATTTTAAATATTTTATAAAGTATTTTCGCTGTAGACATGGACATTTAAATGCTTAGATATTTCTTCCTAAAGCCTGTAGGGTTTATATTTATTTTAACTAACATTTATTTTAAGCTGTCTTTCCTGTCAAGCCTTTACTTTCCCCTGGAACTGCCAATGCCAGAGTATGTAAATTTTAGTAGAACGCGCAGAGTATTCAAATTTTTAGCAGAAGTATTTTGAGTTAAATAGAAGGGAAACGAGTTTGTAGGTGTGCTTTCTTGATTCACGAGCGTGAAGGTTGCTAGGTAGAAATTTAAGAACCGCGCGTTTCGGCCTGTTACTACTTCGGCACCTACTTCGGCAGTTAGTTGAATCTTTCAACTTCTTATTCAGAAAGTTTGCTGAAATCTCAGCTGTATCTTAGAACGCGGTTAAGTTAGTCACGTTTACAGAGCCTCGTAGGTAGTGACTTGTTATTTATTCATCCTGTTCTTCATTTTTAGTTGTACTTTCTTATTTTTATTTAACCGCCGGGTCGGCGTAGTTTGTGAGCGTCAAGAGCACGCATCTGTAATTTCTAAAGTGGAATAAAAAGGGAGTTAAACCCTTCTTAAGAGTTTGTGTAATTTGCAGTTCATACTACTACTGTTGCGGGCAAGTTGGGGCCACGCAACATCACAAGCCTATCATTCAAGATTCTTTCGTGAACACTTCAGTTTTTGAATATTAAAATTTATGTATATGCTAGGGGGCATAAGAATTTTAGAGAGGATTAGGTAGGGCAATAGCACAAAAAAGGTTGGGAAACACTGATCTAATTTAACTGGCATCGGGTGGTTCCCGCTAGTAAAGAATAAATTAAGCTTATTGAAAATGATTTTCTGAAAATGGTGACAGTTCATCCAATTTAAAAGTGAAAAATATCGCTTTTCTTGTGCATTCTTGCGTTAGAATCATTGCATTAGATAGAAATATGAAGTCTCTCAAAGAAAAGAATGACATTTTATTAAAATATTACCCACTATTTTTTTTAAAACCTCGCCAAAAGGAATTAAAAAATATAATAGTATTAAAAGTGGGTAAACCATGATCGGTCAGTTAAAGATCATCCCATTTTTGCCCATTACCATCCATTAAACGAAAACGTCTTCTCAGATATATCATTAAAGCAAATTTAGATTAGTTAAATTACTGAACAAAATAGCAGTAATTAAAAATTATAAACTTAAACAGAACAAGGCTAACACTTCTTATTTACCTTGAAAATTGTGCTAATGAGGACAAAAAAAGGGCTTTATGATAACGATGACTCGCACTTGTGTGTGGGTTTCCAGATAAATGGTATTTGTAACATCTGTCTGGAGCTTATTCAACGCAGAGTGCATTTGCATAGCACATCAATAAGTGGGCGCTTAACAAATGCAGTGTCTCGGTATGTTTTTGATGAAATACATCATTATATACATGCTTAATAAGAAAAAGATACTCCTTGTCAGGCTAGATTATATGCTTGAGATGTTTTGTTTGATAACTCTGCACTCATTATTCTGTTTTATGAAATCAAAATCAATTTTTGTTTATTTATGGTATTCACGAATCCTTGTTGAGTTGTTAAGAATTGTTGTCATGTTTTAAAAGACCGAACCTCTACGATGATAGCATTTTGACATAGGCACAACAACAACATGAACTGATAAAGATTTCTTTCTAATTCCGTATGAATTGAGAAGTTAGAAAAATGTCTAATGAATTTTTGTTAAATATTTACAACGTATTTGCTGTGCTCGAATTGTCGCACAGCTCATTATATCCGTAAGTATTCCTTTTACAACTAAAAATATTCCAGTGGAAAATTTATTATTTTATAAAAATAAATTTATATTATAAGATATTTCTCCCGTCTTCTTAGGGTGCCTTCGTGGTGTAGTGGTCAGCACACTCGGCGCGTATTCAAGAGGTCCGTGGTTCGAGTCCCGAGTAGGGCATTGCTCATTTTTCATCTCTCCTGCTTCGAAATAACTTGATGTCTGTACAATATAATACCAAAATGCTGTATTTAATTTAAAGACGCCATATTATATGAATCATAACATAGTTGTAACGACACTCTTCCGCCAGAAAACGTTCTGAATAATGTTAGGGGGGACATGAAAGTAATACCTTTAGTGAGGGTAGTAATCACCATCCAAGTCTATGATTTCTGCGAACATTTTGGTAGTTTTTCAAAGCCTTCGGTTCAGAAGCTGCGAGTCCAAAAACAGATTAACCCCATTTCGGGAGTCCTGCGCATAATGGAAGATAGCACGAGCTGCAATCGTGGAAAAAGGTCGAGGTTTAGAGGGATGTCGGGGTTATATGGCAATCGTGGAAAAAGGTCGAGGTTTAGAGGGATATCGGGGTGTGTCAAAAGATACGATTCGAGTCCGTATAGAGTCCAGCTGAGGAATGCAGAACACGTCGTCTTGAATCTTGATAGAACATTACCCTTTTGCGCCGGAACTCAGTTCGATGTTTTTCCTTGATACCGTCTTTTTCCGAAAATAAGACACTGTCTTACTTTCTTTTTTGGTTCAAAATTCACGCTAGGGCTTATTTTCGCGGAAGGGCAAAAATAAAAGTATATTTATATATTTTTATTTAATATTTATTTTACACAGAATACAGAAATTTAAATTTATTCAATTACAGTCATGTCATCTTCTTCTGGAACATCGTCATAAATAACATTCTGAATTATATTCTGATTTTCTTCTAAATCCATTTCCTGTTGAATCATTGGTTCGAATCTCTCATGTCTTGCGATATAGCTATCTTTAAATGAATACTTCTTGTTTAAGTAGCCTGTTCGTAGTGCATTGGAAACATCACTATCAGTTATTTTGTCCCATGAATTTTTTACCCGTCAATCACCCCTTTTGATTTTGGACTCATTCTGTGGGGGGTTGGAAAAAGGTCGCTGCGTCGTATGTGTCTCGGGGGTTATGGTTCAGCCCAAATTTCACCCCGACGAGAGTTGCCGACGCTAACGGATGACGATGCCTTTCTTGTGAACGAACGTACCTCTCTCGGGGCAAATGGTGAACTGGTTAAGATAAATTCCAAGAATTAATTTGAAACGAACTGTAGAGGTAAACAATTAATTTCTCGGAATATTTTGTTTCAAACATATCTCTGAAATACGAGTATTAGAAAAGCTAAACATATTATTACTTAATAAATCAACAGCATTTTTTTACGAACTCTTTTTGTCACATTATTTTAACTAGGGATTATTTTCGGGAGATGTCTTATTTTACAAAAAGTTCCGAAAATCACAATAGGGCTTATTTTCGGAGGATGTCTTATTTTCAGAAAAAGACGGTAGCAGCGTCAACATGGACTAGCACCTCGCTGTACACCTTACTGTCGAGAGTTTTGCTCTTTTCCGGACACTCTTTGTGGATAATACTTCGGCAATTCCACCAGATAGAAAGCATGATCTTTTCGTTAGTCAAATTGCGCTTTGCGTCGCTGCCGACTGGCACATCGGGCGCAGACCGACACCCTTTTCGGCCTGTGCTGTTGAAGTAAATCCACTTTTCATCCCAAGTGACGATCCGGTCCGGAATTTTGTCCTTGCGTTGATATTCGAGCAGATTAGTGCAGGCCCGAACACGTTTGTCCTCATCTCACAAAAGACTCGTTTGATGAGGACACGTTTGTTCTCATCTGACAAATGACACGTTTGATGAGGACACGTTTGTTCTCATCTGACAAATGACACGTTTGATGAGGACACGCTTGTCCGCATCTGACAAATGACACGTTTGATGAGGACACGTTTGTTCTCATCTGACAAATGACACGTTTGATGAGGACACGTTTGTTCTCATCTGACAAAAGACTCGTTTGATGAGGACACGTTTGTTCTCATCTCACAAAAGACTCGTTTGATGAGGACACGTTTGTTCTCATCTCACAAAAGACTCGTTTGATGAGGACACGTTTGTCCTCATCTGACAAAAGACTCGTTTGATGAGGACACGTTTCTCCTCATCTGACAAGACTCGTTTTATGAGGACACGTTTGTTCTCATCTCACAAAAGACTCGTTTGATAAGGACACGTTTGTCCTCATCTGACAAAAGACTCGTTTGATGAGGACACGTTTGTTCTCATCTCACAAAAGACTCGTTTGATGAGGACACGTTTGTCCTCATCTGACAAAAGACTCGTTTGATGAGGACACGTTTGTTCTCATCTGACAAAAGACTCGTTTGATGAGGACAAGACAAAAGACTCGTTTGATGAGGACACGTTTGTTCTCATCTGACAAAAGACTCGTTTGATGAGGACACGTTTGTTCTCATCTGACAAAAGACTCGTTTGATGAGGACACATTTGTCCTCATCTGACAAAAGACTCGTTTGATGAGGACACGCTTGTCCTCATCTGACAAAAGACTCGTTTGATGAGGACACGTTTGTTCTCATCTGACAAAAGACTCGTTTGATGAGGACACGTTTGTCGTCATCTGACAAAAGACTCGTTTGATGAGGACACGTTTGTTCTCATCTGACAAAAGACTCGTTTGATGAGGACACGTTTGTTCTCATCTGACAAAAGACTCGTTTGATGAGGACACGTTTGTTCTCATCTGACAAAAGACTCGTTTGATGAGGACACGCTTGTCCTCATCTGCCATGAGTCGGCTCATGCGGCACCCAGCGATTGAACTTGTACGTCACGTTTATGCGATGCATAGCGCGACTAATGGACATGGCAATAACATCTAACTGCTTTGCAAATCTCAAGGGGTTGCATACCGATCTTCTCGCACACGTTCTCGCAGGCGGGCCTCATCAGCATCGGTGGGCCGATCAGAGCGCTTCGCTTCTTGAGTGTCATAGTCCTTGCTTTTGAACTTTCGGTACCAAACCTTCACAGTGTCATATGATAGAACATTAGTACCTAAAGTTGTGATTGATGACACATGATTTGCTGACATTCTGTAGCTGACGTTTTGCAACAGAACTGGAAGTAAATGATGATTCTTATCCGGTAGCATGATAATTCCATTTCAGACTCCTTGTAATTGTTGATAACGATTTTCATTTTACAAATTTTACAATACAGTGTTCTAAAGAAAGTCTCTCTCTTTCAAATGCCAAGGATCTTTTGGCAAAATGGGATTAAGCATGCCGGTGCGAACTGTTTGGGCCGACGTTATTTACGGTGGCGGAGGAAACTTTCGTTAAAACCCGATAGTAATGGAGCATAAGAAAATTGCTGATCTATTGTATAATCAATAAAAATTTTGCATTACATAAGTTACCAAGTGTTCGCAGTGATGAGAAACTCAAAATACTGATAATCTTGACCAAACTTGTGGTTACAATTGAGTAGCCATGCTCTGATGCAGTGTAGGTAAATCCAGTAGCTGATTTAACTACTAATAAAATGCAATAAAATGTTGCATCAAACTATATAAATATAACAAAAATATATTTCCAAGTGCAAGGAACGTCATCCTTTAAGAATAGGAAATTAAAATGTAGAGTTGCTCAGAATTACAGTGAAGAATCGTAAGAACTAATAAGCGAATAATCGCTTGAGTTCGTGTGACAGGAAACAACAAGATAGAAGAGTAAAATAACCCTTTATTATTCCAACTAAGGTTTAACAAAAACTCCGTCTTGGATTGTACAATAAAGCCAACACTTGGGCTTTGAACTTAAGAGACATATAAATATATATATAGAATATTTATTTTATTTTTTTTCTCATGTTAGAATAATACTAAAGAGGTATACAGTAAGACCCCGCTTAACGCTGTTTCGGTTTAGCGCTCTTTTATTTCAACCCGGGGATTCTCCGAAATTGTGCGCAGAGCTACGTTTCCAAATAACATATCCGAAACAGTGTAGTTGTGTTTCTTGCATTTTAATCATTTGAAACAACATTTGTTGACATTATTGTAAGTTTAAATTTGATATATAATACTATAAAGATTAAGTGTATACAGTGACAAATATTATGTATGATCTTTAGTTTTTATCATGGCTGATAATACGAGTAAAACACAAGAAAAGAAAGCAACCAGAAAAAGGCATTTCGCTGGAAACTCAAATGCAAGTGATTAGAAAATTTAGATTCCGGTGAACGTCAATCTCAAATTAGCGCTGCATTGATTTTGGCAACTTCAACAATAAGGACAGTTCTTAAGAATAAAGAAAAAATACCGTCATCGGCAACCGCAACTACGTCCAGCTCTGCAACTAGAATTACCCGTTCTAGAAATAGCATTATAGAGGAAATGGGAAAACGACTGTCTATATGGATTGACGACGAAATTGAACGCAATATGCCATTAAGCCAATCTATCATAATGCCTTCTTGACAAAAAGGCAGAAAATTGGAAACCTAGAATAGACTGAATGATCTGACTGAGAATTTTATTCGTTTTTATGAGTATATTCGTTTACATCGTTTTCATTTTTGTAAGAAACAATGTTTGGTTTTATTTTTATTAAAAAAAAACATTATTAAATTTAATGCCTAACCAATTTTCTTATCCATCTTCCCCTAACCCCATTATTTACATGTTAAGATAGCCTCGCTTAGCGCTGTTTCGCATTACGCTCTACTTCGATGGAACGTATCCCCCGCGTTAAGCGGGGTCTTACTGTATATGGATATGGCGAAATGCGGTGGACACTCATTGTTTAACCATTGGCAATGTGGGTATTGTCCAGACACACTAGATATCCAGATAAATTACAACCCACAGGACTTACAGGGAATCTTGCTAGGCGTTGCTTGCAATGCTTTGTATTTTACCGGACCGCGGGCAGTACCTTTCTTTTTCCCTTAAATATACACTAGTGTTTATAGAGTTGGTGCCTTTCGCACGTACATGCTATGGAGTGCAGCTCCAGGTTTGCTTGCATACTATGTTTTAATCAATAGCTTTGTTATATTATTCTAGGTTGTGATGCATAGCTCAGTGCCTGTTGTGGAAAGCTCATTATAATTATGATTTTTTTTCGGAGATGGATGTTCTTGGTAGCGTATCTAATAAAGGGAGTCACTTCACTCTCTGAATTCGGAACTTTTAGATGATGTTCAGCTGTAAGGGGGCATTTGAATATATAATGGTGGGGACTGCCTCTTTCTCCACATGCACATTGATTTGAAGTTGCTAGTTTCCTTGCGTAGAAGTACGTGGGAAAAGGGCCATACCCTGATAAGAACCACGTTATTTCTCTAGTTATTAAACTGGGAGCAGTGTCTACTTTTGGGAACAACTGATAAGTCCTTCTTCCTTGTTCGGCGTTGTCCCCCCCCCAGTTTTGCCATTCAGCTTTAGATTTGTTGGTTATGATTATTTTAAGGTGCGAGCCAGGCCATGGTACTGATAAATTTTGTGCATTTTGACCCCTATCGGCTTCTTTGGATAGGATGTCAGCCTCCTCGTTGCCTTTTGTCCCTGCCTGTGCCTTCAGCCAAGTGACAAAGAAGTGTTGGTTTTGTGATGCTGAAGTTCTTTCTGTAATCTCCTGGATTAATTTTGATCGGTGGCGCGGGTTTGCGATGGCATGCATTGCTGAAAGCCTGTCTGTAAAGATGTGTGCTGCTTTTAAGGAGTTTGTGAGGCTAGCGGAAGCTATCAAAAATTCTAACAGAGTTGGCCCCTTAACGTTAATAAACTGCGAAGCAATCAAGGGCCCAAAGTCCGGCCGAGCGTGACAATAGCTTACGAGAGAGTAGCCTAAAAAGACGGCCGCGTGCAGACAAAATACTTGGCATCTCTCCCTCTCTAAGACCGAAGAAATTCGCGGTTAAATACCCTCTTCCTTATACTGTATTCAGACGTGATTCTAAAACTACGTACTGGCCGGAAGTAGTAAGTTGAAGTTTAATCAACAGGAAAGGAACTTTAACTCAAATCTTAACTGTTAATAAAATTAGCATAATCCTTAGAAAAATTAATGTGAAAGTGCATTTAATATTTCAAATGAAAAAATTTAAAAAATACTAAAATGTTTTCTTAAAAGATTGCAAAACTCCAACATATGCGATGGATGTTTTCAAATTTCAGTGTTCACTTCTGAATAAAATTGCTGAACTTTACGTCGATAGAAATGTGTCGTGGAAGTCATACCAAAACCAGGAATGTATCGTTTTTTAAATAAATGAATTTCTAAGTTTATAAAGGTATTTCTCCCGGCTTCTTAGCATACCTTGTGGTGTAATGGTCAGCACACTCGATGTGTATTCGAGAGGTCCGGTTCGAGTTCCAGCGACTGCATTTCTCATTTTTCACGTCTCTCGTATGAAAAAATTCATAATGACTCTACAGTGGGGCCCGAACTAAAAAAGGTGGTCGATGATGATTCTCCATCACCAGAATTTGGTGACTGGGTCCCCTAATCCCCTGTCGCCTTTAAAAGGGAGAGCATAAAAAGTATTTCTCCCGTTTTTACTTCCTTGTACGAAGTAAAAAGGAAGTATTGTAATCGCGAAAAGTTTCAGGCAGCATATTTCAACGAAAATATCCATTTTGACCGCTATCGAATGCAATTTAACGATGTTTTTGCGTCATATCTGTACGTAAGAACAGAATAAAAGACTCTTTTCTTTAAAAAAAATTATAAAACTGCTTTAAAATTAATTCAGAAGAGAATTTTTCGTGGCGTCTGTACGAACGTATGTACGTACGTGCGTACGTACGTATATCGCATAACTCAAAAACGAGTAGCCTCAGAACGTTGAAATTTTGTATATAGGACTGCTATAACATGTAGATGTGCACCTCGTATTTTTGTTGCAATCGGCCGCACCAAACGTATATAAATATATTTATATATATATATATACACTCTGTTACCCGGCTCAGTGATCTCAGTTTCATTACTCCTATATGTTTGTAAATTGTACATTTTTTGCTTTAAAAATGATTGAATTATGTTGTTTTTATCTTCCGGTTAAGGATTTTATGCCTTTAGTAAATCTGTGTGCAATATTTTTAGAATTATCAACAATTTTAAAATTGTTTAAGTGCCGCTGAGCCTAATTTGATGGCGGCCATTGCTCTTGTTTACATTTGAAACAGCTGAGTAGCGGATTTGTTGCCAATCTAGAGAAACTTAGCTTCGCAACAACAAAGATAACGCCTTCATTTATTATTTAAATCATGCTTAATCCTTTCTGGAATTTTTTCGAGGAAATAAGCGTTTTAGATTTACTTCGTAATTTTTAATATAGATATTTGAGTTTTTATGTATTTTTGCCTTCTCGCGAAGTGAGAACTGAATTAATTAAATGAGAAATACTCAATCGTCTGTGAAAAACTGTTCCTTTTTTGTTTTGTTTGCATAATTTCTTTTATACATCGTTCTAGCTTTATTATAGTATTTGAATGGAACATGTGGCAACGATTAGATAATTCTATTCTTTAAATGATATAAATTTTGTGCATTATGAGTTATAATATGAACGAAATATATAAGTTAACTGTTATATAATTATTAATACTGTTAAGTGAATCTATTTTAAAACTTTTTGCCAGAGTGTCGCTATTTTAAACAAATACTAGAGTGTATTTTAAAGAATGCATTTATTTTTTGTGGTTTATGCGCTGTCGGCGAAGTAGATTTAATTCAATCCAATAAGTTTAAATGAAATGCAAGAAAAAATGCGTATAATTTAATATTCCAGTTTAATATTCCAGTACAAGGAAGTCATGTGGTGTACACATCAGATTATTTTTACCATGCCTTCATGGTGTAGTGGTCAGCACACTCCACGCGTATTCGAGAGGTCCGTGGTTCGAATCCCGGCGAGGGCACTGCACATTTCTTCATGTCTCCTGCTTCGAAATATCTTAATGTCTCTACGAGTTGTTTTGAGATGTTTTACATAGTACCAACGAATAGTATTTCTGTGCGAAGGAAATGTTATACCAAACAGTAATATCAGATTACCAATGAAAGTATATATATTTTCAGTGAATCATGTAAAATTTGCTTTATTATAATTCAGTTTTTCCTACCATTATAAAAATTTTAACATGTTTTTCTCAAACAACTATTTTGCAGATTTTTAGTTTTGGCATGGTGGTGTTAGTATTTCAACGTGGCAAAGTAAAATTTCTGGAGAAAAAGGCACTTTTTCAAGGATGGAAGTCAGGGAAGGATACACGAAAAGCGATAAAATTAGAAGTAAGAGAATTCATTTTTCAAATGAATTTTTATTCTTTGTTTTAAATCCAAAATTCTGAAATATCTAGCATATAGCATTTCTATTTCTCTCTATAGTAATATAGATATAAAAAATTTGTATGCGTATTTTTACAATGGTTATTTGAATTACGACACACATATAAAATTTGTCAAGATCTGGATACCGAAAGTTGGCTAACAAAATCTTTACTAAATTCTCCTTTACTAAAGAAAGATAGCAAATTAGATAAAGAAAAATTGTAATTTATAGAGTTATAACAATATCACGTGGTTTTAGTTTTATTGTCTTTTTGAAAAGGAGAACTAATACAGTAAATGTTTAATATATATTGAATTCGGTATTTTAATTTTATTTTAAACCTATGAGAAAACTTTTGCCCTTAGATATTCTTTTTTTCTTTTTTCGTGGTATATGAATTTGTTAATTCTGTCGTATTTTCAATTTCATTTATGAAGTTTGTAACGCCTGCATAGGTTCCAACTACTTATACAAAATAGTAAAATTACAATAAGATGTTACGTTTGATCTGTGTAGTGAACAACGCCATCAGAAAAACTAACCATCAAGCAGACAGAAAACAGAATTAAAACAATTTGAGTTTCCTACCATTTGTAAGTGGTCAAATTAAAAATACGAACACAAATTTACCAACCAACCTGAACCTGGTTTCAACACAAAAACTTCCTTTCACAATAGGAATTACCGTATTTATGCGAATCTAATGCGCCATCGAATCTAATGCGCATCCCCATTTTAAAACTTTAAATAATAAAAAAATTGTTTGTCGGCGAATGTAATGCGCATCAATGGTATGAGGAATTTATTGAATCTTATTTTATACAACAATGGATTTGTATATAAACTATCAATCAATGGTATGATAATTTTATTTAAATTTAGATACCATATTTTATACAACAATGGATTTATACATAAAGTAACAGAACATAGAATTAACCTATTAGTGGGCTATTGTTATGTGAAACAATCATTGTTAATTACCACTACCGTATATACGGTACATATCGTACAGTATGAACATGAAATAAATAGTAACATTTCTATCTAGCTAACAGTTTCTACAATCAGTGATTAATAGTAAACGTCTTTATTCACTATTTTGATGATAACTTTTTTAGTCCCCTTCTCCGTAATGGTGTAGTTACGAGGCATATCAAACCAAATTGGCGTCTCGTCAGCGTTGCCAATTTGCCCCATTAAAAAATTCTTTTCCTTCCGAAGTGTGATGACATACCGCTAAAATGTTAGTAGTTTTCCCTCAAAATCTGCAGGAAGCTTTTGGCATATTGTTGTACGGCGTCTTAGAAATAAGCCCATCCGCTTCATAAACCGATCCACCCATCGACGGCTAGCTTTAAACTCTCGTTTCGGTATTCCAAGAACTTCAGCCTCCTCTTTTGCTTTATTTCTTATAGTGTCGGTAGTCACAGGTTGTCCATTCTTCCTCCTTTCACGTACAAATTCCAAAACTTTTTCTTCAATTTTAGGGTGTCTTCCTTTGCGAGGGCCAATGAATTTCTTTCTACTAGTTTTAGTTGCAAACAGTGCCAATTTCTATTGCCGCCACAAGGAACATTGCTCCCAGCTACGTTAAACTCTCTCCCAGCCTTTCTATTGCCATTTCTTTCAGGATAAAGAATTACTTTACGTTTGAAAGTAGCGTCATATGACATTCTTCTCTGCTTGCCCTCCATTTCGTGACTACGTACTCTGCAGTATGCAATAATGTGTCAACGATAAATGTAACGGTAAATGTAGTCGAGAAATACAGTAATCCATTGTTACGATTTAAATTCTGTTGACGTCATCGGCGAACTTTGCACTTGAATCTAATGCGCCATCGAATCTAATGCGCACCCCAATTTTGAGTACTACATTTGGCCAAAAACGATGCGCATTAGATTCGCGTAAATACGGTAATTCAACAAATTAATATTAAAATAGTAAAATAAAATTTTAAAAAGTCTGAAATCTTTCAGATTTTATATTACGCCTAAAAGGACATTTGTTTAACATTTTGTGTGTTACTTATTAAATATCCTGCCCTTCGCACTTAAACTATGAAACTCAATTCAATAGTAATATCGCAAATTAATTCAGAAAGAGCATATCGTTAAAATTCTCGATACACAGTCTCGCGCGCTGGAGATAAAAATGTTTTTACTGTACAACGTTGCCAAAGCTCGCTTTGAAATCCTTGAGTTTGTTAATTAAAAATTCGTTTAAGTTTTGCAAAATATGAAATCGATCATAAAATAAATTCAAAATTTCAAATTTGGGCTTCCACATGCCCATATTTGCAGTAGGATTACGTCATTCAAAATTCGATGGCTCTGTGTACCATTGTTTTATCACAGAGCGTGAAATACACATACATTTATGCATATATTTAATTATTAGTCCAAAGGGATTTCAGTCCCGAAGGACTATTGCTTTCGTTTTGGCATTTTGCGTCGGACTCATAAACGTCGGTTCACTTTTCAAACTGTTGCCACAAAATGTTAGAGTCCTGCATTATATTTGAAGAAATTAAATAATGAAAAATCTGCATAAATGATTGTCTATTTCTCGCATTGTGATAAAACAATGGTACATAGAGCCATCGAATTTTGAATGACGAAATCCTACTGCGAATATGGGCATCTGAAATCCCAAATTTGGAATTTGTTTTATTATAGATTTTATATTTTGTAAAACTTTAACGAATTTTTGATTTACAAACTCAATGCTTTAAAAGCGAGAAATGGCAACGTTATATAGAAAAAAAATACTTTTATCTCCAGCTCGCGAGACTGTGTATATCGGAAATTCTAAAGATATGCTTAATTTAACATTATTTTGCGATATTGCTCTTGAACTGAATTTTATGGTTTAAGTGCAAAGAACATGATATTTAATAAATAAAGGTAACACTCAAAACGTTAAAAAAACGCCCCTTTGGACGTAATTTAAAATCTGAAAAATTTCAGATTTTTTTTTTTAAATTTCTTCTAATATAATGCAGGACTCTAACTTTGGGTGGCAACAGTTTGATAAGTGAAACGGACTTCTATAGTGAACCAACGCAAAATCGCAAAACGAAAACTATAGTCCTTCAGGAACAAAGCCCCTTTGAACTAAAATTTATCTCCAGCGCGCCAAGACTGTGTATTGGAAATTCTAAAGATATGCTCTTTTTAAATTACTTTGTGATATTGCTGTTGAATTGAATTTTATAGTTTTAAGTGCGAAGAACATGATATTTAATAAATAAACGTATCACATAAGACGTTAAAAAAACGCCCCTTTGTGCCTAATATAAAGTCTGAACGCTTTCAGATATTTTTCCTTTTTTTTCATTTATTTTCTTTTAATAGTGTTACGATTTATATACTAACAGACAGAACTTAAATCTCTTTGTACAGTTCTGAGTTTTGCAAGGCTTATAGCTTCTTGGCGTTTGTCTAGGTTTTTATTAGTATTGTTCAGACTTAAATCAAAATTTTCATCTGATAAAAGTTTTATGCATAAACAGCCACCAATAAATCATATATATTGTTGTTCGAATTGTTAACTACTCTTTCGTGACCCTATCTCATCAAAAACCGATCTCGTATTTTAAATGTAAACAAGAAAAGATTGATTATATCGTACGAACGTGATTCGAAAAATGTTAGACACTGCACGAATACATCTGCTTTGGGAATAAAAATATGCGTATCGAATTTTTGCTAGACAGCCGTAAAGTTTTATGATTAATAAGATAAGTGAATTCATGACGATGAATTTGCATATTTTAACATGAAATTAACGGCCAGATCTGCAGTGGCTTTCAAGTTTTTCAAAATCGTAGACATGGCTTTTGAATTGGAGAAGTTTGGTACTCAGAACATAGTATTGGATAAGAAATGATTCATTAATAATAACTTCTGCTGAATCATGTGCATTTGTATATCCAATTTAATTTATAACATTAAAATATGGCATTTTATATTAATTGCATATACAACATAACCATAATACCATTAAAATCCTCTTTCAGAGAGACTGCGAGCACAGACGATTTGATGTGTACACCACATGACTTTCTTCTACGGAATATTAAATTATACGCACTTTTTGCTGCACTTCATTTAAATTTATTTCCTAGAATTTCATAAGATCTATCTCATTAAATTAATTGAGCCGTAAAGTTTTCTATATTCGCGGTAAGGCATACATAAAAATTCCAAATATCTTCATTAAAAACTGAAAAATATAGAAAAAATAAAACATCAAAAACAATTAAAACAATTAAAAACAATTTTTACAATTAAAATTTGAGTTTCTGCGCAAAAACAAGCAATTTAGCCAGCGGGCAAGAAGGCAGACTTTTAGGTGCTCAAAACAGGTTTCACACGGTAAAAAGCCACTGACGGTGCATAAACTGACTTAATTCGCTATTCTACTAAGTATCAAATGTAAACGAATATGGCTGCTATGGTAAAAAAATTAGGCTTAGCCGCACTTAAACAACTTTTAAATTGTTGATGATTCTACAACCATTGCATACAGATTAACTAAAGGCATACATACCTTAACCGGAAGAAAAGAATAACATAATTCAATCATTTTTAAAGCAAAAAAAAATGCATATTTTACCAACATATAAGAATAAAAAGAATTGAGCTTTCGGAGCCGAGTAATAGAGTGGATAATATATATATTTATATACTTTTTGATGCGGCCGATTGCAACCAAAAGGGGAAGTGCACAACTACATCTTATTGTAGTATTATATGCAAAATTTCAACATTCTGTGGCTACTCGTTGTAGAGTTAGGCGAATATATACGTACATGTGTACGTACAGACGTCACGAAAACAATATCTTCTGAACCTATTCTAAATCAATTTTATAATCTGTTTGGGAACTAACTAGAGTCCTTTATTCTGTTCTTACGTACAAATGTAAGGCAAAAACATTCTTAAATTCTATTCGATAGCGGTCAAAATGAATATTTTCGTTGAAATAGGATACCCGGAATTTTTTGTGATTATAATATTTCATGTACTTCGCACAACGAAGTAAAAATGCTATTTTTGGACTGCTTTCATTGTTGAGGGTACAATAAACATAACCTGAAATGCAACAGCTGATTTATTACACTTAGATATTGCGACATTATTTTATGATTTTATTACTATTTTGTAAGCTTTGTAAAGTTTCCATGGAATTTTTGGTAATTTCCGATCACAATAAAATCCCAGGTGATAAAGTATTAATTTTCTTCTTCAGCGAAGATTGGGACTTTAACAGTTATTTTAGTGAATTTATTAGTATTTTATGCAAGGCATTGGTTTTATATTGAAAATGAATATATTTTTTGTCATCTGCACCCATTATTAACCCAAAAAGGCTACTAATTTCGTTTTGGCATTTTGCGTTGAAAACTTAAATACACGAAATCACTTTTCAAACTATTTTCGCCAAATATTATCACCTTGTGTTACATTTAAAGAAACTAAATAATGAAGAATTTGCATGAATGAACGAATCTTTCTGGCGTTGTGAAAAAACAACGGTACCTAAAGCCATCCAATTTTTAATAACGTAGTCCTCCACCCGAACATGGGCACTAGGAAGCCCGAATTTTGAATTTCGACTTTGTTTTATTATCTATTTCATATTTTGTAAAAGTTTAACGAATTTTTTATTAACAAACTCAACGATTTCAAAGCGAGGAATGGCAACACTGTACGGATAAAAACATTTTTATCTCCGGCGAGACTGTGTATCGAAAATTTTTAAGATGTATTGTTGTTAAATATTTTGTGATAATGCTGTGCAAATGAATTTTATGTGGTTTAAGCGCGAAGAATAGGATATTTAATAAATAAAAGTAACACAGAAAACGTTAAAGAAAAAAAGAAAAAGCGCTTTTGGGCATAATATAAACTTTCAGATTTTCTTTTCTTCCCCCCCCCCCATAATATCCTCACACTTTCGTTAGTAATCCTACTCATTAAAGACCTCCGGCTCTTTAAACTGAATGAGAGAGCTTACAATCAATTTTTGTTTTCTCTAAGAAAGTTTAAGCTAATGTAAAATATTTTCAGCAAACGAAATCTCGTTTCGTACTTGGACAATTTGATTCACTGTTCTGGCTTTATGCCTAACCAATAATGTTCTTTTCAAGTCTTAAAATCAATTCCAATTAATTTCGAATGTTAGTTTCTTTTAAAACTTGAAATGTAATATAGTTATTTCCGCTGGTGATGCCGAAGTATTGTTTATCAAAGGTTAACATTATTTTAAGGGAAAATACATAGAAACATTCCATTCCATTTCCTTCCTTGCTAACTTCACAGTTATGAGCAATCAGATGGTATTTCCGAGTTCAAAACTTTAGCAGCTTGAGAGAAAGCATAAAAACGTAACACATAAGAATATTTGCGATTTAAGAGATTTCCTTATTGTGAGTAAGCGAAATTTAACCAGTTTCGTTCGACGAATTTCTTTTTGGATCCGGCAGTGGGCGAGACGACCACAACTTCCTCTCGACCTTCGCAAGCGGCAGAAGAAAGTGTGTTTTTCTTCTTTCACTCGTTATTTAGTTACGATGTTATCACATCCTTTTTCTCGCATACTGTCCCAAAATGCCAAAATGAGATCACGTCTTTTCGCCTGAATGGTCGGAATATTTGGAAGGAAAGGGAAAAAAGGAGTTTTAGCTTTGGGACTGATTCGCCTTTTGATATTCCTTTCGTGTAAGATGTTGCTACGGTAATCATCTGCGAACAAGAAGTTGCAGTTATAACTCTGAATCGCCTGATTCAGCGTCTGCACTTCCAGCTATCCTCAAAAAAAAAAAAAAAAAAAAAAAAAAAAGATTGCAGGACAAAAAAAAAAAAAAAAAAAAAATCTGAAAGTTTTCAGATTTTTCAGTTACGTCCAAAGGGGCATTTTTTTTAACGTTTTGTATGTTACCTTCATTTATTAAATATATTCTTTGCACTCAAACCATAAAATTCAGTTCAACAGTAATGTTGCAAAATAATTTTAAAATGAGCCTATCTTTTAGAATTTCCGATACACAGTTCCGCGCGCTAAAGATAAAAAAGTTTTTTTTTTTTTTTTTTTTTTTTTTTTTTTGTCTCCGTGGAGTGTTCCCATTGCTCGCTTTGAAATCCTTGAGTTTGTTAATCAAAAAATCGTTAAAGTTTTACAAAATATGAAATCGATAATAAAACAAATAATTTCAATTGGGCTTTCAGATGACCATATTCGCAGTAGGATTACGTCATTCAAAATTGGATGGCTCTAGGTACCGTTGTCTGATCACAATGCGAGAAACATGCATACATTTATGCAGATTCGTCCTTATTTAATTTCTTCAAATGACTTTGACATTTGGTGGCAACAATTACGCAAAACGAAAACAATAGTCCTTCAGGGATAAAGCCCCTTTGGCCTGATAAAAAAAGAAAGAAAGGAAAAAAAAAAAAAAAAGAAAGAAAGAAACTTCCCTTCCTCGAAAAAAGAAAGAAAAATATCTCAAAGGGTTCAGATTTCAAAGATAACCCAAAAAGATTTGCTAAGGTTTTTTAAGCTCTCTGTGAGCTCACAAGCCACTAGTCTACAGTTGCTCTCCTGCTAACCCGTTTCTTCGGCACGTACAGTTTAACATAAAAACTGCAAAAACGCAATAGGTCTATATGCTTCCAACTCGAAACAAAATCAGAAAAAAAATCTGACAGCTTTCAGATTTTATATTACGCCCAAAAAGGCTTTTTTTTTTTTACCTTTTGTGTGTTACCTTTATTTATTAAATATAATGTTCTTCGCACTTAAACCACATAAAATTAAATTCAACAGCAATATCACAAAATATTTAAAAACAGCATATCTTAAGAATTTCTGATACACAGTCTCACTGGAGATATTTTTTTTTCCACAGTGTTGACATTTCTCGCTTTGAAATCGTTGAGCTTGTTAATAAAAAATTCGTTAAAGTTTTACAAAATTTGAAATGAAAAAATTTCCAAGTTCAAATCCGGGCTTTCCAGTTCCTATGTTCGAGTGGAGGACTACGTTATTCAAAATTCGATGGCTCTAGGTACCGTCATTGTTTTCATTAATGCGAGAAATATTCATCCAGATTTTTAGCTCAAAGGACGTTACCCAAGAAGGGCTATTAGTTTCGTTTTGGCACTTTGCCACGAAATTTTTAAAAGTCTGAATCACTTTTTAAATTGCTGCCCCCCAAATATTATCGGCCTGTCTTATATTTAATGAAATTAAATAATGAAGAATCTGCATAAATGTATGTATCTTTCTCGGTAAAAAACTCGGTTGTGATAAAACAACGGTACATAGAGCCAACCAATTTTGAATAACGCAAGTGTCCTCCCGTCCAAGTGGAATTTGTTTTATTATGTATTTCACATTTTGTAAAGCATTTATGAGTTTCTGATTAAGAAACTCAACGATTTCAAAGCGAGCAATGGCAATACTGTACGGCAAAAGGAAGCATTTTTATCTCCAGCGCGCGAGACTGTGTATCGGAAATTCTAAAAGGTTTGCTCACTTTAAAATTATTTTGCGATATTGCTCCTGAGCTGAATTTTATGGTTTAAGTGCCTAGGACATGGTACTTAATAAATAAAGGTAACACATAAAGCGTTCACAAAACGCCCCTTTGGGCGTAATGTGAAATTTGAAGGCTTTCAGATTTTTTTAATTCATTATTTATTTTGGTTAAATACATATTGTTTGGTGGCAACAGTTTGAAAAGTGAATCAACGCAGAAAGTGAAACGATGTAAAATGCCGTTTTGAGACTAATATCTCTTTTGGGTCTAACGCCACTTTGGGCTAAGAATTTTAAAATGAATACAATAGCATAATATGTTTAGAATTTACGATGCAAGTTGTGGCATCCTTTTTTCTATTTTTTTCAGTCTTTTCTCAGTTTATCATATCAATATTCAGTTTCCTTCTTAAGATGTCTTGCAAAACCTTTTCTGTGCTTTTGTTATTAACTTTCTGTGTATTAACTTTATTTATTAAATATCACGTTCTTCGCATTACTCCACAGAAAATTCAATTCAACAGCAAAATTACAAAATATTTAAAGACAGGACATCTTTAGAATTTACGATAGACAGTGTCGCGCGCGAGAGATAAAAAATATTTTATTCTGTACAGTGTTGCTAGCTTTTATACTGTTAAGTTTGTTAATCCAAAATGAATTTAAGTTTTATAAAATATGAAACATAAAATTCGAAATCCAAAATTAATTTTGATGGCTCTATGTACCGTCGTTTATTCACAATTGGATGAACATACATATATTACATGCAGATTCTTCACTCTTTGATTTATTTAAAAACAATACTGGGCGGTAACATTTAGTGGCAACAGTTTGAAAAATGATTCTCCGTTTATTGTCGACGACGCAAAATCCCATTTCGAGAATAATCGCTCATTCGGGCTAACGTCCTCTTGGGCTAAAAACTTACAGATTATAGTTTGATCTTTTGAAGAATCTATAGTGTTACGGATTTTGTATTTAAATAGCTAATGTTAGTTGAATTATAAATTAAATTGTTTTATTCCCCGTGCAGTGTGGCGCGTGATGAATATTAAAGAAAAGCTAAGCCGGAAAATTAAAAATACAAGAGCACGTGCATTTAACATTTAATAAATATCTCTTTTTGATTTCGAGAAAGTTCCAGAAAATTCTCGCACGCGATTTAAAATCTTATAAAAGGAGGAAAACCTCTCAGTTCGTTGTGATTCTAGTTTGTTGTTGTTTTAAGAGTTTGTTTAGAAAACTGCTCTTGTTGACTGTAGCGAATTAGCAGATTAGCTTTCCCTAGCTGTTTTGAATTAGGTTCTCTTGAACGTTTTAGTAGTTAAAAGATAACTACTGTGAGATATTCTAATACTTCACGAATATCTGAGGAAATTTAAGGGGACACGTACACCTTAAAGCCCATAAGATCTTTGAATATGTGACTGTTGTAAGAATTGGGATAACTTATTTATTTTAAAAGCAAATACTTCCAACTTTATACAGCTGACTACATAATATAGCTGTTTTCTGAAATCGTGATCAGAAAGTTTGTGTTGCCACAAATAATTTGATAATTTAATCCGCTTTTTGACAAAATTTTTCGTTATTTCCACCTTGCGCGCACAGTTTAAAACATTCTGTTGCATAATTTAATTCCATATTTAATATATAGCTTTTATAACATTTGGAAACTACTGTGAACCAAAAATTCTAAGAATTCCATGTTAAATTTTTATTTTATTTGGAGTCGAGTTTATAAAATGTATTTTATTAAAAAAAACCTGTAATGTTTCCGTCCATAACATTTTTTAATATTAAAACATTCATCAGATTTTTGGTTCAGTTAAAAAATAGGGCTCATATAAAGAATTCCATCCAATTTCAGGTATGTACCATTAACCATTTTTAAAATATCGTACGCGCAAGGTGGAAACGTGACGAAATATTTTGTCACAAAGCGGATTAAATTACAAAAATATTTGTGGCAACACAAACTTTCTGGTTATTAGTTTCCAAAGCAGTTATATTATGTAGTCAGCTGTAAAATGTTGGAAGTAATTGATTTTAAAGTAAAATAAAATATTCCAATTCTTGCAACAGTCACATATTCGAAGGGTGTTAAGGGATTTAAGGTGTATGAGCCCCCTTAAGCATTTTTGTTGTGATAATAATAAATTTTGTTCATTTTTCATCGGACTTGTGCATTCATTTCGTAACGAACGCAACAATATTTTAAAAAATATCTTAAAATGAAAATCATAGTTAAAAAATGTGCATTCTGACCTCGTATAGAATATTTATACCATATGGATTTCAGTTGAATACCTTAAATAATTTTAAGCTATTAGTTATGATAAGCTCCCTGATAAGGATTAATCCTCTAGAAATTAAAGATATACAACATAAAATGTTATGTTTAAGATATTCAGATGCATTCAGCGCAGGTTTTGTAAAATGTATAATATAGAAATACTTGAATAATACAGGGTGTTTATAAAGTCCCGGACCCAATTTGATGTGTAATAACTCATAAAATAATAAAGATAGATTAAAATTAATTACATAAATGGTTAGATAGACTCAAAAAGTTTCATGACCCTTGTCAATGAACTTCCACGTATGCTCCCTTCGTCGCACGGAGAATATCAAGTCGATATTCAATTTCACGCCAGGTACCGGCAAGGATATCGGCATCCACAGAGGCTGTTGCGGTTGTAATTCTGTTTTTTAGGTCATCCATCTTCGACACTCTCCTCCTGTAAACGTAGTCCTTTACAAATCCGCAAAGGAAAAGTCCAGCGCGATATATCAGGTGATTTGGGTGGCCAAGGAATTGGACCTCCTCGCCCAATTCATCTTCCTATAAAATTGTTATTCAAAGAACTACGAACGATGGTACCCCAATGAGGTGGTGCACCATCTTGTTGCAAAAAGACATGGGGCTGAAGCTCTGCGTGGTTCCTGCAACAGAGTGCTACAGACGGCGCATTTGCTGCGTAAGTATTGTTCACGAATGAAGCATGCTTCACACGTGAGGGAGCATTCAGTCAGCATAATGTTTATGCGTGGGCTTTGGAGAACCCTCATCCTACGCAACCACATGCAGCTCAAGAGCGTTTTTCGTTCAGTGTTTGGGCCGGCATTCTGGGTAACTACCTTATTGGACAGCGTCTTTTGTCCAGTCCTTTGGACAGTAGGCCATACCTGATCTTCTAAAAGTCCTGTCCGAACTTCTTGACGCTGGACATGTTCCCCCGTCGTTGCGTCGTTCCATGGGGCACCAGGGATGCCCCGAACTTATCATGCATGGACTTTTTGTTCTCCGGTCACATGAAGTTTGGTGTACGAGACGCCCGTTCCTTCAGTTGAAGACCTCATCCCTCGAATATCTGTAGCTGGCGGGAGGATATGTGACATGCCAGGAATTTTCCGGGACGTAAGGAATTCCATGCAGCACCGCTGTTAGACGTGCCAGACGAATTCTAGTCGTAATTTCGAACACCTGTTTTAGTACTATAAGGTATTCGGTGCCCGCCGATAACATCGCGGCAAAAACATCGCGGACGAAAACGTCGCGGAGAAAACAACGCAAGGCGAAAACGTCGTGCTACAAAACATCGTGGGAGAAAACATCGCAAAGAAAAAACATCGCAGCCCTAAAACATCGTGGTACAAAACATCGTCGTCGAAAATAAAGCCGTTCAAAAACTTCGCAGTTTAAAAACATCGTCGTCGAAAATATCGTGATAAAAAATAAAGTATCTACAAATCATCGCATGACGATAACATCGCAAACATAACAGGCTTTAATAACAGTAAATGGAAATACGGTTCTCATAAGGATTAGTGAGCGCAAGATGTAAAGAAGGATAATTTTTACTTTCACAGTTTTTTATTGACTAATAAATTTTGCTGAAAAAGCTAAATTTTTGCATTAATTAATTAAATGCAATTTATAGATTGTAATTTTCATGAAAATTACAAGTAAAAACTTTATAAAAATGATTTATTAATGGCCTTTGTTAGTTAATTATGTCGGTTTAAAATTCTATTGAGTTCTATAAGTTGCATTAATTTTCTATGCTTAAGTTTCCTTCTTACTTTCTCAGCAACAATTTATTAGTGAATAAAAAATCTGAAAGTAAAAATTATCCTTCTTTCCATCTTGCGCTCACAAATCATTATAGGAATATCCATTTACAGTTATTAAAGCCTGAAAAAAGCATGTCTGCGATGTTATCGTCATGCGATGATTTGTAGATACTTTATTTTTTAGCACGATATTTTCGACGACGATGTTTTTAAACTGCGAAGTTTTTGAACCGCTTTATTTTCGGCGACGATGTTTTGTACCACGATGTTTTAGGACTGCGATGTTTTCCCTTTGCGATGTTTTCTCCCACGATGTTTTGTAGCACGACGTTTTCGCCTTGCGTTGTTTTCTCCGCGACGTTTTCGTCCGCGATGTTTTTGCCGCGATGTTTTCGGCTGTAACCAAGGTATTCATCCCGTTTTCTTAGCATGTCTTTGTACTGTAATGGTCCGCACGCACGCTATTCCAGAGGTCCGTTGTTCGATTCTCGGCGAGGGCGTTGCTCAGTTTTCACATCTCCTGCTTCGAATTACACTGGCGCTCGAACTAAAAAAAAGGTGGTGGATGACGATTCTCCGCCACCAGGATTTGGCGATTGGGACCTATAATCCCCAATCGCCCTTTAAAAGGGGGTATATAATGTATTTCTCCCGCTTTCTTAGCATGTCTTCGTAGTGTAGTGGTCTGCATGTTCGACGCGTATTCCAGAGGTCCGTGGTTCGATTTCCAGCGAGGGCGTCGGTCATTTTTCATCAATCCTCCTTTCAAAAACAACCTAATATCTCTACAGTGCAATCTTTCAATAAAATGTTTTCTGTCTCATTAAATGTGTTCCTGTGTCTGTTCTTTTTTTCTGCTTCTTTGCACCATAGCTCGCAATTACGGCATTTGCGACCCTGCTTTCTTATATGATTCCGAGTCGTCTCTGTTCCCCTTATACATGCTGCGAGTTTGTCGGTCTGGTAGAGAATCACCCTGCATATGTAGATATTACAAATTTTAACTTCTTGTGTCTTCTATTCTATTAACGTAAGTTTTCCTTGGACTTTATTCACCCAAACCCACATTTGTAAAATGTATAAATGTTCAGAGATAAATAAAGTCGGTGGTCGATTTCAGTGCATTTTAGTGATTGTGTGTTAAAAGCCCAAAAATAAGCTGCACAAAATGTGCTTACTGTGATAAAGATTCTCTTTTAAGTAAATGATGTCATTAGTTAAAAAACAACCAACATTAAAAATACGAATTTCAAATATGAATTATATAATAGTTACCTGGAAAGGTACGGCATATAAAAGTTTTATTTTGTGAATAAAATTACAATCAATCTACGTCGTCACAACCATTAAGGAAATTGAAAGCTGCAAAATTTTAATTTTCTATTATAAAACTCAATTACTTTATCTCTTTCGAGAACTGTTAATCATCGCTTCAAGATAATAGTTATAAAATCCGGGAACTTAACCTAGTGCCAAGGTTTTACAATAGTTATTGCTCTTGATTAATATGATTAGAAACGAAGACATGACAAGGGCTTTTAGATATTAATCTGCGTGTTAAAATGCTGTTTTTCTTCGAATCGTTAGGTAGTGGCACAAACTCAAAAAAGCAGTTATGAAGTTAATTTATTCTTTTTCAAGTTTTCCCTGATTAAATTTCTTGAATTTCTAGTTTTTTGGAAGAATAATTTTACTATTGATTGAAATAGTTGGCAACAGAGTTTTCTCTGAGTGCGTCATACTGTTTATGAAAATAAATGAATTACAATACAGCGCAGAATACTGATTGTCCGAAATGAACGAGTATGAATGGTTGCCCAGAAGTAACACAAATCAGTTGTTTCTCCTGTCTAATACTGCTCTTTTCTTTTGCAAATGCTTCTGTCCTATATTTTCCATACGAAATATGAGAATTTTGAGTAATCAGTTTGCTTAGACCATGAGGCAAACACAATTAATTTGTTTTACTACCTTTATAAAGTACTGTAATCGCGAAAAATTTCGTCTATCATATTTCAACGAAAATATCCATTTTGACCACTCTCGAATACATTTAAACAATGTTTATCGTGATATCTGTACGTACGAACAGAATAAAGGACTCTTTTTTTTTTTTTTTCCAAAAACGAATCGTAAAATGGATTCAGAAGAGATTTTTTTGGGGGAAATTCGTATGTATCTCCGAAATATCAAACACTAGTACTCGTAGAACGTTCAAATGATGTATATGGGACTGCTATAACATCTAGTTGTGAACGAACCGTCTTTTTCGTTGCAATTGGGCTACAAAAACATACAGTGGTGGCAAAATTGTGGACACTTTTGGAAATTTTTATGTTTTTGAACTTTGTATGCTTATAGAAAATGTGTCGTTTCGAAAAATGCAAACTTGTATGTATCATTTTAAAGAGAATTTATTACTGAATTCAATACAAAACACAAAATTCAATTATTTGGAATACAAAAAAAAGTTATATGTACTTTAATATGAATAAAAAACAAAGTTATGAAGTGGTTTGTAATGTCTAGCTTTCCTGGTCAATCACTGTTCTTGTTCTGAGAACCAATCAAATGTTAGTAACTGCCAGTAGAAGCTGACATCATGTTTACACTTGAAACAATTCATTATTTTGCTTTGTTCTGTAGAAGGAGGACCTGTTTCTTATACACTGCAATTACAAGTAGGAATTTTTGTCAAAATTTTTAATATTTAGTCAAGAAGCAATGCAATCAAATAAAAGTGTAGATTGGACACCCAGAAAGAGATGTAATATTATTGTGTTACGAGAAAATGGTCTTTCCTATGCTGAAATTGCAAGACAGGTGGGTGGTTCAGTGACTACATCTGGAGTCCGAACGTTTTGTTTACGATATCAGGAGACAAATTCAATAAAAAACAAAGAAGGAAAAGGTGCACCACATCTATTGACGACAGAAGAATAAAACGACTATGTCTCCAAGATAGAAAAATGTCATCAGCGGCCATCAGAAGTGATCTGAATGATGCTGGTGTTTCTGTCAGTTCAAGAACAATCAGGAGAAGATTAACAGATGTTGGACTGAGAGGTAGAATTCCAAGAAAAAAGCCTTATCTTAATTTTCAGAAACGAAAGAAAAGACTGCAGTGGGCAAAGGAAAACATTAATTGGACAGATGATCAGTGGTCACAAGTTATATGGAGTGATGAAACTAAGATATCGTTATTTGGTAGTGATGGGCGAAAATATGTAAGACGTAGAATAGGAGAAGAGCTACATCCTGACTGCATTCAAGCAACTGTGAAGAACCCAGTTAGTGTTATGATTTGGTCATGCATGTCAGCAGATGGTATTGGTCGCCTTCATGTCATCGATGGGACACTGAATGCCAGAAAATACATTGACACTATTCTAGAACCAAAACTACTACCTTCCATCAGAGATCTCTTTCCCAACAATGCTTCGTTTATTTTTCGGCAGGATTCTGCTCCTTGCCACACGGCCAAAATATCTAAAGAGTGGTTTCGTACAAAGAGCATTAAATTGTTGTCATGGCCAGGAAACAGTCCTGACCTCGATCTTATCGAAAATTTGTGGCACCGTTTGAAAACTCTTGTCTGAATGAGGCGCCCATCAAATAAAAGTGAATTAATTGAGGCTATAATTGTTTCCTGGCATCATGTAATAACGAAAGAAGAGCTTAAAACTCTTGTCAGCTCAATGAAACGTCGATGTGAAGCTGTAATCAAAAATAAAAGGTACTCTACTAAGTACTGATAACTCACTGCAATCATCACTATCTAATGTATATCGATAACTATTATCGTAAAAATTTTATTGTATTGCAAATAATTGAATTTTGTGTTTTGTATTGAATTCAGTAATAAATTCTCTTTAAAATGATATATACAAGTTTGCATTTTGTGAAACGTAACGTTTTTTATAAGAATACAAAGTTCAAAAACATAAAAATTTCCAAAAGTATCCACAATTTTGCCCACCACTGTGTGTATTCGTACTCTGTTCTCGGTTCGGTAAGCTTAGTTATTTTTATTCTTATAGGTTTGATATATTGTGCTTTTTTTTTTTTTTTTTTTTTTTACTTTAAAACTGATTGAATTGGGTTATTTTTATGTGCTGGTTAACGTTTTTATGCCTTTAGTTAATTTAAATGCAATAGTTGTAGAATTAGCAAGAATTTAAAAGTGACGCTAAACCTAACGCGGCCGTTATTTGAAACTGTTAGTAGAGTAGTGAATAAAGTCAGTTTGTGCACCAAAATCATTCTCACTTTTCACAGTGTGACTAAAAGTTAACTATCGGTTTTGTGTACCGAAAATTTTGCCTTCCTGCCCTTTAGCAAAATTGCTTGTGTTTTTGTGCAGCTTGGGTATATCTCGCCAAATTACCGACATACCCATTTACTCAATGTTAAATGTATTGGCTCCTGTATTCTTACTTTTCCGGCATAGCTTCTCCCTCTATATTTTTTTCTGTTATATTACACAGAAAAATAAATAATTTATCATAGAATTGCACTAAAATCATCTAGCTATGTACAAAATTCGTAACACTGTTGATGTATGTTTTTATCATTACTTCGTAATTACAATATTTGCTTCTTGGAAAATTCTTTTTTGTCATTTTTCTTAAAACGCAAACTTACGTATATGTGTCACAGCGAAAAAGTAACTATATTCATATCAGTCGCGAGATTATAAAGACTGAAAAATACTGAGTTACAGAATTTTTCTACAAGAAAAGAAATTCTGCCTTTAAAAGAAAGAATAATTAATGGATCATAATATTTACTTTCATCGTACATTTTTCAGCACATTACTTTGAAAGAAATAATTTGCACATTAGAAGTGTTCGCAGTAATTCCAACCAGACCCCATGTCAACAATGGAAGCAAAACAAAGCATACATTTATTGTGCTGCCTAAAAAAGATTTCTCTCCCTCCCAAATTTAGAATTTTAGTGTTATTGCAACATCGACCGAAAAAATAATGCTAGGAACAAAACATGTGTCTTTTCGGCATTCAATGTAAAGAGTGACGAAAACAGCAAGTTGAGAGTTCCAGTGAATGTAGTACCGGTTATTTAAATTATATCTGAAAAAAAAAAAAAAAAAAAAAAAAAAAAAAAAAAAAAAACATGATCCATTTTATGATCTTATTCATAAATAATTAGTTATTTAAAAATGATAGCTACCTTACAATATAAAAACAGGGTTCACTCTGAAATAACACAATTATAATAAAATGTTCTGAAATTCAGTTCTATGGAAGCATCTGTACTTTTAATTATTCTTTTAATCAACCCTTTCGGTCCTAATATGCACATACGTCGCAGAGATTAGATTTCATACCCTATTGGTTAAATAAAACCCACTTTTAACTGGGTTTATACCTTTGCAGTCTTTTTATGGTATAAGGTATTTCTCCCGACTTCCTAGCGTGCCTTCGTGGTGTAGGGTTCTGCACGCTGGGCCGGTATTCCAGAGGTCCGTGGTTCGATTCCCGGCGAAGGGGGTTGCTAATTTTTCATTTCCGCTGCTTCCAAAAGAATCCTAATGGCTCTACAGTGGCGCCCGAATTAAAAAAAAAAAAAAAGAAAAAAAAAAAAAAAAGAAAAGGGTTGTGGATGAAAAGGGTCTCCACACCCAGGATTTGCCGATTGCGTCTCCTAAAAAATCCCAGTCGCCCTTTAAAAGGGGGAGTATATAAGGTATTTCTCCCTCCTTCGTAGAGTGCCTTCGTAAAGTTGTGGTTCTGCACGCTGAGCCGGTATTCCAGAGGTCCGTGGTTCGATTCCTGGCGTAGGCGATTGCTAGTTTTCATCTTGCCTGCTTTCATAAAAATACTTAAATGTCTCTACAGTGGCGCCCGAACAAGGGTGTTGGATAAGGATTCTCCGCACCCAGGATTTAGCGATTGGGTCCCCTAAAAACCCCAGTCGCCCTTTAAAAAGGGGAGTATATAAGGTACTTCTCTCGCTTTTCTAGCGTGCCTTCGTGGTTTAGTGGTTCTGCACGCTGGGCTGGTATTTCAGAGCTCCGCGGTTCGATAACCGTCGAAGGCGTTGTTAATTTTTCATCTTGCCTGCTTCCAAAAAAAAAAAAAAAAATACCTTATGTCTTTACAATGGAATTAGGGAACAAATATATGACTAAAGAAATCTGGCATATCTTTAGATTGCAGATGGTGCGCTTTTGTTTTTGAGCACACCGATTACTTAAGTTTTGATTTGTCAATTTTTTACTTCCTTGTACGAAGTAAAAAGGAAGTATTGTAATCGCGAAAAGCTTCCGGCAGCATATTTCAACGAAAATATCCACTTTGACCGCTTTCGAATGCAATTTAACGATGTTTTTGCTTGATATCTGTGCGTAAGGACAGAAAAAAAGATTCTTTTCCTCCAAAAAAACTAAAAAACTGCTTTAAAATGAATTCTGAAGAGAATTTTTCGTGGCGTCTGTACGAACGTATGTACGTACGTATCTCGCATAACTCAAAAACGAGTAGCCTCAGAACGTTGAAATTTTGTATATAAGACTACTATAAAATGTAGATGTGCACCTCGTATTTTGGTTTCAATCGGCCACGTCAAACGTATATAAATATATTTATAAAAATATCCACTCTGTTACCCGCCTCCGTGATCTCAGTTTCTTTACTCTTATATGATTGTAAATTGTACAGTTTTTGCTTTAAAAATGATTGAATTATGTTGTTGTTATTTTCCGGTTAAGGGTTTTATGCCTTTAGTAAAACTGTATGCAATATTTTTAGAATTATCAATAATTTTAAAATTGTTTAAGTGCCGCTAAGCCTAATTTGATGGCGGCCATTGCTCTTGTTTACATTTGAAACAGCTGAGTAGCGGATTTGTTGCCAATCTAGAGAAACTTAGCTTCGCAACAACAAAGATAACGCCTTCATTTATTATTTAAATCATGCTTAATACTTTCTGGAATTTTTTCGAGGAAATAAGCGTTTAAGATTTACTTCATAATTTTTAATACAGATATTTTGAGTTTTTATGTATTTTTGCCTTGTCGCGAAGTGAAAACTGAATTAATTGAATGAGAAATACTCAATCGTCTGCGAAAAACTGTTTCTTTTTTGTTTTGTTTGCTTAATTTCTTTTATACATAGTTCTAGCGTTATTATAGTAATTGAATGGAACATGTGGCAACGATTAGATAATTCTTCAAATAATATAAATTTTGTGCATTCTAAGTTTTAATATGAAAGAAATATAATACTGTTAAACCAGAGTGTCGCTATGGTAAACAAAGTGAATTTTAAAGAATGCATTTATTCTATTGTGGTTTATGCGCTGTCGGTGAAGTAGGTTTAATTCAATTTAATAAGTTTAAATAAAATGCAAGAAAAAATGCGTATAATTTAATATTCCATACAAGGAAGTCATGTAGTGTACACATCAGCTTTTTTTAATTTTACAGTAAGTTCAATTATATTTAAGGCATACTTAATAGGAAGTAATTTTCAATGTTCTTATTAAGTAGTAATTTAACATTTTTAATGTCAGATTTAAGAACTTTTGAATAAAATCTTCTGTGGGATATATTGTTCCAATCGTATTTAACAGTGGATTAATAACCAGTGATCAAATTACTACGTGCTGATATATTATGTCTGTGTTATGAAACATATATGAAAATTTCTGTTGTATATGAACTAGTGTATGTGACAGGGTCTGTTTTGTAATATTCCCATTATATATTACCGTAAATTTTAGTTTTGTTTTCTGAGAAAGGATAATATCCTAGACGATTGGGAGAAATAGTCCCAGCTAATTATACGATTGGGACATATTGTCTGAGAAGATTTCCAGGAAACGGGAAAAATTAAAAACTTTAAACTCATATTACACTTTTTTAATATCTCAACATTAATTAAACTAATTTTCATAGTTAAATTTTAATTATGCAAAAGTCGATTCGAAAGGGTTTTAGTCAAGGTATATTCTCTAAACGAATCGGTATAATCCAAGTTTGCTGAAATTTAATAGATCTTAAAGAACTGCATGCTGTGTTAATTCTGGGAGAGATTCTGATTATAACCTGTTCAAAAGTTTCAAGTAGAACAGAATATTCTGAACGTAATATTGGAAAATGAATTTCACAGTTGGTTGATCATGGTAATTATAATTCTTTTGACAAACGCACCAATCTAATATACGGGGTGGTGATAAAAAAACTTCCCCTATATATGAACCCCCAGCGGCCTGTCTGCTCTATCAATCGAAACGAAATTTCAAATATTGGTATTTGCAAGTATGCGCTCGAGATTTTCAAGATTTAAGTAATACCCACCATTTTCCTGCGCAGATTGTTCAGAGCATTGAAAACCATAAATGGCGTTGAACGGATACACGTATGACTTTGATCTTCTCTTGAGCTATGTGGACACTCGTGTCCAGGTGGGCTGAAGGAAGCCGACAATTCTTACACGTATGACTAAACCTGCTGGCGTAAAACATTTGCAAAGAGATGCTCACCATTCCTCATCAGGTAGGATGAAGATAGCAGGTGGTCGCTGCGGTTACTGTGGAGGGATGAAGCGCATTTCTCCTTAACTGGGAACTCAAAATCCGTGAACTGCATTTGCTGGGTTGACGAAATTTCTCACTATGTGGCAGCTATCGTAAGGGTTACCAGGCTGGGTCAAACTTCAACACTCTGGGGTCATAGTTATCATCACTCGGACTACGAGGAGCAAAACAACTGCAATAACTTTCATACAGCAGCTTTTAATCTCTCCGACGGTATCAGTATAAACGACCAACCAATTCAGAGGTACAGTAATAACCTTTTCACAGATGGCTCCAAAACTGAGAATGGTACGGGCAGCACCTTCTGTAGACTGGAAAATGGAGTTGTAACATTCGAGTGGAAAAGGAAATTAGGCTCGAACAACTCGGTATACCAAGCAGAGCTTCTAGCTATCAGTGCTGCAATTAGATATGCGAACACATGTCAACAAGAGAAATTCTCTATACTCAGTGATTCGGCGTCAAGTCTGGCGGCTATCGCAAGTCAAAACAGCCGGAGTCCTTTGGTATACCGAATTCAGAAACAGCTTCTGACAATGCCTATTTCGCAAAGACCCACTTTAAAAGGAGTTCCCGCTCACACAGGGATTCAAGGCAATGAAGCCGCTGACCTACTGGCCAAGCAGGCAGCCAACTGCACGGATATATTAGAAAGACCAACTAAACTTCCTTGGTCTCATATTAAGCGAACAACTTTGACAAGTCTGCTACAAAATTGGCAAAGTAGATGGACAGAGGCAGAGGTAGGACGAAGGACATTTCGCTTACTGCCAAAAGTTAACATGGAAATAAAGACCCACTGTGCTAGCCTAACACAGTTCTTGCCAAGTCATGGACCATTCGCAGTATACCTGAACAGATTCAGACTTAGGGATACTCCTTTCTGCGAATGCGGAGAGGAAGGCGACACGGACCATTATTACTTCCATTGTGTACATACAAGAACCTGGCACTTGAAGAAACCTGCGCCTGGGCAATGTGGACGTCTAACACACTCAAAAACAGAATAGCCTTTGATAAAATAGAGAAAATCTCAAGACACTGCCCTAAGCAGAAACAACCGTGGATAATATTATGACGTTTCAAATGTTCAGAACTTAAAGCAGATAACCAGAATAACGCTTAGTGCCTTGCAGTTATGAATATGTAAAAGCTGTTATTAGTATATAATATTCAACCTTGTTACTCTGGAGTCTTCCCCGCCTTGATGGTATATAATGCCGTTTGGTTCATGTCCGTGGTCGGAAGCCATCATAGTGGTGCACTCACTCTCACTATGTGGCATCAGTGCCATTACATGTGGTTAAAATTGTAGGGTCATTAGGTTATTTTTAAAGCAGAGTGATTAAAAATGAACAGCGTTCTCGCCGGGAGTCGAACCACGGACCTCTGGAATACGCGCCCAGCTTGCAGACCACTGCACTGCGAAGGCATGCTAAGAAGGTGGTAAGAAGAATATATAAGGTATTTCTATACCTTATATATTCCTCCACCCTTTCAGTTTTTGCGTCACTGAAGAGTCATTAGGTTAATTTTTTAAAGGAGAGATGAAAAATGAGCAATGCCTTCGCCGGGAATCGAACCACGAACCTCTGGAGTACGCGCCCAGCGTACTGATCACTACACTACGAAGGCATGTTAAAAGAAGGCGGGAGAAATACCTTATAAAGTAACCATCGCAAGCACATTCATTCTCGGTCCATTCTTCTTCGAAAAGGGAACTTCCATAGGTGTGATAACGTTCTTCATCACAAGTGCTCACTGTAAAACAAACATTGTTGCAGATTTACTTAACTTTAGAACTGCAGCAGCGAAATGTCGTTAATGATTTGTAGGATGCATGGAAATTCTCCTTCACGCGCTGCTACATGTGTTCGACAAGTAGTGCAACCAGCACTTGCATCAGCATCTCCAAGATAATATGCATTGAACTTCGTGGCCATTCCCGATACGCAACCTCACTCTGGTGGGTTTCTGGTTCTGAGGTTTTTCTCAAATCTTAAAATGTACAAACCAAATCCAAGAGATTTGTCAGAATTGAAAGATGCCATGAAACTTTAAATTATACAGATTCCTCCTGCGATGCTATGTTTGTTACTGTTGCCAACAACCTCCCGCATACAATGCATCACTCTCTGCGAAAGTGGGCATGCTGAAAACTTGTAATTCCGATACAATTACCCTCTCCTAGATTGTGTAGTCATTTGTTCTTTACAATGCTCTTTTTACTTCCTTGTACGAAGTAAAAAGGAAGTATTGTAATCGCGAAATGTTTCAGCCAGCATATTTCAACGAAAATATCCATTTTGACCGCTATCGAATGCAATTTAACAATGTTTTTGCGTGATATCTGTACGTAAGGACAGCATAAAAGACTCTTTCCCTCCGAAAAAACTAAAAAACTGCTTTAAAATAAATTCTGAAGAGAATTTTTCGTGGCGTCTGTACGAACGTATGTACGTACGTATCTCGCATAACTCAAAAACGAGTAGCCTCAGAACGTTGAAATTTTGTATATAGGACTGCTATAACATGTAGATGTGCACCTCGTCTTTTGGTTGCAATCGGCCGCACCAAACGTATATAAATATATTTATATATATATATATCCACTCTGTTACCCGGCTCAGTGATCTCAGTTTCTTTACTCTTATGTGTTTGTAAATTGTACATTTTTTGCTTTAAAAATGATTGTATTATGTTGTTTTTATCTTCCGGTTAAGGTTTTTATGCCTTTAGTAAATCTGTCTGCAATATTTTTAGAATTATCAACAATTTTAAAGTTGTGTAAGTGCCGCTAAGTCTTTTTAATGGCAGCCATTGATGTTTCCATTTGAAACAGGAAACTAGTGGATTGGTTGCCAATCTAGAGAAACTTAGCTTCGCAACAACACAGATAACGCATTCATTTATTATTGCCAATTAAATCCTGCTTAATTCTCTCTGGAATTTTTTCGAGGAAATAAGTGTTTAAGATTTACTTCGTAATTTTTAATATAGATATTTTGAATTTTTATGAATTTTTGCCTTCTCGCGAACTGAATTAATTGAATGAGAAATACTCAATCGTGTGTGAAAAACTGTTCCTTTTTTGTTTTGGTTGCTTAATTTCTTTTATACATCATTCTAGATTTATTATAGTATTTGAATAGAACATGTGCAACGATTAGATAATTCTATTCTTTAAATGATATAAATTTTGTGCATTATGAGTCATAATATGAACGAAATATATACGTTAACTGTTATATAATTATTGGATTATATAACAGTTAACTTAGTTTCCGTTATATAATTATTATATAAGTTAATTGTTATATAATTATTAATACTGTTAAGTGAATCTAGCGCCAGAGTGTCGCTATGGTAAACAAATGCTAGAGTGAATTTTAAAGAATGCATTTATTCTATTGTGGTTTATGAGCTGTCGGCGAAGTAGATTTAATTCAATCCAATAAGTTTAAATGAAATGCAAGAAAAAACGCATATAATTTAATATTCCAATTTAATATTCCAATACAAGGAAGTCATGTGATGTACACATCAGATTTTTTGCAAATATTTTACATCGGCAGTTTTTGTCACACGTGAATAGTTCCAAAGCTATTCGCGGTTTTTCAGTGCGCTGATCAATTTGCGAAAAAAAAGTCGGTGTTGCCCTTCGAAAATTTAAAAATGTTTTTACTGTAACCGTAGCAGGGAGAACTGCTTTGTTTTAAATCATCACATTTTCGAGCGCATAGTTTCAAATAACAATACCTGAAACTTCATTTCGATTGGGTGAGCGAATAGGACACTAAGGGGTTCGTAACCATTTTGCATTTTCTGCACCGCAGCCCAGAAACTATTTGAAGGCATAATATATTTATTATGCCTTCAAATAGTTTCGGTTTATTTTTTCAGATAAATATAAGCTAATTTAGATATAACTATCCAATTAACCTAATTAAAAGAAAAAGGTTGTTCAGGAAGAGAAAATATAATATGGGAAATATTATGAACTAAACTAAAGCGTTACCTTGGCTTCTAAACAATAATACACTAAAGGAAAGGAACATATTCTGAGAATTACCATCTTTATCTATGAAAAGTCTATACTATTAAAATCTGTGGTCGTCTGTCTGTTTCATTTTGGCATTTTCTCCTCCACAATGGCGGGGAGTTGAGTTTCGAGGGAGAATTACTCCAGGATTCCAACAATTCCTGGGAGGCCACTTCGACCATTCTCATCTTCGTAAGACTTTATTTAGCCGAGATATTAATTAAAATTTCTGAAATCGCTAATTTTAGCACTCATTTTTCACAGTGGCAACGGTCTTGCACGTTGGAGATAAAAATCTGCTTTATTTCGAAAAGTGTTGCCATTGCTCAACTTCAAAATCGTAGAATTTCTTTAAAAAATTTCTAAGTTTTACAAAATATGAAATAAAATGAAATTAAATGTAAACAAGCAATGGCCGTCATCAAAAAAATCATTAGGCTTAGCGGCACTTAAACAACTTTAAAATTGTTGACAATTCTAAAAATATTGCATACAGATTTACTAAAGGCATAAAAACCTTAACCGGAAGATAAGAACAACATAATTCAATCATTTTTAAAGCATAAAATGCACAATTTTCAAACATATAAGAGTAAAGAAACTGAGATCACTGAGCCGGGTAACAGAGTGGATATATATATACATATATTTATATACTTTTGGTGTGGCCGATTCCAACCAAAATACGAGGTGCACATCTGCATGTTATAGCAGTCCTATATAAAAAATTTCAACGTTCTGAGGCTACTCGTTTTTGAGTTATGCGAGATACGTACGTACATAAGTTCGTACAGACGTCACGAAAAATTCTCTTCAAAATTCATTTTAAAGCAGTTTTATAATTTTTCTTTGGAGGAAAAGAGTGTTTTATTCTGTCCTTACGTACAGATATCACGCAAAAACATCGTTAAATTGCATTCGATAGCGGTCAAAATGGATATTTTCGTTGAAATATGCTGCCTGAAACTTTTCGCGATTACAATACTTCCTTTTTACTAGGTACAAGGAAATAAAAATTTTTAAGTTTTACGAAATATTAAACAAAAACAGCATTAACAAACTTTAAATATGTTATTATTATATAAGGTCACATTTTGAGGTTGAAAAAAGCTCGCAATTGCATGTGATATCATTGTATGTCAAAAATTTTGTGTTAATGCCAGCATTTTAAGAGCAACTTTTTTTTGTTTCGGGTTAGTATAAATGACGCGGTATGTTAATGCAAGGTTAGTTCTTTTATTGATATTGAGAAAAAGTTGTTTTATTACATTTAATTTAAATCATGACGGAATACGTATTAACCTGAAATTTCCAAAGTTTTTGTTTCCTGCTTTGGCAGCAAAAGACTTATTTACGAATTGGTTGTTGCTTGGAAAGAGTGAACTGATTTCATTCATACTGAAATGTTTCTATACATTTGCTTTTCAGAGATATATAGAACTTCTGAATTTTACTTTGGCTGCAGCTCGCTAGTTAAGTTAAAATTTGCTGTCAAAAGGAAATGTACGTTTTAAGAACACGGTTATAAAACGCTCCGCTTTAGCACGTAGTTTAGAATGTTTTTCATAGCACATGTTGAGAACGTTTTGAAAAGTACCAGAGTTCTACGTTGAAATATACGTCCTAAGAACACGGTTATATTACGCAGTGCTTTAGCAGGTCTTTTAGAACATTTTTCACAGTACATGTCGAGAACGTTTCGAAATGTACCAGGATTGTACGTTGAAATGTACGTTTTAAGAACACGGTTATAATACACACCGCTTTTGCACGTCGTTTAGGACGTATTTTCTAGCACATTTTGAAAACGTTTCTAAAAGTACCAGTATTGTACGTTGAAAAATAGGTCTTAAGAACACGGTTATAAAACGCACCGCTTTAGCACGTAGTTTAGAATGTTTTTCATAGCACATGTTAAGAACGTTTCGAAAAGTACCAAAAAAAGTATTGTACGTTGAAAAATACGTCCTAAGAAACACGGTTATAAAACGCACCGCTTTAACACGTTATGTCGAACGTATTTTATAACACAATCTGGGAACGTTTCAAAAAACACGATTGTTGTACGTACTAAATACACGGTTGTTACACGCACCATTTTAGCACGTTATGTAGTACGTTCTAAATACACTTAACACCGTTATAGAACGGTATGACACGGTCTCTGAACGTTTTCGGAACGTTCCGATGCTGCTTGGGACTTCTCTTCATCTCTAAATTATTTTCGAACAACGTTATGCACTGACATGGCAAAACCGTGGACTTTGAATGAATGTACAACGTATAGACGCTGAAAAGATTAGCATGAAATATCACTCTATTTTGAGTCAGAGGAAATACGCGTAAAAAAGTAAGAGTACATGAAAAGAATTCGTATTACTGCAGATCGTTCCACCCATTTTGTCGCATTCATTTTCTTACTTTCAAAAGTGTGCCTGTTACCCTTCCATGCTCTTTTCTTCTTTAGTGGGCGTCATCTTCGACCTTAACAATCTGTCACCATTTTCACTAACATCTGAATATATATGTATATATACACACACAGTAAAAAAATTTTTATTTCTTAGAGACATCTCTTGCGAAATATGTGGATTATCCATCCATACCCGGAGCTTCCTAGAGTTTCCTCTTACCGAGTGACAGCAGGCATCTTGTTTTCTTTAGACCTGCTCCAGAAAGAAACTCTTAGTGGATTTATTTCAAAGAGCTTAATTTTGCGTTGTGAGTCAGTGTAAAAACCGAAGTGTAGTTCCCGCCTTCCTGAGCGTAAGCCCTTTGTTTACTTTCGCGGTTACTTTGTGGATAGTGGCAGGAGATGTAGATATGGAAGCAGAAACAAATTGGATGAATGAGGTCGAGTTCTTAAAGAGATGTTTTTGTTATTTTCCTTCTGTTCTTTGTTTCTTTTTTTTTTTTTTTTTTTTTTTTTGCGCTTCTGCCTACTCGCCACATGTGGATCTGCCATCACTACTTCCTATTGGTACTGTCGCACTGCTGGTCTGACCTTGGACTACACTATTTTTGTTCTCTTTTGAGATTTTCCGCGACTCAGATGTCAGATCACATATTCCTTTATAGTAATAATAAGTCTGTATGGCCCTATTCTTAGTGATATGCGTTGGTGTTTGATGCCACTTTTTAGTAGCAAAATAAAAGATTAAAATTAATTAGGTGTATTTTATAATGTACTAGCGGAAGAACTCGATGAAAGTTAAGATAGATTGAGAGTAATGTATCTAACAATAGAGAGAACGATACCACTGTAATCCTTCTCTAATAACGATGCAAAAAATACGATTCATAGTCAGACATTTTTCAGACAATATGGAATCCACATACAAAATTTCGATAGAAAAATAAACTAATTCTCTCTTATTACATAGGTAATAATGGCACGCAGTTTTTAATGATTTTCGTCTTTCTAATAAAATGGTCGTAAAAGCTCAAGTTCTATCCAATATTCCACGTATATTCAGTTTTAGTCGACTGAATGTGGCAAAAAATTGATCATAATTGATCATAAATCAATAACACGAACAAACAAACAGGCATTCTTCTTTATGTACATAGAATTTGTAAAACTACAAATTTATGATTAACAAACTCTACGATTTGAAAGCGAGTAGTGGCAACACTTTTCGAAATAAAACATTTTCATCTCCAACGCGCTAGACTGTTGCCACTCGGATAAATGAGTGCGAAAACGAGCGTTTTCGGAGTTTTAATTTAATATTTCGGCTGATTTAAAGTCTGACGAAGATGGGAATAGTCGAAATGGCTTCCCACGAATATTTGGAATGGAAAATAATGTATTTAATGTTTGGCAACGCTGTTTTTATTTCATTGTAAAATTTCCAAATTTTTTATTAATAAACTCTATGATTTGATTTCGAGTAGTGACGATACTTCTCGAAATAAAGCAGATTTTTATCTCCAGCGTGCGAGACTGTTGCCACTCGAAAAAATGAGGGCAAAAATTAGCGTTTTCAGATTTTTTAATTAATATCTCTGACTTTAGCAATTTTTTTTTGGGGGGGGGGGAAGTGGACGTCCTCAGGAAAGAATTGTAGAAAGTTTGGTGACGATAGCTGTAGTAGTGACTAATTTAATCGCGAACAAACACACACATACATTCTTCTTTATATATATAGATTACAGATGTGTTTCAAATGACAAAAAATTCATGTTTTAGAAATAACAAATTTAAACAAAATTTAATATTGAGCAAAGAGAGAAATCGACATTTTAATGCCCCACCGCATTAAAAGTTCGATTAAAAGTTGAAAGTTTTATACTCGTTGCAAAAAAAAAAAAAAAAAAATAAAAAAAAATAAAAAATAAAAAATAAAATAAAATTATAAGAAAGTTGTCCCCGAGCGAGAAAAACCAACTTAAATACTTAATTCCAAAACTTGAAATTTTTTGTGTCATTTTCTACTTGCCTTGAGGGATCGTTTAATTCAGTTAGAGTAATTCATAAAAATTTAAAAAAAAAAAAAAAATGTGAAAGATTTTATATTTTAAATTACGTCTAAAGGGGCTTTTTTTAGCGTTTTGTGTGTTACCTTTGTTTAATAAATATCGCGTTCTTTGCACTTAAACCATAAAATTCAGTTCAACAGCAATATGGCAAAATAATTTTAAATTGAGCATATCTTAAGAATTTCCGATACACAGTCTCACCCGCTGGAGATAAAAATGTTTTTCCTGTACAACGTTGCCGTCGCTCGCTTTGAAATCCTTGAACTTGTGAATCAAAATTCGTTAAAGTTTTACAAAATATGTAATCGATAATAAAACAAATACCAAATTTAGGCTTCCAGATGCTCATATTCGCAGTGGGATTACGTCATTCAAATTTTGATGGCTCTAGGTACTGGTATTTTATCACAATGCGAGAAACATACATACATTGATGCAGATTCCTCATTATTTAATTTCTTCAAATATAATACAAAGGCAATAATATTCTGTAGCAACGATTTGAAAAATGATACAACCGTTTAAAGATTTCGACGCAAAATGCCAAAACGAAATTAATAGTCCTTCAGGGCAAATTGACCCTTTGGGCTAATAAGTTTTAAAAAAAGTGCACTAAAAATGTGTAAAATTTAATAGGCTGTGCGAAGAAGTCATGTGATATACACATTAGATTTTTACTTCCTTCTACAAAGCAAGAAAAGTATTGTAATCGCAAAAAATTTCGAGTATCATATTTCAACGAAATATCCATTTCGACCGCTCTCGAAACCATTTGAAAGACATTTTTGCGTGACATCTGTACAAACGGTGAGAATAAAGGAGCTTTTTGACGTCTGTACGTACAAATGTATGTATCTCGCATAACCCAAAAACAAATATCTCCCCAGACTGTGGAAATTTTGTGTATGGGACTGCTGTAACATGTAGTTGTGCACCTCTCTTTTTGATTGCAATCGGCCCCACTAAAAGTATATAAATATATACATATATATTCCTATTCAGTTACTTGGTAAACTGAGCATTTTTTGCTTCAAAATTGATTGAATTATGTTCTTCTTATGTTCCGGTTATGGTTTTTATGCCTTTAGTTAATCTGCATGCAGTAGTTATAGAACTATGAATAGTTTAAACGTTGTTTAAATGCGACTAACCCTAGCAGAGCAGCCATTTGTTTACATTTGAAACTTAGCAGAATGGTGAATTAAGTCAGTTTCTGCGCATTCCGTGTCATTTGCCGAGTGGGACCAAAGGAAAACTTTCAGTTTTGTGCACCGAAAAATCTGCCTTCTTGCCTGCCGGCCGAATTGCTTGTCTTGGTATAGAAATTCTAAATTTTAATTGTAAAAATTGTTTTAACTGTATTTGGCGTTTTATATTTTTCCTTCTTTTTTTACCATTATGTTGTTCTTATGATCCAGTCAAGATTTTTATGCCTTTATTTGATCTGTATGCAATAGTTATAGACCTTTGAAAGTTGTTTAAGTGGAACTAAGCCTAACGGGGCAGTCATATTTTTTTTTATTTGACACTCTTAGTAGAATATTGAATTAAGTCAGTTTGTGCACCAACTTCAGTGTCTTTTTGCCGAGTGGGACCAAAAGTAAACTCCCCCCCCCCCCCAATTTTGTGGATGGAAAAGTCTGTCTTCCTGCGCTCTGGCCGAATTGCTTGTTTTTGCGTAGAAACTTTAATTTTAATCGTAAGGAATTTTTTTTAAACTGTTTTAGGTTTGTTTGGTGTTTTGTTTTCTTGTATTTTACAATTTCTAATGAAGTTGTTTTGAATTTTTATGTGTTTTTACTTTGCCGCGAAGTGAGAACTAAATTAATTGAATGAGAAATATATCCCTAATGAAATTCCGGGGAATAAGTTTAAATGAAATCCAGCAGAAAATATGTATAATTTAAAACGCCATATGAGGAGTTATATGTGTCCTCATCCCATATTTTAATATAAAGTTTGCCGTGGTTCAAGATCCGTAATACATGTTCACCATCAAAACACTTAAAATCTTCCATCTGAATGACGAAGCTAAAGGATGAAAAATAATATATATAAGTAATAGCTTCTCGCAGCCTTCTCACATTGGTCCGTGTTTTTCATCTTCCCAACCAATTAGGCGTTCATTCGCCTCAAGTTAGACCCCGATCGCAATAACCAGTCCGTTTATTGCTCGACCACCCTCCATCTTGCTCACAACCTGAACATCAGAATTACTTATCTCGCCATTTGCATCGATGCTGATTGACAGGGGAAGAGTGTGCGGGGAAGATTTTTCCTTTTTCTTACACCTCGAGAAATTACCAGCGATTACTTTTGGAGCTTCTTACTAAAGGCATATCTTTTCTTTGCGTGTAAAGTTATAACTTAATTTACTTTTTACGGTACCCTCACTAAACGACAAAACATACAGTGTCTCACGAAAGTGATGGGACACTTGTGCTTTACAAAAAGGAAATTGTAGTAAAATAAATTAAAAAAGCATGTAAAAATTTGTTGTGGGTGTGTTTCATACTTAAATTTAGTAACAATTACTACATAACATACATTTTCTTAAAATATTAAAATATTAATTTAATAAAAATACAATTGTTTAGAACGGAGCAAAAAATGGCTCACATAAGTGATGGGACACTTACTTTTCCATCAAATATTTATCCAAAAATTTTACTTTTTAAAAGGTTTTAATATTTTGTTGGATTTCCTTTTACTTTTAAAACCTGATTTAATCTTCTTGGGATGGCTTCGACTAATTATTTTGTGATTTTTGGAGTAATTTTACCCCATTCTTCTTGAAGCACCGATTTTAATTGTTGTTTTGAAGAAATGGTGTGTTTGCGAATTCTTGATTCCAATTCTTGCCAAATATTCTGTATGGGATTTAAGTCTGGAGATTGTGGTGGTGTTTTTATTATTTCAGGACAGTTATACAGCAGCCAGAGTCTAACGTTCAAAGCAGTGTGCGTGGGGTCATTGTCCTGGTAGAATTTAAAATCGTTATAAAGGTTCAATTATCGCGCTGAAGATTTCAAATTTTGATTTAAAATGTCAATATATTTGTACTGATCCATTATACTGTCAATAAAAACAAGATTACCAACTCCAGCGGACGACATACACCCCCATACCATAACTCCTCCTCCACCATGTTTTACTGTTGGCACCAAGCTCTGTTTTCGAAATTCTTCCCTGGGTTTTCTCCACACCAAGATTCTATCGTCAGAACAAATATATTAAATTTACTCTCATCAGCAAATATAACTTCATTCCAGTAATCAGAATTCTTATTTATGTTGGATTTTGCGGAAGCCAGTCTGAGTTTTCTATTCTTTTCACTTACGAAGAATTTTTTCCTGGCTGCTCTACCGTGATATCCTGCACATCGAATTACTCTTCTAATAGTCCCAGGTTTAACAATTACTCCATATAATGCTTGTAAATCAGCAGCAACTTGGATTTTTTTTTAATATTTCGAACGATAATTCGCTTTATTCCATTGGATAGCTTTGATGGTCGGCCAGGTCTTCTTTTATCTTGAATCGTATGATTCTTTTTATATATTTTAATGATATTGTAAACTGTTGAATGACTCAAGTTAACTGTTTCAGGAGTTTCTCGAATAGATTTTCCACGTTCAATATGCAAATTAATAACTAATTTTCGAATTTCAGGGAAAGTTTCTTTTCGTTTAGCATTCATGGCTGCACAGAACTAAAAAACACAAAAATTCCAAACCAAACTGAAGGGAAATACTGCAAACGATTTTATAAATTATTGCCAATTGCTTTCGAGTAAAAATAAAATCCCCAAAAAATATTTTTTATTGTAGTACGTAGTAGTATCTAATGGTGTCCCATCACTTATGTGAGCCATTTTTTTGCTCCGTTTTAAACAACTGAATTTTTATTAAATTAATATTTTAATATTTTGAAAAATGTGTGTTATGTAATAATTGTTACTAAATTTAAGTATGAAACACACCTACAAGAAATTTTTACATGTTTTTTAATTTATTTTATTACAGTTTCCTTTTGTAAAGCACAAGTGTCCCATCACTTTTGTGAGAGTATAAGATTGTATTGAGATAAGTACTATTATATTGTGCGTGCGTACAGGTTCGTACAGATTGAATGCACAAGTCTGGTAAATAGCTAATAAAATTTATTCTTATCACAGGAAATAAAACAAAATGCTGAACGTTTTCCTCACATATATTCGTATACTATCACAATATCACGCAATATAATCAGTAGCTATATTTTAAACTGCTAAAACGCTAAGCAGAACACAATCCAAAGCGCAGAGAAAGCTAATCCGATCGAAATTTATTGCAGCTAAGTAAACATCGGCTCACTAAAACAACTGAGCTGAGATGTTCTCTCTCTGCCTTTTATAGCTTTTTAAATCGGCCGCACGAGAGAATTCTAGAATATCTGGAAAGAAAAAAGAGTAGAATTACGGTTGCAGTTAACATTGTAGTCAATTATATTTATTTAAATTAAAATCAATTACGGAGATAAACTTTTATTAAATGTTAAATGCATGTGCTCCTGTATTTTTACTTTTCCGGCGTAGCTTTCTCTTGAAATTCGTCACGCGCTGCATTGCGCGGGAAAATAAAACAATTTTAATTATAATACTCGTACTTCTAAAATTGGCCAACTAAATAGAAAATCCGTAACAATATTTATATCTTAAATCCTCGTTGCGTTGTAAATCTGCGTTGTAATTTTTAGCCCAAAGGGGCGTTAAACCCAAAGCTATATTACCAAAGCTAAATAACCCAAAGCTATGTTACCCAAAATAGCTAAATAACCCAAAGCTATATTACCCAAAATAGCTAAATAACCCAAAGCTATATTACCCAAAATAGTTAAATAACCCAAGCTATATTACGCAAAATAGCTAAATAACTCAAAGCTATATTACCCAAAATAGCTAAATAACCCAAAGCTATATTACACAAAATAGCTAAATAACCCAAAGCTATATTACCCAAAATAGTTAAATAACTCAAGCTATATTACGCAAAATAGCTAAATAACCCAAGCTATATTACCCAAAATAGCTAAATAACCCAAAGCTATATTAATCTCAATAGGGTATTTTGCGTCGTTTCACTTTCTAAATTGTTGCCACCAAATATTTTCGCCATGTATTATACTTAAAGAAGCTAAATAATGAAGAATCTGCATAAATGGTTGAATGTTTCTCGCATTATGAAAAGACAGCGGTACCTAGAGCCATCGAATTTTGAATAACGTAGTCCTCCAACCGAACATCAGCACTTGGAAGCCCGAATTTTGAATTTCTTTTATTATCTATTTCAAATTTTGTAAAACTTTAACGAATTTTTGATTAACAAACTAAACAATTTCAAAGCGAGCAATGGCAACACTATGCGGGAAAAAAAAAAAAAAAAAAAAATTTATCTTCAGTGCGCGAGGCTGTGTATCGGAAATTCTAAAGGTATGCTGTTTTTTAAATGTTTTGTGATATTGCTGTTGAACTGAATTTGGAACATAAATATATTACAATTTGGCGCGTGGCAGTAAATAAATAAAAAGCAAATAAATTCAAAATTCTACTTCGAGGTGCTCATGTTCTACAAGGTGTGGCTGTTAATTTCCAAGATTACTCTGATAACACGAGAACAGATGATGTGAAAACGTAACCTTTTAATACGTTTCTAAGTAATCCCCATCTGCCGTAATACACTTTTGTACTCGGCTGTATAAGTTGTGGAAAGAATTTTTAAAGTCCTCTTTCGGAAGGCTCTTCAATGTCGACATCACATTCTTTTTGATGTCTTCAACATTATTAGATCTGTCCTGAAAATTAATAGCCACACCTTGTATTATGCAGCCGTGTTTTCCATAATACGAGGCACTTACAGATTCTTCCTTATTTAATAAAGATATTATAAATTTTTTACCATTAGAATATTATGTCCTGCAAATACGGTACATTCTTGATCAAGCAAGCCTTGTTTAGAAAAATGTTAGTTTATTTATTGTGAACTGATGGAAAAATAACTATAAGGATAAAGCAAAATTTTTCCGGAAAATGCAGAAAATAGAAGAAAATGCGTAGGATGGCAAAAGTAACAGAAGATGATGTCACAGTATTTATGACCTGAGTTTATCCATAATACTAGCGTAGGATAATATTGCGAAATCATCCGTTAAAATTAATTAAATATACAACCATTAATATTCTGTTTTCCATTCTTTCCAATCAAAATATAAAAGTAAAATAAAGATCGTTCTTTTCGATTTTGAGTGCGAATTTAATTTACATAAATGAATTTATGCTCCAAAGTAAACTGTTTAAAAATGCAGGTAAGTTGCTAATAATATTTTTCTGCTTATTATAATGTTAATTATTATTCTTTGCGTTTTTTTAACTTGCTGTTGGAATAATCAAAATGATGTCTGGTTAACCGTGAACCTTGTCCGTGATAATACTCCGGCTAATTGAGAATCTACTGTACTGCTAAGATAGAGAATTGTTTTTAACGGAATCATTTCTTTCTAACAAATATTTTCCTCTCATATTTGAAAAGTGATTTTAAAATCTTGCGCTGCCTAATTTAAAGACAGCTTTCTCGTCTCAAACCTTCCTTCACAAACAAACCAAAAGTTCCAGGAGAACAAATGATGCATTTGCTTTAAATGAAATTTCAGAAGTAAAATTATAAGGATTTTAAGTTTTACTAACGTTTATTTTATTTTAAACTTTGCTATCCTCTCTTATTTCCCATTTCCGGATAGAATAAGCGCGAGTAGGATTTTTACGCTAATGAGTTTGCAAACAGTAAAAACGGTATTTAAGAAGTGGCTTCTAGCCAAAAGAGAGAGAGCCTTCCTGCTGCCCTGCTAGGCGCGTGCTTTTCAGTCAGCTCGTGACTGCTTTTAAAGCCAACTTAGTTCCTGCTGATATACACTGAAGTGACAAAAGTCATGGGATAGCAATATGCAAATATACAGATGGCAGTAGTATCGCATAGAAAATGTATAAATGCGAAGTGCTTTGGCAGGGCTTTCATTTGTGTTCAAGTTATTCATGTGAAGAGGCTTTGACGTGATTATGGCCGCACGACGAGAATTAACAGACTTTGAACGCGGAATGGTAGTTGGAGCTAGACGCATGGGTCATTCCATTTCGGATATCGTTAGGGAATTCAACATTCCGAGTTAGGGAATTCCATGAAAGCCCTGCCAAAGTGTCAAGAGTGTGCCGAGAGTATCTAATTTCAGGCATAACATCCCATCATGGACAGCGCAGTGGCCGACCACCTGCACTTACCGACCGAGACCAGCGACGTCTGCGTAGAGTTGTTAATGTTCACAAACAAGCAACACTGCGTCAAATAACCGCAGAAATCAATGTGGGACGTACGAGGGACGTGTCCGATAGGACAGTGCGGCGAAATTTGTCTTTCTTTGGGCTATGCCAGCAGAAGACCGACTCGAGTGCCTTTACTGACAGCACGACATCGCCTGCAGCGACTCTCGTGGGCTCGTGAGCATATCGGTTGGTCCCTAAACGAATGGAAAACCGTGGCTTGGTCAGATGAGTCACGATTTCGATTGGTAAGAGCTGATGTTAGGGTTCGAGTGTGGCGCAGACCCAACGAAGCCATGGACCCAAGTTGTCAACAAGGCACTGTTCAAGCTGGTGGTGGTTCCATAATGGTATGGGCTATTTTTACATGGCATGGACTCGGTCCTCTGGTGCAACTGAACCGATCATTGACTGGAAATGGATACCTTCAGCTACTTGGAGATCACTTACAGGCATTCATGGACTTCACGTACTCAAACAACGATGGGATTTTTATGGATGACAATGCGCCATGTCACCGGGCCACAATTGCTCGCGATTGGTTAGAAGAACATTCTGGACAATTCCAGCGAATGATCTGGCCACCTAGATCGCCCGACATGAATCCCATCGAACATCCATGGGACATCATCGAGAGGTCAGTTCGTGCCCAAAACCCTGCACCGTCAACACCTTCACAATTATGCACGTCTATAGAGGCAGCATGGCTCAATATTCCTGCAGTGGACTTCCAACGACTTGTTGAGTCCATGTCACGTCGAGTTGCTGCAATTCGCCGGGCAAAAGCAGGACCGACAAAATATTAGGAGGTATCCCATGACTTTTGTCACTTCGGTGTACTAGACGTATTGTAGTATTTGCATTTCGCTCACTACATACATAATGTCAAAAGACCAATCTTAGCGTTAATAGTCTCTGTTTAATTCTTATTTAGTTAAATTAATTGTTAAGTCACTATTTCTTATTTTTTTACGTTTCAGACCAAAAGTGTTTGTTTGTCTCTGTATCCCAAAGTGCGAGAGCGGCTGTACGCTGTGTGAAGTAAAGTCACGTTAGCCCTTCTTAACTGGTTTGTCTAGTTATCGTACCACACTAGCATCGTAACTAACATCGTATCGTAACTAACTGATTGGGAACCGGGGGTAAGCTCCCTGTTCCCACTCAGGATTCCAGTAATGTTTTTCAAATCAATTAGAAGGAACAGTAGTCTTGACAAAATTACTAGATTATAATAGATTTGTGTTACTCTGAATTTGCAAAAGGGGGCAAAATTCCTATTTAGATTAACACCAATTCTGTAGAACATTGTTTACATTTCGTTTAGACATTCCTTTTTATTTATAATGTATATTATACTTTATAAACAACTATTTCTTAATATTTAATGCACTACGACCCTTCTGATTGTACATACGCAAGACCTAAGTCCAGATTTGGACGTAAAATAATTTAGGTACGAAACAGGGCATTGATGAGTATAAAAAGCAGGGGGTCACCATTTTAACGTTTTTCTACGAAATAAAAGAAGTACTGGTATTCTGAGTGCTGTCGAATCCGTTTCAACTTTTTTCGAGCGACATTTGTACGCGTAGACAGAATAATGAACTATATTTACTTCTTTGTAAGAAGCAAAGGAATTATTGTAATTGCGAAGAATTTTGGGTATGATAGTTCAATGAAAATATCCATTTTGACCGCTATCGAACGCAATTTAACAATGCTTTTGCGTGACATCTGTACGTAAGGACAGAATAAGGACTCTTTTTCACAAAACGGATTATGAAATAAATTTAAAATGTATTCAGAAGATACTTTTTTTGTGGCGTCTGTACGTACGTATGTATGTATTTTGCATAACTAAAAAACGAGTAGTCTCAGAGCGTTTAAATTTTGTATGTAGAGCTGCTATAACATGTAGTTATGCACCTCTCTTTTTGCTTGAATCAGCTGCCCCAAACGTGCGTGTATATATATATTCACTCTGTTACTTGGCTCGGTGAACTCCGTTTTTTTTTTATTTTTATTTATTTATTCTTATATGCTGGTAAAGTGTGAATTTTTTGCTTTAAAAGTGAATGTATTATGTTGTTCTTATCTTCCGGTTAAGGTTTCTATGATTTTAGTAAATCTGCATGCAATAGCTGTAGAATTATCAACAATTTAAAAATTTAAGTGGTGAATTAAGCCTAATGAGGTCGCCATTTGGTTATACGAGTATTTAGAACTCTTAGTTGAATAGTGAATTAAGTCACCTTTTTGCCGAGTGGGACAAAAAATAAACTTTCAGTTCCGTGCACCGGAAAATATATCTTTTTGCTCGCTGGAGGAATTGCTTGTTTTTGTGCAGAAGCTCTAATTTTAATTGTAAAAGCTGTTCTGGAATTGTTTTAACTGAATTTGATGTTTTATGTTTTTCTATATTCTTTAATTTTTAATGAAGATATTTTGAGTTTTTACGTATTTTTGCCTTTCCACGAAGTGAGAACTGAAGTAATTGAATGAAAAATATATCGCTAATGAAGTTCGAGGAAATAAGTTTAAATGAAATACACCAAAAAGTACGTGTAATTTAATAGGCCGTACAAGGATATCACGTGATGTTCACATTAGATTGTTTTCCAAAACAGATCGTAAAATGGATTTAAAATGAATTTAGAAGGGATTTTTTCCGTGACGTCTGTTCATATAGACGTCTTTCTCAAAACTCAGAAACGATTAACCGTAGAACTTTGAAATTTTGTATATGAGACGGCTATAACATCTAGTTGTGCGTCTCCCTGTTTTTGTTGCCATCGGCCGCACCAAACGTGTACATATATATATATCCAACCTCTCGGCTTTCTCGATGAGCTCTGTTTTTTTATTTTTATATATTGGTAAATTGGGCAATTTTTTTCTTTAAAACGTATTGAATTATGTTCCTTTTATGTTCTGATGAAGACTTTTATGCCTCTATTTAATGTGTGTTCATAAGTTGTAGAATTATCAACAATTTAAAAGTGGAGTGGATGTGGAGCTTAACCCTAAAGTTGCGACTATTTGTTTACATTTGAAACTCTTAAAAGTATAGTGGATTAAGTAATTTGGTTGTCCAACTTCAGCGTCTTTTTGCGCAGTGAAACCAAAAGCTAACTTTAGATTGTTGTACCCTGACAATTTTATCCTTCTGAATTGCTTTTCTCTCTCTTTTTTTTTTTTTTTTTTTTTTCCTCCTGCTTGGAAACTCTAAGTTTAACTGTATTAAAATTATTAACTGTATTAGTTTATTAACTGTAACTGTATTAAAGAGCAAAAAAAAATTTAACTGTATTTGATGTTTTCGTTTTTTTTTTTTGTATTTTACAATTCTTAATGAAGTGTTTACATATATTTTGCCTCGCTTCGAAATGAGAACTGAATTGATTAAATGAAAATAATAGCTGTAATGAAATAAGTTGAAAGAAGTACAGCAAAACGTGTGTACAATTTAACAGGCTATACAAGGAAATCATGTGCTGTCATCAGATTTTTTCTTAATAGCGTTAATATATTTCGTGCATTATCGCTAGTATTATAATAATGCCCATCTGAAACAAGGTAGTTTAACTTGTTACTGCAAATGCTTTAATAAGACAAAAAAAAAATCATTACATTCGAACATGTATACCAACAAAATTAACAAATGAAGATCACCTTCCAATGTATAAACACTGAGAAATTCATATTTCATCGACGTAACATGATATTGTTGATCACATCTGTTAAAAAAGTGAAATGACACGAGGATTTTCAGTCAAAGACATCCATCTTCTCTTGAACGTATCACGCAAAGAACGAAGTCTCTAATAACCGGAAAGCCAAACTACAACAGTCCCCATTTTGGGTCATGCAAGTAGCATTAAAGAATACTACTATTAGTATTTAACTCATTTTAACTACGATTTTAACTACTCATTAACTACGATGAAACTGTATTTTATACACTGTATTACACTTTTTATAGGCTAAGTGAGTTTTAGTAACTTAATATTAGAATAAATATATTTGATGTGGACACCATAAGACTCACTTCCACGGCCTACTAAATTATAAACATTTTTTTGCTGGACTTCCTGTAAACGTGTTTCCTCGAATTTCATTAGAAATATATTTAATCAATCAATTCAGTTCTACTTTGCGTCAAGGCAAAAATAGATTTACACTCAAAGCATCTTCGTTAAAAATCTTCGAATACTGAAAAACCTAAAACACCATCATCCACTTAAAGCAATTACAAAAAAACTTTCTTGCAATTAAAATTAAATTAAAATTAAAGTTTCGGAGCGAAAACAAGCAATTCGGCCAGCGGACGAGAAGACAAAATTTTCAGTGTACAAAACTGAAAGCTAACTTTTTATCCCACTGAGCAAAAAGGCCCTGAAGTTGGTGCAGAAACTGACTTAATTCATTATTCTACTAATGTTTTCAAATGTAAACAAATGGCGCCCTCGTTAGGCTTAACTCGCCACTTTTAAGTTGGGGATAATTCTACAACTCTTGCATACAGATTAACTAAAGGAATAAAAATCTTAACCGGAACATAAGACCAACATTATTCGATAACTTCTAAAGCAAAAAATGCACAATTTTTCAACATATAAAAATAAAAAATTTATTTTTCTCATTGAGAAAGGATATATATGTAATAATAAAATTCCATAGTCAAGAATACAATTAAAATTCTAACTGTATGTTCTTTTAATTTTAAATGGCGACGTTCTCTTATTTGAAAGTACGTGGAATTAAATCCACAGCCCGGTAGTCAAGTTGTTTTTCCCGCCTTTTCTAGACGTACAGTTTTAGAATGTTCTGGAAATATTTCAAGCGAACTGGATTGGCTGACGAGGCTGACGTCATTTCATGGAAGCTCCGCCTTTCCAGAGGCTATAAAAAGACTCGCAAAAGGAATATTGGGAGCTTTTTCTTAAATGTCACGATGCAGTAAACTTCATACAAAAAGTTATTAGTAATTCTTTTTATTTACTCCGGATATCAGATTTTTGGAATTGCTATTTTTCTCCTGAAATATAATAAATGGATCCTGTTTTTTAAAACTATCGTCTGATAATTTAAGCTACGACTACATTGATGATTCTTCAACAATCTATTTATTCCTGACAAAAGCTGGTACATCACAGATATATATACATGCAGCCGATTGCAACAAAAAAGAAGGTTGCACAACTACATGTTATAGAAGTACCATATACAAAATTTCAATATTCTGAGACTGCTCATTTCTGAGTTGTGGGAGATACATGCGTACGTACGAAAAAAAATCTCTTCTGAATTCATTTTAAATCCATTTTGCAATCTTTTGGGGAGGGGGAATCCTTTATTCTGCCCAAACGTATAGATGTCATACAAAAAAAAAAAAAAAAAAAAATCTTTCAAATGGATTCGAAAGAGTTCGAAATGGATATTTTCGTTGAAATATGATATCCAAAATTTTTCACGATTACAATACTTCCTTTGCTTCGTGCAAAGGAAGTAGAAACTTTTACGATAAGACGATGTAAAATCAGAATTAGTGTTGATCCGAACAATTCATTCAGTTGAAAAAAAGATATTTATCAATATAATCGGATATTTATCAACACTAATACCCTCGGGTAATTTCTTTAACATCTAAACGATTATTAGTGGCTTGATCGATATTAAAATAAGTTGTCACACTTTGGGATTATGTCGATAAAATCCGAACATTTAATAAATCCTTACATTACAACATCTCAGAAGTGCATGACACTCGTTTTAAAAGTATTGTACTACATCATACCCGTTGCGTTACAGATAACATTTCACTTCAGTTCTTTTTCTGGTGGCTTGTACCAAGTTCCTAGCATAATGAAATGAACATCTTTCGAGTCGATTCTGGAAGACTCAAAACTGGCAAAAGTCGTTTTCCTAGTGTCTTGAGGGCAACAGCATTTGAATCTGCTCATTTCTTGCAAGATCCACCTTCATTGCAACTGATGATGATATCCCAGCACTTTCTTACCGGAGGGGGGGGGCGGAATTCTAGGAAATCATCCTTTTGACGTTCTAAAGGAAAAATTCTTTGCATTGGTTTCATGGCAACATAAATTCGTGTCGTGAGTTTAATAGCTCGAACTTTCTTGTTCTTTCTTATCTGTAATTAATAAATGTACATTTTCTTTCTATTCATACTTTTTTACTCAAATTTATAAATAGCGTCAAAACTTACGAATAGCGTCAACCTGGTTGCGATAATACGTAAGTACCAAGATAAGAAAGCCTGGACAAGAATAAGCAAGTGGCGCCATCTGTTGGTGAAACCAGAACTAAAATGATGGCCAGATGGCGCCACTTGCTTATTCTTGTCTAGGCTTTCTTATCTTATCTAATAATTATTTCCTATCTTGTTCATTTGCGGTTTTGCAGCTGAGGATGGTGGTTCGGTAAAACCATCGAAACTAGTCCTGTGAAAATTTTGTAAATATAACGCTGATTTTTGTTGTGTGACTTCTGAATTAGTATTTGTTCGGCGTGTTTTTGTGTCTTAATTGTATACAGATGTTTCTGATTCTGCTTGTAAATCAGATCACTAAAATATTCACGAAAAAAGCATAGTTTCGCTCGATATCGATATAACAGCCCCTCGCATTAAATTATGTCAAAGTCGTTCACTCTGTATACCTTATTCTGAAGCAGAAACATCGCTGCAGTCAACAACAAGAACATTCACTACAGTCAACAACAAGAACTAAGTAAACAACTGAATTGAGATGTTTTGATCCGGCTTTTATAAGCTTTTAAATCATGCACGAGAACATTCTGGTAATTTTTGTTTCTCAAGTTTTCTGGAAAGCAAAAGCAATTACGTGATATCTATTTATTAAATGCACGTGCTCCTGTATTTTAACTTTTCCCGCGTAGCTCTCTCTTCAAAAAAGTCTCGTGCTGCATATTGCACGGAGATATGAAACAATTTAAATTAATTCTACTAAAAATAGCTAAATAAATACAAAATCCGTAACACTATTATCAAAATATATGATCCTAGGCTTTCTCCTTCTTACAATAGGGCCCGGCAGCGGCCGAGCGGTAAAGTCGCTTAACACTGGTAGTTCGATCCGAGGTTCGAATCCCGCGAACGGGCTGGCTGCATGGGTGTTTTCGTGATTTTCCTCATGTGTAACGTGTATACGAGCCAGTTTCCCTTAGAAAGTCCTCCACGAAGGCATCCCCCCTTAGACAGATAGCCTTAGTGTGCTTTATCATAATTAAATAAACACCTTCTTACAATAAAACGTCAAAATGGGGGAAAAAAAGGATGGGGGATTTGTGTTAAAACTTTTTTTCAACTGTAAATGAATTGTTCGGATATTGCACAGGTATACAAAACTATTCACGCTTTATTCCCATTTCTTAACGTATAGTGGTTTAGTTGGTTTAATATTTACTACTTCGCAAACAGTTGCACGATGGACTGTAAATGTAGAGGATCAGAAAGTAATACTTTGGGCCTTATGTCATTTGTATATGTCACATTCCCTTACAATGTCAGTTTTCCTTCCTTTAATAATCTAAAACCATTCACGTAGAATGCTTAAAAGGTTTTGAATTCTGTGTGGCAGTTAGCTCTATGAAAATATTCGGCCAGTCATTAAGCGAAAACTCATTTATCAGGCATTGGTTAGGAAAAAATCCAGGATCTAATTTATTATCTTTGCCATTATTATCATCCTCGCCAGGATCTAATTTCGATAGAACACCACACCTTAATCGCCCTGACGGTATAGTGGTTAGGGGAGTACATGGCTGAGTTGGCTTCCGACACAGGTATAGATATATCCATGCAGAATTGGTTACCAACTCGGCGGGAGTCAACCACTAGCTGCCAGGCCGCAGCCTTGGGCAGCCCCGGCGTAGCAGAACGACAGTTATAAAATGCAAAAAAGAAATATACATGCACATACAAGCACTTGGAGAAGTGTGTGTGTGTGTGTGTGTGATTATGGCAAAGCCTCGAGGGCTATCTGCCTAAGAGGAGGGATGCCTTCGGGGAGGACTTTCTAAGGGAAACTGGCTCGTATACACGTTACACATGGGGAAAACCACGAAAACGCTCATGCAGCCAGCCCGTTCGCGGGATTCGAACCTCGGACCGAACTACCAGTGTTCAGCGACTTTACCGCTCGGCCGCTGGTGGGCCCCAATTTTGAATGATTACATGTGCACTTGAAGAAGATTACAATCAAAATATATGTATATACATATAAATACCAACTCAGATACAGATATATACACACTTACATACATAGATATTCCGAAACAAATAAAAGTATACATACTCTCACTCATATTCATATATACATTTATACAATACACGTTATCGTGATAGTTAAAGTTTATATGAAGCATGCCATTGAGGTACTCAAGTATAAATTAGGTACCATAAATAAAAGATATAAACATGTACAGATATAACACAGCATTCAGATACAGTACAAACTTTGTGTATGAAAACCTGGCACAGTATAAATACAAAATTACACATTGAACATATATATCATATACTCTGTTGCTGACATATTGAACTAGCCTGTATAGTTCTAACTTGCATACTGCTATACTTTGCAGAGTAAGTAATCTGTCTTCAGGTTAATAAATGTGCCTGTTCAAGAAGAGTTAATGCCATATTGAAGGTGCGATGTCTATTTCTAAGAGAACTGTGCTTAGAAATGGCATTGTTAGAACTTAATGTGTGCTAGACACGACTCAAGTTTGTACTTTATGGCTGCTATCTTCCAGAGTAATTGCTAGTACAGTAGTCAATTATTGTTTTCAGTTACCGCTGGGCAACTTTGTTACTTTGTAGATTCTGGAACCAATTTGGCCAGAATCTGCCTCCTGGTTGCTTGAGGCTGTTAAGTGCTGTGTGTGGGCAGGAAAACACAAAATGGTCTGGATGACCCTCCTTCCCACATTCACAGTTACCATTCTCTCTCAAGCCAAAGCGGCAGAGGTATGAAGGGAAGGGCCCATGACCAGTGAGAAAATACGTCATGTAATTGTTCTTAGTTTGGATTAGTGGTTAGGGAAGCCTACTATGGTACCGGAGGGCCCGGGTTCGTATCCCGAAGAAGATATCGATGTTTGTAAATGTATAGTATCAGTGCGGCATGGTGGCACTCTAATATGCGGTGAGCCAAAAGTCCTCTCGCGTAGATTGGTGGGAGTGGAAAGGGATCGAAGACCCCCGGATTCCTCCCCGGGAGGGCTTTCCCTCAAAATCGGGAGTGAAAAATGCAAGTCCAATCTCTCTTCGAAGTAGGCTATGGCAAACACTGTTCTATGCAATATGGACACGACAATAACAACAACTACGCCTTAGAGCAGGCACCGGAAACCCCTTTTGGCTGAGGATCAAAGTCAACCAAAATGTGTGCATAAAGAAGACGTTTCAGGTTAGTGTTATTTTTATTTTAAAAGAGTGTTTCTTGGTGAATAATAAGTTAACTTTATTGAGAAAATAATAACAACGCATTTTAAACTTCAAAAATGAAACTTATAATTCATACTTACATTACAAACGTTATATTATAACTATATTGCATAAAGAAAACGTTTCAGGTTAGTGTTATTTTTATTTTAAAAGAGTGTTTCTTGGTGAATAATAAGTTAACTTTATTGAGAAAATAATAACAACGCATTTCAAACTTCGAAAATGAAACTTATAATTCATACTTACATTATAAACGTTATATTATAACTATATTGCATAAAGAAAACGTTTCAGGTTAGTGTTATTTTTATTTTAGAAGAGTGTTTCTTGGTGAATAATAAGTTAACTTTATTGAGAAAATAATAACAACGCATTTTAAACTTCGAAAATGAAACTTATAATTCATACTTACATTACAAACGTTATATTATAACTATATTGCATAAAGAAAACGTTTCAGGTTAGTGTTATTTTTATTTTAAAAGAGTGTTTCTTGGTGAATAATAAGTTAACTTTATTGAGAAAATAATAACAACGCATTTCAAACTTCGAAAATGAAACTTATAATTCATACTTACATTACAAACGTTATATTATAATATATTGCATAAAGTAAACGTTTCAGGTTAGTGTTATTTTTATTTTAAAAGAGTGTTTCTTGGTGAATAATAAGTTAACTTTATTGAGAAAATAATAACAACGCATTTCAAACTTCGAAAATGAAACTTATAATTCATACTTACATTATAAACGTTATATTATAACTATATTGCATAAAGAAAACGTTTCAGGTTAGTGTTATTTTTATTTTAGAAGAGTGTTTCTTGGTGAATAATAAGTTAACTTTATTGAGAAAATAATAACAACGCATTTTAAACTTCGAAAATGAAACTTATAATTCATACTTACATTATAAATATATTATCACTTTATACTTATTATATTACTAATATATATCATAACTTGTATCATAAAACAAACACTAACTTAATGAACTTTTTTCCTCTTTGATGTCAATGGCTTCTCTGATTTTGAGCTTGTGACGTCCGTTTGCTCAAATCTGGCTTGTAGTTAGTCGTCTTAAGATGAACAGAAGCACCTGAATTTTCGGTAGTTATGCTGCTCCTGTTCATACTTAAAATAAATTTCGTGTGGGAAAATATTTCCTTGCATTTATAAGTTGAATCGAATGGGGACAAAATGGCAAATACAATTTTTTTGGAAATATGGATTTTGGTTCGTTGCCAAACTGATCGATTTCTTCTTGAAATTATGTTACAGTTTTTATTTTTAAAAAATAAAAATGCATGTTCATCTCTTTTTTTGTAGACTTTTTTTATTATTATTATTTATTATTATTATTATTATTATTATTATTATTATTTATTATTATTATTATTATTATTATTATTATTATTATTATTATTATTATTATTATTATTATTATTATTATTATTATTATTATTATTATTATTATTATTATTATTGTTACGAATTTGGTATTTAAAAAGCTAATGTTAGTTCAATTAGAAATTAAATGGTTTTATTTCTCGCGCAGTGCAGCGCGTGACGAATATTAAAAGAAAGCTAAGCCGGAAAATTGAAAATACAAGAGCGCGTGCATTAAATAAATAAATATCTCTTTTTGATTTCGAGAAAGTACTGGAAAATTCTAGCGCGTGATTTTAAAATCTTATAAAAGGAGGAAAACATCTCAGTTTGTAGTAGTTGCTTAGTTTGTTGTTGTTTAGAAAACTACTGTTGTTGATTGTAGCGAATTCGCGGATTAGCGTTCTTTAGCTGTTTTGAATTACGTTCTATTGGACATTTGAGTAGTTAAAAGATAACTACTGTGAGATATTGTAATACTTCGTGATAATTTGAGAAAATTTAAGCATTTTTGTTGTGATAATAATAAATTTTTGTTCATTTTTCATCGGACTTGTGCATTCATTTCATAACGAACCCGTACGCACGCAACAATTTTTGGTGTCAGAAGTGGGATTTGAATGCCAATAACAAGAGCGATGGAAGAACAATTGAGACAGCTCATTAGTGCTTTTGCTGCATTCCAAGAAAAGATGGAAGCTGGCCAAGCATCATTTAAGGAAGAAATGAAATTGGGCCAGGAATCCGTTAAGGAAGAAATGAAATTGGGCCAGGAATCCGTTAAGGACGAAATGAAAGCCGTTCAAGCTGGTCAAGAAGAAATGAAAAGAGAAATTACTTGCATAATAGAAAATAAATTTGAAGCTATGGAAGGCAGAATTGACGCAGTTGAAAATAAAGTTGGACATATTGAAGAAAGAGTTTCTTCGGTGAAAGAAGAAATAGAAGAAAGAGTTTCTTCTGTAAAAGAACAAATCGATGAGAGAGTTTCTGCAGTTGCCAAAGAAATGGATACTTTAAAGAAATTCGTAGCGTCGGCAGGGAGCAGGAGTGATGATTTTAAATTCTTACCAATGCCTGCTCGTCCACCTCTGAAGCTATCCACATATGATGGGAAGACCTCCTGGCAGGTGTATAAGACACAATTTTCTATCGTGGCGGATGCGAATGGATGGGATTCCCAAGCTAAGGCCTGTCATCTCGCCGCTTCTCTAAGAGCCGACGCAGCGGATATCCTTCAGACTCTTCCCGAAAATGTCCATCAGCTGAGAAGCTTCCTAGGGCTTTGCACCTACTATAGGAGATTCGTGAAGAACTTTTCTTCCATCGCAAGACCACTTCACAAGCTGACAGAGAGCAAGCAAAGATTCTTGTGGACAAAGGAATGCGAGGATGCATTTAACAACTTAAAGGATGCTTTAACATCTGCTCCAATCCTGACGTATCCTCAGCTCGACAGACCATTTATTCTCGACACCGACGCGAGCAATGAAAGTGTCGGTGCTGTTTTGTCCCAAGAAATAGACGGCCAAGAACGTGTAGTAGCTTACTGGAGCAAGTGCCTGTCTAAACCGGAGAGGAATTACTGTGTCACAAGGAAAGAGTTGCTCGCCATTGTCAAAGCTGTAGAACATTTCCATCATTATCTATACGGGAGAAAATTCCTCCTCCGCACGGACCATGCCTCATTGGCCTGGCTTTTAAATTTCAAAAATCCTGAGGGTCAAATAGCCAGGTGGATACAGAGACTCCAAGAATATGACATCACTATCCGTCATCGTAAGGGATCATCACACGGAAACGCCGACGCCCTGTCTAGAAGACCTTGCCAAGAAAACTGCCGATATTGTTCCAGGGTGGAAGCGAAATACGAGCTGCTGATTCCGGTCGCAAGACAAATTACAACATCAACATCGGCTGATCGAGACCCGTGGAGTGATGATGAAGTCAGGAAAGACCAGCTGGAAGACCGCGACATTAAACCCATACTTGATTTAATAGAGTCATCAAACAAAAAACCTACATGGCAGGACATTTCTATCTGTAGTCCTACAACAAAACAATACTGGGCACTCTGGGATTCACTTCACATTCGAAACGGCGTCTTATACCGGAAATTCGAGTCGGATGATGGGAAGACGTTCCGATGGCAACTGATACTTCCAAGATCCCGGATTCCTGATGTCCTCAAAGAACTACATAACAGCCCTACAGGAGGTCACTTTGGAATTATGAAGACCTTACAGAGAGTTCGTGAGCGCTTTTACTGGAATAATGCAAAGAATGACGTGCAAAAGTGGTGCCGATCTTGCGATGCCTGTGCAGGTCGGAAAGGACCGAGGAAACGCAGCCGAGGCAGACTGCAACGTTACAACGTAGGTGCGCCTTTTGAACGTATCGCCTTTGACATCCTGGGACCTCTGCCACGAACTGCTGATGGCAACAAATACATACTCGTTGTCATTGATTACTTCACCAAGTGGCCTGAAGCTTATCCTATTCCTGATCAAGAGGCTGTCACAGTAGCTGAGGTAATGATACAGCACTGGATTTCCAGGTTCGGAGTGCCTCTTCAGTTACATTCCGATCAGGGAAGGAATTTTGCCTCGGCAGTAATCAAAGAACTATGCAAACTACTTGGCATTGACAAAACTCAAACGACGCCATTGCATCCCCAGTCGGACGGCATGGTAGAGAGGTTCAATCGAACCATCCTTAATAACCTCTCATTAGTGGTTTCCAGAAACCAACAGGACTGGGACAAGAAATTACCACTCTTTTTACTGGCTTACCGCAGTGCTGTCCACGAGACTACCGGCTATTCTCCATCACAGATGCTCTTCGGTCTTGACCTTCGTCTGCCTTGTGATCTATTGTTTGGCCGCCCTCCGGATGCTCCTTCATCGTCTGAGGAATATATTCAAGATCTCCAGGCCCGGTTTGAAGTGATGCACAATTTTGCACGAGAGCGAGTCAACTTGGCGACGGAGAAGATGAAGACCCGATACGACACAAGAGCTACTGAACATCAATTTCACGAAGGAGACAAGGTGTGGTTGTGGAATCCGACTCGACGGAAAGGACTTTGTCCGAAATTACAGTCACCTTGGGATGGGCCGTACACAGTCCTAAACAGGCTGAATGACGTCGTGGTTCGGATTCGTAAGTCTTCGAACTCTAAACCTAAAGTCGTTCATTACGACAGGTTAGCTCATTACTATGGCCATAGTACGTAATGTAAATAATTGTAAATACTATCAGACCATGGTCGTTTTTGTTTTTAAATGTGTATTTGATTTGATTTGTATTTAGTATTTGATTTGCATTTAGTATTTTATTTGTATTTAGTATTTGTTTTGTATTTAGTATTTGATAGCATTTGATTTGTTTAAGTTAGTTATTGCATTTATTGTTTATGTTGTTTGATATTGTAATGTAATGTTTATGCCTCAGTTGCAATTATGCCACAGTTGTAAGTTTTGCTTCCTGTCCAGGGATTGTACTGCCCGGGACGTGCAGTCCTTGGGAAGGGGGCAGTGTTACGAATTTGGTATTTAAAAAGCTAATGTTAGTTCAATTAGAAATTAAATGGTTTTATTTCTTGCGCAGTGCAGCGCGTGACGAATATTAAAAGAAAGCTAAGCCGGAAAATTGAAAATACAAGAGCGCGTGCATTAAATAAATAAATATCTCTTTTTGATTTCGAGAAAGTACTGGAAAATTCTAGCGCGTGATTTTAAAATCTTATAAAAGGAGGAAAACATCTCAGTTTGTAGTAGTTGCTTAGTTTGTTGTTGTTTAGAAAACTACTGTTGTTGATTGTAGCGAATTCGCGGATTAGCGTTCTTTAGCTGTTTTGAATTACGTTCTATTGGACATTTGAGTAGTTAAAAGATAACTACTGTGAGATATTGTAATACTTCATGATAATTTGAGAAAATTTAAGCATTTTTGTTGTGATAATAATAAATTTTTGTTCATTTTTCATCGGACTTGTGCATTCATTTCATAACGAACCCGTACGCACGCAACATTATTATTATTATTATTATTATTATTATTATTATTATTATTATTATTATTATAGTTTTGTAATCAAACAAAAACGACATTGTTTGTATTTACAGATTACATTTTCTCAGTATAGTCTGAGTATTATGCTTTCTTTCTCGGTATTATACTTCCTTTGTATTTACAGATTATACTTTCCCTAGAAGGGAAATACACACTAAGATTTACACAGATAAGAATTAGAAAGCCTCGTATATTAAATCATGTTCTTTACATTATCTGAATTTGAGTCATAAAATGTTTTAGTTCAGTCAGGTTAGACATGCCAGTAATACAGTTATCTACATAAAAAGAAAGGCGAAGTTTAGAAATAATACTAGAAAATTCTCCGAGAACACTTTCAAGCAAATATTTGAATGATGCCATAAGCATATTCGAACTACTCGTAACCCCAAACATCACACTATAATGTCTATTGATAAGTTTTTCAGTTTCTGATAGGAAGTAAAAGCACACTTAAGTAAAAAAAAGACCTTCATACATATCCACGAAAAGTTCAAGGGGGCGTACTCTAAATCTATCGATTATTTCCGTAATAAGCTCAATTAAATTCGAGCTTCTGATCAAGCAGTCATTCAAAGGCGGTAATTAGCCTTTTTTGCTGATGCATCAAATACTGGTCGGGCCTTTAGTATATGACTCGATTGCTTGATTACTGGTCTGCATGAAAGATAATGACAGGCTTATTTATCCATTCATTTCCGCATTTGGAACTTTTTCTATAATTTTTAATTTCTCATATTCCTTAAAAACATCAGTGCAATCATTTAAGTAATTCCCACTGGTAGCGCTATTACACATGTTGTTTTCATTGTTTTTAAGCCAAATTTTGATTACTAAGTTATAAGGTATTTCTCCCACTTCCCTAGCGTGCCTTCGTGGTGTAACGGTAGCACGCTGGGCCGGTATTCCAGAGGTCCGTGGTTCGATTTCTGGCGAAGTCGGTTGCATATTTTTCCTCTCTCTGGCTTCCAAAAAGTCCTAATGACTCTACAAGTGGGGCTCGAACTAAAAAGGGTTGTGGATGATGATTCTCCGCACCCAGGATTTGGCGACTAGGTCCCCTAAAACCCTAGTCGCCCTTTAAAAAGGGGAGTATATAAGGTATTTCTCCCACTTCCCTAGCGTGCGTTCGTGATGTAACGGTGGCACGCTGGGACGGTATTCCAGAGGTCCGTGATTCGATTCCCGGCGAAGGCGGTTGCATATTTTTCCTCTCTCTGGATTCCAAAAAAATCCTAATGACTTTACAAAGTAAATGATCCACATCCTTAAAGTCCTGTACTTGTTGACATTTACAAGGACTAGTTTTTAGGTCCAATGATTTGAGAAACTATATTTTCGTTTCATTTCTTGATGGTCATAAAGAATATTTATTACAGATTTTATCTATGAGGTCATGTAAAAAGTCTCAGCGGTTTTTTTTATCACTAGGTGGTGTTGATGCCTGTATATCCGATAACACTCACCCGATTATCTCAAACGAACTTGTGCTTAACAGGTGACATTCAGCTTCCATTGTCCGTGAAGATAATTTTCAAATTCGTTGCTCTTGTAAAAGGTTATATTCATTTGAAAATGAGTGAAATATCTGAAGAAAAACTATCATTTCGGCCCTGTACTATGCACAACCTGACCATTTGAACGAAGCAATCCACAAAGAGCGACTAGAATTGGCCAACAGAAAGGGAGTTATATTCCATCATGGCAATATGCGACCACATACATATTTGATGACTAAGAACAAATTGACGGAACTTGGTTGGGAAGTTTCGATGCATCCACCATATAGCTCGGACTTTGCAGCGTCTGACTACCATTTGTTTCGGTCTCCGCAAAACTCTTTTGATGGTAAAAAACTGGCCTACCGAAGAGTCGCTGAAAATCTCTTGGTTAAGTTTTTCGACGATAAACCATAGACGTTCTACAATGATGGAATCATGAAGCTAACCGAAAAATGGCAAAAATTCGTAAGTAATAATGGTCAATATGTACTTGATTAAAATTTATTTTCAGTTAAGAAAATTTGTGTTCAAAAATATACCAAAACACCTCTTAGACTTTTTATATGGACCCCATATTATAAATGCGATTGACACTATATATGCCGCAAAGACTCTACACATTTACAAACATCCATGTCTTCTATGTGGCATTTCAGTACCTCAGTAGGCTTCCTTAATCACTATACCCTATAGGCGTCGCAAAACATACTATCATGCAAAATTGTTATAAATTACAAGGAAGCTTAAAACATAATGTAAGCGCTTTTTCCCAAAAAATGCGTAAATTTTCGAAGTGCAATATTGAAAAATATATGTCCAGTTCTTGCCGATGATCGGTTGAAGAGAAATGCCATTACAGATGTTGTCCATCTCGAAGTATGATTAAGACTTTATAATGTCGTAATATGATAAACCGTAAGTAATTCAGCCATTCAGAAGGTCACAGGTCAAATTTACCTACTTGTTACTTACAACAGGAATCAACTATTGGCTGGAAATGTCCATCAAGTTTCAAGCACTCGTGTATCCTTTTAAATGAGTTCCTCGCGCGTTCGATAAGTTTGAGATCATTTATCATGATATGATTCTTTCCTGGATTCTTCTATTGTCGTCGATATATGCCTCTTCTCTGCATTTTTTTACTTTTCTAAGCAATATCCTTTTAATGCTAATGAACTTACATTTAAAATCTGAGGTACATCGAATTGCCTTTCATTTGTGAATTATTTCACTAATCTACTTTTAACAGTTTCATTTTTATACCTACCACACGATTTAAGATGTAGACTATGTTCAGCTCTGGACAGACGAACGTGACCAAATGTTTCGCTGTTACCAAAATTTGTTCGGGTATTGGGTATTCCGTACTGGAATACTGATTACTTAACTATTTGAAGACCATAACGCTCCAGACGGTCCTTCATTCAAACGACCACAACCGCCCGAAACGGACGAAATTGCGATGCTCGTTTCTTCCCTTCCCTTAAGTTATGCAATAGCAAGTGCGGGTTCCTGAAATGTATTGTATCACTTTATTACAGACTGCTTGCCCCAAAAGTATTTATTTGTAGTTTCGGGGTATTTCTAGCGTGCAGATTAGCGAAGGCTTCGGTTTTCAAAGGCTGTTCAGCTAGCTGACCTGCAGGCATTTGATTATCTTTTCTGTTTCAGTTAAAAATCGGTCTTCCTGTACGGTAGCGGTAATCTTTTAGAAAACGTCTGGAATATACAGGGTGTTTATAAAGTTCCGGACCCATTATGATGTTTAATAACTCATAAAATAATAAAGATAGTTTAGAATTAATAACATAAATGGTTGGTGTCCACCAATAACATCGCGGCAAAAACATCGTGGACGAAAACGTCGCGGAGAACACAACGCAAGGTGAAAACGTCGTGCTACGAAACATCGCGGGAGAAAACATCGCAGTTCTAAAACATCGTGGTACAAAACATCGTCGTCGAAAATAAAGCGGTTCAAAAACATCGCAGTTTAAAAACATCGTCGTCGAAAATATCGTGGTAAAAAATAAAGTATCTACAAATCATCGCATGACGATAACATCGCAGACATGCTTTTTTTCAGGTTTTAATAATTGTAAATGGATATTCCCATAATGATTTGTAAGCGCAAGGTGTAAAGAAGGATAAATTTTACTTTCACATATTTTATTAACTAATAAATTTTTGCTGAAAACGTAAGAAGGAAACTTAAGCATAGAAAATTAAATGTAACTTATAGATTATACTTTTCATGAAATATTACCAGTAAAAACTTTATAAAAATGATTTATTAATGGCCTTTGTTAGTTAACTATGTCGGTTTAAAATTCTATTAAGTGCTATAAGTTGCATTAATTTTTTATGCTTAAGTTTCCTTTTTATTTTCTCAGAAAAAATTTATTAATTAATAAAAAATATGAAAGTAAAATTTATCCTTCTTTCCATCTTGCGCTCACAAATCATTATGGGAATATCCATTTACACTTATTAAAGCATGCCTGAAAAAAGCATGTCTGCGATGTTATCGTCATGCGATGATTTGTAGATACTTTATTTTTTACCACGATATTTTCAACGACGATGATTTTAAACTGCGATGTTTTTGAACCGCTTTATTTTCGACAACGATGTTTTGTACCACGATGTTTTCGAACTGCGATGTTTTCTCTTTGCGATGTTTTCTCCCACGATGTTTTCGAACTGCGATGTTTTCTCTTTGCAATGTTTACCCCCACGATGTTTTGTAGCACGACGTTTTCGCCTTGCGTTGTTTTCTCCGCGACATTTTCGTCTGTGATGTTTTTGCCGCGATGTTTTCGACGACGATGTTTTGTACCACGATGTTTTCGAACTGCGATGTTTTCTCTTTGCGATGTTTTCTCCCACGATGTTTTGTAGCACGACGTTTTCGCCTTGCGTTGTTTTCTCCGCGACATTTTCGTCTGCGATGTTTTTGCCCGATATTTTCGGCTGTAACCAAATGGTTAGATATACTTAAAAAGTTTCATGACCCTTGTTAATGAACTTTCACGTGTGCCGCCTTCGTCGCACGGAGAATACCAAGTCGATATTCAATTTTACGCCAGGCACCGGCAAGCATGTCGGCATCCACAGAGGCTATTGCGGTTAACATTCTGGCTTTTAGGTCATCCATGTTCGACACTCTCCTCCTGTAAACGTTGTTTTTTACAAATCCTCAAAGGAAAAAGTCCAGCGGCGTTATATCAGGTGATCTGGGTGGCCAAGGAATTGGACCTCCTCGCCCAATCCAGCTTCCTGTAAAATGGTCATTCAAAGAACTACGAACGATGGTACTCCAGTGAGGTGGTGCACCATCTTGTTGCAAAAAGACATGTGGCTGAAGCTCTTCTAGTTGTGAAAATACGAAGTTTTCCACATGTCTAAGTATACGACTGATGAGACCGTCTTTTCTGTAAAAAAAGGAAAGGCCCTATGACTCGGTCGTGCAATAGTCCACACCACACATTAACATTTGGGGAATCCCTTTGTGCCTCACGAGGGGCTTTTTAGATCCCCATATGCGCACATTATGGCGATTAACAATGCCAGAAACAAAACAGAGAAAAATTCAATTAATAAACAGACGATATTTAGAAAAGTACAGATATTTAGACTGGAAAATGAAATTATCTGAAATTAACCACACGAGTAGACGATATTTACAAAAGTAAAGATATCCAAACCTGAAAAGGGAAATATATACGTTATTCCATCAATAAATGCCATAAGTTTCTTTATATCATCATTATTTTACGAGTTATTAAACATCAAAATGGGTCCGGGACTTTAGAAACCACCCTGTATTAGAATGTTTTAAAAATCTAATCAGAAATGAATATCGCTTAGTGTGTTAATGTAAGCTCTTTGGCAATATTCTGCGTCCTTGTTTAAGCCTCGCAGTAATTATTTCCTTTGTGAAATAATCTTATGATGTATTTGAAACACGACAAAAATTTGATGTTTGTAATTTAACTTAACTTTCAAGGACATTCCGACTGTGCTGCTTTACGCCATCTGTCCAATGAAGTGGTACCATGCCACGTCCTCTCCGTGATTAAGATTTTAAAATTATTATGCGCCGTAATTTTCTCCGAAATGCTCACAACTATGCATATTACTATAAACTGTTTCTTCTGATATCGTGGTCGTAATCTTTACAGAAAAGAGTTTTTCAATTGATCTCGAGGCTCACTGTAAAATTATGACCCAATTAATGACAGACTGAGCCCATTAGCAAGTGTAAAACAGTAATGAATACTGATTGGTCTGTTATGGACTTATTTCACTTTGAGAGAATAAGTTGCCGGCATCCTGCCTTCATATTTCTTTCTCAGATATATTAAGACTTTATAATGAGTATGAACCTAAGTATGCTTATCTTCCCCACAAGGATAAGAATACATTTTCCGTTAGATAAAGTTTCTTGAAGAACTGCGAAAAAAAAGGACAGTTCTATACCTCCCGTTCTACTGGGCCGATTGACGAAATTTAACTTGCGTTTTTCATGTTTCGAATGCGCGACTTAGGATATGTATTACATTTATATATAGCACTGTTCTAATATAAGTATCTTGACACAAAAATCAGACTTTTTCTGAAATGGCATGCCAATGTTTTTTCCATATTTCGATTCTAGGACTCAAATTATGCCAAACTGCCAAGTTTTGTAAAAATCGCGCGAGTACTTTTCTAAAAATTAGCTCCTCAGTGTTAATTGAATTTGATATATATTTATTAATATCTCTTTTTTATTAAACTTACTTGATTCTTTCGTCCAGATTTCGAAAATTAGCCTTAATGCAAATATAATTCGCCCATTTATTACAATTTATTTTAAAAATTTGTATTTTTAAATATTTTTTATAAGTTTTTCGAAAAAAAATTTTGTATTATAACCTAAAAAGGTTTTAACATCATTTTAGTAGATGCATTTCTAAGCTTTGCAAAAAATTAGAGCTTTTTTTATTCAAAATTTCGTAAGCTATATGTGAATTTATATTTTGGCGCTCTTTGAAATTTAGTTTACTTAATATAAGCAATTATAACGAAAATGTGGCTTACGCACTTTTGTTAAAATTATTTGAAAGAATAAAGGATAAACCTTTTTTCCTCTCGTGCATCAATAAAAAAAATCTGAAGTATACACCACATGACTTCCTTGTACGGAATATTAAATTATACGCATTTTTTCTTGCATTTTGTTTAAACTTATTGGATTTAATTATATCCACTTCGCCGACAGCGCATAAAACACAATAGAATAAGTGCATTCTTTAAAATTCACTCTATTTGTTTACCATAGCGACACTCTGGCGCTAGATTCACTTAACAGTATTATATTTCGTACATATTATAACTCAGAATGCACAAAATTTATATCATGTAAAGAATTATCGAATCTTTGCCACATGTTCTATTCAAATACTATAATAAAGCTAGAACTATGTATAAAAGAAATTAAACTAACAAAACAAAAAGAAACAGTTTTTCACAGACGATTGAGTATTTCTCATTCACTTCGCGACAAGGCAAAAATACATAAAAACTCAAAATATCTGTATTAAAAATTACGAAGTAAATCTTAAACGCTTATTTCTTCGAAAAAATTCCAGAAAGGATTAAGCATGATTTAAATAATAAATGAAGGCGTTATCTTTGTTGTTGCGAAGCTAAGTTTCTCTAGATAGGCAACAAATCCGTTACTCGGCTGTTTCAAATGTAAACAAAAGCAATGGCCGCCATCAAATTAGCCTTAGCGGCACTTAAACAATTTTAAAATTGTTGATAATTCTAAAAATATTGCATACAGATTTACTAAAGGCATAAAACCCTTAACCGGAAAATATAAACAACATAATTCAATCATTTTTAAAGCAAAAAATGTACAATTTACAAACATATAAGAGTAAAGAAACTGAGATCACTGAGCCGGGTAATAGAGTGGATATATAGTATATAAATATATTTATATAGGTTTGGTGCGGCCGATTGAAACCAAAATACGAGGTGCACATCTACATGTTATAGTAGTCTTGTATACAAAATTTTAACGTTCTGAGGCTACTCGTTTTTGAGTTATGCGAGATACGTACGTACGTTCGTTCGTACGCACGTACGTACATACGTTCGTACAGACGCCACGAAAAATTCTCTTCAGAATTAATTTTAAAGCAGTTTTTCAGTTTTTTTTTTTTTTTTTTTTTTTTTTTTTGGAGGAAAAGAGTCTTTTATTCTGTCCTTACGTACAGATATCACGCAAAAACATCATTAAATTGCATTGGAAAGCGGTCAAAGTGGATATTTTCGTTGAAATATGCTGCCTGAAGCTTTTCGCGATTACAATACTTCCTTTTTACTTAGTACAAGGAAAGTAAGTACGTTACTATAAACTAAGAATTCCGCCAAGTAAATTATTCTTGGCGCAAACTGAAAAAAAAAAAAATGGGCCAAGATAATTTTTTTAATTTCTGCTTAAATTTCGCACCAAATTTGGCAAAATTTAATATTCAGGCATAATTTGAGTCGTAGAATCGAAATAGGGGGAAATCTTGGCATGTAATTTCAGAAAAAGTCCGATTTTGTGTCAAAATATTTATATTAGAAGAATGCTATATATAAATCCAACACTTATCATAAGTTGCAGTTTCGAGACGTGAAAAATGCAATTTGAATTTCTTCAATCGGCCTAGTAGAACGGGGGATATAGAACTATCCTTTCCCCCCCCCTGCAGTGTATCTTAAGACACCAGTTAAAATTCTATTATGTTTAGCAATATATAATACTCACCGAAACCAAAGCCATGATGACAGATACCTGACCAAATTTACCCTTTAAAATGTCTCTCTATCTCTTCTACATGAGTATTTAATTACTTATTTTAAAACATCAGAGGTCCTCTTGAAAGACACTTTTTGTTCACTTTTGTGTTCAAATCACTTTTCAGATTGTTGCAACCAAATGTTATCGCGACGTATTATTTAAATTAAATAGTAAAGAATCTGTTTTGTTAGTTTTTATATGTATATTCGTCGCATTGTGGAAAACAAACGCGCTAGAGTTACCGAATTTTTAATGCACGTAGTCCTCCATCCGAAAATGGGTATTTTGAAGCCCGAATTTTGAATTCCGAGTTTGTTTTGGATTTGTTTTTTATTTTGCACAAATTTAAGGAAATTTTAATTAACAAACTCTGTGATTTGAAAGCAAGAAATGGCAACACTGATCGAAATAAAATATTTTTATCTCCAGCGCTCCAGAATGTTGCCATTCTAAAAAATGTAAGATTTCAATTTTAATCAACAAATTCGGCTATTTGAAAGCACTGCCTCAAAAAGAATACGTATTGGCATTCAGTGAAGCATAAAATTAAGATACTATAAACACGCCGAACAAATATTAATTTAGAAGTCAAACAACAAAAATCAGCGTTCTATTTTCAAATTTTCACAGGATTAGTTTCGATGGCTTTACCGAACCATCATCCTCAGCTGCAAAAGTGCAAATGCTTGTGGTGTTGCGTGGCCCCCAACTTGCCCGCAACATTAGTAGTGACTGCTATGAACTGGAAATTACACAAACTCTTAAGAAGGGTTTAACTCCCTTTTTATTCCACTTTAGAAGTTACAGATGCGTTCACTTGACGCTCACAAACTACGCCGAACCGGCGGTTAAATAACAATAAGAAAGTACAACTAAAAATGAATAAATAACAAGTCACTACCTACGAGGCTGTATAAACGTGACTAACTTAACCGCGTTCTAAGATACAGCTGAAATTTCAGCAAACTTTCTGAATAAGAAGTTGAAAGATTCAACTAACTGCCGAAGTAGGCACACAGGCCGAAACGCGCGGTTCTTAAATTTCTACCTAGCAACCTTCACGCTCGTGAATCAAGAAAGCACATCTACAAACTCGTTTCCCTTCTATTTAACTCAAATTACTTCTGCTGAAAATTTGAATACTCTGCGCGTTCTACTAAAATTTACATACTCTGGCATTGGCAATTCCAAGGGAAAGTAAAGGCTTGACAGGAAAGATAGCTTAAACTTAAAATAAATGTTAGTTAAAATAAATATAAACCCTACATGCTTTTGCCATCATACTTAAATACTCTTTACTACTCATTTGCATTTAACGCAACTCTAAAAACTCACTCCGGTAAGAAATTGTAAGCTGAAGCTAGAAGAGACAGGAAAGAGGAACAACCCCCCCCCCAAAAAAAAAACTTTTATAAACTTAGGCTATGCCTTACATAGTCAGTATTTAATCAATAAAAATCAGAAAAACAATTCAACAGGATCTGCTATTTCCTATTTTGCAAAAAGTAGAAATTTTAAATATCCATAGTAAACTAAATGCCTTTGAGCCTCCTTTAATGTAGAGAACGCTTGGGACATAATGTCCCAGCCCCCTAAAAAAAGTTAAAAACACACACACAAAAAATACTAGAATGGGAGAGTCAAGAGCAGATCGTAAATTAAAATGCTTAGCGGGAGCATAAAAAACCTTAACAAATCCTCTGGTTCGACATTAAAATCTAAAAGGCTATATAAATCTGAGTAGGTAAATAAAAACACAGAGGCGTGTAGGAGGGTGGAGGGTGTATATATATCCTCTTATCCGGCTCTGTATTTTTATTCTTATATGTTGATAAATATGCAATTTTTTACTTTAAAAGTTAGTGAATTTTTTTCTTATGTTCCAGTTAAGACTTTTATGACTTTAGGTAATCTACATGCAGTAGTTGTAGAATTGTCGGCAATTTAAAAGTTGTTTAAGTGGAACTAAGCCTTAGCCGCCATTTTTTTGCATTTGATACACTTAGTAGAATATTGAATTAAGTCAGTTTGTGCACCAACTTCAGTGTCTTTTTGCCGAGCAAGACCAAAAGTAAACTTTCAATTTTTGTGCATGGAAAAATTTGTCTTCCTGAGAGCTGCCCGAATTGCTTGTTTTTGCGTAGAAAGTTTAATTTTAATCGTAAAGAAAAAGTTTTTAACTGTTTTAGCTGTGTTTGGTGTTTTATGTTTTTTTTGTTTTTTACAATTTCTAATGAAGTTGTTTTGAACTGTTATGCATTTTTGCCTTGCCGTGAAAGTAAGAACTGAATTAATTGAATGAGAAATATATCTCTGATGAGATACTTATATCATATGCACCAAAAATTGTGTATAGTTTAATACGTGGTGGGAGGAAGTTATGTGATGTCCATATCAGAATTTTTTTTAACATAAACTGTTGGAAAAGGACGCATTTATACTTAGAAACGTACGATAATAAAATTCATATACGTCATGCAATAAGTAAAATTCCGGCTCTCATTTCTTCCCCTTCCCCAAACTGCTATCATTCCCAGACGTGCAGTGCTTCTCGAGAAATAAAAATTGCCATCTATCTCTTCATTTTTTCAACTGACAGACACCTGCAATGAACGCCTGATTTTGAAATTATTAATATTCGATTTGACAACTCTAATCTCTTCATATGTTTTCCTTTAAAAAATTACGAACAACTAACTCCCCATCTCTTCTTTTTAATCTTTCGACCTTTTGTAACTATAAAATACACTGCATAATAATTGACTACAGATAGTTTAGGAAATAATATAACAGTAAATGCGAAATATTGCCTAGAAGAACCATAAGTAACAACTCCTTTAACAATTGCAAAAGCTATAAATCTCTCTATAATCGTCTGATGGTAGAGTGTAGATAGGAGCGGCTACGCCCAGCTGCTGCCATTCAACGAGGTAATAAATATTTAGATACAACCTGCATCGAATTGCATATAAAAGCCTTTGCCTGTCATTCAAATATTTCTTCATATTTCATTAAAATTTTTCTTTGGTGTTGTCTCTCAAACATAATGCTATTTAAAACCGTCCATTATTCTGATAGCGGTAGACAAATGGGATTCATTTTGAGTTGCAAGAAATCTAATTCCCGTATGGGCGTTCTGTTATTATCAAACATACTTCAAAGATGTATATATATATATTATCACAGTGTTATCAGTGTAGTGAAGCAATTTTAGGATTTTCGTAGTGAAAGAAAAGTTTCATTGAAATGTAACCTTATTTGTTAAAAACAAATCTGACCGTTTCTGCCACAACATGACTTCCTTCCTATTAAATTATGGACATCTTTTGCTGCATTTCATTTAAACTTATTTCTTCGAATTTGAAAAACTTAAAGCATTTTCATTAAAAATTTCAAAATACAGAAATCCCTGAAACACCAAACAGAGTTAAAAATCTTTAAAAAAAATTTTACATTTAAAATTAGAGTTTAAATTAGTTAAAATTAATTTTAATTAATTGATTAATTTTAATTAATGAAAGACAGATTTTTCGGTGAACAAAGCCTTTGTCTCCACTCGGCAAAAACACACTGAAGTTGGTGCAAAACCTGATTTAATTCAGTATGCTACTAAGTTTCAAATGTAAACAATTGACGGCCTCGTTGGGCTTAGTAAAACTTAGACAACTTTTAAATTGTTGAAAATTCTACAACTAGTGCATGCAGATTACCTAAAGGCATAAAAAACCTTATCCGGAATTAATCACTTTTAAAGCGAAAAATGCCAATTTACGAATATATAAGAATAAAAAACTTATAACGAACATATAAAAACTAACTTATATAGGAACGAACTTAAACGAACACATAAGAATACAAACTCACCGAGCAGGGTAACAGAGTGCGGATATATATGCATATATTTAAATACTTTTGGTGCGACTGATGCAAGCAAAAAGAGTTGTGTACATCTACATGTTATAGCAATCCCACATACAAAATTTCAACGTTCTGAGACCACTCGCTTTTGAGTTATGCCAGATACATACGTACGTACGTACGTACAGATGTCACGAAAAAAATCTTTTCTGAATCCATTTTAAATCCATTTCACAAACCGTTTTGGGAAAAAGGGTCCTTTATTATGTCTGCACGTACAGATATAACGCAAAAACATCGTTCAAATGGAATCGAGAGTGGTCAAAATAGATATTTTTATTGAAATATGAGACCCAAAATTTTTCGTGATTACATTACTTCCTTTTCTTCGTACAAGGAAGTAAATGTACACTGCCCAAAAAATGGGGCGGTTCTATTTCTCCCGTTCTACTGGGCCGAAGGACGAAATTCAACTTTCGTTTTTCATGTCTCGAAAGCGCGACTTAGGATATGTATTAGATTTATATATAGCATTGTTGCAATATAGGTATTTTGACACAAAATCGGACTTTTTCTGAAATGACGTGCCAATTTTTTTCCATATTTCGATTCTACGACGCAAATTATGCCAAACTACCAAGTGTTGTAAAAGTCTCACGAATAGTTTTTTAAAAATAAGCTTTCAAAGTTTTAGCTCCTCAATGTTAATTTTAAACTTGATATATATTTATTAAAATCACTTTTTTTTATTAAACATACTTGATTCCTTCTTCCAGAATTCGAAATCGAGGCTTAATCCAAATATAACATGCCCCTTTTTTATGATCTATTTTTAAAACTTCTATTTTTAAATAATTTTCATAATTTTTTCGAATAAATTTTCGTATTATAACCTATAAAATTTTTACCATCCTCTTAAAATAGATGTATTTCTAAGCATACCTGCAAAAAATTAGCGATTTTTATTCAAAATTTTTAAGATATATGTGAATTTACATGTTCGGGAGTTTTGAAGTTTGGCATATTTGTTATCAGCGATAATAACGCCAAATGTGGTTTAATTACTTGAAAAGTTTTGTTAAAATTACTCGAAAATAAGAACGGGTGACCTTTTTTTCGCTCATGCACAATGAAAAAAAGGGAAGGAAAACAATTTGATATAAATTAAGTTCTCTAGGTTAATTATTATTGGCGTAAACTAAAAAAATGCGCCAAGATAAATTTTTAAATTTCTCCATAAATTTGACACCAAAATTACAAAATTTAGGCATAATTTGAGTCGTAGAATCGAAATGGAAAAAAAACGTGGTATGTTATTTTAGAAAAAGTCCGATTTTGTGGCAGAATACCTTTTAAAATTAAGCAGCACTAGGAGCTAATTTTGAACTTGTTAGTATTTTCGCACTTTTTATAAATTGAACGTAGACTACCTTCTATGTTAGAACAATGCTATATATAAATGTAACGTACAGTGGATGGACAAAAATATGGAAACACGTTGTGAAATGCATGTTTGAAAAGAAAGATTGATTTTAATGAAATATATAGGTGGCGCTGGCGTTTTTGACTACTGACGCCACCTATACAACTTCGTAAATGTTCTAAACAGTTCAGTTGTTGTCGGAGTACTGTTATGTGAGGTTGTCATTGCATTATGTCAGTGTTAACAGACTTCGAACGTGGGCAAATTGTTGGAGCACGTATGGTAGGTGCTTCCGTAAGCAAGGTAGCCGAGGTGTTTAGTGTTTCAAGAGGTACTGTATCGAAGATTTATTCCGCATATTTGCAAAGCGGAAAAACATCATCTGCTAAATCACAGCGCGCACGAAAGTGTGTCCCGAGTGATCGTGAAAGACGATCATTAAGGGCAATTGTGACGAAAAATAAGAAGACCACAGCTGCAAAAGTTACTGCCGAAATGAATGTTGTGTTACCGAACTCTGTGAGTACCAAAACAATTAGAAGGGAGCTTCATAAACAGGGAATTGCTGGCCGTGCTGCCATTGAGAAGCCACTCATCAGTGATGCTAATGCCCGTAACAGGAAAAGGTGGTGTTTAAGTCATAAAGCCTGGACTATAGAGCAGTGGAAGCGAGTAATATGGTCTGACGAGTCTTCTTTCCCATTGTTTCCCACTTCTGGCCGAGTTTACGTCTGGAGAACGCCTTCTCAAACCTATAATACAGACTGCTTGTTGCCGAGAATGAAACATGGCGGGGGTTCTGATATGGTTTGGGCAGCCATATCGTGGTTCTCTGCTAGCCCATGATAACTGTGTCAGGTCACATGACTGCCAAGACTTATGTGAACGTTTTGGCCGATCAACCGATCAAGTTCATCCCATGGTACAAACTTTGTTCCCCGATGGTGATGGTGTCTTCCAAGACGACAAAGCCCCTGTTCACGCAGCTCACATTGTCCAGGACTGGTTTTCTGAGCACGAGGATGAGTTGTCCCATCTCCCCTGGCCACCACAGTCACCAGACCTGAATATTATCGAACCTTTGTGGTCTACATTGGAACGAAACGTGCGTTCTCGTTATCCACCGCCAACATTTTTATTTGAACTTGCCACCGTTTTGCAGGAAGAATGGTATAATATTCCCTTGGCAAACATACAGGAACCGTATTTATCCATTCCGAGAAGACGGCGAGCTGTTTTGGATGCCAACGGGTTTCTTACACCATATTAAGCAAAGAAACGTGTTTTTTTAAAGGTGTTTCCATATTTTTGTCCAACCCCTGTATATCCTAAGTCGCGTTTTGGAGACATGAAAATGGCAAATTTGAATTTCGTCAATCGGCAAAGTAGAACTTGAGATATAAAGCTGTCTTTTTAGTCCAAAGGGGCAATTTTGCCAGAAGGACTATTAATTTCGTTTTCGCATTTTAGTGTTAATTATTCACTATTCAGATTATTGCCATCAAATATTAGAGCCCTGTATTATATTTAAAGAAATTAAATAATGAAGAATCTGCGTAAATGTATGTATGTTTCTCCCATTGTGATAAAACAGCTATACCTAGCCCCATCTAGTTTTAAATAACGCAATCCTTCGCCGAATATGGGCATCTGGAAGACCTAATTTTGAATTTTTAACTTGTTTTATTATCGATTCCATATCTTGTAACACTTTAATGAATTTTGATTAACAAACTCAAGGATTCCAAAGCGAGCCATGGCAACTTTGTACAGAAAAAACTTTTTTTTTTTTATCTCCAGCGCGTGAGACTGTGCATCGGAAATTACAAAAATATGCTTATTTTGAAATTATTTTGCGATATTGATGTTGAACTGAATTTTATGGCTTAAGTGCGAAATGATATTTAATAAATAAAGATAACACACAAAACTTTTAAAAAATGTCCCTTTGGGCGTAATGAAAAATCTGAAAGCTTTCAGTTTTTTTCTTCTCCTTCAGTGTACATCATTTCCAACTCCTGTGTACTGACATTTTCCCTAATGGCTTTAGAATATATTTACCAACTATTTATTATCAATGTGAATTTTATTTTCCGGTGAGGGCTACTTGAATGTCGATCCCCATTTAGGGCTCATGGCAGATTCCATCTATATTTCATTTATATTCCAATTTTTAGTCTCTATGCCAATCTAGACACCCAGAAATAAATGCAAATTGAGAAAAAAAAATTTGGCAGTTAAAGGAGTGATAGTATTAGAAGAAACAAAACCTGAATCAATTTTTAAATTCTCTTAATAATTGTTCATTTCGCCTAAATGTCCGTTTTGCTTAAAGAATCCGTTTGATAGCAATATAATTATGTAAATTATTTCGAGCCTTATAATTATGAATTTGAAGTTGGTATATGTAAAAAATAATACGCAATGCCTCCTGCTGTGGGAATATGATTACAGCTTGCAAGTTTAAAATATATATGAAAATGTCTTATGCCTTCACAATAACTGAATTGTGTGCAGCTGAAAATGATGGCAACGTTTTTTTTTTTTTTTTTTTTTTTTTTTTGTGTGTGTGTGTGTGTGTGTGTGTGTGTGTCCAGTCACGTTTCATCTCCACTAAACATGTTTTCAAAGCTTTCTCGTCAAGCAAAAGAACAAAAACCCCTCTTTCCAAAGAAAAAAAAAAAAAAAAAGCAAAGAGAAAAAGAAAAAGGAAAGCATCTGAAAATTAGATTGTCTTTTAATGAACGGGTGGTAGAATTTGCAATTAGCGACGGCAGCAAATTAAAACGTAAACACTTTCGAACAGAAGTATGCCAAGACAGGGAAAAAAAAAAAAAAAAGACTCGAAAACCTGATACTATGTCTTTGACCTGAGAATTAGTGCATGTGATTATAATACAGAAGGATTTGAGAAGGAAAAAAAATACTTGGTAGGCATTCTTTCAATACTTTACACCTGGTATAATAAAGCATAAAATATTCTGTGTTGCACTAATACCGAATACATTCGTAAATTTTTTAACAATTTAAGGGGGCTCATACACCTTAAACCCTTATGAGCTTCGAATATGTGACTGTTGCAAGAATTGAGATATTTTATTTATTTTAAAAGTAATTACTTCAAACGTTTTACAGCTGACTACATAATACAGCTACTTTGGAAACTATCGTTATGAAATGAATGCACAAGTCCGATGAAAAATGAACAACAATTTATTATTATCACAACAAAAATGCTTAAATTTTCTCAAATTACCATGCAGTATTACAATAGCTCACAGTAGTTATCTTTTAACTACTCAAATGTACAATAGAACGTAATTCAAAACAGCTAAAGAACGCTGATCCGCGAATTCGCTACAATCAACAAGAGCAGTTTTCTAAACAACAACAAACTAAGCAACTACTACAAACTGAGATGTTTTCCTCCTTTTATAACATTTTAAAATCACGCGCTAGAATATTCCAGTACTTTCTCGAAATCAAAAAGAGATATTTATTTATTTAATGTACGCGCTCTTGTATTTTCAATTTTCCGGCTTAGCTTTCTTTTAATATTCGTCACGCGCTGCACTGCGCGAGAAATAAAACCATTTAATTTATAATTGAACTAACATTAGCATTTTAAATACCAAATTCGTAACAATATCATTCCCAAATTTATACATTTGAAATGTAGCCTAAAAGCTTCCGTTTACGTTTCAAAAATTTTGCATAAATTCAAATTGGCACTTCTTCGTCACATTATAAGGGACACACGCAAACGTTTATCTAAAATTGAATTTGAATTATATTACCTTCATTTAAAAATTGCTAATTCCACTGAAAATATTTCCTCATTTGAACATACATCCTGGTCTAGAACCGATACCGTTTGTCAACGGCATAAAAATTCCTTAAACTCACACACCAGTCGGATAGTCTCAACTATCTACCTGATCTTCCCACTGTAAACGTTAACCCTATCGTTAATATCTCCAATAGGAATCTTTCGGAGGATCAGTTAAAAGTATTAAAATATAGTTTCAACTTTTCAAAGACATCTAAACCTTCAATTCCTCAAATCATCGCCCCTATAGAGAAAGCCTTTAAATTTTCTAAAATTTCGGAAACGCAGAAGGATACAATCCGCCACCTAATTACTCATAACGTTAATTTTAACAACAAATCTTTGGGTTCGAATCTTAGCAAAAAGGAAAATGAGATCTTACGTGAAATTCATTCTGATACTAATATCATTATCTCTAAAGCTGATAAGGGCGGACAGATCGTTGTTATGGACAAACACACATATATTACTGGAGTCTCTAAACTGATACAGCCAAATAATAATACGATATTATTTTAAACGTATCGTAGTGTTAGTAGTTCTCTGTACTACATGGTGTCCGCCGATAACATCGCGGCAAAAACATCGCGGACGATAACGTCGCGGAGAAAACAACGCAAGGCGAAAACGTCGTGCTACAAAACATCGTGGGAGAAAACATCGCAAAGAGAAAACATCGCAGTTCTAAAACATCGTGGTACAAAACATCGTCGTCGAAAATAAAGCGGTTCAAAAACTTCGCAATTTAAAAACATCGTCGTCGAAAATATCGTGGTAAAAAATAAAGTATCTACAAATCATCGCTTGACGATAACATCGCAGACATGCTTTTTTCATACATGCTTTTCGCAAACATGCGTTAATAACTGTAAATGGATATTCTCATAATGATTGAGCGCAAAATGGAAAGAAGGATAATTTTTACTTCACATTTTTTTATTAACTAATAAATTTTTTCTGAAAAAGTAAGAAGGAAACTTAAGCATAGCAAATTAATGCAACTTATAGCAATTAATAGAATTTTAAACCGACATAGTTAACTAACAAAGGCCATTAATAAATAATTTTTTATAAAGTTTTTACTGGTAATTTTTCGTGAAAAGTATAATCTATAAGTTGCATTTAATTTTCTATGCTTAAGTTTCCTTCTTACAGAAAAAAATTATTAGTTAATAAAAAATGTGAAAGTAAAAATTATCCTTCTTTACATTTTGCACTCACAAATCTTTATGGGAATATTCATTTACAGTTATTAAAGCATGTATGGAAAAAGCATGTCTGCGATGTTATCGTCATGCGATGATTTGTAGATACTTTATTTTTTACCACGATATTTTCGACGACGATGTTTTTAAACTGCGAAGTTTTTGAACCGCTTTATTTTCGACGACGATGTTTTGTACCACGATGTTTTAGGACTGCGATGTTTTCTCTTTGCGATGATTTCTCCCAGGATGTTTTGTAGCACGATGTTTTCGCCTTGCGTTGTTTTTGCCGCGATGTTATCGGCGGACACCAACAGTATATTGGACCACTGAGGTTCTTTTCCGTTTGCATGTTAACAACTCCACTTCAAGAGGCTCCTTTGGTTTTCAAGTGACATTGTACTGGAGAAAAGGCAGAGACTAATTTTGACGTCGTTCGAATGGCTGGATAAACTAAATTATGTACGCAATTAAAATACAGTTTTTTGAAATGCCTTGGGAATATAAGGTCTTGTTATGCCAGTAGATATATCACAATATAATTCTATTTATGAATTCGGGAGCTGAACTTTTTTCATTTGTAGATAATTGTCAGTGTTAATTATTTCTTTTAATTCATTAACTCTTGATTGTGCTTGAGCAATTTCTTCATAATCAGGCGTTTCTTGAATATCTGTTTGTTACTCTGGCATTCTGTAATTTTAATAGAAATGTTCGCTGAACTTCACGGAAGACGAACATATTCTGGAAGTCTTCGTGATATTCTAAGTGGTCATGATGGAACATGCATATTCTATTAATCTATGTAAGTAAATCAGTTTTTATAATCTATGCGCATACAAAAAATTTTCATATAAATTTTTCAAAAAATTTTTCATAGATGAATAAGTTAAATGAATTGTAATAAATTAACTAATTGTATTGTAATGAAGTAACTATAATTCTATATGGCAGAATGTTTGCGTCAGCACCATGTACCAGCGCCCAACCGGAAGCGTCGCTGACCTGGTTAGCCTCGCTGACTGCCGTGCCAAAGACCCGGTTTCGAATCCCGGAGAAGGCATGGATGTTTGTAAGTGTATAGCGTCCGTGCAGCAGGGGGGCACTCTAAATATGCGGCGAGCCGAAAGTCCTCTCGAGAGGTTAGTGGTAGGGAAAGAAGGGTGGGAGACCCTAGGATCCGTTCCCCTAAGGTGCTCGCCATCAAAATTAGCGGCGGAACTGAGCTAAATCACACTGTCACCTGTAAGGTGCTCAAGGCTGTTGCCAACGACGTGCTTATCTTACGCTCCTTGCCAAGAGGAATTTCGAAAGTTTGGGCTGATTATAGGTCGGACAAGTGAGCGGTAGTCAAAAACAACAATGTAAATATATATTCTGTCTTATTCTTTTGTGTTTGTGTATGTATGTGTGTGCGTATAACTATTTAGAAGTTGAAGACACAGCATTACAGAATGACAGAGCTTTGTGCATAAACATTTTAGTCATAGTGGCTGATTTAACGCTTTTTACTTCCTCGTATGAATTGAACAAATTTTGTATGTATGCTGCCGCTATAACAAGTAGTTGTGCACCTCCCTTTTTCTTCGCAGTCCGCTGCACCAAACATATACGAATATATATATATGTTTGATGTATCCGATTCCCACTCTTTTACACGTCTCGGTGAGCTCAGTTTTTCCTTTTCATGTGTTGGTACATTGCGCATTTTTTGCTTTAAAAGTGATTGAATTATGTTAAATCTAACTTAAGTCCTAATTTTGATTTAGATATGTTTTATCGTACTCACACACACACACATACACACACACATATATATATATATATTCCTAGTCTCTTCCCACGTCCCATAAATAGCCTCTCAAAAGTTTCACCGCCTTTAATAATTCAAAGTATCCCCACTGTCGATAACGGAATTTCGAACACACACCCCTTCTGAGTAAGACACAGAAGAGAACACTTTACCGACATCCCCCCACTAGGAAGAACGTAAGTTAATTAATGCATTTTCTGGCCTTTTATATCTTCATGTACATTTCACATCTTACTTTCTTATTATATATATTTCAATTTTTCAATTTTTATTTAATTTGTTTTTGCAAAGATAGCATTGTTATGTTTCTTAATTTTCTCATGTTTATTTTCATTACTTTGAGTTCTACTTCATAATTCCAATTAAGATTACTACTGTTTATTTTTATAAAAATAGTCTTGAATTAATATGCATAAAAGCGAAGGTGTCGGGGGACATTTACTCAAGTATTTTGTAAATTTTGCTACATTAATTGCTTTTCACTCAAAATTTATAAAGAATATTGTATTAGCGAAAATCTTGTATTAGAAAATGCTTCATTAGAGATCTTTGGTACTCTACTTTGGTTATAAATCCCATCACTTCACGGAACCACAATTTTGGCCTAACTTAATTTGCCAATTTGGCATCATCGTTCTTACTTGAGTAAAAGACGAAACACCTTCGCATTTATTAATTATTTTTCACTGAACGGGAGTTGGTTTGTTCCCCTTGAAAAGTCAACTAATTTCCGATTAATAGCGATAGTTACTTGTTTTTAATTTTCAATTTCTTTTTCAAAGTTTGAAATTTTGTTATTCATAATTTAAATTCAAGTCGCCGTAAAACGTTTTTTTCATAAATTACATTGAAGTTACTTTAAAACACAATTTTCGGAATTAAACTTCCTACATATGGGTTCCCTCTTTTTTGATACTTCGTCTAATCTTTGGAATATGGTAACAGGTAGTTTGGCGACATTTTGGTAAGGCGATAAAGGTTACTAGCTAGGACTTTAGCAGTGTACATGGATAAAGTCAAGAGTGTGCCATTTTTGTGCAATTCTGGGATGTTTTTTTAAGTGAAAATAGGTCGACGTGTACATGGATACCGTGTATCTGGAATTCTTAAAAACGCAGCGAGCAGTTTGCGATTCTGCACTTTCTCCTGATTTCGCACCTAATATTCGTCATGATTAAGCACTTTTGTTCCATAAAAGTTCTAGCATGAGCGTAATTCGGCTAGCAGATTATTGGAAAAAAAATGTTGAGTTTAAAAAAAAAAAAAAAAAAAAAAAACCGCCTTTACTTCGTGAAAACAAAATGGCGTCCAAACAAAAACTAGCAGGTTGCTGTAGCGAGGTTGGTCGCCAAATTTTCGCCAAAAAATCGCCAAGTTACCATAATTCAAAGATTAACCAATACTTCTACTAAATTTATATTTCTTTAGTAAATAAATTATTATTATCTTACTTTGCAGCTATTGCGCAAGTATTAGAAAAACTTGTTTTCGAAGTAAGTGATTTTAGATCATTCATCATATATACAATATATGTATTCTTTTATATTTGGTTTCAAATGCTTATATTTGGAAATATTTACATTTGTTATATGTTGTTTATGTCTGTGGTTTATATTTGTTCATATTTGGGTATGTTTATATTTGTTATATATTGTTTATGTTTGTAATTTGTATTTGTTTATATCTGGGTATGTTTATATTATTAGTGTTTATATTTGTTGTGGATTTGTTTATATTGTTATATAGTGTTATATTTGTTGTGGATTTGTTTATATTTAGATTGCTTGTTTATATTTGGATGCATTGTTTATTTATTTGGATATATTTCTGTTTATATTTGGATCACCTAAACAGTGAGACACAAATGACGTTTTCTGGCTTTCTAAAAAGCAAGTTTTTTGGCAAAATAATATATACGCTGCACCTATACTCTCTCGAAATGATTTGAACCTTTTCACTTTAAATCACTGGCGAAATATAAATTTTGCCAACTGTTAAAACTATTACTATACATGAAAAAAAATATGTCCTATTCATTACATCGTTTTTAAAAAGTTCACCTATGCAAAAGGTGTGTTTGAGCTTCATCAATAAATATTCAGTGAACTCTATTTTTTTTTTTTTTTTCTTCTTTTCATTCCTCCCAATTATCATACTAGCCATCGATCGTATCATGCAGCTTGCCTTCTTTAAGTAACGACTCAAACAACTCCTGATTACAGGTTGACACTATAAATGGCTGTAAATCGAATGTAAAATCGGGCTGCAAATCCCCCCCTTCATCATTCAGTTGGGAGGGTCGAAGAAAGCAGAGCTAGTACAGTGACCATCACAAGGACTTGCCTTCAGGGAGCGTTGGAACGTGAACTAGGCAGCAAATAAAATTAATGGTTGATCAAATTATGCAGAACTATCTAACTTGTGGTGAATCGATGATTATCCGAGGACTTACTTTGTTAAGATGTATCTCGATTTTGCGTTAAGAATGTTTCTTATGTGACCAGGATGTTCTGTATTCTCTGTAATCATGCATTGCATATCTGTTCACAGCTTTACTTTTTAGAATGGTCCTGTTAAATTTCCTTGCCTGTTCGTTAATGTTAAGTTCTGTTCGTAAAGCAACTTTTTTAATGTTGCTGTCAGCTTACCTGTATTCCCAAACATATTAGTTCTGAAGTCTCATTTACTTCGTCTTTTTTCTTCTCAAATACTTATCGTATTTTAAAGACTTATTCATCTTATCAAAAGAAAAGACTTATTTCCTCTTATAAAAATACTTACGCTATCTCGATAAGAGGAAATAAGCATTTATCTTTAAATAAGTTTTATCTTTATCTTATAAGTCTTTATCGTTAAAGTATTTATCTTTAAATAAGTCTTATCTTTATCTTATAACTATTTATCGTTAAAGTATTTATGTTTAAATAAGTCTTATCGTTATCTTATAAGTCTTTGTCGTTTAAGTATTTATCTTATAAGTCTTTGTCGTTAAAGTATTTATCTTATAAGTCTTTGTCGTTAAAGTATTTATCTTATAAGTCTTTATTTCATAAGTATTTATAAGTCTTTATCTCATAAGTCTTTATCTTTAAAGCATAAAACCCTATAAGATATTCTCTCCCATATTTCCGCATGCCTTGGTGGTGTAACAGTGTAGAGACATTAGGTATTGTTTGGAGGCAGGCAAGATGAAAAATGAGCAAACGCCTTCACCTGGAATCGAACCACGGACCTCTGGAATACCGTCCCAGAGTGCAAAACCCCTACAGCACGAAAGCACGCTAGGAAGGCGGGAGAAATACCTTATAACAGTAGCACACTCGCCGCGTATTCGAGAGATCCAGGTTCGAGTCCCGGCTAGGGCATTACACCATTTTTCATGTCTCCTGCATTCAAAATAACCTAATCACTCTACAGTGGCCTCAAACTGCAAGGAGGTGGATGATGATTCTTTACCACCAGCACTTGGCGATCGGGTCCCTTGATCCCCAGCCGCCCTTTAAAAGGGGGAGTATATAAGGTATTTTCTCCCTCCTTTCTACATGCCTTCGTGGTGTAAAGGTAGCACACACGCCGTATATACTAGAGATCCAGATTCAAGTCCCCATGAGGGCATTGTTCATTTTTCATGTCTCTTGCTTCAAAATAACCTAATGTCTCTACAACCTACAAGGTATTACTTCCACTTTCTTGGCATGTTTTTCCAGCCTTCTTAGCATGCCTTCGTGGTGTAGTGGTCAGCGCACTCGGCGTGTATTCGAGAGGTCCGCGGTTCCAATATCGGCGATGGTACTGCTCTTTTTTCATCTCTCCTGCTTTCCAAAAAAAATAAATAAACTATCAAATTTTGAATAACTTGGACCTCCACCCGAACATGGGCAGCTGGAAGGAAAGCGCGGGTGAAAAGGGAGAAAATGATTTACAGTATGATCACCACTATCTGCGAATCAAATTTTGGAATATATTTGTTTGATCTCCGTGAGGTTTCTCTGGAACATAAATTATGAAATGCTGAAGTAATACAAGTAAGTAGACCTCACGGATTATCATCACCCACTATTTACATATAAGAAAAAACGAATTCATATTCATGTGAATAAGAGCATCATAATAATATAACAATATAAGATTATAAAATGATGCAAAAAAGTAAGAACAAATTCTGAAAGGGTACAGATTTTAGCGATCGCCCAAAAGGATTTGTTAAGGCGTTTTTAAGCTCTCGTTGAGCTCGCAGTCTACCAGTCTGCTGTTGCGCTCACCCCTGCTAACCTCTTCCTTTTTTGTCTTTTTAGCTTTATATTAAGCATCATTTTCTTTGCACTTGCGCCATATACAATTCAACAGCAAAATTACAAAAATTTTAAAAGCAGCATAGAAGTATATGTTTAGAATGCCCGATGCAGTGTTAAGTGTTGGTACATATTTGTTTTTCCAATCTTCTGTCGGTTCATCATATCAGTGTTCTTAGTAAGATGACTTGTAAAACCTGTTTTCCCTATTTTAATTATTAACACTTCGTGTGCATACTTTATTTATTAAATACCATATTCCCCACTCTTACACCACATACAATTCAATTGAACAACATTTTACAAAATATTTTAAAACAACATAACTTTAGAATTTCTGACAGACAGTGTCTCACGCTGGAGACAAAAATATTTTATTCCGTGCAGTGTTGCCACAACTCGCTCTAAAATAGTTGAGCTTGTTAATAAAAAATTCGGTAAAGTTTTTCAAAATATTGAATATAAAACATGAACTTTAAAATTCGAGCTTCGAGGTGTACATATTCGGATGGAGGACTATGTTACTCAGAATTTAATGTTTCCAAGTACCGTCTTTTTTTAACAATGCGAGGAACATACATACCTACATACAGATTCTTCATTTTTAATTTCTTTAAAAATAATACAGAGCGATAATTTGGTGGCAATAATTTGAAAAGTGATACAGCCGTTTATAGTGGAGTACAAAATAATCCCGTTTCGAGTCTAATATCCCATTCGGAGACTAACGCTCTTTTATGCTAAAAATTAGCATCAGAAATGCTAATTACTGATTCCATTATGTAAAATTTGATATAAATTCCTTTTTTCTTAAAAATTTTACTTTTATGTCTGAAAATTTGTTTACTTCTCATAATGTTCATATCTTATTTACTCTATCAGCCTTCACATCTTATTAACTGGATACAACAGACATATACAAATGTTCTTTAGAAAAATAAGGGCAGACGACCATTACTCATTCTTATCTAGTATTATCTCTGATGTTAAACGTTTTTCAGGAATATTTATTATTTTTGATTTTATCAACTTTGTTGTTTAACTCTAGGCGTTTAATAGCAAGAAAAATTCAAAGCAGCAAGCAAAAATGACAAAAAGAATGCAAATTATAAAGGAATTAAAACAATAGCTAAGAAAAAAAGAAGAGTGTAAGATAATTTTTAGGTCAGTAAGAAAACCTGCGAAAATCTAATAAAATTATTGCCTTTGCTTGTTGCATTCCGTGCATGATCCAACTAAATAACATTAAAAAATATACGAGTCCATTTTCTAATAAAAATAAACTAAAACTTTTAATCAAATTCCTCTTTTAATGACAGAACAATCTTTGTTGGAAATTGTTAATGGATCTGAAATTCAGAAAATGAAATGTTCTTTGTAATGGATATGTTTAACCTAAAAATAAATAAATAATAAAATAATAAAAAAGCATTATAAAAAGGAATTAAAAAATCTGAAAGGTCTCAGATTTTAAATTAAGTCCAAAGGAGTGTTTATTTAACGTTTTGTGTGTTGCTTTTATTTATTAAATATCATGTTCTTCGCTCTTAAACCATAAAATTCAGTTCAACAGCAGTATCGCAAAATAATTTTAAAATGAGCTTATCTTCAGAACTTCCGATACAGTCTCACGCGCTGGATATTATTATTTTTTTCCCCCGTAGAGTGTTGCCATTGTTCGCTTTTAAATACCTGAGTATGTTAATCGAAAATTCCTTAAAGTTTTACAAAGTATGAAATAAATAATAAAACAAATTCCAAATTTCAAATTTGGGCTTCCACATGCCCATATTCGCAGTATGATGACGTCATTCAAATTTCGATGGCTCTAGGTACCGTTGTTTTATCACAATGCGAGAAATAGACATACATTGATGCAGATTTTTCATTATTTAATTACTTCAAATATAATGCAGGACTCTAACATTTGGTGGCAACAGTTTGAAAAGTGAAATGGACATTTATAGTGAACCAACGCAAAATCGCAAAACAAAAACAATAGTCCTTCAGGGATAAAGCCCCTTTGACTAATAGTTCACATAAATAAATATGCTCCACGTGTGACGTATCAGTACGTCATGCATTTGTTTGGGCAAAGACGCAAATGACGTTCTAATACGTCACTGAAACTGAAACGAGATTGAAACTGAGCTAGATCGTTTTGGTTTATTTTACAGTAATGAGTAATAATTAGTTAAACAGAGAATATATTTTATCAAAGTGATAACGACAGTTTTAATGAAAGTATTGATTCCATATACTTCAGAAACCGTTTTACATAAGATACATTTTCTTTTTCTTCCCAAAGCCATTCATCTAATTTTTAACGAGAATATTCACTATCGCTGCTTGATAAGCGTCTTGTATGTCTTGGAATAATTTCACTATCATATCCCTTTCTAGTTCGATATATTCTTCATCATTTTTATTATTATTAAATTCCTACTCTTAGCTCACACTCTTCCTATATCTTGTTCAAATTTTCAGTCGTTAATAAAATACTTTTTATTCATTCACGCAAGTTCGAATACATTTTTTTAAACTTATAGTGGAATGACACTTGATGTTAATACAGTTTTATCACACATTAAAGACAATTCCTACTTATTGATTCCCGTTTATCGAAACTAAAGATGTTCTGCTTTTATTAAACATATATAATATGTTTATTTTAAACATATATTATTATCACGTTAACATAGAAATATGGCGAGAATTTTCGCTAAATTAATGGGACATTACAACCGTTTCATCTAACTTTATAAAACTACAATTCTTTAATTCCATACACTTTGAAAATCGTTAGAACTCTGTCTTACTGTTGCCACTTGTTTTTGTTAAATATTGCAATCCCATTTGTCACAGTCGTGTACTATTATTTATAAGTTGTTTGTTATAAAATTAATTTTTATCGTGAAATATGCGACCCGCCCCCCCGGGGGGTGCTCCCAATCAAAGCTGGAGGCGAAGCTGAGCTAAATCGCACTGTCACCTGTAAGATGCTCAAGGCTGTTGCCAACGAAAGGCATTATTTTATGCTCCTTGTTACGAAGAATTTCATGGGCTTGTTGTGATGTTACTCTCAGACAAGTGAGATAAGTCACAACAACATGTTTAGAGCCCAGAACGTTTGCTTTATTTATTTATCAGATTTGTTTGGTTCATTGAATTATGGCAAAGCACTGGAAGGCTATCTGTCTAATGTGAGCGATGCCTTCGTGAAGGACCTTTCTATGGAAAACTGGCTCCGATGACATGGTCCATTTCCTACCTACTTTTACTTCAGACATTTCCCCAACTTGCATCTCGGGCGAATCAGGAGACGATTCGCATTATCTATGCCCCAAAACAAAAGACTTTCACAGCCATCAACTAACACATGTAATTCCAAAATATATAGCCTCGTAAAAAGGAAAGAACACAGATGAAATATCGTCGAAGTTAATGATCGTGGTAGCAGTCATAGACACAGATTTATATCATCTCTGATGAACAATTTCTAAAGCCGAAGAAAAATTCCATTATGCCAATAATTTGTTCTTTCCTTGGTTACTTCAGCTCTTTTGCAGGCATATAATGCATTAAAACAGTGGTCTGAAACACAAACTACACGCGTGATGAATGCACCATAGGAGCGGTGGGGAGAGAAATTTTTTAACTAAATAAAAAATTACTACATATTTGTCAAAACATACATAAATAACAAAAATCTAAAAGCTTTAAGAGGGGCGGGCGCACCAGCGGCGAAGCGGTAAAGTCGCTGAACACTGGTAGTTCGATCCGAGGTTCGAATTCCGCGAACGGGCTGGTTGCATAGGCGTTTTCGTGGTTTTCTCCATGTGTAACGTGTATACGAGCCAGTTTTCCTTATAAAGTCCTCCCTAAAGGCATCCCTCCCCTTAGGCAGATAGCCCTAGTGTGCTTTTTCATAATTAAATACACCAACACCTTTAAGAGGGGCGTTTTTTAACGTTTGTTAATCAAAAATTCGTTAAAGTGATACAAAATATAAAATCCTTAATAAAAAAACTTTGCTATTCCAAATTAGGGCTTCCAGATGCCCATAATTCGCGGAAGATTAAGTTATTACAAATTCGATGGCTCTAGGTAACGTTGTTTTATCACAGTGAGAGAAACATATATACATTGTATGCAGGTTCTTCATTATTTAATATCTTTAAATATAGTACAGGGCGATAGTATTTGGTGGCAACAATTGGAAAAGTGAACCGACATTTAAGGTTTTCGACGCAAAATTCCAAAACGAAATTAATCAGCCTTCTGGGTTTACGCCCTTTTAGCTAAAAAATAGCACTGCCAAATTATATATACATATTATTAGTCCAAAGGGGCTTTTTCCCTGAAGGACTATTGTTTTCGTTTTGCGTTGAATCACTATAAAAGAAGAATCACTTTTCAAAGTGCTGCCACTCAATGTTAGAGTCCTGCATTATATTTGAAGAAATTAAATAATGAAAAATCTGCATAAATATATGTATATTTCTCGCATTGTGATAAAACAACGGTACCTAGAGCCATCCAGTTTTGAATGACGTCATCCTACTGCGAATATGGGCATCTTGAAGCCCAAATTTGAAATTTGGAATTTGTTTTATTATCTATTTCCTATTTTGTAAAAGTTTAACGAATTTTCGATTGACAAACTCAAGGATTTCAAAGAGAGCCATGGCAACGTTGTACATAAAAACCTTTTTTTTATCTCCAGTTCGTGAGTCTGTATCCGAAGTTCTGCAGATATGCTTATTTTAAAACTATTTTGCGATATTGCTGTTGAACTGAATTTTGTGGTTTAAGTGCAAAGAACGTGATATTTAATAAATAAATGTAACACACAAAATGTTAAAAAAACACCCCTTTGTACGTAATTTTAACTTTTTTTTTTTTAATTTCTATTTTTATTATTACTTAAGGTCATATTTTGATGTTGCAGAGAGCACGCGATGGCATGTGACGTCACTGTATGTCGAAATCTTTTCATTTATTCATGATTTTAAATCAACAACTGCTGTTGCCAACTTTTTTGTTTCATGTTAGTATAATTGATACGGTAAATTAATTCCACGTTAATTCTTTCATTGATATTGAGAAAATGTTGTTGTATCACATTAAATTTAAATCATGAAGTCGTACGTATTAACCTGATGTGTCAAATGTTTTTGTTTCCAGGTGTGGCAGTAAAACACTTATAAGGTATTTCTCCTTATAAATGTCCTTCTTAGCATGCCTTCGTAGTGTAGTGGTCTGCACGCTAGGCGCCATTCCAGAGATCCGTGGTTCGATACGAATTGGTCGTTTTTGGAAAGAATGAACAGATTTCATTCATACTAAAATGTTTTTATACATTTGCTTTTTAGGGGTACATAGAGCTTATAAAGTTTGCTTTGGCTGCAGCGCGTTCACCTGACGGGCCAGTCTTTTAATAAGATTTGTATCGTAATGTATCCAGGTATCTAGCCATTTGAAAAACAAAAGATTTTATTTTGTTTTAAGTCTATCTATCTATCTCACATCACAATTTCTTTTCTTGTTATGAATATAGTTAATTTTACTCCAAAAATTATATAACAAATATTTTAATTGTATACGCATTAGGAAACATTCTTGTATTTTAATGTAAACTCTGTATAAATAATAAAACGAGCCTAGAAAGTTAACATTTCGAAAAATCAATTAAAAGAATACAGCTTTAATAAATTCCTTACGCAGAGCTTAATCGGGAAAGGGTACTTTTCCGTTTCGCCGCCGCAAATCTCACCAAGCAGACTTTATTGGCGACAACACACAGTATACACATAAAAAATGTTAACATATCTTAGTTCTAAGAAAATTTTATTTTAAATTTATGAACATTTTAATATCGCTTAACATTTTGTAAAAAGACCATAAATTTGTAAAAAGACATTAATTCAAGAATTTACTATGCTTTCAAGGTACAACATCCTGATTCGCAGTTTCTTATCACGTGATCCCAAGTGATCTCATCTCACGCTACAAAAAACAAAAAAACTACGCTACAAAAATCTAATTCTCTCAGTAATTATCTACATTAATTTCAAGTTACATCTTAATTTGGAATACAAGTTTAAATGCAAGAATTATTTCAATTCCTACGAATAGTTTACTCCGAAATTCTGTAAAACCGCAGTGCTTTACTTCGCTAGTGCATTCTCATTAGAATTGAGGAATTTAACCCTTGACTTTACCTTTTCTATATTTTCGTCTTCGGGTGAGCGGTGTGATTGCATCCTAATTGACTTAATTACCGCGAATGGCCTTAGGGTATGTGAAATTGAACTATCTGGGTAAAAATTCTATGTAATTGTATACCAGTATTGAAAGAAATAATCAATCTGATAAAAAAAATGGCTGCGATTTGTTTTGAAAATGAGGCGTAAAAGATTACCAACGAGGATATTTCGTTTGGCATCGGTTGTACCATTTTTGGCGACTTTATCGCTTGCGCCGGCAAAATGAAAAAGTACCCGGGAAAGTTTAAGGTGATAATATTTTATAACTTTTGAGGAAAAGATAATCAAATTTAACGAAATTTACGCGGTGAAATTCTTCCGTTCTTCTCTCAATTTACATATATTTGTATAATTAGGTAAAACAGACCGAAATGAGATAACAAAACTGCAGTCAACGAGAATAATACAACCACACAAACGAAACTGTTCATTAAACCGAAGCTTGATAAACCGCCCGACATAATGCAAATGAGAGATCTTTCTTTACGACTCGTGACGTTCTCAAGGTTTTTTGTTCCATAAAATCTGCGAGGCGTCTGGAAGAACAAGAAAGTAAAATGTGCAGTATAGGTTTTCACAGAATCCCCCCCCCAAAAAAAAAACTTGCGCTAGATTAGTCAACCTGCAGTGCTCGTTCGATACTGAAAGAACACGATTTTTTATCAAGAATGGCAATGATTTCATTAACTAGATTTGAATTCTTCACGATGAGCGTGCTATTACTTTACTTGTGCCTCGTTTCCTCCTACCTTTTTCTCACCCCTCAACGCCACGATTGCAAGAGATCTTGTCTAGGAAACGTTATTTATCTTCACCTGCAGCCGCTAATTCAAGAACAGAGGTTGTTTAACTAACTAGGTAATTGATTTGGCATGATGAATATTTTTCACTTCCCCCCCCCTCGCCTCCTGACGTTCTGTCCAAAAGACCTGAGGGGGGGAGTGAAGGGGATGAATCTCAATTAAATTTCTTTTCAGTGTCAAGGTTACTGGTCCGGCATTTTAGACATTTTATTTATTTATTTATTTATTTTTTCCCTGCGTTATTGGTTGACATAGCAACGAGTCTCAGAAAGAACTTGTTCCTACGAACAAAAGAGTTGAAAGTTCAAACTGAGGCGTCGCTCATCTGGGTTCAATGAGTTGTTGGAACAAATATCAGCCCAGAAATAAACAATAAGAAGAGTCAAAAACAAGAAAATTGAAGTCTCTGATATATATTACCGCTTCCCTGTCTCATCCATTATAAGGGCTAGACAGGAGGTAGAAAAACTAGCCGGGAAATTAAAAAAAAAAAAAAAGAAATAGATCATTCAATGTGTCTTTTTTTTTTTTTCCTCTTCTTTGCTTTTACCTCTTGTAAAATGTAAAAGATAAAAGAAATGCCGTGCGTTCTTCAAAAGCATGCACATTAATGGCTTCTTCGTTATTGATTGTATTAACAGGGAAGATTAAACGATTTTTGTAGTCTGAGTATTCGTATCGAAATTTCGCTTTAATATCAGGTCGTCATTTCAAAGATGAAATAAAAGTTCTTCAAGACTCTTAAATCGTTTGTGTTGGTGTTGTTACTAATGCTCACTTTATAAAGTATTTCTCTCGCCTTCTTGCCATGCCTTCGTGGTGGGATGGTCTGCACGCTGGGCGCGTATTCCAGAGATCCATGGTTCGATTCCCGGAGAAGGCGTTGCTAATTTTTCGATCTCTTTTGCTTCCACAAAATACCTAAGTCTCTACGCTGTTACACCACCAAGGCATGCGGGAATGTGGGAGAAAATACATTATAGGGTTTTATAATTTAAAGATAAAGTCTTATAAGATAAAGATAAGACTTGTTTAAAGATAAAGACTTATAAGATAAAGATAAGACTAATTTAAAGATAAAGACTTATAAGATAAATATAAGACTTATTTCACAGAAAATAAGCTTTTTCTTTTGATAAGATGATAAGATGAATTCCTCAAAATACCTAAGTCTCTTCAACTTGTCTGACCTATGGTCAGCCCAACCGCACGAAATTCGTCTTGGCAAAGAACGAAAGTTTACTTCTGTCGTTGGCAATAGCCTTCAGCACTTTACAGATGACAATGCGATTTAGCTCAGTTCCACCTCCCTCCCCATTTTGATGAAGCGCATCCTGGGGGACGGGAGCATATCCGAGGGTCTCCCATCCCTCTTCTCCTACCACCAACCTCTCGAGAAGACTTCCGACTCGCCGCATATTAGAGTGCCCCATGCCTCACGGCCCTATGTATTCACAAGCATCCATGCCTTCTTTGGGATTCGAACTCGGTCTCTTCGGCACGGCAGTGAGCGACGTTAACCACTATACCGTTCGAGCGGCCAATATCGTTTGTAAATATAATGAGCCTGAAGAAAATACCTAGGATGTTCAAAGTAGATATTTTTTGATTAAGACATAAGTAAACAATATTTTTAATGAGTTTTTGGAACAGATATGAACACAGAAGCAAACAATAAGAATTAAAAAAGTTTTATTACCTCTTCCCTGTCTCATCCAATGTAAGAGCTAGACAGGAAGTGCCGCAATTGCTGTGATACGCCTCGCAGAATTACATTTTTGTTCAAAAGCTTCAAAATTATTTATATATTAAAAAAAAAAAAAAAATTCTTAGTTTTTCTAATTTAACCTTTTACGAGGCGTATTCAGAAACTAAGTACCGTTTCGAAAAAAAAAAAAAATAAATAAATAAAAATAAAAAATAAAACAATTTTTTAAATGGCCTGAAAAAAAAAATAAACAGATTATCTATCCGCCTATACATATATATATCAGATGCAAAATAAATATGTAATAAAAAAAATCAAGGTAATGTTCTTTGCAGATTTCCTGTTGCCATTATGAAAAAATAAAGTACAACGTGAAACTGATGTCTGCGAAGTATTAGTCACCAGTCCAAAAATACGCTAGATGCCAGCAAATGTTTCTAATAAAACGCGATTCAATTTTTTAATGCTTCATATACAAATATGAACAGTTATGGAATGGAAATATGGAAGTTACAACTATGGAAAATTTAACTGTGTTTTAAGCCGTAAGTGCCGCAATTGCTGTGATACGCCTCGCAGAATTACATTTTTGTTCAAAAGCTTCAAAACTATTTATATATTAAAAAAAAAATTCTTAGTTTTTCTAATTTAACCTTTTACGAGGCGTATTCGGAAACTAAGTACCGTTTCGAAAAAAAAAAAAAAATAAATAAATAAAAATAAAAAATAAAACAATTTTTTCGGATCCAATTTTATTTTTACATGAAAATACATGTCTTAAAACTATTTTTCAACATAGTTTCCGCCAATAATCAAACACTTGTCATAGCGGGTGACCAGTTTTTGTATGCCATCGTCAAAGAAACTTCCCGCCAGTTGCCAGTTTCGATAACCACGACTCCACAGCATTTTTCGTGTCATCGTCAGATCCAAAGCGCTTGCCACCAAGCTCGCGCTTCATGTGCAGGAACAAGTGATAGTCGGACGGCGCCAAGTCCGGGCTGTACGGAGGGTGATCGAACTGCTCCCAATGAAACTGTCGAATTAACGATTGAGCGACACCAGCAGTATGGGGCCGAGCATTGTCATGGAGCAACACAATTCCTTTACTGAGCATTCCTCTTCGTTTGTTTCGAATGGCACGCCTTAGTTTTGTTAAAGTCTCACAGTATCGTGCCGCATGAATGGTTTCACCTCTGGGAAGAAATTCAGTAAGCAAAACGCCTTTCCTGTCCCAGAAGACAGTGCACATCATTTTTTGTGATGACATTGTCAATTTGAACTTTTGTTTTTTCGGAGAATGAGTGTGTCTCCACTCCATCGATTGTTGTTTCGATTCTGGTGTGAAATGACACACCCAAGTTTCATCACCTGTCACAATTTGGTTTAAAAAGTTTTCTCCCTCATCACTGTACCGCGTGAGAAATGTCAGGCCACTACCAAATCGCTTTGTTTTGTGAACATCAGTGAGCATTTTTGCGATAATTCAAGCGGTCAGACACAATTTCGAACAAAACAGTACGCGAAATTTGTGGAAATGCCTCTGAAAGAAGCGTCTGTTCTCATGAATTGCTTCATCAACTTTCCTTACCAAATCATCGGTGACAACAGAAGGCCGACCACTCCGAGCCTCGTCGTGGACATTTGTTCGACCTGCATTAAACATTCTTACCCACTTTCTCACCATTCCAACACTTATCGCGTATTCACCGTAAACTTCTGTCACTTGACGATAAATTTCGGCCGGTTTAACATTCCTCGCGTTCAAAAATTTAATCACGGCACGAATCTCACAGTCAGCGGGAGAACTAATTGTCTTAAACATTTTGAATGTGCACAGCAAACTGAAAACACAACATAGAGCAACGAAAATGGCGACAATTGAAAGTCAGTGAACAAGAAAGACTAGTGCGCATGCGCGGGACGACTACCACAGCGCTGCGACGGCGCTAGAATGAAACGGCACTTAGTTTCCGAATACGCTACGTATATCATATATTAACTGCACTGAATTTGATTTAAAAGTAACAAAATGAAACATTAAGAATTTAATTTCAGCCACAAAAATGAAATTTCTATGTCGTTTTTCAAGTTTCTAATTGCAATACTTGTGCGTGATGCTTGAGAACATCTTGGAATTTTAAGAGCTTGAGGTTAAAATAAGAAAACGAAACTTTTCTTTGAACTTTGCAATCCATGCTGTTAAAATCTGTTGTACGTCTGTATATTTTGTTTTTTGTTTGTGTGTGACATTATCTCCTCCAGAACGGCGAGGAGTTAAGCTTCGAGAGAGGTACCCCCCCCCCGGATTCCAAAAATTCGTGGGAAGCCATTTCAACCATTCTCATCTTCTTACGACTTTAATTAATGGAGATATTAATTAAAACTCTGAAAACGCGAAGTTTCGCCCTCGTTTTTTCGAGTGGCAACAATCTCGCACGCTGGAGATAAAAATTTACTTTATTTCGAAAAGTGTTGCCACTGCTCGCTTTCAAATCTTAGAGTTTTTTTTTAAAAAGTTTTACAAAATATGAAATAAAAGTACCGTTGCCAAACATTAAGTATATTATTTCCGATTCCAAAAATTCGTGGGAAGCCATTTCGAGTGTTCCCATCTTTAAAAACTTAATCAGCTGAGATATTAATTAAAAACTCTAAAAAATAGTAATTTTCGCACTCATATTAAAAATTATGAAAAAAACCTTAAACACTTATTTCCTCGAATAAATTCCAGAATAGATTAAGCATAATTTAATTTTCAATAATAAGAGAAGGCGTTATCTTTGTTGTTGCGAAGCTTACTTTTTCTAGATTGCCAACAAATCCACTATTTTGCTAAGTTTCAAATGTAAACAAACATGACCGCCATTCGATTCTACGACTCAAATTATGTCTAGATATTAAATTTCGTAAAATGTGGTGCGAAATTTACAGAGAAATTCAAAAATTTAACTTGGCGCATTTTTTTCCGTTTGAGCAAAGAATAATTCCCTTGGCGAACTTCTATTTCAGAACAAAAGGGTAGGAGAGCCAAAATATGGCAACCTCTTTTTGTTCAACTTCCATTATGCAGGAGCGGAAAAAAAGGGACTTCGTTCCTACCTTTTTACATTGTGAATGAGCGGGGAAAAAGTCCCATCATTCCTTCTTTCAAATAATTTTAATAAAGTGCGTAAACGCTATTTTCGTTATTATAGCTTTCAATAAATATGCCAAATTTCAAAACGCGCCAATACGTATATCTTCGGAAATTTTAAATAAAAAGCTCTAATTTTTTGCAGGTATTAAAAATTCATCTACTTTAAGATGACTGTAAAAATGTTATAGGTTATAATTCAAAAAGCTTTTCGAAAAATTATAAAAATTATTTAAAAGTACAAGTTTTAAAAATAAATAATAAAATATGGGTGAATTTTATTTGGAATGAACCTAAATTTCGAACTGCGTAGGAAGGAACCAAATCAGTTTCATAAAATAGGAGATATTAATAAATACATACCAAATTGAATCAATATTGAAGAGCTAAAATTTGGAGAGCTGATTTTTTAAAAACAACTCGTGCGATTTTTACAAAACTCGGGAGTTCGGCATAATTTGAGTCGTAGAATCGAAATACGGAAAACAATTGGCATGTCATTTCAGAAAAAGCCCGTTCTGTGTCAAAGTACCTGTGTTTGAACTGTAAGAATTATGTTAATTTTATTAACAGTTAAATTTTAAATTAAAGTTCCTTTCCTGTCAGATTCTTAACTTCAACTTACTACTTCCTGCCAGAACGTAGTTTTGGAATCTTGCTGAATATTTAATGAGGAGGAGCGGTATTTAAACCACGAAGTTACTTACTGAGTCAGAGTTTCTGATTTACGCGCGTCTGCCTTTTTAGCCACTCTCTCTCTCAAAGCTGTTATTACGCTCGGCCGTACTCAGGCCCTTGCTAAGCTTCGTAGTCAAATAAGTTAAGGGGCCAACTCGATTTGAACCTTGATAGCTTCGGCTATACTTCTTTAGTTAATCTTAGTTTTAATTTAATTCTTAATCTTTTAAGTTCAAATCCAAGTGCAGGCTTTGCTTGTACACTCCCAAGCGGAGTTTGGTTAAATCTTATTGGAATAATAAAGGGTTAGTGACCCTTCTATCTTGTTGTTTCTTGTCACCGAACTCAAGCGATTATTCGCTTATCAGTTCTTAGATTCTTCACTTCCAACATTAACTTAGAATTCCAAAGTGAGGAACTTTACAGAACAATGCTATATATAAATCTAATACATATCTTAAGTCACGCTTTGGAGACATGAAAAACGCAATTTGAATTTCGTCAATCTTCCCAGTAGAACGGGAGAGATCGAACAGTCTTCCTCTCCCCCCCCCCGCAGTGTACATTTGTTCTAAATTTATATTGGACAAAACTGTTCTTGGCTTTAACTTCATATATTTAAAGAAGCCTGGATGGTTGAGAACAGAAGACAAATGAGGTTCCATTCCTAAGCCCTTCTTTTTTAATAGCAAACATATGTTCCGCACAAACTCCGTACACGGAACGATCGCGAATTTAAACACAAACCGGTCCGAGATTGTTTATCTGCAAAGAATCCTCAAAACGTTTTTGCGGTCAAAGAACCTGATTTATGTAATGGACCCCGCCCTTGCTCACCATTGTCCACCTCATGTTTATGCAGAAATACGGATATTGATTTTCACCAATGGCAGATCAGTACTTTGTTTGGATCATATCAGATGACAAATTACAGCAAAGTTTCTGTTTCGAATGAGATTACCTCCAGGTGATGTTTTAAGTTTTAATTTTAAAAATTATTATTTTTTCACCATCAGCTATTTCTGCATCGAATTTCTGATCGTATCGTCTGCGAGTGATATTTGAAAACAGAGTGGCATTATTGAATGCTTCGGTTTAACGTTCTAAATGCTTTTTTAACGCTAATATTATAACCAGTATAAAACTCCGTAAGAGTCAAGACACAGGAAAGGAATTATAGAAGAAATAATACGCGTTCTGATGTAAAAGATGGGAAAAGATCATTGTACTTTATTCTTTCTTGTCTTCTGCATACAATATTATTACTTGAGTAAAGTGAATATTAATTCAGAAGTATGTTGTTTGAATATTAATTCAAACAACAAAAATCAGCGTTATATTTTCAAATTTTCACAGGACTAGTTACGATGGTTTTACCGAACCAACATCCTCAGATGCAAAAGCGCAAATGAACGAGATAGGATATTATGATTGGTTAATCTTCGAATTACGGTAACTTGGCGAACATTTGGCGACCAACCCTGCTACAGCAACCTGCTAGTTTTGTTTTGGACGCCATTTTGTTTTCACGAAGTAAAGACATTTTTTTTTTTTTTTTTACTCAACATTTTTTCCAACAAACTGCTAGCCGAATTACGCTTATGCTAGAACTTTTATGGAACAAAAGTGCTTAATCATGACGAAGATTAGGTGCGAAATTGGCAGAAAGTGCAGAATCGCCCACTGCTTGCCGCATTTTTAAGAATTGCACATACAGTAAGACCCCGCTTAACGCGGGGGATACGTTCCATCAAGTAGAGCGTAATGCGAAACAGCGCTAAACGAGGCTATCTTTACATGTAAATATTGGGGTTAGGGGAAGATGGCTAGGAAATTGGTTAGGTATTAAATTTAAAAAGTATGTTTTTTTAATAAAAATAAAACCAAACATTTATTTCTTAAAGCCCAAATTAATACCACATTATTATTTTTTGCAAAAATAAAAACAGAATATAAGTAACAAAACGAATATTCTTAAAAAAAAAAAATAATAAAATTCCAAGTCAGTCATATTTAGTTAGCCTTCCGCGTTTTCAGTGTTCTGCCATTTTGTGACAAAAGCATCTAATGTTGTTTGCCTTTTTCTTTTGCGTTGTTCTCTTAAAAGTTCTTCATAAACGGATAGAGCATCTCTAACACCACGCCTTACTTTTGAGCTCCTGTCAAAATTCGGATCATTTTCGATGAATTGATCCATTATTTCAGTTATGGTAGACAAACTCCTTTTTACAAACGCCATCGAAAGTTCTTTTTGCTCTTCTTCTGAATCACTGCTGTCAACATTTTTGTTTTCTTCTTGTTCAGTTAATTCCTTGAGCTCATCATTAGAAAGACTAGCCGCTGCTTCTTGAATTATTTCTTCGACATCTTCCACATTTACCCCTTCAAAATATGTCTGTACAATACCGCACCAAACAAGAAATACAAGTACACTCTTTCGGATATGTATTTGAAACCTATCGCTGCATAATATTTCGGGGAATCCCCGGGTTGAAATAAAAGAGCGCTAAACCGAAACAGCGCTAAACGAAACAGCGTTAAGCGGGGTCTTACTGTACACGGTATCATCCATGTACACGTCGACTTATTTTCACTTAAAAAAACATCCCAGAATTGCACAAAAATGGTATTGCGCACACTCTTGACTTTATCCATGTACACTGCTAAAGTCCTAGCTAGTAACCTTTATCGCCTTACCAAAATGTCGCCAAACTACCTATTACCATATTCCAAAGATTAGCCTTATGATTAGATACGATAAGAAAAAAACCTGGACAGAAAATAAGCTAGTGGCGCCATCTGTTGATGAAACCAGAACTAAAACATAATTTCTTTAAACGCCGAAAGTGAATATGTTCATTTCTGGTTGGGTTCCTTAACATGAAATCAAGTATCAAAATAACTCGGTAACAAAGAAAATAATTTCTGCTGCCACAACTGTCGAGTTCGAACCAACGACCAAGACTCACATATAGCAATAAATCTAAAAAGCATTTAAGATTAAAGATTGATAGTTGTTTTACTATATGCATGTGCTGTTGAAGACATTCATGAAGCGATATCGTTGCTCCAACCAAATCTAAACGAACATCGTTGCCGATCGATTGATCGCGTCAAATCGATCAAATCGAGTGGTGATCGAGAGTGACTGCTCGAGTTACAGCATCAAATAAAGTGATGACCAAGAGTCACCTCTCGAGTGGAAAGGGTTTACTAAACGACCAGCACCGGTGGCGTGGTGCTGTAATCCAGCTGCTTTGGAGGTCTGGGCTGCTGGACGGCATGAGGTTGGGAGGTTCTGTCCTCGATGTCTCCCTAAGTCGATCAGGCCTCCGTAGCGAACCGGGGCAGAGCGGAAACGCAGCAGGAGGAAACTCACGCTCCTTCCGTCCCGAGGATTCTCGTACGATTCCTCGAGTTGTTGTTGTTGACTAGTGCTCACTTGTATGACCTATAACCAGCCACATTTCTCGTGGCAAGAAGCGTAGGATTGTGCTTGTGCTTGGCAACAGCCTTGAGCACCATCCAGGTGACAGTGCGATTTTGCTCAGTTCCGCCCCCAATTTTGATGGAGAGCACCCCGGGGGGGGGAGGGGGTACGAGTCCTATGGTCTACCACCCTCTTCCCTTACCACCAATCCACGCTAGAGGACTTTCAATTCACCGTATATTTAGAATACCCCCACGCCGCAAACACACTATACATTTGCAAACAAACATGCCTTTTCCAGGATTCGAATTCGAACTCTGGAATATGGAAAAGAATCACTAATCACTATCTTTGAATTGGACGGGCCAGGCACTCTATTACCGAGTTACTGAAATCCATGGGCAGCTTCTTATAATTTCTTTTTGAGACGTCATTTTACCGTACTTCTTCTCTTCAATATTTGCATTGATTAATAGGGCACGCCCTAATCAGAATCAATGATTGTCAATGTTTCTCAGAAAGTACCCAGTTTTTAGAGATAAAGAGAAAGCCGGGTCTACAACTTCAGATACACAACTCACATGCTTTTACGATCACATGCAAAACTGAAGTGCTTTTATAAGCGAAATCTATTCATTATTACCTGGGAGACTGACATCAGACGTAAATTCTACTATGTACCAGTTGTTTCTGCGGCTAAAGAAAAAAAAAAACGAATGTAAATACTTTAAAGAAACAATCATGTCGAGAAAACAGTGGTCGAAAATTTTATATAAAAGAAAAACTAAATTGCTTTAGTCAGAGTAAATCAAGATTTAAGGGAAACACAAATATTCTGTAGAGTTCCTCACTTTGGAATTCTAAGTTAATGTTGGAAGTGAAAAATCTAAGAACTGATAAGCGAATAATCGCTTGAGTTCGGTGACAAGAAACAATAAGATAGAAGGGTAACTAACCCTTTATTATACCAATAAGATTTAACAAAACTTCGCCTGGGAGTGTACAAGTAAAGTCCGCACTTGGACTTGAACTTAAAAGACTAAGAATTAAACTAAAACTAAGATTAACTAAAGAAGTATAGCCGAAGCTATCAAGGTTCAAATCGAGTTGGCCCCTTAACTTATTTCACTACGAAGCTTAGCAAGGGCCTGAGTACGGCCGAGCGTAATAACAGCTTTGAGAGAGAGAGTGGCCAAAAAGGCAGACGCGCGTAAATCAGAAACTCTGATTCTCTCTGACTCAGTAAGTAACTCCGTGGTTTAAATACCGCTCCTCCTCATTAAATATTCAGCAAGATTCCAAAACTACGTTCTGGCCGAAAGTAGTAAGTTGAAGTTAAGAATTTGACAGGAAAGGAACTTTAACTCAAAATTTAACTGTTAATAAATTTAACATAATCCTTACAATTCAAAAAATAAAAATCTGAAAGATTACAGATTTTAAATTACGTAAAAGGAGCGTTTTTTTTTTTTAAACCTCTTGAGTGTTACCTTTATTTCTTAAATATCATGTTCTACGTACTCAAACCATAAAATTCAGTTCAACAGCAATATCGCAAATTAATTTTAAAATGAACGTATCTTTAGAATTTCCGATACCGTATCCAACGCGCTGGAGATTTTTTTTCCCCATTAGGTGTTGCCATTTCTCTCTTTGAAATCGTTTAATTTTTTAATCAAAAATTCGTTGAAGTGTTAGAAAATATGAAATCGATAATAAAACAAATTTCAAATACAAATTAGGGCTTCCACATGACCATATTCTATGGAAGATTACGTTATTCAAATTTGGATGGCTTTAGGTATCGTTGTTTGATCACAATGCCAGAAACATATATACATTTATGCTTCTTCGTTATTTAATTTCTTTAAATATAATACAGGGCGATAATATTTGGTGGCAAACTCTTTACACGTGATTCGCCGTTTATGGTTTTCGATAGTTCAAAATGCCAAAACGAAATTAATAGTCCTTCTGGGAAAATTGCGGTTTTGGACTAAAAATGCCTACACGGTCAAAATGACCGCATGTGTGAATTTGCATTATAAAGAACATGTGTTCTTATAGGTGTTAATACCTTTCCCAATACCTATCATTTGTTAGATGTGTTGGTAGTGAATCTTTCTATATTCTTTTCAAATGGGGCCCACCAGCGGCCGAGCGGTAAAGTCGCTGAACACTGGTAGTTTGGTCGAAGGTTCGAATCCAGCGAACGGGCTGGCTGCATGGGTTTTTTCGTGTAACGTGTATACGAGCCAGTTTCCCTTAAAAAGTCCTCCACAAAGGCATCCCTCCCCTTAGGCAGATAGCCCTAATGAGCTTTTCCATAATTAAATACATCAACACCTTTTCAAATGATATAATTTAAAATTTATGGCTTATTTTAAGTTTTTATTTCGTAGAAAAGCGTTTATAACTGCATATATTATTACCAAAAAATTTTTTAATATAGAGAAGTGTATCACTTTTCATGCAAATTAAGCAAATTTCGAATAATCTAACATCTAACACGCGAACCTTCTTCTGTTGAGTTCAAAGATGCAGTTCTTTTTGATACGTTAAATAACAAATTTTCTTATCGTTTCGTTTACCTCACGGTTCAAGGATTAGAACCTGGCAACACTGAAACAAGTTTTCTTATTATATAGAATTCTTTCTGCGATCCTTTTGGAAGTAAACATAGACCAGGCTATTAAGTGACGTGGTGGTTTTAAATATCATGGTAAAACTGTAATCATAGTTTTATTTTTGTTTTTATCAGGTCACGTATGTAAATATTCGTCATTTTATTTTCGAGATGCTTCAGACAATGACTGTTTGGGGTATGACCTATTATTTGTAAAGGCGCCACGTAGTCCGAACTCGTGAAAAAGAAATTCTCTTCCGAGTTCAACAAACCTCGGTTACGATTTTCTAATCGAATAGCATGATCTCATGTAGCATTCGTGAATCTTTTGGAAGGCGTGGAACTATTAATACATATTAGTGGTTCCGTGAAAGCCAAATCGTGAGCTTGGACATGGTACTCAGGCGATGTTGCCAACAAAATGATTGAAATACTATACCCAAGTTAAATATACGTGTTAGATCAAACCATTGAGGCCCATTAATGGCTTCGACAAACAAGAGAAGGCTCAGATCTTGCTGAATCTCTGATTAATAGCACGTGCAAGTTAATTCGCTTTATCTTTAAGATAAATTAGATTTTACTTGTTTATTCGCTAAATATTTCTTTTTCAAAAAACATAAAATTATTTCTCTCAGTCTCGGTCGAAGAGACTAAAAGGGTAATATTTTTATTCACTTTTCTTTCCTCCTAGTAGCACATATTTTGTATTCGAAAAATTTCAGATAACGAATCATGTAAAGCGGAATTCCATAGGCGATACTTTTTGTTCGTACCTGCTCTCATTAATCTCGCTTTCAGATTTCCAATACGACTGCTCATTTTTACTTCTTTCTACTAAGAATGTATCATAATTGCGAAAAATTTCTGGTATCATAGTTCAAAGAAAGTGTACATTTCGACCGCTCTCGAATCCATTTGAACGATGTGTTTGCGTGATATCTGTACGTACGAAAAGAATAAAGGACTGTTTTTCGAAAACGGACCGTAAAATGGATTCAAAACAAATTTCTTCGTGACACGTGTACGTGCGTTTGTACGTATGCATGTATCTCGCATAACCTAAAAACGAGTAGGTGTAGAATACTGAAATTTTATATATGGCACTGCTATAACATCTAGTTGTGCACCTCCTTTTTCGCTGCAATCAGCGGAATCAGACGTATATATATTCCCAACCTGTTATTCGGGTCGATGAGCTCAGTATTTTTATTCATATATGTAGGTAAACTGTGCAATTTTCGTTTTAAAAGTGACTGAATTTTTTTGTTCTCATGTTCCGGTGAAAGTTTTTATGCTTTTAGTTAATCTACATGCTATAGTTGTAGAATTATCAACAATTTAAAATTGGCGCTAGTCCTAACGAGGCCGTCGTTTATGTACATTTGAAACTTTTAGAACAGTGAATACAGTGAATAATAGAACAGTGAATTAAATCATTTGGTTCAATGTTTTTTGCTCAGTGGAACCGAAAGTTAACTTCCAATTGTGTGCACCAAAAATTCGGTCTTTCTGTCCGCCGTATGAATTGCTTTGTCTTGCGTAGAAACTCTAATTGTAAAAAATATTTCTTTTGACTGTTTTTAACTGCATTTTGTGTTTTAGGTTTCTCTGTATTTTACGATTTTTAATGAAGCTGGTTTGAGATTTTTTTTTTTCCCCCGAAGTGAGAACTGAATTGATTGAATAAGAGTCTCTGATTGAATAATATTTAAAAAAGAAGATCTCTAACAAAATTCGAGGAAATAAGTTTCAATTCCTTGTACGGCTTACTAAATTATACAGACTACTGTAAAGTACAGAAAAAAGGTCTGTATAATTTAGTAAGCCGTACAAGGAAGTCATGTGTCCACATCAGATATTTATTAAAAACGTTTTATTAGTTAATATATTTATTCATACTAAAATACGAAAGGAACAATTCATACGTCAAATCTCTATTAGAAGATTTACTTTTAATCTTTAACCACCAGTAGCCTCTTTTACAAACATTACTGCTTGAGGTAACAATGTAATTTAAAATAACTTAACTAACAGAAAGAAAAAAGAATGGATTATTAATAATTTATTCATTTTATATAAACATTCTTCCACTTTATGAGAAAATCATAGAAACATTTAAATAAATTTAAAATTAATTTTTTTTTAATTGTTTAACGCTACTGTTGAGCGTGAAAGGCAAATAAATTTGTTCGTGAAAGTGCATGACGCCTATAGTCCTCATTGGTGGAATGGAGTGATTGCATGGGATTATCGTGGTTTTCTTCATGTGTAATGTAAATTAACCTTTCCTTAAATAATCCTATATGGAGGCCAACCTCCTTTTATGTGTATAACCTTAGCGGGATTTTCTTTAAGAATCAAAGAAAAAAGGTATTGCGTGTATAAACACAGAAAATTCTAAATGGCAAAAGAGTGCCATCTGAAGCTTGTAATATTCTGCAAATTAGTTAACAAAATCACATTTTTCTTATTATCCTGTATATATTTTTTCAAGTTAAATTCTGATTGTGATATATTTAGAAAATATTTAAAAAAGGAGATGCTGACAAAATAACCATGCTCAGTTCAGTTATAGAAACCATAAACGTCAAACTCGAAATATCCGATAATGAAGCCATTACTTGATTTCGAACTCATCTATCGATCCTGAAGTCATCATTAAATTCTTAGCTTTTCGTGAAAGCGACAGACCCGTTACGAGTGGCATCGAAAATCTGCCAGCTGTTGTAGGGGGAGGGGAATGTCGATATTAGCTACCCAAGCAGGAGAATGGTTAGCAACGCTGACTACAATACCGAAGGGGTCGGGTTCGAACCCCGGAGAAGGTATGGATATTTTTTATTTATTTATTTATTTATTTATTTAAAGAAAAAGAAATCCTCGTGCATCACAAAGTATCAAACGAGACTTACAAATCGTAAGTAAAAAAGGCAAAAATTGTAATAACATCAATTTTCAGAAATCATACACAAAGGAAAAAAAAAACACCAAAAATAAAAGTAAATACAAAAGTATAAAAATGTATAAAAAAATCATTTACAATGTTTAAAATAAAAGTCAACAAAATCGTTGAAAGCTCGGAGGGCCGAAGCTCAAGATACAAATCATAACATTTCGGCGTCCAATGAATTCCAATTAATTTTAATCTGCATTTCAATAGCATTCAATCAATCAAATCATTCAAAAATCTGCATTCAATCAATTTCTTGCTTTATCAAGCAGTGGGCAGTCAAAAAGCAGGTGGAAAACACTTTGCTGAACGCTAAGATTGCAATTACAAGCAGGAATTTTTGTAAAAAATTTTTAATATTTAGTCAAGAAGCAATGACATCAAATAAAAGAGTAGATTGGACACCTGGAAAGAGATGTAATATTATTGTGTTACGAGAAAGTGGTCTTTCCTATGCTGAAATTGCAAGACAGGTGGGTGGTTCAGTGACTACATCTGGTGTCCGAAAGTTTTGTTTACGATATCAGGAGACAAATTCAATAAAAAACAAAGAAGGAAAAGGTGCACCACATCTATTGACGACAGAAGAATAAAACGACTATGTCTCCAAGATAGAAAAATGTCATCAGCGGCCATCAGAAGTGATCTGAATGATGCTGGTGTTTCTGTCAGTTCAAGAACAATCAGGAGAAGATTAACAGATGTTGGACTGAGAGGTAGAATTCCAGGAAAAAAGCCTTATCTTAATTTTCAGCAACGAAAAAAAAAAATGACTACAGTGGGCAAAGGAACACATTAATTGAACAGATGATCAGTGGTCACAAGTTATATGGAGTGATGAAACTAAGATATCGTTATTCGGTAGTGATGGGCGAAAATATGTACGACGTAGAATAGGAGAAGAGCTACATCCTGGCTGCATTCAAGCAATTGGGAAGAACCCAGTTAGTATTATAATTTGGTCATGCATGTCAGCAGATAGTATCGGTCACCTTCATGTCATCGATGGAACACTGAATGCCAGAGAATGCATTGACACTACTCTAGAACCAAAACTACTACCTTCCATCAGAGATCTCTTTTCCAACAATGCTTCGTTTATTTTTCGGCAGGATTCTGCTCCTTGCCACACGGCCAAAGTATCGAAAGAGGGGTTTCGTACAAAGAGCATTAAATTGTTGTCATGGCCAGGAAACAGTCCAGACCTCAATCCTATCGAAAATTTGTGGCACCGTTTGAAACCTCTTGTCCGAATGAGGCGCCCATCAAATAAAAGGGAACTAATTGAGGCTATAATTGTTTCCTGTCATCATGTAATAACGAAAGAAGAGCTTAAAACTCTTGTCAGCTCAATGAAACGTCGATGTGAAGCTGTAATCAAAAATAAAGGGTACCCTACTAAGTACTGATAACTCACTGCAATCATCACTATCTAATGTATATCGATAACTATTATCGTTTAACTTTTTAATCGTTATCTTTTAACTTCAGTGATAAATTCTCTTTAAAATGATATATACAAGTTTGCATTTTATGAAACGTAACGTTTTCTATAAGCATACAAAGTTCAAAAACATAAAAATTTCCAAAAGTGTCCACAATTTTGGCCACCACTGTACATACTAAGTTATGCTTTCCAGACATATAAAACGCAAGCTTAATTTTCATCAATAGAATGAGAAATAAAGAACATTTACCCCCCCTTTCAGCCCCTACAGGGGTTAGCCCAGAAGGGCTATTAGCCTCGAAACGGCATTTACTATAAATGACCGTTTCACTTTTCGAAGTGTTGCCACAAAATATCATTGCCCTGTATTATATTTAAAGAATTTAAATAATGAAGAATCTGCATGAAAGTATTCATGTTTCTCGCATTGTAGAAAAACACAAAGGTACCTAGGGATTGGAATTGGGATTATTCAATTATGGCAAAGCACACGAGGGCTATCTGCCTAAAGAGAGGGATGCCGTGGAGAACTTTTTAAGGGAAACTGGATCGTGTACACGTTACACATGGGGAAAACCATGAAACTGCCCATGCAGCCAGCCCGTTCGCGGGAATCGAACATCGGACCGAACTACCAGTGTTCAGCGTCTTTACCGCTCGGACGCTGGTGGGCTCAACGGTACCTAGAGCCATCCAATTTTGAATAGTGTAGTCCTCGACTTGAGTATGGGTACCTGGAAGTTAGAGTTGGTATTATTGTCCTTTTCATACTTTGTAAAACTTTAACGAATTTTTTATTAAAAAACTCAACGATTTCAACGTGAGCATTGGCAACATACTACGGAATAAAATATTAATATAAACATGCACGGAATAAAATATTTTTATCTCCAGGGCGTGAGACTGTCTATAGGAAATTCTAAAGATATGCTGTTTTTAAATACCTTTATGCCTAAAGGGACATTAGCCCATATGCTCTCGAAACGTGTATGTGTGTAAATGAAAAAAAAAAAATCACCTTCATCTAAAAAGCTTGTAAGCCTTATCCTACGTTTTCTAATAGTTAATTTTTAGTTAAAGTTATTTTCCTGTCCATTCTCGATTTCAGCTTACAACTTTCGGCCAGAAAGTATTTTTCAGAATCGCGGTCAAATGCAACTGAGGAGGAGAAGTATTTAACTTTGAAGTTCTACTGACTTCGTTAGAGAGCCAGATATTCTGAGCAGCGCGCGTTCACCTTTTAGGCTACTCTCTCTCTCTCTCTCTCTCTTTAGCAATTATTACGCTTGGCCGTACTTTAGCCCTTGATAGCTTCGCCGCTAGTTAGCGTTAAGAGGCCAACTCTGTTAGAACCTTGATAGTTTCGACTATATCTTTTTAGTTAAGTTTTATTTCTTAGTATTTCTGAGTTCAAGCTCGAGTGGAGGCTTCGTTGTAAACTCCAAGGAGGAGTTGACACAGTTAGCAGAAACTCAAATGTCTTACAAGCTTTTTTTTTTTTTTTCTTGACGTCCAAAGGGCTGTGTCGCAGAAGGACTATTGTTTTCGTTAGCCATTTTGCGTTGAATGACTATAAATGTCCATTTCACTTTTCAAACTGTTGCCACCAAATGCTAGAGTCCCGCGTTATATTTGAAGAAATTAAATAATGAAAAATCTGCATAAATGTATGTCTCTTTCTCGCATTGTGATGAAACAACGGTACCTAGAGCCATCGAATTTTGAATGGCGTAATCCTTCTATGAATATGGGCATGTGGTAGACCAAATTTGAAATTCGGAATTTGTTTTATGATCGATTTCATATTTTGTAAAATTTTAAAGAATTTTGGATTAACAAACTCAAGGATTTCAAAGTGAGCTATGGCAACACTCTACAAGGAGAAAAAAAACCCTTTTTATCTCCAGCGCGCGGTACTGTGTATCGGAAATTCTAAAGATAGGCTCATTTTAAAACTATTTTGCGACATTGCTATTAAACTGAATTTTATGGTTTAAGTGCAAAGAACATGATATTTAATAAATAAAGGTAACACACAAATCGTTAAAAAAATGCCTCTTTGGATGTAATTTAAAATCTGAAATCTTTCAGTTTTTTTTTTTTTTTTTTTTTTTTTTTTTTTAACTTAATTTATTCTTGAATTTTTACATTTTTATTTTTTGTTACGTAGCCACAAGTGAAGGTGATTTGTGAGCACGAAATGCGTGCATCTGTTTTAATTTAAAATTTAAATGAAAAGGGGTACTTACGTATTATCGCAACCAGGTTGGCGTGATTTGTAAGTTTGAGTAAAAAAGTATGAATAGAAAGAAAATGTACATTTATTAATTACAGATAATTTTAATACAGTTTTTTATATTATTTTCTTTTAAAATATAAAATAGCAATTAAACCCTTCCGGTTTCGAATTTGAATAATTTGCAGAATTATTTTTTCGGCGGAAATCTTTTGGCTACTGCTTTTAGCACTGATTGAAAATTTTAGCGCAAATTAGCGCCAATTTAGCGCAAAATTAGCGAAAATTTTTTCCATGAGGGTAACGGCGCTTCTGTTAGGTACAGTAACCAAAAAAGTCTCTTTCTTTTCTCGGCAAATTCCGCCGAAAACCCATTGCTGTGGTAGTACACGCCCAGTGTTATTTTTTCTTTTTACAAATAAACTTTCGTCTATTTCCACAATAAGTCCTTCGCCGCCTATTTGCTTTCTTTCTTTTTCATCCATTTCAAGGGCACATATCTCTCGCATGTAATTATTCCAATCTATAACAGTTTTGTCAGCAATTCCCATCTCTTCTGCACAAAATTTAATTGAGGTTAACTCTTTACACCAACAATAAATGAAACTACGTATAACGCGTAGGGTTGCCGTAAGTAGGGTCGCCAAATTTGGCGATTTATGCGAATTTTGGCCTGGTTGTGTTAATACGTAAGTACCTAAAAAGGTTATTTAAACCTTTCATCTGCAGCATTTATTCTTAAACGCATAGGGAGAATTCGCTACTTAGGGTTCGCTTTATAGGGTTTAAGAGTGTATGCTCCCAAGGAATACACGAAGACTCTATACTGTAAGTAGATTAAATAATCCTGTTTACAGAATTCGGTACTTTTCCGTTTTGCCGGTGCAAGCGATAAAGTCGCCAATAATGGTACAACCGATGCCAAACGTAATATTCTCGCTGGAAACCTTTTACGCCTCATTTTCAAAACAAGTCGCAGCTTTTTCTTATCAGATTGATTGTTTCTTTCAATACTGGCATATAATTACATAGAATTTTTATCAGATAGTTCAGTTTTATGTCTAAGGCCATTTTCGGTAATTAAGTCAATTAGAATGCAATCACAGCGCTTACCCGAAGCCGAAAATATAGAAAAGGTAAAGTCAAGGGTTAAATTCATCCATTCTAATGAGAATGCATTAGCGAAGTAAAGCACTGCAGTTTTACATAATTTCTGAGTAAGCTATTCGTACGAATTGAAATATTTCTTGCGTTTAAACTTGTGTTCCACATTAAGATTTAACTTTAAATTAATGTAGATGATTACTGAGAGCATTAGATTTTTGTAGAGTAGTTTACGTGAGATGAGATCGCTTGGGGTCACGTGATATGAACCGGCGAATCAGGATGTTGAACCATGTAACATAGTAAATTCTTAAATTAATGTCTTTTTACAAATTTATTGTCTTTATTTATTGGCTTTTTATAAAATTTTAAGCGATATTAAAATGTTTATGCCTTCAAAAAAAGAATTCTTAGAACTGACATTTTTTAAATATTTTTTATGTGTATACTGTATGTTGTCGCCAATAAAGTCTGCTTGGCGAGATTTGCGCCGTCGAAACGGAAAAGTACCCAGAATTCATCTACAATTTTATATCGCGAATATAAAATAGCGTGAGGCACTCGTGATAAATTAATAAAAGATAATGACTTATACTCTTGGCATTGCAATTAAATTAATAGCTTTTGTTATTTGATGCGGCCCACGCTTTTATTTTTCGAGATATAAAATTATAGATAAGTTCTGTAAATAAAATAATTTAATTTACGATTCTCATTAATGTGCACGATAAATTATCTTTCTTCTTTCAGTGCAGTTATTATCATATCCATTCTAATAAAAGCTTATTGTATAAAAACATTTTAACAGTATTTTATTTTCTGTTTTTAGTTTCAATTATACATTATCAATGGTTAAAATTTTTTAGTCATTATTAAAACACAAGCAATAAATTATAAGAAAATTAAAATGAAGAAAATAGACGAAAGTCATCCAAGGAATGAAGAAATCGCTTTGAATATTCAGTTTCGAAAATTAGATGTAATGACAATTTACTTAACAAGAATTTTTCTTGAAGCTAAAATGAGAAAACGAATATCGCCAATTTGTCACGATGTGCGCCAAGATGGCAAACTTCGTCATTAAGTGTAATAAGTTGGTAAACCCAACCGCATTGTTTCGCCCGTCTGCTGCAGACTGCAACACATTTAAAAAATTTAAACTCGCTCGATAGATATTTATTTTATCATTCTCATTTTAAAATGGGCGAATTTTTTTTTTTTTTTTTTTTTTTTTTTTTTTTTGTGTGTGTGTGTGTGTAATCTATGAAAATTTTAGAACTTTATATCTGATATATTTTTAGATGTTGGAATTTTAAATCGTAAATGTGAAGTACTGTAAAATATCGAAAGATTTTCAAAGATTTGCCAAAAATCCAGAAATTAAGTTACAATTTCATGTAAGCGTCAATGTAAAGATTTTTTTTCTGCTCTATTTTGAAGGTTCAAATAATAAAATTCGGGTAGGCTTAGTTTGTCCATTAAAGATATGTATGAAAAACTGTTTAAGGGTTAAATTAAAATTAATCTAAAGTTTAAAAAAGACGGTTCTGTCCATTGCGTTGTCATCGAAGAACTGTGCGTGTTTCAAAATACGATATAAACTCTATAACTTATCGGGAAATAAGTTAAAAATTGATGATAAAACTCCACCCGCAGTAAAACACCAAGAGTAAAACTAAACAAAAGCTTCTAATAATATAGTTAATTTAGATAGATTTTTAAATTAAAATGGGAAATGATGTTCACCATTGTCTGCTGCCCTTACAAGATGATGATTACTAAAGATCAACGCACAGATTACCCGTGTGGAGCACAAATATAAATTTGAGGAATTAAAAAAAAAAAAAAAATTAAGCAGAGGTATACCAGTGCCAGGCAAAGCAGTTAATGTCCTGTTTTTTTTTTTTTTTTTTTTTTTTTTTTAGTCCAAAGGGATTTGAATCCCGAAGGACTATTAGTTTCGTTTTGGCATTTTGCGTCGGACTCATAAATGTGGGTTCACTTTTCAAACTGTTGCCACAAAATGTTAGAGTCCTGCATTATATTTGAAGAAATTAAATAATGAAAAATCTGCATAAATGTATGTATATTTCTCGTATTGTGATAAAACAACGGTACATAGAGTCATCGAATTTTGAATAACGTAATCCTCCAACGAATATGAGCATGTGGAAGACCCAATTTGAAATTTGTTTTATGATCGATTTCCTATTTTTTAAAACTTTGACGAATTTTTGATTAACAAACTCAAGGATTTCAAAGCGAGCAATGGCAACGTTGTGCAGAAAAAACATTTTTATCTCCAGCGCGTGAGTCTCTGTATCGGAAATTCTAAAGATAGGCTCGTTTTAAAACTATTTTGCGATATTGCTGTTGCCCTGGATCTTATGGTTTAAGTGCGAGGAACATGATATTTAATAAAGAAAGGTAATACACAAAATGTTAAAAAACGCCCCTTTGGACGTAATTTAAAATCTGAAACATTTCAGTTTTTTTTTTTTTTTTTTTTTTTTTTTGTTACTAGTGGTCAGTCTGCAAGGTCATAAACATAGAGCAGTACAAATAAATTTAGATATAGACAAGTTACGATTTATCAGGACAATATCAAAGGCGACGACCACGGATAACTCACAATCAGGGTTAATTAAAAGGCATACATTTCAGAAAAGCGAAATAATTCCTATTATAATTAACAATAAACTATGATTAGTAAATTTCACGCATATTTAAGAAGTTTAATCTTGACAGTAAGGTAATTAATATTCAGTAAATTAAATCAGTAAGAGAACATATAACTAACGCAAAATAAACATTATTAGAAAAAAGAAAATTAAGCAGTGACACTTCAAAAGCAAATAGAATCCAAATCGCTTAAAGATGACGAATAGAACGTTTTGGTTTTCGGCAAAGTTGGCTTTTCTTATAAGGGCGATGATTTTTTTTTTTTTTTTTTTTTTTTTTTTGTGGGGGGGGGCGGAAAGTTGTACATCACGTGCCCAATGTGCCTGGTTCTGTCATGAGCTGTTATTTTCTGAGACTCCTGATAAACTAACGATTTTTGTAAATAAATTGATTTCATTCAGAAGTCAAACAACAAAAATCAACGTTATATTTACAAAATTTTCACACGACTAGTTTCGATGGTTTTAGCGAACCACCATCCTCAGCTGCAAAACCGCAAATGAACAAGATAGGAAATAATGATTAGATAAGATAAGGGTACTTACGTATTATCGCAACCAGGTCAAAATTCGCATAAATTGCGAAATTTGGCGACCCTACTTACTGCAACCCTACGTGTTATACGTAGTTTTCTAAAAAGAGCATGTGGAGATTCACAAAATTTTCCTGCATTTTCGTGCAAATTTTTCTAATTTATGAGAAAATAGCAGTGTACATGGATAAAATGAAGAGTGTGCGCAATGCCATTTTTGTGCAATTCTGGGATGTTTTTTTAAGTAAAAATAAGTCGACGTCTACATGGTTATGTCGAATACGGTTTTTAATCAGCGCTAAAAGCAATAGCCAAATGATATCCGCCGAAAAAATAATTCTGCAACTTATTCAAATTCGAAACCGGAAGGGCTTAATTGCTATTTTATATTTTAAAAGAAAATAATATAAAAAACTGTATTAAAAATTATCTGTAATTAATAAATGTACATTTTCTTTCTATTCATACTTTTTTACTCAAACTTACAAATAGCGTCAACCTGGTTGCGATAATACGTAAGTACCAAGATAAGAAAGCCTGGACAAGAATAAGCAAGTGGCGCCATCTGTTGGTGAAACTAGAACTACAATGATGGCCAGATGGCGCCACTTGCTTATTCTTGTCCAGGCTTTCTTATCTTATCTAATCATTATTTCCTATCTTGTTCACTTGCGTTTTTGCAGCTGAGGATGGTGGTTCGGTAAAACCATCGAAACTAGTCCTGTGAAAATTTTGTAAATATAACGCTGATTTTTGTTGTTTGACTTCTGAATTAGTATTTATTCGGCGTGTTATTGTGTCTTAATTAAATTGATTTCAGTTGGTCATAAAGGATTAAGAACCCGTAACCAATCCTTTAACATAAACTGTTAAACCAATCCTTTAACATAAACTACGTTAACAATTTAACATAAACTGTTGGAATAACTGTTACAACAAGGCTGCCCTCTGGTGAGTAGCCAGAGAAGGACTTAGTAAAAGCTAAGTGTCTGACTTGATAGGTTGTATCAGCTTCTTGCTCTGTAATTTTCTTAAAGTTTAATGTAATGTCCGTGTGTAACTTAAACCTGTTAATAATTACTTGTTACACTATATCGCACTCTGCTATGACCTTATCTAAAACGACCCCTCACAAACCTTATTTCTTCCACTTTTTAATTCATCTTCGAATATGTGACTGTTGCAAGAATTGGGTTATTTTATATATTTATTTTAAAAGCAATTACTTCCAACTTTTTACAGCTGACTACATAATATAGCTGCTTTGGAAACTAGTCACCAGAAAGTTGGTGTTGCCTCAAATATTTTTGTAATTTAATCCTCTTTGTGACAAAATATTTCGCCGTGTTTCCACCTTGCGCGCATGATATTTTAAAAATGGCTAATGGTACATACTTGAAATTGGATGGAATTCTTTATATGGACACTATGTTCTAACTAAACCAAAACTCTGATGAATATTTTAATACTGAAAAATTTTATGGACGAAAACATTACAATTTTTTTTAATAAAATACATTTTATAAACTCAACTCCAAATAAGATAAATTTAACATGAAATTTTTAAAATTTTAGGTTCACAGTAGTTTTCAAATGTTATAAAATCTATATATTAAAAATGGAATTAAACTATGAAACATAATATTTTAAACTGTGCGCGCAAGTTGGAAACATGACGAAAAATGTTGTCACAAACCGGATTAAATTATAAAAATATTTGTGGCAACACAAACTTTCTGATAACTATTTCAGAAAGCAACTATATTATGTAGTCAGCTGTAAAAAGTTGGTAGTCATTGCTTTTAAAATAAATAAGTTATCCCAATTCTTGCAACAGTCACCTATTCGAACATCTTATGGGTTTTAAGGTGTACGAGTCCCCTTAAGGCAAAAGCTCGCAAATTTAGCAAATGCTAGGAAAGATAAAGAATTACTAAGGAAAAGTATTTAGCTTAATTAAGTAGATGCTCTCTTTTGCCATTGGGAATCGATTGGGGGCGCAGATACCTATGCTCTGTTGCTTTACCTGAAACTAAAGTTGATATCCACTTATGCAATGAAAACCGAAAATCCTAACCATTATTCTAATCTGGTTAGTCACAATTTAAAAGAAATACACATGTTTTATTGTTTATTTCTTTTAAATTACTTGTCCTTACTTTAATGCTGACTTTATCCTTACTTTAATGCTCACTTTATCCTTACTTTAATGCTCACTTTATCCTTACTTTAATGCTCCTTTAATGCTCACTTTATCCTTACTTTAATGTTCACTTTATCCTTACTTTAATGCTCCTTTAATGCTCACTTTATCCTTACTTTAATGTTCACTTTATCCTTACTTTAATGCTCCTTTAATGCTCACTTTATCCTTACTTTAATGCTCACTTTATCCTTACTTTAATGCTCCTTTAATGCTCACTTTATCCTCACTTTAATGCTCACTTTATCCTTACTTTAATGCTCCTTTAATGCTCACTTTATCCTTACTTTAATGCTCCTTTAATGCTCACTTTATCCTTACTTTAATGCTCCTTTAATGCTCACTTTATCCTTACTTTAATGCTCACTTGTCCGACCTAAAGTCAGCCCAAGTCCACGAAATTCCTCGTGGCAAGGAGCGCAAGTTAATGCCTGCCGTTGGCAACAGCCTTGAGTGCCTTACACGTGACAGTTTGATTTAGCTCAGTTCCGCCGCTAATTTTGATGGGGAGCACCCTAGGGGGGGCAGTACCTCTACTCCTACCTTCAACCTCTCGAAAGGACTTTTGGCTCGCCGCCAACTTAGAGTGCCCCCATGCCACACAGACACTATACATTTAGTACAAACATCCATGCCTTCTCCTGGATTCGAACCCGGACTCTTCGGTGCGGCGGTCAGCGACGCTAACCACTAGGTCGGGCGGCAGTTGGGCGGGTTGGGCGGCAGTTGTTTTATTACACTGCTTAAACAGAAATTCATAAATATGCTCCATCACTAATGCATTAAAAGAAGATAAATTTCGGAGCAAATCTTTACGTGCTGCAGTTTAAATCTGGCTGAAATCTCATACTTAATCCTTGCTGGAACTAGCATACAGGGCATAGGTTCTTTTATATGTTTCGGAAACCATAACTCATGAGCACTTAACAACAGTACTTGACGTCACTTAGCAAGCAACCCGAGTTCCAGTTCTTGCAGCTTCGAGGGGTTATTGCGTGATCTCCCCACGAAATCTGCATGCGCTCTAAGTAGGCACTGACAACCGTGAGAATTAATAGATTTGGAGGGGCACATCGTGAGCGAAAGTTCCTCGCAAAGGGTGATTTCGGAGATCAAAAGCCACCATTTATCACACCGCAAAAGGAAGCTTTTAAAGCGTATACACCTCCTACCTCGTTCTAAATACTTGGGGTTGGGTGAACAGTCAGTGACTTGTGTAGCGTTTAATGCGAGAACGATCTATCTTGATGCGGGTTCAGGAGGCTGAATAAACCGAAAAGAAGTTGGATACCATTTGTTACTAGGGTGGAGAGGAAGAATGAAAGCAGGCACTTAAATATTGGAGATAAAAATAACTAAGAAATCATTCGTTTTCAATTTCATTATTCATAAATTTCCGAAACGACGGTTCTGAAAGATGATTTATCAGTATCAAAAAGGTTTGTTTATTTGGCGGATGCAAGCAGCATGTCTTAAGCTTTGAAAAACGTTTTCTGCTTTCTCCCGCAGCAATATTTTTATTTCCATTTAGCTGGGAATGCAGTACAACGCAAAACGACAAACTGGCTGTAAAGAAAGAAAAAAAAAGTTCTGTGCTAATATTTAAAAAAAAAAAAAAAAAAAAAGTCTGAGAGCTTTTAGATTTTATATGACGCCCACAGGCACGTTTTTTTAATGTTTTTTGTGTTACCTTTATTTATTAAATATCATGCTCTTCGCACTTAAACCATAAAATTCAATTCAACACCAATCTCACAAAATAATCTGGAAAGAGCATATCTTTAGAATTTACCATAAAATTCAATTCAACACCAATATTACAAAATAATCTGGAAAGAGCATATCTTTAGAATTTACCATAAAATTCAATTCAACACCAATATCACAAAATAATCTGGAAAGAGCATATCTTTAGAATTTACCGTAAAATTCAATTCAACACCAATATCACAAAATAATCTGGAAAGAGCATATCTTTAGAATTTACCATAAAATTCAATTCAACACCAATATCACAAAAAATAATCTGGAGCATATCTTCAGAATTTTGGATACGCAGTCTCGCGCGTTTTCCCGTACCGTGTTGCTATGGCTCGCTTTAAAATCTTCGAGTTTGTTAATAAAAAATTCCTTGAAGTTTTAAAAAATATGAAACAGATATTGAAACAAATTCCAAATTCCAAATTTTTTTCCAGGTGCCCCTATTCAAGTGGAGGACTACGTTATTCAAAATTCGATGACTCTAGGTATCGTTCACAGTGCGAGAAACCTACATACATTCGTGCAGATTTTTCGTTATTTAATTTTTTTAAATATAATGCAGGGTTCTAATATTTGGTGGCAACAATTTGAAAAATGAAAGCCGTTTATAGTGAACCAACGCAAAATGCCAAAGCGAAATTAATAGCTCTTTGGGGGGGAAGGGAAAAAAAGCTTCATAAAATTCTGAAAGTAGCCCCTCGTATGTTTTATTCGCAGATCCGTTAATACCTACTTAAAAACTTTGAAGTTATAATGTATTTCTCCCGCCTTCTTAGCATGCCTTCGTTGTGTAGTGGTCAGCTCACTCGGCGCGTATTCGAGAGGTTCGCGTCCCGGCGAGGGTATTGCTCATTTTTCATCTCTCCTGCTTCGAAATAAACTAATGTCTCTACAGTGGCGCGCAAACTAAAAAAGATGGTTGGTGACTCTTCTCCACAATCAGGATTTGGCGATTGGGTCCTCTAATCCTCAGTTGCGTTTTAAAAAATGGGGAGTATACAAGGTATTTCTCTCGCCTTCTTAGCATGCCTTTGTGGTGTAATGGCCAGCATACTCGGCGCGTACTCGAGAGGTCCGTGGCGAGGGCATTGCTCATTTTTCATCTCTTCTGCTTCGGAATAACCTAATCTCTGCAAAGTCTGTATCGTATGAATTACAGCAGGTCAAGCCGATTCGTCAAGTCTTACTATCTGAGAAAAGGCTCTATTTTTATTTCGTTGTATGTAAGTAAAGGAAATATTGTAATCGCGAAAATTTTCGAATATGATATCTTAACGGAAATATCCATTTTGACAGTTCACGATTCCATTTTGTGTATTTTTCTCTATAAGGCCTGTTCCTACGAACAGACTATGGTATTGATGACAGTTATGACAGAAATATTTGCTATAATGGTTATATAGTACTGAGAAGTGTAAGTAGGATGCGTGAAGTCCAGTACTATATACTATAATACTGTACTATATACCAATACTGTATAATATACGAAGAACCTATATGCTCTTAATATAATATGTGACAGGAAATGCGAAATGTATTTAACCCTCTGGGCAGGCTAGGGTTTTCGCTAAGAAAGCACAAATTTCCCAAAACTACTATGAGAACAAATTATTTTTTTGATTTTAATGTAAAAACTCTACTGGTATTTCATACCTGGATTTGTTTTCTTTTGATATATTGCCTTAATTTCGCTGACATATTTTAATATACACGTAAATATACATTCTTAGAGATATCGCAATAAATATTCTAGGCCTCACATATACGGCCTTGCCGCTTAGCATATGTAGCATATGTATTGAGTTTAGCTTGTTGTATGCAACGACTATAGCATTGTGCGTTTTATGTACAAAATATTGAAACAGTATTTTCTGTTCGGAAGCAATTTCATTAATTTTGTATAAGGTTTTGCATATGCTTAGCTATTTCGTATAATCTGTATTGTGTTTTAATATGTTTTTATTATATTTTAACGTGTTATGTGTGTTAGACGTCCATTTTAATTTATTAAGTACTAACGTCAGTGGATATGTGGAATATAAATTCAACAATATCTTGATGCGGCTCTTGTAGGGCACCGGGAGGGGCAGTCCTGCTCTAGACAGCTGCAGAATCCGGAGAACACCTGATCTGTCTTAGGGTCCACCAGCGGCCGAGCGGTAAAGTCGCTGAACACTGGTAGTTCGGTCCGAGGTTCGAATCCCGCGAACGGGCTGGCTGCATGGGCGGTTTCGCGGTTTTCTCCATGTGTAACGTGTATACGAGCCAGTTTTCCTTAGAAAGTCCTCCACGAAGGCATCCCTCCCCTTAGGCAGATAGCCCTCGAGGCTTTGCCATAATCACACACACCTGATCTGTCTTATATGTTCACCTTGTACGAGAGGATAAAATAAAGGACTCTTTTTTACGAAAAGGATTGTAAAATGGATTTTTTGCGTGATATCTGTAGGCGCATATGTAGGCATTTAGCGTAACTCAAAAACGATTAGCTGTAGAAAGTTGAAATTTTATATATGGGACTGCTATAACATCTAGTTCTGCACCTCCCATTTTTATTCCAACCGGCAGTACCAAACCTACCCTCTTTACACGATTTAAAAGTTTCTTACTCGGCTTTTAGTTTCGCAATTGTTGGTCATAGTCCTTCCAGTTACAGAAGCTTTTAAATGACGAAAATAATCATGTTTTGGCAATGGCAAATTTTTAAAAAGATTAATTTTAGACAAATAATGATATCTAACTTTCAAAGCGGCCTCCCAGTTCCCATGCTTTTATTTGGGAAAATTTTATACTCGTTATGAATCCCCCCAATGGGGGGCACTAGCCACTGGCCACTACTAAGGCCGCAAGCAGTAGTCACTTTACACTGCTGTGCAAAACTTAAGCAACAATAGCAACAATGTAAATTTTAATCAGATAGTCATGAAATTGCAGAAAACGGGTTCTTGCGATCAGTACAATGAACACGCAATTCAACAGAAAGGTGAAGCGTTATGCAATGTCAGGAACAAAACGTCACAGGCGAAGTGAGCGTACGCAAAATGCGTGCGGACGGCATGCTCAGCTCAAGACTACAATAGAAGGAAGGAAAGAAGCAATGAAAGACATTCGCTGCACGTGCAAGTGAGTTCTTTCGTGAAATATGACTAGAAGGAAATCCTCTGAATGACTTCACACGTGGAAGAATGATCGAAAAGCTGGAGGAGGGGCGTAGTGCGATCAGTGTACCTGAAGAGTTCGGAATCAACAAAAGCGTCATTTCGCGCGCTTGGAAAGCCTTCCAAACCATTGATACAGTTGTTAGAAAGGTTGTTGGTGGCAGGCCCCTGGAAAATGACTGCAGTGGATGACCGATATAGAGCTCGAAACCTGTCAACAAGCGCCATAGATCAGCAACTGTGTACAGCAGCGGGGCTACAAGTGTCGCTGTTCACTGTTACCTCAGGAGAATTCCTGGGAAGTGCTGGTTAGGATCTGTACCTAGGCAGTCTCAACCACGGGGGTATACAAACAGTCTTCACAGGACTAGAACCCGAGTATTGTACTTAGGTTGGTTCAGGCTTGGCAGGGACAGTACTGGTACTGTCGTGTCTGTTCCTCCGGCAGTGGTGGAGCTATATGGGAGATATTTTTGTGGCATTCTCGATGGGGGTTCAGCCCTCAGAGTCCCAGTGACGGGGACTGACACAGTAAGGCAGGGCACCAATTGTTCGTCCGAAGCCGAGGGAGTGGTGCCCCGAGGCAAAGGTGTCTTAGCGTTTTATATACTGCATTAGCGATTTTCTTCTTCGTCCTGCTGAGGCTGGATATAAAGCCGGGCAGGGACTGTGGGGCCTGCGCCGTCACTGAGGGGTCCTACGTGTCCCGGATATCTAACCTCGTAAGGAATCCCAGGTCGAGGGTCCTGGTTATGGAGCACTGTGTCCAGAAGCCTTCACAAAGGTGGCCAATTCGACCGCCGTCCTGAACGCTGCATCCCTTTGAAAGTTGGACATCGGTACTACCGTTTAGAATGGTGCAAGGAGCACAAAAACTGGACATCTTATCAATGGAGTCGTGTCCTCGGATGAGAGTCGCTTTAGTGTCACAAGCAATTCGTAACGCCAGTTGATTTGGAGAGATGTCGGGACACGGTTTCATCCCAGTAACATCGCAGAAAGAGACCTTTACGGTGGTCCTGGAGTTGAGGAAGCATTAGGCTCTCGTCTGAGGAGGCATTAAGCTGAACGAGCGGACAGTGCTCCAAGTTTTCGACAGAGGTTCTGTAACCGGAGATCGTTATTGTCAGGAGGTGATCCTTCCCCATATGTGCCTGTTCCGAGGTGCCATTGGAGCAAACTTCGTTTTTATGGATGACAATGCATGGCCACACCAGACTTCTGCTGTTCAGAAGCTACTGGGAAGTAAAGATATCACTCGAATGGATTCGCCAGCGTATTCCACTGATTTAAATCCCATATAACATGTGTGAGATGCTTTGGGAAGATGCCTTGAGGCACTATTACATCCTCCGGGGAACACCCAACAACTGAAACAGATGCTGATTGAGGAATGGGCACTTTTATCTCAAGATCTATTGGACAATCTGGTGCTGCGTAGGAAGAGACGTTGCGAAGCAACCATTGCAGTAAGGGGAGGGCATATCCCATACTAAAAGGAACGTCTGCTTGCTGTTCTTCCTCTTGTACAAACAATCATGTGTAACGATACTATAAGGTCGAAAAAGACGTTTTTGGTTTGATTGCATACTGTATGCACTGCATTCATTTTTGCGCAATATACATTCTTCATCGTTTAAATACAAAATTCTGTCTCTCATTTCTGAATTGAATGTCTCTCAGAGAATTTCTCGCGGAGTTATGGCAAAAAGAACACCTGTTGCTTAAGTTTTACACACCAGTGTATTATAAAGGCACCTAATAGGTGGACCACCGTTGTCCTGCATAAAGTGACAAATAATTTACATCTCTTCCTGCCGCCCAAACGGTATAGTGGTTAGGGGAGCCTGACTGAGGTACCAGAGGGCCAGGGTTCGAATCCCGGAGAATGCATGGATTTAAAATTATCTGACCCTTCATAGGAGGTAGCGGTGGTCGCCTATTTGGTGCCTCCACAATAAAATAGCCCCCCACTTCTGTCCTTAGTAGTTGCCGATGCTGTTATAGGCAAGTGACCGCCATTAGGCGAAAAATTTCGTTCCTTCGCCGGGATTCGAATCCGGGCTTTTCGGTACGGCCCTTCCCCATCTGGGCAGGGATATTTAATTTTAAAATTTGCAAAATTGTTTGTCCCATTTTTAACTTGCCTCAGGGGATTCTAATTGAATTAGAATAATTCGAGAAAATAAGTTTAAATTAAGTGCAGGAAAAAAAATGTCTGTAATTTAATAGACCATAAAGGTTTGGTTTGGTTTATTTAATTACGGCAAAGCACACTAGGGCTATCTGCCTAAGGGAAGGGATGCCTCCGTGGAGGACTTTCTAAGCGAAACGGGCTCGTATGCACGTTACACATGAGGAAAACCACGAAAACGCCCATGCAGGCAGCCCGTTCGCGAGATTCGAACCTCGGACCGAACTACCAGTGTTCAGCGACTTAGACCATAGATGGAAATTAAGTGGTGTCCACACCATATTTTTTTTATCGAGTAATGCAGCATCTTTTGACACTTCATATTTTGCCTTTCATTTACGGTTGATTAATGAATGGCATTAAACTTATCTTTCACGATAACACCATAAATGTCTTTTGGAGTATTAAAAACTAGAATCATATCTTTCTAGTTCTAGATTTTTGATGTACACCTTGCACAAAAAAAAAAGGGGGGACAGTTCTATATCTTCCATTCTACTGGACTGATTGTCGAAATTTGAGTTTTCCATGTCTAGAAAGCGCGACTTAGGATGTATATTCGATTTATATATAGCATTGTTCAAATATAGGTAATTTGACACAAAATCAGATTTTTTCTGAAATAACGTACCAGTTTTTTTCCACATTTCCATTCTAATACTCAAATTATGCCAAACTGCCAAGTTTTGTAAAAATAGCACGAGTAGTTTTTAAAAAATTAGCTATCAAATTTTAGCTTCTCCGTGTTAATTGAATTTGACATATATTTATTAATATCTTTTTTTTTATTAAACTTATTTGATTCTTCTTTTCACTTTTCGAAATTTAGATACATTCCAGATAAAATTCACCCATTTTTTATGATTTATATTTTAAATTTGTATTGTTAAATAATTTTTATAAATTTTTCGAGACAAATTTTGAATTATAAACTATAAAGTGTTTACCAACATCTTAAAGTAGATGTATTTCTTAGCATACCTGCAAAAAATTAGAGTTTTTTATTCCAAATTATAATGCTAAATAATTATTAATTTAAAATTCAAACAACAAAAATCAGCATTATATTTGCAAATTTTCACAGGACTAGTTTCCATGGTTTTACCGAACCATGAACCTCAGCTGATAAAGCGAAAATGAACGAGATAAGGTATAATGAAAAAGAATGACTGGACAAGAGTTAAGCTACTGGCGCCATCAATTGATGAAACAAGAACTAAAATAATTTCCTTAAAGGCTGAAGGCAAAGATGGATTGGAATTAGTGTCGTTAACTAGAATAGAAAGATTTTTTTGAATGTGAAACGTCTCTAGAAAATCTAATTCACGAATGGAAGATGTTTATTGAATAATTTGGACTGCAGAAAAATAAAAAGCGTGATTTTCGGACCAACAATGCTGGGCTACAGAGGACTTCTGTGTTTCTTTTTTTCTAACATATGCCTCATGTTCCTTAATGCGAAATTTTAAAGCTCTCTTAGTTTGGCCAATGTAAATTAAACCACACTGGCAATGAATCCTGTTCCCCAGGAATTCCTATCCTGAATGGAGTCCTTGAGTATGGAACTCCGAATTTTATTGATAGGGGAATAAACGATCCAAAAATTAAATTTGTGTAAAATACGTGCAGTTTTATAGCTAATTGATGGAAAGAAAGGAATGACAACAGGATTCTTATAATCTCCTAAAACAAGAGTGGGCTTTTTGGTGTGATTGTGTTTGGTTTGTTTTTGAGATGATAATTTTTTAACTGCTTAATTAATAATGTTGGGTGAAAAGCCCCTTTCAATAGTCCTGTGAAAATTTGCAAACATAACGCTGATTTTTGTTGTTTGAAGTCTAAATTAATACTTGTTCGGCGTGTTATTTTATCTTAAATAATTATGTTAATAATTTTAATTAAATCTTAATTTTATGATAAATAATTATTTTCCTCTTAGATTATTGATTATTTTTAGAGTTTTAAATAAAAGCTTGTTTTATATATAAAAAAAATTATCATATAATCTGCTCTCTACAAATCCTTAATGTCTCTTTACGTTTGTTTTGATTCCTCTGAAATTTCAGTTCTTTAAATGTTTTCGCCGTGCATACAAGGCTCTGCCCTGACAGTTCTAGTACTTAAATATATTCATCAACTAATGATGTATTTATCGGATGCTTTTAATTCAGGGCAAAATGCCTAGGTTTCATTTTATAGCTTTCTTTCTTTCAGCGCGCGTTCATAAAGTTCCGGAACAAAAGTCTGCCGGAAGAATAAACATAAAATTTATTTCTGAGTGGGAAAAAAGTATTCATTCGCAAGCTCATTTCTTCTTGAATTTAACAAACTCTTGATAAAGATAAGGAAATTAGGAAACAAAATACAGCATGTTCGCTTATAAACATGCCGATTTCATCTCCGTCTGAAACTTCACAAGATAAAATAACCAATTAAGTAGACTTAAGCAAAAGGCTAAAAAAGAAAAATTGACCTTCAGTGTATATCAAGTTTCTGCCATTTCTGTGGGTATGCTGCCCCAAATTAATTTTTTCTTTCATTTATCATTTTCAATCAGTTTTTAATGAAAAGCTGGAAACATTTTACCAAGCTTGAATAATATATGGTCTAATTAAAATTATAGTTACCTAATTAAAGCATAAAAACATGAGTCTTTGAATTTTCTGTCCTAGAAGTTTGTTTTTTTTTTTTTTTTTTTAAGTCCAAAGGGATTTGAATCCCGAAGGACTATTAGTTTCGTTTTGGCATTTTGCGTCGGACTCATAAATGTGGGTTCACTTTTCAAACTGTTGCCACAAAATGTTAGAGTCCTGCATTATATTTGAAGAAATTAAATAATGAAAATCTGCGTAAATGTATGTATATTTCTCACATTGTCATAAAATAACGGTACATAGAGTCATAGAATTTTGAATAACGTAATCCTCCAACGAATATGAGCATGTGGAAGACCCAATTTGAAATTTGAAATTTGTTTTATGATCGATTTCCTATTTTTTAAAACTTTGACGAATTTTTGATTAACAAACTCAAGGATTTCAAAGCGAGCAATGGCAACATTGTGCAGAAAAAACATTTTTATCTCCAGCGCGTGAGTCTCTGTATCGGAAATTCTAAAGATATGCTCGTTTTAAAACTATTTTGCGATATTGCTGTTGCACTGGATCTTATGGTTTAAGTGCGAGGAACATGATATTTAATAAAGAAAGGTAACACACAAAATGTTAAAAAACGCCCCTTTGGACGTAATTTAAAATCTGAAACATTTCAGTTTTTTTTTTTTTTTTTTTTTTTTTTTTTTTTTCTCACGCTTTTGTATAAGAATTCCGGTACCCAGCAAGAACTAGCATGCCCATGCACAACAAAGAATAAATACTCCAAATCTTCTTAAAACATACATACTTTACTTGCTCCATTGGCTTCATAATAAATAAAATATCTGATGTGGCCACCACATGATTTCTTTCTACAGCCTATTAAATTATACACATTTTTTTCCTATTCTTCATTTAAACTTATTTCCTCGAATTTTATTGAAGATATATTTCTCATTCAATCAGTTCAGTTCTCACTTCGCGGCAAGGCAAAAATACATAAAAACTGAGAACATCTTCATTAAAAATTGTAAAATACAGAACAATCTTAAACAGCATTTGCATTTAAAAACAACTTTTAGAATTAAAAATGGAATTTCTACGCAAAAACAAGCAATTCGGCCAGCGGACAGGAAAACAAAATTTTTGGTGCACAAAAAGGAAAGTTAGCTTTTGGTCCCATTAAAAAATTCAAAAACGAATTTCTTCTTATTTGTAGTGTTACCTTGTATAACTTATAATTTGAAGCAATACGTAATGTTTTATATATTTTGGATGTCATAGTAGAATTTTGACGCCCCCAGATAATGAAAGCAATAATGATAGCCTTTATAAGATAATGAAAGCCTTTTTTCCCAAGCCTTGACTGCTTCTTACGTCTAAGATGCTTACGAATTAAGATCGATTAGTTAGTTTAACAGTTTCAAAAAGTAGAATAAGGCTCTGTTTGTACAGGCAGATCAGACTGTTATCTGAAGGCAGCGAAACTTTCAGTATGAAATTCGAAATTATTACTGTGAATGAGAAAGTAATCAATACTAATGGTATAGCCATTATAGTGATAGTGAGTGAGTTTAATTGTAGCAATGATTTATAGAACATTTTGCTGTGCATATTGATATATTTTCCTCTCCGTCAAAATTTATATTTTTCAATTCCAGTATTAACATTTTGCATTAAAACCTCCACCTAGAACGGCATGTGGATTCACTGCAAAATGATAATCCAGTTCTGTGTAATTACACTGATCATCACAATTAAAGGATAATGAGAAAAAATATGCTAATTATGTTAATGCTCCAACCAATGCTGTAATTATTTATGTTAATTAAATATAATTGAAGAGAAAATTTCCCATCCGCGAATACTTTAGCGCCGGAAATATGCAAAGTCGGTGATTGACAACGTGGTGCACAATGGACGCATGCTGGAATTGTTCAAAGTGAATGTGCTTTTTGAAAGTATGCAGAAATTATGACTCAAAGGCATCATTCAAGTGAAGGTCAAAATTGGCGAACAATTGGTAGAATCGAGGGACGTTAGGTGCAAATGGAGGTCGCCCAAGTTTCCAATATCCCTTAAAACGTCATATAAAGAATTTGGAGCCGCTATCTAAGCACTGGATTAATTCAGAGCGAATGATCAAGGGCGATCAAGAGCAACAACTGCATCAGAAGACAGTTTTCTGTCGTTGTCGCCTCGAAGAAACCACGTCTTTACCACATTTCCATTCTACGACTCAAATTATGCCAAAATGCCAAATTTCGTAAAAGTCGCACTAGTAGTTTTTAAAAAATGAGCTTTCAAAATTTTAGCTCTTTAAGTAAATTTGATAAATATTTATTAATTTCTCTTTTTTTATTAAACTTATTTAATTCTTCCTTTCATATTTCGAAGTTTTCGGTTCATTCCAAAAAAAATTCGCCTATTTTTATGATTTATTTTTTAAATTTGTATTTTTAAATCCTTTTTATAAATTTTTGGAAAACGATTTTGAATTATAACCTATAAAATTTTTGCCATGATCTTAATGCACATGTATTTCTAAGCATACCTGCAAAAAAATTGGAGTTTTTTATTCAAAATTTCCTGAGATATACGTGAATTTATAATTTTTTTTTTAATTTGGCGTATTAATTATAAGCGATAATAACGAAAATGGGGTTTACGCGCACTTTGTTAAAATTATTTGAAAGTAAGAACGATGACCTTTTTTCCGCTCGTGGACAATGGAGAAAAAGGGAAAGGAAAATAGGTTGCTATAAATTAAAAAATTCGCCAAGTGAATTATTCTTGGCGCGAACTGAAAAAAAAATCGCCAAGATAAATTGTTAAATTTCTCCATAAATTTCTCACTAAAAATTACAAAATTTTATATCTAAGCGTAATTTGAGTTGTAGAATCGGAATATAGAAAAAATTGGTATGTTATTTCAGAAATAGCCCAAATTAGTATCAAACTACCTATGTTAGAACAAAGCTATATAAAAATCTGGTATGTATCATAAGTCGCCCTTTCGAGACATGGGAAAATTTAAATTTTCGTGGGTCTGCCCAATAGAATGGGAGATATAAAACTGTTCTCTACCCCCCCCCCGCCGCGCGCGCAGTGTACCTAGAAGAAGTCAGAAAGTTCAAACGAGAATTCATCAAACAAATGTAGCATATACAGTCAAAAGTCGTTAATCCGGTCTCGTCGGGACTTCGGCGATTCCGGATTATCAATTTTTACGGATTATAGATCATCACTTTAAATCTCGTAAGATGGCATGCTGAAATTCTAAAATTAAAAATATGAAACCGTAATTTATAAAATAAAGAACAATTATGATCTAAAGGGTATCAAAATTTACAAAAAAAAAAAAAAAAAAAAAAAAAAAGCTTAATATTTATTTGTTTACTTTATTAAACATTTCTTTCAATGTAAGTTGTTTAAGTTGCTTCGTTTTATGTGATAATACTTTCTCTTTAATTCTATAAACAGACATAATTTCTTGTTCAGTTACAAAGTTTCGCTGTTCAAGTCCCGTAATTGCTGTGCCGAGAATACCGACTAACTGTCAATCAAAATTTTTTCGTTTTCACTAACCTCTCTGTCACCTTTCTTCATGTCTTTATCCATTTTTTGCAGCAATTCCACTTTTTGTTTGACGGACATCGAAACATTCATTTTGTAGATCCTTTGGGAGCTCCAGCATCGGAAATTCTATTTGACATAATCGAAAGTTAAAGTTTACTTTTATAAAATTGCTCTTACAGTCTGCAAAAAATAATAAGCCGCATCCAATTCGAAGATTAAGGAACAACGCAATCATCAACATTAACTGAAATAGATAATTAGATAATTTTAGCTTATAACGTCCGTTATACATTAAACGGGCACGCGAAAACGTATTCTGCGCTTGCGTATGCGTAGTTGTAAAGGTCTTACGCGCACGCGTAAACGCCTATGCGCATGCGCAGAAAGTTTTTAGCTTTGAGGTCCGGATTATAGATCATTCCGGATTATGGGTGTCCGAATTAACGACTTTTGACTGTATTTAAAATTCTGCTCCTGGAATCCTATCCAAGTTAATAAGCGCAAGAAGAAACTTTTTCTCGATAGTTTTAATTTTCTTAGCATTTTTCAATAAACTGTCTGAGTTAGAAGAAATTATTTATTATTTCATCCACGTTTAAATGCATCCCTTGCGTTTTCGGAGTTTCGTTCTGCTCTTGTTGGGTCGAGCATTGAGCATATGCAGCTACATTTTCTTCAGGAGTTGAAATGCTACGATTCTGGATAGCGTTCTCAGTAGATTTTTTCGGTCTCCGGAAGAGTTTCTTAGTCTTCTTTCTTGATGTGAGTTTTAGGTAAAATTCGTATTTTTCGATGAAACCACGTGGTTTAGTTCAAAGTGGACGCATGTTGGCTTATCTTCTTTACGTAGAGTACATGTGTAGGTAAAGGTGACCCAGATTACATATCAAACATCTGGATGAGTTGTTGCAGATTCGGCGAACACATTGATTGCAGATTTGGCAACGAAAACAAATAATGACATCTTTTTCACATCTCTTTTCAAAATTCAGATTCTTTCCAAAACTGTTTTCTGCAACTAGATGCCTCTTCCGTTTTCAATTTCCTTCACCAAAGCGAAAAATACAAGAAGCTTCGTCTCACAGTATCAGGAATTTTCTCCTTAAACTGAGTAACTTTTCCCACAGAAAATTATTTGTGAATAATTTCATCTCAGTTTCCTTTGGGGTCGGGCCCACCAGCGGCCGAGCGGTAAAGTCGCTGAACACTGGTAGTTCGGTCCGAGGTTCGAATCCCGTGAACGGGCTGGCTGCATGGGCGTTTTCGTGGTTTTCCCCATGTGTAACGCGTATACGAGCCAGTTTCCCTTAGAAAGTCCTCCACGAAGGCATCCCTCCTCTTAGGCAGATAGCCCTAGTGTGCTTTGCCATAATTGCCTTTGTTGTCGAAGTTAACTGGTAAATCACGGATAGCAACCTTTAATAGGTGAAAAGAATGTGCTTGTTTAGAAACAGACCAAACACTTGTTTCGATTCTGAATGGTTTAAAAAGAAAAAAATTAAATCTATGCTTAACGTTCCAGTGTTCTAGCATTCCAATCTATTCCATACTCAGAGAAAAGCTCGTACCTCTTTTCAAGTGACCTCGCATCTCGAGCAAATTAGTGAAAGTAATTTTTCTTTTTCTAGTTTTGTAGTGGTGTCAGAAGTGACAGTCATGCATTAGACTTCAGAAATTTTCACTTTCATCTCGCCATTCCATTTTATTATCATCAGAAGTGTCAGTAACTAAGGTTTCGAGGTGGCTATTTGTCACTTGCATTCAAGTGAATGTGACTTTTTCCTTAATCTTTGAGTTATGGTAATTTGGCGAATTTTTGGCGAAAATTTGGCGAACAACCCTGCTACAGCAGCCAGCTAGTTTTTTTTTTTTTTTTTTTTTTTTTTTTTTTTTGACGCCATTTTGTTTTCACGAAGTAAAGGCTCTTTTTTTTTTTTTTTTTCCTAAACATTTTTTTTCCAACAATTTGCTAGCCGAATTAGGCTTTTATGGAACAAAAGTGCTTAATCATGACAAAGATTAGGTGCGAAATTGGGAGAAAGTGCACAATCGCCCACTGCTTGCCGCGTTTTTAAGAATTGTACATACACGCTATCCATGTACACGTCGACCTATTTTCACTTAAAAAAACATCCCAGAATTGCACAAAAATGGCATTGCGCACGCTCTTGACTTTATCCATGTACACTGCTAAAGTCCTAGCTAGTAACCTTTATCGCCTTACCAAAATGTCGCCAAACTACCTGTTACCATATTGCGAAGATTAGCCGACTTTCTAAATGTATACAGCAGTGCCGTCTTTAGTCCATTAGAAAAATGCTAACAAACATAAAAATTATTAGACTAAATTTTGTCATATTAAGTTTCAACTTCCTTCTTGTTAATTTATATATACAAAAAGAAAAGTTGAAAAAGAGAATGAATATTAAAATATTCGAAACAATTAATTTCAAAATCGAACATTTTGACAATTTTTAATAATATGCAGAATATACTATGTGCCACCACTTGATAATTTCTCTTGATATTGTTACGTTATTTTATTCCTTCACGTTCGTACGGGGTTCGTATGGATTTGGAGTGAATAATGCCGACACTGGATGAAGTATCTAAAAACACTTTATTTGTCAATATTAAGCATGACAGCTCCAAAACACTTTTACAGTCGTCGAAGATCTACTATAAACACTCTTGGAACAATCAGCGACACAGCCTTCACACTGTCAGGCAATAACGGTGGAGGCAGCTTCCTGCAAAGCACCCGACTCTGCTTTCCAGAGTACAGCTCCCAACTCTGCTTGGTCGTTCTTGGAACTCCACGTAACTCTCGAGACTCTCCACGCTACAACTCGCAATGCACTCGACCACACACGAGCACAGTTCCCGACTCTTCGGTTCAGTTGTTCCCTGAGCTCAACACGCTCTCTAGACGATGCACTAATCGAGATACACTACTCCTTCGGTGCACTCGACGACCCATTCGGCACTCGTTGCCCGGCTGTCAACTCGATCGACTCCGCAGGGATTGACTCCCTAGATGAGACACTAACTCCATACTGACTCTCTCGCACTCTATGCAAGGCACACACACTCTCACTCTCGGCGAGGGACGCTAACTGACTGCGGACCAGCAGGGTTTATATAGCTTTCGGCTTGTGTTCGAGAACATTCTGCGCTAAACCAGTAAGAACTCGTTCCAGAAGGTTCTCCATCAGTCCATGACATATCGCCAATTCTGTCGCCAAATGGAAGAGTTTTTGCCAAATGTGGGAGCCCTGCTTTCCCTTGCCATGTTATGGCAACCCTAAAACTGCTTTGCTGGGAAGCCATCCTACCGCGCCTTGATATTTCGTAACAATATTTATCCCTTTTATTATTTCAAGAAGAAATTTTTTTTTTTGAAAAATTGTTTAATGATTTTTGCTTGCTTAAAATAAAAAATATTCAATAGGCATTTTATAGCTCAGATCAGTGCCATCTCAAAATATAGTCATTGCCCAAATACCCCGCAAATTATACGTGCCTACATTTTGATTAATTAATACCAAGTCTTAAGTGATTTCATGTAAAAAAGGGCTCTAGAAAGCTACAAAAGCTCGGGGCCTGACAGCTGTGAGTTTCACGAAGTAATTATTTACTTTATTGATTTAAAAAAATATCTTTATAATTTCCATGGTTTATAAATATTTAATTTTACTCTGTTAAAAAAACTACTCATTTATTCGAGTTTCTAAACAGTATATTATAGTTATTATTTATTCCACTAGATGGCAGCACTATACAATTTCTTAATGCGTCGGTCCGCAGTAGCTTGGTTAACTTTCTATATTAAAATGTTAAAATGTTTATTAAAATGTTATTATATTAAAATGTTTATTATTATATAAAATGTTAAAATGTTAAAATGTTATTAAAATGTTTCTATATTAAAATGCTCCAGTGTAAAATTTTAAATTAAGCAAAAAATGCAACCTTACAGTGGCGTAAATTTTAAATAAAACTATATCCGTTTCGAATACGACACACTGCTACATTTTCTTCAGAAACTGTGTAAGGTAAAAGACATTGCTGAGTTTTATCCAAAATTTACACCACCCGAAGTTTTATCTTTTGCCTTATTTTAAGCTAAAGTTACCTTTTTATCTTTAATATCTAAAAATATTTCATGTGCTATGGTTTTAAACTGAGACACGATTAAAATACTCTAGTCTTATATTTCTTTTGTATTAAAGTCTCGTAAGAAATGTAAAAACTAAGCAAAGTAAGTGCTAAATATTATTACATCTTTGTTTCCTTTGTAAACTCTCCAGAGGCTTGAGTGATCGGCGGACTTTTGTGTATTTCCAGCATGGGCGTTATATGTAATATAGAAGCTAGCCAGTTTCCCTCAGAAAGTTCTCAACGAATACGGGGTTGGTTTGTTTTATTTGATTGTGGCAAAGCACTCGACAGCTATCTGCCTAAACGGAGGGCTGTCTTCGTGGACGGCTTTCTGAGAGAAACTGGCTCGTATACACGTTATACATGAGGAAAACCCCGAAAACGTCCATGTAGCCAACTCGTTCGCAGGATTCGAATCTCGGACTGAACTACCAGTGATCAGCTACTTTATCGCTCTGCCGCTGGTGGGCACTGTCCACTGAGGCATCCTTCTTCTTTAGGCAGACACTTCTCGTGTGCTTTGCCATAATCAAATAAATTATATTTGCCATAATCAAATAAATTATATCTAATAATTTATGGCAATCAAATCTTAAATTATTAAAATTAATCAAATAAATTATAATTGCACATGTCAATGATCATAACCCAGTGTCAAAATACCTATGTTACAACAGTGCTATATACAAATCTAATATATATCCCAAGTCGTGCTTTCGAGACATCAAAAACGTAAGTTAAATTTTGTTAATCGGTCCAGTAGAACAGGGAATATAGAATTGTCCCATAATTTGTTGTGCAAGGCGTACATTTGGTATACACATTAGAATTATACTGGTCTGTTTCATATGTAGAGCTTTTTAATAAACACAATTAAAAAACCTTTTTGAGCTATGCAATTTTAAAATAAATAGCTATACAATTTTTAAAAATAAAAAATTCTTTAGACAATCAATGTAATTTAAATTAAAAATTTTTTTTAAAATGTGTATTTTGTATATATAAAAAATGTACAGATAGCATTTTTTAATTTATAAAAAATGCAAATATTTGTAAATTAATGTAAATTAATGCAAAATTTAAATGCAAATTTTTATCTATAAAAAATGTATATAAATTTATTGCTATAAAAATAAAGAAAAATATATTATGAAAAATTATTAATGTCACAGCTAAGACTGAAGTTAACACAGTTGAGCAAAAGTGTACAATTTTCTTTTCAACATTTATAGAATACAAAATATGAGTTAATCTGCAGGTTCATACTATCTGTAGATTATCAGTTCTAAAACTGGGTTTCCGGAAGCACAAAATTATATAGTAAAATTGAACTGCGCAGAATACTGCCATCACTACCCTCACATAATTTAAGGGCCGACTGTGTTTACAATGTTCCGTACATGTGAGTTCATCATTTTGGAAAACCATCTATTTACATTAAGTGTTGTGCTTGCGAGGCTGATAAAATTGTGAATCTAAAAATATATACAGTAATTAGTCAAAAGGAGCAATTTGCCCTGAAGGACTATTAATTCTGTTTGGGCATTTTGCGTTGGTTCATTATAAATGTCGGTTCACTTTACAAATTGTTGCCACTAATATTATCGCCCTGTGTTATATTTAAAGAAATTAAGTAATGAAGAATACACATAAATGCCCAAATTTTGGAAGCCCAAATTTTGAATTTAAAATTTGTTTTATTATTGATTTCATATTTTGTAACACTTTCACGAATTCTTGATTAACAAACTCAACGATTTCAAAGTGAGCAATGGCAACACAGTACGAATTTTTTTTTTTTTTTAATCTCCAGCGCGCGAAAAATTCTAAAGCTTTGCTCATTTTAAAATTATTTTACGATATTGCTGTTGAATTTAATTTTATGGTTTAAGTGCAAAGAACATGATATTTAATTTAAAAAATCTGATGTGTACACCACATGACTTCCTTGCACGGAATATTAAATTATACGCATTTGTTTCTTGCATTTCTTTTAAACTAATTGGATTTATTTAAATCTACTTCGCCGACAGCGCATAAACCACAATAGAATAATGGCATTCTTTAAAATTCACTCTATTTGTTTAACATAGCGACACTCTGGCACTAGGTTCACTTAACAGTATTATATTTCGTTCATATTATAACTCAGAATGCACAAAATGTATATCATTTAAAGAATTATCTAATCGTTGCCACGTGTTCTTTTCAAATACTATAATAAAGCTAGAACGATGTAAAAAAGAAATTAAGCAAACAAAACAAAAAAGAAACAGTTTTTCACAGACGATTGAGATTTCTCATTCAATTAATTCAGTTTTCACTTCGCGACAAGACAAAAATACATAAAAGCTCAAAATATCTGTATTAAAAATTACTAATTATTAAAATTAAGTAAATCTTAAACACTTATTTCCTCGAAAATATTCCAGAAAGGATTAAGCATGATTTACTTCGCAATAATAAATGAAGGCGTTATTTTTGTTGTTGCGAAGCTTAGTCTCTCCAGATTGGCAACAAATCTACAATTCTGCTGTTTCAAATGTAAACAAATATGTCCGCCATGTTATTTAAAACTTAACCGCACTTAAACAGCTTTTAAATTGTTGATAATTGTACAAATATTGCTTCCAGAATTACGAAAGGCATAAAAACCTTAACCGGAAGATAAGAACAGCATAATTCAATCATTTTTAAAGCAAAAAATGTACAATTTAGACACATAGAAGAGTAAAGAAACTGAGATCACTGTGCGGAGTAACAGAGTGGATATATATATATATAAATGTAGTATTATATACGTTTGGTGCGGCCGATTGCAACCAAAATACGAGGTGCACATCTACATGTTATAGCAGTCCTATATACAAAATTTCAACGTTCTGAGGCTACTCGTTTTTGAGTTATGCGAGATACGTACGTACGCACGTATGTACATACATTCGTACAGACGCCACGAAAAATTCTCTTCAGAATTAATTTTAAAGCAGTTTTATAATTTTTTTGGAGGAAACGAGTCTTTTATTCTGTCCTTACGTACAGATATCATGCAAAAACATCGTTAAATTGCATTCGATAGCGGTCAAAATGAATATTTTCGTTGAAATATGCTGCCTGAAACTTTTCGCGATTACAATACTTCCTTTTTACTTCGTACAAGGAAGTAAAAAGATAAACATATGAAAGGTTTCAGATTTTAAATTACGTCCAAAGGAGCGTTTTTTTAACATTTCGTCTATTACCTTTATTTATTAAATATCACGTTCTTCGCACTTAAACCATAACATTCAGTTCAAGAACAATATCGCAGAATAGTTTTAAATTGTGCATAACTTTAGAATTTCCGATATACAGTCTCACGCGCTGGAGATAAAAATGTTTTTTCTGCACAACGTTGCCATGGCTCGCTTTGGAACCTTTGAGGATGTTAATCAAAAATTTGTTCCAAATTTCAAATTTGGGCTTCCACATGCTTATATTCACTGTAGGATTACGTCATTCAAAATTCGATGGCGCTATGTAGCACAGTTCGAGAAATAAACTTACATTTATGCAGAGTTTTCATTATTTAATTTCTTCAAATATAATGCAGGACTCTAACATTGGGTGGCAACAGCATCAAAAGTGAAACGGACATTTGTAGTGAACCAACGCAAAATAGCAAAACGAAAGCAATAGTCCTTCAGCGACAAAGCCCCTTTGGACTAATAAAGGTAACACACAAAACGTATGAGAAACGCCCCTTTGGGCGTAATATAAAATCTGAAAGATTCCGGATTTTTTTTTTTTTTTTTTACTTTTATTTTCAATATAAAAGAATCTATGTAAACATGATTTTAATGCATTCACTCTTGCAATATAAAGAGGTATTGTTGCAAATGATTCATGAGATTTCAAAACACTGTATTTCACAAAGTACTGCAAATAATTTTACTACAATTAATTAATACTATATGAAATCAAGTACATCATCTTTCAAAGTTTACTTATAAAACTACAAATGTTGGATCTGTGTTATTCTGGTTGCGTCACAAGCATCCAAATGTGTATTTTATTTCTGTCAACATGTATTGTAACTCTTTATACACTTTTTCTTTAGAAATGCTTTGTAATCCTGCAGATTTTACCTTTACACACGTGTAATATTCTATGTAGTATTCTTAAACTTGCAATACCATCATAGCATTTTTGAAAATTAAGAAAATCGGATAGTAACAAATGCATAATAATTATTACTGGGTACATTAAAACATATTATTAGGAGTTTTGTAAATATACAAATAATTTTAGTAAATTTGTAGCTTTTAAATATGTATATATATGTGTGTGTGTGATGTATCAGCTTTAGTCGGAGCTTAAATAATCAGACGATAAGTTTAAAAACAGGATCCATTTATTATTATTCAGGAGAAATAGCAGTTACAAAAATTAGATATCCGGAGTAAATAAAAAGAATTACTAATAACTTTTTGTATGAAGTTTATTGCATCGTGACATTTAAGAAAAAGCCCCGATATTCCTTTTGCGAGTCTTTTTATAGCCTCTGGAAAGGCGGAGCTTCCAAGAAATGACGTCAGCCTCTTCAGCCAATCCAGTTCGCTTTAATATCTCGAGAATATTCTATAACTGTACGTGTAGAAAAGGTGGGAAGAACAACTTGACTACGGGGCTGTGGATTTAATTCTACGTACTTTCAAATAACAGACAGTCGCCATTAAAAATGAAAAGAACATGCAGTTAGAATTTTAAGTGTATTCTTGACTATGGAATTTTATTATTACATATATATATATATATATATATATATATAATGTAATATGGAAATCTAATGAAGAGAAGAAGCTTCATCGGAAGAGGTCTATTTAAAATTGAGTAAATGGCTATCATACTAATTTGGCGAGATATCGCCCAGATACCATTCAGACGCAATGGCGATGGTTTTGGTAAAGTTACTATACTTGGCGACCACTTTGGTCTGATCCCTGTATATCTGTAACGGGTATTGTAATTAAATAACTGTAAGTGATCCTACGGCACTGATAACTGCCGTAATTAATATTATATGTGCACAACACTATATTAATTTTAACAAATATCTCTTGCAAAATCTATTGAGGACTTACGTATTAACTTAATCTCCTTGACGCACTTTGGCGATTTTTTACAGACGAAAAAGTAAAAGTTACTTATCAAGTGCAAGTTGGTTGCTTTCACGGCCTTTTTCGAAAAAAGTCCTGAAGTATCAATAATTATAGTAAGTTAGCAAGCATTATCAACATTTGAAAAATTAACATACTTCAATTTAAAATAAAAATTTTAAGTTTTAAATAAGGTTACGAGATATATTAAAAAATTAAAACACTTAAATTCGTCTTGAATTCTTTCTGTAATTTTTTGTGCGGTATTTTTCTACTCGAGTACACATCGATCTGTTTTAAAGAATTATCACTTGACATCGCTTAAATTTCGGTAGCACCAGCTATTTAACCAAGTCATGTCCTCGTTGTTCTCTTTAGAGATTTTGTGTCAAAATTCTGAGTTCCTGAACACATTTTACCGCAATTTCATCCATCACTGGAAAATTCCACAAATACATATTTCAAAACTGAGTTTAAGGCATAAAATATCAGGATTTGTTTATAGAGGCCGTTGGAATACAACAAAAAGAACGCATGCATAAATGGTGTTGTTGCTGGACTAAAGAATCATTTTACTCATGATTGCTACTAGTTTCGCACTCGGCGACTTCTACTAAGATGGTTGCAAAAACACTGAGTACCAACAGAAAGGAATTAATTAAAATGTTTTAAAACACCATATCAATCTAATAATTTTTTACCCCTTTCTACAACCATAAGTATAGAAAATTTTAAAGAAAATAAAGTTAAGATCCACAGTTTTCATGTACAAATGTTTCAAATACTTACCAGTTTCAAATACTTCTGATAAAAAACTTATGTTCTGCTGCTTATGTTCTATATTGCTTAATGTTTAATCCAGCACTGCCGGAATTCTGTGAGTTCATGCATTAATTATTTATTGAAGTAAATTATATAGCTTGAATATTTGTATCTATTATTCTTACAGGATCTTTTTTAAAAATAAAACTTGCGTACGATATTAAAAGATACAAAAGATTTTTCTTTAATATGGAAACAAGTTAATTATAAATTGCAGCAGACGATATTAAATATATTTTCTTTCCTTTTCGTGACTATGGCTCCGATGAAGTAGTAGTAGTAGTAAACAGTTGTATTCTTGACTATGACGTCATCTTCAAATACCCGCAAGAGTTAACAAGAACATGTACATTTAAAATTCTATCTTTATCAAAGATAAGACAAAATACTTTCTTTTTCATATGTAGAGTACATATTAAGTTATTTTGGACTAATTTTCGTCATAAAAATATTTCCTTGCTTTTTTTTTTATAAAATGTTAGGTTTCGGTTTTGAACGGCGGAAAAAATCTGGCAATGATATTTTGTTTACTTGTGAAGCTTCTTATCACGCTGAATTCGGTGACAGCGTCGAAAACACGAAAGCGTTTTTCAGTTGATAATAAATTTACGTCAAATGTGATTTCAGTCACTTTGCTTGATGAATCCGAAGTGCTCCAAACGACATATTCGTACGTTTCTTCCGTGATGCTTTCTATTGTAAGTACGGTATGGTCGTACATTTATTGGTACCTCCGGCCAGCTTTGAAATGGTTTTTACGAAGAACAACTCGTTTGTGTGAATTACAAAGGATATGTTATGGTGAAGAATTTGGTTATACAAGATGTAGTAAAATTGGTAAGTTTAATGTTGCTCTCGTTTATATTTTATATGTTTTTAATGTTATGTTAAAATTAAAATGGATGAAAATATCAATCCACTTAGCTTTCATGGATTATAGTGGAATTATATAATTTTGATTATTAAATTTGTTTAATTCATATTAATCTTCAGTCTAAATTGTGAATCTTCCAGCAGCCAACCGGTAAAATTGATGAACATTGGTGGTTTGATCCGAGTTCAATTCCCGGCGAAAGGGATCTTTTGCCTAGTAGTTTATGGAGTTTTATCTATGCGTAACGTGAATACCAGTCAGGGTAAAATCCTAGGAGAGCCCACACCCTTGGCAACAAACTGGGAAAGTGCAGAATCACCCACTGCTTCGTGCGTTTCTCAACTTGAAAATAACAAGTCAAAAAATTGCACATACTCGGTATCCATCGACCTATTTTCACTTAAAAAAACATCCCAAAATTGCACAAACTTGGCATTGCACTCTTCCTTGACTTTGTCCATGTACATATGGATACGCGCCATATAAGTGGGCGTGCCAAGAGTGTGGGCTCTGATAGGATCCAACCCGAGTCAGTTACTCTAAAAAACTTCCACGACTGTGCCTCTCCTTTAGAAGGAAATCTCTCGTATACTTTGCCGTAATACAAATAACTTCTCCTACCTAGCTGCAGTGCTGGTGCCAGAACCAATGCAGTCAGTGTGGACGCGGACTGCAGAATTTAGGGACTTGAAAATTTTTAGAGTTAAGGAAAGCTATGGGTAGCATAATTTAGTGGTGTCAAAGCTTTTAGGGCAGCAAGAGGTTATGCTCTGGCCTAGCTTAGGTGGTAGTTTATGTATTATTCAGACAATGCTACGAGCATATAATGGTACTTACATATTATACTGTCGACTATAAAAATTGGCTTCAATTGAAAAATGGAATTTTTCTGACACTCTGTGAGAGTTGCATCAATAACTCCTATGGAATTCTAAAGGATTTGATATATCTTTAATGAACAGTTTTCTACCCACTTTGTTACTGCACTTCATAAAAAAAAGGCTTTCCTTGATTTCTACTATTTTGTTATGCCCTCCGATTTTGACTGGGAGATTTGTTAAGAAAACTGAGTATAAACTTTTTTCAGGTGATTGTTCCAGTGTATCACCTTTTGTCAACCATATATTGCAGTTGTTCAATTCAGTAGATATTAATTCTCTTGACCCAGGTATAAATAAATCACAAAGCAGTCAAAAGTACGATTCTACATCCCTCATGCTTATTCCTTCAAAATGTAAGGGGAAAGAAAAATACACCAGTAATAACAGTTAATTTATATCCTTGTTCACAAAAACAAAAGGTGGCTTATCGAGAATCAATCAGGATTACATCAGATGAAGGAGTGTGTTGTGATGTGCTTATCCATAACTGACTCTAAATTGCATTGTTTGTGGCAGTTTTAGGGTCAAAAGGATAATAAATAAGTTCCTAATTTAGAAGTCAAACAACAAAAATCAGCGTTATATTTTTAAATTGCTGTTTGACTTCTAAATTAATGCTTGTTCGGCATGTTATTGTATCTTAAATAAGTACCTATATAATTTTAAATACATCTTAGTAAATGTATGTCTGATTCTTTTTGAGTTACGGAAAGGCAGTTCTACCTTTCAAAATGCTAATCTTGAAAATTTCAATATCAGAAAATGACTAGGAACTACTCTTATATGTGCCCTCAAGTCGGCAAATTCCTCGCCAAACATTTTTGGTGAGAAACTCCACAGTGCCATATTACTATCTAAATTTTTTGTCTACATTTCGAACTTTAAGCCTAAAATGGCTCCAAAAACATGCACATGCAAAAACTACGTTTTGAACACACAATTTAAGCTAAAAATCCGAAACGAAAACAAAAATTTAGATAGCAAAAACGTAAAGTTTCTAACCAAAAATATTTGACAAGAATCCATGTATACAGCGATGTGTTTTAACTTAACCCTCCAAGCGGCAAGGCCGTATATATGCATTCGAAAATAATGGCTGTCATATCGGCAAGGCAGCAAGCATATATGCATCCAAGTATTTTGGACCTCATAAACGAAACCGCAAAGCAGCATATATGCGTCCTGTCTCAGAGTGCCCTCCCCTCTCTGCTCTTAATGTAAACTGACAGGTGATAATTTTCCGAATAAATAGCTTGCTTAAAACCTCCAGCTGTTCTATGCTTATACCAGCTACAGTAAAATTAAATGTTTATGTATGTAAAAAGAATTTTCATTTTCCAGCATAATTATTCTCCAAATTTTAGGAACAGTTTGGCAAAGTGTAATTCCAGTTATAATTAAAATTAAAAGCAACGGTAATTGTAATTGGAATAATATTTTGAAATATGCGATTTCAATCACATTGCAATTAAAATTAGATTATGCAATTACAATTAGAACGTAAGTATCTTTTAATTGCAAAATTGCATTTTAATTTTTAAATCAGCTGCAATTACAATGCAATAATTACGGGCATTATAATTATATAATCTAATTACAATTATAAATTTTATTGCATCTAATCACAACTACATTAAAACTGTAATTGCTAATACATGATTATTATATTAGCTAATTAAAACACAATTTTAATTGCAATAGTAGTAGTAATTATAACTATATAATTAGGAAAGTAATTGTAAGTGTAGTATGTAATTGAAATTGCATTGCAATTGTAATAAAATTATGCAATTACTAAGTAGTTATGAAGTTAAGAAATAGCTATTTTTTTAATTACAATTACAATTTATGTAATTTCATTTAAATTACAATTACACTATACTTTTAGCTACAGTAAGTAATTATGATTATGTAATTAGGATAGCAATTGTTTCTGATAAAAGCAGTTACATAGCCCAGGAAAATCATGATGTAATTGCAAATGTAGTTGTAGAATGCAATTGAAAACACGTAATATTTGTAATAATGTTATGTAATTATTTTGTAATTACAATTACAATGTAACAATTTTTAATTACATATACAATTTACGCAAATGCATTTTAATTATAATTAGATTTTAATTGTGAAATCTAATTGGATATATAGTATAACCGTAATTATATAATCTAACAAAAATTACAATGCAATTGCAATTACTTCTTAATTAAAATTACACAGCAGATGCTTGTAATTATTTAATCGAAAAAGCTATGCCCCTTTTAATTTCAGTGGCATAGGCTAAGGAAATCGTGATAATATTTGAAATTTACAGTAGCTTCTGCATTTTGGATGATGTGTAGTTAAATAATACAATGGGATAATCACCTATAAGGAAAATATTAATATTTTCTGTCATGTCTTCTGAATCATTTTACATGTATTGTAGTTTGTGATACCAGCATAAATTGGAGTTTATTTAAAGGAAGTAATATTGGCTTTTTTATATAGACCTAAATGCACATAACGTTAGAAGCAAATATGTATGTTTATGATCTTCTTCGACATACATGTGAATTTAAATTACAAGATTAAGGAAAAGCAAGCATAGAGTGTATGCCTGTGCCAAGAGATGTTTTCACGAAGGATTTCTTATGGGAAGCTGGTCTTGTTTTATGTTGTACAAGAAATAAATCATAAAAATTTCATTTATCCTTTCTTTTTCAGAAAGGGGATGATCAAGGTCTAAACTAAGTCTTACAATTGTATCCAATCAATTGCTTTAGCTGGTAGAAAAATGACTCTGACCTGCAATAAGTCTGCTTATTTGCTGTGTATAGTAAACATTTTACTAACTCTATTTCTGGGAAAGTGGTTTTGTGAACCTGACTGCCATACCGAAAGATATCCCGGATAAGACATGGATGTAAATTGGCCATCGCCTTTATAGGATGCAACGGTGACCCGCTTATCAGGTGACTCCATAATAACGTGACCACCACTTCTGGCTTTAGTAATGGCCATTGTCTAAAATGGCTAGTACTTGTCATTGAAAATTATATTATTGAGAATTAGTCTTTTATTAAACATAACACATACTTCCAAAAAATAGTTAAAATGCATTCTTTGCTGAGAAGTGAAAGTACTTGCGTGAATTATTTTCTGCAGTTTCAGGTAAAAACAAATAAAAGTATAATTTTCTTTTGCGCCTGTGAATGTTATGTTACTTAGATTATAGCAAAGCATCCCTTCCCAGATGCTTCTGTGGAGGTCTTTCTAAAGAAAACTGTCTTTTATTCACATCACCCGTGAGGAAAAGGTCTTTATTTAATTGAATGAGATGAAGCATTTAAGAAGAATGATGTATTCATGGGAATTTTCTAGAGGAAACTGGTTTATATTCAGGTTACACAGAAGGAAATCCATGGAGATGTCCAACATTTAGATTGTCTGCCAGAATTTGAATCCGATTTGAACTAGCACTATTTAAAAGATGTTTTATTTACTCGATTACTGCTGAGCCAAAAATCTAATTGATTTTGCAGTTATATAGTAATTCGAATAGTCATTGCATTAGAATTGCAGTTATAGTTGCGTCAGTTGTAGTCAATAACAGATAGATTAAATTTTAAAGATAAATGAAAAATCTTATAATTTTTCAAATGACAATATAAGAAAGTGTATTCAGGGATGTTCTAAGTTTAATTAAGACCTTATTTTTTGCCCACCGACAATACTTGCCAAATGCTGCTCGAAGGTTTTTTTTTTTTTTTTCCTAGACATAATCATGTCTACAATTTTTGTTTTCCAAGGAAAGTATTTTATATCATAAATAAAAATAATGCCTCTCCCTCAAGGAGCAGTACACAGCGAGTACTGAGAAATTTAATTGAAAATATATTATAATTTTAGTTAAGACAGATACAATGTTTTTTAGCGGTTATAATTATATTATTGTAATTGCAAAAACGTCAAATGAGTTCTATAGATTAGCATATTTGTTTTTATTGAAAGCACCAGTACTGAACATTTTAATATCTTCAGTAATGAAAAGATGTTTCACTACTCTCTTGAAATGTATATACGATAACATATTCTTATTGCTGTACTTATTATATATTTTCCTACACAATTCATAAAGCTTTGCAGTGGGAATACATTATATAGAGGCAAACTGCATGTATTACATTACTATTATTATTATTTATGTGTTTCACCCTAAGCCACTACATGGAAGGCCTTCGTGGAGGACTTCCTAAGGGAAACTAAGGGATCGTATTAACACGTTACACATGGAAAAAACCACGAAAACGGCCAAGCACAGCCCGTTTGCGAGATTCGGACCTCACACCCAACTACTTGCTTTCAGGGACCTGACCGCTGGTTGGCCATGCATTATATCGATGCTATTTTATACTTTTTAAATTTTTGTGAACTAAGTTCCATTAAGGTTCACTTGAAGGAAACTCTCAGTGCAAACGCTCAAAAAGAAGTTATGCGATATTTCCACATTTTGAAATAGTTGAATATACAGTACTTTCCTGTAAAGATAATGCTCAATATATCACGTTTTCTGATAGAATGCGTATGTTGCCTAAAACTGAATGTAAATGACCATTTTCAGAATAATTGCCTAAAACAATAAACTGTAATTTTAAAGTATCAATCGAATTAATGGATTATTCAAAATAAAATTTGTTGATATTGAAAATCTATACAGTCAAAAGTCGTTAATCCAGACTCGTCGGGACTTCGGCGTTTCCAGATTATCGATCATAAGTTTAAATCTGGTAAGATGGCATGCAGAAAGTACAAAATTAAAAATATGAAACTGTAATTTATGAAATAAAGAACAATTATGATATAAAGGGTATCAAAATTTGCAAAAAGAAAAAGCTTAATATTTATTTGTTTACTTTATTAAACATTTCTTTCAATGTAAGTTGTTTAAGTTGCTTCGTTTTATGTGATAATACTTTCTCTTTAATTCTATAAACAGACATAATTTCTTGTTCAGTTACAAAGTTCCGCTGTTCAAGTCCTATAATTGCTGTGTCGAGAATACCGACTAATTTGTCAATCGAAATTTTTTCGTTTTCAATAACCTCTATGTCACTTTCTTCACTATCGGAAGCGAATTATAATGAAGAGGAATTTGATTTAAATCATATCAAAGACGGAGTACAACGAGATGAAATACTACATTTAGTAAGGAATTATAAGCCAAATAAAATAAAAACATCTGCCCTGAAGATAAGGATAATACTGACAGATCAACTTCCAATTCATTGTGCGCTGCCGTGTGATAGCAGCCTAACACTTGCGGACAATTACACGCTTCAGCCCAACTATGATGAGAAGCGATGATAGGTTGATTACAATATTTCAAGAAACACAAAATAGTCATTGGTTCTACTCTTATATGCACCCTAAGGTCACTAAATGTGGCAATATATGTTCTGTGCTGGTTTTTGGCACGATTGTATGTTGTATGGCAACACTTTTCACGTTGAATACTTTTTTGCTGGAGTGTTTTAATTGCTCGTTGGTTCGTGTCGCGCGTGTTTCGAAATGGCCTATTGTTGCAATGAGAGGTGTGGTTGCAAGAGGGTCTGGGAGATTATTTTTAGTGGCTATGCATGATAGAAGTAAGGAAACGCTGATGCAGTGTATTAAAGCGTGGATTGAGCCTTGTATAACTATATTTTGGGATGGTTGGAAATCTTACAAGGATTTAGGAAAAGAAGGTTTTGAATATTTATTTGTGAACCATAGTATGAATTTTCTGGATAGTGTGTCTGGCTGTCATATAAATATGATAGTGATTATATGGCGGCATGTTTAGGTGGCATGAAATTGGTATTTCTGCTGTTCGAAAAAGCATTCATTCATGATAAATGCATTTTATTTTATTCTTGCTCTTATTTTGTAGAATGTTATGTTCATTTTTTTTTAGTATGAATTTCTGTTGTTATTGTTTTTTTTTATTGTTTGAAATTTATTTCAGTTATTTTAATTTATTTTGTTCATTAGCGCATAGTGCCTAGATAGTGCAATTTGTAGATATTTTTTTAAGTTGAAACAGAATGCTGTGTACAGGGTATTCTTTTAAATTTATTGTTGTTATGTTAATTTATTAAAGCGAGGTGTGCGTAGTTTGTAGATTCTTTCACAGCTTAGATTGTGCAATTCATAGATGATTTTTTTTTAAGTTAAAACATATCACTGTGTACATGGATTCTTGTCAAATATTTTGGTTAGAAACTTTACGTTTTTGCTATCTAAATTTTTTGTTTTTGTTTCAGATTTTTAGCTTAAATTGTGTGTTCAAAACTGCGTTTTTGGAGACAGTTTAGGCTTAAAATTCAAAATGTAGACAAACAATTTAAATAGTAATATGGCACCGGGAAGGCCGAGAAGTTTTGCGACTTGAGGGCACATATAAGAGTAGTTCCAAAATTCATAAAAAAAATATTAAAGGTTTCAGATTTTAAATTACATCCAAAGGGACTTTTTTAACATTTTATGTGTTACCTTTATTTATTAAATGTTATGTTCTTCGCACTTAAACCATAAAATTCAATTCAAGAGCAATATCGCAAAATAATTTTAAATTGAGCATATCTTTAGAATTTCCGGTACACAGTCTCACGAGCTGGAGATAAATATGTTTTTTCTGTATAACATTGCCATTGCTCGCTTTGAAATCATTGAGTTTGTTAATTAAAAATTTGTTAAAGTTTTACAAAATATGAAATCAATAATAAAATAAATTCCAGATTTCAAATTTGGGCTTCCAGCTGCCCATATTTGCAGTAGGATTATGTCATTCAAAATTCAATGGCTCTATGGACCATTGTTTTATCACAATGCGAGAAACATGCATACATTTATGTAGATTCTTCATTATTTAATTTCTTCAGATATATACAGGGCGATAATATTTGGTGACAACAGTTTGAAAAGTGAAATGGACATTCAGAGTGATTTGACGCAAAATCGCAAAACGAAAACAATAGTCACTCAGGGACTAAAGCCCCTTTGGATAAAAAATATTGCTGGTGGTCCTGACTTCAGGATATTAGATTGTTCCAAATGTTTGGATCTCAAACTTTATACTGCAAAATACATATAAATAAAAGTGATCATGTTGAGTGTTATTAAATAAAACTTGGACTTTTCTCTTTTACATTCATGTATTATTTAACATTCCATGGTAGTGTTTAAAATCATTAAAATTTGAAACCAGATTATTCTTTTTAATTCCCTTATATTTTCCTGTTCACGTTGGACTTAGACTTTTCTCTTTTACATTCATGTGTTATTTAACATTCCATGGTAGTGTTTCAAATCATTAAAATTTGAAACCAGATTATTCTTTTTAATTCCCTTATATTTTCCTGTTCATATTGGACTTGGAGGTGAGGATATTTTATGTTACTTAATGAATGTTAATTTTTTCATTGCTGTGCTGTAATACGAGGGCTATCCAGAAAGTAGATTACGTTTTGGAATAAAAAATAAACAAAGTATAGGAAACAAATTTTATTATATACAGATGAAAGCCACACTCAAATACTACTTTTCTACATAGTCACCATACAAATTAAGGCATTTATCGTAGCAATGTACGAGCTTGGAAATTCCTTCGTCGAAAAATTCGGCCGCCTGCGCCTTCAACCACTTCGTTACCTCTTCTTGCTTTTCGCTGATGATTTCGTGCAACAAACTTCGCGAAATTTGTGGAAAACTCAAAGAAAGTTCCGTTATTGTGAAATTTCGATTTCCACGGACTTTAGCATCGACTTTTTCGAGAAGTTCGGCGGTCACTATGCTGGGTCTCCCACTTCGATCTTCGTCGTGAACATTGGTTCGGCCATTTTGAAATCTTATGACCCACTGACGCACTCCACCTTCAGTGATAATGTTGTCCCCATACACTTCACGAAGCTGCCGATAGATTTCTATCGGTTTACAGTTTTTTGCAGTCAGAAACCTTATTACTGAGCGCACCTCGCAGCTCGCGGGATTTTCAATTAACGCAGACATTTCAAACCGTCACAGTATCTGAACGGAGCACAGCACGAACCTCTCACTAGCACGGCTAGATGCAGACTGAGCTGCGCAACGCTCTGACCCCAAGATGGCCGCGCTAGCCCCGCCCCTAGCGGACACAGACGGAAACGTAATCTACTTCCTGGATGGCCCTCGTATATAGGAGCTCTAGAAAAAATTATCCTATAAATTAGCATAGAAGATTATACTGTTGGCTAAATAAGAGACGTATTTGTAGCACATAGTGATATAAGTAATGACAAGTCGTAAAAGAGAAGTTGTGAGAACAAGACCATGTCTTAAAGATGCTTATACCTTTATTCAGGGCCCACCAGCGGCCGAGGGGTAAAGACGCTAAACACTGGTAGTTCGGTCCGAGGTTCGAATCCCGCGAATGGGCTGGCTGCATGGCGTTTTAGTGTTTTTCCCTATGTGTAACGTGTATACGAGCCAGTTTCCCTTAGAAAGTCCTCCACAAAGGCATCTCTCCCTTTAGGCAGATAGCCACTGCGTGCTGTGCCATAATTAAATAATCCAATCCAATCCTTTATTCAGGTTGGCTGTAATTCGAAAAGGCTGAAACCTTTCTAAAGGGGCATGTGTGAACCCCTGTGAAGATCAGTTTCTAATTTGAAAAAAAAAACAGCTTTCATAAGGGTGAGAAACTGGCATGCCTAGAATTTAATTTGGAGGTGAGGTGCAATCACCATCGTAATGTCAAAACTGCCATTGTACTCTTTTTCTTATTTTATCATAATTTTGTCATTTAAAAATTAAATTTAATCTTAAATCATAAAGTTAAAAGTTATATCAGGTTATTTAAGTATAATGCATGACATTCATTCATTTGCATTTGTATAATTGCTATGTTATTAATTATGAAAATTTAATAAAATACCAATTAACAATTGACATTATTTTACCAAAGTAAAGATATTCCTAAAACCCACTTTTTAATTCACATCAAATTACATATTAATGTTCATTCTGTGTTTTGTTTTTAGGAACATTTTAAACTTTATATATACAACAAATATAATCCATTTAAACATATTTCACATGTCCTATTTCTTAAATACCTTTTTAGACATTTTAGTGTAAAAGAAGTGATCTTTTCACAGTGCATGTGGCTATGGGTAATAATATTAAGATTTTGATAACTGTAAATATTAGGGAGAAATCTCTTTTCAAGGGCCTCTAAAGCTTTATTGCAGATGTTCTGCACTTAATGCAATTTTCTTTGCCAAAATTGATACACATTTACAATACCAGTATTACAGTTTAAAAGTTGGAAGAATACATATTTAAAAGCATCTGTAGTTTTTCTTCCCATTCCATTATTTATGTTTAATAAAGTGTTCTGCCATGAAGGATTTCTTATGATGACTTTACAGTCGCAATTGGTATAAACCAAACCTCATTGCTAGACAACAAGATCTTGTTTCATCACTTAAACTGACAAAAGAATTTTTTCTATATATTCTAACATTTCAACTGTGCTCCAAGATGGTGTAAGAGTCGACCAATCACTGTGAAGTAAACTCAAACTGACATCCGGTTTACCAAAATTTTCTTTCCATATGCTAAAAATAGATGTTGTTGATGATACTCATAAACCCAAAGATTACATTTAGGGTTATTTGAATTAAGAATAACTGATTTGTTATTCACAGAAACCCAGAACCAGTGTATGGCTATGCCGAGTTGCAGAATTTAGGACCCCTAGAGACTGCATCAGGCGGTAAGATATCTTGCGCCAGCCCTCAATAAGGCTCAAGTATATGTGGGAATTTATTTATTCAGAACTCTGATAAGCATGCGCAAGAAACAGACATAAGTATAATAAATGCCTAAACTAATGCAATCCTGGCTTAATGGTCTTAGTGAGTGATAGAAGCAAGATAAAATTTAATTTAATGGAACAACTTGTCGTTTGTCATCATCATGAGCTTGATGACAAACGACAAGTTGTTCCATTAAGCCAAATATGGATAGTGAAGCATAGCTAAATTTGATGATGATAGCCACTAATTTTAAAGATTTTCGGATTTCGCGAAACAAAGGTGGAATTTTCCAATAAACGGATTTTGTGAAGAAGCAGTAATAAATGAAGATGATATAAAAGAAGTTTTTCATTGTGATGACAATGCTTCTCAATCATCAATCAATTAATGAATGGCAAAATCTGTAGAGTATGGTTCTAGATCCATAAACTACCACTACCGTTAGTGAAGAAGGTGACAGAGAAGTTACTGAAAACGAGACAATTTTAATTGACAAGTTAGTCAGAATTCTCGAAACAGCAGTTACAGGACTTTAATAATTACAGAACTAAAGAGAAAGTATTAGTACAAAAAATGAAGCAACTTAAACAACTTACATTGAAAGAAATGTTTAATAAGGTAAACAAATAAATATTAAGCTTTTTTTTCGCAAATTTTGATAGCCTTTAGATCATAGATACTTCATTATTTCATAAATTGCGATTTCATATTTTTAATTTTATAATTTCTACATGCCATCTTACTGGATTTAAACTGATGATCTAATATCCATAAAAATCCCAAATCCAGAATCGCCGAAGTACCAACAAGTCCGGATTTCGGACTTTGTACTGTAATTTACCATGACATTAACCAAATCCTCTCCGCATAATACACTACAGGTACAAATTGTAAAAAAAATTCTATTAAAGTAGTTTTTGCATGTGCCTCACATAAATAGATGCCTACTCTTCTGAAGAAATGTTGTAGTTTCATCAGCTATAATTGAAAAGAGTTTGCTTACGTTCACGTTTTTCAGCAATCAGTTCCAAAACAACGTTATTGCAAACATTTGTGATTTCATTTTATATATTTTGTAAAATATGTGGTGCTTTGTTACTGCGGGATGCTAAATGAATTTTTAGTATACTATCTCCTGTATCTGTTCGAATCTGAAGAATTGGTGAAAGTTTCCTTAATTTTGATGAAATTCAACACTGTCTCATTTACATAAGAGGAAATCTGTTTTTCCCACAGAAGATCACTGTTTTATTAGAATAAGCTGCTATTGATTTTCTTTAGCTTGATAAGCACTAGTGATATCATTGGCATTCACCATGGATTGTTTTTGGTTATAAACTACAGTCAAAAGTCGTTAATTCGGACACCCATAATCCGGAATGATCTATAATCCGGACCTCAAAGCTACAAACTTTCTGCGCATGCGTCGCGTTCACATATGCGCACAGGCGTTTACGAGAGCGCGTAAGACCCTTACGGCTGCGAATATGTTTTTGCGCATGCGCGTTTAATGTGTAACGGAGTTATACGCTAAGCTAAAGTTATCTAATTCAGTTAATGTTGCAGATTGCGTTGTTCCTTAATCTTCGAATTGGATCCGGCTTATTATTTTTTGCAGACTGTTAGAGCAATTTTATAAAAGTAAGCTTGAACTTTCGATTATGTCAAATAGAATTTCCGATATATATTTACTACAAAGCGAAAGTATGTTTTGAAATCCGAAATCTGTTTATCAATTTCACGCTGCTCTGCGGCAGAGGGGGGGGGGCAGAAACGTCATTATTAGATTATCATAGATTAGAAAGATTATGTCAAATAGAATTTCCCATATATATTTACTAATATGTAATTTGTATCTACAAAGCGAAAGTATGTTTTGAAATCCGAAATTTGTTTATCAATTTCACGCTGCGGATTGGAAGTTGATCTGTCAGCACTATCCTTATCTTCAGGGCAGATGTTTTTATTTTATTTGGCTTATAATTCCTTACTAAATGTAGTATTTCATCTCGATGTACTCCGTCTTTGATATGATTTAAATCAAGTTCCTCGTCATTATAATTCGCTTCCGATAGTGAAGAAAGTGACCCAGAGGTTATTGAAAACGAAAACATTTCGATTGACAAATTAATCGGTATTCTCAACACAGCAATTATAGGACTTGAACAACGGAACTTTGTAACTAAACAAGAAATTATGTCTGTTTAATAGAATTAAAGAGAAAGTATTATCACATGAAACGAAGCAACTTACATTGAAATGTTTAATAAAGTAAACAAATAAATATTAAGCTTTTTCTTTTTGTAAATTTTGATACCCTTTAGATCATAATTGTTCTTTATTTCATAAATTACGGTTTCATATTTTTAATTTTGTAATTTCTGCATGCCATCTTACCAGATTTAAACTGATGATCTATAATCCGGAAAAATCGATAATCCGGAATCGCCGAAGTCCCAACGAGTCCGGATTAACGACTTTTGACTGTATACTTTTTTAGAACTGTTAAACATAAGTGAAACTCATGATATGCTTTCTCTTTGTAGTCACATATTTTTTTTTTTTTTTTTTTTTTTTTTTTTTTAAGAATTTCTCCAATTGTGGAAAGGCTGCCTCACTAATTGTCTTAAAACTTGATTGATTGATTTGGAATGCAATATTTACCATACACCCCACCTTTATTTTTAGAAAAGCCAGACAGCAGCATTCAAATAGTATACGTATATATATTAATATTTTAGTATTGTATATTTAAATTTTATAAATAAGAATGTATATTAAAATTTAAATATACATTTTTATTCATATATTTAAATTTTATAGTTCCATTTAAATGAAGAGCTTAGGAACACATACTTAGAAAATTAAATTATTTGCATGATTTTTCCCTCTTGATTTTTGGATGATAAAATATATAAAAGGAAGTGAAAAAACCTCGTAGGTTATTTTGTGTGGAAATATGGTATTCTTTTCACGAAGCTTCATATATCATTAAGATTGCTATAGTGTATTAAATTTCAGGCCAATATTTACGTTTCATGCTAAGTGACACACTGTTAACAGAAAAGATCAGTTTTTTTTATATTTAAATATGTAATTGTTTAAAAATGTAAATGTGCAAGCTTTAATTCTTTCTTTCTTCCCTAAATCTAGAATCAGCATTAGCCTTGTCACGTACAAAGGATATGCAGAAGATGGTCCAACAGCTTAATAATTTGGCAACTCAAGGAAGATTTACTGATGTTAAATCTAGAAATTGTGTTGAATATGCTCTCAAGCTCACCGTTGATATTAAAAATATTAATCCTTCCACTCATATGCCGTAAGCTTCTTATTCATATGCTATATCCATTATTTTATAGCAACTTGTTTTAATATTTTTATGAGTTTAAATGGTTTCATGATTTTTTTAGATTTATTGATGCATATCATATCTGCCTGTATCAAATATATGGTTATAAGCAATTGGTGTATGATGTTGAAGTGCTGAGAAAAACCCAGTATGATTCTGAGAACAAAGAACATGAGGAAAAGCTGCTAAAGGTATCTTTTTCTTTTAATGTATTTAGGTAGAAATTTTTATTTGAACATAGGATTCATTTAGGATGGGTCATTAAAAATCACTCAAATTGAATTGAAATATTTGGTAAAATTTAGATAAATCACCAAAAATGTCACAAACACTATATTTCTGTAGAATTGAACCGTGAATCTTAATACTGAAGTTAATTTCTTCACAAATAAAAGAAACTAAAATAGTGTCAAACTGAGTTCAATTTCAGATTTTCAGGTTATTCCTGAAAATTGCACATCTAGAAAATGCATTTTAAAAAATATTTAATTTTAAAATAGATTTTAAAGGCATCTGCCCTTTTGTAATACTTTCAAAACATGATGTAATTAAATCGCACCACAGTAATAAATTAGCGTGCTTTTCTTCATGAAAATAATAAGTACACAATATTTCTGAAGCTGAATTAAGATCATTGTAAGTCTTAGTGGTTTTTTGGAGGTGGGGAAAGATTAAAAAGTAAAAAAATTTGAATCATCAATACAGTCAAAAGTCGTAAATCCGGACTCATCGGGACTTCGACGATTCCGGATTATCGATTTTTCCGGATTATAGATCATCAGTTTAAATCTGGTAAGATGGCATGCAGAAATTACAAAATTAAAAATATGAAACCGTAATTTATGAAATAAAGAATAATTATGATCTAAAGGGTATCAAAATTTACAAAAAGAAAAAGCTTAATATTTATTTGTTTACTTTATTAAACATTTCTTTCAATGTAAGTTGTTTAAGTTGCTTCGTTTCATGTGATAATACTTTCCATTTAATTCTATTAAACAGACATAATTTCTTGTTTAGTTACAAAGTTCCGCTGTTCAAGCCCTATAATTGCTGTGTTGAGAATACCGACTAATTTGTCAATCGAAATGTTTTCGTTTTCAATAACCTCTCTGTCACTTTCTTCACTATCGGAAGCGAATTATAATGACGAGGAACTTGATTTAAATCATATCAAAGACGGTGTTTATCCAGATGAAATACTACATTCAGTAAAGAATTATAAGCCAAATAAAATAAAAACATCTGCCCTGAAGATAAGGATAGTGCTGACAGATGAACTTCCAATTCATTGCACTCCGCTGCGTTTCTGCCCCCTCCCCTGCCGCAGAGCAGCGTGAAATTGATAAACAGATTTCAGATTTTAAAACATACTTTCGCTTTGTAGATCTTTTACATATTAGTAAATATATATCGGAAATTCTATTTGACATAATTGAAAGTTCAAGCTTACTTTTATAAAGTTGATCTAACATTCTGCAAAAAATAATAAGCCGGATCCAATTTAAAGATTAAGGAACAACGCAATCTGCAACATTAACTGAATTAGATAATTTTAGCTTAGTTTATACCGTCCGTTATACATTAAACGCGCATGCGTAAACGTATTATGCGCTTGCGCACACCCATATTCGCAGCCGTAAAGGTCTTACGCGCAGCCGTAAAGGTCTTACGCGCAGGCGTAAACGTTAAAGCGACGCATGCGCAGAAAGTTTGTAGCTTTGAGGTCCGAATTAACAACTTTTGACTGTATTTATTTTCTGTCAGTAATAATTTATACAAGGTCCGGCTATTAATTTCCAGGACTCATGGAATAACTCAGATGGAAAAAAGGTTAAACACATAGCCATTTAATATGATTCAAAGTAATCCCCATCAGCCGTAATGCACGTCTGTGCTCGGCTGTACAAATTTCGGAAAGAAGTTTTACAAGTCCTCTTTTGGAATGCTCTTTAATAGTGACATTAGATTTTTCTTGATGGCTTTGACATCCTGAAATCTTGTTCCCTTCAGCGAATTTTTCAGCTTAGGAAACAGGAAAAAGTATGTGGGTGCTAGGTCTGGAGAGTATGGTGGATGCTGCATTTCAACGACACCATGCTGGGCTAAGAATCGCCTCATAGGCAATGCAATGTGTGGGCGGGCATTATCATGTAGCAGCAGCCAACTCCCATTTTGTTGAAAATGAGGCCTCACTCTACGAATTCGTTTTCGAAGTCGGTCAAGAACTTCTGTGTAGAACTGTCCATTGATAGTCATGTTAGGAGGAAGAAATTCACGATGAATGAGTCCATCGCAATCGAAGAAAGCGATTAACATGACCTTGATTTTGGACTTTTCAAATCGAAATTTTTTCTGCCTTGGTGAACTTAGAGACCACCGTTCGGAGCTTTGACGCTTGGTTTCAGGGTCATATTGATAACACTAAGACTCGTCTCCCGTGACTATCCTATCCAGGAATGCAGTTTGTCGATGCAGCGCCAGCATTGTCGATAAGTTCGCCACATGTGTCCAGTCTCAATTGCTTTTGTTCGTCCCTTAAATGGCGAGGAACTAATCTGGAACAAATATTGCGCTTGCCTAGGTCTTGCGTCAAAATTCACCAAACCATCTCTTTGTCCATGTTCAATTCATTATCGAGTACTCGAATAGTCAATTGACGATCACATTTCACCTTATCGCGACCTTTTTCAATTGCTTCCAGCGTGCGGCCAACCTGTGTGTGGATCACCTTCGATGCTTTTGCGCCCGTCCTGAAAGCGTTTAAACCATTCAAAAGTTCTTGAACGGGATAATGCTTCCTTGCCGTAAACTTGTTTTAACATTTCGTAGTTTCCGCAGCTGTCTTGCCGAATTTGAAGCAAAATTTAATGTTAATTCTTTGCTCTATTTTCACTTCGACAATAGGAATTTAAGAGATATGTTTTAATGCGGCTTTCCACGAGAACGACTTACTTCAGAATGGCGCCGATTGCACTGCATATGCGCAAGAAAACGCTCTTCAATATGCAATCATTAGCGCCATCTTCCGACTTTTCGTTCTCCTACAATTATGTCAGTCCTGGAAATTAATAGCCAGACCTTGTATATTTGCCATAAATTGATATTCTTGGGGTTTTGTGTTATGTTTTGAAAGTGAGAAAATTTATTTCTATAATTGTTGGAAATGGTATAGTGTAATACTGACTGCCCAATATTTTACTTCTTTTGCATTTAAATAATTACATAAAATGTATTGTTGTTCTTATAACATGTTATAGAAATAAAATAACATGGTGATTTCAGGTAGATTAACAGTGCAGTGTTGCTATTAAAATTTTCTCTTTTCTGTAGTTATGGAAACTTTTAAAGCCAGACGAAGAACTACAAAATCGAATTTCTAAGCAGTGGACAGAGATTGGTTTTCAGGGTGATGATCCCAAAACTGATTTTCGAGGCATGGGGATTTTAGGATTGGAAAATTTATTGTAAATTAAAAACATTTTCCATATATTTTTGTATAAAATTAGCTATTTTTAAATGTTATTTTTTAAAGTGGTATTTATATACAAAATGATATGTTTAGATTCTTTGCTTCTGAATATGGTGATGCTGCAAGACATGTTTTACTGCATTCAAATCATCCAAGTTATGGGTAAGTTGAGGATAATTTATATTTTTATATTCATATATGTCATGAACTGTTGTAGATTTTAAAATAGTATTAAAACTCTTCATGTATAAGAATTTATGTGATGAGATAACTGGCCTTATGAATATATAGAATAGGAGATTTTCTGTATACTAGCTTGTCTAGATATGCAGAATATGAGGTCATTCATAATATTAGTCATGTTAAATTTTTATTCTTAAATTTAAAATAGGTTTCTAAGGATGCGATCAGTGAATGCATGTCTGTATGCATATATCTGGTTTGCTGCGTGGAAGATGATTGTAATAGCTATTTTATTTTTTAGAATAAAGTAAAAGTGTTTATGATAAAAGTTCTTTCTTTCCTTGCATTTTCAGGTACTCATTTGCCATTGTAGGTATAAACTTGACTAGCATGGCCTATCATATGCTGAAAGATCTAAGTCTTAAGGTACATTTGTATAATGCCGTAAGAGGAAGACCACATATCAAGCATTTCCATTATGTGTATTGTAAGTATATAATATGTACAAACCTTTACTTAATTTTCATTTAAGTTAAAGAAAGTAATACAGTCAAAAGTCGTTAATCCGGACTCGTCGGGACTTCGGTGATTCCGGATTATAGGTCATCAGTTTAAATCTGGTAAGATAGCATGCAGAAATTTTAAAATTAAAAATATGAAACCGTAATTTATGAAATAAAGAACAATTATTATCTAAAAGGTATCAAAATTTACAAAAAAAAAAAAAAAAAAAAAAAAAAAAAAGCTTAATATTTATTTGTTTATTTTATTAAACATTTTTTCAATGTAAGTTGTTTAAGTTGCTTCGTTTTTTATGTGATAATACATTCTCTTTAATTCTATAAACAGACATAATTTCTTGTTCAGTTACAAAGTTCCGCTGTTCAAGTCCTATAATTGCTGTGTCAAGAATGCCGACTAATTTGTCAATCGAAATTTTTTCGTTTTCAATGACCTCTGTCACTTTCTTCGCTATCAGAAGCGAATTATAATGACGAGGAATTTGATTTAAATCATATCAAAGACGGAGTACATCGAGATGAAATACTACATTTAGTAAGGAATTATAAGCCAAATAAAATAAAACATCTGCCCTGAAAATAAGGATAGTGCTGACAGATCAACTTCCAATTCATTGAGCGCTGCAGCGTTAAAGATAAACAAAGTTTAGATAAACAAACATTAAAGTTTAGGTAAACAAAGGGATATGCCTTTATCCATTTTTTGCAGCAATTCCACTTTTTGTTTAATGGACTTCGAAACATACTTTCGCTTTGTGGATCCTTTACATATTAGTAAATATATATCAGAAATTCTATTTAACATAATTGAAAGTTCAAGCTTACTTTTATAAAATTGCTCTAACAGTTTGCAAAAAATAATAAGCCGAATCCAATTCAAAGATTAAGGAACAACGCAATCTGCAACATTAACTGAATTAGATAATTTTAGCTTAACTTTATTAAACAAATATACATCCGTTATACATTAAACGCACATTTGTAAACTTATTTTGCACACACGCATATTCGCAACCGTAAAGGTCTTATGCCGTAAGGGTCAACGCGACGCATGCGCAGAAAGTTTGTAGCTTTGAGGTCCTGGTTATGGGTGTCCGAATTAACGACTTTTGACTGTACACATGCACATTTTCTAGTATATTTAGTAAATATCTTTTTCCTTTTTTTTTCTTTTCTTCAGTGGGGATGAAGAAAAATTTAAGAGGGAGCTGAACTAAAGAATCTATACTATTAAAATTTGTGTGCGGCTGAAAAACTCGGAAAAACACTCATTTTTCCGAGTGGCAACAGTCTTGCACTCTGGAGATGAAAATCATCTTTATTTTGAAAAGTGTTCCCACTGCTCGCTTTCAAATCGTAGACTTAAATAATTAATAATGTAATAAATAATTAATAAAAAAATTTGTAAGTTTTACAAAATAGGAAATAAAAATAGCATTGCCAAACTTTAAGCATATTATTATACAAAGTCATATTGTGATGTTTAAGAAAGCATGCAACTGCATGTGGAAAATAATTTAAAGAGAGAAGTGTTGAAAATAATAGTAATGAGAATTTTTAATTTTGGATAATTCAAAAATTTATAACTAGAGGGGTATATCGAGCAGTATATCTTGAACTGATAACTTCTGTGTCAACAGAGTAGGTGGATGGGGAGAATGCTGGAGAATGCTTGGTGCGTATTGTTAAGGAGGTTTTAAAATGAAATCTCGGAAGAGTTGGTTTATGTTATGGGGAAATGTGCATAGTTTTGTGTAGCTGTGAACATATCATTAGTAAGAGATGTCTAGCATATTTATCTGAGGACCTGAATGAACCTGTTCCATTATCACCAGCTCATTATCATTTTCTTCGTGATAACAGTACCACTGATTTTAGCATTATCGATTAAAACCATTTAAGAAAGCAAATACGCCACATGCAGAATGATAGAGATAGTTTTCGGAGGAGATTCCAAGGAGAATATCTTTCTTACCTTGTTAAGAGTCTGAATATTAAACAAAGACACATTTTCAAGTAGAAGGCGTTGTTCCTGTAGGATCTAACTGTATAGTGCAAGTGGCTTTGCTCAAGTTAGCAAACAGCGAGATTGTTTGACCCTTGCAACATGTATATACCCTTTGGAGGTGACATCTTCGGATATATCTCTCTATCTTCCAGATAAAATTGAGACTGATGGTGCATCCAGTAATATTACAGTTTGATGTCAGACTTCGGATTTTGAATGCAGAAGATGATAATGTTCATCCATTTTCGGAACAAGTTTGTACACGAGGTGCTCATTGATAAGTAAAGAAAGCTGAAAGGATAGATTTGTAATTAACTGAATATTTAATTAATTTCTTACAAGTACTGTAAGTTTATTGTGTTAGTATACTCAATTTTGGTATTTGTAATTTAGTCTTTCAAATTAAATTAGCAAGACTTAAGTTGGGAGTATGTTATAAACTGATATTGTTATTGTCCATGTTAAATTAAATAATAGTTTTTCATTATTCCTATTTTGCATTTGGTAACAGAATAAGAACTGTATGGAATTTGTATGTTTATATTTGAATATGTTATTGAGTATGGTGATCATGTTTTTTATAATCAAAATAAGTTAGATGTATATATACTCATAAATGACTGATTTTAGTATATTTCTAGAAGAGGTTTTCTTACTCCATAAGGAATAGGTGATATGGTTGCACTGGAAATGGGAAATGCAATGTATTTTTTGCAGGTGTTTTTATTATTTTGTTTCCTATCTGTTGATAATGCTCAGCACTTCTGTGTTTTGAAATGTAAGTTGATAGTGCAGTGAGCTCCTTCACTTAGTTTGCACTGAGTTTACTCCCATGCTTTTCAGCAAACTTTGCTCAGCACCAACAGAAACCAACACACCATATCTTATAATAACACAAAAAAGCAATATTAAAAAAATTAAAATCAATTCCTATTTAGGTCAACAAAGAAAAATTTTATTTTACTTGCTTTATGATAACATTTTTCCATTTCTAATTTATGAAGCTGATGGTGGTATATAATTTCTCATTCTATCCATCTCTTGTAATGCTTCATTATTGCAAGGAACCTTTCCAGTGAGTTTCGAGCAGTCAAGTTCTTCAATTAATATTCCATCTAATGATTTTGCACGACTCAAGGCGACATATGCTTGACCTGCTGCAAAGAGTTTTCGTCCTAGATATATTACTGCATAATCTAGCGTGCTACCTTGCACCTTATGTACTGTTGTTGCCCATGATAGTATTAATGGTAACATTCCTTGTTCATCAGTACCATAGCTGCGTTTGGAGGGGTATTGCACTGATATTAGCTTGATTTTGTGGACATCATTATTGCCAAAGTTCACATTGACTGATGGAATGTCTTTTTGATACATTTGTGTGTGGCAGAAATTAGGCCATTGAATTTTTGGTGATGAATTCAATCGTATCATTAACCAAACCCTTCTTCACATCAATAATTGATCTTAACATCACTTTAGTCAATTTGCACTACATAATGGGACATTACATCCGCTTCATGCAACTCTATAAAACTACAGTTCTTTAATTCCATACAATTTAAAAATCTTTAGAGCTCTGTCTTACTGTTGCCACTTATTTTTGTTAAATATTACAACTCCATTGATTACAGTCATGTACTATTATTTATAAGTTGTTATAAAATTAATTTTTACAGCACGTGAGAATTCCTAATTAACGGTCGTTATTTTGAAGTCTTATAATATACTTGAAAAACAGCATATCTTTAGTTCAGAAAAACAGAAATAAATCAGTAGGAATTGATTTTAATATGTGAAAAAACTGTATTAACATCAAGTGTCATCCACTACAAGTTTAAAAAAAAAAAAGCATTTGAACTTGAGTGGATGAATAAAAAATATTTTATTAACGATTGAAAATTTGAAAAAGATACAGGAAGTGTGTGAGATAATTAATAGTAGGGATTTAAAAAGAGAATATAATCAACGTTCCAAAGGCTTCCATATTTAGATTGTGCACCAGTTTAATTCATGTTTGTATTTGGTTTTGGCAGATTCATCAAAGTTGTTCCTCACAGTTGTCAAATTCTTGCACTGATCCTCCTTTTCATACTTCTTCCTTCCAAATTCTGAATCACATCAGGCAAATACTTATAACCATTTAATAGTATAATAAATACAATATATATTTTGTTTTGTTTCATGGAAGAAAACTGCACATTTGATCCAAGTTCCTTACTTTCTTGTAATAGAGAATACTTGCTTGTAATGGGGTTTGAAATAAGTAAAGTGAAGTGACTTTTAAGTTAAAAACATTATGATTATGGGCTTTTAAAGGAATTTTCTTTGTAATAACATTGAAGTTATTTACCTTGTTGTATGCCTTTCTGATTTTCTTAACAAATTCATTGTAGACCATGTATATATGCAACATGATTAAGTTTGTGATATTTGAGCTTGAAGTGTTAGAAATCATGTAACACCTTTCATTACAAGCATGCATTCCAGCCATGACTTCAAAGATCATCTCTTTTATTTCCTTAAAAACATCTGTGAATGGCTTTATGTAATTTTTTCCATGTGCTCTCTGACAGTGCTGAACTTTCCATGTACACACTCACAAAAAAAAAGAGGGGACAGTTCTGTATCTCCTGTTCTACTGGGCCAAATGACGAAATTCAAACTGTGTTTTTCATGTTTCGAAAGTGCATCTTAAGATATATATTAGACTTATATATAGCATTGTTCTAACATAAGTATTTTGACACAAAATCGTAATTTTTTTTTCTATATTTCGATTCTATGACTCAAATTATGTTTAGATATTAAATTTTGTAATTTTTGGAGAGAAATTTAAAAATTTATCTTGGCAGATTTTTTTCAGTTTGCACGAAGAATAATTCACTTGGCGGAGTTCTTAATTTATAGTAGCCTATTTACTTTCCTTATTTTACATTGATGCACAAGAAGAAAAAAGGTCCATCGTTCATTCTTTCAGATAATTTTAACAAAGTGCATAAACCACATTTTTGTTATTATCGTTTATATCAACTACGCCAAATTTCAGAACATGCCAAAATGTAAATTCACATATACTTGGGAAATATTGAATAAAAAACTCAAATTTTTTGTAGGTATGCTTAGAAATACATCTACTTAAAAATAATGTTATAAATTATAGTACAAAAAATTTTTAGAAACATTTATAAAAAATATTTTAAAATACAAAAATTTAAAATAAGTAATAAAAAATGTGCGAATTATATTTGGATTCAGCCTGAATTTCGAATTCTGGAAGAAGGGATCAAGTACATTTGAGAAAAAAAGAGATATTAATGAATACATATCAAATTCAGTTAATATTGAGGAGCTAAAATTTTGAGAGCTGCGTCTGGCATAATTTGAGTCGTAGAATCGAAATATGGAAAAATATTGGCATGTCATTTCGGAAAAAGTCCAATTTTTTTTTTAGAATACTTGTATTAAAACAATGTTATGTATAAATCTGAAACATATCCTAAGTCACGCTTTTGGGACATGAAAGACACAAGTTGAATTTTATCAATTGGCTCAGTAGAACAGGAGATATAGAACTGTCACATTTTCTCTCTTTCTTTCCTTCTTTTTTTTTTTTTTTTTGTGTGTGTGTGTGTGTGTGTGTGTGTACTTCTTGAGAAGTACTTTAAATGTAGGAGTATTTACTTCATAGCCTTGAAGTAATGAAAATTTTTTACTGAATTCATTAGATGATTTTATGCTTTTCAGTACCAAAATTAAGGCATAAGGCAGTTTCCTGTTCATGAGTTTTTTCTGTATTACCTCTGGAACCATAACATTATTCATAAGCAAGGACGAGGAGGTAAAAGGTGCTGGATACCAAAGAAAGAGGGAAAAGATGGCACTCCCAAAAAATATGCAATAAAGTGCATTTAATTTGCATGTTTTGATACCCTGACATGCAAATCTCAAACTGTGTCTGTGAAAGTGCTGCACCTTAAAATCTTTTCTTCAACTTCCAAATTATATTCTGCAATGGAAGTCAGCTTGTCTTAAAACTAAATTTAACTTGGGAGTGATCATAACATTAAAATTTTTGGCTATTTTTGATGAGTGCAGAATATAATATGCATGTAATTCAATGCCAGGTAGACATGCTGATCACTTAAGAGCATGCATGTGGTAATAATCCCTTTATATATAATACTTATTGCCATCTTTTATTCTGTGAACTGGTTGGGCTGTTGTTGTTATGGTAGAATAATAATCTTGTAGTGATTATGTTTTGTATTCATAGATTTAATTTTTTAAATTATAATAAATACTGTGAAATTCCTTACATGTTTATTTATTCAAATGAGTATACATTTATAACTTGAATGATGTATTTTGTTTTAAATAGTTTGCTAAATTTTTCTGTGCTAGTGCTTTTTCCTTGCTAAGTTTGTCTTTATTTTCCAGGCTACCTTTTTTATGAATTTGACAAGTTTTGGCTTTCTGAAAAACCAAGAGATATAATGGAATTCAGTAGAATTAGAGCTAAGTTTGAATCTGAAATATTAAAAAGACTTGAAAATCCTAAAACCAAGTTAAAATTAAGTTTCATTGTTGAAACCTTGTGATACTATGTAGTTTTAAGAAATTATTGCAATTGTAATTTTTTTTTTATATTTTGACAATTTATATAAGAGAAAAAAAAGCAACTAATTTTATGAACTGCAAACATGTTTTATTTATATTTGTGATGCTTCAATTTTCTTTTTCTTTTTTGGTGTGTATGTGTTAGTGTGCGTGTGTGTGTGCATCAGCATTTTAAAACTAATTATTTGAATTATAAAAAAATACGGAAAAAAACTTATAAAAATATTTTCATAAGTGCTAAAATGAAAGATATTTTGCATCATGTTAACATTGTGAAGTTTTTTTAATTAAAATTTGTAATTTTCATATTGACAGCTGTGCTAATTTGAAGCACTCCATACCTGTTTCTTTAAGAATTGCAGAAAAGGTGTAAGTTTTTAGACTTTGTTGCTCAGGTAAATGTCATTAAGTGTATTTTTGAATTACTGCCCTCCTGCACTGTATATATTTGAAATTAATTTTTCATTAAATTCTGTATTAAATAGCTAATTAGTTCTGTACTTCATCGTGTAATCTCTATGCTTCATCTTTATAGTGTGAGTGTAAAGTTTGTTTTGGATCATCACTTCATTTCTTTCACTTGCGTAATGTGAATTTGAAATATATATAATTTAGAATTTTTTCAATAGTATAAATTGATGTATCTGAGATAACAATCATTTTAAAATGGCTTATCTGTGTAAAAGTTTTTGCCAATTTATATAGCATAGTAGATTGGCTTGCTTAGTGACAAAGCATATTATAATCTGTTACTTTATAATAAGCACAGGATCATGCCCTCCACAGCTTTCCTTAACAATATTAATGGCATTTGCAATAAATGAGTCCCCCAACTGTTTTTGGTTAACGTATTTCATAGAATTCAAGTGTATATGTAAAACAAAGTGCTAAAAGATGAAATTTCTTTGTGTGGAAAAAATATGAAGCGAATTCAAAATGTAGTTCAAGCCTACCATGCTGCAATAATAGTTAATTTCTTGTTTTTTATTCATGAATCTCAGAATAATAATAAGAAAGTCATAAATTCTATTTCGTATGACTTTTATTTTTATGTTCCATATGTATTTTGAATACAAATTTTTTAATGGCATTATTTCATTATTTTTTTCAAATAACATTTGTGTTTTTGAGGAATGAACATCTTTTAAAAAATAACGGGAGAAAAAACTGAAAGCTTTCAGATTTTATATTACATCCAAAGGGGCTTTTTTTAACGTTTTGTCTGATACCTTTATTTATTAAATATCATGTTCTTTGCACTTAAACCATAAAATTCAATTCAACGACGGTATCACAAAATATTTAAAAGAGCATATCTTTAAAATTTCTGATACACAAGTCTCGTGTGCTGGAGATAATTTTTCCCCCCATACAGTGTTGCCATTGCTCACATTGAAATCACTGAGTTTCTTACTCAAAAACTCATAAATGCTTTACAAAATATGAAATAGATAATAAAACAAATCCTAAATTTGGGCTTTCGGATGCCCATATTCGGGTGGAGACGTACGTTATTCAAAATTGGATGGCTCTAGGTACCATCGTTTTACCATAGTGTTAAAAACATACTTGCATTTATGCAGATTCTTCATTATTTAATTTCTTTAAATATGATACTGGGCTCTAATATTTGGTGGCAACAATTTAAAAAGTGATTTGATGTTTATAGTGAATGAATGCAAAATGCCAAAACGAAATTAATAGCCCTTCTGGACAAATTGCCCCTTTGGGTTAATAAATAGCCTTATCATGACCTTTTTTCATACTTTACACCTAAACAGCATTAGCCTAGCATTCTATAAAATGCCTAGATATTCTATAGAATGTCATACTTTGCCGGTAATATATATATTATCATACATATATAGATATATATATACAATTTTTTTAAAAGGAAAATTTTAAATTCCTTCCAAGAATTTTCATTCATTATGCCACTGAAAATTGGTCAGTAAAAAATATATAAAGAAATTTAGAACTAATTTTTCACAAAGACTAAAAATTGAAATTGAAATGAACTTCATAAAATCCTATAAATGTAGAATGAGAATATTTTAAAATGTAAAAATTAAAACATCACAAGAAAAAACCAAAATATATATAAGAACAAGAAAAAAAAAGGAATCCAGTGAACTTCGACATACCATCATCAGGAGGAGGTATGTTGAACTTAATTGCAGTTCCCTTTCTAAAAATTTGTTCTTTGTAATAATTAGTTCTAAATTTTTTTATATATTGTATAATAAATAACAAACTTGAAAACATTAATATACATTTTTCTTGACTTTTATGTAACGTTATGTTATGAAAATTTATTTATATTCATCCACTAATGGCCTAATGATTAAAGCTACAGAGCAACTTTAGGTCACTTTAGTATGCTCTCGTCAGTTAAAGGAAATGACTACAAAAACTTGTTTACATATGAAATATATAAATTAAGAATCCTCCATAAAAGTATTCTACTTCCATAGGCAGGTAAGTCTATAATCTGTTGCTTTAAAACAGGCACTTCAAAAAAACTTTTCACACTCTTTTATTTACACTCGTAACACATATTATCATCACTATCCAGCACTTACTTTCTTCACTTCCTTTAAGTCAACTTTCATTTGCGCACGTATCAAACAAAATTTATGCATTTCTTATTAAAGAAAATAAAATTCATATATAAAAAGTAAGAAATTAACTTTTTATTGCAACATGGTAGGATTGAATCACATTTTGAATTCGCTTCATATTTTTTCCACGCAAAGAAATTTCAGGTTTCGGTACTTTGTTTTACATATACACTTGACTTCTATTAGATTGAGTAACTACAACTGACCAGAGAGGAATTTTGTGGTCAGGAATATCTTCAGGTCTAAGCAGGTTCTTAGAATATAAAATGAACTGTGATTTCGTGCATAAGTTGTTTTAAAATTCTTTCAGAAGTTTCAAATTAGTAGAAATTATTCTCTGTCATACTCATTATAACTACCAATATATTGCACGAATTATTATGTACTCTTCCTTGGCATTGTATTTAATATAGTGATGTATTTCATATTTTGCCACTTTGTCATAAAGGCAATATTTGAAATGTTTAATCGTTCCATACATTATTGCTGGCCAGTTTTGGGCATTCTATAAAATGCCAGATTTCATGCTTTGCCGATAACATGCACATATATATATATATATATATATATAATTTGTTATTAGAAAATTTTCTTTTGCATATCATCTCCAAGACACATAAATTTAATTAATGCGATGAATTATTGGAATAAATTTGTGTCAGTATTTTAAGTAATTTAGATTTCTATTGTAGTAAAAATATTTTAAAAAGCTGTATAGAAATATTGTTTTAAACTGGAAAATTCTGAAATGTAAAATTTAAAGTACTATAAATTGTTATTGACTGTAGATTAATTGACTTGCCAAGGGAAACAAACAATAATTTGTTTTCCTTGGAGATGATATATAAAAAAACTTTTCTAATAATAAATTATTGATTTATTACCTGGCAGCTTTGGTGCAAGTATTCGGCTTTTTTGAATTTGCTTATAATTACATACATATTATACATTTGATTTTTGCCTCATGCCATATGAGGTTATTCAATGTAATGATTAGGGAATATGACTTTTCTGCTATTAAGAGTAGACTGTTTTTTTTCCTCAAATGTCTTCTTTAACATGTTGGTTGATTGTTTTTTTCCTCGAAAGTTTTCTTTAACATGCCGGTTGTTCACAGTACCCTTTTTTCAAGATTATTTGATTTTTAAAAAGTAGCTGAGATAGTTTATTTCTTTTGTATCCCTCCAAATATAAGCATTGTTTGGATGAAAATTCCTTTTTGATGGTATCTTGTGTTTAACTGACTGCTGTCTTTTGCATTTTCTAAAGGATACATTTTTTAACACTTATGATTATTAGACTAAAAAATTGGTCTTTTTTTAACCTGAAGGTGTGAGAAATACGTATGTTGATTATTATTTTTTAATTCTTATTCAACAATTTGTGCAATACTCATTTACTCAGAAGCTTTTCGTTAGTTTTTCTATGCAAAAAAAGTCATTGGATGATTGAAGCTGCTCAGGTGGATCTGTTTTGAACTAGAAATTTATTTTGTCAGTGCACATGTAAATAAAAGCACATTACTTATGGGATCAATCAATATAGGAATGAAGTATTTGTTGCCGTTTGGGACTGTCTGTGTAAGAAGTATGAACTAAGATTAAACTTTAAGTTCTGTGGAAAGTTGCTAGGAAAGGAAGAATAAAAAATAAATATATAAGTAAGATCAAATCAGGAGTGATTGACGTCTAGATATATCCAGAATTCAGGATTTAAAAAAAATTTTTTTTTAATCTGGAATTTCTGGATTTGTGGAATGTTCACTCATTTCTCTCATATATCATTCAAAGATTACATAAATTGAAAACTCTTAGACTATGGTCCTATCCTATTCAACATCAGGATATGTGTAAATAGTTGTACTGATTGGGTCCATTCTGTTGATTCTGAGTTCTGAAACAGAGAAAACTGATATTATAAACTTTTTAGAGGAGATGGCAAACAGAAACACCCAGTATTTATAAAACTTATTATCTCCATTTTAACTTGCTTCTATGAATTCATTGTTGACAGTTCATTTACTTATATGGCTGATATTGTGATAGAATATAAAACATCCCCCCCAATCCTGCCAGCCTGGCTGAGGAGACTATAAAATATTATTTATTCTCATTACACAAAATTACATGTGAAGCTTTAAAAAAAGAAAATTCCTCTGAAGATCTTAAAGATCTTAACCTTAAAGATCTTAAGCCACTGTCTGCATCAAAATGTCTTGCTGATTATACTGAGATTTAAATTGTTACCAAATATATGTATATAAATGTAGCAGTTTCCCCAAAAAGGAAGCTAAACTTTTCAATTACTTGCAAAAATGTCTGTGAGAAATGATTTGGTGAAACTTAATTTTTGATAAACTTTAAAAATATAGACTTTTTGCTTCACTAATGAAATTATTTGAAAATGTATACATAATTTATGTGTATCATGTATGTGTATCATGTTAACATACTGAATTATTTGAAATCATGTTGGATTTTTACTCCATGGTAATTTTCAGTAAATAAAACCTTAAAAGACAAGTAAAAATTTATAAATTAAAGTAAAATACCAGTGCTTGTATTATTTCGGATTTTAGCTGCAAATACAATTTCCCTTGAAAATTGGTGTATATCAGAGTCAGATTCTGGTTGGCTTTGACTGAGTTAACCCTCTGACTGCTCAATTGGTGGACCGAAATCCCTTCAAAAATTGTTTTGTTTTTTTTTTTAATCTATACATTACAGAACTGAAATATGCATTTTTCTTTCTAGAAAAGATTTTTTATATAGATTTTTATCATGACAAACTAAGCTGTCAGAAAAACTAGTTTCAGATGTTATTACACAAAATTTTTTTAAATAAATTTCAATTGAATTACATATAATTTCTATTTATTATGTAATATAAAAAAGTAAAGTGTATAAAACTTTAGAAAATGTAATGCACTGAGGTAAAAAAATACCTTAGAAATGTAATTTAGTATGACAGAGTTTGAAACAGGGTTCAAGGCTTCACTGTCTGAGGAGCAGTCCAAAAAATCTATATCACTGTCACTATCAAAACTAAAATCACTTTCAGAATCTGATAAATCATCAGGAATGCATACTTTGTCAATCGCTGAACATTTTCTAGCAGCCATTTCTGATTAGAAAAAGGCAGCAAACATAGTGAAGTTAGAGCAATAAATACCAAGTACCTTCAAATGCTGCAATTTAATGGATGAGTAATGACATCTATTGGTCAAAATCTAAATTAAAAATCTAATACTGTGTATAATTTATTTCACTGGTTAAACGGTTCAAAGGTGAGATGCGCTTCTCAGTAAATGAAAAATCACATGCTTGCAGGATGAGCAAATTTGGCTGTATTTGAGTTAGTTGCCTGTGGAAATCGCAAGATGAGCAGCCAGAGGGTTAAAGCCCTACATGGTAGAGTGTTCACAGTAAAGCTTTTTGTGAACTCCTTTGGTAGTAAGGTAGCATGACCTTGGAGTGCTGAACATCTGGTGTGCCCCAGTGCTTTTTGTTGTTAAGCCTAGTATGCACCAATTAGATAAATCCTGCTGTTTATTGAAATATTTGCATTCTTGCATATCACTTAAATTTCAGTTTTTTTAATCTATAAGCGGAAGTCCTGATTTGCATATTTAACGTAAAAATTAGAAATAAGGTAAAATTCTAAATGACTACTAAAAATTATAAATTTTAAATTATTTCTATTAATTGATGAAGCAGAAAAACTTAATTCCAAAAGTTACTGCATATTTACTGTTTTTACGATTGTACAAAAATTAATAACCCTTTCACACATTTTAAATTCTTAAAAATGTATTGGCTTTCGCATCTGTAGAATAAAATAGTAACTTATATTCCTAACAGTCAGGTTAACACTCGTAAAATATTCCATTCAATTATGTTCTGTGACATCATTGGTTTAATAAGCCATCATTGGTTTAATAACTGTTAATAACACTATTTATTTGCTTTTAAATATTCAAATAAAATGTTCCATTTCAGCATATCATGTAGGCTACAATGGACCTACTTTTTGACATGCTGGAACAGAACTCTTTTAATTCCATATCACATCTGATTTGGAGAGCCTGCAGTGGGAAAACTAAAACATTACATATAATATTGCTTGGAGCAAATAGATTGAGATATTTTTGGAATTAATATTTTTTTAATTGAAAGATATGGGTATCTTATAAAGTGATTCAAGTGTAATGTTCTGTTCCTTTTTTAGCTGCTTTCAACCTAAAGAAAAACTAAGCTATAAAATATCTGTTTGTTTTACTCGTGAAGCATTTCTATGTTTTGTGCATTGAATGAAGTACTGTTCCAAGGATAACTACATGAATGAAAATTCACACAGCAGAATTGATTCTTTTAGTAAGTGGTCAGTTTTTCACAGCTGTTGTGATTTACTTTACTTTTATGATGGGTATTTTAGATCCTACATTATTAAATGACCAGAAATTATGCCTCTTGCATAAAAAGCAGTAGCAACAGTAATTAAATTAAACTAATAGTTTTACTTTTAAAACAGACAGCACTAACATGATAGGTTTCATAAATTTCAAGATTTTTTTTTCATTTTTCAAATATTGTGTTATGCTCACTTCTGTATTGTCTGTTATAATGAAGTATATTGTTTTTACAAAAACTAATTTAAGTGTCTCTCATTAGTATTCTCTCTCATATAACATTTATTTGATACTTTGAGTATAAATGTTTTATTATTGTGCTTTGCTTAGACATTTGTGTGATGTTTTTGACTTTTATATGCTTTTTTTTTGTTAAAGAAGAAAAATATGATCTCGGTGACATGTTTATGTATTACACAACTGAATTTACCTGTAACCGGAAAGAGTGCAAGGAGTGCATACTTAAGTTACATTTTTTTAAATGTAAAAAGAATGTATAATTATTTTTAATTAGATGTAGAAAGTCACTTTTTTACATCATATTTATGCTTTTGTACAGTATTAGAAAATTTGTGATATTGTTTTTTAAATGTACCAATGATATTTATATGAATTCCTTTTTATACTTATTTGAACATCAGTTATGAAAAAGTAATAAATCATATTTGAGTGCACAGTGCTTTTGTATACTTAAGTTAGCATTTTTTTGGCCCAAAATTTATTTTTTAAAGTGGCAAATATTAATACAAAATTTATTTAATATGTCCTTTCTAGATGTGTAAAAATTGCATTTCATATTTATATTTAGCTGTACATACTTAATATGTGACGCTTCTGTTTATGCATTTTAGTTCTATCGTACTGATAAAAAATAATATGAATGCCTTTATATTAATAACTGATAAGTAGTAAATTGTCATCATCATTGGTTTTACTGGGCTTATTCATTCTAGTCTGATAAATGTTGCTTTTGGTAAGTTTTTTTAGAAGTAAAAATTTGTTAATTCTCTGTCAGTTCTTTATTTATAAAAAATACTTTTAATTCCCTTAAAGCTAAAATATAATGTAAGACTAGCTTAGGTTAGGGATAAGTGCAGAGGCCACAAATTATTTACCCTGAGTAAATATGTATAGGCCACTTACAGTAGCTATCCAGATTAGCAACACCTTCCTGGGGCCCATAGTACCATTCTGGCGGCAAGGTGCTGCTGTTATCTGGTGCAACCAAAATCGCAAGTTCTACCACCGCTGGTGGTGTCACCGGTTGTCCATCCGTTATCTCAGATCTATTTTGGCTGGTGAAGTATTTAATTGCATGTTCATCATACCTAGCCATTCATCGCTTATAGGTACAATCCATGTAACATAAGACTACTTGCACATTATAATGTATTGATGGCTTGCATATAAATTTGTTTTAGTAGGCAAATGACTTAGTTGTGTTAACATCAAAGGCCTAAATAAATTTTTAATACTTCCAAACGACTAATTGTTTATTACAACTAATGTCAAAACTTTCAGTGTGGGGTAAAACTGAATTGGTCTGTTTCAGTGCCTCAAATTGAACACTGAACTAAAACACTGAAATTTATAAGCAAGTATTCCAAAATTATTTGTATGTGGTTTAATTTAAATATATTTTAACTTTAGTGTTAACTTTTTTTTTTTTTTTTTTTTTTTTTTGGTAAACACACAATTCTTTGGACATATTTATTATTTAATAAAATTAATTTCTAATTTTTGCATGTTCAAAAATCTACTTTTGTAAAAAATATTTTATGCATCTGATATGTGCAAAAATCTGAAAAGCATTATGGTAAAATAATTTAGATGTATTAGCTTACTTTAAAAAAATTGATCTAGTATGAATGCATTGATACTTATTGTATACTTAAATATTTTCATGCATAGATATTGCGTTTGTACTTAAATATTTTTTATCTTGATACACAGTTTAAGCTAATTGAAATTTGATTATTTGTTCTCATTTAGAAATTACGTTAGTATTTTAGTATAACAATGAAGCCTTAGAATAAGATTTCAAATTGGGTAGATTTCATTCTTAAATTAGTGTTAATAGGGAAGGGGAATATTGTATGCATTTGGAGAGAATTCTACTCTCAAAATACATTCAACTTTAAAATTAACTTCAGTTTATGTGGAATTTAGCAAATTTTAATGTCAAGATTGACATATATATTTTAATGCCTGTTATAGTATACCTGTAAACAGAGTTTAAATTTTAAACACAAATATTTAAACTTTAAATCTTGTTTCTTTCTTGCCTTTCAAAAAGATTTTAGTAAAAAAAAAAAATCCTGAGCCTCATAATTTAGTGCATTAAATTGTACAAAATTTGCATACAAGTTATCTGTTTTGTTATTTTTAAATAAATTATTATTTGAAAGAAACCCTAATGTGTAATATTGTTACTTGGGGTGTGAGTGATGGATTCATACCATACTGGTGCAAATTTTATAGATATTTATTCATATAAAAAACAACATAGTTTTACTCTAAGTTTCAATTTAATCTCAGTAAAGAGTGTTAAACAATTTTTTCAAAATATACTAAAATATTCCATTTGTATATTTCTTGAAGGATGTAATGTACAGAACTGCATATAACTGTTTTGATATTTTTCTTCTTTATTTAAAAGCCGTACCTTTTTGCAACGATGATTCTGAAGTTTCTTTTGAATGAAAGTTCCTATAATCCATTTAATGCAGAGGCAAGAGATGTTCACAAATACGTATGTACATTTTATTTACGTAATTAACACTTCTAACAATAACACACAAGAATTGTTAGGCATATGCTTTCAAAATTAACTGCCTGAGTTTAAATTAATTACTGATCTCTTCACCTCAGGAAAAGTTTTAAAATTTGTTAAATTGTTTATAAAATTTGCCAGATTTGTAAAATTGTGAAGATAGGATAAGTTATTTTGTTTTAAAATCTTTAGCTACTGTTAGTTTCCTCATAAAGTCCAGTTTTGTCGTGAACTGGGTGTTTAAAATATTTTTAAATTTGGAGCAATATTTCTGTATGCTTTTGTAATAAATCACAGCATTTTGTTTATTTTGAAGATTAAAAATATGCGATTCCATACGGAAAGATTAATATTTTATAAAATAAAATTTCACTACACATAGATATTTTCTAAATGTACTAATTTGTGCGATGTTAATTTTTGTGTACTAATTTGTGTGATGTTCATTTCAGCTTTTCAAAATTTGTTATTAAACTTAACAAAAAAGTATTATTAAATTTTAGGATATGATATTTGCATTAGGAATATAATTATGCTTATTCAAAATATTTTTTTCATGATAAATCTCAAACCAAAAACTTAAATTGCTATGGTGGAATGAATATCAGATTTTCCATCTTAGATCCAAAGTGCCAGTTAATAAAAATAAATGTAATTAGTTGTATTTATAACATATTGTGATATATAGTAGCTTGGCAAAAAAATTTTAACAAATAACCGATATTATATTAACTTATGAGAATTTATACTATTAACCTCTTTGAAAGATAAATAATTCTTAAATGCAAGTTTGTTGTCATGAAGTTTATTCAAGTAGTATCATGGGTGAACATGAAAACCTGGCAATTTGCAAAATTTGTCTCATAAACGGTCATAAATCAAAGAGGTTCTATCTCATAAGCAAGACCCCCAATTTTTAACAATTCAGCAAGGATTGCCAGACAGTAAAAATGTATGTGGTTGTGAATTCTGTATCTGAGAAGTTATTACAGTTTCTGTAAATTTTCTTACCCTATTTGTCACTTTCCAGTCCTCTGTGACAGCCAGTTAAGCCTGACTATGGCTTTAGTTAGAAGTCAATCTTCATTGATGTTATAGATCTGTTGCTTTATTCGAATTGAATATTCCTTCAATCTGTATCTGACCATGAGCTTTGATTCTGAGGGAGTGGCATTTAAGTTATTATTATTGTAGAGATTTCGAACCTCTTTTGTCAGATAATTCTCGTTACCTGTAATGTTTACATGAGCTGCAACCACTGAAAAATGCAGACCTTATCTAACTTTTGAATCTCATTTAAGCCAAAATAGATCCCATTTGTGATTATGGAGGATTCCAGCATCCAGGATTGCCTGTAGAGCTATCTTTTAGTCACAGAAGACACAGAGTTCTTTAGCTTGCTCAGAAATAGGAAGGCCATGTGCCTCCACTATTGTCAGAAGCTTACAAGGGAAGTTAAAGATGATGGATCCAGTACCAGTGTTATGTCGATAATTAGTAATACCTGGGGTAGTCAGAAACACTTCAGGCCCTCCATCAGTAATTGTCTTATTTGATGAGTCATCTGTATAAGCATTTCATTGGTTGATCCTTTTTGCTCCAAAGATGTCAATCAATTCCTTTTTATTTATTTTTATTGCATTGTAGACTAAATACTGTGTAGATTGAGTAGTTCATAGGAAGCTTGGAAGGAAATGTTGGCTCTTGGAAGACTGAACATTTTTTGTGATCAAGGTCGAAAACTGCTGTGATATCTTTGTCAAATTGCATAGGAGATGCTTTGTCAAACTGCATAGGAGATGACCTTTTCAGACTTGTGCTGTTATAGTTTTCAAAGTTTTTTCTAGTGATGTGTTCTGGTACACAGCTTCTTGCCTTGTTTGTAAATTTTCATCTAAGGCTTTTAAAGCCACAGTTCTGAATTACTTTTAAATTATTGGTGGAAGACCATTGCACTGGTAATGATGTTTGTGGCCTTTGCCTAAACACTTTCTAATTTCTCCAAAGACGGTGCTGGAAGCATGAGCCTAAGTGGGAGAAACATACTCTGATCAGTCTAATTAGTGAGGTGTATGTTATTCTAAGTGTTCTGGGGAAAATTGTACAATTTGTTCCACAAAGACTTTTGATGATTCTAAAACTTTTCAAAGCTTTGTCAGGTTTTGACATGCTCAATGAATCTTAATTCTGCATCTAAGGTGGTTCCAAGTATTTTGAGCATGATGTCTTCATAATGAATTTGCCTTCAATGTATAATTTTGGATTCTTCAGATTTCTATGCATCCTATCTGTTGAAAAGATACAGACAGTAGTCACTTCAGCATTGATCTTAAGCTCTACATCCACTTTGTGATTCCATTTAGGGATTTCTGAAGCACTGTTTCAGGTTCATGAATATCCCTTAGTGCCAGGCCACTGTACTATCTTTGTCAAGGCTAGTGTGGATGTTCTGCAAGGATTTCCTTTCTCTTGGGTAAACATCCACTGCAGCGCACTTTAATTTTTCTGTCCCTAAAGAAATCATTTATCCAGATAAGGGCATTTCTCCCAATACCAAATAATGTATATGTTTTACGAGTTTCTTTCTGCACACTCTATTAAATGCAGAAGACACCTCAAGAAAAATAACAGTGGTCTTTTGTGGTAGTCTTTCTTAGAAACCATCAATGATAGACTGACTGAGATAGAATATTTGGTCTTCAGTGGAATGTTAATTTCTGTAGGCTGTCTGATAAAAATGAACTTTTTTTTTTTTTTTTTTTTTTAATGAGGACTTCTAGGATTGTAGAGTGAATGATTTGTTCATCACCTTGTAAAAGTGAGAGTGATAGGCCTTATAGTTCATGCATTCTGTAGTTGATTTATTTGGTTAAGGTACATGATAGAAATTTTCCATGCCTTAGGCAGCCTGCCAAATTTCCATGATGTGTTAAAAATGGTCTACAAACATTGTCTTGTTTTTTCATTAAGATGTTTAACCATTTCTCCATGAATAATTTCAATGCAATTTTAATTTAGAATATTAAAAATATAGAAAAGATAGAAATTGCTTTATTGTAATAAGTGCTTCAAAATGTGCCTTTACAAATTGTGATACAAGATGAATTTTGAAAAGTTTAATTTTAAAGAAGCAGAAGAAAATTTTGAGTAATTATAATTATGCTTATCAAGGAAAGTTAACACTGATTTTGAATTCTGCATATTAACATCAGGCTTAAGTAACTGAAGTTCTATTATATATTTACATAACTTAATTTTGCAATCAAAATAAAATGTACATTTGTATATTGCTATATATCAAAGTATATGCGATTTTTCACATTTTAAACTTACTTTTGTGCTTATGTTAAAACTGTCTTTTTAAAATCAGATTTAATTCAAATCAGAAATATAAACTGAAACAGACAAATTGAAAATTAATACATATTATCTTCCAAACTGAAATATTTTGATGCGACTTGTAGGTATTTTGTTTTGTATGTACCAACACTTATAACAACTTTAAGGCACTAGTCATTTTAAATACACTGTGTTTTTGATAGAGTTCATTTTACTTTTGAATATTGATGTTCATACATTAATTTTCTGGATTAAATTTTGCTATGTAAAAATATATTTCTTTTTTGAATAAATGAATTTCATATTGTATTGAAAAACTATTTTAAGATTTTATGTGTAGAATTGTACAATTGCATATAATGTAAGCTAGATAATATTAATTGAAATATTTAAAATTTTCACTTCTGTATTGCATTAGCAATTAAAATTGTCATTTACTGCATGGGATAAAGCAGCTAAGTAAATCAAAATAGCTGAACTAGATTTGTAGCTAAGAAGAAAAATTAAATTTAACTGATAAGTTATTATAAATGACTTGAAGTAGCAAACTAGAATGTAACACTTCACAATAATTAAAATAAATTTCTTGTAGGGGGACTAGTAAGTAGCAATAAGCATCCCATAATTAATTAGGTACAGTGGTTTTTCTGACTGCAAAATCAAAATAATTATTCATTGAAAACTTCCATTTACTAATACTATCAGTAGAAGACATTCACTTGTTGAAGCATTGATCATTGAATAGGCACTGAGTAGAACAACCAAAACACTATGGTCCTGTCTTCCATGTGACCAAGAAAAATGAATGATTACCGAGCGTAATAATGTATCCGATTTGCATCTCTTCTGCTGTCTTATACCAGATAGAGCAGCTTTTCATCTCCTACTCAACACCAATGAGGCCCAGCTGAGTAGTAAAGTAGCTGAACACTGGTAATTTGGTTTGGGGTTCGAATCCTGTAAAAATGCTGGCTGCATGGGCGTTTTTATGGTTTTTCCCATGTGTATATGATCCAGTTTCTCTAAGTCCTCCAGAGAGACATCCCTTCCCTTAGGCAGATGTTTTGTCGTAATTGCCGTAATCACAAACCAAACCAGCACCATTGTGCCTTGGCTGGCCACACACATTTTGCAGTAAAAAAGGCAGTATGCGAAAAATAATAAAATAATCTGTATGATTATTTGTAATCTCACTGTGTTACGACATTTTTAAAGATAGTTAAAAAAATAATGGTCTTGTTTATATAATCTCTTTATTCACAAGCATTTTCATCATTATTACAATTAATGTCACAACAAGCTTGCAGCACATTACAATACTGTTTATATTTACATATTCACTCAACAAATGCAATCATGCTTAAATTAAACACGTATACCTTTGTTCTTTTGAAATAGGCCATTTTAAGTGAGACAAATTGAAAAATATTTTTAATTCATTGAATATTTTAAGATTTTAAAGGTGGGAGCAGCAAACTAAATTATTGTACAAGTTTTCTTTCCTACAAAGTAGCACTTCCAAATATAAACAACAATAAAATTCACAATGAAGTATAGTTTTAAATCACCACATATAGCATGACATTGATATCCTATGAAACTGTTTATAGCAAAACTTCCATAATCAACAATAATATCGATGGCGATTTCAGTTAATTATGAGTTGGTATTATAAAAGTAAATAAGTAGTTTTGAAATTTTAAATTCAAACATTGGTTATAACAATATTTTGAAAATTTTCTTTAAAGAACAAAGATTTTGCATTTGAAAAATTTAATTGGAATGTTTAGTATGTAAATAATTGATTATCACACTTTATGATTCTATATTATAAATTGTCTTCTGTGGCACATTATATATATATTACTATTGAATATATATTTTATGAATTTAAGCATCATTAATATATCTACCTCTGGCAAAATTTATTTCAAAGTAACTTAACTTTAGAAATATTTTAAATTGCTATTAAAATGTATCACACTACCACCATTCATTTGACTAGAATTGTATAAATTCAAACATATCTGTACAAAGAGGTTAATGTTTAGTAGATAACTTCGGTAGAATCATCTGCAGGTACAACAACTCTTTATTGGCAAGCCAAATTTTGCACCATTAACTCTGTATCATATATTTATATAAATATAAAACATCCAGTAATAAGTTTTTAATCTACTTATCTAACAGCAAATATGGAATTTCAGTTTTCCATTCTTTTCACCGGCAGTTAAAGAGCAGAGAATAAAAATTTCCACAAAAAATGACAGAAGGATTTTTAAGCAAAGTGAGAATTTTTGTTTATAATTCTTTCTGGTTTCTCTTTGTATATTTCTTATAAAGATCTAATTTAAGTAATAAAATGCTCAAATGGTTTTTGTATTTAATATTTTTCGACGACATTTCAGTCTTAAAAAAAATTACCTTATCAAATTCAAATTTTTTTCTTCCTAAAATATCATAGACAATGATATTGATAAACCTTATTTTTATAATAGGAAAAAAGCTAAAAAGACAAAACTTTTTTATCATTATTAGCAAAATTCCTTTAGAAATCCATTCAGAAATATATAATTATCAAAAAATCAACAATTAAGATTCAGATTTTTGAATTCAAAATTTATAACTTCAGAATTTTACATTAAAAGATTTCAGTTTACTTTTTAAAGATATTTAATTTTATGTAATAGAATAAATGTTATCATTTTTTACATAATTTTAAACAAAATGAAATTTTTACAAACTTCATTAAAAAAATAACTGAAAAAATAAAACAATGTAAGTATATAAGAAAAGGGGGTGGGGGAACATGTTTTACACAAAACTCGTTTAGCTGCTTCTATGTTAAAACATATTTAATTATCTATAGAATACTGAAAGATATCTCCCCAACTAGAATAAATATTTTTTTATACATTAAAATAATTTTATAAAGAAAAACTCATTTGGCAATGGCTTAATCACTCAGTTTAGATCTCATAATCATTTAGTGAAAGCTCATAGTAATTCTCAGTAACTTTAGTTTTATCACAAAGTTTACTCTTTAAAGAGTCCTCCATCCTCCTTGTGTCTTACTTAGTTTGTCTGATTCCGTGATTTGTACATCATCTGCTGAAATAGCACCAGATATACATTTTTGTGTTTCTGTGCTGTTATCTGTAGCACCAAATTCTGGGGATGAAGTACTCATTACTTTTAATTTAATTTCCAAAGAAGTTGTCTTACCTGCTTTGCTTGGACTATTACCAACTGACATGGAATGCATATCGGTTGCATCTCTTGAAGGGGAACTACTATTATTTGACACCTTACCACTGTCCTCAGTATCACAATCAGCAATTCCACCTTCTTTAAGTACAGGGAAGGTCATGTGATAATAAGTTTTAGGATCAGCAAATTCTGCAGATCGAGACATGTCCTGAGTTTCAAATCCTGGAGAACCTTTAACTTCCATGCATTCTGTAGAAGTTGGTGTCACTGGTTCACTCATGGCAATTTCAGCACTTCGTTGTTCACGAAGGATTTCCAAAGATGCCATGATGTGATCCTTGTGCTCTTCCAAGAGCCTTTCTTTGTGCTCAAACACAGAACTTTCACTACTCACAGATGATGCCATGCTTTCTGCCATGGACGAGAGATTAACTTCATTGTGTTCGTTGTTTGTGCTACCACCATCACCTCCAGCTCGCTGCCGCTTTTGTGAGGTTTTGTGTTTTACTGATGGCTGTTTGGCAATTTTTCGTGGTGTGCTGGAAGATAACTGTGGTTGTGGTGGCTCTGAGTGACTTTTTGGTCTCCTAGGACTTGTGGTTGGTGATTTTGGTGTTCTACCTGGTGAAGTTTTATAATTGGCAGAAAAATTTGAAGTTATTTTTTTGTACTGGGATCTTGGAGAATAAGATGAGATATCATCTTTGTCCATGAAAGTGAAAAACACTGATCTAGATAGAGTTTGTGGAGCAGGAGACTTAACAGGAGATAAAGCTCCATTTTCTGTAATTTCTTGAAATTCTGCAGCTGAAAGAAGTTATTTTGATTAGAATGAATGTTTGCAAGTATACGAAATTCAGCTAAATCGAGAGAAATTTAATACACATATTTAAAGAGAATGTGCATTTAAAAAAGTCTGTAAATGACAAAAATTGAATAACTCACTATCATTTTAATATTTTCAGTTTAACAGTTGTTCAAAATATTTATAAAAATTATTGGTAAAAAAATAGTGTAGTTTTTGGAAATTTTTTTCAATATTTTTCTTGTGAAATAGATCAAGGATATAGATCCTGCTTTTTTCATATAGTTAAAATTGTTGCAATCTTATGTCACAATTTAATCCTTTTTGTAAAAATTGATTGTCAACATAAATGCCACTAATATAAAATATGAATAGTTTAGGAAGCAATATTCTTAATGTGAGCATTTCGAAAGATTGGAAGTATTTATTTTGGACATAAGAAATGTGATTTATTTTTTACATTAAAATAACAAAATTACTTTTTTAACCCCTTAACTGCTGCGGAAAACGTACAAGATTCATTTCCCAGTGCTACGGTTTTTCACACAGTTGCTCATAGTTATGTGATGTATTGGGGGAAAATAAGTGCAAGTTTTACTTTCTAAAAACTGTTTACTTTCACAAAATAAAGAATAAAAGAAAAAAATGAATACACAAAATTTAATGTTTTGAGTAAAAGTATAAATAAAAAGATCCCTAAAATCAATTAATTTTTAGACCAGTAAAGTGTAATACAGTCAAAAGTCGTTAATTCGGACACCCATAATCCGGAATGATCTATAATACGGACTTCAAAGCTAAAAACTTTCTGCGCATGCGCCGCGTCGGCACATACGCACAGGCGTTTTACGCGTGCGTGTAAGACCTTGACTACTGCGCATATGCGTGTGCGCAAGTGCAGAATACGTTTTCGCCTGCGCGTTTAATGTATAACGGATGGTGTAAGCTAAAATTATCTAATTATCTATTTCAGTTAATGTTAATGATTGCGTTGTTCCTTAATCTTCGAATTAGATCCCGTTTATTATTTTTTGCAGACTGTAAGAGCAATTTTATAAAAGTAAACTTGAACTTTCGATTATGTCAAATAGAATTTCCGATGCTGGAACTTCCAAAGGATCTACAAAACGAAAGTATGTTTCGATGTCCAACAAACAAAAAGTGGAATTGCTGCAAAAAATGGATAAAGACATGAAGAATGTGACAGAGAGGTTAGTGAAAACGAAAAAATTTCGATTGACAAGTTAATCGGTATTCTCGGCACAGCAATTAACGGGACTTGAACAGCGGAACTTTGTAACTGAACAAGAAATTATGTCTTTTTATAGAATTAAAGAGAAAGTATTATCACATAAAATGAAGCAACTTAAACAACTTACATTGAGAGAAATGTTTAATAAAGTAAACAAATAAATATTAAGCTTTTTTTTTTGTAAATTTTGATACCCTTTAGATCATAATTGTTCTTTATTTTATAAATTACGGTTTCATATTTTGAATTTTAGAATTTCTGCATGCCATCTTACGCGATTTAAACTGATGATCTATAATCCGGAAAAATCGATAATCCGGAATCGCCGAAGTCCCGATGAGTCCGGATTAACGACTTTTGACTGTATAAGGTTTCAGTGAAATCAGTATCCCTAAAAAAACATATATTTCTTCTGAACTGGTTGAATGCCAGGATTTTGTTCTTGATTTTTCGTTTGCAAGGTTTTGGTTCATGTACTCGTCTACACAACGGTTAGTTTCAATAACGATATGAAGCACGAGCAGTTCATGAAAAAATAATTCAAAAAAGATTAAATGGGTTTGAAACATCCGTTATATCTTACTTTATTCCTGGAACCTACTACAAAAAGTAAACGAAAACGGAGCACACAGAATGAAAAAAAATAATGTTTTACTCAAACAACACCAGCAATACCGCACAGTCATTACTTTCATCGCTTTAGACACACCTCTCTCTCCAATTTCTTCCCACATTTCTCTGAAATGGTATCCTCCTTCGCATACTTTGTCAAAGTCATTGAGGTGTTGCATTCCAAAGCTTTGTGAATAATTTTACAGGTAGCAACGCAAAGCAAATGATAGTAGTTCGGACAGGCGTATGTAAACGCCCATGGCAGTTAACGCATTGGCAGAGCAAGCCATATATATATATACGTCCGCAGTTAAGGGGTTAATTTAAATTTAAAAAGAAAACAAAATTTTTGAAAGGAATGAATACCGTATTTGATGGCATATAAGACGCACCCTTATTTACAAAGCCACCCACATGTAGATGTAGAAAAAGTTATGTGTGTCTAGACCTTTATCCAGGCTAAAAATAGCATTCAGTATTGAAAGTTAACCTGTGTCCTTCACGTATAAGACACAGGTAACTTTTTTTTAGACCAAATTTAGGAAAAAAAGTGCGTCTTATATGCCGTCAAATATGGTAAATAGCCTGATAAAATATTCATAAAATTACCAAATTAAGAAGATGACTTTGTTACCTTACAAACATAACTCAATAGTTAGAAAATAATGGATTTAATTTTATAAATTATACAAGGAAGTTATTATTAACCTTAATTTTATCATTGATTAAAATATATTAGAAAATAGTAATACTGTAAATAACACTCATTTGTAAAATTCATAAATAATACACTTATATTCATAACTTACTAACTGTTCATGTAAAAATTATTACTATCATCATTATTTTATAACCTACTATTTTAGAATTCAAACATCTGAACACCAGTAATTAGCTAATATGGAAAAAATAATTCTAGGTTTGATATTAGCAACTCTGATTCTTACCTTGCAAATATTTTTACTTAAAAAAAAAAAAAAAAATGCAGGAGTACAGTTTCTGTATGAATGAGAAAGTTAGTAGTAAACTGCAGTATAATTATAATGAATTAAAATTAATGATTTTACATTTTATTTTCTTATCTGTTTTTTGTTTATTTTGATATAATTAATTTTTAACATATACTACAGATTAATCTATTGCATTTATACTAGATTTGGAAAATTAAACGACATTTGAGTATTTATAATTGTGCTAGAATTTAAACGAGAAAATTAGAAATATTAAAAATATATGTTCTAAACATTTCTTTAAATTATGCTACTGTTTCTTAAATAATAATTCATTACTTATGATGACTAATTTAACCAACTGAGAACAATATGAAAAAAAAATTAATTAGAAGTTAATACTGATGTATTCCTTATTATTGAATCATAAAAAAATACGATTTAACCAAGGTAATTACTGTTATCAAAAGGTATCAGAAATGATTCATTTGAAATAGATACATGCTAGAAATCCATTGTAAAAATTTTTCAGGTGATATCATTTTCATTGATATGTGACAGCAATCCATATTTAATTTTCTTTTAATTTGCATATAAATATATATTATTTATTTTTAATGAAAAAATTCTGTTTCGGTGACTTTTCAAAATGGCAAACATATCTGAGCAAAGAACATGCATTAAGTTTCTTTTTTATGATGGAATTTCCGCTGTAAAACAGTTAAAATGTTGCAAAATAGGTTTTGATAACAGCACCTCATTCAAAACAAAAGCTTTTGAATGATATAAGACATTTAAGGTAAGCAGAGAATCAATACTCTAGTTGACCATCTAATTAACTAACAAGAACAAGAGATTAAAAGATTTGTTGGTTAGCAGTAATTTCACAGTTCATTTTGTTATTGAACAAATTCTGCTATCATTTAAATCCTCTTGAAAATTTTCAATTTTAAAGCATCATCTAGGTTTGCAATGTGTTGTTAGTTGTTCAAAAATGTTGAAATTTTTCCCTATAAATGACGTATTCAAAGTAGCTCCATGCTTTCTCTAGATGAGTTTTTCCTAAAATGCATGAGTAATGATGCCTGGATCTATGCTTTGATGTAAAGATTTTTGGCCAAAAATTCAACAGGCGTAGTTCTTAATAAACAATAAATAGGGCTAAATATGGCTACATCAAAACAACAAATATGACTAATAATCTTTTTTATTGATCTGATATGGCATGAAGTGACTTATTTGAACAGATAAAATTCTGCTTCAAGGTCACTGTTTTGAATATGTTGAAGCAATAAAAGAGAATTTTATGCAAATCTGAAAGAATTTCACAAAAATGACCGTTTCAAAGATTGGAAAAAAAATTTGCCATAAGAATTGTATTCGGAAAGAATTACTTTGAAGGGGAGTTCTAATCAATTATGACCAATAAATTGAAATATTCTGTTTTTGAAATCATTCCTTATATTTTTATAACAGTAGAATTATTACTTTTTTTGCACCCGTTTCCCGCATAATAATTTATATGAGTAACGACATACTACAGTGTACCTTTTATCTGCACCTTGACTTACTCCAGAGAATAAAGGAAGGGGCATCTTTAAGAAGGAAAAAAAATTTCACGTGCAAATATATGGAATGCCTGGATGCGTGAAAACTGAATGTCACAATATGGAATTATTGCGCTTGTACCAAAAAAGAAGGCATGGGTTATTGCCCTAAATCTGTATAAGATGTATACAAAGTAACTGTTAAAAAACTTGCTGAATAAACAAGTTATGTATTGTAAATTTACTGGTAATTAAAGGTATTTAATTAGAGTATTTTCTTTTGTTATTTTTTACATATTTTTGTCCTGAGGGAGTTATTAAAGGCTTTCCATGGGAGAATAAGTGCGACTTACTGAATTATCCATGTAATGTATGCACCTGAAATTCTTTAACTTGACATTACACCAGCATGCATGGTCTCTTAATTCTACTATCCAAAAATATTTATGAAATGAAATGAAAAACAATGGAAGAGCTGCACATGAATCTAGCACAGCATATGCGGAAAATTCTCATGATGACTATACCAAACTGTATTTTTATTAACATAATTCTAAATAGGATGAAAGTAATTTTATTTGAAATACAGTTAGATATTTAATATGCTTATTTCAAACACTGAAATTAAGAGAAGACAAGTGAAAATTGAAAAAATAATGTGAGCGAAAAAGAATAAGATGCAGATTTTGAAAAAATAAAATTTGCATCTTTAAATTTGCACCTTAAGAGGTTTATAGCTCAGCTTTGTTTGGATTCTTTTATGATGATCCAAAAAATACATTTACATAATTTAGATGAATATAAAACAGAAGGTTAATCATATTTTCTTAAATAATTTAAACATACAATTAACTTATTACATATACTTGGTAACAGGTTTTCAAATATTAAATCAAAGGTTCAAAAGCTTTAAGTACTGTACAGAACTAATAAAACGATAAAGTATTTGAAGGAATTCTGAAAATTTTCAAATATGTATGTATGATTATATAAAATGTATCGAAGAATGTGAAAAATAAAATCCAGTGCATAGTAACATTAACTTCACTGAGGAAATGTTACTAGATTGAATTTTGTTTAATTTTTATAAATGCTACACTCCATAACAAAATAAAAGGTATCCCAGAAATATTAATTCACATTAAATCTTATACACTGGTTTCTCGGATTACGTCATTTATCCATTCCAGATCCTTGGACGATGTATAACCAAGTGAAATTTTACAATAAGAAATAAAGGGGAAATTATTAATCTTTTCTTATAAAAATATTATAACACTGTTTAATACTAAAATACAAATGCAGTGGGAAATATATATATTGTACATATAAAAGAAAATTTGCAAAATTTATTTCTCTTTTTTTTTTCTTCCAATGTCTTCCGAAACAAATTTATTAATATAATACCACAATAAAGTCAATCTGAACAAATAATTCACAAAATGAATTAAAAAAGTTGTATATGAGAGGACAAATTAACCACATGCAGGAATACCAAAGGCAATTGATACAAATGATGTCAAATTTGGCATTAGAATTTGCTGTATATTTATTGTCGCCTTATGAGTAAAATTAATCAGAAAAGAAATAAGTGTACTGCCTTCAGTCATGACTGATACATCTGTAGTCGTATTTCAAACAAATACGGTATACCAAAACAGAAATTTTTGTGTCCAAATACCACGTATATCAAATATTTTAAAGTGGACATGTATACAAAAACACCACTTTTATTTATTTAACTTTCTAAATATATTTTGCTTGGAGTACTTGCACTGTGAAAGAAGATATTTAATGGTAAAGTAATATAAATATTTTTAATAAAAAAGCATGCTGCTGTAAAACTTGAATAAGCTATTTTTATCTGTTCTGATATATGCAAGTATTGAAAAATTTTAATATATATCTTCCTAACTTAAAAGAATAAGATTTATGGACATGATTATCAAAATTTTGATATAAACTGCTGTAATTATGCACAACATAAACTGCTGTAATTATTTTTTCTGTATATGAGCTAAGATAAAAATTATACATTACATTTTTCATTAACTCCCTCTTTCCTTTTATACAATTTTACTTTACTTTGACAAAGTATATTGTAAAGAGTTTTTAAATAACCTTTCTTTTTTGCCTTAATTAGAATTAATGATTTCATACAGGATAAGCATTTAATATAAATTTTGGCAATTGATTTATAGAATTTTATTTCTTGTTTTAAAAGCACTTTTAAGTTTAATTTCTTGTAAATGATTGTCACTGTCAAAATACTACAGCAAATTATATTTTAATATATATATAATATTGTAAACTTACAGAATGAAGGATTATAAAAATTTTCTTCTAAGCTCAAATTTTCGGAATTGCTAACATTTAAGTACAAGTCAAAATTCCCTCATAACAGGTTTAGAAACAATTTCTCTGTAAAATTATTTCATTAAGAGTTATTATATGCACAAGTAGTTTTGATCTTTTTAATAGACAGATTAGCAAAATATTATTGTCTTACTAGAATATGAACAAATATTTTGAGATATTTATATAACTTAACATCAGAGCAAGAAGTAAGTCAAACAATACCTTCTGAAAAAGATCCAGATATCAAAGACTGTTCAGCTTGTCTTAGTCGCCATTGCAGCTCTTCATTTTCCATCGATAAACGTTTATTTACTTTTGATTCCTTCTCATAAGTATCCCTAATTTGCTGATTTTCAGATGAAAGCTTCCTAAAGAGGAACATAAAATAAAAGGATGTTAAAACAGAAGTCAATTTTAATATATAATTAGCTAATAATTAATTAATAGTTTTAAAATAGAAAATATTCCACTTTTTAGTCCAGAAGGGCTGTTAATTTTGTTTTGGCACTTTGCGTTGATTCACTTTTCAAACTGTTGCCACCAAATATTAGAGCCCTATATTATATTTAAAGAAATTAAGTAATGAAGATTCTGCATAAATGTATATATGCTTCTTGCATTGTGATAAAACAACGGTACCTAGAGCCATCCAATTTTGAATAACGTAAACCTCTACCGAATCTGGGCATCTGGAAGCCCTAATTTGGAATTTGTTTTATTATCTATTTCAGATTTTGTCATACATTAAAGAATTTTTTATTAAAAAAACTCGACGACTTCAAAGCGAGAAATGGCAACACTCTGCGGGGGGGGGATTATCTCCAGCGCACGAAACTGTGTATCGGAAATTCTAAAGATAGGCTCATTTTAAAATTATTTTGCAATATTGCTGTTGAATTTTATGGTTTAAGTGCAAAGAACATAATATTTAATAAATAAAGGTAACACACAAAATGTTAAAAAACACTTCTTTGGCTGTAATTTAAAATATGAAAGCTTTCAGATTTTTCATTTATTTATTTGTCTGTGAGAAAAAATGTGAAAGAAGATGTTATTTAAATTTCAACTGGCAAAGTAGACAGGCTGTCTATAACAACTCTGATAAATATATATATAAATTAATGCAGTATTAAGTATGAGATTTTACTTTTCAATATTCAGTTTGATATTTGTACTATACATGGCAATTAATTTTCTCAAGATTTATTAATTCCCCCCCACACACACTCAGATAATTTTGCTATTCTACACTGGTTAGCTTATCAATGATCAGCTGAGTTTATTCACAGAATGTGTCTGCTAGATAGATAACATAGTTGATCTAGGCAAAATAAAGCACTGCCTCCTTTCCATCTCAGTTTTGACTAATAGAAGCCAGGAATATGAAGATTTTGTATTCTTTGCTCACTACTATTAAATGAAGAGAACATTTGGCATTATTGAATTTAATTGCTGCTCAAGCTGTGAAGACACAAATATTTATGCTTTATCTGGAATTCAAACTAAACCTTTATGCTATGAATATCAGTCTCCAATCACAGTGTTACCTTGGATGGCTTTTTATATTGCATATTTAGATTCCTTCTATTTTTGTAAAATGTGATTTTTTAAAAAAATGTTTTCCATACAGGGAGTTTTAAATATGCTATAATGATTAATCAGTCAAAATTAGTTTTTTTAAATAAGTGCCAGGCAATATGTGCAGTCATGAGAGGTAACACACATAATTATTGTTTGTATAATTGTTGTTTATTTTGCACATGAAGAATTAGGTAATGAAAAAACACTATATAAAATCAAAGTAATTACCTTTCCAGCTTTGTTTTCTCAATCATCAAGGCTTCTAAATCCTCTGCTCTAGCCTGTAACATTTTAATCTTTTCACGTGCCAAAGGCAGCTCCTCGAGCTATTTGGAATCAGAATAATTAGATTAATTTTTCCATTAAATACCTATTTAATTATGAAGAATTTTAGTTTATTAGGTATAGCAAAAGAGAAAATTCATACTGTGTGATATATAATAGAGCAATTTTCATTCCACATAAGTAAACCTGAACTAAAATTTCCAGTAATATATGCACAGTTTCAGAATTACATAAGTATAAATTACTTTGAAACTTTAATTACTTTACATTAGGATTTTATAATATTATTACCTGTTTTTCCATTTCTAAGTTTTGAACTCTCAAGGAATGTAATTCTTTGTTTTTCATCTCCAAAACTGTTTTCAAACTTTCTACTTCCTTCTCTAAATCTACCTTTCTTGTAGTAACCCACTATAATGCAAAATAAATTCTCAAATTAATTTTGGCATTAACAGCAGGAAATATTTTCTAATATTACAACTGAAAATATTCTACTGTCAGTATATTATATAACAATTAACTTATGCAGCTTCTAAATAAAAAAGAAAAACAGCTTTAGAAATAAATGATTTACTACTAATCATATGAATAACAGTTGCCATGGCATCTTTAATATATCTTTTCAAATTGTAATAACATATTATTCATCAAATCAACAAATATATCATCATATATGTCAAACAGTAATTTCTCTTTTATTTAAAACTACCATTTACTCTAACTTATAAGCAAGTACAACAATATTATACTTATTTCTTTAACAAAATCACAATTCTAATGATAACAAAGCCACTACATGTGTTATGCTCCCAATTTAATACTGTTGCATTTTTACGGGTTCATGGATTTGGAGTGATTGACGACAATACTTAATGAAGAATTTATTAGCCAGTATTACTCAGGACAGCTCCAAAAACATGTTTACAGTTGTCGAAAAACTACAACAAACATGCTGAAACAATCAGCAACACAGCCTTCAGGCTACAATGGTGAAGACAGCTTCACGGCAAAGCACTAGAACACAGCTACTAGAATACCAGAGTACATCTCCCGACTCTGCTCGGTCGTTCTCGGAACTCAACGTACTCTCGAGACTCTCCACACTACAACTCGCGATACACTAGATAATCTCAACGATGCACACTCTCTATGCACCAACTCACAATACACTAGACAATAATACACTGCTACTCCACATACAGGCAGTGTTTATATAGCTTTTGGCCTGCCTTTGAGAACATTCTTTGCCAAACTGATACAAATTCATTTCAGAATGTTCATCCATCTATGGCATATCACCAATTTTGTTGTCAAATGGGCGATTTTGTGCCAAATCTGGCAACTCTGCCTTCTCTTACCATTTTCTGGCAACACTAAACCTGCTTTGCAGGGAAGCTATCTTACCGCAGCTGGACATTTCATAACAATATTAAGTGGCAAAATATTCCAACCCTAATAGTGCAATAGAAATTAATTTTAAGTGGTAGAAACCCCTCCTTTTAATATTTGTTTAATGCATTTTATTTCAAATGATTTTTCTTTCAAAATACAAGAAATAACATTGTTTTAGTGAAATTTACAGATTAAATTTACATTAAAATTTTTACAATAACAGAGTGGGTAAATATAGGAAGGAAAACAAACAACAGAGTCTATTTCATTGTTCTATGCCTTTATGACTAATGCCAATAAATCTTGACATTTTGCGATGGTATGCTTGGTGAGGTCCACAATGTGTGTCAAAATACAGTGTTATGACCAGCAGAATAGCATGAAAATTATTTTTAAAATGCATGAATCAGTTTCTTTATTTATATTTCAATATTTTCATAAAAAATATTTATTTGCTTATATATAGCATTAGAAACAAAGGTAAAAATTTTGAAGCTTAAAAATTCTGTGACACACTTCGTAAAACTTTGTCCACATCATCACACGAGTTAAGAAGCACTGCTTTAGACATACTTCTTAAAATGGGCTAAAATTCTAGAATTATCATTAAATGTATTAAATGACAGATGCTCCAATTCCACTAAAACGTTAATCTATAAATTAAAAAAAAATAATCCTACTAACATTGTTACATTTCACGATTGCTGCAGATATTAATGCAATAGTTAATATTTGTAGAATAAGTTAATGATGAAAACCAGAGTTACAGATTAATATTTAATTTTACAAAATTTTAAAATATACTTTAATATTCTATTGTAAATTAGAAAAACAAAAGTTACCTGTAGTTTGGAGTCTGTATCTTTGCGCATTGCGTCCTCCATACTGAGGGAATGTTGCTTGAGTTCTGCACATTTTTTCTGAAGCTGTTCTATGTGCTCTTGGAGTAATTTTGTACTTTGTGCATGCTTCTCTTCTAGATCTTTTATTTCACGCTCTTGGAAAATTTTCATTTCTGTAAAACCCCAAAGTAATGGATATGTGAGAGATATTTATTATGCTTACAAATTAAAAAGCAAACAGTTTATAATGGCAGTATATTAACATTTACTATATTACTCTTCAAACATTTTTTAAGTTATGGAAAAGTGAACTCGCCTTCTTGTTGGCAGATTATTTCTTGCTCTAAACGTGCAACTAGCTTTTCATGCTGGGCCTTCAGCTCTTCAGTAGAGATGTTAAAAGTTGCTGATAAGCTTTCAATCTGTTGAAATAGAATTTAATAAATAAATAAATACTAATACATGATTACAACAATAATTATCATTTATTGTACAATTATATACATCAACTTGTTTGTATCAATTTTAAATGAATGACAGACAGTTCCTGATAAAAATATAATTTAATTAAAGTAACAAAATTACTGTTTTCAGGGTTCGTACACATTTCTGCACACGGAAATTAAGGACCATTAATGAAAAAAATTAAGGACCTATGAGCAAACGGGAACAGAATAAATTCAATTGAAGATATTATCTATGCCTGAATCTCACTTTTGTAATACAATCCTAAAAATAAAATAGATCCTTAAATAGTACACATTATTACTAAACATGAATTAATTAACATAATTGTTAATAAGTTTGAGAATAAAATAAACCATGCAATTTATCAAGTAGCATTAAATATTTTACACTTATGATAGTTGGTCATATTTGAAAGTCTATATCGATTTCCTTCTCTTTTAAGCATCTTTTCTAACAATTAGAGATTTGTCTCAATATGCAAACCAAAAGTCTCACTAGTTTCTGCATGCTTCATCTCCTAACTTGTCAACCTCTCCATAATGTACCTATGAGGGTTTAATTGATCTGGTAAAAGTTAAACAGTCCAAAACCCCCGACAGACTGAAGCATATTATTGCTATGTCTGAAATTAACTACAATAGCAAAGGTTTAAATAAGCCTCTTATTTAAAAAAAACTTAGAACATAAAGGCATGTTCTTATGCTAACAAAATCAATTACAGCTCACGGTGATGTAATTAAAGAAGAACAGTCAAATAATAATATGGACTAGTGGTCAAAGATTATACAATTTAATTGTAATTTAATCTGGCTCAATAACTCTATCATATGAGGAAATAGAAATGGAAAATTATAGTAAAGGTCGAAATCATAAACAGCTGGGTAATTTACATAATAATAGCTGCACATATCTTTGAAGAATAATTTCCTTTATGTACTCAGTTTCTTTCTTCAACACGTTTCCTTTTCATTTTAGAATTTTGGGATTTAAGGATTTCCGTTATTCTAAAAAACACTAAATGCATTTAGAATGTACAGAAAAAACGGCTAATTTTATTTCTTTAGTAATATAAACATTCAGAAGCAATATGAAATATATATAGTAAAGGACGGTTACAGAGCTGATGTGGCAGAATTTCTAGAATTTAGTGACACACCGAACAACAAAATCTAGAAATGGCAAAACTTTTAGAATTTAGAGCAAGCATTGGAAGCAGAATTTAGAAAGGCAGTAGGCAGCAGAACTTAGGATCCACAGAGACTGCATCAGGTAGGAAAATGCCTAGTGTGTATGATGCATTAAGAAATATTAGATGAATCTTTTAAATTGTAAGTTTTCAATTTCTTTATTAATAAAAAAATCCCTTTCTATAATGCCATGTGATAAGATCAGAAGCATTTTTGATATTTTCCATGCTTCTGTCTAGTGAAAAGTAGAGAAAATAAACATGTTAAGATTCTAGTATCAGAAGTAATACATTCAAATATTATGTTTTCAATGTTCTTCCAGATGTTCTCCCAAAATCAAGAAATTCATTGTAAACTTTCTGTAAAATACATCCACTACGTGTTCATACCATGGAGACTTTTTACATTTTGTCACATATTTCTCAAATCTTCTAGAAACGTGGGTCTATAAATCTTGCCTTCAAATCCTTCTAAACTTTGCAAGCTGCAATGTTTAAAATCCTAAAGAAAAATTATCCCCACCATTTCTGTAACAGAAAAAAGCCAGAAATATTTCGGGAAAAAGTATAAAATTAATTTTATAGAGAAAACTGATGCACATTCTGAGAATTTTGAATATTCTGAGACAATTACATGGGGGAAAACTCTTAATATGAAAAAATTAAAAACAAGACTTTTTATTTAATTACATAGCTAATTTACTTTTGCTAAGAGCTGTTTCGTAAATTGTGCTTTATAGCATTATACCTTGTTTATTTTTCAGATTTAAAATATTGTATAAGTTGCCAAAATGAAACTTTATAATATGACAGCGAAAAAAAAATGTTTTATTTTAATGTTATTTTTTAAATATAATTTCAATATATTACCATTATTTTAATAAAATTTATCAATGTTACGATGTTTTAAAAAAAATCGTCGAAAAATTCTGAGATTTTGGAATTAAAAAGTTTCTTTAGAAACTAACCTTAAAATCGCCAAAATGTTGAAAAGTTACCAAATTTAGAACCGTTTAATAAAAAAACTCACATCCCCAAAAGCAAAAAGTTGTTTAAAAGCTCTTTACTAGGAAAAATGAATTTCAAAATACATATGTTTCACTTCTTGCTTAGAAACTCGAGTATCCCATCATTTATATTAGAAATAGAAACAAATTATAACTCATGAACCCATTCAAAAGATTACCATATATACGGTAGTGAATCGCCAAAAATATTTCTCAAAATGCTAACTCGCACTCAAAATGACAGTCGTAAAAACAGACAGAAATTTCAGATGATTAAAATTAAGAACCTTCTGTTGATTTTGGCCAAAATTAAGGACTTTTAAGGACCAAAAATAGATTCCAAAAAATCTAAGGACCGTACGAACCCTGTATTTTCCTTCCAAATAATGTCTTCTCTATTCCTTTTTTAGCACTTTGAAGAGACGTTTTTGTTTTCAAGAAGTGATAAAATCCTGTCCATTACAAATAAATATGGGATATATGATAGCACATTGTTACTAACTGATGATGGATAAAATCTTTTATTCATTTTCAATAATAAAAAGTGCATTTCTCATTGGGATCAGAAAGTGTATCACTTAAAATGTTATACAGTACAAAGTCCATTATCCGGAATGATCTATAATCCAGACCTCAAAGCTGCACTTAACTTTACGCATGCCATAGAGAACGCGCATACTTTACGCATGCACGCATTGAAAAAAATTTTTAATAAAGTAAACACCCTTTAGATCATAATTGCTCTTTATTTCATAAATTACAGTTTAATATTTTTAATTGTATAATTTCTGCATGCCATCTTACTGGATTTAAATTGATGATCTCTAATTTGGAAAAACCCCCAATCCGGAAATCGCCAAAGTCCCGATGAGTCCGGATTGCGGACTTTGTACTGTATCTGTATTTTTAATAAGGTAAAATTAATATTTTATGGCATTAGTTTTAAAAATTTTTAATATTTTCATTGTACAGTATTCTTGATGAAATTTTGTAATAATGTATGGACACGAATCTTCCCCAAGTAATTTTTTTTTTAAGTGAAGGAATAATATACTTTTTTTTAACAGTTTAGCATTTTTCTGTTTATATCATTTTACATTAGAGAAATGTAGAAATAAATATTGGAGCTTTTAAAATTGAAATTCTTTTTAGTTAGGTTTCAATTTTATTCAACAACAATGATTTAGCTTTATGAATTGGCAATAGGTAAATATTTTTATTTAAAAACAAAAGTGAAATATTTGGGTTCCCGCCCCCCCCCCCTTTGTTTTCTTTTAACTTTTAATTTCTTAAATATTTCATAATAAACTATTCTTTGACTAATTATACCATAATCCAAAATTTTCTCAAAATAAATTATTCATTTTAACAGTCATGCTTACATCCTCTCAGATGATATGGCAAAAATATTACACAAAGCTGTGATACCATTAAATTCAACCTCACTTTATTCATTCAAATAACCGAACAGCTTATTTACACATTTCACTACACATTCACATTACACATAGAGGCTGCACATTTTTTTTTTTAGTTTGCTTTTTCACATTTTCATTTCCTTCTTCATACTCTTTTACTTGGTTCCTGCTGAGTGAATATATATATCGGGGAATATCTTTTCTAAAGTAAGAATCTCGTTTAGTTGTGTTAACTTAAATTTGAAAGATTATTTACTAATTTATTTTGTTTAAGAAGATTCTTTTGGCTTAAATGGACTAATGTCTTTCTATTAATTATTGTTCGTGACTCATGATTTGCTTCTAGCAGAAATATAATTTGATACTTACTTGGAAAGAAAGATGAAACACTCTCACTTAATTTACCTGTTGTTAACTGATAGCAGATTGGTTTGTTCCGCTTGACAAGTCAATTAATCTGCGATCAATAACAATAGCTACTTTTTCAATACTTAAAATTTTTACTTTAGATTTTGGTATTTTTGCGATAAAGGATTTTTCTTTACAGATTTGTCTGTTTCTAAAACAATAGTTGTCTAGAAAATACTACTTTGAAACACTAATTAAAATACTGACTAAAATTTTTTCTTTTAATAATTTGTGGTTTTAATCGAATTTCTGTTCCTTGGAAATGGTATATAAAAAGTTTTCTAATTATAAATTATATATATATATTACACACACACATCGCATATACAGAATAGTAGGCAATCAGACTTTAGTAACACACCTTTTTTTAAATCTTACCTGTTTTTGTTGGTTGCTCTTTAGATGATTTATTTCTTCATTGTGTTTTGCATTTACTATAAAATAAAAATTTCAATTAATATTAAATTATATTTTTGTAGTAAATTTTCTAATATCTAACACTTTATTTAAATCTACTCAGTCATACTAAAACTTTGATATAATATGTGATAAAAGCAGGGCCGATCATAACGGAGCAAGAAGGTGCAAAGCACATGAGTGGGCCAAATTTAAGGTGGTGAAATGGTTATTGAACACACTTCTGTAAAAAAGGGCAGCCAATTTTAATTTGTACTTGGGCAGCTGACGGTTTAGGATCAGCACTGGATAAAAGCGAAATATTTATGCTGTTGTTTCAAATAGCTGAGGGCTTACAACAATAGCAAATTATTTACTATTAAAGTTGTACAAGACTAACTATCTTAGAACTCATTTCTATAGGAATATGTAGAAAATATGAAAAATACAGTCAAAAGTCTTTAATCCGGACTCGTCGGGACTTCGGCGATTCCAGATTATCGGTTTTTCCGGATTATAGATCATCAGTTTAAATCTGGTAAGATGGCATGCAGAAATTATAAAATTAAAAATATGAAACTGTAATTTATAAAATAAAGAGAAATTATGATCTAAAGGGTATCAAAATAAAAATTTAAAAAAAAAAAAAAAAAAAAAAAAAAAAAAGCTTAATATTTATTTGTTTACTTTGTTGAACATTTCTTTCAACGCGAGCATGCGTAAAGCATACATTATGCATAGTCAAAATCAGAAAATTGCAACCAGAAAACTATTTGATGTGTATTCGTAATATTTATAATGACGAGGAATTTAATTTAAATGATTTAAATAAGTGGATCTAATTTTAAAATAGATGCACCTATGTTATGAAAAGGCGGAGTACATCAAGATGAAATACTACATTTAGTAAGGAATTATAAGCCGAATAAAATAAAAACATCTGCCCTGAAGATAAGGATAGTGCTGACAGATCAATTTCCAGTTCATTGCGTGCTGCGAGGATGTCCCCCCTTCCTCCCACAGAGCAGGGTGAAATTAATAAACAGATTTCCGAATGGTTAGAGAAACAAAAGATGTGCCTTTATCCATTTTTTGTAGCAATTCCACTTTTTGTTTGATGGACATCGAAACATGCTTTCGCTTTGTAGATCCTTTGGCAGCTCCAGAATCGGAAATTCTTTTTGACATAATCGAAAGTTCAAGCTTACTTTTTATAAAATTGCTTTAACAGTCTGCAAAAAATAATAAGCCGGATCCAATTAGAAGATTAAGGAACAATGCAATCTCCAACATTAACTGAATTAGATAATTTTAGCTTAGCTTATACCGTCCGTTGTACATTAAACACGCATGCGTTAACATATTATGCGCATACGCAGAAAGTTTGTAGCTTTGAGGTCCGGATTTATAGATCATTCCGGATTATGGATGTCCGGATTAAAGACTTTTGACTGTATACAGAAATGTAAATATGTACAATATTTCCTGTGGCTTTTCTTTTAAAAGAAATAACATTAATAAAATGAATTAAGCAACTAAATGATTTCCTGAATAAAAGTTAATAAATCTAGATACATATTTACAATTTACAACAAAAATGAAATCTAAAAAGATAGTCCGGCAGAAGATCTGTGACACTTTTCTGTATCTAATCAACTTCATTTTTTTATTAAATTATATTTCAATAAGTGACTTACGTTCGGCGACCTCCCCTTGATAAACTTCAAATAATTTATTGGACAGATCATTCAACTCTTGACAATGATGAGCCTTCATCTCTTCTACTTCCCTTTCATAGTAAGCTGTATGATTGAAAGAAAAGAAAACCTTTAGTACCTCTTTTCAGGTAAGCTTTTCATGTGAAACAAACAAATAAATAACTAAATTACAGCTTCCTGTTCTTACCAAGGTCTTGCTTCGTAAGCTCCAGTTGCTTAAGAGTTTTCTCCAGATCTGCAGATAATTTAGGAACAGATAGGGCATTCAGCTAAGGAGAAGAATAAAGTACTATTTAGAAGTAAATATATACAGATAACAGTGAAACATTTTGCAGGGTATATGATACAGAAAATTTAATATTATCACAGAATTACTATACAGTCAAAAGTCGTTAATCCGGACTCGTCGGGACTTCGGCAATTCCGGATTATAGATCATCATTAGATAATTTCAGCTTATACCGTCCGTTATACATTAAACGCGCATGCGTAAACGTATTATGCACTTGCGCACACGCATATGCGCAGCCGTAAAGGTCTTACGCGCATGCCTAAACGCCTATGTGCATGCGTCAAAGCGACGCATGCGCAGAAAGTTTGTAGCTTTGAGGTCCGGATTATAGATCATTCCGGATTATGGGTGTCCGAATTAATGACTTTTGACTGTATACATATTGGCTGTAAAAACGACTGAGAAAAGAAAAATATTACTATAGTTCCATCAACTGGCAGACTGCTCCAAGAGTGGCTTTCGGTAATTATGTTTGGACTATTTTTAATAATCAGTTCCTCCAAATATGCAATTATACGAGCCTCCAAATCAGTAAGCATTTACACATAAACGTCTATTGTAATGAAAGAAAGCAGTTATTGCAAATAAAAATGAAACAGGGCTTTGAAATCTGTGAAATACGTGGCAGTTTCTAGGTTTTTCATGAAAAATGTAGTTTAAAAAAGATTAGAAAAAGGAAGATGAGTAATTGCAAGTGGTTATCTCTATTAAAATTGTTTAATTAATTATCAGATCGTAAAATTATGTTTACTGCTATAAGTATAAAAGTAACGATATTCGTCATTCCTTTTTTTTTTTGCGCTTACAAATCAGTATACGAATATGTATTTATAATTTTTAAATGCCTGAAAAACGCATGTCTGCGATGTTATTCGTCATGCGATGATTTGTAGGCGCTTTATGTTTTACCGAGATATTTTCGATGACGATGTTTTGGAAACTGCGAAGTTTTTGAATTGCTTTATTTTCGACGACGATATTTTAGAACTGCCACGTTATCAGTGTCATATTCGTAAATTACGCTGATTTCTGTTGCCTTAACATCTCCAATAATCGATATTCAACGTATTATTTTAACTCAAATGTACACTTCAGAGGCGTAGCTAGGGTGGGCAAAGGGGGACATCTGTCCCTGGGCGCAGCATCCAAGGGCCGCCAAATTGATGCTACGAAATTTTTTAATGAAATATTTTTCATTCTTGGCACACAGAAAGGGGCGCAAATTCTTCAGTTGTCCCCGGGCGCTGGAAACTCTAGCTATGCCAGTGGTACACTTGGTTGATTATTTCATTATAATAAAAAATCAATTTCATGTTATTTAATTAACCGATTGAATTTGGCATCCCAGCTTTTCACGACAAACATTGGGAATGGAAACGAGAACACCTGGTGGCTAACACAGTTAAACAGGCGTAGACCCAATACCCACATAGCACAAAAACATGCTTGGGATATCCTGAGGATGTTGCTCGTGAGATATGCACACATCCCTCAAGACATCCCGGAACATCCCCCCGAACCTCCTAAACACATCCTCCCGAGTGCTTCATGTCACATCCCAGTATATCCTCAGGACATCCTAACTAAGTTTCATCGACAGCGTACGGGATGTTATTAGGATGTGAACTACTTTCTACATCCTCAGGACATCCCGCGATATCCCACTAGCCTCCTAAACACATCCCATTATATCCTCAGAACATAGTATCAAGGTCCCACAGACAGCACATGGAATGTTATTAGGTTTTAAAGTCCTACTTACTACACCCACAAGACATCCCGTAATATCCCAGTTTCCTCCTACATTCATCCTCCCGAGTGCTTAATGTCACATCCCAGTATTTTCTCCATTTAGAAAGAATAACAGCTGTTTGGAGCCTCAACAGGTCCCCGTTAGCACTTTGGGTCTAACGCCCCTTTGGGCTAACAATACCACTTTAGTCTGGCATAGATTTTAAAGGGAAAAAAATATACAAGTCCTTCTTCATCAAGAGCAAAATATTTTTAAATAGAGAAACAACCATATTTACAGGAAAATAAGTATGTAAATTTTTTTTTTTTTTAAATTTTTTTTATTTTGAATTTTTTTTTTTTTTTTTTTTTTTTTTTTTTTTTCCGAAGAAGGGGGATTCTGTCTGATCACCGTCAAAATCGCTAGAATTTGATTCAGAATTTATGCCCATTTGCGTTTTTGCCTAATTTGAAATTCCACATTGGCATGTTTCCCTTTCCTTGTGTTTTTCTATTCATCACCATGACAGAAAAATACAATCTAGAATTTTTACAAAAATTAACATATTTGTAATAAATGCATTGCGGCACGACCTAACTTTTTCCCATATATATATAAAAAAAAAAAATTGTATTAATAATCCAATAGTTACAGGAAAATAATAAAAATGTAAGTATTTTATATGTGAATTAATTATTTCTAGGTAACACACTGTTATAATTTGGAAGATAACGATGCCATGTGTCGTGGCTTGCTGATAAGCGTCGTCAAGCTCCCTTAGCTCACACTCTAGATAAGTGGAATTAGCCTAAATGACTAGTAATTCAAAATGAGAGTCGCCCTTTCCCCCCCCCCTCTCTTCTTTCTTTTCGCTCAAATAGCCTCTCAACGACGCAGATAATATTCCACTCATGATAAGTAGTATCTTTCCTCAAATCATTAGTGCATCACTTCCTCATTTATATTTTAGTAGTCATTCATGAAGCGTTAATATTGAGCAAGGAGATAAATGTAATTTGGAAGCGTCATTAAGATGATTAACTAATTTGGAAAATATTGTTCCTTTCTATGCTGTCATGCAGAGAAATTTTTTTCTGCCTCGCAAAAATAAAAGCATTCGATTGAATCAAAAACTCTTTACTTGTCTGTCATGTTCATCAACCGTTTTTGATATAAAAGTAAACAAAAATTTCTGCTGTAATAAAAATATTTATTACAATAAAAATAAATAAATCTGAAAGCTTTCAGATTTTATATTACGCACAAAGGGTCCCCTTTCAACGTTTAGTCCGTTAACATGTTTTTCGCACTTAAATTCAGCATCAATATAGCAAAATATTTAAAAAGAGCATATCTTTAGATATGCCGATACACAGTCTCGCGCGCTGGAGATAAAAATGTTTTTGACTTCCTTGTACGAAGTAAAAAGGAAGTATTGTAATCGCGAAAAATTTCAGGTATCATATTTCAACGAAAATATCCATTTTGACGGCTATCGAATGCAATTTAATAATGTTTTTGCGTGACATCTGCACGTAAAGACAGAATAAAGGGCTCTTCCCTCCCCCCCAAAAAAATATAAAAGTACATTAATATATGTATATATATATATATCCATTCTGTTACTATATTCAGTGAGCTCAGATTCTTTATTCTTATACGTTTGTAAATTGTGCATTTTTTGCTTTAAAAATAATTGAATTATGTTGTTCTTATCTTCCGGTTAAGGTTTTTTATGCCTATAGTAAATCTGCATGCAATATTTGTGGAGTTATCAACAATTTAAAAGACTTAATAAAATTAAATTAGACTAATAAAAACCGCAATTTGAAAATCTGAAATCAGATTAAAATTTAACCCCTCGAAGAGTTTAACACTAAAATTTATTTAGAAATGTTAAAAAAGTATTTAAAATACTGAAAAGTTTAAAATAGTAAGATTTAGGAATATTGGAATTTTTGTATGCGAATTTCAGTTTAGTTTTCAAATTAAGCTCTCAGAAATTAAAGACAGGGATTATACAATTTTATAATTTAAAATGAACTATTAAAAACGGCATCGGCAAATCGTTGGGAAAAGAAAAAATCTGACGTAGACACCACGTGACTTCCTTGTACGGCCTATTAAATTATACACATTTTTGGCTGCATTTCCTCGAATTTCATTACATATATAATTTCTAATTCAATAAATTCAGTTCTCACGTCGCGTTAAAGCAAAAATACATAAAAACTCAATCTTCATTAAAAACTGCAAAATACAGAATATGTTGAAACACCAAATACAGTTAAAAAAAACTAAAAGATTCTCCCCCCCCCCGATTCAAATTAGCGTTTCTATGCAAAAACGTAATTCGGCCTACGGGCAGCATGACAACATTTTCGGTGCACAAAACTGAAAGTTCACTTTGGGCCCCACCGGCAAAAAGACACTGAAGCTGGTGCACCAACTGACTTAATTCACTATTTTATTAAGAGTTTCAAATCTAAACAAATGGCGGCTTATTTAGGCTTAGCACCACTTAAACATTTAAATTCTTGATAATTCTAAAACTACTGCATGTAGATTAACTAAAGGCATAAAAACCTTAACCGGAACTTAAGAACAGCATAATTCAATCACTTTTAAAGCAAATAAGTTCGCAATTTACCAACGTATTTGAATAAAAACAATTATTCATAGACCTATGTAAGAGGATGGATATGTATATACATATACACGTTTGGCGCAGCCGATTGTAACAAAAAAGGGAGATGCACAACTGCATGTTGTAACAGTCCCATAGACAAAGTTTTAAGGTTTTACGGCAACTTTTTGAGTTATGCGAGATACGTATATACATACAGACAACACCAAAAAAAAATTCTTCTGAATCCATTTGAAATCCACTTTACAAACAGTTTTGGAAAAAAAAAAAAAAAATTCTATTCTGTCCGCACGTACAGATGTCACGCAGAAACATCGTTCAAATGCATTCGAGGGTGGTCAAAATGGATTTTTTCTTTGAAATATGACACCCAAGAAGTTTGATGATTACTACTTCCTTTACTTCGTACAAGGAAGTAAAAATTGCTGCAATTTTTTGGGGGGAGGTAGCAAATTAATGCGATCGAGATTCTTGCACTTATCTAATAAAGAAAAGACTTATACAGTCATTCGGTTTTTCTGAGACAGAAGAGGTGAAAAATGCGCAGTGCCCTCGCAGAAACTCGAACGCGCGTCGAGTGTTCTTCGAATTACAAGAAGAAGGCATGTGGAAATGAAAGAGAAAATACCTCACAGAACTATTGAAAAATAACTGTGCATTTATTTTTAAATTGCTTGTGCACAAAGTTTGCTATTAATACTTCTCTTAAAGTGACTTTTTTTTGGAGGGGGGGGACTCCGAATGTGTGAACTGAAAGCAACAAACAGCAAGGAAGTTTCTTTTCAGATATTTAACAAAAATAATAATGAGATACATTCCGCAAGAGAAGAAGAGGAAGAATGACCTTGCTTGTTTGCATTAGCTGTACATAAGTCACGTGATCTCTGAGGTCATCTGCACTGTTTGTTTACGAAAGGTATACATAAATCACGTGATCTATGAGGTCAGCGGAATGTATCTCATTATCATTTTCCAGTTAAATTAAGAAACACACATGCTATCATCATATACTGCCAAGATTACCTCAGAAGTACTTAGTATAAAGTAATATTATTTTAATTTTGCAGGCATCTTCTTAATTATTTTCTCATATTTTACGTCAGGCTAAAAGCGGAAAATAAATATTTCGGATCAGTGAATAATAATAATAATAATAATAATAATAATAATAATAATAATAATAATAATAATAATAATAATAATTATGTAGAAAGATAATACGATTTTGTTGAAAAAGTTAAGAGCAGCAAAATCATCACTTCGCTGCGACCAGAACCTGCTTGCAGAAATTTTGCAGTTTCTTCTTTACAGAGTGATACCGATGGTTTGACATGGCAAACTCATTTCAAAGCTTTAAGGTAAGCATTAAAATGTAAAACCAGTCATTCCATTCAATTTAAGAGTCTTAGAAGGAAGCGTATAGTGGGTTCTAAAGACAACTTTAAAATTTTTAAAGAAATAACTTATACTTTGATGTGTACTAATTGCAATAAAATAATTTAAAACGTAAAAACACATAACAAAAAAAGTAAAGAAGAATATCTGAAAGCTTTCAAATTTTATATTACGCCCAAAGGAGCTTTTTTTAACGTCTTGTGTGTTAGTTTTACTCATTAAATATCATGCTTAACTTAATATCACTTAAATCATAAAATTAAATTCAACAGCAATATCGCAAAATATTTAAAAGAGCATATGTTTAGAATTTTCGATACACAGTTTCGCGTACGGGAGATAAAAATGTTTTTTAGTCCAAAGGGACTTTGTCTCTGAAGAACTATTGTTTTGCGATTTTGCGTCGAATCACTATAAATGTCCATTTCACTTTTCAAACTGTTGCCACCCAATGTTAGAGTCCTGCATTATATTTGAAGAAATTAAATAATGAAAAATCTGCATAAATGTATGTCTATTTCTCCCATTGTGATAAAACAACGGTCCATAGAGCCATCGAATTTTGAATGACGTAATCCTACTGCGAATATGGGCATGTGGGAAACCAAATTTGAAATTTGGAATTTGTTTTATGATCGATTTTATATTTTGTAAAACTTCAACGAATTTTTGAGTAACAAACTCAACGATTTAAAAGCGAGTAATGGCAACACTCTACGCGGGGGGGGGGGGACTTTTTATCTCCAAAGCGCGGAATTGTGTATCGAAAATTCTAAAGATAGGATCATCTTAAAATTATTTTGCGACATTTCTGTTTAATTGAATTTTATGGTTTAAGTGTAAAGAACATAATATTTAATAAATAAAGGTAAAACACAAAACGTTAAAAAAGCGCCTCTTTGGACGTAATTTAAAATCTGTAACCTTTCAGATTTTTCCCCCCTTTCGTACAGTGCTTTCATTGCTCGTTTTGAAATCGTTGAGTTTGTTAATCAAAAATTCTTTAATGTTTGACAAAATATGGAATAGATAATAAAACAAATTCCGGTTTCACATGCCCATATTCGGCTATAGGACTATGTTATTCGAAATTCCAAATCTCTAATAGAAATCTGATTTTTCACAGTGCGAGAAACATACATACATTTATGGAAGTTCTTCATTATTTAATTTCTTTAAATATAATGCAGGGCGATAATGTCCGGTGGCAACAGTTTGAAAACTGAACCGACATTTATAGTAAACCGACGCAAAATACCAAAACGAAAATAATAGCGTTTCTGGGAAAATTGCCCCTTTAGGCTAATAATTTACAATAAACATTTATTTAATTAATGCTGGACGTTTACATAGAGAATGTGAGATTACAAGCATTCCAAAACTGCTGCAAATATCGAAATGATTCAGATATTAAAATGACGCGAAACAACTTGTTTTTATGAACAAATAACACAAAGATGTTAATGAGAAGTTCTGAATTCCCTGAATAAAGCTGGGTAGACCGGTTATTTTTGTCATAATAGCGAACCCTAATCTCATGTACTACTACTACAGAACAGTTTTAGATAGTGCTGTCTATCCCTGTTTGACTTTTCTGCTGGAGTAAGCCAACAACACCGGGTTTTAAAATTCGTTATCTCAACCGCTTACGGTAAAGTACTGCTACTACCATCTCATCTGTAAGTCCATAATTCAGCAGATTTATATCGTAAATATTGTCATGACTAGCCGTGTGGCGAACAGAGCAGATATCAAAATTTACCAAAATGAAAATGTGGAAGAATTATTTTTGAGCGGTACTTTTTTTATAAAACATTCTTTTTAGATTATGCTAAAGAGGCCACTCGCGCATTTTCAGACGATTTTGCTCTGCCTTTTCGCTCCCCCCCCCAAAAAAAAAAGAAGAAGAAGAAGAAAGAAGAAATTGTTTCAATGCAAACTATATTTTTGAAAGAATAAATTATCGTCTGCTACTTGACAATTTTATTTTCATGCAAATTGTTGCTTTAAAGAAGTAATGGGTGGAAGGCTATTTTTATGTTCTTGCCGAAGAAAATTATTGGTATCTAATTATTAAAAAATCTGATGTGTACACCACATGACTTCCTTGTACGGAATATTAAATTATACGCATTTTTTCTTGCATTTCGTTTAAACTTATTGGAATGAATTAAACCTACTTCGCCGACAGCGCATAAACCACAATAGAATAAATGCATTATTTAAAATTTACTCTAGTATTTGTTTACCATAGCGACACTCTGGCGCTAGGTTCACATAACAGTATTATATTTCGTTCATATTATAACTCAGAATGCACAAAATTTATATCATTTAAAGAATTATCGAATCGTTGCCACATGTTCTATTCAAATACTATAATAAAGCTAGAACGATGTATAAAAGAAGTTAAGCAAACAAAACAAAATCGCAAACGTTTTTCACAGACGATTGAGTATTTCTCATTCAATTAATTCAGTTTTCACTTCGCGACAAGGCAAAAATACATAAAAACTCAAAATATCTGTATTAAAAATTACGAAGTAAACCTTAAACACTTATTTCCTCGAAAAAATTGCAGAAAGGATGATTTAATTAAGCGTGATTTAATTCGCAATAATAAATGAAGGCGTTATCTTTGTTGTTGCGAAGCTACGTTTCTCTAGATTGGCAACAAGTCCACTACTCTGCTGTTTCAAATGTAAACAAGCAGTGGCCGCCATCAAGAAAATTATTAGGCTTAACGGCACTTAAACAACTTTAAAATTGTTGATAATTCTAAAAATATTGCATACAGATTTACTAAAGGCATAAAAACCTTAACCAGAAGATAAGAACAACATAATTCAATCATTTTTAAAGCAAAAAAAATGCAATTTACAAACATATAAGAGTAAAGAAACTGAGATTACTGAGCCGGGTAACAGAGGGATACATATATAAATATATTTATATACGTTTGGCGCGGCCAATTGCAATCAAAATACGAGGTGCACATCTAACTGTTATATAGGAGTCCTATATACAAAATTTCAACGCTCTGAGGCTACTTGTTTTTGAGTTATGCGAGATACATACGTACATACGTTCGTACAGACGCGATGAAAAATTCTCTTCAGAATTCATTTTAAAGCAGTTTTATGATTTTTTTGGATGAAAAGAGTGTTTTATTCTGTCCTTACATACAGATATCATGGAAATACATCGTTAAATTGCATTCGAAAGCGGTCAAAATGGATATTTTCATTGAAATATGTTGCCTGAAACTTTTCGCGATTACAATACTTCCTTTTTACTTCGTACAAGGAAATAAAAGTGTTGTGAAAGCCATGGTTTTTTCGATATATGAAGCTACGATAGGTAATGTTGTCAACAATGAAGGGAAAAATATCAAAACTTAGTTTCAAGTGGAATAAATTGTTCCAAATATGCATCCAAGAAGAAAACATAATGTATGGAAGGTTGCAAAAGTAAGATTTTTAACGTTAAAAGAAAATCCGTCAAGTTAAAGTATGGAAGGTTGCAAAAGTAAGATTTTTAACGTTAAAAGAAAATCCGTCAGTTGCAAAATCATTAAAATGCTTAGTGTCGATATGAATCTTAAAAAGTCGAAAAAAAATGTGTATTGTCTTTCTCCACGGCATATTGCCGAACTGCAGAATTCTTTAAGGGAAACATTTATCCGGGCAAAAATGGGAAAATGTTGTCACAATAGATGAATCTTGGCTGTACTTAAACAACTGCAGTAAAAAGAGATCCATTTATTGTCATCAAAGTGGAGAAAAAAATGTTAAAACATGGTTCAAGGCATCTACAGAAAATTTTCCTAAGGTTTATTCATTTATGATTGTTGCTGGGTTTTCCTATAACGTCAAATTAAAAATAAAGAATGTGAAGAAAAATTTTAAAATCAACTCCACATATTATCAAAAACATACTGTATACCCAATTTTCAAATACGAAATACGTTCTCTTTAATCAAAATCGTAAAAACAACCTTGTATTTAGCGTAAGTATAATGAAACACTCAATCGATTTCGAGGGCAGCTAAAGGTCCCTCCTCATCAGAAGAAAGAAATATCTAGAAAGAAGAAAATAAAGGAGAAGGAGTCTCAGAGACACGTGGTCCTTATCAGCACTGCACGTGGTTATAACTGGATTTTTAATCAGAGTTGCACTGGCCACCTACTTTTACTGAGCCAGGCTATCTGATCAAGCAAAAAGGACAAGAAAGTTTAGCGAAGTTAAAATAGGGAGCGAGGGGCAAATGCACCTTCACGCTCAAAATCTGAACTTCAAATAATGGAAAGCAACCACTGAACGGCTTTTATACCCTCTGGTAGTACCAAACGTGAGGAGGTAACGCCATCTATCGGCAAAAATAACTGAATTAAGATAGTAGAATTTTGAAGGCATTAAGAAGGACTGGATTGGACTTCAAATCATTAACTAGACCTGCTAATTCTTTGTGAATGTGAAAAGCCTCAAGAAAATCCAATTCACCTATGGAAGAAGCCTTTTGGATAATTTTTGCAGACCCAAAGTCAAAATTATGGTTAAATGTCCAACTATGATACGCTTCTCTTTACACACAGTGTGATCAATCAGTAGAATTGCAGCAAGACAAAGCGTCCAAACGTTGACCTTCAACCTCTTTAGGCTTTGGAAAGCTGTTCGATAAGAATAGGTTAAAATAACTCTTACGACACTGCGAAAGCTTTTATTGTTTTCGAAATTACGGTGTATAAAGATAGTGAAGAATAAGGATTATCAAACAGAAGATTTAAAACATATATTATTTTTGCAAGCATTTTGATTTGATTACTTTTGTAACTGTATTGTTTAGGCGAATGGCTTATTTAGATTGGGGAAAAGCATTTGAATATTATCTGCCTAACGGAAGAGATGCCTTCGTGGAAATCTTTTAAAGGATAGCTGGCTCGTATTCACATTACACATGACAGGAGGAAACCACGAATATTCCCATGCAGCCAGCACAATTGCTTTGACCTGAACTCGAGTCGAAATACCAGAGTTCCGCGGTTTTACCGCTCAACCCTGGTGAGCTTGTTGCTGAGACGAATATTTGCGCAGAAACATATTAAACAACATTCTTGGAATCTAATCTGCTGCATATTATCATTTTCGGAAATGGAAAGAGCTTGACTGAATTCTCTGTAGCAAACAAAAATGGGGAGGGGAGGCTTTAACACGTTGTAAAGCTTTCCCTTTCGTAAAAGAGACAACGGAATAGTTTCAAATGTTACATAATATAAGAATAAGTATATCAGAGGTGCTTGTAATTTCCGCCAGGTAATCATTATACAAGTCCTATTATCTACTATATCATTCGTTGTTGTTACTTATCTTACCTGTCCGACAGTGACGTCAGAACAAGCCCACCATCGTGGCAAGGACTGCAAGATTGCGCCTGTCGTTGGCAAGAGCCTTGAGCACAATGCAGCTGACACTACGACTTTATCCAGTTCCGGCTCTAATTTTGATGGAACGCACCCCGAGGGCGAAGGGTCTCTCACCCCTCTTCACCTACCACTAACCTCTCGAGAGGACTTTCGGCTCGCAACCTATTTAGAGTGCCCCCAAGCCGCACAAACACTTTACATTTACAAACATCCACATCTCCTCCGGGACCTTCGGTACGGCAGTTGGCGTCACTAACCACTAGCCCGGATGGGCGCCATTACGCATTTCAAACATCACAATTAATTGTTGCTATTTCCAACTCCAAGTAGTGATGTATGTCTAAAATTTAACAGAAGAATAGAATTATAATCTTGAAAAATGGGTTATAAGGCTGCGTTCAGACGGTGAAGTAAATGTCATAGAGGCATAGTCACAAGGAATAAAATGCGGGAATTCGGTTCACACCTGCGACACAGGGTTTAAAGCAGCACCCGCTTAGACAAGCTAAATTTGCGCATGCGTGGATGTGTCTACAGCTTTCCCGCTCTGTTTTCCCATTCAGGTTTCGCACGTTTGCTCTGATTGGTCGACGCTTATCCCAAATCGGCATAAAGTTGAAAACTTCGAACTTTATGCCAAAAGCCCCAAACCAGATTTTATGACGTAGCACAGACTGGTTGCCTAGCAACGCCCAACTCGGCTTAAAACACTTATGCCCTTTATACCGTCGTCTGAATGCAGCTTAAGGCTCTGTTCAGACGTTGGCATAAATGTCGTAACTGGTTTAAGCCGAGCTTCGTTGCTACGTAACCAAACCTTGTTACGTCACAAAAGCTGGTTTAGGGGTTTTGGAATAAAGTTCGATGTTTTCAGCTTTATACCGATTTGGTATAAGAGTTGACCAATCAGAGCAAAAGCTTTAAACCAACTGAGCGAGACAACAGAGAGGGAAAGCTGTAGGCACATCCACGCATGCGCAAATTTAGCTACTCTAACTAGCTCCAGCTTAGACACTGTCTTGCAGGTGTGAAAGGGACTTCCGCATTTTATGGGATATGACTATGACTCTATGACATTTATACCACTGTCTGAATGACGCCTAACGAGCAAATACGCTCGTGATTTAATAACTGAAACCAAACTTCTTAACAGGGGGGGCGGGGAATTTTAGAAAAATATTCTGTCAAGGAAAAGCCTTTCTAGAAGGCGTTTAACAAGATAAATAATGCGTTGGGTCTGTTGCATCAATTAAATGTTTATATAAGAAGTTTCTTCATAAGCATTTACACTAGGGGTGAGCAAATACTTTTAAACTAAAGGCCAAAAATGTTTTTTCAGTGCATCATGTGGGCAGAGCCTTCGCAAGTAGCGACGGTGATAATGTGATGATCTTGTTCCTCTATTGTTTCTACTGATGTGATAAGAAATACCCCTGTCGGGTAGAATTAAAAAAATAATAATATTAAAAAAAAGAAAACCTGAAAGATTTCAAATTTTAAGTTACGTCCAAAGGGGCGTTTTTTCAACATTTCGTGTAAAAATGTACGTATCCAAATGATCAGAAGGTTGTTGATGCGTGTTCCTTGATCTATTGCACCAAGATATTTTACTGTACATTTACTTACAATTTATTTACAAGTCGTATGCCACCTGGCATGTTTACAAGCGTTATGCCTCCTGGCATGTACATGATAGACATATTCTGCCACCTGGCATGTGAATTGATACATCATACTAGTTTTCTGCCACCTGACAGATACGATGCAATTACCGTATATACCCGCGTATAAGTCGAGATAGTTTGGACAAAAAAAAAAGACTTCAAAGTGGGGGGTCGACTTATACGTGGGGCCATAAAAAATTAAAAGAATCGAAAGTTCAAAAATTTCTTTATATAATGCAGTTGTTTCCTTCCCGCACTCAAATTGGATAACTTATCAAATAAGTCACTTACTTGAAGTAATTTCATGACTTAAATTATGTGTCAAACTAATCACAGAGTTTCATACTTTAACTAGATTAAGTTTCGATTAAACCAAAAAATTTTCGGCCCCCGAATAACCGATCAATATCGAGCAATAAAAAAGTTTCGCCAACACGCCAAGAAAAGAGAAATGCAGATAGTTTTTACATACAAATAAGTCTTTATAATAGTTATTGTTCATTCATGAAATATTTTTGTTAACAGGCATACACGTCAAAATTTAAAAAAATAGCCCACGCAATAACTGAACAGTTTTGAATATTTCTTTTAACTTTTAAAAAGGGAAAGTGCAGATAGATTTTATGTACGCGAATCTTTTCCGGAACAAATTCTAGAAGGTTACTATATACGATCATTTTTCCTCAATTATCCTGCGTTTTGGATTCCGTAATTCCGGGAGGGTTGACATCCGTCATTCAACCCCTATATGTCTGCCTCAATAAGCCTTTCAAAGTAAATCTTAGAAAATATTGGGCAGAGTGGATTAGTTCTGGTCGATCAACATTTACAAAGGGAGGCAACATTAAAAAGCCCGATATTACATTAATTGCTCAGTGGGTTAAAGATGCTTGGAACGAAATACCCTCTGAAATGATTATAACTAGACGGCAAGGAAGATGATGCTGTTTTTGAAAGTGAAAATGACGACGAAGGCTCTAGTAGTGATTGTAACAATACAGAGTTCGAGATTGAAAATACGTATGATGACGAGCCAATGACGACAGAAGAGTTCTATGAAATGTTTGGCGAATCTGACCATGAATCGGACGTTGAAGGATTTTGATTTTGTTTATTTACCAAGGTATTTTTTATCCTATATTTACTTTTTTTTCTCAGATGATTTTGAATAAATGTAGTACTTAAAAAAAATGTTTCGAAGTTTCTCGATCGATTTTGGAAGTGTGTGTGTGTGGGGGGGGGGGGTCGACTTACACGCGGGTTTCTTATTTTCTACGAATTTTTTATGTCGAAGTAGGGGGTCGACTTATACGCGGGTATATACGGTACCTCAATTAGCGGTAATATGCCCGACATTTTGGCGCGTCCACTCTCCTCACGTTCTGTAATGCAACTAACTCCTTGTGCGGTGCGCCCTCTGGGCACAAATCGCCGCAATCACCGAGGAGACCAAAACACGTGTGTTACCTTCATTTATTAAATATCATGTTCTATGCACTTAAACTATAAAATTCAGTTCAAGAGCAATATCACAAAAAATTTTAAATTGAGCATATTTTTAGAATTTACGATACAAAGTCTCCGGCGCTGGAGATAATTTTGTGTGTGTGTGTGTGTGTGTGTGCAACGTTCCCATTGCTCAGTTTGAAATCCTTGAGTTTGTTAATCAGAAATTCATTATAAAGTTTTGCAAAATATGAAATCGATAATAAAACAAATTCCAAATTTGAAATTTGGGCTTCCGGATGCCCATATTCGCATGAGGATTGCATCATTCAAAATTGGATGACTCTAGGTACAGTAGTTTTATCACAATGTGAGAAACATACATACATTTATGCAGATTCTTCATTATTTAATTTCTTCACATATAACACAGGGCGATAATATTGGATGGCAACAGTTTGAACGGACATTCAGAGTGATTTGACGCAAAATCCCGAAACAAAAACAATAGTCTCTCAGGGACAAAGCCCCTTTGGTCTAAAAATCTGAAAGTTTTCAGATTTTATATTACGTCGAAAAAGGCATTTTTTAAAATTTTATTTTTTTTTATTATTATTTACGGATGGTCACTTTCAGCAAGAAAATGTGCCTTGTTGCCGATTAAATCTACCCCAAATTGGCTTGAAGAGCAAGATTTGGAATTTAAATTATTTCCATAGTCAGCTATGACTTCAGTCCCATTTAGCATTTCTAGGTAAAATAGTAATAATCCCTTCAAACACCACCATCCAATCTGAACGAAATTAGAGCTTCCATTACGACAGCAAGGTTTAGTATGCCTTAGGGTTGACATCAACACCTTGTTTCGTCCACCCTCAACGGGACATCGGTTGCGATCAAAGCTCAAGCTGGATCAATACATTATCAAGGGGGTGTCTCTAATATTTTGGCGACTTGGTGCATATGAATACTTCAGTTGTCATTCTTCATATCATTGGACTTCTTTGGAAGAATAAATATTGAGTTATCGTACTTAGGAACTGAATGATCTGTGTAATGTCCACACCTATAAATTTGAGGTTGAAATTTCTGAGTAAAACGTGTGGACATTCCATGAGCATATATGCATGATATGCAGATGACAGAGGCAGATTATGGTGCAAATAGAATAAACTAACGGACCCCCCCATGCCTAATAATTCTTCAAGCTGGTGGCTGTAGAATTATGGTTTGAAGAATATTTTCCTGCAATAATGTGGGTCGTTTATGGCTGTATAAAGCATCTGAAAGATCACTTCTCAGTCGACCCGTGGGTCTGGCACCTGGCACATCCTAAATTGTTCCAGTAGCCCGGGGTGGTATCCCGGGTAGTTGCCTGGGGGTGGCGCTCCGTGTTTTTGGGTAATCTCCTTGAGCAACAGGCAGCCCGTGTGACTGGCAGGTAGCAGATAGATGACAAGTGTCACCTTAAGGCACGTTCCCTCTGGTGTTCATCTGAGCAGGGTTCATAGCCACACTTTAGTTAAAAAAATAAGCACCTATAAGCACTTTTCAAGCACATTTTAAGGAAAAAATAAGCACCTGTCTAATTACATTATACACAACTGCATAACCTTAAAAGAAAAATTAGATTTGTAATTTAAAATATGAGCAATGCAATATTTATTACGAGAATGAGCATTACCTCAACAATGGAAAACAATAAACTTTTTTTTTTTTTTTTTTTTTTTTTTTTTTAATTTTAAATGACAGTTCAATTTACAGAATTAGTTTACAATGAGAGGAAAAAAAACTATGCAGAACTAAACTATATTACAAAATTTAATGATGATATTTCAGTTGAAAATATAGAAAATAAATAATAATAAGCCATAATAATTGTATTCGTTTAGCACCTAATAATAAATACAATTTATTTTTCCACTCATATTAATATTTAAATAATTTAACTTAAATCAAAATTCTGAACATTTTCTAAATTTTCATTCCATAACAGTTTTCCTTTAACATATATCCCAAACAAAGTAATTTAAGTAAAAAAGAGGCACATTTCTGAAATCAGAAGACGTGAAATTGCTTCATGCAGTCATTCTTTAACAGTAAAAGCTTAACTAACCCGCATAATCGGAAATGCCCAAATATTCCGGATAGTAACTGGAAAAAGAGGAGTGGGGGAGACTGTAGCCATTCTTTAGATTTAAATGTAGGCTAAATAAATGATTTTGACATTTCGATATGTGCATCATATAAAAACCAAAGGAACTGAGAAATATTCTGCTTAGAAAGCACAGTAAAACTCTTTTAAGTGTTCATAAACAAATCTCAGACTGAACATCAAAATTAATTATCAATGCAAAATACCGCAAACGTTATTGCGCAATACGTGCGGCGTAATTCTTCCATATGTGATATTACGCAATCGGAATCAACACCTGCCGGTATTCGGAGAATAAAGAACTAAATAAAGGAAAAGAAAGAGACTTACTAATCTGGGGTGTTTCTGATTCTAATTTTCAACAGACTGTATTAAATTTCCGGAATAGAATCAATCTTCGTTTGGGTTGGGTAGACCACAAAAACGTTTAGTCCTATTCAATCCAGATTGGACAGTGACAAAAAAAAAAGTCCGCTGCTTCAATATTAAGAGATTTTGCGGAGAAACTCCCAACCTCCATACTGTATAATGTATTGGCAAAGAAAATGAAATTATTTTGACTATTCGATTACTTTCCTTTTATTTAAACCATTCCGAATATTATTCCTTAGAAAGCTAATCTGTGTAAAAACACACCCATTTTTGGAAGTTTATCTATACTTCAGCAGTTACTGCAACTATATTATTATAAATATTCATACATATGCTCATAATATAAGCATAACGATCACAATAAACACGCGAATATAAACTGACCACGCGGAACGAGAATGGAAATTATTAAAATCTTGATAGAAATTCAAACGTGTGTAGTATTTGGGTGGGAGGAAAAGAATACCGAATGTACCGGAATTTTCTACCGTTTTTGCAATTCTTTGACCAATAGAACGACGTGCACCTGTCTGTACTCTTGCGCGCACCACAGGTTACGTTAATGCAGAGGAACGGGGGAAAAGCAATTTCCGGGAGTATGATTCACCATCTGACGTTGCATATAAGGAAGAAAAGTTGTTTATTTAGTTTCGTCTTAGGTACGGGGAAAAAATGCGCGTTCATTAAAAACAAAGGATTAAAAAAAAAGCAGCAAAAACAAAAACAAATAAGGGCTTTAAAGAAAAAGTAAGCACCTATAAGGGCCTTTATATTTGATTTTCAAATATAAGGACTTATAAGCACTTGTAAGGACCGCTACGAATCCTGTCTGAGGTAACGGAGAAACTGACTTAGCCGACCCATCTTCAAAACCAGTTTTGTTGAAAAATCTGAACTGCAGACATAGCGAAGCTAGTCGACACATGGAACTGACCGCAGCTCAGATAAACCCTAGTGGGAACGGCCCTTTATGGTGATGGTGCCAATCCTGTTCAATGTGCGAGGGCAGGGGTTGAACCACTGGGCCTGGTTCGGCGGTTGGATTGGGCACGTAGTGTTTAGTCTGAAGTAAAGTGGAATGCCCAATATCTTACTTTAGCATGACGAATTATTACAGTCAAAAGTCGTTAATCCGGACTCGTCGGGACTTCGGCGATTCCGGATTATAGATCATCAGTTTAAATCTGGTAAGATGGCATTCCGAAATTCTAAAATTAAAAATATGAAACCGTAATTTATGAAATAAAGAGCAATTATGATCTAAAGGGTATCACAATTTACAAAAAAAAAAAGCTTAATATTTATTTGTTTACTTTATTAAACAGTTCTCTCAATGTAAGTTGTTTAAGTTGCTTCATTTTATGTGATAATACTTTCTCTTTAATTCTATAAAAAGACATAATTTCTTGTTCAGTTACAAAGTTCCGCTGTTCAAGGCCCGTTAATTGCTGTGCCGAGAATACCGAGTAACTTATCAATCGAAATTTTTTCGTTTTCACTAACCTCTCTGTCACATTCTTCATGTCTTCATCCATTTTTTGAAGCAATTCCACTTTTTGTTTGTTGGACATCGAAACATACTTTCATTTTGTAGATCCTTTGGAAGTTCCAGCATCGGAAATTCTATTTGACATAATCGAAAGTTCAAGTTTACTTTTATAAAATTGCTCTCTGCAAAAAATAATAAGCGGGATCCAATTCGAAGATTAAGGAACAACGCAATCATTAACATTAACTGAAATAGATAATTAGATAATTTTAGCTTACACCGTCCGTTATACATTAAACGCGCAGGCGAAAACGTATTCTGCACTTGCGCACACGCATATGCGCAGTAGTCAAGGTCTTACGCGCACGCGTAAAACGCCTGTGTGCATGTGCCGACGCGGCGCATGCGCAGAAAGTTTTTAGCTTTGAGGTCCGGATTATAGATCATTCCGGATTATGGGTGTCCGAATTAACGACTTTTGACTGTATATGTATTAATTCGAAATCACCTAGGGGTAGGATCCTAGACACAGGCACTCTGGTGGTACACCACTTTCTCCCGCATACATGACGAATCATGACATACTCAAGGTGATAATGATATAGCCAGATTCAAAATTAAATACAAAAGCAACAAAATTTACTACTACTGTTTACTATTTTTATTCTGAAATACTTCTGTTTTTTTTTAATTTGAAAACGTTAAAAGACTTTTTTTTTTTTTCCAATTCTTTCCCCCTTTCCGAAAAATGAAAGCGTCATGACTTGCCATGGCTGAAAAAAATCTTTCTTAACACTGCAGAGAGGAAAACGTTCTAGGTTATCCTAAGAATTATGCACATTTAACCACCATTTCGTGCAACTTAATTTATAAAGAACAGAAAATTGATGGCAACTTACATCTTCCACCATATATTTGAAGAGAGAAGCGAAGGCGTCGAAGCCGACGGTCACGTGCTTAGTTTCCATTTTCAAACGGTTCAACTCTTTTGTTCGGGCTTCACACAGGTTCCCAAGGCGTTGAATTTCTTGAGTGAGTTCAGCTTTGCTCAACCACATGGGGGGCCTCGACGGCTTCGTTGCCGGATGCAGGCCTCCTCGAGGCCCGGTTTGTTCTATTCAAAGACAAAACATGATTCTTCAGTTAAAGATTGGCGTAAAAGTTTATTTTAAATAATATAGTGATAGTCATTAATTATAAATACATAAGATACAAAGATAACTTCCATCGTATTCAATCAAAAATAAATAAGTACAATTAAAAATAAACAGAAGACTATGTATACTACGCAAAAAAAAAGGACAGTTCGATATCTCCCGTTCTACTGGGCCGACTGACGAAATTCAGCTTCCGTTTTTAATGTCTCAAAAGCGCGACTTAGGATATGTATTAGATTTATATATAGCACTGTTCAAACCACACCAAACCTCACGAATATTTCAATACTCCGAATTCAGCTCTGAAATAATAACTGAGAGCAGATACTCTTTCCAGTCTTGTATAGTTTTCAACCGGCCGCCGAGAAATCTCTAGTACCTTCAATTTCTCTGTATCTAAAGGCCAGACACGGTTACCGTTACGTACAGGGATCAATTACCTTTATTTAATTACAGCATCAATTAGTTATACAGGCACGGGACCGAAATGTCACCAGATGGTTAGCAAGTTTGGCGACTTTTAGTGTTTTCTCACCCAATTTGGCGACAAAAATCAGTCGCCAACCTTGGCGATATCTCGGCAACTTAGATAATAGACTTGTTTCTGTATTCTTATTTTTCTGGCAAAGCTTCGTCTCTTTCAAGCTTGATAAAATTATACAGAAAATTACTAAATTACTACTACATTTTACATTGTACAGAAAATTACTAAAATTTCACCACAATTACTTACTTATATAGAAAATTCGTAACAGTATTTTATAATGCCGATTATGAAAAAAAAAAAAAAAATTCTCAGTCTAATTGCATTTTACCGAAACAGAACTTCCTATAAATATTAATTAATATTCTATGCAAATATATATTTGATTGCCTTTCTCATCTTGAACATACTCTGTCCCCATCATTTTGGTCTTTTTGAAGTTTTGGAGCAGCAATACAACCTCAAAAAACAGAGTGCATCTTTTTCGCTAAGCAATATAAAGTAGAGAAAATATGATGTCTGAAAGTAATAGCTCTATTCCTTGAACTACGACTTTACGTAAAAGAGTTGTGTTGCATTTTGTGCAAAATAGTATGCGCAAACACCAACATAATATTTAAATAATTCTAGCCTAAAAGAAAGACATGGATTATTATATTTTTAATTCTGGAAATTAAAAATGTAATTTCTGAATCTCATTATTACATCTTCAGAAAAGTATACCATCCATCTCTCGACATCAAACCAGACCTGAAGAAAAACTTCGTAAATGCAATGGGTAAGAAAAGGAATAGTTTTTGTTTTCAAGAGTTGGCAACACTAAATTTAAGGACGGCACGACTGTTGATTTTGAAGTACCGGAAATAATAAATGAGTAATTCCGGAACTGATATAAAACTGATTCTGAGAGATGGAAAATGATTAAGAAACAAATTTAGATTCTTATATAACTAATAGCAGAAGTTTACAAAAACCTAATCAAGAGTTTCTAGAAAGATACAAAGCATTAAGGCGTACTGAATTGATTAAGATTCATTTTCTGGATTCCAGCTTAGTTGCTTCTCCAGAAGTCGTTATATTATGAATACGGAAAGCATTTCCATCAAGATGTATACATAACTGAAGCATATCACTAAAGGACAATACAATTATTTAAAAAGGGATATACCAGAAGAAACATATTGAAAAATGAAGACCATAATTGCATTAATATTGGAGCAATTGTCTCCAATATTAATGACTAAAATATGTAAAATAATAAATAAATATTTATTATATATATTTATATATAATAATATATTTTAGTAAAAATATAAAATTCGGTTAAAAGAAGTTGGATAAGAAAAATTATTAACTGAATTTCGAATAAAAAATAAAGTTCACGTTGAGCTTTTTACAACAAACAAACAGCCCCCCCCCCAAAAAAAAAAAGATTTTCAGATTTTACATTACGTCCAAAGGTTTTTTTTTTAATGTTTTGTGTGTTACCGTTATTTATTAAATATCATGTTCTTCGCACTTAAACCATAAAATTCAATTCAACAGCAATATCGCTTTTTTTTTTTTTTTTTAATGAGCAAAGCTTAAAAATTTCCGTTACACAGTCTCGCGCGCTGGAGATATATATTTGGTACAGTGTTACAATGTTTTTGTTACAACGCTTTGAAAGCGTTGAGTTTCTTAATCAATAATTCGTTTAAGTGTTACAAAATATGAAATCGATAATAAAACAAATTCTAAATTCCAAATTTGGTCTTCCAAATGCCCATATTCGAAGGGGGGATTACGTTATTCAAACTTGAATGGCTCTAGGTACCGTTGTTTTATCACAATGCGAGGAAACATATATACGTTTATGCAGATTCTTCATTATTTAATTTCTTTAAATATAACACAGGGCGACAATATTTGGTGGCAACAATTTGAAAAGTGAAACGGACATTTAAAGTTTTCAACGCAAAATGGCAAAACGAAATTAATAGCGCTTCTGAGTCCTATGGGCTAAAAAAGTCAATTCCATTATTTAGTGTGATATGTGACAAGCATTTTATTCCTTGAGTTTGAAATGGAGGACATGTAGTTCAAATCATAATTCTCATGGAAATCTGCTAATTCAGTGCTGTAGAAATACTTCTTTCCACCAACCAGTTTTATATAATTTGTAACAAATGTCTTGGCTTAAAGATAAAACACGGCTTTAAGATGAAAACATCTCTTTAAGATAAAAACTGGGTTTAAGATAATAAATGGCTGAAAGATAAAAAACTAGCAAAGTTATTTCTTTATTTACTACTAATTTAGTAACATTGCTCACACTGCTCTTTTTTTTATTATTATTATTAATAAACGTAATTCTGAAACAGCTCCAGACTTTTTGACAGGTGGCCAACAAGGCGAAATCGTTTGATGGATGCGAGTGAAATAATAGGTGATAACGTATATATAAAGATCTGATGCTAATTCAGTTTCATCCAACTTTTCAATTCCCTCGAAACAGCTGGGAAGTTGATGTATTCTGGGGATTAAGAAGGGGAAAAAAACTCTTATTTGGCTGCAAACCAAAAAAGCAAAAGAAATCGGAACAAAAAGTGAATAGCACCTGCCAACTTCAATGTAATAGGAAGGATGACACAAGAAAACAACATTTTGATGTGCTGAACTCCATAATTCAGAGGTGTGTAAGGGACAGAGAAGTTTGTTTTTCTCGAAAATGGAATCTTAAGTCCCAAAGAAAAAAAAAAAAAAAAAAGAGAGAGAGAGAGAGACTTAAAACTCCTAGAAAAGTTGTAAGTATTTAAAGAATTGTTTGGCTCATCTAAACAAGGGACGAACAACTTACAGTTCCACTCTGTTCACGTCGCCCACCTTTGACCTGAATTTAAATTTTCCAAAAATAAACTATAAAAAATAAATTATCTTCAATTGGTAACAGAAAAGAAAACGACAAAAAAATTAGTAGACAAAAATCAACATCTGAAGCCAATTTTAGAGGTACACTGCGGAAGGAAGGGAAAAGAAAAAAAAAAAAAAAAACACCGAAATGTTTCAGATTTTAAATTACATCCAAAGGGGAGTTTTTTTAACATTTTGTCTGTTACATTTATTTATTAAATACCATGTTCTTTGCACTCAAAACTTAAAATTTGGTTCAAATATATCGCAAAATAGTTTTAAATTGGGCATATCTTTAGAATTTCCAATACAGAAACACGCGCTGGAAATAATTTTTTTTTTTTTTTCCTGTACAACGTTGCCATGGCTCGCTTTGAAATCCTTGAGTTTGTTAATAAAAAATTCCTTAAAGTTTTACAAAATAGGAAACCCATAATAAAACAAATTCCAAATTTCAAATTTGGTCTTCCTCGTGCCCATATTTGTAGGAGGATTACGTCATTCAAAATTCGATGGCTCGATGTATCGTTGTTTTATCACAATGCGAGAAATATATACATTTATTAATTATATCATTATTTAATTTCTTTCTTTAAATATAACACAGGGCGTTATTACTTTGTGGCAACAGTTTGAAAAGTGTTTCGCCGTTTGTAGAGAATCGATGCAAAACAAAAACAATAGTCCTTCAGGGGCAAAGCCCCTTTGGGCCAAAAAAAAGGGGGGGCTGTTCTATATCTCCCGTTCTATTGGGCAGATTGACGAAATTCAAGTTGCGTTTTTCATGTCTCAAAAGCGCGACTCAGGATATGTATTAGATTTATAATATAATATAGGTATTTTGATACAAAATCTGACTTTTTCTGAAATAACATGCCATGTCAGTTTTTCCCTTATTTCAATTCTACGACTCAAATTAGGCCTAGATATTAAATTTCGTAAAATTTGGTGCGAAATTTACGGAGAAATTCACAAATTTATCTTGGCGCGTTTTTTTCAGTTTGTCCCGATAATACTTGGCGAACTTCTTAATTTATAGTAACGGAGTTTCCTTCCATTTTTTCATTGTAGACGAGTCAAAAAAAGTCATCGTTCATACTTTCAAATAATTTTAACTAAGGGCGTAAACCACATTTGAAATTATTATCGCTCAAAAAAAAAAAAAATGCCAAATTTTAAAACGCGCCAATATGTAAATTCAGGTATATCTTACAAAATTTTGAATAACAAACTTTAATTATTTTGCAGGTATGCTAAGAAATATATTTACTTTAAGATTAAGGTAAAAATTTTATAGGTAAAATTTATAGATTAAGGTAAAAATTTATATTTTTATTTTTTTGTATATAAAATTTTTTATATACAAAAAAAATTGCACACGAAGGCCAATTTCAAGAAGTTTTAAATTTTTAACTTAAAAAATTGCACCTAAACTGAAGAACTAAATTTTAGATTGCACAAAGACACAAGAACAAAGACGTTGTAACGTATTTGCGTTGTACGCTACCAACATAATTCCACTAAGAAATGTAAATTACCGCAGACGATTATCCGCAAAGAATATCCGCAGACGATGCGCGCGCTTAAAACTGTATTTCAGTTATTCTGTAAGTTTTGACTAATAAAGTTTGTTGTTCGTTTAAAAATGGCGAGAGTTCTTTAAAACTTCATTACAACGTTTCAAATTTGAAATCTTTATTCTCGGCAATTAATAGATTTTTAATTGCAGAAATTTCTACACAAAATTTGGGATGCAACTTAAAGTAAACAGAAGACATACTATTTGCGTTGTACGCTACCAACATAATTCCACTAAGAAATGTAAATTACCGCAGACGATTATCCGCAAAGAATATCCGCAGACGATGCGCGCGCTTAAAAATGTATTTCAGTTATTCTGTAAGTTTTGACTAATAAAGTTTGTTGTTCGTTCAAAAATGGCGAGAGTTCTTTAAAACTTCATTACAACGTTTCAAATTTGAAATCTTAATTCTCGGCAATTAACAGATTTTTAATTGCAGAAATTTCTACACAAAATTTGGGTTGCAACTTAAAGTAAACAGAAGACATATGACAATTATTTTCAGCTTTGTAAATTCCAACCAATAAAAATAAAATAAATGAAACTGACAAACTCAGTTAATCCAACTGAGAGTTACACTTGCAGTCAGAGTGTCATCTTCTTAAGTACACTGTGTATTCTTTACAGAGTTTTTGAGTTTTGCTGTGTAAAATATTTATAAATTAACGTTCACTGGTGCATCACGTATTTATTTTTACCGCCAAATGATAATAAACAATTTGAAAAGAATATCTAAACAATACAAATGGGTTTGCCTTCTTTAAAGTATAGGCAAAGTTACATAAATATAACTTCCGGAATTAAAAAAAAATAAATGTGAAAGTGAACGAAGATTGAAGGAAAACATCTTTACGGATAGAGTTGCAGTTTCTGGAGGAATTAATAGCAGTAGCTAATAGATAATGTCGTTTAAAAAAAAAGAGAGAGAGACAACATGGATCGTTCTTCAAAGTTCGGCGTGGGCGTCGGAAACACAGCAAGAAAAAACGCTTCACATTACGTCTGATCCCCGTCGGCATAATGAAAAGGAAGTAGTATTTTATTTAGTTATTTTTTAATAAACGAGAAAAATGGTCATGCCTTATTGCCACCCGCATTCTGGTGACGACATTTTTTTTCTTTTCTTTCATTTTTTATTAAGAAAATAACCACACAACCGATTATTTAATATTTGGAACTCAATTTTTGGCACAAGAATTAACTGCAACCAATGTTTACGGTGGACACAAAATCCATATTTTAAACTTGAAGATTCCCATTGCTAGGTATCTTCAAAGGCAACAAATCACAAACTCATAAAAGATTTAATAATAAAAAAAAAATTGAAAACTTCCAGATTTTATATTACGCCCGCTTTTTTTTAACGTTTTATTTAGGAAAAACCCTCTCTAAAATGACCATCTGCATTTCTAGGTTACTCTGATGATCTTAAAGAGATCATATTTTCATTCTTCGAAATACTAATCGTCTTAAGGGGTGGAGACGAGAGGGTTCGTTGTATGTTTTTTAATTTTAAAGCTTTCTGTTGGTTACAAAACTGAAATAACCTTATTTTCTACAGTATCAAATAAATGAAATAAAAGTTAATAAATAAATAATTTAAAATAATCAGTAGACAACAAAAATACCAATGAATTTTGTATTAATTCCATTGTTTACAAGACGTTTATTGACGTCAGTTAGAAAATTATAAGATTTATTTGGCACGTACTTCTATTATATTGATACCAGTAAAGAAAATCAGTAAAAATCACTATAAACCAATACAAACCAGTAAAAAATTCTTACATTGATGTTGGTTGTATGGATGCCAATTGATACCAATAAGAAAAACCAACAGAGACCAAAAGAAACCAGTAAAAATCAGCAGAAACCCATAGAATTAATAAAAAGTTTTACTGGTTTCTATGAGGCATTTTTAGCAGGACAACCTTTACTTATTAAATATCATATTCTTCGCACTTAAAACACAAATTCTATTTAACAGCAATATCACAAAATGTTTAAAAACAGCATATCTTTAGAATTTCCGATACACAAACTCGCGCGCTGGAAATAAAAATGTTTCTTCCGTACAGTTTTGCCATTGCTCGCTTTGAAATCGTTGAGTTTGTTAATCAGAAATTCGTTGTTAAAGTTTTACAAAATTTGAAATAGATAATAAAACAAATTCGAGCTTTCAAGTGCCCATGTTCGGTTGGAGGACTACGTTATTCAAAATTGGATGGCTCTAGGTACTGTTGCTTCTTCACACTGCGAGAAACATGCAAGCAGATTCTTCATTATTTAGCTTCTTTAAATACAACACGTGACGATAATATTTAGTGGCAACAGTTTGAAAAGTGAATCGACGCAAAATGCTGTTTTGAAATTAATAGCCCTTCTGGGCTAATGCCCTTTGGACTACAAAGCACCCATGACAAAGGTATCACCATATCATGGCGTAAGAACTCATAAGGTAAACATGTTTTATTATATAGCGTTATAACAGTTCTACCTAAATTAATGGCAAATGAAACATCACACCCTTTCTATTTACACCACGAAAGTATATAAAATATTTCTTTGTTACTTTGCTACTTTATATAGGGAGATTTTGCTGCCAAACATGTGTATTAAAAGTTGGAAGTTTAAAATTTTCCAACTTTGAAAAAAAAAAAAAAAAAAACTTGTAGTTGTGCACCTTCCTTTTCCGTTATATAACGGCCGCACCAATCGTACATATATGTATTCCCACTCTGTTACCTGGATAAGTAAGCTTAGCTTTTTTTATTCTTATATATGTTGGTAAATTGTGCAATTTTTGCTTTAAAAAGCGATTGAAGTTGATTTTGTGTTAAGGTTTTTATGCCTTTATTTAATCTGCATTCAACAATTGTAGAATTATCAATAATTTAAAAGTTAAAGGGCGAATTAAGCCTAACGAACCGCCATTTGTTTACATTTGAAACTCAGTTGAAGAGTGAATAAAGTAAGTTTCCGCACCTCCGATGTCCTTTTGCCGAGTGGAAGCAAATGTAAACTTACAGTTTAGTGCACCGAAAAATATGCCTTCTTGCCCGCTGGCCCAATGGCTTCATTCTTGCGCAGAAACTCTAAATTTTTTTTTAATAACAATTTAATGTTTTAACTGTATTTTATGTTTTTCTCTATTTTTCAATTTTTAACGAACATGTTTTGAGTTTTTGTATATTTGAAGTGAGAACTGAATTAATTGAATGCGATATAAATGTCTAATGAAAGACGAGGAAATAAGTTTAAATGAAATGCAGCTGAAACTGTATAATTTAATAGGCCTTACAAGGAAGTCACGTGAAGACCACATCAGATTTTTTTTTAAGTTGAAATTAACTACAAATACTGAATTTTGTCACCTAACTTTTCTGCAGAAAACAGACTTGAGGTAGGACACTGCGTTCGTGGCGGACTTCCTTAGGGAAATTTGTTCGATTTGAAATATACAAGTGGAAAATACCTAAAGCACCCTATCGTGCAGCCCATTTCATAATCGTAAAATAGGAACTGGATGAAATTACCGGTGTTCCGCGATTTTAGGCTATCGGTCTTTGCCTCGTCTTTATTATACTAGTAAATAATCTTATTTTAAACATTTTTATTAGCATTAAATGATAAGCAAATGGTTATTTTCCTAAGTTATGATTTACGAAAGAAAATCGCCATCAAATAACTCAGAACAAAACGTACGCCAGAATAAATATTATCATCAATATAAATAGTAACAAGACGGACTTCATTCATTTTGCCGTAAAGAAATACGAACTTTTCTACGCGTAACAAATTTCGGGTTAAAAATGATTCACTATTTGAATAGAACTGTGACTCTTCCCAGCGAACTCTAGCTCTTTTTATCTTTTTTATTCCATTGAATCAAGTTACGTATTCCATTTCGAACATCAGACATCTTTTATTTCCCGAAATACACCGCGGGGTTGTCATAATCGATTCCAATCAACATCAAGCAGCAAATGAACCAATCACGAACCGCACTTGGAGAGCAGACCACGTCATGCACTCGATATCCTTGCCGGCTTCTCTCGGAACAACAAGAAAAATTAAATAATAATAATAAAAAAAGAACCATCTTTTGTTCCATTCCTTGTCCTCGTTGGCGGATTTGGCTGGCAAATCGAGGAAGGTTCCTATTTTAATCCGGTGACAGCAAAATCCTTGACTTGGTTAATCAACACGGTTACAGCTCGAAATTCGCCCCTCGTAGTAGAAATCAAACTGTAACTAGTGTGTTTGGACTCATTTATCAACGAAATCTGGCAACACACCAAGACTGAATTAGCAAGAGGACAATTAATTGAAATGGCTTATCTTTAAAATGCTTCGCGGGCATTCAAAATTCATTAAGATTCACAGAAGATAAATCATTCTAATATCGGAGTTGAATTAAGAACAACCAACTTATTTAGTTATCATTAGTCCTTGTTCTGAATGGGATATTAGTCGTACTTTGCGTCGAAACAATTAAATGCATTGTATCTCTTTTTCAGATTGTTGCCACAAATTATTACTGCCTTGTATTAAAGAAATTAAATAATGAAGAATTTTGCATGAATGTACGTATGTTTCTCGCAATGTGAAAAAACGACGGTACCTAGAGCCATCCAATTCTGAATAATATAGTTCTCCACGTGAGCATGGGTAGCTGGAAGCCCGAATTTTAAATTTCGAATATGTTTTATTATCGATTTCATATTTTGTAATACTTAACCGAACTTTGAATAAACAAACTCAACAATTTCAAAGCCAGCAGTGGCAACACTATACGGAATACCACATTTTTATCTTCAGCGCGCGAGACTGTCTGTCGGAAACTCTAAAGAAGCATTTTTAAATATTATTTTGGGGTTTTACTTTTGAATCAACTTTAATGTGGCGTAATCGTCAAGAATGTGATATTTAATAAATAAAGTAAATACGCAAAAAAGCTAACAATAAGACAAAAAAAAAGTTTTGTAAAGCCCATCTTAATAACAAAACTGAGCATTGATATGACGAAGTGAGAAAACACCGAGAAAAATAATAATAATACTAAAAATCTGAAACCTTTTAGATTTTATATTACGCCCAAAGGGGCGTTTTTTTTTAACGTTTTGTGTGTTAATTTTATTTATTAAATACCATGTTCTTCGCACTTAAACCATAAAGTTCAATTTAAGTGCAGTATCACAAAATAATTCAAAAAGAGCATATCTTTGGAATTTCCAATATACAGTCTCGCCGCGCTGGAAATAATCCCCCCCCCTCGTACAGTGTTGCCGTTGCTCGCTTTGAAATCGTTGAGCTTGTTAATCAAAAATTCGTTAAAGTTTTACATATAATATGAAATATAATAATACAACAAATTTCAAATTTGGGCTTCCATATGCCCATACTCGAGTGGAGGACTACGTTATTCAAAATTTGATTTCTCTAGGTACCTTTTTTTTTTTTTTTTTCCCCACAGCGCGAGAAACATACATACAGATTTTTAGCCCAAAGGAGCGTTAGCTCAAGGGCTATTAATTTCGTTTTGGCATTTTCGTGGATTCACTTTCCAAACTATTACCCTGTGTTATATTTAAAGAAATTAAATAATGACGAATCTGCATAAATATATGTATGTTTCTCGCATTGGGATCAAACAACGGTACCTAGAGCCATCGAATTTAGAATAACGTAATCTTCCACCGAATATGGGCATCTGGAAGCCCTAATTTGGAATTTGTTTTATTACCGATTTCATATTTTGTAACACTTTCACGAATTTTTCATTAACTAATTCCAAGATTTCAAAGCGAGCAATGGCAACACTGTACGAAAGGAAAAAAAAAAAAAAAAAATTTTTTTTATCCGCAGCACGCGATACTGTGCATCACAAATTCTAAAGATATGCTCATTTAAAAATTATTTGCGATATTGCTGTTGAATTGAATTTTATGGTTTAATTGTGAAGAACATGATAGTTAATAACTAAAGCACGGAAAGCTTTAAAAAGCGCCTCTTTGGGCGTAATGTAAAATCTGATAGCTTTCAGTTTTATATATATATTACATAATTTAATATCTTTATATATAATGCAGGGATTTAATATCTGGAAGCAATTTGAAAAGTGAAATGCTGTTTATAGCGAACAAAGGCAAAATGCCAAAACGAAATTAATACCCCTACTGGAAAAATTGCCCCTATGAAATTAAAAAAGAAAAAAAAAAAAAAAAAAATCTGAAAAGTTTCAGATTTTAAATTACGTCCGAACGGGAGTTTTGTTAACATTTTGTGTGTTACCTTTATTTATTTATTAAATATCATGTTCTTGGCACTTAAACTATAAAATTTAGTTCAACAGCAATGTCGCAAAATAATTTTTAAATGAGTCTATCTTTAGAATTTCGCATACACAGTTCCGCGCGCTGGAGATAAAAAGTTTTTTTTTTTTTTTTTTTTTTTTTTTTTCCCCCTGTATAAACGTTGCCATTCCTTACTTTGAAATAATTCAGTTTATTAATCAAAAATTCGTTAAAGTTTTACAAAATAAGAAATCGATAATAAAACAAATTTCAAATTTGGGCTTTTAGATGCCCATATTCGAAGTAGGATTGCGTCATTTAAAATTGGATAGCTCTGTGTACCGTTTTTTTATCACAATACGAGAAATATACATACATTTATGCAGATTCTTCATTATTTAATTCGTCAAATATAATACAGGGCGGTAGTGTTTGGTGGCAACGATTTGAAAAGCGATAGAGCCTTTTAAAGTTTTCAACTCAAAATCGCAAAACGAAAACAATAGTCCTTCAGGGACAAAGCCCCTTTGATCTTAAAATAAATAAATCAATAAATAAAACGCAGAAAAATGTATTCCAATATTTAACGGTACATTGGGAATTCTAAACATACAATGCTGTTAAAATCTTTGTAATTTTGTTGTGGAATTGTATATGGCGTAAATGCGAAAAACTTATGCTTAATAAATAAGTTAAAAAGACTAAAAAGAAAAGGGGTTGTTGTAGCATAACTGTAATAGCAGACTAGTAGACTGCGAGCTTAGCGAGAGCGTAAAAAAACCTTAACAAACCCTTTTGGGCGACCGTTAAAATCTGAAACCTTTCATGCCCTCACCACCAGCTATTATACTTGCTTTAAGTAACACAGAATATGAACTTTCGGAATCGATGTATATTATGAATCCCGAACTAATAATAACTCAGAATAAATTAGCTAATGGAAATTCTACTTTGATTGCCTTTTCTTATACTTGTGGCGAAACACAGCAAGCTACCGGAATACGTAATTAATAAAAAAATAGTACTGCCTTTAGTGTTTGCTTACATTCCGTAACCTTCGTGTTGCTTCAGAGATCGACGATCTCTGGAAAACTAAACAAACAGCAGCGTAAATTGTCGAATTTCATCACTACCTATTGAAATATTGCAAAGTACCTCCTCTCATTCAAGTTAAATGAGCAGCAAGCGCACTCAATATTCAATTGCCATCCCTAAACGGCAAATATTATTGAAGTAAATAATAATAATAACACTGCCGCGCGAAATATATCCCATTCAGGGTTTGAAGTTGTGTGTAATTTCAACACACCACACTGAAGGACACATGATACTTATTTTTTTTTTTTTTTCCATTGTCTTTGTAAACGCGGTCGAGCAGCTGAAAACCGACCACGGATGTACGAGTACTTTTTGTATACAACCCGGGCAGCCAGCCGGCACGGTTTCGACGTCACGCTCTGCGAGAGCACCTGCGCAAGAGGTGAAAAATCGTGCGAAAGCTTACGTTGTTCGGTGGCCGCTGTACGTGCCTTTACTCTCTCACTCCTCGCCGTTACCCAAACCAAGTACACGGATTCACGATCCAGGATGCTTCATTGAAAATACAGCACGTGCTTGGTTTTATGTATCCTGTAGCGGAACTTCTCGTTATTTAATGCATGATGGCAACGATCATGTTGCATCGAACGGTAAATCGGAAAATGGTTGCAGCTGAGTTCTAACATTTCAATAAATTTAGATTCTCGCCGGGTGTGCTAATTTATCAGTTGTAGACATTACAGCAGACGATTTGCATATGTTGTTTTTATTAGTTATTAAATATGTTACGTTTAAAAAAAACATATGCATTCGAAAAACCTTTTCCTCCCAGATTTTCTGGCTATTCGTATAGAAACATTAGGTGTTTCTGAAACAGGAGTAATGAAAAATGAGCAACTCCCTCGCCGGAACTCGAACATCGGAACTCTCGAATAGACGCCGAGTGTGCTGACTATTACACCACGAAGGCATGCTAAGAAGGCGGGAGAAATACCTTGTATACTCCCCATTTAAAAAAAAAAACCACCGGGGATTAAGGGACCCAATTGTCAAATCCTGGTGGTGGAGTATCGTCATCCACCACCTTTTTTAGTTCGGGCGCCATTATACACGCGTTAAGTTATTTTGATGCTGGAGAAGTAAAAATTAAGCAATGCCCTCGCCGGGACTCGAACCTCGGACCTCTGCAACACGCGCCGAGTTTGCTGACCATTACACCACGAAGGCGTGCTAAGAAGGCGGGAGAAACACCATTTTATTGTTATTATTTTTGGTTTATTTATTTGGTGGGGTTCCAATGTCATCAACTCCGAATTTCTAAAAACGAGCTGTGGAAAAGTAAGAATAAATTGCGTAATGTATGAAAAGAATTGACTTCTGTTCCAATGCGGAAAAATATTAAGCTAATATTAAGCAGTGAAATTTGAAAGCTAATACAGCAGTGAGATACTTTTTCTCAGCACAAAGGGTTGTTAATTTCGTTTTGGTATTTTGCGTTGATTCACTATAAACGGCGTTTCACTTTTCCAAGTGTTGCCACCAAATATCACAGCCCTGCATTATATTCAAAGAAATTAAATAACGAAGAATCTGCATCAATGTATGTATGTTTCTCGCACTGTGAAAAAACAACGGTATCTTGAGATGTCAAATTTTGAATAACGTAATCCTCCACTCGAATATGGGCATCTGGAAAACCAAATTTGGAATCTGGAATTTTTTTTTATTATGTATTTCATATTTTGTAAAACTTTAAAGAATTTTTGATTAACAAACTCAACGATTCAAAAGCGCGTAATGGCAACACGGTACGAAAAAAAAAAAATTTCTTTTACCTCCAACTGTTCATGAATCCCCAATTATTCATGAAGAACAGCATATGAAAAACCTAGTTTTCCTAGTTAGTTGGGTTTCCCATAATTTAACTGAGCACCAAAAAGTAGATCGTGTCAGAATCAGTAAAGAAGCCCAAGCCCTTAAATTACTTAAAGATGGCGGATGGCGGCCACCACATTATTTCTAAAACAGTAACTGATGATGAACCGTACATACCATTTTTTTTTTTTTTTTTTTTTTTTTTTTTTTGGACACTCCAACACGTCGAGAAAGTAAATTACGAATCTCTGAAGATGCTCCCATGCCCACAATGGTGAAAAGATAATGTGCCAAGAAAAAAGTAATGTATACCATTTTCTTCAGAAGTATAGGACTAGTCAAAGTCATCAATCTAGAAACACAGAAGACAGTCACAGTTAACTGGTACACCAGTCAGCGTCTTCCAGAAATTCTTCAAGAAGTGAATGTTAGAGGTGTCATGCTCACCAATGACAATGCATCGTCTCGTTCAGCAAGTTCGACAGTTGAGTTGCTTGAACAAAAAACATCAAAGTGATAGAACATCAAACCCATTCACCCAATTTAGCTATGATTGACTTTTGGCTGTTTTTTTAATCTAAAAAATCTGACTTCTACACCACATGACTTCCTTGTACAGAATATTTAATTACACGCATTTTTTCTTGCATTTCATTTAAACTTACTGGATTGAGTTAAATCCACTTCGTCGATAGCAAATAAACCACAATAGAATAAATACTCTCTTTAAAATCCACTATATTTGTGTATCATAGCGACACTCTGGCGCTAGACTCACATCTCCTTCATTTTATAACTCAGAATGCGCAAAAATTATATGATCTGAAGAATTATATAATCGTTGCCACATGTTCCATTCAAATCTTACAATAAATATAAGAAGAGGTATAAAAGAAATTACACAAACAACAAACAAACAGACAAAAAAACTTCAGATTTTAAATTACGTTCAAAAGGGCATTTTTGTAACGTTTTGTGTTACCTTTATTTATTAAATATCATATTATTTGCACTTAAACAATAAAATTCATTTCAGCAATGTCGCAAAATAATTTTAAAATGAGCCTATCTTTAGAATTTCCGATACACGGTTCCGCGCGCTGGAGAAAAAAGGTTTTTTTTTTTTTTTCCCCGTAGACTGTTGCCACTGCTCGCTTTGAAATCCTTGAGTTTGTTAATTAAAAATTCGTTAAAGTTTTACAAAATATGAAACGATAATAAAACAAATTCCAAATTCGGTCTTCCACATGCCCATATTCGTAGGAGGATTACGTCATTCAAAATTCGATGGCTCTGTGTACCGTTTTTTTATCACAATGCGAGAAATATACATACATTTATGCAGATTTTTCATTATTTAATTTATTCAAATATAATGTAGGACTCTAACATCGGGTGGCAACAGTTTGAAAAATGAAACGGACATTTTTAGTGATTCAACGCAAAATCGCAAAACGTAAACAATAGTCCTTCAGGGACAAAACGCCTTTGGACTAAAAAAAAAAAAAAAAAAGAAAACAGTTTTTCACAGACGATTCAGTATTTCTCATTCAATTGATTCAGTTCTCACTGACAAGGCAAAAATACATGAAAACTCAAAATATCTATATTAAAAATTACGAAGTAAATCTTAAACACTTATTTTTTGGAATAAATTCCAGAATGCATGATTTAATTCGCAATAATAAAAGAAGGCGTTATCTTTGTTGTTGCGAAGCTTACTTTCTCTAGATTGGCAACAACAAACCCACTATTCTGCTAAATTTCAAATGCCAACAAACATGGCTGCTATAGTAAAAATAATTAGGCTTAGCCGCACTTAAACAACATTTAAATTGATGATATTTCTACGAATATTGCACGCAGATTTACTAAAGGCATAAAAACATTAAACGGGAGATAAGAACAACCTAATTCAATCATTTTTAAAAGGAAAAAAAAATGCATGATTTAAAAAACGTTACGCGATTAAAACGTTACGGCGTCCACGATATACTTTTTACTTCGTACAAGGAAGTAAAAAGTATATCGTGGACGCCGTTTTCATTCCGAAGATGAGACTGATGAGGTTATAAATTATAAATACATTTTTTCATCGACTATAAGAAATGAATGACTTGAGGAATATAATCTTTGGAAAATTTGCCTACAAAAGTGCACTGATGATGGAAGAGACCATTTTCAGCACTCCTAAAATTTCGTAAGTATAACTTTAAAAGCCTACGTGTATCTCAAACATTTCAGAGTGACCCTCGTATGTAGTAGAGATTGATAAATTCAAAGGTACTAATTACTGATGGGCAGCACAGAGATCTTAAAAGAAGCTTATTATGCTTGAAGGCAGCTAATGGCTTAGAATGTCAGAACTTAATATTCAGGCAAGTCACGTTTGCGTTGGAACGCATATAACGCCCACATCATTAAGTTACAATTTAATCTTTGTCAGTCGTTTCCGTAATTGCAAGCTTTGGACTGCAGCGAACACAGCTTTCTGAGTATCATTTTGCCGCCCTTTTAAATTTTACACAAAACACTCGACTTAGAAATACGCCTCATTTTGCAGAATAGAATTTCGAACCATTATCTTTCTGCAATAAACATTTGACCCCGACAGGCGACATGAGCAAATTCTCCCTTCATTGATACTGGTTCACATTGAATTTCTTGCATCAATGAATTAGATTCCTACAACACTTCGGTTGTCAATCGCAATCATTGATTTCATCCTGAATAACTGCGTATTTTGCTTTCATTAATGTATTATTTTACCTGCAACGGTTTTAAATATTCGAAGTCACACTCAATGTACTGGTTATACCAAGTATGCGGCCCACTAGCAGCCGAGCGGTAAAGTCGCTGAACACTGGTAGTTCGGTCGGAGGTTCGAATCCTGCGAACGGGCTTGCTGCATGGGCGCTTTCGTGGTTTTCTTCATGTGTAACGTATATACGAGCCAGTTTTCTTATAAAGTCCTTCACGAAGGATATTTCTAACGCAGTTGTTTCCAGATTTGATTTGGTTCATTTGATGACGGCAAACCACTCAAGAGGCGTCTAAGGAGAGAGATGCCTTTGTGGAGGACTTTCTAAGGGAAACTGGCTCGTATATGCGTTACATATAGGGAAAACCACGAAAACGTCCATGCATGCAGCCCGTTCGCGGGATTCGTACCGCAGACCGAACTACCAGTATTCCTCGACTTTTCCGCTGGGCTGCTGTTGCCCCCCCATTTTCCCCCCCAGCAAAGCAAATTGTGTGGTGCTTTACCTTTCTCCCCACATTTCTTCAACGCTGACGTCCGTCATGCCCCGATGTCTCCTTCCAGCGCATGCGCGATAAGAATCTCAACTCTGCGGGACTACAAAAAGAACTTTAAACTCCGTTCTGTTCATCACTCAGATTGATGTCATCCTAACGGGCAAGGCAGCAACTGGGACTTTGTCCTCATATTCAAAAGATCTTATATATAACAGTAATAATGAGTATAGCTAATTACGGAGTTGCAATCTGGGCGAAGACTATGACAGAAAGGAAGAAAGGGAAAGTTTTCGCCATACAGAGACCTTTCCTCCTGAACATCTGCAAACAGCGCTAATTACTCTTTATGCATTCTCATTGGGATATCTCCTCTTCATTTAATTGCGACAAAGGAATCAATAAAAGCCAAAGTACTGCAGTTGAAAGAAGAATGCTTACCTGAACCGCACCACCTTTCATGCGTCAAAATATGGGTCTTCAACAGACTTACCATCCCGCAAAGTATTGTAATTTAATAATCAATACGGACGCATCAGCAATCTATAGTCAAGATTGCCTAAGAGCAATTACAGACGACTCTTAAATTCATGCAGAATGAGGCGCAACGTCAATAATCTACTCACCATCCTCTATTCCAGCAATATGGAAAGGAAAATTATAAAATTCTGTTTATCAAGCTATGCTGCCAGCAATTCAATCTGCAGTGAATAAAGCCGCCTCAAATAATTTAAGGACAATGGCAATATATTCAGATAGTTAATCTGCATTATATATCCTGAAGGACAGAAACAATAAGAAGCAACTGGTTCAGGATATTCAAAACACAATTAGCGTCCACTTAGAAATCCAGGTTTTCCTCAATTGGGTGAAAGCCCACAACGGGAACAATGGCGGCTGACCTCCTTGCAAAGACTTTATGTTACTCTTTGCAAGTTGATCCAAGACCTATACAACAATTTACACTGAACGTTATTGTCGACTCAAAGTAGCAAGAAGAATGGGATTCATCATTGCAAAGCAGAAGAGTCCCCGATAGTTTCCCAAGAACTGACAAAGAGGCACTAACCACGGATCTCTGCATATGTGGCGAAAGGGAAGACCCTGACCATTATATTTTTGACTGTAATCTGACAGACAGCAAACATCTGATTAAGCCTAACAACAATCTAATACCATTTAAGGAATACGTAATAAAGTACAGACAGACACCTTAGGGCCAAGATCATCAGAGACATTCTTAGACTCGGACTGGATATTTGTCATATCTAACGCTTAAGCATCTCCATAATATTACTAAAATGTATTTATTTGAATTTTATAATTTAATGTTCCAACAATTTCATTTTACTATACGCAACTAATGGGCGGGCGTTCCAAGAACTTGCTTGTTACACCTTCCGCCTTAGAAAGGGCATTTGTGCATATATTTAAACTTTTGGAAGAGTCAATTGCTCAATTTTTCAAGGACAGTCTCTTCTCAGTATGATTTGTGTACACAAATAATACCAGGAATCAGTGATCTCAGAGTCCTCTCAAGGGGTTGATGGTAGGGGAAGAAGGGCAGGAGATCCTTAGACCCCCCCGGGGTGTTCTTCCTCAAAATTGGGGTGGAAAGCTTAACAGTTAGCTAAGTTCAGCAGTACCTCAATTACCTGTGGTACTAAGAAGGTTCTGGCTTAGTTTCTACCTGTACCTGCCATTCTAACGGTATGTATATTTTTTTAAGAATTTAAAGAATTTATTCTTTATAAAGTGGTGTTTAACCAGTTAACTGTGGCCCCCTCGTTTAAGAGGGCGCACCGTTTTGTGTCGCCAGAATCGAATCATGACGAGTATATTCGTCAGTCACAGAGTACATTGCGCTGGTAAGATATTGGATGAAAAAGATGGGTTTATTTTATAAAACTGAAAATTTTATTACTAATATTTACTTATTTGGTTAACGTTAAATATTATGTATATAAAAGTAAGAATTTAAATTCCTGTTTGGAGTGATATTCAGCCGAAACAGGGTACTATACACAATGGGACTTTGCAAATCGAACCACCAGTAACGCGATTCCTTCCTGATCTTACGTTTGTAGCAATGCGAACACCTTCGCATAGGGTTTTTTTTTTTTTTTTTTTTCCCCCGATGTTCTGGGTATATAATCCGGAACATGATTTCCGCCTAATTGGCTTATATTAGGTCTAAATGGCCGAGTTTGCGTCGATTTATTTCTTTCAATTGGATACGTCACAAAAGTGTCTTCAATAAATTGGAGCAAAAAGTTGATACGCGATAGTGTTCCATTATTTTTTTATATAATATGAATGCATTCAGACACATAATGTCTAAGAAATGGAGAAATATCTTTTTGTAGTACTTTTTGAGTCGTTTTCTTGCTGTAGAGTACGCTATGATAATTCCACCGCTCATATCCACTCCACCCATTTTTTTATTATAATCAATCACTAGCTCCGGTTTCTTTGTTATTATTTTTCTTTTCTCTGTTTCTATTGCGTTGTCATTATGTACAGTACTTACTAAATAAACCTTCCTCTTATTCTTCTATTTCATTATACGCATTGTGTATTGACGAGTATACCCGTCAATACACAATGCGATTTTGTGTATTGACGAGTATACTCGTCAGTACACAAAATCGTGCCGCTTCTCCATGACGAGTATACTCGTCAATACACAAATTCGTGCCGCTTCTCCATGACGAGTATACTCGTCAATACACAAAATCGTGCCGCTTCTCCATGACGAGTATACTCGTCAATCACAGTTAACTGTTTAATAATCATGTAAAAACCCAAACCATTTACCTGTACTGTAATTACCTACAGAACACATTGACTGTTAACCCTTGTGGAGGCCCGTTACGGTATTTAAGTTGTATCTATTCACCTTTAGTTCGGTACATGCGGACACTGAAATTGTTCTCCTTACCCGCATTGCACCCTTCTACCATCCCTGTACCAGGCCCACCTAGTAATTTGAAAAGTGATTCAACGCAAAATCCCGTTTAATGGAAGTTTTGGACAAACTTTAAGAAATTATTTTATTTTCATTTGATGAAATACGAAATAGCGATCACCCTGACATGATTTTTTATGTTCATTTTTAAGCCTTACTTTTTTGTTAATTTTTTTAGGAAAAACAGGTAATGTAATGTAAGAAAAATATTAGCTAAACGTGCATACTTCAAAGAAAACGATTTTTTATCGTTTCAGTTTAATGCGTTTAAAACATTTGATTTTTTAATTTCGGAAATCAAATGCAACTAATCACTTTTGTGAAAGGCAAAGGAAATAATTTTCGTGATACATTTTATCAATCATTGTAAACGAAAGTTATACAAATATTTAAAAATACAGGCGTATTTTGGAAATTACGCTCAATTCTTTTACTGAATGTACCAGGTTTCTTTGCACAACTGTGTGATTGTTAATATTTCAAGTGCCGATTGAATAGCTCTAGTGAACACAGTGACGTATTTAATAAGGAGCGAAAGCGGGAAACTAAATGCAGGCATTCAAAAATCACAAATGAATACAACTGCATAGTATTATGGGAAAGTTCAATATCGCACTAACTTCAATGGAAATATTGTTCACAATTATTTGAATTCCCCGTGTTTGAAGTATTATGTTTCAAGAAAAACTAGAAATCAATATAATTCAAACTACAATTCAAAGGAGAAGCTGAAAGATTCCGGAGGGAAAAAAAAAAAAAAAAAGTTCTCCAAAGCGCGAGACTGTCGCCATTCGGATAAATGAGTGCGAAAATCAGCGCTTTCAGAGTTTTCAATTAATATTTCGGTTAATTAAAGTCGTACGGAGATGGAAATAGTCGAAATGGCTTCCTACGAATTTTTGGAATCGGGAATAATGTATTTAATGTTTGGCAACGCTATTTTTATTTCATCGTAAAACTTATAAATGTTTTATTAAGAAACTCTTGGATTTGAAAGCGAGCAGTGGCAACAACTTTCGAAATAAAGCAAATTTTCATCTCCAACATGCGAGACTGTTGCCACTCGGAAAAAGGAGAGCGAAAATTACAGTTTTCAGAGTTTTTAATTAATATCTCGGCTAATTAAAGTCGTACGAAGATGGGAACAGTCGAAATGGCTTCCCACGAATTTTTGGAATCGGGAATAATATATTTAATGTTTGGCTATGCTATTTTTATTTCATATTTTGTAAAACTTAGAAATTTTTTATTAACAAACTCTACGATTTGAAAGCGAGCAGTGGCAACACTTCACTTCTCGAAATAAAGCATATTTTTATCTCCAGCGTGCGACACTGTTGCCACTCGGGAAAAGGAGAGCGAAAATTACAGTTTTCATAGTTTTTAATTAATATATCGTCTAATTAAAGTCGTACGAAGATGGGAACAGTCGAAATGGCTTTCCACGAATTTTTGAAATCGGAAATAATACATTTAATGTTTGGCAATGCTATTTTTATTTCATATTTTGTAAAACTTAGACATTTTTTATTAACAAACTCTACGATTTTAAAACGAACAGTGGCAACACTTCACTTCTCGAAATAAAGCAGATTTTTATCTCCAGCGTGCGAGACTGTTGCCACTCGGAAAAATGAGTGCGAAAATTAGCGTTTTCAGAGTTTTTAATTAATATCTCGGCTGATTAAAGTCGTACGACGAATTTTTGGAATCGGGATTAATATATTTAACGTTTGGCAATGCTATTTTTATTTCATATTTTGTAAAACTAGAAATTTTTATTAACAAACTCTACCATTCGTAAGCGAGCAGTGGCAACACTTCTCGAAATAAAGAAGATTTTTACCTCCAGCGTGCGAGACTGTTGCCACTCGGAAAAAGGGAGTGCGAAATTTATTTTCAGAGTTGTTAATTAATATATCCGGTAATTAAAGTCGTGCGAAGATGAAAATGGTCGAAATGAATTCCCACGAAATTTTGGAATCCAGGAGTTCCTCCCTCGAAATTTAACTCCTCGCCGTTCCAGGTGAGTTGGCATATATAAACAAACAAACAGACAAATGTGCACTTATTTTAATAGTATAGATGGTGATATAAAGAACCTTTTTTTTGGCCATATGGGTTACATTTTGATAAAAAGAATACGAACTTTGAAAGCAGTATATATATGTAAAAAAAAGAAGCTATCCACCTAACTGAGACCTAATCTGAATTAGGTCTGACTTATCTGTTTGATTTGTTAGTAATCTTGATTTCCAAATACAGATAATGCTGGACTTTATACACAAGTAAAATAGCAAAACCATTAATCCCTTATTTAGCTATTCCACAATAACAGTTCATTACAAAAGATCAACCAAAGCGTGTTACCTACGCTTATTTCTAAAGCACTAGACACGGGGCAATTTTCATCAGCCCTTCGAAGAAAATTCCTTTCACTTTATTGAGAAAACGATAATGAGCATAATATCCGGCACAAAATCCATGAAGTATAATACAAAAAAACAATAGTGCCGTACAACATAATTCAATCTACCGCCTTGCACTAAACAGGTTTCGGGGAAAGACATGCTTCATGGAGCATCATCTACAAGGCTTACGAAAGGAAGTGGACATTATCATCACCTGGCCATAAATCCCTCCCCTTCCACGTCTTAACGTCATTAGCGCTTTCTAGCAGAATAATATGAAAGATGTCTTTTTTTAGCGAACATCTTGGAAGAACACACCACCTCTCTAAACTGGGAGCTTCTTAAAATGCAAGATATACTTTTAGCAAATCGCTGGAGGTTTCTGACCTCTCGTGTTGGAAGCAACTATTATCAGATAAGAGACACTTAAGCGTGGGTGGCTGCGCGAGTGATATAACCCTTTCTCTTTCTTCCTTGAAGCACAATGAATAGTGATCATAAAATAGTTTGAATCCATTACTTTACCAGAAATACACGTTTTGTAACCTCAGCGATCTTCGCTTTCTTGCAGAGCGTATGGGTAAGCGCATTTATTAATTCCTCAGAAGAAGTCTGATTACTTAAAAAATAATCGTACAAAGAAGATTTCGATTAATGCAAAGACAGCAATAAACCTTAAATTTTGTGCATGCACGCTATCATTCGACTTATATTTCATATTTTGAAAAAAATACCTCCACTTCTATAAAAAAACCTGATGGGTACACCACATGACTTCTTTCTACGGAATATTAAATTATACGCATTTTTTCTGCATTTCCCTTAAACTTATTTCCCCGAATTTCATTAGAGATATATTTCTCATTCAATTAATTCAGTTCTCACTTCGCGACATGGCAAAAATACATAAAATCTCAAAATATCTATATTAAAAAGTGAAAGATATTAGAAAAAGATAAAACACCAAATACAGTTAAAACAATTAAAAAAAAAACGATTTTTGCAATTAAAATTACAATTTCTTCGCAAAAACAAGCCATTCGGCCGGCGAGCAAGAAGGCGTACTTTTCGGTGCACAAAACTGAAAGTTTACTTTTTTTTTCTCATCGGCAAAAAAGACACCGAAGGCGTAGGAACTGGCTTAATTTCTTGTGGACGCTATGCTGAGTCAATATATCAATTTAATAACTTAAATGATAATTCCAGAAAGGATTAAGCATAATTTAATTCGCAATAATAAAAGAAGACGTTATCTTTGTTGTAGCGAAGCTTAGTTTCTCTAGATTGGCAATAAATCTACTATTCTGCGAAGTTTCAAATGTAAACAAATATGGCTGCTATGGTTAAAAAAAATTAGGCTTAGCCGCACTTAAACAACTTTTAAATTGTTGATGATTCTACAACTATAATATGCAGGTTAACTAAAGGCATAAAATCCTTAACGGGAAGATAAGCACAACATAATTCAATCATTTTTAAAGCAAAAAATGGACAATTTACCAACATATAAGAATAAAGAAACTGAGCTCACCGAGCTGAGTAACAGAGTGGATATATATATGCAGGCACCTAATAGGTGACCGTGGCCTCCTATAAAGAGACGGACAAATTACATTCATGCATTCTCCGGGATTCGAACCCTTCGATACAGCAATCAGAATCACTAACCACTTTCCTACCTGGAGGCGACAAAATTAAAAAAATACTGATATGCATTCCATCGCAATGAAGGCACCGAAACATAAACGCCATTTTGTCAGTTCCTCGAATTAACCTCATATTATTTCATTATTCTTCTGAATAAGGGAAACAGAGACTACAGTATTTCTTATTTCAAGAATAAACAATTAAAACAAACTATTCAGAACGATCAATATGTAAACGACGATAAATAATGAAATATAATGTAGCCTTCTATCTGTAGCCGCCATTTATTTATCGTCTGGTCATCAACCATGAACACTTATCGGCAGTTGAATTTCTTGGTTGAGTGATTGCGCTTTCTGCTGATCTTGAATCGGTGAAAACTTAATCGTTTGCAGGTAGTATTTCCCTTTTCTTTTTACGTATTCTCCACATACATCTATTTGATTTAGTTGTTAAATAAATAACTAAACCAAAATTCAAGCTCAGATTTTTTTCTTTTCTGTATTAATGAGTGTGGCGTTCCAGAATCTTTTATAATACGCAAACGATATTCGAATGTGTTGGTATTTCACGTATTTATCACAATGATGACTTACTACAGTAGTTTAAAATAAAATTTCAATCACTAATGATGCGTATCAAAGGCTTTAACAAGTATTCAAAACATGGTAGTGTTTTCTGAAGCTTACGTAAATTATTATTATATTATAACTAAGCATTTGGTGATTCTTTGCACACCAACGCACTGCCCATTTCTACTCGAGGAATGCCACCCCCCCCCTTGTATAGTGGTAAGCGTCGCTGACCTCAAGCATACCAGGATTCAAGCATACCTGGACATACATTCAAGCATACAAGCATACCTGAATAATCTCCCAACTTATTCATTCCATCCCTTTTTCCTTCAGCAGCAATCATGCACATAAATCCACCGCAAATCTCTATGGCTGAAAAAGTGGCGCCTAGACGGTATAGTGATTATGGCAATGTACTGGGTTTGAATCCCGTGGAAGGCATGGATGTTTGTAAATGTATAGTTCCGTACAGCATGGAGGCACTCTAAAAAAACGGCGGGCCGAAAATTCTCTCGAGAGGTTGGTGGTAGGGAAAGAAGAATGGGAGACCCTCGCGCCCGTCTCAGCGGGGTGCTCACCGTCATATTAGGGGGCAGAAATGAGCTAAATTGCACTGTTACCTAATTACTAAATTGCACTGTTAAGGTGCTCAGGGCTGTTGCCAACGGCAGGCATATCTTCCCCTTACAATTTTGAACCTGTTGAACTTGTCATCGTTTGACTAACGTATCATTCAGTTCATCCCCAACTTTCGTAAATATCGAACGCATTTTAGTACCCGTAGAAGGCGAATATAGATAATCAGTACGAACGTGCGGTGCTACATTTTTTATTTTCGTGTGGTGAATCTGCTATGTCTGCAGCGATAAAAATTAATAGTGTACACGGTGAACACAACACACTATTAGTGTAAGGACTGCCCAGAAATGGTTTAAAAAATTTTTTAAGTTGGAAAAAGCAGCATGGATGATGAACCCCGTTTCGGAACGTTTTGAACTGTTAGAACCAAACCAAATCAAACGATTCATTCAGAAGTTTATAGTGAACAACTTTGCCGTCTAAACTCAGAATTGATCAAAAAAACGCCCACGATCGGTGAATATCAAGAAAGCGTTGTTTCGTCATGATAACGCACGATACGGCTCGAACAACTCTGCAAAAAATGAGTGAAGTTAATTGGAAGCTTTTGCCACATCCTGCTTACTCCCCAGATTGCCTTAAGTGATTTTCACTTATTTCGTGCCTTACAAAATTTTTTACTGGCAAAAATATGAAATTCTAAACAGGATGTACACAATGAAGTTTCAAGTTTTTTTTTTTTTTTTTTTTTTTTTTGCATTAAAACCAGAGACTTTCTACAGCAATGGCATAAAAAAGCTGCCTGTAAGATGGCGAGACATTGTAGATAATGGAGGAAAATATATAATCGATTAAAATGTTAAATTGTGTTTTTTTATATTATTTTAAAATTTCACAAAAAAATGCGCACGAATTTATGGACTGACCTAATACATGAACCCTATTCACTGAAGGAACCAATTCCTTCAAGTTTAGTTAAGCCTTTGCACTCGAGTGGTGACTCTTGGTCACCACTTCATTTGATATGGTAACTCAAGAGTTCACTTTTGATCACCATTCGGTTTGACGCGATCACTCGATCGGTAACGATGCTTGTCAATCTTTAATCTTAAATCCATTTTCAGATTTAATACATCTCCAACATTAATTCTAACTCGACAGTTTTGGCAATAGGAAAATTATTTTCAAAGTTACGGAGACCAACAAGCATAGAATACGATGAAGGAATCAGTTCCAAGTGAAGAAGAGTTCGAGCTTCTGTTGACGAAGAACAGAAATAAATTCAATGCATGGACTAGATAACGAAGAACAGGAGGAAAGCAGTGAAATTATCGATTAAGTAAGAGAAGGCGAAAAATCAGTACAGTAAGCGACACTGGTTCCGCAGAAGATACAGAAAATTCAGAACAGATAACGTGCACAGAATCCGATGAAATACCACAAATAATACCGTTTGCATCCGGCGAAACAGCGCAGGACCATAAGTATCCTCGGACATAAAAGAACCATTAGATTTCTGTAAAATCATTTTAAGTTACCTGTACGAAATATATAAGGCACTTTCTCCCTCCTCGCAGCATGCCTTCGTGGTGTAACTGTTAGCACACTCGAAAGGTACAAATAGGGCGCAGCTCCATCCACCTAATCGACAAGATTTTATGACAAACAAGGGCTGCGCCAAGCAAAAACCACAAACGAGGGCATCCAGCAACCCGGCCATGTCCCGGCAACAGGCAGTAAAATTAAAAACAAACCTAAAAACTTCAAAAACTTCAATTTAAAAACACTATAATCGGGAAACCAAAGGGTGTTAAAGGGCCCCGGACAACAAAAAACATGTAAAGAAAACCAAAAAAATAAACTAGAAAATATCACAACAGGAAAGCAAGAAGAAAGGAAAATAAAAACTGGTGAATCTTTACATTATGGTAACTTGGCGAATTTTTGGCGACCAACCCTGCTACAGCAACCTGCTAGTTTTTTTTTTTTTTTTTTTTGGGGGGGGGGCATTTTGTTAACACGAAATAAAGTTTTTTTTTTTTTTTTTTTTTTTTTTCCCCCCTCCCTTCACTTATCACTTTTTCCAATAATCTGCTAGCCGAATTACGCTTATGATAGAACTTTTATGGAACAAAAGTGCTTAATCATGACGAAGATTAGGACGAAATTGGGAGAAAGTGTAGAATCGTCCACTGCTTGCCGAGTTTTTAAGAATTGCATATACACGGTATCCATGTACACGTCGACCTATTTTCACTTAAAAAAACATCCCAGAATTGCACAAAAATGGCATTGCGCGCACTCTTAACTTTATCCATGTACACATCGACCTATTTTCACTTAAAAAGTCAAAGAAAATTGACAAAAATCCAATTCTTCTTACTCTTGTAAAAAGCGCCAATCAAATAAGTGGGCGATTCTGCACTTTAGCAGCGAAATTGTTTCTAAGTGCTTATTAGCTAAAATCACGATCGGAATTTTCCGGAATATGGCACATTACATGTCTCATGATCTCTCATTTCTCTGAGGCAAAATAATCTCTGATTGGAACTTCTCAGATTATTGCTAAAGTCCTAGCTAGTAACCTTTATCGCCTTACTAAAATGTCGCCAAACTACCTGTTACCATATTCTAAAGATTAGCCTAAAAACTAATCAAAATGGTGGTTAGTAAGAACAAAATATAAGGAAAGGGCAAAACAATTACAACCACTCATTCTCAGAACAAGCAAAAGACCAATCAGCACACTTCAAATCAATCGATGTAGAGTGTAAAAACCTCCAACCAACAAAACCATCAGCAAAACCGGAAAAATAAAATCACAGAACTCCAGAAACCGCCACTACCAATAATCCGCCTAAATATGACCAGCGGAAGGATCATACCAACAAGCCGCTGAGACACTAGTTCTCAGCGGTATAATAAATTAATATATAATAATTGCATAAAACTTAATGGCAGTATGTAATGTTTCAATGTGTACATTAAGGTAAACGTTGTCTAAGAGTTTTCTCTTTCAGTAACAAATAATATACAAAACAACAATTAGCATTGGTAATTACTCTATGTGATAACCATACAAAACTATAATAGATTTAAACTGAACATGTTGTATCCTCAAAATAAATGTGTGGTTGGAAGCGTAATTATGCAATAAAAGACACCAGAAGACAAATCATTCTGTTCTACAAAACCAGAGCTGCAACACTGAAAATCCTTAAGCTTATAAGCTATACATTAAAAACATTGATTACACAAGATATATTAAATATATCAAAACCAATGAAATACATATAAAATACCACACTCGAAAGGTATTCGAGTTCTGGCGAAGGCACCTAATGGCTCTACAAATTCACCAAATACAGTAAGACCCCGCTTAACGCTGTTTCGTTTAGCGCTGTTTCGGTTTAGCGCTCTTTTATTTCAACCCGGGGATTCTCCGAAATTGTGCGCAGAGCTACGTTTCCAAATAACATATCCGAAACAGTGTAGTTGTGTTTCTTGCATTTTAATCATTTGAAACAACATTTGTTGACATTATTGTAAGTTTAAATTTGATATATAATACTATAAAGATTAAGTGTATACAGTGACAAATATTATGTATGATCTTTAGTTTTTATCATGGGTGATAATACGAGTAAAACACAAGAAAAGAAAGCAACCAGAAAAAGGCATTTCACTGGAAACTCAAATGCAAGTGATTAGAAGATCAGATTCCGGTGAACGTCAATCTCAAATTAGCGCTGCATTGATTTTGGCAACTTCAACAATAAGGACAATTCTTAAGAATAAAGAAAAAATACCGTCATCGGCAACCGCAACTACGTCAAGCTCTGCAACTAGAATTACCCGTTCTAGAAATAGCATTATAGAGGAAATGGGAAAACGACTGTCTATATGGATTGACGACGAAATTGAACGCAATATGCCATTAAGCCAATCTATCATAATGCCTTCTTGACAAAAAGGCAGAAAATTGGAAACCCAGAATAGACTGAATGATCTGACTGAGAATTTTATTTGTTTTTAAAAGTATATGTGTTTATATTTTTGTAAGAAATAAATGTTTGATTTTATTTTTATTAAAAAAAACATTATTAAATTTAACGCCTAACCATTTTTTATCCGTCTTCCCCTAACCCCATTATTTACATGTTAAGATAGCCTCGCTTAGCGCTGTTTCGCATTACGCTCTACTTCGATGGAACGTATCCCCCGCGTTAAGCGGGGTCTTACTGTATGCGGAAAATCGTCTCCAGTTTTTGCTTCGCCAGAGCGAAAAAAGGCCTCCAGTGCAAAGGTTTAAATTGCTCAAAGTGCAAAGTGCTGCTCCGTCCTAAGCGTTAGACAATATTAATATTTGCCTTTTTGCTTAAGGAACTGCTTATGTGAACTTGCAGGATTTCGTTTATGAGCATGTTTATTTAAACTTGCAGCACTCTTTCTGGATGGCCGGCAGCATTCGGCATTGCATCATTAAGGCGCTATTTGCTTGCTTATACATGAGCAATCAGTTGACTTGTTACGGACAAGTCTGAAGCCCAGACAATAAAATTAGCAAACGGAAATCAACAATGGACAGGCAGTTGCAGATGATAGACGGATATCGATTTCAAGGCTATATCTGAAAAGGTCTGCACACTCGCCAACCGGAAAATAACAATTCGCATTTATTCGATCGTCTTATCAATTTCTATAAATAATAATTCTACTCGTCGAAAGAATAATAATAAAGGCAAGCTTCACTTTCCTCGTGTGCAGCAGGTCGACCATGAAGATGCAACCAAGGAAATGAAGAGGAATCAAAATCAAAATTTATGGTTCAACAATTCTGCTCACTCATATGCTTTGCCTGGGGTACCAACAACCTACGTTAATAAAAAAAAACGCAAAGAATGTTTGGTAGCCATTATGCGGTGCATATTATTTTAATCCATTCGCAAAGCCACTGAAAAACCGACCAAACAATACTATAATATGTTAATAATTACATTTACTCGTTCTTTAAGAGCTCTATCTTATATTGCGTAGTTACACTAATTAGCTTCTATGTCCAATCAACAAATCTGAAGACTTTTATTATAACTAAATTAAAAGGTAACATTCCATAAGAAAGAAAACAGAAATACGAAGTTAATAGCAATAGCATAATACGTCTTGCTGGCCTGATTTCTTTTAGTTTAATCGCTTTAGTTGTTTTAGTTTAATTTTTTAATTTCTACAAGTTTTTTAACCCGTTAATTTCGCTTTGGCATTTTGCGTTGGTTCATTGTAAACACCGTTTCACTTTTCACATTTGTTACCACCAAATATTAGAGCCCCGCGTTACGTTTCAAGAAATTAAATAGTGAAGAATCTGCATCAATGTATGTATGTTTCTCGCACTGTGATAAAACAATGCTAAAAGCTGCATAGCAGACCAGAAAATTAGTGCCCTTACAACGAGGAGCAAACGCCTGATATTCGTAAAAGAAATTAAGCGATTAGATAGTTTTCAACCAGAAATTGCAAAATGGCAAAAAGAGTCAAATATAATAGAAATTTTTTGAGGCAAATGAGGGAAATTTTCTCCTTCAATTACCCCCCAAAAATTCTTTTTGTGTGTTAATTTATTATTTCTTACACAAAACACATTTATTTTTTATTTATTTACTTTATTATTATTATTATAAGTCTAAATGTAATAACTCAAAAGGCCTATTACTTTTCGCATTTTGCGCTGCTTCACTATGAACGGCGTTTCACTTGTTGCCACCAAACATTAGAGCCCTGCATAATATATATAAAGAAATTAAATAATGAAGAATCTGCACGAATGTATGTATGTTTCTCGCACTGTGAAAAAACAACGGCACCCGGAGACATCAAATTTTGAGTATCGCAGTCCTCTACTCGAATATGGGCATCTGGAAGCCCAAATTTGAAGTTTGTTTCATTATCTCTTTCATATTTTCTAAAATTTAAAGAATTTTTCATTAACAAATGCAACGGTTTCAAAGAACACTGTACGGGGGGGGGGAGGATTATCTCCAGCGCGCGAGATTGTGTATCGGAAATTCTAAAGATACGCTCTTTTTAAATTGTTTTGTAAATATTTATAAATAAAGGTAACACACAAAACGTTAAAAAAAGCCCCTTTCGGGTAATATCAAATCGAAAAGCTTTAAGTTTTTTTTTTTTTTTTTTTTTTTTAATTATACATTATTTATTTATTTTCGTTAAAATTAGCGAAATTCAGCTTTACTTGATGTTAAGAATTAAAGTGTAAGATACATTATAAGCAGGGTACAAATGTTAATAATTTAAAAAATTAAATCGCTAATTTGATAATTTAAATGATAATTTAATTAACAGTCGGCAGTACGCAACCAGTAACGATATACGTTACCATTTATTTTAATATTACCAGTTTCTCCAAACCATGGGTTCATAACACACCTTAAATTTAGATTTAACGCCTTAAATTGTATTCAAATTTTGGTATTTATCAACATTTTCATACTTTATAAAACACGTTAAAAACTATGTCAATTTAAGTAAATGTATACATAATTTTTGAGTTTGGGATAGGATCGGGGGGGGGTGATCGTAATGACCATTTAGCAGTGGAGAAAGGGGTACATGGAACAAAAGAGGTTGAAAACCACTTCTCAAGACAAAACATGATTTACGATGCCTTAAATTTTATAATATTTTCCCTTATTTACATAAACACCACCGGTATAAATATTTAATTTTTTCACCCTTTTTTATCACTACCGTTTTATATATGCAATAAATAACAATCTGTCAAATGATAAGAACCTACTTTTCATCTACAGGAGAGTAACTTCTATTAAAACGACTTTTGCTGAAATGCATAAAAGGCATTTTTAACCTTTAACTAATTAAAGGGTTAAAAATGCCTTTATTCAATTCTTAATAATCTTAATAATGTGATCTTAATAACTACCGTATTTACTCCCGTAATAGTCCCCCCCCCGTTTTGAAGCAGAAAAAAAATCGTCAAAAGCGTAGATTATTGTGCAGTAGATTTATTCGCATGATAGTCGCACCTAGACTTCAACAACGAAAAATTGGGGGAGAAAAATGCCAATATTACGCGAGTAAATACGGTAAATCTTAACAATTAAATAAATTAGATCTTAATAATTAAATCTTAATTAAATAAATTAGATCTTAATAATTAAATCTTAATTAAATAAATTAGATCTTAATAATTAAATCTTAATTAAATAAATTAGATCTTAATAATTAAATAAATTAGATCTTAATAATTAAATCTTAATTAAATAAATTAATATTAATGATTAAATTATTATTAATAATATAATATTATTTATCTTATTAATAATTAAATCATAACAATTTTCTTTCGTACTTTCTAGTTAAAATTATCTACTTGAAGAAAATGTATAATTATTGCAAGAAAAAAAAAAGTTACACATCCCCTCCCCCCCCAAAGGAGGTGCATGTTTTCACCTAAGAACACCCACATTTTGCATACATTCATACGCACTTTTTCATTAATGAATTCATTAATTTAACCTCTTAAATGCCATTAATTAATTAAAGAAACAATTATTTTTAGATTTTTAATTTAAATATTTTAAATCTGTAGTTTACCCTTAAAATTCGACAGACATCAAAGTACCAAAAAGTGTCGGCTTATGGATAAAGATAAACAATAACTAATATTATATTACTTATCGCTGAAACAAGTTTAGAAAGCAATTCAATTCAAGCATTAATTTAAATAAAACGAATTATGATGTAAACTTTAAAAAATAATTAATATTTTTAATATGGTATAGATTTGCAACACTGATGGATAAAAGTCACCAGTAAGTTCTTAAAAGTAAAACCTCAACCATTCATTAATCCACCAATTATTGCAATTACAGAAATAAGCTTTAAACCTGCTTCATAACGTAAAACACTTTTGTAAACAAATTTTATCAGTAGCGCTAGAATGAGACAGATCCATGCAGCAGACTCAGAAACACAGAACTAATAATAAATGAGTGAGTATTAAACGCTTACTTTTCGGTATGCGAGACTTTCCGTAGATGGCAATCTTACTCCTGGTCACGCCATTCGTCGTTTCATTCAGAGAAGAAGTAAGATGAACTTGACCCACAAACGCGGGAAGGGAGGCACATCTCGCGCGCATACCCCGCTGTTCCAGATCTTGGACATCCACAGGTGGGTTGCTAGTAGTAGAGCTGTACTCACAAGAGGACACAGCATCAAAAGGCACTAAGGTTGAGGTGTGGCCAACTATGGCAGATGGCTCATCTTGCACACTCGCACACAAAACCGAACCATCCTCACAATTTTCGTTGATAATTTGAGTAGGAACTGAAACATTTTCTTCAGATTCGAGATCTTCCACTGCACCTAAATCCGGTGACATAATATAGCTGAAAATATTTCCCATTGGTAAGCCAGGAACGACTTCTGATCTCTCGCATCGAACATCTGGCTCGACCGTCGTAATCGTGGACGAGATATCCAAACATTTCGATGAGGATACATAGTCACATTTCTGATACTTCGTTTTCGATTTATTAATTCGAGGTGATAGGTTTTTATCGGAATTGATAACATTATCGTCGTCATGCAGTTCACTACCCTTTTTAGTTCTGTCATTAGAAAGCAATGAGTCTTTCGCTCGTTCTCGGTTGGCAATATGAGAATTCCTTCGACAAGGAATCATCGAAATTTTGCTTCCTTCTACATTAGGCTTACGCAATAAACCTTTCACTTTTGGCGGAACAATACCATTCGTAGAAATTTCTTTTGAGCTTCTCTCTCCGTTGCAAATATCAAAAGAATAATTATCCTTTATAGGTGAGCTTGAACTATTGACACCATTTGTTTTATCCACTGTGATGGTCACATTGTTTACGATTCCGGGCGAAATTTCACAGACAGACATATCTCTTACCAAACTCTCAGTTTCCCCGTGCTTTGCATAATCCTCATGAGTATCTAATCCAGCTGAAGGCTTGGTAGAATATCCATTTGTGAGTGGAAGTTGAGTCGCGTTAACACCCTCCAAATCAAAAACTCGAATAGCACATGGTTCTTCAGCTGCATTCAGCCTGCTTTGGGAGTTTAGATAATTCTCCCCACTTGTACACTCAAGGCCTGTGTAATCACAAGTATCATAAATCGCACGTTCACATAAAACCTCCGTTATCTCATCTTCGAAGCTGTTCTCTTTAGGGTCCTGATAACCGCACGTTTCTGAGCAAAAGATACCACTGAAGGTAGCTACTGTCATTCCGACATTCGACAACATTGGTGAACTGCCGCCGTCCCCTCGTTGACCAACGGCAGCTGTGGATGCGATCCCTAGCGCGTCGCTTGTGCAAATCCTTCCGCCTTTCTTGTCGGTCTGAACAATACTGGGAGGGTACTGAGGCGTGTCGACGTCTTCCCTGCGTAAATCACAATGCGTGACGTTATTGGGCAAGCCCGGAGGACGCGAACTGGAAGGGACTTCAGGGCATCGTTCCTCACACCGATTTTTCTCACGCAGCGTGGAGCACTGGTACTCATTTGTGCTATGAATGAACCCATCCTTTGGGAAAGTTGAAGCAGATTCAGAGTAATCACACTTCATGAAAGGAAAACTAAATCCGCTTTTTGCGTTATAATAACTACCGTCAGCATTCCACGGGGATGCTTGATCATTCGAGGGAATATTTAAGAGACCGTTAAAAAACTGGTCGTTTTTTGGTTGAAGGGATATATTTTCATCACACATAGCTAACTTTTCCAAGTAGCTTTCAACATTTAGGCGATCATTATTCAAAAATCCTCTATCCAGCATAACAATTGTGGTATCGAATATGGTCTTCTGCTTGCGCTCAGCACAGGGGAATAATTCTGTAGATGTTAAATTATTTTTGTATGTTGTATCACAAGGACCTAATTCCCGTAAATAGCTCATATATTCACCTTCCACTTTTGTTTTCACACAAGGAAAAGATTCGTTAACATAATTTAATGAGTTACGATTCAACGATTCTTGAAAAGATGTTTTGCAGGTTTCACTCCTATTGCCTGATGTCTCAAGCTGATCATCATCAACGTACGTTAGCACCGGCATGATTACCTGATTCTTTGAATCACTATCGAAAATTTTAGAATCCGCATCATTTAATTTCAAACACAAATTTAAATTCTTATCAGATACATTTGGCTTGCTATTACTGTCATCGCCATTTCTAGAAATATCAGTAACTGGAGAACTAGCCACAAATCCATTTGCCTTAGTATTATTTGGATAACTTGCATCTCCGTTTAGAATGTTATCCTCATTGCAGCTGTAGATTATATTTTCGGCTGTGCCCGACACTACTGCTACATCTTTATTTTCAGGAATTACTACGGGTGGGTTTGTGAACCTTTCTACTTTTTCAGAAAGATTCTGCGTTGTCGAATTGCTTTTTGAATCAACAATGTCATCACCATCAACAAAATGGCGCTGAAGCACATGTTTATTAAAATTTGACTGTTCAGATTTATTTTCATCGAGTGGAGTTGGCAACACAGGAACGAAGGAATTGCTAAATTCGTCATAAATATCACAGGTGTTTTGTTTGTCTTCGGAATGAAGCTCATTATGGGATAAATCGAACACAAAAGTATCATTCAATTCATTTTCTGAATTATTGGGAGTGACACATACATCTTCAGTCACTATTACTTGTGGAATTAATGCTTTGGTTTGCTCGTTAGGATATGTTTGTATTTTTGAATCATCTTCGGACACACAAGAAGGAAAAGAAATAGCACTACTATTCTCAGACACATTCACCTCAATTTGTTTCTCTTTTGATATATTACTTCCATTTATGGAAATCGTCTGTTGTGCAGCTGTTAAAGTTTCCACGCTTTCATAACAATCGTGACATTCTGGAGCACTCGTATTATAACTGAAAGATCCATCATTTGTATGGATAGCATGAACCAGATCTGGTTCAGTTTTGATAGGCACAGATGCACTTCCATTTACTTCTTGGCAAGTGTTATGCTGGTTTAATCCACCTAGAATATGAGTGGAATCATCATCTGAACTTTCATTTTCCGATATTAAAACCTGAACACATTCTTCGCGTTGAAATACATCCCACTGAGGTACAGTGGTAAACGCAGCAAACTGAGTTTCTGGAGATGTTTTTAATTTAACACGGGTAGCATATTTTTGTTCGCTTAGATTGCAGTTAGAAGTAAGGCATGGATAATCACAGTTAGAAACACTGCTTGTGTTCACGGCATTACTGCCTTGTGGATGCCTATAAACTTTCGATTCAAAGCAAGGCGAAGAGGCATAGTTCACTGTTCCATACTTACTTCCATTGAGGTTATTATCTCCAAGTGATGTCAAACTTTCTGGATTCACAACAGCATCTACTTTGCGACAAACATCAGCACTTTGGTAGGCATTTGGGAGGAATTTTGGGGAATTCACCGATTGAGGAAGTGGGGTAGAATTTGGGCAATCTGCCGGCAAATTTTCAACACCCGAATGCGAAGGCAATTTATTCAACAGCGCTTTGGGCTTTTCGGTTGTTCTGCCATTCAACACCTGGACTACACTATCGCCTGAGGGAATTTTGTTGCTAAGGGAACGTGACGAAGGCAATGCATTCTCAGAAGCCTGGCAGTCAGAGAAAGATACACTTTTGCACAGTTTTGGTTCTGGTTCGGTAGATTTCAGTTTGCCAAGTGATTCCGAATTTTCAGCACGTAGTTCCGCAAGGGAGAGAAACTCGCCTGTACCTCTGCCATTTCCGATAGAGGGGACATCATGAACTTCCAGCTTCTCCGTTGAGGGCTTTCTCAGGTCCGGGCTAGAATACCTAGCTTTCTGGTGACTTCCGGATAAGGCATCAGCGATTGTGGGGGCTATTTTTCTTGATTTCTTTTTCCCTTTGGGAAAACTTATCCTAAAGCTGGAAAATAAGGACAATGTTCGATCCCGTTGGCATACATCTGTAACCGGCTGGCTAGAACACGTGGCAACTGAGCTGATGGAAGCGCAATCGTCATCATCTACTTCCGATGGTGCAGGTGTTGGAACGGATAATTCCTGGTCAGCAGCACCTTTCTTGGGATCGTCAGGCAAACGGTGACGCTTCTTCCGTTTGAAAATTCGGAAAAATTTAGGGGAGTTATGCTTGGAAGTTTCTCCGTTAGGTAGTTGTTTGGCCTGCTCATCGGGTTCGTCCCCACGGCGTGTCTGACTGCCGTCCAAATGGCGATTCCATTTAACACGCATGGCTTGGCAAGTAGGGAAAAAGATATACACGATTCAGAAGAGTGTTTCACGAAATCATAACACGATGTGCACTGAATGGTTCATTGACTCGCAGCTTTAAAAGTAAACATGTTTATTACTTTGTGATTTAGAAGATGAAGATGCAAAATGGCTTTCAAAATTTCAGCACAACAATGAAAGTAAAAAACTAGGAAATAATCTGTTTCTCACTTAAAACTAAAAATCACGTAAACCGTTGAAACACATACTTAAGCTAGAAAAACCTCGACAGCTAATTCAGCACGGAAATGAAATGCATATTTGGATACTAGCAAGAAAAGACACAATGTATTATTATTTCTCCAAATAAACAAGAATTTTCAGTTAGCTTATTATCTGTGTTTTGGAATATTATACTGTGAAAAAACACTGCACGTGTTAATTTAAACATAGCTGTATAAACTGTCTTGAATATAATGTAAACAGACACAGATAATATCAATGCATTTAAATAATTAAGAGGTAGTGTTTATGAACTAAGTTTTTTTAACCAAAACATTTCACAAAATATGAAAAAATTCTTAACGAATATATGTGTCTTAGCGTTACACTTTAACTGTTGCTAAAAGAATGGTTATTATTTTATTCAATAAATTTGGTATTTAAAAGTTCTTTTCATTTTAATATAAGGCAATGCACAGTTGTTTATACTACCACGCACTAGCATGGAATAAACACTCGCGCAAGCGAATGCAATCAAAAATCAGCTAAGCTACAGTGTATATAACTTAGCTATATAACACAGCAGTGAACTGAGGTTATATAGTTATTGCACAAAATACACGTATTAAAAAGTGTATCATTTCCAGTTTGAGGGGAAATGTTTTATATCAAACTCTACTTAAGCGTGGCACACAATTAGTTATCACACCCAAATATGATTTAAAAGAATTTGCAACATAGATATTTTCGATGTAATCCTATGGAAATCACACTAATCTACGAACGTTTCATGATCTCACAGATTTGATGCACACACATGCGTGATAGGGATTCAGCTATTTCCATCGACTTGTAAACACAAACCGAATCTAATGCACGACACTTTTGGCGAAACACATTTTCAAACATGTGGTTAACAAACGTTGTACACATTTACGTCATTGTACTCTCATAACTTTTCGAGATCATTTAAAATGCACAGTGTATCAAATATTTGAAGATGTTCACATAAACTTTTTCAATCTGTAGTTAAGAAATAGAACACATTATTTCGCGAACGTCAGATATTTAACGGCATTTACCAATCCACGCAGGGTTTTGTAGTAGAATTAGAAACACAACACAAATCACTTCATCGATAATTGTAGAGCACAATCAGTCTTCACCACATAGAACATCTTTAAATTCTGTTGTATCAAAAATAAATATCCCTGCGTTGAACACGTATCACAGAAGCTTTGTTTTGTATTTGAGATCAAACACAAGAATATTTGCTGGTGATTTTTTAGACGTTTTCACAATACATTTGAATACGCTTTACGGGTTTTCAAAACGTCAAAAAAATCCATATCTTATATATGCATCCTTATCTGCAGTCCGAAGAATTTTTTGCAAAGTAAATCAGCAATGTTTTTGTTTTTCTTGGAGAAAGTCCGAGAACTCATTTTATACGTTTGCGGATGACAGCAAAATTATTTGTTGATAGTCTTAGTGCACTTAGCAATGACGATAGTTTTCTCATACGCACTATATGATCCATGATGTTTTGTCTATGGATTTAAGTACAGCAGCAGATAATTAAAACTCGATGATGCAGGAACTAAAAACGAGTCTATAAAGGCCAAGCGGGGGATCACTTACTGCAAGACAAATGTCTGTTTTAAAATATTCCATAGAATGCTTATAAAAAAGAATTCGTTGTACTTCATAAAATATTCGTGAGTAGATAGTACGTATTACGCTTTAAGTCCAGATCAGTTAAAATAAAATACAGACCGGTTACTTTGTCCGTAAGAAATCGTTGACAACAGCTCACCACACAATACTTAAGTCCTCAAAAAGAAGTGGAAGAAAAAACGCTCCTAGCGCACATACCGCGCGCGCAACTGGTTTTTCGTGCGGCAAGGTCAGTAGAGCTGCAAATTGCTCCTTACTGATACAAACCACCGCTGGAACCCTAATGAGATTTGCGCTCGTTGCCGTGTCAAGAGTCGGGACACTGACTGGCATAGCACGCGGAGAAAATGACGCCAAACGCGCCAGGATCGCCAAGTCAAAAATGGACCGCAAGAGGAAGAAGATAAGAACGAAGAAGATGAAAGTGAAAAAGATGTCCCATCATCATTAATTTCGAAAAACACTCGCCCAGCTCCGAACACCGACACCCACACAGGCATCTCGCAGAAGGAAAGAAAAAAACATTTTTATTTGTTCATCAAACATTTGCAAAAGTCTTTTTTTCTCAACATCTCCAGAACATTAAGTCATGCGTAACGGTAAGATGTTATACATCTTTTTCAAAAAGTTAAAAAAACTTTTTTTTTTTTTTAATGAATTGCATTTTTATTTCGATCTGCAGAGGAATAAAAGAATTGCATTTTTATTTCTCTCTCCCTCTACGAACAAATACACGCGAAAACAGATAAAAAAGTGAATAGTAATAATATTTTACTTTTTTCAAATAAAAACAGATTTAAATGTATGAAAGTTTCAGGTTATCATATATTAATTTTTGAATAAACATGTAATCATAACCTACCCTCTATTTATTTGTTTTCTATCTTTAGTGTGCTAAAAACTGCATTAGATTGTGAACATATTCTTCTCTCATTATAGCCGAAAAAGGCTATTTGCCCAGAAGAGCAATTTATTTCGTTTTGGTATTTTGCGCTGGTTCACTATAAACGGTGTTTCACTTTTCAAATTATTGCTACCAAATATTATCGCCCTGTATTATATTTAAAGAAATTAAATAATGAAAAATCTGCATGAGTGTATGTATGTTTCTCGCACTGTTAAAAAACAACGGCACCTAGATCCATCTAATTTTGAATAACGTAATCCCCCACCCGAATATGAGTCCGAATTTGGAATTTTTTTTATTATCCATTTCATATTTTGTAAAACATTAACGAATTTTTGATTAGCAAACTCAACAATTTCAAAGCGAGCGATAGCAACTAGTGATGAGTCGGTACTACCGAACCGGGTATTTTGTAACGAGTACTTAGTTGTAACGGGTACTGAAAATCGGTACGTCCAAGTACCCGTTACTTCAGTACCGAAATCGATACTTTTCGGTATTCGTTACTTCTGTACCGAAACGGGTACTTTTCGGTATTCGTTACTTCTGTACCGAAACGGGTACTTTTCGGTATTCGCTACTTTGTAACGAAAATATGCGTCTCTTCTCGGTATTTCGGTATTCGTTACTGGAGGATCGATGAGGGTTCAGCTCACTTCCGTTTTGGTACGAGGACAGTAGTATCTGGTTGTATTTGCGACATGGTGATATGCGCTCCTTGTGTCCATGAATTGCCTGCTCCTCAGACACTTCCGTAGTTGACATGTTTTCTGACATTCAAAATCTTACTCCGTACAGATAAAATCAAACATGTGGTGACGTGGCAGAGTTCCTTCCGCGCGCAAAATCGTTAGCTGCGTATTTCAAATCGTTACTAGGGTACTCCGGTACAGCAAACCGTTACTAGGGTACTCCGGTACAGCAAACCGTTACTCCGGTATTTCGTTACTTCGGTACTCTAAATCGTTACTTGGGTACTCGGTACTTGAAATCGGTTTTCGGTACTTTTCAAAGTAACGGTTACTTGAGTAACGGGTATTCTGTACCCGTTACTCTGGTACCGAGTACAAGAAAGTACCGAAGTTGCCCATCACTAATAGCAACACTGTACGGGGAAGGGGATTATCTCCAGCGCGTGAGACAGCATATCGGAAATTCTAAAGATATGCTCTTATTAAATTATTTTGCGATATTGCTGTTAAAATAAATTTTATGGTTTAAGTGCAAATAACATGATATTTAATAAATAACGGTAACACACAAAACGTTTAAAAAAAAAAAAAAAAAAACCGCCCCTTCGGCCGTATTATAAAACTTGAAAGCTTTCAGATTTTTTTTAAAATTTTTATATTGGTTTTAATAATTGTTACATATTTTTCTTGATTTCTTAACTACGGTCTTTTTTATTTTTGGCTCTCCTCCATTCACAGTCCCTCCTTTTCTATTTTAAGAAATTAAACTGTGGAAAAATTCATTCAAAGTAAATAAATTTCAGTTTAAAACGCTGAATAACAAATGAGTTTTCAGTTTAAAACTGCTCAGCAGACCAGAAAATTAGTGCCCTTATAACGAGAAGCAAACGCCTGATATTCGTAAGGGAAATTAAGCAAACAGTTAGTTCTCAACGGGAAATTGCAAAATGACAGAATCAAATACAACACAAAACTTTCGAGGCAAATGAGGGAAATTTTCCCCTTCAATTACCCCCAAAAATTTTTTTTGTGTATTAAATTATTATTTCCTTCACAAAACACATTTACTTTTTACTTATCTCTTTATTTATTTACTTTATTATTATTATTATTATTAGCCCAAAGGGCGTTAGCCCAAAAGACCAAAAAGACTATCAATTTTCTTTTCGCATTTTGCGCTGGTTCACTATAAACGACGTTTCTGTTTTCAAATTGTTGCCACCAATTATTAGAGCCTTGCATTATATTAAAATAAATAAAATAATGAAGAATCTGCATGAATGCATGTATGTTTCTCGCATTGTGAAAAAACAACGGTACCTAGAGACATCAAATTTTGAATGACGTAGTCCTCCACCCGAATATGGGCATCTGGAAGTCCAGATTTGGAATTTGTTTTATTATCTATTTCATATGCTGTAAAACGTTAACGAACTTTCGCTTAACAAATTCTCCGATTTCAAAGCGAGCAATGGCAACACTGTACGGGGGAAGGATATATATATGTGTGTGTGTTACCGTGAAAGACCGAAATTGCAGAATGTCGACTTTCACAGGAGAATATCAACAAATTGGAGAATGTCGACTATCACCGGAGAATATCAACACTCACCAAACCAAATACGTCGGTGAAAGACCGAATATTTCACTACATTCTTGTATATTCAGACCCTCACCAGTGTATGTCGACAATCACAGATATGCTCTGGTGAAAGTCGAAAAGAGAAGTCATAAAGTGCAATAAATAAGTTAATAGTTTAATTTGTTGCAATAAATAAGATTTGAATCACATAATTTAGTTAAGTTCTTTATTACTGTTATTTTATTTTCTCATTTAGAACGTACTGTATAATTAAGTAAGTTTTTAACTTCTATTATTTTCCTTTCTCATTTTTAATGTATTGTGTGTTTTAGGTTCTCATGTTCTTATTTCAAGTCTCAAGTGCGTTTATTCGCGACTGAATTACGGAGAAGAAAATACAATATTGTTATATGTTCAACATTCACCATTAGTACATGGTGAATGTCGACATTGACCGGTGTAAGTCAGAAATAAGAGTATTTGGAAAATATTTCGGACATACACCAAGCGACTATGTGAATGTTGACATTCACCGGTGAAAGCCGACATTCTCCAGATTTCGGTGTTTCACCGTAACATATGTTTATTTAAGACTGAATTTAATCTTACAGGGGATCCATACAGATACTGAAACGAAAGTCACAGATTCTAATTATTTGATTTCAATCCAAGATTGCTACTTCGCCAAATTTCAATACAGCTTATCGTACGTGTCTGATTTTACTACTGTGTAGTTATATTACGGTTTTGTGTTATCAGAAATGCAATCTCATTTGTCACTTCTGGGAAATCCACCGCGTGATTAAAGAATTCAGAATAATCGCCTATTTAATTATATCACTATTTCCAGCAAATGCCTCATTACTTAAAAAACACGCTGACTAAGAGTAGATAAAGTACTTACTAGAATTAAAGAGAAACAAAACATTTCGTTTGCATTCTTTATAAATGAGATCTAATAAAACAAAGCAATTAATAAATCAATGCTTGCTTCGTTAATTCCCCCTCCCCGGGGGGAGAAAAGTGAAGTGATTTTTAAGATAATTACTGCAAAAATTGAAGCCATATGCTTAGAGAAAAAATTCTGATATTGACACAACATGACTTTCTTGTACGGCCTATTAAAGTATAAAAAAACTTTTTGCTGAACTTCATTTAAACTTATTTCCTCGAATTAATGTCACTTAAATAACCGATCCCTCCAGGCACAAATTTCCCGTACTGTTTTGTTCGAAATTGTGTCTGACCTCTTGAATTATCGCAAACTGTGTTCCCGATGGGTTCCAAAAATGCTCACTGATGTTCACAAAACAAAGCGACTTGGTAGTGCCCTGGCATTTCTCACGCGGTACAGTGATGAGGGAGAAAACTTTTTAAACCAAATTGTGACAGGTGATGAAACTTGGGTGTGTCATTTCACACCAGAATCGAAACAACAATCGATGGAATGGAGACACACTCATTCTCCGAAAAACAAAAGTTCAAAGTGACAATGTCATCCAAAAAATCATGTGCACTGTCTTGTGGGATAGGAAAGGCGTTTTGCTTACTGAATTTCTTCGCAGAGGTGAAACCATTAATGCGGCACGATATTGTGAGACTTTAACAAAACTAAAGCGTGCCATTCAAAACAAACGAAGAGGAATGCTCAGTAAAGGAATTGTGTTGCTCCATGACAATGCTCGGCCCCATACTGCTGGTGTCACTCAATCGTTAATTCGACAGTTGCATTGGGAGCAGTTCGATCACCCGCCGTACAGCCCGGACTTGGCGCCGTCCGACTATCACTTGTTCCTGCACATGAAAAGCGCGAGCTTGGTGGCAAGCGCTTTGGATCTGACGATGACACGAAAAATGCTGTGAAGTCGTGGTTATCAAAACTGGCGGGAAGTTTCTTTGACGATGGTATACAAAAACTAGTCTAATATGGCAAGATATAATACAGTCGTGTAAAAAAATATGTCTTGAAGGCGAAATGTTCCACGGTGAATAGTCCCATTCCCAGCAACAACACTGTACGGAGAGAAAGGAAAAAAAAAAAAAAAACTTTTTTATCTGCAGGACGCGAGACTGTGTATCGGATACTCTAAATTCTAAAGGTATGCTGTTTTTAAAATTATTTTGTGGCATTGCTGTCGAACTGAATTTTATGGTTTAAGTGCGAAGAACATGATATTTAATAAATAAAGGTAACCCACAAAACGTTAAAAAAAGTCCCTCTGGCGTAATATAAAATTTGTTTTTTAAAAATAAGAATAAAAGTTAAGGCAATTCTCAGTTCAGTGCTAGTGTTATGGAACTCTCCTAATTACATTAGTTTGTTTTAATATAAATAATGCTGCATAGCAAGTTAGAAAATAATTTATTGCAGTGTGTAATAACTATACCTGATAATTTTAAACAAACCATCAGTCATATTAACCATTTACTTGACACTCAACATTAAATGGTAATATGAGTAGCCTCTTTCAGTAATCATAATAAAAATAAACAATAAAATAAGGCGACAAAAATCAGTCCTAAAATAACAATTAATTATTGTTTATTTTTACACAATAATTATTATTTATTTACACAAAATGCTAAAAAAAAAAAAAAAAAAAAAAAAAAAAAAAAAAAAAAAAGGCGCCCACGTAATTTAAAATCTGAAATCTTTCCGATTTTCTTATTTTGTTCAAAGGGATTTGAGTCCCGAAGGACTATAACTTTCGTTTTGGCTGCGTTGGACTCCTATAAACGTGGGTTCACTTTTCAAACTGTTGCCACAAAATATTAGAGTCCTGCATTATATTTGAAGAAATCAAATAATGAAAAATCTGCATAAATATATGTATATTTCTCGCATTGTGATTAAACAACGGTACCTAGAACCATCCAATTTTGAATGATGTAATCCTATTGCGAATATGGGCATCTGAAATCCCAAATTTGAAATTTGGAATTTGTTTTATGATCGATTTCGTATTTTGTAAAACTTTAACGAATTTCTGAGTAACAAACTCAACGATTTCAAAGCGAGCCATGGCAACACTCTACTGAGGAAAAAAGAAAAACCTTTTTATCTCCAGCGCGTGGAACTCTGTATCGGAAATTCTAAAGATAGGCTCATTTTAAAATTATTTTGCGACACTGCTATCGAACTAAAGTTAATGGTTTAAGTGCAAAGAATATGATATTTAATAAATAAAAGTAACATACAAAACGTTAAAAAAAACGCCCCTTTGGATGTAATTTAAAATCTGAAACATTTCAGTTTTTTTTTTAAATATATATATATATATATATTATTAATAAATGCATATTAAATTTAGAATTCTAACTCAACTAAATTCGCAAATTAAACTCGCATTTCATTTCGCAGCTGTCAGGATACATCAAAACGTCCATTATCAGAGTATACAAAAGTAGCTACAGGAACAACCTCAGTGCTAGACAAAGCGACACAAGAGATTGAAATCTTTATTCATTATTCAACGAGACTGATCCGCTTTCCAAACCGCGGACACAACTTCCTCTACCTGGGCCGTCTGGGAGCTGCACCTGCCGTGACTTTTAGCGGGAACCAGTTATTCGGGTTATCGGTCACGACAACGCATCGCAAAATTTTGATTTCTGCGTCAACTGCAACTCACTGGTATATCATCGATTGATCATAAACGAGCGATCACCACAATCATTGCCGAAAGATGCCGACGAGGGCGGCAAGAAACAAGATGAAAGCAAACAGTGTCAAAATAGTCTTTTGTATTTGGCTGAGGACGCGTGCAGAGGGTCAGGGTAACATTTATGGCAACAGATTGGTTGCATCCGGATTAACATTTGATACAATTAACAGATATTCCAGTTTCCTCTGTTCATTTCAAAGATAACAGGCCGCGGATTAAAAACTTTTCTGCTTGAGAAAATATGTAGTCTCTCTTTAATCGATACCGGTTGCCAGAACGTCACACTTTGCAGTCCTCTAGTAGTTAATTATTTGTTTTGCTTACGTCATATATATTTCTTTACCATAATCTATTATGAAATTTGGTGGCTTAACTGTCTTAAAGAAATGTAAAAAAATCTGATGTGTACACCACATGACTTCCTTGTACGGAATATTAAATTATACGCATTTTTTCTTGCATTTCATTTAAACTTATTAGATTGAATTAAATCTACTTCGCCAACACCGCATAAACCACGATAGAATAAAGGCATTCTTTAAAATTCACTTTGTTTACTATAGCGACACTCTGGCGCTAGGTTCACTTAACAGTATTATATTTCGTTCATATTATAACTCAGAATGCACAAAATTTATATCATTTAAAGAATTATCGAATCGTTGCCACATGTTCTATTCAAATACTATAATAAAGCTAGAACGATGTATAAAAGAAATTAAGCAAACAAAACAAAAAAGAACCAGTTTTTCACAGACGATTGAGTATTTCTCATTCAATTCATTCAGTTTTCACTTCGCGACAAGGCAAAAATACATAAAAACTCAAAATATCTGTATTAAAAAAATTACGAAGTAAATCTTAAACGCTTATTTCCTCGAAAAAATTCCAGAAAGATTTAAGCATGATTTAAATAATAAATGAAGTCGTTATCTTTGTTGTTGCGAAGCTAAGTTTTTCTAGATTAGCAACAAATCCGCTATCCTGCTGTTTCCAATGTAAACAAGAGCAATGGCCGCCATCAAAAACATTATCAGGCTTAGCGGCACTTAAACAATTTTAAAATTGTTGATAATTCTAAAAATATTGCATACAGATTTACTAAAGGTATAAAAACATTAACCGGAAGATAAGAACAACATAATTCAATCATTTTTAAAGCAAAAAACGTACAATTTACAAACATATAAGAGTAAAGAAACTAGAAACTGAGATCACCGAGCCGGGTAACAGAGTGGATATATATATAAATATATTTATATACGTTTGCCGCTGATATACGTATTGCAACCAAAATACGAGGTGCACATCTACATGTTATAGCAGTCCTATATACAAAATTTCAACGTTCTGAGGCTACTCGTTTTTGAGTTATGCGAGATACGTACGCACGTACGTACATACGTTCGTACAGACGCCACGAAAAATTCTCTTCAGAATTCATTTTAAAGCAGTTTATAACTTTTTTGGAGGAAAAGAGTGTTTTATCCTGTCCTTACGTACATATATCACGGAAATACATAGTTAAATTGCATTTGAAAGAGGTCAAAATGTGATATTTTCGTTGAAATATGCTGCCTGAAACTTTTCGCGATTACAATACTTCCTTTTTACTTCGTACAAGGAAGTAAAAAGTAATAATAATAAAGAAAGAAAGAAATTTTTTTTAATCTGAAAGGTTTCACATTTTTAAAGGTTGCCCAAAACGGTTTGTTAAGTTTTTTTTTTTTTTTTTTTTTTTTTTTTTTTTTTTTTTTTTTAATTCTTACTAACATATTTTTAGCTCACAAGGGCTATTAATTTCGTTTTGGCAAAGCGTCGGTTCATTTTTCAAATTGCTGCCACCAAATATTAAAGCTCTGTATCGTATTTAAAGAAATTAAATAATGAAGAATCTGCACAAATGTATGTATGTTTCTCGCAGCGTGAAAAAACAACGGTACGTAGACATATCAAATTCTGAATAACATAGTCTTCCATTCGAATATCGGCATTTGGAAGACCAAATCTGGAATTTGCTTTATTACCTGTTTCATATTTTGTCAAATTTTAATGAATTTTTGATTAACAAACTCAACGATTTCGAAGCCAACAATGGCAACACTGCACGGGAAAAAAAGAAGGAAAGAAAACATTTTTATCTCCAGAGCGCGAGACTGTGTGTGGGAAATTCTAAAAATAGGCTCATTTTAAAATTATTTTGCGATATTGTTGTTGAATTGAATTTTTATGGTTTAAGTGCAAAGAACATTTAATAAATAAAGGTAACACACAAAATGTTAAAAAGAAGTCCCTTTGGACGTAATGTAAAATCTGACAGGTTTTTCAGATATTTTTATTATCGATTTCATATTTTTTAAAACTTTAACAAGTTTTTTTTATCAACAAACTAACGATTTAAAAGCGAGGAATGGCAACACTGTACGGGCGGACGGGGGAATCTGAAAGGTTTCAGATTTTAAATTACGTCCAAAAGGGCGTTTTTTTACATTTTGTGTGTTACCTTTATTTATTCAAAGTGGCTTCTTTTTTTTTTCTTTCTTTCTTTTTTCTCTCCCCCCCCCCATTTTGCGTGTTATCTTCTTTATATATTAAATATGTTCTTCGCACTTAAACCATAAAATTCAATTCAACAACAATATCGCAAAATAATTTTAAATGAGTATATCTTTAGAATTTCCGATACAAAGTTCCGTGCGCTGGAGTTAAAAAGGTTTTTTGTTGTCATTGCTCGCTTTGACATCGTTGAATTTTGTTAATCAAAAATTCCTTAAAGTTTTACAAAATATGAAATCCATCATAAAACAAATTGCAAATTTGGGTTTTGACATGCTCATATTCGCATGAGGATTGCGTCATTCAAAATTGAAGGGCTCTAGGTACCGTTGTTTTATCACAATGCGAGAAACATGCATACATTTATACAGATTTCTCACTATTTAATTTCTTGAAATATAATACAGGGCTGTAATATTTGGTGGCAACAGTTTGAAAAGTGAAACGGACATTCAAAGTGATTCGACGCAAAATCGCAAAACGAAAACAATAGTCCTTCAGGGACAAATCCGCTTTGGATTAAAAATTATCTCCAGCGCGCGAGGCTGTGCATCGGAAATTCTAAAAATATGCTAAATTTAAAATTAAATTTTTCTGAAACAATAACAGTGTGATGTGGAACATAATCACCGCGTAATCCCAAAATATTGTCTCTAGGCTTAACCAGGCACAAAACGGTTAGTAAACTCGTGGAGGTAGGAAGGACTCTTCTTACCTCAAAGGACGGAGTAGAAAACGCAGATGCATCTCCAGTCGACTTTTTGTTCGGCTTGGGGTGAACATATTATAAAGACTATTATACTGGGTGGCTGAGGGGATACAGCGGGGTCAGGTAAGGGTGAATGACTGCCCTTCTAAGATTAATTCACGGCGTCTGGCTTTCGTCGCTCAGAGAGAATGAAAAATTACGAAGCACCTTCTCAGGCGCAACATCGAAATAGATATTCTCTTTGCTTCCAGAGTAGTCTGTGGAGGTTTTGCGGTGAGGCAGAAGAAAAATTTATAAAAAAATAAACTTTAATTAATCGTAGCCAACATAACAACAGGAACGACGAAAAGCAAATTGTTGCGTTTTTCCACATAGTCTGCAATATCTCACAGAACGCCAAAGAAAATTTGTAACTCTAATTCCAACAAAACGAAAACTCTGCATGTTGTTTCCATAGCAACATCACAGAGTATCCCCCCCCCCAGTCTAGGAGATGATTGATATTATGTATAACAAGAGTAACTGTGGTGGTAAGAAGTTACCAAAAAAAAGTAAGTCAATTCTATAAAACGAAAATCTCACACACTATGATCACAGCATTCCTTCCATCAAAGACGATACCCTATTTAAAGCGAATGGTACAACAAATATAGTTGGAATTATACAATAGTAATCGTGGTAGTACAAGTTACCCCCCACCTCCCCCAAAAAAATTGCAACTCAAGTCTGCAAAACGAAAATTTCGCACGTTGTTTCCCCACCAACACCACAGAGTACCCCCCCCCGCCAGTGAGGAAGACCGAATGATGCAACAAATATAATTGAAGTTATACAACAGTATTTGCGGTGTTAGAAACTTCCCCCCTCTTCTGCAATAAAATGTAACTCAGTTCCACAAAACGAAAAATTCGCAAGTTGTTTCCTTAGTAACACCACAAGTCTACGCTTAAAAAAAAAAAAAAAAAATCTGCGGCTAATCTTTGGAATATGGTAAAATTTAGTTTGGCGACATTTTGGTAAGGCCATAAAGGTTACTAGCTAGGACTTTAGCAGTGTACATGGATAAAGTCAAGAGTGTGCGCAAAGCCATTTTTGTGCAATTCTGGAATGTTTTTTTTAAGTGAAAATAGGTCGACGTGTACATGGATACCGTGTATCTGCAATTCTTAAAAACTCGGCAAGCGGTGGGCGATTCTGCACTTTCTTCCAATTTCTCACCTAATCTTCGTCATGATTAAGTACTTTTGTTCCATAAAAGTTCTAGCATAAGCGTAATTCGGCTAGCAGATTGTTGGAAAAAAATGTTGAGGTGAGGAAAAAAAAAAGCCTTTACTTCGTGAAAACAAAATGGCGTCCGAAAAAAAAAAAAAACTAGCAGGTTGCTGTAGCAGGGTTGGTCGCCAAATTTTCGCCACAAAATCGCCAAGTTACCATAATTCGAAGATTAACCTAATTTCTTTTACTTTAATTCAGTAATTTAAACTAGATTTAATCCTTAGTTTGCTAAATTATATATGAATGGAACGCATGGTAAATATTCAATTGCTTTTATTCCTCAGAAGTATAATCAGCTAATATATCTTGTAATGTTTCCTCTTTTGTAATCATCCTTAAACGAAAATTTACATAGTTTACAATCGATATTTGCACTCCAAGTAATGAAGCTACTTACAACCTGACACGTTTTAAAACCCAGAACTGTTTACGCCAAAGTCGTAACTGCGCCAAATTATCTTCTGGGCATGCGCAGTAAGCGAAGGTTGTTTAACATTGATCAACTCAATGTGCGGTTTGCCATGTGCGTTTTGACAGCAAGCAAGACAAGGTGTTGAGGAATATTCTTTGACATCGCCAAGAGATGGCGATAGAAGTCCACCTGTCGGCTTACTTAACGCTTTCCCTTCTGAAAAAAAAAAAAAAAAAAAAAAAAAAAAAACATGCTTTTACTTTGTGAAAACAAAATGGCTTCCGAAACAAAACTAGCAGGTTTTTAACATTTTACGTATTTTATTTTTTGGTATGCATTAGAGTAAGGCAAAGAAACCGCCCCGGGCGTCAAAATGTTCAACTACGCCACTGAAATTTCATACAATTTTTCGTCAAGAATAGAGCTTAAGACAAAATTAACGTTATTTAAATGTCTATAAGCGCTCAGTGATTGATGTTCTGAAGTCTCTGAGCTGTCCGATTTCCACCCATGCTGTTTTTAGCCCAAAGCGGCGTTAGACCCAAAGGGCTATTAGTCTCAAAACGGCATTTTGCTTCGTTTCACATTCTGCGGTGGTTCCTTTTCAAACTGTTGCCACCAAATATGATCGCCATGTATTATATTTAAAGAAACTAAATAACGAAGAATCTGCATCAATGTATATATGTTTCTTCCATTGTGAAAAAACAACGGTGCCTGGAGCCATCAAATTCTGAATAACGTAGTCCTCTAACCGAACATGGGTACTTAGAAGCCCGAATTTTGAATTTGTTTTATTAGCTATTTCATATTTTATAAAACGTCAACGAATTTTTGATTCACAAACTCAAACGATTTCAAAGCGGGCAATGGCAACACTTTGTGCGGGGGGGGGGGAGGGAACGTATTTTTATTTCCAGCGCGGAAGACTGTGTATCGGAAATTCTAAAGATATGCTCTTTTTAAATTATTTTGTGACATTAATGTGGAATTGAATTTTATGTGGTTTAAGTGCGAAGAACTTGACATTCAATAAATAAAGGTAGCACATAAAACGTTAAAAAAACGCCCCTTTGGGGGTAATATAAAATCTGAAGGCTTTCACATTTTTTTTTTAAAGTTATTCTTAAACGATTTGACCCTGCGGACACCTCTTTAGTATTATTAGCACAGTTCATTATACTGTGTTCCCAATACTTATTATATTTATCTCTTTATACTTAGCTGTTATTTTTGTTCCATTAGAATAGATTTTCTCAATTTGTAAATTACAAATGATATTGAAACTATAGTGTAATCTCTTTAAGTCCTAAATCATTATTTTTATAAATACGGTGGTGTATGGTGGGATTGCATGATGTGCATGAACAGGTAAACTTGTAGAGACATTAAATATTTTTTCGGAAGCAGGCAAGATGAAAAACGAGCAATTGTCTTAGCCAGGAATCGAACCACAGATCTCTGGAGTACCGGCCCAGCGTGCAGAACCACTACACCACGAAGGCACGCTAGGAAGGCGGGAGGAAAACCTTATAAACTGTAGATCCTTTGAAAAGTCTCAGTCATTCATCTCCTTAACCTTCTTTTATTAAACTCATATGAAGCTTACAGCATTTTTTAAGGGTTAGTTAGTGGCGGCAGGCATTACCAGTTGATCCATGGTACCTCCCTGGTGTCCCGCGTACTTTTACCTTTACCTGATGGATTATAACAACACTGTATGACACATTACGCAATTCCTAGCCTGCACTTCGGTAAACAAAGAATAAGACCACGTGAATGCACAAAAAATGGGAAAAGATATGAAAACCTTATAAGACCTGAGTAGGTAGCATACTAAAAGTGCGGGTTACGGTTATAGATAGATATTTTTACGAAGAATTAGGCATCGCAAAGCGGCTTATAAAAGTGTAAATAATAAATGTGAGGTTTTCCAGTAACCAAACAAAAATAATACGGAAGATAACACACTGAAGTCGCAAATTACTTTTAAACCGAGGTTCAAGTAGATCTTATCGCGAGTACGCGATGTTTCTGTTAAAATCGCAAATTAAGCAAATTTCAGAAAGATAAAAGTATGTCAAAGTGAAGTTGGAGGCAGGCAAAGTGGGCGTAGAAGAGTCAAGAAGATTCATGCAAGATTTCCGGGCTGTTGTTACAAGAATGCCTTTTCAGCTCGAAATCTGGAACATAAAAACGGGCAGAATAAATGCAGTTTAACGAAGTTTAAAAGTTATGTTAGATCTGGTAAACAACTCCAGCGAACAATAGCAACACCGTCAATGTGGCTCGTCGCATAGAGCAGCTGAATAATATCTTATTACATCCTGCTCAAGATACGATCCTCCGTTCTGCTGGCTGTCTGGTTGAAACAGAACATAGATGCCTAGTAAATAGCTGCGTAAATAATACAAGATAAAAGATATAATCAATAAAAAATTATTCAAGCAAGTGCAGTTAATCCTTCTTCGCAGTAAAAGTATTTGACATAACCCATAACTTCGTTTACGACTCAGGAAATTTATGTGACAAAACCTGCGGTGTAAGAACCTTCGGCGTGGGGACAATACCTAGTAATTCTTTTCATACCCTTGCACAAAACGTCAACATGAAGGCTGAAGAATCATAGGTAAGCCATAAATGACAGCAACGGAGAGAAGCATCTCCTATATTTGTTGGAATTCAATCCCAAAGCTCATCTAATTTTACATTAACACATTTTAATTCAGAAGTACTCTTTAAGGTATACCTTGCACACATTCACACACAAAAAAAATCTGATGTGTACACCACATGACTTCCTTGTACGGAATATTAAATTATACGCATTTTTTCTCGCATTTCATTTAACTTATTATATTGAATTAAACCTACTTCGCCGACAGCGCATAAACCACAATAGCGACACTCTAACATAGCGACATTCTTTACCATAGCGACACTCTGGCGCTAGGTTCACTTAACAGTATTATATTTCGTTCATAGTATAACTCAGAATGCACAAAAATTATATCATTTAAAGAATTATCGAATCGTTGCCACATGTTCTATTCAAATACTATAATAAAGCTAGAACTGCGTATAAAAAAAATTAAGCAAACAAAACAAAAAAAGAAACAGTTTTTAACAGACGATTGAGTATTTCTCATTCAATTAATTCAGTTTTCACTTCGCGACAAGGCAAAAATACATAAAAACTCAAAATATCTGTATTAAAAATTACGAAGTAAATCTTAAACGCTTATTTCCTCGAAAAAATTCCAGAAAGGATTAAGCATGATTTAAATAATAAATGAAGGCGTTATCTTTGTTGTTGCGAAGCTAAGTTTCTCTAGATTGGCAACAAATCCGCTACTCAGCTGTTTCAAATGTAAACAAGAGCAATGGTAGCCATCAAATTAGGCTTAGCGACACTTAAACAATTTTAAAATTGTTGATAATTCTAAAAATATCGCATACAGATTTACTAAAGGCATAAAACCCTTAACCGGAAGATAAAAACAACATAATTCAATCATTTTTAAAGCAAAAAATGTACAATTTACAAACATATAAGAGTAAAGAAACTGAGATTACTGAGCCGGATAACAGAGTGGATATATTTATAAATATATTTATATACGTTTGGCGCAGCCGATTGAAACCAAAATACGAGGTGCACATCTACATGTTATAGTAGTCTTATATACAAAATTTCAACTTTCTGAGGCTACTCGTTTTTGAGTTATGCGAGATACGTACGTATGCCTGTACGTACATACGTTCGTACAGATGCCACGAAAAATTATCGTCAGAATACATTTTAAAGCAGTTTTTTTTTTTTTTTTTTTTTTTTTTTGGGGGGGGGGGGGAGGAAAAGACTCTTTTATTCTCTCCTTACGTACAGATATCATGCAAAAACATCGTTAAATTGCATTCGAAAGTGGATATTTTCGTTGAAATATGCTCCCTGAAGCTTTTCGAGATTACAATACTTCCTTTTTACTTCGTACAAGGAAGTAAAAAGGGTCACTTCAATATCTCCAGATATACCAAGCAGATTGCCGAAATTTAACTTGCGTTTTCCATGCCTCGAAAGTGCGACTTAGGATATATATTAGATTTATATATAGCATTGTTCTAACATAGGTATTTTGACACAAAATCGGGCTTTTTCTGAAATAACATATCAATTTTTTAGCATATTTCGATTCTATGACTCAAATTATGACTACATATTAAATTTTGTAATTTTTGGTGAGAAATTTATGAAGAAATTTAAAAATTTATCTTGGCGCATTTTTCAGTTTGCGCCGAGAACAATTCACTTGGCGAACTTCTTAATTCATACCAACCTACTTTCCTTTTTATCATGGTATACGAGCGAAAGAAAAAGTCATCGTTCCTACCTTCAAATAATTCCAACAAAGCCCAATTTTTTTTAACCACAGCAGTCATATTTGTTTGCATTTGAAACTTAGCAGAATAATGGATTTATTGCCAATCTAGAGAAACTAAGCTTCGCAACAACGAAAATAATGTCTTTTATTATTGCGAATCAAATCATGCTTAATCCGTTTTGGAATTACCATTTAAGTTATTAAATTATCTCATGTATTGACTCAGCATAGCTTCCACAACAAATTAAGTCAATTTCTACACATCCAGTGCCTTTTTGCGGAGGAAGACCAAAAGTAAATTTACAGTTTTGTGCACCGAAAAATCTGCTTTCTTGCCGCCTAGGCGAATTACTTGTTTTTGCATAGAAACTGTAATTTTAATTGTAAAAAAATTATTGTTTAATTGTTCTAACTGTATTCGGTGTTTTATATTTTTGTATATTTTTCAATTTTTAATGAAGATATTTTGAGGTTTTATGTATTTTTGCATTACCGCGAAGTTAGAACCGAATTAATTGAATGAGAAATATATTTCTAATAAAATTCGACTAAATAAGTGTTTCATATTAACAGAAAATACTGCCGTTAGTCTGTTTCGGACAGAGAAGAATGTTTACGAATAGCGCAGGCGCATTTGGTAAGCTGCGTTGAATCGTCTGTGAAAACCTGTTTCTTTTTTATTTAATTTCTTTTATACATCGTTTTAAATTTATTATAGTATTTGAATAGAACATGTGGCAACGATTAGATAATTCTTCAGATGACATATCTTATGCGCATTCTGAGATATAAAATGAACGAAATATATACGTCAACTGTTATATAATTATTGGATTATATAACAGGTAACTTAGTTTCCGTTATATAATTATTGTACAAGTTAACTGTTGTATAATTATTAATACTGTTAAGTGAATCTAGCGCCAGAGTGTCGCTATGATAAACAAATACTAGAGTGAATTTTAAAGAATGCATTTATTCTATTGTGGTTTATACGCTGTAGGCGAAGTAGATTTAATTCAGTCCAATAAGTTTAAATGAAATGCAAGGAAAAAAATGCGTATAATTTAATATTCCGTACAAGGAAGTCATGTGGTGTGCACATCAGATTTTTTAAAAAGTAAGTACGAAGAAAAATAAGTAAGAATTACATTCATAGCAAGAAGGTAAGAAATTGACTTCTGCATATCAAATTAAATTTAATTTAATTGTGAATATTAACATTTCTCAAAAACAGCAAGAAACACAGAATAAAATTTTCTCTTTTAAGAAAGGAAAAAAACAGCTGATTGGTCGAACAATTTATTTACCAAATTTATTTACCATAGAAATTTATTTACCATAGCGCCACAGTATCGCTATGGTAAATAAATATAGCAAATTTTAAAACTTTTTATTTATTCTATTGTGGCTTATGCGCTATCGGCGAAGTGAATTTAATTCAATTCAATAAGTTTAAATGAAATGCAGGAAAAAATGCTTATAATTTAATATTCCGTACATATAGAAGTCATGTGGTGTACACGTAAGATTTTGTTTTAAATATAATAAAAGAGAAATAACTTTTTTCACGATTACCGACGTTTCCCATGCACTCATGATCAATGATTAGTAAATAAACGTAAGCTGAAGGAAGCTCTGGCTTCTGGTAAGATGAATGTTTGGGAAGAACTTCAGGATGTTACGCAAAGTAATAGCGGCATCATAATTATTCCCAAACAAACACGCTTGGGAACCCGCGGCGGGGAGGGGAGAACCTGTTGGTCACGTGACACGGAAGCCCGCGCTTCTTGATCTTGGCAACATTTTTGTTGCCCCAATATAGCGATATTCATAGGCACGAGAGGCAAATAGTTGGCGTCAAAGATGCACTTGTCACCTCGAATGTTTCGCCGCCAACTCTTGCATTATTAGCTTCGAAGGTCGAGTGGTGTGGGCAGCTTATAAGTCCCACAAGAAGCAACCGCGGAGAAGTATATTAAATCAGCGGCAAAATGTTCGTAGGCATAACGAAGTAGTTATTACGTGATTCGAATAAGAAGGATGCCCAAATTTCAACTCTAAGCTGTATCTCTCAAGGTAGAATTTTTTTCCCCGGATGAAGGAAAAAATTGTTTTGAATCCTTTTGTTGACATTTATTATTTTCAGGTTTCCAAGCATTCGCAACAATCTTAAGAAAATAAATCATTTTTTTACTATTAAAGAAGGTAACAAAACTTTTATATATACAGTTTCGAATAGTTCTAGGTGATGACCTTTTTGTGTGAAAGTGGACGTTTAAAGAGAAATGATATACGGGGCTATTAATTTCGTTTTGGCATTTTGCGTTGAAAACTTTAATGTCGGTTCACTTTTCAAATTGTTGCCACCAAATATTACAGCCCTGCATTATATTGAAACAAATTAAATATGAATGTATGTATGTTTCTCGAGCTGTGAAAAAACAACGGTATCTAGAGACATTCAATTTTGAGTAAATCCGGAAGCCTAAATTCGGAATTTGAAATTTGTTTTATTATGTACTTCATATTTTGTAAAACTTTATGAATTCTTGATTAACAAACTCAACGATTTCCAAGCGTTTCCATTAATATTAACATCTCGTGCATCTTCAGGCACGGTTATTTTACGCGCGAGGTTTCTTTACATTTCTTACAGGTACTATGTTGGTAACGTAGCAACGCAAAGACGTTACACTGTCTAACGGTATTTTGCGTTGAATTTGAATGTCTATAATCACTTTTCAAATCCCGTTTTGAATCCTCCGTAAAAAAAAAAATAAAATAAAATAAAATAAAATAAATAAAATAAAATAAAATAAATAAATAAATAAATAAATTGGGTGTAATATAAAATCTGGCAGCTTTTAAATTTTTGAAAAAAAAAATATATATATATATGTAATAATAAAATTTCAAAGTCAAGAATACACTTAAAATTCTAACTGTATGTTCTTTTCATTTTTAATGGCGACGTTCTCTTATTTGAAAGTACGTGGAATTAAATCCACAGCCCCGTAGTCAAGTTGTTTTTCCCGCCTTTTCTACACGTACAGTTATAGAATGTTCTGGAAATATTTCAAGCGAACTGGATTGGCTGACGTCATTTCTTGGAAGCTCCGCCTCTCCAGAGGCTATAAAAGGACTCGCAAAAGAATATCGGGGGCTTTTCTTTAATGTCACGATGCAGTAAACTTCATACGAAAAGTTATTAGTAATTCTTTTTTATTTACTCCGGAAATATGATTTTGTAACTGCTATTTCTCCTGATATAATAAATGGATCCTGTTTTTTAAACTTATCATCTGATAATTTAAGCTACGACTACATCTATGATTCTTCACCAATCTATTTATTCCGAACAAAAGCTGGTACATTATATATATATGGTTTTTAGACCAAAGGGCGTTAGCCCAGACGGGCTATTAATTTTGATTTTGCATTTTGCGTTGAATCACTATAAACGGCGTATCACTTTTCAAACTGTTGCCACTAAATGTTAAGAATCCTGCATTATATTTAAAGAAACTAAATAATGAAGAATCTGCATAAATATATGTATGTTTCTCGCACTGTGATTAAACAACGGTACCTCGAGCCATGTAGTTTTGAAAAAACGTAATCCTCCATCCGAATATGGGAAACGCTAAATGGGAATTTGTTTTATTATTTATTTCATATTTTGTAAAACTTTAACGAATTTTTGATTAAAAAACCCAAGTATTTCAAAGCGAGGAATGGCAACAATGTACGCAAAAAAGTAAAAATAAATAAATAGTTTTCAGCACGTGGGTGTATGGGAAATTATAAATACATACTCATTTTAAAAATACTCATTTGACAATATTGCTCTTGAACTGAATTTTACAGTTTAAAGTGCGAAGAACATGATATTTAATAAATAAAAGTAACGCACAAAACATTAAAAAAACGCTCCCTTTGGGCATAATATAAAATCTGAACAGTTTGACATTCCCCCCTTCCCTAAAGTGGCATGAAAAAAATGTCAGATTATTCTGGAATCCATTGATGTCGAGTTCTGAAAGCTGTCTCTGACTTCTAAAATTTAAAAAATCTGATGTGTACACCACATGACTTCCTTGTACGGAATATTAAATTATACGCACTTTTTCTTGCATTTCATTTAAACTTATTGGATTGAATTAAATCTACTTCGCACACAGCGCATAAACCACAATAAAATAAATGCATTCTTTAAAATTCACTCTAGTATTTGTTTACCATAGCGACACTCTGGTGCTAGATTCACTTAGCAGTATTACATTTCGTCATATTATAACTCAGAATGCACAAAATTTATATCATTTAAAGAATAGAATGATCTAATCGTTGCCACATGTTCTATTCAAATACTATAATAAAGCTAGAATGATGTATAAAAGAAATTAAGCAAACAAAACAAAAAAGAAACGGTTTTTCACAGACGATTCAGTATTTTTCATTCAATTAATTCAGTTCTCACTTCGCGAGAACGCAAAAATACATAAAAACTCAAAATATCTATATTAAAATTTACGGAAGTAAGTCTTAAACACTTATTTCCTCGAAAAAATTCCAGAAAGGATTAAGCATGATTTAATTGGCAATAATAAATGAAGGCGTTATCTTTGTTGTTGCGAAGCTAAGTTTCTCTAGATTGGCAACAAATCCACTAGTCTACTGTTTCAAATTTAAACAATCAATGGCCGTCATAAAAAAATGCTTAGCGGCACTTAAAGAACTTTAAAATTGTTGATAATTCTAAAAATATTGCATATAGATTTACTAAAGGCCTAAAAACCTTAACCAGAAGATAAAAACAACATAATTCAATCATTTTTAAAGCAAAAAATGTACAATTTACAAACATATAAGAGTAAAGAAACTAGAAACTGCGATCACCGAGCCGGGTAACAGAGTGGATATGTATATAAATATATTTATATACGTTTGCCGCGGATATACGTATTGCAACCAAAATACGAGGTGCACATCTACATGTTATACTATATACAAATATATATAGCAGTCCTATATACAAAATTTCAACGTTCTGAGGCTACTCGTTTTTGAATTATGCGAGATACGTACGCACGTACGTACATACGTTCGTACAGACGCCACAAAAAATTCTCTTCAGAATTAATTTTAAAGCAGTTTTATAATTTTTTTTTGGGGGGGTGGGGAGGATACGAGTCTTTTATTCTGTCCTTACGTACAGATATCACGCAAAAACATCGTTAAATTGCATTCGAAAGCGGTCAAAATGGATATTCTCGTTAAAATATGCTGCCTGAATCTTTTCGCGATTACAATACTTCCTTTTTACTTCGTACAAGGACGTAAAAATAAAATGAAATTAAATAATAATGACAACTTAGCGGCTCAATACAGCTTACAGAATTGCATCCGATCAGAAGTCCGTCTCTTGGACCACCATGATAGTGAATCTAAAACAGAACTGCATTTTCATGGATACACAAAGCTGTAGTTTCGCATTAAAAACACTACATTTAATCGGTGAACGGCCGTATTTATTCAGCTGTTATAATATAGAAATAACGAGATATAGAAAGTCGATTAAAGAGAAAAGAAGGCTTCTTCCGGTTCAACGAATACGAGAGCTTTTTTAAGTACGGAAGCGTTATCGTCATAAGATGTTACAAAAAATATTTTAATACCTGATCGCTCCATAAAGATAAATTTTTATTGCACATGGCGGATGAATGAATTTACGCAAACAATTAATCGAAAGCTGATCTTGTTTCAAACATATATAGCTTTAATTACACAGACTACCACACATAGCTTTTTGACAAAAGAAAAAAGAAAATAATGCGAAATACTGACAACCATTACTTTTGTATGCTAATCAGTAGATAAAACAAATTAAGACCTTTTTTCCCAGTTAATAATAAAGTAAGATTAATGATTACAATTAAATGTGATCAAATGATACAGGAAGAAGGGAAATTGATACTAGCTACTATCCTAACGGAACAAAGAATAAAAAAACCTTAAGAGACTTGGAATATAGAATATATTTCTTCATTTTATGAAGGGAAAAAAAAAAGAGGTTTTCAGATTTTATGTTACACTCAAAGGAGTCTTTCTTCAACGTTTTGTGCGTTACCTTTATTTATTAACCCTTTTCGGCAAGCTACCTTTTAAAGTCGGAGTTTAGATTAAAAAAACGGTAGGCAGTCTAATTAGGCTTAGAAGAGTACACAAGTAAAATTTTGTGAAGATAGCACTTATAGTTTTAATTCTGTGATTGTGCCCAATATTGAATGCAGCTTCGAAAAGAGTGCTGAAACGAGCGTTGTTGTCAATGAACTGACCGATGAGATGCGAAGAAACAAAGAATACAGACTCTCAGTTGTCCTAGATGATCGGTGAGCCCCGCTGAGCACACCTAGTATTCGCCGTTTGATTTTAGGCAAGATTTCAAGGTCAAAATTTAAAACTAATATAGAATAAGGAGATTAGCATACAGCCAAAAAAATAACACAGAAATTTCTTTTCAAACAATTCTTTTTATACGCTAAAAACAATCTGGAAGATTTCTTTGAAAAATGAGGGTCTTAAAAACTAAACATGGCTAAAATATATGGGCTGGTTTGTGTTGAGCTGCCATCTACTATAAATAAAGAAGGTTCAGAGTAACCTATAGTAAACTATAAATCCTTTTTCATTCAAATTTTTCTGTGCGTACAGAAGGAAATTTTTAGGTGTGTCCAAAGCGGACACACCTAAAGGACACACTAAAGCGGAAAGGGTTAAAGATCATATTCTTGGCACTTAAACCATAAAAATCAATTCAACAGCAATATAACAAAATATTTAAAAGAGCATATCTTTAGAATTTTCGATACACAGTCTCGCGCGGTGGAGATAAAAATGTCCCCCCCCCAACTTTCCGTACAGTGTTGCCATGACTCGCTTTAAAATCGTTGGGTTTTATAATCAAAAACTCATAAATGCTTTATAAAATATGAAATTAATAAAACAAATTTCAATTTTAGCCTTTCAGATGCCCATATTAAGGTGGAGACGTACGTTATTCAAAATTGGATGGCTCTAGGTACCGTTGTTTTATCACAATGCCAGAAACATACGTACATTTCTGATGATTCTTCATTATTTAATTTCTTTAAATATAATACAAGGCTCTAATATTTGGTGGCAACAATTTTAAAAAGTGATTCGTCATTTATAGTGAATCGATGCAAAATGTCAAAACGAAATTAAAAGCCTCTGGGGGGAAAAAAAAGACATTTTCCTATCTCCCGTTCTACTGGACTGATTGACTGTATTTAACTAGCGTGTTTCATGTCTCAAAAGCACGAGTTATGATATATATTAAAATTTATACATATAGCATTGTTTTAACATAGGTATTTTGGCATAAAATCGGACTTTTTCTAAAATGATTCACCAATTTTTTTTTCCATATTTCGATTCTACAACTCGAGTTATACCAAACTGCTTTATAAAAATTGCACGAGTTGTTTTTAAAAAATTACCTCTCAAAATTTTAGCTCCATGTTGAATTTGGTATATATTTATTAAGATTTTTTTTTTTTTTTTTTTTTTTTAAATTAAACTCACTTGATTCCTTCTTTCGCAGTTCGAAACTTAGGTTCAATCCAAATAAAATTCGCAGATATTTTCTGATTTATTTTTTTCAATTTGTAATTTATAGTAATTTTTTAACAATTTTTCGAAAAAATTTTTAAAACATAACCTATAACACTTTTTCCCCCTTCGCCTTAAAGTAGATGTATTTATAAGCATACCTTCAAAAAATTAAGAGTTTTTTTATTCAAAATTTCCAAAGATAAACGTGAATTTATATACTGCCGAATTTGGCATATTTGTTTTAAGAGATAACAACGCCAAATGTGGTTTACGCACCTTGTTAAAATGATTGCAAAGAATGACTGATGCTCCTTTTTTTCTGCTCGTGCACAATGAAGGGGAAAGTAAAATAGGTTACCATAAATGAAGAATTTCGCCAAGCGACTTATTCTTGGTGCAAAGTGAAAAAAGTGCGCCAAGATAAATTTTTATTTTCGGTAAGTTTCCCACCAAATTTTAGGAAATTTAATATTTAGGCACAATTTGAGTCGCAGAATTAAAATATATAAAAACATCATTACGTAGTTTTAGAAAAAGTCCGATTTTGTGTCGAAATACCCAAGCTAGGGCAATACTACATACATATATAATATGTATGAGCCAGTTTCCTATAAATAAGCACCCTTTTCTTAGACTGACAGTTCTCGTGTGCTTTACCGTACACAATTATGCAAATAGACTTTCAGTGGTTATAACGGCTTGAACGTGCAGAAGTCTAAGAAGTAAGAACCAAGCATTGTTTTGTAATTAACTTTTTCTAATTAGTACCTATAGTCTACTAGTCATGAATCACAGGACAAAAGTGCAAAGCTGTTCCAAGGATATAAGTAAACACTGGTCTCAAATAAGAGGCAGCGGTAGAAAATTCGCATGGGACGGCTGTGCAAAACCCTAAAATAGAACGGATTCTTATCTGGCCAATCAAAAGGATCATTTCCGACACGATTCCGACAGAGCTCCTACTGTAATGCCCTCGCCTGGACTCGAACCACAGACCTGTCGAATACGCGCCGAGCGTGCTGACCACTACACCATGAAGGCATGCTAAGAAGGCGGAAGAAATATCTTATATAATACCTTTTTTAAAAAGCGACTGGGGATTAGAAGACCCAATCGTCAAATCCTGGTGGTGGAGAATCATCATCCACACCTTTTTTAGTTCGGGCGCCACTTTAGAGACATTAGGATTTTTTGAAGCTGGAAGACGTGAAAGATTAGCAATGCCCTAGCCAGGACTCGAATCACAGACATCTCGAATACGCGCCGAGCGTGCTGACCACTACACCGCGAAGGCATGCTAAGAAGGCGGGAGTAATACCTTATAACATTCTTTTATGGAATATACTCCTGATTCTCAATATGATTTATGTACACTATTAACACCAGAACTCACTTATCTCAGAAAGTCCTCTCAAGTGGTTGATAGTAAAAAAACAGGGGCGGGAGAACCTCGGACCACCCTCCGGGGTGTTCTCCCTCAAAATTGGGGTGGAAAGTTTAACAGTTAGCTAGGTTCAGCAATACTTCAATTACCTGTGGTACTACGGAGGTGCTGGTCTAGCTTCTACCTGTACCTGATAATATTGCCTAATAGGTAAGCCTGAAGCTATATCCAAAATTATAAACTTATCTCTAGGAATTTTAATGGGGATATACTTATCATTTTTTAATAAAAAAATATATTAAACTACGGACCTCACCAAAGTTATAAATGAATCTCTTGTAGGTTCTTTACTTCAACACTTCGATTTAAATGTTTGTAAAGACTGTTAACTTTGATTTGTATTCTATTTGTGTTCTATCTGAGTTAAGCAAGTACTCTAACTTGTTAAATAAAGATTTCACAGTTATTCTAACCTATGATTCTTTAATAAAACTGTGCTAAATAGAAGATAGAGTAACCAAACGCCTTAACTGTGATAAATGCACGACATTTGAAAAGGTTACAAGTAAATAATAGCAAATCTCGGAAACTAGACGCAGTATGATCAATGATATATAGAAGAAATCTTATATTTTCCCTTTCCTTACTGTTATTTCCGTCTAACTAAGCAAGAATGTTCGAGAGAAAAAATGGTTGAAAATAGCTTTGCCAGATACCCGTCGCAAAAAATTATAACCTAAAAGTGCGGCGGAGACATAGATTCCCTGAATAACCCCCCAAAAAATACTTGGGCAGACATTAAAAATAACCATAGAATTCAACAGCAGAAATTCCACAAGCTTAAGAACTATTTTTGTTTCTGAGAATAACTATTTCACGCATATATACCCAAAATCCCTTCATTATTCCTTCTAGACAAGGTCTTCGGGACGGAATCTTAACTCGTTTAGACAACCAGCATCTACATCAGAAACTAGTCTTCACAAAACAATTGCAGTATTATGCACAAAAAGAAGATACCCAATATTTTAGGTCACCTGACATATTGCTTCTGGAACGACAGTGTCCAGCCAAGCGTAGTCAAAACAGCGGCATTTCCATATAAAATAACAGAATACATGAGGGGACTCAAAAGATAACAATGAAACATAATACAGTGATTTCGAAGTTCGTGCTGACAACAGCAACCATTGGCACGAAATCGGGAAGCATTTTTTTCAAGATTTTAGAAAGTAGGGAAATAAAGCAAACACATTACGCTTATTTATTTTCTGATTTCTTAGTGGATATCTTTAGCATAATTTATACTACAACAAGATGTGATAACTAATTCAGGAATGAATGCCACTGTCATACTTCTTGTCTAACCCTTTACGGCACAGTGTGTCCGGTCTCGACACGCCTAAAAATTTCCTTCTGTACGCACAGAAAAATTGAATGAAAAAGGATTTATAGGTTACTCTGAACCTTCTTTATTTATAGTAGATGGCAGCTCAACACAAACCAGCCCATATATTTTAGCCATGTTTAGTTTTTTAAGACCCTCATTTTTCAAAGAAATTTTCCAGATTTTTTTAGGGTATAAAAGGAATTGTTTCAAAAAAAAAATTCTATGTTATTTTTTTGGCTGTATGCTAATCTCCTTATTCTATATTAGTTTTAAATTTTGACCTTGAAATCTTGCCTAAAATCAAACGGCGAACCCTAGGTGTACCCAGACCGGGCTCACCGATCATCTAGGACAACTGAGAGTCTGCATTCTTTGTTTCTTTGCATCTCATCGGTCAGTTCATTGACAACAATGCTGGTTTGAGCACTCTTTCCGAAGCTCTATTCAATCAATTTGCCCATCTTGGGCACGCCCACAGAATTAAACGATAAGTGCACAAAATGTTACTTGTGCACTCTAATTAGACTGCCTACTTTTTTTTTTTAAATCAAAGCTCCAACTTTAAAAGGTAGCGTGCCGGAAAGGATTAAAATATACAGAATAAAAGAAATATGTTAAATACAGCTTTCTCATGAAAAACATACTGGTCCCAAATAAAAATACACACTAACTTATTCTGACTTAGAAAGATAACACGCATTTAAATACACGATGGTCATAAAAAACGTTTTTCATACATCGGGCTTTAAAAAATGTCATCTGCGTAAACAGCTGGCGTTGGCGTATTTAGCCATTATTTTGTCGAATGGTTTTTGGCATTTGAAAAAAAACAGACTTGTTTTAGAACACTGTGTTGTGAAATTTGGAAAAAATTATTGTTATCATTAAGTACAAGATGTCTTAAATGGAACTCACACGCTACCAGTTCACTACTTTCAGTTCTGTTGCAAAACGTCAGCTACAGAATGTCACCAAATCATGCGTACAGCTTTAGGTACTAATGCTCTATTTTATGACACTGTAAAAGTTTGGTACCGAAAGTTCAAAAACGCGGACTATGACATTCTAGCAGCAGAGCGCTCTGACCAACCTACTGATGTTGATGAGGCCCGGCTGCGAGAACTTGGTGGCAGAAGAATAGTATGCAACCACTCGAGAGCTTGCTAAGGAGTTAGAGTTAGTGCCATGTCCATGAGTCTCGTTATGCTTCGCTTCGTACAAGTTCAGTCGCTGGGTGCCGCATGAGCTGAGTCAAGCAAATACGAGCAGACGTGTTCGAGCTGCACTAATCTGCTCGAATATTAACGCAAGGACAAAGTTCCAGACCGGATCTTCACTTGTAACGAAACGTGGATTAGCATCAACAACACAGGCACAAAAAGGAATTGGTCTGCGCCCAGTGACCCAGTCGGCAGCTTCGGAAAGCGTAATTTGACTAACAAGAAGCTCGTGTTTTGTATCTGGTAGGATTCTCGTGGTATTATCCATAAAGAAGTATTTGGAGAAAGGCGAAACCATCGACAGCAAAGTGCACAGCAATATGCTAACGCTGCTATCAAGGAATAACGTCAGAGTTCCGGCGGTAAAAGGTAATGTTCCATCAAGTTAATGCAAGACCACGTATGTCAGCATTCACCGGCTGGACTCTGTACGGACACGAATGAGATCTTTTGTGATACCCACCATATAGCGCCGACATGGCTCCTTCGGACTTGTACCTTTCTTCACACCTGCAGCTACATCTTGCTGGTGCTATCTTCCATGGGATGGTGTTGCCATTACTCGCTGCATCATCCTGTGTGGTGTTGCTGTGGTATATCGAAAAATATCGATGTGGTATATCATAATCGGACTTAGCTGGCACAGCGCAGTAATAAGAAAATTAATGGAATGCGAGTAGCTGTAGTTGGGAAGTAGCTGTAGATATACAGTGGATGGACAAAAATATGGAAACACCTTGTGAAATGCATGTTTGAAAAGAAATATTGATTTTAATGAAATATGTAGATGGCGCTGGCGTTAATGACTACTGACGCCACCTAGACAACTTCGTAAATGTGCTAAACAGCTCAGTTGTTGTCGGAGTACTGTTATGTGAGGTTGTCATTGCATTATGTCAGAGTTAACAGACTTCGAACGTGGGCAAATTGTTGGAGCACGTATGGTAGGTGCTTCCGTAAGCAAGGTAGCCGAGGTGTTTACTGTTTCAAAAGGTACTGTATCGAAGATTTATTCCGCATATTTGAAAAGCGGAAAAACATCATCTGCTAAATCACAGCGCGGACGAAAGTGTGTCCTGAGTGATCGTGACAGACGATCATTAAGGGCAATTGTGACGAAAAATAAGAAGACCACAGCTGCAAAAGTTACTGCTGAAATGAATGTTGTGTTACCGAACCCTGTGAGTACCAAAACAATTAGAAGGGAGCTTAACAGGGAATTGCTGGCCGTGCTGCGATTGAGAAGCCACTCATCAGTGATGCTAATGCCCGTAAACAAAAAAAGGTGGTGTTTAAGTCATAAAGCCTGGACTATAGAGCAGTGGAAGCGAGTAATAGGGTCTGACGAGTCTTCTTTCACATTGTTTCCCACTTCTGGCCGAGTTTACGTCTGGAGAACGCCATCTCAAGCCTATAATACAGACTGCTTGTTGCCAAGAGTAAAACATGACGGGGGTTCTGTTATGGTTTGGGCAGCCATATCGTGGTTCTCTGCTAGCCCCATAATAACTGTGTCATGGCACATGACTGCCAAGACTTATGTGAACATTTTGGCCGATCAAGTTCATCCCATGGTACAACCGATGGTGATGGTGTCTTCCAAGACGACAAAGCCGCTGTTCACACAGCTCACATTGTCTAGGACTGTTTTTCTGAGCACGAGGATGAGTTGTCCCATCTCCCCTGTCCACCACAGTCACCAGACCTGAATATTATCGAACCTTTGTGGTCTACATTGGAACGGAAAGTGTGTTCTTATTATCCACTGCCAACATCGTTATCTGAACTTCCACCGTTTTGCAGGAAGAATGGTATAATATTCCCTTGGCAAACATACAGGAACTGTATTTATCCATTCCGAGAAGACTGCAAGCAGTTTTGGATGCCAACGGGTTTCCTACACCATATTAAGCAAAGAAACATGTTTTTTTAAAGGTGTTTCCATATTTTTGTCCAACCCCTGTAAGTGTGTATGCGAATGATATATTTTGTATACATAATAAAAATAGCATGTAATTTAAAAGAGTGGTGTCTTGTGAAATAGTTACCCACTAAAGAACACAACTTCCAGCTCTCGTGATTTCCAAAGACCCGGATAAGAGTGGAGTTCCAGAATCATCCAAATATAATAGCGACCAGGCAGATGAGTCTGTGTCGTCCCGCAAGCCCAAGGTTGTAAGAGATGTTCCATCCCCCCCCGGGACCTGTTGCTGACACAACCAGGTTACCAAAGAAACCTGCAGTGCCACAACCTTTGCGTCGGTCCTGTAGAATTCGACGTCCCACAGATAGACTGCAGTTATGATAAAAGGAGAGAGATGTGGTATATCGAGAACTATCGATGTGGTATATCAGAATCGGACTTAAAGCTGGCACAACGCGAAGCATCGAAGCACGCGCAGTAATAAGAAAATGACTGGAATGCGAGTAGCTGTATTTGGGAAGTAGCTGTAGATATAAGTGCGTATGCGAGTGATGATGTATTTTGTATATATAATAAAAATAGCATATAGTTTAAAAGAGTATGTCTTATGAAATAATTACCCACTAAAGGGCACACGGTAGCTGCCATTACTCGCTCTACAGAACGTCCGAAATAAGGCCGATCTGTTTTTGGACTCGTGGCTACCAAGTTTCCGGGCCGCAAGCTCTGAAAAACTACCAAAACGTTGGCAGATAATCATAGATTTGGGTGGTGATTACTACCCGCACTAAAGGTAAAACTTTCATCCCCCCCGAACTTCATCAAGAACGTTTTTTTTGGCTGAAAACATTTGTTACAACCAGATATAAGCCCAAGCGGCTTATCCGCTCAACCAATCTAAATGAAATTTCAGATATCGTTATTTCAGAGTAAGCGCTCACGATTGTGAGTTACTCAGTTATTCTTGCCGTTAGTCGTACGAAGATGAGAATAGTCGAAATGGCTTCCCACGAATTTTTGGAGTCCGAAGGGGGGGGGGGTTACCTTGTAAGGATCCTAAGTTTTACTAACGTTTATTTTATTTTAAAACTGTAATATCACTTCTTATTTTCTACTTCCGGCCAGAATTAAATGCTTTAACATGTTTATGCAAATTGTCTTGCTAAGACCCAAGTTTTTAAGTTGTGGCTTTTTGCCAAGCAAGAGAGAGGAAGGAGTTATTGGAAGTAAGCCGCTTTCCATTGTAGTTTTACGAGTTTTCGCTCTGTTGTTGGTTGCCTTCAGAGGTTTAGTCCTCTTGATAGTTGCAAACGTATCGTAGTTTTAGCAGCTCGCCGTACTACATACGGACCTTTGTTAAAATAAAGGCCAATCTTAATGCTAGGCACTTTTATACTAATTCAAAGTTAGCTTTTAGCTAGAGGTTTAGTTAGTAGTTTTTATATTCTTACGTTCAGATCACAAGTGGTTGGTCTCTGTATTCCGAAGTTCCGGAAATACCTGTAAAGGTAGAAAATAAAGGGTTTCGTATACCCTTCCTGCTTGTGTTGTCTATTTCACACCTTCCTGAACATAGCTTGAGTAAGCTCCCTGTTCTTATTCAGGACCATTCATGTTCCCAAAGCAAACCAAGAGGAATACAAGTCCTGATAACCTCTCTCGAAGCTCAAATCTCCGCCGTTCCGGAGGAGATAATGCCACAAACACACAGAAAGATTTTAATAGTACAAATTCTTGTAAATAGAAACAAAGAAGACAGTTTGAACTGAACATAAAATTCCATGCGTCGGCGAAAAAAGTCACCGTCTTATTAAGGAAACAGAAATGTTTAAAAAATACACAAAGTGAAGATACTCGTCTACCATTTTAAGACATAGTACAACCATGAAAGGACTTCCAAGCAGAGCAAAAGTTTTCAGTGATTCATTTAACGATTTGCAAGCCATAAACGCCGTTTAACGTTTCTCTCGAAATGGAGTTAAAACGATTGATCAAAATAAGCATACTCAAAAAAGGTCCGCGAAGAATACGCCTGTGTGTTTGGCGGGTGCTAAAAGTTTCAGTAAACTTCGGGTGAGGAAATGGAAACAGGCGTCCCGAGCTGCAGAAAACAAACTAACAACAATTGAATCTGAAGGTCAGGACCTTGGCTGGTAGTAGGAGATCGGCGTAGTTGTAAGAAGGAAAAAAAGTGGAATTCTTAAAGAAATTCCTCCTCTTCATCTCGTTACACTGACGATGTGACGCAAACAAAGAATTACGCCATAAATAAACAGAAATGGAATCGTGCGCGAAACACCTGCGTGTACCTACTGAATATGCGTAATTATTTCCACTCGGAGAAAAGAGGGCAGTTCAAATCAGAAACCAGTTAAAAAAAATGAAAGTTTGAAAAAAATTCAATATAATTTAGGTATGTTAATAAATCATAAATAAATAAATAAAACTGAAAGCTTTCAGACTTTATATTACATTTTTTTTTAACGTAACGTAATATAAAGTCTGTTGCTTTCATTTATTTAATATGTTCTTCGCACTACACTATAAAATTCAATTCAATAGCAATATCACTAAAAAAGTTAAATAATTAAAAAAAAATATCTGAAAGGTTTCAGATTTTAAATTACATCCAAAGTGGCTTTTTTTTTTTTTTTTTTTTTTTTTTTTTTTTTACATTTTGCCTGTTATCTTTATATATTAAATATCATGTTCTTCGCACTTAAACCATAAAATACAATTCAACAGCAATATCGCAAATTAATTTTAAATGAGCATATCTTTAGAATTTCCAATACACAGTTCTGCGCGCTGGAAATAATGTTTCCCCTCCCCCCTCGGTACGGTGTTGCCGTTGCTCGTTTTGAAATTGTTGAGTTTGTTAATCAAAAATTCGTCAAAGTTTTACAAAATATGAAATAGTTGATAAAACAAATTCCAAATTTTAGCTTCCAGATGCCCATATTCGGGTGGAGACGTACGTTATTCAAAATTGGACGGCTCTAGGTACCGTTGTTTTATCACAATGCCAGAAAGAAATATACATTTATACAGATTCTTCATTATTTAATTTCTTTAAATATAATACAGACCTTTAATATTTGGCAACAATTTAAAGAGTGATTTTTTGTTTAGAATGAACTAATCCAAAAGGTCAAAACGAAATTAATAGTTAAAAATTAATAGTTAGAAAATTAAAAGTTAAAAATTAATACTAGTTAGATATTAAAACGAAGTTAATTGTCCTTCTGGGCAAATTGCCCCTTTGCGCATGATATAAATTCTGAAATGCCTTCAAATTTTATTTATTTATTTATTTATTTCATCAATTTTTGTATATTCCTAATCTAAATTACTAAATTATTTATGTGCATTTATTTGAGTTATGTTGTATACTGTATGTAATAGGGTAAAATGTAAAGGTGTGGATATAAGAAAAGGCTTTTTTGTCTAGAGCCAGAAGGAAGAGAGGTAATTAGCAAGGCGGAAAATATGAATTTTTAATTCATGTTTATACTAAAAGTTAGGTTAAAACAGGTAACATTTTAAAGCATGCAAAGGTAACTAAGGGTTTTAAGAATTACAAGACGAATGAAAGAAACATTCATATAAAGTCCAAGTTCAATCCCACCTAACCACATTTAATCTCTAATTAACCGCGAAGCAGAGCTTTATTTCATCAAGACGTGGTAAAAGAAACACAACGAAAATGTTAACTCTCATCTTTAAAGGGATAATCTGGACAGCAGATCGCGATTTTCTCGCTGATCAACTTAAGAAATTTATTCTAAACTGAAGTTTACGCTTCTCCAACTAGCAAACGGAAAAAAAAAAAAGTAACAAAATATTTCAGTCCGCCGCGTATTTAACATTCGAAGCGGATGATAATTTTGCAAAGACAAAAACCTAACTCCATCGGTAAACGAGTTGCTAAATTCTTCGGAGTAATTGGTTTATTTTGTTTAATTTTAAGTACAGGTGCCAAAGCCTGACCTTTGATAAAAACACGCACATCTTTTCACAGAAGAAACTTGTTAATCTTGAACTGCGAGGATAAATGCCCCCAAGGAAACCTGTTCCCGCGTCCCCTCTCAGAAAAGATTTTACCGCTCACACAATTAATCAGTTTTGTGCGGAACATTTTCTTTTGTTGCTTCGAATTCTGCGTTTTACAATGGAAAACTTGTTTTTATAACGCACGAGGACATCATAAATGCATAAGTACGTAAACCAGACTTTTAGTTTAGTAATTCAACTTGAATGCTTCTGGAATAACGAGACATTCCAAGTGAAAAAGAAAGGAGGATAAAATAGGCGTGCCTTATTTTAATAAATTTTATATAAAAATTACGACAGATATTACCGGTAGTTACTGAAGAGAACAAAATCATATGATAAATTATCAGAAACAATAATTAGTTTTAATTTATGTATATAAAGAAGAAAGCATGTTTGTTTGTCCTCTAATAACTCAGTCACTACTATACCTATCGTCACCAAACTTTCTACAATTAATTTCTGAGTCATAGAAAAGGACGACGTCGACCTTTACCTAAAAAAAAGTAGCTAAAATCAGAGATATTAATTAAAAACTCGGAAAAACGATCATTTTCGACCTCATTTTCCGAGTGGCAACAGTCTCACAAGCTGGATATAAAAATGTGCTTTATTTCGAAAGTTGTTGCCACTGCTCGCTTCCAAATCCAAGAGTTTGTTAATAAAAAAATTCTAAGTTTCACAAATTATGAAATAAAAATAGCATTGCCAAACATTAAATACATGATTCCCGATTGCAAAAATTCGTGGGAAGCCATTTCGACTGTTTCCATCTTCGTACGACTTTAATCAGCCGAGATATTAATTAAAAACTCTGAAAACGGTAATTTTCGCACTCATTTTTTCCGAGTGGCAACAGTCTCGCATGTTGGAGATGAAAATTTGCTTTATTTCGAAAGTTGTTGCCACTGCTCGCTTCCAAATCCAAGAGTTTGTTAATAAAAAAAATTCTAAGTTTCACAAAATATGAAATAAAAATAGCATTGCCAAACATTAAATATATTATTTCCGTTCCAAAAATTCTTAGGAAGCCATTTCGACTATTTCCATCTCCGTACGACTTTAATCAGCCGAGATATTAATTAAAAACTCTGAAAACGGTAATTTTCGCACTCATTTTTTCCGAGTGGCAACAGTCTCGCATGTTGGAGATGAAAATTTGCTTTATTTCGAAAGTTGTTGCCACTGCTCGCTTCCAAATCCAAGAGTTTGTTAATAAAAAAAATTCTAAGTTTCACAAAATATGAAATAAAAATAGCATTGCCAAACATTAAATATATTATTTCCGATTCCAAAAATTCTTAGGAAGCCATTTCGACTATTTCCATCTCCGTACGACTTTAATCAACCGAAATATTAATTGAAAACTCTGAAAGCGCTGATTTTCGCACTCATTTATCAGAATGGCAACAGTCTCGCGCGTTGGAGATAAAAATGCTTTATTTCGAAAAGTGTTGCTACTGTTCGATTTAGAGTTTGTTAATTAAAGATTTGTTGTAAGTTTTGCAAAATGTATATATAAAGAAGAATGCCTGTTTGTGTGCTTGTCTGTTTGTTCGCGCTATTGATTTCCGACCAATTATGATCAATTTTTTGCCACAATGAATCGACTAAAATTGAATATAGTAGGTGAAATATTAGATGGAACGTGAACCTTTACGACCATTTGATTAGAAAGACGAAAATCGTTAAAAACTGCGTGCCATTGTTGCTGATATAATGAGAAAGAATTAGCTTATTTTTCTATCGAATTCTTTTATGTGGGTTCCATATCACAGCAGACTGAAAAATGTATGACTATGAATCGTAATTTTCGCATCGTTATTAGAGAATTATTACAGCAGTATCGTTCGCTCTGCTGTTAGATGCAATAATCTCAATCTATTTTAACTGGTATCCGGTACTTCTGCTAGTTAAAATAATAAAATAACTAGGCGTATTTTGACAGAAAAACTGTTCTCGTCGCAAGCAACAGATAAGAAATACCACTGGTTTCAATGTAATGAGTCAAATATATTCTAATACTTTTAATCTAAAATGTATATAAAAATGCATCTTATTAAAAAAATCTAATGTGGACACCACAGGACGTTCTTGCACGGCCTATTAAATTATACAAATTTCTTGCTGCACTTCATTTAAACGTATTTCCTCGAATTAGACTCACTCTTAATTAACCGATCCCTCCAGGCAAGTTGAAAATGACATAAAAAATCTGGTCAATTTTTATTGCACGAGAGTTAAATGTCGTATAATTTTATTTTTTCGTAACGAGTGTAAAACTTTCCTATATATAAATATAAGAAGTGGGGGTTTCCATTAAAAATTACATTTCGTTATTAATCCAAAATTAATTTTTTTATTAATTTTGTCGTTACCCAAACATGAATAATTTTGTCATTTAAAAGACTTCTGTAATAGAAAGTATACTACTAAGACCAACAACTGCGAACAAAAGAGCCCGGGTAAGGAGGGGGGTGTACATATACAAAGGATGTGGTTGTGCTTTAGAACAATAGCAACAGTCTTATCGAAGACGGCAGTAATAAAATTTAGTAATTTAATTACGAAAACACACGAATATAACAGACGTAATTAACAGGAAAACGATACATAAAGATAAAAAGAGGAAATCGGCCCATAAATGACATAATAAAGAATTCAGAAATTAATTTTGAAAATTTTATCGTTTCTAATGTCTCGTGTCCCGAGAAGTAGTCACTTGATCTTGCGTTTTCTCGCTGGTGAGCGCGTTGCCATTCTCATAAATAAAAAGAAGCATATCACCATATATATATATATAGAGAGAGAGAGAGAAAAGTATGAAATTTAGAAGTAATTTTACACAAAGACCCCAAAAAAGTGAAATTCAAAACCAATAAATTTCAAAATATCCTATAAATATGCAAAATAAGAATTAAAGAAATGTGAAAGTAAAGTAAGGTTGTAAGAACAAACGAAAAAAGACCAATTTAGGTCAAATTCTTGTGCATTGTGCTGCAAAATTAAGGAAATTAGAAGATAAAATTTTAGAAAGCTCGCCAAAAAGTTACCAGAAACTGTGGCTCCGAGAAAACTCCAACATAAGCATATTTAGTGAAATACCCTTATATGCGGTCAGGTCGTAAATTTAGAACCCCTTTTTTCACAGGGGGGGGGCTGAAAAGTAGGGAATAATCTTGCTCGTGGTCTTGGGGGTCGTTTAAACATCTAACTTCTCTACATTCAGTTTTATACAGAGGAAAATACAAATTGAATTCTTCGAATGAATGCAATTTTGTACAATGAAAATGTATTACTTAACGATAAACTGTAAGATAAATAACATCTTTTTTTAAAGCCATAGGTGTAGAAAGACAGATATTTGTTACACGAATGAATTTTTAGTAAATATTGAGTTTTACATTTCGAATGCTATGTTCCATGTATGCGAAGTAGCTGATTATGTGAGATAATAGTCATAACCGAATGGCTTTCAACCTTTTCACGGCTAAGGACTGTTTCTCAATTACATTGTGGTCGCTGCTTTTTGGTTAATTTTCTAATGACATATAACCAATAATTGTTTTTATTTGAGACTTATGAATAAAATAACGCAAACTAGACTGCCGAAAATTCTTAAGAAGGAAGTTAAATAATACTGAAAAATACGTTATTGATGCACTTTTGTGTTTTATATGTAGTAGTATTAACTACTACTATAATCCTTAAATGGAATCCTTAAATTATATATATCTATGTATAGGTATATATAAATGGAACCAAATATAGAACAAGGTATAAAATATCTTTATTATACAATGTTCATTACCATACGTATATTTACGTAATATCAATATAAATGGTTAGTTAGGTTTAGTACATATATAATTTATTTTTATATTTTGTATTTTTTGTATTAGATTCAGTATTGTATGCGTATCTGAAGTTTAATTTATTCTCTTTTTGGGATACGACTTTAAGTGAGAAAGAATTGTTAGGGCCTTCATAGGGATTACATTATATATAATCAGTTAGGATCCTACTTTTCCTTTCTTTTAATCATGATATATATATTGAAATACTACTTGATAAGTATACGTAAAATATAGCAGTTTTTAAGCTACTTATTTATATATCTATTGTTTGGTCTGGTTTGTTTGATTATAGCAAAGCATTCGACGGTTATTTGCTTAAGGGTAAGGGTGCCTCGTGGAGAACTTTCTAAGCAAAACTGACTCTTATGCACGTTACACGTGGGGAAAACCTCGAAAACGCCAATACAGCCATCCCCGTCGATCCGGATTCGAACCCCGGATCGACCTACCAGAGTTCAACGGTTTTACAGCTCAGCCGCTAGTGAGCCACACACACATCCACACATATACATTAAATAGTATTTCCATGTCGTTTATAAAGTATAATTGAGTGCAATTTAATCATAAAGAGAAAATATTCTACGGAATTACTTCACTTCGTAGACTTTTTGTTAAGCTTCACCATATTTCTTAAAGAGAATCTCAATGCTGGTTCCATTTCCAAGCTGTTTATGTACCTTATTTTTCATGCTTTGAATTATATTTAGAAAATTATTTCACTTGGTTATAGCTGAAAATGCAGTTCTTTTATTGAAGAATTTAAGGGTAAGAAGAGAATTATGCTTTTTTCTAATTAATTATTCTTGAAGCATTTAAATTTTTTTTTAAAAAAACGCGTACATTAATACGGATCACTGAACTAAAATGCTCGATACAAGTCAGATTAATTAGCTACTAAATTTTGATTTTCGTTGAGTAAAAATGAATTCATCTGCATTCTATAAGAAAGTAAATATTCAAAAAATGTTCTCTTTTTTTTTCCTATTCTCGCAGTCAAAATATTTTTTTTAAATATTCAGCTAATTCATATTCAAATATTCCAATCCATTACCATAAGTAATAAATCGATACAGTAAATAAATAATTAAAATCAATTAAATGGAATTTTAATTGATTTTAATTGCCATTTTCCCTCTGATAAACCCCTATTTAGAGTTCAATAGCAGTCGATCAGCTTTTGTTGGGGGTTCATTTTTCTTTATGGTATGCTTACGTTATATATGATTGTATTATGCATTGCTCATACTCGTCAATTGCAGCTTTTAATATTTTTTGGAAAAAAATCAATATGAGAATCCAGAAAATGATTCTTAGCGACGCTAAAACTATTATTACTAGGCACTCTCATGCCACAGTGTTTAAAAAAAAAATCGCATTTTAAAGGTAGATTCTATGCTCATATTTTAGTCTAAAATTAAAAGCTAAAAGTCAAAATTAAAGGGGTTGCTCTTAGAAAGCCTCAATTAGAAGCAGTTATAGGAAATGTTAATCAATACTTATAATCTTACGGATTAAACACTTATTCCCTATTTGATCACGTGTATGCCAAACAGATATTCGTCATTCATAAAGAAAAGAAAGATCAAAATGAGTTATATTCTTGTTTTTCCAACTGCAAAAACATCTTAAGATACTATCGGATTTAATCTTTAAATTATTCCAGTAATAATCAGAACAACGGAGGCCATTATTCTTAATTATAATTTACTAATGCAAATCCTATTTTGGTTTCAAATAGCTTTCATTAATTACGTTAATGATATACTGATACTGAATGAAACTTAAAAAACACTTTTTTTTTTTAAATATATCTCCCCTTATGATCCTCGACACAGCCGTTTACTTTTCCCTTCCGTAATTAACGTCAGTCTCCTGCTGTTGACCGCATTTGCCAAGCCACCTATTTAGTTACTATGAAAAGTGTGAAAGAGGAGAAAAAATATTTGAATATTTACAAGTTGAATTAACATATTTAGTATCTATGAAAAGTGTGAAAAGGAGAAAATTTTTTTTTAAATTAATAAAAAACTATTTGCTAAACTAATTAGGAATTTTAACATAGTAAAAAAATCAATTGAACATGGTAAAATAATTGGCTATATGTTCAATAAAAAGTTAATTATAAACACAGAAAAAATACTAATCAATTGAACAAGTTAAAAAACAAAAATATATTAAAATTAAGAAGTGGAAAATGGTTTTAAAATTCCTAATTAGTTTAGCAAATAGTTTTTTATTAATTTTAAAAAAAATTTCTCCTTTTCACACTTTTCATAGATACTAAATATGTTAATTCAACTTGTAAATAATCAAATATTTTTTCTCCTCTTTCACCCTTTTCACAGTAACTAAATATGCTTATGTTGGAGTTTTCTCGGAGCCACAGTTTCTGGTAACTTTTTGGCGAGCTTTCTAAAATTTATCTTCTAATTATATATATATATATATATATATGTAATAATAAGATTCCACAGTCAAGAATACACTTAAAATTCTAACTGTATGTTCTTTTCATTTTTAATGGCAACGTTCTCTTATTTGAAAGTACGTGGAATTAAATCCACAGCCCCTTAGTCAAGTTGTTTTTCCCGCCTTTTCTACACGTACAGTTATAGAATGTTCTGGAAGTATTTAAAGCGAACTGGAATGGGTGACGTCATTTCTTGGAAGCTCCGCCTTTCCAGAGGCTATAAAAAGACTCGCAGAAGAATGTCGGGGCTTTTTCTTAAATGTCAAGATGCAGTAAACTTCATACAAAAAGTTATTAGTAATTCTTTTTATTTACTCCGGAGATATGAATTTTGAAACTGCTATTTCTCCTGAATAATAATAAATGGATCCTGTTTTTTTAAACTTATCGTCTGATTATTTAAGCTACGACTAAAGCTGATACATCACAATATTATTTATTATTACATATATGTCATAATAAAATTTCTTTAGTCAAGAATACATTTAAATTCTAACTGTATGTTCTTTTAATTTTTAATGGCGATGTTCTCTTATTTGAAAGTACGTGGAATTAAATCCACAGCCCCGTAGTCAAGTTGTTTTTTCCGCCTTTTCTACATGTACAGTTATAGAATGTTCTGGAAGTATTTAAAGCGAACTGGAATGGGTGACGAGGCTGACGTCATTTCTTAGAAGCTCCGCCTTTCCAGAGGCTATAAAAGGACTCGCAAAAGAATATCGGCGGCTTTTTCTTTAATGTCACGATGCAGTAAACTTCATACAAAAAGTTATTAGTAATTTTTTTTTATTTACTCCGGATGTCTGATTTTGTAACTGCTATTTCTCCTGAATAATAATAAATGGATCCTGTTTTTTAAACTTATCGTCTGATTATTTAAGCTACGACTAAAGCTGATACATCACATATATATATATAAACATATAATAAAAGCACAGGAAAGGAAAAAGGCCGCACACTGTTGATGCGTAATTATCCTATATTTAATTAATCCTATTATTTATGTAATTATCCTATTATTTAATTTCTTCAAATATAATACAGGGCGATAATATTGGGTGGCAACAGTTTGAAAAGTGATACAGCCTTTTAAAAATTTCAAAGCAAAATGCCAAAACGTAAACAATAGTCCCTCAGGGACAAAGTCCCTTTGGACTAATAAAATTGTAAGGTTTGTTTATAGATAAATCATTGCAAAAATGTGTGAACAGCCTCTGCGCTTTTTCCATATAATATAATGTTCAAGAACATTCTTTTATTCACAAAATACGCGACACCATGCACTGAAAAACAAAACGAAAAAAGCCGATCTTCATTTGCTGGCACGGGCATTGAAGAGAGCAGTTCAACCAGCACCCATCCGCTCGTGGCAGTCTTTTCAATTAAGTTTCACCTTGGAGGAGTCCGTCGAAGGTGGCGCCGGGTTCATCAGCGTCTCGATCCGTATCCGAAAAGCGCCAATGAAATTTTTATTTGCTTTTATTCCTTCTCTCGTTAACATCCTCTAACCGACGGTGGGATTGCTGAAAAGGGAACCCACAAACCGGAGTTCCTCTCTCCCGTCGACGATGACCTCCACGTGGAGTGGCCGAGGCACCACCACATACTGCCGACCTCGACCTTTCCCTCGGCAGTCGGTCCGGTTTGTCGAGCGTGTCTCGTTAAAAAGAAGCGCAGGGCGCATTGTTACCAAACTCAATTCAGATTCCACGCTTCAAATTAACTCGTCACTCAAGCTGTGTTGTTTTTTGCTGAGCCACGCTGACATGAGACAAACGAAGTCAGCGGCATCATTGCCAGGCACGTGACGGAGGGGGAAAATCTGATGGTGAAGAGCATATTATGAATTTCGGCCTTTTCGAACAAAGCCATTCGATGCACCTAAATTTATTTCAAACATAGATAGCTGAATATTTAATTTTTTACAATACTCATTAGTTAGAAATCTCAGGTATTTGTAACAGAAAACTTTGCGCTGATTCACTACAAACGGCGAATCACTTTTCAAATTGTTGCCACCAAATATTAGAGCTCTATATTATATTTAAAGAAATTAAATAATGAAGAACCTGCATAAATGTCTATGTGCTTCTCGCATTGTAATAAAACAACGATACCTATAGTCATCCAATTTTGAATGACGTACATTTCCATCCGAGTATGGGCATCTGGAAGCCCAAATTTGGAATTTGGAGTTTGCTTTATTATCTATTTCAGATTTTGTAAAGCATTTATGAGTTTTTGATTAAGAAACTCAACGATTTCAAAGCGAGCAATGGCAACACTGTACGGGGGGGGGGGAATTATCTCCAGCGCGCGAGACCGTGTAAAGATATGCTCTTTTAAATATTTTGCGATATTGTTGTTAAATTTAATTTTATGGTTTAAATGCGAAGGACATGATATTTAATAAATAAAGGTAACACACACAAAACTATAAAATATATAATATAAAATGTGAAAGAATCCAAAATCTTTCAGATTTTTTAAAATTTTATTTATTTCATTTTATCTTTTCAAAACTTTAATATTAAACTATAGAGACATTAGGATTTTATTTTGGCCGGAGAGATGAAAAATTAGCAAACGCCTTCGCCGGGAATCGAACCACGGACCTCTGGAATACCGGCCCAGCGTGCAGAACCACTACACCACGAAGCCACGCTAAGAAGGCGGGAGAAATACCTTATATACTCCCCCTTTTAAAGGGCGAATGGGGTTTTTAAACGACCCAACCTCCAAATCCTAGGTGAAGAGAATCATTATCCAACACCCTTTTAGTGCGGGGGTCACTGTAGAGACATTAGGATTTTTTGGAAGCCAGAGAGATGAAAAATTATAAATCGCCTTCGCCGGGAATCGAACCACGGTCCTCTGAATTACCGGCTCAGTGTGCAGACCACCACACCACGAAGGCACGCTAGCAAGGCGGGTTAGGTTTAGTTAGGTTAGGTTAGGTTAATTACGGCAAAACCTCGAGGGCTATCTGCCAAAGGGGAGGGATGCCTTCGTGGAGGACTTTCTAAGGGCAACTGGCTCGTATACACGTTACACATGGGGAAAACTACGAAAACACCCATGCAGCCAGCCCGTTCGCGGGATTCGAACCTCGGACCGAACTACCAGTGTTCAGCGACTTTATCGCTCGGCCGCTGGAGGGGGCTAGCAAGGCGGGAAAAATACCTTATAAAATAATTCAAAATATTAGAACTGAGTTTTAGAAGTTTTTATGTCAACCCATATACACACATACGTATATAAATGAATATAAAAATTCTAAAAATTTCTAAAACTTCCTGTATGTGTATATAGTATAGCTATATATATATTAGAAATTTAGAAATATTTTAGAAATTGAATTAAAGCGATGAATAACTGGAATAAATTTTAGTACTTTTAAGTAAACTTTTAGATCGTAATCATATAATTTTTCGCACTGAAATATTTTACTCCCACATCGCAAGTAAAAATACAAACAAAAAGCCGTTAACATTTCAAAAAACTCTTTTCCAACATTAAAAATCCAATTATACCAAGAAATATGAATAAAACAGAAGAAAAACAAAGATTACGCGGGCGGTAGTTCAGTGCTCCTCAAATTCTTCACTCCTTTCTATGACTTTTTCTCGAAGGAATTAAACTTTCGACTCGCAATTAATGTCGATTCAGGTCAGGAAAGAAAAAATAACAATTTAGATGCACAGCACAGAGACAAAAACACGAGACAACGATTTGAAATTGAAGCCTTTCCCGCGCAATTGACAAAAGCATTAACCTATTTCAAAATTGCATCTACTAGAGCAAGGCGAACGTGAAAACGTCACCCCAAAGAAGCTGAATCGAGCTACGAAATAAAAAGACTCCGTGTATAATTGCTGGTAAGACTTTCCGACGATCTCACAGAGGTGCAGTTTTACTTTGGATTTAACCTAGAAATGATCTACCTACACAAACTGTTCGTAAATGATAAGATATTATCACAGACGTACACATTTTCGAAAAATATATGCACACTGAGGGAAAAAAAATTAAATATCTACCGATCTGGGCCAAATTCAACTTGCGTTTTGCATGTCTCGAAAGCGCGCTTAGGATATATATTAGATTTATATATAGCACTGTTCTAATATAGGTATTTTGACACAAAATCTGACTTTTTCTGAAACAACATGTCAATTTTTTTTTTTCCTACATTTCGATTCTATGACTCAATTTATGCCAAATTCCCAAGTTTTGTAAAAATCGCTCGAGTAGTTTTTAAAAAAATTAGCTCTCAAAATTTTAACTCCTCAATGTTAATTGAATTTGATATATATTTATTAATATCTCTTTTTACTTCCTTGTACGAAGTAAAAAGGAAGTATTGTAATCGCGAAAAGTTTCAGGCAACATATTTCAATGAAAATATCCATTTTGACCGCTATCGAATGCAATTTAACGATGTTTTTGCGTGATATCTGTACGTAAGGACAGAATAAAAGACTCGTTTCCTCCAAAAAAAAATAATAAAACTGCTTTAAAATTAATTCTGAAGAGAATTTTTCGTGGCGTCTGTACGAACGTATGTACGTACGTGTCTCGCATAACTCGAAAACGAGTAGCCTCAAAACGTTGAAATTTTGTATATAGGACTGCTATAGCATGTAGATGTGCACCTCGCACCAAACGTATATAAATACTATATTTATATATATATCCACTCTGTTACTCGGCACAGTGATCTCAGTTTCTTTACTCTTATATGTTTGTAAATTGTACATTTTTTGCTTTAAAAATGATTGAATTATGTTGTTCTTATCTTCAGGTTAAGGTTTTTATGCCTTTCGTGATTCTGGAAGCAATATTTGTACAATTATCAACAATTTAAAAGCTGTTTAAGTGCGGTTAAGTTTTAAATAACATGGCGAACATATTTGTTTACATTTGAAACAGCAGAATTGTAGATTTGTTGCCAATCTGGAGAGACTAAGCTTTCGCAACAACAAAAATAACGCGTTCATTTATTATTGCGAATTAAATCATGCTTAATCCTTTCTGGAATTTTTTCGAGGAAATAAGTGTTTAAGATTTACTTTGTAACTTTTAATACAGTAATTTTGAGTTTTTATGTATTTTTGCCTTGTCGCGAAGTGAGAACTGAATCAATTGAATGAGAAATACTAAATCGTCTGTGAAAAACTGTTTCTTTTCTGTTTTGTTTGCTTAATTTCTTTCATACATCGTTCTAGCTTTATTATAGTATTTGAATAGAACACGTGGCAACGATAATTCTTCAAATAGTATAAATTTTGTGCATTCAGAGTGTCCTTATAGTAAACAAATATAGTGAATTTTAAAAAGTGCATTTATTCTATTGTGGTTTATACGCTGTCGAAGTAGATTTAATTCAATCCAATCAATTTAAATGAAATTCAAGAAAAAAATACGTATAATTTAATATTCCATACAAGAAAGTCGTGTGGTGTACACATCAGATTTTTTTTATTACACTTATTTGATTCTTCCTTTCATATTTCGATATTCAGGTTCGTTCCAAATAAAATTCGCCTACTTTTTACGATTCATTTTTAAAATTTGTATTTTTAAATAATTTTTATAACTTTTTCGAAAAAAGATTTGAATTATAACCTATAAACTTTTAACATCATCTTAAAGCAGATGTACTTCTAAGCATACCTGCAAAATACTAAGTGTTTCTTATTCAAAATTTCCTAAGCTATACGTGAATTTACGTTCTTGCGTATTTATTGTAAGCTTTAATAACGAAAATGTGGTTATCCACTTTGTTAAGAATTATTTGAAAGTACGATCGATGCCTTTTTTTCCGCTCGTGGACAATGAAGAAAAAGGAGAGGAGCATAAGTTGCTATAAATTAAGAAGTTCGCCAAGTGGCGCAAACTGAAATATATTCTTGGCGCAAAGTGAAAAAAATTCGCCAAGATAAATTTTTAAATTTCTCACCAAAAATTACAAAATTTTATATCCAGGCATAATTTGAGTCGTAGTACCGAAATATGGAAAATAAAATGGGTATGTTATTTCAGAAAAAGTCCAAATTTGTGTCAAAATACCTACGTTAAAACAACGCTATATATATGTTACCGTGAAAGACCGAAATTGGAGAATGTCGACTTTCACCGGAGAATATCAACATTCACCAAATACGTCGGTGAAAGACCGAATTTTTCACTACATTCTTGTATATTCGGACCCTCACCGGTGTATGTCGACAATCACAGATATGCTTCGGTGAACGTCGAAAAGAGAGGTCATAAAGTGCCATAATAGTTTAAGTTGTTGCAATAAATAACATTTGAATCACATAATTGAGTAAGTTTTTTATGACTGTTATTTTATTTTCTCATTTAGATCGTACTGAATAAATTAAGTAAGTTTTTAACTTCTATTATTTTCCTTTCTCATTTTGAATGTATTGTGTGTTTTAGGTTCTCATGTTCTTAAGTTCTTATTTCAAGTCTCAAGTGCGTTTATTCGCGACTGAATTACGGAGAAGAAAATACAATATTGTTATATGTTCAACATTCACCATTAGTACATGGTGAATGTCGACATTGACCGGTGTAAGTCAGAAATAAGAGTATTTGGAAAATATTTCGGACATAAACCAAGAGACTATGTGAATGTTGACATTCACCGGTGAAAGTCGACATTCTCCAGATTTCGGTGTTTCACCGTAACATATACATACCCTACGTAACATTACGTAACACATTTTCCTACTGCCAAATAAATTAACGTTAATATCTGCGGTAGATTCATAAGGTTACATTCTGAATGTAGGAATGTAACATAACATACATAAACGTGAAGAAAAAATTGTAGAGTCATTAGGATTTCTGAAGTATGAAACCTGAAAAATGAGCAATGCCTTCGCCGGGACTCGAAACTGGACCTCTCTCGAATACGCGCAGAGTGTGGTATCGTTTCAAAACGAAGGCATGCAGGAAAGAGGAAGTAAATACCTTATATACTCCCCCTTTTTTTAAACGGCGACTTGGGATTACGGGACTCAGACGCCAATTCTTCGTGGTGAAGAATTATCATCCACCACCATTTAGTTCGGGCGCCACTGTAGACACATTTTGTAATTTTGGAGCAGAAGACATGAAAAATGCGCAAAGGCCTCGAACCGGACCTCTCGAATACGCGCCGAGTGTGCTAACCGTTACACCACGAAAGCATGCGATGCCTTCGTGGAGGACTTTCTAAGGGAAACTGGCTCGTATACACGTTACACATGGGGAAAACCACGAAAGCGCCCTTGCAGCCAGCCCGTTCGCGGGATTCAAACCTAGGACCGAACTACCAGTGTTCAGCGACTTTACCGCTCGGCCGCTGGTGGGCGAAGGCATGCTGGAATGAGGGGGAAAACTCCCTTATAAAATGAAACTAAATGTTATAAAAAAATTTAATTTCCTCTTACATTGTTAAAATATTAAAAATGAATTACTTAAGGGGTATCAGAAACCCCTATACCGACAATGTTAAATTGGCCATTTTCGATGTACCTTTTCTCAAAATCTGCTGCAGATACAAACTTGAAATTTTATCTGTAATTAAAATATACCTATCTGATTACACCGAAATGAGCTTTTGAAACATTTTGAATTTTAGAGTAAATTACAGGATATTTTGTTAGGCATAGTAAAATTCAGCACTTTTCTCACACAAAAAAATTTTAAAACATTTTTTTCTAAGTTTATTACAAAAAGCTCATTTCAGTAAATATTAGGGAACCGAATAAATAAGCCATAAAAAGTTTAGATACCTGTGAGCAGTAGTTCCTGAGAAAAGATACATCGAGTACAAAAAAAATCACGTTTGGAGAAAAACGCGTTTTTAAGTAAAAATCCTCATTGATCAAAGCAGTAGATGACAAATTAAAACTAGATTTTTTTTACAGTTCTAATTTTCATAGAGATTAAAGAATGCTATTTTTAGAAAGATAAAAGAGTAAAGAATTTGAAAATGCAAAAATCCGAAATCACAATTTTTTAAAGATTTTGGAGTTCCAACTCCCCTTAAGACTGTTAGCTTTCCAAAGAAGGAAACGTAAGAAATCAACAGCGCTTTTGGCGGGATTCGAATCAGATCTTCTAGTGCTGTGATGGTGTGAATGGATAGCTAATGTGCTAACCACTTACACTATCACAGCATGCACGGGGAGACAAAATAATATAATTTCTTTTCTCCACCTAAAGGGCAACTGGAGAAGCATGGCGCTAGTTGAGTATTTCCAAGAATATGTGGGAATTCAACAGTGCTCTAGCTGAGATTCGAGCCAAGGATCTCCCATTGCCAGCTGGACCACTTACATCCCCAAAAAACGCACGTCGAGATACAGTTATTTCTTATAAATTTGAACAAGAATTTAATTAATTTGCCAGTAGGTAATACAAAGTAATAAAAATTCAATAAATTCTTTAAAAATTGTGCATTTTGGAGATGTTTCTTATAAACGGTGACGCAATTCGCATAGAAATGCATAAAATTACGATCCCTCCCACAAGGAATATTCTGATGCAAGCATTCAACTGTTAGGTTGGCAAGAAAATAATTTAGCTTTGCACAAACAGACAACTTTATGTTCGTTTTCTTATTCTTCTGTCAAACTTATAATTTTTTTCGTTTGTGATTTGGCAGCTGACATCTTATGTTGTTCCGGGGGGGGGGGCTTTTCTTTTCTTTTTTTTTTTTTTTTTTTTTTTAAAAAGTCCAAAGGGATTTGAATCCCGAAGGACTATTAGTTTCGATTTGGCATTTTGCGTCGGACGGATAAATGTCGGTTCACTTTTCAAACTGTTGCCATAAAATGTTAGAGTCCTGCATTATATTTGAAGAAATTAAATAATGAAAATCTGCGTAAATGTATGTATATTTCTCACATTGTCATAAAATAACGGTACATAGAGTCATCGAATTTTGAATAACGTAATCCTCCAACGAATATGAGCATGTGGAAGACCAAATTTGAAATTTGAAATTTGTTTTATGATCGATTTCCTATTTTTTAAAACTTTGACGAATTTTTGATTAACAAACTCAAGGATTTCAAAGCGAGCAATGGCAACGTTGTGCAGAAAAAACATTTTTATCTCCAGCACGTGAGTCTCTGTATCGGAAATTCTAAAGATATGCTCGTTTTAAAACTATTTTGCGATATTGCTGTTGCACTGGATCTTATGGTTTAAGTGCGAGGAACATGATATTTAATAAAGAAAGGTAACGCACAAAATGTTAAAAAACGCCCCTTTGGACGTAATTAAAAATCTGAAACATTTCAGATTTTTTTTTTTTTTTTTTTTTTTTTTTTTTTTCCTTTCTTTCTTTACAGCTGTCAGTTTGCGGTCAGTTTTAACATAGGCTGCAATCGATAATCGTAATGAAATCGATCCTTTTCTTAAACGAATTATCAGTAAATATGGACCGTCAACAACAATCGAAAAGATCTTGAATCCACACAAATCATATGAAAACCTAAATTGTATCAGAAAAGGATCATGCTGTCAGTTGGTGAGATTAAAAAAATGTAATGTGTACATCACATGACTTCCTTGTACAAACTATTAAAACAAACAGGTGGCCAAAATTAAACTATTACGCTACCTACCAGTGCATCATGGACTCTACAAACTATTCAACGTATTCTAAATTATTACTTTATTACTGAAAATCTTTAAAAAAAATAAATAAATAATATGAAAGCTTTCAGATTTTATATTACCTTATTAGGGACTTTTTTTTAATCGTTTTGTGTGTTACCTTTATTTATTAAATATCATGTTCTTCGCACTTTAATCATATAAAATTCAATTCAGCAGGAATATCAAAAAGTATTTAAAAACAGGATATCTTTAGAATTTCCGATACGCAGTCTCGCGCGCTGGAGGGGGGGGGGGAAATTTCTTTTCTTTTTTTACGTACAGCTATAAGGTATTTCTCCTACCTTCTTGGCATGCCTTCGTGGTGTGGTGGTCTGCATACTCAGCGCGTGATTGAGAGGTCCGCGGTTCGATTCCCGGCGAAGGCGTTGCATATTTTCCATCTTGCCTGCTTCCAAAAAAATACCTAATGGCTCTACAGTGGCGTCCGAACTAAAAGGGTGTTGGATGATGATTCTCCTCACCCAAGATTTGGCGACTCGGTCCCCTAAAAACCCCAGTCGCCCTTTAAAAGAGGGAGTATATAAGGTAGTTTTCCCGCCTTCTTAGCGTGCCTTCGTGGTGTAGTGGTTCGCAAGCTGGGCGCGTATTCGAGAGTCCACGGTTGGATTCTACAGAGTGTTGGCATTGCTCGCTTTCAAATCATTGAGTTTCTTAATTCAAAACTCAGAAATGCTGTACAATATATGAACTAGATAGTAAAACAAATTCCAAATTCGGGCTTCCAGATGCATATATTCGAGTGGAGGACTACGTTATTCAAAATTCGATGTCTCTAGGTACCTTCCCCCCCCACAGTGCGAGAACCATACATGCATTCATGCAGATTCTTCGTTATTTAATTTCTTTAAATATAATGCAGGGCTCCCATATTTGGTGGCAACAGTTTAAAAAATGAAACGCTGTTTATAGTGAACCAACGCAAAATGCCGAAACCCAATTAATAGCCCTTCTGGGCAAATTGCCCCTCTGTACTAATAAATAAATACAGCACTCATGTAAATAACAAAATATTCTTTTAACAAGCCTACTTACTACAGGCACATATTTTTGCTAATTTTGTTGCCACTTTCAGAAAACAAAACTAAAGGCCAAAAGACGTTAAGTAAATAAAATTAAATACAAGTACGTATAAAATACAAATGAAGTGTTATCTGAAATCCAATAAGCCAATTATATCAAGTAAGACGTAAACATTTTCGCTATTCTCAAAATAGAAAAGGGAATCAGTCTTCAGCACCTTGTTGTACCATTTAAAGGGAGCCCTTGAGTAAGATAATATAAAAGTTTTACTCAAACTGTCACAACACAATGGTGGTTCTAAGCGAATAAGGAAAATTATTTTTATGTATCCGAATTAACGTTTATCTAAAACGACAAAATTGAACAAAGTTATGTTATAATAAAACCAAGAAACAAAGGAATGAAAAATAAATTCTCTAAATTTGCTGCCTAAGCTTTTAAATCTCTACATATGGCTTAAATTTCCTCCATACAATCTTTGAAAAATTCAACAATTTCTATTAATCTCTGGAAGCTGTTTTGTAATATAATAAATGCTGCTTTTTCTTTCTGCTTTTAGGACTGACATAAATATATTAAATTTTTAGATATCATATTCAACAGTAATACTCTCTTTGGTGTCATTATTGAGAAGTAAAAATACTGCACTTCAGAAATATGCATTAAACACTCATCATGAATCTATCTACATTCATATGTGTGAATATTTTTGTATTTCATGCATTGGTTTTAGAAATACGAGTATACAGTGTCTCAAAAAAGTGATGGGACACTTGTGCTTTACAAAAGGAAACTGCAATAAAATTTAAAACACATGTAAAATTTTTTGTGGGTGTGTTTCATACTTAAATTTAGTAACAATTATTACATAACATGCATTTTCTCAAAATATTAAAATATTAATTTAATAAAAATACAATTGTTTAGAACGGAGCAGAAAATAGCTCACTTAAGTGATGGGACACTACGTACTATGCAACAAAAATCGTCTGAAGTAAGCAATAAAAATATCTTTTGGGGTATTTAATTCGAAAATTAGTTATTAATTTGCATACTGAACGTGGAAAATCTATTAGAGAAACTACTGAAACAGTTAACTTCAGTCATTCAACAGTTTTCAATATCATTAAACGATATAAAAAGAATCATATGATTCAGGATAAAAGAAGACCTGGCCGACCATCAAAGCTATCCAATGGAATAGCGAATTATCGTTCGAAATATTAAAAAAAAATCCAAGAATGAGTGCTCCTAAAGTTACTGCTGATTTACAACCATTATATGAAGTAATTGTTAATTCTGAGACTATTAGAAGAGTAATTCGATCTACTGGATATCACGGTAGAGCACCCAGGAAAAAATTATTCGTGAGTGAAAAGAATAGAAAACTCAGACTGGCTTTCGCAAAATCCAACATAAATAAGAATTCTGATTACTGGAATGAAGTTATATTTGCTGATGAGACTAAATTTAATATATTTGGTTCTGACGGTAGAATCTTGGTGTGGAGAAAACCCAGGGAAGAATTTCGCAAACAGAACTTGGTGCCAATAGTAAAACATGGTGGAGGAGGAGTTATGGTATGGGGGTGTATGTCGTCCGCTGGAGTTGGTAATCTTGTTTTTATTGACAGAATAATGGATCAGTACAAGTATATTGACATTTTAAATCAAAATTTGAAATCTTCAGCACGAAAATTGAACCTTCATAACGATTTTAAATTCTACCAGGACAATGACCCCAAGCACAGTGCTTTGAACGTTAGACTCTGGCTGCTGTATAACTGTCCTGAAATAATAAAAACACCCCCACAATCTCCACAATTAAATCCCATAGAGAATATTTGGCAAGAATTGGAATCAAGAATTCGCAAACACACCATTTCTTCAAAACAACAATTAAAATCGGTGCTTCAAGAAGAATGGGAAAAATCACTTCAGAAATCGCAAAAAAAAAAAAAAAATTAGTCGAATCCATCCCAAGAAGATTAAATCATGTTTTAAAAGTAAAAGGAAATCCAACAAAATATTAAAACCTTTTAAAAAAGTAAAATTTTTGGATAAATATTTGATGGAAAAGTAAGTGTCCCATCACTTAAGTGAGCCATTTTCTGCTCCAATCTAAACAATTGTATTTTTATTAAATTAATATTTTAATATTTTGGGAAAATGTATGTTATGTAACAATTGTTACTAAATTTAAGTATGAAACACACCCACAAAACATTTTACATGTTTTTTAAATTTATTTTATTGCAGTTTCCTTTTGTGAAGCACAAGTGTCCCATCACTTTTTTAAGACACTGTATGTAACAATAATGATTTTCTAAATCCAAATTTAACAAACTAAATGTTCGTAATTTTCTAAATTTTAAACATTAATTCTTATTATTAATATGACATTTATTAACGGTTAATTTTTTAAATATATTATGCAGTGTCCATCATTAGCAATACCACATCTAACAGAAGAATAAATATTCAAAAGAACATTATTTCTAAAGTAATATTGTAATAATAGATGGCGCCACTATGGCCCTTCATTTTGTGAGAGTAATCATTCAAATGGTCATCGTACATCAAACTTCAATCGAGAACAAAAAAAGTACTGGCGAAAATTAAAATATAAATACTAATAAATATAAAGAAAAAAAATTTTACAGATTCTCAAAACCTTAGACTGCAAAGAAAATCAACGGTTTGCTTTCAAAAAAGCTCTCAGAAAACCTAAAATTAAAATCATAAATTCACTAAGTCGTAGAGAATGATTATCAGATATTTAGATTGCTTTATTATGCACTCGAAGGCTAACTACCAAGTGCGATATTTATTACCAAGTGCGATATAACTACCAAGTGCGACATTATGGGAGATTTTTCCAAGAAAAAGGTGGTTCTTATTTATATTTCAACAACGCAGTACATTAAAAAAAAAAAAAAAAAAAAAAAAAAAAAAAAAAAAAAGAAAGAAAGAAAGCTTTCAGATTTTACATTACGCGCAAAGGGACTTTTTTTTAACGTTTTGTGTGTTATCTTTATTTCTTAAATATCATGTTCTTTATACTTAAACCATAAAATTCAATTCAACAGCAATATCGCAAAATCATTTTAAAATGAGCATATCTTTAGAATTTCTGCTACACAGTCTAGCGCGCTGGAGATAAAAATGATTTCTTTTCCCATACAGTGTTGCCAATGGTCGCTTTGAAATCGTCGAGTTTGTCAATCAAAAATTCGTTAAAGTTTTACAAAATATGAAATACAGAATGTGTGTGTGTATTTAATTATGGCAAAGCACACTAGGGCTATCTGCCTAAGAGGAGGGATGCCTTTCGTGGAGGACTTTCTAAGGGAAACTGGCTCGTATACACGTTACACATGGGGAAAACCATGAAATACAGAATGAAACAAATTCCAAATTTGGGCTTTTAGATGCCCATATTCGAGTGCAGGACCACGTTATTCAGAAATTTGATGACTCTACGTACCGTTGTTTTATCACAATGCGAGAAACACACATACATTTTATGCACATTCTTCGTTATTTAATTTCTTTAAATATAACACAGGGCGATAATATTTCGTGGCAACAATTTGAAAAGTAATTCGCCATTTATAGTGAATCGAAGCAAAATGTCAAAACGAAGGTAACGGCCCTCCTGGACTAACACAGTTTGGGCTAAAATGTTATAAAAACTCATCAATTCATTTCTGGTTAAAATGGTTAAAGACACTGACCCTTCTAATTATGATAATTAGACGAAATAGAAACTCACTAAACGGAGAACAATTAGAACAGAAGCTTTTGTGAAACAACAAAAAATTTAGGAAGTGCCAAATTTTGAAGGTGCTGGGATGTATAATTTCGAAGCGGTAGCTATTCTAACAGGGAGTGAAATGGAGCACTGACCCTAGAATTTCATAAAGAGCAATAAGTAGCATAAATCAGACTTGAAGAAAATCGAAATATGAAAAAATGACCGATCCCTAACTTAACAAAATCTGATGTGTACAGCACATGACTTCCTTGTACGGAATATTAAATTATACGCATTTTTTCTTGAATTTCATTTAAATTGATTGGATTGAATTAAATCTACTTCGTCCACAGCGCATAAACCACAATAGAATAAATGCACTCTTTAAAATTCACTATATTTGTTTACTATAACGACACTCTGAATGCACAAAATTTATATCATTTGAAGAATTATCGTTGCCACATGTTCTATTCAAATACTATAATAAAGCTAAAACGATGTATGAAAGAAATTAAGCAAACAAAATTAAGCAAAAGAAACAGTTTTTCACAGACGATTTAGTATTTCTCATTCAATTAATTCAGCTCTCACTTCGCGAAAAGGCAAAAATACATAAAAACTCAAAATATCTGCATTAAAAATTACGAAGTAAATCTTAAACACTTATTTCCTCGAAAAAATTGCAGAAAGGATTAAGCATGATTTCATTGGCAATAATAAATGAAGGCGTTATTTTTGTAATGCGAAGCTTAGTCTCTCGAGATTGGCAACAAATCTACAATTCTGCTGTTACAAATGTAAACATATATGTCCGCCATGTTATTTAAAACTTAACCGCACTTAAACAGCTTTTAAATTGTTGATAATTGTACAAATATTGCTTCCAGAATTACGAAAGGCATAAAAACCTTAACCGGAAGATAAAAACAACATAATTCAATCATTTTTAAAGCAAAAAATGTACAATTTACAAACATATAAGAGTAAAGAAACTGAGATCACTGAGCCGGGTAACAGAGTGGATATATATATATAAATATACTTATATACGTTTGGTGCGGCCGATTGCAACCAGTATACGAGGTGCACATCTACATGTTATAGCAGTCCTACATACAAAATTTCAACGTTCTTGAGGCTACTCGTTTTTGAGTTATGCGAGATACGTACGTAGGCACGTACGTACATATGTTCGTACAGACGCCACGAAAAATTCTCTTCAGAATTCTTTTTAAAGCAGTTTTATAATTTTTTTTTTTTTTTTTTTTTTTTTTTTTTTTGGGGGGGGAGGAAAGGTGTCTTTTATTTTGTCCTTACGCACAGATATCACGCAAAAACATCGTTAAATTGCATTCGATAGCGGTCAAAATGGATATTTTCGTTTAAATATGTTGCTTGAAACTTTTCGCGATTACAATACTTCCTCTTTACTTCGTACAAGGAAGTAAAAAATAGTGAAAATATAAATTCATGCATAAGTGCGCAGCTGAAAATGTCGATTTCGGAAGTAAAAAAAAAAAAAAAAAAAATACTGTCAAACCTGCATTTTTTTTTTTTCCGATTAGCATTCTGATGATGATAACCTATTTTTTCCGTAAATAATTTGTATCAAAACAAATAATAATAACAATAATAAAAAATACTGAAAATCGTGTAACCTTGGCTATCTTTTTTCTTCCCTCCCCCTCATGTCAAATGACAACATCACGTGTTGTTTATTTCATCGGCAAAACAGGAGAGATGTCATTTTGGTGCTGTGGCATCGATGACGTCATAATTGCGTTACGTGATGTAATAGAAAATCGATGATTTATCCTGCGCCTACTGCTTCAGTGCACGTTACTACTTTCGCGCGATTTTTTCTGGAACTTTTTCATTATAAAGAAACCTTGAAATAATTTCTCAGAGAATATCTATCTAAAACTTAACAATTATTCCTTCGCGTTTTAGTGCGATTCATTTAATTGTAGATTAAAGATATAAAATAATATAGTATTTTTGAATAGAAACTGTTTTTCCTCAGAATAATTCGTTTTGTTTAATTTACTTTTTAGCGCTGTTCTTTCTTTTAGCAGAGCATGTTACATCTACTACAATTTCATGATATAAGAATACTCACCCTTTCCACACCCACAAAAGTTCCTGACCTTTCTTGATTTAAAAAAAAAAAAAAAAAATCTGATGATAAATTTCTAACGAATCATGGAATATGCATGACTAACTTTCCATTTAAAATTTAAAGTAACTGTTTTTCCCTCACACAGCACACAAATATATATAGTATATAACATATCTCTCTCAGAATTCAAGTAAAGATGTGCTTATTTATAAAGAATTTTACTCGAATACTGTGCAGTCATCCGATATATGTAGAAAATCTAATTTACATGTTACACACATTATCCCTTCTTTCCATTCATACCACAACAATGTTACTTTTTTTTCAAGTTTAATTTTATGCAATGCATAATGAAATACTCTGCTTTACTTTCCCATAATTTCACTGTAAACAAAAGAGCAACAAAATTACTAATTGATTTTAATGTGAAGTAATTACATCTGCATTTAATAGAACCAGAATGTTGTTTTATATATTACAAGCAAGATGTAAAAATATGACGAAAAAATATTAAATTAAATTAAACTGGAACAAATTATTAACTGAACTGGCAGTAACTCCTTTTAATTCCTAATTTAAATTTAAATACATCCCCAATTCAAGGATACATACTGCACCATTTGCGTGACCATTTTCTGCAAACCAACCATCACTCAGGAATAAAACAAAGGAGCCAAGCTTATAAATACCACTGCAAACAAGTGCGCACGTTTTTTGCTGCTTGCACTTGCCTGTTAAATCACATCTCTTCGCTTAGCTATATCCTTCATTGTTTAAAATGTAACTTTTTATATCTGATGATGGGAATATACCTGAATTTAATTTAAAAATATCAATTAGAAAGTATATTAGAAATCGCAGGTAAAAATAATCATATCACAAAACTTAAACGGGGAATGTGAATTAATTCAGCGAAATAGAAATATAAATTTAATTACTCAATTCACTTTTAATTTTATGCATAAGCATACCAGAAACGATCACATGTTTTCTAATCATATTTACAGCTAACAGTAAATAATTCTAAAGCAGATGTCTTCTTAATTTGCTCAACAATAAAATCAAGATTTTTCAGTTTCTTTTTTCACACCTCCTTTTCTTTCTTTCTTTTTCTCCCTTTCTTAATTCAGTGAATACAATTTATTAAATCTTTCCAACAGCAAGTTTATTATTAGATTTTACACGGAGCATTAAAAAAAGGCATTACAAAGATTAGCAAAGAGTAATTAGCGCTTATTAATGAGTCGATTGAAAGTTACCGATTGTGACAGGCTATTGAATAATTTGGAGATATAAATATTTGCATCTGCTATCATCCGTTAACACTGAATTGTTCTGTTATTACCCCAAAAGAGTCTATTAGTCTCGATAGGGTATTTTGCATTGAATCAGCACAAATGTTTCGTTTCACTTTTCATTCGAGTCTGTTGCGATTCGGCAAAATGTAAGATATTTATCTTTCAAATTGAATTTATCTGTTAAACTAAGCTAAGCTATTTAAAAGCAACAGATGCAGTTCTTAAGATATTCGTTGCTTACTTTTGAATCGGATTGATTTAAATAATAAAAATGCATTTAATTCACGATCCATTTAATTAAAAATATTCAATACTTCCTTAGAATTATATATATATATATGTAATAATAAAATTCCATAGTCAAGAATGCACTTAAAATTCTAACTGTATGTTCTTTTCATTTTTAATGGCGATGTTCTCTTATTTGAAAGTACGTGGAATTAAATCCATAGCCCCGTAGTCAAGTTGTTTTTCCCGCCTTTTCTAGACGTACAGTTATAGATTGTTCTGGAAATATTTAAAGCGAACAGGATTGGCTGACGAGGCTGACGTCATTTCTTGGAAGCTCCGCCTTTCCAGAGGCTATAAAAAGACTCGCAAAAAGAATATCGGGGCTTTTTCTTTAATGTAACAATGCAGTAAACTTCATACAAAAAGTTATTAGTAATTCTTTTTATTTACTCCGGATATCTTAATTTTTGTAACTGCTATTTTCTCCTGAAATATAATATATGGATCCTGTTCTTTAAAACTTATCGTCTGATAATTTAACCTACGACAAAAGCTGGTACATCACACATATATATACATTATTATTATTTATTTCAAATTTTGTAAATTTTTAATGCATTTTTAATTAACAAACTTACTTATTTGAAAGCAAGAAGTGGTTGTACTGCTCGGAATAAAACATTTTATCTCTATCGAAAATTCTAAAGATATGCTGTTTTGTGATTTCGCTGTTGAATTCTATATGGCGCATGAGCAAAGAAAACGATGCTTAATAATAAAGCTAAAATGACAAAAAAAGGGGGAAGGTTCACAAGAGTAATAGCAGACTGCCAGACTGCCACCTCAGTGACAGCATAACAAACCTTAACAAAGACTTTTGGGAAACCGTTAAAATCTGACCCCTTCATCATTTTTTCATTCGTTACCGAGTTTTCCATCTAGGCAGAAGATGCCACAGTCATGGCAAGAAATTAAATAATGAAGAATATGCAAAAAATGTATATATGTTTCTCGAATTGTGACAATACAACGGTATCTAGAGCCATCCAATTTTGAATAACGCAATCCTCCACCGAATATGGGTTTCTGGAAGCCCTAATTTGGAATTTGTTTTATTATCTGTTTCATATTTTGTAACACTTTAACGAATTTTTGATTAAGAAACTCAACGATTTCAAAGCGAGCAATGGCAGCACTGTACGGAATATAAAAAAATCTAATGTGTACACCACATGACTTCCTTGTACAGAATATTAAATTCTACACACTTTTCCTGCATTTCATTTAAACTTATTGGATTGAATTAAATTTACTTCGTCGATAGCGCTTAAACCAGAATAGAATAAATGCACTCTTTAAAATTCACTATATTTGTTTACCATAGCGGTACTCTGGCGCTAGGTTCACTTAACAGTATTATATTTCGTTCATATTATAACTCAGAATGCACAAAATTTATATCATTTCAAGAATTATCTAATCGTTGCCACATGTTCTATTCAAATACTATAATAAAGCTAGAACTATGTACAAAAGAAATTAAGCAAACAAAACAAAGAAGAAACAGTTTTTCGCAGACGACTAGTATTTTTCATTCAATTAATTTAGTTCTCCCTTCGCGACAAGGCAAAAATACATAAAAACTCAAAATATCTATATTAGAAATTACGAAGTAAATCTTAAACACTTATTTCCTCGAAAAAATTCCAGAAAGGATTAAGCATGATTTAATTCGCAATAATAAATGAAGGCGTTAAAAACGTTAAAAAAAAAAAAGCCTCTTTGGGTGTAATGTAAAATCTGAAAGCTTTAAGATATTTTTTCTCTTAATATTATAATTTTCCCCGCGTACTCGTAGATAGCATAGCCGTTCTTAGAAATGCTCAGGACAATACTGGTAGCTCTGACTTCTAATCTCCAGCAACATGTCTCTCCCTATCTTAAATACAGTTATTAAAACTTAATACGTGGTATACACTTCGAAGTCAAACGATGCAGTAAATTTTACCTAAAACCAACACAGGCAAACGTTTAATCTATAAAGTCGATGCATACACAAAAAAAATGTTACTTGAGATCAATAGAGGAATCAGCTTTCACTTATACCTCATATCTGCAGATATTTTTAATTGCATTTAAACTAAAAAATATATATGCATATATCTATATGTTAAATATATGCAAAGCATTGCAAGAAAGAAATTTAAAATATGTTCGCGCAAATGACAGCTTTCTTCTATTTATTCTTCTGATAACTATTATAAGCCACACAGTAAAACCGTCAATAATAAGTTCAGCAATACATCGATAGATGGCGACACCAGAAGCATAAATAATGCACGTTCCTAATGGGAAACAAAATGGAATTTCAACACATTTTTGGTAACGTTCGTTAAAAAAATGTCTCAGAGAACGTTAAAGTAATTTTCTGTTTCCATTTTTATGTAAAAACATCAGTATTTAAATTTTAGATAATTCAGCGAAATAATTAGGAAAATTTCAGCAGCTTTATTTTTAGCAAAGCAGACGACTTTAACGCTTTCCCCCCCCCACACACTCTCTTACAGTAATTTTTCTCCGACGGGAACAACTACATTATTTAATTTCATGGCATATTTATATTTGATTATATATATAAATAATGCCTTGTTATAATCATTAATTAAGTACTAGTAATTATTTAAAGCGATTCACGAGCACAGGAAATATTATACATTATAACCGGCACATTCGTGTCAAAAAAACCCATGTTATTACAATGCGATATATTCAAGTCAAAATACCTATGTTATTACAACAATATATGGGTTTTCATCCGCAGAGAACCCGTTGACGCTTCGAGAAAGAACCCGTTGGCGCCGTTGCATTTTTACTCGCCAAGCTCGCCGTTCATCGACGATGAGCCGATCCGTAAACGTGATACTATTTTGTAAACGTGATTTTTAGTGCATGTAAATTCAAATTAGCAGACAAAAGAATATATTAAGCATATGGTAGTAAAAATTCACAGATAATAAGCATGTAGACGTAAAACTAACCGGTTAAACGTGATATACGAAAATAAATGTGTATTAAATTCCAAGTTAGCACAGAAAAGAATACATTAAGCATAAGACAATATATAAGGATTTATAACGGAAATAAAAATTTATTTAAAAATATAAATTAGTATTAATATACTGAAATTAACCGGTTAAGCGTGATATACGAAAAAAATTTGTCTTAAATTCCAGTTAACACAGAAAACAATATATTCCTTACACCAGCAGTGGTTTGCTAATTTTGATGACCATGGTGATGATGCATCGAACTATTCTGACATCTTAGATAATCAATATTTTTTATTTCAATTTAATCATCTATTTATGTCACACCTGCCATCCTCTGAAAGGTTATTGTTAGAAAAGCATTAACAATATATTGTTAAAATTTAAGCCAGAAAATTGATTTATTCTCATTTTAGATGACAATAACCAATAATAAAAATAAAAGCATTACTTAGTTATTTAAACTGCCGGTTCTTAGAGCTGTTAATAATTGTGAACGTGAACAGCCGTGTTACAAATTAGCATTCACCCCTCCTTTCATCCCGAACCGAGAACCGGCATCCATCTACGAAAATATTTCTATCTATTCGTTGTTAAAAATTCAGAAAAAATAATAATAAATAAGAGAAGAAGAATATAAATCTGCAAAGGCGAACAACGACAGTGTTAATTCAACAAAATAAACGCAAGAGGAATGGTTGCAAACTTCGAACAAGCGAATAGGATAAATCCGATGGGTTACCAAGTTTGAGCTATTATCGCCAAAGTTGGCGATGTTTACATTTACCGGGTTCTCTGAGGAAGTGCTATCCTAAGTTGCGTTTTCGAAATATAAAATCGCAAGTTAAATTTCGTCAATCGGCTTAATAGAACGAAAAAAAAAGAAAGAGCCGGGCCGCGATGATGGATAGTTAGTTGTTTAAGGAAGAACAGGTGCTATCTACAATACCTTCTAAGTAAAGGCGTTTGAAAAAGATATCGATATTTAAATTGTTTCTGCACCTGCAGACGTAGTAATATTGCAGCTGTGATAACATGGGCATGTGCTCAGATTTGGTTCAATGACTATTGTTTTGGAAGAAAAACTGAAGATTTTAGTTCTGACTTCATACTATTGATATTTCTCTCAGTGATTATATGTCATATATTCTAGTAATCTCACAACAAGTTTTGACAAGACAATTGCTTACGTAAGCGGAAAAAGGCCGAAAACAAGTAGTAACATACGACTTTCTTCCTACACATTTTATTGTAAAAAAAGACCAGCAACTAAGACATGCTTGGTTGATACGTGTGGAGAAAAAACAATAGCTTGGCGCTCAATCGGCATTCATAATTTAACTACCTCAAAGCTTCACAATAGTTTATATTTATACGTGGAAACTGGTTTTCATGCATCGAAATTTTAAGACACCGAAACAGCGATAAAGCGAATGGTATTCTCTGAATTATATTATAAAACGCCAGTCGAGAATTTTTCAGTTTCGGCTATGAATAATAATTATAACAAATATAAACAGTACGCCTTTATGAATCTTAAGTTGGTACAATATAATACAGTGCAAATAAATTCTTACTATAAAATAAAAAGATTACCGTATCAACATCAAATATAATTTTTTATTCACCAGCTCAGTAGTCAAAAATCTCATCTTCTATATTTTAATAAACACATCGAATTCTAAAGATAAAAACTGTTGCCAAAAACGATAATACAATAATATGCAAAGTAATAATGTGAACGATATTGTCTCATCATGCCTTGAAACAAGATGAACAGACATTCCAGCCAGCAATGAAGATGCAGTAAACATTATATTAATATCTGGTGTGGTGTATTTAATTATGGCAAAGCACACTAGGGCTATCTGCCTAAGGGGAGGGATGCCTTCGTGGAGGACTTTCTAAGGGAAACTGGCTCGTATACACGTTACACATGGGGAAAACCACGAAAACACCCATGTAGCCAGCCCGTTCGCGGGATTCGAACCTCGGACCGAACTACCAGTGTTCAGCGACTTTACCGCTCGGCCGCTGGTGGGCCTTATTAATATCTGGAAATGCTCTCATTCAAACTATATTTACTAACGCAAAGTAACTTTCGTCCTATTAGCTTTATTCTACAGTAATACTACCTTTCAGTCTGTACCTTCAATAATTACCATACAAGGTATTTCTCCCGCCTTCATAGCCTGTCTTCGTAGTGTAGTGGTCAGCAAGCTCGGTGCGTATTCGAGAGGCCCGGGGTTCGAGTCCCGTCGAAGGCATTGCTCATTTCTCATGCTTCGAAATAACCTAATGTAGTATATAAGGTATTTTTCCCGCCTTCTTAGCGTGCCTTCGTAGTGTAGTTGTCAGCACGCTCGGCGTGTATTCGAGAGGCCCGTAATTCGAGTCGCGACGAAGGCGTTGCTCAACTTTCATCTCTCCTGCTTCGAAACCACGTAATGTCTTTACAACCCAAACCCAAGATTTGTTAAAGACCGATTCAAACATAATGCACATAATTTACACAAACATAACTTTAAAAAAAAATAAATTCTGAAAGCTTTCAGATTTTACATTAGGCCCAAGTCATCTATTGGTCTTGCCGTAGATTCCCTCTTCGATTAAAATTGTCTGGTTTAAAGTTTTTTTTAAAAAAAAAAAAAAAAAAAAAAAAAGTACACGACATGACTTCCTTATACAGAATATTAAATTATACGCATTTTATGCTGCATTTCATTTAAACTTATTTCTTCGAATTTTATTTCTCACACAATTAATTCAGTTCTCACGTCGCGACTAAACAAAAATACATAAAAACCTCAAAATACCTTTATCAAAATTTGAAAAATTCAGAAAAATATAAAACATAAATACAGTTAAAACAATTTAAAGAATAATTCTTACAATTAGAGTTTCTACGAAAAAGCAAGCAATTCGCCAACGGGCAAGAAGGCAGATTTTTCGGTGCAAAAACTGAAAGTTTACTTTTAGACTCACTCGGCAAAAAGACGCCTAAGGTGTAAAAACGAACTTAATTTCTTGTGGACGCTACGCTGAATCAATATATGGGATAATTTAATAACTTAAATGATAATTTCAGAATGGATTAAGCATGATTTAATTCTCAATAATAAAAGAAGACGTTATCTTTGTTGACGCGAAGCTACTGTAGATTGGCAACAAATCCACCATTCTGCTAAGTTCCAAATGTCAACAAATATGGCTGCTATGGTAATGCAAAAATTAGGCTTCGCCACACTTAAACAACTTTTAAATTGTTGATAATTCTACAACTATTGCATTCAGGTTAACTAAAGCCATAAAAACCGTAACCGGAAGATAAGAACAGCATAATTCAATCAATTTTTAAGCAAAAAATGCACAATTTACGAACATATAAGAATAAAAAAACTGAGCTCGCGGAAACAAGTAACAGAGTAGGTATATATATATATATATATATATATATATATATGTTACCGTGAAAGACCGAAATTGGAGAATGTCGACTTTCACCGGAGAATATCAACATTCACCAAATACGTCGGTGAAAGATCGAATATTGCACTATATTCTTGTATATTCGGACCCTCACCAGTGTATGTCGACTATCACAGATATGCTCTGGTGAAAGTCGAAAAGAGAGGTCATAAAATGCCATAATAGTTTAAGTTGTTGCAATAAATAAGATTTGAATCACATAATTTAGTAAGTTTTTTTATGACTGTTATTTTATTTTCTCATTTAGAACGTACTGTATAATTAAGTAAGTTTTTAACTTCTATTATTTTCCTTTCTCATTTTGAATGTATTGTGTGTTTTAGGTTCTCATGTTCTTATTTCAAGTCTCAAGTGCGCTTATTCGCGACTGAATTACGGAGAAGAAAATACAATATTGTTATATGTTCAACATTCACCATTAGTACATGGTGAATGTCGACATTGACCGGTGTAAGTCAGAAATAAGAGTATTTGGAAAATATTTCGGACATAAACCAAGAGACTATGTGAATGTTGACATTCACCGGTGAAAGTCGACATTCTCCAGATTTCGATGTTTCACCGTAACATATGTTTATATATATATATATATATATATATATTGGTGCGTTATATATAGCGTTGTTCGAACAATGGTATCCACACACAAAAACAGAACTTTTTCTGAAGTAACATGCCTGTTTTTTTCCATATCCCGATTGTACTTCTCAAATTCTGCCTACATTTTTTAATTTTATAAAATTTGGTGGGAAACTTGCCGAGAAATTCAAACATTTATCTTGGCAGAGTTTTTTCAGTTTGCACCAAGAATAACGAATTCACTTGGCGAAATGCTTAATTTTTGGTAACCTATTTTCTTTCTCTTTCATTCTGCACGAGCGGAAATAAAGGTACTTAGTTCATTCTTTTAAATAATTTTAGTAAAATGCATAAACCACATTTAGAGCTATTATCGCTTATAACAAATATACCAACTTACAAATCTCGCCAATATATAAATGGCTTGGTTCAGAATCTAGTCAGAAATTACTAATGGACGTCCTGAGTATAGTTGATCTTCCAACTTCTGTCTCTAAATTCCCAAAACCAGGGAAGCCATGTGTTACCGTGAGCGGCATCCTCCTCTACTTGTTTCCGCACGCTAGGACTGCAGTACGGCCACTGTGAAATTCGCACAACAAACCATACCCAATATATATTATCATTCGATATTTTCAACTGCTTGAAATATCTTTAAGCGTGATTTATTCTTACACATGCTTACGTATTTTACTGGGCGAAAATTCCATTCATCACAGCGTTATCTAGACATTTTTATTGCCAAAAACTTGGAGAACTTTTGCAATCGCCTAATAATTACGCAGCTCATTCGCAACGTGGAATATACTTTAAAACAAACGGCACAAACACAAAAAGACACACAACACAAACCAACCTTTCGCGGGCTTCGATATTCGGGCGCTCCTCTCATTTCTTGGTGACACAACCGAAGGCGACACGGCCCTCCCCTGGACAATATTGTTGACAGTGAGGTGGGTGCGGGTTTTGGCAGCTGTTGAACAAAAAAGCGGCTCAAGCATGCGCTTCATGCAAAACAAAATGCAAAAAAAAAAAAATAAATAAATAAATAAATAAATAAATAAATAAAATAACCTTTGACATAACCTGGATAAAATGGATGCCGTTTCGAAGGTTTCTGATTTTAATTAAAACGATATTAGTTTTATATCATTACGAAACGGCCAGCCACGGTAAGATAGTTTCCCCTCAAAGAGCGTTTATGGTTTCAGAAAATGACAAGTTAAGGCAGGGTTGCCAGATTTGGCATGAAATCAGCCCATCTGGCGAATGCCATAGACGAAGCAAGAACATTCTGGGGTAAACCGGTAAGAATTCGTTCTAGTTTCTACTATGGCAAATCGCCAATTCTGTCGCCAAATGCGCGATTTCGTGCCAATTCTGACAACCCTGCGTTCTTTTTTCGTTTTCTGGCAACCCTAAAACCGCTTTGCGGTGAAGTTATCTTATGCGTGATTTCGTGCCAATTCTGACAACCCTGCGTTCTTTTGTCCTTTTCTGGCAACTCTAAAACCGCTTTGAGGGGAAGTTATCTTACCGCGGCTGACCATTTCGTAACTATATTTTATATTGTATAATACGATTTAATAAAACCTACATGTGCTTTCGGAGATCATATAACTTTAGGAAGAATTTGATTTGAGTCACGGGGAATTCTTCTGTAAGGATAATTATGGAAAAATACATTAAAATATTTATCAGTCATACATTCCCAATAAAAAGTACAGAAGAAATCGATTAGCAAAAGCAAAGGCCATTCGCCTTAAAAGCTGTCTTTGCCAAGGACTTCCAAACATAAACTGATTACGCAATGTGGCATCCTCAGCAAATGGGCCGATAATTGAACAGAAAACAACAACAAAGTTCGTGCGTTATCTGTTCGGACGGCTGAGCAAGCTGTGCTTAGAAAATGGAAAGGAAAGGTAGAAAAAAAAAAAAAAAAGATTAAGAATTTAAAAAAGGATGCAGGATAAATGATTAAAAAGAAGATGCGACAGAAAGCTTAAAAAAAGATCTAAAAGACAGTCCAGAAACAACATAATCAAAGCTTGGACAAAAGATAGAAAAAGAAAGTTAAAACAGAACATGGAAAGGAAAGGTTAGTGAGAAAATGGAAGAAAATGCTCAGAAGATAGGATGGAAATGTTAGAGAAACGTTGCGGAAAAAGCTTACACGGGAAGAAGAATTTTAGGAAAAGATGAGAAAGAAAAATTTAAAAAGAATGAGGAGGAAAGGATAAAAAGAAGATGCTAAAGACAGTTTAGAAATACAATGAAGGAGAGCAGATAGGAAAGAATGGTTGAATAGAAGATGAGGAAGAGAAAGTTAGAGTTGGAAAACAGAACTTAAAAGGTACGACGGAAAGGTTAGAGAGAAAAGATGCGGAGAAAAGCTTACACGGGAAGAAGAATTTGAAGAAAAGACGAGAAAAGAAAATTAAAAAAGGATGAGGAGGAAAGAAAAAGAAGAAGCAAAAGAAGTTTAGAAATAAAACGAAAGACAGCAGATGGGAAAGAATGATTGGATAGAAGATGAAGAAGGAAAAGTTACAGACAGAAGAAAGAACTTAAAAGATACGACGAGAAGGTTAAAAGATGCAGAGAAAAGCTTACACGAGAAGAATTTGAAGAAAAGATGAGAAAAGAAAATTTAAAAAGGATGCGGAGGGAAGAAAAAGAAGAAGCAAAAGAAGTTTAGAAATAAAACGAAAGACAGCAGATGGGAAAGGATGATTGGAAAGAAAGAATTGAAAGTTAGAGTTGGAAGAAAGAACTTAAAAGATACGGCGGAAAGGTTAGAGAGAAAAGATGCGGAGAAAAGCTTACACGGGAAGAAGAATTTGAAGAAAAGGTGAGGAAAAAAAATTTAAAAAGGATGCAGAGGGAAGATGAGGAAGGAAAAGTTACAGACAGAAGAAAGAACTTAAAAGATACGACGAGAAGGTTAAAAGATGCAGAGAAAAGCTTACGTGGGAAGAAGAATTTTAAGAAAAGATGAGAAAGAAAAATTAAAAAAGGATGAGGAGGAAAGGATAAAAAGAAGATGCTAAAGACAGTTTAGAAATACAATGAAGGAGAGCAGATAGGAAAGAATGGCTGAATAGAAGATGAGGAAGAAAAGTTAGAGTTGGAAGAAAGAACTTAAAAGATGCGGAGAAAAACTTACACGGGAAGAAGAATTTTAAGACGAGAAAGAAGAATTTTAAGAAAAGATGAGAATGAAAAATTTAAAAAGGATGAGGAGGAAAGGATAAAAAGAAGATGCTAAAGACAGTTTAGAAATACAATGAAGGAGAGCAGATAGGAAAGAATGGCTGAATAGAAGATAAGGAAGGAAAGTTAGAGTTGGAAGAAAGAACTTAAAAGATACGACGGAAAGTTTAAAGAGAAAAGATGCGGAGAAAAACTTACACGGGAAGAAGAATTTAAAGAAAAGATGAGAAAGAAAAATTTAAAAACGATGAGGAGGAAGGGATAAAAAGAAGATGCTAAAGACAGTTTAGAAATACAATGAAGGAGAGCAGATAGGAAAGAATGGCTGAATAGAAGATAAGGAAGGGAAAGTTAGAGTTGGAAGACAGAACTTAAAAGATACGACGGGAAGGTTAGAGAGAAAAGATGCGGAGAAAAGCTTACACGGGAAGAATTTAAAGAAAAGATGAGAAAAGAAAATTTAAAAAGGATGCGGAGGGAAGAAAAAGAAGAAGCAAAAGAAGTTTAGAAATAAAACGAAAGACAGCAGACGGGAATGAATGATTGAATATAAGATAAGGAAGGAAAAGTTACAGACAGAAGAAAGAACTTAAAGGAAGAAAAGATGAGAAAGAAAAATTTAAAAAGAATGAAGAGGAAAGATTAAAAAGAAGATGCAAAGGAAAGTTTAGAAATAAAATGAAAGACAGCAGATATTAAAGAATGGTTGAATATAAGATGAGAAAGTGAAAGTTAGAGTTGGAAGACAGAAATTAAAAGATACGACGGAAAGGTTAGAGAGAAAAGATGCGGAGAAAAGCTTAAACGGGAAGAACTTGAAGAAAAGATGAGAAAAGAAAATTTAAAAAGGATGCGGAGGGAAGATTAAAAAGAAGAAGCAAAAGAAGTTTAGAAATAAAACGAAAGACAGCAGATTGGAAAGAATGATTGAATGGAAGATGAGGAAGGAAAAATTACAAACAGAAGAAAGAACTTAAAAGATACAACGGGAAGGTTAAAAGATGCAGAGAAAAGCTTACACGGGAAGAAGAATTTAAAGAAAAATTTAAAAAGAATGAGGAGGAAAGATTAAAAAGAAGATACAAAGGAAAATTTAGAAATAAAATGAAAGACAGCAGATATTAAAGATTGGTTGAATAGAAGATGGGGAAGGAAAAGATGGAAGAAAGAACTTGAAAGAAACGACTGAAAATTCGGACAAAAGGTTAGACAGAAAACAATTACATTCTTTTCAGTGTCTTTATTATAAAATCATCATTTTTTATTCATTATTTATGTATTTCACATTAATTTTATTATTCAGTATGGGAATTTATAGTCTAGATTTCAAATTGGAAAAAAGTAATTTTTTCCCCTGAATTTTACCACACATAAAATGCAAACGGAAAAAATAATTTCACTGTGTTAGCAGCTTTAATTTTTTAAAATGCATTAAAGATGTTTGCGAATCCTTAGAAAGACTATTTCTCATCGCTACTTTCAAAGCGGGCCTTTAAAGATATTTAACAATGTGATTCAAAAGAGGAAAAATAAACTTAACGAAATTAATAAACTTTATTCAAAATTATTAAACTTAATTAAAATTAATAAATGTAATTCAAAATTATTAAAATTAATAAACTTAGTTCCAAATTGTGAAAACTTAATTCAATTAAAATTAATGAACTTAGTTTAAAATTATTAAACGTAATTCAATTAAATTAATAAACTTAATTCAAAATTATTTATAAGTAATGCAAAGTAGGAACGATGATCGTTTTACTGCATTTCGAGAACAATTAAAAAATTTGCTTAGGATTTAAAATTTACAGGTTTCCATTAGCTGTCTTACTCCTAAGTGAAAACGTTTCATAGCACCACAGTATAATTATCCTACACAGAATATGCTAATGAGCACATTTCGGAAGTGTTTTTCTCAATCCTTACTGAAATTAAATAGGGACACAGAACATTATTTCATCCAAGTTATGACTAGGGCAAAACAGTCTATTTGTTACAAAACAAAATATATGCTTAAATCATGCACATCATTACTACTCGAAAGAAAATAGTAAATATAAATAGACAATCTTTCAAAAGATAAAAAATATATGCCAAAAGTAAAGCAAAGCAAAAAAAAAAAAAAAAATCGGATTTTTCACCGATACACTCCTCATATTTTCTGGATTCTTAAATATTCTTCTTAATTCCTTTGCAAAATTTTATGTATTTTACTCTTTAGTCTTTAATAAATAACTGCAGAACATAAAGGAACATCTAATTTCTTATAGATAAAATATATATATATATATATATAATTACTGAAGTTACATTTAAACCAGTGCAAATTATAATTAAGTTTCACTTCTATATGAATAATCTTCTTAAAACTTTTATATACTTTTCAGTTATAATGAATATGAAGAATGTTCAAAGCAGAAAGAATTAAACACATATATTAACTACACAAATAAAAAAAAAAGTTACACAAACTAATGAAATTCACCCAATATGCACTGCATATATTTTTATCTATAACACATGTACATATTTCTTTTGTACGCATAGGAACAATTGTTAGATAATTATACATCATGATAATTATTATATTTTTCACGGAAAAGTAAATGTGAAAAATTGAAAGTTTCTTCATCACTTAAGATTTCATTCGACATCCGGTATTTGCTAGCTGAGAGGGAAAAGTTTTATTTGGGTTAGTTTATTAAGATTACGGGAAAGCACACCAGGGCTATCTGCCTAAGGGCAGGGATGCCTTCGTGAAGGACTTTCTAAGGGAAACTGGCTCGTATGCACGTTAAACATGGGGAAAACCACAAAAACGCCCATGCAGCCAGCCCGTTTGCGGGATTCGAACCTCGAACCGAACTACCAGTGTTCAGCGACTTTACCGCTCGGCCGCTGGTGGGCCCTGAGAGGGAAAAAGAAATGAATTCCTATTTCGCATCTTTTTAAGTTAACTTTTGTTCTGTATGCTTCTGACACTACCCCATCTGGAAATAGCGGGAACAATTAGGCTATAAATCTCCTCCTTTTATGTATGCCACATTCTGGGGGTTGGAAAACACGAAGCGAGTAGTCTATCGGGGATAACGATCCAGGCCCCACTGTACACCGATGACTGTGTCTCGTTGCTGACGCTTTACATTTTTCAAATCGACGGATTTGTCTCAGGGAAACGGTGAAGTGGTTAATTGACTGTTCTTACTTATTTGCATTGCCAGGAGCTGTAGTTATTGTCGCATAAAGTCGTGTTTTTATGGTCAAAGTTCTGTTTAAACAAAAAGGTCGTTTTATAAAACTTTAGTAAGAATTTACTGTTACATCTCAGACGTACACGTCCGATAGGGTTATAGGACTAGACCAAGTATAACCTTACAGCTTCTTTCCGTAATGTTGTGAACTCATGTTGAAACATGAAAGTTCAAGGGAAATTAAAACCCTTCATAGTGAAATAGGAATGGTTGGAAGCAGAAAATTGATTACAATAAAGTAACTCTGTACCTTGTGAAGAGAAAACATCATAGAGCTTTAGGAGAATTTGATAAAACATAAATTGCCCTTTGAAGTGTTAATGCAGAATAAAAATACAAAAATCGTCTTATGGAGTTGGTGTCAGGAGGGGGGGGGGAAGGAACAAAACCCTCAGCTACGTTTTTTTGGATGTTTTTGGATCAAAATCAAAACAGCGTGTTGGACAAAGTCCTGCTATCATTATAATTTCCTACAGAACTACGAAAACCGACAAATATACAGAGGCTGTTCGCACATTTTTTTAGACGATTTTGGTAAGCGGTAATAAAAACTCGTTTCCTGCAAAAGAAGTAATTGCAATTGTACTATGTTTTTAAAAGTCAAAATTATCGTCTGTGGCTTGAAAGTTTTGTTTTTATTCAAAATGGCGAATTAAACAAAGCAGTGGTTCGAAGGCTACATTGACGCTCTTTCCGAAGCGAAATGTGCATACTGCGTTATCCAAAAACGATGTGAGAGTTATGGTTTTGTGATATCTAAAGCGTCGATAGGTAATATCATCAACAAGAAAGGAAAGAAACGTCAAATTGGAGCCTCAAGTGGGACAAAAATTCCAAACAAGTATCCAAAGAAAAAACGGACATCTTCGACTATTGCGAAGGTACGTGGTTTAATGTTAAAAGAAAATCCCCCTAGTCAAAGGACAGTTGCAAAATCATTAAAATGCTCGGTGTCCACTGTAAAGAAAATGATAAACGTTGATTTAAATCTTAAGAAAGCGAAAAAACGCAATGTGCATCGTCTTCTTCCAAAGCATATCGCTCAACGCTGGACACGCTGCAGAATTCTATATGAGAAACACTTATCCAAAGAAAAATGCAAAACAACTGTCACAATAGATGAAGCATGGGTGTATTTAAATGATTGTAACAAAAAAAGAACCATTTATTATCATAAAAGGGAAGACAAAAATTTAAGTACATGGGCTTCAAAGAATCAAAAGTTTTTCTAAGGGATTCATGATTGTTGCTGGTTTTTCTTATAATGGCAAGTTAAAAATAGAGTGCAAAAAAATGTCAAGATTAACTCCAAATATTATCAGGAACATATTTTATCGCCAATTTTTCTGAATGAAATACCATCGCTTTACCCACAGTGCCATTCCATCTGTGAGACTCCATCAGGACAAAGCTAGCAGTCACACATCAAAATCCACTGTAAATTTCCTAAAGGAAATGGAACAAAAAAACTGATATCAAACTGGTATAACCTTCACTGATATCCCTACTAAATCTCCCGATGTGTCACCTATAGATTTTTGTGCTTTCGAACTTTTAAAAACTGCATTATCCAAACGTTGTCCCCAAACTCTAACAGGACTCTGGAAAGCTGTTCGGGAGGAATGGGATAGAAAACCTCTTCTGCCACTTCAAAAGGCATTATTATCCTGGAACTTGCGGTGTCGAAAGATAGTTCAGAATAAGGGATGTCAAATAGAACATTTAAAACACAAGAATTTTACGTAATTTAGTTTTGTGAATACTATATACATCGTCTAAAAAATGTGTGAACAGCCTCTGTATTCATTGCCCACTCTTAATTTATCGTGAAGTTCCAAAAAAAGAATGGGCGAACTACTAAGCAACTGCCCATGCATAAAATTATTGCTACACTAATTTTTAATTATGTATGTCTTAGTTTGCAAAGGCATAAAAATGCGAACAACTGTAAAACAACCATTACACCATCATCTGAATTTCATTGCATACAAAGTAAACTGCAAATTCTTTCAAATAGAATCAACTAATCTACATGTTAAAAATAGAATCAGTACTCTGCAAACAAATATTTGGTCATTTTAACAAAGAAATTATCACCAAGACAGTCACAACATTTCATAAAACGAAGCCCCACCATATTTTGTTAATACTCATAATTAAATCAGAACTACTCTCCTTCGCAGTATTAATTACTATTACACATCTTATTAAGAAAAGATTGTAATTTAAAAAACCTCACTCTCTTGCCTCCCCCCCCAAAAAAAATGGCAAAATTCTCAGTAATGCAGAAGGTATAAATACCTATAGGTGGCTTCTTGCTGACCATCCTTGCCGAAGACAGACGAGCATTAGGAAGGGGTTGTTTATTAGAAGCTGGTGTGGCGGCAAGTTTCTTCACAGCTGTTGGAGGTGCAGAAGAAGCTGAAAATATATAAACATAAATAAATAAATCATTAAATCTGTATAATTTAGAGCTCGAAGACTGAGAACATGTTTCAAGAACTTTCTGTAATATTTTTCTCCGTACGTGAAAGTTTATATAATACTACTTCATCATATATGATAAATTAACGTAGATTTTAATATTTAAATTAATTTTTCTTATTAGTACTATCCATGTTAATTTGGTTTAGATTTCCAGTGCTTTTTTGCTAAAGCACTGTTGCTGCATTTTGGAATACAGTACAAAGTCCGTAATCCGGGCGTCCATTATCCGGAATGATCTATAATCCGGACCTCAAAGCCACAAACTTTTTTGTATGCTTTACGCATGCGCTTTTAATGTTTACGCATGCGCGTTTAGCACAAAAACGAAGCAACTTAAACAACTTACATTGAAAGAAATGTTTAATAAAGTAAATAAATATTAAGCTCCTTTTTTTTTTTTTTTTAAATTTTGATACTCTTTTTAGATCATAATTGCTCTTTATTTCATAAATTACGGTTTCATATTTTTAATTGTATAATTTCTGCATGCCATCTAACCAGATTTAAATTGATGATCTATAATCCGGAAAAACCCCTAATCGCCGAAGCCCCGACGAGTCCGGATTACGGACTTTGTACTGGATTACATTACATACAGGGTGGTTATAATTATCGGATTTTGATGAAACTTGATACATACGTTATATGGATTATAGGGGAAAAGATTTCTGCAATAAAAAATAGTTCAAATTTTGATCGCCAGATGGCACTTTTTAAAAATTCCTTATGCAAATTAGTCAAACCTATAAAGAGCCAGAAAATCATTCTGCGTACCTTTGTCATTGTTAATCATGCTCTTAGGAAAAAAAAAAAAAAAAAAAAAAAAGATCGAGCTTTACTGGTTATCAGACAACTGTCTTCATGCAAGATGGAGTATTGAGGGCTAAGTCAGAGAACTGCTTCGTGCTAACTTTGGCGAGAATCGTGTAATATTCAGAGCTTTCCCGAATGCATATTTCGTAAGTGCACATCTGTATAGCCACCGAGGGAATGGCTTCTAGAATGATCTAATGGGCTTCGAGTAATATTTCTGTCATTTCACATGGCTTTTGCCGCGCTTTAAGGAAGAAACATAAACATTTAAGGCAACACATTTTTAACCATCAGTTGAAAATGTGTTGCCATGCAGTTTCCCGTACAAAATAATTAAAGCACTGAGGATTTCTTGCGAAAATTTTTAGTGCGAAGTTAGATCAAATATAAGCATAATTATATATGTAAATAGTAGAAGTCAGCAATTTTTATTGCAGTCTACATGAAAAAGATGTTCTGTAATAAAAGCCAATGCACAGTTTTATACAAAGCGAACTTTCTTAATTTGCATTCGTACACATTTAGTGTGTTAAATTTCACATTAATAACTGTTCACTCTTAAATGCACAAGAAATGAATACTCTTCAAACAGAATGAATTTATCTTATTCACAAAGAATATTTTTAATTCATGCATATGTAACTTTTAATGTTCACAATAGGAATATCAGATCGTTCACAATATATGTTTCGAATCTTACACTTCCAAAATCAAAGGACTGCAAGCATTGAGATAAGAAAACACTAGATTCATTGTAACATTTCCAGTTATTCTTAGCTCAATGAAAAAATTGTACACTTGTACAAATTCTCTTAATCTTGAAGTGTTAGTAAACGCATAATACTCGAGGTTAATTGCATTCGGAGTCATTTTCGCGAAATAAAAAGCGATAATGTGCCACGAACATTAATCCGAATATCAGTACGTAATAAGTTCCATGAAAGTGAAACGTTGACAATTAAATAAACTTATAAAATGAAAGCTCTACAAGATTCTCTACTGAAACGGTAGCAGCATTTATATGGCCATACATATATAACTGCGAAACAGATGTAAAATAAAACGCAAACTGTGTATTTAAAAAATAACGTAAACAAACGCTCATATTCACAGTTTCAAAGATTTAGCGTCACAAGAGCAATAGAAGCTCATTGGTCTGTTTTTGAAACTCCTCCCTCAGTGGCGATACTGGTGTGCACTTGTGAATTATGCTACCCGGATGCCCAGCCTCGTCATTCACCCGACTTAAATCTCTGTGATTTCTGGTTGTGGGGATTCCTAAAAGAACGTAATAACGGAGGAGAAATTAGAACTTTACCTGAGTTGAGAGTCACCATTACACGTTATCTTGCTGAAGTCCCTCGAGAGTTACTTCGAGCTGTCATTGAACATGCTATAAGGCGCTTTCAACGCGTAATTGATGTCAATGGAGCACATTCTGTAATTTAATAAATTTTGATGATTCTGACAGATTTTTTTTATCTTTCTTTAGGCGCCACAATTCCCCCTGGCGGTCAAAATTTGAACTATTTTTTATTGCAGAAATAGTTTCCTCATGGTTTATGTAATATATATACCAAATTTCCTCAAAATTCAATATAAGTAGAACGGGTTCTAGAGTGGTCTTAATAGGGTCACTTTAATTATAACCACTCTGCATTAAGCGTAGCATTTAACTATACATTTAAATTTTATAGTTATTTTTATTTAATGATCGTATTTTTAAGCCATTTAAATACAGCAAAAATAATATTTCTTAAGATTTCCTTCAACCAGACAGCGAAACTAGAATTTAACGATCTGAAAATGAGTTTATGACCTCTACTAAAACTGTTGAACTTTTGGTTTTAGAGCTATTTTCTTATTTTGAATTAATCTTTTATATCATTGCGTGCGTACAAGTTCGTAATAGATTGAATGCAGAAGTCCGATAATAGGTCAATAAAATGTATTTTTACCAAAAGAAATATTTCAGAACTGGAATTTTCCATCGTACAAGTATCATACAGTATAATCAGTCGTTACACTTCAAACTACTAAGATCGCTAAACACAACGGAATGCAGAGCGCATCTAAAGAAAAAGCTAACGCGGATTTATCTCAGTTCACGCGGAACTACAACTCGCAACAACAATAACTAAGCAACTGAGAGCAGATGGCCTTAAATAGTTTTACACCGGCCGCTGAGATATTTCTAGTACTTTCTGCTTCTCGAAATTACTGGAAAGTAATACGAGGGTGGAATTACGGTTACAGCTAACATAGTGGTCAATCACATTTATTCAGTTGCAATATTTATTACAGTGATAGAGAGACCGAACTAAAATATCGCCAAATGGTTACCATATTTGGCGAGTTTGAAGATTTCTCGCCAGCAGTTGTTAGCTTGGCGATATCTCGCCAAATTACCAAGATACCCATTTACTCAATGTTAAATGCATTCTTACTCTTCCGGCATAGCTTTCTCTTAAAATTTGTCTCGCGCTACATTACACAAAAAAATACAACAATTTTACTTATAGTTCTACTAAAATTACATGTCTTAAGTACAAAATTAGTAACGTTATGTACTGCTAAAAAATGCATTCAAGTTTCCAGGTTTTTAGCCTAAATGTGTTCTTGCTCTAGAAATGGGATTTTGCGTCCAATCACTACAAATGCATCGTTTTACTTTTCCTTCGAGTCCATTGTCATTCGGCAAAAGGTAAGACATTTACATTTCGAACTGAATCTGTCTGTTGAGGATTAACAAACTAAGCTAAAGCAATAGAAGCAGTTAAGAATATTCGTTTCTTACTTTTGAATCGGATTGATTTAAATAATAAAGACGCATTTAATTCATGGTCTACCTAATTAAAATTTTAGATATTCAATTTTCATAGAATGACGTTACATACACTCACTTCCAAAAGTTAAGGACGGAGAGGAAAATGCTAATTTCCGGAAGCCAATCAGAATTGAAGAGGATGCAATTCTCTGCAAAGGTAGATGGAAGTATGCAAATATGTTAGGTAACAGCCAATCGCGCTTTCATGTCAAGAAATATGCAAAAAAGGGCAGTCTTATAAGAAGCCACCTTTATGAAGGGTTACAGAAGTTGATTGTAAGTGCTGATAGACGGTGTTTAAAACTTTCGCACAATTTGTTTTCAAGACATACCTGTTTCTATGACTTCCAGAAGACGAATGGAAGATTCTGAGCGCTGGCGTGCTGTGGGGCTTATTGAAGCAGGACAGTCGATCACAGATGTTGCTCTTTTCTTCGGCGTTCATCATTCTGTAATTTCACGTTTATGGAAACAATTCCAAACCACACAGACAGTTGTCCGAAGGCCCGTAGCCGGTCGCCCAAGGGTTACAACCCCCTCGGAAGATCAATATATTGCTATTGTAGCCAAGCGGAATCGCAGAGCGACCTCCACACGTGCGAGATCTATGGTTACACCGTCTATTGGTAAGGCGATATCTGCAGCAACTGTACGCCGAAGATTACATATGAGTGGACTGTACGCCCGGGTACCTCGAGTTTGTGTTCCTCTATTCGTCCAATCGAGAAGGGCACGATTATAGTGGTGCCGGGAACATGTCAATTGGAATGCATCTGACGGGGGCAATATCATGTTTTCTGATGAGTCAAGATTTGCTCTGAAAGCGGATGACAAGCGTATAAGGATATGGCGTGAACAACGAACACGCAATCAGCCCCAAAACATAACCGAACATCACGCATTCCGAGGCGGAAGCATTATGGTGTGGGCAGGGATTTCATTAGGATACCGCACCGACCTGCATATCTTTAAACGGGGTTCTTTGACGGCTGTCCGGTATAGAGATGTGGTCCTAGAACCCAATGTGAGATTGTACGCTGCAGCAGTTGGATATACTTTTGTTTTAATGGACGATAACCCACGTCCCCATAGAGCTGACATCGTCGATGACTACCTGGAGATGGAAGGGATTGCGCGTATGGCGTGGCCAGCATATTCGCCCGACCTTAATCCCATTGAAAATCTTTGGGATGCTCTCAGCCGTGCTGTATCTTAACGTTTCCCACCTCCAGCCACTCTTTATATTCAGTTGGAAACTGCTCTACAAGAAGAATGGCGATTGCTTAATTCTGCGGTGGTTGACCACCTAATTGAAAGCGTGGTCACAAGGTGTAAACTTTAATACAGATGACGGGGGGGGGATCACATACCCTATTAATGTCCTTTTTTTCATTTTATGCTGTTTATTTTCACTTTATACATAATTCTGTTTAAGTCTCCAGTATGTCATTATCACATAACTTACAAAAATGTAATATTGTTTTCATTTCTGTATATAATTATTGATTTTGTTTTATGTTAAAATATATATGCTACTTTCCTGCCGAATTTTGTGTCAATCAAAGCAGTATTTGTTGACGTTTTTGCATTTTACATCTTCGTGCTTAACTTTTGGAAGTGAGTGTATTTTTTATTCTTTATTTCACATTTTGTAAAACTTTTAACGAATTTTTTTATTAACAAACTCAACGGTCTGAAAGCGAGTAGTTGCGAAATATTTTTATCTCTGGCACGTGAGACTGTCTATCGAAAATTCAAAAGATATGCCGTTTATAATTACTTTGTGATTTTGTTGTTGAATTGAATTTCATGTGGCGTAAGGACAAAGACCGTGATATTTAAGAAATAAAAATAAACACAAAAAATGTTAATAATAAAAAGACAAAAAGAAAGTTTGTAAGCCATCTTACTAACAAAACTGAGCATTGATGCCATAAACTGTGAAAAAAAAATATCTATGCCAACACTTAGCGCTGCATCAATAATTCTAAACATATATTGCTTTACATTTTTTTAAATTTCTTGCTGAATTGTATATGGAGTTAACAGCGAAAAATATGAAACTTAATAATAAAACTAAAAAGAGTGAAAAAAAGAAGGGGGTTAGCAGAAGTGATTGCAACAGCTGACTCGTATATTGCGAGCACAGCGAGAGCGTAAAAAACCTTAACAAACCCTTCTGGACGACCATTAATATCTGAAAACTTAGATTTCTTTTTCACCTATTTTCTTTTCTTTCCTTTTATTTTTTTAAATATCAGATTGGCAATAAAGCAATTTCAATTTCTTAGTGTGAAATAAAACTTAATTTTTTCTGCATAAAAATTAACTTTAATCATTTAAACATGTTCCATTCTGTTCGATGACCTTATAAGGTTATTCTCCCGCTTTCCTAGCGTGCCTTCGTGGTGTAGTGGTTCTGCACGCTGGGCTGGTATTCCAGAGGCCCGTGGTTCGATTCCCGGCGAAGGTGGTTGCTAATTTTTCATCTTCCCTGCTTCCAAAAATTACCTAATATCTCTAAAGTGGCGCCCGAACTAAAAGGATTGTGGATGATGATTCTCCACACCCAGGATTTGGCGACTAGGTCCCTTAAAACCCTAGTCGCCCTTTAAAAGGTGGTCGTATGTAAGGTATTTCTCCCGCCTTCCTAGCGTGCCTTCGTGGTGTAGTAGTCAGCACGCTGAGGCGGTATTCCAAAGGCCCGTGGTTCGATTCCCGGCGAAGGCAGTTGCTAATTTTTCATCTCTCCGGCCTGCTTCGCCCCCCAAAAAAGTCTCTACAAACTTTGGCCATTTTTCTAATAACTTCATAATTCCGCGTTTATGGAACTTCTGGTTTTCTTCAGCAAAAACCTCAAGTGCGGTTTGAGATAATCGTTATTACTAAAATTTTACCATTACCATTTAAGGAGTTTACAAAACTTTGAAATAAATGACAATCCGATGGTGAAAGGTCGGGGCTAGAGATGCAACATAACTTCCCAACCAAGTGCCAATAATTTTGTACGTGTTGCTAAAAATGTGTGAAGCCTCGCATTGTCATAGTGAAACATGACTGCTTTGCGATTTGCCAAGTCTGGCCTTCTCTCTTTGATGGCTTCCTCCAATTTCATAAGCTACTGACAGTAAACATCTGAGTTGATGGTTTAGTTACTTGAAAATTCAAAATACACAGCATCTTTGAACAGCAAGTTCTTTTTCTGCAGTTAATCTTTCAATATCATTTGTGCTGATTCAGCATGCTCGGACTATATTCTTTTCGATTAACGTTATTGTTGACGATCCGTTTTTCATCACCAGTGAAATTTCGTTTTAAAAAAGGGAACGCGTATCGCAAATACTGATTCGTTGTGTTGAAGTGAATTTCTTTCAATCCCCGCGGAACATAAATATCGAGCTTCTTAACGAGTCCAAGACACCTTGTGTGATTTTCAGTTGTGTGTGATATATTTAAACGTCTTCGCAATCTGTTCCGTAGTTAGATGACGATTTGATTCAATTACGGCTTAAATTTTGTCATCGTCAAGTTCAGAAGGTCCGCCAGAACGCTGGTCATCTTCAAGAGAAAAATCTCCAGAACAAAAATTCTTATACTAACTCTGACACACATGATCTGTTAACCCTTTCCGGCACGCTACCTTTTAAAGTCGGAGTTTTGATTTAAAAAAAAAAAAAAAAGAAAAGAAAAGAGAGAGAGGGGGGAAAGAAAAGGAAAGGGGGAAAAAAGGTAGGCAGTCTAATTAGGCCTAAAGGAGTACACAAGTAAAATTTTGTGAAGATAGCACTTATCGTTTTAATTCTGTGAGCACACTGATTGAATAGTGCTTCGAAAAGAGTGCTGAAACGAGCATTGTTGTCAATGCATTGACCTATGAGATGCGGAGAGAAACAAAGAATACAAACTCTCAGTTATCCTAGATTATCGGTGAGCCTGATCTGGGCACACCTAGGGTTCGCCGTTTGATTTTAGGCAAGATTTCAAGGTAAAAATTTAAAACTAATATAGAATAAGAATATTAGTATACAGCCAAAAAAATAACATAGGAATTTCTTTTCAAACAATTCCTTTTATACCCTAAAAAAATCTGGAAGATTTCTGTGAAAAGTGAGGGTTTTAAAAAACTAAACATGGCTAAAGTATATGGACTGGGTTGTGTTGAGCTGCCATCTACTATAAATAAAGAAGGTTCAGCGTAACCTATAGTAACCTATAAATCCTTTTTCATTCAATTTTTCTGTGCGTACAGAAGGAAATTTTTAGGTGTGTCCAGAGTGGAGACACTGTGCCGCAAAGGAATAAGCAATCAATGCCATAAACGTTATATATGGGAAAAAATATTCCGTGGAAAAAAAGCGTTACAAAAGTAGCTCATAGAGAAAAATGTGGAGGTATTGTAGTCTACACAGCTAAGCTTTACGTAAATGAGTAACAAACTGGCGGTATTGTAGTCCGCACAGCTGAGCCTTACATAAATGAATAATCAAGAAGAAATTTCAAAGCAACACCGCTTTTATGCAGCAAATAAAATGCCCCAAAGAGTTATAAAAATGATATTTTAGTGCAGCATACCATTTTATTCAGTGAAAGCTCTTCCTCGGGCGAGAACATAAACCCCTTTCAATCCAACCATCCTTTTCGTCGGCAGAACATTGCGTCCTGTGCACAATATTCTCTGCGGCTACGAATGTAAAATGTCTCCAGGAATGCTCAGCCCAGCCCGGGTGTCTTTTAAAGTCGTCAAGGTCGGAAACCCACCAAGACTTTGGACTTCAAATAACCCAACAGGAAAAAGTTACATGGGTTTAAATACGAGAATCGAGGCGGGCATGTAAGTGGGGGGGGGGGGGAAAGAAAGAAAGAAAAAGAAAGAAAAAAAGAAAAAAAAAGCGATACCCTTTAAGATCCTTTCTTCTGTTAAGTGATGGTGCAACAGTAACTGTATCGATAGGCCATTGTGCATAAAAGTTATCTGATCCATCGTCTGCCTTTGCCGAAGCTGTGGAATGACAAAACCAGTCAGCATATCATGTTACTTCTGCATGGCAATGAAACAGATCTGTGGTCCTGTCAGAGTAATATTCTTAAAAAAATAAATGACTTAGGTGAACTCTGGTCACATGGTCAAGCGCCTGGGCGGTAGCCCCATCCTGTGTAGAACTACGTAGGGATGTGAACATAACATTGATTTATGGTTAACATGATTTTGTGGAGGAAGGGGAAAAGGAAATAGCCATTTCTCCAAGCCATGAAGTCATTCAAACGAAGATGTACCTACAGAACATAAAAAAATGAATGGTTTGGTGATGAAATCTGCTGTGAATCCACACCAAACACTCACTTTTGGTGAAAGAAGTGGGTTTCCAGGACTACACTAGTGTAATAATAATAGAGCAATATAAGCCCGAAATACTGGATAACGTGCAAGATCAAAATGTGTGATCTAGAAGGAAATATGAAATCAAAGCACTTACCCCCAAGGTATGACAACTGTATGTTACCAAATTAATTAAATTTTATTCTTCATCTTTGATATTGAAATAAGCATTAATATAAATAAAATTATCAACCAGACAGACGAATAAATTTGAACATCAAGCACGAGTGATGCGCATCACCAGAATTAACGTCGCACTCAGAATAGAGTCAATCTTTCTCCATCAGCTCGGAACAAAGTCATAGTGTAAAAGGAACAATCAAATTTTGATGGCAGTCATTAAGCTCACTTGATAAACCGCAGTATTTCTGCTTTTTCTTCTTTAGATCAGGAAGTTTCAGATTTCGCAAACACGTGCTGCGAAGATTTCTCAAAAGGAGGAAGAAGCCGAACAAAAATTATTTTCTGCAACAATGTACAGGAAACAGGAGTAATTATTTTCTTGAATCTTCATGTAAAAATTTCACTAAAAAGGATTTTCATGTATAGCAGATAGCATCGAAGGAAACGCAAGCACGTGCTACTCCTTCGGAGTCTAGCAGCAGAAGAAAAAGAAACCTGCAATCTTTTTCGTGTTGTCCTTGAGCGGTTGCGGTTAGTACACTTAAAGCTGAATAATGTGGAGACTTGCCTGCACAACTAGGTGGTTCCGGATGCCCAAATTCGAAAATGATGGGCCTCGTTTCCCCACAGAAATTTCCACTGTCAAGTATCTTCGAGTTCCATCCTGGTATGAAATGTCAGAAGCAAATGCCACCCATCTATCACAATGGCTGTGTTTTAATTCTTGCATGCGGGTAAGGTTTTCGAAGCCTTCGAAACATTTAAACCCAATCGTAACGCTATTCCCCGGCACTACTACTTCCAGCAATAGTCCTGTGGCAACAGCAATCGACATCAACGATGGTCACAACATCAGTAAGTGTCTGTTCAGACACAGATCTCCTTCCGCTACCACACCGAACTGCTGGGCATACTGTTTCTTCAAATTGCTGAATCAAGCCTTTCAATGCATTAGTTGATAGAAGGCTTTTACGAAGGTTGTTACGACTTCAAAGTTTAGGACGCGATGGCGGGTGCGTTCTATTGGTAAAAATAAAGCCAACTTCGCAAATAACGGGCGCTGAGGTACCATGAGACGATTGTTGGACTCGGCTAATAGCTGAAGCTTCCTTCGTGTATCCTTCTCGACTTTATAGACTGAATTAGTGGAGTTACTGTCGTTTGCATAATCATGCATTTGCATTTTAAAATTTTACCTATGCTTCATGCAAATTTTCAACTACGTGACAACAGCACCACATTTCCCTTCCATCGGCGATTTTCGGAACTATTATTTGGAACCATTTCCCCCGCCCATGTCGTCATTAGTCCACCTAACAAATTTGGTAGCATTTTGGCTTACAGATCTAGCTACAGATGGCTCTGAGTACTGCTAGTTTTAAAAAACACCTTCCATATTAAATAACTGAAAACGATTATCAAAACTAATTTATTCAATTCGTAAAACAGAACATTGTCATGAATATTTTACATTGTCTCCCCTTGGCCAATCCCCAAATCTCTTCTGATTCCGTTTCAATCCGTTATCTGGGGGAGGGAGGGAAGTCCTTTATTTCTGTTCGTACAAAATCACGCAATAAAACCGTCCCAATGGATTCAAAAAGGGTCAAAGTATAAGATCATGGAAGTGCGATGTGAATTATACCCAAGACGGTATATTTTCTCTTATAACTAAAGAAAGTTTCAGTTTCTCAGTTTCATTTTAATTGAATAAATATAAATGTGTAGAGTCATTAGGTTATTTTTGAAAGAGGAAGAAGTGAAAAAATGAGCAACGCCTTCACTGGGAATCGAATCACGGATCCCTGGAATACGCGCCTAGCATGCTGACCACTACACTACGAAGGCATGAAAAGAAGGTGGGAAATGTACCTTACAAGTGATTCATTATATAATAATTCATTATCACATATTATTATTCATACATATTACCATATTATTATTTGTTACATAACAATTCATTATAATATAATAATTCACTATAATAAAATAATTCATTATAACTGAAGAAACTTTCAATTTCTCTTATAAGTGATGAAAGAATGCTTCAAATGATACTAATTTAAATACAAATGTTGTGCCTAAAAATTACTTCTCCTGTTTAGCAGAAAAAAAAAAATCTGATGTGTACACCACATAACTTCCTTGTACGGAATATTAAATTATACGCATTTGTTTCTTGCATTTCTTTTAAACTTATTGGATTGAATTAAATCTACTTCGCCGACAGCGAATAAACCACAATAGAATAAAGGCATTCTTTAAAATTCACTCTATTTGTTTAACATAGCGACACTCTGGCACTAGGTTCACTTAACTGTATTATATTTCGTTCATATTATAACTCAGAATGCACAAAATGTATATCATTTAAAGAATTATCGAATCGTTGCCACATGTTCTTTTCAAATACTATAATAAAGCTAGAACGATGTAAAAAAGAAATTAAACAAACAAAATAAAAAAGAAACAGTTTTTCACAGACGATTGAGTATTTCTCATTCAATTAATTCAGTTTTCACTTCGCGACAAGACAAAAATACATAAAAGCTCAAAATATCTGTATTAAAAATTACTAATTATTAAAAATTAAGTAAATCTTAAACACTTATTTCCTCGAAAAAAATTCCAGAAAGGATTAAGAATGATTTAATTCGCAATAATAAATGAAGGCGTTATTTTTGTTGTTCCGAAGCTTAGTCTCTCCAGTTTGGCAACAAATCTACAATTCTGCTGTTTCAAATGTAAACAAATATGTCCGCCATGTTATTTAAAACTTAACCGCACTTAAACAGCTTTTAAATTGTTGATAATTGTACAAATATTGCTTCCAGAATTACGAAAGGCATAAAAACCTTGACCGGAAGATAAAAACAACATAATTCAATCATTTTTAAAGCAAAAAATGTACAATTTACAAACATATAAGAGTAAAGAAACTGAGATCACTGTGCCGAGTAACAGCGTAGATATATATATATAAATATAGTATTTATATACGTTCGGTGCGGCCGATTGCAACCAAAATACGAGGTGCACATCTACATGTTATAGCAGTTCTACATACAAAATTTCAACGTTCTGAGGCTACTCGTTTTTGAGTTATGCGAGATACGTACGTACGCACGTACGTACATACGTTCGTACAGACGCCACGAAAAATTCTCTTCAGAATTCATTTTAAAGCAGTTTTATAATTTTTTTGAAGGAAAAGAGTATTTTATTCTGTCCTTACGTACAGATATGACGCAAAAAATCGTTAAATTGCATTCGATAGCGGTCAAAATGGATATTTTCGTTGAAATATGCTGTCTGAACCTTTTCGCGATTACAATACTTCCTTTTTACTTCGTACAAGGAAGTAAAAAACGCTAGTTAGGATGCTGATTTTAGAATTCTCACAAATATAAATTATTTTTCATAACTATCACATTGCTTATGTAAAAAAATAAAGTCTCCCTTTCAAGATGGCTGCTTTTTCTGACAGTGCTTGAGTGCTTTGCTATAAATTAATTTGGGTTCACTATACAGCATCTTCCAACAGAAAGAATCCTTTGTAGGCGGCTTTATAAGGTAAAGTGGGTCTATTTATATTATATACGCAGGAAACCTTGAAAACCCCACGCAACGAGGGAAGAAATTAACAAGGGAAGAACTACCAGTATTCGGTGGTTTTTACCATTCAGCCACTGGCTAGCTTCGGAGATAAATTAAATGGTCTGAGATAAATTATTTTGCAGCATTGCCACAAAACCGAATCAAAACTTCAGACAAAAATGATCATTCAGCAATTCCTAAGAGAAGAATGTTCCTTTTTCCTATTACAGGCAAACACTGTTAAACTTTAAAATTTGGACAAAAGGAGGGAAAAAGCGATTTGTAAGATTAATTACAAACCACGACATTAAGGAGGAAAAGAATTAATGCCACATTTTAAAAAGCTAATCAAAAAGTGCTCACGTAAACCAGATTTACCACACGACTTTAAGAAATCAATCAGCCAACCGGTGTTAAAGGATTTGCGAGAATTATTGCATATTGTGTCCACTGAAGAAGTACACTACGGGAAGGGAAGAGATTTCTGTATCTCCCGCTCTATACTGGGCCGATTGACGAAATTAAAATTGCGTTTTTTGTGTCTCGAAAGCGCGATATGTATTAGATTTATATATAGCATTGTTCCGTTTCACTTTTCAAACTGCTGTCACCAAATATTAGAGACCTGCATTATATTTGAAGAAATTAAATAATGAAAAATCGGCGTGTGTGTATTTCTCGCACTGTGATAAAACAACGGTACCTAGAGCCATCGAATTTTGAATGACGTAATCCTACTGCGAATATGACCATGTGGAAGCCCAAATTTGAAATTTGGAATTTGTTTTATGATCGATTTCCTATTTTGTAAATCTTTAACGAATTTTTGATTAACAAACTCAACGATTTAAAAGCAAGCAATGGCAACGTTGCAGAGAAAAAAAAACATTATCTTCAGCGCGCGAGACTCTGTATCGGAAATTCTAAAGATATGCTCAATTAAAAACTATTTTGCGATATTGCTCCTGAACTGAATTTTATGGTTTAAACCCTTTCCGGCACGCTACCTTTTAAAGTCGGAGTTTTGATGGAAAAAAAAAAAGGTAGGCAGTCTAATTAGGCCTAGAGGGGTACACAAGCAAAATTTTGTGATGATAGCACTTATCGTTTTAATTCTGTGGGCACACTGATTGAATAGAGCTTCGAAAAGACTGCTAAAACGAGCATTGTTGTCAATGAATTGACCGATGAGATGCAGAGAGAAACAAAGAATACAAACTCTTAGTTGTCCTAGAATATCGGTGAGCCCGATCTGGGCACACCTAGGGTTCGCCGTTTGATTTTAGGCAAGATTTCAAGGTGAAAGTTTAAAACTAATATAGAATAAGAAGATTAGCATACAGCCAAAAAAATTACATAGAAATTTCTTTTCAAACAATTCCTTTTATACCCTAAAAAAATCTGGAAGATTTCTTTGAAAAATGTGGGTCTTAAAAACCTAAACATGACTAAAATATATGGACTGGTTTGTGTTGAGCTGCCGTCTACTATAAATAAAGAAGGTTCAGAGTAACCTATAAATCCTTTTTCATTCAATTTTTCTGTGCGTACAGAAGGAAATTTTTAGGTGCGTCCAGACCGGACACACTGTGCCGCAAAGGGTTAAGTGGGAATAACGTGATATTTAATAAATAAAGGTAACAGAGAAAATGTTAAAAAAACGCCCCTTTGGACATAATTTAAAATCTGAAACCTTTCAGATTTTTATTTTTATTTATTTATATATTTATTTTTTCAGTGTATAAAAGATTACCGTTTTTACTTGAATTTGACGAAATACGTATACAAGCCTAATCTAATGAAGCGAACTGAAATAAGACAGTCGACAATCGGAAAATAAACAAATAAATTTCCACAAAATAAATAAATTTCCACAAAAAATAAACAAATAAATTTCCACAAAAATAACAATGAATACAATTCCAGTCATGATCAAGACACATCATGCTTCAAAAGGACTAACCGAGAAACAAACCACCAAATCTTTTAAACAAAAATATTTAATTGGGGTAAGGGTTGTTCTTCGTCAAAGACGCAGTAAAACGACGACAGATGGAGAGAGAGAAAAAACAAAAAGTTGTTTTCTTACCAATGGTGCTCGACGATCCTTTCCAGAGGGCTATTTTGGAACGTGAGTTGTGGGAAGCGGCCGAAACAGAAGTGGTGGAACTTTCGCTAGCAGCCACGGGAGAAGTAGAGCGGGAAGTAATACAGACTTTTCCTGGTCCTGAAACAGAATCAAGTTGCTTTATTTCATTGATACTGATTTCAAACGTAGAATTTTCTGTTAAAATTTTCCTTCCTTTGTTACGTCGTGTGAATACAATGAGCTTTGAAACAATTTCCTATTAATTACATTATCTGGCTATGCAAGATTCTTACATTACGTATTTGAGACAACGTTTCATAAACATAATTGATATTTGCATATAAATAAATTCATATGTACGCTTCAGTCACGCAGATAAATATAAGCAATATAAGAGTGATGAATGATCCACCAACTCAACATGCTGTTTTCCGAAGAGATTTAGATACCAGTAAAAAGGGCGTGGTTATAAAATTGCAGTCTTTCACAGTGTCCAATTACAGCGTAGCAATTTAATCATTTCTGCTATCTACAAGCAAAAACTATCTATTCTTACATTAGGTTAGGTATCTAAATTTAAAAAAAAAATTATAATGCGAATACACTTACTCCTTTTCGTCTATAAGGCGGTGTTATTTTTAAGTAAATTTTGATTTCTGAAATCAAAGATTCAGATGAATGTTTTGCAGAGTTCAGAAGCACATTACAGTGAGCTTTACAAAAAGGTTACCGACCTCGTTCGAAGGGCATTTTTCAAAAAAATGTTTGTTATATTTCTGAATTTATGTGATTTTATTATTGGATTGCACTAACATTTATATATAATCGATAGAAAAGTCATAAAAAATTCATTATTTTGTGAAGTTATTGCAAAAAAACGAAAACTTTACATCGAAATTAACAAAAACGTCAACCATGACACTGACAAGAAAATCATGATGATTAAAACATACTTTTGACTTTCTTTTATAAATATTAACCATAAGCACACAAATGATATCATTTTTCGAACACGTTAGAAGAAACACATAAAGCTTAAATTTTATACTTGCTTTCTAGGAAGGTCTCAATCAGTTAAGCAGGTCCATATTTCATTCAAAATCTTTTTAAACATCTTCTGTAGCACGAAAAAAAATGACTGTGAATTGTGAAAAGTAACTATCAAAATCCTTTAAGCGATGCAGGGAAGCGTAATTTAAGGGCAACACGAATTAATTTTCATTACATACAAAACTTCCAATTTTAACATTTTTTACAAACAGTAATTTGATAGCACTGTTTCTAAATTATGTCTTTCAAAGAAATATTTCCTCAGAAAACATCGACTTCCTTCATAGGTATGGAAATATTTCGTATCACCACAGATTGTCTTAATATCATTGCCAATCATGCATGCTGCGGAAAAAAGGGGGCAGTTCTATATCACCCGTTCTACTGGGCCGATTGACAAACTTCAAACTGCGTTTTTAGTGTCTCAAAAGCGCGACTTAGAATATATATTAGATTTATATTTAGCGTTATTATAACATAGGCATTTTGACATGAAATCGGACTTTTTTCCGAAATAACATGCCAATTTGTTTCCATATTTCGATTTTACGCCTCAAATTGTGCCTAAATATTAAATTCTATAAAATTTGGTGCGAAATTTACGGAGAAACTCAAAAATTTATCTTGGCGCAATTTTTTTCAGTTTGCGCCAAAAATAATTTACTTGGCGAAACACTTAATTTATAGCAACCTATTTTCCTTCCCTTTTCTTCACTGCAGACGGAGCGGGGAAAAAATCATCGTTCATACTGAATTGATCAAATAATTTTAATAAAGTGCATGAATCACATTTGGCGTTATTATTGCTCAAAACATTATCAGAAACATAGCAGCCATAAACTGCCCCCCCCCAAAAAAAAGGGGTGGACAGTTCTATATCTCCCATTCTACTGGGCTGATTGACGAAATTCAAATTGCATTTTTCATGTCTCAAAAGCGAGACTTAGGATATGTATTAGATTTATATATAGCATTGTTCTAATGTACGTATTTTGACACAAAATCGGACTTTTTTCAAATGACACGCTAATTTTTTTTCCACATTTCGATTCTACTATTTATATTATGCCAAATCGCCAAGTTTTGTAAAAATCGCAAGAGAAGTTTTTAAAAAATTAGCTCTCAAAATTTTAGCTCTTCCATGTTAATTGAATTTGGTATATATTTATTAATATCCCTTTTTTTTATTAAACTTATTTGATTCTTCCTTTCACATTTCGAAATTTAGGTTTATTCCAAATAAAATTCGCCTTTTTTTAAGATTTAACTTTAAAATTTTAAAACTAAAATTTTATATTTTTAAATAATTTTTATAAATTTTTCGGAAAAAAATTGTATTATAACCTATAAAATTTTTATCATCGTCTTAAATTACATGAATGTTTGAGTATACCTGCAAAAAATTATTCTTCATTCAAAATTTCCCAGGATGTACGTGAATTTACATATTGGCGCGTTTTGAAATTTGGTGTATTTCTTATAAGCGATAATAACGCCAAATGTGGTTTACGCACTTTGTTATATTTGACAGTATGAACGATGACTCCCCCCCTCTCGTGTACAATGAAAAACAGGAAAAGAAAATAGGTTGCTATAAATTAAGATGTTCGCTAAGTGAATTAATTATTCTTGGCGCAAACTGAAAGAAATACGCCAAGATAAATATTTGAATTTCTCCGTAAATTTCGCACCAAATTATACAAAATTTAATATTTAGGCATAATTTGAGTCGTAGAATGGAAATATAAAATAGCATGTCATTTCAGAAAAAGTCCGATTTTGTGTCAAAATATCTATATTAGAGCAATGAATGCTATATATAAATCTAATACGTATTCTAAGTCGCGCTTTCGAGACATGAAAAATACAATTTGAATTTCGTCAATCAGCCCAGTAGAACGGGAGATATAAAACTGTCCACCCTCCTTTTTTGGGGGGAGGGGCAGTGTACACCCGTTTATCGCTCCGATGTTCTTGACACAAATTGTCAATTTCAGATGGACAATGTGCCTTGTCACCGTGTATGATTGATCTCTAAATGGTTTGATGACCATAATTCGAAATTATGACAGCATTCGAAACAACCTACATGTTCGACAAGGGGTAGGGTCCTAAGAGGTAAAGGGATATTGTAACTAGTATTTCAAATCCTGATAATATCCCATACGCTGTCGGTGGGACCTAGATAGGATGTCTTAAGGATATACTGGGATGTGACATTAAGCACTCAGGAGGATGAGTTTAGCAGGCAACTAGGATATTACGGGATGTCCGGAGGATGTAGTAAGTAGGACTTTAAATCCTAATAACATCCCACACGCTGTCGATGGGACATAGATAGGATGTTTTTAGGATATAATGGGATGTGTTTAGGAGGTTAGTGGGATATCCCGGGATGTCCTGAGGATGTAGTAAGTAGGAGTTCATATCCTAATAACATCCCGCACACTGTTGATGGGACTTAGGATGTCCTGAGGATATCCTGGGATGTGACATTAAGCACTCGGGAGGAGGTGTTTAGGAGGTTCACCGCTTCTAAGTGCGACAGAATTCGAAATTCAGATTGCTTCCATGGCCACCTACGTTCTTTGACCTCAAGCCTATTCAGCATTTGTTAGACGAAGTGGAAAAGTCATTTCAAAGCTTGGAATTGCCATCATCCAATCCAAATGAAATTAGAGCTGCCGTTGGTATAATATTCCAGAGAAAGTATATCAGAGCTTTATAAACCGATATTCCGACAAATCTCGGCTGTGAACAATATTAAATGTGGACTATAGTGTTATTAAGTGATATCTCTAATATTTACATCACTCAGTGCATATATGTGTACTAATAAATAACTTTAAAAATATAAATTCATAACTTAACATTGTAAAAATATGAATTTATAATACCTACAACGATTAGAATCAAACGCTTTAAATTCATAAATGCTTTTTGTATAAAATGTTTTTATTAAAAATTTCACATGCATCCAAGAATCCTTACAAAAAGTTTAAGAACAGCAAAACAGAAAGGCTTAAAAAAAAGTAAAACATACAAAATGTTTTCTATATTTCAGGTAAGCAAATCGGTATAAATGAAAACTTAAACACAATCTAATAAACACAATTCTTTCTTATTAACAAATAAATGTCTTCGAAAATTAAATAACCAGTTTATTTTTAAATTCTAACCCATGTTACCGGAGACTCTAATAATGCTTTTACACGGATAAACAACCATCGCTAAGACAGAGTTTAGGAACATTTTTATGATATTATTTTTATATGCAACAACCGACTTCTTTATTTTTGACTCACAAAGATATTTTATTAAGAATATTACAGTAAAATTTTACGTACTATATTCAAATATCATTTCTTAATACTGATGAATAACATTCGTTAAGAAAAAATGGTACTTTTCCGTTTTGCCGGCGCAGACGATCAAGTCGTCGAAAATGCAACAACCGATGCCAAATGGAATATCCTCGCTGGTAATCTTTTACGCCTCATTTGCAAAACAAGCCGCAGCCATTTCTTTTCAGATTAATTGTTTCTTTCAATACTGGCATAAAATTGCATAGAATTTTTACCAAATAGTTCAATTTTATGCCCTACAACCATTCGCGGAAGTTAAGTCAATTAGGATGCAATCTCACCGCTCATCCGAATTCGAAAATACAGAAAAGGCAAAGTAAATTGTTAAATTCATCAATTCTAATGAGAATGGACTAGCGAAGCAATTTCTGAGTAAGTTTTTCGTACGAATAAAAATGATTCTTGCATTTAAACCTCTATTCCATATTAAGATTTAACTTGAAATTAATAAAGAATGAACTAATAACTGGATAACTTGAAATTTAATAACTTGAAATTAATGAGAGAATTAAATTTTTGTAGCTTAGTTTACGTGAGATGAGATCACTTGGAGTCACGTGATATGAACCGGCGAATCAGGATGCTGCACCATAAAAGCATAGTAAATTCTTAAATTAATTTCGTTTTACAAATGTATTGTCTTTATTTCTTGCCCTTTTACAAAATTTTAAAATGTTTATGCCTTAAATAAAGAATCTTTAGAACTAACATTTGTTAACATGTTTTTTAATTTCGTTTTACAAATGTATTGTCTTTATTTCTTGCCCTTTTACAAAATTTTAAAATATTTATGCCTTAAATAAAGAATCATTAGAACTAACATTTGTTAACATGTTTATGTGTATACCGTGTGTTGTCGCCAATAAAGTCTGCTTGGCGAGATTTACGCCAGCGAAACGGAAAAGTACCGAAAAAATTCTCTGTTTTACTAAACTATACAAAATGGGATAATATTTTACAAATAACAATATTAACAAACATAAAAAGTGTAATATTTGTTCAGCGAAGAGGAAAACTAAAAGGGAGGAGTGCGCAAAGCGAATATGAGGCAAAAAGGGAGACTATGACACATTACCAATCCCATCTAAAACACAGCTGGAATTTTTCTATGCACAAAGAGGTGGAAAAATTAAAAAAACACTTACTTTCATTCATTGTATGCATTCAATGATAAATCTACGCAACTAGTAAGTACCATGTAACAAAAAGCAAGATCTAAGAGAATATGATACACATGCTACTGCTAACGTAAAGTCATGCACAATTTCATAAATTATTAGGCTGTCAAGCGTTCTTCGAATTTTCTAGTTCTCTTAAGAAATACAAAACTCTGCTCTGATTAAAAACTTATTTCTAGGGCTGTCAATTTAATGCCTCGGAAAATAAACACATGCATAAATAAATAAACCTTGATACACAGGTTCAAAGTCTTTCAATATAAACCAACACTGAAAAAGAAGGGGGAGGCGGGAAATAAACAGTTTAATGAAAGGAGTTGCTCAAGCTAGGAACACAACAATTATGGGATTGATACAACTCCAGTTCACATAGTATCTTCTAAAAAACGCACGTAAGGAGAAAGGTGTACATACAGATGTAAATATATATAAGAAAAAATTTGATTGTTTAACTCTTGATGTAGGATATTCCTCATGATGTAATTTAGTTTTTGTAAATAGTTAATTTGGCCTTTTTTTTCTGGTTTTTTATAAAAAATTTGTAAGCTTTTATTTTTTAGTTTATTTAGCTTTTGTATATTTTTTACATGTACTCTGTTTGGTAATTAATTACCAGGAGTAAAAATGGTTAAACCTTCATACCGCAGGAACAAATTTTTTTTTTTTTTTAATTTTATTCCAACATTTCCCTTTTGATTTTTATAACTATTAAACATATATACATAGGTAAAAAAATACGTAAACAAAATGTGTGCTGCCTACATCACACAACGGTACTTACACAAATGGCATATATCTTATTTTTGACTAAAGCTAAAAAAAGCTACAACTCGTTCATATCTAAACAATCATCAATCAGGTTTTAGCATGCATACCAATGTTTTCAGCCCAAAGGGTTGCTATCCGAGTAGGGCTATAAATCTCGAACGGCATTTTAAGTTGAATCACTAAAAGCGTTGTATCACTTTTCAAACTGTTGCCACCAAATATTATCGCCTTGTATTACATTTAAAGAAAGTAAATAATGAAGAATCTGCATGAATGTATGTATGTTTCTCGCACTGTGAAAAAACAACGATACCTAGGGTCATAAAATTTTGAATAACGTAGTCCTCCACCGGAACATGGGCACCTGGAAGCCGAATGTGGAATTTCGAATTTATTTCATTGTCTATTTCATATTTTGTAAAATTTTAACGAATTTTTTATTAAAAGAGCTCAACAATTTAAAAGCAAGCAGTGGCATCACTGTATTAAATAAAACATTTTTATCTCCAGCGCGTGAGAATGTCCATCAGAAATTCTAAAGATATGCTGTTTTTAAATATTTTTAGCCCAAAGTGGCGTTAGCCCGAATGCTCTCGAAACGTAAATGCGTCTGTAAATAAATAAATAAAAAAAAAAAAATGCCGGTTTGGGCGTAATGCAAAATCTGAATGCTTTCAAATTTTATTTATTTCCTTCCTTTAAAAAAAAAAAAGCTTTAAATAAAGAATAATAAAAAACTGCTCTCTTGAGAGCTGGACACAATTTCCCTTACAAATCAAAATTCAATCTGTAAAATTCCAATAGCAAACTGAAGCTACGTTCGGTCTGTATTTCTTCCACAAAGAAGCATTCACTGAATGCGATGCTTCACGGACAAACCCATCCACATATTTTGAATGGAACTTTAAACGCCAGAGAGCATTATGGAACTTACGTTAAACAAGCCATAGTAATGAGTAAAGCACTGAAGAAAAACAACACTGAATACCGATGATGATGATTCAATTCCATCCAACAAGGACATAAATGGTAAATTATGCAAGAATTTTAATTTATATTTTTTCATCATGCTGATTTCGAAATTGTTCCGCATACAAACTACCCATTTTTACCACTGGTTAAAATTTAGCTGAAACTGCTTTCTAGAACAGTGGCCCAGTCAAGTAATATACATTATTTTAATATACTCGGTGCAAAATGAAGAGCATTTGCAAATTACGCCTGTTTTCAAGAAAGGTATTGAACCAAAGGTACTGCTTATGCCGCCGAAGAATTATGCAACTATTCTCTAATATTTTCGAATTCGTAAACGAACACGTGCGTGTCTGCTGAGCTGTGATTGTTGAGAGGATATAAACGTAAGAGAGGTTGTCGGCAATTTGTGTGCTCGTACTCCTTTCACGACATTCGCCGTCTTTCTCGCAAGAGTTGGCAAAAGTTTCCAAGGTATCAAGTAAAATGAGAAACTCCAAACGTATGGGTAACGGAATGAGATGGAGAATCGTCGGTACGTTGGCAGTAGACCAATCACAAGCGCATGTGGCTATACAACTCAATATAACGCCCAGTGTCGTCTGTAAGTTGCGGAAACAGTTTCAGGATACTGAGAAAGGTCGATCAACATCCACAACGACGAATGAGAATCGTTTTTCGACACTTTCCACGCGGCGAAAAAGGACCGTTACAGCTTTACAACTCTCTCGTGAGCTGTATGCTGCCGCTAGAACCCGAGTTTCTCGGTCTACAGTTTCCCGATGCTTCACGAGACAGGGCTACACGCCAAAAGAACCGCTGTTTTCGTTCCGCTCACCACGCACTAAAGAGAGCGCGTTTAACATAAGATAGCGCAGACAACCTTGGACCAGACTTCAGTGAAGCACCGTGCTTTTTACAGTACGAGATTCAGCCTGGACACTTAATCTCGGCGTACCTGTATCTGGAGAGAGCCTGAAACACGATACCATCCCTTCCTCATCAAGAAAAAGGATCATTATAGTGGTGGAGGTACAATCGTTTGGGCAGTTATTATATTGGACAACAGCACACCCTTGCATGTGTTTGACAAAGGCTCCCTGACTACTATGAAATACAGAAAAAAAAATCGTACAACCCTATGTTCGACTGACTTATCAAGAGCGGTGTTGGTCCAGCGTTCCAGTTAATGGACAACAACCTTCATCCACACAAGGCTAAACTGGTCGATGATTACCTGTAAAGTTAAGATTTTATACTGCATGGATTGGCGTACCAGATCTCCTTACCTCAACTCTGTAAAGCATGTCTGGGACGCTCTTCGGAGGACAAATTCATCTCGCTATCCCGGAATTGAAAACTGCCTTGCTGCAGAGTAGCTTCGATTGCCACAGGGACTCCTCAACTGCCTCCTGTCCAGTATGCGTGTCTGGTTGTGAGAGGAGACCATACCCGATATTAGACTCATTTTCATTACGGTAGCAAAAGGTGGATTTTGGACACCCCAGCATTATGAGCCTTACTGATAATCATGAGCACAGAAAATCACTTTTGAGTGGTACACCTGGCACAAACAAAAATGGGACAGTTCTGCATCTTCCGTTTTACTAGACCGCGATTGTCGAAATTTCATTTCCGTTTTCCATGTCTGGAAAGCGCGATTTAGGATATATATTTATACGCTGAAGTGCCACTGAATTAGGGATAGACATGGCTATGCAAATTTTATAACGCTACCCGCATCTGTGCTCACGTGATGAAGTTGTAGTAAATGCACATATAGCTAGTACTATGGTTGTTGTTAATCAGTCGTTTCAATTACCAGTATGTGTAAAACTTCTGATTTAGACAGCTTCGATCGTGGACAGATAGTAGGCACTCGACGCATAGACGATTTAATTTCCAAAATCCATATCGGGATAGAATTTTCAAGGTCGACAGAGTCAAGCGTATACCGAGAATGGTGTCCGCCGATAACATCGCGGCAAAAACATCGTGGACGAAAACGTCGCGGAGAAAACAACGCAAGGCGAAAACATCGTGCTACAAAACATCGTGGGAGAAAACATCGCAAAGAGAAAACATCGCAGTTCTAAAACATCGTGGCACAAAACATCGTCGTCGAAAATAAAGCTGTTCAAAAACAACGCAGTTTAAAAACATCGTCGTCGAAAATATCGTGGTAAAAAATAAAGTATCAACAAATCATCGCATGACGATAACATCGCAGACATGCTTTTTTCAGGTTTTAATAATTGTAAATGGATATTCCCATAATGATTTGTGAGCGCAAGGTGTAAAGAAGGATAAATTTTACTTTCATATTTTTTATTAACTAATAAATTTTTGCTGAAAACGTAAGAAGGAAACTTAAGCATAGAAAATTAAATGTAACTTATAGATTATACTTTTCAGGAAATATTATCAGTAAAAACTTTATAAAAATGATTTATTAATGGCCTTTGTTAGTTAACTATGTCGGTTTAAAATTCTATTAAGTGCTATAAGTTGCATTAATTTTTTATGCTTAAGTTTCCTTTTTATTTTCTCAGCAAAAATTTATTAATTAATAAAAAATATGAAAGTAAAAATTATCCTTCTTTCCATCTTGCGCTCACAAATCATTATGGGAATATCCATTTACACTTATTAAAGCATGCCTGAAAAAAGCATGTCTGCGATGTTATCGTCATGCGATGATTTGTAGATACTTTATTTTTTACCACGATATTTTCGACGACGATGTTTTTAAACTGCGAAGTTTTTTAACAGCTTTATTTTCGACGACGGTGTTTTGTACCACGACGTTTTAGAACTGCGATGTTTTCTCTTTGCGATGTTTTCTCCCACGATGTTTTGTAGCACGACGTTTTCGCCTTACATTGTTTTCTCCGCGACGATTTCGTCCGCGATGTTTTTGCCGCGATGTTTTCGGCTGTAACCACCGAGAATACACGGATGGCGGGAAAAAGAACTAGCGAATCGGACAAATTGTAAAGGAGAACTAACCTAGAACAATTGTGGTGTGAGGCGACTCAACCGTATTGTACATAGTCAACGAAGCCAAACATTATCTCAAATTATCATCCAGCTGAATCAGGACGACATTCGTATAGTTAAATATCGGATCGTGCAATGCTAGCTTCACGATAAGGGCTTCGGAAGCCGCAGACCCACGAGAGTACCTTTGCTGAATGCATGCCATCGAGCTGCACTTCTTGCCTGGGCAAGAGAATACAGAGAATAGACTCTAGTAGACTTGAAATGAGTATCAAAGAATGATAAGTCTCGTTTCCGACTAATTAATACCGATGGGAGGCTGAGAATATATGGCGTCAGACTCATGAAGCCATGAATCCTGTATGGCAGATTGGAACTGTACAAAGCCATGGTGGCTTAGCCACTTGCGCTATGACTAAACTTCACAGTTGCGGTGCCGTGCGCTGCAATATAACAAGCGGTAAAGTGTCTCATTTACGCCGCTCCGCGTCTGCGAGTGCAATCCAGAGCTGTAACTCGAGAAATAAACAATCTCATTGTCAGGCGACGTGTGCACCACGTTATTTCCATTTTTGCGATAAATGCCTATAGACGTGGTGTTCACGTCGCTCGCGGTTTGAGACAAAAGCATCTCGACGTGCGTGGCACGTCTTTTAGCGCAAGTGGTTAATCATGATCTGGTAGCGTTTGGGATCTTTGGTACTTGTACAAACCTCCCTCAATATGATTCGGTACGTAGAGTTGCTAGGCGATCATCTCCATCCATTTATGTTGTCCTGTCATACACACGAAAATGGAGTATCCCAACAAGATAACTGCACCTCTCACAGGTTGGCAACTGCTTGGTTGGATTAGCATTCTTCTGACTTCTCTGTCATAAACTGGCTACTTAAAAGCTCTGACTTAAATACTACTGAGCATCTTTCGGACGTTTAGAAGAAAGGTTTAAAGCCTCATCACACAACACTAGCGAGTCTTCCTAAATTATAGACAGGTCTATCCGATGCTTGGCAAGCCATTTCCGTAGAATGCTTTTAGAAACTTACTGAATCTATGCTTCGTCATTTGGCAGCCATTATAAAAGCCCTCTAATTCAGTGGCACTTCAGTATCATTCTTCTGACCTCGGTTTTTTGGAAAAAATCGAAATTTTACTGAAATAACATGCCAATCTTTTTTTCCATATTTCGATTCGACGACCCAAATTATGCCAAAGTGCCAAGTTCTGTAAAAATCGAAAGAGTCTATTTTAAAAAATTAACTCTCAAAATTTTAGCTCCTCCATATTAATTGTATTTCGTATATATTTATTAATATCTCGTTTTTTATTAAACTTGCTCGAGTCTTCCTTTCACGTTTCTAAATTTAGGTGAATTTCAAATGAAATTCGCCCATTTTTCATTATCAAAACTGAATAAACAAAGTTAAACACATGAAACCCAACACATTTAATGCAAAACAACTAGCAATATTTAGCAACTATACAAAGAAAATGCCTTACCTTACGTAGTACAGTAATAATTTGTTTTCAATTAATATATTTTTAAAACCTCAAATGAAAAATACCACTCAAACAACGCAAAGAATCATATATTACCCACAAACAGCACGAACAATAATTACATTTTTCTGTAGGAAGATCTTGGGTACTTTGTAAAAGTTTTTGAGTAAAGTGATGGCAATTTTAAACAATGTTTGTGTCAACGACAGATGATAAGAAACAAGCACAGCGATTACAATACATTAGGAATCTGCAAATGTCGACAATTCTTGAGCTGATTTACAAATCATCGTAACTTGTCATGATGCACGTGATAAAGCATCGCCCTTTCTCTGAAATCCAGTTGTGCGATTCTCATTAAATGAATTTTGTTCATACACAATACACTAATATTTAAAATTTTCAAAAGCATTAGATAATTAATTAAATCAACGGGCATCTTTCTTATACATAGAAATCTAACTTTGCTTAAATTGAGCTAAATCTGTAACATGCTTTATTTGCATAGTAAAAAAATCATTTAAATTACGGACATTTCAGGAGAATATTTTATCCGCTGTAACGTATTTGCGTTGCTACGCTACCAGCATAATTCCACTAAGAAATGTAAATTACCGCAGACGATTATCCGCAAAGAATATCCGCAGACGATGCGCGCGCTTAAAAATGTTTTTGCAGTTATTCTGTAAGTTTTGACTAATAAAGTTGGTTGTTCGTTCAAAATGGCGAGATTTCTTTAAACTTCATTACACCGTATTTGTATTAAACGTTAAAAAATTGATGAAGAATATACAAATCAGTTCATATAGCCAGAGATGGAACCCGTGATGTAATTACTACTGTTTAAGAGATTCTGACAACTAGGCTTTACAGAGTAAAGCTTAAGAATGAACATGAAGTTCACACGGCTGACATATGTGAAAGTTACACAATATTGGGTTTTCCTACGCAAACAGTTCACGTTGGCGTGTTTAATCATATTTTGTCAAACGAATTTTGGCATCTGAAAAACAAGAGACTTGCTTTAGAGCACTGTGTTGTGATTTTTGTTAAAAAATATCGTTATCATTAAAGGTGTCTGAAATGGAACTATCAAGTTACCAGATAAGAACCATCATTTACTTCGAGTTCTGTTGAAAAACGTCAGCTACAGAATGTCACCAAATTCATTGGCACAGCTTTATGTACTAATATTGAATCATATGGCTTTATGAAGGCTTTGGTACCGAAAATTCAAAAACCAGGACTAGGACATTCAAGAAGCAGAGTTCAACTCTGCAGAGCGATTGTGGAAATACAAGTTCAATTACTGGGTCCCGCAAGAGCTGACTCGAGCAGATAAGGACAGACGTCTTCCGGATTCCACTAATCTGCTCGAATATCAAAGCAAGGACAAAATCCTGGACCAAATCTTCACTTGCGAAGAATAGTGGACTTACTTCAACAACACAGGCCGAAAAGGGGGTTGGTCTGCGCCCGGTGAACCCGTTGGCGGAGTTGCGAAGCGCAATTTGACTAACAAAAACATCATGCTTTGTATCCGGTGGGATTGCCGTACTATTAACCGCAAAGAATATCCGGAGAAAGGTAAAACTCTCGACAGTAAGATGTACAGCGATATGCTAGTCCGTGTTGACGCTGCTATCAAGGAAAAACGTAGAATTGAGTTCCGACGCAAAAGGTGGTGTCCGCCAAGATAATGCAAGACAATATGTGTCTGCATTCACCGGACTTTGTACGCACTATAATGGGATATTTTGTCACACCCACCATATAGCCCCGACATCGCTCCTTCGGACTTTAACCTTTTTTCACACCTGCAGCTACGCCTTGCTGGTGCTATATTCCAAGGATGAACGAAATGGGATTGATCTGCTTTTAGGCTAGCGGCCACCAAGTTTCTGGGCTGAACGCTTTGAAAAACTCCCAAAACGTTGGTAGAAAATCACAGATTTGGTGGTGATTACTACCCGCACTCTTGTGTTTTCCTTTCTAACTTCATTAAGAACGTTTTTTGGTGGAAAACTTTCGTTACAATCAGATATAAAAAGAATGCAATTATTCAAAAATAAGAAAACTAAAAATTTAGGCATGTCTGCTGTTTATGAAAGAATTTAAAGCAAGCTACATTACATTACTTAATTTACAACTTAAAATTACACATAAGGTAGCGATCGAATTACTATAAGCACCCCTATTATTCAGGAAAGCTTTATTACATGCGATAGATTTTACATCGTAGGGACAGGGTAAAGTATTATTTGCATAACCCAGCATTACACATTGGGCAACTCATATTTGTTCTTTTCTCTCAGTTCATTTGTGTACAACAAGCACGATCGGGCTTTCTATTTTCCAACTATTGGAAGATGATCCCCAACATTCAAGAGATTCTAAGTGCTTTTTAACCCAGCAATAATTTTTAAACTTTTTGTCGGACGTATATTTCAGTAATATAAATTTTACGGGTTCTGGAACAGTTCAGTTGTTTGTTCCTGTTTCTTGACTCGAACGACGTCAGAGAGACCACGTCCATTCTAGAGTTGAGTTGTTTTCTGCCGGTTATTTCAGCGGAATATAGAAGCTATCGAAAAACAATTAAACTCGGAAATGGGTATGTTTTGTGACGTCATTTCCGCTAAATTGTAAGGATCCTAAGTTTTACTAACGTTTATTTTACTTTAAAACTGTACTATCACTTCTTATTTTCTACTTCCGGAAAGAATTAAATGCTTTAACTTGTTTATGCAAATTGTCTTGCTAACGCCAAGTACTTAAGTTGTGGCTTTTTGCCAAGAGAGAGAGAGAAGGAGTTTTAGGAAGCAAGCCGCTTGCCACTGTTGTTTTACGAGTTTTCACTCGGTTGCTGGTTACCTTCAAAGCCAGAGGTTTAGCCCTCTTGATAATTGCAGACGTATCGTAGTTTTAGCAGCTCGGCGTACTACATACGTACCTTTCTTTAAATAAAGGCCAATCTTAGTGCTAGGCACTTGTATACTAATTCAAAGTTAGCTTTTAGCTAGAGTTTTAGTTAATAGTTTTTATATTCTTATGTTCAGACCACAAGTGGTTGGTATTCTGTATCCCGAAATTCGGAAATACCTGTAAAGTATTGAAAATAAAGGGTTTCGTACACCCTTCCTGCTTGTGTTGTCTACTTCACACCTTCTTGAACATAGCTTGAGTAAGCTCCCTGTTCCTATTCAGGACCATTCATGTGTCCAACGCAAATCAAGAGAAACACAAGTCCTGACAAAATAATCAGCAAAAAACAACTCAACTCTAAAAAGGCGTGGTCTCTGACGTCACTCGCATCAAGAAACAGGAATAAACGACTCAGCTGTTCCAGAACTCCCAATCAGCAGGAGCGAAACAACTCAACTGTTCCAGAACCCGTAAAATTACACTACTTACGTTTCTTTAGTAGTCAAAGGATTAAAAGATAAGCATGCAGCAAAGCTGATGGCTATTGCTTTGGCTATCTCTGGTAAAAGTCCTTACTGTATTATACTAAGGTAATAAATAAGGTATCGTGCTATATTTCTTTTATTAATTGTAAGAGAAACTAATAATCTATAAGCTACTCTTAAAAACAGCAAAATGCATTTTTTCGTGACCTAAAAAGTCAGCATGCAAGGGAGCTTAAACGCTGCTATTTTACAGTCAGCACCATGCAAATGTCGCTCATAGCGCTGAAGCATACCAAGAACGGGGATACCTGTTCCTCGTACTGCTTACCTGGGGGTGTTGGTATAACATAGGTCATCCTGCATACAGGAGCACAGCCCGCCATGAGGGAAAGCAGACGATGCAAGTGCCCTGCAAATAGCAGGATCCATTCGTTAGAAAAAAAAAAAAAAAAAAGAAAGAAAGAAAGAAAGAAGAGCACCATCATCTATAATGTAGAAATGGTGCTAAAAAGCGCAAAGGAAATAGGAGAATTGGGAAAATAAGCAATCATCACTTGCTGAAATCGAAATGCTAGGGTAAAGGAAAAGAGGGCTAATTAAAATATACTTCAGTATAGTTATAAAATCCAAGGGAAAACTATTCGCTACATGACTATACCATGCTAAAATCTTAGGCTAAGTTAGAATTAATACTAATTAAATTAAATCCATTCCAGTGTCTAAAGGTCAGCTAATTTTAAGCATTACAGTCAAACTCGGTCATAGGGAGAAAAGAAGAACTAATCTGAATGTTATTTGACACAAATATTAATCAATTTATTCTCTCAAAAGTTAAGAACTATATCAAAATTAAGGCTGTTAAAAAATATAATCTATAAATTTACTTTGTCATTTCTCTTCGTTTTCCTGCAAATTAATTTTTATCAAATTTACTTATATACATCCATTTCGATGAATAAAATTTTAAAATATCTCATGTGGAACACTACATGATTTCCTTGTAAGGCCTATTAAATTATGAACAATTTTTGCTGCACTTCATTTAAACTTATTTCCTCGAATTTCATTAGCGATACATTTCTCATTCAGTCAATTCAGCTCTCACTTCTAGAGTTTCTAGGTAATAACAAGCCATTTCACCAACGTGCAGAAAGACAACATTTTCGGTGCACAAAATTTAAAGTTAACCTTCCGCCCCACTGGTAAAAAGACACTGAAGTCTATTCACTAACTGACTTAATTCAATACTCTACTAAAAGTTTCAAATGTTAACAAATGGCTAGCGTTAGGCCTAGCATCACTTTTAATTGTTGGCTAAGTTTTTAATTGTTGATAATTCTACAACTATTGCTCTCAGATTCACTAAAGACATAAAAACCTTAACCGGAGCATAAGAATAACATAATCTATTCACTTTAAAAGCAAAAAATGCACAATTTACCAACATATAAGAATAAAAAACTGAACTCACCGAACCAGGTAACACAATGAGAAACCACACACACATTTTACATTACTAAAAATTTACAAAATAAGTTTTTAAAATAGATCTAACAGATACCAGCTTAACACTCAACTTTGCCTTATATCAGCGCCCTCTATTTATAAAGTTAGAAGAAACACAGTACTTAACATCATAGTTTGGCATGCTTCTCCACTCTCCAAATACAAATATAGTTGGTAAGTTAAATTAAAACTTACTTTTTACTTGCCTTATTTAGTATTATTTATGTATTTTTTAAAAATAGTATCTAGATTCTTTTTGATTTATTTCCATAATTCGTGTTATTCTAGTCTTTACTTGCTATTTTCTCTAAACTGTTTAAATTTCTTTTTAGTAATTCACAACATTTGGTTTTGGTTTTGAATTTTCCTTGAACCCTTCCAACATGGATGACGAAACACGAATTGAATAATTGAAGAGTTAGGTTTGGAGGCAACTTTCCCCTTGATAAGTCTGTCTTCTGCCTGCTCAACAATTATTCACTTATGCATTTTTATAAATTTTTAGGATTAAAAAATTTATTGGAATTATATATTATACGTTTATTATACATTCACAGATTTTGATACTTGCACTTGATTTACATACGCTCTCAGAATTTAAATGATATTGTAGATTAGTTTGCAGCAATAATTAATCATTTATTTGTAATTCAAATTTCATTTAAAATTTAATTAACTCTAAATTTGCTTTTTACGAATAGAGAATGTTTGTTAAATTCACACACACACACATATACGAGGGCTATCCAGAAAGTAGATTACGTTTTGGAATAAAAAAATAAACAAAGTATAGGAAACAAATTTTATTATATACAGATGAAAGCCACACTCAAATACTACTTTTCTACATAGTCACCATACAAATTAAGGCATTTGTCGTAGCGATGTACGAGCTTGGAAATTCCTTCGTCGAAAAATTCGGCCGCCTGCGCCTTCAACCACTTCGTTACCTCTTCTTGCAGCTGTGCGTCGTCATCAAAACGCTGCATAGCCAGCCACTTCTTCATTGCTGGGAATAGGTGGAAGTCGCTCGGTGCCAGGTCGGGACTGTACGGCGGATGAGGAAACAACTCCCACTTAAAAGATTCAAGAACTTTACGAGTGACATTTGCCGTGTGGGGCCGGGCGTTGTCGTGAATCAACAAGATCTTAGAGCTCAACATTCCTCTGCGCTTGTTTTGAATTGCTCTTCTGAGTTTATGGAGAGTTTGGCAATACCTTTGAGAGTTTATTGTAGTGCCTCTTTCCAGGAAGTCCACCAAAATTACACCTTTTCTGTCCCAAAAAACAGTCGCCATCATCTTCCTTGCCGACATTGTTTGCATGCATTTCTTGGGTTTTTGGGGAGAACTTGTGTGCCCCCACTGCATTGATTGCAATTTCGTTTCACAGTTCACATGTTTCACCCATGTTTCGTCACCAGTAACGATGCGATCGAGTAAAGAGTCACCATCCTTATGGTAAGCGTCCAAAAAGTTCAACACTGCAGCCATTCGCTGATTTTTGTGGTCCTCTGTCAAGATTTTTGGAATCCATCTTGCACAAAACTTGTGGTAACCAAGCTTTTCGCTGATGATTTCGTGCAACAAACTTCGCGAAATTTGTGGAAAACTCAAAGAAAGTTCCGTTATTGTGAAATTTCGATTTTCACGGACTTTAGCATCGACTTTTTCGAGAAGTTCGGCGGTCACTATGCTGGGTCTCCCACTTCGATCTTCGTCGTGAACATTGGTTCGGCCATTTTGAAATCTTATGACCCACTGACGCACTCCACCTTCAGTGATAACGTTGTCCCCATACACTTCACGAAGCTGCCGATAGATTTCTATCGGTTTACAGTTTTTTGCAGTCAGAAACCTTATTACTGAGCGCACCTCGCAGGATTTTCAATTAACGCAGACATTTCAAACCGTCACAGTATCTGAACGGAGCACAGCACGAACCTCTCACTAGCACGGCTAGATGCAGACTGAGCTGCGCAACGCTCTGACCCCAAGATGGCCGCGCTAGCCCCGCCCCTAGCGGACACAGACGGAAACGTAATCTACTTCCTGGATGGCCCTCGTATATATATATATATATGTAATAATAAAATTCCATAGTCAAGAAATTTTAACTGTATGTTCTTTTCATTTTTAATGGCGACGTTCTCTTATTTGAAAGTACGTGGAATTAAATCCACAGCCCCGTAATCAAGTTGTTTTCCCGCCTTTTCTACACGTACAGTTATAGAATATTCTGGAAATATTTAAAGCGAACTAGGATTGGCTGACGAGGCTGACGTCATTTCTTGGAAGCTCCACCTTTCCAGAGGCTATAAAAGGACTCGCAAAAGGAATATCGGAGCTTTTCCTTAAATGTCACGATGCAGTAAACTTCATGCAAAATGTTATTAGTAGTTCTTTTTTATTTACTCCGGATATCTGATTTTGTAACTGCTGTTTCTCCTGGCCAATAATAAATGGATCCTGTTTTTTAAACTTATCGTTTGATAATTTAAGCTACGACTAAAGCTGGTACATCACATATATATATATTTGTATACGTTTTGTACGACCGCTTGCAAAGAAAAAGAGAGATGCACAACTAGATGTTATAGTTGCCCCATACACAAAATTTCAACGTTCTACGACTATTCGTTTTTGAATTCTGCGAGATACATATAAACGTCATGAAAACATTTCTTCTGAATCCATTAAAAATCTATTCTACAATCCGTTTTGGAAAACAAACATCCATTTTGGAGAGTCCTTTGTTCTATCCATACGTACAGATGTCTCCTTCAAATGGATTGGTAAGCGCTTAAAATGGATACGTACTTTAGTTGAAAAATGATACCCGAAATTGTTTGCGATTATAATACTTCCTTTACTTAGTACAAGGAAATAAAAACATTCATTTTTGTTACTTTCATTACGGTTTGAAAACATTTGTTACTCTAGGCTAACTGGTAATACGTGAATCTGATATGTTATTGTAATATCACATTACTACAGAGCTTCAGAAACCGCTCAAAATATCTCTATAAAATAATTTTTAGTTCACTTTACGATTTTGATTATGCCAACTAATTCTCTCTTTTGTGCATACTTTGTAGTGAAATTAACTGTTAATTATTACAAGACTAGTAATTAGCTTCAACAGAGAATATCTAAGATGCTATTGCACAAATGAATAATGAAAATTATTCGTCTGCTTTATTCTCTAACACGCTGCCTTTCATTTACTAAATATAGGCAAGAAACTTCAGTTAGTTTCGCTAGACAATCGCCAAGAATTAGCCATCAGCTTCGCCAACGCCTTTTTCCTTCGATTCTCTTCAAAACTAGGGTAAGGGGAACTAAATTCACAACGGTTACGGCAGAAATTTTTACACTTCTCTCATAAAATCGTTAGAAAAGAAATGAAATATTATAATCTTAAATTTCTTCATGATAAAAAAATATTAAATATTAATAAATACGTGCTCTCAAGGCATTTGCGATATGACACAAATGCTCACATTTCTCATGGATTATTTTATGTACTACATTTTACTTTCATTTTCAGTTAAAAAAAATAATAAAAATAAATAAAATAAAAACTAAAATACAAGGTTACCTCAAGAACTGAAAAGCTATTTCGGAACAAACTTCAGGCAAACCAGTAATATATGAATATTTTTGTTTTTCTTGTTGTTGTTCTGCAGACGATAAAAATAAATTGGAAATCGATGAAACCGAGTTTGACTGCTCTTATATTAACCTATGCTCTTTAAAGACAATACTAGATAATTAATTGGTTTATTTTTGATAAATGTTTCAAGCCCTCCAGGAATTTTGTTTTTCAAATTTTTGACCTATTTATGGGTAAAATAAAACCAACCGCAATCAAATATTACATATTATTAATAAACAGTTTTCCTTACGCAATTATATTATTTTATATTTTTTACATATTCTTCACTAAAGTAAACTGATACATTGTTTGCAAATATTTTAGTGGCTGATTTATATGAATCCATGTTCAACTAAATTAACAAATATGACAGAAACTGGAACTTAGAATTACTGAAATTCGGAAATATTATTCACAAGTTCAAGCATACTTGCATAATTTAATAATTATTCATGAATTTATGCACATTTTTAAAATCTATATTCTGAAATTCTCCAAGCAAACTATTATAATTAACTATTAAATAAGATAACAAAATTAAAACTATTGGTTCCTTTAATTAAAATTACTTTTCCCCGCTTAATTACATAATCGTGAGTCAGACCTGATGAGGAGATTTAAAGCATACATAAGTTTTGTAAATTCATTTAATTATACAGTCAAAATAGCGTGTTATTATTACGGCTTGTTTCTGCTATTAAATTAGCTACACATACAGAAAATGCAGTGAATCCTAACTAGCCCTCGTTTAAAGGAGTTTTATTTGAAATTTTTTTACCGATTGTTATTTTTTTCACTGATCCTTTACTCAATTCCTTGATTTTCTTTCCTTCTCTAAGGTTGTTGCAAACTGTAGCGTAACTGAGTTTTAAATTCACATGAAAAGTTTGGCCCACAAACGATAAAATCGCTGAACACAGGTAATTAAAACCTGGGTTCAATTCCAGGCGAACGGGCTGGCTCCATGGGGCATTTTCGAGGTTTCCCCCATGCGTAACGTGTATACGAATCAGTTTTCCTTAGAAAGTCCTCCCCGAAGGCATCCTTCTTTTAGGCAGACATCCCTAGTGTGTTTTGCCATAACCAGCTGAACCAAATTATGACAATTTTACATGAAATCGTAATAATCGCGATAACTACTGAATTTCTTGAAAGAAAATACTTACTCGAGGAAAACATTTTCGCCTCAGTTATAACGTAGATCTTCCAAGCACAAAGCGTGAAACATTTGTATCGACAGATGGATTTTCAAACAATAAAGACGAACGTTTCATTAAACATGAAGAAAATAATATTTATACAAACTTTTTAACACATACGGGCAGTTACTTAAATTAGTCTTAAATTCGCACGATAATTCTTAGTACTTGTTATTCAGTGTTAAAAAAGTATTCATATCAAAAACCATAAGAGAGAACTTCAAAACCTGAATTTTGGCACATTTTTCTGAAATAAAACTATCTTACTCAGTACACACATACATATGTATGTGTGTACGAAAATAAAACTATCTTACTCAGGACAGTCATTTAAGCAAGCATTTATGCAAACAAATGGTTTATATTAAAAAAAAAAAAAGGCTGATGTGTACAACATATAACTTCCTTGTACGGAATATTAAATTACACGTTTTTTTTCCTGCATTTCATTTAAACTTATTTTCTTGAATTTCATTAGACATATATTTCTCATTCAATTTATTCATTTCTCACTCTGCGGCAAGGCAAAAATACATAAAAACTCAAAATGTTTTCATTAAAAATTGAAAGATATAGAAAAACATAAAACACCAAATACTATAAAAACAATTTAAAAAAAAAACAATTTTTACAATTAAAATTACAGTTTCTAAGCAAAAACAAGCAATTCGGCCAGCAGACAAGAAGGCAGATTTTTCGGTTCACAAAACAAAGTTTCGTTTTGGTCCCACTCGGCAAAAAGACACTGAATGTGCAAAATGAAATAATTCAATATTCTGCTAAGTTTTAAATTTAAACAAATGTGGTAAAAAAAATTAGGCTTAGCCGCAATTAAACAACTTTTAAATTGTTGATAATTCTACACATATTGCATGCAGATCAACTAAAGGCATAAAAACCTTAACCGGAAGATAAGAACAGCACAATTCAATCCTTTTTAAAGCAAAAAATGCACAATTTACCAATACTTAAGAATAAAAAACTGAGCTCATTGAGCCGAGTGAGTGGGCATATAGATATGTTTATATACCTTTGGCGCTGCCGACTGCAACCAAACAGGGAGGTGCACAACTGCATGTTATAGCAGTACAAAATTTCAACGCTCTGAGGCTACTCGTTTTTGCGTTATGCGAGATACATACGTGCGTACGTACAGACGCCACGAAAAATTTTCTTCTGAATCCATTTTAAATAGGTTTTATTATTCGTTTGGGGCAAAAGAGTCCTTTATTCTGTTCTTAAGTATTGATGTCATGCAAAAACATAGTTAAATTGCATTAGATAGCAGTTAAAATAGATATTTTCGTTGAAATACGGTACCCGGAATTTTTCGTGATTACAATACTTCCTTTCCTTCGTACAAGGAAGTAAAAGCTAATGTTATCTTTACTAGGTTTGGTTTAGTTGGTTATGGCAAAACACTTGAGGGCTATCCAGAATGAGGTCTAGAATATTTGAATCACTATCAGTGTTACATACTACACTGAAGCACAAATGAAACTTGAACACAAATGAAAGCCCTGCCAAATCACTTCGCATTTATACATTTTCTACGCGATACTACTGCCATCTGTATATTTGCATATTGCTTCCCATGACTTTTGTCACTTCAGTGTATATACTATTTGTTCTGTAAAAATAGAAACTACATTTACGCAAATTATAAAACCCCTTTCTTAGGTCACTAAATTTTCAGATACATTTCAATATATTTTCGTGCATAATCATAAGATCGTTTCATTGAAATAAATTTGAAAAAGAGGAGGATTTTTTTTAAACGGAGTTCCATTCTAACGATATCTGTGTTTCAGAAATAACATAAGAATAATATTCAATTTGTTTTAAGATTTGAAGAGGTATTTATAGAAGCTCTTGCATACGACCGACAACTTTCTTTGACGAAATTTTTAATTTATATAGATTGCAAGTATTTATAACATACTTTCTTAACTTATGTGTCAGACATATACTCAAGGACATTGCCGAAATAACAATGGACATTGCCGAAATAAAAATTCAACATGAATGAAAAATATGATTTGAGAAATCTCACTATGACAAAAGCAGACTGCTAATCAGATGAGCAAAAACAAACGACCGAATTCCTTCATCGATTGGCAACAATATGAGTTTCCTTCATTGCATCAATACTGAAATATTTAAGGTACCTTAGCACATTATGAAAGACATATTTAAGCGTTTTGTATGCAGCATTTTCCTTTCTCTACCAAGGAAGAACATACCAGAAACTTATCTACTCTGTATTCCCTTTCTTTACATATAATATTACGCCAATTTCTTCCTTATTTACACTGCCCACATTTGAATAATGATTCGTCAAAGCCTATAAGTGGTATACTGAAATACGTATTTTCGTAATGTTCTTTGATGTACTTTTAAAAATAATTAAATGAATATAATAAATTTTCAACCAAAAAATTAGAGGTTGCTTACTTGGACTCTTGGGCCCGTGCTTGGCTTCTTTAGTAGTACTTACACGTCCGTCTTTCACAGAGCTAGGAGCACTAAAACAGAGAAAAAAAATTCTTTCAGAAACATTGAAAGAAATGAATAATCTAAACTTCCACGTGTATTATGTTATTCTTAAGTTTCAATTTTATTTTTAAAAAAAAATCTGATGTGTGCACCACATGACTTCCTTGTACGGAATATTAAATTATACGCATTTGTTTCTTGCATTTCTTTTAAACTTATTGGATTGAATTAAATCTACTTCGCCGACAGCCAATAAACCACAATAGAGTAAAGGCATTCTTTAAAATTAACTCTATTTGTTTAACATAGCGACACTCTGGCACTAGGTTCATTTAACAGTATTATATTTCGTTCATATTATAACTCAGAATGCACAAAATGTATATCATTTAAAGAATTATCTAATCGTTGCCACATGTTCTATTCAAATACTAATAAATAAAGCTAGAACTATGTATAAAAAAATTAAGCAAACAAAACAAAAAAGAACAGTTTTTTACAGACGATTGAGTATTTCGCATTCAATTAATTCAGTTCTCACTTCGCGAGAAGGCAAAAATACATAAAAACTCAAAATATCTATATTAAAAATTACGAAGTAAATCTTAAACACTTATTTACTCGAAAAAATTCCAGAAATATTAAGCATTATTTAATTGGCAATAATAAATGAAGGAGTTATCTTTGTTGTTGCCAAGTTAAGTTTCTCTAGATTGGCAACAAATCCACTAGTCTTATGTTTCAAATGTAAACAATCAATGGCCGCCATAAGAAAGAGACTTAGCGGCACTTAAACAACTTTAAAACTGTTGATAATTCTAAAAATATCGCATACACATTTACTAAAGGCATAAAAACCTTAACCGGAAGATAAAAACAACATAATTCAATCATTTTTTAAAACAAAAAATGTATAATTTACAAACATATAAGAGTAAAGAAACTGAAATCACTGAGCCGGGTAACGGAGTGGATATATTTATAAACGTTTGGTGCGGCCGATTGCAACCAAAATACGAGGTGCACATCTACATGTTATAAGCAGTCCTATATACAAAATTTCAACGTTCTGAGGCTACTCGTTTTTGAGTTATGCGAGATACGTACGTACGTACGTATGTACATTCGTACATACATACATTTGTACAGACGCCACGAAAAATTCTCTTCGGAGTTAATTTTAAAACAGTTTTATAGTTTTTTTGGAAGAAAAGAGTCTTTTATTCTGTCCTTACGTACAGATATCACGCAAAAACATCGTTAAATTGCATTCGAATGCGGTCAAAGTGGATATTTTCGTTGAAATATGCTGCCTGAAGCTTTTCGCGATTGCAATACTTCCTTTTTACTTCGTACGAGGAAGTAAAAAGAAAAGAAACATTATATTTAAAAAAAATCTGAAAGCTTTCAGGTTTTGCATTAGGCCCAAAGGAGCGTTTTTCTCGTTTACACATACACACTTTTCAAAAGCATTTGGGCTGAAAATACTCAAAAACAGCATATTTTTAGAATTTCGTTTTGAAATCGTTGAGCCTTTTAACCAACAATTTTTTTAATTTATGAAATCCTTACTAATATTATTAATGCGAAAGTGAGTTTGTTATGCTTTCACGCCTTAATTATTTAACCGCTCATCATGAAATTTTCAAGAAATATTTTTGATATATTAGAATCAAAAATAATCTATAAAATGTCTTCGTAGGACTTTAATTAGCCGAGATATTAATTAAAAACTACCTTTCCCCTACATTTTTCACTTACTTTGTTGGGTTTTTCCCTATTAAAGGGATTTGGCTACGCGCCAATTTATATTTTGACAAATATCTATGGAACGGCGGTTAGATGAATTTCGAGACGCATATCCTCCGATTCCAAAAATTCATCGGAATCCATCGATACCATTTTCATCTTCGTACGACTTTAATCAGCTGAGATATTAATTAAAAACTCTGAAAACGTCAGTGGCGTAGCGAGAGGGGGGCAAGGGGGTGCATGATGCCCCGGGCGCCGCTCGTACAGGGGCGCCAAATGGTCTCCAAACAAGATTTTCCGGAAAATTTCAGCTTTTATTTTGATCGCTTTCTGGAAAATATATTTAAAATTAATAACTATTGTAATATAATTAATTATTTATTTTCTTGATTTGTGTAATAAAATGCTTGCAGTACATCAACCAAAACGTTCTTTCTGACTTCTTTATTTCTCCAAAGTAGAGATATATATTTAAACGAAATGCACGTATATCTCTCGCTTTTTATTTTTAAACGATAACACGACCTTGTCCCGAATTTCTCAAATATATCCAGTTTCCAAATTCCGATTCCATAATCTGGAAATGACATTTTTTGAGATTTGTAACGCTTCCGCTACAATGGATTGCGTTTGACTCTCCTGTAAACGTCTGATGGCCTTCCTGGCTACTGATTCAACTAAGTCATCTTGCTGAGACGTCGTATATTCACTGCTACGAAGCATTCAACGCATGTGAATTGTTTTTAATCTTCTATTACAAAAAGGAATACTGCACGTCGTTCCTTACTCCTTATCTAAAACGCATAGTTTTCGACGTCACAGACTAAATTTGCATATTCCCAACTTTGTAAACGTTATAATTTTCCTTTATAATCTCTTCCATTTTCTTTTGTTCAAAAATGTTATCGATTATATGGTTATTTCATACCGAACCCACAATACACCCTAATTGTTTTGAGCAGTGAATGTAACTGCATGACGTTACTCCGTAGTAGAAAAGAAATAGAACCTAAAACTCCACTGCAGATCTATAGAGAATATGTTTTTCCAAACCTAAGAGTCGCACTTTAAATACTACTTACTATGAACGTTCGTTCAGCAAATTAAAATAAATTTTCACATATTTACAATCAACGGTGGGACAAGATCCCCTAAGTCATCTAGCATTTTTAAGTGTGGAAAGAGAAAAATTTGAAAGGATCGACTTTGATGAAGTAAATGATAAATTTGCTTCTAAATTTTCAAGGTAAGAAAAATGTATACATAATAATTAATTTTATTCATGTATTATATTATTATTAATAAATATAAGAGCCCGACCAAGTCGAGGTGCACGTGATTGAAGCGAGATAAGGACAAATTAAAATTTTTAAGTTGGCTGGTGGTGTGTCTAATAATTTTAGATCTTTGGCACTCCAAGCATGATGGTGTCCAGTTGGCTATGTCCTTTTGCGTGCTATTCCATACGAAACTTTGCTATATCAGTTTCCTTGAAGCCTTGATGCCAGGATGTGACAGACGATGTAACTGACTAAAAATGGCATGGCGAAACACGGAGGGAACATAAGGTCGACATCTTGAATCCTGAACATCACAATAAAGTGATTTTCCAGGTGACAGCTGCATAGGCTGCAAGTTGAGATTGGTGGAAGATTTGCTTTCAAGAGGGTTTGTAGTTCTGAATCCCGGTGTTGTTCATCCGCAAGGGCAGCAAAGTTTATTGGCGAAGGAACGGCTAGTTCTTCAATACGAGACAAGATGTCTGCTACAATATTCTGCAAACCCGCAATATAACGGATATCTGTTGAAAATTGCCCTATGAAGTCTAGGTGTCTCATTTGACGAGGAGAAGCTTTATCCGAACGCTGCTGAAAAGTATAGATTAAGGGTTTGTGATCTGTGAAGATCATGAAAACGCGTCCCTATAGCATATGCCGATAATATTTGACAGCTTCATAAATTCCTAATAATTCGCGATCGTAAGTGCTGTATCTGGTTTGTGCTAGTGAGAGTTTTTTAGAAAAATATGAAAGTGGTTTCCATAATTCTTGATCTTTTTTTTTTTAAAACTGCTCCTATACCTGTCGTTGATGCGTCAACGTGTAGAGATATTAGGTTATTTTTTGGAAGCAGAAGAGATGAAAAATATGCAACGCCTTCGCCGGGAATCGAAACGCAGACCTCTGGAGTACTGGCCCAGCGTGCAGAACCACTACATCATGAAGGCACGCTAGGAAAGCGGGAGAAATACCTTATAAACTCCCCTATTTAAAGGGCGACTGGGGTTTTTAGGAGCCGCAATCGCCAAATCCTGGGTGTGGAGAATCCTCATTCAACACCCCTTTTATTTTGGGCTCCACTGTAGAGATATTAGGATATTTGGAAGCAAGAGAGATTGAAAAAATAGCAATCGCCTTCGCCGGGAATCGAACCGCGGACCTCTGGAGTACAGGCCTAGCGTGTAGAACCACTACACCACGAAAGCATGCTAGGAAAGCGGGAGTCCCTCACCTTATAAACATATAGTGATAATGGTTTAGATGCGGAAGGATACTGCAAATTTGTTGCCGAAATTAAATCATTTTTGCATTTTTTTAACGCTTCGCGAGATTCTGCGGTCCAGGTTATAACACGTTTATCGTTTTTCTTGATTCCAACCAAAAAGGAATTTAGAGGTGCTTGTATGGTTGCTGCATGAGGTAAGAAACGTCGATAAAAATTGAGCATAGCAAGAAATCTTCTTAAGTCGTAAGTCCTTCACTGTAGATGGTTCGGGCATATCGCGGATAGCGGTGACTCTATCTGGAAGGGGTCGAATCCCATCAGAGGAAATTTCATGACCAAGAAAGGATACTCTTGACTGGCCAAAAACGCATTTGGAAGGATTAAGATTGACACCGTACCTTTGAAAACGTCCAAAAACTGTTCTCAAACGTGAAAGGTATTCTTGCTCTGAAGAGGACGCGATTAAGACGTCATCAAAATAAGGTACACAAAAGTCGAGGCCGTTTAGCACCTGCTTCACGAAGCGTTGGAATGTTTGAGCAGCATTGCATAAGCCGAAGTCATGACCGGAAACTCAAATAGTCCAAAAGGCGTAATAACCGCAGTTTTTGGAATATCAGCTGGCTTAAAGGGCACTTTGTGATACACCTGCTCAAGATTAATGGCTGTAAAAATAGCTTTTCACTCGAAAACTTGCATACAGCCTTGAATGTGAGGGATTGGGTAACGATCAGCAATTGTAGCTGCATTTAACCGGCGATAATTGCCACACGGGCGCCAGTTACCATTTCGTTTCCGAACTAGATGGAGCGGACTGACCCTAGAACTTTTTGAAGGACGGCAAATTCCCTGTTCCATCATGTATTGATGTTCCTCTTTGGCGGCTTTAAGGTTGTCCAGAGTTAAGCGTCTTCGTTTAGCGGCAATCGGAGGTCCGGTAGTTTCAATATAATGTAATACATCCTGCTTGGGTTCGGAAATACCCATAACTGGGCGCGTGTTTGTAGGGAATTCTCTGAGAAGTTGATGCCATGGGGGAGTTACCCGAAATCAGTTTAATGCTCAAATCTTGACTATTGCGAATTACTCCCGGATAAGTTAAGTTGGTTGTGGAATCTTCTCAAACGGTGATTTTTAAGATCGGCAAGCAAAGAAAATTTTTGAAAAAAATCTGCGCCAATAATAGAACTTGAAACAGTAGCAATAGTGAATGGCCATTGGAAGTTGTGGTGCAATCCTAAATCAACAGATATCAGGCGTTCACCAAAAGTTTGAATAGGAGTTCCATTTGCTACATAAAGTTGTAACTTGGTAAGACGCTTTTGTTCGTGAAAATGTGGTGGAACGACAGAAACATCAAAAAACAAGAACGACAAGAAACTTAAGCCCGAATTCTTTTCGATGAGAAAAAGGCGTGCAAAATTCCAGCCGCTGTCGTTCACAACTTCAAGCAACGGCCCTTCTCGTTTCCTTGGTCGTTATAACGACACGGTGGGCGGCATTTGTTTGCCTTGTTTCGAAATTTGTGGTGGTAAAAACAAATACCCGGTCATGAAAAATTATAATAAATTCATTGTTACCGGTGATTTTAACTCTAAACATCCAAGCTGGGGCGCAGGAGATATTGATGCAAGAAGGCGATTGGTATTTGACTTTATCGTCTCTAATAATATAATTTTACTAAATGATTTGAGTTTTCCTGCAACTTTCAAATCTACCATCGGTGAGGTATAGACTGATCTTGTTATGACCTCACCAGGTTTGTCTATCAATTCTGGAGCTCTGCAAGTTCTGATGGATGAGAGTCTTAGTGATCATCGTTATTTGCAGTTGAATTATGATGAAAAATATTCATTGTGCTCCTAAGATTGTTTTAACAAGAGATGTCCACCGGATTACAAGGTATTGTTATAAAATTGCTCCGATAATGCAGAAATTTAAATTAGTTTATTGAAGTGTGAGGACTCTGATACAATTGAAAATTGTATTGAAAAATTTTTGAGGATCTGTCTATCGATGTTAAAAAGAAGTTACGAACAAAACAAAAGGGAAGTAAGCAGATTTCGTGGTGGACTCCACAACTTACTTGTATGCGACGCCGGATACGTGCTTTGAGGAAAAGTTTGCAAATTTTGAATTTAAGGACAATATACGTAATGAAAGGAAAACTGCATATAAAAAAGAATTGGCAACTTATAAACGTCTAATTTGGAAGACAAAATTTGAAACTAAGAAGAAATTTTTTCTTAATAATCTTTATTATTATAATGGTTTTTATCGAATTGCCTCTGAAAAAGTGAGACGTGCTGTTGCTCTGTATAATCCTCAACACGCTGACAATTTGATTGAACTCAATAGACAGAAGCTTTTGCAATCACTCAAATTGGGAGCACCTGAGGATATTTCATTAGATGAGGATAGACTTTTTGATTGCCATTGGATGACGCTGTAATTACAGAGGCAGAGATCAGAAGTGCAGTTGAACAAATAAGGCGTCGAAGCGCTCCGGGCCCGGACTGTTTTAATTCTATATTTGTTCAGATTCTAATTTTTACATATCTGGATATTTTTATATTGCTTTTTAATTACTGTTTTAAATTTTATGTGTTTCCAAGAAATTGGAAAATCGGTCGAGTTGTTTTAATTCCAAAGCAGAATGACAGATATAGACCAATTGTACTTTTGAGTGTTTTTGGAAAAGTGTATGAAAGAATCTTGGTTGAGAGATTGAAGTTTTACTTGAATAGTAGAATGATACTCAGTCGGCGACAGTATGGTTTCACAACTGGCTGTTCTACATATGATGCATTATATGATACTATTGCCTTTATTAGAAGCAATAAGAGTTCGCATCACGTAGTGCTGCTGTCCTTGGATGTTTCGTCTGCATTCGATTCAGTGTGCTGGAACTCTATTTTACAAACTATGATTAACCTTAAATTTCCAAGGAATTTGATTCAATGTTATAGGAGTTATTTTAACAATCGCAAAATCTTGTTTAATGCTTTTAAGGATGAGACTGCAGAGATAGAACTAGAGATTTTCATTGGTTGTCCGCAGGTCTCCTGCAGTGCTCCCCTGCTCTGGAATATCATATTAAACAAATTTCTTATTTTGGAATTCTACAGTTATGCTAACTTTATTGCATATGCAGATGATCTTGCTGTTCTGATGTATGGTGCATCATTGGAAAAACTCGAGAAATCATTTGAGAATGTTAGGTTAAAACTGGAAAACTGGAGAATCGGCGAGGGTCTTGAATTCAACTTAGAAAAATTTTTGCAATCATTTTCCCGCGGGCTGGGATCAAAGTGAGAGCTCCACAATTTAGATATCAAGGAAAAAGAATAAAGTTTGTTGATGTTATTAAATATTTGGGAGTCAAGATTGATTGCAAGTTGACCTTCGCAGATCTAAATTCATCGGCTCTCAGATGATATGTTAATGTTTTACAGGAGATCTTTTTCTAGTGAGACACTTTGTAACAAATCATGCATTCTTACAGATATTTTGAATAATGTAATTATCCCTAGAGTTTTCTATGGAATTGGTGCCTGGGGATCCAGAGCCGGGGATTTGGTCAGGTTGAGGAACAGACTCGATGCGATACAGAGGAGCTGGTGCTTAATGATTACAAGATGTTTCCGTACTGTCTCAACTGAAGTGCTCTGCTTTCTATCCGGCACGCCGCCTCTTCCAATTTTATATAAATTATATTTTGAAAAATTTTTGTTCAGAACTGGTAGACTTGATTTTAAATTGTATAAAGATATTTTGATTACAAGGCATATGTTTGAAAGAATTAATAATATTTTGGTACATCCTTCTGATTTATGTGTTTTTGAATTTGATTGTAAACTCCCAATAGTCGGAGAATTGGATATTTATGCTGACGGGTCCAGGCAAGATGATAAATTGGGTGCAGCATTTGTGATTTATCATTATGGAACTGAAATTGAAAATAAAAAATATAAGCTTAATAATTATAATTCTGTATTTCAATCGGAATGCTGTGCTTTACTTAAAGCCCTTCAATGGGTTAAGAAAATTTTGACTTGTGTTAATTCTATTCATATATATACTGATTGTATGTCTTTGCTTCAATCCTTGACCTCAGCCCGTCCTACTAATTTATTATATTTGATATTAAATGTCTATTGAAATTTTTGATGCAGAATATGTGCATTCATTTACACTGGATAAAAGCACATGTTGGCTTTTTTGGAAATGAAAGGGCCGACGTGCTGGCTAAAGAGGCGACCACTAATGATGATTGTGAATATAAACAGAAATTTCTAGTTTGAGAAGTTATGCAATTAGAAACATGAACAATTTTTATAATGATATTTGGAATACTACTAGATGGAATGAATCAGAGAGGTGCGTGGGTCTTTTGAAGTCTATTAAAATTCAAAATGGTATGCGACCAATTAGTAATATTGATTTAAACCAGTTTTTAACTGGGCATGGAAGATTTCCCGCGTACCTCTCGAGATTTAATTTACAAAATTCAGACTTGTGTGGTCATTGCCATCAAGTTGGTAACGCAGATCACTTCTTGAATCTTCCTTATTGGAAAATTTGAGAAAGAAATGTTTGGGAGATAAGTCATGGAACTTGAAAATCGTAAAAACATATTCTAAATGTGCAATGGATTTGATCAATTCTAATATTGAATTTGGAATATTTGTTTAGTATTGTGTATATTTATCTTTTGATTATATGTATTATATTTTCAGTTATGAGTATTTATAGGTTTACTACGAAAATTTTGAAATTTTTCTGTGTGGTGTTTTATTTAATGCATTGTGGATGTTTTGTACATGCGGTATTTCGAAGAGATGCAGTTGATTGTTACATAGATATGGCCTTGCAAATGTTGAGAATCCTGATGGATTACCAGACTTAAATTATCGAAATTAGTGGTTTTGAGTTTTAGGATTTTGATTTTTAAATTTTAAATTTTATGGAATTTTTATATTTTTTAATTGTAGTTTTTGATTTTAAAATGTTCTGAAATTTTAAAGTTTTAAAATTTTTCTTATATTCTGTTCTTAATGGAGTAATTACTAGGGTTTTAATATGATACATGGCAATCTTAAATTTTTCCAGTTTCGGTTATTGGCAGTCCTGGAGCTTTTTTTCTATGATTATTAAGGATAATTAATACATTTGAATTCAGATAGTAGTAGGACTATTAAAGTAAATTTTTAAAATAAATTAATATTTTAAATAGAATTATGATTATACAAATAATATGCTATTAAAGTAATACTCTAGGGAATTCGGTTTGACCTTCTGCAGGTTATTTAAATTGGGAATTCCTCGATGGCTTTGGACCGCCTGTACCTGTTCCGAAAATTCATGTGAATGAATATTTCTTGAGAGTTTCAGCCATTCTGTTTGCTCGTGGGGTTTTTCATTGTTTTTGGATTTTGAATGTTGGTGTTGTGCTTCGTTGTTTGTATGTCTCTTCCTTATTTTTAGTTCGTTAATTAATCTCCAATTATTTTTAGATAATTAGCTTCTTTATCTCTCTTCTTTCCTTTTTTTGGTCTTGAAGGGGTCGACCTTTCATAATCATATGGTCATGGGACTAGGAGGATTGGGTCTTCCCTGTATTATGACTATTATGACTCGGAGGCAGTGGCGTAGCGAGAGGGGGGCAAGGGGGTGCATGATGCCCCGGGCGCCGCTCGTACAGGGGCGCCAAATGGTCTCCAAACAAGATTTTCCGGAAAATTTCTATTTTTATTTTGATCGATTTCTGGAAAATATATTTAAAATTAATAACTATTGTAATATAATTAATTATTTTCTTGATTTGTGTGATAAAATGTGTAATAAAATGTTTGCAGTACATCAACCAAAACGTTCTTTCTGATCACTTTATTTCTCCAAAGTAGAGATATATATTTAAACGAAATGCACGTATATCTCCCGCTTTTTATTTTAAAACGATAACACGACCTTGTCCCGAATTTCTCAAATATATCCAGTTTCCAAAATCCAATTCCATAATCTGGAAATGACATTTTTTGAGATTCGTAACGCTTCCGCTACAATGGATTGCGTTTGACTCTCCTATAAACGGCTGATGGCCTTCCTGGCTACCAATTCAACTAAGCCATCTTCCTGAGACGTTGTATATTAACTTCTACGAAGCATTTAACGCATGTGAATTGTTTTTAATCTTCTATTACAAAAGGAATACTGCAGGTCGTTCCTTACTCCTTATCTAAAACACATAGTTTTCGACGTCACAGACTAAATTTGCGTATTCCCAACTTTGTAAACGTTATAATTTTCCTTTATAATCTCTTCTATTTTCTTTTGTTCAAAAATGTTATCGATTATATGGTTATTTCATACCGAACCCACAATATCCCCTAATTGTTTTGAGCAGTGAATGTGACTGCATGACGTTACTTCGCAGTAGAAAAGAAACAGAACCTAAAACTCCACTGCAGATCTATAGAGAATATGTTTTTCCAAACCTAAGAGTCGCACTTTAAATACTACTTACTATGAACGTTCGTTCAGCAAATTAAAATAAATTTTCACATATTTACAATCAAAGGTGGGACAAGATCTCCTAAGTCATCTAGCATTTTTAAGTGTGGAAAGAGAAAAATTTGGAAGGATCGACTTTGATGAAGTAAATGATAAATTTGCTTCATCCAAGGTAAGAAAAATGTATACACAATAATTAATTTTATTCATGTATTATATTATTATTAATAAATATAAGAGCCCGACCAAGTCGAGGTGCACGTGATTGAAGCGAGATGAGGACAAATTAAAATTTTTAAGTTGGTTGGTAGTGTGTCTGACAATTTTAGATCTTTGGCACTCCAAGCATGAACGTATCCAGTTGGCTATGTCCTTTTGCATGCTAGGCCATACGAAACGTTTCTATATAAGTTTCCTTGAAGCCTTGATGCCAGGATGTGACAGACGATGTAACTGACTAAAAATGGCATGGCGAAACCCGGAGGAACAGTCGACCCGGAGGGAAGTCGAAATCTTGAATCCTGAACATCACAATAAAGTGATTTTCCAGGTGACAGCTGCATAGGCTGCAAGTTGAGATTAGTGGAAGATTTTCTTTTCAAGAGGGTTTGTAGTTCTGAATTCCGGTGTTGTTCATCCGCAAGGGCAGCAAAGTTTATTGGCGAAGGAACGGCTAGTTCTTCAATACGAGACAAGATGTCTGCTACAATATTCTGCGAACCCGCAATATAACAGATATCTGTTGAAAATTGCCCTATGAAGTCTAGGTGTCTCATTTGACGAGGAGAAGCTTTATCCGAACGCTGCTGAAAAGTATAGATTAAGGGTTTGTGATCTGTGAAGATCATGAAAACGCGTCCCTATAGCATATGCCGATAATATATGACAGCTTCATAAATTCCTAATAATTCGCGATCGTAAGTGCTGTATCTGGTTTGTGCTAGTGAGAGTTTTTTAGAAAAATATGAAAGTGGTTTCCATAATTCTTGATCTTTTTTTTTTTTTTAAAACTGCTCCTATACCTGTCGTTGATGCGTCAACGTGTAGAGATATTAGGTTATTTTTTGGAAGCAGAAGAGATGAAAAATATGCAACGCCTTCGCCGGGAATCGAAACGCGGACCTCTGGAGTACTGGCCCAGAGTGCAAAACCACTACACCACGAAGGCACGCTAGGAAAGCGGAAGAAATACCTTATATACTCCCCTTTTTAAAGGGCGACTGGGGTTTTTAGGGGACGCAATCGCCAAATCCTGGGTGTGGAGAATCCTCATTCAACACCCCTTTTATTTCGGGCGCCACTGTAGAGACATTAGGATATTTGGAAGCAAGAGAGATTGAAAAAATAGCAATCGCCTTCGCCGGGAATCGAACCGCGGACCTCTGGAGTACCGGCCCAGCGTGCAAAACGACTACACCACGAAAGCACTCTAGGAAAGCGGGAGAAATACCTTATAAACGTAGAGTGATAACGGTTTAGATGCGGAAGGATACTGCAAATTTATTGCCGAAATTAAATCATTTTTGCATTTTTGGAACGCTTCGCGAGATTCTGCGGTCCAGCTTATAACACATTTATCGTTTTTCTTGATTCCAACCAAAAAAGAATTTAGAGGTGCTTGTATGGTTGTTGCATGAGGTAAGAAACGTCGATAAAATTTGAGCATAACAAGAAATCTTCTTAAGTCGTTAGTCCTTCACTGTAGATGGTTCGGGCATATCGCGGATAGCGGTGACTCTATCTGGAAGGGGTCGAACGCCATCAGAGGAAATTTCATGACCAAGAAAGCATACTCTTGGTTGGCCAAAAACGCATTTGGATGAATTAAGACTGACACCGTACCTTTGAAAACGTTCAAAAACTGTTCTCAAATGTGAAAGGTGTTCTTGCTCTGAAGAGGAGGCGATTAAGACGTCATCAAAATAAGGTACACAAAAGTCGAGGCCGTTTAACACCTGGTTCATGAAGCGTTGGAACGTTTGAGCAGCATTGCATAAGCCGAAATCATGACCGGAAACTCAAATAGTCCAAAAGGCGTAATAACCGCAGTTTTTGGAATATCAGTTGGCTTATCGGGCACTTGGTGAAACGCCTGCTCAAGATCAATGGTTGTAAAAATAGCTTTTCACTCGAAAACTTGCATACAGTCTTGAATGTGAGGGACTGGGTAACGACCAGGAATTGTAGCTGCATTTAACCAGCGATAATCGCCACTTACCATTTCGTTTTCGAACTAGATGGAGCGGATTTACGCAGGAACTTTTTGAAGGACGGCAAATTCCCTGTTCCATCACGTATTGAAATTCCTCTTTGGCGGCTTTAAGCTTGTCCAGAGGTAAGCGTCTTGGTTTAGCGTCAATCGGAGGTCCGGTAGTTTCAATATAATGTAATACATTCTGCTTGGGTTCGGAAATACCCATAACTGGGCGCGTGTTTGTAGGGAATTCTCTGAGAAGTTGATGTCGTGGGTAGTTACCGGAAATCAGTTTAATGCTCAAATCTTGACTATTGCGAATTACTCCCGGATAAGTTAAGTTGGTTGTGGAATCTATCAAACGGCGATTCTTAAGATCGGCAAGAAAAGAAAATTTTTGAAAAAAATCTGCGCCAATAATAGGACTTGAAACAGTAGCAATCATGAATGGCCATTGGAAGTTGCGGTGCAATTCTAAATCAACAGATATCAGGCGTTCACCAAAAGTTTGAATAGGAGTTCCATTTGCTACATAAAGTTGTAACTTGGTAAGGCGCTTTTGTTCGTGAAAACGTGGTGGAACGACAGAAACATCAAAAGACAAGAACTACAAGAAACCTTAAGCCCGAATTCTTTTCGATGAGAAAAAGGCGTGCAAAATTCCAGCCGCTGTCGTTCACAACTTCGAGCAATAGCCCTTCTCGTTTCCCTGGTCGTTATAACGACACGGTGGGCGGTATTTGTTTGCCTTGTTTCGAAATTTGTGGTGGTAAAAACAAATACTCGGAGGAGGGCTTTGATAACGTTTCCTCAGTTGGCTACGGCGTGTATTTCGACCACGTGATGTGGAGCGGTTGCGCTGAAAAGGTTCAGCTTGGATGACTACTAACTGAGCAACCTGTTTGAACAAATCATCAATATAAGCTTGTAACGCCACAATACCTGGACCAGGAGCCTGCATTACGTGTATTTACGCTGGAATGGCCATCTCGTGAATTTTATCAGCGATTTCGGGAAGATTTTTAAGTGGCTCGCTACTGGCCGCTAAAATAGTTTTCATCCATAATGTTTTAAGAATGTTATCCGTTAGGTTACCGGCGACTAAATCTGACATTTTAGACAGCAAGTGAGAAGGCCTCATATCACCCAACCGTAAATCATGCAACAGCTGCTCGATTTTAACTGTCTCGGATTCTTCATAAACAGAAATTAATTTTTTTTTAAAGATTTGTATTTGTCCGTCGTCAATGGATTCAAAATTATTTCATGAGCTGATTGCAGTACCTCTTATTCTAACGCAGCGATCACTGTATAAAATTGAGTTTCGTCGGCAGTAATGTGACTCAACTGCGCATCCAATTGAATGAACCATAACGATGGGTCTCGGCGAGAAAAAGGCGGTAGCTTAACTGCCACTCTCGCCAATTGCGAAGCAGCATCGTTGTCAACCACTTTAGCTCAATCAAATATGCACAATAATAATATGTATAGAAAAATAATAAATATGTATATAGTGACACAGTTTCTTGGTACTCGAAATCAGAGAAATTGGAGGCTCAAATGCAGCAGACGATACATATATCCGCTGAAATTATGACAGAAATATGTTGACTCACCGGAATGCGGCAAAAAGCTTGAAATGACAAGTGAATGTCTTACGTGCATCTCATCACACTGGATAACTTACTGCTGCTCAGAATTTAGACATATAAACTCCATACTTGTGCAACATTGAAGGTTGCCATTCGTAATAAATACGTGTCACCAATTATGGTAGTACAATTTTTTGAGACAGATCGTTAAACAATTATAACAATTGAATGGAACAAATATTTTTGTTTTTGGTTGCTATGGGTTATCAGACTGGCAGAGTTGAGTTGTAGTAGGTAAGTTGCCACATATCTGTGTATCTATAATGTATATTAAACTTTTAATTGTTTAAAAACTGTACTTTTTAAAAACACTTATATAAATATGTAAAATAAATAACACCTTTTTAACTAATTCTAGATCATCGTAGGTCAGATTTTTCCGCCGACACAGATGCATTTCCGAATCCAAGGCTAGTGCAGTTAGGAAGTGACTAATCTTTATATATTTTTGAGTATTTTATGGCAGATTCAGCATTTTATTATTATTTGCATTATTTTCTTATTACGAATATATTCTATACATTATATTACTGAAAGTTTTTTTTGTGGGGGGGGGGGCGCCAAAAAGTTATTTTGCCCCGGGCGCCAGTTACGCTTGCTACGCCACTGGAAAACGTTAATTTGAATGCGACTCAGTAGCGACATTAGGGATTTTTTCTTGAGTCTTCCCGTGTGCGTCCAATTTACAGTAGCGACATTAGGGATTTTTTCTTGAGTCTTCCCGTGTGGGTCCAATAAATTTGTGATAAAAATTATAACTTTTGATCTAATTATCCAAATTTCTCGAAATTTAGAAACTAGTGTCGCTCTCTGAATGATAGGTACAATTTATGGTGTAACTTTTTTTGTCGCTTAATTATGTCCAGCTTAATCGCAGATGAAATAATACTCCGCTTGCTATTGTTAACTCTTTGTTGACAGGCTGGAATAAACGAAAGCTACGGAGGAAAGGGGGAGCTGGTATCCGGTCGACCGTTGGGTTAGCGAAAAGGATAAAGTTCATGGATTTACAAGTGGAAAATCATTTTTAAAATTAATAACTTCTAAAATTAACTTACTTGAAACTATTATCAACATTTCGACTTTTGTGATATTTTTAATGTTTTGTTTTGTATTTTTTTTAAGATCTATTCATTCATGTTAAATATTTGTTATTATTGCTTGAAAAATTCCATTTACAATTTATATTCTGTACATTTTACTGTGTGCGATAAAAAAAATTTGTTTTATTATTTTAAGGCGCACGAATGTTCTTTATTCTGAAATTTTACGCTGAGTGTATATTTAAAATTCACACGGAGTTGAAACTTATTTAAGAACATGAACGCGAACAAAGCCACGGATAAAGTTAGTAGATTATGTGTATATATATATATTTGTAATAATAAAATTCCATAGTCTTACACTTAAAAATCTAACTGTATGTTCTTTTCATTTTTAATGGCGACGTTCTCTTATTTGAAAGTACGTGGAATTAAATTCACAGCCCCGTAGTCAAGTTGTTTTTCCCGCCTTTTCTACCCGTACAGTTTTAGAATGTTCTGGAGATATTTAAAGCGAACTGGATTGGCTGACGGGGCTGACGTCATTTCTTGGAAGCTCCGCCTTTCCAGAGGCTATAAAAGGACTCGCAAAAGAATATCGGGGGCTTTTTCTTAAGTGTCACGATGCAGTAAACTTCATACAAAAAGTTATTAGTAATTTTTTTATTTACTCCGGAGATCTGATTTTGTAACTGCTATTACTCCTGAATAATAATAAATGGATCCTGTTTTTTAAACTTATCGTCTGATAATTTAAGCTATGACTACATCTATGATTCTTCATCGATCTATTTATTCTGGACAAAAACTGATACATCACATATATATATATATATATATATATAATCGAAATTCAAAATTTGGTCTTCCAGGGGCAAATATTCGGTTGGAAGACTACGTTATTCAAAACTTAATGACTCAAGGTACCATTGTTTTATCGCAACATACACACTTTCATGCAGATTCTTTTATTTAATTTCTTTAAATATAAAACAGGGCGATAATATTTGGTGGCAATGATTTGAAAAGTAATTCAATGCTTTTAGCGATTCGAACGCAAAATGCCGTTTGGAGACTAATAGCCTTTCGGGCTAAAAAGAAAAATGGCACATTTTAAATAGCTATTGGTTATTTAAAAGTATTAATACTTTACAAACTGATTAATTTAATTGCTCTTTTCCGGAAAGTTCTACACATATACATTCTCACTTTATGTATATTCTGGATTTAACGTTTTGGCTGACAATTAATAGTTTCATAGATTAAACAACGCAACACAAGGGCTACTGCCTAAAGAAAAAATCTGATGTGTACACCACATGACTTCCTTGTACGGAATATTAAATTATACGTATTTTTTCTTGCATTTTGTTTAAACTTATTGGATTTAATTATATCCACTTCGCCGACAGCGCATAAAACACAATAGAATAAGTGCATTCTTTAAAATTCACTCTATTTGTTTACCATAGCGACACTCTGGCGCTAGATTCACTTAACAGTATTATATTTCGTTCATATTATAACCCAGAATGCACAAAATTTGTATCAATTAAAGAATTATTTAATCGCTGTCACATGTTCTATTCAAGTACTATAATAAAGCTAGAACGATGTATAAAAGAAATTAAGCAAACAAAACAAAAAAGAAAGTTTTTCACAGACGATTGAGTATTTCTCATTCAATTAATTCAGTTCTCACTTCGCGACAAGGCAAAAATACATAAAAAACTCAAAATATCTCTACTAAAAATTACTAATTATTAAAAATTAAGTAAATCTTAAACACTTATTTCCTCGAAAAAATTCCAGAAAGGATTAAGCATGATTTAAATCGCAATAATAAATGAAGGCATTTATCTGTTGTTGTTGCGAAGCTACGTTTCTCTTGATTGGCAACAAATTCACTACTCAGATGTTTCAAATGTAACTAAGCAATGGCCGCCATCAAAATAGGCTTAGCGGCACTTAAACAACTTTTTAATTGTTGATAATTCTAAAAATATTGCAGACAGATTTTCATTTAATTTAGCAAAATAATCTCTATTTTTCGCAACAGTTTATTTATTTATTTATTTATTTATTTATTCTTTTAAGATATATTATTTAGCTTTATCCCGAAGCAAGCTTTCTTATGCTGAAATTTATACGTAACTTTTTACTCTAAATATTTCACCTATGAATAAAATTCTGTTTAATTTACGACTAGTCTTACTCATAAATTACTTCTCCTTTTAAAAAAGTAGAAAAAAATGCAGGTAAATGTTGGAAATCATCAGTTCGAATAATTTCATTTTATTACTATTTGAACGCACAATACTGATTTTCTAGCGTAAAATTTCTGCTTTTCTGTTTGTTTCTACTACACACACTTCCCAAAGAAAAGATAAATAGGTATAAGATAAGATAGATAAATAGATAAAGAGATAAATGGAAAAAGTAGCAGTGACCAATTTTAAATTTCGAATTTGATTTCTTAGTATTGCCAGGTAGCGATACTGAAAAGAACGCCTACCACTATGCTGGTGTTAGGACAGCACCCAACCGCAGATTCTCTAAATAAGAATGGTTAAAGGTAATTTTTAAGCCAAAGCATGTAAAGACGCCTAAACAAAATGGTTTGGTTTGTTTGATTACGGCAAAGCTCACTAGGGCTTTCTGCCTAAGAGGAGGGACGCCTTCGTGGAGGACTTTCTAATAAAAAAATGGTTCGTATACACATGGAGAAAACCACGAAAATGCCCTTGCAGCCAGCCCGTTCGCCTGGAATCGAACCCGGGTCAGAACTACCAGTGTTCGGCGACTTTACCGTTCGACCGCTGGTGGGCCTACGTATTTACTGGAACTTTAATCAAAGATGGTCTCGAAAAGATGTTTTATCAAAGGCATAGGAGACGAGGGGGGGACCATTGATGTGGGAAAATGATCAAGTCCAAAGATTTATTATTAAACGTAATTAATAATATTTTTATTTCCATCATAAACACCTTAAATTATAATTTTTTTAAACAAACGAAATTTTATTTTGTCCTTCGTATTTTGGTTGAATTTTGCCTCATCTGAAAATAAAACTTTTTAAGATTTAAAAGTGCCTTCACGGTAAGCGCTTACAGAGCTTCGTTATAAGGTATTTTCTCTCTCCTTTCTGCATGCCTTCGTGGTGTAACGGTAGCACACTCGGCGGGTATTCCAGAGATCCAGGTTCGAGTCCCGGCGATGGCATTACTCTTTTTTGCTTTGTTTTGTTTTGTTTCCTACTTCAAAAAAACATAATATTTCTACATCGTAAGTCTCGATCGGGGTAAACGACACCGAAAAGCTTATTTCTAACCTTCCCTTTGCCTATTCCTTGTACAGCCAAATCGTAAACTAACCCTGAAAACATTTAAAACTCAGAAGAATACACAACATACAAAGAAATAACATTTCAAAATGGCGCTAACAACGTGGATGACGAGCTAAGTGTCACGTGCGGAAGCGTTGCAGTACTACTGTGTTGCCAGATTTACATTCCCAACAGATAATAATGCAAATAATAAACACGTACTTCGTTTCAATTCCCCACCACCACCACCACCACCACCACAGAACGCATGCGGGCAATGCTGCACTAGGAATGGGATTAATTTCCAAATTAACGCAGTTATAATGATAGCTCAGGGAACGATGGATGCAGGAATAAATAATGTTATTTACATGGCAATTCATTCAGAATACAAATGAAACATGCGGGAAAATGATCACTGCGATAACGATATATCGATCTACTATAGATAGAAGAAACACTATTGATCCTCAAAAAATTGTCAGTAAGTTAATTGCACAGAAGTTTTCTACAAAAGTCTATATATACGAGTACAAAGTATGTCATTTACACGAAGGCTGACAATTTTGATTGGTTATTGCTTTCTGGTGATAGTTTCATTCTTTTAGAATTGTGGTTTTGGCAACAGTTTTTCATTCATTGCTTTGGATACTGGACTGCTGACTGTTTTCTCTTGAAAATACGAGATTTATTGATTATTTCATAGTAATTTCTTATATTATGTTTTAATTACATATAATTTTAATTATATGAAAAGATTTCCATGCATTTTTTGGGGGGGGAACAAAGTTCTTAACTTCCTTTATACCATTTGAATTCTTAAGATTTTGCAACGGGAATTTAGTTAATTTATTTATTAGGCTAATTAATATTTGTATTAAGGGATATTGCCTATTTCATAGTAATTTTTTAACATGTGATAAATTTTTATTGAATTTTTTATTTATTTATTTTATTTATTATTTATTTTTTATTATTATTATATATATATATTTTAATATATATATAAAGTTATTCTACAGTGTAATATTCTGTGCAGGTTTTAAATTTAATATTTGGTGTTCCCTTTAGGCATTTTTACAGTACATTTAAAAGCCACTAAAATACCTCTTCCGATACTACAAAAGGCTTTATTGTCTTGGAAATTACAGTGTAGAAAAATAGTGTAGAATAATATTTTTCAAATAGAACATTTAAAACATAAAAATTTTAGGTAAAATATTTCTGTAATTGCAATGAAAATCGTCTGAAAAATTTGCGAAAAGCTTCTGCATATATAATAAATATATTACGTAATTACATATTAAACATAAAGCTAAAATTAAATTGGAATGAAAACAAGGCAATTCCCTAAAAATAATAATTGCAACCGTGGATAAAAGGTAGCAAAACATAATCAAAATTAATCAGTAGGATAAAAAAATCTGAAAGGTTTCAGATTTTAAATTACGTCCTTTTTTTAACGTTTTGTGTGTTACCTTTTCTTTATTAAACACGTTCTACGTACTCAAACCATAAAATTCCGTTCAATAGCAATACCGCAAAATACGAGTAATTTTAAAATGAGCATATCTTTAGAATTTCTGATACACAGTTTTGCGCGCTGGAGATAATTAATTAATTTTTTTAAGCAACGTTGCCATCGCTCGCTTTGAAATCGTTGAGTTTTTTTAATCAAAAATTCATTGAAGTGTTACAAAATATGAAATCCATAATAAAACAAATTTCAAATTCAAATAGAAGATTACTTTATTCAAATTTTGATGACTCCAGGCCCCGTTGTTTTATCTACATTCATGCAGATTCTTCATTATTTAATTTCTTTAAATATAATACAGGGCGATAATATTTAGTAGCAATAACTTGAAAAAGTGATTCGACGTTTATAGTTTTCAACGCAAAATGCCAAAACGAAATTAATAGTCCTTCAGGGCAAATTGCCCCTTTGGACTAATAAAAATACAAAATGGTAATAGAAATAAAAACAAAAAATTAATCTCCTTTGTCTGAAACCTTTATTCAGAACTCACCAGGGAACCAAAGGACATGTAATAAATACTGCGCGCAGTTCAACAACGACACAGTAGGAAAATCAAATTAAACATGAAATAAATATAAATAAGTATTTATATTATTTGCATAAATAAACGTAATACATATCGTAAAATATGAAAAAATATGCTTGAAAATATTCTCATGAAATATCAATAGATAATATCGTATTCTTTAAAGGCTTAAAGACAATTGAAAGAAGTTCAGATAATACAGGCTGTCATTCTATAACAAGATAAGATTTTTCAATTTCTAATAATTCTCAAGGGATACAATTCTAACATCAGCAAACAAAGAAAATGTCTTCAATTCAAGCAGCATTCACCCATACGTAAAGAAAACTCTGAATCTATGTCAAAACATTCTTCCGACATCAATTTTTCTATATGATAAACTCGATTCTATATGATAAAACGAAGAATGACATCATCGTTCGTAAATAAAAAAGGAACTATTAAACAAATGCAGGTGAAGTTCAAGAGAGTTTGTTTTTGGCATTTTAAAGAAGACTCGTGTAGCTCTTATCGGGAACGAAAAGGGGTGAGCTCATTGTTCGCTTTCCGACTCAACCAGCACATCGTTTCCATAATCTTTCATGCACTAGTTTATTTTCCTTTCATGTCGGCAGTATACATTAAACATGTTTAGAATATAGCTACAGATTAAAATTACGATTTATTAGAAAAGTAAAGCTATGTTTCCAATTAAATAAAACAAAAATGGAATAGATATAAGCCGAGAAGAAAACAAAATATTCCAAACTGAATTCCTCCTATCCTAAGCACACATTTTGAGGCGATTTTTGATGCAGCATGGCTTAAAATTGTAATATTTAGTATTAGCATATGAAGTTTAAGAACTAACTTCAAATCCCTTACACAGATGCATTGAAAATTAAATAAATGAAATTATTAAAAAATACACGCATTTTTAAATAAAAGAATGTGTTATGCTTTCGTTTATTTCCTGGTCGCATATTTCACAAGTGCACATCTGTGTAGCCACCGAGGGAGTGGCTTCTAGGATGGACCAATGAACATCCAATAATACTGTCATGTCACATGACCTTTTGCATGCTTTAAGATTTAAGCAAGATGGTTGAAAATATTTTGACACGCAGTGTTCTGTACAAATTTCTGTACATCATCTATTTCTTCTAAAAAATTTCATTGCGAAGTTAAATCAAATATAAGCAATTGGGAAGATTTCACGACCTGGTTGAAAGAATTTGAAATAAATACAAACACATGGTGGATACTCCGCAAAAATATTCATGCGAAATATTACTTAATAAGTGATAAATAAGACGAAAGAAGTATGTGATACCCATCTGAGCACAAATACTATCTTTACATAAAACTATGCATATTAGAAAAATATTTACATCAGTTATATATGTAAATAGAAGTCAGCACTTTTTATTGCAGTCTATATGAAAAAGATGTTCTACAATATCTCTTCACTAATTTACTAATTTGCATTTAATGTGTTAAATTTCACATTTAATAACTGCTTACTCTTAAATATACTGCCTACACAAGAAATACTCATCAAACAAAATGAATTTATCTATTCACAACGAATATATTCAGTTTATTCACATATAACTTTCAATGTTAACAGTGGATATAATCAGATCATACAAAATATGTATTCTGAATCTTACACTCAATAAAAAATAAAAATTTAAAAAAAAATATATACACATATTCGTGTGTATATTTCTCTTAATTTACATTTATTAGTAAATGCATAATACTCGAGGCTAATTGTAGTCTGAGTAATTTTCTCGATGTAAAGAACGATAATATGCCGCGAACACCAATCCAAATATCAAAGAGTGATAAAAATAGCGAAAGTGAAATGTCAGCGATTAATTAAACTCATAAAACCAAAGCAATATGAGATCAACGGCACGAAGTTTTCAATGATTTTCGTCTTTCTAATCAAATGATCGATTTTAATCGATTAAATGTGGCAAAAATATTGATCATAATCGATCGGAAATCAATAACGCGAAAAACACACAAACAGACATTCTTCTTTTTATATACAGATTGTGTAAAACTTAAATTTTTGATTAACAAATTCTACGGTTTGAAAGAGAGCAGTAGCAACACTTTCCGAAGTAAAGCATTTTTATCTCCAACTCGCGAAACCGTTGCCACTCGGAAAAATGACTACGAAAATTAGCGCTTTCAGAGTTTTTAATTAATACTTCGGCAGATTAAAGTCGTACGAAGAGGGGAATAGTCGAAATGGCTTCCCACAAATTTTTGGAATCGGGAATATTGTACTTAATGTTTGGCAATGCTATTTTTATTTCATTGTAAAACTTAAAAATTTTTAATTAACAAACTCTCTGATTCGAAAGCGAGCAGTGGCAACGCTTCGCGAAATAAAGCAGATTTTCATCTCCAGCGAGCGAGACAGTTGCCACTCGGAAAAATGACTACGAAAATTAGAGCTTTCAGAGTTTTTAATTAATACTTCGGCCGATTAAAGTCGTACGAAGAGGGGAATAGTTGAAATGGCTTTCCACAAATTTTTGGAAACGGGAATATTGTACTTAATGTTTGGCAATGCTATTTTTATTTCATTGTAAAACTTAAAAAATTTTTAATTAACAAACTCTATGATTCGAAAACGAGCAGTGGCAACGCTTCTCGAAACAAAGCAGATTTTCATCTCCAGCGAGCGAGACTGTTGCTACTCGGAAAAATAGGCCAAAAATTAGCGTTTTCAGAGTTTTTAATTAATATCTTTGATTTTAGTGTTTTTTTTTTTTTTTTTTTTTTTTTTTTTTTTTTTTTTTTTCGGGCAGTAGACGTCGACCTTTATTAGCACGACCCAGGAAAAGAATTGTAGAACGTTTGGTGACGATAGCTATAGTAGTGACTGAGTTAATAGCAAACAAACACACACACACACACACAAATATTTCTTTACATATAGTATAAAAATGAGGCAGCAGATTATTTGCTTTCAAAACTGTTCCATATAATTGATCTCAGTCAAAGAAAATGCATAAATTTGCTATGTCAGATTCTATGCGTGCACTCATAAACAGATTCGGATCAAAGCGAGAGCTAATTTCATATCGCACGCTCTATAATTATAGAATGCATTGTTGCGACAATCACACCTGCCGAAATTGTTGCTAGAAACGGCAGGTGCACGATTTCTTTGATGAAGCTTCAGAAAAAATGTGACGCTTATGCAACCGAAAAAGGCACAGAACGAATGAATTGATAAAGTGCATTCATGAAACTACCTTATGAAGCCCGCCAGCAAGTTACGCCTCATGCAAGCGTGTGGCGGTGTATTTAATTATGGCAAAGCACACTAGGGCTATCTGCCTAAGGGGAGGGATGCCTTCGTGGAGGACTTTCTAAGGGAAACTGGCTCGTATGTACGTTACACATGGGGAACAGACATAGTTTGAAATTTTGGGACGCGAACAACTTGCATACCAAACGGGAACATGAACGCAATTATTCGAAAAGAAATGTTTTCTTCTCTATAACTAACCGCAGTGTGCTGAGGGGGTATGTGTTACAGAGGTAGTTTCATTCAGAATTAAGAAAATGGCTACATCGCCAAATTTCCGAGATAGCCTCAAGCTGGCAATGATTTGGGCGATATTTTGGTCTCATCCCTGTATAACTGTAACTGGTGCGATCCATGTAACTATATCCGGCCTTACGTAATTGTATAACTGTAACTGTATATGTCTTCTAGCAATTTCGAGAAATCGAAGGTATTGGAAATTTCTCCACGGCCGGGGGTGTATATGCCGGAAAGAACATGAGTTCAGAGTTTAGCTGAGAATATTCTCAGGCCTTTTTATATCGTTTGGTTTAACGTTCTTAATAGTTTGAAGTGGTAATTACTGACTGTGATTTGTCATTCTGAGAAGAACTATACCGACACTTTCGTAAAAAGCTCCAAAACTGTAAACAGTTTCTTTTGAGAAAATAAAATTTATCAAGGTATCATTGGTTCTGTATGCATTCAATCCATTACAAACCCACAAGCATATAACAATATTGCTGCGTTTTATGGATTCTTAGATTTGGAGTAATTGGTGATATCACTTGATGAAGAATCAAAACATAATTTATTCGCCAATATTACACGGGACAGTTCCAGAGACATGTTTGCAGTCGTCGACAAACCCGCTGACACAATCAGCAACACAGCCTTCAGGTTATAACGGTGAAGACAGCTTCACAGCAAAGAACTAAAGTACAACTCCCGATTCGGTTGATCACTCTCCAGTTAATCTCTGAGCTCAAGACATACTACTCGTATTGCGTCCCATACTATGCTTTGCCTGCCCGGTCTGGGCATATTCATGCAAATCTTATAGAAAATAATTGCAACAGGCTCAAAATTGTGTCCTAAGACAGATTACCAATTCGCCCTGGTACGTTCGAAATCAAAAGTTACATGAAGAACTGGGTATAGAACAACTTAAGTGTTTTTACTGCCGGCTCGCCCGGGACTTTTATGCCAATCTTGTTAATATCAACAACCCAGTTATAAGGATTTACGATTACGATTTTAATGACCCAAATAATAGTAAACGGCCTATGGCCATACTTAGTACCCATATTGCATAACTTATTTAATCTAATCTGTACCTCTTAATATTGTGTTATAGATTTAAGTTTAATTATTACTAGTGCACCAAGAAACTCACACTACTTTGCCTATTATTTATACGAATGTTTTTTCTGCATCAGGCTATAGCCAGCTCATTCCTCCTTTCTCGGCCTTCGCAGATAACACTTCAGGTCTATTGAAACTTCACGCACACTTTAGTCTTTTTAGAAATTTATCTTTTAATTTATCTCTTATCTCTATTCTTATAATTTAAAAAAAAATGTTAAAAACATGATTTAATTATATATATATATATATATATATATATATATAATTCTAAATATATACTAGTTACTCATGACAGTACTCGAAATAACATATCTGTTCTACAAGGGGTAGGGTCCTTGACCCAGGCACCCTGGTGCTACACCGTTTCCCCCGTGTGACATACATACTACTCTACTGAATTCAAGGTATTCCTATTCCGCGTACAGGCAGGCTATGTATAGTTTTAACCTACATTCGAGAATATTCTCGGAAAAACCGCTAAGAATGCGTTCTTGAATGTTCTCGCCCCGTTTACTGCATATCGCTAATTTTGTCGCCAAATGGGCGATTTCACGACAAATCTGGCAACCCTGCCTTTCCCTGCCACTTTCTGGCAACTCAGCTGCAGCTAGGCTTTTCGCAACAATATTATTAAATAATCCTTTAAAAATAAGTTGCCGAATCAAAAATAAATAAATTATACAGCCTTTTTTCATTAAATTTTATCGAAATGGAAGATAAATGTAAACAGAAACATGGTTCTTTCTGTTTTGAAGAACGTAGTTCTAGTTTCGAAAGCCGATTTAATTTATATAAATAAGTTAGCTTATTCTTCTAATTAAATTGCTTAAAAATACTAAGAAATGGTTACTAGGAATTTTTGTTAATTATAATACAGGTTATAATTTAACTGCTAACGAATGAAACATGCTTTAGATCAGCTCTGGATGTCATCTTCGATGTTCCCCCCGATTCCTCATCAAGAGTCTACTGTGTTTATAATTTATTTTATTTTTAATGATTCTTATTCATACTGTTTTAGAAAACGGCAATTAGAGCTAATATGATTCTGGATGATCAAGATAATTTAATAATCTCACCGGCAGTTCAGCTTCTTAAGCAAATAAGTGCTTAAGAAACAAATAAGCCCTGCATTAGACGCTATATCGTTTTTCATATTTAGAATAAAATTAAAAGTCCTGGATTATCCTCGTAAACTATGGTAAAAAATGCATATTTTTGTTTTCGTCAAGTAAAACACATCAATAGTCTTTCATGATTTCTTATTTTGTATCTGCCTGTTACCAGATAAAATAGATTTCTACACATTCATAACATTGTTCTAACATAGGTATTTTCACAAAAAATTAAACTTTTTCTGAAACAGCACACAAATTTTCTCCCATATTTCGATTCTACGATTTAAATCATGCTTAGATATTAAATTTAGTAATTTTATTGAGAAATTTAAAAATTTATCTTGGCGCATTTTTTCAGTTTGCGCCAAAAATAATTCACTTGGCGAACTTCTTAAATTACGGCGACTTATTTTCCTTTCCTTTTTTCATTGTACACGAGAGGGGAAAAGTCATCGTTCATTACTTTCAAATATTTTAAACAAAGTGCGTTAACCACATATTTGGCATTATTATCGCTTATAACGAACATGCCAAATTTCAAAAAGCGCCAATATGTAAATTGACGTATATCTTAGGAAATTTTGAATAAAAAAATTCTAATTTTTTGCAGGTATACTTAGAAATACATCTACTTTAAGACGATGGTAAAAACTTTATAGGTTACAATTCAAAAGTTTTTTCCGAAAAATTTATAAAAATTATTTTAAAATAAACCATAAATAATAGGCGAATTTTATTTGAAATGAACGTAAATTTCGAAATGTGAAAGCAAGAATCAAATAAGTTTAATAAAAAAAGAGATATTAATAAATATGTATCAAATTCAATTAACATTGAGGAGTTAAAATTTTGAAAGCTATTTTTTTTAAAAACTACTCGAGCGATTTTTACAAAACTTGGGAATTTGGCATAATTTAAGTCGTAGAATCGAAATATGGGAAAAGCATAGTTATATTATTTCAGAAAAAAATCCGATTTTGTTTCAAAATACCTATGTTAGAACAATGATATATATAAATCTAATATATATCCTAAATCCCGCTTTGCTGACATGGAAAATGCAAGTTGAATTTCGACAATCGATCCAGTATAACGGGACATATAGAACTGTCTCTTTTTAGTACAAACGGGCTTTGTCCCTGAAGGACTACTGTTTTCGTTTTGCGATTTTGTGTTGGTTCACTATAAATGTCTGTTTCACTTTTCAAACTGTTGCCACCGAATGTTAGAGTCCTGCATTATATTTGCAAAAATTAAATAATGAAAAATCTGCATAAATGTAGTATGTCTATTTCTCGCATTGTGATACAACAACGGTTCCTAGAGCCATCGAATTTTGAATGATGTAATCCTCCTACGAATATGGGCATGTGGAAGACCAAATTTGGAATTTGTTTTATTATCGATTTCGTATTTTGTAAAACTTTAACGAATTTTTGGGTAACAAACTCAACGATTTAAAAGCGAGCTACGGCAATACTCTACAGGGGGGGGGGGGCTTTTTATCTACAGCGCGCGGAACTGTGTATCGGAAATTCTAAAGATAGGGTCATTTTAAAATTATTTTGCAACACTGCTATTGAACTGAATTTTATGGTTTAAACGCAAATAACGTGATTTATCTCTACATATAATAAAAGAAAGAGTCTGTCCGTGTGTGTGACTTTCGTTCGCGCTGCGCGTAAGCTAATAGACCCACGGCTACGAAATTTGGTGCACAGGTGCATCTAGACAAGAGTCAGTGCTCCTCCAAGCGATTTTTCCGAAATTCGAATTCGAATTTTTTTTTTTTTTTTATTTTATGTTTTGTGACGAAATCGCGTCATTTTGAGACATAATGGTCTATAGGAAAGCGAGATTTTACTCTACACACTCCATTTTCGCATCGTCATGAAACGTAGGCACTTAGCTATTTTACGAACTTAAAATAAATTTCGTGTTACAATAAATGGATTAAATACGAATTTATTTAACAAAGGGAGTTTAACACCTTTTCAATGGGATTTTTCTAAAAAAGTTTATTTTCAAAAATGTACAGTTTATTTTTCTTTGATTTTTGGACACGTTAAACTTTTATCCTTGCGACTGCTTTTACAAAAAGAATTTTGCAAAAATGATAATATTTTGTATTTTTTAAAAAAATTTTTAAATGAAGCTTCCGAGTACACTTCTCACATCTTTAAAAATGTGATTTTGGCAACAATTTTCCTTTCTTATTGTTGTTGATAGATTTTTGATAAAATCGCATCATTTTGAATAGTTTCATTCTTTTAGAAATATGGGTGTGGCAACAATTTTTAATCGTATTTCTTATGTTACTATTTTTAAGAGATTGGCATATTTCATTGTCATTTATACATATATGTATAATATATTTTTATTGATTTTTGTTTGATAAAGTTGTTCTGCAGAGTAAAATTCTGCGCGGAATTTTTTGTTTTTTGAGTTTCTTTCATGTTGTTTTTAGCTTATTTCACTGTTTGTAAGATATTGAAAAGTTTACGTTTAAAAGTTTACGTAAAGTTTTGCATGATTTTTTTTCTTCAACGGAAAGTTGGGTAATTTTCTGTAGACAAGGACTTCTAAAATACGTTGGTTTCTAGATTTATTTTATAAAAAATTAATTTTTAAAAAATTTAATTTTTTAAGAAAAAGTTTAATTCTTGACTTTACTTGCTTGTTTCTCAAAAGACTTAATTAGTATTTTCCTTTTTGAATTTTAATTCTTAAATGTTAATACTTAAATGTTAATTTCTAAGGGTACCACTTTATTGGAATTACTTTTGGTTTTGACTTTTACCCTTGCCTGCATGAATGACGAAACACGAATTGAATGATTGGAGAGTTAGGTTTGGAGGCAACTTTCCCTTGATAAGTCTGTCTCCTGCTTACTCTACGATCATTCACATATGCATTTTTTAAAAAAATTGTTTAATTTAATTTTAACTTATTAAATTAGTAGATTTATTTTCATGGATAGATTTTACACTTGATTTGCTTATGCTTCTGAATTTAAATGATATTGTAGATTAGTTCGAGAATTAAATCTTTTACATGTTTGCATATTTTTAAATTTTTTAAAATTATTTTTGGCTTTTTTCCTTTTTTTAGAATTTAAATTTGTTTTTCTACTTTTTTACTTTTATACATATTTGTTTAGAATTTAAATTTGTTTAAATTTAAATTTCATTCCTTGCAGCAATGGCGCAAAGAATATTTAATTAAATATGCACTTTAATTTAATTTTTTTAATTAAACTCAATTTATTCTTTTGAAACAATTTTTTATATGTAATATATTTTTTTTTTAATTCCCCTCCCCCGGAAGTTGTTCTGCAGAGTAAAATTCTGCGCAGTTTTTAAATTTAACGTTTGGTGTTTCCCTTCAGGCATTTTTACGGTACATTTATAAGCCAGAGGAAGGCTGGCAGCGTAGCTGCTAGTTTAATAAATAAAAATAGCACACAAAACGTTAAAAAAAGACCCTTTGGACGTAATTTAAGATATAAAACTGTTTTTTTTTTCTCAAGGTGTATATGCAGTAAAATAATACAGCTATGGAAAATCAGGTATTCATTTACCTGTTTCTCTCGATCAAAGGCCGTCTTCCTCTGGAACACACAGAAATAGGAGACATGCTTCCGTCCGCTCGACCAGGGTGATGAACTGACTCTAATTTTGGAGATCTGCAAGAGGTAACTTGCTGACGGGCTAAAGCTAAGTTGGTGTCCACTCGACTTTTAATTTCTCTTTTAGCTTTAGGCTTGGTTTTTTCTTCTGCCAAACTGGCAGCTATCTTCGATGTAACGGCTTCCCATCTACTTCTTTTGGGTGCTGATATTACCCTTTTTTGGACGAGGTCATTGTTTTCAGGTTTACTTTTATTTATCGTCTTGCAAGATGTGGCCTCGATCATAGCTTTTATCTTAGACATTACATTTTTCTTGGGAGATTTTGCGACAACTTTCTTTTTCTCGGGATCTTCATCGCATATCCTAGCAGTTTTGGTTACTTTATTAGTCTGGATGGACATTCTAGAATTCCTCTGAACATCAGTTTTATTTCTGTTTAGGTTATTCATTTTCTTTTCTGGTGTAGAATTCGTAGACGTTGTAGCTGAAACGCTAGATTCTGTTTTTTCGCTTGTTTTAACCGAGTTTGTTTCAACAGATGCTGCTGGAGTTAGAGTTAGATCAGGTGCTGCGTTTGGTAAGTTTTCCTTATCTTCATTAGTTGACTGGGATTTGTTTTCTTCAGGGGATAATAAAAGGTCATGGATTTCTGTTAAAGTAGCATCTTCGACCATGGTTTCGCATAAAGCTTCACTGGTACTGTCGTGGCACAGAACTGTTACAGTTTCAGCAGTCATGTCAGAACCTTCTGCGTTTCCCGTGTCGCCATCTTTACTAATACTGTTGTTCTCTTGGAAAGAAAATCCATCTTCGGAATCGCAAGGGCCAACAGAGTCTTGTATCTCTTCATCTGTTAAAGGCTTGCCGGACATATCATCCTCTTGCCGGTCATTGCAGCAAGAATCGCTTAGACCAGTCGAATATCCGGAGGTACTATTGCTTTCCGCTATTTTATATACGTCTACATCATCTGCTACGATGCAGCTATCTTTACTTGTTGTTGAGAACCTCTTATTCCCATCTGTCGAATCCAGAGAAGTTGTCATTCCAGTTTCGGCCTCCAGTTCGCCATCCTCTTGATAGCCTGTATCACTGCTTGCCACTGTGTATACAGATTCGGGTCTTTCAACAGGTGTGAACATACAGTCATTATTGTGTGATATACAATCTTCCCACGAAACAGTAAGTTTCTCTTTCAGTGCTGTATTGCTTTCAGAATCTGCCTGTAAAAGAGAATCTCGACTGCCATCAGTATCGTAATTTTTTCGTCCTACATCTTCTTCGAAGTTTTTCATGGCGATAATTTTCATTTTGTTGCTGTCACTGAGATTATGATTTTCAGGAACATTTTGGTTTGTTTTGTTATGATGTTCAGCAAGTTTCGAAAACTGTGCGAATGAAATATCGGATTTCTCATTGATGTTTGTCAGATTACTCACTTTTCGAGTGGACTCCAGAATCTTCCTCGAACTAACTTGCGAATGTATTGAAATATCGGGTTTTGATGAATTCATATCCTGACGATCTTTCTGGGAAATACTGAACAGGAATTCATCCGTGGTGCTTACCAAACCTTCAATCTTTGCGTCACCGACGCTAACTGTTGTTAAGCCTTTAGCGTAACAGCTAGATGATTGCTTGGTCACCTCCAGAGTTCGAGTAGACGAATTAGAGTCGGGTAAATAATGAACTGAAACGTCATGCACCTGTTCATCTTCTGGCAGGTCATTAATATCATCGAATGATTCAGAACTTGGGAAGTCTACTCCTCTTATATCACTGCAAGAAGTTGGCAGATCGGGGCATAGGGTGAAATCCTTCATCTGGCTAGGGGTTAGAATTCCAAGGCTGTCTTCGAAGTCCACGGACATCTGGTCATCGTTATCCATATCATCCACAGGATCTGGGAAATCATGAGACTGAAATGTCTTCAGAATTTCCTCCGACATCTTATAATCATAGAAAGGCATATCATTATAGCGTTTAGCTTCTGATGGAAGAGGTGAAACGCCACCTGAATTCGTTGGAGTTTGATGAAAAATTTCATATTCTTCTTCCGCCGATACAAACCCCGATGATCTTTGAAGGACCGATGCCATAGCACTCCTGTTTGGCACGTCAGATCCAGATTTGGAGGATACGAACATGTCTCTGATTTCATTATTTTCTCCCAACGTAACCACATTGGAGCTGAAGAACTGGTTCTTCTTGCCGTAACCGTATTTGCTTAGCACAGTAGCTGACTGGAAGTTTCTTGTTGCATTAGCTGTGCTCCCGTTTGAGGTACTCCCACGTGCTAAAGATGCATCAGGAATTTCAAAATTCATAATGTCTTTGACTCTGAAAGCACCGCGATCCCTTTGTTCAGTGAAACTTCTTCTATCATGCGGGAAACTTTCACTGGCACGTGGCAAATTCGCCTTCATTGTTACTCGCAACAACGTAGGATCACTGATACTATTCTTTATGAACTTTCTTTCCAACAAAGCTGCATCTGGTATCACATTGTAATCGCTACGCGGAGGAGAATGCTGCCTGGGGTAATTGTTGCTTCTTTTTGCTTCAGTTCGCCAACTGCTACCACTTAAATTATTCAGCTTGGAGACTTTACTGATAGGGGCGAAGATGCCGTGATTTGGTTTGCATCTGAAGTACACGACACCGTTTACCGTGCCGTTATTCTTTCCTACGGGTTCGTCGAGTTCGACACCACACCAGTAGCCTTGTGCGAAATTTGTTCTTCCATAATACCGCAGGATCCCTTGTTTGACGCCGCTGATACACACACGTTCACCAATAAGATTCAACCATTCTTTGTGCTCATCCGTATCGAAGGTTTCTTCCAAAACTGAGGAGGTGCTCACCCCCTGAGAAAAGCAGTCTCTTGGCAAGCCGCTATTCTTCACAGCACCATTTCGAAGCTCATAAGAAGAATAGTCGACACAATCCGCACGCGAGGAAAAGCGGGCACGAGGCACTTTGGACTTCTGTCGAAAACTTCCTGAATGCATCCGCTCTTCCATGACGTCGAAGAGTCCATTATCCTGGAAGAAAAAAAAGAATTAAGTGTTAACAATTTTCTTTCAATGATAATAAACTGTAAAAGAACAATCTGTTGTATATGTTACGGTGAAACACCGAAATCTGGAGAATGTCGACTTTCACCGGTGAATAGTCAACATTCACCTAGTCGCTTGGTGTATGTCCGAAATATTTTCCAAATACTCTTATTTCTGACACAGGTGAATGTCGACAGTCACCATGTACTAATGGTGAATGTTGAACATATAAGAATATTATATTTCCTTCTCCGTAATTCATTCGCGAAAAAACGCACTTGAGACTCAGAAAAAGAACTTAAGAATATAAGAACTTAAAACACACAGTACATTCGAAATGAGAAAGGAAAATAATAGAAGTTATAAACTTTCAAATTATGTGATTCAAATCTTATTTATTGCAACAACTTAAACTATTATGACACTTTGAATTGCACAAGAGGCCCTTGCTTTTACAACTGCATTTATTTGTGGAACACTTCCTTTTGGAATGGCAGCGTGTACATAGACTCCTCTCTTTTCGACCTACACCAGAGCATATCTGTGATTGTCGACATATACCGGTGAGGGTCTGAATGTACAAGAATGTAAAGAAATATTCGATCTTTCACCGGCGTATTTGGTGAATGTTGGCATTCTCCAATTTCGGTCTTTCATGGTAACATATACACTACAAGACTTTCATTACAGATTTATTTCTCATTCAATCAATTCAGTTTTCACTTCGCGACAAGGCAAAAATACATAAAAACTCAAAATATCTTCATTAAAAATCGAAAGATCTAGAAAAACATAAAACACCAAATACAGTTAAAACAATTTTTACACTTAAAATTAGAGTTTCTACGCAAAAACAAGCAATTTACCCAGCAGGCAAGAAGGCAGATTTCTCGGTGCACAAAACTGAAAATTTCCTTCTGGTCCCCCTCGGCAAAAAGACACTGAAGGTGCCGAAAGACTTAATTCACTGTTCTGCTAAGTTTCAAATGTAAACAAATATGGCTGCTATGGTAAGAAAAATTAAGCTTAGCCGAACTTAAACAACGTTTTTTATTTGTTGATAATTTTGCAACTACTGCATGCATATTAAGGCAGAAAAACCTTAACACCTTAACCGAAAGATAAGAACAACATAATTCAATCATTTTTAAAGCAAAAAATGAGCAATTTACCAACATACAAGGATTAAAATTCTGCAACAATATTTTAGTTGGAAAATTATACTTAGGTTTGCTTTAAATGCAAATGACATGAAATTAACATAATTATAAGATTTTTCGAATACCAGTTTTTGGCAAAACTTACACATGGCCATTTCAATATAATGTACCACATTCGGCGATATTTAAAGCAAATGAATATGCCTTTGGCTTATAATTAGGATAAATCAAAAATATCAAATCGAAACAAGTGAAATACGTTTCTAAGTAAAAAAAGATTACACTAACCCAGTTCTTGAAACGATCTTCCAATGAGCTCCGTTGACTTTTCTTCGCGCAAAAATAATGAAATGTCCTACTTTTGCTACGTGATGTGAGAAACTACTATATCTTCCAGTTAAGGTGTTAAGGTTTTTATGCCTTAATCTGCATGCAGTAGTTGTAAAATTATCAACAAATAAAAAAACGTTGTTTAAGTGCGGCTAAGCTTAATTTTTTAAGGCTTTTCACATTTTTAACAATACAAATTTTAGTTTACTTCCTTGCATTACGATTCTAGACTTCCAAAGTATTCATTTGCTTTAGAACTGAGGTTTTCAAATTTTGTTGCTTAGAACTGTAATGTTTTGTCGGAAAATCCCATCAGACCATTAAAAAAATAGATAGAATATTTCATAAGATAATATTTAATGTACTAGATCACTATGTTACAGGTACTTTATGTAAAGATAATTAAAGAAAACGTTGTGTTTTGTATTGTTGTTGTTATCTTGTCCATGAATTTCAGGGAAGCATGGTTGTCAGAGCTTCAAGGAGGTTTGATTTCTACTTCCACCCCAATTTTGAGGGCACCTCGGGGGGGGGGGTCCGAGCGTCTCCCATCCCTTCAATTAACCACACGAGAGAACTTTCAGCTTCTCATTTACTTAGAGTGCTTCCACGCCGCAAAGACACTGCAAGGTAATTGGAAACCCTTTCCTATCAATTTTTGTTTCCCCTTACAACTCCCTACCAGAAAGAGTTTTTAAAATCGCAATGAATGCAAATGAATAGTGTTACGAAATGTATAGGCGCGGTTAGATAGCTTCCCCGCAAAGCAGGTTTAGGGTTACCATAAATGGAAAGGGAAAGCACGGTTGCCACATTAGGGCAGAAATCGCCCATTTGGCGATGTGTCATGGACGGATGGAGAATCTTCTGGAATGTTCTCGAACACAAGCCGAAAACTATATAAACCCTGCTGGTACGCCGAGAGTCAGAGTGCGAGATAGTTAGTCTCGAGTTAGTCAGTCGGTGCAGAGTCGATCGAGTTGACAGCCGGGCAGCGAGTGCCGAGTGGGTCGTCGAGTGCATCGAAGAGTCTCTTAGTGTATCGCGGTTAGTCCATCGTCGAGAGAGCGTGTTCAGCTCCGAGAACGACTGAACCGAAGAGTCGGGAGCTGTGCTCTGTGTGTCGTCGAGTGCATCGCGAGTTGTAGAGTGGAAAGTCTCGAGAGTACGTAGAGTTCTGAGAACGACCGGGCAGAGTCGGGAGCTGTACTCTGGTGCTTTGCAGAAGCTATCTCCACCGTCATTGCCTGACAGTGTGAAGGCTGTGTCGCTGATTGTTCCAGCGTGTTTATAGCAGATCTTCGACGACTGTAAAGGTGTTTTGTAGTTGTCCTGATTAATATTGGTAAATAAAGTGTGTTTCGATATTCCATCAAGTGCTGTCGTTGTTATTCATTCCAAATCTACTAACCCCGTACGAACGTGAAGGAAGGAAAAAAAGTAACAACTGGTGTCAGAAGATAACGTAACAATATGTTGCAGGTACTTTATGTAAATATAATTACAGAAAATGTTGTGTTTTGTATTGTTGTTGTCTTGTCTACGAATTTCATGGAAGAAAGCGTTTTAAACGTTTAAAAGTTTTAAAATGTAGAAGAACGCTTGAGGCGCGTAACGACCGCCCTGCGGAAGTTTCACTTGAACGCGCTAAATGCATTACGGACGACTAAGAGGTTAAACAGGGTTGGCTGCGAGTAAATTATCTGATGCCTGTTACTGAAATACATGCCCTTTTTCTAAATTTTTTAATTCGATTTCTTAGAAATTTCTATGCTTATATTCAGTTTTTTTTCCCAATTAAGTGAACATTAATGCATTCTCATTCATTAAAATAAGAGAGTTTAATTGATGAAAATTATTCATTCCAATTCTCTGGCAGTATCTTGCGACACGCAATTTTTCCTGCTTCAGTGGTAAAGTCGCTGAACACTGGTAGTTCTTTACGATTTCGTATCCCTGGGAACGGGCTGGCTGCATGGGGTTTCCTCGTATGTAATATCGATACGTTCCAATTCCCTTAAAAAGTCCTCCATGAAGGCATCCCTTCCCATAAGCAGATAGACCTCTAGCTTCTTTGCCTTAATAATACGGTTAATTGACTAAGGCAAAGCAACTCGAAGGGTATCTGCCTATGGGAAGGCATGCCCTTCACAGAGGACTTTCTAAGTGAAAGTGACTATTATCTATGTTACATACGGGGAAAATCACGAGAATCAACCATGCAGCCAGATCGTTCGACAGAATTCAACTCCACGTCAAACTGCCAGCAATACAAACTATACGATTTATGAGACATTTTGAATTTACGTACTTTTAATGCCTGTGTATTTATGCGAACATTAAATCAGGAACTTGCACGCAATTTACATTTTACTTCCTTACACAGTTTTCCGAAGTCTTAACAATGAAAAAGAATTAAATGTGTTCGAAAACAAAGTGCGAAGAAAGCGTGCAGATAAAAATGCAAAAATCTGAACTTTACGAATTAATGATATCGCTGACTCGGCACGCATGCGCAGTTAACGTCACATATGAAGCTTGGGATCGCAAAGATCAAGGTAACCCTGATCTAGAATACCCAAACGATTAATTTATAAATAACATCGCGGTTAACAATGAAATGGAAAAGACGTATATTTGCCAAGGTGACCGACAATGCAAACCGGACTTTAAAAAATGAAACAGGCTGGGTTAGTGACAGCACGTAAAAGAAACGAAACCTACAGTAATGAAAAACTCTAAGAGCACGTTTTTCGCGAAAATTAAGTCATGTTTTTATAAAGGTACAAAATCAATTAAACGCTTGCAAAACGCGATGTTTGCAGAATAAACATAAAATCACATCTTATTTATTGACTCTGATTTACACTGCATGCACAAGACTATTGAGATACACTATTCCTACACTATTCCTAAACAACGCAGTATTAAGACCATCTTTGTGCTTTTGAAATAACAACTGAATACTTATCTATACTATTAAACCCCCCTTTTTTTTGGCGTGTCTGTATTTTTGTTTCTTTGTATCATCATCTCCTCCGGAACGGTAGGGAGTTGAGTTTCCAGAGAGAGGTACCCCCCCCCCCGGATTTCAAAAATGCATCGGAAGCTATTTCGACCATTCTTACCTTCGTACGACTTTAATAACCCGAGATATTAATTAAAAACTCTGAAAATGGTAATTTTCGCATTCATTTTTCCGAGTGGCAACAGTCTTGCGCGCTGGATAAAAGTCTGCTTTACTTTGAAAAGTGTTGCCACTGCTCGTTTTCAAATCGCAGAATTTGTTAATAAAAAATTTCGAAGTTTAACAAAATATGAAATAAAAATATAATTGCCAAACATTAAATACATTATTTTGAATTACAAAAATTTGTCGGAAGCCATTTCGATCATTTTCATCTTCGTGACTTTAATCAGCAGAGATATTAAAAACTCTTAAAACGCCAACTTTCGCCCTCATTTTTCCGAGTGGCAACAGTCTCGTGCACTGAGATAAAAAGCTACTGTATTTCAAAAGTGCTGCCATTGCTCGCTTTCAAATCGTGATGTTTGTTAATCAAAAATTTGTAAGTTTTACAAAATATGAAATAAAAAAAGCATTTCCAAATATTAAATATATTATTATTATGTAAGGTTATATTCTGACATTGAAGAAATGTCGAAAAATTCCATTAACATCAGCATTTTAAATAAATAGCTGCTGTTGGTAACTTTTATGTTTCAGGTTGGAATAATTGACACGGCATGTTACTGCCACGTTAATTCTTTTATTGATATTGTTACGAAATGTAAAGGCGCGGTGAGATGGCTTCCCCGCAAAGCAGTTTTAGGGTTGCCATAAAACGACAAGGGAAGGCAGGTTTGCCCCATTTGGCGAGAAATCGGCCATTTGGCGATATGCCATGGACTGATGGAGAACCTTCTGGAACGAATTCTTACCGGTTTAGACCAGAATGTTCTCGAACACAAGTCGAAAGTTATATAAACCTGCTGGTCTGCAGTCAGCAAATAGCTACGTAGACGATACTTTTACCCTGTTTGAAGGTAATAAAGATGATTTAAATACAGTTCTTTCAACAATGAATTCTATTGATCCTGCTATTCAGTTCACTTTTGAACTTGAGACTTGTAATTCTCTTCCGTTTTTCGACATTCTGGTCACACGTAACACATCCAACTTCAGTACTACGGCTTACCGTAAACCTTCATCGGTTTGCCTTGTTGAAGTATGTGTCTCTTATCGAATGAGTGTGTCTCGTCTAGCGAGTCAATCCCTGCGGAGGCGATCGAGTGGACAGCCGGGCAGCGAGTGCAGAGTGGGACGTCGAGTGCACCGAAAGAGTAGAGTATCGCGGTTAGTGCATCGTCGAGAGAGCGTGTTGAGCTCAGGAAACGACTGAACCGAGAGTCGGGAGCGTGCTCTGTGTGTCGTCGAGTGCATCGCGAGTTGTAGCGTGGAGAGTCTCAAGAGTACGTGGAGTTCCGAGAACGACCAAGCAGAGTCGGGAGCTGTAATCCGGAAAGCAGAGTCGGGTGCTTTGCAGGAAGCTGTCTCCACCGTTATTGCCTGACAGTGTGAAGGCTGTGTCGCTGATTGTTCCAGCGTGTTTAGAGTAGATCTTCGACGACTGTAAAAAGTATTATTAGAGCTGTCCTGATTAACATTGGCCAAATAAAGTGTGTTTTGATACTTCATCAAGTGTCATCGTTATTCACTCCAAATCTACGAACCCCGTACGAACGTGAAGGAAGAAAATAACGTACAACTGGTATCGGAATAATCAGACAGAATAAGAAAGGAAAAACGTAACATTTGAAAAACGTAACAATATTAAGAAAAAGGTTGTTATATTATCAGGTTCCTTGTTCCGTCTTACTTTCTTTGGGAACATGCACAGACCTGACTCGGAACAGGGAGCTTACTAAAGCTATGTTCAATAAATGTGGGAAGTAGACAAGATACACAGGAAGGGTATACAAAACCCTTTATTTTTCACTCTTACTCTTTACAATAATTTCCGTACTTCGGAATACAGAGACCAACTACTTGTGGTCTGAACGTAAGAATATAAAAATATAACTAAACTCTAACTTAAATTTGGAATAATAAACGTGGAAGATTGGCCTTATATTAACAGGAAGCCGTATGTAGTACAGAGAACTGTTAACACTACAATACGTTTAAAATTATCACGAGGATTAAACCTCTGGCCTGGAAGGCAACCAGCAACCGAGTAAAACTTCTAAGGCAAGCGGCCTGCTTCGACTAACTCCTTCCTCTCTTCGCTTGGCAAAAAGCCACAACTTAAGTAACGTTCGCCAGACAAATTTTGCATAAATAAGTTAACGCTTTTAATTCTGGCCGGAAGTAGAAAATAAGAAGTGATAGTAAAGATTTAAAATAAAATAAACGTTAGTAAAACTTAAGATCCTTACAATATTACATTAAATTTAAATCTTGACGTCACACATATAGATATTAACCTGCTGTATTATAAGTTTTTGTTTCCTGGTTTGGCAACGAAAAAATTATTTACGAATTGGTTGTTGCTTGGAAAGAATGAACTGGTTTCATTCATATTGGAATGTTTACACATTTTCTTTTCAGATGAATATAGAACTTGTAAATTTTGCTTTTCCGCGGTCCGCTAGTCAGTGTAATAAAAACCAGCCATATAAAATCAGCAGATAGCTTAATAACAAAGAATATTTTTCAGCGGTAACGAATTAAATAATAAAACATTCGTTGTTTGAACATTTACTTCCGTGCATGAAAAGCACAAAGACAATTAGTCATTCTCTGAAGTTAATGGCCGATGAAACTGATGAAGAGGCATCAAGGAAGCACATCCCGGAAAAAAAGCAAAGAAATAAAAAATCTGCACAGAACATTAAAACGGATAAATATGAAAATAGCGGAAGAAACCAGCAAATCGAAAGTATTAGTTTGTTGATTTAGTTATTTTGCGAAAGAATTACACGTTTCACAGACTAAGTATACCTAAAACTCCTACTGGCTCAAAAGAGGTTACATTTGTGTTACATTCATCGATGAGTTTCATGACCAATGCCAATACGAACAGTAAAGTTATACTTGCATTTAAAGAGGCTGTTTACCAATTTTTTAGATGATTTTCACTTATTTACAGAAATCTTTTAAGTAACATTTTTGTGTTTTAAATGTTCGATTTGATAATCCTTATATTTCTACACAGTAATTTCCAAGAATATATCTTGCAGTATCGGAAGAGGTATTTTATCCCATTCTTCTTGAAGAGCTTTCCAAAGTCCAAAGAGGGTTATAAGTCGACTTTTGGACAATCCGCTTTTTAAAAGCTCAAAAAAGGAAAAAAAAAAAAAATCCTTGGTGATAGATACATCACCAGGGAGACTTACTAGGATATGAGTGAATGAGGGTATGGTCTTCATTCTCGTTCCTTGTTCAATTTTTTCCAGGAAATTAACTGTGGATTTTGACGTGTTGTTACGCTTGTTTTGTCTTGATGCATTTTTACTGATTGATAGAACTATGGGTAAAGAGAATGTATGTTATATTTGAAAATTGGGTATAAAATTTGTACCTGGTAATATGCGGAGTTGGTCTTAGGGCCATTTAAACACATAAAAATTCAATACCTATTTAAATAGTTCAAAGAAAAACCTAATTAACTCTACATATGGCGCCCGAACTAAAATGCGATGGATGGTAATTCGTCACTACCAGGATTTGATGATTGGATTCCCAGTCACCCTCTAAAAGAGGGAGTGTATTAAGGTATTTTCTCCCTCCTTTCTGTGTGCCTTCGTGGTGTAACTGAAAGCACACACGACGCGTATTCCGGAGGCCCAGAGTTCGAACACCGGCGAGGGAAATGCACATTTTTTCACGTCAAAAACAGCATCAAAAACCCTAATGGCTCAATTTAGTGTTTTGAAGTTTATAAGGTATTTCTTCCGCCATTCTTAGCGTGCCTTTGTGGTGTAGTGGTATGCTCATAGGGCGCGTATTCCAGAGGTCCGAGGTTCGATTTCCGGCGAGGGCATTGCTCCTTTTTCATCTTTCCTGCTTCCAAAAAATACCTAATGTCTCTACAGTGGCGCCCGAACTAAAAGGGTAGCGGATGATGATTCTCCACACCCAGGATTTGGCAATTGGGCCCCCTAAAACCCCCTAAACTCGAGTTTTAAAAGGGGGAGTATATAAGGTATTTCTCCCGCCTTCTTAGCGTGCCTTCGTGATGTAGTGGTCTGCACGCTAGGCGCGTATTCGAGAGTCCGCAGCTGGATTTCCGGAGAAGGCGTTGCTCATTTTTCATCTCTCCCGCTTTAAAAAAAAAAAAAAAAAAATTGTCGTTAGAGGTTATATACGTATCTTTTTTATCTATCTCTCTCTTTTTTTATTTTTTTACCTAAAGCAAGTCTTTTATTCACCCCCCCCCTTCCCTCGGAATGTGTGTACTATTAACATACTCATAAATCTACGGTAATAAGTTGTAAATGCATGACAATATGCATGATGGTAACTCACGAATGTGATTTCCATGGAATACGACGTCAAGTCACATCACAAAATGTAATCGTTTCCATTACCCGTAGAATCCACTATTCTCATTATTACAATTTATGTTTCGTCGAAAAATATTTCTTTAATATAGAATTAAGTTACAGATAATGTGTATTTCTAGAAAGCCAATACATGTATCAACAAAACTACTTGCATTGCAGATCATTTGACCCGGATCGAGTACCACAGTGTTATGAAAGAAGCAACCAACTGCAAAACCATTGAGATAACGTTAATGTGGACTAAACGGCAATCCATCTCAAAGTTATCAATGTCTTAACTGCTTTTACCAAACAGTGAAAGCTCTGGCATTTCAATACAATCGATTACCTCATAAAACGCTTCAATGAGAGGAGAGAGAGTACATGGGCTTCAGTTGCCTGAGATTAATACCTTTTTGTCCCAGATAGTCGAACTCTGTGACACCCGGGTCACACTCTGTTTCTCTGCGCAAGTAGTGGTTATAAAGCATACCCTTTCTTTTCAGTACTTCCGTATAGTCCAATGGTACATAGAGATTAAGATCTTGAACCTAAGGCATAAAAAAATTCCGCCTCTGGTGTGAGGAGGAAATACTTAAAAACAGTAGACAGTACTTTTAAAATTTTCTTTTGTGCTTTAAAGTTGTTTTTTTCCATTCCTCGACGGCTCGATTTCCAGGAAATACATCTACAGTCGCTATAGCTATATCATTAATGCGACTAAGTAAAATTTATTCATTCACTAGCGGAAGTACCCGATGCCAGTTAAGTTATGTTGAAAGTAATGTATTTAACACCAAAGCGAACGACACCGCTGTCCTTCTCTAATAACGATGCAAAAAATACGATTCATAGTCAGACATTTTTCACTAAATGGAACTCAAATAATTTCCATAGAAAAATAAACTAATTATTTCCTTCATTATATCAGCAACAATGACACGCAGTTTTTAATGACTTTTCGTCTTCCTAATCGAATGGTCGTAAAAGCTCAATGTCCATGGAAAATTTCACCTATATTCAATTTTAGTCGATTAAATGTGGCAAAAAATTTATCATAATTGATCAGAAATCAATAATGCGAACAGACAAACACACACATAAACAGGAATTCTTCTTTATATATATATAAATTTTGTAAAACTTACAAATGTTTTATTAACAAACTCTACGAATTGAAAGCGAGCAGTGGCAACACTTCTCCAAATAAAGCATATTTTTATGTCCAGCTTGCGAGACTGTTGCCACTCGGAAAAATGAGAGCGACAATTAGTGTTTTCAGAGTTTTTAATTAATATCTCGGCTAGTTAAAGTCGTGCGAAGACTGGAATAATCGAAATGGTTTCCTGCGAATTCTTGGAATCAGGAATAATGCATTTAATGTTTGGCAATGCTATTTTATTTCATAGTAAAACTTGGGAATTTTTTATTAACAAACTCTACGACTTGAAAGCGATCAGTGGCAACACTTCTCGAAATAAAGCAAATTTTTATGTCCAGCCTGAGAGACTGTTGCCACTCGGAAAAATGTGGATGAAAACTAGCGTTTACAGAGTTTTTAATTAATATCTCTCACTTTAGTCTCTGATTAATATCTCGGAATACATTTTAAATCCATTTTCGCACACACACACACACACACACACACAAATAAATAAATAAATAAATAAATAAAAAGAGAGTGCTTTAATTTTTCCCGATTACAGTACTTTACAAGGAAGTAAAAAGTAATCCTGGGTAAAAGCTTACAATTCATTTGCCAGAAAGTATGGAAGTGTAATTAAAAAAATCTGATGTGTACTTCACATGACTTCCTTGTCTGGAATATTAAATTATACGCATTTTTTCTTGCATTTAATTTAAACTTATTGGATTGAATTAAATCTACTTCGCCGACAGCGTATAAACCACAATAGAATAAATGCATTCTTTAAAATTCACTCTAGTATTTGTTTACCATAGCGACACTCCGGCGCTAGGTTCACTTAACAGTATTATATTTCGTTCATATTATAACTCATAATGCACAAAATGTATATCATTTAAAGAATTATCTAATCGTTGCCACATGTTCTATTCAACTACTTTAATAAAGCTAGAACGATGTATAAAAGAAATTAAACAAACTAAACAAAAAAGAAACAGTTTTTCACAGACGATTGAGAATTTCTCATTCAATTAATTCAGTTTTCACTTAGCGACAAGGCAAAAATACATAAAAACTCAAAATATCTGTATTAAAAATTACCAAGTAAATCTTAAACGCTCATTTCCTCGAAAAAATTCCATAAAGGATTAAGCATGATTTAATTGGGAATAATAAATGAAGGCGTTATCTTTGTTGTTGCGAAGCTAACTTTCTCTAGATTGGCAACAAATCCACTAGTCTGCTGTTTCAAATGTAAACAATCAATGGCCGCCATAAAAAAAAAAAAAAAAAAAAAGGCTTAGCGGCACTTAAGCAACTTTAAAATTGTTGATAATTCTAAAAGTATTGCATACAGATTTACTAAAGGTATAAAATCCTTAACCGGAAGATCAAAACAACATAATTCAATCATTTTTAAAGCAAAAAATGTACAATTTACAAACATATAAGAGTAAAGAAACTGAAATCACTGAGCCGGGTAACAGAGTGGATATATATATAGATATATTTATATACGTTTGGTGCGGCCGATTGCAACCAAAATACGAGGTGCACATCTGCATGTTATAGCAGTCCTGTATACAAAATTTCAACGTTCTGAGGCTACTCGTTTTTGAGTTATGCGAGATGCGTACGTACGTACATACGTTCGTACAGACGCCACGAAAAATTCTCTTCAGAATTCATTTTAAAGCAGTTTTATAATTTTTATGTAGGAAACGAGTCTTTTATTTTGTTCTTACGTACAGATATCACGCAAAAACATCGTTAAATTGCATTCGAATTATGGAAAATGGATATTTTCTTTCAAATATGCTGGCTGAAACTTTTCGCGATTACAATACTTCCTTTTTACTTCATGCAAGGAAATAAAAAGGGCAAGAGGGAAAAAATACTGCTTTTATGGGTTATGAAAGCAAACTCATATTTTTAGAATCCACTAAAAGCTTAGAATTCGAATTTTTCCACATTCAGCATTCACAGCAATAAATGCTGCAGGTCGCGGACATGGGGAGGAGCTCTTCTTTCAATAACAATACAAAGGAAAAACAAACAAAAATTCACACAATAAAGACGCCACGTAAAAGCCAGACGGTTAGGTGACGGTCATCTGGTTTGTATTTCTCTTTATCATTTATTTCATTGAGCTCTTCCACTATAAAATAGAGCTGTCAAAGGCGGAAAATTCACGGGTCAATAAGATTAGGTCGAGCTCGCTTTAACAACTTTCTGAAGCTAACATATAAAATATGAGATATAAAATACTTGTCAAGAGAATCAACATTATGCTAAGAGTTATTTTTAATGAATTTCAGTCATAAAGCTATGATGGATAACCAGTCATACAACTAAAAAAGTAATTATGATCTTCAACAGCAAATACTTATTTATCTTTTCTTGGTCGGATTTTGTTTCGAATTTCTGACCCCAAAAAAAGCATTTTTTATTGCTCAAAATTAATAGATCCTGAATTCGAAAATGCAAAATATTTTTGACAGTAAGCAGTTTTTGATGGATCTACGGGTGGTCAAATATGTGATATATGGTATATGGGACAATCCGCTGCACAAATCGTATACATATATACAATTGGTGTAGAGGATATATACATATACATACTCACACTGTGTTACCTGACTCGGTGAGCTCCCCCCCCCCTTTTTTTTTTATTCTTGTATGTTGGTAAATTGCGCATTTTTTGCTTTAAAGGTAATTGAATTATGTTGTTTTTATGTTCCGGTTAGGACTTTTAAATGCATTTAGTTAATATGCATCTAATAGTTGTAGAATTATCAACAATTTAAAAATTTAAGTAGCGAGTTAAGCCTAACAAACCGCCATTTCTTTACATTTGAAATTCGGTAGAATAGTGAATTAAGTCAATTTCTGCACCTTCAATGTCTTTTAGCCGAGTGGCAGCAAAAGTAAACTTTCAGTTTTGTGCAGAAACTCTAATTTTAATTGTAAAAACTGTTTTTTTCTTAACTGTATTTGGTGTTTCATGTTTTTCTGTATTTTACAATTTTTAATGAAGACCTTTCGAGTTTTTATGTATTTTTGCTTTCCCGCGAAGTGAGGACTGAAGTAATTGAATGAGAAATACAGGGGTTGGACAAAAATATGGAAACACCTTTAAAAAAACACGTTTCTTTGTTTAATATGGTGTAGGAAGCCCGTTGGCATCCAAAACAGCTTGCAGTCTTCTCGGAACGGATAAATACAGTTCCTGTATGTTTGCCAAGGGAATATTATACCATTCTTCCTGCAAAACGATGGCAAGTTCAGATAACGATGTTGGCAATGGATAACAAGAACGCATTTTCCGTTCCAATGTAGACCACAAAGGTTCGATAATATTCAGGTCTGGTGACTGTGGTGGCCAGGGGAGATGGAACAACTCATCTTCGTGCTCAGAAAACCAGTCCTGGACAATGTGAGCTGTATGAACAGGGGCTTTGTCGTCTTGGAAGACACCATCACCATCGGGGAACAAAGTTTGTACCATGGGATGAACTTGATCGGCCAAAATGTTCACATAAGTCTTGACAGTCATGTGCCCTGACACAGTTATCATGGGGCTAGCAGAGAACCACGATATGGCTGCCCAAACCATAACAGAACCCTCGCCATGTTTCACTCTTGGCAACAAGCAGTCTGTATTATAGGCTTGAGATGGCGTTCTCCAGACGTAAACTCGGCCAGAAGTGGGAAACAATGTGAAAGAAGACTCGTCAGACCATATTACTCGCTTCCACTGCTCTATAGTCCAGGCTTTATGACTTAAACACCACCTTTTCCTGTTACGAGCATTAGCATCACTGATGAGTGACTTCTCAATTGCAGCACGGCCAGCAATTCCCTGTTTATGAAGCTCCCTTCTAATTGTTTTGGTACTCACAGGGTTCGGTAACACAACATTCATTTCAGCAGTAACTTTTGCAGCTGCGGTCTTCTTATTTTTCGTCAAAATTGCCCTTAATGATCGTCTGTCACGATCACTCAGGACACACTTTCGTCCGCGCTGTGATTTAGCAGATGATGTTTTTCCGCTTTTCAAATATGCGGAATAAATCTTCGATACAGTACCTCTTGAAACACTAAACACCTCGGTTACCTTGCTTACGAAAGCACCTACCATACGTCCTCCAACAATTTTCCCACGTTCGAAGTCTGTTAACTCTGACATATTGCAATGACAACCTCACATAACAGTACTCCGACAACAACTGAACTGTTTAGCACATTTACGAAGTTGTATAGGTGGCGTCAGTAGTCAAAAACGCCAGCGTCACCAACATATTTCATTAAAATTAATCTTTCTTTTCAAACATGCATTTCACAAGGTGTTTCCATATTTTGTCCATCCACTGTATATCTGTAATGAAATTCGAGGATTCCGCAATTTGGCAAGCATCAGATTTTTTAGTTTTGCCGTTCTCTTTCATCATTGCTTGTTCTGTTTACAGATGTCTGTGTAATCTGCCACTGCAAATAATTTTGTAAAAAAACACCCAATCCCTTACACTGTCACAATACTAGTTTTGGAGTAAGGCAAGGGGTAAGCAAGAGCAGGGATAAATAGACTCTTTTAAGTCCTGAAGCAAGAGTACGTTCAGTAAGCAAGGGGGAAAGATGATCCTATCTACCAGCGACTCTTACCAGCATCCCCTGAATGGAGTTAAGTTCTAGGAGGTGTTGCTCTTACCCTAAAAACCTTGTCGAAACTGTTTCCAGCTGCTTTGAAATTTCTAAGTAACAGGATTATCTTCGATCTGACAGAAGACTAATCGCTGCATCAAAGAATCTCTAGGGGATCACTATAGATTCTTTGGCTGCTTTCTTTTGTGCTTCCTCTCGGAGACAATGGCTGCACAGGCAAAGTACAGGCTCACTATCGTAAACCTTCTGAGATATCTTCTGTTTCTGACACCACAACTAAACCTTTCTAAAGATTCTGATTGAAAAGGGCTGCTTGTGTACTAAGCTGCGTGGAGCCAATGATCTTATGGCCAGGTGTAGGTGATGACTGAGAGAAGAATGCATATTTTATAATACCACAAAACTGGGAGGAAGGCCCAGCGGAAATTCATTAAGAGGACTTTAAAAAAAAAAAAAAAATCTAAGGAAAACTCGACAATAAATATAGACAGCAGCTTCGTCGACTCAAACGGATTTTCTCATAGAAATAGATTGCATCTTAGAATTGCCATTTTGCCACATTTACTGTTTATTCCGAAATAATAAAGTTTTCTAAATTGCTAGTTTAAAAGCGAATGGTATTTCTATTCATGAATCAAAGTGGGGTATTAAAAAACTATTTGCTAAATTTGTTTTAGCATTTTATTTTGATCATTTTAATATCCTTAACTAAGGCGCGCTGCTTGGAGTCAGTGACGTCACAGAATCAAGGAAAGATAGAGGTCGCTGTCACTACAGAGGAATAGTGATAGAAATCGCTATAAAAGTCGCTTAAGGTGATCGCAGTTAATGTTATCATTCGGATATTATAAACAGACATGAAACTATAAAACAGATCATGAAAAAAATTTTCAAAACTGCTGCTTAAACAAATGCTTTAATGCATATATTTTGCGAGGATTTCTTTGCGCGTCTTTACCGAATTTCAAAAAGTTATCAAAAGAAAAAAAAGATAATGTGCCAGTCGCTTGGTAAAAAATATTTGAGTGATTATCCAGATCCAAATCTAGTCGCTTTTCTTAAAATATACTTCTTTATTAAAAATAATTATAAACTAAATTCCAGATATATGTGGAAGTTATGCACTGACTTTATAATCAGAAAACTGTAATAGTAGGATCAATATACGTCACATGTACACATTTTACACACAATGTCCATAAATTAAGGATAATTCGGAGTCACGCGGAAATCGAACTCCAAAATAAATATATCCCCTGTCAAATCACTACACACAACTTCAAGAATCATATGCAAATTTCAGGAAGTAACCAGATGACACCGATGGTACGTCACAATGACGAGAGTGTAAGAGAGTGATATATAAGGAACACAGGCAAAGAAGTAAAATTGTTCGCAGGCGCTTTATAAGCATTTCAGTGCAATAACCGAATAGTTATGACACAAAGGACGCATTTGGATGATTTTTTACGTGGTAGAATTATCGGCCGTCTGGAATGTGGGCGTACCCAACTGGAAGTATCAGGCGAACTTGGAATTGCCCAGAGTGTCATCTCCAGGCTTTGGTAACGATTCCAAGATCATGGTAATATGAGTAGACGTTACAGCACAAGTCGCCCCAGAGTTACAACGCCGAATGACGACCGGCATTTGGTAGTTACTGCCAAAAGAAACAGGCGGAGCACAGCCTCAGACCTGTCTCGTCAGCTCTCTTCAGCCACGGGTACGACAATTCCAAGGCACACCGTGTACAGACGCTTAGGGCAGATTGGTCTATATGCTCGTAGACCTGTCAGATGCGTTCCACTTACTGCAACTCACTGTCGCCCGCGGTTAGCCTGCAGTAGAGAGCATGCATTGTGGACACCGCAAGAGTGGGCTTGTGTGATGTTTTCCGACGAGTCCAGGTTTAGCTTGCAGTCCGATTCTCGCGGACTTTCATATGGAGAGCTCCAGATACACGTTACCACCAAGAAAACATCGTTGAACGACACCGTTACGGTGGTGCAGGAGTGCTCGTTTGGGGTGGAATTATTCTGGGTTCCAGAACTGACCTGCACGTTCAAATTGGAACCATGACAAGCCAAATCTATCGGGACTTCATTCTGGAACAACATGTACGTTTGTTTCGGGGCGCCATGGGCGCACAATTTGTGTTTATGGATGACAACGCCCATCCTCACCGTGCAAACATCGTAAGCGAATGCCTTCAATCGGATGATATCACCCGTATGTACTGGCCAGCATTCTCACCGGACTTGAATCCAGTAGAGTACGTATGGGACATGCTTGGCCGACGAGTTACAGCCCGTCAACCTCCTCCTACATGTCTACCGGAATTTCGGAGAGCATTGCTTTTTGAGTGGTGTAATATCCCCAAGATCAGATCGATAATTTGATAGCATGCCTAAGCGTTGTACGGACTGTATTGCATCGTCTGGGAGACATACAATGTATTAACAATCATACCAACCATGTAATTATGATTTTTTGTAAATAGGTTTTTTTTTTTTTTTTTTTTTTTTTTTTTTTGTAATTTGCTCCAGGGAGAAAAAATCGCTAATTGTTTTAATAATATCAAACATATAGCATCTTTTTTTTGCTATTTACCTTTTGTTTAATAAATAAGCTTTACAAATAAGTCAAATTTGTTTTGCTTCTAACTCTTCCTTTGCCTGATTTTGCATTATCCTTAATTTATGGACATGAGTGTAGTTTGGTGCAGTTTTAAAGTCATATACTACAGAAATAAATACAAAAAAAGTATCGAGGAACATTAATACAACCGCTATATTTCACTATTTAGAATACACAAAGCAAAACAACCGTGCTACTAAAGAAATTCTCAAATAAAACATTTTGAATCCTATTCGAACATAAAGTTCTTTATCATGCCAATATTGTCGACAGTGTTAGGATGCTGAAATACCAGAACTCTTCCGGTGTAAATAAACGTTGCACAAGGAGTAAAAAGGTTTGGCGAACGGGAAATACGTCAACAATACCGCGTTTTAAATAGGATGGTCGCGTTTATCCTTGAATGCAACGTAATCGTCGAAGCGGAACCGAACCTACACAAGGCAGGTGTCTGCAATGTCATCCTGACACGTGGTTTTGCGAAGGACACCAAAAGGGAATGGTGACGTAATAGAATACAAAGCACTTTTATGAGCCAATCAATATACGGAACGCTTATACAACAGAGAGCAATGTAAATATAGACTTCCCCCCCCCAAAAAAAAAAGATGAATAGAAATTTGATTTCAAAGCAACAAAACTTTTAAAGGCAAGAAATGTGTTTGATTTTGTATTTCAAATCAATTTGCACTGCATAAGAAATTTAAGAAATTAACCATTTGCACTCGAGGCCTTTTATGATTGGGAAAACCAGCAACTCGGTACGAATTTCCGCATATTTTGTTAATTTCTCACAGCTAATTTAAAATTATTTCACAGAAATTTAATGATTCTTTTATGTCTGAAGATACCTGCTCTCCTTTCGCCGGATACAAACGGTATTCATGTCCGACATCGGCATAGCGGTAAAGTCGCTGAACACTGGTAGTTCGATGTATAGTCCGAATTCTGTGAACGGGTGGCTGCATGGGCATTTTCGTGGTTTTTCCCATGTGTGACCTGTTAATACGAGCCAATTTTACCTTAGAAAGTCCTCCACGAAGGCATTCCTGCCCTTAGGCATATAGCCCTAGTGTGCTTTGCCATAAACTCGGTAAACCAAACTAAACGAGATGCTTTGAGGTATTTTTCTTCGGATTTTGTGCACGTTATCCATTCTTATTTTTCTGTCTCGTCTGCGGAATCACTGTCGCTTTCACGTTCACTAACTATTACCCTAAATTTTCGTCTTCTTAAACCTCTTACTTCATCTCTAGTCCCGCCCAACCAGGACAGTGGTTAGCGACGCTGACTGCTGTACCGACGGGCCCGGGTTCGAAGGCAGAAAGCATAGCATATTGTCAATTTCGTCGCCAAACGGGTGATTTCGCGCCAAATCTGGCAATCCTGCTCTTCCCTAGCAACTCTAAACTCGCTTTGTGGGGAAGCTATCTTACCGAAGCTTAGAATTTCGTAACAATACATTTTAAAATTAACTGTACTATATACTGCATAGTATAAAATGTCTTTCAGTTGCAGTATGTATGCGTTGTAGAGTCTCAGCTGTAACGATTATACATCTATTATAATATGAAAAAAAAAAAAAAAAAAGAAAGAAAGAAAAAGAAATCTGAATATTTAGAAACACCGTGTCTTTCCGAATATTTTTAACTCCGGCGCGCAAGAAAAGCGCGCGCTTTTAATTCGCACAACGTGTTGCCACTGCTTGCTTTGAAATCGTTGAGTTTCTTAATCGAAAACTCGTTAAAGTTTAAAAAAAAATTAAACAGATAATAAAACAAGTTCGAAATTCAAGATTCGGCCCATGTTCGGGTGAATGACTATGTTATTCAGAATTTGATGGCTCTAGGTTTTCACAATGCGAGAACATACATACATTCATACCGATTCTTCATTATTTAATTTATTTAACTATAACACAGGGCTCTAATAGTTGGTGGCAGCAATTTGAAAAGTGATACAGCCATTTATAGAGATTCGACGCAAAATGCTGTTCCGAGACTAACTAGCCTTTCTAGGCTAACACTCCTTTGGGCTAATAATTGTAAAAGCAGAAGTTATGTGTTCACTGCTGTATTTATTATATGACATTTTTTTTAATATGGCATATACCATAGAGTCGAGAACGTATTTTTTAAACGTAAAGCGTTTAATTAAATTTATATGCTTAGTTTCATGCAACGCCTGTGTCGATTTGCGTTGAAAGCGTTGATATTCAATTTTTTTAACTATTAACATCAAACTATCGATTCGCCTCAAGAAAACTACATTTATTGAAGTGGAATCTAATCGTAGTCGAATTCATTCGTAAGTATGAAGTTGTTTAAAATTTTTATATTTGTTCTGCGACGCTAACACATCGTCTGCGAGACTATCTGCGCAGTCGCAAAGTGCTACCATGGTTACCAGTTTTTTCTTTACCGTTGTTATTGTACAAAATAAATAGAAAAATGGTTGTTCTAAAGATCTGAAGTTGTGTTTAATTGTTTATTCTGACCACATTTTTTATATAGAAGTATTTCAGTATATGAATCAACAATACATTCATTTATTATGTCAGTTAACGGCATTGTCACGCAAGTATTTGGAAGAAAAAAAAAAAAGTCGAATAAAGACAGCAAACGGAAACGGAGACAAATTATCTTTCGAGGAAAGTTTTATCAATCTGTCCGGGAAATAGCTAATCTTTAAAATGAAATCGTATTAAAGAATAACTGATTACATAAGTTTCATTTTTAATGGAGTGATATTTAACTAGGCACGTTTCAATAGCTTTTTGTTTTCAAAAGTTTTCAAACTGCAGTTGCCCGAACTCGAGTCATTGCAAAATTTATAAGTAAAATACGCTGTTTGAATTGGCAATGACTTAAACGCAGTTACTTAAATTGAAAAGCAACATTATAGCCAATAAAAATAGTCGCAACTTCAAAAAAATGTATAATAAACTATTCTACAAAAAAATTCTGAAAGCTTTCAGTTTTTTTACTACGCCAAAAGCGTTACTTTTATTTATTTTAAATTTAACAGCAATATCAGAAAATAATTTAAAAAGAACATATCTCTATAATTTTCTGATATACAATCTCGCGCGCTGGAGATAAAAATATTTTTTTTCTCCGTATAGTGGTTGCCATTGCTCGCTTTGAAATCGTTGAGTTTGTTAACAAAAAATTTGTTAAAGTTTTAAAAAATTTGAAACAGATAATAAAACAAATTACGAATTCAAGCTTCCAGATACCTATATTCGAGCGGAGGAGTACGTCCTTCAAATTTCGACGTCTCTAGATACCTTAACTTTTTTCCACAATGCGAGAAGCATATTTACATTCATGCAGATTCTCCATTATTTAGTTTTCATAAATAATATAATGAAGAGCTGTAATATTTGGTGGTAACAGTTTAAAAAGTGAAACGCTCTTTATAGTGAACCACTGCAAAATGCCAAAACGAAAATAGCCTTTCTGGACAAACTGTCCCTTCAGGCTATGTTGAAAAAGACTTCTTAATGGAAAATCTAATCATTTCACTTAATAATTTTTTTACTCTTTCTACAAGTTATTTTAAGAAAGATTTATATGGTCGTTATTTAAATTAACCAGTTATTTATAATTTCAACCTTTACTTTAACTTTCCCTTCCCAATTCCTCACCAGAATGTAAATTAGTTAGACAGCATTTAAACTGAGGTGTTTTTTTTTGGGGGGGGGATTACAAGATAGAGCGAGTTTAAAGGCCACGCTTGCAAGCTACGTTAGTTCCTGCCAGCTCTGATTAAGTCGGAAGTATTCGGCTTTGCGTAATTGCTGCCGAAGTTTGAATTTGATACACTGGTTAGAATTACTGAACTAGCTTAAATTAAAATTTACCTGTGTAGTCTTTAACTACTATTCTACGTTTTAAATTGAATTTGTCTGTTGCTTTGGTTGGTTAAATTTGTTTAAGTTTAATTAAACCTTTATCTAACTCTGTAGTTACTTTCAGACACCAGATAAAGGAAAACCCACACATGTAGAGAAACTTGTAGAAAAAAAATCATTCATTCTTCAGCGTTTTGTCTTAGAAATAAGAACTTGGAAATAAGAGAATAATATTAATATCTAATACTTGTAACTCTTCGTCCAGCACCGACAAAATGTGTTCTCGAATGAGGTTAATTATCATTTAGAAGATAAATTAGGACATATTTAAGACAGAATTTCCTTCCAAGTTATAATCTGGATACTGAGAGACTCTTTGCTCATCCGTACCAACTTCTTCCATTTTGATTAACTATTTTGTACCCTTGAACTTGTAATATTTTAGATCTGTAAAACTTTCAACATAAATGCTTCTGTCTTTCTCATAGAAAAGTTCTCCATCGTCCAATAAGGAACCTCATTATGAATTTATAAAAATTTAATATTGAGAGAAAGAATTATTTTCCTTCAAATGGAAGCGGGGAATAAGAAAAGAAAAACTCAATCGTAGTGCCCATCATTTTCCCCCCTCCATGCCATTTAAAAACGTCCTTCGACAATTCGAACAGGTAGGAAAACACGCGCAGACGATAATTCGCTCATTGTCAGGTCATTCCTACAAGCCCGGAAGCTAAAAGATTACACGGAATTGGGGTAATGGTCGTGTTCCAGGTACCAACAGAATAGACAGAAGATCACGTACGATTTTATGAGTTAAACCCACATTTAATGGGGAAACTCTCGAAAATCAATTGCAGGCACGTAAAGCGTAAGCTAAAAATGAAATATTTTGCTACTGTATACTATAAATAATACCATATTTGCCAGGCATTTGTATCTATAATACACTGTACACAGTTTATTCGAACAGATTCCAGAAATAAAAACTTAATCCCAGATTACACAAAAGCTTTAAAATCCCTGAGGGCATCAAGATGGGATAATGTTCCATAATAGCATATGTGTGACTTGCATACTAAATAATGATGATACCATCGAAACGTATTGTTTACTGGCCGTTAATCAAATGGTGCAGAAATACGAATGATCGTTTCGTTTTTTTATATGGCTTTAATAAATTCAACTACTACTTCCAGTTTATGCAAATCAAACTGTAAACATATAATAATTAAAAAAACCATGCATAAATATCTAATAATAATTAAAAATAAAGATAATCTAATAATAATTAAAAAAAAGAGTTAAATTAAAAATAAATAAGTATTGAAACAGTTATATGTCAGCTACATTCCAGCGGCCATTTTCCACAACAACGCGAAAGCGTGTTGCCAACGCAGCGCAGTGAATAGTTGCAAATTAATTATGAGAGGCGTGAAAGTAAACACATATTTTAGTTTCGATGTTAGAAAAGAAACTGATTTTTTAAAACTATAACTAAGGTTACTTATACATTTCAGAATTCTAAAAGTTCAAATTCTAAATCTAGAAAAAAGGTTTCACTCACTTTTTTATTCTTCCAAAGGTTCAAAATCCGAGATGAGCTTAACAGGTAGAAAATCATTAAGTAGTACTTAAAGACTAATTTTTGTAGTCACATGAAAATAAACACTTTTATTTTTCATAATTCTTACGATGAACACGAAAACAAACGTAGCTACAAAATACTGCATATCAATACAAAATCACAGACGATAATAAAAGAATTACAGCTGACGTCAAATGTCTCTTCTTTTAAACTGAACCAATGTTAATAAATAGAAAGTCTATTCTTTTTATTGTTGCCCCCCCCCCCTTTGAGGCTATTTTCGATATTGATTGAACTACATTTTTTCAAAAGAAATTTATCATGAAGAACATAACAAAATTTTCAATTTTTCAAAAGCGATACTTATTCTCAAATGATCAGTTATGTTTCGCCATTTTTGTTTCAGAAGTGGTTTATGGTAAACTTTTTTAACGACGTATAACTTCAATGATTTGCTTGTAGCACAGGTCCATTTTGAACATTTCAATCTTGAATTTTATCATCCATCTTGAATATTTCAATTCCAACTTGAAGCCATCTTGAGTATTTCATGATTCTTGAAGCCATCTTGAATATTTCAGTATTTCTCAAAGTTCCGCGTTATATATTAATGATCAACAAAATATATACATTTTCAGAAGCTATCCCTTCTGAACTATTTTTCAGTATTTCTCAAAGATCCGCGCTATATCTTAATGATCAACAAAATATAACGATTTTCAGAAGCTATCCCTTGTAAACTATTCCAAGTATTGTTTTAGAATAAGCGTCAGTAACATCACTTTAACATATTTATAGTTGGGTTTTATCTATATGGCAGCTGTATTAGTGTGAGGTTATATTAAAATTTCCGTTAATGTTATGTCACCCATTCATGGGTGACGGTTTTTGTTATCAGATGAGGAAGGATATTTCAAAGGAAGGATTTTTAAGGTTGAAACTGATACAAAATTGTATATAAATTTTCCTGCTCAGCACATGCAGTATTTGTTTTTGACATCAGAAGATTTAATGTTTCATCGTCATAAATAAGGATAAAACTCCGATAGTTTTATATGTTAATCTGTATCTCCTTGAAAAATCCATTTGCTGCGGTGAAAGAGGAGAAATATGTTTTCCTCAAAACTTTTCCTACAAGAAATTCTTCAATGCTGCCTCCATACGCTTATGATTCATTTTATGCCCCATCCTTATTCGAACTGAATATAATCATTTGATAAAACGTCTGCTTATTAGCCTAGCCTGATTTTTATCCGAATTACTTTGTCTTCACTCTTCCTGACAAGAATAATTATATTTTTTTTCTGTTATCAGAAGAAATGTCAAACGCACAAATCACTTTGATAGACAGACCCGACAAGTCAGCGGCTATTGGTTCAATAAGAAAGCAATTTTGTCTTTGTGAAACATAGTGGAAAGACATCCGCTCAGATCAGAAGACTCGTAAGATAGCAGATAGTAAATACACATAAGTACAACAGGAATGAAAACCCCAAAGCTGTTTACTGCATGAAGGATAGTGAAACAAAATCGCAATGTGAATGAATTTTGGCCTGCAATAATCCTACTCACGTTTAACAATTTATTAAAGATCTTGTATTAGAAAAGACAAATGTGTACGCGTGGACGCAGTCACCTGATCAATGCTCACGTTTACAAAGTGCTAAGTGTTGCCATATTTTTTTTATATTCGCTATTCTTTTTGCATTTGGGATGTAAATTTATGAAAGTGTCTGAATGATTTGCTCCGGTTATCTTCAACCGTAAAAAATACTGTAAAAAAGGTTCCAAATTTTTGTTTATTTATTTATTTATTTATTAGTCCAAAGGGATTTGAATGCCGAAGGACTATTAGTTTCGTTTTGGCATTTTGCGTCGGACTCATAAATGTCGGTTCACTTTTCAAACTGTTGCCACAAAATGTTAGAGTCCTGCATTATATTTGAAGAAATTAAATAATGAAAAATCTGCATAAATGTATGTATATTTCTCGTATTGTGATAAAACAACGGTACATAGAGTCATCGAATTTTGAATAACGTAATCCTCCAACGAATATGAGCATGTGGAAGACCAAATTTGAAATTTGAAATTTGTTTTATGATCGATTTCCTATTTTTTAAAACTTTGACGAATTTTTGATTAACAAACTCAAGGATTTCAAAGCGAGCAATGGCAACGTTGTGCAGAAAAAACATTTTTATCTCCAGCGCGTAAGTCTCTGTATCGGAAATTCTAAAGATATGCTCGTTTTAAAACTATTTTGCGATATTGCTGTTGCACTGGATCTTATGGTTTAAGTGCGAGGAACATGATATTTAATAAAGAAAGGTAACACACAAAATGTTAAAAAACGCCCCTTTGAACGTAATTTAAAATCTGAAACATTTCAGTTGTTTTTTTTTTTTTTTTTTTTTTTTTTCCCCTCCTGTTCTGGCTTGTTTATTCATAAAGTTCATACGAACTGTTAACACATTAAATTCAGTATCTGAAAATATTATAAAATACCAAAATGTTTAATTTTATTTTCTTTGCTTCAAAGCAGTGGATGGCAACGATTTGTAAAGGAATTTAAAATAGAATCCTAAGTTTTAAAATTTTTATTTGGAAATAATTATGAAGTTATTAATATATATTTAAGATTGTCAATTCTAATATTCAAATAATACAATCCACAGGATGTTATAAGTCTTATTGTTATGATCTAATTTTGTGATTTGCATTCTAACTGTTTGATGTTAGTTTTAAGATATTACGAGATGAACGAGTTTTAAGGCATCACCTGAATACTTTAATCATTGTTTACTTAAGTTATTATTTCTAGCGTTAGCAGTGACATCAGCATCTTGGTTAATATGATTCAGCAAAGCGAAGAGGAAAAAAAAAGGGCGAAGAGAAAAAAAAAATATGTGTGGCGAGGACGTGTAACTTTAGTTATTTTTTACTTTAATTATTATTTCTAGCCTTAGCAATGACAACAGCATTTTGGTTAATATGATTCAGAAAAACGAAGAGCAAAAAAAAAAGAAGGGCGAAGAGAAAAAAAATATGTGTGCCGCGGACGTGTAGCTTCAGCTAACGGTATTCCAAAACTAATAAATATTTTAGAAAATCAGAGTAATCAAAAACAATCTTTGTGCAGAAAAACAGTTTACTTCTCTCCACGCGCGCGAGGAGGGTTAATATCAATACTGTTGCGTTTTACGGGCTAGTGGGTTTAGAGAGACTGATGCCAACACTTAATGAAGAATCTAAACAAAATTTATTCGCCAGTATTACACAAGAAAGTTCCGAAGACATGTTTAACAGTCGACGAAAAACTACGATAAACACGCTGAAACAATCAGCAACACAGCCTTCCCGCTACAACGGTGACGACAGCTTCACGGCAAAGCACTACAGTACAGCTCCCGACTCGGTCCATTGTTCTCGAGCTAATCTCTGAACTCAAAGCACTATTATTGAACTCAATATACGATATTCTTCACGATAAACTGCTACTTCGCGTACAAGCAAGGTTTATATAGCTTTTGACCTGCCTTCGAGAACATTCTGGGAAAGTCGGTAAGAATTCGTTCTAGAATGTTCTCGCTCCGTCTATGGCATGTCGCCTATTTAGTCGCCAAATGAGCGATCTCGCGCCAATTTCGGCAAACCTATAGTTTCTTCTCATTTTCTGGCAACCCTAAACCGGCTTTGCGGGGGAAACTATCTTACCGCAGTTGGGCATTTCGTAACAATATTAACATATTTAATTTTAAAGAATTATTCGATTCGTAGCTTATTAGTATTATTTAATCTTTGATGCCTAAGATTCCTCCAAGCCTACTGGCCTAAATATTGCAATGCCTCGTTTAGTCTAGGGAATTAGTTCCGATAATATCCCGAATTATTTGAAACCGGATTAATCGAGGAATTAAAGACAAAAAGAACTACTAATTCAAAAAATTTCTCCCCGTTTTTTCATAAATAAAGCATGATTAACAAATTAAATTTCTTCATCAGAAATAAATTTAGACAAAAAGAACAATGATTTCAAAAACATTTCTCCCCGTTTTCCATAAATAAAGCGCGATTAATAAATTAAATTTCTTCATCAGAAATAAACACAGTCCGATACACAGTCTCGTGCGGTGGAGATAATTTTTTTCCACCCGGTACAATGATGCCATTGCTCGCTTTGAAATCGTTGAGTTTTTTAATCAAAAACTCGTTAAAGGTTTACAAAATATGAAATAAATGATAAAAAAATTTCCAAATATGGGCTTTCAGATGCCCATATTCGAGTGGAGGACTACGTTATTCAAAATTTGATGTCCCTAGGTACCGTTGTTTTTTTTTCCCAGTGGAAGAAACATACATACGTTCCTGCAGATTCTTCGTTTTTTAATTTCTTTAAATATAATACAAGGCTCTAATTAGGTGGCAACAATTTGAAAAGTGATACACCGTTTTATAGTGGACGACGTCGAACCGAAATTAATAGCCCTCCAAGACAAATTACTCCTTTGGGATAAAAGTGGAGAATTTCACCGCTGGAAGCTGAAGAATGAAGGCCCGTGTATTGTAATGAGGACCCCCCCCCCCGAGAAAATTGAAATATGTATCATAACTTTGAAACCGCACAAAAAGAGACTTGACTGTATAAGGGGAGAAAAAAAGATCATTTATGAATTTAAAAAAAAAATGTGTGAACTAATTTTTTAACCAAAAGAGCGTTAACCCAGAAGGGCTATTAATTTTAAAACGGCATTTTGCGTCGATTTACTTTTCAAACTGTTGCCATCAAATACTATCGCCATGTATTATATTTAAAGAAACTAAATAACGAAGAAGCTACATGAATGTTTATCGCATTGTGAAGAAACAACAATACCTAGAGCCGTTCTAGTCTTGAATAACGTAGTCCTCCAACCGAACATGGGCGTTTGGAAGACCCCTTTTTTGAATTTCGAATTTTTTTTAATAATCTATTTAAAATTTTGTAAAATAATAAATTTTTAAATAACATACTCAACGATTTCAAAGCGAGCAGTGGCAACACTGTACAAGAAAAAACATTTTTATTTCCAGCGCGCAAGATTGTCTATCGGATTTTTAAATGCTTTTGATATTGCTGCTGAATTGAATTTTATGTGGTTTATATGCGAAAAACATGATATTTAATAAACGAAGGTAAATCTGACTTTTTTTTTAATTAGTTCAATTAATATTCCATTTGTTCAAAATTTTTCATACCTGAAACCGGATTATATTGATCTTTCTGCCGACGAGATATTATTGTATTAGTGTTCTCATTTTCTAGTAGTTTAGACAACAAAACAATATTTTTAAGCCTTCAGAGAACTTCCTTTCATCTAATGCAAATTATTAATAAATAATAATTACATAATTTAATTCTCTGCACATATACATCGAAAGCAACGCCATAGTGCTAAATCTACAATGAAAATAAGCATTAATAAAAAGAAATTCAAACTCCCATTAACAATATACCATTTCCTTGAAGTCACATTAATTTAAATAAAGCATGCATCAAGATTCGCCTCATTGTTGAACTCTACGCTCATTTCAACAATGGTGGCCTTGAGAATAACAAAGCAACAAACAGTAGAAGTGAAGTAACTCCATTATTTAGACTGATGATGTCAATTTTAAAACTACTTTTGAAATGGTCAGCCTTGCCTTTATTATTATCCTACTTCTGGGTACTTATTTAACCAGAATTACAACGTTTCATTTACATCAGAAATGAAAAATGGATCAGGTTAGATTTGAAAGCAAGTTTCCTCACTTTCAAATGTCTTAAGCCTAAACACGACATAAAATGAATAATATCCTACGATATTATACATAAAATGAATAATATCACGAGAAGTTTTCAAATTTATAATTCCTTCAGGTATAAGAATGTAAATTTGAATATTTTGAAAAGATTTTTTTAGCCCAAAATGGGCTATTATTCCCGAAATGGAATTTTGTATCAAATCACTCACTACAAATGCGTAGTTCTACTTTTGATTCGAGTCTGTTGCCATTCGGCAAAACGCAAGATATTTATCTTTCAAATTCAAGCTTTCTGTTCTGGATTAACAAACTAAACTTTTTTTATTTTGCTAAATACACTGTTCTTAAGAATATTCCTTTCTGACTTTTGAATGGAATTGATTTAAATGATAAAAATGAATTTAATTCATGATCTATCGAATTAAAACTACTGAATATTTTTATAGAGTCACGTTATACTTTTTTAATTATTATTCCAAAGGGAGAATTGTTTTCGTTTTGCGATTTTGCGTTGAATCATTATAAATGGCGAATCACTTTTCAAACTGTTGCCACCAAATGTTAAAGCCCTGCATTATATTTGAAGAAATTAAATAATGAAAAATCTGCATAAATGTATCTATATTTCTCGCATTGTGATAAAACAACGGTACATAGAGCCACTGAATTTTGAAGGACGTAATCCTCCTACAAATATGGGCATGTGGAAGACCAAATTTGAAATTTGAAATTTGTTTTATGATCGATTTCATATTTTGTAAAACTTTAACGAATTTTTGAGGAACAAACTCAACGATTTAAAAGCCAGCGATGGCAACAGGGGGAACATTTTTATCTCCAGCGCGCGGAACTGTGTATCGGAAAATTCTAAAGATAGGCTCATTTTAAAATTACTTTGCGACATTGCTATTGAACTGAATTTTATGGTTTAAGTGCAAAGAACATGATATTTAATAAATAAATGTAATACACAAAATGTTAAAAAAAAAAAAAAAATCTGAAATGTTTCAGATTTTAAATTACGTCCAAAGGGGCGTTTTTTTAACGTTTTGAGTGTTACCTTTATTTATTAAATATCATGTTCTTTGCACTTAAACCATAAAATTCAGTTCAAGAGCAATATCGCAAAATAATGTTAAATTAAGCATATCTTTAGAATTTCCGATATACACAGTCTCGCGAGCTGGAGATAAAAGTATTTTTTTTCTATATAACGTTGCCATTTCTCGCTTTTAAAGCATTGAGTTTGTAAATCAAAAATTCGTTAAAGTTTTACAAAATATAAAATCTATAATAAAACAAATTCCAAATTTGGGATTTCAGATGCCCATATTCGCAGTAGGATTTCGTCATTCAAAATTCGATGGCTTTATGTACCATTGTTTTATCACAATGCGAGAAACAGACAATCATTTATGCAGATTTTTCATTATTTAATTTCTTCAAATATAATGCAGGACTCTAACATTTTGTGGCAACAGTTTGAAAAGTGAACCGACGTTTATGAGTCCGACGCAAAATCGCAAAACGAAAACAATAGTCCTTCAGGGACAAAGCCCCTTTGGACTAAAAAAACGCCTCTTTGGACGTAATTTAAAATCTGATTTTTTTTTTTTTTTTTTTTTTTTTTTTTTTAATTTGGTAAACTGTTAATGAATTATTGATTAAAATACTCGCCGATTTGAAATCGAGCAGTGGCAACACTTGCGCGGAATAAAATATTTTTATATCCAACGCGCAAGACTGTTTATCGAAAATTCTAAAGATATGCCATTTTGAAATAGTTTGTGACTTTGCTGTTGAGTTGAATTTTAAGTAGCGTTAATGCAAAGAACGTAAAATTTAATAAATAAAGTTAACACACAAAGCGTTAATAATAAAAAGACAAAAAAAAAGTTTTGTACGATATCTTGCTAAGAAAACTGAATATTGATATAACAAACTGAAATAAATAGAAAAATATGTGCCAACATTTAACACTGCATCGATAATTATAAACATATGCTACTTTGAAGATTCTTCTGAACTTTACTGTTGAATTGTATATGACGTAAGCGCGAAGAAAACGATGCTTAATAATAAAGCTAAAAAGACAAAAAAAAAAAGGGGGGGAAGGTTAGCAGGAGTGAGTGCAAAAGAAGACCGGTAGAATGCGAACTCAGCGAGAACGTACAAAATCTTAAACTCTTTTGCGCGACCCTTAAAATCTGAAATCTTTTGTTTCTTTTTTTAATTATTTTATTTCCTCTAATATGAGCTAAAATTATGCATTCATTAAAGGGCAGCAGTACATAAATCGTCGTCGTTTCATAATTCGTTAATGTCTTAGTTGATTTTATTTAATTAGTAAGTTATTCCAAACGGACTTCTGTAACAGCTTTAAATATTATTAAAATCTTGTAGTTTAAAATAAATAATTTAATTAGATGAACATTAAGGTATTTGTGAATGGCAGTATTTGAAACCAGGCTCCACTGCCACGTGAAACTCTCGCACGAAGAATGTAATTTATTTTTTAAATGTTAGAATTCTTTTTTCTTCTTGTTTTGTATGTCGCCATTTTGAGTGCTAAATAAAGTTTTTTCTGTATTCCATCATTGGAGTTGCTTCATATTGCCGAAGAAGTATCACACTTCTTTCTAGTTTATTGTTTGCAGATTTTTTTTTTTACATAATCAAAATGACTTAAATAATTATGTGTTAGAAAATTCACGTTTTCAAAAATTTCTTCGAAAATATTTGACATCGTCATAAAGTCCATTGCGCCTAGAATATTTTTGAGAAGTCTTAAAAATAATAATAATAAAAAAAAAAAAATTTGAAGGGTTTCAGATTTTAAATTACGTCTAAAGGGGCGCTTTCTTAACTTTTTGTGCGTTACCTTTATTTATTAAATATCATGTTCTTTGCACTTAAACCATAAAATTCAATTCAATAGCAATGTCGCAAAATAATTTTAAAACGAGCCTATCTTTAGAATTTCCGATACACAATTCGACGCGCTGGAGATAAAAAGGTTTTTCCCCCTCGCGTAGAGTGTTGCCATTACTCGCTTTGAAATCCTTGAGTTTGTTAATCAAAGATTCGTTAAAGTTTCACAAAATATGAAATCCATCATAAAAAAAATTCCAAATTTGATTTTCCACATGCCCATATTCGCAGTAGGATTACGTCATTCAAAATTCGATGGCTCTAGGTACCGTTGTTTTATCACAATGCTAGAAATATAAATACATTTATGCAGATTTTTCATTACTTAATTTCTTCAAACATATGCAGGGCTCTAACATTTCGTGGCAACAGTTTGAAAAGTGAAACGGACATTTATAGTGATTCAACGCAAAATCGCAAAACGAAAACAATAGTCCTTCAGGAACAAAGCCCCTTTGGAGTAATAAAATCCCCTTCCAGGGAACGGAAACTTCTAAAATACAACAATGTATTAGTGACCTATTAGCAAATGAGTATATTAATAATAGCATATTTCGCTAACTTTTTCTGAATGCTACAGACTATACGCTAAATTTTATTAGTTATGAAATCACAACAAACACTTTTTTATCACTATACTAAAAACATGAGACGCACATTTTTTTATCTTTTTTGTTTCAGTGACTTTCGAAATACGAGAGGGCACTTCATAAGAAACGCAGATAAGCGTAGGATCCTCATTACGCCCACAGACGGGAACTTTTTCTGGTATTTCAAACACCAGTACGAATTAAGATATAATGAAACTCACTTGTAATGCTGCCAAATGCCTTCAGCTCGCGTTACATCTTTTTACAGATTAAAATGATTCCTCCAAAATTATTAATTTTGTGTTTTCATTTAAGCGAGTATGATTAGAAATTAGAAAAGTATTGCTATAACATAGCATACAAGCTACGTGTGATTGTGTATGCTAAAGGACATGGCAAAGAGGCATTTCGGTACCCCAACCCAATTGACAAAAATGATAAGAACTTGATGAATAAGAACTGAAAATGATAAGATTTGCCGGAATTATAATGATTAGTGGTGCGTCTTATACGCCGGTAAATACGGTACTTACAGTTTGGTAGAACCGATACCTAATTGGCAAGCATATATCAGTTACGGAGACATTACTTTTCATCATGACCTAATTACTTTGATTATTTGGCAAAAATGATTAGTTATCGCTCTAATTAGTCTCGAATAACTAATTAGAGAGCTGTCTAACTAATTATAATGATTAATTAGTCACAACTTAATAACAACTAATGAATTTGTCACGACTCACTAATTAACCTTCGCGTATGCGCAAAATTTACGACAAATTCAGTTTTTAATGCACATTTTTCGCATATCGAAGCTGAGACGTCTGAAGGTCATTTCTATTCCTCCTTTCTACCCTTCCCCCACATCATGGAATGTGCCAACAGGAAGTCATTTGACTTTTTTTTTTTTTTTTTTTTTTTTTTTTTAACTGGGCTTTTGTGCTACATGGCAGCTTTTTCATAAAAGTTACGACACGCGCGTGGTCGTGTTTTAAAATTCGGAAAATATTTTTTCCTTAAATATTTTGTAATTTTGTTGTTATAATTTGTGTTATTATTTATTAATATTTGTCGTGTATTATTTTAATTTGAATACATTTGGCTCTGTAAATTTTATATCGGTTTTCATGGCAAAAAAAAAATGTGCAACCAGCTGATTTTGATCGGATTCTTCGAGAATTATCTGATAAAGAAAAGAAAGACGAGGAAACCTTTAGATGGGAGAACAATAGCGATTTCCATTCCTTATTTTCTTTTATTTCTATATTTTAGAAATAAATAAAAATAAATTTAGTTTAAAGTGCGTTTTTGTAACCAGTAAGAAGTAAATTTCCTTTCAGAAGTAAGTAATGCTAATACTTTTTTTCCTACCAAGGTGATTTCCTTTTTTATTGTCTGTACTTGTCTTTGATGAATATTAAAATTACCTTCGATTTTAAAATACAATTATTAAATAATAAATTAAAAATTTTCTACAATGAAATACATCATTGCATTTCCATCTCACTCACATAAGAACTTGAAAATAATTTACTTATATTTGAATGTGATGTCATTTGTATTTTGCAATGATAAGATTAATATTTTATTTCTTAACAAATTTATTATCAATATTCACTCATTTCTGTCGTTTTTCGTGCCAAGAACGGCAAAGTAACGGATGTCGTAAAAAATACGACGCACGCGTGCTGGAAGGTTAAAGAGTTGACTAACTTACTTAGACTCTCTAATCAGTTTAATTTCTAATTACTCTCTAATTAGAGATTAAAATAATTAGTCTCTAATTAGACTAATCTCTAATTAATCTCATCTCTATCGATTAGAGAATAATTAGAGATGAGACCGATTAGAGAAACAGTAACTAACAGACAGTCAGTACTAATTTCAACTAGTCACTAGATCAGTTAGTTAAGTTTATCAGTCCCTAAGACACGATCTTTTATTATGACTTTCTTATATTATGACTTTCTTATGTTATCATTACTTGGTAAAAATTATTAGTTGGAAAATGATAATTAACATTAGGAATTTCCCTAATCTTGCCTCAAACGATCACCATCTCGTTCGGTCATTAGAGAACTACATTCTCCAAACCTTTGATAATGAAAAAAATCTGATGTGTACACCACATGACTTCCTTGTATTGGAATATTAAATTATACGCATTTTTTCTTGCATTTCATTTAAACTTATTGGATTGAATTAAATCTACTTCACCGACAGCGCATAAACCACAATAGAATAAATGCATTCTTTAAAATTCACTCTAGTATTTACCATAGCGACACTCCGGCGCTAGATTCACTTAACAGTATTAATAATTATTTAACAGTTAACTTATATAATAATTATATAACGGAATTAAGTTAACTGTTATATAATCCAATAATTATATACCAGTTAACTTATATATTTCGTTCATATTATAACTCATAATGCACAAAATTTATATCATTTAAAGAATAGAATTATCTAATCGTTGCCACATGTTCTATTCAAATACTATAATAAAGCTAAAATGATGTATAAAAGAAATTAAGCAAACAAAACAAAAAAAGGAAACAGTTTTTCACAGACGATTGAGTATTTCTCATTTAATTAATTCAGTTCTCACTTCGCGAGAAGGCAAAAATGCATAAAAACTCAAAATATCTATATTAAAAATTACGAAGTAAATCTCAAGCACTTATTTCCTCGAAAAAATTCCAGAAAGAATTAAGCATGATTTAATTGGCAATAATAAATGAATGCGTTATCTTTGTTGTTGCGAAGCTAAGTTTCTCTAGATTGGCAACAAATCCACTAGTTTCCTGTTTCAAATGTAAACATCAATGGCCGCCATCAAGAGAAGTATTTGGCTTAGTGGCACTTAAACAACTTTAAAATTGTTGATAATTATAAAAATATTGCATAGAGATTTACTAAAGGCATAAAAACCTTAACCGGAAGATAAGAACAACATAATTCAATCATTTTTAAAGCAAAAAATGTACAATTTACAAACATATAAGAGTAAAGAAACTGAGATCACTGAGCCGGGTAACAGAGTGGATATATATATATATATATATATAAACATATTTATATACGTTTGGTGCGGCCGATTGCAACCAAAATACGAGGTGAACATCTACATGTTATAGCAGTCCTATATATAAAATTTCAACGTTCTGAGGCTACTCGTTTTTGAGTTATGCGAGATACGTACATACGTTCGTACAGACGCCACGAAAAATTCTCTTCAGAATTGATTTTAAAGCAGTTTTATAATTTTTTTGAAGGAAAAGAGTATTTTATTCTGTCCTTACGTACAGATAACACGCAAAACCATCGTTAAATTGCATTCGATAGCGGTAAAAATGGATATTTTCGTTGAAATATGCTGCCTGAAACTTTTCGCGATTACAATACTTCCTTTTTACTTCGTACAAGGAAGTAAAAATATGGAAACATATCTTAAGATAATTTTGTGCTCTAAAAAACAGATGAGTTTTATCTCTGGCGTAATAGAAAGATGGCAAGAGGTCATACATAATGATGGCAATTATATGAGATCACAGCCATTTTACTTTTTTATGTTCTGCCACTTGAACCCACCTAATAAATGACTGATTACTAATACGGTAAAAAGATAATTCGTGATAGTAGAACAGTGCTTGACCGAACAAAATGCGCAGAGCACGGCTTTCCGCAAACTTGAAAAATAAATATATAAAACAATTTGAAAAGTGAACCGACATCTAAAGTTTTCAACGCAAAATGCCAAAACGAAATTAATTGCCCTTCTGGGCAAATTACCCTTTGAACTTAAAAAAAAAAATCTGAAAGATTTCAAATTTTACATTACGCACAAAGGCGCGTTTTTTTAACCTTTATTTATTAAGCCTACCTTTATTAAATATCATGTTCCTCGTACTTAAACCATAAAATTCAATTCAGCGTTTATCCCAAAATAATTTAAAAAGAGCATATCTTTAGAACTTCCGATACACAGTCTCAAGCGCTAGAGATAAAAAGGTTTCCACCTCCCGTACAGTGTTGCCATTACTCGCTTTGAAATTCTTGAGTTTGTTAATCAAAAATTCGTTAAATGTTTACAAAATATGAAATAGATAATAAAACCAATTCGAAATTCAAATTTGGGTTTCCAGATGCGAGTAAAGGACTATGTTATTCGAAATTTGATATCTAGGTACCGTTGTTGTTGTACCGAGAAACATACATGCATTCATGCAAATCCTTTATTATTTAATTTCTTTAAATATAATGCAGGGTGATAATATTTGATGGCAACAATTTGAAATGTGAAACGACGTTTATAGTGAGCCAATACAGAATGACAAAACAAAATTAACAGCCCCCTTTGGGTTAATAAGTACGCAGAACATTATTTAGCAAGCATATATATTACCACACATTTACATATGTATAATTATGTAAAACAAGCAAAGAGTGGTTTTCTTATGAATTTTTTTAATTTTATTTCGACCTTTGAATGTGGCGAAACATCAAGATCAGAGATTAGCTACATCAGGGTTAAATTTCAAGAAAATGCAAATCTCTTTTTCTCTGAATTCTCTTTTTCTTTTGATTTCTAAAAAATTTGGTTTTCGACTCTTAATTGACTTTAATTATTCAAGTCTTTATTTGCTAATTTCTCTAAATTCCACTTGTTTAAATTTCTTTTTGGTAATTCACAACATTTGGTTTTGGTTTTGAATTTTCCTTGTACCCTTCCTACATGGATGACGAAAAACGAATTGAATAATTGAAAAGTTAGGTTTGGAGGCAACTTTTCCCTTGATAAGTCTGTCTCCTGCCTGCTCAACAATTATTCACTTATGCATTTTTATAAATTTTGGGGATTAAAAAAAATTACTGGAATTATAGTATATTATACATTTATTATATATTTATAGATTTTGATACTTGCACTTGATTTACATATGCTCTCAGAATTTAAATGACATTGTAGATTAGTTCGCAGCAATAATTAATCTTTTATTTGTAATTTAGTTTCATTTAAAATTTAATTAACTTTAAATTTGCTTTTTACGAATAGAGAATGATTGTTAAATTCAAATTTCATTCCTTGCAGCAATGACGCAAGAGAATAATTTTAATTTAATTTAACTTTACTATATTCGTTTGAAACAACTTTACTATATTCTTTTTAATCTCTTTTTCTTATATTCACAATTCTCGACACTTATTTCTGAATATATTTAGCGTATTCTAAATTTCGCTTTTAAATTCTTATTTTATTTAACTACCTACAGGAAACAATAGGAATTGGTAATAACAGAAATTATTTATTTTTATCTTTATTAAATTCAGCACATATTAAACGCAAAGTCCACCTAACCTCCCTTAAAGAAGATGAGGAAACGCATGATAAATATTATAACGCAACAGATTAAACGCATGAATATTCACAAAAAATAACAAATTATTTAAAACAACTAAACAAAAGAATAACTCACGGTGAGCAGAAATTTCTAATTTTCCCTTTCAGTGACTAACCATTGAAAAATTTCTTTACAGAATGCCAAAATTAATTTCAGATACATTGAAATTTTTTTCTAAATTTATTGGAAGACCTTACAATTTTTTTGACAGTTTTGAAGCGGGTGACCAATTTTCAAGTTTGACAGTTTCCAGTTTTGACAATTTTCAAGTGAGCAAAGAGCTTTCAAATAACATTAAATTTCAATACTGTAGAATTATTAGATTTATTTTGGTTGGTGTCAGTTTATTTGACTACAGCAAAGAACTAGAGGGCTATCTACGTAACGGAAGGAATGCCTTCGTGAAGGACTTTCTAAGGGAAATGGCTCATAACCACGTTTCACATGGGAAAGCCACGAAAACGCCTATGCACCCAGCTCGTTCTCCACGATTCCGACCCCAGAGTGAACTACCAGTGTTCAGCGACTTTTACCTCTAGTACACTGCCGAGTCAGATTTATTTGGGAGTAGGAAACATAAAATCAGCAATGCCCTGCTATGGATTAAAGCTGAAAACCTCCGATTCCCAGCCATGCTATCAGTTACGCACGCAAAAAGGAAGGATAAAATTCTTTACATTCTCCTCATTTCCGTGTTCCGCCTCCTGACGAAGTGGCATTGAGGTTGATTGAATTCCTCGTCTATTATGTTCGTTTTTATTTAATTAACGTTGTTCGTTTAAATTTCTTTAATTGTTTTAATTGGGGTATTGCTTGTTTGAAATGCTTCGGTTTTAACATTTTTTAAATTCTTTATTGTATTTTTTAAATTTATTAATTATGAATTTAAATTTTTTGACGTTATGAAAAATTAATTCTAGATTTCTTATTTTATGTCTTTATTAATATTTTTAGCAGCTTTATGCGCGAAAATACTAGGCATATTTATATTTCGTTTTTTAAAAAATGTTTTGTGTATATATATATATATATCTTGCAGCAATGGCGCAAGAGAATTATTTAAATTAAATTAAATTTAACTTTACTATTTAATCTTCTGAAACAATATATTTGATGCAGGCGATTGGAACGAAAAGAGGAGGTGCACAACCAGATGTTATAGCAGTTCGATATACAAAATTGTAATGTTCTATCGCGACTAGTTTTTGTGTTACGTCAAATTCTTACGTACTTACAGACGTCACGAGAAAGATCTCTTCTGAATCCATTTTACACTCCGTTTTGGAAAAATAAAGAGTCCCTTATACTGTCTGTACGTACACTTGTCACTCAAAAACATTCAAATGGATTCGAGAGCGGTCAGAATGGATATTCTCTTTGAAATATGATACCCGAAATTTTTCGCTGATTACAAGTCTTGCTTTACCTTCTACAAGGAAGTAAAACTGTAATGCTGCCACGATATTAATCGCAATATTTGTCTTTTTGTAATTAATTTTATCTTTTATATTAATCGCAATATTTGTCTCTTTGTAATTAATTTTATCTTTCATATTAATCGCAATATTTGCCTCTTTGTAATTAATTTTATCTTTTATATTTAATCGCAATATTTGCCTCTTTGTAATTAATTTTATCTTTTATATTAATCGCAATGTTTGTCTTTTTGTAATTAATTTTATCTTTTATATTAATCGCAATATTTGCCTCTTTGTAATTAATTTTACCTTTTATATTAATCGCAATATTTGCCTCTTTGTAATTAACTTTATCTTTCTTCCACTTCATTTTGCATACTCAGAAACCCAAAACCCAACTCTTCAGAATTCTAAATAGGCCAACAAAAACGATCTGCTATGCGGGGGTGATAGAAGCAAAAGTACCTTTCACCTTTACTCAGCAGACGGAAGTGTTAGAGTTCGATTAGAACATGCTTTCACTAGCTTTCCCTCTCATTGTGTAACCCGAAAGAAAAGTATTACACTTCTCCGTCGGAACTATGCCCTTTTTGCCCTTCTGCCACCCCTTACAGAAGAGGGGTTTATTTTTTTCCCGTGGGAAAGGTGTGCTTACGTAGACCTTGCCAACACCTGATTTTCAAGTATTCCATTAAAGATGAGAGAACTATTTTCTTATACTTGTATCTTGAAAGTATGTTTTGAGTTTAAAAAATTCAAGTGTAACAAATTGTAATAATCTACATTTAAATGCTGTTAGTTATAATATATAAATGATTAACTAATTAAAATTAACAAATCTGCATCTTGGTTTCGGGCAAATTAAAAAAAATCTGACTTGGCCACCATATAAATTACTTGCACGACCCGTTAAATTATGCATTTTTTGCTTCACCTCATTTAAATATACTTCCTCGAATTATTATAACTTAATTAACCGATGCGTCAATTCCAAGTTGAAAATGACATAAAAAAACTGCGAACTTCTTATAATTTTGTTATTTTATAACGAGTATAAATAATTTCCCCAATATGAGTATAAGAACCGGGTGACCACATTGAAAGTTAGATTTCATTATTTGTAAAAAACACTTTTTATTATTATTATTATTTGAGATTCCCCAAAATGAATATTTTTGCCATTTAAAACACTTCTATGCTTGTAAGTTTGTAACTATGACCAGCCTGCGAAAGTAAAGTCTGGGAAACAGAGTGAGTATATAATATATATACATATACATATGTACTTTTGGTACTGCCGATTGCAGTAAAAATAGCAGGCGCATAGTTAGTTATTATAGCTAGGTCTATATACAAAATTTCAACGCTCTACAGCTTTGAATTATACGTAGGCTGTCTTCAACGTTTCCGACCTAACAAAGAAAAAAGGTATTTTCCCTCCAAAATTAGCTGTATTTTTTGACGTACTCTTGTAGAAACATTAGGTTATTGTTTGGAAGCAGGGAAAGTGAAAAATGAACAACGCCTTCGCCGGGAATCGAACCACGGACCTCTGGAACACGCGCCCAGCATGCAGACCACTACACCACGAAGGCACGCTAAGACGGCGGGATATAGTATCCTTATAAGTCTATACATTTCTTCCAACGATGCTCCCGTCCTTTTAACCCGCCTAAATAATATGTGGAATCTTTCTCTGTAATGTCTCCTCATTTGACAAAATTCTTTGCTTTCCAAGTGCTTCGTTTAGCTTAGGAAATAAAAAAAGTCACTTGGTGCCGGGTCTGGCGAATAGGGTGGGTTATCACGCCGTTCAAATCGTAATTTATGGATTTTCGCTACTGCAACCGCTGAAGTGTGAGATGGAGCACTGTCTTGGCGAAACGAAATTTTCTTCTATTGCAAATGTGGCCGTTTTTCCGTAATTCCTGTCTTCAGCTTGTCAAGTAGTGTTATATAGTATGCTCCTGTAATGGTTTTCCCTTTTCAAGATAATCTATTGAGACAATGGCTGTCCCAGAAAACTGTTGCCATATCTTTTCCAGCAGAAGAAACAGCTTTTGCCTTTTTTGGAACCGATTCTCTCTTTGTAGTCCACTGTTTTGACTGCGTTTTTGTTTCTGGGTTGCAATGATGAATCCATGTTTCATCTACAGTGATTAATACTCGTAAAAACTCCAATTTATTGCGACAACAGACGGTGCAAGTGGTCATTCGGACACGTTTTCGGTCCAAAGTGAGCAAACGTGGCACCGAACGTGCAACCAGCTTGCACATATCATCTAAATCTTGTTTCAATATGTGGCAAATATGTTCTCTGTTCTGCTAAAAGCCTCTGTTATCTCTCTAACCTCAATTGGACGGTCGTCAGCACCATCTGGTGGATTTTAGCGATGGTTTCTTCGGTGGTTGCAGTTTTTGGCTGTTCTGAACATTCATCGTCATCCAACCTGGTACGTCCACGTTAAATTCAGCTGCCCAAACTTTCACAGTAGTAAATGATGGTGCAGAGTCTCCGTACACTGTGTCCAACTAATCTTTAATCTGAGTAGGGGCTTTACATTTTAAAAACAAGTATTTTATGACAATAAGATACTCGATTTTTTCCATTTTTGCGAAAACGGTCACATCAACTCACAAAAGTAATTGCCAAACAAAAAAGTCTAGTTCAAAATAGCTAAAATTTTGATTGGTCGCTATCAAGCGATGCCCAAACAAATCCCCCCCCCACACACACACACACTTCGGTTGGTTTGAGTTGCCATTTACATATTGAGGTCGGAAACTTTACAGACAACTCTCGTATAAGTCGTAAAAATGTCACAAAAACAAGTAATATAAAAAAAAATTTTTGAAGTCAGTTCCTACTTAGGTCAACAATGAAACATTTAAAAAAATAAATAAAATACAAAAAAAAAATAATAAAATTTTTTTTAATAAAATTTTGCTTTTACTTGAAAATTATATAAATTAAAACAATAATCTTAGATAGTTATTTACTATTATTATACTTCATTTCTTACGTTAGGGTTGCCACAATTATTTTTGGCAGCACTGACATCAAAAATAGTTTGGCGGTTTTTTACGGTTCACAAAACGGAATAGTATAAAAGTTCCTTATTTTGCAGTTCGTAAGAGCTTTTAAATGTCAAGTGATATAGAACAAAATATTGCTTACATTATTTCATAATTTTAATCTAAACAAATAATATTAAAAAATCAAGTCAATTCCTACTTAGGTCAACAAAGAAAAATTTTACTTTTATTACTTTTATTAACAGTATTAACATTTTTTCGTTGCTAATTGATGAAGCTGATGGTGGTCTATAATTTGTCATTCTATCCATCTCTGGTAATGCTTCGTTATTGCAAGAAACCTTTCCAGTGAGTTTCGAGCAGTCCAGTTCTTCAATTAATATTCCATCTAATAATTTCACACGACTCAAGGAGACGTATGTTTGACCTACTGCGAAGAGTTTTCGTCCTAGATATATTACTGCATAATCTACAGTGCTATTTATTTATTTTAATAAACAAGAGGCATTTTAAAGGGTTATATTTTAAACATATATTATTATTACGTTAACATAGAAATACGGTGAGAATTTTCGCTACATTAATGGGACATTATATCCGTTTCATCTAACTCTATAAAACTACAATTCTTTAATTCCATACACTTTAAAAATCTTTAGACCTCTATCTTACTGTTGCCATTTATTTTTGTTAAATATTACAATCCCATTTTTCACAGTCGTGTACTATTATTTATAAGTTGATATAAAATTAATTTTTACAGCACGGAAGAATTCCTCATAAACGGTCATTATTTGTAAGTCTTATATAAAACAGTATATCTTTATTTCCGATAAACGCGAATAAATAAGTAGGAATTGACTTTATTATGTGAAAAACCTGTATTAACATCAAGTGTTATCCACTACAAGTTAAAAAAAGTGTATTTGAACTTGATGAATAAAAGGTATTGCATTAATGATTGAAAATTTGAACAAGTGTGAGCTAATAGTAAGAATTTAAAAAGTCTACTTTGAATCCACTTCAAAATTTATTTTATAATCTGTTTTGGGGGGGGGAAACGAGTCCTTTATTCTGTCCGTACGTACAGACATCATGCAAGCAAATAGTCAAAATGGATATTTCCATTGAAATCACACCCAAAACGTTTTGCGACTGTAATATTTCCTTTACTCCGTACAAGGAAGTACCTCTGTGCAAGGCGAAGCTAAAGGAAATTTTTTCATATCTATGCTACACACCGGGAAAACCACGTAAGCAGCGAGCTCGTTCTATAATATAAGAAATATCTATGTAATATTTAGCAATATAGGATAAGTAATCAAAAGCCTTCTATAGCTGAAGTTTTAACCAGTTAACTGTGATTGACGAGTATACTCGTTACGGAGAAGCGGCACGAGATTGTGTATCGACGAGTATAATCGTTATGGAGAAGCAGCACGATATTGTGTATTGACGAGTATACTCGTTACGGAGAAGCGGCACGAGATTGTGTATTGACGAGTATAACCGTTATGGAGAAGCAGCACGATATTGTGTATTGACGAGTATACTCGTTACGGAGAAGCGACTCGAGATTGTGTATTGACGAGTATAGTCGTTATGGAGAAGCGGCACGATATTGTGTATTGACGAGTATACTCGTCATGCGTATAAAGCAGTGTAAGCAACGCGCGTATAAAGCACCGTAATAGAAACAGAGAAAAGAAAAATATCAACAAAGAAACCGAAGCTAGTGACTGATTATAATAAAAAAATGGGTGGAGTGGATATGAGCGATGGAAATCATAGCGTACGCCACAGCAAGAAAACGACTCAAAAAGTACTACAAAAAGATATTTCTCCATTTCTTAAACATTATGTGTCTGAATGCATTCATATTATATAAAAAAATAATGAACATTATCGCGTATGAACTTTTTGCTAAAATGTATTGAAAACACTTTTGCGACGTATCCAGTTGAAAGAAATAAATCGACACAAACTCGGTCATTTAGACCTAATGTAAGCCAATTAGGCGGGAATCATGTTCCGGATTATATACCCGAAACATCGAAAAAGAAACAACCCTACGCGAAGGTGTTCGCATTGCTACAAACGTAAGATAAGGAAGGAATCGCGTTACTGGTGTTCGATTTGCAAAGGCCCATTGTGTATGGTACCCTGTTTCGCTGAATATCACTCCACAGCAGGAATTTAAATTCTTACTTTTATATGTTTAATATTTAATTTAATTTATTGCGTTTTTAGTTTAATATGTATGTAATGTATGCTTCAGTTAACCAAATAAGTAAATATTAGTAATAAAATTTTCAATTTTATAAAAATAAACCCATTTTTTTCATCCAATATCTTACTAGCGCAACTTAATTGAGCTATGACGAATATACTCGTCATAGCTCGATTCTGGCGGTACAAAACGGTGCGCACTCTTAAACGAGAGCGCCACAGTTAACTGGTTAAAAATAAAGCAATGACGATTCCGGACTTTGTTACTCCTTCCAACCCCCCCCCCCAAATTCTGGCGGGAACATTGCAGTTCTTTTACATAACTATGCACAATATACAATTATATTTAATTATGGCAAAGCATTCGAGGGCTATTTACCTAAGAGATGTGATGCCTTCAAGGAGAACTTTCTAACAAAAAATGGCTCTTATACACGTTACGCATAGGGACAGTTATAAATCATAAATTTTTAATAATATAAAGAAGCTAAAAGTGCGACCATCCCAAAATTACATAAAACCATCATAAAATGCAGCAATCTATAATTGTTTACAACAGGACACATACCGTACTCGAAAACATGCCCCAGTTACAATAGAGAATATAAACTCTTGGCACAATATTCATCCAGAATGTTTCACACCCATTTTTAAGAAAGATGATGAATAATATTGCTCTTTCCTATTTTAAGATGATTTTGTGTGTGTGTAATTATGGAAAAGCCTCGACGGCTATCTGCCTGAGGGGAGGGATGCCTTCGTGGAGGACTTTCTAAGGGAAACTGGCTCGTATACGCGTTACACATGGGGAAAATCACGAAAACACACATGCAGCCGGCCCGTTCGCTGGATTCGAACCTCGGCCCGAACTACCAGTGTTCAGCGACTTTACCGCTCGGCCGCTGGTGGGCCCTTAAGATGATTTTGAAGACTCTACAATAAGCATCCTAGGCACGGTTCCGAGGACCTTGTAAGTTAGCCGATAATCAAACGATCATGAAAGAGCATATGTAAGTTACAAAATTACGTAGTTTTAATCGATGTATTTTCGCAAAATTTCGTAAAAGCATCAAAATGACAAGCGAGATATAAAATGACATTTCCTGTAACGAATTTTTCAATGGTTTTTGTGCTCAAAATAAAAGCGTCCTCAATTCAGTTAAAAGGTAAGTACTCAGGAAATATGACCAATTCAAAAAACCAATCATATTTAGGGATTCCAATCTGTTGCTTATACACTGACTACCAATAAGTATTTGGACACCTATGCAAGTGACGATGTCTGCGATCCTAAGGTACGTAACAGACTCCGCCGGTATATATCGTGTAGGAAACAGCATCGGTTTTAGTCGCATGCAAGACGCCTCGCAGTTCGGAGCTCTCTGATTTCGAGAAAGGTATAATTATCGGGTATCACAAATGTGGCCGATCCTTAAGGGACATATCTAGCGATCTGAAGTACCCAAAATCGACAGTGGCCTATGTGATTAAGAAGTGGAAGGTGAGCGGTGATTGTCGCAATGTGCCCCGAGTCGGCAGACCAGCGAAACTGGGAGATAGAGACCGATGAGTGCTGTCCAGAAAAATTCGGAAGAACCGCACACAACCGATGGTCCTCATCCGCAAGGAGTTTCAACAGGCATCCGGGAGTATTGTTTCAATGAATACCATCCGTGAGGAAGCACATCTGCTTGGTTTTCATGGTCGTGCTGCTGCCCATAAGCCTTTGATCACAAAGTCCAACCGCGCTGCTCGGTTAATGTGGTGCAAAGCACATCGAAATTGGACCGTAAATCAGTGGAAACGGGTTCTTTGGAGTGACGAATCAAGGTTCACGGTTTACCGTTCGGATGGCAGGGTATGGGTCTGGCGTCTACCTCGAGAACGTCTCCTGCCAGAATGCATTGTGCCAACAGTCAAGTTCGGCGGAGGTGGAATTATGGTCTGGGGGTGTTTCTCCTGGTATGGGCTGGGACCCTTGGTCCCCATTCATGGTAACCTCAACTCCGATGCCTACTGCACTATTTTAGATGACAATCTGCTTCCTACGTTGTGGCAGTTTTACGGGTTGGACCCCTCTTACTTTCAGGACGACAATGCCAGTTGTCATGTTTCGACGTTAACCAAGGCTTGGTATGGTGCCAATGGAGTTCATCGAATGGACTGGCCTGCCCAGAGTCCAGACCTAAACCCCATCGAGAACCTCTGGGACGAGTTGCATCGCCGAATTCAGGGGTGCACTACCCGTGCAAAATCGGTGAAGGAACTTCTATGTCTTCTCCAAGCCGAGTGGAAGAAACTACCACTAGCTGTCATACAGAGACTTGTGAAAAGTATGCCCCGGAGGGTCCACGCTGTAATTACCTCTCGTGGAGGCTCTACCAACTACTGATTTTGAATAAAGTTAGTTTTTCTTTTCTATCACAGGTGTCCAAATACTTATTGGTAGTCAGTGTATACTCTTAGCAAAAGTGATTCCTTTCAGATTTTGTCTAATTTCGGTCTAGCCCATCAGCGGCCGAGCGGTAAAGTCGCTGAACATAGTTCGGTCCGAGGTTCGAATCCCGCGAACGGGCTGGCTGCATGGCTGTTTTCGTGGTTTTCCCCATGTGCAACGTGTATACGAGCCAGTTTCCCTTAGAAAGTCCTCCACGAAAGGCATCCCTCCCCTTAGGAAGATAGCCCTCGTGTGCTTTGCCATAATTAAATACACCAACACCAACTAATTTCGGTCTAAGTTTATTTCTTCTCCCCTTTTGGGAGATCCGTTCCAAACTTTTTCTGTAATTCTAAAAGATAAAACTGAATATTCAAAACTTAAATACTTTGAGCTGAATTGCGATTAGGTTTTGTTAGATTCTCGTCTCTTAATCCTTTATCCGTCCAACAACTTTTCAAAGGTCCTCTACCAAACAATTGCTAAACGCTCTCAGCAAAATAGTTCATTCTCGGCTCTCAGTGTCAGCTGGATTTGAAAGACGTCTACTTCGGCATTCCACTTTCCAAAATTGTTCCATTAAGCACCATTACGGCGTCTAAGTAGGAAGCTGGAACTTCAATCGGTAAATTAATATTAGGGTTTAAGATGAAAACTGAATTCCGCAAATAGCGTTGTCAATAACAATCGAAATGTTTTGTTCTACATAATCATCATAACATACACTCTGCACACACACACACACAAAAAAAAAAAAAATAATAATAATAATAATAATAATAATAATAGTAGTAGTAGTAGTAAAATAAAATAAATAAAACAAATCTGAAAGCTTTCTGAGATATTACGTCCAAAGGGGCTTTTTTTACCGTTTTGTATATTACCTTTACTTATTAAATATCATGTTCTTCGCACTTAAACCATAAAATTCAGTTCAAGAGAAATATCTCAAAATAATTTTAAATTGAGCCTATCTTTAGAATTTCTGATACACAGTCTCACGCGCTATCAAAAATTCGTGAAAGTGTTACAAAATATGAAACCGATAATAAAACAAATTCCGAATTAGAGCTTCCATACACCCATATTCGAGTGGAGGATTACGCTATTTAAAATTAGATGGCTTTAGGACCGTTTTTTTATCACATTGCGATAAACATACATACATTTATGCAGTTTCTTCATTATTTAATTCCTTTAAATATAAGACATGGCGATAATATTTGGTGGCAACAATTTGAAAGGTGAATCGGACATTTAAGGGGTATCAGAAACCCCTATACCGACAATGTTAAATTGGCCATTTTCGGTGTACTTTTTCTCAAAATCTTCTGTAGATACACGCTTGAAATTTTTTGTGTAATTAAAGTATACCTATTTGATTAAACAGAAATGAGCTTTTGAAACATTTTGAATTTTAGAGTAATTTACAGAATATTTTGTTAGGCATAGTAAAATTTAGCACTTTTCTCACACAAAAAAATTTAAAATTTTTTTTTCTAAGTTTATTACAAAACGCTCATTTCAGTAAATATTAGGAAACTTAATAAATAAGCCATAAAAATTTTAGATACCTGTGAGCAGTAGTTCCTGAGAAAAGGTACATCGAGTATAAAAAAAATCACGTTTGGAGAAAAACGCGTTTTTTATGTAAAAATCCTCATTGATCAAAGCAGTCGATGACATATTAAAACTAGATTTTTTTACAGTTCTAATTTTCATACAGATTAAAGAATAGTATTTTTAGAAAGATAAAAGTGTAGAGAATTTGAAAATGCAAAAATCCGAAATCACAATTTTTTGAAAATTTTGGGGTTACAACACCTTTTACAGTTTTCAATAGAAAATGCCAAAACGAAATTGATAGCCCTTCTGGGCTAATAATTGAGTACAGAAATAATAGAAATTAATTAATTGAAAATAGATTAGAAGAAGAAATTCAAACTTCTTACTAACATTTGTGCAACAAATCGCACGTGCACGCAAAATTTTTGAGTAGAAAGAACACACATTTCAGAATTCTTGGGAGTATAAGGAATAGTTCAAACAAGCAATCTTACCTCTGAGCGATATACATTGCTGCTATCGCCAAGTTGCTGCCACCTATCCAAAGCCAATCTACGATGGAAAATGAATTAACTACCTTCGGTAATTGTACAAACAGATTTCACACTCCAGCGCGCACCTGTATGTTGATACAAACAGCATAAATACCTTCAGGCGATACTGCAGACGAAAGTATCCCGAGAAAGAAAAAAAAAATAGATATGTGTGCTTAACCGGGTGAATTACCAGAAACGCGAAACGCGGCGGTGTGAAACAAAGACTTAAACGGGGAAAAATAAAAATCCGGTGTGTGTGTGTATCAAAGCGTAACTTGAATTGGGCTAATTTGTTCTTAAAACTTGTTTGGAAGCACAACGTCGTGACTCTTTGTTCTATCACCGGGTGTTTCACGTCTAAATACCATGCCAGACAATTACGAATGTAAAATAGCACTTTTGTTCATGGATATTTCGTGTTATTTAAATACTATGACCGGTTCTCCCCGAGGTGGACGCGGGATTTTAAACAGTAAACCAAACTAAGCAGTCCTAAAACAACAATCCCCTTGAATCGGCTTTTTTAACACAAGGCAAATCATTTGGAGATTAATAACCCCTCTGGGGCTAAAAATGTTGAAATCCAGCAAAAAAAGTTGATAATATTCGTAACATTCTCACAATAACCTCTCATTTATTTAAAGAAGGAATTGTTGCGTGCGTAACAGATTGAATGCACACAGGTCCAATGATAATTTAATAATATTTATTTAATCACAAGAAACCTTTCAAAATTTTGGAATTTTCCACAGAAATTCTTGTAAAGGTGGTCACAGTATCACATATTACAATCAGTAGTTACACTTCAAACTACTAACAACGTTAAACACAAGGCAATGCAAAGCGCATCTGAAAAGAAAGCTAACTCGAATATTTTTCAATTCACGCGAAACTAACGATCGCACAACAATAACTAAGCAACTGAGAGCACATGCTCTCTCTTTTCGGCGTTAAATAGTTTTCAGCCGGCAGCCGAGTTATTTCTAGCACTTTCTGCTTCTCGAAATGACTGGGAAGCAATATGAGGGTCGAATTACGGTTACAGCTCACATAGTGGTCAATTGCATTTATTCAGTTTCAATACATATTATGATAATACAGTACCAGACCAAAATGTCGCCAAAATTGGACACTTTTGGCGATTTTTCGCCAAATTACCGATAAATCCCACTTATTCGATGTTAAATGCACTTGTTCCTGTATTCTTACTTTTCCTGCAGAGCTTTCTCTTAAAATTTGTTTCGGTTTACATTACACAGGAGAAAAGAAATACAACAATTTCACATATAACTACACTAAAATCATCTATCAATGTACCAAATTCGTAACAGAATGATAGTTATAGCCTTTGCACGGATACAGCCATTGAGTTTCAGAATACAAAATTAAACATTATAATATTAAAATTAAATTTATTTTATTTAATTAAAATTAATTAAATTTAAATTAATATAAATAACAACAACAAGAAAGCGGATTTTGCAAAATCAGCTTACTTAAAATTCTCACATGGCATATAACATTTTAAACCTAGCTACCATAGGTACCATAGGTAACCAGCTACCATAGGTAATGTTGTCAATAACAAAGAGAAAAAATCTGATATGTACACCACATGACACATCTGATATGTACAAAAATGCTTAGCGGCACTTAAACAACTTTAAAATTGTTGATAATTCTAAAAATATTGCATACAGATTTACTAAAGACATAAAAACCTTAATAGGAATATAAAAGCAACAGAATTCAATCATTTTTAAAGCAAAAAATGTACAATTTACAAACATATAAGAGTAAAGAAACCGAGATCACTGAGCCGGGTAATAGAGTGGATATATATATATATAAATATATTTATATTCGTTTGGTGCGGCCGATTGCAACCAAAATACGAGGTGCACATCTACATGTTACAGCAGTCCTATATACAAAATTTCAACGATCTGAGGCTACTCGTTTTTGAGTTATACGAGATACGTACGTACGTACGTTCGTACAGACGCCATGAAACATTCTCTTCAGAATTAATTTTAAAGCAGTTTTATATTTTTTTTTTTTTTTTTTTTTTTTTTTTTTTGAGGAAACGAGTCTTTTATTCTGTCCTTACGTACAGATATCACGCAAAAACATCGTTAAATTGCATTCGATAGCGGTCAAAATGGATATTTTCGTTGAAATATGCTGCCTGAAACTTTTCGCGATTACAATACTTCCTTTTTAGAATTTAGCTTCAAGGGGATCGCGATTACAATACTTCCTTTTTACTTCGTACAAGAAAGTAAAAAAGGTCAGAATTTAGCTTCAAGGGGAAAAATTATTCCAAATACATATCCTAGGGAAAACGAAATGTATAGAATGTTGCAAAAGTATGTTCTTTAATGTTAAAACAGTATCTGCCAAGTCAAAGGACAGTTGCAAAATCATTAAAATGCTCAGTGTCAACTATAAACAAAATGATTAATTCTGATTTGAATCTTAAAAAGGTGAAAAAACATAATGAGCATTGTTTTTCTCATCGACATATCGCCGAACGCAGAGCGCACTGCATAATTCTTTATGAGAAACATTGATTAGGACAAAAATGGAAATATGTTGTTATAAAGCCTGAGTAAAAACTTTAAGGCCAGTAAAATTTTTTGAGAAAATGGAAACATTTAAACTGAGAAATTAAAATACCATTTGATTGATAATTATTGAGCTTAAATAAAAGTAAAAAAAGTAGAAAAATTAATTTGCAAATATTTTATTATTAGAAAATATTACAGAACACACAGATGAATATTTGGGCCTGAGTAAAAACTTTAAGGCCAGCATAGAAAATAACATATAAGAAAAAAATTACAAATTCTTAGAACGTTATATAGGAGCCATTTCTTCGAATTATTTCAAATGTTCTTGTTTTCATAGATGAAACGAGTTTTTGACAAAGGGTGGGGTCGGTTTTATACCATTCATCTTCGATAGTAGATTTCAGCTCTGTTGTTGATGTAAAATGTCTCCCATTTGCATAAACTCTTCTTGCTAAGTCACCCCAAAGGTTCTCGATTGGGTTGAGGTCAGGTGATCTAGCTGGCCATTTCACAGTTTCAACATTGTTGACTTGGAACCAATTTTTTGTGCTGTTACTCGAATGGATCGATGCATTGTCTTGCTGATATTTCCAATTTTCTCCAGCAAGACATTCAGCATTTGGCAAAAGATGATTTGTTAGGACATTTTGGTATCCTTGTGAATTCATTCTACCTGAAATGAATGCAATTGAACCCACACCATTGTAAGCAAAACAGCCCCAAGTCATGACAGACCCTCCACCTAATTGGCGCTTGGAGAATATTTCTTTTTCATTTCTTATATCATGCCAGTAGAAATTACAGCCATCTGGTCCATCCAAATTCCATTCTTTTTTTTTTTTTTTTTTTTTTTTCTCTCGTCAGAAAAAATAATTTCTATCCATTGGTTGTCCCAGGCCAAAGTTCGAACGCTCTATTTTGTGTCTCTGCAGTAACTGAGGCTTAGTCAATTTTGCTGTATAAGTGAACCTTCCAGACCTTCTAATTGTATTATAAATCGTTTTTTGACAAACTTTTAAACCTGTCGTCGGAATCAGTTTCCTGTTTGAATACTTTCCATTACATACAAGTTGGCAAAGTCTTCTTTCTTAAGGCGAGGACAAAGCTTTAGGTCTTCCCCCAGTATTCTTTTTACCATAATTGTCTTTCAATGTTAAAAAAATTTTTGACTACAGTCTTTGATCTTCCTATCTTTATCGCAATAGCACGTCTACTCATTCCTGTTGAAGACAAAGCTTCGATCTCTCCTATTTCACGATCAGTTAACTTCTTACCCTTCGCCATCTTCACAAAGATCACCAATACTTCGAAGAAACGTATGACAAATATGAAAATTGCAGCTTTGTCACAAGCTAGTAGTTGCAATGGTAATTACACGATTATATTACATTTATTTTTAAAAAATGACTGGTGGCCTTAAAGTTTTTACTCAGGCAGAAATACTAACTTTGTAAATAAACACATGTTTCTCATATTTATGTATTTACAAATTATGTTTACAGCATTTATTTCTTATCAATGAACTTTAACAATTAATATTATTTGAATCCCTTTTATTTCATTTTACATTTTCTCAAAAATTTTTACTGGCCTTAAAGTTTTTACTCAGGCTGTAGTAGAGGAATCTCGGGTATATTTAAATGACTGCAATAAAAAAGAGATCAATTTATTGTCATCAAAAAGAAAAAGAAATCTCAAAACATGGTTACGAGAATCTAAAAGTTTTTGAAAGGGATTTATGATTGTTGCTAGTTTTTCATATAAACGAGATACCCGAAACTAAAGATAGTAGAGAAAAATATTAATATCAACTCCAGATATTATCAAAAACATATTTCATACACAATTTTCAAGTATGAAATATCTTCTCTTTACACATAGTGTGATCAATCAATAGAACTGCATCAAGACAAAGAAACGAGCGACACGTCAAAACACGTTAATTTCCTGAAAAAAAAAATTGAATAAGAAACGGGTATCAAGGCCCGTCTGTTATTTATACCCTTCCCTCCTATCCCTACTAAATCTTCCTAATCTGTCACTAATGTATTTTTGCAGTTTTGGACTTTTAAAAAGCAAATTGCCCAAACGTCAACCTACAGCCTCCTTAGACTTTGCAAAGTTGCTCGAGAGAAATAGGATAAAATACCTCCTTCGATACTACAAAAGATACTACATTAAAGACAAAAGATACTACAAAAAGATACTACATACTACTCCTTCGATACTACATTAAAACACAAATTACGGTGTATAAAGAAAGTGAAGAATAACGGTTATAAAACAAAACATTTAAAACATAATAATTACAGGTAAAATATTTCTGTAATTACAATGAAAATAGTCTAAAAAATGTGCGAAGAGCACATTACACTCAACGATTAAACAAACAAATAACTACAATCCTCTTATCTGAATATTTAAAATGGTTGGATCATCATAATTATAGACTATTTCATTCAAATTAGCATGAGAATACTATCTCATTATTCAAAATAAGCTTTAGAAGTACAGGTAAGGTTAGGCTTTTTTCAATACGCAGCATGAAATAGTGAATTAATTTTTGTGGTTTTTCGAATAAGTATTACCATAAACAAAACTGGACAAAAGTAGTATCACATACATAATACATTATGATACACCGTAAACATAATTGAAGTGAAACGAAATCCCTACATCATGTTTAAAAATCTAATGTGCATCCCAGATGACTTCCTTGTATGGCCTATTAAATTACACATATATTTTGCTGCATTTCATTTAAATATATTTCCTCAAATATCATTACAGATGCATTTCTCATTCAATGAATTCAGTTCTCACTTCGCGGCAAGGCAAAAGTGCATAAAATCTCAAAACATCTTTATTAAAAATAGTCAAATACAGAAAAACATAAAACACCAAATACAGTTAAAAAAATAAATTTTTACAGTTAATATTAGAGTTTCTACGCAAAAACAAGCCATTCGGCTGAGGAAGAACGCAGATTCCCCCCCCCACAAAACTGAAAGTTTACGTTTGATCGCGCTCGGGAAAAAGACATTGAAGGTGCAGAAACTGATTTAATTCGCTATTCTACTAAGAGTTTCGAATGTAAATAAATGATGGCTTCGTTAGGCTTAGTACCACATAAATAACATTTGAATTGTTGATAATTCTACAACTATTGCATGCAGATTACTATAACTATTGCATGCAGATTGATTAAGGAATAAAAACCTTAACCGAAACATACGAACAACATAATTCAATCACTTTAAAGCGAAAAAATACACAATTTAGCAACATACAAGAATTAAAAAAAAAAAAAAAAACTGAGTTCACCAAGCCAGGTAACAGAGTGGGTATGTGTGTAACTGCTTTGCGGGGAAGCTATCTCATCGCGCCTGTACATTTCGTAACAATATTTTCGTCAAAATGGATATTTTCGTTGAAATATGACACCCGAAATTTTTCGAGTTTATAATATTTCCTTTAATTCGTACAAGGAAGTAAAAATAATGTTCGAGCTTGCATTAAAAAGTGAACGACTCTTTTAAGTATAATTTTCTGTTCGTTGCAGGGAATTATCAAAAACACATTTAACCAGCTCCAGCCGTTATACGTAACTGGAAGCGTACATGTCTTACATTAATTTCGAGTAAGGGAAAAGTACAGGAAATTTCCTGGCTGCCGGAAGATAAACTTTATGAAACCGGAGATGGCATCAGTTCTCAGTTTTCAGATCAGAATTAGATATCCGTGTGAGCTTCGCTCTTTAGATGAGCTTTGCATTACGTTGTGTTTAACGTTCTTAATAGTTTGAAGTGGTAACTACTGATTATGCTCTCTTATACTGAGATGAACTGTGCGGGTACTTTTCTGAAAAGTTCGAGAACTGTAAAGCGTTCTTTTTTGGAAAATAAATTATATGAAGCTATCTTCGATTCTACGTACATTCAATCCGTTACGAATCCCTACGCACGCAAAAATATTATTCCAATATGGAGTAGACTTTTAATATCAGTATTGCTGTCATAGTTCTAAAAAAGCTTAGCAAAAGAGAGTTTAAATAAGTGACGCACATTATCAAAATATCATAAAAAAAAAAAGATGTTAACAATCGAAAGGTGGTTATTTACAGAAAATAAAAATGACAGCTACAACTGATTTTCAGAATTTGGAATACACATAAATATTTTCAATCTGATTTGGTATTCATAGCCCAGAAACTCCAATGAAAAAATCTGATGTTTACACCACACGAATTCCTTGAAGGAATATTAAATTATACTCATTTTTTGCTGCATTTCATTTAAACTTATTTCCTCGAATTTCATTAGAGATATACTTTTCATTCAATTAATGCAGTTCTCAATTTGAGACTAGGCAAAAATACATAAAACATTAAAATATCTTTATTAAAAATTGAAAAATATAGAAACATATAAAACACTAAATACAGTTAAAACATAAAAAAATTTTTTACAATTAAAATTAGAGTTTCTACGCAAAAACAAGCCATTCGACAAGCGGGCAAGAAGACAGATTTTTCGGTGCACAAAACTTAAAGTTTACTTTTGTTCCCACTCGGCAAAAAGACACTGAAGGTGCAGAAAGAATTAATTCACTATTCTACTAAGTTTCAAATCTAAAAAAATATGGCTTAAACGCACTTTTAAATTGTTCATAATTCTACAACTATTACATGCCGATTAACTAAAAGCATGAAAGCTTTAACGGAAAGATAAAAGCAGCATAATTCAATCATTTTGATGCAAAAAATCCCAATTTATCAACATATAAGAATGAAAAACTGAGCTTACGAAGCCGAGTAACTGAGTGGGTATGTATATACATATATATATTTATGTACTTTTGGTGTGGCCGATTGCAACCAAAAAGGGAGGTGCACAACTGCATATTATAGCAGTCCTATATACAAAATTTGAACGTTCTGACGCTACTCGTTTTTGAGTTATGCCAGATAGATGCATACATATGTACGCAAAAACGTCTTGAATAAAATCTCTCATGAATCCATTTTAAATCCCTTTTGCAACCCGTTTTTGGAAAAAAGAGTCCTTTATTCTGTCCTTACGTACAGACGTCACGCAAAAACATCGTTAATTGCATTCGATAACGGTCAAAACGGATATTTTCGTTGAAACATGATACTCGAAAATTTTCGCGATTACAATGTTTCTTTTACTTCGCACAAGAAAGTAAAAAGGAAATTCCAGTTGCGCGCATTATAACAAATTGTAATTACTATCTGGCTGAATAACATTGAATTTTCGACTGATCGAAAACATGAATTTTTAAAAACAGCTCATATAATGCATTTCGAAAATCGTTTGTATATTACCATCGGAAGCAATGAAACAAACATCTACCCTCCCCCTCAATGCTCCCCTCCCCCCCATTCTAAATTCAAATAAGCAGATGTGTAACTTATTACATAAATAAATATTTATTACAGATATCAATTTTTTCACGCAAAGTCATCAATTTTAAGTTCTGCAACTATCGCATAACCAATCAACATTTAAAATTCCGAACGTGAGCCATTTCCACTTTTTACTTCCCCTTGTGCATTTGACACGCATTCTAAAAATAAAACATCCACGCTTGGTAAAGCCGGGGGGGGGAATCAACGTCAACTAACATTCGGAAAACATAGACATGAATAATACAGACACGACGATAAAACCTACCGTTAGTTACGAAGAGCTGTTTGTCACGGAAAGATAAACCTCGAATCCATTTCAAAAAACCCGAATCCTTCCAAAAAGCAGCTTCCGCGAATGTTAATCCTTCGGAAGTAAATAACACGGAGATAAAATATACTCTATCCGTTAACTTCCTCTGTATTTTAATGTGTCCTGATGAGCAACCAAACGCGAATGTTAAAAGGGGGCGAAAAGAAAAATAACTAAAAAATTCCAGCAGATATTGACCTCGAAGTAAATGATACGTTGTAAGCTTTTGGAAAGGGAAGTCAAAGCCATACTATGCCTACTTACTGTGCGAAAGATGTTTTTAGCAGAAAAAAATTGATAGAATTAGTTCGCATTTCCATTATACTTGAAAGAAAATTGTGTGAATTTTACACAATTTAAGCATTTTTATCCGTGAAAGACTATTCTGAAATTCATTTGGATTAACACAAACACTGCGAATTATGGTAAGTAGATAATAGGACGGATGACTTGCACGATTGTAAATTATTTAATTGTTATTAGACAAAATATCTATTGAGAAAATGGCAACAGCTAATTTCTGGATGTCGTTCTATTTTATATTATTTAATTGTTATTAGACAAAATATCTATTGAGAAAATGGCAACAGCTAATTTCTGGATGTCGTTCTATTTTATATTATTTAATTGTTATTAGACAAAATATCTATTGAGAAAATGGCAACAGCTAATTTCTGGATGTCGTTCTATTTTATATTATTTAATTGTTATTAGACAAAATATCTATTGAGAAAATGGCAACAGCTAATTTCTGGATGTCGTTCTATTTTATATTATTTAATTGTTATTAGACAAAATATCTATTGAGAAAATGGCAACAGCTAATTTCTGGATGTCATTCTATTTTAGCTGTTGGCATTTTCTCAATAGATATTTTGTCTAATAACAATTAAATAATTTACAATTGTGCTTACACACTGACCTGACTTTGTTGTAAAAGCTTTACAGTGTTAATAGTCATCCTGGCAGAAGGGAATATTTCTTTCGTATAAAAATATAAATATAAAAATTACATGGGCATACAAGGCCTGCTTATAAACATAGATATGTTGATTACAAACATTGTCTTGTACAAGTTACATGCGATAGTTATATAAAATCATGACAGTTGTGTGCACATGTAAACATTGAGTTCATATTTACAATACTTTACTGAGATAAAGTAAACTCGTAATTCATTTACACATTGACTGAATTTTCAATGTGATTTTAAACTGCTTTACAATATTATTTTTATAAAGTACATACAAACTGGATAGTAATATGCTTACATTATAATAGTTTTGCTCTTACAGTCCTGTTACTATTCAACGGGGGTGAGCTATTTTTCTGAACGGGGGTGAGTCTCTGAACACTGTTAGTTCGATACGAGGTTCGAATCCCGCAAACGGGCTGGCTGAATGGGTGTTTTCGTGGTTTTCTCCATCTGCAACGAGTTAATACAAGCCAGTTTACCTTAGAATGTCCTCCACGAACGCATCCCCTCCGTTTCGTGTAGTGCCTTACGGCGGAACACTAAATAAGGCTAATGTTTGGAATATGGTAAGAGGTAGTTTGGCGACAGTTTGGTAAGGCGATAAAGGTTACTAGCTGAGACTTTACCAATGTACATGGATAAAGTCAAGAGTGTGCGCAATGCCATTTTTGTGCAATTCTGGGATGTTTTTTTAAATGAAAATAGGTCGACGTGTACATGAATGATACTGTGTATGTGCAATTCTTAAAAACGTGGCAAGCAGTGAACGATTCTGCACTTTCTCCCAATTTCGCACCTAATCTTCGTCATGATTAAGCACTTTTGTTCCATAAAAGTTCTATCATAAGCGTAATTCGGCTAGCAGATTATTGAAAAAAAAAAAAAATGTTGAATTAAAAAAAAAAAAAAAAAAAAAAAAACATGCCTTTACTTTGTGAAAACAAAATGGCGTCCAAAAGAAAAAAAAAAACTAGCAAATTGCTGTAGCAAGGTTGGTCACCAAAATTTCGTCAAAAAATCGCCAAGTTACCATAATCCGAAGATTAACCCTAAATAAAATAATACCTTCAAAATAAAAGTTACAGAAAGCAATTCAACGATACTTAAAACTTTTTCGATCTGCTGTATTTTGTAAGAAATACCTTTAACCCCTGACGTCCTGTGTACTTGAACTCGCTAAATTCTACATTAAAAATTTGTGTGCAATAATTTAAACATTAAAAAGCTAACTTTTTATTTATTATTACGTAAAAAACAAAGAGAAAAAATAAAATCTGAAAGTTTTCAGATTTTATATTATGCCCAAACGAGCACTTCATTCATTTACAGACACACACGTACGTTTCGAGAGTATTTGGTCTAAAAATATTTAAAAACAGCACATCTTTAAAATTTCCGATAGGCGGTATGCCGCGCTGTGGATAAAAATGTTTTATTCTCTACAGTTTTGCCACCGCTCGCTTAGAAATTGTTGAGTTTTTTTTTAATCAAAAATTCATTAAATATTTACAAAATGTGAAATAGACAATAAAACAAATTCAAAATTCGATTCTATAATCACTACTGCAATAACATCTAGTTGTATACAAAACCTATAAAATTACAGCATTTTGTGAGTAATGTGTACGTACAGTAATCACGGGGGGGGGGAACATTTTACAATCAGTTTCGGAAAAAATAGTCCTTTATTCTGTCCGTATAGACGTCAAGCAAAAAAAATCGTTCAAATGGAGCGTTCAGAAGCGATCAAAATGAAATATCCGTTGAAATGAGATATTCGAAATTATTCGTGATTACAATACATCATTTACCTCGTACAAGGAAGTAAAAAGGGTACTCTAACCAAATCTGCTACATTTACATAATCATAATTTTAAGGTTAATAGTAAATGAATCAGCATGCAAATTGTGGCATTAATAGCAAATCCTAACCATTATAAGAATATGACATCGTGAAAAAAATTCAGCATCCACTATTTGAGATATTCTTCTACTGTTCTTTCTTACATATAATCCAAAAGACGCTTCTGCTTGGAAGCGACGATAAACGTCAATATTCTGTAATAAATAGTCTTTCCAATAAAGTTTCCTAATTACTAACTGTTTCTAATGCAGTAGTAAGAAGGCGACAGAGAAATGAAGAGGAAACACTCTTTTTTTTTCATTCAAAAACGTTGACATGCTTAGTCGTCTGCGCTCTCACCTTTCTCAGTTCCTTCACTCTTCCAAGAATTTAGTTAGTTCCTAATACGAACCCAGCCAGCTACTGGAAGAAGAAACTTTAGAGCCGTTTATTGAGATTCCGTTTCTAAATAAAAAAAAGTCTGAAAGATTTTAGATTTTATATTACGCCCAAAGGGGCCTTTTTTACTTCCTTGTACGAAGTAAAAAGGAAGCATTGTAATCGCGAAAAGTTTCAGGCAACATATTTCAACGAAAATATCCCATTTTGACCGCTATCGAATGCAATTTAACGATGTTTTTGCGTGATATCTGTACGTAAGGACAGAATAAAAGACTCTTTTCCTCCAAAAAAATTATAAAAATGCTTTAAAATGAATTCTGAAGAGAATTTTTCGTGGCGTATGTACCTACGTATCTCGCATAACTCAAAAACGAGTAGCCTCAGAACGTTGAAATTTTGTATATAGGACTGCTATAACATGTAGATGTGCACCTCGTATTTTGGTTGCAATCGGCCATGATGTTGTTTTTATCTTCCGGTTAAGGTTTTTATGCCTTTTGTAATTTTGGAAGCAATATTTGTACAATTATCAACAATTTAAAAGCTGTTTTAAGTGCGGTCAAGTTTTAAATAACATGGCGGGCATATTTGTTTACATTTGAAAGAGCAGAATTTTAGATTTGTTGCCAATCTAGAGTGACTAAGCTTCACAACACAAAAATAACGCCTTCATTTATTAATGCGAATTAAATCATGCTTAATCCTTTCTGGAATTTTTTCGAGGAAATAAGTGTTTAAGATTTACTTCGTAATTTTTAATGCAGATATTTTGAGTTTTTATGTATTTTTGCCTTGTCGCGAAGTGAAAACTGAATTAATTGAATGAGAAATACTCAATCGTCTGTGAAAAACTGTTTCTTTTCTGTTTTGTTTGCTTAATTTCTTTCATACATCGTTTTAGCTTTATTATAGTATTTGAATAGAACATGTGGCAACGATAATTCTTCAAATGATATAAATTTTGTGCATTCAGAGTGTCGTTATAGTAAACAAATATAGTAAATTTTAAAGAGTGCATTTATTGTATTGTGGTTTATGCGCTGTCGACGAAGTGGATTTAATTCAATCCAATCAATTTCAATGAAATTCAAGAAAAAAATGCGTATAATTTAACATTCCATACAAAGAAGTCGTGGTGTACACATCAGTGTTTTTTTTTTTTTTTTTTTTTTTAAAGTTTTGTGTGTCACCTTTATTTATTAATATCATGTTCTTCGCCCTTAAACCATAAAATTCAATTCAACAGCAATATCGCAAAATAATTTAAAAATGAGCATATCTTAAGAATTTCCGATCTCAAAAACTCATAAATGCTTTACAAATATGAAATAGATAATAAAACCAATTCCAAATTAGGGCTTCCAGATGCCCATATTCGGGAGAGAATTACGTTATTCAAAACTAGACTGCTTTAGGTATCGTTGTTTTATCACAATGCGAGTACCGTATCTACATTTACGCAGATTCTTCATTATTTAATTTCTTTAAATATAATACAGGGCTCTAATATTGGGTGGCAACAATTTAAAAAGTTATTCTCCGTTTATGTTCGGAACTGAGGCATATGTCAAACTCTAAAAAGAAGATTCCAAATCTTTCATTTAAATTCAAATTTACTAATGTTTACATCTGAAACCAAAACAAAAGCTACAACTCAAAAACAAGTTCATGGAATTAAGATAATGTTGCCACACAAGAAAAACGAAGGATTAAAAGTCTTTAGAATTACTTCTCGTTCAAAAGTGACATCATATTTCATGGAGCTCGTAATAATTTTTCCTTTCACCATTTATAATGAACCAACGCAAAATGCTAAAGCGAAATTAATAGCTATTTGGGCTAATAAATAGCCATCGTGGAAATTAATTTCCTTAGCTTCTCTATCGCGTAACAAATACAAAATCCAAGTAACCTTCAAAAATTCCTCTACGAAAGACTCCTTCAAATGTAAATATTTTTTCATCTATCTATCTATCTATCTATATATATATATATATATATATATAATCGAAATACCACTGACTCATCACGAGATTACATACGATTGACTTGAAATTTTGCATAGTTACTCAGACCACGATGCAGATGCACACTAAGAATGTATTTTACGTAAATCCTGTCCAAAATGGATTTTTGTTATACAATAGAAGTTTCTCGTAAGTTCGGAATTTTCTTTTATTGTTGCCAAAACTAGATATGAAATACGATGTTGCCAATGAATGCATTTTCCTTTAAAATTATTAAATTGGTAAATAACTTGCATCTATCCAATGAATACAAACAGCATTTTAATGATAAGGTTAATAATAACATTTGTAACCCCACGTCTCAACGAGCGCCACCTAGCGGCCGCCGGAATAAAACACCGGGCAACAAAGACTATAGCAGTCAGTCGATGTACAGGAATCATGGACTGAACACGGTTTTCCCCCGAGATTTACTTTGTAACTTAAATGTATATAATTATAACGCCCTTAATCGTAATTTTTTATTTTAATTGTGTTTTGCTAATTTAAACTATTTAAAAAGGCCAAGTGAGTCTTTTGCTTATGGTAGTTTTGGTTATACATTTATACACTCTTAGACAAAAAAAAAAAAAAAAAAAAAAAAAAAAACGACGTACCAAGAAGGAGTTATTCGAATGAGACGAAAATCGGTAGAAGTGATGTACATGTACAGAAAAACAAATGATTAGAGTTTGAGAAAAATTGGATAATTTATTGAAGTGAAAGAGCTTCACAAAGTGAAAAAGGTCAGTAACGCGTTTGTCCATTCTGACCCTTATGCAAGCAGTTATTCGGCTTGGCATCGATTGATAGAGGTTGCGGATGTCCTGAGGAATATTGTGCCAAATTATGTCCAACTGGCGCGTTAGATCGTCAACATCCCGAGATGGTTGGAGGGCCCTGCCCATAATGCTCCAAACGTGCTCAATAAGAGAGAGATCCGGCGACCTTACTGGCCAAGGTAATGTTCGGAAAGCACTAAGGCAAGCAGTAGAAACATGTTCAGTGTGAAGGCGGCATTATCTTGCTGAAATGTAAGCCCAGGTGGCGTGACATGAAGGTCAACACAACGGGCCTTAGAACTTCGTCGACGTATCGCTGTGCTGTAAGGTTGCGACGGATGGCAACCAAAGGGGTCCTACTATGAAATGAAATGGCACCTCAGACCCTCCTGGTTGTCGTCCTGTCTGACGGAAGACAGTCAGGTTGGTATCATACCGCTGTTTGGGGCGTCTCCAGACTCGCCTTCGCTGTTCATCGGGGCTCAGTTCAAAGCGGGACTCATCACTGAAGACTATTCTACTCCAATCAGTGACATTCCAGTGCGAATGAGCCCGACACCACTGCAAACGGGCTTGGCGTTGTACAGAGGCCAATGGTAGTCGGCGCAAGGGGCGCCGTAACCTCAGTCCCCTTTCTGTGAGCCGTCTATGAATGGTCCTTGCGGTTACTGAAGCACTAGTTGCACGTACAATCGAGGATAATGATGCATCCGGGGCTGTGAGTGCCGCTCTGACGATTGCTCGGTCTTCACCACAGCCAACTCTATAATGGCCTTGAAGCGCAAAAGTCACGTGATCGAGATGGTCGATGTGTTGTGGTAGTGAGTGTATGGTTGTGAATCCGTGGTGGCGGATTTTTTATAGATGTATATTTTGCTAGTAAGTGATTTTAAATCACTTACGCTAAGGTAAATAATATTTTTATCTATACTTTGTTTTATACTTTTTTAATTTTTAGATTTATTTGGGAAAATTTGTAGCTGTTCTCAACCTATTCAAGTAATTTCGTTTTAACATAACATCGAATACATTAGTTTGGACGTTTTGCATAGTGTTGTTTTGAATATTTGTTTGGAATAGTACATTAGGAATTCCTTATTTTGATTATTACTTTCTAATGGCATATTTGGCATTCTGTCCCAATAAAATAAACTTTATCACCACAAACATTTCAGGCATTAATAACAACTATAGATGCATTCATTCAATTGATTCCATGTTTGTTTCAAAAGTATGAAGTTGAATACATATTGTTAGGAAAATTTCACACTGATGTTCCTGAATCACGTTTTGAAATGTATCGGCAAATGTCAGGTTCAGATTATTAAATAAATGACCTACAATTATTAGAAAATGAGAAGAAGCTTCGTTTTATAATTTCATCATCAAATATGAATGTCTCTTTTACCAGATTATGATAAGGATTCTATCTTTACTTTTGCGAATATTAATTGATTATTAAAATTTACTTATTAATGATTTTTTTATAGAAAATGTTTTTTCTGATATTTTAGCAGTGCTAGTTTATGTTTCAGGTTATGATGCCATGAAAAAATTAAGGGTGATAAAATGCGATATTTGCCAGGACTTGTTGCAAAGTACTCATTCAGTAGATACAGCAGATGATATTTTTGGTTTTCTTAAAGAATTAGATAAGGGGGAACTTAAAAATTTTCCATCTGAAGTTACTCTATTAAAATCTTCAATTGTATATTTCTTATTTGGTGAAATTCTTAAAAACATGGAAAACACATTTCTTATGTCAGGAAAGCAAATGGATATTTTATATAAGTTATCTTGCATACGGTTAGTACACTATACAGTTACTTTAATTTAACAGATTCTTGCACTTGTAGAATGACTTTACAAACTCGGTTAGAAAATATGTTTGATAATTTGTAAAATAATGTTAAATAATTATACAAAATATAAAAATGACAAAATTAATATAAAATGTTCATATAAAAATGTTAAAAAATTTAATTAATTTCAGTTAATAACTCAATTGTTTATTTTGATTTATGCTTTGTTTCTGCATAGATTATGTATAATGTGTAGCATGTATGTATATGGTACAGCTCCAAGTTTTATGAATTTAATTTTAATAGTGGTATAGGCCTGTAATTTGGGGAAATCACTTTAAAAAAAACCAAGCCTAATCACTTATCTCTTGGATGCTTTGGAAAAAGTGATTCAACATAAAATTGGAACTGGTACAAATAGATGGCTATCCTTTTTTATGAATGCAATTAGCATTTAGCTCTTTGAAATTATCTTGAAAGATTTATTTATAGTATAACGTGCATGTAATTTCATCTTTATATTCAAATTTTCTAGCATTTAAGGAATTTTAATTCATTTTCCTGTTTTGATAAAATTGAGATATGCAGATTTTATTAGTGAATGGAGTGAAGAGAGATGACTATGGGTATTTGACTTTTAAAAATTTATGTAGCTGATGCGATGGTAGCGGCATGGAGTTTTACAAAATAATTCTTCCCTTAATATTTATTTTACTAGTATGAAAATCTAAAATTTGCATCCATAAATCTATTGAATTCCCCTCTTATGTGGATTTTATATTATTTTGGCAATAAATTTGATTCAGATTACATAAATGAATTTCATTTTTATCAAAATTACATAAATAAAGTTCGCATGAGGTGATTCTCAATGATATTTTTAGTTACATAAACGAAGTACAAATTTTTAAAAAATTATTGAAGATATGCATTTTTACCGCCTGTAAAAATATTGCACTATGAAAAATTTAATGTTAATCATACGACCTACTCACGTTTATTAATTTTACTTATATTTATTTTAATACAAACTACTATTTTCGGTAAAGTTTAACTCCGGGATTATGGTAAAGAGAAAGAAATAGACTATTTCGATCACGTGACCTTCCGAAACTGATTTCGCTTCAAGGCCATGATACAGTCGGCTGTGGGTCTTCACGTTCTGTCGTTTCTCTAGGCCTATTGCTTCCTTTTTGACGCTGTGCGCGGCCATGGTTCCCCCTTTCCTGCCAACATCGTCTAATAGTGGCATCGCTCCTGCTCAAATGTCGAGCTATTCGCCGATAAGTCCAACCGGCTTCTTTGAGCCCAACTACAGGAGCTCTCTCACATTCTGACATCTACGCATATCGTTCGCGCACCTGTATGCGAGGCATAGTTTCTGTCTACCAGAGTACACGGAATGAAATTCGTGAAGAATTTATGACCTGGAATCGTAATTTCTCCTCTTAAATATCCTGCCAGTTTCGCAGATCAGATGCGCTGTAGCGACAACCGTTCATTCATTGGCAGCCAAAATGTAAAATTTTGCATTTTCCGTCGAAACCTGTATGCATATCAATTTGTGTCCAACTTGCTTTATATCTTTTCGGTGCGTCGTTTTTTTGTCTAAGAGTGTATTTATTTAACTGTAATCATAAGTTTCATGAAAATAAATGTTTTTATTAAGAGAAATAAATTATTGTGATGAAAAATAAAAATGTTGTTGTTATTTATAAAAATTGCCATACATAAAAAAATAAAGGACAAATAATTATAATTGATTAAAAAATTTGATAACAAAGATAATAAGATTTATTTTCATGAAATTTGTGATAATAGGTATTAATATATATATATAAACCTTAGTTTTATGTTGGCAGTTTTTCGTTGGTGTAGGCCTACTGGGGATCCCACCACGTTAAACAATGGGAACGCATCCCGATACACAGTACCTCATGGGTGATGTGGAAATCTGTGTACGACAGATCCCCTGACTGGCACTATATTTCCCGACTTTAAATTTTAAAAAAATTACATTAATTATCAATTCGAAATTAGACATTTCGTCCATACAAGCCAGAGATAGCCCCATCAAAGCGCGCGGGTATCCAATAATGCGTGTATACTTGGGAGTATTGCAAAAAAAAAAATAAATAAATAAATAAATAAATAAATAAAAATAATTTGTCTTATTCTGAAATTAATTTTACTGGATTTACTAAAGAAAAATTAACGTAATTTCCCATCCATACCAAAAATAACATAAATAATACTTATCTAATAATTTGTTAAATGTAAACGTCAAAACATTTCGTAAAACAATTACGGAACTAGGAAGCAAATAATAGCGACAGAAAAAAGAAAAAAAGAGGCCCAAGGTACTAGCGTCAAGTTAAATGACCTGTGCCATCACAGAAGCAGATGGCATAAAATAGGAGAGTCTATCGAAAGCAGTAACCATGTCGACGGACGGTGTGAAAAGCGGAAGTACTTTAGCTGCACCTGCACGATGTGAACACGCCTACTACTCTTCCCCCCCCTCTTGCTATTTTTTTTTTTTTCAATCTGTTGTTCTTTGCATCCGTATCTTATCGAAATGATAATTTGAGAGAACGAAGAAGAATGTGCTGTTTAGTAGATGCAAGTGTAAGAGAGGCCACCGACAACCACTACCTTTATCGATGTATAAACGCATTATGTTTAATCTTTTATCAGTTCGATGCTGTGACCGTTGTCAAACGCATGATTTTATATTAATGGTAAGAGGATTTAAATTTTAATTTAAAAAATCTGATGTGGACACTACATAACTTCCTTGTATAGTCTATTATATAAATTTTCTGTCGTATTTCGTTTAAACTTGTTTCCTCCAGTTTCATTAGAGATATATTTCTCATTCAATTAATTCAGTTCTCACTTCGCGGAAAGGTAAAAAGACATGAAACTAGAAAAAATCTTAATTAAATACTATAAAATACAGAAAAAAAAACTGAGACACCAAATACAGTCAAAAACAAACACGCAATTCGTCCAGCGGGCAGGAAGACAAAATTTTCGGCTACAAAACTGAAAGTAAACTTTCGACCACAGTTTGCGATAAGACACTGAAGTTGGTGCATCAAATGACTTAATTCCCTATTCTACTAAGTTTCAAATGTAAACAAATGTTACATTAAACTCGTTAGTCTCAGCGCTACTTAAATTTTTAATTGTTGATAATTCTACAACTATTGCATGCAAATTAGTGAAAGGCATAAAAACCTTAACCGGACATAAGAACACAATAATTCAATCACTTTTAAAACAAAAAAATGTATAATTTACCACCCCATAATAATTAAAATACTGAGCTTATCGAGCTCAGTAACATAATAGGTACGTTTGGTACGGCCGATTGCTACGAAAAAGGGAGCTGCACAACTGTATGTTATAGCAGTCTCAATACAACATTTCAACGTTCTACGACATATTTACATACGTATGTAGCAATGTCACTAAAATTGTTATTTGCATTCTTACAAACACGACCAGAACGTACAAGTATTATCGCATCTCATAAGAACTCCAGAATTTTTATATATATATATATATATATATATATATATAAATTCTGGAGTTCTATATATATATATATATATATATATATATATATATATATAATTCCTTAGAACTTCTTCCCAGAGGACTCCTACTTTTTTGAAAAATCTTTCTTCGAATACTGTTATCATAACATAAGCCAAATATCACTCATCGAGGAAACGTTAGGTTAGAGAGAGGTTATTCGAATATTGAAAAGCAGACGAAAGCTATCTGTTTAAGGAAAGAGATGTCTTCGTAGAGGACATTCTAAGGGAAACCTGGCTTGTAATAACCTTGCAAACAATAAAAACTAGCAAAACCGATGAAAATCAAACCCGTTCACGCGAATTATCAGAATTCAACGATTTTAATCGTTCGGCCGCTGGTGGGGTTCCCTGATCAAAGAAAGAGAACGGAACTATATTTCAATTACATTTTTAAATGAATAGAAAATTCTGAAGAATAAAATGTTAACTTCAAATATGCAGTTTTGTCCTATATATCCAACTATTTTGACTACATTACTATTAAACAGTACAGTTTCATTCTTTTACATACAATTTAATTCTTAACCTCGAAATTAATCACGCATGTTTCACATATACCTTTTAAGCAGCCTAACCCTTGGGAAAAGAAAAAAAAAAAAAAACTTTAAAAGAGTTTACTCAACAAATTATTAATAATAAACTAATAACAGACGATTAATTATTATTGCTGAAAAGCTAATGAAATTTTATACTAATTATTCCAAGTTACAGCAAAAACGATTTGAAAAAAAAAAAACAACCCCGAGTAATAATTAGAATTTGTGTCACCCACAAATAGGATTGAACACCTCAGAGATAATGTTCCTGCAATCGTGTTTGGAAGAAAATGGTAAACATGGAGAAAGACAATCGGATTTTAACACTAGAGATTAGTGGGCTGTATGAAAACATTTCAATATGAACGAAATCAGTTCATTCTTTCCAAATGACAAACAATTCGTAAATAAAATTTTTAGTGCCATGCCAGGAAAGAAAATCTTTTGACACATCAGGATAATTCCTATGATGTAATTATTTAAATTTAATGTAATATAACATATTCTCAATATCAATAAAAGAATTAACGTGGCATTAATATATCATGCCAATTATACTAACCCGAAACAAAAAAGTTGCCAACATTAGCTACTTATTTAAAATGCTGAAATTAACGAAACATTTTCGACATGCAATGACGTCACACGCAATTGAGTGCTTTCTTCAGCGTCAGAATATTACCTTACATAATAACACGTTTAAAGTTTGGTAATGCTATTTTTATTTCATATTTTGTAAAACTTACAAATTTTTTACTAAGAAACTCTACCATTTGAAAGCGAGCAATAGCAACAGATTTCGAAATAAAGCAGATTTTTATCTCCAGCGTGCGAGACTGTTGCCACTCGTAAAAATGAGGACGAAAATGAGCGTTTTCAGAGATTTTAATTAATATCTCGGCTAATTACAGTCGTACGAAGATGAGAATGGTCGAAATGGCTTCCCAAGAATTTTTAGAATCAGGAATAATTTATTTAAAAGTTTGGCAATTTTATTTTTATTTCATATATTATAAAACAAATTTTTTGCTAAGAAACTCTATGATTTTAGCAAACAGTGGCAACACATTTCGAAATAAAGCAGATTTTTACCTCCAGCGTGAGAGCTTGTTGCCACTCGGAAAAATGAGGGTGAAAATTAGCGTTTTCACAGTTTTTAATTAATATCTTGGCTAATTAAAATCGTACGAAGATGAGAATGGTCGAATTGGCTTCCCAAGAATTTTTAGAATCAGAAATAATGTATTTAAAGTTTGGCAATTTCATTTTTATTTCATAGTATGTTGTAAAACAAATTTTTTGCTAAGAAACTCTATGATTTTAGCAAGCAGTGGCAACACATTTCGAAATAAAACAGATTTTTACCTCCAGCGTGAGAGACTGTTGCCACTCGGAAAAATGAGGGCGAAAATGAGCGTCTTCAGAGTTAATAATTAATATCTCGGTTAATTAAAGTTGTACGAAGATGAAAATGGTCGGAATGTCTTCCCACGAATTTTAGGAATTCGGGCGTGTCTCTCTCGAAGCTCAACTACGAAATTTTTGTGAACTGAACATACACAACACAAACAGACTAAGACACAAAAACATATTAAAATAAAAATTATTATCCCTTTATAATCCTCTTCTTTATCCTCTTGAAATGAAAACAAAACCGACAAAAACTTCCCGTTTTAAAAGCTCGATCCTACACTTTTATGTGAAAAATTCGTTTGTTCGCTTTCAAACTCTGTTAACTTACCATTCGTGTATGGTATCTGGCAATAAATGCACAGATATGTAGAGCACGACATGAAAGTTCTCAGCAAATACCTGTCAGAGCGCCCCATACATTATTCAAAACCCTTACTCGAGAGTTTCGTTTCGACACAAATTTCGAGGAATCTAATAAATAATTCAACATTTCTGCAACAGACAGGCAGCTTAAATGTTTGCCGAGAATCTGTTTGGATTTTATTCGTAACCAAAGTTCCTTACTTGCTTACGATGTATTAGAAGTTAACTCTATTTGTTTATTATCAAAGTGGAATTATTATAAAGCTCATATTCCGCTTTACGAAGAAAAACTAATACGAAATTACCTAGAAGAGAATTTTAAATTCTATATAGATTAGGGAATTTCAGATTCTCTTCTAGATAATTTCAGCTCTGATGTTTATAACATATACAAAGGCATTTAAGAGAGGGATCAAAGAGAAGGCTGTTAAAAATAGTTAAATCTTTATCTGTTAAAAATAGTTATCAAGTTTATACAGATTTTTTTTTTTTTTTTTTTTTTTTAATTATGTGTTTCGCCATTTGGCACTATACAGAAAGGGAAGGATACCCTGTAGAGGAATTTTTAAGGGAAATTGTCTCGCATCCCGGTGGAAAAAAACCCACAAAAACGTCGATGTAGCCACCACTTTCTTAAGGACTCGAACTACCAGAGTTCAGAGGCTTTTACCACTCGGTCCCCGGTAGCCGTTTATTCAGATTAAAACTTTTTTTTCTTTGTTCCGTACGATTATCTATTGTTTTATTTTCCTACATAATTTAAAATAAATAATATTAAATAATTAAAAAACATAATTTAAATGTTTGCAAAATATCTGCTTCACTAAATATATTTATGTGTACTTCACTAACTATATTAAAAACCAGACTTTTTTTCAGATTTTTACGGTTGCCCGAAGGGGCCTGTTAAGGTTTTTTACGTTCTCGCTGAGCTCGTTATCTACTGTTAAATTCACTCCTATTAAAACTTTTTTTGTCTTTTTAGCTTTATTATTAAACATCATTACATCATTTTCTTCGCACTTACGCCGCATACAATTCCAGAGCAAAATTACAAAAATTTTAAAAGCAATATACGTCTACAAATCCCAATGCAACGTTATATGTTGGCATACTTCCCCCCCCCCTCCAGGCTTTTCTGAGATGATCATATCACCGATGAGTTTGTTTACTAAGATCGTTTTACAAAACTTTTGTCTGTCTATTATTAACGTTTGTAGGTTTACTTTATTTATTAAATATCACGTTTCTGCCGCTTACGGCACATAAAATTTGATTTAACAGCAAAATTAAAAAATATTTAAAAACTGCATATCTTTACAATTTGCGACAAGAGTGAGCTTGTAGCCATCGAAGAGGGACTAAATGCAGTTTTGTACTTTACAGATCTTAAGGCAGTGTGGATTTTTGTCTGACAGTCGTAGCGCTATCAAATATCTTTCAAACTGGCAAAGAGTTGGTGATAGGTGCAATTCTTAGGAAGCGAGCAGGAAAGAAGCAAATTATTGATCAAGCAATGCGATAAGGAAATACATATTCGATGATAAAGAGGTTTTTAGAATTAAGAACTTTTTTAGGAGATGTAAATAACCCTAATGTTTCACTAACAGAAAGACTGTCGAATGATCTTGCAGAATTGGAAACTTTTCTTTCTATACCATATACAGCCACAAAAAAAGCTGCAATCTGAAGAACTGACAGAAGGCGAGAATGGGGTGTTTGTTCTCTCTGAAATGGAGGGTTTATTGCAGAAGGAATCGTTTTTTTTTTTTTTTCAATGAAGAAAAGAGAAACTAGTTTGCTAGACAACGAGATCTTGCTGGGTTCAATATATGGAGATCCGAAACACGGAATTTTCTTGGATGACGAACAAATTAAAAAGGCTAAGAAATTCATCTATGAACTTTCATTAAGAATAAATTATTCTCAGAACAAGTGAAGAATTCGAATCAGGACAGTCAAACTGCTAACATTGCAATTGAGTCTCTATCATCCTCTTCCAGTGATGAATTAGATTTTGAGAAATATTTTTGGATAATATTGAAAAGGCTAAGACAAAGCGAATGAAAATAAGAAACCAAGAGCCGTTAGATATAAAAAACAAAGAAAATCTTGCCGAAACTACACTGGTGTGCAAAAATTAAGGACGAATTCGAAAAATTAGCATATCAGCTGAACGAAGAGGCAGAGCGGACAGAAAGACCAATCAGGAGATTAAGTAAGGTGATGTACGGTAGCACATGCGCAGATATGCAGGTAGACGTAATGGGGGAGGGTCTGAGTAGTATAAAGCATGTTGTCGGTGTAAGATCAGTATTTCTGTCAAAGAGATTGCACGCCGTATAGCAGTTAAAGTCACACCGAGTTGCTGCCTCAGCGAGAAATGGCGAATAATCAATCAATCTGTTAGACGACATCTGGATGCTTTTACCCGAGGTCGAATCATTGGGAAGTTGGAGGAAGGCCGCAGAGTGACAAGTGTGGCTGCAGAGTTCGGAATTACTCACAGCATCGTTTCACGACTTTGGAGACAATTTCAAACTACAGGAACAGCTATCCGGGGGTTTAGTAGTGGTCGTCCACGAGGAACCACACCCGCAGATGGCCGGTATATTGCCTTACAGGCCAGAAGAAACAGGCGGCAGACAGCGGGAGAAATCGCTAGACACACGACACAGGCGACTGGACGACCGATATCGCGTTTTACCGTGGCCAGAAGACTGCACGGTGGTGGTCTGTTTGCACGACGCCCTGTACGGTGTGTACCTCTAACGCCTGCCCATCGGAGAAGGCGTTCTCTGTGGTGCCGGGAACACCGGAATTGGAGAGACAATGAATGGGGACGAGTACTCTTTACAGATGAGAGCAGATTCAGTCTCAGTAGCGATTCTCATCGCATACTCATCTGGAGAGAGCGGGGAAGCCGCAATCATCCCTCGAACATAATTGAAAGGGGCAGGTATGGAGGTGGCGATGTTCTCGTTTGGGAAGGCATCATACTTGGTAGTCGTACAGACCTTCACATCTTCGACGCAGGTTCAAGTCAACGGGACCCGTTATTGTAACGAGATTCTTCTTCCATATGTGCGTCTTTTTAGAGGCGCTATGGGTCCGCAGTTCCTTTTCATGGACGACAATGCACCATGTCATCGCACAGTAGCTGCCGAACAGCTCTTAGAGAGTGAGGATATTGAACGCATGGATTGGCCGGCACGATCTCCGGATCTCAATCCCATCGAGCATGTATGGGATTTTCCAGGCAGACGCTTGGCAGCGCGTACCTTACCACCAGTAACGATTCCGGAGCTTCGATTGGCGCTGCAAGACGAATGGGCAGCAATGCTTCAACAACTCATTGACACCCTCATTCTCAGCATGGGCAGACGCTGTGAAACCTGCCTAGCAGTCAGGGGAGATCATATCCCCTATTAAAGACCGGATGTTTTTTGCTGGACACCCATCACAGGGATGTTTCGGCCTTCAGTCGCATTGCGCTCCATGCTACTTTTTCAATAAGGCTTCTTTTTATCCCTCCGATTTCTCTTTTAGTAAGTGTTGCTTACATTACTCATGTCCTTACGTATTCGGGATCTTACGGTATTAAATATGTTGATTTGGAAAGCTTTTGTACAAAGTTATATTGAAAAAACTGTCTCGTCCTTAATTTCTGCACACCAGTGTATACTGTTTCTTAGAAATAACTGATGCCAATTTTTCCATTTCATAATAAAATGCTAATTAAAATAAATAATTTGCTATGCCATCAATGTTTTTCTCTAGCATCTATTACTTCTTTTATATTAAAAAAATAAGCTGTAAACCATGTCTATATGTTTACATATATATATAAGGAAGTCGGAGTCATTAAAATTCCAGGAGTCAGAGTCGGGGTCGGTCATTTTCCCTACCGACTCCACAGCCCTGCTCGCAGCAGGGAACCGAATCGGGACCTCTCGAATATGCGCCGAGTGTGTTAACCGTTACACCATAAAAGCACGCTGAAAGAAGGGAAGAAATAACCTTATAACATTTTCATTTATTTTGTTATTTCACTATAAGGCCCTTTTTCACAATTAGCTGCAATAATACGCTTTATAATATCTAAACATTAAGAGTGAAGTATTAAACATAACACCAGATCGAATATCAGTAAATACACTTACTTCAACAGATAGTTGAATACTATTACATAATATAAAGTGTATTCGAAATTCATTAGTAAATTAACATGCCATCTTAGATGGCATGTTAATTAACGGAGGTTTAAGGCACACAAATGGGTTCAAATTTGGGATAAAGGATGAACATTTGTGAAATATAGGCTTTAGGGAATGAGGGCACTTGTAATCTACCTATACCAAAGTCCTACCGAGAGGTTGAGGTTAAGCAAATAATATTATCCGATTCCATATCTTACAGGGATCTTAGTAAAAAAAATGTGATGAATTTTAGGTTGAAAAAAAAAAACAGTTCTATACAGATAGTAAATAAATATAATAATCTTATAAATCGCAAATGTAATAAGATATAATTTTATTTTAGCAAATGTCAAGCATCCTCCAAATCCTTAAAATCAATAAAACTATCAAAAACCTCCGATAAAAACAAAAACAAACAAACAAAAAATGGCAAACCAAAATAGAAACAACCTTCAACTGCAGGAAAGGAAAGTGCAAACAGAAAACAAAAGAAATTTGATCAAACAGCAATCTTCAAACAAAGCACTAAACAATTCATTCAACAATCTGCGCACAATCGTTCTTTTTGAAAGGGCAGCTGCTTGTATTTACGTGTTTTTAGGTATCATTTTACACGATCCCAAAACATTTGACCCAAATGTAAGCGAAGCTACATTACGCTAGAAATCTTTGACGATAAAAGAACCTCAAAATCGCCTCTTCAATGCAGGCAGAAAATAATAAATCAACGACAGTAATTCTTTTCAGTTTTTATAGCTTAAATTCTTTTAAAATAAAAAATTAATTTTTATTTAAAAATTGGAAAAAATTCTCGAACAATCCAAATTTTTCTTCATTATTATTAATATTATATCTGAAAATTGGTAAGATGCTTTCATAATTAATTCGCTGTTAATTTTCAGTTTTAGCCGAAAGGGACAGTTTGCCCAGAAGGGCTATTAATTTCGTTTTGGCATTCTGCGTTGGTTCGCTTTTGCCACCAAATATTACAGCCCTGCATTATATGAAGAATTTTCATGAATGTACGTACGTTTCTTGCAGTATGAAAAAACAACGGTACTTAGAGACATCCAATTTTGAATAACGTAGTCCTCGACTCGAATATGAGCATCTGGAAGCCCAAATTTGGAATTTGTTTTATTATCTATTTCATATTTTGTAACACTTTAAAAAATTTTTAATTAACAAACGCAACGATTTCAAAACCAGCAATGGCAACACTGTACGGAAAATACATATATTTATCTCCAGCGCGCGAGACTGTATCGAAAATTCTAAAAATGTGTTTTTTTAAATATTTTGTAGCATTGCTGTTGAACTGAATGTTATGGCTTGCGCGAAGAACAAAGGTAATACACAAAACGTTAAAAAACGCCCCTTTGGGCGTTATATAAAATCTGAAGGCTTTGAGATTTTTATTTTAAATTGAAATTTTTTCTTTGACTTCCTTTTCTCCAAAAAAAAATTATAACATACGACTTGTGACATTATGACTTACAGAAAGGGAAAATTACGGCATTTTTGCGAGTTAGCCCCTTCGAGCCCGGTAGCGAAAACGCGCGCTTATCGCGGAGGCCGGCAGTGTCTTCCGCGAGCGTCTCTCCAGGGCCGGGGGCTTTTTTGCTACTAAGCCTAAATCCATGAAATTTCCGAAGTATCAACGCATTGTTTAATAATGCTCTATAGAGTATTTAAACGGCTTATGCTTTATAAATATTTTTATATATATACTTTAACTACCTTATTTCTTGTTTAAATGCATATTTTACACATTTCATTTTAATTACTCATCATTTTATGAATTTTAACATTATACATCTGAAAACTAAATATATTACTTAAAATTCTCTTTTCGTATGAAAAATTTTAAAACAGGGATCTACACACAGTCCTACGTTACATTCCTTGAACTCGTAATAACTCATTTGCCGTTTTGGAGGATTTTTCCGGGAATGTGAACAAACGAAGCATCGTCGTCTCATTTTCTTATCAGTCTCTTCTGAACAAAGTTTTGGAAAATGTCTTTCAGTTAATCTTTCAGAATCAATATCAGAATATCAGAATTTCAGAATCAATATCTGAAATATTTTGCATCATTTCTGCTATTTCACGCTCTGTTAAACATTTTCGACGCTTCGACATTGAAACGGTAAAAACAGAAAGAATTCACGTCTAACAAGATCTAATTATTTTCTAAAAACTGAACTGTAAACCGAAATACTCAACGCTTTAGCGCATATAAAACTTCTACTTACAATAAACAACTACCACGTGTGAATAAAGTGCGATGAGACGTCATAAATCACGCCATTCGGAAACATTTAATTCCCCGTTTGTTTATATAATCAAAATCACGTGTATGTGAGTCATGCTTCTCTCATTTCGAGTAGAAGGTCTAATTTACATGTATCTGAAACCATATGGACATACAGTGCCATCTTGTGGCAGAAATTATAGTTTGAAAAACGTTCCAAGGTACTGGCACAAATACGTGACAGTAGGTAGAAAATGCAACAATGCTCTGGCACGCCTGCGTGTCGGCCGGTAGATAAGTGTGTTCGTTGCTGGCACGTATACGTGACAGTCGGCGCGAAGGGGTTAAGTAAAAACTTATATAATTATAAAACATAGAGAGTTGGTTTATGGTTTATTTGATAGACGAAGTTGTGCACTAAGAAATACAGACCGAATTTTAGAATTACGAATCAGAAACAGTTTTTTTTTTTTTATAATAAACTAAAAAAACAGCCCTAATGGGCCAAGGCCTGAAGTGCCCCGAAATCTGCTTTCTTGACCGTGGGCCCCGGGGTGCGTAAGCATATGCCCTGAACAAGTGGTCAGCTTGGGTCGCAGGAGCCCCAGTGTTTAGGTATAATAATAATAAAGTAATAATAATAAGAAGAAAATGGCAATAATAATCATAAAGTAATAATAATAAAGTAATAATAATAAAATAATAACAATAAAATAAATAATAATAAAATAATAATAATAATAACAAAATAAAAATAAATAATAATAAAATAATAACAATAATAACAAAATAAAAATAAATAATAATAAAATAATAACAATAATAACAAAATAAAAATAAATAATAATAAAATAATAACAATAATAACAAAATAAAAATAAATAATAAAAAAATAATAACAATAATAACAAAATAAAAATAAATAATAATAATAGTCTTTTTATAGGAAATTGGCTCGCATACACGTTACACAAGAAGAAAACCCGTTTGCCGGGAATCGAACCCCGCACCGAACTACCATTGTTCAGTTGCTTTTACCGCTCAGCCGCAGCATGAAAACATGTTGTAATATGTGCATGTAGAAGTCACAGGAGATCATATTCCATACCAAAAACATAAACCTGAATTTTTTCCGAGTTCTTAGTTTTTCTAAACTCTCTTTGTAACATATTAATACCATTTTTATTGTTTTATATCACATGCAATGCTCTTTAATTTTTTCCCCCTTAGCATTCGTGTGTTATGATCTTATACATCAAACAGATTCATAACATTAAACTTAAATAGTTTTTGAGTAATCTGTGATTTCATGCATGTAAAAATAACTTTGGATATTCACCATGATGTCGTCTATATTAGATACCAAACTTTCTTGAAGCTGGGGAAAAAAAAGATGTTTCGCGAGGTCTAAGAAAATGATTTCCTCTGCTTTAAAAGACGGTAATTTAACATAAAATGCACATTAAGAAGATGAGCATCGCAAACAGTAAATGAAGCATTTGAGGGGTGCAGTCAAGCGGAAGGGACCATGTATCACCTGCGGAAGTATTCAGGTGATGCCGCTGAGAGATTACTTGTGACCCCATGTGGCGAAATGGGCTTGCGAATTCTTCCTTTTGCGGCTGTTTCCCCAAGTGTTACCTCATGGAGCTACCTGTAGTTTTGCTCCCTTCAATGTTATTTGATAGATAAGCATTTTACAGCATCCACGCATATAGGTAGGAAAGGGAGGAGGGGCCAACCCGCGCTAAAAGTGAAGCACTGCTTTGGAGCTTGGGTCACCAGATGGGGTGTTCTTTGTTTACATTCAGAAGCTCGCTTGACAAGATTCTGATAGTATTTCGACACACAGTTCCATAGAAATCGAAAAAGGGACACTTTCGCGTGAAAGAAACATTCATAGTGTGATGGATAATAGCAATTTGTATAGTTTAGTGACATTTACGCAAAAATCACATCTTGGTTATTTCTCGATAACTAACAACAGCGATTTTGATTATGAATTTGTTTTATAAAATTCTAAGCTGTTGCACTACAAAAATATAGATTTTAAGAAAAATGTTATGCTTAAAGAATGAAAAATACCTTACGGTACATTTAAAATTGTATACGTCTTTCGATACCATTGATAGAGTATTCGCTACTTTTATTTTATTTTCCAAACGTCAAAATGTTTTAAATAAAACAAATTTTTTTCACATCCATATATTATTGTAACATGTACCTTTTAAAATTTTTTAGAGCAGAGGCTTTACTGCTGCTCATTTTAAACCCATCGTTTTAATTTTATATATCTGAAAAATAATCACTTTGGGCTTACACGTTTTATAAATATAAAATTATGTATGTTAAAATATTTGCTTTTTGGTCAGATTAAGTTTTTATTAAATAGAGTGCAAGGGCTATCTGCCTAAAGAGAGAGATGCCATCGTGGAGGAATTTTGAAGAAAAACTGACCTTTGAGTGGGTATTAAAAAAATACTTATAATTTTCATTCAAATTATATTCATATATATTTTTTATGTAAAACTTTCGGGTGTATGCTAAATTAGTGTAAATTACTTTACACGAAAAATATAGTGAATGCACGGAAATTAAAGATTTGCACATGCCGGAAATGAAAAATAGGAAATATGTATGGGTATTTATGCATGTGCTTGCAAAAAGCATGTATCTGCCTTTGACAAAATACTTAAATATTCATTAAATTATTTATAAATGGATTTGAAATGAAGAATTTATTCACTTATAAACAACTGTGAAAGTACTGTGAAAAAATCTAATGATTAAATGTGTCTAATTTATAATGATTATAAATGTTATCTAAATATATAATAACCTTAATATTGAATTGTAAACATAAATTGAAATCCTGTAGACAAATACTTTATAAAACTATTTAAGCAAAAATTGTTCGCATTGGAAAGCAATCTGTTAAAAGGTATTGTAAAGCAAATGCTATGAGATGCGCACTTAAGAACGTAATAAAGATTTTTGGAATATGTATTGTTGAAATGAAGGGTAAAAAAAATCTGATAAGTATAATTAAAAGAATTATTCCCCTTACATTTTATAATAACTCAGTTACAAGTTTTAAATAATACTTAAAAAAAAAAAAAAAAAAAAAAACTTATTTTATTCCCTTTCAGAAATATTCAGAGAAAGTCAAGTACTATTTAATACCTATTTAATTATTAGGAAAATAATTCTCTAATTTAAAATGAACCGAATAGAGCATTAATTATAAATTGACTTACATTTTTTGATTTAAAAGAAGCCAAAAAAATCATGTCATATTTAAGAAAGTATTTTAGGAAGAAGCTCTATAAATAGAAAAGAAATAATGCATAATTTTAATATTAATAATACAATAAACTTTGATCTTAATTTTTGTACCTTAACCGAATAAAATCGAATTACCTTAATTTTTTTTCTAATGTAATTAACGAAAATTTGTGAAAATATTTCATTCAAATTAAACCATTCTGAGAAAACTGTCCTGTGAAAAGTATAGCATTTAATTACGTTGAGAATGAAATGTTGTTTAAAAATATGTTGTTTTCACATACTTAGGACTCTAAAGTGTTATAGAAAAAGAAAATATATACATTTATATGTATATTTACGACATAATTACAAAATATTTACATCCGAACGCGTCAAATCCCATAGAACTCAATGGTAAATGACCCAATGTTTTGGTCACCACGTAGGGATCGCCGGTGCTTCAGAGCAGGGTACGGGAGAAACTTGTTTAGGGCGACTCCATCTTACTTCCTACCTCCATGCAACCACGACGGAAAAAAAAAAAAAAAAAAAAAAAGATTACCTTCTTTATTGTCTCATTTCAAACCATCATCTTCTTTCCAAAAAGTTTTTCTACATGTCTGATAGATAGAATGAAACGTGCAGAAAGTAATAAAAACTATTTTCAAGAATTCATTCTTTTTTGGGGGAGGACGTTATTAAATAAAAATCAAATTTATGAAAAATTGGCCAAGATTTATTAATTTACCTAGAATTTACACTAAAAATAATATACAGGTATATACTTCATTGGGTCGCCACCGTTTTTAGAACCATTTTGACATACCGATGATTATTATCCTGCAATATACTGCCGTTGCCATCTTGCTTCTGTAATTCTTCCACTAGAATGATAGGCCACAACTAACTGAAAACTTAAATAAATACTCTTTTAAATCTTAGGTTTTCATAACGAAGCCTTAAATTTACGTTAGAGATTTTTATTTGGGTTAGTTTCTATATTACACCCCCATCCACTGAGATATTCATTCCTTTTTGTTACTTGTTTTTTACTGATGACAAAAAGCCTTAAGCTCCGGAGCGATAAAAAAAAATCTATCAACCCCCTGTTTCGCAAAAATGTTAAAATTTTGGGTTCTAAAATCAAATTTCAGGTACACACTAGCGAGCTGCAGCCAAAGCAAAATTTATAAGTTCTATGTACCCCTGAAAAGCAAATAAATAAAAACATTCCAATATAAATGAAATCAGTTAATTCTTTTCAAGCAACAAACAATTCGTAAATAATTTCTTTTGTTGCCAAACCAGGAAACAAAAACTTTTGACACTTCAGGTTTATACGTATGATGTCATGATTTAAATTCAATGCATTACAAGCACATTTTCTCAATATCAATAAAAGAATTAACTTTAAATCACATATCGTGTCAGTTATAATTAACAAACAAAAAAGCTGCCAACCGCAGCTATTTATTTAAAATGGTGACATTAACGAAACATTTTCGACATACAATGACGTCACAAGTAATCGCGTGCTTTCTTCAATCTCAGAACATGACTTTATATTATAATAATATATTTAATGTTTGGCAATTCCCTTTATTTCAAATTTAGTAAAACAAAGTTTTGATTAACAAATTCTATGATTTGAAAGCGAGCAGTGGCAACACTTTTTCAAATAAAACATTTTTATCTCCAAAGCGCAAGACTGTTGCCACTCGGAAAAATGAGGGCAAAAATTAGCGTTTTCAGAGTTTTTAATTAATGTCTCTAATTAAAGTCGTGCGAAGATAGGAACGGTCGAAATGACTTCCCACGAATATTTGAAATCGGAAATAATATATTTAATGTTTCTCAATGTTATTTTTATTTCATATTTTGTGAACTTACAAATTTTTTATTAACAAATTCTTTGATTTGAAAGCGAGCAGTGGCAACACTTTTCGAAATAAAGCAAATTTTTTTCCTCCAGCGTGCCACTCTGTTGCCACTCGGAAAAATTAGGGCAAAATTTAGAGTTTTCAGAGTTTTTAATTAATATCTTGGCTGAATAAAGTCGTACGAAGATGAGAATGGTCGAAATGGCTTCCTACGAATTTTTGGAATCCCCCCGGGGGGGGGGGGTAACTCTCACGAAAATCAACTCCTCACCGTTCGGAAGAAAAAATGCTACAAACAAACAGACGGTTTTAATAGTATAGATTCTATATTTCACATATTTAATTCTATTTAGTGTGCCATTATTTTTCAGATGAACTCCAACACCATCTAAAGGATATAATAAAATAATTTGTTTAGAACTGCTTACTATTGACATCAAACTCATGCAAATAATAATTAGAATTATAGCATTTTAGATAGAGGCACAGAATGACTATTTTTATTAATAGAAATAATTAAGTTGTTTAATTTTACAGTTCTTAATATTTTTCAGTTCTTTAAATAATTCAGTTTTTCAGTTCTTTCGTGTTCTTTCATTCTCAGTTTCAGTTCTTTCGGGTTCCTTTATAGTTAAGTTACAAGTGGAACTATCAAACGGAATTAAAAGATCTGCTTAGATAAAAATACAAAATTTAACCTAAATTGTATATTAGTTATAGCCAATTCTTTTTCTCAAGCTGGGAAATAAAATGTTAATTTAATAATACGGTTTTACTTCACAGGCAACCATCTTACGAATAATAGTTAAATAGACTAATAAAATTGAAACGTTCAATTATTATTATTATTATTATTATTATTATTATTATTATTTTTGCGCTATGAACTCGACACTCGTGATCCTTTCTGACAAAGGATAAAATTTAGAATTATGCTTTTTTTTTTTTTTTTTTTTTTTTTTTTTTGTCTCTGACTATAATCGAAATTTATTTTTGAAAATATTCATAAAATTTCGGCATTTCCCAATATGCTTTTGTGAAATTCCGGTTGTAAATCAGTACAAACATGAACAAATTTTTTAAAAAAATCACTAAAATTGTGTTCAAAATACATACTTCCGTCAAAACATCGCCTTCGAAATTCTCCTAAGATTCTTATTTACTTCTTCCTTTATAGCAAGAGGAAAAGAAATAGGTATTCCAAATCGAAAAATTCATTCTTTACCATGACGTTCGCTACTCCTGTAGTTTCATACGTACAAACACTGGCGACTGTAGTTGGACAACACAGTTGGCACACTTGCAAACATTTCCAAGAAACAAGGTACACGAGAAATAGAAGGAAGACGTTCGACTTTAAGATTCAAATTTTTCTAAAAATAGAACCAACGACAACCTGGATGCCTAATTCATAGCTCTTTCAACTGCGCGTCCTCTACATTTTGATTTATTAGAGAAAAAGGATAATATTTATAAACTCTAGTTATTTTCGACAAAAACAACAACGGGAAAAAAACAGTTTGAATCTTTTTCTGGAAGATAAGCTTGATGAACTTGATTTTGAATGAGACAGATAGTAAACTTTTCAAGGTCAATGAAATAACTTTAAAAAAGAAATGAAGAAAATATACTTAGTTTTTATTTTATTTTTTCGGGGGGGGGGGCTATGAAAAAAAAAAAGGCCTCGAAGCCTTCTAGAAATGTTAGCTATTAGTGTTCTCGCGTTCCTTCAGAGAGACAGTTTTTCAAGATGAAATGAATTTGCTATACACTTTGTTTTATGTTCGAATTTAAGTATTTATCGGAGATAACAAATATTTCAGTTATTATTTAGTATACAAAAAAATTATTTAACAGTTTAGATTATTCTTCCACTTAATTTTAACTAGTTAACTACATTGTTGCGAATTTTTTATATTAGTAAATTATTTTTAGTAAAATTATATATGAAATTGTAGTACTCTTCTGCATAACGTAACATGAAAAACTTGAAAGCGACGAAGTTTTATTAGAAATATAACAATACACGGGCGAGTCTATTTAACATTGAATAAATGGTTATCTCGCAAATTGGCGAGATAACATCAAGTTGGCAATGGTTTTGGTGACTTAATGTTTTATCGCCAAATTTGGCGAGAAACTGAAAGAAACACATTTTAGTCCGGTCCCTGAATAACTTATTGATACTGTAACTGAATAAATGTAATTGATCCCTATATGTAACTTTAACCGTACCCGCTTCCCAGTAATTTCGAGAAATGGAAGGTACTAGAAATTTCTCGGCGGCGGGTGAAAACTATATAAGAAAAGAGAACGCACCATTTTCTCAGTAGTTGTTTAGTTCCCTCTTAGTTCGGCGTAACTTTGGAGCATTGAGAGATCTCCGTAGGAGCTTCGCCTTTTTAGATGCGCATTGTGTTGTGTTTAACGCTCTTTTAGTAGCTTGGAGTGTAACTACTGGTTGTGCTCTGTGATACTGAGGACAGCCGTACGAGTATTGTTGCGTGCGTACGGGTTCGTAATAAACTGAATGCACACAGCTCCGATAACAAGTTTATAAAATTTACTTTATCAAAAGAAACATTTCAAAGATCTAGAACTTTCCACAAAAAAATAGTCGTACAACTCTTCACAATATCACAGAGCGCAATCAGCAATTACACTTCAAACTACTATGATTGTAAACGTTACACACAACGCAATGCAAGGCGCATCTCAAGAGCTAAGCTAACTCTGAGATATCTCAATACTCCGACTCACGCTGAACTAACAACCCACAGCATGCTCTCTTTCCGGTCTTATATAGTTTTCACACAGCCGCCGACATATTTCTAGCACTTTCTACTTCTCAAAATTACCGGAAGGCATATGAAGAGAGAATTATAGTTACAGTTATAATATTAAATAATTATAGGCGAATCATAGTTGCACATTATACTTTCCTTACAAAAAATCAATCACAGTTATTCAATTACTATGCCTATTATGGTGATACATGGCCGCCACTTTCTCGCTATTTATCGCCAAATTTGGCGATAACAATAAGTCGCTAAAACCATTGCCAGCTTGGCGATATCTCGCCAAATTAGCGAAAAACCCATTTATTCTATGTTAGACTTGCCCGTATATTCTTTCTTTTCCAGCGAGTTTCGCTTCTTTAGATTTTCATGTTACATTATGTCTGTTACCTTTATTTATGAAGCATCGCGTTCTCCGCACTGAAACCGTAAAATTCAGTTCAAGAACAATACCGCAAAATAGTTTTAAATTGAACTTATCTTTAGAATTTCCGATACACAGTCTCGCGAGCTGGATATAAAAATGTTTTTTCTGTACAACGTTGCCACTGCGCTAGAAGTGAAGTACTGCTTTGAAGCTTTGAAGCACACCCGCGCTAGAAGTGAAGCACTGCTTTGAAGCTTGGGTCACCAGATGGGGTGTTCTTTGTTTACATTCAGAAGCTCGCTTGACAAGATTCTGATAGTATTTCGACACACGACAGTTCCATAGAAATCGAAAAAGGGACACTCTCGCATGAAAGAAACATTCATAGTGTGATGGATAATAGCAATTTGTATAGTTTACTGACATTTACGCAAAAATCACATCTTGGTTATTTTTCGATAACTAACAACAGCGATTTTGATTATGAATTTGTTTTATAAAATTCTAAGCTGTTGCACTACAAAAATATAGATTTTAAGAAAATTGCTAAAAGAGATCTGCCAAAATTTATTTTCTAGAAGATTTGAAAAGTTTGAAACTTGATGGCTAAATGTAAATATAAAATTATGTATGTTAAAATATTTGTAATTAGGCACATAGGTCAGATTAAGTTTTTATTAAATAGAGTAACGCATGCAAGGGCTATCTGCCTAAAGAGAGAGATGCCGTCGTGGAGGAATTTTGAAGAAAAACTGACCTTTGAGTGGGTATTAAAAATAATACTTATAATTTTCATTCAAATTATATTCATATATATTTTTTATGTAAAAGTTTCGGGTGTATACTAAATTAGTGTAAATTACTTTACACGAAAAATATAGTGAATGCACGGAAATTAAAGATTTGCACATGCAGGAAATGATAAATAGGAAATATGTATGGGTATTTATGCATGTGCTTGCAAAAAGCATGTATCTGCCTTTGACAAAATACTTAAATATTCATTAAATTATTTATAAATGGATTTGAAATGAAGAATTTATTCACTTATAAACAACTGTGATAGTACTGTGAAGAAATCTAATGATTAAATGTATCTAATTTATAATGATTATAAATGTTATCTAAATATATAATAACCTTAAAATTGAATTGTAAACATAAATTGAAATCCTGTTGACAAATACGTTATAAAACTATTTAAGCAAGAATTGTTCGTATTGGAAAGCAATCTGTTAAAAGGTATTGTAAAGCAAATGCTATGAGATGCGCACTTAAGAACGTAATAAAGAGTTTTGGAATATGTATTGTTGAAATGAAGGGTAAAAAAAAATCTGATAAGTATAATTAAAAGAATTATTCCCCTTACAATTTATAATAACTCAGTTACAAGTTTTAAATAATACCTAAAAAAAAACTTATTTTATTCTCTTTCAGAAATGTTTAGAGAATGTCAAGTACTATTTAATTCCTAATAATTCTCTAATTTAAAATGAACCGAATAGAGCATTAATTATAAATTGACTTACATTTTTCGATTTAAAAGAAGCCAAAAAATCATGTCATATTTAAGAAAGTATTTTAGGAAGAAGCTCTATAAATAGAAAAGAAATAATGCATAATTTTAATATTAATAATACAATAAACTTTGATCTTAATTTTTGTACCTTAACCGAATAAAATCGAATTACCTTAATTTTTTTTCTAATGTAATTAACGAAAACTCGTGAAAATATTTCATTCAAATTAAACCATTCTGAGAAAACTGTCCTGTGAAAAGTATAGCATTTAATTCCGTTCAGAATGAAATGTTGTTTAAAAATATGTTGTTTTCACATACTTAGGACTCTAAAGTGTTGTAGAAAAAGAAAATATATACATTTATATGTATATTTGCGACGTAATTACAAAATATTTACACCCGAACCCGTCAAATCCCATAGAACTCAATGGTAAATGACCCAATGTTTTGGTCACCACGTAGGGATCGCCGGTGCTTCAGAGCAGGGTACGGAGAAACTTGTTTAGGGCGACTCCATCTTACTTCCTACCTCCATGGAGTTTGTCAATCAAAAATTCGTTAAAGTTTTACAAAATATGAAATCGATAATCAAACAAATTTCAAATTTGGGCTTCCGCGTGCCTATATTCGCAGTAGGATGACGTCATTCAAAATTCGATGGCTCTGCGTTACGTTGTTGTATCACAGTGCGAGAAATCTACATACATTGATGCAGTGTCGTTGTATCAAAAACCAATAAAAAATCATAAATCCCTATAAAAACTTTTTTTTTTTTTTCTGTATTCTTTGACCATTCTTCAGATTTTTTTCGTGTCTTTGATGATAATAAACGGATTTCTGTTCATTGTATCATTAAAATACCTCCAAGATTCGGCTGTTGTGGCAGAATATTTTTTTGCATTTTTGTCCAGACAAATGCATGTTTCTCATGAAGAGTTCTGCAGCACGTTCTGCGTTCGGTGATATGTCTTGTAGAAAGACGATGCACATTATATTTTCCCGCCCTTTTCAGATTCAAATAAACATTAATTCCTTTGTTTCCAGTTGACATTGAGTATTTTAACGATTCTGAAATTCTCCTTTGACTTTACGGGTTCTCTTTAACATGAAGGTTCTTACCTTTGCAATATTCGAAACACACCGTTTTTTTTTCCCCCTTGGATATGTGTTTGGAACAATTTTTCTCCTCGAAGCCAAACTTTTCTTTAGGCTCAACAGCTGCCGAGCGGTTAAAGTCGCTGAACACTGGTAATTCGGTGCAAGGTTCGAATCCCGGTGAACGGACTGGCTGCATAGGCGCTTCTGTGGTTTTCCCATGTGTAACGTGTATACGAGCCAGTTTCCCTTAGAAAGCCCTCCACGCAGGCATCCCTCCCCGCAGGCAGATAGCTCTTAAGACTTTGCCGTAATTATATAAATTAGACCAAACAATTGCTTATTTAAAGCGACATTTTGCATAGACGATAATTTATATTTTCAAAGATATAGTTGCCGTTAAAAAAATTCCAAGCAGATTTTTTTTAGTCCAAAGGGGCTTTGTCCCTGAGGGACTATTGTTTTCGATTTGCGATTTTGCGTCGAATCACTCTGAATGTCCGTTTCACTTTTCAAGCTGTTGCCACACATTGTTAGAGTCCTGCATTATATTTAAAGAAATTAAATAATGAAGAATCTGCGTAAATATATGTATGTTTCTCCCATTGTGATAAAACAACGGTACCTACAGCTATCCAATTTTGAATGACGTAATGCTACTGCGAATATGGGAATCTGGAAGCCCAAATTTGAAATATGCTTTATGATCGATTTCATATTTCTCAAAACTTTAAAGAATTTTTGATTAAAAAACTCAAGGATTTCAAAGCGAGCCATGGCAACGTTGTACAGATAAACCATTTTTATCTCCAGCGCGTGGGAATTTGTATCGGGAATTCTAAATATACGCTCATTTTAAAATTATTTTGCTGTTGAACAGAATTTTATGGTTTCAGTGCGAAGAACGTGATATTTAATAACTAAAGGTAACAGACAAATTGTTAAAAAGACGCCTCTTTGGACGTAATTTAAAATTTGAAACCTTTCAGATTTTTATTTTTTATGTTTATTTTATTTATTTATTTATTTTATTTTATTTTATTTTTTTTTTTTTTTTACAGCAAAGCAAAATTGTCTAAAAAATGTGCGAACATTCTCTGTATTTTTATTGCTTATCTGTCGAGTGCAGGCATTTTCCTGTAAGATACTTTCAAAATCCAGACTCCATCCATTTGAACAACAGATGCTGTCCAAACGATTTGAATGAGGATGATGCGAAAAAACACCTGCAACCAGCAAGTAAATGTATATAAATACAAAGGGGAAAAATTTTAATGCTTAAGGGATGGAATTTTTCTTGCCTTTCCTCAGCTGAATGATTTCTGGTTTACGTCGAAGTCGACAAGCTCACTCCACTCCACTTTTACAGCATTGCGTCATTCACAAACTGGAGACCTGCCAAGAGGTCTCCTCCAAAACCGGGAACTGAAGTCTTCTCCAGCGATCCAGGGAAATCCCTTCATCTATAATGGATGCTGCAGGAGGAGATCCAGCATTCTGTAGTCTGGTGCTTACAAAACTCGCATTTCCTTTTTGTTCCATTCGCATTCTCTTTTCTCTAACCTAACCTTGACACTTACAACTTTCAATTTGGCGAAATTGCTTTCTCTTCCCTCCCACCCACCCACAGCCTAACATCTCGCGCAAACTTCAAAGTTAACACTAAATTAACTTGCACTAAGTTCAAGTAATATTGTGTATGGAGTGAGGATGCTTTCGCAAGGCATAATGATCCAAATTGTCGCCTGCTGGCGTTTCTCCTGCCGACACGAAATTTTATTTTGTCTTCTACGCAAATTTGTTGTTGCTAATGCCCACTTATCTAACTTACAGTCAGCCCATGTCTACGAAATTACACGTGGCAAGGAGGGCAAGTTTACGCCTGCCGTTGGCAACAGCCTTGAGCACCTTACAGTGCGATTTAGCTCAGGTGCTTCCTCCTAATTTTGATGGACAGTACTCCGGGGGGGACGGGTCCGAGGGTCTCAAACTCCTCTGCCCCTACCACCAACCTCTCGAAAGGACTATCGGCTCGCCGCATATTTAGAGTGCCCCATGCCGAACGGACACTATACAATTACAAACATCCATGCCTTCTCCAGGATTGGAAACCAGGCCCGGCTAATCTTTGGAATATGGTAACAGGTAGTTTGGCGACATTTTGGTAAGGCGATAAAGGTTACTAGCTAGGACTTTAGCAGTGTATGTACATGGATAAAGTCAAGAGCGTGCGCAATGGCATTTTTGTGCAATTCTGGTTTGTTTTTTTAGGTGAAAATAGGTCGACGTGCACATGGTTACCGTGTATGTGCAATTCTTAAAAACGCGGCAAGCAGTTTGCGATTCTGCACTTTCTCCCAATTTCGCACCTAATCTTCGTCATGATTAAGCAATTTTGTTCCATAAAAGTTCTAGCATAATAAGCGTAATTCGGCTAGCAGATTGTTGGGAAAAAATGTTGAGTAAAAAAAACAAAAAAAAAAAAAAAAAATGCCTTTACTTCGTGAAAACAAAATGGCTTCCAAATAAAAACTAACAGGTTGCTGTAGCAGGGTTGGTCGCCAAATTTTCGCCAAAAAATCGCCAAGTTACCATAATCCATAAAAAATTAACCCCAGGCCCTTCGGTAGACAGACAGCGACGACAACCACTGTACCGATTGGGCGACAACTGCGCAATTTTCTATGACAATATATAAAAACGCTATTCAAAGGAGAGAATCCACATCGAAAAATTATAATTTCAAGTACTGTTGTATAATGTTTCCAGAAAATTTGTTTCACCAATGCCTTCATTATCTGCCACGGTTAAATTGCTTTATCGGATTAAGCTGAGTTAATAGAAATCATAAGCCCCTCAACCTTGCATCGATTATTGCACCTAAATTTGATAACATTGCTACGATAAATGTATTACTGCTTTAGTAAATTAAGATTTTTTTGTTCAGTACAGCCCTACGTAGAAACTGGTTAGGTATTTTAATCCCACTTCGGGGAATGGGATTTTAGGACCTTGTATTCCTTTTCACTTAACAACCTCTCGAAAACACTTTCGTATTAACGAGCTTTAAGTGCCCCTGTACTGTTACACCATCTCGTTCCTGAACGTTCATGCTTTATCTTGTACATGTCATGACAGCCAGCCACCGTTACCATACCAAACGCATTAGTGTCAGTAAGACAGAAATTATATAGCATTAAATAACTAACTATAGCATTAAATAAGATACTGAGTGCTAGTAGGTCGTCCAAGTTTCGATTCCCAACGTAAGGGCTTGTTTGCATGCATATTCACAAAGCCTTCTTCTATGGCAATTATAGTTACAGTTATAATATTAAATTATTATAGGCGAATTATAGTTGCACATTATACTTTCCTTACAAAACATCAATTACAGTTATTCAATTACTATGCCTATAACGGTAACAAATGGCCGCCGCTTTCTCGCTATTTTGGCGATAACAATAAGTCGCTAAAACCGTTGCCAGTTTGGCGATGTCTCGCCAAATAAGCGAAAAACTCATTTATTCAAATTCTTCTGATTTATTCAAATTTCTGATTCTTCTACGGAGGTCTTTATAAGAGAAACTGGCTCGTATATCCGTTACACATCAGAAAAACCGCGAAAACGCTCGTGCAGCCAGCCTACTCCCCGGGATTCGAACCTCGGACCGAACTACCAGTGTTCAGCGACTACACAGTTCGTCGCCTAGTGGGCACCAAAGAATGAAAGATTTACTCCCCCCCCCCCGCTCTTGCACAAGAAAGGAAAATAGGTTGCCATAAATTAAGAATTTCGTCAAGTGAGTTTTTCTGGAAAAAGTGCCCAAGATAAATATTTAAATTTATCAGTGAATTTCTTATCAAATTTTACATTTAGGAATAATTAGAGATGTAGAATCGAAATATGGAAAAAAAAATCGGTATGTTATTCCAGAAAATGTTTGGATTTGTGTGTCAAAAATACCCCATTGAAACTGTTTCGTATACAAGTTACACATGGGGGAAATCCACGAAAATGCCCACGCAGCAAACCTGTTTGCCGAGATTCCAACTTCGGACCGAACTACCAGTGTTCAGCGACTTTACCGCCCGGCCGCTGGTGCGGCTTTAAATGTGTATACGTCAGCCTTTCAGATCAAAATACACAAGTATGAAATCGCTAAGCATCAACCAAAGCGACTGAACTACAATTTTGTAATTTCAGACCTAAAATGTTACTTAGACCTGGCAAACAAAAAAAAAAAAAAAAAAAAAAAAAAAAACTACAATTTTGTAATTTCATACCTAAAATGTTACTTAGATCTGGCACACACACAAAAAAAAAAAAAAAAAAAAAAAAAAAAAAAAACTACAATTTTGTAATTTTATTCCTAAAATGGTACTTACATCTGGCAAACAAACAAAAAAAAAAAAAAAAAAATTTACAATTTTGTAATTTTATACCTAAAATGTTACTTAGATCTAGCAAACAAACAAAAAAAAACTACAATTTTGTAATTTCATACCCAAAATGTTACTTAGATCTGGCAAACAAATAAATAAATAAATAAATAAATAAAATTTAGAACTTTACCCTACATTTAACTCTTTATTTCGACGAGAGATACAGATACAGCTGTGAGCTAAAGCAGCATGCAAAAGTACCTCAAGACAGTTCTCTAGTTAATTATAAGATAAATTGCGACACGAGTTTAACAATTTTAAGCGCCGTTGAAGAAATTTATATGATAGCAAACCTTATTATTATTATGAATTAATCAGTACAGTAAAACTTAACCTTTTGTTTTGAGGGCCGTAAAAAAATTGCAGCGAAAATGTATGCGCAAAAGCGCCAAATCTAGCAAACACGCCCATTTAACAGCGCGCCAAATCCAGCGTACGCGCTGGTTTCAGATTGCGTAAGTTTATATAGTTCTATATTTCTTAAGACGCCATTGAAATACTAATTTAATTTTTAAATCCTTTTTTGATTTTAAATCCTTTTTCGATATCTTATGGATTTAACAATTTGGGAATTGCCCATGATGAAAAGTCGGCAATAGAATTTTGGGTAAACTGCTTGACGCGTTTTTAAGAATTGCACATACTCGGTATCCATGTGCACATCGACCTATTTTCACTTAAAAAAAAAAAAAATCCCAGAATTGCACAAAAATGGCACTGCGCACCCCCTTGACTTTATCTATGTACACATCGACCTATTTTCATTTAAAAAGTAAAATAAAATTGACAAAAATCCAATTGTTTTTACTCTTGTAAAAAGCGGCAAACAAATAATCACTTATTTGTTTGCCACTTTTTACAAGAGTTTTACGATTCTAAACTTCTGAATTTCGATTCTGAATATTTTCAAAGAAAAGGCATCATTCATAATAGAAAATTACGTTTGAAAAACCAACGAGATGAAATTATGCTTTAGCGATAAGTCGGTAGCGAAATAGCGATGCAGGAATCCATTCAGTTATGTTTAGCAATTTTTATATAAATTATAATAATGATCTGAAATAGTTATTTACTCTTATGCTTCCATTCAGTCATGTTTAGCCTTTTTCATATAAATTATAATAATAAAAAATTAGTATATGAAATTAACCTTTCATCTAAATTAAAACATCATGCTTAAATTTTCTCAAATTATCATGCAGTATTACAATATCTCACAGTAGTTATCTTTTATCTACTCAAATATCCAATAGAACGTAATTCAAAACAGCTAAAGAACGCTAATCCGCGAATTCGCTACAATCAACAACGGCAGTTTTCTAAACAACAACAAACTAAGCAAGCAACTACTACGAACTGAGATGTTTTCCTCCTTTTATAAGATTTTAAAATCACGCGCTAGAATTTTCCAGTACTTTCTCGAAATCAAAAAGAGATATTTATTTATTTAACGCACGCGCTCTTGTATTTTTAATTTTTCCGGCTTAGCTTTCTTTTAATATTCGTCACGCGCTGCACTGCGCGAGAAATAAAACCATTTAATTTATAATTGAACTAACATTAGCTTTTTAAATAGCAAATTCGTAACACTATTATACTTCCTTTCTTGCCGCAATTATTAGGGTTGCCGCAATTCTTTTTGGCAGCACTGGCATCAACAATAGTTTGGTGATTTTTTACAGCCCTCGAAACCGAATAGTACCCTTAATTTTTAGCACAGTACCTTTCTGTCTGAAATATAGCTTTGTTTACATTCCTAGTAGATGAACACATGAAATAGCTAATCGTGTAAACTAAAAATTACAGTTTTAGAAGGCAAAACTCCAAACACTACAGGGACAATATAAGAATACAATACTGAGACTATATAAGAAAACAATGCAGTCGTTTTTATCTTAAAACCTTGAAAGATGGATGAAAATTTGTATCCTTGCATAGTCAAACATGGCATTCGATCAAAAAATTTACATTTCTAATCACAAGTATCTTTTATAAGCATGATGATCATAAAAATAAAAGTTCTATGTATCGAGTTTTGATAAATACTAATGAGGCGGAAATTATTCACTTAAATCAAAATAATTTATTAGAATCGAATACATTGTTACAAACAATGTCATACAAATATTCCGATATAAAAATAATAGCTAACGATTTCCTTTAATAAACTTACATCTTTAATGATAAATCTAATTAAAAGCTCAATCTAAAAATACTTTAATTTTTAATGTTCCAGATTTTTCTATATTTACTTTAAGAATATAAAAAATAATTATCAAAATAATATTAAAAATATATATATATAAAGAAAGGAAAATCTGAATGCTTTCAGATATTAATATTACGTTCAAAGGGGCGTTTTTCTTAATGTTTTGTATGCTACCTTTATTTATTAAATATCATATTCTTCGCACTTAAAATTCAATTCAACTGCAATATCACAAAAAAAAAATTTTAAATGAGCATATCTTTAGAATTTCTTATACACAGTGCCACACGCTGGAGATAAAATAAATAAATAAATAAAGTTCAGTGTTACCATTGTTCGCTTTGAAATCGTTGCTTTACAAAATATGAAATAAAGTAAATTCCAAATTTGGGCTTCTAGATGCCTATATTCGGGTGAAGACTTACGTTATTCAAAATTTGATGGCTCTATAGGTAGCGTTGTTTTATCACAGTGCGAGAAACATATATGAATTCATGCAAATTCTCCATTATTTAATTACTTTAAATATAATACAGGCAGATAAATATTTGCTGGAAGCCATTTGAAAAGTGAAACGAACATTTAAAGCTTAAAAGATGCAAAATGTCAAAAAGAAATTAATAGCTCTTCTGGGCTAACGCCATTTGGGCTAATAATGTAAATAAAATTACAGAAAATATACGTAAAATATTAATAGACAGTCTGTGCGTTACATCCAAATTTTATTACCATTAAATATTGTTATTGTTGCAAACGATAGGGATCTCATTTACAATTAGAAGCTCTACAATCGAGACATATTCATATTATATAAAGTTAGAAAAGTCTTCTTTGAATTGACTAATTAAATAAACATCGTTAACACTTGTTGCAGAATGTTATTATAAAGAAATATAAAATATTTCATTTTTTTGTTGATCAGCAACCTGTTCTTCACACGGAAAGCAAATTAAAGAGTTTATGCTTCCTTGATTGGCAATAAAGTCCTTTTCTCGGGAAAACATTTTTGCTTATCTAGTAATAAAAACAATAGCGTTTGACTTTATATATTAAAAAATAAAAGCAATTCTGAAAGATTTAATCTAGCTACACCCCTAATATATGTTTTAAAATTCATATTTAACCTCATATTTCGAACTTCCCCCAAATGTTTTAATATATAAAAATTTAACCAATTTTTTAAACGAATAGAAACAAAAATCCAACATAAAAAACAAGAAAAAGTATATATATGCTCTAACCTGCAGTAATCCCGGTACCTTCAACAAAATGTTTTAAGAGTATTTGAAACTGGGATGTGTCAACATATCACTGTCCGAAGTCAGTATCAAAAATGACGAACTCTTTCTTCAACAGTCCCTTGGTAATACTAAGTTTTCTTTCTACGCATGCACCATTCAAACAATGAAAATAAGATCCCGCGCGTTAAAAAAAAGCGTGACAGCTAAGAATAGCTCGTATGGAGCCTGCCGCCACAAACCACTGCTTAAGTTCTGAAAGCGGCTCCGGTTGCCATAGGAACCACACCCAGAACTGTTTGCAGTAAAGCCAACTTGTTCGGAGACGAAGAAAATAAGATAATCTAAACAAATAAGTCTCTGCGGGTGTTTAATTTACACATCCATTAATCTTAAAAAAATTAGGGCTCGTACCACTACCCTCATGGCTTATATAAGTATTAATTTAATGTATGTCTGTATTAATTAACTATTTAATTTAATGTATTGTATACAAAGTTACTAGCTGCTCCCAAAGAAAAAAATTATGAGTTCTGTGTACAGCTGAAATGAAAATGCATAAAAATATTTCAATATGAATGAAATAAGTTCATTCTTTCCTACCAACAACCCATTCGGAATTAATATTTTTGTTGCCAAACCAGGAAACAAAAACTTTTGACATTTCAGATTAACACGTACGACAACATGATTTAAATTTAATGTAATATAAACACCATTCTCTCAATATCAATCAAAGAATTAACGTGGCAAAAAAACATATCGTGTCGATTATATTAATCTGAAACAAAAAAAGTTGCCAACGGAAGCTATTTATTTAAAATGCTGACATTAACGAAACATTTTCGACATGCAATGACGTCACATGCAATCGCGTGCTTTCTTCGACGTCAGAACATGACCTAATATAATAATAATGTATTTAATGTTTGGCAATATCATTTTTATTTCATATTTTGTAAAATTTATGATTAACAATTTCTACGACTTGAAAGCGAGCAGTGGCAACACTTTCCGAAATAAAGCGGATTTTTATCTCCAGCGTGGCGAGCCTGTTGCCACTCGGGAAAATGACGACGAAAATGATCGTTTTAGGAGTTTTTAATTAATATCTCGGTTGATTAAAGTCGTGCGAAGATGAGAATGGTCGAAATGGCTTCACAAGAATTTTTGAAATACGGCGGGTATCTCTCTCGAAACTCGACTCCTCACCGTTGCAGAGGAGATCATGTCACAAACAAATAGACACGCGCAGATTGTTAATAATATAGATACCACCGTGACAAAACAATCATTTTGTGTTATACAATACGGTCTACTTTAAATAAAAATATTATCGACTATATTTTCATTTCAAATACAAACTTAGATACTTGCACAGTAAGAAAAACACGCCAGAGTGAAACATAAAATTAGCAAATGCAAGAACCTTGTGTCTGGGCGTAGATTTAGGTAAAATCTCAATCGATTTCTAGCGTTAACAGATACAGGTCTCTCTTCAACAGCAACAAAAAAAAAATCTCCAAAGATTTGCAGATTTCTTTGAATGCTAATTTTATGAAGATTGTAACTCAGATAAAGTTACCACAGCTTTCTGCCTAATAAAGCATATCTTCGTGAAGGAATTCCTGTGGGAAAACTGGTTAGTCTTTAAGTTTCACATAGAGAAAACCCCGAATAATTTATGTTGCCAGACCATTTAGTGTTATCTAAACCCAGGACAAATTATTAATGTTCAGCAATCTTATACACTTGGTCACTGGTGGCTAAAAATAAGAAAAAGTTAAACAATGGACTATAATGTGCTTGATAAGACTTTGACTTAAATTTAGCATTATCCACACAATGAAATAACACAGATCCTGACCCTTTGTATGCTTACAATGAAAGAAAAATCATCTGCAAAATTATGTGGGACAGGTGACAGGCGAAGAACAGTTTCTAGCAGTTTATTTTTTGGTATGTTACGCTGATTTCAGTGTCTTTTTCCTATCACGAAAAAATGTGACATGTACACCACATGACTTCCTTGTACAGAATATTAATTTATGTGCATTTTTTTTCTGCATTTCATTTAAACTTATTTCATTAGAGATGGATTTCTCATTCAATTAATTCAGTTCTCACTTCGTGCCAAGGCAAAAAGACATAAAGTGAAAATATCATCATTAAAAATTGAAAGATCTAGAAAAACATAAAACAACAAATACTGTTAAAACAATTAAAAAACAATATTTACAATTAAAATTAAAGTTTCTATGCAAGAACAAGCCATTCGGCCAGAAGGCAGATTTTTGGGTGCACGAAACTTAGTTTATTTTTGGTCCTACTCAGCAAAAAGACACTGAAAGTGCAGAAGCTGATTTCACTATTCTGCTGAGTTTCACATGTAAGCAAATATGGCTGCTGTGGTAAACAAAAATTATGCTTACCCGCATTTTAACAACTTTTAAAATTGTGGATAATTCTGCAACTATTGCATGCAGAATAACTAAAGGTATAAACACCTTAACCGGAAGATAAGAATAACATAATTCAATCATTTCTAAAGCAAAAGATGCACAATTTACAAATATAAAATATGTACTTCTGGGTGGGGCTGCTTGCAACCAAAAAGGAAAGTGTACAACTACATAGTGTTATAGCAGTCCTATATACGAAATTTCAACGTTCTGGGTCTACTCGTTTTTGAGTTATGCGAGATACATGCATACATACAAGACACCACGAAAATAAAATCTTCTGAATCCATTTTAAATCAGTTTTATAATGCGTTTGGGGTAAAATAGTCCTTTATTCTGTCCTTACGCACAGATACGCAAAAACACCGTTAAATTGTTTTCGGTAGCGGTCAAAATAGATATTTTCAGTGAAATATGATACCCGAAAATTTTCGCGATTAGAATATTTCCTTTACTTGGTACAAGGAAATAAAAAGGATCATATTAAAGCATTCTGCTTATAAAAATAAAAAATCTGATGTGTACACCACATGACTTCCTTGTACGGAATATTAAATTATACGCATTTTTTTCTTGAATTTCATTTAAATTGATTGGATTGAATAAAATCTACTTCGTCGGCAGCACATAAACCACAATAGAATAAATACACTCTTTAAAATTCACTATATTTGTTTACTATAACGACACTCTGAATGCACAAAATTTATATCATTTGAAGAATTATCGTTGCCACATGTTCTATTCAAATACTATAATAAAGCTAGAACGATGTATGAAAGAAATTAAGCAAACAAAACAGAAAATAAACAGTTTTTCACAGACGATTGAGTATTTCTCATTCAATTAATTCAGTGCTCACTTCGCGACAAGGCAAAAATACATAAAAACTCCAAATATCGGTATTATTAAACTCCAAATATCGGTATTAAAAATTACGAAGTAAATCTTAAACACTTATTTCCTCGAAAAAATTCCAGAAAGGATTAAGCATGATTTAATTCGAAATAATAAATGAAGACGTTGTTTTTGTTGTTGCGAAGCTTAGTCTCTCCAGATTGGCAACAAGTCTACAATTCTGCTGTTTCAAATGTAAACAAATATGTCCGCCATGCTATTTAAAACTTAACCGCACTTAAAGAGCTTTTAAATTGTTGATAATTGTATAAATATTGCTTCGAGAATTACGAAAGGCATAAAAACCGTAACCGGAAGATAAGAACAACAAAATTCAATCATTTTCAAAGGAAAAAAATGTACAATTTACAAACATATAAGAGTAAAAAAAAACTGAGATCACTGTGCCGAGTAACAGAGTGAATATATATATATATATAAATATAGTATTTATACACGTTTGGTGCGGCCGATTGCAACCAAAATACGAGGTGCACATCTGCAGTCCAATATACAAAATTTCAACGTTCTGAGGCTACTCGTTTTTGAGTTATGCGAGATACGTACGTACATACGTTCGTACACACGCCACGAAAAATTATCTTCATAATTAATTTAAAGCAGTTTTTTAGTTTTTTTTTGGAGGAAACGAGTCTTTTATTTTGTCCTTACGTACAGATATCCCGCAAAAACATCGTTAAATTGCATTCGATAGCGGTCAAAATGGATATTTTCGTTGAAATATGCTGCCTGAAACTTTTCGCGATTACAACACTTCCTTTTTACTTCGTACAAGGAAGTAAAAAAGAAATGTAGAAAATTTATAAATACGCACCCGTTCTACGAAATTAATAAATAAAATGTTATTCGGTTTGATTTGCAAGAGGAAAATGCCAAATCGTCCTTTCACTCTTAAAAATACAAAGAAGTACGACATTCAGTTTTTTCTGAACTAGATTATAAAATTATTATAATAATTTCCTACCCAGTGTGATTTGCGACCTTGAATTTGCAACTAATAACAGTGAATGTGATTGAAGATTTTTTATTTGCAACTAATAACAGTGAAAATAAGAAAATTGACGTAAGTTTTTGGATCTGTCTGACTTAACAGGAGACAAAACTTCAAGTACAATTAAGTCATACTGAAAGTTCTCCCATAGATAAATTGGTAAAAGTCGATGTAAACTTTCGTTCACTACTTAATTTGATGAGGTAACTTAATCAATGATGTTGTCTCAATCACCACACAGTTTGATGAGATAATTCGAGGGGTAACAATGTTTATTCGGACAATATCATTTCATGAGTGTATTCAACAATACATGCGTATAAAACAACTGCCAATCTTTAATCTTAAAAATATATATATTTTTTAATTTTATTGTTATATATGCGTCTTCGATGTTAGTTCGAACTGGACAGTCCTGGCAATGAGAATATTGTTTTCAAACTTACAGATCCCAGTAAGCATGGAATAGATGAAGTTCCTCCGTGTTGGAAATTGGTTCAACAGTTACAAAATATCGTCCATCACTGATATTAGATTTATGTAATTTGGGGCAGATAAATTGATGTCCATGAATTGGTTTGGTTTGCTTTGGTTGATTATGACAAAGCTCACAAGGGCTATCTGCCTAAGGGGAAAGATGCCTTCGTGGAGGTCTTTCTAAGGGAAACTGGCTCGGGTACACGTTACACGAAAAGCCACGTAAATGCCATAGCAGCCAGACCGTTCGCCTGGCATCGAACCCAGGTCAGAACTACCAGTGCTCAGTGACTTTACCGCTGGCGGGCTAACGTCGATGAAATGGCATAACAAACAGTTAAATATGTGTGAAGGTGCTGCAGTTGACTGGAACAATTGCATGAGATAAAATAATAATAAGAAGAATAAGGAATTTTAAAAATATTCTTAGGAAGCGACATGTGATTATCAGTGTTAATCACATGTATGAATTCGCGCTTTACGAGCTCGGCGAAATTATAGCTGAGATCTTGGCGCAAATCTAAATCAAATCCAAATATGTTTGAGGCCGTATATAACAAAGTGGTATCGAAGTAACAACAGGTCAGCGACTTCAGATAGCGCTTTTAAGGCAAGGTAAACAAATATATATATTAAATACTTGAAACAGTAATGGAAAAAATATCAAGAAATAGCTCCTGCCAAGCGTATAATAATAAGAGGAACTGTTAACAAACACATTCGCTATATCGATAAAATCATCGACAAATCACATTCTAGCGTGCAAACCTGTCATACAAATCTTTCCTAAATGTGGAAGTATCAGATTAAGACCAAAACATAAAAAGCCAAATATTGACTCTCCAAAAGAGAGGGAGGCAAGATCTCCCCCCCCCAGGAATCAAGGTGATCAGAAAATCACTGTTAACACTGCAAAACCAATAACTTACAGTAAAACTGGAATGCGATAATTAATTATAATAAATAATTATTTGAATTAATTATTACACTTGAAGCAAACTAAAAGATGGAAATTGCAAAGGAATTGCTGTTATTCGTGAGGGGGGAAAAATAAAAAAAAAGTCCTTGCTACCAGCCTCAATCGCTGCGAAAAGAACCCGGAACAAACTACTAACCTTCCAAAGATTTAGCTACTCGACCACTTGGCTTTCTTATCGTGGAAGAACAACTATATATAAGCCACTTGTTTTGAAAATTAATAACAGGAAAAGAATAATACAACTCATCAAATCCTATTTAAATGTATATCTTTTTTTATTTGATTCGTTAAGAAGAAAAAATACAATTTTCAAACTAATTATTGCCCACCAACGGGCGAGCGGTAAAGTCACTGAACACTGGTAGTTCAGCCCGAGATTTGAATAACACGAACGGACTGGCTGCTTGGGCGTTTTCGTGTTTTTTCCCATGTGCAACATGTACACAAGCCAATTGTCCTTAGAAAATCCTCCACGAAGGCATCCCTTCCCTTAGGCAGTTAGCCATCGAGTGCTTTGCCGCAATAAGAAAAACCCAAACCAAACCAAACTCATTGGCTGTTTTATGATGTGGGAAAAACCAAAATACTGAATTACAAGTAAAAAAAAAACGCGTTACAAACGTAATAGGTGCGTTGATAGTTGGAAAGTGCGCGTTATCAAATGAAACTGCGAAGTAAGCATTCTTTTTTCTATTCATATCATACTAAGATGAAATTTCATCTTCCCGTCCTTTATTTCAATTAATTGAAAATTCGGTTCTAGTCAATAAAAAGACATCTTTGATAATATTAATAAATTTTATTTAGACTTTTGAAACACAAACATATAATTCCTCCTGCTTAATAAAAACTACAAGTACAAATTTTTTATTACATCTTTAGAACATCTTCTATGTTACCATTCTGGCAAAGCATAACTCTGTTTCCTTTATTTATAATTCACGATCTCTACATAACTTAAGTCAGATCTTAGAACATCTTTTTTATTCTGATGTTGCCACACCGGCAAAGAATAACTGTTTCCTTTATTTATAATTCACGATCTTTATATAACTTAAGTCAGATCTTAGAACATCTTTTTTTCTGATGTTGCCACTCCGGCAAAGAATGACTCTGTTTCCTTTATTTATAATTCACGATCTTTACATAACTCAAGTCAGATCTTAGAACATTTTTTTATTTTGATGTTGCCACTCCGTTAAAGAATAACTCTGCTTCCTTTATTTATAATTCACGATCTTTACATAACTTATGTCAGATCTTAAAACATCTTTTTATTTTGATGTTGTCACTCCGTTAAAGAATAACTCTGCTTCCTTTATTTATAATTCACGATCTTTACATAACTTATGTCAGATCTTAGAACATCTTTTTTTTCTGATGTTGCCACTCCGGCAAAGAATAATTGTTTCCTTTATTCATAATTCACGATCTTTACATAACTTTAACATACTTTAAGTCAGACATACAGTCAAGTTTTACATAACTTTAAGTCAGTTTACATAACTTTAAGTCAGATCTTAGATCGGGCAAAGCATAACTCTGTTTCCTTCATTTATAGTTCACGATCTTTACGCAACTTAAAACAGATCTTAGAACATCGTTTTATTTTGATGTTGCCACTCCGGCAAAGTGTAACTCTGTTTCTTTTATTTATAATTCAAAATCTTTACATGCGAATTTACGCATTATAAAATAAACCGTTGTTTAATCGATTGTAGAAAATTATACAAAGGCTACCTTGTTAAAGCACGCGATCTTTCGTAAAGGACTTTCTAAAGGAAACTAGTTTATATTTAAACCACAAAATACTCATCCAGCCTGCTTAGATTCCGCGGAAGATCATAGAATCACTTCTACTAGTGTGTCAGTTTTTGGACCTATTCCTGTGAAAATGTTTTGATTTGTTTAATTATGGCTCAGCACGCGAGGTCTATCTGCCTAAGGGGAGAGATGCCTTCTTGGACGACTTTCCAACAGAAATGGGCACATATAGACGTTACTCATGAGGAAATGGCAAAAGGGAAACCATCACGAAAATGACCATGTAACCAGCCCGTTCGCGGGGATTCGAAACATGGACCAAACTACCAGTGTTCAGTGACTTTATCCATCAGCCGCTCGTGGGCCCCCGCGAAATTGTCGTCATTGATAAGATTATTGAACTATCTAGTATTTCGAAGTATTAAAATTTTTTGAAAAGAAAACGTGGCGAAATTAGGAATTAAAATTGGTTTCATTTTTCAAGAATACAAATGAATTTAAATCTTGTTTCTTATTTATTTAAAAATATTTACGATAACCTGTTACTAGATAATTACGAACATACCTCATAGCCCCTACGTTATGAAAAGAATTCTCACGCGCTCTTAAGAGCACACTCAAACGATTAATTCTGAGATCTGGTATCCGATTCCAGCAGTTTAATTTAAACAATAATTTAATATTAAATAATTGTAGTAAAAAAGAGAAATATTTGAAAACTTTCAGATTTTATATTACGTTCAAAAGGGGAGTTTTTTTTTTTTTTTTTTTTTTTTTTTTTTTTGTGTGTGTGTGTGTGTGTGTGTGTGTTACTTTTATTTATTAAATGTCATGTTCTTCGCACTTGAACCACATAAAATTCGATTCAATAGCAATAAGACAAAATATTTAAAAACAGCCAAACAGCATATCTTTAGAATTTCCAATGCAGAGTTTCGCGCGCTGGAGATAAAAATGCTTTTTTTTACTCCAAAGGGACAATTTGCCCTGAAAGACTATAAATTTCGTTTTGGCGTTTTGCATTGAAAACTGTAAACGGTGAATCACTTTTGAAATTGTGGCCACCAAATATTATCCCCCTGTATTATATTTAAAGAAATTAAATTATAAAGAATATGCATGAATGTATGCATGTTTCTCGCACTGTGATAAAACAACGGTACCCAGAGCCATCAAAATTTGAATAACGTAATCATCCATAGAATGTGGGCATGGGGGGGGGGAAATTATCTTCAGCGCGAGACACACTGTATCGGAAATTCTTAAGATAAGTCCATTTTAAAACTAATTTGCGATATTGCTGTTTAATTGAATTTTATGATTTGCGTACGTAGAACAAGATATTTAGTAAATAAAGGTAACACAAAAAACGTTCAAAAAAAGGCCCATTAGACGTAATTTAAATCTGAAACCTTTCAGATTTTTTTTTTCGTACCGTGTTGCCATTGCTAGCTTTGAAATCCTTGAGGTTGTTATTCAAAAATTCGTTAAAGTTTTAAAAAATATGAAATCGATCATAAAACAAATTCCAAATTTCAAATTTGGTCTTCCACATGCCCATATTCGTCATTACGTCATTCAAAATTGGATGGCTCTAGGTACCGTTTTATCACAATGCGAGAAACACACATACATTTATGCAGATTCTGAATTATTTAAATTTCTTTAAATAATATAATACAAGGCGATAATATTTGGTGGCAACAATTTGAAAAGTGGTTCGGACTTGAACCACTTTTCAAATTTTTCGACACGAAATTCAAAATTCATTTTTTTGAACAAAATTCAAATTTTTCGACACAAAATTCAAAATTCATTTTTTTCAACAAAATTCAAATTTTTCGACACAAAATTCAAAATTCGACATTTCAAAGTTTTCAACACAAAATGCCCAAACGAAATTAATAGCCCTTTGGACTAATAATAATATTCTACCTCTTATTTATTTAAGAGACGGAAGTGTCTTTTCCAGACGGCAGATTTGTAACAAAATGCGTAACAAAGAGTGCATGAGTTTTTATTTTACTTTGATAAAAAAAGCATGTTCTCTAACCACCAGAAAATAAACTTAGACAGTAATAAAATCTCAATCCAGCCATGCGTTTTTACTACATTTTCGTAACACGATATTGAGGTAAATGTCTTTGTTGATAAAGAACAAATATGATAACTAGCGACAGATAAAACATCTTCGCAAACAATACCAAAGAAGATAAAAAGCGAACCGAAGTATAAATAAAACGTCAATTGTTGGTTCGAATTCTCGTGACAGTCTTGCACGTTGATAACACTGGTATATCTTGAAAGAATAACGTGCTATTTTTTGCAGAGTATTTCTTACTAAAGGACATGATAATCAAAACCAGGCAGAGAGAAATTTTGTGATGGTAAATGTGCAATTATCTCCATCGAACAAGGGATTTTTTGCCATTATGCATGCAAAATGGACATGAATCAAGCTATGAAGAATTTAGGAATTTTAACCGACTAACGAGCGAGCACAAAATTTCACCGTTCGCAGATAACTACAAAGTAGAGAACACTTTCGATCCGTCCAATCAGTCTTGAGCCCACCAGCGGCCGAGCGGTAAAGTCGCTGAACACTGGTAGTTCGGTCAGATGTTCGAATCCCGCGAACGGGCTGGCTGCATGAATGTTTTCGTGGTTTTCCCCATGTGTAACTCGTATACGAGCCAGCCAGTTTTCCTTAGTCCTCCACGAAGGCATCCCTTCCCTTAGGCAGATAGCCCTCGAGGCTTTGTCGTAATTAAATAACCTAACCTAACAAATCAGTCTTGAAAGCAATTATTCGAAAGAACAAAACCAATTAATTGTATTAATACTACTCTTAGTTTCAATATTAAAAAGATTATTAAAAATGTTTAAAAAAGGTTAAAAATCTGAAAGCTTTAAGCTTTCAGATTTTATATTATGCCCAAAAGAACGTTTTTTAACGTTTTGTGTGTTAGTTACCCTTATTGATTAAATATGTTTTTCGCTCTTAAGACACACAAAATTCAATTCAACAGCAATGTCACAAAATATTAAAAACATCATATCTTTAGAATTTTTGATACACTCTCGAGCGCTGGAGATTATTATTATTACTATCCCTTCTCCGTACAAAGTTGCCATTGCTCGCTTTAAAATTGTTGAGTTTCTTAATCAAAAATTCGTTAACGTTTTACAAAATATGAAATAGACAATAAAACCCAATTCGAAATTCGGGCTTCCAGGCGCCCATGTTGGGGTGGAGGATTACGTTATTCAAAATTGGATGGATGGCGTTACCGTTGTTTGTTTATAATGCGAGAAAGATACATACATTCGCACAAATTCTTCATTATTTAATTTCTTTAAATATGAAACACAGCGATAATATTTGGTGACAACAATTTGAAAAGTGATACAACGCATGTAACTGTTTCGACGCAAAATGCCATTTTGAGACTAATAGCTTAGTGTGTTAAAGCGTCTTTGGGCTAATAACGATTTAAATTTAAAATACATATACATAGCGTTCGTAGCATAATAGAACATATAATCAAAACATAAATTTGTTGCAAAAAAACTTTTTCAGATTTTATATTACGCCCAATAGCGGTTTACCATGTTTTTTTTTTTTTTTGTGTGTGTGTGTGTCTTACCTTTATTTATTAAATTCCGTAATTTAAAATCTAAAACCTTTCAGAATTTCTTTTTTATTATTTAATTTTTATTGTGAACCGACTATGCAAGATACCTTTATACAAACGTATTAAATATAAAACCTAGCACCTTTGAATATTCTAGAATCAACGAGGTTATCGCAGCAATCATCTGCAGCGGACAGTCCCACCCCCACCCTCCCGCTAAAAAAAGTGAAACGCATTTTACATCTACTACCAAAAAATTAACCAAAAACCAGACAGTGTCTCCAGACAACAGGAGGAGGAACAAGGAGTAATTTAAGATAGCAAAATCTGAACTATTGTTCCACTTCCGTAAAAAGGAATTGTTTTACTCTGTGCTGGGATAACCTAAAAACAGTCTAATCTGAACTTTAATCTAAACAAGGCATCGTTTATTAAAATAGCAACTATTAGGCCGTTACGGGTATAAATTTGTTTCAACGGCCATTAAAGTAGACATTAAAACAACGGTGTTTTTCCACAGCACCACACGCAAATCTCTTCCCATGAAATGAAAAAAAAAAAAAAAAAAATCAACTAGTATTAGTTACAAATATGTTTTACAAGTAAATGAATTATTAATTCTGAAATATCCTATAAGCATTTTTATGACATCGTTTGGCAACAAATATTAGAGGAATATTCAATTCAATTTGATGCACAGCGAATTATTTCCCAAAAATATTCCCCAAGGGGGGGGGAAAGGGGGGCATCATACATCCCCCCCTCCAAAAAAAAAAGGTCTGAAAGGTTTAAGACTTTGTATTACGCCCAAAGGGGTGCTTTTGTCATTTACAAATACATACACGTTTCGATAGCATTTGGGATAACGCCGCTAAAAATATTTAAAAACAGCATATCATTAGAATATCCGATAGACAGACTCGCAACGCTGAAGAGAAATATTTTATTCCGAACATTGTGTTGCCACTGCTCGCTTTGAAATCGTTGAGTTTATTAATCAAATTTTCGCTGAAGTTTAAAAAAATATAAAATCTCCACATAAAATAAGAGAAAGAGTCTGTCTGTGTGTGTGTCTTTCGCTCATGCTGCGCGTAAGCTAATAGGGTGCATCTAGCCAAAAGCCAGTGCACCTCGAAGCGATTTTTTAAAATTTTATCTTTTTTGATGGAATCGCATCATTTTGAATAGTTTCGTTCTTTCAGAAATGTGGTTTTGGCAACAGTTTTTCATTCAATGCTTTGTATACTGGACTGCTGACTGTTGAAAATATGAGATAAAATATTTATTGCTTATTTTTCACTGCTTTTAAGATAACTGAAAAGTTTAGCACGATTGTTCCCCACCCCGAACGGGATATTATATTATTTATTAGGATAATTAATATTTGTATTATGGAATATTGTTTATTATTAATATATGATACATTTTTCTTATTAATATATGATATGTTTATTATTAATATATGATACATTATTGTTATATTTTTAATATATGATACATTTTTATTTTATTTTATTTATTTATTTTTTTTTTTTTTTAGTTCTGCTGAGTAAAATTCTGTGCAAATTTTAAATTTAATGTTTGGTATTCCCTTTAGGCATTTTTAAGGTACATTTAAAAGCCAGACGAAGGCTGGCCGCGAAGCGGCTAGTAGATAATAAAACAAATTCCAAATTCAAGATTCGGACTTCCAAGTGTCCATGTTCGGGTAGAGGACTACGTTATTCGGAATTTAATAGCTGTAAGTATCGTTGTTTTTTCGCAACAAAATCACAGAATCAACAACTAAATTGCAAAATACTTCAAAACAGCATTCCTTTTGAATTTGCGATAGAATTTCGAATTTGGGAAAACCTTTCGAATTTGCGATAGAGAGTCTAGTGCATTGGAAATAAAAAAATTTTATTTCGTTAAGGATTGCCAGTGCTCGCGTTCATACAGTTGAGTTTGTTAATCGTTATTTGATTAAAATTTTATAGAATCTGAAATCAAAATAGAAGAAAATTTGAAAGCTTTCCGATTTTATACAGCGCCCAAAGGAGCGTTTTTTTAACGTTTTGTGAGTTACCTTTATCTATTAAATATCATGTTCTTCCCATCTAAACCATAAAATTCAGTTCAACAGCAATATTGCGTAAGAATTTTTTAAAAAAAGTTTTGCCAGTTCTGCTACACGCTTCACTTACACACATTAGCATATTAAAATTATTTTTTCTTATTATTTCCTCACTACTACTCATTCAATTCGCATGAAAACTTTTGAAAAGTTGAAAAAACTTTTTATCAGTTGCTCAAATGAAGCTGATTCTGGTCACATTGAATGCTTTT